>NC_083681.1:10000000-12500000 GCF_033118175.1 Dama dama
TAAAGCTAAACATATACTTAACATATAGCCCAGTCACCCCACTCCTAGGCATCTACTGTAGAGAAATATTTATAAGAAAATTTATCATTACACAAATACTTGTACACAGATGTTCACAGTCATTCTATTCACGACTACAAAAAATTGCAAAGAATTGAAATATACTTCATGGGTGAATGTATAAGCAAGTCTTAGTACAATCAGAAAATGAAACACTCCTTAGAAGTTTGAAAACAGAATTATTGATACATGTAACAGCTTGAATGAATCTTCAAGGCATTATGGTGAGTTAAAGAAGCTTGCCTCAGAAGATTACATGCTGCATGACTCCATTTATAAAATATTCTTGAAAAAAACACACAAAATGATATGACAGAGATGAGTGGTTGCCAAGGATAGGGTTGTGGGAAGAGAGTGACTACAAAGGGATAACACTGAAATTGGGGTGATACAATTTTACCCTGATTGTGGACTGACTACATCATCTACTTATGTGTTAAAATTCATAGAACTCAATGGCAAAAATCAGCTTTACTGTATGGTCATCTTAATAACTTAATTAAAAAATACCTAAGAGAGAAACTGTCAGATCATAGGTAGGTTTAGTTTTATTTTTAAAATTCCAAACTTTTCTCTAAAGTGATTAAATGGTACATTTTATATTTTCATCAGTAATAAATGAGAATTTAGGTTGTTCCACATTCTAATTAAAATTTAGTATTACTAGTCTTTCTAATATTAGCCATTCTAATGGGTGTGGAATGATATCTTATTGAGGTCTCTATATGATTTTTTAATCATGGCATATTCTGTAATTTGCCACTCTCACAACTCAAACCACTTTTAGGGAAGTTCTTGACTCTTTCTTTCTATATGCTCTAGAATTCGTTACTCATAGACACCTAGGTTTATCTAGCCAACACCATGTGGACTTATTTTAATGTTGTCATTCCCGAAACAAATTGATACAGAAAGTGGGGCTGAAAACACATGCGATCAACCTCTCCCATTTATTCAATTCTTAAGCATCATGAAGTTATAAATATTTTAGAGACATAAGGATCTCTAGAGATCATATTTGCCAAACCTTTCATTTTACAAATCAATAAATGAAGACCATAGAGACTGCATTGCTTTGCATGGGTCATATATCTAGCTAGTGTTATAATGCCTTTTAAGAGTTGAAAATCATATCATCAATGTTATCATGACATTTACTGAGAAGACATTTTAATGAATCAAAATTATTTTAGGAGCATGTTCCAGGAATGTATTCATTCATATGACATGTATTGAGTACCTCTCAATGCCAGATGTTATACCAGGTTCTGAGGATGTGAACAGAAACAGTAAACATTTCAAAGAAACATAGAATCTAGTTAAGATACAAATGCATCTCATTCTGTACTAAATGCCATGTGCTATACACAAAACACAGCATAAAGTGGACAGTGCCCCAGTAGGAAAATAAATTTCTTTAATTGCACTGGGAAAGTCAAGGAAGGCTTCACTGAGGAAGTGATGTTTGATTTAGACTTTGAGTGAAAGGAATTATACTTCTGTTTAAGATGAGATACCAATGGAATTATGGAGAGTTTCTAATATTTAAATTAAGATTACATATAAATACAGGAAATGTATGTAATCATTTCAAATAGAGACTGACCTCCACATCTTCTGAGAATTAGTTAGCACAAAAGAGAAGAATAAGAAAAAATCAAGTAACTTTGAAATGACCTTGGTGGACATTTTGGTTAAAAAAAAAGACTGGAAGGCATCCCATTGGGGAAAAAAACATTTTTTTTTTTGGTTTGAGTAACTAAATCATCATGAACTGTGGATTGTTTTTAAAGGTTATAATAAAAGTAGGCACATATAACTCATTTTCCTCTTAATTCTAAAAATACATCACAATTGGAGATGAGCCAAGTCAGTCAGTTCAGTTCAGTCACTCAGTCGTGTTTGGCTCTTTGCGACCCCATGAATCGCAGCACGCCAGGCCTCCCTGTCCATCACCAACTCCCGGAGTTTACTCAAGTTCATGTCCATCGAGTTGGTGATGCCATCCAGCCATCTCAACCTCTGTCGACCCCTTCTCCTCCTGCCCCCAATCCCTCCTAGCATCAGGGTCTTTTCCAATGAGTCAACACTTCACATGAGGTGGCCAAAGTATTGGAGTTTCAGCTTCAGCATCAGTCCTTGCAATGAACACCCAGGACTGATCTCCTTTAGGATGGACTGGTTGGATCTCCTTGCAGTCCAAGGGACACTCAAGAGTCTTCTCCAACACGACGGTTCAAAAGCATCAATTTTTCAGTGCTCAGCTTTTTTCACAGTCCAACTCTCACATCCATATATGACCACTGGAAAAACCATAGCCTTAACCAGACGGACCTTTGTTGGCAAAGTAATGTCTCTGCTTTTTAATATGCTATCTAGGTTGATCATAACTTTCCTTCCAAGGAGTAAGCATCTTTTAATTTCATGGCTGCAGTCACCATCTGCAGTGATTTTGGAGGCCAAAAAAATAAAGTCTGACAATGTTTCCACTGTCTCCCCATCTTATTTCCCATGAGGTGATGGGACCAGATGCCATGATCTTAGTTTTCTGAATGTTGAGCTTTAAGCTAACTTTTTCACTCTCCTCTTTCACTCAAGTGAGGTGACATAAACTGGTTTAGTACAATAATCAAACAAATAATGAAATTAATTGGACACTCCAAATTAGTGCCTAACTTTTATATTTCTACATGGTAATTAGCCATAATTATTAAATACTCATATTTGTAATATTGTTTTTACCCAATCAAACCAAATATTTGCAGGTCCAGTTAATGAAAGGAAAAGGGAGAAGGGCAGAGTAGAAAGTTTACCATATGCCACCTAAAAATGTCACACTAATTCAAGCCAGGTCTTTGACTTCCCTATCAGTAAGTAAACACAGACTTGGACTTCTAAGACCATTGCCCACATCATCCATTATTATTTTTAAGCAGTTACAATCTAATAAACTGCATAGCAGGTATTATACCAACTTTAGTATCTCAGTGTATTCCTACATGAACATTACTAGATATTATCTAATCCACTTTGAAGATAAGACAAAAGCAGTACAAAGAATTTAAATAATTGGTCAAGAGTCATATAATAAGTAAAACAGAGGAAATTTTGCACACCATGACTCAATTTCCAGTAAAAATTTGGTGGAAGCTTAGCTTTAAATCATCCTCTTTCTCATAAAGGAAACAAGGACAATAAGAAAAATGCAAATTTTCAACAAAGGCAGAAGAAACACCTCGAAACTACAAACTTTGTGTAAAAATGCTGCATTCAGAACTGGTAGCAGAGCCTTGCATAAAACTGTGCTGGCCTATAATAAAAGTTAAAGAGAAGAGTGGGGAAATCATGGGAAAACGAACCAGCAGACCTGGAGAAGGATCCATTCCGACTGAAACTACTGTGAGGAGGAGAAGGAGCACAGAGGGAAGCAGAAAGAGAAGGCTCAGGCTACAGAGGAAGAGAAGGCCATGAAACAGTCAAAACCGAATCTTCTGAATATTAGGGAGTCCCCCAAAGGCAGCTGCTGTCTGCTCATGGCAACAGCAGAGTAGAACCTGTAGAAGTTTAGGTATGGCAATAGAAATCTCCTTGAACCAGCTCACATTCAAGAAGTAGAGGAAACAGTCTTTCATCTTCTCCATCATGTGCTTCTTGTAAAAAAGAAGTGCTGGTCCCCCCAAAATAAAACTTAATGAACTGTGTGAAAGAGAAAAGGAACAAACACCACATGCACACAACAATACTATGTTTTCAAAATGTGAAAAGAGCAATAAAACTTGCCTATAGAAAAATATTCACCAGAAAATATTATCGTTACCAGATGAAAATTTTAAACCAAATCATTTTAGAGAAATAATGAAGCAATCACAATTCTGAAGGAAGATCACAAAACAGAAATATAAAAACTCAGGGAAGAAATGGCCAGAAAACAGTAATAATGTGACAGCAGGAGATGAATCAAGAATTTGAAAAGGTTGGGTTAAAAAAAAAGGTCAAAAGATGTCCTAAATTAGGGTAAATTTGAAGGAAAAGAGACTACAAAAAAGTCTTTAACAAAATTCAAACACATTGTCATTAAACAATTTTGAAAAAATAAAAATAACAATAGAATACAGTTTGAAGAAACTACAGTTTATATGCACACAATGGAGTACTACGCAGCTGTAAATATTAATTCATAAGATACATATGAACTGAAATAGACTGATCTCCAGGAAATGTTATTAAGTGATAGAGCTACCTTTGTATGGAAAAAAAGAGATAAAATGGCTAACCTATCATTTTATATTTACAGAAGGAAACACAGGAATATAAACCTAGTAACAACAAAATTGGTTATCTGTGGGGAAGTATTACAAAGGTGAAAGGGATAAAAGAGGGCATGGCATTTCTCCAAGAAAGTATAACATTTCTGTAATTATGATTTCTGGAAGCATGCTAAATTCTAGAAATAAAAATTAATCACGAAGCGGTGGAAGAGCAAAAAAATTAAAACTAAAACTGAGAGCAAACAAAACCAATGTATACCACTGTATTTCAAATGAATTACAATAATACTAAAAATAAAATAAAGGAACACATTATAAACCACTTTTTAAATTTATTTATTCTTTAATTGAAGGATAATTGCTTTACAGAATTTTATATGAGAAAATAATAGCAAATGAAGCAACAGACAAAGGATTAATCTCAAAAATATACAAGCAACTCCTGAAGCTCAATTCCAGAAAAATAAATGACCCAATCAAAAAATGGGCCAAAGAACTAAACAGACATATCTCCAAAGAAGACATACAGATGGCTAACAAACGTATGAAAAGATGCTCAACATCACTCATTATCAGAGAAATGCAAATCAAAACCACAATGAGATACCATTGCATGCCAGTCAGGATGGCTGCTGTCCAAAAGTCTACAAGCAATAAATGCTGGAGAGGGGGTGGAGAAAAGGGAACCCTTTTACACTGTTGGTGGGAATGCAAACTAGTACAGCCGCTATGGAGAACGGTGTGGAGATTTCTTAAAAAACTGGAAATAGAACTGCCATATGATTCTGTCAAACTTCAACATGAATTAGCCATTGGTATACATATATCCCCTCCCTCTTGAACTTCCCGCCCATCTTTCTCCCCATCCCACCCCTATAGGTTGATACAGAGCCCCTGTTTGAGTTTCTCGAGCTACACAGAAAACTCCCATAGGCTATATATTTTACACACGGAAATGTATGTTTCCGTGTTACTCTTTCCATACATCTCACCCTCCTCCCCTCTCTCTATATCCATAAGTCTATTCTCTATGGCTGTTTCTCCACTGCTGCCCTGTAAATAAATTCTTCAGTACCATATTTCTAGATTCCATATGTATGTGTCAGAATACGATATTTACTTTTCTCTTTCTGATTTACTTCACTCTGTAAAATAGGTTCTAGGTTCATCCACCTTATCAGAACTGACTCAAATGTGTTCCTTTTTATGGCTGAGTAATATTCCATTGTGTATATGTACCACAGCTTCTTTATCCACTCATCTGTTGATGGACATCTAGATTGCTTCCATGTTCTAGCTATTGTAAACAGTGCTGCAATGAACAGTGGGATACATGTGTCTATTTCAATTTTCCTTTCCTCAGGGTATATGCCTAGGAGTGGGATTGCTGGGTCACATGGTGGTTTTATTCCTAGTTTTTTAAGGAATCTCCATACCTTCTTCCATAGTGGCTGTATCAATTTACATTCCCACCAAAAGTGCAAGACGATACCCTTTTCTCCACACCCTCTCCAGCATTTATTGTTTGTAGACTTTTTGGTGATGGCCGTTCTAATTGGTGTGAGGTGATATCTCATTGCAGTTTTGATTTGCATTTCTCTAATAATGAGCGATGTTGAGCATCTTTTCATGTGTTTGTTAGCCATCTGTAGGTCTTCTTTGGAGAAATATGTTTAGGTCTTTTTCCCACTTTTTGATTGGGTTGTTTGTTTTTCTGGCATTGAGTTGTATGAGCTGCTTGTATATTTTGGAAATTAATCCTTTGTCAGTTGTTTCATTTGCTATTACTTTCTCCTATTGTGAGGGTGGTCTTTTCACCTTGCTTACAGTTTCCTTTGCTGTGCAAAAGCTTTTAAGTTTAATCAGGTCCCAATTGTTTACCTTTGTTTTTATTTTTTATTTTATTTATTTATTTTTTTAATTAGTTGGAGGCTAATTACTTCACAACATTTCAGTGGGTTTTGTCATACATTGACATGAATCAGCCATGGAGTTACATGTATTCCCCATCCCAATTCCCCCTCCCACTTCCCTCTCCACCCGATTCCTCTGGGTCTTCCCAGTGTACCAGGCCCGAGCACTTGTCTCATGCATCCCACCTGGGCTGGTGATGTTTCACTATAGATAATATACATGCTGTTCTTTCAAAACATCCCACCCTCACCTTCTCCCACAGAGTTCAAAAGTCTGTTCTGTACTTCTGTGTCTCTTTTTCTGTTTTGCATATAGGGTTATCATTACCATCTTTCTAAATTCCATATATATGTGTTAGTATGCTGTAATGTTCTTTATCTTTCTGGCTTACTTCACTCTGTATAATGGGCTCCAGTTTCATCCATCTCATTAGAACTGATTCAGATGAATTCTTTTTAATGGCTGAGTAATATTCCATGGTGTATATGTACCACAGCTTCCTTATCCATTCGTCTGCTGATGGGCATCTAGGTTGCTTCCATGTCCTGGCTATTATAAACAGTGCTGTGATGAACATTGGGGTGCACGTGTCTCTTTCAGATCTGGTTTCCTCAGTGTGTATGCCCAGAAGTGGTATTGCTGGGTCATATGGCAGTTCTATTTCCAGTTTTTTAAGAAATCTCCACACTGTTTTCCATAGTGGCTGTACTAGTTTGCATTCCCACCAGCAGTGTAAGAGGATTCCCTTTTCTCCACACCCTCTCCAGCATTTATTGCTTGTGGACTTTTGGATAGCAGCCATCCTGACTGGCATGTAATGGTACCTCATTGTGGTTTTGATTTGCATTTCTCTAATAATGAGTGATGTTGAGCATCTTTTCATATGTTGGTTAGCCCTCTGTATGTCTTCTTTGGAGAAATGTCTGTTTAGTTCTTTGGCCCATTTTTTGATTGGGTCATTTATTTTTCTGGAATTGAGCTGTAGGAGTTGCTTGTATATTTTTGAGATTAATCCTTTGTCTGTTGCTTCATTTGCTATTATTTTCTCCCAATCTGAGGGCTGTCTTTTCACCTTACTTATAGTTTCCTTTGTTGTGCAAAAGCTTTTAAGTTTAATTAGGTCCCATTTGTTTATTTTTGCTTTTATTTCCAATATTCTGTGAGGTCAGTCATAGAGGATCCTGCTGTGATTTATGTCGGAGAGTGTTTTGCCTATGTTCTCCTCTAGGAGTTTTATAGTTTCTGGTCTTACACTTAGATCTTTAATCCATTTTGAGTTTATTTTTGTGTATGGTGTTAGAAAGTGTTCTAGTTTCATTCTTTTACAAGTGGTTGACCAGTTTTCTCAGCACCACTTGTTAAAGAGGTTGTCTTTTTTCCATTGTATATCCTTGCCTCCTTTGTCAAAGATAAGGTGTCCATAGGTTCGTGGATTTATCTCTGGGCTTTCTATTCTGTTCCATTGATCTATATTTCTGTCTTTGTGCCAGTACCCTACTGTCTTGATGACTGTGGCTTTGTAGTAGAGTCTGAAGTCAGGCAGGTTGATTCCTCCAGTTCCATTCTTCTTTCTCAAGATTACTTTGGCTATTCGAGGTTTTTTGTATTTCCATACAAATTGTGAAATTATTTGTTCTAGTTCTGTGAAAAATACCATTGGTAGCTTGATAGGGATTGCATTGAATCTATAGATTGCTTTGGGTAGAATAGCCATTTTGACAATATTGATTCTTCCAATCCATGAACACGGTATGTTTCTCCATCTGTTTGTGTCCTCTTTGATTTCTTTCATCAGTGTTTTATAGTTTTCTATGTATAGGTCTTTTGTTTCTTTAGGTAGATATACTCCTAAGTATTTTATTCTTTTTGTTGCAATGGTGAATGGTATTGTTTCCTTAATTTCTCTTTCTGTTTTTTCATTGTTAGTATATAGGAATGCAAGGGATTTCTGTGTGTTAATTTTATATTCTGCAACTTTACTATATTCGTTGATTAGCTCTAGTAATTTTCTGGAAGAGTCTTTAGGGTTTTCTATGTAGAGGATCATGTCATCTGCAAACAGCGAGAGTTTCACTTCTTCTCTTCTGATCTGGATTCCTTTTTTTGCCTTCTCTGATTGCTGTAGCTAGGACTTTAAAAACTATGTTGAATAACAGTGGTGAAAGTGGACACCCTCGTCTTGTTCCTGATCTTAGGGGGAATGCTTTCAGTTTTTCACCACTGAGAATAATGTTTGCTGTAGGCTTATCACATGTGGCCTTTACTATGTTGAGGCAGGTTCCTTCTATGCCCATTTTAGGAAGAGTTTTTAACATAAATGGGTGCTGAATCTATCAGAGGATTTTTTTTCATCTATTCAGATTATCATATGGTTTTTATCTTTCAATCTGTTAATATGGTGTATTAACAGTCTGTTAACAATCTGTTAATATGGTGTATTGATTGATTTGCATATATTGAAAAATCCTTGCATCCTTGGAATAAACCCAACTTGGTCATGGTGTATGAGCTTTTTGATGTGTTGCTGAATTCTGTTTGCTAAAATTTTGCTGAGGATTTTTGCATTTACGTTCATCAGTGATACTGGCCTGTAGTTTTCATTTTGTGTGTGTGTTGTCTTTGGTTTTCGAATGAGGGTGGTGGTGGCCTTGTAGAATGAGTTTGGAACTGTTTTGTCCTCTGCAATTTTTTTGAAAGAGTCTTAGAAGGGAAGGCATTTGCTCTTCGCTAAACGTTCACTAGAAGTCTCCTGTAAAGCCATCTGGTCCTGGGCTTTTGTTTTATAGGAGACTTTTTATCACAGCTTCAATTTCAGTGCTTGTAATTGAGTTGTTCAAAATTTCTATTTTTTCATGACTCAGTCCTGGAAGATTGAGATTTTCTAATAATTTGTCCATTTCTTCCAGGTTATCCATTTTATTGCCATATAGTTGTTCATAATATTCTCTTATAATCCCTTGTGTTTCTGCATTGTTGTAACCTCTTTTTCATTTCTAATTTTATTGATTTGATTCTTCTCTCTTTTGTTCGTAATGATTCTGCAAAAGGCTTGTCAATTTTTCTTATCTACTCAAAGAACCAGCTTTTAGTTTTATTAATCTTTACTATTGTTTCCTTCATTTCTTTTTGTTATTTCTGCTCTGATTTTTATGACTTATTTCCTTTCACTAATTTTGGGGGTTTCTTGTTCTTTTTCCAGGTGTTTCAGGTAGAAAGTTAGGTTGTCTATTCAATGTTTCTCTTGTTTCTTGAGGTAGGATTGTATTGCCCTAAATTTCCCTCTTAGAACTGCTTTTGCTGCATCCCATAGGTTTTGAGTTGTCACGGTTTCATTGTCATTTGTTTCTAGAAATTTTTTTATTTCCCTTTTGATTTCTTCCATAATAATCTGTTGGATATTTAGAAATGTATTGTTTAATCTCCTTGTGTTTGTGTCTTCTACAGTTTTTTTTTTTTTTTTCCTTGTAATTGACTTCTAGTCTCATGGTGTTATGGTCATAGAAGATGCTTGATACAATTTCAATTTTCTTAAATTTAATGAGGTTTGACTTGTGACCCAAGATGTGGTCTATCCTGGAGAATGTTCCATGTGCACTTGAGAAGAAGGTGTATTCTTCTGCATTTGGATGGAATGTCCTGAAGATATCAATGAGATACATCTCATCTAATGTATCATTTAAGACTTGTGTTTCCTTATTAATTTTCTGTTTTGATGATCTGCCCATTGATGTGAGTGTGGTGTTAAAGTCTCCTACTATTATTGTGTTATTGTTAATTTATCCTTTTATGCCTGTTAGTGTTTGTCTTGTATATCGAGGTGCTCCTATGTTGGGTGCATAGATATTTGCAATTGCTATGTCTTCCTCATGGATTTATCCCTTGATCATTATGTAGTGTCCTTACTTATCTCTTGTAATCTTATTTATTTTAAGGTCTATTTTTCTGATATGAGGATTGATACTCTGGCTTTCTTTTACCTCCAATTTGCATGGAATACATATTTCTATCCTCTCACTTTCAGTCTATATGTGTATTTAGGTCTGCAGTGGGTTTCTTGTAGACAGCATACATATGGGTTTTGTTTTTTATCCATTCAGTCAATCTGTCTTTTGGTTGGAGCATTTAATCCATTTACATTTAAAGCAATTATTGATATATATGTTCCTATTTCCATTTTCTTAACCCTTTCAGGTTGATTTTGTAGATCATTTACTTCTCTTGTATTTCTTGACTATATAAGTCTCTTTAACATTTGTTGTAAAGTTAGTTCAGTGGCACTGAATTTTCTTAACTTTTACTTTTCTGAAAAACTTTTTATTTCTCCATCAATTTTGAATGGGATCCTTGCCAGTTACAGTAATCTTGGTTGTAGATTTTTCCCTTTCAGTACTTTATATATATCCTGCCATTCCCTTCTGGCCTGAAGTTTCTGCTGAAAGATCAGCTATTAAATGTATGGGGTTTCCCTTGCTGTTTTTAATATTCTTCCTTTGTGTTTAGTCTTTGTCAGTTTCAGTAGTATGTGTCTTGGCATGTTTCTCCTTAGGTTTATCCTATATGGGGCTCTTTGTGTCTCTTGAATTTGATTGACTATTTCTTTTTCTATGTTGGGGAAATTTTCAATGATAATCTCTTCAACAATTTTCTCATATCCTTTCTTTTTCTCTTCTTTGGGACCCCTATAATTCAAATATTGGTGTGTTTGATAGTGTCCCAGAGGTCTCTGAGATTATCCTGTTCTTTTCATTCTTTTTACTTTATTCTGCTCTTAAGAGCTTATTTCCACCATTTTATCTTCCAGCTCACAGATTCATTTTTCTGCTTCAGATATTCTGCTAATGATTCCTTCCAGAGTATTTTTTTTTTTTTTAATTTCAGTAATTGTGTCATTTGTCTCTGTATATTTATTCTTTAATTCTTTGAGGTCTTTGTTTATTGATTCTTGCATTTTCTCCATTTTGTTTTTCAGGTTTTTATCATCTTTACTATCATTCTGAATGCCTTTTCAGGTAGTTTGCCTATTTCCTCTTCATTTATTTGTACTTCTGTGTTTCTAGTTTGTTTCTTCGTGTGTGTAGTATTTCTCTGTCTTTTCATTATTTTTCTTCAACTTGTTGTGTTTGAGGTCTCCTTTCCCAAGGTTTAAATGTTGAATTCTTTCTTCCCTTTGGTTTATGCCCTCCTAAGCTTGGTCCAGTGGTTTGTGCAAGCTTCATATAGGGGGATATTTGTGCTGAGTTTTTGTTTATTTGTTTTTCCTCTGCTGGGCAAGACTGAGTGATGTGGTAATCCTAACTGCTGATGATTGGCTTTGTATTTTTGCTTCTTTGTAGTTTAGATGAGGCAACCTGCTCAGGGTGCTATTGGTAATTGGGTGATGTCTTGTATTCAAGTGGTTTCCACTGTGTGAGTTCTCACTACTTGATACCAAGGTCAGGAGGGACGGCTGTGACAAGATACCCCTCGTCCAAGGTAAGGAGCAGTGGCTGTGCTTTGCTGGAGCAGCCGTGAAGAGACACCCCATGTCCAAGGTAAGAGAAACCCAAGTAAGATGGTAGGTGATGCGAGAGTGCATCAGAGGACAGACACATTAAAACCATAATCATAGAAAACTAGCCAATCTGATCACAGGTCCACAGCCTTGTCTAACTCAATGAAACTAAGCCATGCCTTGTGGAGCCACCCAAGACAGTCGGGTCATGGTGGAGAGGTCTGACAGCATGTGGTCCACTGAGTATTCTTGCCTTGAGAACCCCATGAGAAGTATGAAAAGGCAAAATGATAGGATACTGAGAGAGGAACTCCCCAGGTCGGTAGGTGCCCAATATGCTACTGGAGATCAGTGGAGAAATAACTCTAGAAAGAATGAAGGGATGGAGCCAAAGTAAAAACAATACCCAGTTGCAGATGGGACTGGTGATAGAAGCAAGGTCCAATGCTGTAAAGAGCAATATTGCATAGGAACCTGGAATGTTAGGTCCATGAATCAAGGCAAATTGGAAGTGGTCAAACAGGAGATGGCAAGAGTGAATGTCAACATTCTAGGAATCAGCGAACTAAAATGGACTGGAATGGGTGAATTTAACTCAGATGACCATTATATCTACTACTGTGGGCAGGAATCCCTTAGAAGAAATGGAGTAGCCATCATGGTCAACAAAAGAATCCAAAATGCAGTACATGGATGCAATCTCAAAAATGACAGAGTGATCTCTGTTCATTCCCAAGGCAAACCATTCAATATCACAGTAATCCAAGCCTATTCCCCAACCAGTAACACTGAAGAAGCTGAAGTTGAACGGTTCTATGAAGACCTACAAGACCTTTTAGAACTAACACCCAAAAAAGATGTCCTTTTCATTATAGGGGACTGGAATGCAAAAGTAGGAAGTCAAGAAACATCTGGAGCAACAGGCAACTTTGGCCTTGGAGTACGGAATGAAGCAGGGCAAAGGCTAATAAAGTTTCATCAAGAGAACACACAGGTCATAGCAAACACCCTCTTCCAACAACACAAGAGAAGACTCTACACATGGACATCACCAGATGGTCAACACCGACATCAGAGTGACTATATTCTTTGCAGCCAAAGATAGAGAAGCTCTATACAGTCAGCAAAAACAAGACCGAGAGCTGACTGTGGCTCAGATCATGAACTCCTTATTGCCAAATTCAGACTTAAACTGAAGAAAGTAGGGAAAACCACTAGACCATTCAGGTTTGACCTAAATCAAATTCCTTATGACTATACAGTGGAAGTGAGAAATATATTTAAGGGACTAGATCTGATAGACAGAGAGCCTGATGAACTATGGATGGACATTTGTGACATTGTACAGGAGACAGGGATCAAGACCATCCCCATGGAAAGGAAATGCAAAAAGGTAAAATGGTTGTCTGAGGAGGCCTTACAAATAGCTGTGAAAAGAAGAGAAGCAAAAAGCAAAGGAGAAAAGGAAAGATATTCCCGTTTGAATGCAGAGTTCCAAAGAACAGCCAGGAAAGATAAGAAAGCCTTCCTCAGCGATCAATGCAAAGAAATAGAGGAAAGCAACAGAATGCGAAAGACTAGAGATCTCTTCAAGAAAATTAGACATATCAAGGGAAAATACCAGGCAAAAATGGGTTCGATAAAGGACAGAAATGGTATGGCCCTAACAGAAGCAGAAGATATTAAGAAGAGGTGGCAAGAAGACACAGAAGAACTGTACAAAAACGATCTTCACAACCCAGATAATCATGATGGTGTGATCACTCACCTAGAGCCAGACATCCTGGAATGTGAAGTCAAGTGGGCCTTAGGAAGTATATCACTACAAACAAAGCTAGTGGATGTGATGGAATTACAGTTGACCTATTTCATATCCTGTAAGATGATGCTGTGAAAGTGCTACACTCAGTATGCCATCAAATTTGGAAAACTCAGCAGTGGCCACAGGACTGGAAAAGGTCAGTTTTCATTCCAATCCCAAAGGCAATCTCAAAGAATGCTCAAACGACCGCACAAATGCACTCATCTCACACGCTAATAAATTAATGCTCAAAATTCTCCAAGCCAGGCTTCATCAATACGTGAACCGTGAACTTCCAGATGTTCAAGCTGATTTTAGAAAAGGCAGAGGAACCAGAGATCAAATTGCCTATATCTACTGGTTATCGAAACAGCAAAAGAGTTCCAGAAAAACATCTATTTCTGCTTTATTGACTACGCCAAAGCCTTCACTGTGTGGATCAAAATAAACTGTGGAAAATTCTGAAAGAGATGGGAGTACCAGACCACCTGACCTGCCTCTTGAGAAACCTGTATGCAGGTCAGGAAGCAACAGTTAGAACTGGGCATGGAACAACAGACTGGTTCCAAATAGGAAAAGGAGTTCGTCAAGCCTGTATATTGTCACCCTGCTTATTTAACTTCTATGCAGAGTACATCATGAGAAACACTGAGCTGGAAGAAGCACAAGCTGGAATCAAGATTGCCAGAAGACATCTCAATAACCTCAGATATGCAGATGACACCACCCTTATGGCAGAAACTGAAGAGGAACTAAAAAGCCTCTGATGAAAGTGAAAGAGGAGAGTGAAAAAGTTGGCTTAAAGCTTAACATTCAGAAAACTAAGATCATTTTATCTGATCCCATCATTTCATGGGAAATAGATGGGGAGACAGTGGAAACATTGTCAGACTTTATTTTGGGGGGCTCCAAAATCACTGCAGATGGTGACTGCAGCCATGAAATTAAAAGATGCTTATTCCTTGGAAGGAAAGTTATGACCAACCTAGATAGCACATTAAAAAGCAGAGACATTACTTTGCCAACAAAGGTCCGTCTGGTCAAGACTATGGTTTTTCCAGTGGTCATGTATGGATGTGAGAGTTGGACTGTGAAGAAAGCTGAGCACCGAAATATTGATGCTTCTGAACTGTGGTGTTGGAGAAGACTCTTGAGAGTCCCTTGGACTGCAAGGAGATCCAACCAGTCCATCCTAAAGGAGATCAGTCCTGGGTGTTCATTGCAAGGACTGATGCTGAAGCTGAAACTCCAATACTTTGTTCACCTCATGCGAAGAGTTGACTCATTGGAAAAGACCCTGATGCTGGGGGGGATTGGGGGCAGGAGGAGAAGGGGATGACAGAGGATAAGATGGCTGGCTGGCATCACTGACTCGATGGGCATGAGTTTGAGCAAACTCCAGGAGTTGGTGATGGACAGGGAGGACTGGCATGCTGCGATTCATGGGGTCGCAAAGAGTCAGACACAACTGAGTGACTGAACTGAACAGAGGGTTAGTTCTCTGGTAGTCTAGGGTCTTTGAGTCAGTACTCCCACTGCAAAGGCTCAGGGCTTGATCTCTGGTCAGGAACGAAGATTCCACAAGTGGTTTTTTTATGGCATTAATTGAGATTAAAACAAATACCCAAAAATGAGAAACCAAAGATGAACCCCAGACAAATGGTGGTTACAAAAATCAGGAAAGTAATAATTAAAATACTGGAATATAGACATATACATATACACCCATAAGCGAAATCAAAAGAGTCGAACAAAAATAAAGTTCAGTTGTTTGACCCAGTTGTTAAACAAAATAAAAAATTATATCTACCAGTTAAGAACAAAACTAACTAAAGCAGAAACTGGAAAGCAAAACTAAAGCAAGGTGCCAAGTGGGGAATAAAGCAATGAAAGCAAAACTAGCAAATATATTGAGAGGAAAGGAAAGAAAGAAAAGAAAGAAAGAATTGATATGCAAAGCTAAATGGAGGTAGATGAACATTTATCTATAATAAAGATTAAGTGCAAGGGGAAAAGAACAGTAGGAAAAGCAAACAAAGGCATTAATGTATCAAAAACATAATATGTTTAAAAAATGAAAAATTTAAAAAAAGAGAAAAAAGTGAAGAAAAAAAAAAAAAGAAGAAGACCAGATAACTGCAAAACCCCAATGTAGAGACAGAGATTTATAACAACAATAACAAGTGTTACTGAATAGACACATATACATATACACCCATAAGCAAAATCAAAACAGTCCAACAAAAATAAAGTACAGTAGGTTGACCCAGTGAACAAAAGAAACCAAAAATTATATCTACCAGTTAAGAACAAAACTAACTAAAGCACAAACTGGAAAACAAAACTAAAGCAAGGTGCCAAGTGGGGAATAAAGAAATGAAAATGAAACTAACAAATATATTGAGAGGAAAGGAAAGAAATAAAAGAAAGAACAGATATGCAAAGTTAGATAGAGGTAGATGAAGAAGATTTATATACATTAAAGATTAACTGCAAGGGGAAAAGAACAGTAGGAAAAGCAAACAGAGGAATATATGTAGGGAAAATAATAGGTTAAAAAATTAAAAATTTAAATAAAAGAGAGAGAAAAAAAGGAAAACTTCACAGAACTTCAAAAACCCAATGTCAAGGCTAAGGTTTATAACAACAACAACAAAAAATGTGGCTGAGAAGGATAAAAAAAAGCTCAAAAGCTTAATTAGATTTCATAGTGCCAATAAAATCGACAAGTACAACACAAGGGGGAAAAAGAGAAAGAAAAAATTCCAAAGGAATCTACAGAACAAGTCAAAACATAAAAATAATAAATGGTTTTCTGGAATCACTGCTTTCAGAGTCCTTTCTCTTGCTGAGAGTCGCAGTCCACGTCACCTCCCTAGGATGCCCTCCAACACTGTGCTGGCCTCTGGACCTGCTGTGGGGGCAGCTCAGACTCTAATCTGGTCCTACTCTTGTGTGTCCTTGCCTCCCATGTCCACAGCTATCAGAACTAGTGCATTTTCTTTTGTGGGAGCTCTCAGTGTCCTTTTATATATTCCATAGACACAGAGTCTGCCTAGTTGATCATGTGAATTTAATCTGAAGCTTGTGCAGCTGGTGGGAAGGGTTTGGGTCTTCTTCCTTAGCCACACTGCCCCTGGATTTCAGTTGTGGTTTTATTTCCACCTCTGCATGTGGGTCGTCCACTGGGGTTTGCTCTCAGGCTGCCCTGGAGGCAGGGCCCCAGTGAGGGCCAGGTGTGGAGATGGTGCATCTGCTTGGGTCTCAGGGGTTCTGGCAGCACCAGGTACTTAGGGGAGTTGGCGGCTAGGGCAGCATATAGTGCTCTAGAAGGGTATGGCAACCAGCATTGGCCAATAGGCTCTAGGATTCTTGCCTGGAGAACCCCCCTCCCTAAGAGAGAATCCTGGCAGGCCACAGTCCACAGGGTCACAAAGATTCAGACATGACCAAAATGACCCTGCGTGCAAAGACACAAGACTTTTTGGCTGTGGTAGCTCTGCCCCAGTGAGGGTCGGGCATGAAAGTGGCGCAGCTGCTTGGCATGTAGGGACCCTGGTGGTGCCAAGTGTGCAGGGCACAGCCTGCCTCTGTCACAGGAATTATGGCCCAGAGTCCTTTTTTGAGCCTCTTGTAGCTGGCGATCAGAAGTCCTCCTTGGTCCGTCTTCCACTGTAGCTCCACCCCTTCATGCACTTAGAGGGCTCCCTTGCCTGCGGTCTTACTCTGTAGTTTGGCTCATCAGACACTTAAAGGGGCACCCTGGGTGGGGTCCTACTCCAGTTCAGGGCATCAGGCATTTGGTGGACCAGTGTCTCTGTTGTTCAGCTGCCGACACTGGCCTGTGGGGGAAGAGAGGCTATGGTGATGGCTCCACCCCCTATGGCTGACTCAGCAGTATCGCCTTGCTTCCATGGCTGCCTGGCTTTCCCCCACAGGCATTTCCCACCACAGTCTCCTCCCTCATATCCTCTCAATCCGTCTCTCCACTGTCAACAGCAGCCCTAGCCCTGGGATTGTTCCACAATCCCTAAGCTCCAGCTCCCAGCCACTGCGCCTTCCAAGGGACCTGCGTCCCTGTCTGGGGTATGTACCGCTGTGGCAAGGACTGTCAGATTCTCATTCCTTTTAGGCTGCTGCAGATCAGATGTTTCACTCTCAGCCTTAAATGTTTCTCCTCTGATTCAGACAATTGCCCCAACGTGGGGATCAGACCCCTGCTTCAGTTCCCCCACTTGCTGAGGGCAGGTCCAGTCCTACTAACACTCCTGTTTTTCCCCCTAGTTCCTTCATCCTACCGAGTTCTGTGTGGTTCTATATATTCTTTTCCACTGGTCAGGTACTCCTGTCCACTTTCAGCTGGTGTTCTGCATGCACTTCTGTGTCTAAAGGTGTGTTCCTCGTGTGTCTGTGGGGAGAGAAGTACTCCACATCCATCGATTCCTCCACCATTTTGTTCCCCTCAAACAATTTTTAAACATGGTATTTAACTATGTCTCTTCAGTCAGAGGGAGGAGGGAAGAGAAGGGAAGAAATAGCAAAAAAAAGCTAAATTTTTTGTAGGCAGTTTTATAGTAGTATGGATGAAACAACTCTAAAATTATCTTAGGTATATTGTTGGGTTGAGGAAGTGGAATAAATGCTTTGAATGCTTTCATGTTGTTAAGAATCAGGATTCTCACTATGGAAGAAGGGAGATAGAAACATGGAACGGATGGGGCAGGGCAAGGAAAACTCTATGGAGATGAATTGGATTTCAAGGTATCTGTAAGAATAGTGATTTCTGGTATCTTCATAGGTATATGATTAGATTATATAATATATTACATAAATATTATATAGGTCATGCATGTATTCAGTTCAGTTCAGTTGCTCAGTCGTGTCCGATTCTGCGACCCCATGAATCGCAGCACACCAAGCCTCCCTGTCCATCACCAACTCCCGGAGTTTACTCAAGCTCAGGTCCATCGAGTCGGTGACACCATCCAGCCATCTCAACCTCTGTTGACCCCTTCTCCTCCTGCCCCCAATCCCTCCCAGCATCAGGGTCTTTTCCAATGAGTCAACACTTCACATGAGGTGGCCAAAGTATTGGAGTTTCAGCGTCAACATCAGTCCTTGCAATGAACACCCAGGACTGATCTCCTTTAGGATGGACTGGTTGGATCTCCTTGCAGTCCAAGGGACTCTCAAGAGTCTTCTCCAACACCATAGTTCAAAAGCATCAGTTCTTCGGCTGTCCGCTTTCTTCACAGTCCAACTCTCACATCCATACATGACCACTCGAAAAACCATAACCTTGAATAGATGGACCTTTGTTGGTAAAGTAAGTTCTCTGCTTTTTAATATGCTATCTAGGTTGGTCATAATTTTCCTTCCAAGGAGTAAGCATCTTTTAATTTCATGGCTGCAATCACCATCTGCAGTGATTTTGGAGCCCCCCAAAATAAAGTTTGACACTGTTTCCACTGTCTCCCCATCTATTTCCCATGAAATGATGGGATCAGATAAAATGATCTTAGTTTTCTGAATGTTAAGCTTTAAGCCAACTTTTTCACTCTCTTTCACTTGCATCAAGAGGCTTTTTAGTTCCTCTTCACTTTCTGCCATAAGGGTGGTGTCATCTACATATCTGAGGTTATTGAGATGTCTTCTGGCAATCTTGATTCCAGCTTGTGCTTCTTCCAGCCCAGCATTTCTCATGATGAACTCTGAATAGAAGTTAAATAAGCAGGGTGACAATATACAGGCTTGATGTACTCTTTTTCCTATTTGGAACCAGTCTGTTGTTCCATGCCCAGTTCTAACTGTTGCTTCCTGACCTGCATACAGGTTTCTCAAGAGGCAGGTCAGGTGGTCTGGTATTCCCATCTCTTTCAGAATTTTCCACAGTTTATTGTGATTCACACAGTCAAAGGCTTTGGCATAATCAGTAAAGCAGAAATAGATGTTTTTCTGGAACTCTCTTGCTTTTTTGATGATCCAGCGGACGTTGGCAATTTGATATCTGGTTCCTCTGCCTTTTCTAAAACCAGCTTGAACATCTGGAAGTTCACGGTTCACGTATTGATGAAGCCTGGCTTGGAGAATTTTGAGCATTAATTTACTAGCGTGTGTGATGAGTGCAATTGTGCGGTCATTTGAGCATTCTTTGGGATTGCCTTTCTTAGGGATTGGAATGAAAACTGACCTTTTCCAGTCCTGTGGCCACTGCTGAGTTTTCCAAATTTGCTGGCATATTGAGTGCAACACTTTCACAGCATCATCTTACAGGATCTGAAATAGCTCAACTGTAATTCCATCACATCCACTAGCTTTGTTTGTAGTGATACTTCCTAAGGGCCACCTGACTTCACATTCCAGGATGTCTCGCTCTGAGTGATCACATCATTGTGATTATCTCGGTCATGAAGATCTTTTTTGTACAGTTCTTCTGTGTCTTCTTGCCACCTCTTCTTAATATCTTCTGCTTCTGTTAGGGCCATACCGTTTCTGTCCTTTATTGAACCCATCTTTGCATGAAATTTTCCCTTGGTATCTCTAATTTTCTTGAAGAGATCTCTAGTCTTTCCCATTCTGTTGTTTTCCTCTATTTCTTTGCATTGATCGCTGAGGAAGGCTTTCTCATCTCTCCTGGCTATTCTTTGGAACTCTGCATTCCAGTGGGTATATCTTTCCTTTTCTCCTTTGCCTTTCACTTCTCTTCTTTTCACATCTATTTGTAAGGTCTCCTCAGACAACCATTTTGCCTTTTTGAATTTCCTTTCCATGGGATGGTCTTGATCCCTGTCTCTTGTACAACGTCATGAATGTCCACCCATAGTTCATCAGGCACTCTGTCTATCAGATCTAGTCCCTTGAATCTATTTCTCACTTCCACTGTATAATCATATGGGATTTGATTTAAGTCATACCCAAATGATCTAGTGGTTTTCCCTACTTTCTTCAATTTAAGTCTGAATTTGGCAATAAGGAGTTTATGGTCTGAGCCACAGTCAGCTCTCGGTCTTGTTTTTGCTGACTGTATAGAGCTTTTCCATCTTTGGCTGCAAAGAATATAATCAATCTGATTTCGGTGTTGACCATCTGGTGATGTCCATGTGTAGAGTCTTCTCTTGTGTTGTTGGAAGAGGAATCTACTATACATGCATGTATAGTAGATTATATATGCATATATATATATACACTGTGCGTGTGTGTGCGCGCACACACACACACACACACATTTCTTAACTCTGCTGAAAGGACCTACAGGCAAAGATAAATACTCCAGGAGCAATGAGCACATTGAGGATCTACATATTGACTTCTAATCGCATTTTCCACTAAAATGGCCAAGTTTCCTCAGAGAAATGGATGATTCAATGGTGGGATAGGGTTTGCAAAGTGATCCCAGAGCATATTAAGCCACAAAGTAAGAAAATGTTAAAAATAACTGACTGGGTCATGTTAAAAGGACAACGGAGCTAAGGAACTCTGATGAACAGCAACAGGAACTCCCACTGGCCAAATCTGGGATAATATGAGTATTCAAATACAGTATTCAGAAATAAAAAGTTTAAATTAAAAATAGGAATTTACGAGGTCACTTTGATAATGAATGGTTTGGGCAGGTAGATGAATGAATGAATGCATAAATGAGGGAGAACTTTTCTGACTGATAAAGGTGGAGAGAAAATTGGAGTAGGAAAATAAAAATAATTAAACTGTAATATTAAAGACTTTAAGAGGAAAAGAGCAAATATATGGTGGGTAAACTGAATAGTACCTTGACCAAAATCAATATAGAAATGAGGGGCAGATATGCCATGAGTGTCATCCAAAAGTGATGTTCTCAAGACAAGACATTATTTCTGTAGTGCTCCAACTTGTGATGTTTAACTCAAATCTAATCATAAGGAAACATCAGAATAATCACAATGAGAGGGATATTCTCTTTTTTAAAAACGTATCTGTATATTCAAAATATCAAAGTCATGAAAGAGTGAGAAACGCTAAGAAGCTAGTCCAGGTTAATGGAAACTAAAGATACATGACAACGAAAGATAACACATTAGCCCGAACTAGATAAAAAAATGTGATAAAGAATATTATTTGATCTACTGAAAAAATTGGGAGTATGATGGTATGAAGTATTGTGTCCATGGTAAATTTCCTAAAGGTGATGATCACACCATATAAGAGATTATTGTTCTTAGGACATACAAAAAGTAGTATTTATGAGTACATTTATATGATTTGTGCAATTCAGTCTCAGATGGTTCAGGAAAAAAATGTGTATCTATCTATATTAACAGATATACAAATAGATATAATGCCACAGATTAGATAGATGGATTAGATTAGATTATGTTAAGTGAGTAAAGAAACAAACAGCACAAAATGTTGGGGAATCTGGGTAAAGGGTATATGGAATTTTTGGGTACCCTCATTAAAATTTTCTTTACATCTGAAGTTATTTCCAAGCAAAAAATTCTTATTTAAATTGGGAAAACAAGGAACATAGACACCATGTATAAGGGGTCGAATTGTGTCCCACCTAAAAGACATATTCAATTTCTAAACTCTGGTATCTATGAATGTGACCTTATTTAGCTAGAAAAAAGATCATTGCAAAGTAATGAGTTAAAGATTTTGAGATGATATCACACTGGATTAGAGTGGGCCCTAAATCTCATGCTTTGTATACTTAGTAAGAAAAGAAGAGAATGCAAAGACAAATACAATGGTCATGTGAAAACAGAAACAGACATGATTGTGATACAGATAAAAGTTAAAAACTGCCAATGATTTCCAGGTACCACCAGAAGCTAGGAAGAGGCAAGGAAGAATTCTCTCCTAGAAATGTCAGATGGAGCATGACTCTTCTGACACTTTCAATTCAGATTTCTGGCCTCCAGAAATGTAAGTGAATAAATTTCTGTTGTTTTGAGATACCATATTTGCAGTAATTTGTTACAGCAACCCTAGGAAATTACTATATCATGAAAACATAATATGTGCTATAGAAGATAAATATCAGAAAGAAAAAAGTCAAGAAAATAAACATATAAGTCAGGCAAAAGAGACTCAATACTTGCATAAATGGAATCTCCAAAGAACAATGAAACAGAATAAATATTTTAAATTATAATTCAAAACAGAAAATAATTGAATCTACATTTTGAAACAGCACATCATAATGCACAAAATCTGATACAGAATAGTCAACATGATATTTACCTTGGGAAGTTTACTAGATTTTGGTGATCAAGGCTCTTTCAGCAACCAGAGAAAAACTTACAACGGAAAGTAAAAGACACAGCATCAGACTTTTGCACTGAAACTACTTAAAGAAACCAAGATATAGCTCTAGAACCTTCAGCAGTGAGTGTTAGATTTTTAATCCATGAAAATCTAAAATGAAAACAAACATTGGGATAAGGGATACATGGCAGGATATTCTATTTATGAATGATATAAATTAAAAGAGACAAAAGATAAAAAATAAATAAAAAATGCTCTATGACTCATCCATTTGTACAAGTGAGAACCCAAAAATAAAGGTGAAAGTCAAATATAAGTAAAAGCATATTAAGTAATACAACAGGAAACAACTAGGGAAGATAACACTATTGACTAAAATTGAGTTGTGGAAGGAAGGGAAGGAGGAGGAGGAAGATACAACGTCTTGAATTGATATGTTATTTGAATTCTAATAGTAAAATTAGTTTGTTTTGTTTGTTTGTTTGTTTGTCTTGCCTAGCTGCACGCCTTGAGGGATCTTGGTTCCTTCACCAGGAATCGAACTCCTGCTCTCTGCAGTGGAAGCACTGAGCCATAACCACTGAACTGCCAGGAAATCCCCCAAATGATTTTTCTTTAAAAGTAGTTTTCACCATCATTTTCTCATAAATCCTAAAAATATGACTTCAAGAGGAAATCTGTGGCTATTTTTGTGGTTTACGAGAAGAATTTTAAATTCTTCTAAAGTTTTTGATTATCAAAAACTTTTATCAATGCCTGTCATATCAAACATTTTGATAAGTACAGTAATATACTAATAAACTTTATTTCTCTTTATGGATAAGGATCAAGCATTTGGGAAGAGATGAGAAGAATATGTGGCTGAATGAAAACTGGCAGAGGCCAAAAATCTTTGAAAATAACTATCTAGGAGAGTAGAGTTCTTGCCTTAACTGTAGGAACCAGGCTGAGAAGCAGCACAGAGAAAGAGAAAGTAATAGAAAATGAGGGAGGTAGGATTCCTCATAGTAATAACACATAAATCACTATTCTAGTCCGACATCCTTTTTTCTTCTCTTTAATTTCTGCTTACCAGAATTGGTATACACAGGTTACTGTTTATGATGAAGAATACTACTGTGTTTTCTGTTTTCTAAATTTAGTTATGCTGTTAATATTGTGCTTTCACAATAGCTGGTATTCTAAAAAGATAATGGCTTCTTCTAAGCCTAGGTTTCCTCAGTTTCAATGAATTGGTTAGTTTTTTTAAAAAGCCAAAATAATGGACAAATGAAGTTTGTCTTTGGGAGCAATGAGTTTGACTCACAACTTAAAAAAAAAACGCCTCCAGTTCCAGAAATGATCTGGCATCAAGTACGAATTTTTTTTATTACTGCACCTGATCTTACACTTTAAATTTTGTTTACTGTATATTTTGCAAATTATATGGATTATGTGGGCTTCCTTGTGGCTCAGATAGTAAAGTATCCGCCTGCAATGCGGGAGACCTGGATTTGATCCCTGGGCTGGGAAGATCCTCTGGAGAAGGGCATGCCAATCCACTCCAGTATTCTTGCCTGGAGAATCCCATGGACACAGGAGCCTGGCGGGCTACAGTCTATGGGGTCGCAATGAGTTGAACACGACTGAGTGACTAAGCACACATATGGATTATGTGGATATACACCTCTTCCGGATGGGGTGGAGGGATCCACTCCAATGTTCTTCTCAGTGTTAATAATACTTGTATGAAGTAGAACGGCAAAACTAAAAAAAAAAAAAACAAAAAAACAAAAAACCCTTCCTTTTATATTTCATGTATTACAGCTTGAAACTTATAATTATCATAGTTCCCTTATTTTAACCTTTAATTAACCCTTAATTTAACTATACAATTACCATTGATCTTCTTAGCAACCTTATAAGGAAAGGATCATTTCTGGTGTTTAATGTAGGAAAAACAGTTATTTTATTAATATACAGCATTTGTTCTTTTTTATCAAAATTACCCAGAGAAATACTAGATTCCTTTGCTCCTTCTTAGACAAATTTGAAGTTTATATAATAAAATTTTTAATGAATGACTCACATTAAACAGTATCAACTATAGGTTAACTATGATAGATCTTTAGTGCCTGTTAATATATCTGCCAATCATGCCTCATCCCACATCATTCCATATAGATTTTTAATGGTAATTTGGAAAATTCCTAAAAAATCATATTACTTTAAGGAAAAAACTAAGCTATAAAATTATTTCAGAACTGTAATACAAGCCATGTATGTAAGTGTACATAGTTCCAAGAACAGACAAATGTAACAAATGCACTTATTTGTAAACTCTGGACAACTACATACTAAACTGTAAAACCCAAAAAATGAATGCCATAGGCAGTAATTAGTGCAAAAATTTGAAGAATAAGTCAGTGTACAGACAGGATATACTGAATTCATAGTCACTTAAAAATATTATATTAGAGAGAATCACAAGTATGTATAAACGTATACATGAAAAATAATTATTGTAAAGATAATTTGTGAAGTTTATATTTATGAAAATATGTAGGCTATCAAATTCATTCATACATGAGTGTGAATTTCTCAGTTTACATTAAATATTATTTAGGATTCTGAGCAAAATAAGACTTCAAATGACATCAGATACTACTTGTTGAATTTCCATCCTAGCTTTTATTCTTTTTTAATATAACCCCAATTTTGGTAGCAAAGTAGGCAGAACAGTGGACTCAGCTGCAGGAGATGAATCACAATTAATCTAATCAAATTTTCCTTTGAGTAATAGGTTTAGTGGGGGGCAGATGACCTAGTTCTAGCCAATAAGTCTTGATAGGATGTCTATGAGGTCAGCTTCTGGATAAGGTTTTCTTCCTTGATTTAAAGAAAAAACATGTCAGGAGAAACTTGCCTTATTCCTAATTTTGGATGAAGTTATGTGAGACTCTGATGCCATCTTTGGGCACTAGGGAACAATAAAGAGATAAAACCCAAGCCTCTGGTGCCAGCTGACTGGAAAGATGAAGAGTGTGAAACCCTGAGGACACAGTGACCCACAGTTAACCAAACTTAGAACTACTTTCCTGTCATGTGAGATGATAAATATCTATTATTAAGTCACTTTTTATTGAGTACCCTGTCACTTGAAGTCAAAATATATCCTACTTGACGTGGATACAGACAGCAGGTATTATGTGGTAGCTGGTCAGTACATCTGTGGAGAGGCCTGAACAACCCAAGAGTTATATGGAGCGCTAGATTCAGAATCCAGGGAAATGTGCCAAGAAGGGTTATAGAAGTGATCTGTGTATACTCACTTCAAGGACCAACATTCATCAACAATCATCCCTTTACAAATACAGAAGAATTCCAACTCACAATGTTGTATAAACAATAAAAAAAATTCCAAACTAACTAAATCATAGGTCCAAGTGGTGTGAAATGCCTTTCTGAATGTTACATATTTCTGAGGCCTTAGAGCAAGCAAATATTTCTATACTATTCCATGAGCCTTGTCAACTACCAATAGTATGGAACTGTAAGAATACAGAAACACTATGTAAAGTGAAAATAGCACTAGATTTGAAATTAAAAGTCATAGTAGTGAGTTCTGACTCTACTAATTATTAGGTCCGTGACCTAGCAATTTTCTCATCTGCCAAGTTGAGATATGCACTGTGTGTGCTTAGTCGCTCAGTCGTGTCCAACTCTTGCAACCCCATAGACAGTAGCCAGCCAGGCTCCTCTGTCCATGGGATTCTCCAGGCAAGAGTACTGGAGTGGGTTGCCATTTCCTTCTCCAGGGGATCTTCCCCACCCAGGAATCAAACCTGGGTCTCTTGCATTGCAGGCAGACTCTTTCCCGAATGAGCTATGAAGGAAGCCCTAAAGTTAAGATAATAATACTTATATTACAAAGTTTTCAGAGCCTTATATGTGATAGAGCAGAAAATATGAAGGCTGATGTTTGTAAAATGAATGAACAACTCCTTTGTTCACTATAAAAAGTGGATTAAACTTGTCAAAAGTCAATCATCTTTCTAAGTTTACAAAAGTTTCATGGATTTCTTTGCATGCTATCTCCACTGTTGTAGTGAAAAGACACCACCAAAGAACAGCTGGTGTCAAAATACATGTATTTGTGGAGAACAAAAATTTTGTTGTATCTTTTGCTTTATTCTCGAAATTTGAAAATATGCCATGTATTTATTAAAATCCATAATACAAAAACCAAAGTCATTACACAAAAAGTTGCTCAGTCATGTCCAACTCTTTGTGACGCCATAGGCTGCAACACACCAGGCTTCCCTGTCCTTCATCAACTCCTGGAGCTTACTCAAATTCATGTCCATTGAATCAGTGATGACATTCAACCATCCTGTCCTCTGTCATCCCCTTCTTCTGCCTTCAGTCTTTCCCAGCTTAAGGGTCTTTTCCAATGAGTTAGCTCTTTGCATCCCTTGCAGCTTAGCTGGTAAAAAATCCGCCTGCAACTTAGAAGACCTCAGCTCAATCCCTGGGTTGGGAAGATCCCCTGGGGAAGGGAAAGGCTACCCATTCCAGTATTGGAGAATTCCATGGACTTGGAGAATTCTCCAGCTTGGAGAATTCCATGGACTGTATAGTCCATGGGGTCACAAAGAGTCGGACACAACTGAGTGATTTGCACTTTCACTTTCAGCTCTTCGCATCAGGTGGCCAAAGTATTGAAGCTTCAGCTTCAGCATCAGTCCTTCCAATGAATATTGACGTCTGATTTTGTTTAGGATTGACTGGTTTGACCTCCTCCCAGCCCAAGGAACTGTCAAGAGTCTTCTTCAGCACCATAATTCAAAAGCATCAATTTCTTCAGCATTTAACCTGTTTTATGGTTCAACTCTCACGTCCATACATGACTACTGAAAAAACCACAGCCTTGACTAGATAGACATTTGTTGGCAAAGTAATGTCTCTGTTTTTTAATATGCTGTCTAGGCTGGTCATAACTTTTCTTCCAAGGAGCAAGAGTCTTTTAATTTCACGGCTGCCATCACCATCTGCAGTGATTTTGGAGCCCAAAAAATAGTCTCTCACTGTTTCCATTATTTCCTCATCTATTAGTCATGAAGCGTTGGGACCAGCTGCCATGATATTAGTTTCTTGAATGTTGAGTTTAAACCAACTTTTTCATTCTCCTCTTTCACCCTCCTCAAGAGGCTTTTTAGTTCCTCTTTGCTTTCTGCCACAAGGGTGGTGTTATATGCATATCTGAGGCTATTGAAATTTCTCCTAGCAATCTTGATTCCAGCTTGTGCTTCATCCAGCCTGGAATTTTGCATCCAGCCTGATGTACTCTGCATATAAGGTAAATAAGCAGGGTGACAAGCCTTGATGTACTTCTTTCCCAATTTGGAACCAGGACATTTTCCATGTCTGGTTCTAACTCCTGCTTCTTGATCTGCAAACATATTTCTCAGGAGGCAGGTAAAGTGGTCTGATATTCCCATCTCTGAAGAATTTTTCACAGTTTGTCATAATCCACACACTCAAAGGTTTAACAGAGTCACTGAAGAAGGAGTAGATGATTTTCTGAAATTCTCTTGCTTTTTATATGATCCAATAGATGCTGGCAATTTGATCTCCGGTTCCTCTGCCTTTTCTAAATCCAGCTTCAACATCTGGAAGTTCTCGGTTCACCTACTGCTGAAGCCTCACTTGGAGAATTCTGAGCATTACTTTGCTAGTATGTCAAATGAGTGCAATTGTATAGTAGTTTGAACATTCTTTGGCATTGCCTTTCTTTGAGATTGGAATGAAAATTGATCTTTTCCAGGCCTGTGGCCACTGCTGAGTTTTCAAAATTTCCTAGTACATTTAGTACAACACTTTCACAGCACCATATTTTAGGATTTGAAATAGCTCACCTGAAATTCCATCACCTCCACTAGCTTTGTTCATAGTGATGCTCCCTAAGGCCCACTCGACTTCGCACTCCAGGGTGTCTGGCTCTAGATGGGTGATCACACCATCATGGTTATCTTATTAAGATCTCTTTTGTATAGTTCTTCTATGCATTCTTGCCACCTCTTCTTGATATCTTATGCTTCTCATAGGTCCATACGATTTCTGTCCTTTATTGTGCCCATCTTTGCATGAAGTGTTCCCTGGATATCTCTAATTTTCTTGAAGATAACTCTATTCTTTCCCATTCTATTGTTTTCCTCTTTTTTTTTTTTTGCAATGATCACTTAGAAAGGCTTTCTTGCCTCTCCTTGCTATTCTTTGGAATTCTGCCTTCAGACGGGTATATCTTTCCTTTTCTCCTTTGCCTTTCACTTCTCTTCTTTTATCAGCTATTTGTAAGGCTTCCTCAGACAACTATTTTGCCTTTTTGCATTTCTTTTTCTTGGGGATGGTTTTGATCACTGCCTCCTGTACAGTGTTACCAACCTCTGTCCATAGTTCTTCTGGCGCTCTGTCTATCTGATCTAATCCCTTGAATCTATTTGTCACTTCCACTCTATAATCATAAGGGATTTGATTTAGGTCATTACTGAATGGCCTAGTGGTTTTCTCTACTTTCTTCAGTTTAAGAGAGCAACCAATATCCCACAGGATTTAAAAATTCTACCAAGCTTTTAACAAATGAAGTGTAATATATATAGATCACATCATGACTAACTAAGGTTTATCCCAGGAATACAAGGTTGGCTTACAATCAAAACTCAATTTATGTAATTCACCATATTAACAAACTAATAAAGAAAAGCCTTAAGGATCATCTCAATAGATAGCTCATCTGACAAAAGAAAGCACATCTACTCTTAATTACCTCTCAGCAAAGAAAGGAATGGAAGCTTACACCCTGAATCTGATAAGGGGAAATCTATGAAAAAATCTGCAGCTAACATCATACTTAATGGTGAAAGACTGAATATTTTTCCCAATATAATCAGGAAACCACCAGGGACATTCACCATCTATCACTTCAATTTAAAAATCAACTGTATTTCTAAATACTAGAACCCTATTTCTAAATACTAGAAATGAGAAATATAAAACAATAGTTAAGCATAGTTATAAAATGGTCTCCAAAATTCTCTCCCCATAGTGTACATGATTTGTATAATTAGTCCCCTCAAATGTGAGTAAGACTGGTCAAAATGATGGATTTACTGCCATGATTATGTTACATTTCTGGCAAAAGGAAATCTGTTGATGTAATTAAGATTGCCAAGTCATTTTGTTTTGAGTTGATCAAAATGGAGAGTATCTAGTGGGTCTGACTTTGTCAGGCAGAAGTCCTTAAAAAGCATGAATGAAGAGACTTCCCTGATGACCCAGTGATTGAGAATCTGTCTTCCAATACAGGAGATGTGGGTTTGATCCTTGCTCAAGTAACTCAGCCCGAGTGCCACAATGAGAGAGTCCACCATGCTGCAACTAAGATCCTGCCATATAAATAAATAAATATATTTTTTTAAAGCTTGAATACAATCTCCTGCCAACCTCAAAGAAGATGGAAGCCACACTGAGCCTGAGAGCTGAAGGAACTAAACTCTGTCATTACCTGAATGAACCTGGAAGAGCAGGCTGAGCCTCTTATGATGCAATCGTGGCTGACCCACTGGTAAGCCATGAGAGCCCTGAGCAGCGGATCCAACCAACCCATGTCCAGATTCCTGACCCATGGAAAAAGATAGTCACTGGGTGATACTTAAGCAACTAACTTAGCTTATTATTAATTACATAAATTATGGTCACTTATTTCTCAGCATTAGAAAATTTATATAGATACCATTCAGAATAACATTAAAAATGTGTAATAACTGAAGACAAAACTGACAAAAATGTGAAAGCAAAGGCTTTCACAAAAAGCTTTTTGTGTACAACAAAAGCTTCAAAATATTGCTGAGAGAAATTGGGCCTAAAGAAATGGAGATACATACCATCTTCATGGGAAAATGGATAATTTAATGTTGATGAGATATCAATTCTTCTCCAAAATGATCTATTTCAATTCAATCCCAATCAATATTGCAGCAGACTTGTTTGCAGAATCTGTTAAACTGATTCTAAAATTTAGATGAAAATGCAAAGGAACCAGAACAACCAAAATAATTTTGAAAAAGAAATAAACCTGGAACAGTATAATACTTCAAGAGTCTAAGACCTATCACACAACTACAGTGATCAAGACAATGTGTCATTGACACAAAGATTGTCAGACAGAAGAACAAAACAAAAAATCAGAACCTGGAAAGAGACCCCCACAGAGATGAATAACTGATTTACAACAAAATTATAAAGGCATTTAAGTGGAGAAAGAATATTCTTTTAGGCAAATGATGCTGGAACAACTGAATACTCATACACAAAACAAAACCAAAAACTTCGATCTACACCTCATGCCACATTAAAAAGTAACTTAAAATGATTCATAGATGTAAATGTAAAACTAAAAACTATAAAACAAAAAGGAAATACAGGAATAAACTTTTGTGACCTTGAGTTTGGCGAAGATTTTTAACTATGACACTGGCAAGAAAAGAAAAACTCATAAAAGTGTAAATTGATAAATTAGATTTTTATCGATATTAAAAACATATGTTCTTTAAAGGACACTCTTAAGAGAACTTAAAGATAAGGTACAGGTTAAGAGAAAATATTTTCAAATCACATGTATAACAGTGGACTTACATCAGAATTCATAAAGAATTCATAAAATTCAACAATAAGGAAATAACTTTTAAAAAGCAAACAAATATTTTAAAAGACACAGTAAAGAAGATACACAGATAGCAAATAAGCACATTAAAAGATGATAAACATTATTGAAGCCACAATGAGATACCACTACTTTATCTATTCAGTTCAGTTCAGTTCAGTCGCTCAGTCGTGTCCGACTCTTTGCGACCCCATGAATCACAGCACGCCAGGCCTCCCTGTCCATCACAAACTCCCGGAGTTTACTCAAACTCAAGTCCATCGAGTCGGTGATGCCACCCAGCCATCTCATCCTCTGTCGTCCCCTTCTCCACTTGCCCCCAATCCCTCCCAGCATCAGGGTCTCTTCCAATAAGTCAACTCTTCGCATGAGGTGGCCAAAGTATTGGAGTTTCAGCTTCAACATCAGTCCTTCCAATGAACACCCAGGACTGATCTCCTTCAGGATGGCCTGGTTGGATCTCCTTGCAGTCCAAGGGACTCTCAAGAGTCTTTTCCAACACCACAGTTCAAAAGCATCAATTTTTTGGCGCTCAGCTTTCTTCACAGTCCAGTTCTCACATCCATACATGACCATGGAAAAACCATAGCCTTGACCAGACGGACCTTTGTTGGCAAAATAAGGTCTCTGCTTTTCAATATGCTGTCTACATTGGTCATAACTTTCCTTCCAAGGAGTAAGCGTCTTTTAATTTCATGTCTGCAGGCACTATCTGCAGTGATTTTGGAGCCCAAAAAAATAAAGTCTGACACTGTTTCCACTGTCTCCCCATCTGCCATGAAGTGATGGGACCAGATGCCATGATCTTAGTTTTCTGAATGTTGAGCTTTAAGCCAACTTTTTCACTCTCCTCCCTCGCTTTCATCAAGAGGCTTTTTAGTTCCTCTTCACTTTCTGCCATAAGGGTGGTGTCATCTGCATATCTGAGATTATTGATATTTCTCCTGGCAATCTTGATTCCAGCTTGTGCTTCTTCCAGCCCAGCGTTTCTCATGATGTACTCTGCATAGAAGTTAAATAAGCAGGGTGACAATATATAGGTTTGACATACTCCTTTTCCTATTTGGAACCAGTCTGTTGTTCCATGTCCAGTTCTATTGTCAAAATTAAAACTGACCATACTAACCATTATCTGGGATATAGAAGAATTAGAACTGTAATATACTATTGGTGGGAAGGTAAAACAGTATGGCAACTTTGGAAATTGTATGGTAGTTAAACGTACACCTATTAATTTATCTGGCCATTTCATTTCTGCATATGTACCCTTGAGAAAGTAAAACTATGTCCACACAAAAATCTGTAGACACATTTTCATAGTAGCTTTGCCTGTGATACTTAAAAACTGGGAAAAAATGAAATGTTTATCAACATATAAATTGAAAAACAAATATGGTATATCCATACAATGGATTACTACTCAGCAATTTTTAAAAAATGAGCTTTTGAGACACACTACAATATAAGTGAATCTTAAAATAAATACGCTGAGTAAAAGAAGCTAGATGAAAAAAAGCATATGCTATAAGATTCTAAGAAACAAAAATAAATGTAGAACACACTTAGCACTCAGATACTAATTTCTAATGTCATTTTCCAATACATGGCTGATTCTAGAACTGGGGCAGTAAACAGACGAGCTGAGTCAAAGTGCATTTTGAAATGCCAGAAATTAAGAAATTGCTCAGACACAGACATGAACAAATACATACATGAGCTTCCAATGCCCAAAGATGAAACAACTTGAGCATAAAAATAAAATAGATTGTAACTCAAAGTATAAAATAAATACCCATGAGTTCATACTGATATAAATAAAACACTGAATAAATTGGTAAATGGGAGAAAAGAGGTAAATCTCCCATGCAGAAGAATTCCAAGTAAGTTATGTAGATACTCCACCCTAAAGGAGGGAACTAGTATTTAGTTCAGTTCAGTCGCTCAGCTGTGTCTGACTCTTTGCAACCCCATGAATTGCAGCACGCCAGGGCTCCCTGTCCATCAACAACTCCCGGAGTTTACTCAAACTCATGTCCATCGAGTCAGTGATGCCATCCAGCCATCTCATCCTCTGTCATCCCCTTCTCCTCTTGCCCCCAATCTCTCGCAGCATCAGGGTCTCATCCAATGAGTCAGCTCTTCGCATGAGGTGGCCAAAGTATTGGAGTTTCAGCTTCAACATCAGTCCTTCCAATGAACACCCAGGACTGATCTCCTTTAGGATGGACTGGTTGGATCTCCTTGCAGTCCAAGGGACTCTCAAGAGTCTTCTCCAACATCACAGTTCAAAATCATCAATTCTTTGGTGCTCAGCTTTCTTAACAGTCCAACTCTCACATCTATACATGACCACTGGAAAAACCATAGCCTTGACCAGATGGACCTTTGTTGGCAAAGTAATGTCTCTGCTTTTTAATATGCTATCTAGGTTGGTCATAACTTTCCTTCCAAGGCATATGCGTTTTAATTTCATGGCTGCAGTCACCATCTGCAGTCATTTTGGAGCCCAAAAAAATAAAGTCTGACACTGTTTCCACTGTCTCCCCATCTATTTCCCATGAAGTGATGGGACCAGAAGCCATGATCTTAGTTTTCTGAATGTTGAGCTTTAAGCCAACTTTTTCACTCTCCTCTTTCACTTTCATCAAGAGGCTCTTTAGTTCCTCTTCACTTTCTGCCATAAGGGTGGTGTCATCTGTATATCTGAGGTTATTGATATTTCTCCTGGCAATCTTGATTCCAGCTTGTGCTTCTTCCAGCCCAGCGTTTCTCATGATGTACTCTGCATAGAAGTTAAATAAGCAGGGTGACAATATACAGGCTTGACGAACTCCTTTTCCTATTTGGAACCAGTCTGTTGTTCCATGCTCAGTTCTAACTGTTGCTTCCTGACCTGCATACAGGTTTCTCAAGAGAAACTAGTATTAGGTTGGTGCAAATGTAATTGCAATTTTGGATTGTGAATTTTAAATCATTATAACATCTTTATTAATCAAGATAGGAACCAATACACTCAACACATTTTTGCCAATGAGAAATAAAACCCTGTTTATTCCTGTAGCATAAAAATCCTGACTTTGGGATTCATGGAACTCTTGGAAAGCATTTTCCCTGCAAAAAGTTACCGAGATGCTTGAAGAAGTGGTAGTCGGTCAGCAAGAGGTCAGGTGAATATGGTGGATGAGGCAAAACTCCGTGTGTGCTGTGCTGTCCTTAGTCGCTCAGTTGTGTCTGACTCTTTGCGACCCCGTGGACTGTAGCCCGCCAGGCTCCTCTGTCCAGGCAAGAATACTGGAGTGGGTTGTCATGCCCTCCTCCAGAGGATCTTCCCGACCTAGGGATCGAACCCGGGTCTCCTGCATTGCAGTCAGGTTGTTTACTGCTGAGCCCCCAGGTGCACCTCATCGATGTGCTGAGCATACTCCTCAGAGGTAATGGTTCTGCTGGGATTCAGAAAGCTATACTGGACCAGACTGGCAGCAGACCGCCAAACAGTGATCATGACTCATTTGGTGCAAGTTTGGCTTTGGGAAGTGCTTTGGAGCTTCTTCTCAGTCCAGTCACTGAGCTCAGTCCAACAGTAGTCCCTGGCTGTTCTATATGGAGAGATAGTTTGTGGTTATGTAGAATAAGAGAAGTCGACAGACACTTCAAAATGACGATTTTTTTATTTTTTGATTTGCAGTCAGCTCTTGAGGTACCCACTCATTGGGCTTTTCACCTTTCCAATTTTTCAAATGCCAAATGACTACGGAAAGGTTGACATTGAGTAGTTTGGCAATTTCCTGTGTAACTGTAAGAGGATCAGCATCAAAGATCCTCTCAATCGATCACTGTCAACTTCCGATGACTGGTCACTGCGCTCCAGTGACTTGTCTTTGCTGCTTTATGACCCATTTTGAACTTGAACAAGAAAACTGCTTGAATTTGCTTTTTGTCTAACATCATTGAAGTGAAGTGAAGTGAAATAAAGTTGTGCAGTCATGTCCAACTCTTTGCGACCCCAGGGACTATTCAGTCCATGGAATTCTCCAGGCCAGAATACTGGAATGGGTAGCCTTTCCCTTCTCCAGGGGATCTTCCCAACCCAGGGATCGAACCCAGGTCTTCGGTATTGCAGGTGGATTCTTTACCAGCTGAGCCACAAGGGAAGCCTAACATCATTTCCCTAGTCTAAAATAAACATGACATAAATAGCAAGTAATAAGTCATTAGAAAAACCAAAAAGTGATAAATGCACATTAAAATGAGGCAGAATATAACCACATTTAAGAATGTATTCCAATATCAAATAGCAAAGTTCAACAATGCAAAATTGCAATGAGTTTTGCACCAACCTAATAGCAATATTAGTTCATTAATTAACAAATATACCATATTAATATGGCAATAAGAAAAACTACACAGAGGATGTAGGGAAACTCTTATGATCTGTTTAATTTCTCTGTAAATGTAAAGCTAGTCTAAAAAGCCTATAAATTAAAAAATTAAATCAGATACTTAGTCCTGAAAAAAACTATGTGTATATAATTTAATACATTTAATAAATCAGTTATAAAATTTTTTAAACTATAATGACAAAAAGCAGATTAGTGGTTGCCTAGAGATTCACGAGGAGTGACAGAAATTGGAGGGGATAGAAAAAGGGAAGGGATTAAAAAGTGATATAAGGAAACTTCTAGAGGAAGATGGTATAATTATCATCTTTTTCTGTGGTGATGGCTTCAAAGGTATATACTTATGGTAAAGCTCAACAAAATGTACACTTTAAATATAAGCAGAATATTATATGACAATTTTATTTTAATAAGGCTTTTTCTTGCTTAAACAATTTTTTAAACTTCCGGACTTGAACTAACTAATTGTCTTAAAAAAATAGTCTGCAGTAATATTTGGAGTTAGCCCCATCACACCTGAATTTATCCACTAAGCTTTTTTCTTCCAGTTTTATTCAGATATAACTGACATACAGGACTATATTAAGTTTAAGGTGTACAGTATAATGCTTTGAGTTACATCCATCATGAAATAATTATCACAGTAAGTTCAGTGAATATCCATCATCTTATAGATACAATATTAAAGAAATAGAAAATTTTCCCTGTGATGAGAACTCTTAGGATTCACTCTCTTAACAACTTTAATATATAACATAAGCACTGTTAATTAAATGTACAACTTATCACGTTGTACATTTAGTGCTTATTTATAACTGGGAGTTTGTACTTTTTTACTGCATTTTTCAATTCCACCCCTCCCCTTGCCTCTGGTACCCACAAATCTGATCTCTTTTTATATGAGTTTGGTTTTTTTTTTAAGTATAATTGACTTACAACACTATGTTAATTCCTGTTACACAACATGGTGATTCAATATTTCTATACATTTCGAAATGACCATCATGATAAGTCTAGTTATGATATGTCACCATACAAAGTTATTACATAGTTAGTGACTATATTCCCCACATTGTGCATTTCATATCCCTGATTCATTTATTTTGCAACTGTAAGTTTCTTTCACCTAATCTCCTTCATCTATTTCTTTCACACCCCACCCCCAATATCCCCCTCCCTCTGGCAACCACCTGTTTGTTCTCTGCATCTATAACTTTGTTTCTATTTTGTTATGTTTGTTTATTAGTTTTCTAGGTTCCACACATATAAGTGAAATCATACAATATTTGTCTTTCTTTGTCTGACTTATTTCAGGTAACATAATGCCCTCACAGTTCATCCTTGTGGTTGCAGATGGCAAGATTCCATTCTTTTCTACAGTTGAGTAATATTTCATTATATATTATGTATATATCACATCTTCTTATATCCATTCATCTATTAATGGGCACTTAGATTGCTTCCATATATTGGCTATTGTAAATAGTGTTGCAGTGAACATACAGATACATACATCTTTTCTAATTAGTGTTTGTGTTTATTTTTTAAATAAATACCCAGTAGCAGAATTGCTGGATCATTTGGCAGTCCTACTTGAAGCCAGTGTATTTAAATAGTGAGCTTGTTTCACTTAAAGATTAATATATTTAGGAATTCTTTCGTCAACAATGCTAATCACTCAGTATCAAATTTCATGGCATAATGGTGATTTAGGACATGTTGAGAATTTTTATTATTGTTTTCTTACTTCAAGAATTTAAGTCTTGTGGAAATATCTTAGTCAGACTTGCCTGGTTTGAGGAAATTTGTATAGTCAATCAAAATTAAGCCAAATATAGTGTGTCATTTAAAATGAGATTTAGTGCCAAATATTACAGCTATAGCAATCTGGAACCCCCATTCTGAGCCATCTGCTATTTAAAAATCACACTCCTAGGAATACTGGCATTTGATTACCTAGGGCCAAATATAACTTATTGTCTTCATAATATTGGGAAACAGAGCTGCAGTTTTCTCAACTATGAAATGGAGAAAACAGTACCTACTTTGTGGAACTGTTGAAAGGTTCAACAAGTTAACACGGGTAAAGGTCTGAAAGATGACCTGGCAGTGCTGTCCAGATTCTACACAACCTACAGATTCTACAGCATTAGCCTCCGGGCAAGGGCAAATCAAAACCACAGTGAAATACCCCTTCTCATACACTAGGAGAGCTATGATAAAAGACCGTAACGAGCAATTCCAAGAAAGGGAAGAAGTTGGAACCTTTATACACTGTCAGTGGAAATATAATATGTCTAGTCACTTTGGAAAACAGTCTGCAATTCTTCAAAAGGTTAAACCTAGAGTTACTATATGACCAAGCAATTCTAATCCTCAGTATAATATAATAATATATATAATATAATAATATATAATAATATTATTATACACATTATATTATATATAATATAATTATAATATATAATAATATATTACAATTATATATATTATATATAATAATAATAATATAATCTTCAGTGTAACCCAGAGAAATGAAAATACATGTTCACATGAAAACTTGTACATGAATGTTAATAGTAGTCTTATTCATAGTAGCCTCCAAGTAGAAACAGCCCAAATGTCCAACAACTTCTAAACAGATAATCAAGATCATAGCATATTCATAAATCATAGTATAGTAAATCAAATTATATTCATAGAATGAAATACTACTTGGCAATTAAAAAGAAGTGAGGTACTGATACATACTACCATGTGACTGAACCTGGAAACCTTCTTTCACATACCATGTGAAAGAAGCCAGCGAAAAAGACCACATATGGTATGATTCTATTTATATGAAATATCCAGGATAGGCAAATGCAGAGAAGGAAAGTAGATTCAGTGGACTGTTGAAAAGGTTTTAAGAGAAAAAGAGGAGTGACTGCTAATGAATATGGAGTTTCTTTTCAGTTCTGTTCAATTTAGTTCAGTCACTCAGTCGTGTTTGGCTCTTTGCGACCCCATGAATCGCAGCATGCCAGGCCTCCCTGTCCATCACCAACTCTCAGAGTTTACTCAAACTCATGTCCATGGAGTCGGTGATGCCATCCAGCCATCTCATCCTCTGTCATCCCCTTCTCCTCCTGCCCCCAATCCCTCCCAGCATCAGGGTCTTTTCCAATGAGTCAACTCTTCACATGAGGTGGCCAAAGTATTGGAGTTTCAGCTTCAGCATCAGTTCCTCCAATGAACACCCAGGACTGATCTCCTTTAGGATGGACTGGTTGGATCTCCTTGCAGTCCAAGGGACTCTCAAGAGTCCTCTCCAACACCACAGTTCAAAAGCATCAATTTTTCGGTGCTCAGCTTTCTTCACAGTCCAGGTCTCACATCCATACATGAGTTTCTTTTAGGGGTGATGTAAATGTTCTAAAATTAACAGTGGTGATAGTTATACAACTGTGCATAAGCTTAGAGCCACTGAATTGTACACTTTAAGACATGTGAACCATATGATATGCGAATTATAGCCAATAAAGCACGTTAAGTAGTTTAAAATACACTGGAAAAAGGAAAGCCTAAAAACAACAACAGTATTAATAACAATAAATTAGTTCACTTCTCTGGCCTTATCCTCTTCCATTCCCCAATTTACCCCATACTCTATCCATAACAGCCTCCTTGCAATTCCCATATTATGTCTTCCTATTTGATGTCCTGTGAACATAGTATATCTGCTTCCTGGAGTTCTCCTCAGCCCTCCTCTGCCTGCCTAACTCCTGCATATTTAAAACTAGTCAATCAGAGTAAGCTAACGGCCCAAACAATTGATTCCCAGTGATCTAATATGATAAAATTTACTTCTCTCTCGTGTAAACACTCCCCAGGTGATTCAGAGACCCAGGCTCCTTACCTCCATCAGCTCTGCCTGCCCAGGAGTCTCCCACTGTACTCTCCATAACAGGCTGAGAGAACCAGTGGGCATCAGCACAGATAGGACTCGAGGAGTTTTCCAAATGATTAATTCACTTTTGAACGTGATATCTTTAAGAGATGTCAGGATACCCAGTGGTCTTGGGTTCAGCACAGAGACTATTTATTAGCTTATGGGTGCTCATTGGAAGGACTGATGCTGAAGCTGAAACTCCAGTTCTTTGGCCACCTCATGCAGAGATGACTCATTGGAAAAGACCCTGATGCTGGGAGGGACTGGGGGCAGGAGGAGAAGGGGACGACAGAGGATGAGATGGCTGAATGGCAACACCGACTCGATGGACATGAGTTTAAGTAAACTCCAGGAGTTGGTGATGAACAGGGAGGCCTGGCGTGCTGCGATGCATGGGGTCAAAAGAGTCGGCCACGACTGAGCGACTGAACTGAACTGAATAAGCTATCCCACATGTATTGCACTACTCCCCTTCTCTCTGCATCTTCAGGAAGAGGTGATTTGCTTTAAAAACTCAAAGATAATTTTTAAGAATAAGAATGCTGAGGGGAGAAAAAGTAGTATTCAACATCCCTATTGAGGAATTTATGATGTAGCACAGAATGGAAGCTGAAGCTAAAGGAAACTTTCCTTAAAGGGCTATTTATTAAAAAATGGAACGCACTCCTTAGGACAAATCAAAGTGTAAACACATAACATGCAAACTTCTTGTACAGGTAAATTAGTGTTCTCAGCTATCTCCTGCTCCCAAATTTCTCTGCCACATTGAGGATGGTTCAAGAGGAGTAGAGAACATGTTGGTTGCAGCGAGAAACATTTGAAAGCACTCACTTTTATGGAAGTCATAAGAGAGAAAAATCTCTCATGTTATTTAGAATCATCCTCGATATATTTATTCTAAAAATAATAATAATACACATAGCCAAATACCGTTCTCTGTGTAAAATCTTTACAAATCTGACATGCTGAGAATTCAGCTTCTGATACAATCCACTCACTTTTCCAATTAGACTGGTACTGAGTTCTCAGTACAAAATCAAATGTGCTTATGCAGCCCATCCCACAGTACCTGTTAATGCCGGCTGGCGCTTGGAATTTCAGATCTGGTCCCTCCGCGGGGCGGGGCGGGGCCGTGGGCGGGGCCTGCCGCCGGGGAGGCGGGGTGCTGGGAAAGCCGGGGGGCGGGTCTGCTCGTGAAGCCTCGTAGTATCTGAGCGTGCGAGGGTCCGCGGCGCTAGCAGCGTGCTCCGCGAGGCTTCGCTTCACGTGGCATCGCAGTGGACCCCGCAGCTCCGGGCGCTTCGTGCTCGCGGACAGCCAAGAGATGTGAGCGCCGCTGAGATGCCCGTGGCGAGAGACCTGGAGCCGACAGAGACGACGCTGCTCCTGAGGATGGGCTGCGCCGAGAGGCCGACGCAGCCCCGGGGTGTCCGGGGGAAAGGAAGGGGACCGCAGAGCATCCCGGCGCTGGAGCGGGCGGAAAAGTCAAGAGCCACAGCCGCTGTCCAGCGCTTGCGAAGCCGCCGCCCCTGGGGTGCGCCCAGCGGTTTGTGAGTACTGTGCGTCGCCTGTCCGCAGACGGAAGCCGGGGAACACCCCTGGAGAGCTCTACGGGATCCCCACAATCGCCGTCGCCTGGTCTCCCCACCTGCCTCAGAGACAGAGTGACTGCCGCCCCCCCCCCACCCCACCTGCAGACCCGGGGCGAGGGCGGAGGCCCATCGGGGCCGCCCCCTTCCCACCCAGGAGGTGGAGAGTTACCCCCCTCTTCGCCGTCTGCTCCGGCCAAATTCAACTCCTGTTCTCTCCTCCCGCGGCACCGGGCCTCCTGACGCCCCCTCGTCCTCCCGCCATCCCCCCCTCCCCAGAGACAGGGGAGGAGAAAAGGGGAGCCCAGGGCGTCATGACTGAGCTGAAGGCGAAGGGTTCCCGCGCTCCCCACGTGGCGGGCACAGCGCCCTCGCCCACCCAGGTCGGAGCCCCTCTACGGGGACGCCCAGACGCGGGTCCCTTCCAGGCGGGCGAGGCCTCGGGCCCGACGCCCAAAGCCTCGGGCCTCCCCCTCTCCCTGGACGGGCTGATCTTCCCTCGGCCCTGCCAGGCTCAGGACCTGGACGGGAAGACGCCGGACCCAGAGTCGCTGGCAGACGTGGAGGGGGCGTATTCCAGAGGGGAAACCGCAGAGGGCGCTGCTGCGAGACCCCTGGAAAAGGACGGCGGGTTGCTGGACAGCGTCCTGGACACCCTGCTGGCGCCCCCCGGCCCTGAACAGAGCCCCGCCAGCCCCGCCGTCTGCGAGGCCCCCAGCCCTTGGTGCCTGTTTGGCCCTGAGCTTGCCCAAGACACCCGAGCTGCGCCCGCCGCCCAGGGGGTCCTGCCCCAACTCATGAGCCGCCCGGAGAGCAAGGCTGGCGATACCCCCGGGGGGGCCGCCGGCCAGAAGGTGCTGCCCCGGGGCCTGGCGCCGTGCCGGCAGCTGCTGGCCCCGACGGCCGCGAGCCACCCCTGGCCCGCGCCAGCGCCGAGGCCGTCTCCGCAGCCCGCGGTGGTGGAGCTGGAGGTGGACGACTCGGAGCCCGAGGGCTCCTCGGGGCCGCCCCTGAAGGGCAAAGCCCGGCCCGCGGGAGGAGCCGCGATCAGCGCTCCTGGGACGGCCGCGGGAGGCGTCGCCCCGCTGCCCAAAGAAGATGCCCGCTTCTCGGCGCCCAGGGCCTCCCCGGCGGAGCATGACGCGCCCGCCGCGCCCGGGCGCGCCCCGGTGGCCACCGCGGTGATGGACTTCATCCACGTGCCCATCCTGCCGCTCAACTCGGCCTTCCTGGCCGCCCGCACCCGGCAGCTGCTGGAGGGCGACAGCTACGACGGCGGGGTCGCCGGCGCCTTCGCCGCGCCGCGGGGCTCGCCCTCCGCCTCGTCCGCCCCGGGCGCGCCCGGAGACTTCCCCGACTGCGCGTACCCGCCCGACGCCGAGCCCAAGGACGACGCGTTCTCGCTCTACGGGGACCCGCAGCCGCCCGCCCTGAAGATCAAGGAGGAGGAGGAGGGGGTCGCCGAGGCCGCCGCACGCTCCCCGCGGCCCTACCTGCTGGCGGGGGCCAGCCCCGCCGTCTTCGCGGACTTCCCGCTGGCGCCGCCGTCCAGGCCGGGGGAGGTGGCGGCGCCCCCGGCCGCCGCAGGGGCCCCCGGCTCGTCCGCGGCCGCGTCGGGGTCCGCCCTGGAGTGCGTCCTGTACAAGGCGGAGGGCGCGCCGCTGGCCCAGCCCGGCCCGTTCGCGCCGCCGCCCTGCAAGGCTCCGGCCGCGGGCGCCTGCCTGCTGCCGCGGGACCTGCCGTCCACCTCGGCCGCCGCCGCCGCCGCCGCCGGGGCCACCCCTGCGCTCTACCCGCCGCTCGGCCTCAACGGGCTCCCACAGCTCGGTTACCAGGCCGCGGTGCTCAAGGAGGGCCTGCCGCAGGTCTACCAGCCCTATCTCAACTACCTGAGGTGAGGGCCCGGCGCGGCGCGTGAGGACCGGTCCGGCCGCCCCCGGCCGCCGGCGCCCGGCAGCCCCGAGTGGCCGCCAGGGGTGGGTGGCCGAGGCGGGGCGCAGCGCAGCGCAGCTTGGCTTCCTTTTCCTCGCCTCTTCTCCTCATTTATTTTGGGGGGGAGGGGGGAGGGCCCCGCGGGGGCCCAGATTATGCTGTTTCTGGAGCGGGCTTCCCCGACAATATGTTTCTAAACTTTCCAGATCTGCGCAGTCCCAAGGCGAACCAGCCGCGAGTTCTAAAAGTGCAGCGTCACTCTGGGTCCGCCGTAGCCCCGCGGAGCCGAAAGGGTGCGGCGAGTCCGGGGTTTTATAAAATGCTTTTCTTCCTAGAAGGACAGTTACCGAGAACGTGCGTTCCGGAGAGGAGACGGTAACGCATCGTTCTCCCGGGCGGGGTGGCGCTAGGTGCCCAGCCAGAATCCAAAGCAGAACGATCTTAAGGGTCTGGACACTTAGCGCTTCATTTTCACCCGAATCTCTAGATTAAAATTAATTTATGTGTAATATGTTCACAGTATGATTTTAAACATCAATCACTGCGGTGCACTGTAGGCTAGTATTGTTTCAAGTTCGCTACAACTTTTAGCATACAAGTTTTGAAAAACACTTTAATTTACATACGAGAGTTATGGAATTTTAAAGAAAAAAGAAAGTGCTCTGTATTTGGAATCTTGTGTTGTGAAGAGTCAAAACAGTGTCAATATATTGAACAATGCTTTAAAAAGACAAACACGGGTACTTGTTTAATTACAGAGATGACTTTTTAAAATGATTGTACTCTTAAAGCAAAATCATATTTATTGTTTCCCACCGTGCAACAAGGTTATAACATTTGTCAAAAGACTAAATTGATTCTCTGTAATGAGTTTTGCAGGAAGTTTTTTTTTCCTGAACATAAAATTAAATATTAATTATTTATTACTTTTGTTGGTACTCCTGATGAGAGGCTAATAACTTGCAAGTGTGATGAATCCAGTAACAGGTAGTATATCAAGTTCAGTTTGCTATGTTTTTCAGATCTGTATTGATATATGGCTGTAATTTTTAAAAACCTTTTCACTCTGCCTATTTTGGGTTAAGGAAACTTTAGTGTTAGACAGTGGTGGACCTAAAAATAAATTGAGTACTTTGTTTTGCATTTCAAGGCCGGATTCAGAAGCCAGCCAGAGCCCACAGTACAGCTTTGAGTCATTACCTCAGAAGATTTGTTTAATCTGTGGGGATGAAGCATCAGGCTGTCACTATGGTGTCCTCACCTGTGGAAGCTGTAAGGTCTTCTTTAAAAGGGCAATGGAAGGTAGGCTCCTTTCTTGTTGGTTTAATTGTAAATGGACACCATCTAATATTTTACAGATCTTGATTAGCCCTTGCTTCTTCTAAGAAATGATCGTATTTCCGTATAACTAAAAATATATGATAATATTTTAACAATATATTTTTATTTATAATCTGTATTGAATGTGGTTAGATATTATAATTGCATAATATTTGACTATCACTTTTAATATTAGACAAAAGCATATGAATCTTGGGACATGCTAACATTGTTCATTAACTTTAGAGACACAACTTTGTTCTGATTGAATTTTTATATTTCTATTGCATATATTATATGTAAGATACACTAAATTAAAATTTTCTTCCAAAAGTAAAATGGTGGAAGTAATCAAAATTATATATGTACGTATATATGATGCAGTTACAAGTTTTCTTCATAATTATGTCATTTCCCTGCATGATGTTTATGTAATAATTATATAATGGTAATTATAGAAAAAAATGTTTAAAGTTCCCTTTTTGTTTAGTGCAAACAATTTAAAGCAAAAGAAGAATTTGAACTCCACAGTAATTTAATTTCCGCAGAAATATTTTGCTTTAAGTAAGGCTTTCATATTTTTAAAATCATCTAAATTACATATTTACCTAATGATTTTAGATTGATTTGCATAATGTATTTCATATTTGAACTTTTATAAACTATATGTTTTAATTTCATCCTTTTTATCTACACTAAACTCTAAGCAGCCAAGCACATTTATATTTGAAGATAGAAATGCACTTAGACATCATTTCACATTTGAATTCTAGCAATAAGTGTATTTTATAACAAGTGGACATGAATTTAGGGTTATCTCTGGAGTTCTGAGATCACACCTAGACAAGGGACCAAAGATCTGAATGTCTGCTTTTTTGCTGCCTGTTTGTGAGTTTTCTGATTTCAGGAGTCCTCTACATATAAGTAGGAAAGGAGGGAGTGGGGAATTTTTACCTTAAGGGAGCATTCAAGGGAGTTGACATGCATATTTAATACACATTTACCCTAAAAGAATATTAACCCAAAAGATGTTTAACAAATTCACTATCCCTATAGATTGCTAACATATAATTCTTCATAACTATTATGCCCTTTTAGTGAAAATGATTCTCATCTATTAATGGTACATGTACCCCTCCTACTGAAATTAATGCTTCAAAAAAAGTAATCGTTCTTGTGCGTTCCTAGAACATGATTGTTTCCCATGAAGGATGGATGTATTTCACTGATATTGAGCATATGTATTAAACTTCAGGGGACTTTAACTGCGTTTTAAATTAGTTGAGGTGCTGTGACAAGAGGCCATGTGAGAAAATGGGATGACTGAGGGTAGTCTTAACTTTCCACTGACATCATTTAGTCATAGTTACAGTTTGAAGCCCTTTGTGTGGAAGAGTTGATTCTCCAGTGGGTAATTGAAGTTACTGTTCCCATCTGACTTTGATCCTGGTTTCCTGAACATTCCCGTCTGCATTAATGTGATTTTCTTTATACTTATAGTTTTACTAGTCTAATTCTTAAGTGAATGACCCTGTTGGAGTCCCCCAAAAGCCAAGTTATTCCAGCCCAACTCTCTCTTTCTACAGATACACAAGTCCTAAAGACATATATCTAAGTTTCTAAAGAGCATACAATTAGTTGGTAGCTGATTGTTAGTCAACATAAGTTAGATTTTCTTTCATTGCAGTGCCTATAAATCAGAGATGGTATGCAAAAGTAGGCATATGACAAATGCTACTTAATTCTTGAAAGTTACTTCAAAAGTGCATATAGGACCAAGAATACTCTAATTAAAATATAAATGTTTTCACATCATTATTATCAGAATAGCATCCTAAACATAAAAGATGTCTTCTTCCCAAATTTGCAATGACAAGGCATTTGTTGGACCGCTACTGTTGGCATGGTTCTGTTTTAATTTTGAGTAATAGAAATGCAGTACCTTTATTCAACATTGTTTATGAAGAGGAGCTCAAGATAAAAGTTGATAAATCATTTGGCTGTTAAATGACAAGTAAAATTATTGATCTCTGGACATTGAGAAGAACTTGTTAAGTGTATATATTCAAGGAAAACTGATGAGATTAAGATTAGACTAAGACTTGAAGATCCATATTAGGAAATTATTAGAGTTAAAGGTTAAGAAGGTTGATTGCCAGTGTTTGCTTGAATCAGTCATTTAAGGCAAGAAAATAGAAGGTTCTTTGAGTTTTCAAGAGTGAGAAAGTTGAGTAGAAGAATATTTGTAATTGAAGAGAAATACCCAGTTTGAAATCTTAGAGTAAAATAGGGCTGTGTGATGAACAACTTCAGGGTAGAACTATGTGTGGATGCCAGTATGTCCAGAAATTGAATGTCATCATCAACAATATGAATATTAAATACCAAGGATAATGATGATAATGGCTTTCAGGAGTGCTTTCTATGTGCCTGTGACTATTTAAATGTTGTATTGGTCTTGACCCTTTTAAGCCATATGGTGTAGACATTATCATCACTTTCAGTTTATAAATGAGGAAACTGCCTTTGTAAATTGCCTTAAATCACGAGAAGTAGTGGAATAGGATTCAAATCCAAGGTGTTTGACCCCAGAATCTATGCCTTCCACCACTACACTTTCTTTCTCATAATAGGAAATTCAGTTTCAGCTTCACAAAGAAACAATAGAGGATTGGAAGAAAAAAATGTGAGCCAAGTGAGAAAACTTTCTAAGAAGGTAGAAGGGAATCCTAATGGAGAATGCAATATCAAGGGTGATTGAAAGTGTGTAATGTAAATGGATGGATGATACTAACACCACATTTAGGGCTGCAATGAAAAGACACATTCAGGAGCCAAGAGCCAGTTTCCCCATCCCTCCTCCAAGTTAGAAGTGGGAGACAATATTGCTAATGGAGAAGTTACTCAGGAAACTGAATTTCCCTTGGTATGAGACAGAAAAGAGAAGAGACAGAGAAAAAAGACATCCCTCAGGAAGTAGGAGTATGCGGAGGAGAGAAATGACCTCTTAAGCTGGAAAAAAAAAATATATATATTAGCCAAAAAATAGTTGCTTGAATAGCCCATTGCATTCCTTTACTAATACTTGGAGTGAACCAGGGAGTGGTCAGAAATTGCCTTAATGCCTTTCAAGGAGAAGTCATAATGACCTGCCAGTCCTATAAATGCAGGCCTTGTGTTAAGAAGGAAAAGATAATTTCTCACTGGCTTACCTCAGTATGCACTGTGACTTGCTCAATGCTAGGAATACTAAACATTCAGTGTATGATTGTTTGCTAAGAGAACCAGTCATAACAAATGATGCCAAGCTCTTATTCTTTGCATATTTTACACTGTGACAGCATTTGTAGTGAATACATTTGATGGCATAGGGTTGGGAAATATTGTTAATATAGCTGAAACATAGTGTTTAGAAGATACGAGGCTAAGTAGGTATTGATGGATTTTTAATTATATTACATTATGCCTCATTTTTCTATCTTAATTGAGGTATAAGTGACAAATAAAATTATAAGATATTTAAAGTATACCTTGTAATGATTTTATATTATAGGTGCATGGTGAAAGAATTCCTCCCCATCAAGTATGTTACTTTTTTAACATACCTCACATATTTGCCTTTCTTTTTGGCAAGGATATTTAAGTTCTACTCTCTTGGCAAATTTCAGTTATATAATGTTATACAATGTTATCAATTGTAGTCACAGTGTTATGCATTAGATCCTCAGGTCTTATTCACCTTATACCTGAAGGTTTGTATCCTTTTACCAATCTCTCCCTATTTTCCCCCACCCTCTAGCCACTGGTAACCACTTCTCTGTTCTGTGTTTCTGTAAATTCAACTTATTTTTTTAATTCCACATGTAAATGATACCTGTGGTATTAATCTCCATCTGGCTTATTTCATTTAGCATAATATACTCTATGTTCAGCTAATTTTTGTTTTTGCATTAATTAACCAAATATTTATTGAGCACCTGCTGTATGCCGGCGACTATACTAGGTGCTGGTTGAAAAGTAAAACAGGACAGACCTAACTGGCTTTAGCACTCATGGAGTTTTTAGTGTAGTGGAGGAAAGGGACATTCTATCAATTAGCATGCATTTAACAAGTTATTATATATTATATATTAATGAGTCATGCCTGGACAACTAGTCACTTGACCCATCCGACAGATGCTGGGGATGGTGGGGAAGTCTTTAGAATTAGAAAGACACTCTCATAAACAGTCTTCCCAGGTGGTCCTAGTGGTAAAGAACCCACCTGCCAATGCAGGAGACATAAGAGACGAGGGTTCCATCTACACTTGGGAAGATCCCCTGGAGGAGGAAATGGCAACCCGCTCCAGTATTCTTGCCAGGAGAATCCCATGGATAGAGGAGCTTGCAGGCTGCAATCCATGGGGTCACAAAAAGTCAGACATGACTGAGCGTCTGAGCACATCATAAGCAGACCACAGAGGAAACAGAACAGAAATGAAGTATTTTTAAGAATAGCATATTTCTTTCTGAAGTTCAGTGGAGTTAGTGTCATAGTCTAAAAATGAAAACTGATGTGGTAGCATCATTCTCCATGGTATGAAATGATGAACATTCAAATTTGTAAAAGATCATTTTTAAGAGCAATTTTAGATTTATAGCAAAATCGAGAGGAAGGTACAGAAATTTTCCATGTACCTCCCATGGTTGCACAGGCATAGCTTATGATCAGAATCCTCCACCAGAGTAGTATGTTTGTTGCAACTGATGAATCTGCATCAACACACCCTAATCACTGAAAGTCCATAGTTTACATGAGGGTTCACACTTGGTTTTGTACCATTGGGTGGATCTGGACAAATGTTTGATGACATGTATCCACGGTTAGAGTTTCATACAGAGTATTTTCACTGCCTCCCCAAATTCTTTGTGCTCTTCCTGTTCATCCCTTCCTCATCCCCAACTCCTGTCAACCACTAATATTTATATTGTCCCCATAGTTTTGCCTTTTCCAGAATGTCATATAGTTGGAATCATACAGTAGGAAGCCTTTTCAGATTAGCTTTTTCCCTTAGCAAATATGCATTGAAGCTTCCTCCCATGTGAAAAGCTCATTTCTTTTTAGTGCTGAATAACACTCCATTGTCTGAATATACCACAGTTTGTTTATCTGTTCATCTGCTGAAGGACACCTTGGTTGCTTCCAGGTTTTGGCAATTATGAATAAAGTTGCTCTAAAGATTTGTCTGCAAGTATTTGTGTGAACATCAGTTTTCAACTCCTCAGGGCAAATATCAGGCTTTCCTGGTGGCTCAGTGGTATAGAACTCGCCTACCAAAGCAGAAGTTGTGGGTTTGATCCCTGGGTCAAAAAGATCCCCTGGAGAAGAAAATGGCAACCCACTCCACTATGCTTGCCTGGGAAATCCCATGGTCAGGGGAGTCTGGCAGGCTGCAGTCCAAGGGGTCGCAAAAAGGCTGAACATGACTTAGCAATTAAACAGCAGCAGCACAGCAAATGCCAAGGAGTGTGGTGGCTTGGTGGTGTGGTAAGAGTATGTTTAGTTTTAGAAGAAACCACCAAATTGTCTTCCAAAGTGGCTGTATCATTTTACATTCCCACTGGCAATAATTGAGAATTCATCTTATTCCATGTCCTTGCCAGCATTTGTGTTTCTAGTGCTTCAGATTTCTCCATTCTAACAGGTGTGTAGTGGCAGTTCATTGTTGTTTTGACTTAAATTTCCCTGATGACATACTATATGAAGTATATTTTCATATGCTTGTTTGACATCTATATATCTTCTTTAATGATGTGTTTATTACAGTTTTTGGCCCATTTTTTAATTGGGTTTTCTTTCTGTTGAGCTTTAAAAGGTTTTTTGTGGATTATTTTTGTTTGTTTTTTGGATAACAGACCTTTATCTAATAGGTATTTTGCAAATATTTTCTCCCACTCTGTCTTTTTGTTCTTTTGGTAGTATCTTTACATAGTAGACAAATTCATTTTTAATGAAATATGGTTTCTCAATTCTTTCTTTCATGGATTATGACTTGGGTATTATATCTGAAAAATGTCATCAAACTCAAGGTCATGTGGATTTTCTCCTAGGTTATCTTTTAGTAGTTTTATAGTTTTGCATTTTATGTTTAGTTTTCTGATCCATTTTGAGTAGATTTTTGTGAAGGGTGTAATGTCTGTGTCAAGACTGATTTTTTTGCATATGGATGTCCAGGGATTCCTAGTACTATTTGTGAAGAGACTATCTTTTTTCTATTGTAGTACCATTTCTCTTTTATTTTTTTAATTGATTTATTTATTTTAATTGGAGGTTAATTACAGTACTGTAGTGGTTTTTGCCATACATTGACATGAATCAGCCACAGGTGTACATGTGTCCCTCATCCTGAATCCCCCTCCCACCTCCTTCCCCATCCCATCCCTCAGGGTCATCCCAGTGCACCGGCCCTGAGCACCCTGTCCCATGCATCTAACCTAGACTGACGATCTGTTTCACATAGGATAATATACATGTTTCAAAGCTATTCTCTCAAATTATCCCACCCTTGCCTTCTCCCACAGAGTCCAAAAGTCTGTTCTTTATCTCTGTGTCTATTTTGCTGTCTCACATAGAGGGTCATCGTTACCATCTTTCTAAATTCCTTATATATGTGATAATATACTGTATTGGTGTTTTTCATTATGACTGACTTCACTCTGTAAAATAGGCTCCAGTTTCATTCACCTCATTAAAACTGATTCAAGTGCATTCTTTTTAATAGCTGAGTAATATTCCATTGTGTATTTGTACCACAATTTTCTTATCCATTTGTCTGCTGATGGACATCTAGGTTGCTTCCATGTCCTAGTTATTGTAAACAGTGCTGTGATGAACATTGGGGTACACGTGTCTCTTTCAGTTCTGGTTTCCTCAGTGTGTATTCCCAGAATTGGGATTGCTGGGCCATATGGCAGTTCTGTTTCCAGTTTTTTAAGGAATCTCCACACTGTTCTCCATAGTGGCTGTACTAGTTTGCATTCCCACCAACGGTGTAAGAGGGTTCCCTTTTCTCCACACCCTCTCCAGCATTTATTGTTTTAGACTTTTGGATAGCAGCCATTCTGACTAGCGGGAGGTGGTACCTCATTGTGGTTTTGACTTGCATTTCTCTGATAATGAGTGGTGCTGAGCATCTTTTCATGTGTTTGTTAGCCATCTGCATGTCTTCTTTGGAGAAATGTCTGTTTAGTTCTTTGCTCCATTTATTGATTGGGGTGTTTATTTTTCTGGTATTGAGCTTCATAAGCTGCTTGTATGTTTTTGAGATTAATTCTTTGTCAGTTGCTTCATTTGCTATTATTTTATCCCATTCTGAAGGCTGTCTTTTCACCTTGCTTATAGTTTCCTTCATTGTGCAAAAGCTTTTAAGCTTAATTAGGTCCCATTTATTTCCATTACTCTTGGAGGTGGGTCATAGAGGAAACTGCTGTGATTTATGTCAGAGAGTGTTTTGCCTGTGTTTTCATCTAGGAGTTTTATAGTTTCTGGTCTTATGTTTAGATCTTTAATCCATTTTGAGTTTATTTTTGTGTATGGTGTTAGAAAGTGTTCTAGTTTCATTCTTTTACAAGTGGTTGACCAGTTTTCCCAGCACCACTTGTTAAAGAGATTGTCTTTTCTCCATTGTATGTTCTTGCCTCCTTTGTCAAAGATAAAGTGTCCATAGATGTGTGGATTTATCTCTGGGCTTTCTGTTTTGTTCCATTGATCTATATTTCTGTCTCTTGCCAGTACCATGCTCTCTTGATGACTGTAGCTTTGTAGTATAGTCTGAAGTCAGGCAGGATGATTCCTCCAGTTCCATTCTTCTTTCTCAAGATTGCTTTGGCTATTTGAGGTTTTTGTGTGTGTGTGTTTCCATACAGATTGTGAAATTATTTGTTCTAGTTCTGTGAAAAATACCATTGGTAGCTTGAAAGGGATTGCATTGAATCTATAGATTGCTTTGGGTAGTATACTCATTTTCACTGTATTGATTCTTCCAATCCATGAACATGGTATAGTTCTCCATCTATTTGTGTCCTCTTTGATTTCTTTCATCAGTGTTTTATAGTTTTCTATATATAGGTCTTTTGTTTCTTTAGGTAGATATACTCCTAAGTATTTTATTCCTTTTGTTGCAATGGTGAATGGAATTGTTTCCTTGATTTCTCTTTCTGTTTTCTCATTGTTAGTGTATAGGAATGCAAAGGATTTCTGTGTATTAATTTTATATCCTGCAACTTTACTATATTCACTGCTTAGGTATAGTAATTTGCTGGTGATGTCTTTAGGTTTTCGTATGTAGAGGATCATGTCATCTGCAAACACTGAGAGTTTTACTTCTTCCTTTCCAATCTGGATTCCTTTTATTTCTTTTTCTTCTCTGATTGCTGTGGCTAAAACTTCCAAAACTATGTTGAATAGTAGTGGTGAGAGTGGGCATCCTTGTCTTGTCCCTGACTTTAGGGGAAATGCTTTCAATTTTTCACCATTGAAGATAAAGTTTGCTGTGGGTTTATCATATATGGCTTTTATTATATTGAGGTATGTTCCTTCTATTCCTGCTTTCTGGTTTTTATCATAAATGGATGTTGAATTTTGTCAAAGGCTTTCTCTGCATCTATTGAGATAATCATATAATTTTTATCTTTCAATTTGTTAATGTGGTGTATCACATTGATTGATTTGTGGATATTAAAGAATCCTTGCATCCCTGGGATAAAGCCCACTTAGTCATGATGTATAATCTGTTTAATATGTTGTTGGATTCTGTTTGCTAGAATTTTGTTGAGGATTTTTGCATCTATGTTTGTCAGTGATACTGGCCTGTAGTTTTCTTTTTTTTGTGGCATCTTTGTCTGGTTTTGGTATTAGGGTGATGGTGGCCACATAGAATGAGTTTGGCAGTTTACTTTCCTCTGCAATTTTCTGGGGGTTTGAGGATAGGTTTGAGGATAGTTTAAGGATAGGTGTTAGCTCTTCTCTAAATTTTTGGTAGAATTTACCTGTGAAGCCATTTGATCCTGGCCTCTTGTTTGTTGGAAGATTTTTGATTACAGTTTTGATTTCTGTGCTTGTGATGGGTCTGTTAAGATTTTCTATTTCTTCCTGGTTCAGTTTTGGAAGGTTATACTTTTCTAAGAATTCATCCATTTCTTCCAAGTTGTCCATTTTATTGGCATATATTTGCTGATAGTAGTCTTTTATGATCCTTTTCATTTCTGTGTTGTCTGTTGTGATTCTTCCATTTTCATTTCTAATTTTGTTGATTTGATTCTTCTCCCTTTTTTTCTTGATGAGTCTAGCTAATGGTTTTTCTATTTTATTTATTTCCTCAAAGAACCAGCTTTTAGTTTTGTTGATTTTTGCTACAGTTTCCTTTGTTTCTTTTTCATTATTTCTGCCCTAATTTTTATGATTTATTTCCTTCTACTAATGCTGGGGTTCTTCATTTCTTCCTTGCTTTATGTGTAAAATTAGGTTATTTAGTTTATTTTTCTCTTGTTTCTTGAGGTAAGCTTATATAGCTATGAACCTTCCCATTAGCACTGCTTTTATTGAATCCCATAGGGTTTGGGTTGTTGTGTTTTCATTGTCATTTGTTTCTATGCATATTTTGTCTTCTTTTTTGATTTCTTCTCTGATTTGTTGGTTGTTTATAAGCATGTTGTTTAGCCTGCATATGTTTGTATTTTTAATACTTTTTTTTTCCTGTAGTTGACGTCTACTCTTACCACATTGTGATGAGAAAAGATGCTTGGAATGATTTCACTTGTTTTGAATTTACCAAGGATAGACTTATGGTTAGGATGTTATCTCCCTGGAGAAGTTTCCATGTGTACTTGAGAAAAAGGTGAAATTCATTGTTTGGGGTTGAAATGTCCTATAGATATCAGTTAGGTCTGACTGGTCCATTGTATCATTTAAAGTTTGTGTTTCCTTGCTGATTTTCTGTTTTGTTGATCTATCCATAGGTGTGAGTGGGGTATTAAAATCTCCCACTATAATTATGTTACTGTTAATTTCCCCATTCATACTTGTTAGCATTTGCCTTACATATTGCGCTACTCCTACATTGGGTGCGTATATATTTATAACTGTTATATCTTCTTCTTGGATTGATCCTTTGATCATTATGTAGTGTCCTTCTTTGTCTCTTTTCACAGCCTTTATTTCAAAGTTTATTTTATCTGATATCAGTATTGCTACTCCTGCTTTCTTTTGTTCTCCATTTGCATGAAATATCTTTTTGCAGCCCTTCACTTTCAGTCTGTATGTGTCCCTTGTTTTGAGGTGGATCTCTTGTAGACAGCCTATATAGGGGTATTGTTTTTGTATCCATTCAGCCACTCTTTGTCTTTTGGTTGGGGCGTCCAATCCATTTACTTTTAAGGTAATTATTGATAAGTATGATCCCATTGCCACTTACTTTATTGTTATGGGTTCGAGTTTATACACCTTCTCTGTGTTTCCTGTCTAAAGAAGATCCTTTAGCATTTGTTGAAGAGCTGGTTTGGTGGTACTGAATTCTCTCAGCTTTTGCTTGTCTGTAAACTTTTGATTTCTTCTTCATATTTGAAAGAGATGCTTGCTGGGAATAGTAATCTTGGTTGTAGGTCTTTTTTTTTTCATCACTTTAAGTATGTCCTGCCATTCCCTTCTGGCCTGAAGAGTTTCTATTAAAAGATCAGCTGTTATTCTTATGGGAATCCCCTTGTGTGTTATTTGTTGCTTTTCCATTGCTGTTTTTAATATTTGCTCTTTGTGTTTGATCTTTCTTAGTTTGATTTATATGTGTGTTGGGGTGTTTTGCCTTGGGTTTATCCTGTTTGGGACTCTCTGGGTTTCTTGGACTTGGGTGGCTATTTCCTTCCCCATTTTAGGGAAGTTTTCGACTATTATCTCCTCAAGTATTTTCTCATGCCCTTTGTTTTTGTGTTCTTCTTCTAGGACTCCTATGATTTGAATGTTGGGGCATTTAACGTTGTCCCAGAGATCTCTGAGGTTGTCCTCATTTCTTTTAATTCTTTTTCTTTTTTCCTCTGTGTTTCATTTATTTCCACCATTCTGTCTTCCACCTCACTTATCCTACCTTCTGCCTTAGTTATTCTACTGTTGGTTCCCTCCAGAGTGCTTTTGATCTCAGTTATTGCATTATTCATTATTGATTGACTCTTTTTTATTTCTTCTAGGTCCTTGTTAAACATTTTTTGCATCTTCTCAATCCTTGTCTCTAGTCTATCTATCTGTAACTCCATTTTGTTCTCAAGATTTTGGATCATCTTTACTATTGTTATTCTGAATTCTTTTTCAGGTAGACTCCCTATCTCTTCCTCTTTTGTTTGGTTTGGTTTGCATTTATCATGGTCCTTTACCTGCTGAATATTTCTCTGCCTTTTCATTTTCTTTAGATTGCTGTGTTTGGGGTGGCCTTTCTGTAGGCTGGAAGTCTGTGGTTCCTCTTTATTGTGGAGGTTGCTCCCTGTGGATAGGGTTGGACTAGTGGTTTGTCAAGGTTTCCTCATTAGGGAAGCTTGTATCGGTTTTCTGGTGGGTGAGGCTGGGTCTCTTCTCTCTGGAGTGCAGTGAAGTGTCCAGTAGGGAGTTTGGGGTGTCTGTGCATTTGGTGTGACTTTGGGCAGCCTGTATTAATGGTCAGGGCTGTGTGTCTACTTTGCTGGAGAATTAGTGTGGTATGTCTTGCTCTGGAACTTGTCGGCTCTTGGGTAGAGCTTGGTTTCAGTGTAGGTATGGAAGCTTTTGGATGAGCTCTTGTCGATTAATGTTCCCTGGGGTCAGGAATTTTCTGGTGTTCTCAAGTTTTGGATTTAAACCTCCTGCTCTGTCTTTCAGCATTATTCTTAAAGTAGCCTCAAGACCTCTCCATCCATACAGCACAGATGGTAAAACATCTAGGTTAATGGTGAAGAGATTCTCCACAGTGAGGGACACCTAGAGAGGTTCACAGAGTTACATGGAGAAGAGAAGAGGGAGGAGGGAGATAGAGGTGACAAGGAGGAGAAGAGGGGGAGCCAAAAGGAAAGAGAGCACTCTAGCAAGTATTCAGTTCCCTAAGCGTTCTCCACAGCCCGGAACACCCAGAGAGATTCACAGAGTTAAGTAGAGAAGAGAAAGTGGAGGGAGGAAATAGAGGTGACCTGGGGGAGAAAAGGGAGAGTCAAAAGGGGAGAGAGCAATCAAGCCAATAATCACACCCCTAAGTGAAAATAGATAGTGAAGATTAGATTCTTAAAGGTGCAAAATTGGTAACAAATACCTAAAAACAAAGATTAAAAATCTAGAGTAGAGGTTAGACTCTCAAAAATAAATATTAGAAATGAAAAACAAAATTGATCACAAAAATTATAAAAAATATGTGCATGAAATTTGCTTTAAAAATAGGTTTTCATCTTTTATTTGTTTGGCAAGGTAATAGGTTATAAAAATGAAAATTAAAGGAGTAATAAAGAACTTAAAAATAAAAAATTATAATAGTAAAAATATATCTAGGAATTTGTCTCGAGCTGTTGAGTGCAGTGTGGGGTCAGTTCAGTTTCAGATAGTTCCTTGTTCCAGCTTGCACTTCTCAAGGTCTATGGGCCACCTCCAATGCATAGTCAATGTGAACTGCAGGGTTTTAATCTGTTGCACCTGTCACTTCGAAAACAGTTCCCTCTTCTTTGTTTATTTTGGCTTTCTCTGTTTGCAAGTCTTTTCAGTGTATGATTTCCACCCTTACATAAGGGGGTGAAGGCGGTCACTTATTTAGGCTCACGTGTTCAGTTGTGCTGTGGGGAGGGAGGAATACTGCAAACAAATATTGCTGGGCTGTGTGGGGAGTGCTCGCAGTGTACGGACCACACTGGGTTTTCCCCCGCTCACGGCGTGTGTGCTTTCCTGGTCTATGCAGCTCAGGCCCAGAGTGCTCTGCATGGGCACTGTCCAAAGTGGGCTCTGCATTTCGTGCACTTCCAATGTCTCGACTGCTCAGGTTCAGGTTCTCGGGTACTCCGTAAGGGCACAGACGTGGTTGGGTGTGCATTTTGTGCCCTTCCCAGATCTGAGCAGCTCAAGCGACCAGGTGCGTGGCGAGCACAGTACCCTAGGTGGGCGGTGCATCTTAATCACCTCCCCGGTCCCAGGTATGCCGTGTGTCTCCTCTGGGGAACTGATCTCCGGCTGTGACCCTCCTGGCAGATGTCAACCGTCCAGCATCCCAGGAAGACGTGGTTAGCAACTGGGAGCCTGCTCACAGTTTGGTGGAGGATGCCTCTCTGGGGCTGAGATTGCCCCTCACCTTCTGGCTCTGGCTGCTGCCTGCCTGCCTCTCTGCCTCCAGTGAAGGGAGGGGCCGGTCTGCAGCTGGCTAGCTGTCCTTTGGTGTCGCTCAATCCTTAGTTCTGTGAGCAGGCCAGGCTGCACCTTGGTTAGAGCTTTTCACGGGAAAGTTCTCTCTTCCTTTTTCTTTTCTCTCTCTCTGGCTATCCCACAGTTTGAGTTGCTATCTCATGTTAGCTCCCTCAGATTGTCCTCATAGCATTCACACCCCGTCCTTACCCTAAACATGCAACCTGCACCTCCCTGTCCAGCCCTCACTGTCTGGTGGCGTCCACAAGCATCTGGGCTACTTCTCTGCTGGCAGTTGCAGTTAGGCACGTATTCTGTGGGTTTTATTTTATTTTATTTATGTTGCCCTCTGAGATTCCAAAACTCCTCAAAGACCTGCCTGTGAGAGGGTTTCCAGGTACTTGGAAACTTCTCCTCCTTCATGAGTCCCTCTCCAGGACAGATCTCTGTCCCTAACTCTTTTGTCTCTCTTTTTGTCTTTTATATTTTGTCCTACCTCCTTTTGAAGAGAATGGGCTGCCTTTCTGGGTGCCTAGTGTCCTGTGCCAGAATTCAGAAGTTGTTCTGTGGAAGTTGCTCAGCATTCAGATGAACTTTTGATGAATTTGTGGGGGAGAAAGTGGTTTTCTCGTCCTATTCCTCTGCCATCTTAGGACCACCCCCTCCCGATTTCTCTTTTATTAGAGATAAGTTGACTGTATTTATATGGTTCTGTTTTTAGGCTTTCTATTCTGTTCAATTGATATATTTGCCTGTTCTTTCACAATGTCTTGATTATTGTAGCTTTTTTGTAAGTCTTGCAGTCAGTTCAGTTCAGTTGCTCAGTCGTGTCCGACTCCTTGCGATCCCATGAATTGCAGCATGCCAGGCCTTCCTGTCCATTACCAACTCCAGGAGTCTATCCAAACCCATGTCCATCGGGTCATTGATGCCCTCCAGCCATCTCATCCTCTGTTATCCCCTTCTCCTCCTGCCCCCAATCTTTCCCAGCATTAGGATCTTTTCCAGTGAGTCAACTCTTCTCATGAGGTGGCCAAAGTATTGGAGTTTCAGCTTCAACATCAGTCCTTCCAATGAACACCCAGGACTGATCTCCTTCAGGATGGACTGGTTGGATCTCTTTGCAGTCCAAGGGACTTTAAAGAGTCTTCTCCAACACCACAGTTCAAAAGTGTCAATTTTTCGGCCCTCAGCTTTCTTCATAGTCCAACTCTCACATCCATACATGACCACTCGAAAAACCATAGCCTTGACTAGACGGACCTTTGTTGACGAAGTAATGTCTCTGCTTTTAAATATGCTGTCTAAGTTGGTCATAACTTTCCTTCCAAGGAGTAAGTGTCTTTTAATTTCATGGCTGCAATCACCATCTGCAGTGATTTTGGAGCCCCAGAAAATAAAGTCTAACTTTGTTTCCATTGTTTCCCCATCTATTTACCATGAAGTGATGGGACCAGATGCCATGATCTTAGTTTTCTGAATGTTGAGCTTTAAGCCAACTTTTTCACTCTCCTCCCTCGCTTTCATCAAGAGGCTTTTTAGTTCCTCTTCACTTTCTGCCATAAGGGTGGTGTAGTGTCAATCCTCCAACTTCAATATTGTGTTGCCTATCTTGAGTCATTTGCCTCTCCATATAAACTTTAGTCATTGTGTTAATATCCATAAGATAGCCTTCTGGGATTTTGATTGGGCTTATACCTATGGATTGTTTTGGGAAGAACTTACATCTTGACAGTACTGAATCTTCTTATCCATGAATATGGACTATCTCCCCATTTATTTAGTTCTTTTATTTCATTTATTAGGGTTCTATGGTTTTCCTCATATAAATTTTATACATATTTTGTTATATTTACACCTCAGTACTTTGAATTTGGGGATGCTAATTAAATGGTATTGTATTTTTAATCTAAAATTCCACTTGTTCATTTCTGGTACATAGGAAAGCAACTGACTTTTGTATATTAATATTGTATCTTATGACCTTGCTATAATTGTTTATTAGTTCCAGGAGTTGTTCTGCCAGTCCTTTTTGGATTTTCTACATAGAAGAACATATCATCTGCAAACAATGAGTGTTATCTCTTCCTTCCCAACAAGTGTATCTCTTCTTTTCTTTTTTTTTATCCTATTGGATTTGTAGGACTTCCAATACAGTGCTGAAAATAAATCGTGAGATTAGATATCTTTGATTTTTCCTGACCTGATGGAAAAAATCTTCTAGTTTCTCACCATTAAGTATGACCTTAGCTGTAGGTTTTTTGTAGATTTTTTTTTATCAAGTTGAGGAAGTGCCTCTCTATTCCTCATTCACTAAGAGATTTTTTTCATGAATGACTGTTGAATTTTGTTGAATATTTTTTCTGCATCTGTTGATGTTATCAAGTGATTTTTATTTTTTACCTTGTTAATGTAATGAAACACATTAATTTTCAAATGTTGAACCAGTATTGCATATGTGAATTAAATCCCATTTGATCATGATGTACAGGTATTTTTGTACTTTTTTTGGATTTGATTTCTCAAGATTTTGATGAGATTTTCTGCATCCATGTTCATGAGAGATCAGTATATAGTTTCCTTTTCTTGTGATGTCTTTGTCTAGTTTCATATTAAGATATTGTTGGTCTCATGGATTGATTAGGAAGCATTCTTTCTGTTTTCATCTCTGAAAGAGAATGTAGAGAATTGGTATAATTTCTTCCTTAAATGTTTGGTAAAATTCATCACTGAGCCCTTCTGGGCATGTTGCTTTCTGTTTTGGAAAGTTACTAATTATTGATTCAGATTCCTTAATAAAGTTCTGTTCAGATTGTCTATTTCTTCATATGTGAGATTTAGCAGATTGTGGCTCTCAAAGCATTGATCCCTTTGCATCTAAGTTACCAAGTTTGTAAGCATAGAGTTGTTCATAATATTCTTTATTATTCATCTCATGTCCACAGGATCTATAGTGATGTCTCCTCTTTCATTTCATATATTAGTAATTTGTATCCTTTCTCTTTTTTGTTAGCTATCCTGGCTGGAGGCTTATTAATTTTATTGATCTTTTCAAAGAACCAATTTTTGGTTTTGTTTATTTTCTTTATTCATTTCTTCTTTTCAATTTCATTGATTTCTGATCGAATTTATTGTTTTTCTTCTACTTATTTAGCTTAATTTACTCTTTTTTCTAGTTTCATAAAGTGAAAATTTAGAAGATTGACTTTAGATCTTTTTTCTTTTCTGATATAATATTTAATGCTATTTTATTTTCTAATATATTTAGTGCTCAAAAAATTCCCTCTAAGCCCTGCTTTTGATGTATCCCACAGATTTGGATATTTGTGTTTTCATTTAGTTCAAAATATGTTTAAATTTCTCATGACATTTCTTCTTTAAATCGTGTTTTATTTAAAAGTGTGTTGTTAAATATCTGTGTACTTTGAAATTTTCCAGTTGTCCTTCTGTTATGATTTTTAGCTTAGTTTCTTTGTGGTATAAGAACAGATGTTGAATGATTTCTGTTCTCTGAATTTGTTAAGTTGTGTTTTATGGCCTAGAATATGGTTTACCTTGATAGATATTTCATGTGAGCTTGAGAAGAAGGTATATTCTGTTGCTGTTAAATGAAGTAGTCTATCAATGTCAATTATGTCTAACTGATTGATGATATTGTTGATTTCAACTCTGTCCTTACTGATTTTCTTCTTGCTAGATCTCTCTGTTTCTGCAAGAGAGATGTTGAAGTGGCTGACAAATAGTGGACTCATCTATTTCTCCTTACATTTCTGTCATTTTTACCTTACCAGATGTTGATGATCTGATGTCAGATGCATATGCATTAATAATTGTTATGTCTTTTTGGAAAATTGGCCTCTTTAGCATGATGTAATGCTCCTCTTTATTCCTAATAATTTTCCTTGCTTTGAAGTCTGCTTTGTTTGTTAATTTTTTTTTTTTTTTTCTTGACAGGCTCATGAACTTTTTTTCTTGTTTTTGGAGCTCTATGGTGCTTTTTACACCTATTTTAGTCCACAAAATTATCCAACCTTCCCTTCCATGATAGTTTCTTTGACTTATATCTGGGCTCTTAAGAAGACAGCTTGCCAATAATCTTATTTAATATTCTCTCCACAGAAAACTATGGCAGTTTTCCTGTTTCCCTAAAAATAAACATGTAATGCCCTGAACTTTACTTCTAAACTCTGTAAATAATAATACATCCTATTACTAAAGATAATAAATTGGATAACTTATTCTTAAACTGCACGTCCCTCAGGTTAGTATTTAGCATGAGGAGTAAGCTGGTTTCAGGCACAGTTTTGCACTATGACCCATTGAGGTAAGCCTCTGCTTTACTGAAAAAGAAATGGTGAGAACGATGGCATTTGGTGACATATGCTCAGTATATGGTTATGTAGCATTCCCAAATTATTATTGCTCCTTCAGAACCTGCATCTTAATCCTACTGCAGAAACACAAGGGGAAGTATTGATGTGAAGACATGCATGCTAATGCTAACAGGTAGTGCTTTTCCTCCAGACTTTGCATTGTTGTACTTTAAGTATTCAAGTATGCGACAGTACAGTCTCCTTAAAAAGTATCAAGACATTGCCAATGAGACTTAAGTTCTCTTTATAACTACCTCTAATCTGTTCATGCCTACCATTCTTCTACACCTCTATCTTAGTTTTTTACATTTTTGTATATGTGTGTGTATAATATGTTGTTTTAGATATGTTGATACACAAATGATATCATATATCATAATTTGTGTATCACTCCTCATCTTATTTGTTTCATGAAACAATGACTGGAAGCTCAGTATGTTTATATCTAATCCTAACAGTCTTTTAACTATTACATAATACTTTATAAGATGAAAAGCCTCTTATGAAGACATTGCCATTATTTGAGTAAGCGTTTTGGCACTTGACTACTTGGGTATGTGCCTTGCTCTTCTGTGTGGGGTCTTCTTTGCTGCGTGAGGATTTTCTCTCATTGTGGCAAGTGGGGGCTACTCTTCGTTGTGGTGCCTGGGCTTCTCATTGCAGTGGCTTCTCTTGTTGTGGAGTGCAGGCTCTAGAGCACAGTCTCAGTAGTTGGCATCGGGCTTAGTTGACTCGAGGCATGTGCAGTCTTCCTGGACTAGAGATTGAACCCGTGTCCCCTGCATTGGCAGGCAGATTTTTTTAAAACACTGGACCACCAGGGAGGTCCATAATTAAGTATTTTGATACTCTAAGATAAATCTGTGTAAATTAAATTTTAGCTTGCTTCATGTTGCTAAAATGATTTTTCACTCCAGATGCATACTTACTGCATTTAAAAGTTACTCATGCTGGGAATACAAGTGAATGAATGTGTATACAGTCCATGTCTTTGACATGCACAAAACCAAGAAGAAGAAAGCAAAACAAAACAAAAACCCTGTTGATAAATTAGTGAACACAAGAATACATTGATAAGTTATGCCAAAGCCATGAATGATTCACCCTAGGGTTCAGTTAGATAAATCTAGAAGGATTGCCGTTTTTTCCACTGATATAGCCTATTGCTGTATAAGAACCTCATTCATTTAACAGATGCCTTACTACACTTGATTGTGATCAGGTGCTATTCTGAGCGCTTTCAGTATTAAGTCATTGAATTCCTCTAAGAGTCCCATGAGGTGGAGGTACTCTCACTATTTTTATTTCACCAGTGAGATTACAGAAAGGTTATTGCACAGCGTAGGGGCCAAGGGCCAAGCACAGGGCATCTGACTCCAGCTTCTGTGCTTTGCGTGCTTCTCTACTGTCTCTCCAGATTGTTGTGTACTTGAACATATACTAATTTTTATTTATACTAATTTATACTAATACAACTTTATACTTTTTCAGACAAAACATATTTTATGGGGAAATGGTTTTCCAATTGTGCTTCTTAACTTAGTCCCGTTCCTTCTTAGCCCAGAACAGCCTTGCTTTTGTTTATTTGTTTGACTCTTCTGCTTAAGATTTTATTTGAACAAAGGATTCTCTGCCAGCATTTTTGTTAAACACCACTGCATTATGACAGGAAACTATTAGCCTCAGTCAAGTGTTTATTCAGGTACTTGAGTCAATCCTACACAGTTTCTTGACTGTTTGCTGAAAACTTTTTGGCATCTGTACAAAAAGATAGGATGAACATTTGGTCAAGATTTCAAATCTAACTCTTCACTATTTTAAGATAATATCAACATTGTCACCTGAAAATTACATCTGAGTTATGGAGCTCTATCTTTTGTCAGCAAAACAAAGTAACTGCAGGAAATGTCTCATTAATAACTTCTTAAAGGACTTGTTGAAATAGTTGATTCTTAAGACAGAGACCTCAAAACAGGCACAGAAATTTTTTACTTCCCTGGATTTTTAAACTTTTTCCTTATTTGAAACGTCAGAAAGACATCCTCTGTAATCTGTTGCTGCTTAGTCACCTCAGTTGTGTCCAACTTTTTGCGACCCCATGGACTATAGCCTGCCAGGCTCCTCTGTCCGTGGGATTCTCCAGGCAAGAATAAAGGAGTGGGATGCCCTTCTCTAGGGGATCTTCCTGACCCAGGGATTGAACCCACATCTCCTGCATTGTAGTCAGATTCTTTACCAGTGACCCATAGGGGAAGCCCCTATGATCTTCTCTATCCACCTGATTTGTAGGAGGGAGATGAACACAGTCTCCTTGTTGCTGGACGACCCTCATATAGTAAACTACATAATGCACACTTCATATAGGCTATTAGCCTATTGTGTTTTCCTTTTCACTTTGACTTCTACAAAGCAAAGAAGTAACTTTCCATGTTCAATTTTTTTCTTAATGTAATTAACTTAGATTTCTGGTTTCATTCTCAACTGCTGCTATAGTGTTGGTCTTATGTACTTTATGTAACATTTTAAGAAATCATACAATCTTTTTTTTGAAGTGTAGTACTCAATGATAATCATTATTTCTTAAGGGAAAAATACTTTCTATGTTATTTTCTCTTCTATAATACAATGAATTATTTATGAAATAGAATAAGCAAGCAGTAAATATGGACCATGAGCTCAATGTTGTTCTATAGCATTTGTAGGGCTTCAGTGGTAAAGAATCTGCCTGCCAAGCAGGAGATACGAATTTGATCCTTGGGTCAGCAAGACCACCCCCCTAGAGAAAGAAATGGTAACTCACTCCAGTATTCTTGCCTGGGAAATCTCATGGATTGAGAAGCCTGGCAGGCTGCATGGCAAAGAGTTGGACACGACTTGGCAGCTAAAGAACAACAACAAATAAAAATTAAAGTGTAAAAATAGTGGTTATTATTTATTTAGTGTTTATTAAATTTAGGCACTGCTCATAAGCTAACCCTCAGAACAGTCCTCTCAGGCAGGTTCTGTTTTCTTCATTTTACAGATAAGGTTCATCCGGTTGGTGAGAAGTAGGGCAGAGCTTAGTTCCTGGAGTTCATGCTGTAACCCTTTCCTGGATCCTGTGGCCTGTACAGTAGAATAGCAGTCTCCAACCCCTTTTGGTGCCAGGGAGCAGTTCCGTGCAAGACAGTTTTTCCATGGACTGGGCACGGGATGGGAGTATGGTCTCAGGATGATTCAAGCTCAGCAGGGTTTGTGCTCCTATGAGAATCTATTGCCTCTGCTGATCTGACAGGTGATGGAGCTCAGGCAGAAATGTGAGAGATGGAGAGCAAATGTAAGTACAGATGAAGCTTTGCTCTCTCATCCGCCGCTCACCTCCTGCGGTGCAGCCTGGTTCCTAACAGGCCGCTGACCACTACTGATCCAAGGCCCAGCGGTTGGGGTAGAAGGTACAGTCCTTGATTTCAAGGAACTTGCAGGCAGCTGACAGTTTAGTGCCTTACTACATTCTGTGATGCAGACGAAGTGCTGAAGTACATCAGGGGAGAAGCTACCAGTATGTCATTACTGACTGCCTGTGGAACAGAAACCATGCTAAATGCTGGGTATTCATTCTCTCTCTTCTTATCCTCACTTTTTAGTGTCTAAGCAGAGACTCACAAGTTAAGTAGCTTACCAAAGCTAGTAGGTAATGGTGGAAGAGTTTGTTTATTTTGTCCTGTAATAGTTAGAAAAGATGACTTATGGGCAATAGTAGGATTTATTCACAATAGAATAAACAGTAGGAGTTAAGAGTCTTCCATTTTAGCTGGGTTATTCAGTAAATAGTCTTGGAACTACTGGCTTACTATACCAAAGAAAAATTTCAGGTGGGTCAAAACATGGAAAGAAAAGATGAAGGTATGTATTTATAATACTGGACTGGCAGAGCTTTCTTGTATTACATGAAGTTCAGAATTCAAAATCAAATATGGTCAATTTTGCTACATAAATGAACTTGAAACTCTTTCTATAAGGAAAAAAAGTCAAAGGACAGATTGGAAAGCTATTTGTAACACATGTATAAGTCAAAAGGATGTTATTGCTAAGGTATAGAATATTCTTACAAACTTTTGTTGTTGCAAAAGAAAAAAGATGAAAGGCCAAAAGAAAAACAAGCAATAGGTATGAAAGCAATTTACAAAACATAGTCTATAAATGCAGAGAAGGCAATGGCACCCCACTCCTGTACTCTTGTCTGGAAAATCCCATGGATGGAGGAGCCTGGTAGGGTGCGGTCCATGGGGTTGCTAAGAGTCGGACACGACTGAGCGACTTCACTTTCACTTTTCCCTTTCATGCATTGGAGAAGGCAGTGGCAACCCACTGCAGTGTTCTTACCTGGAGAATCCCAGGGACGGGGGAGCCTGGTGGGCTGCCATCTATGGGGTCCCACAGAGTCGGACACGACTGAAGTGACTTAGCAGCAGCAGCAGCAGTCTATAGATGTATGAAAAATGCTCATTGTACTAATAATTATTACTGATTAAAATAATAATGGGCATGCTGAAAATCATATTGATAAAACAATGAATAATGATCTTTTGAAAGTTGGAGAGCAATGTGATATTATCTATTAAAAATGTTCATTACTTTGGCCCAACAATTCTACTTCTAGAAACTCATCCTTAAAAGAACTCTCAGTTCAGTTCAGTTCAGTCGCTCAGTCGTGTCCGACTCTTTGCGACCCCATGAATTGCAGCACGCCAGGCCTCCCTGTCCATTACCAACTTACTCAAACTCATGTGCATCGAGTCTGTGATGCCATCCAGCCATCTCATCCTCTGTCATCCCCTTCTCCTCCTGCCCCCAACCCCTCCTGGCTTCAGGGTCTTTTCCAATGAGTCAACTCTTCACATGAGGTGGCCAAAGTGTTGGAGTTTCAACCTCAGTATCAGTCCTTCCAGTGAACACCCAGGACTCTAAAAATGTGTGAAAATACCTCCAAGCAGATTTTGAGTACTACATTATTTGCATTACTGAGAAAATGAAAAAAGTTCAAATGTCTGTTAATACGTTAAGAAATTATTACAAACCCTTGCAATAAAATACCCTGTGGCATTTTAAAAGAGTGAGCTAGCTGTCTATATTTCAAGTATTAAAAAAACATCTTAAGCATATGATATTGTGAAGAAGAAGTAACAGTATTATTTGGGGAAAAAGTAATTTCACCCATTTGATATTACTGTGTATAGAAAACTATCTGAGAAAAAATACACCAAGCTGTTTATTGCTGGGATATTTTATGATATGATGATATGATTTGTTCCTTAAGTGGAAATTTCCTGAAGACACCACTGTTGCACATCAACCTCCTGTCTGACTTCCCTCCACACTAGCTCTACCTAGTGTGAGCTGTAGCTAATGGCAGTGTGCACCACTTTTCACCTTCAGGCACCCAAGGAAGTCGAATGAAACTAACAAAGGTGACACGGCAGAAATACTCAGGAGAAAAGCCTGAGGTCACCCTGCAGCATGAATTAAGGAATTCAGCCTGACTACGGAGCCAAGAACTGACAGAGGTCCATAATTCCTCATCACAATGTCAGTATTCAGAAACACATGCAAACAGAAGTTTCATTGTAGTCCCTTGTCAGTAATACCTGATCTGACCTGACCTGAATTCGCTTGAGAGCAGAACCTTATCCACACTCATATTTTATAGGCTATGTGAATATTCATACATTTTCCTGCATAAATATTAATGTATTTTATTTCAAAGTTTTGCTCTATATCAACTGTCTAAAATCTAAATAGTTCTGAATTCTGAAATACCTCCTCAAAAGGTTTTGGTGAAGAGATTTGGACATGTACGAAGAAACAGATTCGTAAATTTGTTGAACACAGTGTCCACAGTTTTGCAGTGTAGCAGCCCTGAAAATCACTTCTCAGCCTTTTGGTTAAGATAAGTGTAGTATGGAGGGCTTCCCATGTGGCACAGTGGTAGAGAATCCACTTGCTAGTACAGGAGACGCAAGATACTCAGGTTTGATCCCTGGGTCAGGAATATCCCCTGGAGTAGGAACCTATTCCAGTCTTCTTGCTTGGAGAATTCCATGGACAGAGGAGCCTGGTGGGCTACAGTCCATGGGTACACAAAGAGTCAGACATAACTAAACATCTGACACAGCCCTGAAAATTGTAATGAATATTTATTGAACAATTACTGATATTCTTCTTATACCCACTCCAGTGTTCTTTGGCTGGAGAATCCCATGGACAGGGTAGCCTGGCGGGCTACAGTCCATGGGGTCACAAAGAGTCGGACACGACTGAGCGATTAACACTATACTTTTACTACCATACTGGATTCTGCAGAAGGCTACAACAGATAAGTGAGCCATAATACCTAACCTCATAGAGTTTTTAATTTCATCAGGGAGATGACAACATCATAACTAAGTATAATATAGAATGTGGTTTGGATTTCAAAGGGAAAAAAGATCATATGTAATTAGGGACACCAAAATGTATTTTTGTGGGTAAGATAGCAATTTAGGTGGACTGCTGAGAATGCAGGATTTTGATAGCAGGAGTTGTCATAATGCTTTTATAAACAAAAAGTAGGAGCAGAAGCACAGTTTGGCTAAAGCATGGAACATGGTCAGGGATCCACAAATCTTTTGTCCTTATATGTATAAAACTTGATGGTATTTTCCTGGGGTATTGCTCTCATGAGATTTTTCAAAGGGAGATTTTCAGGGGGATCAGTGACACTCCTCCCAAAAGTTAGGTGCCACTGCTATAGAGGAATGGTGAAAAGTATTATTAAATGGAAGGTTGAAAACATGTGGGATGACAAAATGTGATATTTGGCAGTTAATTGCATAGAGAATGAGATGCCCTTAAAATTTTTTGAGGGCTGTGGTGACGTATTCCAGTATGTTGCTTAGGAAATGTAATATGTTCGCAGTGTCTAGGGAGGATTGAGGCAGGAAGCTCCAAACCTATGAGAACAGACTGGAAATAATGCATTAAGGATTTGGGCCAGGATGGTGGCCCAGAAAAATGTGTTCACTGAGTAGATAGGAGCCAAGATTAGTAGGGTAACCAAAGTTTCAGAAGAAATTTGGGAGAAAAAAAATGTAGATAGAGGAACTTTGACTTAGAGAAAGAAGACGTACTTAATTATTTAATTAAATAAAGGAGTAATGTTGAAAGTAGTGTTTAGAGAAGATTATCCTCAGAGCAGCATGCAAAATGGATTGGAACAGCAGTTAGATGCCTTTGAGGGCTTCCCGCGTAGCTCAGTCAGTAAAGCATCTGGCTGCAGTGTGGGAGACCTGGTTTCAGTTCCTGGGTCAGGAAGATCTTCTGGAGAAGGAAATGGCAACCCACTCCAGTATCCTTGCCTGGAGGATTCCATGGACAGAGAAACCTGGCGGGCTACAGTTCATGGGATCACAAGAGTCAGACAAACCACATTCTATATTATACTTAGTTATGAGGTTGTCTTATCTCCCTGATGGGTTTCCCTTGTAGCTCAGCTGGTGAAGAATCCACCCGCAGTGTGGGAGACCTGGGTTCAGTCAATGGGTTGGGAAGATACCCTGGAGAGGGTAACCTTCTCCAGTATTCTGGTCTGGAGAATTCCATGTACTATGTAGTCCATGGGATCGCAAAGATTTGGACATGACTGAGCGACTTTCACTTTCAGTAGATGCCTTTGTGTCAAAGAGAATATCTGTGGAGCTGATACATCGATTATGAGATGTAGTTTCATTTCAAATTGTATGTACTGTATGCTACTTAATGTACTCACCAGGATCTTGAAATAATGTAATCTTTTGTGCATAGTATAACCTCTGAGAATTGAGACATTCTGGTATATAAATCCACTTGTTTGTTCATTTATTCATTTATAAACAAAAACATGTATTCAGTGACTTCTTTGAGCCAGAATTTACAGTAGATATTGCAACTCAGAAATGAGTAAGTCAAGTTTGTAACCTAGGGAGAATGAACTAGAAGTACATTATTATTAAATATAGTAATATTTAGGGTAGATTTGAACAGCAAATTGTGGAAGCATAAGATAGTGGGCAGCTAACTCTGGTGTTTAGTGACTGGGGGCAGAGGGGAGTAGTATGAATCTTATATAAGCATTAAATAAAAATGTTCAATTTTTAAAAATCATAATTTCAAAGCTTGTGGTAGCATTCATGTGGTTAACAATAGAGACCACGATGGTGGATCTTTCATTAAGCAGAGCACTTTAGCAAATGCTCCTTTATGCTAAAGTTAGTCCAGAGCAAACTTGGGGTTGGGGGAGATGAATGTGTGAAGAGCTGAACTTATGCTTTGTATTAGTGTAGTATCAGAAGATGGTCAGCTGGTGCAAGAGGTAGGAAAAAGAGCACCTACCAGCAAAATAAAGGTCTAGGGTACAAAGAGAAATAAATGCCTGTGAGAAATTTCCTGTTACTTGGGGATATTGGCTAAATCCTTAGGAATGGTGATGTCTGGCAACAGATTTGGCATTATTTACTGCCTTGTGTTTTCATTACCTCCAGCTCCCCTGAAACCTTCAGTGAACTTTCACTTCACATAATCACTGTGCCTTCCTGTTGCTTTGAGGAAATGAAGGAAGCTGGTGATGTCAGTGCAGGTGGTGATGTCAGTGCAGAAACCCAGAAAGAAAAGACTGTAGCAGAATGAGCCACGAGCACTTTCTGTGCCTGGAGAGAGACATTTCTCCCCAGACATACTACCCATAACACCCATTTTCTAATATGGTGTACCACCCCAGGGCCTGTGCATTGACATGCATGAAAGAGTTATTGTAATTTAAATCTATTATTATACAAAAATAAGAAATAAATTATATCAATGGTATCTGTCCTAGCACACTCTTTCAAAATATACATCAGAGCTTTGGAAGCACAAGACCTCCTAATGGAAGTGCCTGACTTCCATGTTTCAGACATGTTGGTGAATGCAAACTCCCCCCTTAATTCAGGTTTAGGACATAGTGAAGTATTGCAGCTTAGTTGGATCTGCAGTGAAACCACAGATTAAAGATAATCCCAACTAATTAAGCATAGTGAATAAGAAAAATGGCAGGGCTGGAATTCCTCCTACCTCTCTAGTAATAGTTCCTCTGATACAGAGCTCTAGACAGTGTAGTCAGGCATGTCAGGCAATCAAAGCAATTAGAATTTACCAAGATGACAATTTGAACTACAAATTTATATACATTATCATAAGAAATGATCCTTGCTTTAGGAATATGTTTCGCTAGAGATGTTGGCTAATAACTATGTGAAACCATTATTGTAAATTAGACATTTAAAATTTAGTACTCTGAACCTGAGGACAAACCTGTACAATTTTTGAACAAGGTTTAAATTAAGGTCATGTGATACTCAATTTCATCATTCACAAATTGCATGTAACCTAATGAAAAATGTTTAGAAACCTCCTTTGAGGGTTTCTAAGTAAAAACCACAGGTTTTTGCTATTCTTCCTATGATAGAATAAGTGACTGAAATACTACATCTGAAACAAAACAAAAATAAAAATAAAATAACTGGATGGCCAGATAAAATGCATTCAGCAAATATTTTTGAAAGATAGAAGACATTGCTCAAGATCTAAATAAATAAATATTAGAAAAATATAGTGTTGGAGGTCTATTATCATGTTCGACTCTGTGACCCCATGGACTGCAGCATGCCAGGCTTCATCAGACAAATGAAGGAACACAGAGTTTCACATCTTGGTTTGTACTACAGTGAGTTACTGCCAAAACGTAGTCACCAAAAAATTCAATTCAGTAAAATTTGTGGTTGTGTTATTCAAGGGTAATGAAATGACTGGGACAGGCTTGCACAGCCTGGTGACTTGAACCTCAAGTAGTCCATGGCGCAATCCAAACCCATCTAGTCTCAGTTGTCATTTTACACCATACTTAAACCAGTAGTTTAAAACCAGTGGCTTTACACCAGCGGAAGAGCTTCTGGATCTCCTGTGCAGAGGGTGCAGGAAATCTGGTGGTCAGTACCCATTTTGCTGGTCTGCCTAGGGGCACTAGCACATGCAGAGGTTGATGAAGTTGCCTACCCTTTCTCTGCCCAGCCTTACTCCTCTTGATTTTCAGAATAGGAGCTGGTGGAGGACTGCAGCTGTTGGACAGTTTAATCCGAGTTAACATTATCTCATGGTCATCAGTTGCTTTATGATGGGGTTTTACTGATTGTTAGGTTCTATTTCAATAGTGAAATACACAGTGTTTTTGATGAGTCAGTAAAGCAAAGATGTAGTCTCAATAGTAATTGCCTTTTTTACTAAAAGAATGTTTTACGGAAAGACTGCATAAGCTCCTGATAGGATTTTTACTGTGATATTAAAAGACAAATCCAGGTTAAGATTACAGGTAGCCTCGTAGGAAATTCATTTAGTGCTTCCTTCATAGGCAAGCGAGACATTGCAGCAAACAAACAATTTTAAGTGAAATTTTAAGTGAACAAAGCTCTGCAAGGTGTCATTACTCTGACTGATTTTTAACACAAGGACCTTAAGATACAGAAGAGTCACAATGGTGCTTTGCAATCTAATGAGGCATGACAACGAAAGTCTTTTACCACACAATGGTTTTCTCACTGCACAATATTTTAAAGGAATTGTAGGATTTAAAAACAAGCTACATATTTTCCTGTATAAAAGTATATGTATCCTAAAGTGCTGATCTTTCCTATGATGACAAGTGTCTCAGTAATATGCTACTTAGTAGAAGGGGCGCTTCGTCTGTCCCTTCAATTTAAAGACAGTGTTTTGATAGAAGAATGGAGGTGTCTCCCTTTTGCAAGAACTTGCTGCGATCTATAGAGCATTTTGAAAAACATTTGTCTGTAGGTGATTCTCTTATATGATTTTATTGTGAAGACATTATGAGTACATTATAGATATAAGGTTTCATAACTATATACACTTGGAAATAGAAATTTCTATTTATTAAAAAAATTTCCCAGAATGTCAATGGTTATTATATGTAGTAGTAATAGAGGCATTTGTGGGCTTCCCTGATGGTTCAGTGGTAAAGAACCTGCCTCCCAATGCAAGACGTGGGTTCAATCCCTGGTTCAGGAAGATCCCCTGGAGAAGGAAATGGCAACCCACTCCAGTATTCTTGCTTTGGAAATCCCATGGACAGAGGAACCTGTCAGTCTGATGTGACTTAATGACTAAACAAAAATGGAGGCATTTATGTAACACTTATTACATGCCAAGAACTTGGCTGTACGTATTACACGAAGCACAAAGTGGTTAAATCACTTGCACAGGCCAATAATGAATAAATGGCAGAACTGAGACTGGAACCCAGAGAGCCTTCTGTCTTATCCATTACATCTCTTCTTATCCATTATACAGTGTCTCTTTGTCTTGATTGTTCATAATGAAAACTAATTTACATCAGGGAGGGTAAAAATTCACTAGCTAAATTTCAGGTGGGGCAGGGGGGACTTTGCATAATTGATAGGTGGAATTGGAAACTGAATATTATGACTAAATAATCTGTCCTGCAAACAGTCCTTTCATTGTCCATGGTTTCTGGATGACTCTCTTCCTCCTCCTTCTTAACCTTCCAACACTCTCCCATCCTCACTTTCAGCTGTGCTTCCTAACTTTCTGAAAACACTTCCAGAAAATGCTACCACCACATGTACCCCCATGACATCTAACACATAATTGACTTTTTCTCTTGTTACTGGGGATCTTTGGTCCTCCACAAGGACAGCCTTCGACCCTTGTGCACTAAGTCCAGTCTTCTGTTGACTCATGGGCAGGCTCCAGAAATTTTTCCCCTCCCCAAATTATCATTTTTCTCTCTGATTGATCCTTATTATCAGCATGTAAACATGCTATTATTTCTCCCATCTTAAAAATAAAACCAAAATATTTCTGTTAGTTTTCTAATCCTTCAGGTAACAATCATTTCTCTACTAATTTTACAGCCAACTCCTCCAATAAATTTTTTTCTCCCTTTGTTTCTTAAGCCTAGTTCAATTGGTCTTTGTCTCTCTCTTCCACTCACTGCACCAGAACTTCTCTTGTTAAGATTGAAAATGAAAATGAAACTGTTAGTCGCTCAGTCGTATCTGACTGTTTGCAACCCCATGGACTGTAGCCCTCCAGACTCCTCTGTCCCTGGAATTCTTCAGACAAGAATACTGGAGCGGGTTGCCATTCCCTTCTCCAGGGGATCTTCCTGACCCAGGGATCAAACCCGGGTCTCCGGCATTGCAGGCAGATTCTTTACCATCTGAGCTACCTGGGAAGCCCTTGTCAAGATTACCACATTGCAAAATCTGGCCAGCAATTCTTAGTCCCATCTTACTTGATCTGTTGGTGGCATTTTAAAGTTGATCATCCCACCTTCCTGGAAATGTTTTCTTCACTTGGCTTTCAGGACAAGACACTCTTGATTTTCCTCACTAGCTCCTGTTAGTCTCCTCTTCCCCTTTAGCTTTTGAAGTTGGAGAACCCAGTGCTCTGTATTTGGACCCCTTCCTTTCTGTTTGGCTCAGATGATAAAGAATCTGCCTGCAATGTGGAAGACCCAGGTTTGATCCCTGGGTCGGGAAGATCCTCTGGGAAAGGGCATGGCAACCCACTCCAGTATTCTTGCCTGGAGAATCTCATGGACAGAGGAGCCTGGCAGGCTACAGTCCATGGGGTCACAAAGAGTCAAAGGCCTCAAAGAGTCCTCAAACACAACTGAGTGAGTTTCACTCTCCTTCCTGTTTTTGAACTAATTCCTTAGAGCTGTCTGGGCTCATGACTTTAGATAAAGCATCCGTATCCTGATCGCACCCACCTTTTTGTCTCCAATCCAGTCTTTCCCTCTGAACTCCAGAATCCTATATCCAGCTGTCAACCTGATATCTTCACAGGCGACTATTGAACATCTCAAACTATTCAGTCTAAAGCTTAGCTCCTAATTTACTTTGAGTTGTGTTTCCTAAGGCAGTGCTCCGCCTATTTTGGTCTTCAGTCCTTTCTGCTGGGAGTCATTTAATCCTGGAGTACTGGATTAAATTCTGATTTTTGAGCCTCAACCCAGATATGCTAAACCAAAAGGTCTAGGAAAAGGACTCAGAAATCTGCATTTCAATGACCTGCTGAACTTTTCTTCTGCTTTAGTCAGAAGAGAGCTATAGTCCTAAATCTGGGAGGTACCAAGACCTGCTTTGTTTTTGAGAAGAAAACTATAAAAGCAATAGTGAAGTGGGGCAAAAAGTTATGCCAAGAGGGCAGTCCTAAGATTATTTAAAATATTATTTGATCTAGATCTGGGGCCTTTACCTTTGCTGAGAAACTACTTTTCATTCCCTGAGGCAGTGAAGTTGAAAGTGTAGAAGGCAGATAGACAGTTGTCTCTACAAAGAATACTCTTTACTCCAGGAATAGTTCTAAAAACTGAGAGGAAAGGGAGAAAGGGTGAAGACTTTGTGTATCTTTATTCTATACCAGGCACAATAGTAGGCAGTACTGTTTTCATTATCTCCTTTAATTCTCAAATGGGAGTTGTTTGAGGGGTCATTACCATCTCTCTGCAAGAATTGAGGCAGGGACAGAAGGCAACTTGCTAAAGTCACTGAGCCAGTTAGTGATAGAGCTGGTTCTGCCAGCCTGCAAAAACTGACCACATCATTTGCACAGTTTGAGGTAGGACACCCACCATAGTAACAATTAAGAGATTTATCATAAAATTCTTAAATATCTGGCAGTAGTGTAGTCATATATTTGGGCGTCTGGACCTGATTAAAGTGTAGGAAAATGCTAATTAATTGAGCATACAATTTTTTACAATGCTAATTGAAAGTGAGACCAAAGTGACTCCAGAGATTATAACAGTCTTACGTCACAGATGTGTCTAAACAGAAATTTGAACAAAATAATGAAGTTGAACAGATAAATATGTATTGTTCAACTTCATTATTTTGTTCAAATTTCTGTTTAGACACATCTGTGATTATACAGTGGAAGTGAGAAATAGATTTAAGGGACTAGATCTGATAGACAGAATGCATGATGAACTATGGACGGAGGTTCGTGACATTGTACAGGAGACAGGGATCAAGACCATCCCTGTGGAAAACAAATGCAAAAAAGAAAAATGGCTGTCTGAGGAGGCCTTACAAATAGCTGTGAAAAGAAGAGAAGCAACAAGCAAAGGAGAAAGGGAAAGATATTACCGTTTGAATACAGAGTTCCAAAGAACAGCAAGAAGAGATAAGAAAGCCTTCCTCAGCGATCAGTACAAAGAAATAGAGGAAAACAACAGAATGGGAAAGACTAGAGATCTCTTCAAGAAAATTAGAGATATCAAGGGAAAATTTCATGCAAAGATGGACTCGATAAAGGACAGAAATGGTATGGGCCTAACAGAAGCAGAAGATATTAAGAAGAGGTGGCAAGAAGACACAGAAGAACTGTACAAAAAAGATCTTCACGACCCAGATGATCATGATGGTGTGATCACTCACCTAGAGCCAGACGTCCTGTGATGTGAAATCAAGTGGGCTTTAGAAAGCATCACCACGAACAAAGCTAGTGGGAGGTGATGGAATTCCAGTTGAGCTCTTTCAAATCCTGCAAGATGATGCTGTGAAAGTGTTGCACTCAATATGCCAGCAAATTTGGAAAACTCAGCAGTGGCCACAGGACTGGAAAAGATCAGTTTTCACTCCAATCTCAAAAAAAGGCAATGCCAAGGAATGCTCAAACTACCGCACAATTGCACTCATCTCACACACTGTAAAGTAATGCTCAAAATTCTCCAAGCCAGGCTTCAGCAATACGTGAGTCATGAACTTCCAGATGTTCAAGCTGGTTTTAGAAAAGGCAGAGGAACCAGAGATCAAATTGCCAACATCCGCTGGATCATCAAAACAGCAAGAGAGTTCCAGAAAAACATCTATTTCTGCTTTATTGACTGTTCCAAAGCCTTCGACTGTGTGGATCACAATAAACTGTGGAAAATTCTGCAAGAGATGGGAATACCAGACCACCTGACCTGCCTCTTGAGAAACCTGTATGCAGGTCAGGAAGCAACAGTTAGAACTGGACACAGAACAACAGACTGGTTCCAAATAGGAAAAGGAGTACCTCAAGGCTGTATATTGTTACCCTGCTAACTTAACTTATATGTAGAGTACATCATGAGAAACACTGGGCTGGAAGAAGCACAAGCTGGAAGCAAGATTGCCAGGAGAAATATCAATAACCTCAGATACGCAGGTGACATCACCCTTATGGCAGAAAGTGAAGAAGAACTAAAGAGCCTCTTGATGAAAGGGAAAGAGGAGAGTGAAAAAGTTGGCTTAAAGCTCAACATTCAGAAAACTAAGATCATGGCATCTGGTCCCATCACTTCATGGGAAATAGATGGGGAAACAGTGGAAACAGTGATAGACTTTATATTTTTGGACTCCAAAATCACTGCAGATGGTGACTGCAGCCATGAAATTAAATGACACTTACTCCTTGGAAGGAAAGTTATGACCAACCTAGATAGCATATTAGAAAGCAGAGTCATTACTTTGCCAACAAAGGTCCGTCTGGTCAAGGCTATGTTTTTTCCACTGGTCATGTATGGATGTGAGAGTTGGACTGTGAAGAAAGCTGAGTGCCAAAGAATTGATGCTTTTGAACTGTGATGTTGGAGAAGACTCTTGAGAGTCCCCTGGACTGCAAGGAGATCCAACCAGTCCATCCTAAAGGAGATCAGTCCTGGGTGTTCATTGGAAGGACTGATGCTGAAGCTGAAACTCCAGTGCTTTGGCCACCTCATGTGAAGAGTTGACTCGTTGGGAAAGACCCTGATGCTGGGAGGGATTGGGGGCAGGAGGAGAAGGGGCTGACAGAGGATGAGATGGCTGGATGGCATCACCGACTCGATGGACATGAGTTTGGGTGGACTCCGGGAGTTTGTGATGGACAGGGAGGCCTGGCGTGCTGCGATTCATGGGGTCGCAAAGAGTCACACATGACTGAGGGACTGAACTGAACTGACTGATACTCAAGAGAAAAAACAGTTACAGAAATATGAGGGAAAGAAACATTTACATGTGTATAAACAGTAATAATCTTACATCAGAGTAGTGTCAATGCAATGATTTAAACAACCTTGTTTACAGAGAGTTTATATTCTTTTTCATGTTTTTTATATAGATCTCTTAAACACTTTTCAGTAGCATGTGAAATTTTCTTAAGGTTAAATAATTGTGTGGGTTTTTAAAAATTTTGTATGTAATCCCATGTGTGTGTGTGTGTGTGTTTGTGTTGCTCAGTTGTATCTGGCTCTTTGTGACCCCACAGACTGTAGCCTGCCAGGCTCTGCCCATGGGATTTTCCAGGCAAGAATACTGGAGTGGGTAGCCTTTCCTTCTCCAGGGGATCTTCCAGACCCAGGGATCAAACCTGTGTCTCTTGATTGCAAGTAGGTTCTTTACCATTTGAGCCAGCAGGGAAGCCATGTACCACCTCTCAATGCATATGGGTTTTCTAAATAGATAATTAGAAGTACCAGGTGTTGCTAGTTGAATGCTGCATAAAATTTAGTGTTTTAAAACTTAAAAGATATGTGGGTAGTTAGGAGAGACTTCAGAACAGATCCAGAGGCATCATTTTGTTTATAAAGAGAGCATAGAACTAGCCTCAAGAAAAATGGATGAAAGCTGATCCACTGTCAGAAAGAATTTTAATTTAAAAGAGATGAAGAGAAGAAAGAAGAAGCAATTTTGAATAGTAGGTTCGAGGTCTTTAAAAAATGAAACATTGAAATGTCACTAGTTAGATTCTATAAACTACTTAGTTCCTTTTTTGGATTATATCCAGAGTCTCATCTCTTATCACCATCTCCACTGACCACTTGGTTTCAGGTCACAATTATTCTTCTTTGGATTTATCGAAACAATCTCTAAACTGGTCTCATTTCTTTCCTTGTCCTCCTAGATTTTATACTCAACCTAGAAGCCAAAGTGATACTGTTAAAATTTAAGCTACATCATGTCTGTCCTCTGATCAAAACTCTGCAGTGGCACTCTTTTCTTTCAGAGAAAAATCAAAGTTCTTACAGTGGTCCCCAAGGCTCTTCAGCATCTGAGCCCCTTTACACTCTGACCTTCCTCTGTACTAGGATTCTCACTTGCCTAGGGCAGCTCTCACATTACTAGTTTGCCCAGACAATCCAAGTCAGCTCCCAGGGTGATGGCCACCAGCTCTTTCCATTTTAATTTCACTTCTTGACTCACTGTACTCATCCAACTCATTCTAACTTGCAGCTTCAATGAATGTCCTGAACAAACTGTGGTGACTTCCAGCCTGTCATTTAACAGTCACATTCCTCCACTAGAGTGTTTCTAGTTGTTTAACACCTCTATCAATAATACGTACATTTAATTTTAGGAAAAAGCATACATGAATTGACTTGCTAAAAGAAACAAAAGAAAAATGTGGGTAATAATCTGCTCTGAGTTCAGTTCCATTCAGTCCCTCAGTCGTGTCCAACTCAGCCGTGACCTCAGTGGACTGCAGCATGCTCCCCTGGTGTCTCAGCTGATAGAGAATCTGCCTGCCATGCAGGAGACCTGGGTTCAATCCCTGGGTTGGGAAGATCCCCTGGAGAAGGGAATGGCTACCCACTCCAGTATTCTGGCCTGGAGAACTCCACAGACTGTATAGTCCATGGGGTTGGCAAATAGTCAGGCATGACTGAGCAACTTTCACTTTCACTTTGGACTGCAGCACACCAGGCTTTCCTGTCCATCACCAATTTCCAGAGCTTGCTCAAATTTATGTGCATCGAGTCGTTGATGCCATCCAACCATCTCTTCCTCTGTTACCACCGCCCCCTCTTCTCCTCCTACTTTCAGTCGTTCCCAGCATCAAGGTCTTTTCCAATGAGTCAGTTCTTTGCATCAGGTGGCCAAAGTATTGTAGCTTCAGCTTCATCATCAGTCCTTCCAATGAATATTCAGGATTGATTTCCTTTAGGATGGACAGGATGAATCTCCTTGCAATCCAAGGGACTCTCAAGAGTCTTCTCCAACACTACAGTTCAAAATGATAATTCTTCAATGCTGAGCGTTCTTTATAATCCAACTCTAACATCTATACATGACTACTACAGCTTTGACTAGATGGACCTTTGTCAGCAAAGAGATGTCTCTGCTTTTTAATATGCTGTCTAGGTTGGTCATAACTTTTCTTCCAAGGAGTAAGCGTCTTTTAATTTCATGGCTGTAGTCACCATCTGCAGTGATATGGAGCCCAAGAAAATAAAGTCTGTCACTCTTTCCATTGTTTCCTCGTCTATTTGCCATGAAGTGATGGGACCAGATGTTATGATCTTAGTTTTCTGAATGTTGAGTTTTAAGCCAGTTGTCACTCTCCTCTTTCAATTTCATCAAGAGGCTCTTTAGTTCTTCTTCCTTTATGCCATAGGGTAGTGTCATCTGCATATCTGAAGTTATTGATATTTCTCCCTGCAGTCTTGATTCCAGCTTGTGCTTCATCCTACTCAGCATTTCTCATGATGTACTCTGCATATAAGGTAAATAAGCAGGGTGACAATATACAGCCTTGACGTACTCCTTTCCCAATTTGGAACCAGACCATTGTTCCATGTCCAGTTCTAACTGTTGCTTCTTGACCTGCATACAGATTTCTCAGGAGGTAGATCAGGTGGTCTGGTATACCCATCCCTTTCAAAATTTTCCACAGTTTTTTGTAATCCACACAATGAAAGGTTTTGGCGTGGTCAATAAAGCAGAAGTAGATGTTTTTCTGGAACTCTCTTGCTTTTTTGATGATTCAACGGATTTTGGCAATTTGATCTCTGCTTCCTCTGTATTTTCTGAATCCAGCTTGAGCATCTAGAAGTTCTTTGTTCTGGGTCATTAATATCATTTTTGTACAGTTCTTCTGTGTATTCTTGCCTCTCTTCTTAATACCTTCTGCTTCTTTTAGGTCCGTATCATTTCTGTCCTTTATTGTGCCCATCTTTGCATGAAATATTCCTTGGTATCTAACTTTCTTGAAGAGATCTCCAATATTTTGTATTCAATTATTTACCTCTATTTCTTTGCATTGATTACTAAGGAAAGCTTTCTTATCACTCCTTTTTTTTTTTTTTTTTTGCTTTGGAACTCTGCATTCAAATGGGTATACCTTTCCTTTTGTCCTTTTCCTTTCACTTCTGTTCTTTCCTAACTATTTGTAAGGCCTCCTCAGACAATCTTTTTTGCCTTTTTGCATTTATTTTCCTTGGGGATGGTCTTGATCACTTCCTTCTGTACAATGTCATGAACCTTCATCCATAGTTCTTTCAGCACTCTGTCTAACAGATCTAATCCCTTCAGTCTATTTGTCACTTCCACTGTATAATCGTAAGGGATTTGATTTAGGTCGTACCTTAATGGTCCAGTGGTTTTCCCTAGTTTCCTCAATTTAAGTCTGAATTTTTCAATAAGGAGTTGCCCTCAAGCCAACAAAAGAGTCCAAAATTCAGTGAAAGAAAGTGACGTCGCTTAGTCATGTCCGATTCTTTGCAACCCCATTGACTGTAGCCTTCCAGGCTCCTCCGTCCATGGGATTTTCCAGGCAAGGGTACTGGTGTGGGTTGCCATTTCCTTCTCCAGGGGATTTTCTTGACCCAGGGATCAAACCTGCACTGCAGGCAGACTCTTTACTGTCTGAGCTACCAGGGAAGCCCTTAAAATGGAGTACTTGGATGTAATCTCAATCCCGTCTCTTATGTTGTTGGAAGAGGGTGTTTGCTATGACCAGTGTGTTCTCTTGGCAAAACTCTGTTAGTCTTTGCCCTGTTTCATTTTGTACTTCAAGGCCAAACTTGTCTGTTACTCCAGGTATCTCTTGACTTTCTACTTTTGCATTCCAGTCCCCTATGATGAAAAGGCCGTCTTTTTTTGGTGTTAGTTCCAGAAGGTCTTGTAGGTCATCATCATAAAACTGTTCAACTTCAGGTTCTTCAAATGAGTGGTTGGGGCATGGACATGGATTACTGTGATTTTGAATGGTTTGCCTTGGAAACGAATGAGATCATTCGGTCATTTTCTGAGATTGCAAAATGCAGTACTTGGGTGCAGTCTATACAGTCAGCAAAAACAAGACCTGGAGCTGACTGTGGCTCAGATCATGAGCTCCTTATTGCAAAATTCAGGCTCAAATTGAAGAAAGTAGGGTAAAGCACTAGAGCATTCAGTTGTGACTTAAATCCCTTGTGATTATACAGTGAAAACGCAAATAGATATGAGAGATTAGATCTGATAGAGTACCTGAAGAACTGTGGGTGGAGGCTCATAACATTGTACAGGAGTTGGTGACCAAAACCATCCCAAAGAAGAAGAAATGCAAGAATGCAGACTGGTTGTCTTAGGAGGCTTTACAAATAGCTGAGGAAAGAAGAAAAGCAAAAGCAATTGAGAAAAGGAAAGATAGACTCAGCTAAATGCAGAGTTCCAGAGGATAGCAAGGAGAGATAAGAAGCCTTCTTCAGTGAACACTACAAAGCAACAGAGGAAGACAATAGAATGGGGGAAGACTAGAGATCTCTTCAAGAAAATTGGAGGCTTCAAGGGAACATTTCATGCAAGGATTGGCACCATAAAGGACAGAAACGGTAAGGACTTAACAGAAAAGATTTTAAGGAAAAGTGGCAAGAATACACAGAAGAACTATACAGAAAAGGTCTTAATGACCCAGATAACCATGATGATGTGTCACTTACCTAGAGGCAGGCATCCTAGAATCCGAAGTCAAGTGGGCCTTAGGAAGCACTATTATGAAACAAAGCTAGTCAAGGTGATGGAATTCCAGCTAAGCTATAGAATAATCAGTTTGCATACCAATCCCAAAGAAAGCGGTGCCAAAGGATGTTCAAACTACTACACAATTGCACTCACTTTCACATGCTAGCAAATTTATATTCAAAATTCTTCGAGCTTGGATATAGCAGTATGTGAACCGAGAATTTCCAACTGTACAATCTGGGTTTAGAAAAGGCAGGGGAACCAGAGGTCCAATTGCCAACACTTGCTGGATCATAGAGAAAGCAAGGGAATACTGGTAAGGCATCTACTTCTGCTTCATTGACTATGCTAAAGCCTTTGACTGTGTGGATCACAACAAACTGTGGAAAATTCCTAAAGACATGGAAATACCAGACCACCTTGCCTGTCTCCTAAGAAACCTGTGTGCAGGTCAAGAAGCAACAGTTAAAACCATACACGGGCTGGTTCCAGATTGGGAAAGGAGTATGACAAGGCTGTATGTTGTCACCCTGCTTATTTAACTTCTATGCAGAGTACATCATGTGATATACCAAGTTAGATGAATCAAAAGCTGGAATCAAAATTGCTGGGAAAAATACCAACAACCTCAGATATGCAGATGATACTGTTCTAATGGTAGAAAGTGAAGAGGAAATAATTTACCCTCTTAATGAGGGTAAAGAGGTGAAAGGCAGTGAAAAAAACTGGCTTGAAACTCAACATTCAAAAAACTAAGATCATGGCATCCAGTTCCATCACTTCATGGGAAATGGAAGAGGAAACAGTGAAAGCACTGACAGACTTTATTTTCTTGGTCTCCAAAATCACTGCAGATGGTGACTGCAGCCATGATATTAAAAGATGTTTGCTCCTTGGAAGAAAAGCTATGACAAACCTAGATAACATATTAAAAAGCAGACGTCACTTTGCGAGAAAGGTCCATATAGTCAAAGCTGTGTTTTTTCCAGTAATCATGTACTGATGTGAGAATTGGATCATATAGAAGGCTGAGCAGTGAAGAATTGTTGCTTTCAAATTGTGGTTCTGGAGAAGCCTTTTGAGATCTCTTTGGACTGCAAGGAAATCAAACCAGTCAATCCTAAAGGAAATCACCCCTGAATATTCATTGGAAGGACTGATGCTGAAGCTGCAGTACTTTGGGCGTGTGATGTGAAGAGCCAACTCATTGGAAAGACCCTGATGCTGGGAAAGATTGAGGGCAGGAGGAGAAGTGAGTGGCAGAGGATGAGATGGTTAGATAGCATCACTGACTCAGTGGACATGAACTTGAGCAAACTGCAGGAGATTGTGAAGGATAGAGAAGCCTGGCATGCCACTGTCTATGGGGTTGCAAAAAGTTGGACACAACTTACCAGTTGAACAACAAAACGACATGTATTTTTGTTTGTAAGGATTACATGAAATAAGCCAGTTAAGTTCGTAATATACTCACCCATGATGTGAGTCTATAGAATTTTATCTTCTTCTTTCCCCTAAACCTTTTTTCTTCACTTTAACCAAAGATCCTGAAATCTTACCTTAAGATACTTTAAAACTTCTGTTATTGTCTGGCTCTTTTTCATACTTACTCTGCCAGAAATTTACTCTTATCCACTCTCTTCACTCTGGTTTTATACGACCAGCCCCAGTTTGGCTAATATGAAAAACTGGTTCAAACTTTTATCTCATTCTGTATGTGTCTGCAGAATACTGTGCTTCTAAAAAAAACCAGAAGAATCCTGGTAAATGAGTATCTGTACTCAACTATTTGAAATTAAGTTGCAGACATAGTATTTCAATTCTCAAGATTTCAAATGTGTTCCTAAGGACAATTACAAAGTAATGACAATATTTTTATCACACCTCAAAATTTAACAGTGATACAATGATTTTATCTGGTATATAACCATTATTCAAATTTTCCCAGTTGTTCCCAAAATGTCCCATATAAAAAAAATTTTTTTCCCTGCAAGGTCCAATCAAGAACTATGTATTTCATTTCGGGTAAAAAGTTTCTGTAGTTTTTAATCTAAAAAGATCACCCAGCTTTTTTTTCTGTCTTTCATCACATTGACATTTTTAAGGAGACCAGGCAAGCTGTTGTAGAAATTCTCAGTCTGGATTTGTCTGATTTTTTTTTCTACATGATTATATTCAAGTTAAATATTTTAACAAGAATCATATACAAAAAAGTAGTTGTTAAATACTCTGGTCTCCTGATCTTTTTACATGCTTAAAAATTATGGGGAGTCCAAAGAATTTTGTTTATGTGGATTATATCTATCAATATTTGTTATATTAGAATCAAAACTGATGATTTTAAAAACATTTTATTAGCTCACTTAAAAAGCAGCAAACCCATGAGTTGTTAATTTTCCAATCCAGAAAAATTTAATGGCAACAGTGACATTGTTTTAAATTTTTACGTCATTTTAATGTCTGCCTTAATTGAATGCAGCTGTGTCTCATAACTTTGTCTGCATTTAATCTGTTGCAATATGTTGTTTTGCTTGAAGCATATGAAGAAAATGCAGCATCACACAGATACATAATTGGAAAAAGGAGGAGTTTTTTAATAGTCTTTTCATCCCTCACAGGTGGTGGTCATTTCTTTAGAGATTGCGAAAGGGTGATATTCTACTTCTATTATTCCTTCTGATTTTATCAGCTTTAAAATATTTTTTAGAGTTCTTTCTCTCTTCCAAATGGCAATTTAGACCTATCTGTTGCTCAGTTATTTCTTTTTAATTATCAATTTTCAGAGTAGTAAGTTTATACCCTGGCTACCTCCAGTAGTTTACATTGAGTTCATTTTGTGTTCATGGCTTTTTATCTAGTCACTGTGCTTTAATGGGGCTTCCCCAGTGACTCAGCATTAAAGAATCTGCCTGCAATACAAGAGACAGGGGTTCAGTCCCTGGGTTGGGAAGATCCCCTGTAGGAAGCATGACAACCTGCTCTAGTATTCTTACCTGGAGAATCCCATGGACAGAGCAGCCTGGTGGGCTATAGTTCACAGGGTCCCAAAGAGCTGATCACAAATGAGGCGACTTAGCAGGTAGGCAGGTGTTTTAATCACTTAAACTATACATAGTCAATAGGTTTTAATCACTTAAACTAAATCATTTTTGATGTAGAAATTGTCTTATCTTTGGTCAGGATGACTTGAGCACACTTCATTAACTCTCAGTAACGTGAAACTCGGTCACAATAGAACATCCCAGGCCCGACTTGTACATTTCCGTCCCAGTGCAGAGTCAGCCTTTTCTCCACGGAGCTCTGATTGCTTTCAGATGAAAATGATATTAGACTTGGCGATCAGTCTGCATCCTCGTGTTTATTGCTGCTGTGGTTGTCTTTGCTTCTGGGCCTTTTCAGTGGACAGACCTAGAAAATACATCTCTCTGAAAAAATGCGGCGATCATGAGTTAGCACCAAGGTTTCCTCAAGTGTGGCACTATTTCTGTTTTGGGCCAGTTAATTCTTTATTGTGGGGAATGTCCTGTGCATCGTAGGGTCTTTAGCCACATCCGAGTTTCTCCTCAGCAGCACCTAACCCCTCATTTGTGTGAAACAGCAGTGTCCCCTGGCACTATGTAATGTCCCAGAGTGGAGGTGGGGAAAAGAGGCAAAATTGCCTCTAGTTGAGAATCACTAGTTTACACTTATTTTTCTAACAATGTTTAAATAACTCCCTAATTGTTATATACTCATACCCATGCACACCATTTTTTCTTCAAAATGCCACTATTAGCATGACTTTATTCTTCCATAGTTTGCATGAAATCTTAGTCCAATCCTACAGCTTTTAATCAGAAGAACAATCTTATTTCAGAATCAAAATGTACTGGCCAGCAATACAGTAAAAATTACAAACTCTCATCTAAGTTAGAGTCTCTCCTCTGCCCCTGCTCAGCACTGCTTGGGGCCTGAAGCCTGCAGGGAAGAAAGAACAAGGTCACGTCCTTCTCATCCTGCTCACTCTTGGAAGAACCATTAGAGCTACTTTTGACCTTTTCAGGGCTAAGGTATCGGAAGAGGGGTTGGAGGGAGAGGAACAAATGTACATGGCATGTACATGCGTGACTCTCCCTGGAATTCTGTGTTTGGTGGAAGATCATAGTTGACTGTTTCTCTGGCAGGATACTTTGGTGGGAGTCCAGGGGATACTCCGCTGGGAAGCCCCAGTTGTATCCTGTAATGCAGGTGATGTTTCTGTTCCTCTCTGGATTCCTCAGCTCTGGATTTCCAGTGGTCAGCCCTACACAGACTCTGTTGGATCACACTGCCTTCCACGCTGTCCTCATAGGTGAACATTTTTACAAAGAAAGAGGGACGTTTTCATTGACATAAATATCTTCAGAAAAAGTGCTTCAATTAAAGATGTAGATGTTAGTGAATTGTTGTTAGTCCCTCAGTCATGTCCAATTCTTTGCGACCCCATAGACAGCAAACCATGGAAACTTTGTACCATCACCCGCAAAAAATATTTTAAATCATTAGCTTTCTAAAAGTCTCCTAGCATCCCTTCCAGTCACTCCTTAAAAGTAGCTATCATCCCAGCTTCTAACATCATAGATGGTTTTAACTGTTTTATAAATTTTTATGCCTGAAATTATACAGTGTTTTCCTGTGTCTGCTTCTTCCCCATAATATTATACTTACAGATTTCATTCACAGTTTTACATGGGCCAGACATTCATTCTCATTACGGTCTGATGCATTAAATGAATAAAATACACTTTGCTTATAAATTATGCTATAGATGATCATTTTGATTGCTTTCAATTTGGGGCTATTTATGAACAGTTTCTATAAAAATTCTTATACAGATATTTTGTATATATCTATCCTTACAATGTAAGTATTTTCATTTACCTCTCCCAGGAACCTGGGAATTTCACTGGTCCTAGACTATTTAAGGAAAGATATTTCCATTTGAATGCAGAGTTCCAAAGAATAGCCAGGAAAGATAAGAAAGCCTACCTTAGCGATCAGTGCAAAGAAATAGAGGAAAACAACAGATTGGGAAAGACTAGAGATCTCTTCAAGAAAATTAGAGATATCAAGGGAAAATTTCATGCAAAGATGGGCTCGATAAAGGACAGAAATTGTATGGACCTAACAGAAGCAGAAGATATTAAGAAGAGGTGGCAAGAATACACAGAACTGTACAAAAACGATCTTCATGACCCAGATGATCATGATGGTGTGATCACTCACCTAGAGCCAGACATCCTGGAGTGCGAAGTCAAGTGGGCCTTAGAAAGCATCACTATGAACAAAGCTAGTGGAGGTGATGGAATTACAGTTGAACTATTTCAAATCCTGAAAGATGATGCTGTGAAAGTGCTGCACTCAACATGCCAGCAAATTTGGAAAACTCAGCAGTGGCCACAGGACTGGGAAAGGTCAGTTTTCATTCCAATCCCAAAGAAAGTCAATCCCAAAAAATGCTCAAACTACCTCACAATTGCACTCATCTCACACACTAGTAAAGTAATGCTCAAAATTCTCCAAGCCAGGCTTCAGCAATACGTGAACCGTGAACTTCCAGATGTTCAAGCTGGTTTTAGAAAAGGCAGAGGAACCAGAGATCAAGTTGCCAATATCTGCTGGATCATCAAAAAAGCAAGAGAGTTCCAGAAAAACATCTATTTCTGCTTTATTGACTACGCCAAAGCCTTTGACTGTGTGGATCACAATAAACTGTGGAAAATTGTGAAAGAGATGGGAATACCAGACCACCTGACCTGCCTCTTGAGAAACCTGTATGCAGGTCAGGAAGCAACGGTTATAACTGGACATGGAACAACAGACTGGTTCCAAATAGGAAAAGGAGTACCTCAAGGCTGTATATTGTCACCCTGCTTATTTAACTTATATGCAGAGTACATCACGAGAAACGCTGGGCTGGAAGAAGCACAAGCTGGAATCAAGATTGCCGGGAGAAATATCAATAACCTCAGATATGCAGATGACACCACCCTTATGGCAGAAAGTGAAGGGGAACTAAAGAGCCTCTTGATGAAAGGGAAAGAGGAGAGTGAAAAAGTTGGCTTAAAGCTTAACGTTCAGAAAACTAAGATCATGGCCTCTGGTCCCATCACCTCATGCGAAATAGATGGGGAGACAGTGGAAACATTGTCAGACTTTATTTTTTCGGGCTCCAAAATCACTGCAGATGGTGACTGCAGCCATAAAATTAAAAGATGCTTACTCCTTGGAAGGAAAGTTATGACCAACCTAGATAGCATATTAAAAAGCAGAGACATTACTTTGCCAACAAAGGTCCGTCTGGTCAAGGCTATGGTTTTTCCAGTGTTCATATACGGATGTGAGAGTTGGACTGTGAAGAAAGCTGAGCGCCAAAAAGTTGATGCTTTTGAGCTGTGGTGTTGGAGAGGACTCTTGAGAGTCCCCTGGACTGCAAGAAGATCCAACCAGGCCATCCTAAAGGAGATAAGTCCTGGGTGTTCATTGGAAGGACTGATGCTGAAGCTGAAACTCCAGTGCTTTGGCCACCTCATGCGAAGAGCTGACTCATTGGAAAAGACCCTGATGCTGGGAGGGATTGGGGGCAGGAGGAGAAGGGGACTGCAGAGCATGAGATGGCTGGATGGCATCGCCGACTCGATGGGCATGAGTTTGAGTAAACTCCAGGAGTTTGTGATGGACAGGGAGGCCTGGCGTGCTGTGATTCATGGGGTCGCTAAGAGTCGGACACGACTACGTGACTGAACTGAACTGAACTGAAGACTATTTGTTCTGTGGTGCAAGTTTATATAACATGGTAGTGAAAATCACCTCTGAAAAAGGCCAAGATTTTTGTTTATTTGTTTTATTTTTAGTCATGAATAGCTCCTCTCCCAAGTCAAGGTTTTGGACACATTTCTGGCTTCAATGGTATATTCTTGGTATTGTTTTCTAGTATTGTATTCTTGGTATTATTTTCATAAATAAGGCAGCCTTTTGAGCATCTCCATCTTACGGAGACTTCAGTTCCTGTCCCTGTCTTCCAGATGGCCTAATGTCACATACTCCAAACCCTCATGAGCTTAAAACGCTAGCTTTCAGCTTCTGGGTCCTTTATCTGTATCTGCAACTATTTTTGTACTACTGCAAAGTTTACTTGGATTTATCCCTCTGCTTTTCATATCTTTCTTTTTTTCTGACTTATGAGATTTTCTCTTTTTTTTCTCTGTTTCTTTTTTCCCTCTCTTCCTCCTTCCATCCCTCCTCCTTCCTTCCTTGACTATAATTTATAGACATCCTTCTGTCATAATTTACCCAGCATTTGTGTGTTTACACAATGAGTGAAAGAGTGTCCTCATAAGCACCAGCTCATGTTACCACAAGCCTATATTTGTAGGTTATATTGTACATTTTTTTCCTTTGCTCCTTTATCTGTTGAACATATAATCACTTCTCTTATCATTTTGTGACATATTTCCCCCTTTTAACAAAAAGACATGAAAAATTGTGAGTTGACTTAAACCAAAGTGAAATGTGTTCACTTGTGCTCTGAGAGGCAACACAAATAATACAGATTTCTTATTTTAAAGGTAAATCTCTTTCTAGCTTATAATAAACAGATTCAATTAAAATGGAATTTTAAGCCTGTATTAAGAGAAATTTTTAAAAGCAAAAAGAAAAGGACTTTTATTTTTCAGGTATCTAAAATTTTTATATGTCACTAGGCAAGTAAAATGGTCATATTTTAATAGTGCTTTTATATTCACAGAATGTGATTTTTTAATAATAGTAATGCTTGGAGTTATAGTAAAATGTTAAATATAGAGACCAATTAGAAATAATATATAAATATAATCATTCTATAATCCCTTTTTTGTATGTCATTAAACATAAATTTTTCAAAAATAATAAAAATTCTCTGGTTTTCCAAAGATATCTGTTAAAATAAGCTTGCTGAAGGTGCTGCATATACCTCATGGTTTACTAGTATAAAAAGGCAAGGAATTTACTGAAATAAAAGGCATTCTGTGATAATAAATATTGAAAGGTGGTAAATGAAAATCTGGAGTAAGTGACTTTTATATGACAATAAGTGAAATATTATTATAAACCTTTTATTGTTGAGTATATTTATGACTATTATTGTTAAGTATATATATGACAGTAAAATAGTGCATGTAATTAGACATGCATGTTTTCAACAATATTTATCAAACTCTTATTGGACACAGGAATCTAAAGACCTAGTTTCTACTCTCACAAAATGTAGGGAGAGACAGGCACATAGCATTTACAAGAGGAATATCTTGAATATGCAGTTGCACAGAAGAAATGGCCAGACTTTCTATCATCAGTCAGATAAGACCAGACTTGAAAGATGAGTAAGAATTTGCCAAGCAGATAAATTTGAAAAGGGAGGAGAGTCATAGAGACGTGTTTCCTAAACTCATATTTCAAGAGTTGAGGAAAAGACAGTGATGTCAGTACAACTGGAGCATAAAGAAAATAAAAGGGAGCGTGTAATTTAGAAGAAATCTTGGTAGTTAGCATGTGTCTTTTGCTTTTCCCAACATAAAGGAGGTAAGAGATTTTCCAAGGAGAAAGAAAGCAAAGTTCTCTATTGTAGACTTCAGGTAATAGCTCCTCAGGTTTCAAGAGGGGCAAATGGTGCATATATGAAAAAGGAGATGTAGATGGTATCTCATATTTGGGTAAACTCTCCTATTGTATATCACTATGCCACTTATCCTGTTTGTGGTGGCCTATAGCTTATAAATTGAAGAAAGCAGGTCTAGTGATGATCATTAGATCATTCAGGTATGGTCTAATACCTTACTACTAGACCATTTAGGTATGACCTATATCAAATCCCTTATGACTATACAGTGGAAGTGAGAAATAGATTTAAGGGACTAGATCTGATAGACAGAGTGCCTGATGAACTACAGACGGAGGTTCCTGACATTGTACAGGAAACAGGGATCAAGACCATCTGCAAGAAAAAGAAATGCAAAAATGCAAAATGGCTGTCTGAGGAGGCCTTACAAATAGCTGTGAAAAGAAGAGAAGCAAAAAGCAAAGGAGAAAAGGAAAGATATACCCATTTGAATGCAGAGTTCCAAAGAATAGCAAGGAGAGATAAGAAGCTTTCCTCAGTGATCAGTGCAAAGAAATAAAGGAAAAACAATAGAAAGGGAAAGACTAGAGATCTCTTCAAGAAAATTAGAGATATCAATTTAAAGATGGGCACAATAAAGGACAGAAACTGTATGGACCTAACAGAAGCAGAAGATATTAAGAGGTGGCAAGAATACACAGAAGAACTGTACAAAAACGATCTTCACAACCCAGATAATCATGATGGTGTGATCACTCACCTAGAGCCAGACATCCTGAATGTGAAGTCAAGTGGGTCTTAGGAACCATCACTATGAACAAAGCTAGTAGAGGTGATGAAATTCCAGTTGAGCTCTTTCAAATCCTGAAAGATGATGCTGTGAAAGTGCTACACTGAATATGTTAGCAAATTTGGAAAACTCAGCAGTGGCCACAGGACTGGAAAAGGTCAGTTTTCATTCCAATCCCTAAGAAAGGTAATGCCAAAGAAAGCTCAAACTACCGCACAATTGCACTCATCTCACATGCTAGTAAAGTAATGCTCAAAATTCTCCAAGCCAGGCTTCAGCAATACGTGAACCATGAACTTCCAGATGTTCAAGCTGGTTTTAGAAAAAGCAGAGGAACCAGAGATCAAGTTGCCAGTATCCGCTGGATCATCAAAAAAGCAAGAGAGTTCCAGAAAAACATCTATTTCTGCTTTATTGATTATGCCAAAGCTTTCGACTGTGTGGATCACAATAAACTGTGGAAAATTCTGAAAGAGACGGGAGTACCAGACCACCTGACCTGCCTCTTGAGAAACCTGTATGCAGGTCAAGAAGCAACAGTTAGAACCAGACATGGAACAACAGACTGGTTCCAAATAGAGAAAGGAGTAGTCAAGGCTGTATATGGTCACCCTGCTTATTTAACTTATATGCAGAGTACATCATGAGAAATGCTGGGCTGGATGAAGCACAAACTGGAATCATGATTGCTGGGAGAAATATCAATAACCTCAGAAACGCAGATGACACCACCCTTATGGCAGAAAGCGAAGAAGAACTAAAGAGCCTCTTGATGAAAGTAAAAGAGAAGAGTGAAAAAGTTGGCTTAAAACTCAACATTCAGAAAACTTAAGATCATGGCATCTGGTCCCATCACTTCATAGCAAATAGATGGGGAAGCAGTGGAAACAGTGACAGACTTTATTTTGGGGGGCTCCAAAATCACTGCACATGGTGACTGCAGCCATGAAATTAAAAGACACTGCTCCTGGGAAGAAAAGTTATGACCAACCTAGACAGCATATTAAAAAGCAGAGACATTACTTTGCCAACAAAGGTTTGTCTAGTCAAGACTATGGTTCTTCCAGTAGTCATGTGTGGATGTGAGAGTTGGACTATAAAGAAAGCTGAACGCCAAAGAATTGATGCTTTTGAACTGTGGTGTTGGAGAAGACTCTTGAGAGTCCCTTGGACTGCGAGGAGATCCAACCAGTCCATCCTGAAGGAAATCAGTCCTGGGTGTTCATTGGAAGGGCTGATGTTGAAGCTGAAGCTCCAATACTTTGGCCACCTGGTGTGAAGAGCTGACTCATTTGAAAAGACCCTGATGCTGGGAAAGATTGAAGGTGGGAGGAGAAGGGGATGACAGAGGATGAAATGGTTGGTTGGCCTCATCGACTCATGGACATGAGCTTGAACAAACTCTGGTTGTTGGTGATGGACAAGGAGGCCTGGCGTGCTGCAGTCCATGGGTTCTCAAAGAGTTGGACACAACTGAGCTACTGAACTGAACTGAAATGATAGCTTATAAATACTCCTGAATGTCTTATAACTCCTGGTAATGAAAGAGTGGGTAGACCACAAGGAAGTTAGAAGGTAGAATTCAGGGTGGTTTAATAGAGAGACTTTTTACAGACTTGTTATATAGCAACAATGTGTATAAATTTGGCAGTATGCAATTTGAACCATCAGTCTATGATTTATGAGAAATCAGCAGGTGGATCTGGACATGAATGTGTTTTTTTAATCCAGGGTATAAATTTGTCTGAAGAAAAGTGGTGGCAGCAGACATCACGCTGAATTTGCTACCATTACAGTTTAATCTGTTGCAGACTTCCCAGATAATGATTTAACAGAGCCAGTGCTTTTAGGTGTGAATTTTCCTCATCTACATATACAGCCAGGTATTTGATGGATTAATACATATAATGGAGTTCTCCTTTCTTCATTCTTGCCGTTTTTTGGTGGCTCTGAGTCCTGGGCAAGTGTTGCGATACATATTCAGGTCTGGGCTCCGTGCCAGATTATCTTAGACACCTCTAGTTGGATTGACTGACTGCATCATTTCTTAGGTCAAAAGATCTTTTAGAGATTAACCTCTAACTATACGCCCTATATTTTGCTTGCATGATGCTATATCTGCTTTGCAGTTTTGACAGCCCAATATTAGAGTTGAAGATGACCATAGCTTAGAATGCACTGAGCTTCCAGATATCTTTAAGCCATTCCATTCTTTAGAAATGGAATTTCTATAGGAATTCCTATAGAATTCCTATAGAAATCTGTGATGATGTGAGTCATGCCAATTCCTCACAGTAGTGACTTCATGCCAGTAGCCTTAATTACCAGAGATTTTTGTTCCCATCAAACATCAAATTTTAAAATGCTCAGCTTTTTTCCCCCCCCGAGGTAATAAGAATTGCATTCTATTTGGTGACTATAATTTATTATTTTACTTAAATATATGTTTCAACGTGTTTAGTACTTGCTATCCTTTCACACCAGACCTCCTCCCTCATGCATTCTCTGTTGTAACTTACCTACTGTTAGTTAAATTAGGCATTTCAGAATCCCTTTTGGAAGAGTGGTGTATTGGGACCTTATTTCCTGATTTTATGCATATTTGAAAATGTCTTTCTGTTGACTTTAAAAGTGAATAAATTGGCTAATTATACTTTCTTTGATCACCTCTAAAACAGATCTGTCTGTATTTGGGATTTAGGGATGTGTCGGTAAATCACAGTTTTAGTAGACATTCCCTAAGTACTTGGCTATATGATAAACTATTCCAAGCTCTTATATGAGCTCATTTACTTCTTAAATTTGACCCAAAATACTAACAGTGTCCTCCTTTTACTTGCCATAGGTCACCAGCTAGCAGGTAATGAGGCTGAAATGTGAACTGATGCAGTATTGCTCCAAAGTTCATACCCTTAATTTCCTACACAACCTATTGGGTGAATTAAGCTAAAATTTCTGCCTATGTGACATTAAACATGTTACTTAACTTCCCTGTGCCTCAGTTAACTCTATAAAATGGAATTGATAATACTTCCAAGATTGCTATGATGGTTAAATGAGTTTAATACATGCAATGGCTTGTAACAGTGGCCAGTACATAGTAAGTGCTTAGTAATTGTTGCTGTTATTATCATCTTGGAGATTGTAATCTTCAGATATGAGCTTTGAACAAGCAATCTGATTTCAGTAAATGCTCTTCTGCACTATAATATCAATAATTAAGATGCATTTCAGTTAAGTGGGGAAAGGGGATTACTCAAAAAGCAGTATTGGGACATAATAAACACTCAGTAAATACTTGATGAATTAATGAGAATTTTCTGAAAGTGTGCATATATTCACTTAACAAATAGATGTTAAATACCTTCTAGATCTGTATAGATAGGCTGGAAGGAAACCTGAAAATGAAAGTTCAGTTCAGTTCAGTTCAGTCACTCAGCCGTGTCCGACTTTTTGCGACCCCATGAATCGCAGCACACCAGGCCTCCCTGTCCATCACAAACTCCCAGAGTTTACTCAAACCCATGTCCATCGAGTTGGTGATGCCATCCAGCCATCTCATCCTCTGTCGTGCCCTTCTCCTCCTGCCCCCAATCCCTCCCAGCATCAGGGTCTTTTCCAATGAGTCAACTCTTCGTGTGAGGTGGCCAAAGTATTGGACTTTCAGCTTTAGCATTCGTCCTTCCAATGAACACCCAGGACTGATCTCCTTCAGGATGGACTGGTTGGATCTCCTTGCAGTCCAAGGGACTCTCAAGAGCCTGCTCCAACACCACAGCTCAAAAGCATCAATTTTTCGGCACTCAGCTTTCCTCACAGTCCAACTCTCACATCTATACATGACCACTGGAAAAACCATAGCCTTGACCAGACGGACCTTTGTTGGCCAAGTAATGTCTCTGCTTTTTAATATGCTGTCTAGGTGGGTCATAGTTTTTCTTCCAAGGAGTAAGTGTCTTTAATTTCATGGCTGCAATCACCATCTGCAGTGATTTTGAAACCCAAAAAAGTAAAGTCTGACACTGTTTCCCCTGTCTCCCCATCTATTTCCCATGAAGTGATGGGACCAGATGCCATGATCTTAGTTTTCTGAATGTTAAGCTTTAAACCAACTTTTTCACTCTCCTCTTTCACTTTCATCAAGACGCTTTTTAGTTCCTCTTCACTCTCTGCCATAAGGGTGGTGTCATCTGCATATCTGAGGTTATTGATATTTCTCCAGGCAATCTTGATTCCAGCTTGTGCTTCCTCCAGCCCAGCGTTTGGTTGCATGGCAATGAGATTGTAGATAATTTCCTTTTTTCAAATTTCCTTAATCTGTTCCAAAAATTCTCGAATGACACAGTTTATGAAACAATTTGACCAGATAACTACATAAATTCCTTTTCACGAGTTCGCGGAACCTACCAGGAGGTGGTTGGAAGGTCAGAGCTTAGGATGAAATTTTGGAGCCATGCACAGATGATGAGACTACCCACATGGTGTTTACAATAGAATACAACATATAAGGTGGAGAAGGAAATCGCAACCCACTCCAGTATTCCTGCCTGGAGAATTCCATGGACAGCGGAGCCTGGTGGGCTGCAGTCCATGGGGTCGCAAAGAGTTGGCCACGGCTGAGCACACAGCACACAACATATAAGGCAAAGGCATGGACAGTGGGAACTTAAAAGAAACTGTTGGAAAGAAGATGAAGAGTCAGAAGAGATATGCTTCAAATAAAAAAAGCAGGGGCAGGGGGACCGGTGGAGAGAGAATTGCCCACGGCAGATTGTACAGAAAGTCAAGAAAGAGTCACTGCGTTTAAGAATGAGGACATCGTTGATGGCATTACTCTGCTTTATAAGCACAGTGGATATATAAGCCCAGTTCCAATAAGCTGAGGAGTAAAGGTTGAGATGGTTGGATGGCATCACCGACTCGATGGACATGAGTTTGAGCAAACTCCGGGAGTTGGTGATGATGGACAGGGAGGCCTGGCGTGCTGCAGTCCATGGGGCCACAAAGAGTAGGACATGAGTGAGCGACTGAACTGAACCGAACTGAGGAGTAAAGGAAACTGATTAAAGGCTGCAAATGCAGATGACTTTTTCACCAACTTAGATGACAAAGAAAGGGATGAAGTCAAGGAGAATTTAGAGTGAGACACACAGTTCCTTTTTTTTTTTTTCTTGATTCTGGAATTTTTGAAATGGAAAAGCTTGAGGAGAAAGAAAGATCCTTGAAAGGGGAGCAACTGAAGATTTTAGGAGGAAACTGATGGGGAAGGTTTGAAAGCAGGTAGGAAGGAATGGTTTTAGCAAGCTGCAGTGAGCACCGTCTAATGGGGACTTCTCTGAGACACTGAAGAAGGAGGTGCTATTGTAAATCATTTAGAAACAGAAAAGAGATAGCTTAGAAGCATTCCGGCTGCAGATGGTTCAGGCTTTTTTCCTGGATGTTTTTGACAGAGGAGTGTAGAGAAGAACAGCCTGCCCTTAGACAAGAGTTACATCTCTGAGCACCATTTAAGTGTGTTCTCTAGAAAGGATGGAAAAATCTTGCTTTCTGTTCTCTCATGAGAAATCAGTGCAGAGTCAAGATAAGTGATCATAGATAAATAGGTAAAGTTACACACACTTTTGGGCTTCTCTGGTGCCTCAAACAGTAAAGAATCAGCCTGCAATGTGGGAGACCTGGGTTCAATCCCTGGGTTGGGAAGATCCTGTGGGGAAGGATATGGCAGCCCCCTCCAGTATTCTTGCCTGGAGAATCCCCATGGACAGAGGAGCCTGGCGGGCTGCAGTCCATGGGGTTGCAAGAGTCGGACGCGACTGAGCGACTAAGCATAGCACAGCACAAATGCTTTTACTCCCACAGTCATTCCTGTAGCCTGAAAAAAATATATGTATATAAAAATTAAACCAGAGTCCAGTTAGAAAGTAGCATGCAGTACATTCCACTGATCTAGTGGGCATGGTTGTGGAGCTTCGTAACTGCTCTTTGGAGAGGGGCAAGAGAACGAGCACTGGTGTGTGAGAGTGGTGTTGGTGGTTTAGTCACTAAGTTTTGTCTGACTCTTGCAACCCCATGCCTGTAACCCACCCGCCTCCTCTGTCCATGCAATTCTCTAGGCCAGAATACTGCAGTGGGTAGCCATTTCCTTTTCCAGGGGATCTTCCCGACCCAGGGATCAAACCCAGGTCTCCTGCATTGCAGGGGGATTCTTTACCCTCTGTGCCACCAGGGAAGCCCAGTATGTGAGAGTACATGAATATAAGTTTGTGGAGGAATCCATTTTGGAGCAAAGACTATCTGATTTTCTAAAAACGTCCCAGGTCAAGAATCATTTTGTTATTTGCTATCTCGTAAGACATGGCCTTTGTGCCATTTGTCATTGCAGCGTAGCCTTTTCTCTCTCAGTTAAGCACGCATTTAAGGTACCTCTGTGTTCCTTTACTACTAACTTCAATTAAAAGAATGGATCTGATTTTAACATCAACTAATACAAAGTACTGGGCTTCCCAGGTGCTTCAGTGGTAAAGAATCTACCTGCCAAGCAGGATAATTGGGTTCATTCCCTGGGTCAGGAAGATCCCCTGGAGAAGGAAATGGCAACCCCCTCCAGTATTCTTGCAGGGAGAATCCCATGGACAGAGGAGTCTGCTGGGCTGCAGTCCTTGGGGTTGCAAAAGAATCAGATATGACTTAGTGACTAAACAACAATATAAAATACTATAGGAAAATTTCATGGTATTTTAAAATTGAAAATTCCAACTTTTAAGATTATTTTTAAACAAGCTGATGATGTTAAAAAGTCTCACAGTCTATTTCATAGGAATTCAGTGGGAAATAAAAAGTGCCAAAGGTGAATTTTCTAGTCAATTAATATTTATATGTTTAAGCCAACAATTTTTTTCATTTTCATTTAGCCTAAATAAATTAGGTTTCTCCATGCCTTATTAAATATAACATATTTTGGTTTAAATAATCATCATTGTTGAATATTAAATTTTATTCCAGACTTTTTGAAGGGTATGAGTAACCACTTATACAAAAACCCATCACAAAATGAACACAGGGTCATGTTTTACCCTTATTTCTTCTGTAATTCTTCTCTCCTGTCCTTCATTGAGTTTTTCTTATTGTTTTAAATTGTTCTCCCTTTATCATTATTTCTCTCCATCCTGTTTTCTAATTTTAGCCAAGATAAACCAGACAGTAAAGTCAGTATAATCAGTGATGGTTTTTACATGCTATTCAAATTCATGAGATTCTTGAAGAGTGAATTTGCTCCAAGATTTTCCAAAAGAATTAAGCACATAAGTTTTATTAAAAAGTCTATCACAGAGACTTCTTTGTCTATACCTGTTCTTTTGACAGTTTATATGTTAGGAAAAAAAAAGGTTTTACTGGAACTTGACTATCATAACACACTAATGCTTATCAGCAACACGTACCTAATCTTGAAATAACGGTTATCTAGACATTCTGATGCTGACACCATTAATAAGATGCACAGAAATATTTTACAAAAGATTTTTAAAGGAGTTCTGGAATTAGTTTCTAAGATGTGTTCCCCTCATTTAGGCTCCTGAAGGCACAGGCTTATTGAACAAGTTTAGAGCATGACAAGCATTCAGCTAGGCCGAGCAAGAGGCAGGCTGAGATAGTCATGCATTTGCTAATGTGCACCTCTCCTCTTTTTGGTTGTCACTGCATAAGCTTTCCAGCAGTCTTTGGATATTTTAAATAACTGTTCCTTTTTTGTTGTTTTTTAGGACAGCATAACTACTTATGTGCTGGAAGAAACGACTGCATTGTTGATAAAATCCGCAGGAAAAACTGCCCAGCGTGTCGCCTTAGAAAGTGCTGTCAGGCTGGCATGGTTCTTGGAGGTAATGATGTTTTCATCAATAACTGTCTGATATTTATATTAACTAAATTCTGTCTGATATTTGTGTCATAAAACTGTGGGTCAAAAAAAAAAAAAAAAAAAAACCTGTGGGTCAGACGATCTTAATTTTCTTATTTCTGTCTTGATTATTGGTGTCTGGATGAAGCAGTCAATACCATTTTATTAACACTGTTGGATTTCCAGCAGTTGAGGTTTGTCATAGATACGTAGTAAACCTCCATTTGTCTATATTGCTTGTATGTGGATGTTATGGGAAGGTCGGGCTTTCCAGGTGGCGCAGTGGTAAAGAATCCGCCTGCCAGTGCAGGAGTTGCAAGAGACATGGGTTAGACCCCTGGGTCAGGAAGATCCCCTGGAGTAGGAAGTGGCAACCTGTCCCAGTATGCTTGCCTGGAAAATTCCATGGACAGAGGAGCCTGGCAGACTACAGTCCGTGGGGTCACAAAGAGCTGGATGTGACTGAGCGCAGCATGGGAGTTCACCAGCCTCTCGTTAAGTGACCCGGGTTGAAGTGTAGGCTCTGCTGCTCCCCACCATGTGGCCTCAAGTACATCACCAGCCCTTTCTGGGCACCAGTCTCCGTCTGCAAAATGAGAGCAGTGAAGTCCCTTCCAGCTCAAATACTGATTCTGTGAATTGGATAAGTACATTAATCTCCATCTCTTCCTGCCTCCATCAACCCCTCCCTTTCGATGACCTCCGTCATTCTCTTTAAATAACTGAATATTGAGCCCTTACACTTACCAGGTACTGTTTTAAGTTCTGGGAGTTCTACAGTGAACATAATGGACCAAATCCCAGCCCTCATGGAGCTTATACTCTAGGCAGAGGAGAGCGATACATATATGTATATATATCAAGTGATGATAAATGCTATGCAGTGGATTAAACAGGGTTCATTAATGGGAGTGTCAGAGAGGGGCTTCACTCCTGAACTCTTTACTCTGATTAATATTTTCATTTTAGTCATTTCCTAAGCAATAATATCTCTAAAATCCTGAATTTGATGTAATAGTTCTAATTTTTCTACAATGAGTTTTAAAAATTCATAATTTATTGATTACATATTTAATATACTACTGGCCACAGTTCATATACCATAAATGGTATCTGTTACCTTGAGAAGGAGTGTACGAGACCCACATTTTTTGACTCCTCACTGTGTTAAGCACCCTGCTTAGTTATAGCTCTACTGCCTGTGAACATGTACAGTCTAATCCCTAATAAATAATTGTCAAACAGAAGCGTGAGTGATTTAAGAGTGGTCCCAAACATTATTATGCAGATAAAACAAAGGAATGAATTAATTCTACCTGAGGGAACTGGCAAAAGCTTCCGAGGGGAGGCTTTCAAAGAATGAATACAAACATTATCAATGGAAAAGGAGAAAAGTATTTACAATGAAAAACATGATACATTGCAGTGACGATTTTTCTGGAAAGTCAGTTATTTAGTGGGAACAACAACAAATGAAGCTGCAAAGAGTTGAACTTGACTTAGCAGACAACGTACTTGCATGCATTCTTGAATATAAGGTCCAGTGTAGTCATTACTAGAACACAAGAGTGTTTGGAGGAGGCAAAGGGGATGTGATTTCATGTAGTGTTTTTCATTTTGAGGAAGGGTGCTAGCCCTTTAAGCAGTCTTCCATTCCATGACTGATTTTATTTTACTGGTCTTAACTGTTATAATGGAAAACTGATTTAAGATGGACCAGTGTAAAAATGATGAGACACCTAGCCACTGAAAAACGAATTTGTTCAGAAGAGAGACGTGGGGGTTCCAACCAGCAACAAGATAGATGCTCAGTATGAAATAGAGTGATGAGGAGGAGAGAACTTCAGAGAAGACTCAGAACCAGGATGAAGCGGGAAGGTTCGATTCTAGGGACAGAGCGTAACACAGCATCAGAGCAGGGTCAGCAGCAATAAAAATCCTTCTACCTGTAACTTTGTGTGTATTGATTGAGAAGTTCTCGAAGTTCTCTAGGCTGTATATTTAGAAAGGTAATCAATTTCTGGTCCACTAAGATATTGTGTACCTTTAACCTTACTGTTACCTAATCACCAAATTACCCTCCAGAGTTTTTGCTTCTACCGATCTTTGAGAGCTCTTGTTGTTACGATGTTATGTATCCTTACCCGTATTTTCAACCTTTTAAATTCTTCTAATTTAATGGTCCTAAAGTTGATGTCTAATTTTGTTTTGATTTGTGTGTCCTAGATTATGGTGAGCGCAAATATTGCTATATTTTTTGGCCACTTGTACTTCCTGTTCTGTGATTTAGCTATCCATATTTACTGACCATTTTTCAACAGTATTGTCTTTTTTGTTACTGATTGATACAACTTACCTCTGTACTCTCCTAATTCTTTATTAGCTACATACAATCTACCTTGACTCTTTACTTTGTTTATAATATTTTTTTTCTAATTTTTATATGATCTCATGTGTCAGTATTCTCCTTTTGTGTTTCTTAGCCCTGAAATTGTATAGATAATTTACTGAAAATCATCTAAAATCTTAAAAGTTTATTTTTATATTCAAGTCCTTAATTTCCCTACAAGTATTTTTTTTGTGAAGGGAGATAAGAATGAAACTTTATTTTCTATATGGATAACCAATTGCTAGAGCACATTTACTGATAAATGGTTTTCAGTATTTTTTGATACTGCAGTCCTATAAAAGTAAAAATGTTCTGAGCCTCCACCCTGCCTCAGATCTAGTCACAAGTAAATTATACATATATACTACTATCAAATTATATATTAATGATACTTAATTGCATTTTTTTCCCTTACTAAAATATAAATATTTTTCTAGTACTCCAGTTAGAAATTCCACTGGAACTTGTAGTGTTATATCTGATGTATATCAAATTTCCATATGTATTTACTTCTCTTCCTGGTTTCTCTGATCTGTTCCATTGTTTATACCTGAACCACTACCATACACTCTGAAACTCTCTGAAACTGCTCTCAAACTGCATTTCAATACCTGGTAGAATAATTCTCCCTAAATTATACTTTTTCCAAATTATTGACTCTTGTTGGCCCTCAGAATTGTACTTTTAAAATTTTGATGCTTAAAAGGTTTATTCACAATGGTATCTAACACTTAAAAACATGAGTTCTAACCCTTGGGACTTAGTTATATATCAAAATTCTTTGCCTCTTTTTTTCCCAACAAATAATCTTTAAATCCTGTGGTCATCATCACAGACTGGGAAATACCATTTAATTATTTCATAAGTGGCTCTTCACAGAGGTTTATTAGAAAGAAGCTGGCAGCACACTCTGATATATCTGTCATGATGTTATTCTTCCTGGGAGAGTCAGTGGCAAGAGTCTGGGAGTCAGTAATCCAACTCCTGGAAACCAGGAAGAAGGTAGTAAATTCACTGGATCAGATTCTAATTGCTAGCCCTGTGTTAAATTTCTGGAGTAAGGGAGGATGTACTTGTGGTCTTTTGAGAATGAGAACTTCTTTTCATGATGATGAGAATTGCTCAAAGTTCAATTCTTCTATAATTAGAAGAGTTTCACTGAAGTAATAATTGCCTAGACACTGCTGAAAATAGAGCCTGTGTTCTGTCCCTCCTTCTTTCCATGCATCCTTCCTTCTTTTCTTCTTTCCTTAGTCATGTTTGTCACTTTTCTGAGGTTTTGCATTCCTAATATAGTTGTTCAGTCACTTAGTCATGTCCAGTTCTTTGAGACCCCATGGACTGCAGCACCCCAGGCTTCCCTGTCCTGCACCATCTCCCGGAGCTTGCTCAAACCCATGTCCATTGAGTCAGTGATGCCATCCAACCATCTCATCCTCTGTCGTCCCCTTCTCCTCCTGCTTTCAATCTTTCCCAGCATCAGGGTCTTCTCCAGTGAGTCAGCTCTTCACATCAGGTCGCCAAGGTGTTGGAGTTTCAGCTTCAGCATCAGTCCTTCCAATTAATATTCAGGACTGATTTCCTTTAGGATCGACTGGTTGGATCTCCTTGCAGTCCAAGGGACTCTCAAGAGTCTTCTCCAACACCACAGTTGAAAAGCATCAGTTCTTCAGCTCTCAACCTTTTTTATTGTCCAGTTCTAGTGCATGACTACTGGAAAAACCATAGCCTTGTCAAGATGGACATTTGTCAGAAAAGTGATGTCTCTGGTTTTTAGTACTCTGTCTAGGTTTGTCATAGCTTTTCATCCAAGGAGCAACCGTCTTTTAATTTCACGCCTGGAGTCACCATCCGCAGAGATTTTGGAGCCCAAGAAAATAAAGTCTGTCACTGTTTCATTGTTTCCCCATCTATTTGCCATGAAGTGATGGGACCAGATGATAATAGAGAGTCATTTGAATAACAATAGATGAAAAAGAAGAGAACATTGACTATTGTAAACAAAGCTGCAATGAACATGTATTTTCTAGTTAGTTTTTTTGTTTTTCTTCAAATAAATATCTAGAAATGACATTACTGGATCATATGGTAGTTCTGTTTTTAGTTTATTTGAAAACTTCCATGCTGTTTTTCCAATTTAAATTTCCACCAACAGTGCATGAGCGTTCCCTTTTCTCCACATCCTCATCAAAACTTGTTATTTCTTGTGTTTTTCATGATAGACATCGTGACAGGTGTGGGGTAATTGTCTCAGTGTGGTTTTAATTTGCACTGCTGCTGCTAAGTCACTTCAGTCGTGTCCAACTCTGTGTGACCCCATAGACGGCAGCCCACCAGGCTCCCCGATCCCTGGGATTCTCCAGGCAAGAATACTGGAGTGGGTTGCCATTTCCTTCTCTAATGCATGAAAGTGAAAAGTGAAAGTGAAGTTGCTCAGTCATGTCTGACTCTTAGTGACCCCATGGACTGCAGCCTACCAGGCTCCTCCGTCCATGGGATTTTCCAGGCAAGAATACTCCCCTGATATTAGTGATATTGAGCACCTGTTCATGGCCATCTCTATGTCTTCTTTGGAAAAATGCCTATTTAGATCCTTTACCTATTTTTCAATTAGATATATGATTTGCAAGTATTTTCTCCCATTTAGAAGTTAACCTTTTCAATGCAACATTATTTACAGTAGCTATGACATGGAAACAACCCAAGTGTCTATTGATGGGTGACTGGATAAAGAATACGCGCGCACACACACACACACACACACACACACAGACACACACACACACACACAGTGAAATATTATTCAGCAATAAAAAATGTCATTTTTGGCAACATGGATTCGTTGGACCTTAAGGGCAGTGTTCTAAGTGAAATAAATCAGAGAAAGATAAATACTGTCTTATCTCACTTCTATGTGGACCATAAAGAAGGAGCTCAGAGATAGAGGACAAATTGTTGGTTCCCAGAGGCAGGTGATTGGGGTGGTGAAATGCGTGAAGATGGCCAAAAGGTACAAAGTTTCAGTTATGAAATTAATAAGTCAGGGCTTTCCTTGTGGCTCAGTGGTAAAGAATCCACCTTCCAATGCATGAGATGCCGGTTCAGTCCCTGGGTCAGGAAGATCCTCTGGAGAAGTAAATGGCAACCCACTCAAAAATTCTTGCCTGGGAAATCTCATGGACAGAAGAGCCTGGTGAGCTATGGTTCTTGGGGTCACAAAAGAGTTGGATACAGCTTAGCGACTAACCAACAATGTAATGTATAACTTGGTGACTAAGGCTAATAATATATATTGTATTGTATACTGTATTGTATATTTTAAAGATGCTCAGTGGGTAGGTTTTTAAATTCTTATCACAAGAATGAAATGATTAGTAGCTATGCATGAGATGGATGTTAACTAGACTTTATTGCAGTGATCATTTTGCAATATACACAAATAATAAATCATTATGTGATACATCTAAAACTAATATGTCAATTTTACCTCAGTAAAAAAGAGAGAACATGAAAATATTTAAAAGAGTTGGTAAAATCTTATGATAGAGTATCAAAGGTCAGAAATGTTAGTGTTTTTTACATGTCATGGCATAGATTTGCAGGTTTGCTTCAGCAGCTGTGATCCGGCTATGAGAATTATGTTTGAGCTACTTGGTCTCTGAGTTGCATACGATTCCTGTTTTTAATGGCTCACTGCCCTTACCTTCACCAGGTCACAGTGAACTTTTGCATTTTGTTCATCCCTGTACAGTACTGAGTAGGAAAGAGAGTTATACTCTGAAGGATGGTAATATATCTTCTGGTTTAAGTGTTCTGCTTCTAACTTATTTCCTTTAGAAAACATTTTGTGTAACAACTCATAATTTTTTTTCTGAAATGAATATAGCTCTGCATTTTGTATTTATTGTAAAACTGTTAAACTATTATAAACATAATTAGCTCTTTCAAAAATAAGTAGCTTTCTACATAAAAAAATGATTAAATGCATAGTTATATTGCTGATTTTTTAAAGCTGGAGACTATTTTTATAGGTTTGTTTTTGTTTTGTTTTGTTGGTAGAGAGGCTTATCCTCAAATTTTAAAAGGTTATGTTTGAAAGAAGTTTCTCTCTTGCCTCCTCCTACACCTAGATTGGCTTCATTCTCTTGGCAAAGAGCTGCAACTTTCTGGGCTGCGGGATCGTGTGGTAAAGTGTTCTGTTTTCTCCTCCTTCTGCACTTGAAGACAACAGAACCTCCATTTCTTTTCTGAAGAAGTCCAAAATTCTTGACTTTGGGATGCTGAAAAGTACCTTTTCTGGAAGTTCAGATGCCTCCTCTATGCTTTTGATTACTATTTAAAAAATGAAATCTATCCTCTCTACTGCAGGAGTTGCTGTGAGTGATGCCTGCCACCTACCTCTTTAGAACTCTCATGGTCTTCCTCTGATGAGCACCGCCTTTTCCACCCAAACCCTAGTCTTTGCATCAGCAACCCCCGCAGAGACAGCACTCACACTGCTTCCCCACGTTAGCGTATGGAAGCCTGCAGCTAAATAATATGTTTTGGTCGCTGCCTTATTGTTCACCCTAAACTTCATCCCATACACGCTTGGTAAGAATATTCCTTAGAGCGGTCATTCTCGCTTCTTTGCTTCAAGTTTTATGGGCATTTGGAGGCGCTGCTTTTGTGGCTGCCAGCCTGAACACTTCAGTTGTGTCTATCAGTATCTCCCTTTCTCTAGACACAGTAAAAATTTAGGGCTGAAGGGTACAAGGATTCCCTTCCATTTGCAGTCTGGCTTCTTTGAAAGATAGCGACATTTACTCTTTTAAAAACTCAACTCTAATATACTTGTTTGGCAAGTACATATTTAAATGTTATACTCCCTATTCTTTAGCATTTTTGAGGTATTTTGATATGGCAAGTAGAATTAGATCCTGAAGGAGGAAACACAAGCTAAGTCAGTGCTGTTAGGGGTTGTGAGAGCATAGTCCCAGGGGACTGATCCCAGAAACATCATTCTTTTGCTAATCCAAAGTAACTGCATGTATCTAGACATAATCTACTGTAAGGATAGTTGCTGGTAAATTCACCCAAGCTACAGTATCATGTATGGATGTGAGAGCTGGACCATAAAGAAGGCTGAGCACCAAAGAATTAATGCTTTCAAATTGTGCCGGAGAAGACTCTTGAGAGTCCCTTGGCTTGCAAGGAGATCAAACCAGTCCATCTTAAAGGAAATCAGCCCTGAATATTCATTGGAAGGACTGATGCTGAAGCTGAAACTCCAATACTTTGGCCGCCTGATGCAAAGAGCTGATGCCTTGGGAAAGACCCTAATGTTGGAAAAGACCCTAATGTTGGGAAAGATTGAAGGCAGGAGGAGAAGGTGGCGACAGAGGATAAGATGGTTGGATGGCATCATCAATTCAAGGGACATGAGTTTGAGCAAACCTTGGGAGATAGTGAACAGGGAAGCCTAGTGTGCTGCAGTTCATGGGGTCACAGAGAGTCAGACACAGCTTAGCAGCTGAACAACAACAGTGATGCTTATTATAATCCTCATAATGTCAAAGGATTTGCACCATTACTTGTCTACTGATCTTTACCCTCTATTTCCCCATTTGATTCTCGAAAAGCATTCTGGCTGTCATAAAATTTCCATTTCAATATCCTACATAAAATTCTTCACTTACTTCTACTTAGCAGGTCCAGCATTATCTTGGGAGATTTTACATCTCAATCCAATATAAAATATTTTTGCCAGAAGTAAGACAAATAGCAGAAAGAAAGGCCCGGCAAAGTAAACAGCACACATTTTCAAACATGATCTAGAAATAATACTCAGTATTATTTTATTCAGTCTAGTAGATTACCTACATATTTAACTATTTGCTTGATTTTTTTCTAATTCACAAAGTCATTCAGTTTATTTTTGAAATAAACTTTATAAGTTCCTTCTGTAAGAATTTGTGATACTCATTCACTCTATATGTTTTAGAAAATATCTCTATTGCAATTTTAATTAATAATTTTGCTGGTTATAAAGCTGAGGGTTGAATTTTTTCCCCTCTACTTCTTACTAATGGAAAGGAAATGGCAACCCACTCCAGTATTCTTGCCTAGAGAATTCCATGTACAGAGGAGCCTGGCAGGCTACAGTCGATAGAGTCACAAAAAGTCAGACATGACTGAGTATCCATACCACTCCTAACTAATGTTAGTCTGCTGTTTTTGCTTGTATAATTTTTTCTGAGAATTCTCCCATGTATCTAATAGTTGTTTCTGTGAGGTGATAATTTCTCTGAATTTGTAGACAATGTTTTTTATACTTGGTTCTCCACTTTCACTGTAACATAACTAGTTTTAAATTTAGTTTTGTTTAAATCATTTTAACTTCTAAATCTGAGAATTTATGTCTTCTATAAGTACCAGAAGCGTTGAAACCATCCCAGTATTCTTCAAATATTTCCTTCCTTTTCATTGCCCCTTCCAGCTCCAGACGGCCTGTTAGACGTGTGTTAAGTTAGTGCATGTGTCTTCCCTATCTCACTTTTCCTCTTTCATCATCTTTCTGTGCTATGTTCTGTGTAATTTCATCAGTTCTGTCTTCCAGTTCACCATTCTTTCATTTTAGTGATGGTATATTTTTTGTAAACATTCTACATGGTTCATTTATAAATTTACCTATTTCTTTTTACTAGCATTTCCATTTCTGGTGTTTTCATTACTTATCATATATCTTTAATAATTATAGCATATCTATTGCAAATATTTGTGTTCGGTAACTTCAGAGCCCCATAACTCATCATCTCATTGTGCTCTTCTGATGTGGTGGCTAAAAATGTATCCTTGATTATGGAAATGGTTTCTCAGTGAGTTTTAATTTTTTGTAAAATCTGTGTGACCTTAATTGAGGGGGTTTCTCTCAGGATTTTCATTTTCTTCTTCCAGTTACAAGAGGGATTTCATCAGCAAAGGACCACTTTTCACAGTTACTTTTTGCCTCTGTGTTCCCCATACCTTGCACGTAGAAATAAGAGTATACCATCAGAACAGTAGGATTTGATTTCAGTTTCTCCAGTAACAGCTGCTGGACCTCAGGCACCTACACCACTTTTCACATCTCTATTTTCATTTCTATTATGACCACACAGTGAGAGTTATTATGAAGGTAAATGAAATGATGCACCTAAAGCATATAGCACAATGGCTGGCCTGCAAAGATTTCTTCGTCGTAGCTTAAAATAGCCTTTATTCTTAACATCATTTAGTGCAAACTCTATCATTGTCAGACTAAAGGTTTAACTTTAATGCAAAAGATATTCTTATTTCTTTTAAAGTGTTTCATTATTTTCTTGTAGGAATCATTGAAAAATCAATGTAGATATCTTGGAATTGAAATTAATTTACACAGTCATAGCCAGTAGAGGTGTTTACTTAACATAATAGTTATTAAATAGTCATTGTATATACTTATGTTCTCAAGCCATGTTTCCCATGGGAAGATGATCTGAAAGGAATGATATATATTTCACGTAGCAAAAAATTTTCTAAATGATTGAAAATATTCTTTAGTTGAAGATTTGGGAGTTTTGATTTTTTCCTTTAAAGGAGAATGTCCTATTCATATTGATTTTTGTAAGTGCTTTGATAAGCTGTTTGGGATAGAGCCTGTAACCCCAGGAACATGCTGGGTTATGAAAGATATTTGCTAATTTTATCCATCAAAGGCAAAGAGGAGAATTTGTGTGGTTTAGGGTGAAGAGAAGGAGGTAGGAGAAGTGAGGTGAAAAGGGAAGATGAAAGTGAGATGCCTACTGTGTGTACTACTTCCCATGGTCTTCCAAATCTTCATTAAAATACCTTCCCATGCTGTTAGAGCACGGGAAATGTGTATATGGCCCTTCCCATGAAATCTGTATATAATGCCATCATCTTTTTTATTAAAGTGTAGTTGATTTACAGTATTGTATTAGTTTCAGGTGACATAGCAAAGTTGTTCAATTATATGTATTTTTTAGGGTATTTTCCATTATAGGTAATAAGATATTGTGTTCAGTAATACATAATAAATCTTATATATAAGATATATATAAGAATATAGTTCCCTGTGCTATACAGTAAATCCTTGTTGCTTGTTTATTTTATGTACAGTTGTTTGTGTCTGTTAATCTCATACTCCTGATTTATCCCTCCCTCCTTTTTGTAACCATAAGTTTGTTTTCTGTGTCTATAATCTGTTTCTGTTGTGTATTTAGATTCATTTATATTAATTTTTTAGATTCCACGTACAAGTGATATCATATATTTGTCTACCTCTGACTTACTTCACTTAGTATAATATTCTCTAGGTCCATCCATGTTGCTATGGATGGCAATATTTCATTCTTTTTATGACTGAGTAGGATTCTACTGTGTGTGTCTGTGTATCACACCTTTATCCATTCATCTGTTGAAGGACATTTAGGTTGCATCAATGTCTTGGATATTGTAAATAATGCTGCTATGAACATTTGTATTTTTTCAGATTAGAGTTTTTGTCTTCTGATAAGGGCTTAATATCCAAAATATACAAACAGTTTAAATAACTCAATATAAAAAAGTCCAATCAAACAGTGGACAGAAGACCTAAATAGATATTTCTCCACCAATGGCCAACAGGCACATAAAAAGATGCTCAGCATCATTAATTATTAGAGAAATGCAGTCAAAGCCACAAAGAAGTACCACCTCACATTAGTCAGAAGACCATCATCAAAAAGTCTACAAATAATAAAGACTGGAGAGAGTGTGAAGGTAAGGGAACCCTCATATGCTGTTGGTAGGAATGTAAACTGGTGAAATCACTGTGGAAAACAATATGGAGGTTTTAAAAAAAAACAAAAACTAAAAATAGACCTACTTATGATCCAGCAATCCCATTCCTGGGCATACAATGCCATTGTCCATAGGCTTCTAATTTAACTGAAAATAAATCTGATGTTCTAATTTATTTTTCTTTATTGATCATCTGCTTCCTTTGCCTGACTGTGTGTTTCTTAATCCTCGATTTTCAGAAGTTTCATCAAGATTTAGCTCTAGCTTAATCTATTAATTTTCTTGAAACAAAGTAAGCTCCTCTGGGTCTGAAAATTTGAGTTTCCTTAGATGTTAGCAAAGTATTCTCTTAATATTACCTTTGAATCTTTTTTCCTATTTCATGTTTTCTTTCTCTTTTTCATGATCCCCAAGAATAACTATATGTTGATTCTCTATTTATCTGTCTTCTATATCTATCTCCTTTTCTCTATTAACATTTTAATCCTTTGAAACTTCATTTGACAGTTTTTCTCAAAACCTTCATGTCTGTGGTTTAGTTTTTACACTGGCAGTTCTCCTTTCTTATTCTTATGACAGGTTTTAAAATCTACAATGACTTTATTTATATTTTTTAATTTATTTTTTATCTGAGTATAGTTAATGTACAATACTATGTCAGTTACTGGTGTACAGTATAATGATTCACAATTTTTAAAGGTTATATTCCATTTACAGTTATTATGAAATTGGCTATACTACCCCTGTTTTGCAATGTATCCTTATGGTTTATTTTATGCATACTAATTTGTACCTCTTAATCTCCTACCCTATGTTGCTCCTTTTGCCTTTTCTCTTCCCACTAGTAACCACTAGTTCATTCCTCATACCTGGGGTTAAGTTTCTCTTTTGTTGTATTCACTGGTTTGTTGTACTTTTTAGATTTCACACGTAAGTGATACCATCCAGTGTTTGTCTTTCTCTGTCTGACTTATTTCACTTCGCATAACACCCTCCAAGTCCATCCATGCTGCAAATGGCAATATTTCTTTCTTTTTATGGCTGAGTAGTATCCCATTATATATATGTACCACATCTTCTTTATCCATTCATCTGTTTAGGGACACATATCTTAGCAATTGTAAATAATTCTGCTATGAACATTGGGTACACATATCTTCTTGAATTAGTGTTTTCAGTTTTTTTCAGATATATATACTCAAGAGTAGAATTGCTGGGTTATGTGATAGTTCTACTTTTAGTTGTTGAGACAACGTCATGCTCTTTTCCACAGTGACTGCACCAGTTTACATCCCCACGAACAGTGTCTGAGTATTTCTTTTTCCGCATCCTTGCCAACATTTATTTGTGTTTTTTTTTGACGATCGCCATTTTGACAGGTTTGAGATGATGCCTCATTGTGGTTTTGAATTGTGTTTCCACAATGATTAATGATGCTGAGCATCTTCTTATATGCCTGTTGTACATCTACATTTCCTCTTTGGAAACATGTCTGTTTAGTTCTGTCCATTTTTGGGCTTCCCTTGTGGTTCAGCTGGTAAAGAACACTCCTGCAATGCAGGAGACCTGGGTTTGATCTCTGGGTTGGGAAGATCCCCTGGAGAAGGGAAACGCTACCCACTCCAGTGTTCTTGGGCTTCCCTGTGGCTCAGGTGGTAAAGAATCTGCCTTCAATATGGGAGACCAGGTTTGATCCCTGGGTTGGGAAGTTCCCCTGGAGAAGGGAAAGGCTACCCACTCCAGTATTCTGGCCTGGAGTACTCCACAGACTGTATAGTCCTTGGGGCTGCAAAGAGTCATACACACCCATTTTTAATGGGGTTGTTTGCTTGCTTGTCTTTTTTTAAATGTTGAGTTGGAGCTGTTTGTATACGTTGGATATTAAATTTCTATTTCTGATAGTTTGTTGTTAATGTGTAGAAATTGTTTTTATAAATTAATTTCCTTTATTTTTAAAAACTTTTTCTCTGCCATCTCCCATTTTATCTCATTCTTTTTTGTAATTAATTTTATCTTTTATTTAATGTTTTTGTTTCTATTCTTTGATTTCATGAAATTGAGATGCCACTTTATCTTTGAAATGCAGTAAAAGGATTGCATAAGGCCATTTCCTACAACAATTCTTACTCTACTTTGTAATCATCTGATTTTTGATTTTACATTCCCTTTTTATCATTTCTAAAAATATTTTTGCTTAAATTCCAAATATGCTTGCTACTTACTTCATACTTAAGTCTACATAATTCTAACTTGGTCTGCTGTTAGACTTAGTAATTGCTAGCTGATTCTCCTTGTTTTCCTTTCTTGTTTGACTATCCATTTATAATTTGAGCTAGAAGATATGAAGTCTCAGCTGTTTGGTTTGATATGGAAAGAGAGAAACAGTGTTTGGGGACATAAATGTAGCTATTTTAGAAAGATTGTCAACAGCTGGTTTGCAGGCATATGTGAACCCAAACATTCTACTATAAAGTATACTACATTTTCTGCCTAGATTGTCTCTTTTACTAAAGGGAAATTCCACTTAGAGTTCTTCCTATTATTCAAGAAGTGGAAGTAATATGGCAGGAAGCCAGATTATTGTTCAAGCCCTTGTGGCAAACAAATTGGTTTGTTGCCATGCAGTTGTTAATTTGTTCAATAAAATGATTGTGTAGTGCTATATGCAAGTGCTATGCTTTTAGTAAGGAGCTTATGTTCTAGTTCAGGCAGAGATGATTATCAAAATAATTACGTAACATAAAATATTATATCCTGATAGGAGATGATAAATATTAAGAAAAAATAAAACAGGGAAGCAGGTTTGAAGGCATAAAAGGTTACTGTACATTTGCCTCTGCTCAGTCAAATATGACCAGTAACTCCAAAAGTAATTCTCAGTTTTCTGTTGCTTCTCTCTCTACCTCTTGTCTGGTTTGCCCCTCAGATTTAGGAGACCAGGTCATGGGGCTCAGCAGTTGGTATGACCACATAGTCCTGATTCAGTTGTCTGTTGCCATTCTGTTATGAAAATGGACTAAAGGACTTAAGTTCTCTGCTTTCCCTGTAGTCGTCATGTGCCCAAGTGGAGGTCCTCTCACTCACTACTTTTAACATATATTAAGGTGTACTGCATGAATTTCCTAGGTGTTACTGGGTTCTGCATTCTATTCTGATTATCTATATAACTATTCCATGAAACTATTAATAATTTAATAGTTTGGGTTACGGTAGTATTACTGTAAATTTTAATACATAGTATGGCATATATTAAAATGACAGTTGCTCTTTTAATGAAATTCTCTTGCCTACTATCACACACATTTATTCTTCTAGTGGTTGTTCATTCACTCAGTTGAGTCTGACTCTTTGCAACCCCAATCAAGTAGCCAAAATATTGAAGCTTCAGCTTCAGCATTAGTCCTTCCAAATACTCCGGGTTGATTTCCTTTAGGATGGACTGGTTGGATCTCTTTGCCGTCCAAGGGACTCTCAAGAGTCTTCTCCAGCACACAGTTTGAAAGCACCAATTCTTCAGGATTCACCCTTCTTTTTGTTCCAACTCTCATAGCCGTACATGACTACTGATTTATTCTGCTAAGTGAACAGTAAAACCATCATTCCTAATTCTAAAAAATATTAGATTTTTATTGAAGCAGTATAAAATATATGTATGAATTTGGACATATTGACACTTTAAGGTTTTCAATCCAGGTACAGATGTCATTTCATTAATTCACATTTTCTGTGTGTCCTGTGACAGAATTTTACAGTTTCAATACAGGTCCTATGCTTTGCTTCAATATGTTCTTGAGTATTTTGTAAACTTCATTCCTTGTGATAGAATATTGTCTATTTTTCAAGTGGCAATTGTTGGAAGCAATAAATCTAGTGATCTTTATAAACATGTTCTTTCTAGCCATGTAACTTAATTATCTCAATGCTTTGATAGATTATTAGTAGTTCTTTCAGTTTTCTATAGTCATTTTATCTAGAAGTTAAGTATTTCATTATTAATATTACTTCTACTTGCCACGTTTTGTATTTTCCTGGTTCATCTTTTCTCATCTTTTAATTTTCAGCTTTTTTTCTATTTTTTTTTTTTTGCATTTCTGATAAAAACTACAAATAGAATTTTGTAACCCAGGCTGACCTTCTTTGATGTTGACAGGGAAATTTAACCCATTAACATTTGTTGATACGATCTGTATGCAAAATTTTAGTTTCCTCCAGCACATGTTCTATTTTCTGTTCACTGTTTCTTTTCTTACTTTCCTGGCTTGGTCACATTTCTCTTCATTTTATTTTCCCTATTCAATCCTCCTTGTTAAATTGTTAAGTTTTACTCCGCTTTCCCATTTTGCTAATGCTTAACATCCCATCTTGATGTCATAATGAAATGTATATTCCTTTGTTATTATATAAGAATTAAACAGTAACTGTGACTAATCATTTAACCAATTGTTTTATTAACATATACTAAAGAAGTTCATAATCTTTTGTTCCTTCTCCTCCCCACTCTTACATATCTTTTCTCTCTCAAGAACCTTTCTTAATACTTATCTTACAAATTCCTACTCATGGTAACAGCATCTATTCAGATTTTCAGTTATGTATACTTCAAGAATAATTTTACAGTACTGTATCCTTAACTCAACATTCAGAAAACTAAGATCATGGCATCTGGTCCCATCACTTCATGGCAATAGATTAGGAAACAATGGAAACAGTGACAGACTTTATTTTCTTAGACTCTAAAATCACTGCAGATGGTGATTGCAACCATGAAATTAAAAGATGGTTGCTCCTTGGAAGAAAAACTATGACCAATCTAGACAGCATATTAAAAAGCAGAGACATTACTTTGCCAACAAAAGTCCATCTAGTCAAACTATGGTTTTTCCAGTGGTCATGTGTGATGTGAGAGTTGGACTATAAAGAAAGCTGAGTGTTGAAGAATTGATGCTTTTGAACTGTGGTGTTGGGGAAGACTGTTGGAGAAGACTCTTGAGAGTCCCTTGGACTGTAAGGAGAACCAACCAGTCCATCCTAAAGGAGATCAGTCCTAAATATTCATTGGAAGGACTGATGCTGAAGCTGAAACTCCAATATGTTAGCCACCTGATGCAAAGAGCTGACTCATTTGAAAAGATCCTGATGATGGGAAAGATTGAAGGCAGGAGGAGAAGGGGACAGCAGAGGATGAGATGGTTGGATGGCATCACCGACTCGATGGACATGAGTTTGAACAAGCTCCAGGAGTTGGTGATGGACAGGGAAGCCTGGCGTGCTGCAGTCCATGGGGTCACAAAGAGTCGGACCTGACTGAGCTACTGAACTGAACTGACTTTATGCTTTCTTTGCATGCTGTTTGAATGTCATAATTTTACTATAAAATATATTATTGATATATGACAACTTATGCATATAATGCATATGACCCATATGAAACAATGTAATGAAAATCCACATATGAATTCATCTGGCTTAGGAAAGTTTATTACCAATGCTCTTGAAAATGATTGTGTATTTCCTTCCTGGTCCTTTCAGTTTTTCCAGGAAACTTCTAGCTTAAATTTTAGGTTTTTCATTCTGTTGTATAATTCTGTAGGCTGTCTGATTATCTATGTGTCCCTTAACAATATATTCTTAAGTGTGTTTTGACTTTGAAGGCTATTGCATACAGTGCAGCTGTGAACATTCTTGAGTCTCCTGGTGCTCATATGCAAGAGTTTCTATAGGTAAGGTATGTACCTGATTATAGTATATGTTCATCTTGGTTTTACTAGATAGTGCCAAACTGTTTTCAAAATAGTTATACCAGTTCACATCCCCTATCAGCTCTGTATGAAAGTTCTTATTTTTGTGTCTTTGCCATGCTGGATAGGTCGTTTTCATGGTAACCTTAATTTGCATTTCTGTAGTTACTAATAAGATCAACTGTATTTTTGGTCCCTGTTTTTATTTTTTCGTCCTCTGTAAAATGTCTGTTTATGTCTTTCTCTTTGATTTATAGGGATTCTTTGTATACTGCCTGGAGAAGGAAATGGCAACCCAGTCCAGTATTCTTGCCTGGAGAATTCCACAGACAGAAGAGCCTGGCTGCAATCCATTGGGTCACAAAGAGTCAGACATGAGTGAGCTACTGACACTTTTGTATACTGTGGATATATATGTTACAAATATCTAATTATAGAATGAGAAAGCATAGCCTATCTGATAAAGTGGTTATGGTTATTGTTTAGTCAGTAAGTAGTGTCTGACTCTTGTGATCCCATGGACTGTAGCGCTCCAGGCTCCTCTGTCCCTGAGATTTCCCAGCCAAGAAAACTAGAGTGGGTTGCCGTTTGCTTCTCCAGGGGCTCTTCTGAACCCAGTATTGAACCTGCATCTCTTGCATTGGCAAGTGGATTCTTTACCACTGAGCCACCAGGGAATTTTAATCAAGTGATAGTTGGGCATAAGTCTAAATGAAATGAGAAATGAATCTTGTACATATTACATGAAAGACCATTTCAGGTAAGGGAAACCGAGTGAAGGCCTGAGGAAGGAACAGAATCAAGTTCCTCAGAGCTCAGCGAGTTCCAAGAACATGGGCATCAGGTGGATGGGGCTTGGGACGCTGTAAGAGACCCTCTCTTTGCAAAATGATGCCGGGCTCTGTAGAGTCTGATAAAGAATTTGGACTTCATTCTAAGTAGGATGAGTAGTCACTGAAAGTATTGAGCAAGGAGTAAAATAACCCGAATGAAGTTGTTGTTTTTTTTCCTCCATGGAAAAGCATTTTATTTTTATTATAGCAGTGTGTACATGATTGAAGTTTTTAAAGGCCCATTCAGCTCAGTAGAGAATAGGGTGTGGGGTACAAGGATGGGAGCTGGGAAATCAGCCAGCACATGCTGCGGTAATACAGCTCTGATGATGGTGGCTTAAACGATGGTGGAAGAAGTGGAAATGGGGAGAAGTGATTGGATTTGCATTATTATTTCATCGTAATGCACCAGGATCTGCTGATGAATTGGATATGAAGTGAGAGAATAAGTGATGGATAAGGATCACTTAAGCAAGGATCATCCATAAGCAAGGATGACATCACAGTTTTTCCAGAGCAAGAATGTGGATGGAGTTGAAAAATGGAACCTTCAATCTGGGGGCATGTGTATCAAAGTCTGCTTTAAAAACATTAAGTCTTGGGGAGGGTGTAATTAGATATACAAGTAAAAATGCTGAATAGTAAGTAAGATAGTTGAGTCTCGAGTTCCCTGAGAAAGTTGAAGCAGGAGTTATACATTTGCAACTGTTCCGTATCTACATGGCATAAAGATATGAGTAGATGCAGACACATATAAAGAGAGTGTAGCTGTGTAGGAGAAGTCTGAGGACTGAGCTTTGGAACTTCATGATTTAGAAGTTGAGAAGATGTAAAAAACAAGCCAGAGAGACTAAAGAAGTGGCCACAAGAGGTATGTGGAAGCCAAGAGAATAGAGTGTTACAAGTAGAAGGAAATGATCAGCTGTGTCGAGCACCACTGATGGTTTGGTTAAGATAAGTAGTAAGCACTGACCATTGTTTTTTTTTTTTTTGACCATTGTTTTTTGACCGGTGGAAATCATTGGTGTGCTTGCCAAGAGCAGTTCTATTGGAGTAGGGAGAAAAATCTGACTGGAATGGGTTCCAGGGAGAATGGGAGGAGAGAGAGTAATCTCACTTCATTGGATGGATCGTGCATGAGAGGAACTATTAGAGGGTGCAGGCAAAAGGGCAGACAGTTGCAGAGACAAGTCCTTGAGTAGATGAAAAAAAACAAAGATTTAGTGTTGAAGTGACAGGGGCACAGGCAGTCCATGCATTGTAGCAGGAAGGAAGCAGAGTATCGGGCTACCAGTAGTGTACATTGATTACAAAGAAAACATTCTCTAGATGGATCTCCTCTTTCCCTCAGCCTCAAAAAATTAGCTCCTCTGCTTTTGCTCCCATCCTCAAAACCATGTCCATTAGGTGGAATGAGGGACAACTATTAAGTCTTTCTCTCCACATTGTTTCTTACACCTCCACGCCCATCCCTTAGCATCTAAGCCCAACTTCGTCCTTCCAGCAAAACAATGAAAACTCCTGAAGATAGATGCCCTCGGGGGTGAGTCAAGGGTGGCTGCTGGGCTCACACACCTAGTCTCTACTTAGGTTACCAAACCACCAGGTACTGTTATTTTTCAGAAGTACATAAATAATATTACAGATTATGCAGAGTTATTCTGTATTTTCCTGAATTCTGGGTGCTTTTACCATTATCTTTTTTCTCAGTCAACAATCATATGAAATTATATAGATTTATTCATTATGTTATTTAACAGTGATTTTTGTACATGAAGGTTAGGAATCACTTCTTTGAAAGACCACCTTATATGAAATTCAGCAAATCAGAAAAAAAAAAAAAATCACATTGCTGTTCCCATTCTCTTCTTAGTATTCTTGCTGAGATATTCCTTTTTCAAGCTCTATGTTAAGCCAAAATAATAACTTCAGTAGCTCAAGAAACATTCCCTGGTGGCCCCCTGTGCGGTAGGAGGTTTGGAAGACTTCAGGTCTGCGTGGATAACTGCAGGAGACCTGGCCCCTGTCCTCATGGGGCCTGGTGGGGTGGAGGCTGTGTACTCTGAAGGAAGCAGATACAGCAATGGAGAAGAACTACAGAAAGACACAGTCATCTATTCTTTCATCCATTCAGCAGAGATTGATTGAGGCAGTACCAGACACTGAGTGAATACACAAAACTGACAAAGAGGCGGTCTCATCTTTGCAGATCACTGTAAAGAACAAGGGAAATTTTTTTTAACCCTCGTCTTCTCTTAACATTATCTTCCCTTGTGGACTCTGATTTGTATCTACAACAGTGTAAGTGGTTACAATGATTACATATCTAAATTTAAATATCTATCCGAATTTTAATCTAATGTTGTCCTCTGTGGGGCTCTGGACCTTAACTTAAAATTGCCATTTGTGGCAGAAATAAAGAATACCACTCCCTTCTATATTTTGCTCTATGATGAAACAAAGGCAATTTAAAAGTAAGATTGGTGCAGATGTACCTGTGTTTCTATGGTTCACATTTTATATAATGTCAAAAGGAGTTAAGGTTAACTATTTTTAATAACAGCTGGTTGTTTTATTTAACTTGCTAAGAGAAGAGTCAGAGACTGGATGCTGGACAATGGAACTAATGAGGTCCAACTCATAGTGAAAAAGTGTTAGTCACTCAGTCATATCTGATTCTTTGTGATCCCATGGACTGTAGCGCACCAGGCTCCTCTGTCCATGGGATTCTCCAGGCAAGAATACTGGAGTGGGTAGCCGTTCTGTTCTCCAGAGGATCTTCCCAATCCAGAGACTGAACCCAGGTCTCCCGCATTGCAGGCTGATTCTTTACCGTATGAGCTATAGGCTTGATTTCAAGTGCAAACATCGTAGAGAAAAATATTCTGAAGTAGTGTTTTCCAAACTGTTAATTCCCTGAGATACTAGCAGATCTTTCATCAAGTAAAAAGGCCAAATAAACTTGGAAAGCATGATATATTAACATTTTTCTCTTAGCGATCCATAATTCAATGTATTGAAGGTTCTGAGATACAGGACTAAGTAAGGTTAGGATATCACTTTAACTTTATTAATACAGTGTTGCTTAAACATATATGCCCATAGAAGCCTGTGTTGTTTGTTTGTTTCCTTGGGTTTTGGAGGGAGAGGAATATACGTGATTAGGAACATGTTTTAATGTCAGAAAATTCAAACAAACAAAGTTATAGTTTCACTTCCTCTCTCAATTCTTTCTAATCATGTTTCAAAAGTCAGAGCTAATGTTAGTGAGTGTCTGCTATATGCCAGGCACTTGACCACATACCTTACGCATTATCTTACCTGGACTGATGACAGTATTAAGAGGTAAACTCCCTATTTAAAAGCTAAAATAAAATAATCTACTCTCCATATAATGCTTTTAAATGATAGGATTCATACACAGATATGGCCAACCCAAGGTTCATTTTTCCCACATGCCACACATTCATGAGCTGTAGATAGATGAGTTATTACATCTCTTAAGATATGTTTTGGGAAGAACAAACATGTCTTGTAGGGGGTGGAGTGTAGAGGTGGCAAGATTGTAGCAATTTAGAGCTTCAGAAAAAGTGCTTCAAGAAAAGCCAGAGGAACAAGAGATCAAATTGCCAACATCTGTTGGATCAACAAAAAAGCAAGAGAGTTCCAGAAAAAACATCTACTTCTACTTCATTGACTATGGCCAAAGCCTTTGACTGTGTGGATCACAACAAACTGTGGAAAATTCTTAAAGAGACGGGAATACCAGACCACCTGACCTGCCTCTTGAGAAACCTGTGTGCAGGTCAAGAAGCAACAGTTAGAACTGGACATGGAACAACAGACTGGTTCCAGATCTGGAAAGGAGTACATCAAGGCTGTATATTGTCACCCTGCTTATTTAACTTCTATGCTGAGTGCATCATGTGAAATGCTGGGCAGGATGAAGCACAAGCTGGAATCAAGATTGCCAGGAGAAATATCAGTAATCTTAGATAATGCAGATGATACCACCCTTATGGCAGAAAATGAAGAACTAAAGGAGCCTCTTGATGAAAATGAAAGAGGAGAGTGAAAAAGTGGGCTTAAAACTCAACAGTGAGAAAACTAAGATCATGGCATCTGGTCCCATCACTTCATGGCAAATAGATGGGGAAACAAGGGAAATAGTGACAGGCTTTATATTTTCGGGCTCCAAAATCACTGCAGATGATGACCACAGCCATGAAATTAAAAGGCACTTGCCCCTTGAAAGAAAAGCTATGACAAACCTAGACAGTATATTAAAAAGCAGAAACATTACTTTGCCAACAAAGTTCCATCTAGTCAAAACTATGGTTTTTCCAGTAGTCATGTATTGATATGAGAGTTGGACTGTACTGAAATCTGAGAGCCAAAGAATTGATGCTTTTGAACTGTGATGTTGGAGGAGACTCTTGAGAGTCCCTTGGATTGCAAGGAGATCCAGCCAGTCCATCCTAAAGGAAATCAGTCCTGAATATTCATTGGAAGGACTGATGATAAAGCTGAAGCTCCAGGACTTTGGCCACCTGATTCAAAGAACTGACTCATTGGGAAAGACCCTGTTGCTGGGAAAGATTGAAGGCAGGAGCAGAAGGGGACAACAGAGGATGAAATGGTTGAATGGCATCATTGACTTGATGGACATGAGTTTGAGCAAGCTCCGGGAGTTGGTGATGGACAAGCAGGCCTGGTGTACTGCAGTCCATGGGGTTGCAAACAGTCAGACATGACTGACTGAACTGAACTGAACTGAGTGCTTCAGGAAAGCAATTGTTAATAATACTGTACATTTATTCAATTCTTTAAGTTAATTTTCCTGGTGTGTAAAGTTCTCTTTTAACATACACTGTTTGATCTGCTCCAAAAGAGTCATTAGCCTACAGATTTAGAGAAATAAAGGCTATATGAAGGGGCAGCAGTGTGGTCTTGTGGAAAGACCATAGTCTTTCCCTGACCATTTTAATTCTGTCTTGTTCCCTCAGGTCACTTTCTATTACCATTACCCATTTCACTCATAGTGCACACTATTGTTTGGTATTATCTTGCTCTTTATTTGTTTACAGGTCCTCTCCATATTCCCCTCAGAATATAAGCCCCACGAAAGCAGATACTTTGTCTGATTATTCAGTGCTGCAGTTTCAGAACCTTAAATGATGCCTAGCAATAAATATTTTATGAGTAAGTAAAAGAAAGGCTAAAAGGAATTAACCTTTGATTAATATCTCTGCTCTGGCATTTATTATCTCTATAAACTTAGCCAATTACTTAGCCTCTGTAAACCTATTCCTCATCTTAAAAAATGGAAATGCTTGTGTTTATTTCAAATGGTTGAGCATCAAGTTAAATTATATAAGATAGATATGTAAATGATCTAGTTCAATGTTAGTTCACCTTTCAATTTGCTTTTATCACATGTTCCCCCTTCTTTTTCACTGGGATTCATGAAAAGACTGGATCACAAACAGAAATGTGAGCATTTCTATATTAATTCAAATTGCACTTTATATTATCAACATGTTAGGAACTTCTCTTGGAATTTATTTTGTGTTTAAGAGTTTTTATACTGATCAAAGTGTAAAAAATTTGCTTTGGTTTTCAATAGAATTCCATGGTTTCATAGTGTAGTCAAATCCTGATAAAACCAGAACTAAACTCAGCTATAAAAAGGAACGCATTTGAGTCAGTTCTAATGAGGTGGATGAAACTGGAGCCTGTTATACAGAGTGAAGTAAGTTATAAAGTGCAACACCAATACAGTATATTTACATATATATGGAATTTAGAAAGACGGTAATGATGACCCTATATACAAGGCAGCAAAAGAGACACAGATGTAAAGAACAGACTTTTGGACTCTGTGGGAGAAGCTGATGGTGGGATGATCTGAGAGAACAGCATCGAAACATGTATGTTGCCGTATGTGAAACAGATGATCAGAGCAAGTTTGATGCATGAAGCAGGGCGCTCAAAGCAGGTGCTCTGGGACAACCCAGAGGAATGGGGTGGGGAGGGAGGTGGGAGGGGGGTTTAGGATGGGGGACACATGTGCACCCATGGCGGATTCACGGCGATGTATGGCAAAACCCATCACAATACTGTAAAGTAATTATCCTCCTATTAAAATTAATTCATTTTTAAAAATGAAAAAAAAGAGAAGGGCGGATAAAGTAAATTAAAAAGACAACCATGTTGGAGTTGTTGGGGAGAGAAGGGGCTGGTAAGGGTGTATGTCTTATTTTCTGTTAATCACAATATTTTAGGATTGGAAGGAATCAAACCTCTGTGCTTTTTTCCAGCATCTCTCACCTAAACTTCTTTTTCAGAATCCCCCCAGATGACCATGAAGTCCTTGCCTGAAAACACAGGGAGATGGTGTGAGAGAGAGTTTGAACTCAGAGTCCACATCATCCAAGTTCTGTCGCTCTAATGTTGGTCATGCCATCTTCTCTACTCTTCTTCTTCCTAATTTATAAACAGAATTAATAATTCCCACTTGCTGTGAGGCAACATGATACATATATAAAGCAGATACTCCACAAATATTAATTCTTTCCCCTCTAGGAACTCATTCCTTTGCAAAGAAACCTGCTTCATCTCCTTAAACACTTCTGAATCCTTTCTGTGTGTTGACTGACATTTGTTTCTCTGTCCCCTGCAGGTTCTAGCACAATTTGGGGGGACTCCATAGAATAAATAGAATCCTTTTTCTTAATAAGAATGCCTGAGCTGAGAAATCACAAGGGCAAGTGCTTGCCGAATCCAGGAAGGTCATTTAAGTGGGCAGAGTGATCCGATTTAAGAAAACTGACCAAAGGCCTACCACCAGTTTGCGGGCTGTCTGTGCCTCGTCCAAAGCAGCAGCTGCAGCGTGGCTTTAGCAGATTGGTGCCACCCAGCTAATTCAGAGATGTTTTCATAACTCTGGGAAGAATTGTGTGAGCCGAAGAAAACACGTCTGTGAGCCAGAACAGGCGTTTGAAGACAGCCTACTGCAACCTCTGCTTAGATGATTGCAAACCATTATCAAGCCTCCCTTAGCCTTTTTTTTCCTGGTGGAACAACACAGACACTTGATACCATTAAGCAGCCCATGCTGGCATAGAGTCGGCAGAGGCTGGAGTCCGGCCCGCCCTCTGATCCCCCCAGGGCCTCTGGGAACTAGCAGCGGCCCAGCTGTACATCTTGGTCCCCTTCAACCACTCCTCACATGGCGGATTTTCTACTTATCTTCCTGTCAGACCATTTTTCTTCCTAACACATCACAATTCAGCAGTGGAGAGAATTCTAGAAGTAGAAATTCTAGAAGTGGTCTAGAAATACAAATGTGGTCTGACCAACACAAGATGTGGACTCTGTCCCCCCTTAATTTAGAAATGAGGTTCTTTATTTTGGATCCTTAGATCTCATACTAGTCTGTGTATTGATTTCAGGGAATTTCAATTGATCATGAACTCACTGAAATTGTGTACAAGATTTTGTGGGGTTTGCATGTGTATATGCATATCCTTTAACAGATTCTTAAAAGAATAAAATTCAAAATAAGACTCAACATCTACTAAAGGTTATGTTTTAATTAATGTAGTTTTTAGCAATAATTTTGGGACAATTTGGTCAGAATAATAATAACTATTCTAATACTCCTATCAGAATATTGACCAACACTGAACTTGCGTGCGTGCGTGCTAAGTTCACTTCAGTCGTGTCTGACTCTTTGCAACCCTATGGACTGTACCCCACCAGGCTCTTCTGTCCATGGGATTCTCCAGGCAAGAATACTGGAGTGAGTTGCCATATCCTCCTCCACGGGATTTTCTAGACCCAGGGATTGCATCTCTTATGTTTCCCACATTGGCTGACGGGATCTTAACCACTAGCGCCTCCTGGGAAGCCCCCAAAACTGAGATTAGTCTCTACAAAGAGCCATTTGTCTTTTCTACATGGTTTTTTTTTACTGCAAAGCTCCATAACCTTGCCTTGGATACTGGTGTAATTACCCAAGCCTATCCAGTGAATGCTGCTGTAATTAATTCTTTAATCCTTGTCTGAGACTTAACATTTTTACTTAGTAGGTCTCATTGTATTAGACTGATACCAAAACCTATAATGCTATAATGCTGTAATTTTAAGACATCAGAAATAATTTTATGCTGGACTATTTAGCTTCTACGTATTTACATGATCTTCCTTTCTTCTTTTTTTTTTTCTTCTCTGTAGGCCGAAAGTTTAAAAAGTTCAATAAAGTTAGAGTTATGAGAACACTGGATGCTGTGGCCCTCCCACAGCCGGTGGGTATTCCAAATGAAAGTCAAGCCCTAAGCCAGAGAATCACCTTTTCACCAAGTCAAGAGTTGCAGTTGTTTCCCCCACTGATCAACTTGCTCATGAGCATCGAACCAGATGTGGTCTATGCAGGACACGACAACACCAAACCTGATACCTCCAGCTCTCTGCTGACAAGTCTGAATCAGCTTGGCGAGAGACAACTTCTTTCAGTGGTCAAGTGGTCTAAGTCACTGCCAGGTAATAATAATTTGTATATAATAGCACGTAATAAAAATTTTTACTATGGCTTCATACTAGTGGGTGGCTAAATAAAACAGGCCATGCAATAAATTAAATGGAGTGTAAACAGGGGGTTGTTGTGTGTGTTTCAGCAGTTCAAAATATTTATCTAGGACCCTATATTATATACTGTTTGTCTAGGACCCTAATGTGTGCTTTGGAAATAAAAAAGACATAGATAACATTTTGAGTCTTATTGATGAATTAAGAATTACATATATGAAGAAGTTAAGGAATAGCATAACTCTGTATTATCTACTAGATAGTATCGGAGTTCAGAAAAAGACAAATTGACCATCTTCTCAGAAATGTCTAGTTCATTCCAAATCCAAATTTAACCAACCTCATGTGGTTGAAAAATAAAACTGAATGTATCTATTCATATAACAAATAAAAATAGTATTCAGAGTGTAGCAAAGTATCTAAAGTCAATCAAGAATTAAAATTGCTAAACCTAGAAGAAATAATTTGGACACAGAGAAACCTCCAGTCACTATTTTTGTGAATTTATACCCAGAAAGTGAGAATTTAAATTATGTCATCATGAAAGGATTTTAATCACTTTATTAGTTACTTCTGCTCTCTCAGCACAGTTGCATAGGAGCCAAGAGACTGAAAGAATTACAGGGATGTAGTTCTCACCGGCTAAACCTTGGACTGCAGAGCTGAGATTAATATGTGGGTAGTAATTACTTGTCAGCTGGCGCTAGTGGTAAAGAACCCGCCTGCCAATGTAGGAGATGTAAGAGATGCCGCTTCGATCCCTGGGTTGGGAAGATCCCCTGGAGGAGGGCATGGCAACCCACTCCAGTATTCTTGCCTGGGGAATCCCGTGGTCGGAGGGGCTGGACAAGCTATGGTCCTTAGAGTCACGGAGTCAGACATGACTGAAACAATTTCACATGCATGTCCACAGTTATTTGTGGAGGCATTAATCCCATAATTAGAAATAAAACCTTTTTTACAGTTATTTTCTCTTTACACTGATAGTAACCTTATACTCCTTTAGACTAGTTTATTTCCAATATCTGATCGAGAATTAAACATATTATACATTTTAGTCTCCAAGTAAATTTAATAGCCTTTTTTTTTTTAAGAAAAGATTTCATTTCCCAATTTGCCTTAATACTATTTCTGTTATTCTGCCTGAAAGGTTTGAAATATAATAGACGAATTGTTATTGAAAAGTCAAGTTTACACGAGACAGAAAGAAAAACAGATTCATGTTTGTTGACTCTTTAAAAAAATACATGTTGAGAAAATTAATTAAACTAACTATTCTAGTGAAGATAAAGTAACATCAAAAATCAAAATACCCAGGTTCTTATTAGCTTCACTCTTGTTGAAAAGCTTTGGACAGGTAATTTTTTTTTATTAAGAAAGTTCTAAATTTTTTTTAAAGTTTACTGTAAAGTGGTTATCAAATTTGATAGATTTTTATTAAATTAAAATATTACAATAACATTGGCAAACTTTTTCAGTTTTAAAATGTGAGTGTTTATGTGTTTAAACATGTTTTTCTATTATTTGGTAAGGTTCTTTCTTTGATTTTTGTTGACATAGCTCATATTTCTTTTGTTTTCATTTTGTAGAGTCTCTACTGTCAAAAAAAGACTATTATCATTTGGCAAAGTTAGAAAATAACCAATTATAATTACAAAGATAATTTATTCATTTGGAAAAAAACTAATTGAGTCTCCTAAGTTGAAATACAACTGTCTGTCTAGGTATTTGATCCCCACGCATCCTCCAAAAGAGTGAGAGAAAATTTTCACATTGCATTTGGTGGCAACTTTTTGAATGTTGCAAAATGTAATTTGTGTATAATTACACAAAGAATTACACAAGAATGATGGCATCACCAGTATTACATATGTTGTTTTCATTAACTGTATAATAACTGTTATAATAAGGGAATAACTGTATAATAAGGGAAACATTAAAATTATCAAAGTACTGAGTGGCCCATGGTCTTTTAAAGCATATTTTCATGGTCTGAATTCTGAGAGTAACTTGAATGAATGTTCAAGTCAGTGAAGCAGAGTGACCATACTGACCTCTGTGAGAGGACTCAGAAGGACACGTGCATAGCAATTTGCTCTCAAAGCTACTAGCTGCTCAGAAACTTCCAGCTTTATTCACGTGAGTCACTCGAGAAGTGTCTATTGCATATATCTTTGTGCAAGACGTAAGCATTGCACGGTAGTGTTAGAGAAGCCAGCAGGCTGGGCTCCTGATGGCGTTGCACTGTGGTGCAGCACGTCCTTGCCCCTGGTCCTCAGTTCTGTACATAAGGGAAACTTATTTCATCTATTCGTTCACAGTGTTATTGGTCCGTGAAAGATGAACTTAGTTAAATGAAGCTTATTGATAGTTTACTTATTTAAAGTGGAAAAACAAAATATTGCTCGGAAAACATGTAGGTAGATCAGGCAGTTCTTTCACAAACAGAAAGTGTATTTGGGAGTCAGCTTAAGATAAGGTTTCAGGCATTCTGAGGCATCAGAGAAGAGAAATCTGCCCTGAAGCTCCAGGGAAAGTAATCATGGCCCTAAACTAAACAGGGACAGCACTTATTCACAATGTCCTGTGTTGTCTGGTTAGGCTCGTTTGAATAGTAGACCTGTAGGGATTTGAAGTGAAAACACTGTATGTAGTAAGTATTTGTTCAAGACCTAAAATTCCTTGGGTATATATGTTTATCCAGATAAACCAATGCCATTTAACTTTGCAAAGAAGAAAAAGATAATTTTAAACATTTCTTTGGGGGAGAAAAAGATCAGATGCAGGCTGATAATCATTACCAAGGTGTCAGCACGCATGAGAGCCACAGGGCGTGTGTCTGCAAACCCCCGAGAGGTCTTGTGCTGCCTGCCCAGGGACTCCGATGGCATCTTGTCTATGCTCTTCTTTTGTCTTTGACAAAAGTTACACTGATCACAGCATATCTGACATCTTTACCATAGTATTTCAGAAGTATCTTTGTTTTTCTGTTTAATGGAGACTCACAAAATATGCCTCGTGACAGTACATTTACAAGTGATCTCTGAGGATACATTGACTCTGATACATTGTGTCTACATATGAATGATTTTACATTGACATTTAGCTCTAACTTCCATGGGTAATGTTTTCCTTTCTGAAACTTGAAGTAGCATAGTATTTGCAAAATTTTAAAAATGAGCAAGATGTATTCCCTGTGTTAAGGAACATTCAAAACAGTGGAATGAAAGATACTCAAAAAAGTGAAAGTGTCGATCAGTCATGTCTGACTCTTTGTGACCCCATGGGCTATAGCCCGCCAGTCTCCTATGTCCATGGAATTCTCCAGGCAAGAGTACTGGGGTGGGTAGCAGTTCCTTACCAAAGGGATCTTCCTGACCCAGGGATCGAACCCAGGTTTCCTGCATTGCAGGGAGATTCTTTACCATCTGAGCCACCAGGGAAGCCCCAAACAACTATACAATTGACCCTAGTACAGCGAAGGAATTAGGGGCACTGACTGTCCAAGCAGTCAAGAATCCATATGTAAAGAGAAAGCATTCTGAATAGAAGGAAAAGTGTGGCTAATACTGTAAAATAAGGAAATCAAGAGGTATGTTTGGTGAGTAATAAGTTAGACCAGTTCTGCACCCACAGATTCAACCAACCATGGATCATGTAAGACTATAGTACTAAAAAACAATCTTGAGTAAGTGGACCCATGTTCAAATCCATGGTATTCAAAGATCAACTGTAGTAGCATGTGAAAGTGACATAAGGTACAGATATAAAAAAATGGGGACAGAAGAACATTTTCAGCTTTAGGGACAAGAGGAGGGTCCAGAGACAAGGTATCAGTTAAAGTACACCATGAAGGAGAAGTGAGACTTTGATAAATAGTGTTAAGAAGAGAAAGCATTCTGGATAGAAGGAATAGTGTGGCTGATGGTGTAAAATAAGGGAATCATGAGGTGTGTTTGGTGAACAACGAATTAGACCAGCATAAGAATGGTTCAAAAGTGAAGGTCCCTTAGTAACATAAAAATGTTATCATACCTTCCCCCCACAGTCTAGTAATTAAAATTGTTAATAGTTGCTGATTGAGAGATTACATTGTGCACATGGTTTCTCAAACACCACTGGCATTCTGGGGGTTTCATCATCCAAGAATTAAGAAACCACTGAGAAAATTACATTGGAGAGAATTGAAGAAAGTAAATTTAGAGGTGTACATTGTGGGCAGAGTCAGGGTAGGCTTTGGATACTGAATGTTTAAGTACTCATTCCAACGTCATCCTTATTCTTTATTCTGTGTATTATAGCAGAATACATCGTACCACAATTGATGTGAGAGAGAGGTTCAGGAGAAATATTTCGTTTGCATAAATTTTGCCTTGATTCTTCTATTTATTTGCTGGAAAAAAAAATATTCAGGCCAATGCTTTGACATTTGTAAACATATCTTACTTCTCAGTCAGACTACTTGCATTTGTCAGTATCAGAAGACTAGAACAGTCCTTTGCCTGGCTTTTTGCCTTTGAAGCATGCCAAAATATCTTTTGAGTCAGTGATAGCAATTTCATGCATGACAAAATATTTTTGTCTCTCTCCCCAAATCAAATGAAGAAGTTAAACTACTTCTCCCAAAAAAAGTGATGGAAAAGAAATGAGATTAGCCCTCTTGGAGTAAAGTCGGGCTTTGAGAGTATTTTCATGAAGACATTAAAGCATGATTTTCTAATATTCTATTCCACTGAAACTACTATTGTCAATGTCACCAAAATCTTTTGTCACATCAGTGAATACTTTCAGCCCTTACCATGTTTCGCATACCCCTGAAACCATGACGAAGTAGCCATGTCTTGCCGAAACTCTTCCTGTAGCGTTCATTCCCTTGCAGGCAGATATGTTTCTCTCAATTTACACAGCTTCCATTTCCTTTGTGGATTTGCTCTCCCATGAATTTGGCATTTCCTGGTTCCATCTTCTATTCCAGTAGTTCCTCAGTCTGCAAGGCTGGATGTGCTCACTTACCGCCTTTCTTCAGCTCCCATTATATTCTCATGATTCCTACTTAACATGGTGACAACCGAGGTCCCCTACAGAAGTATTGGACCATATATTTCTTGTGCTTATTATACATTTCCACCTGAATGAACTTCCAAGCCAGCATGACCTTCTACTCCGTAAGCCTAAGACCTTTCTCTGTATCTTGAAATGGCACTGCAGACCAAATCTAGGTTATAATCCTTCACTCACTTTTTTCCTTCACCTCTGTCAACTCTGCTTATTATATGTATGATTCATTACACATGCTATTTACCCTGCTACTACCTTGGGCTATTTTAAGTCCTTATCATTTTCCCCTAGATTTCAGTCACAGCCCCCGACTGACACTATTATCACACTTCACACTGCCCGCAGACAGTCCTCAATTCTGCCACTAGGATCATCTTTTCAAAAGCAATTATAATCTGTTACATTATTCCCTTCCCTTTCCAGAACATCAAACTTCTTAGCCTTAATATTTCAGGTCCTTCCGGCTCCTGGATTTACATTCTGTCTCACCCTCCCACTTCAAATACCTCTGAGGCTTGGTTCCCACAAAGCTCTTTGCTCAATTTCCAGCCTTTCTTCATCCACTTTGTTTTCCCTACATGGTGGCCCTTTGCTTCTCCTACATTTCCACCTGACTAGTCCCTAACTAGTCTTCAGGATGTTAATCAGCTTGCCCTAGGAAGATTTCTCCAAGCCTCCCCAGATTGAGTCAAAGGTCCCTTAGTTTTCTGAGAACTGTGCTGCCTTAAATCTTTGCACATCAAGTTCACATTTATGCATAAGGTCATCAAACGTATGGTAGTGATTACACTTGCTGTGATGAAGCTTCCTTGTGTTCCTCAAAGTTCATAGCTTGTGTGGGAAGATGCTGAGATAGTTGATGCTCTTCCCTTGTTATAGATTAACTATTTCAGTACATGACAGTTTTTACAGGAGCACAACCGGTATATTTTATCAAATCTTTGGGATTAAGCCAGAAGAACCTAGAAGGTCATGTAGGCTAGGTATCACCGTACACTTTCTTTTCAATTTGTTTTAGGCATTAAGGGTTGGACAGTTTGTGACAGAAATTATCAGGTCAAGTCACTTAAAAGGAAAGAGCATTTTTCTTTACTACTTGTTGAACACAATTATGGGTCATCCATCACTTCTCTGTGTGAAGGTTTTCATTTCGATCCTCATCTCAAATGTACTGAGTTTACCTGATCATTATCATCAATGGGAATTTGATCTCAGTGTTCCCGTCTTTGTTTCAGTATAAAGTAATGAATGATATTACAGTTAATGGTTAAAAAAATTGCACTTCTGTACTAAGCATGTTAAAGTCAATTTAACATTGTACACTTAGATAAACACACTTAAAGGGGGAGTAAATAAAGCTATTTTTCTGATCTTTTTTTCATTCTGTTACATAGAAAGGATATACTTTCTGCTATAAATATTGGTAATTTTATATTTTATTTCACCAAGATTTGCCTTTTCTATTATAACATACCAAAAATAAGCCAAGTCTATATGTGCCTCCCTTGAGGGAGTCTTGCTTTTCAGGAATGAGGAAACTTTATTATTTATCTCTTATCAAATGATCCTAAACTTAATGGAAGAAGTAATTACCCATTTTTTAAAGCCTATAAAGTATGCAGTTTACAAGTGGCATTTCTGTACTAGATGTATTGAGTGACTCATAATTTAAAAAACAAGTAATATATAAACATGAACTTCAAGATGCATGTATGACATGAAAATAAAGAGAGAATTATGAAAATTGCATGCCAAGTTTTTCTTGGCTGGTTATTTTTAGAGAGTCTTTCTGCACCTGAGCCAGTCAGGAAGTAAGCAATAAATACCAACTCTACTAAGTTTTAAAAACCAAAAACATCCTGCTATCAAAAACCAAAGAAAAAAGAAAAACATAATTTTCTGAAAAGACGTCAGGGATTCACTGAATAGAAGGACAAGTCTGAAGAGTAGGCAGAAACCAAGGTCTCTCTGGAGGGCCAAGACAAGCATCACAAATGATCCCATTGCATCCTGCTGTCATTAGGCACCACCACCATCATAAGTAAAGCCTAACCGTATCTTGATCTTTGCTTTACTATTTTTTGCTTCAAAGTCCAGGTAGTAGGTAGTCTATGGATCAAACCTAGGTCACAAGCCCAGGGAACCAGAGGCCTTAGCCAGCTTCCTTGTGGGAAGGTAGGGTACTTGCTTTTGTAATTTGGTTGACCAAACTGCAAACAATGGGAAGCTGTTCACATAGAGGGGAAAAGAGATGGGGAGTCGGAGGGAGGGGAGAAGGTGAGCACTGGAGAGGCCCGCCGCCTCTAAAGGGCAAATACCTGCTGCGGTACCGCTGATTATGAGTATGTGCTAAGGATGTTTTCGGTCCCTCTGCGACTAAGAATTTCCAGGAAGAAAAGAGTAGTCTTCCTGCTATTCATACGAAGATGGGAATAGCAGGAAGTACATGAAGGGAAGATAGCCTTTTCTATTTTGAGATAATTAACCAAATCAGGAAATATAGTTCTTTTACACTTGAGATCTAAGGAATTAAGTTTGACTCTTGAAATAGGTCATTTGTAAGTGGACTTTAGCAGTCTTAGAAAAAGTAGATGTTATTTGAAAAGTTTTATAGAACATGGTTGATGATCCTACCAAAATATTTGTTTTCTTTATACCTTTAATGAAATATTTCATCCACTTTTACTGTTTCAAGTACTCAAGTACAAATAATTAAGAGTTTTATATCTTTTGCTCGATATCTCCCCATACCTCTAATTCCTATGCAAATGGATCTTCCATTGGTCCCTCAAACACAGGTCCAAAGTTTACTCTTTTCTCTCTCGCCTGTTTTTTCTCCTTTATTTTGTCTCAGTAATGCTGTTATCATCATCATGCACCATCCAAGTAAAAACTGAAACATCTGTTTGACTTCCTCATTTTCCAGTCTATATACAGTCAGTTGCCCATTTCTTTAATTTTACTCTTTAAAACTTTCTCCTATGTGCTCTATCTTCTCTACTCCTACCTGTTGACTTATTTCGAGCTTTTATCATCTCTCTCCTGGTCTTTGGCAATAGCTCCCAACTTCTCTCCCTAACTTCAGACCTTTTCCCTTAAACACATCCTCCATGTGGCTACCAGTGAGCCGTGCATAGCGTAAATTAGGCTATATCACTCCCTTTGCTGCTTCCTAGGTGTGCAAGACCACCCATGATCCAACACCAGCCCACACCTCCAAACACCTCTTTGCCTTACCCTCCTTTATGTTATCAGTGCTGAACTGGTTATTTTTCCCCAAACGGGCAAAAAGAGAATTGGAAAGAGAGGGGAAAAAACGCTGACTATGTAAGTCAAGATACCTTTGCCCTTTTCCTGCCATTCTTCCCCTGCCACCAAAACCAGAGAAAGGCCTAAAAGGGAGAGGTTGTGAAGGTGTGAAAGGCCAGGACACACACACCCCCACACACAGCCCCCCCACACACACACACATACACCCCCCACACGCAGCCCCCCCACACACACACACACATACACCCCCCACACGCAGCCCCCCCCCACACACACACATACACCCCCCACACGCAGCCCCCCCACACACACACACATACACCCCCCACACGCAGCCCCCCCCACACACACACACACATACACCCCCCACACGCAGCCCCCCCACACACACACACATACACCCCCCACACACACTCCCACACCCCCCCACACACACACACCCCACACACACCCACACACACCCCACACACACACCCATACACACCCACACACCCCCCCACACACACACACACATACACACTCACACACACACACACACACATACACCCCACACACACACTCCCACACCCCCCCACACACACACCCCACACACACCCACACCCACACCACACCCACACACACACCCATACACACCCACACACCCCCCCACACACACACCCACATACACACTCACACACACACACACACACACACACACCACACCCCCACACACACACCCCACACACACCCACACACACACCACACACACCCACACACACACCCATACACACCCACACACACCCCCCCCACACCCACACCCACATACACACTCACACACACACACACACACATACACCCCACACACACACTCCCACACCCCCCCACACACACACCCCACACACACACACACACACACCACACCCCCCCACACACCCACACACACACCCATACACACCCACACACCCCCCACACACACACACCCACATACACACTCCCACACACACACACACATACACCCCACACACACACTCCCACACCCCCCCACACACACACCCCACACACACCCACACACACCCCACACCCCCCCACACACCCACACACACACCCATACACACCCACACACACCCCCACACACACACACCCACATACACACTCACACACACTCCCACACCCCCCCACACACACACCCCACACACACCCACACACACCCCACACCCCCCACACACACCCACACACCCCCCCCACACACACCCACATACACACTCCCACACACACACACACATACATACAGACTCTAAAGCTTTTAAGCCATATCAGAGTTTAAAATGAAACTGAATTAAGTTTCAGAAAGCAAAAGTGATCAGAAACCTATGGAATCCACTCAAACTTTAATTAAGAGTTGTGCAAGAAAAATTAGACGTAGCAAAGCTGAAAACAGTGGTTTTACAAAATAAACCCAATTTATGTTTAAATCCTGGAGAATTGCGATTCCTCAGCAGTCTGACTTTCTTCTGCTCAGGTGTTGTCTCTGTCTGGGGCAGTTTTCCCACTCTCTCTACTGCCTGGTGGGTTCCTTCTTACCTTCTCTATCTTTTAAGATTCTTTTAAGGGCAAGGGTTTTGTCTTACTGATCTTTTTAACCCAGTGTTTTAACACGGTGCCTGGTCCATAATTGACTCTCCATAAATAAATGTTGCATGAATGAATGATACATGTTTGATTTAATTAGTGAGTTCCCAGAAATGCTAAATCACAATGACTAATTTTAATGAATTCCAGTCTCTTATCCTTTTTAGTTTTTCCTGACTTTATTATTTCCTGATTTTTTTTGTATGTAAATATTTTGACTGAAAACTTTACCCTTGTTCTTGTTGTTCAGTTGCTAAGTCGTGTCCAACCCTTTGCAACCCCATGGACTGTAGCATAGCACACTTCCCTGTCCTTCACTGTCTCCCAGAGTTTTGCTCAAACTCGTGTCCATTTAGTCGATAATGCCATCCAACCATCTCATCCTCTGTCACCCCCTTCTCCTACACTCAATCTTTCCCAGCATTAGGATCTTTTCTAATGAGTCAGCTCTTTGCATCAGGTAGTCAAGGTATTAGCACATACCCTACTTACATCTGTTTTCAAATGTTTATTTTTCAGGTTTTGACACAGTGATTTTTGATACAGTGATCATTCTATTTTTAAATTTGTTTTGTAGGTTTTCGGAACTTACATATTGATGACCAGATAACTCTCATCCAGTATTCTTGGATGAGTTTAATGGTATTTGGACTTGGATGGAGATCTTATAAGCATGTCAGTGGACAGATGCTATATTTTGCGCCTGATCTAATACTAAATGAGTAAGTAGTAACTTGACTTTTGTTGTTATTATTATCAAAGTGTATATGTAGGATAATCTTGAAAACTACATTTCAGTAGATGATCATACACCTAGAGTCCTAAATAATAAAATTTTCCTGAAGTGTTTCTCAGAACTACCTCAAAATATAACTTGAACTGACAATATTAGTAAAAATGTATTATCAGTGATTTGATATTTAGAGCTTTTTCTTTTATTTCAATATATAGTAGTTGTCACAAATAAAAATTTTTTACCAAACTTCAGAAATGTATCAAGAAATACATTTGGTCTTCTTAAAGACCAAATAAATGTTTAGTTTATCAAATTAAAATTTTTACATTGGCAGTAATGAAGATAATGAAGTAAACGAGAAATATTTTTGCTTAAAAGTATTGACTTACCTTCAAAAAGTAAAAATATTATTTGTCTTCCTAGAGGATAAATTAGACTGGTAATTTATTTAAAACATTGGAAGATAATAAAATTGAATCCAATTTGCTTGATTATATTGGAATTACTATAATTAACTTTCTACATACAACTTTAAACTGAATAAGAATCTTTTCATGAAAGTATTTGTACTGTCCTAATAGGGACTGTTGACTCAGAATTATATAAAATGATAAGTTATAATTGTATAAGTCTTTACAGATTGCAGGTAACTTTCATATATGTTATTCTATTTTATCCCACAGTCACTTGAAATTTGTAAGGAATCAGCACCCTTTATTTCACAGTTCAGACAACTGAGGCAGAGGAGACTTAATAATTTGCCAAAGAATCCAAGTGATGGTTGGGATTAATTTTATCTCTCCTGAGTCAAATCTAGTTTTGCCTTGTTTTTCCCACCATTCCTGATCACTTCTTTGACTAGTGCAGATATTACAAAACAGTACATAACTGAGGAAATACCTTAAGTAAATGTCCTCAGTATTAAGAATTCATGTTTGTCTTGTCGATTATTTAATGCTGCTAATGTTCTCTTTTCTGTATCACCATATATTTCCTCTAAAATCATTCACAGTGCAGCCATTTTACATGAATATTCTAAACTGAATGCACTGAAGTATTCTACACTACTCAATTTCTGTGAATTGAATTCACTCTCACGTTGGTTTGCACACAAAATTTTATATATTTTATCCACAAGGAAAAAAAATCAGTAAATAAATATTTTCTGAGTGTTTCTCAGCACCACATTTTTAACTGCTACAACTTTGCTGTCCTTTCTTGGGTTAGGTTTTTTAAATGTGATAGTAAAAGTGAATAGCATCATTAGTCTTAGTTAATGTGTGTTTAAAATAAACTTCTAACTTCAAAATTTTTTAATCTCAAAATCCATTAGTGTGAGTAAATTTAGAAGACATTTAAAATTCCAAATATTGAGTTTGTTTATAAAAAGTCATGTTCAATAAATCAGGTGATAACTAAAACTCATAATCTCTCATGAATTACATAAACTAGCTAAGACCCTGTGTGTGGTTTTTCTCCCCTGTTGTTTTTTCTTCTGTGTGTTGTGTGTGGTGCAAGACAGCGGATGAAGGAGTCGTCCTTCTATTCCTTGTGCCTTACCATGTGGCAGATCCCACAGGAGTTTGTGAAGCTTCAAGTCAGCCAGGAAGAGTTCCTCTGTATGAAAGTATTGCTGCTGCTTAATACAAGTGAGTGAGCATAAGTAACTGAATGCAAGAGGTTTACTTTCTTAATTTTTAGCTCATTAGGGAAGTCTCAAACAGCAGTACTATTATATGATTATAGATGAGTTATGAATCTTAATGAGTTGGAAACTGCAAAAGAGAAGCATCCATAGACTATAATAAAATTACTTCATATTTGTCAGATTTTGCCTATCACTTAATATGAAAATAGCCCATCAAGTAAACCAGTTTCTATTCTTTTCTAGGTAAAACATGATTATATGACTTTTTCATATTCATCCAATTTAGTATTACAAACTAATTAATACTGTGTAAACACAGACTATGCTTCCCTTCACCCCCACCCTGCAAAGGATTTACTCTAGAAAACACACAGTTTTATTTGTAACTGTTCACTTTATGTCAGGATAGTCTAACAGTTATAACACATAACTGCAAGAATCAGTAGACAATATAATAGCAGTTTGTGTGTCACTCAGAGTCAGTCCAGTGGGTTGGCCAGGAAAACTCAGGCTCCTTTCATCCAGAGGCTGTACCCTTAGCATCAGCTTGGAGTCTTCCGTTTTGTCTGACTAGAAGATGAGCAGTGAGTAAGAGAAGCTTTGGAGACTAGATCTGGAACTATCTTCCCCCACGTTCTACGGTCCACCCTGACTGGAGGGGAGCTCGGGAACGCGCCCTAACTGTACACCCCGAAGAAATCGCGCTGGTCACCACAAGAGTGGGCAGACATCCGTTCATTCATTTTCACACACAGAGGACATGTGAACCTCTGCCTCCGAGGATCTCCCAGGGTCTGAGTGGAAAACTTTTTAAATTGTTTCCACATTTTACGCTTTCCTGTGCCCTTCCCGCACACAGGTAGACTCAGCCTTGACTGTCTGAATTGGTGCCTCCTTCAGTCCTTGTGACTTGAAAGGAAACCACAGAGAGCTGTGACCTGAGGTAGAAAGTGAGGCAGGAGTCTTTCTCAGAAAAGATTTCGGCAAGGACTTCCTTCTAGAGGCATGGATCTTACACGGTAGGGCCGGGGGAGTGTATCAAGAGGAAAGATAGAAAAGCCGAACTCTTAAGAAGGCAGTTTACCTCATGAAGTCTGTGCCCAGACACAGGTTAACACAGGATCTAGGGAACCATAGCCCTTTACCCAGCCCTTGGAAACTCTATCCGGAGCACAGATCTTCAAGCCTAATTTGATTAAAGAAAGCACAAAGTGGAAAAAGGAATTGATATGGGGCTGGCCAACAGAGTCAACTGAAAGAACTTTAATAATGCAGCAGTGAACTCCTGCCATGCTTTTCTTGATAGTAATGAACTCAATAGTAGATATATCATAGATGGTCCTAGATCTCCCAAATTAGTTGATATCATTAACGTAATACTGTATTTATGGGTAGGCTACATTATGCAGGGAACCAAACAAGCCCTAAACCTCAGTAGCTTTCAAAAATTTTTAAGTACTTATTCTTCTTGCTGTATTTTCACTGCAGATCGACAGGGAGGCTCGTTGTTATCACTCAGGTGTTCAGGCAGATGGAGGCATCACCTTGACACCTGCCTCCATAATCACTAGGGCAGTGCTGAGGGAAGACAGTCATAAGGAAAGGAAGGCACATGACTTTCACTCACATACCATGGAAGGCAAGGTTTTCGGCCATTTGCAACTTTAAGAAAAGGGGAAATCATGTACTTAGTTAATAGTATTACATATATACATATATATAATTATATATTGTTATATGTAATAATCTGTGTAGTAAAATCTACACAAATTTTAATGGAATTTTGAGGAGACATTTGGCATAGCTATTGAAATTCATCTTTAAATCTTAGAAAAATAGGTAAGTATTACAAAAATATGGGGGTGGGGAGAGAATTAGAAAGTTAGAATAATTAATAATGTGGAAAATGAATACATACTCTGAATTCTTAGTCAAATCAGACTAGCATATACTAGAACTTTATATCCTATAAAGAAACACTAGAAGTCTTTGAGTATGGAACAAATCAATATGGTTGAGAAAAGAAGCTTTATGTTTGAGGAAAACTTAGTTTGAATATTTAGCTCAAATTGTATCTCAAAATAAGTGGCTCATAGTTGTAAACACTTTAGCTTGTTAAAAATAAGCTAAAAGGAATAAAAATGAGAAATCTCAACGAATACTTTTAAAAAATATATGCAATAGAAAAGTTGGCAAAGGAAAAGTTCAGTGACTTGATAAGAATTTAAACCACCCATTTGCCATTAAAAATTAAAGTACAGATATCCAGGAAAATATGGCAGGTTGAATACACACTTAAATCATTGTTCCTTTTAAGCTACATAAAAATATTAGTCAAAGGATTTCTTAAAAAATAAAATAAAAAGTAAAGAAACTGAAAGAAATATCAGTAGCAATAAAATCCCGCAGGCCAGCAGGCAGAAACTAATTCAGTGTGCCTGAGAAAGTGGAGGGCTTCCCGGGTGGTTCAGCGGTAAAGAACCTGCCTGCCAGTGCAGGAGACGAACAAGATGCAAGGTTCTATCTTTGGGTCGGGAAGATTCCCCTGCAGGAGGAAATGGCAACCCGCTCCAGTATTCTTGCCTGGCAGAACCCATGGACAGAGGAGCCTAGTGGGCTAAAATTCACATGGTCTCCAAGAGTCAGACGCGACTGAGGGAGAAAGTGGTTTCTAAGCCAGAAGTAAGAGAAGTCAAAAAGCAAGCACCTTGATTTGTATCACTGAACCTCTAGCATGTTTTGCAGGTAGTGACAACAGTGATTTCTTTTTTTTTTTTAATGAGAGTGAAAGTAGAATTAAAAACACCAAGTTCTCTTGAAAATCGGTTTCTAAATATCCACCAACAGTGCAGTTGTTCTACAACTAAGGCCGAGATTGTAGGTTTATTCCCTGAAAAGGATGTAACTGACGGCAGTTGGGTTGGTGAACTGCAGGCACTGATGAGGGTGAAGGGGCATAGTGAAAACAGATTAAGATTATATCAAATATTGAGGCAATATCCTCCAAAATCACCAGTCCTCTAGAACACTGTCATCCAGGTTTATATTCTCCAGATAGGAAAATGAAAGATTCTTTTATAAAGAATTTATTAAGCTAGAAAAAAAAAGAACTAAATATTCCAATAGCAAGGCTTTCTCTTTTAAATAGCTCAGCCAGAATGCCCTACACTAAAGCTTACAGTCAATAATAACTACTCATTCAAACAGAACTAGCAATCAGCTTTTTAGTTTCCACGCCTGAATAAAAATAAACAACCAGGGCATCTGAGGAACATCTTTGATATCAAACATAAAGACAAAATAGAAAAATAATTTAGAGGAAAGAGAGAACCCGGAAGAATTTAAAAGCTATACCTTGTTGTTGTTCAGTCGCCCAGTCATGTCCGGCTCTTTGTGACCCCAGGGACTGCAGCACCCCAGGCTTCCCTGTCCTTCACCATCCCCCAGAGCTTGCTCAAACTCATGTCCATTGAGTCAGTGATGCCATCCAACCATCTCATCCTCTGTTGTCCCCTTCTTCTCCTGCCTTCAATCTTTCCCAGCATCAGGGTATTTTCCAGTGAGTCAGGTCTTCGCATCAGGTGGCCAAAGATTGGAGTTTCAGCTTCAGCATCAGTCCTTCCAATGAATATTCAGGGCTGATTTCCTTTAGGATAGACTGGTTTGATCTCCTTTCAGTCTAAGGGACTCTCAATTCTTCTCCAATACCACAGTTCAAAAGCATCAGTTCTTCAGCACTGAGCCTTTTTATGGTCCAAATCTCACATCCATACATGACTACCATAAGTGAATGTTGCTCAGTCATGTCTGACTCTTTGCAACCCCATGGACTATACAGTCCATGGAATTCTCCAGGCCAGAATAGTGGAGTGGGTAGCCCTTCTCTTCTCCAGGGTGTCTTCCCAACCCAGGGATCGAATCCAGGTAGCTTTGACTAGACGAACCTTTTCCAGCAAAGTAACATCTCTGCTTTTTAATATGCTGTCTAGGATGGTCATAGCTTTTATTTCAAGGAGCAAGCATCTTTTAATTTCAGGGCTGCAGTCACCATCTGCAGTGATTTTGGAGCCCAAGAAAATAAAGTCTGCTACTGTTTCCATTGTTTGTTTACCCATCTATTTGCTATGAAGTGATGGGACCAGATGCCATGATCTTCATTTTTTGAATGTTGAGTTTTAAGCCAGCTTTTTCACTCTCCTCTTTCATCATGAAACTCTTTAGTTCCTGTTTGCTTTCTGCCATAAGGGTAGTGTCATCTGCATATCTGAGTGACTGAGTGAGTGAAAGTCATTCAGTCATGTCTGACTCTTTGTGACCCCATGGTCTGTAGCCTGCGAGGCTCCACTGTCCATGAAATTCTCCAGGCAAGAATACTGGAGTGGGTTGCCATTCCCTTCTCCAGGGGATCTTCCTAACCCAGGGATCGAACCCAGGTCTCCCATAGTGCAGGGGTTTCTTTACCATCTGAGCCACCAGGAAAGCCCTATCTGCATATCTGAGGTTATTTATATTTCTCCTGGTAATCTTGATTCTAGCTTGTGCTTCATCCAGCCCAGCATTTTGCATGATGTACTCTTCATGGAAGTTAAACAAGCAGGGTGACAGTATACAACCTTGACGTACTCCTTTCCCAATTTGGAACCAGTCCATTATTCCATGTCTGGTTCTAACTGTTGCTTCTTGTCCTGCATACAGTTTTTGCAGGAAGGAAGGAAGTTGGTCTGGTATTTCTATCCGTTTAAGAATTTTCCAGTTTATTTTGATCTACACAGTCAAAGGCTTTAGCATAGTCGATGAAGCAAAAGTAGATGATTTTCTGGAATTCTCTTGCTTTTTCTATGATCCAACAGATTCTGGCAATTTGATCTCTTGTTCCTCTGCCTTTTCTAAATCCAGTTGAACATGTGGAAGTTCTCGGTTCATGGACTGTTGAAGCCTCACATGGAGAATTTTGAGTATTCCTTTGATAGTGTGTGAAATGAGTGCAATTGTGCAGTACTTTGAACATTCTTTAGCATTGCCTTTCTTTGGGATTGGAATGAAAACTGACCTTTTCCAGTCCTGTGGCCACTGCTGAGCTTTCCAAATTTGCTGACATATTGAATGCAGCACTTTTACAGCATCATCTTTTAGGATTTGAAATAGCTCAGCTGGAATTCCATCACTTCCACTAGCTTTGTTCACACTGATGCTTCCTAAGGCCCACTTGACTTTGCATTCCAGGATGTCTACTAGGTGAGTGATCACACCATCGTGGTTATCTGGGACATTAAGATCTTTTTTGCATAGTTCTGTGTGTTCTTGCCACCTCTTCTTAAAATCTTCTGCTTCTGTAAGGTCTATACCATTTCTGTCCTTTATTGAGCCCATCTTTGCATGAAATGTTCCCTCAGTATCTCTAATTTGCTTGAAGAGATCTCTAGTCTTTCCCATTCCATGTTTTTCTTTTCCACTGAGCCATCTGGGATGCCCTAAATACACGCTGACAAAATTTAAAACTTCGGTGCATCAAAGGACCCAAGACAAAGAAAGGTTAATCCATTGATTTGGTGAAAATATTGAAAAAGATATCTGCTAAAGTAAGAGTATTAATATTCAGATGACATAAAGAATCTCTATAACCCAACAACAACAACAACAACAAATAAACCAATTTAAAAATAAAAGCCTCAATAGGCATTTCTCAAAAGAAGATTTACAAATAGCTGTTAAGCACATGAAAAGATCCTCAGCATCACTAATCTATAGAGAAGCACAAAAGCCACAGGTGTATACCACTTCACATCCATCAGTATGGTTACTTACTCTCAGCAAAACAAAAAAATTATACTTGAAAGAAATCCTAGTGTATTCTATATGACTTGACTGTGGTAGCATTTTACATAGCTAAAATAATAAACACTGAATATTGATCTAACAAATATTATGAAAATTATATTAAGAAGATGAGGAATAGGAAGCTCTTCATATATGAGTATGTGATTGTGGTGTAGGGGTGATGATCTGGAATGTGAAAATAGAGCTATAGCCCTATTTTCCATACTGTTAAGAACTCAAGTAACAGCAATATAAGGGTATTGCTTAAAACTATGGAAGGAAAGATCAAAAGAAATAGTTGAAAAAATTGAAAGCATTGGCTTTCTGAGCATGGGAAAATTGGGGTTGCCTAGGTAGTACTCTTTGCCTTAATAAAGTTACAGCACTGATTAAATATTTTAAAACTGGGCTTTAAACCACAAACTTAGAAAATATTTTAAATATATCTTAATACAAAAAAAAACAAGTACAAAACAGAAAAAAATTTTAAATAAAACCAAATCACTAATGAGCACTAAAAAATCATTCAAACTCACTCACAATTGGAGAAATAAAAATGAGATTATATTTTATTTGTCTCTATAAAAAATAAATTACCCTAAATGAAAATTGCTGAGAACCAACCACCCAACAGTTAAACAGTAAGAAGTGTTGATAATTTAGAAATATATATTTTGAATGTTAAGAAAGTTAATGCCTTTTACTCTAATAATTCCACTTCTAAGAATATATCCTTTAAAAATCAGAAATGACATTTTTCATAGTTCAGTTAGTTCAGTTCAGTTCAGTTCAGTCGCTCAGTCATGTCCGACTCTTTGCGACCCCATGAATCGCAGCACACCAGGCCTCCCTGTCCATCACCAACTCCCGGAGTCTACCTAAACTCATGTCCACCAAGTCGGTGATGCCATTCAACCATCTCATCCTCTGTCATCCCCTTCTCTTCCCACCTTCAATCTTTCCCAGCATCAGGGTCTTTTCAAATGAGTCAGCTCTTTGCAGCTCTTCAGGTGGCCAAAGTATTGGAGCATCAGCTTCAACATCAGTCCTTCCAGTGAACACCCAGGACTGATCTCCTTTAGGATGCACTGGTTGGATCTCCTTGCAGTCCAAGGGACTCTCAACAGTCTTTTTCCAACACCACAGTTCAAAAGCATCAATTCTTCGGTGCTCAGCTTTCTTCACAGTCCACCTCTCACATCCATACATGGCCACTGGAAAAACCATAGCCTTGACTAGACGAACCTTTGTTGGCAAAATAATGTCTCTGCTTTTTAATATGCTGTCTAGGTTGGTCATAACTTTTCTTCCAAGGAGCAAGTGTCTTTTAATTTCATGGCTGCAGTCACCATCTGCAGTGATTTTGGAGCCCAAAAAAATTGTCTCTCACTGTTTCCATTGTTTCCCCATCTATTTGCCATGAAGTGATGGGACCAGATGCAATGATCTTAGTTTTCTGAATGTTGAGTTTTAAGCCACATTTTTCACTCTCCATTTTCACTTTCATCAAGAGGCTTTTTAGTTCTTCTTCGCTTTGTGCCATAAGGGTGGGGTCATCTGCACATCTGAAGTTATTGATATTTATCCCGACAATCTTGATTCCAGCTTGTGCTTCAGCCAGCCCAGTGTTTCTCATGAGGTACTCTGCATAGAAGTTAAATAAGCAGGGTGACAATATACAGCCTTGACATACTCCTTTTCCTATTTGGAATCAGTCTGTTGTTCCAGGTCCAGTTCTAACTGTTGCTTCCTGACCTGCATTCAGATTTGTCAAGAAGTAGATCAGGTGGTCTTGTATTCCCATCTCTTTCAAAATTTTCCAGTTTGTTGTGATCCACACAGTCGAAGGCTTTGGCATAGTCAATAAAGCAGAAGTAGATGTTTTTCTGGAAGTTTCTTGCTTTTTTGATGATCCAGCGATGTAAGCAATTTGATCTCTGGTTCCTCTGCCTTTTCTAAATCCAGATTGAACATCTGAAAGTTCACAGTTCACGTACTGTTGAAGCCTGGCTTGGAGAATTTTGAGCTTTACTTTACTAGCATGTGAGATGAGTGCAAGTATTGTTTATATTAGTAAAATATTGCATGATGTTGCATGATCAAGTGTTGAATAATAAAATAAATAAATTGTATTTACTATACATTTCTGTGATATTAAATTTTATGTGAGAATTAAAACATTCATTTTTGAATAATTTTGAATGATTTAATTATGTAACTATTCTCAATATAATACTATTAAATATCCCAAACTATTGGATTGTAGGATCTCAGGTGACTTATAGTTTTCTTTGTATTGTCAGTATTTTCCAAAATTTCTCTAATTTTGGAAAATACACATTATTTTTAAATAACTAAACCAAGAATAAGCATTATCTAAAGTAGTCTCATCTAAAATAGCAAGCATATGGCTGACTGCCCTTCACTCACTCTCCCCCACTTGCCACTAATATATTTACAAGAAATGCTGAAAACCCTCATATGGAATCAATAAGAATCTCAGAGGAAATTCTCCAGTCATGTATTGCTGAGTGTAATAATTAAGAAAACAATGAATTAATATAAAGAGCTCAAATAAAGTATAAATTTTTTTTAGAGCTGGTTCATCATCAATCTGAAATCTAAGGAAGAGAGTAGGAGACGAAAATAATTTTCAGAGATATACCAGGAGCATAGGATGAGAGCCTAGTGATTAGATTATCATATCCTCGGAGTGTGTTGTTAATGGTTGATACTAATAGGATGAGACAGGATGAGATTAGGTCTGATTTTCTTGAAGCAAGGATAATTGCTTCAAGTCTGGTCCTCAACAGGTAGATGGGTAGAGTCGAAGACTTTGGGTTACTAGGTTTCCAGCTCTTTAAAGTGCAATGAGAAAACAATACTTCAGTAATCAGAAGAAAAAATAATTTTATAGTCATGTTGAAGAGTGAGGGAGATGTGAAAATTGGTTGGGATGTTTAAAAAGAGTTATAGATGTTTAAAATAGATACTATATTAAGTAAAGGGAATAGGTTATGATACTATATGTTATGATACACATAACATATACATACAGTTAAGTTTTCAATTGGCACAAAAGTGTCCTATTGCCCAAATTACCTGTCCCTTTTATACTGAGGATCTGAGCTCCTGAAGACTCTAAACCAGAGTTAACTTTTAGTTTCTATTGGCTTATTATCTCCGGCCTTCTTTTTGCCAACGGAAGTGGAAGTCAAGGTCTCTTGGGATACAGGGAATAAAGAAAGAGGTTTTTAAAAAGCTTTATTTATCTACCTTTGCTGGAGACATAGAGTTGACTTTGCTCAAATGAAGTGCACTTGTCTCTAGAAATATTGCTAAAGGTCAAGATCATAAATATCTATATGCATAAATCCATAGATTATGTGATTTTTCTTTCAGTAATCTGGACATAGTTGCACGAATTTCACTTTGGTTGAAGATTTGTTTGTGGGACAGTTGAGACCAAAGTAAAAGGAAATGAGGGAGCTGGGAGTTCTGGTGACAGAGTTGCTAAAGAAATCAACCAGGACGTCTCAGACAGGTGACAACAGAAGAGCCGGGAAGACCTAGGAGAAAGGCTGTAGGTTTACTGACTGTGTAGTGGAAACAAGAGAATGGCCTGTAATAGGACGTTGTGCCTAAGATGTGGATGTGTGAATTAAAGATTTCTGAGGTAGAAGTGTGAATTACCAGTTAACATCATAATGGAAATGAGAAGCTTTATATCAATAAAATCAGCAACAAAATTGGAGTATTTAGTATTACTGTTATTATTAAATATTGTTCTGGAAGACTTAAACAATGTATTGAACCATGAAGGAGAAATGACAGCTACAACTGTTGGAAAGGAGAAAATAAGGATATTATTTGAGTATGGTCTTGTCGTACACCAAAAAAAAAAACAAACAAAACGATAATCCAACAAAAACTGTTAGATTTAACAATATTAGTAAATGAATAAATACAAATAACATATAAAATAGAGTATAGCCAAGTGGCTGCATATAAGAGAAAATTCAAACATCAGTGACTTTCTCTCGTATCAATAGTCAGGAGACAAAAACCAAAAAAGACACAGCATATGTGTATTTGTAAGCTTAAACTAAATATTTGAGACAGGAATGTACAATAATGTCAGATGCTCTTTTGAGCAGATGCTAAGTCAAATGAGTAATCCATTGATATGGTTCTAAAATAAGCTGAGATGTTCTTTAACTTAGCTAGCTGTTGGTACCACATTCTTCAAAAGTACTGGAAGTTTTACATGTCCTAAAACTGTTAGTAGCACTCTTTTCTATTTCAGATATTTGTTTCTAGAGTTGCATATTAAAAGAAATCACTGTACAGTTCAGAAGTTTATATTATAAAGTATTAGTGTCATCTTTTTAAACATAACTGCCACTTGTAATTATCTTCTTACAGTTCCTTTAGAAGGACTAAGAAGTCAAAACCAGTTTGAAGAGATGAGATCAAGTTACATTAGAGAGCTCATCAAGGCAATTGGTTTGAGGCAAAAAGGAGTAGTCCCTAGCTCACAGCGTTTCTATCAGCTTACAAAACTTCTTGATAACTTGCATGATGTAAGTATTTTGGTTTTTAGAATATCAGCGATTATTTTCTGAATTCCTATCTATTACTTCTTAAGTATGAAGTATAAGTTTTACTTCATGGGTGTTTGTCAAATTTATGTTTGTACTTACACTTTAAAACAGTACTTGCAAAAAAAAAAAAAAAATAGTACTTGCATCATACTGTTCAAAATTTATATTGTGCTTTTTTCATTTTCAGTATAGATCACTGGAAGATCCTTTTACTAGTATTTGTGAAATTTGAGAGTAATTTAATGGTTGATAGGAATTGTGATACATATTCCTGAAAATGCTCCAAAATGTTTTTGTCTTAAGTTAGAAAATTTTATGTAAACTGGAAAAGCAAAGATACAGATGTGGGAATACCATTTTGGGTGGAGTTATAAATCAGTAACAATGCTAATGGACAATCTAGCAGTGTGTGGCAATAGTTAAAGGTTGTATGCTTTTCAAATTCCCACTTTTTAGGGTTTATCTTAAATAATTAGGCAAGCATTTAAGATATGTATGCCTCACTGCTTATACAAGAGAGAAAAAAAAAAAAAAAACAGTTTAGAAATGCATAACACCAAACTGGATAAATATATAGGGTTAGTCAAGATGTATTGCATACAAACTTTTATCATTACTGTGTTCAGAAACAAGACTACAGTAATAATCAAGGCATAGAAAGTTCTCTGCTCACTAGATCAAATATGAGGCCTCACTGCTAAATGTGAACAGCCAAGAATTATTAGCTATTTAGATAAAGTCTCTCAAATCTAAGGCACAGAACAAAATAAACAAACAGAAAAAAAAAAAAAATGTAACTTGAAGGAAAAAGCTCCAGTGCAGATAACAGAAGAAAGAATCAAAAATTAAAATGCTCACAGAAGTAAGAATGATGTTGCATCCATGTAAAAAGAATAGAAAACATTTTAAAAAGAACATTTAGTGAGAAAATACTTTTGGATAATTAAAGGAGGGCATAAATTAAAAATTCAATATAAATATAAAACTCAGGAAATATAAACCTCAGGAAAACTCAGATAAAAGTAACAAAAAAGATAAAGATATGACAATGTAGAGAGATAGCAGATTTAAAATATTAATCCACAGGGCTTCATTTTCCAGTTCTTAGTAATTTCCAAAAGAAAGGATGGAGAAAATCAAGGAGAGGAAATTGCGTAAGTGATCTTAAAAGAAAGGTTGTTAGAACTGAAGGATATAAATTTTCTGAGTGTAAGGGCCCGGTATACAGACTCAACCCAATTGAACCAAGGCACATTATTGTAAAATTTCAGCATACTCAGAATAAAGAGGGCATCCTAAAATATACCAGTGAAAAAAGAAGCAAGTCACATCAAACCATCAGGATTCAGAATGTTGTAGGACTTCTCAACAAAAATACTGGAACCCAGAAAATAATAGAGAATTTTGAAGGAAAGAAAAATCTTCAAAGAATTTTGTACCAGCCAAACCATCAAACAAATATGATGACATCATGAAAGTATATTCAGACTTGCAAGGTCTCCTAGACCTTACTTACCTCAAATACAGCCTTTCTCAAGGGTATCTGCAGGATTTCTTACAACAGAACCCTGGCGTAAGCCAAAGAAGTATGAGATTCAACCCAGGAGAGACGCCAAGCAGTGTCCCAGCACAGTAACTGATGCAGAGTTTCAGGTTACTAGCACCAAGGGAAAAAAAAGTTAGATTTGAGATATTACTAATTGTATGAACATACTGAAGTAAGTTTTTACAGTTCTGTCAGAGAATTTGACTATGGCTTTGTGATAAATATAGAAAAAACAAACAAAAAACCCACAGAAACATGAGGCAATTAGCCCTAGCAAAATTAAAGTAACTCATATAGGAAAGGAAATGTAATCCAGCAAGAAACAATAAAAGTCTTTATAATATAAATGCTAGATATTGATTTAGCCAAAAATTGAGATATTTCTATATAGAGAATAGGAAGAAGAGAAAGTGTGTGAGGAGATGGGTGTATAATACAAGAAAGCTAAACCCTTATTTAATAGGATCTTAATAATGTAAACTTTGGGAAATATAATTTATTGGAAATACAGAGGTAAATATCAAATGACCCAGACTAAAGTAATTCAGAGTGGTTGCATCTGTGTTTTTGCTCCTGTGGGTCTTGCAGTACTATCTGACTTTCAAAAATGTGTGCATGAATTATTTTGACAGAATTAAAATTAGATTAAAATGATGCTTTCCTGGCAGCCCAGTGGTTAAGACTCTGTGCTGCCAGTGCAGGGGGCATGGGATCGATCCCTGGTTGGGGAACTAAGACCCCCATGCAGTATGGTGTGGCCAAAAAAAATTAGACTAAAGTGAATCATGTTGGGTTGTTTGTATTGAAATAGAAGAGTCTGCCTATTGTTATGTGGGAAAGGCTGGATTAAGAAATAGACTATAAAGTAATTTCATTTATGGAAATATAAATATACATATATATTATTATTATGCATATATATATATTATGCATGTACTTGAGTATGTGTAAACAAAAAACTTGAAATATACCAAATGTTCACACTGCTTATCCAGTAGGATTACAGAATACTTTCATTTCTTTAAATCTTTCTGTATATTAGAATATTTCATCATGTGTATGTAATATTTTGTATATTACTCTGGAAATGGAGGGAGTTTTCATTTCTGTAAAAAAGCAACACCTGAAGTATTTCTATTATTAGGAAAATAAGCTGCCATGTTTGCATAGTATAGGAATTTACTATTTTTCTTACGTGTTTCTTATTTATTTGTTAAACCGACAGCTTGTCAAACAACTGCATCTGTACTGCTTGAATACATTTATCCAGTCCCGGGCCCTGAGTGTTGAATTTCCAGAAATGATGTCTGAGGTTATTGCTGCACAATTACCCAAGATCTTGGCAGGGATGGTGAAACCTCTTCTCTTTCATAAAAAGTGAATGCCATTTTTATCTTTAAAAAATTAAATTTTGTGCTATGTCTGTTTTTTTGGGCGGTCATGATTATGAGGTCGAGAGTTTTTACTATGCTTTTCTCAGAGCCTTACATTTATAACGTATCATACTGTGTAAATTTCAAAGAAAAGTTGTGAGGTTTCATTGTTTTCCTTTATAAAGCATAATTCAGATTTTTAGTGTTTTTGTGCACCCATATTTTCCTTAAGAGTTTGCAAGGTTAAAACAGTACTAAAGTGATTGTTAACGTTAATCTTATCTGTATCATTTCATATCGTTCAGTGACATTTTTAACTTTCACATATAACAGATCCACTTTAGAGAAAAGAAGAATCTTACACGTAAAAACAAAAAGCTGTTCTGTGTTCTTTCTCTATAGCTCCTTTTGTCTCCCTGATTATATTTACAAAAATGAAACAAATCGGTATGCAAAATTGTATCTTTATGAGTGTATATACTTTTTTGTGAGAAGGTAATTTATAACCTTAGCTGTATTTTCCAAAGGGTTTTTAATGCAAAAAATATATAGAAAAAGAATTTAAAGTTCTTGAAATAGATTGATGCTCCTCAAACTAAGAAAACCAGCTTATATGTTAAGACTGTTTCCCAGATCTGAAACACAGATCTCTAAGGAGGTTATTAAGGAAGGAGAGCCATAGCCTTATGACAAGTACATCGTGAGTTTTGCAGTTTTCTACTAGCCTTTTGCGGGGGGAACTGTCCTTTAACAAGGCATTCCGAATTGAAATAGGAAGCCAGAAAGTCTGTGGTCTAACTCCACCCACTACATCTAGGGCATGTGGAAAGTCACTTATCCTTACCAAGTCTCTATGATATTTCCTCATCTTTAATACTGGTGTAATAATAAGTTTCCTGCAGAATGTTCCTTTTGGCCAGAGCTTGTTAGTCAGTTTTCACATCAAAGAAGAAAGGGAGGGAGGGTAGGTGAGGAAACAAATAAAAAGAAGGGAGGGAAAAAAAGAGAAGTATTATTCTCTTTCTCTACTGAGTGGGCATAGTGGACAAATCACAGTTAAAATGTTTTCAGTGTCTCTGATCCAGTCTGATATAGTTCAGGAAACATTAAATACTGGCTTAAAATAATACAACCAATAACTAGAAAACACACAATTCACATTGTTATATGAGCTGAAAATATCCCTTTAGGAGACACATGAGTTTTTTCTGAGATATCTCTGGACACCTAGGTGTCACTATTTTAAACAGGTCTATGTTAAAAAAAAAAAAAAAAAAAAGGCATCACTATTTTTTTAAATTGACCTATTTTTTAAAAAATACACACACACACATATAAAACAGAAAGAACCACTGGTAACAACAAAAACCAATCATTTTTTTCCTAAATAAAATAATTTATACCAATTTTAGGTACATATATAATTTTTAACAGTTCAGAAAAACTAGTAGACCTAATTCTTTTTTGAAATTTCTTTAAAATTGGACATTCCCTTATAAATAAAGCAGATTATATACTTTATACAGATTAATAGTTGTTAATGAGAAAAATCAAAAAAACTTTGAAAACAACATAGGAAACATTTACTAAAGCGTCTGATTTCTTAATGCATTTTTAAATTACCCATTCCCTTCAACTGATAGATACTTAAAGTTTACCAAGGGGCAATAACATAGAATAATCTTAATGAATAATAATATGACCCCCAAAACATGATAAAGTGATTTCATCTGACCAAAAACCCCTGACAGACCATAATGTTACCATAACTGTTTCTTGCGAGTAACTTCTTCCATTTTCAGAATGAATTAGATATAGAGCAACTGTAGACAGTGAATCCTCATAAGGCATTTGAAATAGGGATTAAAATGATTTCTAACCAGGACCCATGGCTTGAGTTCTTTAGGTCCATGTGCCAAACAGGTAATAAACAAATTTCATAATGCTTGGTTATAACGTTCAATAAGAGTTTAAACCAAGAATTTCAAATAGTCTTAACTAGTAAAAAAAAAAAGGTCTCTTCCTTAGTGTGTCTGTCTACATGTCTTTTTCAGTGAATACATGTGTGTTCCAGTACAATGCTGACTGCTATTTAGTCGTTCAGAGTCTTAAACAGAAACTCATTCTCTCTCCGTTCTCCAGGCCAAAGTTATTTTCCTAAAAAGGATCTAATTTTGACATTTCCTTACTGGAAAATGTTCATTGACTTCCAGTCACCTACTGCAGTGTTTCTCAACTATAGATATAGCTGCACATTACAGTCTCTGAAAGAGTTAATCGCTCAACTGTGTCTGACTCTTTGTGACCCCTGGACTGTAGCCCACCAGGCTCCTCTGTCCATGGAATGCTCCAGGCAAGAATACCAGAGTGGGTAGCCATTGCCTTCTCCAGGGGATCTTTCTATCCCAGCGATCAAACCCGGGTCTCCCACAATGCAGGCAGATTCTTTACCGTCTGATCCACCAGAGAAGCCCACTACCGTCTCTAGGAGAGCTTGTTACAATTACCCTTTCCTGGGATCCACCTTCAAAGGTTATATTTTAATTGGTCCACTCTTCTTACCAATGCAGTGACATAGGAGTCACTCTGAAATGGTGTTCAAACATCGGTTCCTGTAACTTGACTCTCTTTATCCTCCACTGTCATACATTCACCTTTTATTCCAGCCGCACAAGTCTTTAGAGTCAGTCTTCTGCCTTTATTTCCCCCTTTTGATACCAGTCCTGTCTCAGCTCAAGGCTCAGCAAAACATCACTTCTGTTGTATCTTCCCTGCATCTTCCAGAGAGTGACTTATTTTCTCCTAAGGTTCCCCAGATTTTGTGCAGATCTGGATTACAATAGTGCATTATTCTATATTCTTACTCTGCTACTAGTCTGAGAGCCACTTTGATGTAAGACAGTCGTGTACCTCGTCGGGGAGTTGAATGACATGTTCTCTGGGTTTGGTGTTACAATTAATTCCATGTGTGTTTGTTGCATCAGGACATGTTTCTGTGTTCATGACTTGATCACTTTCTCTTCCCATGGCCCCTATCTTAATCTCTTCAAATATCCCACCTTTTCTTTTCCTGCTTTGTGAGTTTTCTCCTTGTACTGACTATAACATAGAAAATATAAGTACATTTTTCATTTAGTAAGAACACACTTTATGCTCCCTGTTCTAAATTTTAAAACAGAGTGGAGTATTATTTCCCTCCCTAAGAAAAATTCCACAAACATAATTATTTCTTAAGAAAATATAAGTAGCTCTAAATTGTATTCTAAATACAATGGAGGTTTGTATTGAAAACCTCAGTATGCAAAATTTTCTCATGTCTGATTTCATTCAATAAATATTTATTGAGTGCCTGTTATAGCACAAGAAAATGAAGGTGTCTAAATCCTAGGATTTAATATTTCAAGCTAAGGTTTAAAAAAATTAAAGCTTTTGGAAAAGAACATGACATCAACCAAATGAAGATATGTTGTAGGCTCTAAATCTTTTCCTCTACAAATTTCTGCTTACTAACATTCCTGTTCCTATGTAGTTGCATAACTTTTATATTAATTTTATAGGTCATATGCTTTCTATAGGCTCTAAAGTGAAATTAAATCACAAGAAGAAGGTTATATATCAGACAATACTTGAAGGATACTGAAATAGATGATTGAGTTAATAAAAATATTTCCCTGAAAAAGGTTTGAGAAGCCATTTGGGTCTGAAACAATTATACCTCCAGTGTCTGTTGTTGCGTAACAATTGTGTTTTTATCTTTAAAATGGCACTTTTAAACTAGGCAGTACTATTATATTTCATATTTCACATTAAAATAATTAGTTGCTGCACAGATAATATGCAAATATGGTAGGTAGTATGCTTTCTACAAAAGGAATGCCTTTCAAATAGCCACACCATGTCAACCTGTAACTTCTAAACAGCTGCAGTGGATAGTGAGTACTGTGTAGTTCAGTTCAGTCGCTCAGTCCTGTCCGACTCTTTGTGACCCCATGAACCACAGTACACCAGGCCTTCCTGTCCATCACCAGCTCCCGGAGTCCACCCAAACCCATGTCCATAGAGTTGGTGATGCCATCCAACCATCTCATCCTCTGTCATCCCTTTCTCCTCCTGCCCTCAATCTTTCCCAGCATCAGGGTCTTTTCCAATGAGTCAGCTCTTCACATCAAATGGCCAAAGTGCTGGAGCTTCAGCTTTATCATCAGTCCTTCCAATGAATATTTAGGACTTATTTCCTTTAGTCCAAGGGACTCTCAAGAGTCTCCTCCAACACCACAGTTCAAAAGCATCAATTCTTTGGTGCTCAGCTTTCTTTATAGTCCAACTCTCACATTCATACATGACCACTGGAAAAACCAGAGCCTTGACTAGATGGACCTTTGTTGGCAAAGTAATGTGTCTGCTTTTTAATATGCTATCTAGGTTGGTCATAACTTTCCTTCCAAGGAGTAAGCGTCTTTTAATTTCATGGCTGCAGTCACCATCTGCAGTGATTTTGGAGCCCAGAAAAATAAAGTCAGCCACTGTTTCCACTGTCTCCCCATCTATCTGCCATGAAGTGATGTGACCAGATGCCATGATCTTGGTTTTCTGAATGTGAGAGCTGATCTATCCCTGCTGTCCATTTCTCTGCTGTTTAATACTGGATGAGCTGAGCAAGTCTGAGTAAACTGGCCTGTGCCAATTGTTTTGAAATTAACAGAAATGAAAATGAAAAGAAATACACAAGTGTTCAGAAATAGTAACTGCTATTTTTATTTTTTCTTTAAGCCATAGTTCTAGCTATGATTTTATCAGATTAATCTGGTATAGTCTATAGTGAAACCAAGGAATCTAGAAAATGAAGTTGCTTTATGGCTACCTCTGTGTGCATATGAATATTTAATATATTTGATTTGAAATTAGAGTTCAAAGTATTCAGTTGATTTCTTCCTCTGAAAAAAAATATAGTCTTTTGAGTTTGTGGCCTGCTTTAACAAAAATCTGAAGAGCCTGTTCCATTCATTATAATACAAAGAATAAAGGTACTGATTTTGACCTTTTTAAAGAAGTATTTCTTTAAAATATAGAGAGGTTGAAATAAAACACAGCCATTCTAAAAATCTATGCTATATAGTTCATGCTCAGATTATTTTTACTGTGGTAATAATTCTGCATAAAGGAACAATGGGTCTGGAAACATAATGAAGTTATCAGCTCCCTGAAAAACATTCCTGTTCTTAAGGCTACGTTATAAAATTCCCAGAAGAGATCTTCGTGTCTGCTTTGATCTTGCATTCTTTTGGTAAGAAAGCTACTAAATTTCTAGAGTTTTTGCTGTGAATACCTGAGCAATTTCTCTCATGTGTACTCTTTACATACCAGATTTCAGGATAGAATATGAATTCTTTTAAATAGTCATACAATCTCCAGGGAATTGTGTATAAGTACTCAAAGTAACTTTTTTTTCAATTTTAAAGCTATTTTATTTTTATACTTGAGACTCACCAACCAAGTCTCCATTGATAAAGTTAACGGATAAGCAGACAACCCAAGAAAGGGTAACTACCAGTGGGATATGGGGAATTTTTGCAGCTCTTAAATTTTGCAGGAAATACATAGCCAGAAAATCTCAAAGGTTTGCCAAGTCCTAAATTGCTTATCCACACTAGACTAAGCCATGTAATGATTTTAATGAAGATAATATTGCTTGATTTCTGTGGTTTCACCATGTTTGCCCTGCTCAAAGTTTAGTGAAAAAGACAGTCTCTAACTCTCCACCTTGCATCCATTATCTATTTAATATACCATTATTCTACACTCTCTGGTCCTTATCAAATTATCAAATTTCACAAATTGAACAAAAAGCAGTAAAATAAATGACTGCTTGCTTCATATTATGGAATCCAATCCAACCTGGATTGGGCTATGTCCATATGAATCCGGAATGTGAACTGGGTCTAGATAACTGCATTCAGGTTGGCCCACGTTCCCATTTAAACTCAGGAAAAGTCCTTACAGACCATCAGTTACTTGGGGCCAATAAAACCCGTACGTCCGGAGTTAGGCATGAAACAGTATGGCCTTAAAAACTTGAAAGAAAAGAGGCTAAATGTAGTTTTCTTTAATAATTTGTCTTCTCTATCATTAGACAAGATTTGAGAATTTAGGGAAGGGGGGCATTGGTGATAAGTTAAAGAGCAGCAGTTCATAGTCGTTCAGCCGCTAAGTCATGTCTGACTCTTTGTGACTCCATGGACTGCAGAATGCCAGGCTCCTCTGTCCTGCACTGTCTCTGGAGTTGCTCAAATTCATGTCCATTGAGTCAGCAATGCTATCTAACCATCTCATCCTCTGCTGTCCTCTTTTCCTTTTGCTTTCAATCTTTCCCAGCATCAGGGTCTTTTCCAATGAGTCAGCTCTTCGCATCAGGTGGCCAAAGTATTGGAGCCTCAGTCCTTGCAATGAGTATTCAGGGTTGATTTCCTTTAGGATTGAGTGACTTGTTCTCCTTGAAGTTCATAGTGGCAGTGATTTAACATGTATGATACCTAGATGTCCTATCGCCGAAGCAAAGACAATCTCAAAGGGTTCTGCTCCTCTCCTCGGAGTTGATCGCGTTCCAAGGCAGCGCTCCGGGCACTTGCCTGGAGGCTGCGCCCGGCTCGTCCACACCCTCTGCAGCTGCGGAGCTGGGAGAGTGTTACAGGCCTGCTGGCTTAGCCCCAAATGTCAACCTCATTTTCAGTTTACTGGCTCTTGTTGCTTTATGTCATGCTGACCTTACATGAGTTTGTTTGCTTTCTTTCTACTCATGGAGAGATGGGAAGGCATTACTTTTAGCTTTTGAAAGCTAAAGCTGGTTGAAAGCTTTAACTGACAAAAGACTTACAGAGAAATGTGAATCAAGCAGCTGAGAAAGCTTACCCTGTCCATTGCTTTAAAGAAAATGATTATTAACTGCAGTGTGATATCAGTATCATGGTCCACATTTAGATATATATGAGCAAACTATTTAAATGGTATTGTAATCTTTTGAAATTGCTCTTAATACATCAAATCCTAATATATCCAATTTAGCAAGCATAACTTTTTCTAAATGAAACCTACTTAAAATGTTTTCCTCTTGTCAATTACATATAAAGCTTTTTTCTTTCTATGAAATCTACTTACCTGTGAGTGGTTTTTGTTGTTGTTATGGATTATTTATAGAAAGCAGTAGTTTAAAACTTTTTGCCATTAAACTTTTACTAACTTCTCCCTCAGGAAGCTAGATTTTAAAGTATCTCCCCACCAAACTGTATTCATATTAAGAAATAATTGTTTTGTTTTCTTCACGTTTATTATTCAAAGAAATATCAATTAGAGTTGCTGAGTAATCATGTTGCATAGCAATCATGTCCACACTGATTTAATGGGTTTTGTGTAACTTTCACTGGGTAAATGAAAAAATGTTTTTTAAATATGTAATAGAAAAATAATCAATGGGCAGCTATCATAGCTTTCTCTAAGAGCTTTAAAATTCATGAGAAACACCAGAAGTTTTATGTAAAGTTAATATAATCATACCATATTCTCATCAAAACAGGGATATTCAGCTCTGCTTATTCTCTGTAGGCTAAGAATAGTATCCAATATTTACTTAAAATGGTGAGTCCTATATTTGATATAACTGAGGGTAGAAAGAGATTTTCAAGTGGCAGTCTTTAGAACTCATCATTTTCACCAATTCAGTTTCTTCTTATGAATTCCAATGCACATTTTCACTTTTTCTGACACATGCACATCCAGAAGAAAAGTCAGAACATAGAGGTTTTTTTTTTTTAATTTTTCATTGAAATTTGGGGAAAAAATAAGAAAAATATAAAAATTCTTCATATTTTACAAGGAGTATATACAATTTACAGAAGTGAAATGGAGAAGTACTCTAAACAGTAGTTTTTCGCCTTTATTATTGAGTGAACAATCATGCTAATGATACAAAATATGAATGATTATCTACAGTGATAACAATGTAAATGTTAGAAAAATAATCACATACTCTCCAATCATATAAAATATAAGTATGCCCGGAAGCTTACTTCTTGATTTTTAATAAAGATGACCATTTTCTAATTTGAGGGTACATAGTTTAGAAAAAAATCACTGATCTCTAAGTTTCTGTTTAGCTGCCAGTTAGGTGTCAACACTTAAAAAGCAGGGAGAGAAAAAGAAGAGGGGAGAAAGAGACAGGGAGAGAGAAAAGAGAGGGGGAAAGAAAGAGAAAGAGGGCAGGAAGGGAAGAATGAAGGAGGGACTACAAGAAAGAAAGAAGGGAGGAAGGGGGGAGGGAGGAAAAAGTTAGGAACAAATTATCTATTTCAACTCTGAAACTAAAAAAAAATTATTAATAGATTACATTAATATAAAGTAACTGACTCTCAGTTATCTATGTTAATAGAAAGAAAAAAGAAAAAGCTCTGAAATACAAAAACAAAAAGTTGTGGGGATTTTTTGCAAAGTTGAAAAGTCTTACATTAGGAGTCAGTTTTTAAATTTATTTATCTTATTTAGGAATCACTTTGTTCTTCACCAACCAGTTACAAACATTACTGTGTTGCATGTCGGTTATTCTACCAGAATGTGGAGATAAGCAATGCATACATTAGACAGCAATCCTACCTTCTCTGAGTTTACAGTTGGATGGGGACTGGACTCGGGTAGATAGATAGTTACAATGTTGTGTATTGAATGTCATGGTAGAGAAAGTACAAGGAGCGATCGGAGCACATGAGGGGCACCTAGGCTGAATTTAAGAGTGGACAAAGGCATCTTGATAAAAGGTTTCTCAGTCATGATCTAAAAGTGGTTTAATGATTAGTTGAGCATGCAGAATCAGCAGACCCCCAAGCCAGGATGAAAAGAGTATTCCAGGCAGGAGGTAACAGCACAGGCATGGACCTGACGGTGAGAGTACGGGGTGTGGGCTGATGATGAGGCAGAAGAAAACAAGGTCCAGGAAATTAGTGGTCTTGTACACCATGTTCAGTCATGTCGTCTTGACGCCTGTTTAAACAGGAGAGCAGCAGTTGCAGTATTCTAGTGGAAAATAATGGTCATAAACATAAGAGTTGGAGGTGATCATTTCCTCCTCCCTAGTTTTCCAGAGATTTAAAAAAAAAAAAAAAAGAATTGACAGAGTTTATGGAAATAGGTAAAATATGCCATATAAATTGTCAAACATAGGTCAGATGCCTGTTCTGTCACTGTTGAAATTTCAAAATTTTCTTTAAAAAAGATGATTAAAAAAACTAAGAAATTTAGTATACCAAGTTCTAGAATCCTATCAGTCCTTACCCCTCTGCCAATATCCTCACCTTTGCACATCTATTAAATCTCAAGATCCTGGGTTTTGCACAAAGGTAAGACTAGAACAGCTTAAGAATCAGCAAATGGGGGAAGAAAGGGAAACTAAGCTATATCCAGCTAAAAAAATAAATAAATAAAGATCTTTTGTATAGATCCTTCTTCAGATGCTGTTATTCAGTATAGTTGCAAGATAGTACGTACAAAAAATGCTTAGTTCTCTGCAAGGAGTCTTGACTTCTTGATAATGTCTTATTCATGAAGACTTCTTCGTGATGCCATCACAGAGTGAGGGGAGTCAAGGAAGGAGGGCTGGTGAGTGAGAGAGTGGGGAAAGAACTTGGCATGAAAATAGCATATTTATCACCTTTCGTTTCACAGAGGCTTATTTTGAATTACCTCCTGCAGTTTCCATCCAGTGCTGGTCTTCCTCTTCACTTCCACTAACCCGCGACAGCTAGGAAAAGGGAGACACTTACGTGGGGCCGTGGCCCTGGGAAGGGGTCTTCTTTCTCCTGGACCTCACTGGCCTCGCCCGTCCCTCACCACGCCTGGTCATCAGAACCCACCACTGTCACCTCTTGATTAAGACACTGGCTCATAAACGCATCTGTTCTCTTTTATCCAGGAAGGCAGGGTGCTGTGACTTGTCTGATTTTGTCTGATTGTCTGACTTGTCTGATTTTGAAGAAATCTTCCGTTCCTTCCTGGCTCAGCACATCCTTCTGAGGCCCAGCTGCTTTCCCCATCTGGCTTCTGTGCGTGGTCACCTTTTCTGCGAAGCCACCACCCAGCTGGCACCATGTTGAATCCAAGCTTTCCTGAGATGCTTATAGACTTTATAGCCATGCACAAAAGCCATGGTTTTCTTGGATTTCCCCTGACTTGTCTGGGTGTTCTTTAGCTCATCCCACTTCCTTCAAAACTGGGATGCTATCATACTCTTCCAATTCCCTCTTCTGAATCACAGATGCTTCTCACTTCCTCTTCCTGTCTGTTGAAAGCTTCCCCTGGGTCTTAGACTGAGTCTTCTTCATCTATTCCTGGGAATCCTTTCTGTTTGAGTCCACCGCTTGAGGATGTCTTTGAGATTTAGAGAATCTTTTTTTTTTCCCCCCCTTGGAAAGTCCCATTCTCCAGACTTGTCTTGCTCTAGATTTCAAGGACCGATTGTGCAATGAGAAGGTGAATATCAATTTCCTTTAAGCATTTCTGCTGTAACAGTTCTAATTCTTCTTGGAGCAACATGGCTGCTTCGAACTGACTAGGACCAGGTGTCAAAATAAAAAACACAAAAATTAATATAGCTCAATAAATATATTCTTTGGATGTGCTTTTGGAATATGAATTTTTCTGTCAAGAGGGTGACCCTCTCCCTTCCCCTGTACAAGCCTGGTTCTGTGTGTGTGTGTGTGTGTGCTCAGTCATGTCCGACTCTTTGCAACACCATGGACTGTAGCCTGCCAGGCTCCTCTGTCCATGGAATTACTGGATGATAACAAATGCATACCTATAAAAATTATAGCATAGTGGGCTTGTAATGGCATCATCACACTTATTTTTAATCTAATGCTTTGCACTCACCTGAAAGATTTAGTAGACTTCTTTACACATAGTTGATTTTTACATTTTGTTATGTTGAAGTTGATGAAAAATCCTCTCTATTCCTTGAGTAAAACTAGTGTAATATTTGGCAAGAGATACAAGGAATCATCATTTTCCTCTCTCAAGATCCATACCCCTTTAGGTTTCCATTGCTACTATCCTATTTTCAGTAGATTGTAGTGTTAATACAGAAGATTTATACCTTGAAAGATATTTTAGCCCCTATATACTTCTTGAGTCCAGTTCCACACTCCTAGATCCTCATTTTTAAGTGGAGAGATGATATTTGAAATTCATTTGAGCTTCTTATCGAGAGGATTAGACTCTCCTTTTATGTATGCCTGGCACGGGTTCCCTGGTGATGGTCGGGTGACAAATGCAAAAGTAAGAATCAGGCGATAGTGAGCACCTGATGATATAGTTACATACTTATTTTCAATCTAATGTTCAAAATTCCGCTTTGTTTTTACACTAGAGGTAGACTTCAGAGAAAATATTTTGTGATTCACATGAAAAAACTCAGTCAGTCTGCTCCACTTGACCAGGGGTCTGACATTAAATTGGTTTGTAGTTTGAAAGTGAAAAAAATATATATTTTCCAAACAACAATTTACCACTAATTAATTAGTATTCTTACTTGTTTGTTTGAAGTTAAAAATAAACACGTCTGTCTTTCTTAATGAATTAGAGCACCTGAAACCTCAATACAGTTATATACAAGATGCATAAGAATCATCAGTACATTCTATTTTATGAGTCACTTTAAATTTATAATCAACATTTCAGGTTGTATGGTAGTGAATGTGGTAAAATTATATAGGTTATATATTATATAGGTAATATACTTGACTGTGTATGTTTTAATGAAGCAAGGACTGACTCTCAAGACAATTACATTGAACCCCGCTAATTGTTCATGAAGACAGAATGCACTCAACTGTTTTCTAATAAGATTCAATAATGCAGTGTATCACACTGGTGAAGTAAAAGGTTTAATATTTATTATACAAAATATTATTGATTTTCATATGAAATTTAATGTACTTAACATTAAAGTGAAAAGAATGTAATTGTTAACAAAGTATTTCAGACAATTACTGTGAATTTGGTTTCATTACTATAAATATAGTTTAATACTGGACATATGCAAATATGCTCCTTTGGTAAATAAGTTCCTGTTGAAGTCATACATAGTTGTTTAAAAACATTCCCTTGATAGCTCCTTGTAAGATCAGAAAACATCCCTGCTGCTGCTGCTGCTAAGTCACTTCAGTCGTGTCCGACTCTGGGCGACCCCATAGACGGCAGCCCACCCGGCTCCCCTGTCCCTGGGATTCTCCAGGCAAGAACACTGGAGTGGGTTGCCATTTCCTTCTCCAAACATTCCTAGCATCAGTGAAATACGGTGTGAGTATATATTCAGTCTTCATTCATAGAACCCCACTGCTTCTGCTTCTTTTAATGTGTTGATATCAATTCCTGCTTATTTAGATCAGGAATCAGTATGCATTCAATAAATATCACCAGTGTTTTTAGCTGCTACTTAAGTAGATGCTGTGCACAGACCTTGTATGGGAAGGAGTTTTACATACATTATCTCTAGTTCTTATAGTAAGCTTTGCAAGTTAAATATTGAGTTCCATTTTACAGTAGAGAAGACAGAGGTTCAGAGTAGTTCACTAAATTTGAAAAACAATTTCTTGCACTATTGCTCTTCAAAAAAAGAGAAAAAAGGACATCCTGTCACTTTTTTTCCAAATTAAATTAGTTTTCCTGGCATACATATTAAATCTTTTGTAATAGTTTTTATTTGAGAAATGAAAAAACAAAATCGCGCTTATTAATAGATGTGCTGTATGTTTAAGCCTCATGAAGGTGAATTGGCTTTGGAATTCTGACTAGAAGTATAAAAAGCTTCTGGAATGGGGAGTCACTTTTCTGGGGAAACCAAAATATAAATAACATCAATTTCCCAACATTATAGCTTCTGTTCAGGAATTCATCAAATATCCAAAGAAGCTCAGCTCCTCCCCTACTAAATTTATTACTAAAGATTTAAGTCAGATTTAATCACTGGAAATTATATATAGAGAAAGACAGATAGAAATTTGTGCAAGCAGTTAATTGACATGGTCTGTGTAGTTGTAAAAATGGGTCTTTTATTGATAGAGAAATAACTTTGGATTGAACAGTTCACTGATAGCTTCTAGGTCTTAAAAATTACTAGAATACAGTGCCTTTTGAAATATATACATATTAAGGTATATTTTAAAATCCTACTCAAAGTGAAATTAGGGAGTATAATATACATCCTTAAAAGTCAAAGTTTCTTGATTTGTAGCCTCAGGGTGGCTCCAAGTGCCTTGGCAATGAGTGCTTTTTAGTGGTCGGAATTTTGAGGATATATTCTCAATATTTCCATTATTATATTTACTAAGTGGTTTTGATAAATTGATGCCTTAGTGCCTGTCCTACTTCAAATATCTTGCTTTATGTTTTAATCCTTATGTACCAAAAGGTTAAGGTAAATAACCATCTAATCTTTATTTAAAGGTAAGACAGATATAGACACAAAGTATTTTTGTGGAAAATTACTTAAAGCTGTACCGTGTTCTAGATAAAGAGAAACAATTGTGATAAATATAAAATTATTCATAGAATTCATATTTAAATTTTGAAATTCTTCCTGAATTTATTGACGGTTTTAGCGGAACTGCATGATGAAATTGTTTCTTTTAAGTAAGATTTAAATCAGACCAATGTGGATGATATGGAATAGAAGAAATGTTTTTATTTGTCAGACTTATTTTGTTTTTCACAAATTTTACACATTTCCTAATGGTGACAATGACTTAAAGATGTACTCTTCTTGCTGAAACATTATATAGTCATAAATAATTTATCAAAGGAAAGAATAATTTTAAGAATTTGGATCAATGTCCAAAAAGTATTAGATTTTTTGTGAAATTTTTATAGTTTACAAGCCATTATTACAGTTATTCAAGTTCTTAAATGACATTTAAATTACTGAAATTATGCATAGTAAGAAATTCATATTATCTAAATTCCCACAAAATGTGAGAAAATATAGAAAAGGGGGAAAATCTATAAATTATGCAACAAAATTTAAGCTGAGGGTAGAACTACTATATTCACATTAAATTGAGCCATGGTATCTACAGTTAGCTTGGTCAAATTTCGGAATTTTGGTTGAAGTATGTTGTTCATTTATTAAAGGATAATTATCACTAAGAATTTTTAATAATAATAATAATAATAATAATGACCTGGTTGATAAAAGGTAAACATGGAGTGAACCAAAACATGCATACTTGTTTATCTCGTAAATAGAGGTCTAAGCACCAGTTTCAAATAATTCTTAAGATTACCCAAATGCATGTAGAAAAAACAAACAGCAGTATTGCACTTAGTTTTAAAAGATTCGTCACTTCCCTAAAATGTAATGCTTTGTGATCATAGTATCTGTCTCCAATTCTTTGAAGCACAATGTCTTCACCTGTCTAGCAGAGAATATTTCAACAGCTTTGCTTTTAAGTGAGATGTCTATAAAATTCCTTCGCACACTGTAAAACACTATATAGATATATTTTTTCTAAGAAATAGATAAGCACATGCTGAAAATCCTTAATAGTTACAACATATATTTTATGAGGTAGGTAGTTAACATTAGTAAATCAACCTTTGGTGGCCAAACAAATATGATTTTTGATGACCAAACCAATAAACTCACTGATACAGCTCCTTATTTGTTGAAAAGCCATAAAAGTGAAAATCCTCACCCCGCCAGTGAGAATGCTGATCGGGCAGAGAGGCCGGGAGAGCAGGCAGTGTGTGGAGTCCCGCTGGGGGCTGGGCCCCCCAGTCCTGTGTGGACCTCCAAGCTGCTAAGCGCAGGCTTGAACTTGTGCACCTGCTCATTCTGCTCCACAACGACCTGTCACAGGCGATTGCTAAGAGGGCTTTTTCTTAAAAAAAAGGAGTCTTGTCCAAAATGGTTGTTTGCACATCCCGTGAATTTTTCTTCCTTCCAAATGGAGACTCATGTTCATAACTACTATTTAAAAGGACTTCATTTAAAGCACATTTTATGAAAATAAAATAATTCCATGTTTAACGTTCATGTATACTTAATATCTTCTCTACAAGTAACTCAGTTAATAGAGTGTTTTTTAATAACAAATATGTTTCACAGTGAGGAAACTGGCCCAAGTAGAGGTGTTCTGGGGACAGGAAGAGGTTATTGTTTGTTTCTAAATTATCTGAGTTGGCCATCTAAGACTCTTGTCTGGTGGTTCATTTTACCGTTGCTGTGGAGATACAAAATAAATTTCTTCCAAAAACGAAGAAAATACTCAATTCAGAAGCTATTCATATTTACATCATTTTTCATATTTTTAATAACTTTCTTGCATAGAATAAAGTTGCATATATCATGTGGAACTATAACTCTAACTTATTGCAATGTCAAGTTATCTATACCGAAGTAGGGCTTTTGTTGAAAGTATTCTGGGATGCAGAATGTCTCAATTCCACACGCATGCCTGAGTGCAAGCTCACATACACAGCAATCTAGAGAAAGATGTAGCTAAGTTCCTTTTACAAGAGAAAACAAGGGTCATCAGTGCAGGCTAAAATACAGGCTAAAAAACTTGTGTCCTACACTGTGCTCTGACACTTCCTCCTGCGCCAGTGTGAGTTACCCGACAGTTACCCTGTCCGAACCTCATTTTCCCTGTCTGAAAACTGAGGACATATGATATACAGGTATCTCAAACGTTTGGAACTTACAGTGCTGTTCACTGTATTGTAGACTCTTTAACTTTGCCTTTTCTTTACATTGAAATCTAGACAAAAGTAGTTCAATCTAACTTTTAACAGATCTTTAATTTATATCTTGGCTTTGTTTAACTTCATGCAATTTGAACTTGAGTGTTCCCATTTAGTTTCTGAAAAAAATGAAAGGAAAACTTACTCTTTATTTCCTAAACATCTGTCAATAATCTGAAAATTATAGTACTTAAAGAAATTTCCCCAGAGTGATTTTTACCCTCTCAGTTATAAAATTGGATACCTATAGTATATAACACTAATGAATCTTAAAATATTGACTTCTGATATTTTCAAACCTAATGTATTTTTCCTGCATTAAAACCTACTTTTCTGTACTTTATTGTCAGTAAATTCTAATTCTCTGAAATAGGGATTTGTGTCTGATACGCAAAAACAATATTCCTTTCGTCTTTCCAGCTCCTCTCTACACATTCCCTTTAATAACACCTTGGTTCTGAAAAACAAATTACGTTTTCCATTATACTTTCTTGAAGTTGATTTTAATGATATAATTCAAAATGTTAATTTGCATTTTAATTCTTCCCAGTTATATTCATATTATCCTATTGTTATAACTGCTTAAAATAATAAGCAAATAGCTTCAAACCATACCCCAAGGATAAATGGTTTAGACGGGAATACAGAAGTAATTTTATTAAATCCAAGTTAATTGTGAAATAATTTCAACTGAAGATTAACAGTGTGCATGATAAAGGTAAAAATTATTTAAAAATCATCTTCAAAATGTGTATTTCAAATTAATAGTGTCTTCTGTATTAATTTGAAAGTCATTATGTTTTAATTGTTCTCTGAATCAGTATATTTTTCTATATGGAATTTTTGAATGACATGAAAAGAACATTGTACCTCTAGAGATGTATAAGTTAATTCATCTTGTAATAAATAGAAGTTTATCATTTAAAACATTACTGTTAAAATGCGTTATTAATGCTGATATATTTTATTCACTTCTGCATATCAGATTCATTATTTTAACCACATTCCAAACATCACAGTCTAGTATCTAAATTGATCCTCTTACCCAGATATATGTTGTACTTGAATATCTTTTTAATTATATATGTAATATGTTTCTTCCCTTTTTTCTCTCATTATACTGTTTAAGGTGATTTAAAGCAAAAGTATGTTCAGAGAGTCATAGGATGTTAGAGTTACACTGGCCTTTAAAATTCCTCTGGTTCATGAGTTCTGTATCTGTGGTTCAAGGAGTGGCTTTGAGGCAGCATAAATCCCAAAACAGTCTGTGTATAATTTTAGTGTTCATATATACATGTGTTTTCCATTGCTTTCATTAACTTTTTAACTCAGCAACAACAACAAAAATTTGTAAGGAAACAAATCAATTCTACCACCTCATTTTGCAAGTAAAGAATCTGAAGCTCAAATGAGAGCACAAGTCATCCAAGGCCATAGAGGTTGTGAATGTAATAGTTGGAGTCAGGTACCAATTTGTAGGTTGACCACTGAATGTCACCAATCAGGTAGAACTCCCCACAGAGGTGGGTTTTCAGCTGATATAGAGGCTGGTAAATTGCAAGTTCCCTTTAATTTTTGTTTATATAGATTTGAGTTTAGTGAATTTAACCTCCCATTTCAGTTAGCATCACAATATTATTATGATACAACTGTAAGATAATTATCATTTTCTATCCATATTTTATGGATTAATATGTATAGCAATAAAATATGGATTTTTTGAAAAATTGAAATGAATTTCTCATATTTCTGCAGATAAATGAAGTTGTTTTGGGACACGTTAAACTTCTATCATGCTTTTTCTCAACCAAAAACAATGATAAAATGATAGAAGTAGGCATTTCTGCTCCACTGATGATTATCTTGGACCTAGTCATCAATAAATGTGTGAAATCTTTTACTTTCTTGTTTTCCAGGCTAAAAGAGAGACAAAAGCAAAGATCAGAATAAAGTTTAATGAAGAGTTTATTAGTTCTAGAAATTTGTAACTTATCTACATCTCTCATCACTAATTTGCACAAAATTCAGTAGAGTGATTTCATATATAAAATGAATAAATGAATGATCTCTGTATGTATTTTTTGCTTTGAAATATTTAAAATCACAGTTTTGTAGACCTGGAAGAAGAATGAAACTGCATTGTCTTTCATAAGTGACCAAGATTAAAAAAAAAAGAGGAAGAAGATGTAGGTTGTCAATTAAATGCTTGATCCAATGACCTTTAAAATAGAATCCTATTTTAATGAATGAAGGTCTATTAATAAATTGATTAAATTTATTAATTTAATTTAAAAATTAATTAAAATGATTAGGGGGGAATGAAATAGAAAACATTTCTTCAGACCATCTAAGGACCTGAAAAATGACAAGATGGAATGTCCCTCACTGTTCCCAAGAAATTAACCAATATACATCAAGGTTGTATCATGTGCCATTCAAGATCTTAAAGGGTTATCTAAGTAGAAGACAAAGTCCATCCACATTTAACTCATGATCTTATTAGAGCTGAGGAGTACTACACACATGATAAAAACTCAAGGAAATTTATGCCATTTTATAACTGAATCTTAAATCATAGGTTTCAATTCTAGTGTTATAATTCAGGGAAGAGAGAGTGGTTAGTGTAGCCCAAAGGAACGTAATCTGGAGCTGAGTCTGTTGGGCTTGGAAAAGCTGACAAAAAAGAAAATAGCAAGTCAAAGTGGTAGCATGAAATGCTTCATAGTTGCAAACTTTTGACAAAGTCCTTGGAGAACAAGGGCAATGAAAAAGCCAATGAACACAGAAGTGCTTGAGTATCTGAGAACTTCATATTATGAAAACAACATATTATTAAGAAGAGGCCTAAGACAAGTATCTTAAGTAAGAAAACTACCATGGTTTGACAGTGTCATTAAAAAGATGTTAAATAAATAAGAAAAACAAGAAAGATTATTCAAAGAGAAAACTTAGGACTTGAAAAAAGAATTAAACTGTATTATCACATGAAAAATGTTGCAGTAAATAAATCTTGTTCCCACAGTCTTCTGCAAGAGCTTTTCATTTTAGGAATTATTTGATAGCTAATTCTTCCTCAAAGCTCTGTTGCTGCTATTATGACTTATTTTTGTGTTTATTTTCCAAATAAAAATTTCAACATCTGAGAAACACAAACCCAACTATGTCAACAGAGCAGCCACTCACTTTACAAGCTACCCAAAGAGAGACAGAAAAAGAGCCTGAATACGTGCTGGAGGTGGGAGGCAGGGTGGGTGAGTTGGTCCCACAGCAGACTGTGGTCCCTTGTGGCGTCAGAGTCCTTTCATTGCCAGGAGAGGCAATTGAAAGGAAAGGTAACAAATCAGCTTCTCAATTACATTAACAAAGGCCTCAGCTTCCTATGTACAGTACTTTTAACACTCCTCTTGTTCTAGCTGTGAAGGTCAATGACCATTCCCATGAATCTTTGTGTGTTTATATCAGAAGTACAATGTGAACTTTGGCAAAGAAAGTGGCTCTGGGTTAGCTGGGCTTTTTAGGTAGTTACTGTAAATACAATTGAAAGCTAGCTAATTTTACACTATTGCTAAAGAATGAACACGTTTATTAATGGCATCCAAAGGCTCAGAAGTGATCCCAGAGAGCTGTGAAAGCAGAGCTCTGTCTTTTGCACCCACACTGCTACTGTGTCTCTGCCATTTCCCTTACGGCACCTTCCACGTGTCTGCAGGGGCTTAGGAAACTCAGTCAACCCCAGGCACACGAGCCTGCCCCAGCCCAGGTATTTGCCGCACACTATACCTGTCCACACTCACTCCCTGCAAACCCACTCAGAGAACTGCTTCATAGGAAGCAACTGATCAATTAGTAGTCTCAGAAGTAAATAAATTAAAAAATATACACCTTCCTATCACATCTATTTCATAAAGGAAAACATGTCCTATCCATAGGAAATAGTGTGATTTCTGTATTAGGCATAGGCCTCTTGGGGAGAGGTTTCCTGGATAGGGAGGTCTTGGAATTTAGTTCAATAAAAAGGTATTTTTGAAAGGATTACATTTTTTGGTGATGAGGGCTCCTATGGCTAGAAATAGTCCAGAGTAATGAAGGTCTAACATCTCTCCAGTTACTGCTATGAGAGAAGATGCAAATACTTTCCAATGAGATTAAAACTGTTACACAAGTGGGCCCTGATAACACTTCCACATAAATAAATGTGTATTTATTTCTTAGGGTCTGTTGGAGATCCTGAGAAGTAAATAAGACAATAAATGTGTTAAGAGTCCACAATTCATGTTTATTGTTTTAAGTGTCCAAACATCTTACAAATAATAGACTTTAGGGCAGGAAAGGACTGGGAAACGAAAGTGAACCCCACCCCCCCCTTTTTTTTTTACCTTGGCAGATTTGTGGGTGTTATGAGTTGGGTTTTGAAGGGAGCAGTATGGTTTAGAGTGAATCAGTACCCAGCTGAGTTCCACGGGTCCAGCCAGCACCTATCATTTACTCCATCCCTTGAACTGTCAATGTGCTCTGTTTTTTGTTTTGTTTTTTTTTTTCCTTCTTAAAAGGTCAAAAAGAGGTGCTTCAACTAGAAATATGCTTTTTAAGAGTACATTAATTCAGGTAATACTTGCATTCTACAACATAAAGTTTTAGCATATATCAATTGTGCATGTAAGTAGGCAAGTTGTACCACTCAGTTAGGTATAATTCTTAAATTTAAAACAGGTGAAGAGAAATAAGAACAATGAAATCAATGGTAACAATTTCCCATGAGTGTCCTCCTCTGCTTTGCTATTTGTCTTTTAAGTCTTTTATATCCTTTGAGGATTGAATCGAAATCTCCTTTCCTAGGATGATTTCCCTAATCCTTTCAGTAAGGAGCAATGTCACCTTCCTAGGAAGACCTTTCTTAGTGTGGTGGCCACAGAAGGCCAAGAAACACTGGAGAGGCTTTGCTGAGAGACAGGGGCCAAACACTCGCCAGTCAGTTTTGCTTCCCAACATCACTGACTCTTTTGTTACAATATCCCAGGAAATACCTATTGTGCTCTATGGAACTCTATGGAAAGGTTTTAATAAATGAGAGTCTTAGTTTGTTTAAAAATTTTATAAAGAAATTTAAAAAAAATTAAAATCCAAATATTTTAAGCTGTTCCTTCTTACCTCATACTATTTATTCTACTTATCTATTAATAGTATATTTCCTATAGGACTATCTTTCATTTTAAATAAGACTCGGGTATCTTTGAGATTTAAAGCACCAGGAATAAAAACAAAATAGGCACTAAATCTTTTAATGGAACATGAAAAAGAATATATATATATATATATATATTTTTATGTGTATGTATCACTGAATCACTTTGCTGTACAGCAGAAATTATACATCAACTTTGCTTCAATAAAATTTAAAAAAAAATAAAAAACAAAACACATAATGACATAGAAGTAGTAATTCAACTTCTCCCCTTAAATAATGCCTATGGATTCTTACACCATTAGAATTTAATTTAGCATGCCTTCTTCACTTCTTCAAGCAGCAGCTGACATATTAATAATTGCTCATATTTGGATTGACTTCTACCATTTGAAAAGCTTACATAATCACTGTCTCGTGTGTCGTCTGGAAAAGCATCCCTGATGGAAAGCAAGAATTTATTATCACAACATTTTTGAAGCACAGAAAATGAAACTCAGAAAGCTGTTCCGCCTCATCCAGTGGTAACGAGCTGAGCATGAGAAGGAAAAGCTTTAGTCCCTCTTCCAGTCCATTCCACTCTCCTCTTTCAGCTCCAGGTTTGCTTACGGTTAGACTAGCCTCTTCTTTGTTGGAACAGGTCAGTCTGGAGAACAATCATAATTCTATTCTTAACATTCATAGAGACGCTGGCTGCCAGTCAGGCTGACCATGTGATTTAATTTTTAAATTTAAACCATTTTCTAGAATTTTTTAAAAACCGCGTGAAAAGCTTTGAACAAGCATACCTAGCAGTGTTGTTTTCCTCCACCATTAAATGAAGGTTTTGAAAGTCTGGTATTTAAAACTATATTTATCCTATTCATCTATGTTATCCCAGGCAGCAGTGGGATAGCTAGCCTTGCTAGCAACATGGAAGATTTTTATTTAGTATTTTTGATTCTCATCTGAGAATGCCTACCTATTAAATTTGCATCTTTTAATGCATTTCTAAGACAAATCACTTGATACAACCAAGAAACCGAGCACACATTAGGCCAGTTCTGGTATCGTGATTAAGAGGAAAATTATCATCAATATTGGTGGAAATTATGCCTTAACTAGGGCTAAAAGAAGCAACGTGAATGTAACTTCCCATGAGAGGCACTAGTTATGAAGAAAAAATAAAGACTTCTAAACTTATACTTTCTTGTTATTTGTTGTTGTTTAGTCGCTAAGTTGTGTCTGACTCTTCTGTGACCCCTCGGACTGTAGCCGGCCAGGCTCTTCTGTCCATGGAATTCTCCAGGCAAGAATAATGGAGTGAGCTGTCATTTCCTTCTCCGGGGGATCTTCCAGACACAGGGATCAAACCCAGACCTCCTGCATTGCAGGCGGATTCTTTAAGGTCTGAGCAACCAGGGAAATAACCCTTTCTTGTTATTGCAGTTTCTTAAATTTATTCCACGTCTGTAAAATTTAGATAATACTTTTCTTTCTAGGATTGATATAAGAACTGATAATAATAGAAACTGTTTATTAAGGGGGCTTCCCTGGTGGCTCAGACGGTAAAGAACCCACCTGCAGTGCAGGAACCTGGGTTTGATCCCTGGAGAGGGAAGATCCCCTGGAGGAGGGGCTAGCTGTCCACTCCAGTATTCTTGCCTTGAGAATTCTGTGGAAAGGGAAGCCTAAGGACCATTTCTTGTAGTACTAATAATCTATGGGATATTTTATTAGTGTTCCTGTGTTATAAGTTAGAATATTAGGGTTTAGAAAATCAAGATTCAAATCCAGGAAGTTGGAGTTTAACCACAAGTCTCTCTGCCCTCTGTGAGGTGATTATACTGACATAGAATAAAACCATCAATACAGGTGATGCTCACAAGAGGGAAAAAAGTCAAGTAGAAGAATTCTATGAAAATGTAAAGTCCTTACCCAGAGAACAGAAAGTTCTTTTTTTCCCTTTTTTATTACTGAGCCCTTTGACTATCATTACATAAAAAGGAAACAAGCAGCTTCCAGGATTTCTTGCATGAGTCTGAAGGGTCCCAGGTCTATACGCCTGAAATGAAATGACTAAAATGACAGGCTAGCCTGGAGCCCGGGACAGTCAGCATTCGAGAGGTGAGGCCCTCCCTTCTCTTTGCAGTGGCCATGCCCCACCCCATAACCGCTCCACTCTTACTCAGAAACAAGCAATTCCACGCCGTGAGGACATTTTTTTAATTTTGAAGAGTTAATTCTAATAGATTTAATCTATGTTTTAAGAAGAATTTGCCAAATCCCACCTCAGCATAGGTCTGTGGCGTCCCTCGCCAGAACAAAGAAGTGGCAGAGAAAACTCCTCTCCCCCACCGTCTCTGAGTGGATGCTCCTAACGAGAAAACAGAAGGCAGTGGTATGGGTTAAAATGTGGAGGCAATGATATTTCAGTAAAGTGTGCTTCACAGTCACAAAGACTTGATATTGATTACAACTGGTCCTGAACCTGAGGATCTCAGGCTGAAAGATGCTGGACACTGGGTAAAAAATTCAAGTTTATTTATTTTTTTTCTGAGACCCCAGTAAGCCTCTTTTAGATGACCGTTTAAAATGTTCATGTTCTTGACCACCTCCTGGTCACACGCAATCATCTTTATTTCACACAGAAGCCAATTTTTCCCCTGCCCACTCACTGTGCCAATGAGATAATGCAGCTTTTCCTCAGCACCTTTAGTGCTCTCCTGTTTGTCCACAGCTATCTGCATCCAACTCTGCCAACTAGACATTTTTTTTTTCCTAATGGAGCCTGTCTGTTTACTTGTAAGGCAAATGAGGAAGTTGTGTTGGCGGCAAGAGCTTCAGACATTGGTAAGAGTTTCCTCATTCAAGAAGACCTATTCTTCAACCAGAAGAAAGGAACAGAAAGGTTGAAGCCTTCCCCTAAATTTACTGAACTCAAAGACCATGAACGGTAGCCCACTAGCTGCATTTAAGATTGTGTTGCTTGGTCCAATAAATCTTTTAACATTCTGAAATATCTGCCAACACTCTGAAAGCAAGGGATTACAGACAAATACCCAGATTTCAGCATCTCTCAAAAAATCAGAAAAGCCTACATTTTTGCATGGCGACACCCACTTATTTAATCCCCCAATAGTAAGTAAATGTGGTGAGAGGACATCTGTTCTAAAGAGAGGGAAACTGAGGCACAGAAAGACCATGTAGTTTTCCCCAAGTTACAGATAGTAAACCAGAAGGCCGGGGCCTGAGTGCAGACGGTCTGGCTCCTGAGCCCCTGAGTTCCACATCTCTCCTGTCTCCTGCACTGACACCAGCAGGGAAACCTTGCTTCTCTCCAGCCCCACCTGTTAGGGAGGGAGGTAAACCTTTGGGGTTTTCCCAGGTGGCTCAGTGGGAAGGAATCTGCCTGCCCACTGTTTATAATTGCCAGGACATGGAAGCAATCTAGATGCCCATCAGCAGACAAATGGATAAGGAAGCTGTGGTACATATACACCATGGAATATTACTCAGCCATTAAAAAGAATACATTTGAATCCGTTCTAATGAGGTGGATGAAACTGGAGCCCATTATAGAGAGTGAAATAAGCCAGAAAGATAAACACCAATACAGTATACTAATGCATATATATGGAATTTATAAAGATGGTAATGATAACCCTATATGCAAGACAGAAAAAGAGTCACAGATGTATAGAACAGACTTATGGACTCTGTGGGAGAAGTCAAGGGTGGGATGATCTGAGAGAATAGCATTGAAACATGTATATTATCAATTGTGAAACAGATCTCCAGTCCAGGTTGGATGCATGAGACAAGTTCTCAGGGCTGGTGCACTGGGATGACCCAGAGGGATGGGATGGGGAGGGAGGTGGGGGGGGGGGGTGGGTGGCGGGGATCGGGATGGGGAACACATGTAAATCCATGGCTGATTCATGTCAATGTATGGCTAAAACCACTACAATATTGTAAAGTAATTAGCCTCCAACTAATATAAATAAATGAAAAAAAAAGAAAGAAATCTGCCTGCCAATGCAGGAGACATAGGAGAGATGGGTCCAATCCCTGAGGCAAGAAGACCCCCTGGAGGAAGAAATGAAGCCCACTCCAGTACTCTTGCCTGAAAAGTCCCATGGACAGAGGAACCTGGAGGGCTACAGTCCATGGGGTCCCAGAGAGTCAGACACGGCTGAGCAGCTAAGCACGTGGAAATCTGTTAGTTGTTAGTAGGTCTGTGCCTTTTAAGTACAGCATTCTCTAAGTCATGACAGCCTTACTTGGCTCACTTTGCACTTTTATATTACCTGCCTGAACTCTAAGTTTGGCTGTAAGATCCCTGCTAATCCATGCTTTCTTGGCCATATCCCTGTCAGTAGATTCTGTCTTTCACCTTTTAAATTTTACTGAGGAGTACTCTGGGAGGAGAAGTACACCAGTTTATAAAAGTTTCATAACAAACTATATGATAGATATTATCTCTATTTTTTCTGATGGAGAAACTGAAGCTAACAGAGAAGGGCTGCACAGAATTAGACAACTAAGTCCATGGCTAAATGAGGACTCCAACCTGGTTTTCTGACCCCAAGCCCAGCCTCATCTCCATTTAATTGCTATTGACCACTGAAGCTTGTGTCAAGACATTTGGTGACAAGAACCAAATGACTGGAAGAATCAACACATATACTTAAATACAATTTATACTTAGAAATTAACGAGCAAACATGTTATGTGAAGCTAAGGAGGACTTCAGTCTTCCTTGACAGTGAGAGAGCTGAGGCTTTGCATAAGTGCAGAGAGAAACACTGGGTTGGGAGCTGGGAGGTAGGGAAGCAGACCCCTCCAAGGCACCCACTCACCGGGTCACTTTGAGACGGGCCTGGGGCCTGGGGCCCTTTGCTGCCATGCTACGATGCTTGCACCTGAGCACACCTCTGCTTGAGCGACAACATACAAAGAGACTCTGTGGAACTATAACTGCGTGCATGCCCAGCTGGGGCAAATTTTGGACCCAAAAGATACAAGGAGACCAAAACACCCAACTGCCACTTTTGAGGAACCTGGGGTCAAAAACAGGGTGTTGGGAGCAGAAGCAGGATACTGACACGCCCCCTGCACAGAACACCACCTAAGGGGTGGGCAAAAACAAGCCACCCCTCTGGCCCAACCCCTGGGCAATCCTACCTTCACTCTACTTTCACCTGCAGGAAGGGAGCACCTAGGGAACCTGGTGTCTGTTCTGGCTCCTCCCTGCTTGTTGGGGCAGGGGCCCCAACCAGCCTAGCGTGAGTTTCTTGTCTGGCCTCCATCCAATTTCCACTGGGGGAGGCCAAGAACTCTAATTGGTAACAGCATGAAAGTGAAGTGAGGTGAAGTGACGTGCAAGTTGCTCAGTCGTGTCTGACTCCTTGTGACCCCATGGACTATCCAGATTGTGGAATTCTCCAGGCCAGAACACTGGAGTGGGTAGCCTTTCCCTTCTCCAGGGGATCTTCCCAGCCCAAGAATTGAACCCAGGTCTCCGCACTGCAGGCAGATTCTTTACTAGCTGAAAAGGTCTCCTGTTTATCCCACACCTCCGTATGTACTCAGCATTTTATAGCAGTCTTCAGACATAAGTGGCAGCATCCTCCATTCAGAGACAGTCAGCTCTGTCTCTCTGCAACCCCTAAATTTTCTCTTCCTTCTCCCTTCTCCCTCTTTTCCCCTAAGTCTACCTTTTCTGACTATTTTCCCTGGCCTTTCTGTCCTAAGTCTATTTTGTCCATCTGAAGTAGAGCATCTCTCTGGAAAGTACTTAGAGATGAATACAGAGAAACGATTTATAATAGACAATGAACTGTATCTAGGTGAAAAGTGTTCCTATGGGCCATTTGCTGTAATACATACCTTTTAAAGCAGATTTATCATATTCTTATGGAATCACAAATAAAACTCATTATTATTAACAAAATACTCATTTTAAAGGTTAGTTTACAAATCTATATTATATAATTGCATTGGTGATTTCAGCATTTGAACATATAAATGGGGAGAAGCATAACACAGTGAAGGTCTGAAATGGGTACATTCATCAACCATACGTATTAAGTCATATCTCAAACATTGAGCCTTTCATATCAGGGTTCCTGGTTCCTTCAAAGATGCAGGTGAAACTAGCAGCACTCAGCCACCATGTATGTTAAGTACAGCATTTTTTCATGATTGATATTCTTCAGTTCTGCAAATGGTTTAGTAGAATCACTGACCGTAGCTGAAACTCAACTGTACTGCTTAACCAAATATGGTTTTTTCCTCACAAAACAGCACAATTTGCAGTTATATTCCACAATAACATAAATAACCCAGGCTCTTTCTTGCTTTCACCTTTAGGGCCACAAAATAGGTGCTTCACCTCCAGGCTCTCATCCAATTTCCAGGCAGGAAGAATAAGAAGAGAAATCACAATGAAAAAGGGTGTAGTACTTAATAAAAAAAAAAAACAAAAACTGAAACCTGCACAGAAACTTCCCATTTATAACTTTTACTTACATATTAGTGGCAGAAACTGCATCAGATAGTCTTCATATTGCAAAGGAGTCCAGGAAATACAGTTCTTCAACTGGGCATATCATCTCCTTGCTGTGCTGTGCTTGGTCACTCAGTACTGTCTGACTCTCTTGAGACCCATGAACCAGGCACCTCTGTCCATGGAATTCTCCAGGCAAGAATACTGGAGTGGGTTGCCATTCCCTTCTCCAGGGGATCTTCCCAACCCAGGGATTAAACCAAGGTTTCCCGCATTGCAGACGGATTCTTTACCATCTGAGACACCAGGGAAGCCCAAGATTACTGGAGCGGGTAGCCTATCCCTTCTCAGGGGATCTTCTCAAGCCATGAATTGAACCAGCGTCTCCTGCATTGCAGGCGGATTCTTTACCAGCTGAGCTAGCAGGGAAGCCCACTGTCTCCTTAAAGGAAATCTAAGTTCCATAAGCATGAGGGAGATCAGATTTGGGTAGGCCACTTACACAGTGCTCCTTCCCTGGGCTCAGAGAATGTGGTTTCCTGGGGCTCACAGTCTAGTGACTCACAAATAGCTACCAGAGAGATACAGCCCAGATGATGTACTCTGTGATGAAGACGTGATTCAGGTCGCTGCACACACTTCTGAATGTGCTAAGATCCAGAGTCCATTTCCTTAATTTAGACCACATGGAAGCCACATACGGGCTTCCCAGGTGGCGATAATGATAAAGAACCCACCTGCCAATGCAGGAGACCCAAGAGACAAGGGTTCAATCCCTGGGTCGGGAGGACCCCCCAGGTGAGGGCATAGAAACACAGTATTTCTGTGTATCTCCAGTATTTCTGCCTGGAGAATCCCTTGGACAGAGGACCACAGTGGGCTACAGTCTAATGGGTTGCAAAGAGTTGGACACGACTGAAGTGACTTAGCATGCATGCACGGAAGCTATATATACTCAGCTGGAGGACACGGTTTTGTTTACCTATGAGGGTTCCAGGTGCTGGTGACTAACTCCCCAAGCTAAGTAGCCAATCATGCCTACTTCCAGTTATTCCCTTGGCTGCCCTTTGACCTCCTGGAAAGCTTCTAGGGAAGCCCCTAGGTTTATGGCCCTGTGTCCCTCTTCCTGGCATCACTGCTTCCAAGATCTGTAGGTAAGCAGAAAATGAATGTATTTGTTAGCGTACAGATGCAGACACACGCAACAGAGGCTTTGAACGAAAGAGAAGCTTCTCTTTCATGTAACAGGCAGGTGGTCTAGGAGGACGGCAGCTCTGCTCCAGAAGTCATGAGAGGACTCAGACTTTTATCTTGTTGCTCCAGCCACACTTCCTGGGCAGCACAAAAGCACTCATCTTTCAAGAAGCTGGATGTAGGAACAGAGTGAAGAAGAGATTGTCTCCTATCTTTAAGAGTCAAGAAGGAAGTGGTAATTATTTATTCTCTTATTGCTTTGTTGGAATTTCATCGCACAGCCACACACAATACCAAAGAAGGCTGGAAAATGTAATTTTCTTTTGAGCTACCATGTCACAAGCTAAAAAAAAATGAGGTTCCTATTACTGTGAGAGAAAGGACGTTGAGAGTGCTGGGAACTGACAGTGTTCACCACACTCAGCTACAAAGCAGAGGAAGTCAGGATTCCCAGGGCTTGGGGCCCATGAGTATTGTTTCAATGATCTACATAGTCCCATAATTATTGTTTCAATGATCTATGAAAGTGAAAGTGAAGTCGCTCAGTTGTGTCCAACTCTTTGCGACCCCATGAACTGCATCCTACGAGGCTCCTCTGTCCATGGGATTTTCCAGGCAAGAGTACTGGAGTGGGGTGCCATTGCCTTCTCCAGCCAATGATCTATATGGTCCCGTAATTATTGTTTCCAGGATCTATTGGCTACACAGACTGTGCCAAAATTTGGTGGCTTAAAAGAATTCATTACTTGTCGTGCTTTTCTGTGTCAGGACTTGAACAAGCGTGTTGTTGTGTTCACAGGAGTTGTCTGGGGCCACACAGAGCTGGCTCCGGGGCTGGAGCACGCCACACTGCTCCTCCTCACGCCCTATTCCTGTGGCTCCAAAGAATTGCTCGTATTAGTCTCAGCTTCTTCACAGCGCAGTGAGGGGCTAGCTTCCCCGAGCTGGCCCAGAACCGGCACAGCACTTGTACCACGACCACGTTCTGGTCGCCACGGCCGGCCTACATTCAGGAGGAGCGTGATCGGCTCCAACTCTGGAAGGGCGGAGAGGAACGCGTGCGCCGTGAAGACTGTCTGCCACTTCTGGAAGACTATTTACCGCACTCACCAAGCACAGGTTGGAATTTTGATTCTTCCTGCCTCTCCTTTCCCTCACCCCTTGCGATTTTAACAGGCAGAAGGTGGAGGCCAGTTGGTCCTTAAGCAATTACCCACTATTTCCATGAATCAAGTTTTATTATCACTAAGAAAGGCAACTCTTAAAGCATCCATTATAAGAAGTATCAGTTTATTTAAGGTGATGTTTCTCACCTAAAAAGACCTGATAACTATATAGTTCTTTTTAACATATATTGGGGGAAAATGGTTAACATACCAGACGTCATAAACATTGCTATGACAAAACTAAAAATAAAATCCTCTGCCACCTAAGTCAGTTTCACTCACTCTACAACCCCTGCGCTTCGTGCTTCACACCACTCATCACTCCCTGGGGAGAGGGAAGACTGGTCTGCCCCAGGAGTCCCCAGACGCCCACCATCAGAGAGAGGGTGTGAAGGTCCCTCTGCTCTGCCAGGACCAGAAAATTCCTTCTGGCATAAGGATCTCATGAGTTCCCAAAGCAGAAGAAAGGCCACCTCCTCAGCTTCTAGGTCATAACTTGGCCCCAGGCAACAGGCTGGCACTGGGGTCTAAAGCCCTGCAGCCGCCTCTGGCCCCCGTTAGGACCATCCCCTCCATGTGTGCTGTGGTCTCAGCATTTCCTCATCAAGCAGCTGCAGCATTTGGCTGGCATTAGCTTTTGAGCTTAGTCAACAGAGCCTCATTCCTTGGGTCAAGGTGTCCCCACTCAAATTCCACTCCCACCTTCAGGGTCAACCCTTGGTTCTGACAGACACGCTGGTCACAAATGTTAGCTTCTATGTATGCAGCAGCATTTGGTATTCTTGATATTGGAGAAGGTATATCAACTGATTGCTGAAATTTGAGAGTTTGATCATATCTGTGGACCCTCTTGCTGAGAGGAAAAATGTGCATATACTGAGAACCTAGGAGCCCCCTACCCAGGAATCCTATCCTTTAAATGCCAGTTAAAGCCCCTGATTTTGTGCGCTGCACTAAGCAGTCAATCTCTTAAGCATTGCCGCTGGGCAGTGCCTGGAGTCAGCCCCTCAGAAGGGCTCAGGCAGGTGCATCCCATCTCTGAGCCTGTTACGCACGTCCACCACTCACGGTGCCCAGGGTTTCTGGCTGTTTCTTTCTGCATTGATAGTTTTGCCCGTTGCCCGTCGCCGGTATTGCTGTTCCTTCCCCAGTGCCCTGCAGACATCTGAGCCACATTTGAATCCCCTAAATTACTCATTCAAACAATGGCCATGTCATGTCACTTCGACCTCTGGAATGAATCATTTCCTTGGTCTGGCCCTGTTTGTCTTTCAGGGTTGAGGCAACATTGCCTCCTCAGCTTGCAGGGCCTGAGACACACACTCGACACTCAAACACAAGCTCACTCTGCTTTCTGGTCTCGGTAAAGCTCATCTGACCACATCTTTCTCCCTGAAGCCTTCCTGCCGTTCCAGATTGGCCCTTGTGAAATCAGCTCTGCTCCTTTGTACACCATCCTGTCCTCCCACCACCCCCCTTTAATCCTGAGTGGAGAAACCCCATTCCACTCTTCTTGGTGCTGGTGTTCAGTTGCTTTACAATGTTATGCTGGTTTCTGTTGTACAGCAAAGTGAACCAGCTGCACATATACATCTCCCCCCTCTTCCTTGGATTTCCTTCCACAGAGCACCAAGCAGGGTTCCCTGTGCTATACAGTCGGTGCTCATTAGTCATCTATTTTGTACATTGTAGTTCACATATGGGGCTCCCAGCTGGCTCAGGGTTATAGCATTTGCCTGCTCTTGCAGAAGATGGAGGTTTGATCCCTGGGTCAAGAAGGTCTCCTGCAGAAGGAAATGGCAACCCACTCCAGTGTTCTTGCCTTGAAAATCCCATGGACGGAGGAGCCTGGCGGGCTGCAGTCCATGGGGTCACAGAGTCGGACACGACTCGGTGACTAAACAGCAAGACCAGTGGACATGCGCCAATCCGGATCGCCCAGCTCACCCCACCCCCCACTCACTGTGAAGTCTCTGGGTCTTTCCTCCTTTTATTCCTTGCCTGTGTTCCATTCTTGAAGGTCTACTGAGGACACTTCCTTTCATGTGTAAAAGCTTTCACATGTGTTTCTCTATCACACTCACTTCATTTGTACCATTGTTTTTAATTCATGTCTGTCTCCCTCATTGAGCTTTGAACTTGAGAACAAAGACCATATCTTTTTTTTTTTTTTAAATGGTGAGCAAGTAGAACACCGTTTGGTGCTACGCTTTGTTATTTGAAAGGATGAAGACAGGGAAAAAGAGGACGTGCAGCTCACCCCAGCCCTTCCCCACTCCCCATTCCCGTCCCTCCCTCTCCCCACCCCTCACTCTGAGCACCTAGCTCTGTGTGAGGGGAACTCCCACCTGCCTGCAGAGCCCTGCCCGCTTCCGCTTCTGGCTGGATTAAGACATCCAGGCGCGGTCGCCCACACGTCTCTCTCTGCATGCAATCTACTAGTGTATTCCTTGTCATCACCTCTCCATCTCCTGGATTCAGAACAGCACCCCTCCTCTGGGGTCTCACAGCACACAGTACTCCATCTTTTCAACATTTCGGCATTTCATCGATTTTTATTTATCTGTTGTCCCAATAAACCACGGTCCTCTTGAAAGGAAGAATAATGTCTAATTTACTTGGGCTCTCCAATGAGTTGCATAGGTCCTGGGGCTCAATGATTGTCTTTTGAGACTTTGTCTAAATTCTTTTTTCTGTTTTTCTTTGTGAAGCCCTGACAAATGGTGAGTCATCCAGATGCACTTACACACCATGATGGAAAGCTGTGGTTTGAGTTCTCTCCTTGAAGTGTTAGTGATAAAACTACTTTTGAAAAAGCTTTGCATCAATTTTTATGACTTCTTCCAAGGGGTCTTATCTTTGGCCTTTAGAATAATAAGACATAAGCTCTGTCTCTTCTTGCCCTTAGATCTCCCTGAAAGCCTCATCAAAATTTCAATAAATCAGTGCTTTTCCAGTGTGGTGTTTATACAAATGCACTTGAAATCTTATTACAATCAGATGCTGCTTCAGAAAGCCTGAGAGTCTGCATCTCTAAACAGCTCTTGTATGGCTTCAAGGTTATACATGGAGTAGCAATACTTTGGTCTAAAACAATTTTCACAGAACAGGGCTTGTATCCTCTCACCATCTTCAGCTTTCTTCTGGGTAAGGTTGAGTTTGCCAAAGACCTCTTTCAAATGCAGTGGTCTGTGAGTTTTTACCATACCCACTTAGTGTAGCTCTTGGTGGTTCAGCTGTATAGAATCTCCCTGCAATGCAGGAGATACTGAGGAGACCGGATTGGACCCCTGGGTCAAGACGATCTCCTGGAAGAGGAAATGGCAACCCACTCTCAGTATTCTTGCCTGGGAAATCAAATGGACAGAGGAACCTGGTGGGCTACAGTCCATGGGGTTGTGAAAGAGTCAGACATACTTAGTGACTAAACCACACACTGATTATAAAGACTGCTGGGTTTCAAAGCAGACACGTGGGCTTGAGTCCACGCTACAACCATCAACTATCTGACCTTTGGGAAGTTGGAGAAAATAGCCTTTTAGCCTCAGTTTTCTTAAAAAAAAAAAAAAAAAGACATCCAATGTCTGTGTCTAGTAGTTGGAAGAAGGATCAGTGGTTATGTACCATGTTTTTAGTGCCATTGTTTAATGTCTATTATTACAATTTAAGGTTCCACTGGGTCTTTTGCCATTTACATCAGAAAGTTGCAAAACTGTCATACACCTAATAATAATTATTATCCAGTAGTATCTACTAGGTACAAGGCATTGGGCTAGATATTTTATATCTACTTTTCAGAAATTCTTGCACACCAAAAATAATTTTTTTCTTCCTTTTATAATAGCCAATGCTGGTGAATATTATCTTTTGCCTTCCCGTTCCATGTGTACCCATCAGGGAAGACACCCTTAATCAGAGGATATCCTTTCCAGATAAAGTTAAGACTTTTCAAAGGTCAAAGCATATAAGAAATTAAAATCTCATCTAAAAATTAGTGGTCAGATCACAGCAGAGGATTCCAGGATTCCACTGAAAACACACTTGAGATGGCCATCAGTTTTCTAATTAGTGATATGAGAGACTTTGACTCATTTCTAAATCTCGCTTTCAAAAGCCTCAAGGATTCTAGATGCCAAAGGCTGTGGGCCTGGATGGGGGGACACGTGGAGATGTACCCACTAGCAGCTGGGCTCACGTGTTTACATACTGGGTTCCAAGCATGAATTATTGAAGAAATATTTCTGCTTTTGTTTTTCCATAAATGTTTGAGAGACATTTGAACGGTAGTTGCTAAGGCAACATACGACAATCTGTGAAAAATAAGCTTGTCTATAGATACGTGACTTAGTGATATCAAAATCCATGATGAGTATTGGGAAATATGTTATTATTTTCCTTTCTCTAGCCCAGGCTGACCCAGGGAATCTTCTTTAGTAGACTGGCTCCTGGTAATTTGGAAAGGTAGAAAGTTTCAGGTAACTTATTTCTATCAACCAGCAGAGCCCTGCTGAACACCATGCTTGGCTCATTGACATCAAACACCCAGAAACAGCATTTGTAAGTATTCAATCAGTATTTTGGGAACTTGTGTTCCCAAGGGTGTCCCATATGAAGAGGTTTCAAATGTTCTCATCTACATTGTCTTTTTTTTTTTTCTTAAATAGGAAGAACTGATGTGTTTTGCAATTTTAAGAACTCAACTTCTCCGGTCCAAGAAATTCAATTGTAAGTTTAGCATAGCTTAATTTTCAAATTTTGGGTGTTATTTTATATGGAATGGTTTAGAAAATTGAGCACCTCCACATCGCTGCCAAATCATCCAGCTTAATTCAAATATTTACAGGCCTATCAGAAGATCAGAGACATTACTTTGCCAACAAAGATCCGTCTAGTCAAAGCTATGGGTTTTCCAGTAGTCATGTATGGATGTGAAAGTGAAAGTTGCTCAGTCATGTCAGACTCTTTGTGACCCCATGGACTGTATAGTTCATGGAATTCTCCAGGCCAGAATCCTGGAGTGGGTAGCCTTTTCCTTCTTAGAAGATCAAGTCTTATATAATCTCTATACGTAAGAACATTATAAAATGATCATGAGGAAGGGTATGTTTTCTCCATCAATATATAACTCACTCCAGTGTAAAACCATGCATTTAGGGGATGTCAAAGAATGAATCCCATTATTCCTGGGCAAGGAGACATAAACACAAAGGCAACACAAGTGGATTCTCCAAACTCTAGAAATGTTTATTAGTAGATTCATTCACTTAATGAAAGGGGCTGACCCTACTGTAGACCAAGCTCTGATCTAGTGCCTGGATTCAGTGATGAATAGGCAACATGTCCCACACACAGATCCCAATTTAGAAGGGGGATACAATTAAAAGTATTCGTCTTGAACAAAAGCAACTTAAATTCCACAAAGGAAATAAGGTACCCCCAGTTCATGTCACTATCTTGTGGCTACTTTCTGTTACTGTTTTAAATTTTTACATTATTAACTAAACTTTAGATTTTCTTTGGACATCATCAGTTTTTTCATTTATATCTTCTTTCCTTTCTAGAATGCAATCCACGGATCTAGTCTTCCAAGTCTCCTCTGATCTGTGACTCTTTCTCTGTATTATCTTATTTTTCAAGACTTTGACAATCTTGAGACGTACTGACCTAGTATCTATCCTGTAAAATGTTCTGCATCTGGATGTGTCTGACATTTTTCTGATGATTAGACTGGAGTTATGGGTTTTGGGAAAGAAAACCAGAGGTGATATGCTCGTCTCATCACATCGTCTTACAGGTTACAAGACAACCACACAATATCCATGATGATAATTTGTATCACTTGGTTAAGATCTTGTCTGCCAGCCTTCTCCTCTGTAAAGGTACAATACTTTTTCTGAACTCTATTTTTAGAAGCTAGTCATTAAACCTAGCCTATCCTTAAGTGGGGAAGGGTTTAATTCAAATCCCTAGAGGAAAAAATAATAAAATATCAATTGTTATTTGAAATTCTTCTGTACAGAATATTTGTCTCTTCTCTATTTTACATTTATTTATATAAATGAAATTTATTGCCATTTCCTTGCATCAGTGTGGTTATGGACATTTTACACTTCAGGTTATAATCCAATTAGCCTATACTACATGACTTATTTTGATGTTTAAATCATTCCAGATTTGCCTGTTAGGATCTATATAATACCTTTAAAAAATTATTTCTAAAATATCAGTTCTAAGGGATTCCATCTAGGCCAGTTCCTTCTAACCTAACACTCTCAAACAGTAGCTGATCCACAATGATCTCTAATACCTATCCTACAGTCCTTTCCTTCTTAATCATATGGGAATTTATTCACTTTACTATCTTTTTATTCCAACAGATCTTTGTCATGAATTTATTGCTTCTCCTCTTGATATGGAAGAAAGCTACAGTTCATTTGAATAAATCAGGTTGTATGCCCAATGACTCTGTTACTAACCCATCAGGCTTAGTTTTTGCAATATGATTTGTTACAATCTAATCCACTTAGCACCAAAAAATAAACACATGATTCTCTTTTTTGAGGGAGAAAATTAAAATTTCTAGCTAGAAGTCAGAGTGACCATGCGTGCTCAGTCGTGTCCGACTCTTTGCAGCCCCAAGGACTGCAGCCTGACAGGCTCCTCCGTCCCAGGCAGGAATACCTCCTACTCCAGGGGATCGACCCAGGGATCAAACTCCTGTCTCTTGCCTCCACTGCATTAGCAGGCAGATTCCTTCCCACTAGCACTGCCTGGGAAGCTAAACAATGACCAAAAGAGTCACAAACTAATAAACATCTAAGAGGATTATGTGTATGCTGATACGTCTTCCTGGTGGCTCAGTGGTAAAGAATCTGCCTGCAATTCAGGAGCTGCAGGAGACACAAGTTCCATCCCTGGGTCAGATGATCCCCTGGAGAAGGGCATGACAATCCACTCCAGTACTCTTGCCTGGACAGAGGACATGGACAGAGGAGCCGGGAGGGCTGCAGTCCAGTGGGTCACAGAGAGTCAGACACGACTGAGCACGCATGCTCTTCTTTCACAGTACACTTGTGAACTTTCATGTATTTATTTTATTTCAGGTAAGCCTACATACCTGTTTTTTGGATAATTTGTTTATGATTTATTTGCTGCTTTTTCCTGTAGACATCCGCATTATTATTCCTTTTAAAATTTTTATTTGTTTTTATTTATGGTTGCACTGCATCTTTGTTGCTGTCCACGGGCTTGCTTTATCTGCAGCAAGCAGGGCTACTCTTGCTGCGGTCCGCGGGCTTCTCATGGACGTGGCTTCTCTTGTTGAGGAACACAAGCTCTGGAGCCCAGGCTGCAGCAGCTACAGCATGTGGGCTCCAGAGCACACAGGCTTAGCTGCTCAGTCAGCTGGAATCTTCCGGGACCAGGGACTGAACCTATGTCCTCTCTACTGGCAGGCAGATTCTTATCCACTCTGTCACCAGGGGAGTCCAGTACCCACATTACTAGGAAGTTCCAACATTACAGTTGCTCAGGAAAGATCCAATTATCAGGAAAAAGTTATCAGTTCTGTTATGATTTTTCCATTCAGCCATACCCAAAATGACCATTCACAGTACCTGAAACTTTGATTTTTCTCTATATGGGTCCAAGACAGCTGCCCTCTAACACAGTGGGTTTTCAAATACAAAGACTAAATTAAAATGTGCTAAACATAGTTTATTTTTAAAGTAATTTAAAATACAGTGTAAACATACATTAAAGAAATTGTGGCAATTCAGATAAGGAATAACATGAAGTTATTTACATGTTTGTATATGTATGTGTGTGTGTATATATATATATATATATACACACAAAGTGCAGATAAATACAAGACACTACAAAATAAACAAAAAATTCAATATGATAATTTACTGACAATCATCTTCATACTTATTATTTAATTTGTTATGTTAATTAATGGCTTCAGACAAATTCCTAATACTGAAATATATCATCTAAATATTCAACTTTTATATAAACTATAGTACCTCAAATTTAACAGTATATAAATAGGATTTGAATTAAAAAAAAAAAGTCATCTTCCCTGCCACACTCCCAATGTATTGTAAAGGCTTCAGCTTAGAGTTCAAAAAGGCTCTTGAAATCACAGCCCTCGATATGTGATGACTTCTCAGCTGTTAAGCATAAATCATGACCGAAGGTACAGAGGCAGACATAAAATCTCCAACATTCTGCATCTAAAAAACAACGCACAGCATTAACCTTAGAGACAATGGATTCAAGGCAGAGCTGGGCTCTGGAAGGGGAAAGACCATGGGAACCTTGTCAAGAGATGGTGCAAAGGCAGAAAGTGGTCATCTACCTACGGTGGGGCAGGCACCGCCTCCAGCATCGGCGGTCCTCCCGTGGCCCTGGCCGTGACCACCGAGGATGGTGAGGGTCTGCAGCACACGCAGAGACCCTGTTCCTCCCTAAGGCACCGAGGAAAGGACGCCCAACCTCTGAGCGTGGTGTCCCTCCCGTGAGTGCCACGGAGAGAGGCTGATCTGTTAAGACTCCCTAAGTCACGCAATGACTTCTAAACTTTGGACCAGAACATGTAATCAGTTTTCTGCCTATGGCTTGCTGTGAGTGCTGTCAATGTACTTGAGATTTCTTGTTTAAACAGTGAACACAACAGTCCAAAAAAAAAGGTGAAAAATCCTATTTATTGATCTGATCCTCTAAAAGTCCATGCCATCCGTAAATGTGAATTTGTCCAAGGTTACTACCACGTAGATCTGAGGCAGGGAGATACTGGTGACAACAAATGGATACAGTGAATGTGGTGAAGAGATGTGAGAGTCGTTGACAAGTACCTGAATTATGTCTGAGGATCAACAGGAGACAGGTAGGATACAGATTATTCAGAAGTCTACTCAATAGGCTAATAATTCTCTGGGAAAAGTGTTTTGATTTTGGAAGGTAAGCAAACAGGGTAAGAGGGAAAAGTTAACAGCAATATCTACTCAAAGTGGGAAACGTATACTAATGAAGAAAATAACTTCTGGACAGTAATTAGGTCTCTACTTTTTTCCCTTAGCAAATGACATGACTTTGGGGTCTAACTCAGTGATGTTAGGTCATAGTAACAGCTGCAAATTACAAATGCATTGTAAAACTAAGGAACAAAACCCGTTCTGAGATGAGTCCACCTCTAACTTCAGTCAACAAAGTACAAATCAAGATGGAGTTCTAACTGCTGATTAAGGCACCCCAAATATCGAACTGGGGGAGGCATGCTAAAAATGGAAGGGGTTTGAAGAAAGGCTCTGAGGGACCCTTGTAGACCAGCATCCTTGTGAATGAGACCCTGCACGTCAGACACGCACAGACCTGAAGAAGGCCGGGAGTGAGGAGCTAGCAGGTTTTATTTCCCAAGACTGCAGAGCAGATTCAGTTTCCTGACATCATGGTGGATTTTTAGGGGGCATGCCACAATAAGTAAAAGCTATTACCACAAATCATTATGTCTCTTTGCCTTCTTTTCCTATTTGAGAACCTGGAAAGTTTGGAAGGCGCATTTGGAAAAAAAAAAACCTCTACCCTTCCTGGAAGAGCCATCAGTGAGCCACGGTTGGGATCCTGGTTATACCCATTCACGGTGCGAGGCAGAGAGCGAATACAAGGGTAAAAGCACCTCCGCCAAACAAGGAGAAACGGTACTTCCTCATGCCTCACAGACTTCAGAGCGATACAGCGATCATCTCACTGCTCAGGCATTCACACAAAACAAAAGCCTTCACTTAACCGACTGCTGCTTATAAGCCGGCAGATGTGGTACAAGGGTCACCTGTGAGACACAGGGAGGTCTTGTACTCAAGGATATCTTCATCTAACAGATGAGATGACTGCCTTGGACTCGTCAGTCTCCCGCACCCTCATTCTACTGTCAGCAGTGATTAGGGTGCCCACCTGGCCTGAAGTTTCCAAGGTGTGGATGTGGCAATTCTAAGGTATCCTCACTGAGTCTCTGAAAGGCTACAGTTTCATTACTGAAACACTGTTGTCATTTCAAATGTGATCTTCTTGTAGTGACTGACATGTACCTTCTGGTGTAATGACTATTCCATGTGATCACAGCACATGCCCTGGTTTTCTCAATGTTCATAAATACTTTTATCTGTTGGAAACATTTCTAGGGAAAAGCAGCTTCATTTGAGCGGTAGCATAGGGCCATGACTTGCTTCCATGAACAATCAATGTGATGGAAAAAGAACCATTCTCACAAATCTGTGAGATTAAAACTTCAAACAAAAGCATAACTGGGACAAGCATTTTGCAGCTTGTTTCAAAAAAGGGACCATATCAAGTACTGTCACAGCATATGACTCACCATGAAGGAGAGGGGCTTCATGCCCATGACTTTTAGAGCAAAAGGTTTAATTCCTCACTGACCATCTGTAGAATTAGCTCACAGACAACTCGGAGGCAGGAACACGCTGGCCATGTTAAAGGAAAATGAAGGTTGAGATTTCTCTCTGCAGCAGCAAGTGAAGAAGGACTCTGAATCTCTTTTCAGAGTCAAGTTGGTCTTTGAAAGAAAATCAATTTGCCTTAAGAGGCTTTAATTTAGCAGGATGCCAGATGCTAGCAAGGTGCTTAAACTGAGGGTCCTGTGGATGAAGAACCAGGTCCCCTAGAGAGACCACCTCTGTTCCAGCAGAGGGCAGTCAGGATGCCAGCAATGCAATTTCTAAGGACCACCAAGGATCTAGAGGTCAAGAAGCTCTAGCAAAACATAATCATAGTATACAAAAATCAACAGTAGCAGGTAAAAAAAAAAAAAAAAAAAAGGAGACAAATGTATCCGATTTTTTCATTATATTACTGATTTTTACAACATTAAATATTTTCCATTCCTTTATTTCCATGCTGATATTTATTTCCGGTTGTAATTCTGCCTACTGTTATTCTCTTTACCTCTAAATCCTAATCCATTATTCCATTTTTAATTTTAAAAGCATAAATGCTCCAAGGCATAGTTGTGTATGTATATAATTTAACCTATTAACTCTAGAAACATTAACTTAAAGTAGAAGAGATGGAGATTACAAAGCAGTATCATGTAAAAAGAACTGTCTACAGTCAATACCTGAGTGTCTATACAGTGAAGACCTTTGAAGTAGCATGTACAATACTGTGGCCAAGCGGGCCAGTGCTGTGGCAATCCGTGGCAGAGAACCAGCTTTTGGGAATCTTGAGAAGAAAGGCTCTTTGCCACATGCAGATATGTTAGAAATAGTATGAGGGTTATTAAATAGAAATAATAGAAGAAGTGGTCAACATATGACCAGATAATTATGGTATATATAAATGTATAGTAAATACCTATTTCTATGCTCTATAAACACAGTGAAATTTCTATTAAAGGCTGTAAATCGAAAGGCATAATGGAAAATTATATATGACTTTATTCCTGCTAAAGATGATGAAATAATTTCAAAATAATTTAAGAATCCTGTACCTTTATGTTAAGATTATGCCTCAACTAATCATAGACTTTAGAAGGCATAGTGTTCCAACCACTGTCTTAATACATCATCTTTATCATTTGGAGCCAAAAGGGTATCAATAAAATCCTTGGACACATTACAGAATAACAAGTAGAATTTAAGCTGTATGCTTGTATACTGTACTTTTCCATCATTTTCCTATCATTGTAATTACACATTTGTGATACCACTGTACTGATTCTAGCAGAGGGTATGTGCATATCACTTATCAGTATTTATGTTAATGGAGTAAAATTTCATAAAATCTCAAAGTAATACAGACAGTTTTACACATCCTCCAAACCAGGGATCAGCAAACCATGACCCATAAGTCAAATCTGGCTTGCCACCTGCTTTTGTATGGCACATCAGCTATAAATTTCTATTTTTAAATGGATTTTTTTTAAAGTCAAAGAAGCTTAATATCTTATGGCATGACAGATTCACAATTTCAGATTTCAGCGTCACGAAAGAAAGCTGTATTGATACACAGGCACACCCATTCACATGTTGTCTGTGACTGCTCTCCACTACAACGGCAGTCTGAACAGGGTGATGGAGACAATAGGTCCTGCCAAGCCCAAAGTATTTCCTATTAAGCTTCTGCAGAAGTTCTTTGCTGATCCCTGCTCTAAGCACATAGATGGCATCTGGAATGCTGGACAGAGTGTTTACAGCAGAATCAGTGTATGACTTAACTTGGTTTCATTTACAGACACCATATACATTACTGCTTTTGAACATTATCATTTACTTGGTAAACAAATAAAAATAAACTTATGTCAAAAAAAACCCTTATTTCTTGAAATGTTTAGGACCAGCAAAACAATCATATATAAAAGCAGTATATTTTTAAGAAAAAATAATAAATGAACAGATTAAATTACATTTTTTTAGCAATGATTTCAAGGTTTCTCAGAGAATACCAGACAGTAATGGGCAGGTCTTAAAAGTCTTATAGCAGATTTCTGGTTTCCAAATTTCTGGGATGTAGTACTTAACACAGTATTTGAGATTTTTATAAATGTTATTAAAGAGACATTGTGGAGAGTTACTTATTAAAAAAAAAAAAAAAAAAAAGCAGGGGATGGGGATAAGCTATTTCAAAATAAGAAATCAGCCCAAGATAAAAAAAGAATGGCAAACAACTTAAACATTTTTTTCCCTTTCTGTTAATGCAGCTACATATTCTGCAGTGGAAAACTCACTAGAAATGGATTATTTTTCATTTTAATGGGCTGATCCTTATATCTGTGTCAGATAAAATCATAGCACTTATTACTTGTTACCATGGATACCATGAAGATACTGCCGTCCACTAAATAGCATTAGAGGAAGACAACGTAATTTTCTGGGACGAGTCCTGTTTTGCCTTCATAAGTTGCCTTCAACCATCCTGGTTCCACTGATGGGTACACTGGCAAAGATAAAAATACATGAATAAATACCACTCAGTCAACATTAGCTTCAAATAATTACACACACAAATGGCTAAAAATCCACATCAGATCATATGCATATACTCAATTTGTCAAAACAACGTCACAGGACCTGTAAAGCTGGAAATGCCTTTTGCATTCATATAACCAATCACTCCGGTAAGGAAGATCCCCTGAAGAAGGGGATGCCTACCCACTCCAGTATTCTTGCCTGGAGAATCCCATGGATGGAGGAGCCTGGTGGGCTACATAGTCCAAGGGGTTGAAAAGAGTCGGACACACTGAGTAACTAACACTTTCACTTGCTCTCTCTCTGCCACAGGAGAGGAAATCTGTTCCAGGGGAATCTGATGTGTTTACTGGTACAGCTACAAAAGGCAGGCCTGGGCTGGATCCTGAGTCTCCTGGGTGTTACTTTAGACTGCTCCTGTGTCCTTCAGGACGGTAACCTTAGCACAGGGAACGGGTGGACTTACCGTTAGAGAATAGCGCCCCCTGTGGGAAGGAAAGCTCATGGCTGTGCTCTGCTTTACAGGAGTACATGGCTTTGGCTTGGCTGAAAGAGCAAGAGGCAATCTGTGAAAACTGCAACACTCAAGGATGTTTGCACTGGACGCTATTCTTAAAAAATGACACTAGCTTTCAGTTATGATTGAAGCATGATATACACAGTGTGCATACAGAAGCGTGCATGAGTGCATGTTACAAAGTGCACACGCCCGTGTAACCAGAGCACACGGACAGCACAACCAGAGCCTTTCTCGTGTTTCCAGGCAGTGCTCCCAAGAGTAACCACCTGACTTAGAGCAAATGAAGTAAGCTAGTTTTAAAGGATGCCAGGATTTGTTAGGATTCTGCTAAAGAGGCTATTTTCCAGCTCCACAGGGGTTCACAGGTACCTTAAAGCATGATGCATTTACTTGCCACTTTAATTTCAGAGTATCAGAGGTAAGCTCCACATATTAAAAGGCCTAGAGGGTATGGAAAATTAAGTGGGCGTGACATAAGAAAAACAATAGGATAAGCTGATGATGATGGGGATCCAACAACAGCCTCACTGTAAGGGGGACAGGAGACAGGCCTTTGTAAACCACAGTATACACAGCTCTCTAAAAGGGAAGCCAGTACCCCTCTCCGACATCTGTTCCCATATGGGAGTTCAGTCTTCATGTAGGCAGATACTCTGGCTTTTTTAAACAGGAGTCAGAACTTCCGAGTTTTGTATGAGACCTCCTTAAAAGGATCTGAGCTAACACTAAAAAGCCATCATCTGAGGCTGCTAACCAAGTCACCTAATCAGTGAAGTCGCCTTTACTCTGCAACATCGAATGACCTGACTACACTCCTCACCATCTCTACTTCAGCCGGAGTCCAAGCCAAGATCATCTCTACCATAGCTCATGGAATGGCCCCCTAACTTCCTAAATCCTCTGGGTTTCTTTCCTCTCCTGTCCCCTTGCCATCCATTCTACACAGAGCAACCCAGAGGGCAGTTTGAAAGGTTTTGATGATCACGTGGACTTCCCTGAAAACCACCCACCAGCTGGTTCCCAACTCTGGCCTCCACGCTGTACCCAACCAGGCGCCTGCTGGGGTCTCCTGCTTCTTCTGAACCTGCCTCTATGTACCTGCTCTACTTGCGTCACACTGGCCTGCCTTCTCTCCCTCAAACACGCCGAGCCCATTCCCTCCTCAGGGCCGGCTGAGATTCCTCCTGGTCTTCACTCAGCTCTGGCCTTCTACTTTACCTTAAACCTCCTGAGCGTCACTGAAGGCCAGGTCTTCCCTGCAACACACTCTAAAACAGTCCCAGGCAACTTCACATTCCCCTGTTTTAAGTCTGAATGGTATTCTGTTGTCATTGTTGGACAGAAAGTTATCTTCTCTTCCAATCAGAATGCAACCTCTGTGAACAATGCCTGATGCTAAACAGTAACTCAGTAAATACCTGCTGAATGAATGAGTATTTAAAAAAAAAAAAAGGGAAGATGCTGTGGTCCCAACCTTTTTGGCACCAGGGACTGGCTTCATGGAAGACAATTTTTCCATGGACTGGGGGTGGGGGGTGAGGGACGGTTTCAGGATGATTTAAGCACGTTCCATTTACTAAGCCGCCACTGATCTGTTGGGAGGTGGTAATGAGAGCAAGGGAGAGCAGATGTAAGTACAGATGGGGCTTTTCTCGGCTGTCCACGCTCACCTCCTGCTATGCAGCCCTTCCTGACAGGCTGCCGCCGGGCACCGGTCTATGGCCTGGAGGCTGGGGACCCCTGCTATGGACTCTTTCCACATGATGAGTCCTTTAAAATTTTCAAGGTACCCTGTCTTTCCTGCCTGAGGTCCCAATATTTTATCTGCGAAGAAGCATCAGCAGTATTTGCATTTGCATCCTCTCAAAGCAACAGTGTAACATGATGATTACATTTCTCTGTTGGAACAAAACTCTGGATCTTATCTCCATACTTTCAGGATGAGGCTCGGTCACCTAAACCAGGGTTTCCAAGTGGCTACTGAAGATCAGAAACGTTAGAGAGGAGAACTATGGCCCTGCCCCCGGAGTCTTTTTCTTATGAGGTGGGTCTCAGGCTGTACTTTCAAGAACTTGGCTAGGAGGGTCTGCAGCAAGCATGTTTAAGAAGGACTGACCACTAGCCCACACAACCCAACTTCCCAGTTAAACGTGGCTCAAAGGAAGAGCTGATGAAGTGGACACATGCCGAGAAGGACAGAGCTTCACAGTAAAGGGGAGCCACGCGCATGCATGCTGCACGTGGGTGTGCTGGCTGACACGGGCTGGGGGCAAGGAGAGGGTGCCGCCAAGCTACGAAGACTTCTGAGGATGAGACTCGGGACCTGACGCAGAAAGAACGTTAATTGTTCATATAAATCTTCCAGTCAAGTATACTCATTTGATCTGATATAATCTGGTGTATCTTGATCTGATATTCATAAAAAGAAAAACACTCTTCACTATCACTTATATATGGAATCTTAGGAAAAAAAACAACAAATGAATATAACAAAACAGAAACAGACTCACAGATACAGAGAACAAATAGTTGTTACCAGTGGGAAGAGGAACTGGGAGATGGGTCAAACAGGGGTGGGGACTAACGGATAAAAATTACTTGTATAAAATAAATAAGCAACAGGGATATACTTTATAGCACAGGGGCAAACAGTCATTATTTCATAATAACTTGAAATGGAGTATAATGTACAAAACTATTATATCACTATGCTATAAACCTGAAACTTATATAATGTTGAATTTTTAAAAATGAATTTTCTAGGGACCATTCTCAGACTTATTACACCAGAATCTCAGGTGTGGAGGTGGGGGTTGGGAGCTGTTATTTAAAAAATATAACCTTAGGTGATTGTTCTTTTTTCTGAGCTTCATTGAGATATGACTGACAAATAAAACTGGATATGTTTATTAAAAAATAATTTGATCTGATATCTGATACAATTGAAGGTTGCAGAGCCATTTCTCTAAAAATACGTAAAGACTTTTTAAAATGTCAAATTTTCTAGCAGCAATGATTTCCACCAATAAATACTATCTTATTACCTTGAATTATTAAAATAAATTAAGAGATACATAAGGAAACAAATTCTAGAGTTATAGAAATGATTAAGATATAGTAATTCTTGCAATGATATATCTCATACTTCAAATGCAACCTAATTAATTTATAATAATATTTCAGATATGAGTGTACTTAGAGTATTGTATGAGACTGGATGGTGAGGGAACACATGCAGAACAATATCACTAAATGAATGGATACTGTTAAATGTGTCAAAATACACCGCACAAAGTAATATCTGTTACAACTTTCCAATTATCGGTGCATATGACTTAAACAACTATAATTTTCTTCCACTGAGATCTGTAACTACAGGTCACAGCTCAGTTCAGAGCTCTGATGATTTAATGTAGAATTCTGTGACAGTGAAGTTTTCTTTCCAGGTGCTAATGCTTTTTCTTTTACTGTCTTGGTGTATTGAAGAAGATGTGAAAATAACACTGTCACCTATTGAGTCTGTTCACAAGATTGTAATATCCTTTGAAAAGGATTTTGAGGATCCTACTTTCTGTTGCATTGGAGAGTAAGGTAATGACGCTTGCTATCCTGAAAGCCCATTTCTTCCCTTATAGTTTTGAAGATGATCTGTTCACAAGCCCCATTCCTAATGCTAAACACTGTCTAATGCGAACGAGTGGACTTACACAGGTTTGACAAGGTCAGTGTGAGAAATTCACAATGCTCATCTTAATCATAAGCAAAATAAAAAATTCACCAAATCAAAACTGATACAATGTTTTCTGAAGGGCTACTTAACAACGACACACACACGCACACATGCCATCTCTCACATACACTTTTTGTATGCTAAGAATTTCACTTCTGAAGAGAGCGGGATGGTACTTCTGAGGGGAGAAGAAGATATAGTCAGAAGGGCAGCAAAGAAGTAACATACACAACAGCAAAGTTAAAAACAAACAGATCGCAACAATCTAAGTGTTCATCAGTAGAGAATTTAATAAAATACACCAAATTCAATGAATTAGTAGGTAGTTATTATGAATAAACCTACAGAGGAACACATAACAGGAGCAGTATTAGGAGGTAAGGCAAGTACTTTACAGAAAAATTAGTCACCAGCAAGACCTCTCAACTGCCCAAGATAATCTGCAATAAACATTTATAAATAATGCAATAAACACACATTTGCTTCTTGGTCACTGGTTGGAGACTTTTTAAAATTAGTTACACACCCTTTTCTTAGGTTTTTGTCAACAAAAATGAGCTGTTTCTGGCTTGGATATCTGAGTGTTGGATGCCTCAAAGCTACAAGTCTCTCATGGGAGCTTGTAGAGTTAAAGCTGCCATGTCAAAGAAAGAATATTGCAACTCTAATAAAAATGAACTGAACATACCAACAAAGTCTTTTAAGGTTAAAATGTGTATTTTATCTATTTACCCAGCAGTTCTGTTGAGCGTCTACTTTGTTGGGCACCATGGTAAGAGGAACACCATGAGCACCACCTTCCTGGGTCTTTTTCTGTGCTCTCCACAGAGGAGCGGGTCTCTAAGTGCTCTCAAGGGAATCTGGAAGGAGGGGCAGGCGGGACCTGAGAGGCACTGCTCTGACAGCTAATGGAACGTGTATGATGATCCATTTATTTCCCACTATGTCAGATATTAGGGCTTCCCTGGTGGCTCAGCTGGTAAAGAATCTGCCTGCCATGCAGGAGACCCAGGTTCGATCCCTGGAGAAGGGAATGGCAACACACTCCAGCGTTCTTGCCTAAAGAATCCCATGAACAGAAGAGCCTGGAAGGCTACAGCCATGGGGTCGTGAGTCAGACACGACTGAGTAACTGACACTCTCATGGCAGATATTTAGGAGATCTGCAGAAACGTAAAATAATGACAGTTTAGGGGACGAAATGCAAGTTTAGGGGATGAAATACAAGTTCCAGGCGATGAGCATTGTTAAGGGACAGAGGCTGACTGCAGCTCGGAGGGTGCATGGGGACAGCAGAGGAGCAGACTTCTGTGTGGCTTAGCTCAGGGGAAGAGGGAAAACAACTGTTGTCTTAGAAATATGACCTTTGGAAGAGGGAAGAGATGGGAAGGTGAGACCCTATTATGACCTTAGGGGTAGGCACATAAACTTTCTAACTAGGTTTTACAGAAAACAGTGATCCCCATATACTGGGGGTCTTGTGATCATCCAGATGACTTCGGTCATATAATGAGTTTGGATTTTGAAAGGAAACTTACATATTTCTTTGGTCTAACCTCTATAATGTGGAAATGAAGGTCAAGAGAAATTAACATTATGGCAGTCAGGCTAAAACCTACATCTCCTGATTGCTGACCTAGTGCATATCTGGTGAATCCACTTAAATGTCATCTGTAAAATCCCAAGATAACGTCACTGAGAAAATCACTTCTATTAAAAACAGCTGACTGTTAATGAAGAGTGAATAATCACATCTACACAGTGCTATTGTTATATTTTAGTTATATGAACTTATTTTTATTTTAAATAAATTCATAAACATTTAAAATTTTCTCAGTTTAAATTTCTAATACCACAAGTATTAATAGATATAACTCACACAAACAAAAGCTCTTTGGAGATGGTCAGTAAGTTTTTTAATTGTGTAAGTTGTTTTGAGACCCAAAACTTTTGAGAACCACTGTCAACTGATAAGACCAGATGGCTGTGCATCAAAATGCAGTTCTCTTTAGGGGATGAAATGAGTGGTGATTTTTTAGTGTTTTAGTATTCTCCATATTCTCTTTAAAAAAAAGAAAAATATAGCTATTCTTAATAGCCATGGCTTCCTTTGTCTTCCTTATGAGTGTTCTATCTTATGTGTGTCTCACATGCGTCACTGTGCTCTGAACCAGTGACCTACAGCCTTTTATTTATTTATTTTAAATTGTGTATTTATTTACTCAGCTGTGCTAGGACTTAGCTGTGGCAAGTGGGATCTTCAATTTTAGTTGCAGCATCAAGTTATCTAGCCAGGAATTAAACTGGGCCCCCTACGCCGGGAGCACAATCAGAGCCACTGGACCACCAGGGAAGTCCTCTCACAGCCTTTAAACAGTCAGATTCACTAGACGAGAAGACTGTGCTGAGGCTTGCTTTGTAATCATAAAAAAAAGATACTGTTTTTAGATTATTGTAATAGAAAATCTGACTGCTTATAATGAGTCAAGCACTCAATTCTTAATTAATTCTCTTATTTCTCAAGCATGTAATTCTCAATTAAATCTTCAGAAGATATTGGTATACCTTGCCTAAATTATAATACTTTAAAGTGCATTTCCCCACTGCCCAACTGTACCTGATTGAGACGGAGGTGAGAGCTTTATGGGTCCTGTTTTCCACAGGCTTTTGTAATGCTGAGACAGAGCCTAGCTCCATTTGCCTCTTGAAAGCATTTTATAGGTTGAGAGAAACATTTAGTACTATGGCATTTTTCTCTATTCCAATGGCTCTCAAAGGTTTTGATATACATAAGGATCACTTGGGGAAGTTGTCAAAAATACATATTCCCTAGGCCTCAGTCTCAGATACTATGGTGTATAGAGTCTGAGCAAATTCAAGAATCTTCATTTTAACAAGTCTGGCATGACAAGTTCCTTTGACAGAGAAAGCGACCCCTCCCATCCCACTGAACCCAAATTCTGAAAGGTTTCCAGTGAGGTCTTAGAGGTAAAAACCAATGCCTTCCTCTAATGATCTCCTTGATCTTTGGTTAGCATCCATCTCACTGACCTGGCTTTCTCCTCATGATCATTCCTTCACCTTTTCTGCCTGACCCTTAAATGAAACCAGTGCTCACAGGCCATTTCCCCCACGCAGGAAGCCCCAACACTGGGTAACCCCACCTTCATCTACGCAGTGTGGCCGCTCTGCACAAGTTTCTTAAACGGCATCAAGCTTCATGCTCTCCTGGCTCCAGCTGCAGGTCTCTAACTGCCTCTCAGTGCTCCTCAGACTTCTCAGACAACGGGGCTAAAACTCTCCCTGCCCTTCTATGTACTCACACAAGCTGAACTCAGAAGCTAAATCACCATTCTTTCTTGCAGTCAGTCTTAAAAACCTAGAATCTTCTTTACCTGTCTCTCATTCCCAATATCAAAGCAACTGCTCAACTCTAGTTCTATCCATAAAATTCTCCTTACAGTTTATCATGGTTTTGTTAATGCCCTAATTAAGGTCTTTTAAATATCACCTGTTCCATCTTAAATGGTTTTCTCCCCATCAACAACCTCCTAGAGAAGCCAGCTCAATTTATCTGATCAAGTGCATCACTGATTAGATCAGCTCTTTGCTCAATGACTCCCAGAGCCGCAGTCAATGCAGAAGTGTTACTTTTCTGTTGCTCAAGACCATCCACTAAAATCTCCCAACTGTGGGCTCTTTCCCATAATGGCTGGTCTCCCTACGACCCACTACTGGTTCATCCTTCTTTGAGGTCCTGAAATTCAAGAGTACCCTAAGTTCCCTAGAAGGAAATCAAAATAGGTATTGTGGGAGGTCAGTAAGGGAAATATCCTCAACTTTTGTTGTTCAGTTGTATTTAATGGTACAAAAGGGTTTCAAGTGACTGATAAATGTCCAAATATCCAATATATATTAATTAAAGGCTTGAATACCTTAAGTAGTTTCAATGATAATAGTTATAACAATATTAGCTATTATTGCAGAGGCAATATATGGAGCTGACTGTGTACTTCAAATACATTGCTTCCTACACTGATAATCTGTCAAAAAGGGAATAATGACCTTCACTTTATAGATTAAAAAAGTGTATTTTCCAGAGTTCAGACCAAGGTGACAGAGTAAGAGAATGTGGAGCTCATCTCCCTCTGTGAACACACCAAAACTACATCTACATGTGGAACAGTTCTCACTGAAAACTAACCAGAAACTGGCAGAACTCCTGTACAACCCAGGCTGAAACATACACACGTAAGGAAGGGAAGAAAAGCATCTGAATCGGGACTCGTGCCCCTGAGTGGGGACTTGTCCTAGACTCGTCCAGGAAGTGAGCCACAGCCTGGGGGCCCCAGTCCTGAGGTCTTGAGTAGGAGAGAAACCCTGGCTGGCTGGAGGGCTGGGGGAAGCCTGACTCCTTTTGGGAGGGGCAGGAAGGAGAGAGGTCGACCCTCGCGGTTGCAGGGTTTCCTGTGATCTCCTTGCTCAAGCCAAGCTAATGCTCCATCGCCACTGACTCCACATTCCAGCACAGTGCTGGATTTCTCCCGTGACTCGGGAAGAGACTTGACTGTGGGGTGCACAGGTGAGCCAGGGCCCGGCAGAGCCTGGGGGGCAGAGCGCCTACTCCAGCAGTGGATCAGAAGCTACCCAGACCACTGATGGTGGCCGTCCTACCACGGCTCCTTCCCACCCCACCCCATGCACACAGGGTCCATGTGGGCCCTGCTGACCCTGTGAAGTCAGCTGGTGAGCAGCCGTGAGGAACAAACGGGGCTTGTACCAGAGGCTGTGTCCGAGCAGACCCATGGGTGTCTGCACAAACAGCGCGTTGGGCCTCGATCTGCAGCTGACGTGGGCTGGGAGTCAGCCTGAGCCCCACCTGCGTTAGCATCTCAGGGGCAAGGGTCCCAATGCAGGGAGACAGGAAAACACACCTCAGGGGTACAGGGCTTCCCTGGCGGCTCAAACAGTAAAGAGTCTGCCCGCAATGCTGGAGACCTGGGTTCGATCCCTGGATCAGGAAGATCCCCTGGTGAAGGACATGGCAACCCATTCCAGTATTCTGCCTTGGGAAATCCCATGGACGGAGGAGCCTGGCAGGCGACAGTCCCCAGGTTTGCATGGGCCCAAACAGTTGGGCATGACTGAGTGACTTCACTTTAAAGGGGACAGAGCCAGGTCAGGCCAGACCATCAGGGCTTCTGCTCCATGAAAGTGAGATCAGTCCCGGTCCCTGGCAGGGCAGTGATGGTCCCTGAGCAGAGAAGCAGCCTCACTCACACTCTGCGGAGGCTCTGGTTCCTCCAGCACGAGCCACAACCCCGAGCAAGCTGAGAGAGGCCAGCACATCCTGAGAAAAGAGATGACTCGGGTCCACGTCAAACCCACCTCTTCCAACAAAGGCACTGGGCACACACAGTCTGTACAGGGATGTGCCACTTAAGCTTCCCCTTTGAAGGCCTAAAGAGGCAGCTATTTTACCTAAATGCATAAAGGCATACAAGGTTAAGCAAAATAAAAGGACAGGTGAAAAGTTATGACACCGTCCACAAGTACTGCGGACTAAGACTTAATCTTCAGTGTATCACTGAGTGAGCTCTAAATTTATGCTGACAGCTTATTAGCAGTGGATTTAGAGTATTTGGAGTGTAAAAGTATGTTTTAAATGCATAGGATGAGTGTTGAACATGTAAGTAAACTTATTGTATAACAGCTTCATTAATTTACTGTCATACTAATTTATTTCATTAATACCTTGCTGTCTTCAAGCTCTTAAAAGATTATCTCTTTGATTTCAGTACTTAATAGATTGTTTAGCATTTCCTAATAAAAGGGCTCCATCTAGTGGAGCAATTCAATCATTTTTGCAAGACAGAAGGTAGCAAGGTTAAATTCCTTATATTAAGGCCTGACAGTGGTGATAGTTCCAGGGAAATGCTTGTTCTGACGTGCACAGTGCCTAGTCTTCACCTTGCCTTGATAAAAAGGCAGAAGATGAAGGTAAGGTACATGCAAGTATGCCGGGATTTACTATATAAATTCAAGGCATTAACCATCAGTAAGACACCAAAGTGGCTCTCCTCTAAAAACACTAATTTACGGGTGCGCTCGCTAAGCTTTCGAAAACAGAGTTTGAAGTTTATTGTTGTCTCTAGTAAGTAGGACAAGCCTTATATTGTGTAGGTGCTTAAGAACTGCTGAAAAGGTCCACATTCTTTTACAAGGTCAATAAAAATGCTATGGCTGAATAACTTCTAAAAGAACTATATAGTAATACTTTAATCATATCTGACTCCTTTCTTTCACAGCCTCAAGTAGCTGGTTGTGGCCAGCTCAAAATTTCCTGGGTACATCCAAAAAAAAAAAATCTAGGTTGGTCCTTCAAATGTTCTCATTTATATTCCCTTTCAAAAAGCATTTATTAAATACTTGTGACATGCACTAGTTGCTGATGGTAAAAAAAAAAAAAAAATCCATTAGCTTAGACATATTCAAAATTAAAACCAAAGTCTAACAAAGATGAGAGAATCAATTTGTAGTAAGAGGAGAGGAAGCAGGAACCTTAGAAGCAAGCAAATGAATAGCAGCAAGACATAATAATTCATATCCTGTTAACAATGGAGCAGAAGGTAAAATCTGAAAACCCTGAATGGCGCGGAGCACTCAAACAGCAGCGCTGCCTGGGGTAATCAGCTCTGCAGCGCCACGGGGGGCACTAAGAATGAGCACAGTGCGGACCTAGGGACTGTCACACCGAGTGAAGCAAGTCCGCCAGAGAAGGGAAGACATGGTATGACATCCCTCAGATGTGGAATCGAAAAAGAAATCACACAAATGAACTTACCTACAAAACAGACTTAGGGAATGAACCTATCGTTGCTGGGGGTGGGGGGGAGAAGGAGGGGGAAGGGACAGTGAGGCAGCCTGGGATGGACAGGCACACACTCATATTTAAAATGGGTAATCAACAAGGACCTAGTGCCCAGCAAAGGGAGCTCTGCTCAGTGTCACGTGGCAGCCTGGATGGGAGGGGGTTTGGGGGAGAATGGACACGTGTATATATGGCTGAAACTATCACGGCATCGTTCGTTAACTGGCTATACTCCAGTATCATACAAAATTAAAAGTTAAAAAAAAAGAAAGTGTATGCAGTCTTTGGTGCATGTTCATGAAGCTTCTTCCAGAAAAAAAAAATGCATTAAATTTTACAAGACCAAAATATACATTTGAAAATTTTCCACAAACTGTCATCAAAAAAGTCTTTGGTGTACAAAGAGTTATTGCAACTTGTCTTTTAGAAAACCTGTTTGCTTAGAACTCTTCCTTTGTGAAGGTTTTAACAAACAAGGTACTGCAGTAACACTCTGAGATGCTACATGCTGTGTATGTATATGGTCATGACCATTTATTCCCCTGCCAAGAGACAGCAGACGTGAATTTGACCATTTGCAGAAGTGAGGGGCAGAGCAGTCAAAGATGACCTGCCACATCAACACAAAACCATGTCTCCACTATTTCTTTTTTATTTTTTTACTGGAAAGTTGAGAACTTACCGTCCAGAAGAAACTGACTTAACTGAACCAACGTTTTCAAATAGTTGGGCCTTTGCTGCCACACTGAAAAACAATTTCAAAATGCAAGTTTCATTAAAATGCATTTCACAGCTCAAAGTGAAAATCAGAGCTAGCAGTTAACCAAACAAAAAAAATGAGTTAAAATTTGCCCCAAAATATGAACTGAATTTTAATTGTTTTAAGTTCTAATACAGAAGTAAGTTTCAGATCTAGTGTCTCGTTCACTGAGTACCAGATGGGAATAAACCTGCATCTCCTTCCTCTGGGGATCACACTGTCTGCATTTTTTGCACCTCAGAAAACTGTGGGAGCAGAAGAAAAGGAACCTTTTATCTCCCACTCCACTCCTGGAAGTCCTGCTGTTGACTCCATGGAGCCACGAGGGAAGAGTCACATCAACAAGATAAAACAAGAGCTGCTTTATATTCTCATAGTCAAGACAAAACAAATTCAAAAATTGTTTCATGTATTTTTAAAATACTTGAACATACTTCCTATAAAGTGAAAAGAGAGAAATCTGAAAATATGACCAACAAGTAAATTTGTGGATTCAAGTCTTGTTTCAAAGCATGACACGGGAAAGGCAACATATGAAAAGTAAGACTATAGGGTAGAATGAAAAGAATTAAAACTAATGTAACCCAGCTAACTAGATAAGTTCCTATATTTACTAGAAGAGAATATAAATTTATTTGAATGATGTTTTAATGAACTGAATATTTAAAATCTACCTTATTTCTTAAATTGACAAACTTTTCTCTCAGAACTGAGTCATTTGATAATCTGCAGGATCATTTTACATCTAACGCAGAACAAACACTCTATAATTTAAGTTCTATTTTATCAGTAAATCACAAAATAGAAGCTCTTCTCTTTCCCTCACAAAGAATAAAGTTTATATTTTCTCATCTCCCTTTACACATTTGGCTTAAAATTCATTTCCCTTAAGGCCTAGAACTATACACACCAGGGAAAGACAAACTGACACAAAATCTGCCTATATTGTGGGAGCTGGATTTCTGACCATGAGAGAGAACGTATGTGAAACTCCCTCTGAAACCAAAGGTTCTTGTTAATAGGATGAATCAATGAATGTAAGACGTTGTTCCTATGGAAGCAGGCTTAGTGAAATGTCTTCCTGGACTTTCAGTGGATAATTAAGAGGCCAGCGCCACCGCCATATTACAACTGGGCGTGGCGGAAGAGGAACAGCACAGACTCAACTGGAGAACCCTGGGTTAGAAGCCTAGCTCCGCCACTTACTAGCCGAGTGAGTGCGGACTGCCTCCCTGACTGCCCATCATCTGTAAAACAAAGTTGATACTGCCTCCTGCAGGAGGACACTGTGGTCCTTAAAATAAGTAACATGTACAAGGATACTCAGCAATAGCACATGCTGCATCTGGAAAATCGCAGCGAAAGTCGAAACATTAAGATGAAAAGGAGGAAGAACTCTCCTCTTTGGATTCTGATTCCATACTTACCCCACTCCCCACTTTCTCCCATCTGCACCCTCATTGTTCTTGTCTACACACCCCACCCTCCCGGCCTTTACACTTCAGGGTCGTATCCTTCTCTTAGAAGCACACTCTCTTGCCTTTCCCGCTCCCTGTTCTCCAGGAGTTGTTTAAGTCAGTGAGTATTCAGGTTGGGGAGATGAATGGAGAGAAGAGGAGACCACCCCGGCTAGAAAACAGCTGTATTTCTAACAAAGACGTAGGACTGAGGATACAGGCAGTCCCAATAGCAGAGTGGTGGGTGTTTAGTTTCCAGACTCCAAACCACTATATTATACATGGCTTTCATGTCGTTAAGGAAAGCCTGCTTCTAAGGAAAGCGCCTGAAGTGTGTACTAACATTCACACCACTTGCAGAAGAGGACAGGGTCCTGCAGAAGTTGGTGGTACCCACTCTACGGATGAGCATTTGGCTGTGGGAATCCTGAGAGTTCTTTTGCACACGTTCAAGCCCTGTGTACCCACGGGAGACACAGAAAATGCCCAACAAGCACCCTGTCACTTACACGGAGCCGGGGCGCTGGTAGCCGTTACTGGAGGCGGTGTCCAGCCTTAACCTCCTACACATTTTTGGAGGCAGATCTGGGTTTGGCGTGGCTTTGGGTGTCTCTTTGGAACCTATGGAAGTTAAACTTTGAATGGATCCGCTGTAGCTCTTGTTTCCTGAAAAGAAAGCCCAAGAAAACAGGCGAGGTGCTATTAGACAAAATAATAGCAATAACACAGTCCATGCACGTAACAAAAGGAAGTCGTTTTCTCTGCGTCCAAATGAGAAGGCACAGAATGTTCTCTGGGCCCAGCAGCCCATCACTCAGGGAAGATCACAATCGGAAGTAATTGCAAAGCATCACCGCTCAGAGAGGGAAAGTCACAGCACACAGGAGGTTTCAAGCTCCCAGCCCAGGGACAAAGCAGAGAAGCAACGTTTGCCTCGCTGTTCACGCCTCCCTTCTGAGTCATCACGCTCAACAAGCCAGTAGGTGACGCAGAGACACGGCATTAGCCAAGGCTCCATCCTGGCTTACCTTCAGCCGCAGAGACGGATCTGAGGGAGGAAGCCGAGGCTCTTTTCAGTCCCGAGAGCCCATAGGGCCCCTTCTTGGCCAGGTCGATGGGTGGGGACACGTCCCCGGGACTGGTGACGGAGGTGACACTCTGGCAGTCTGATTCCGCGTCCGTTTTGGTTGCGTCTTCTCGAGAACTTGACTCGGGACTCGTGGTCCAGAGACCAAGGCTCTTCTGTCCGTTGCTGGGTGATGGGGCCGCAATCCACGGGATCCCGGCAGACCTCTCCCTGGGCGGGCAGGAGGCAGGCTTCGTGGCGCTGTTCTGCTCGGACGAGTGGGAGGAGAGGGACTCGACGCTCCCCATGGGCGTGCTGTCGGGGCTGCTGCTATAGGAGTCGCCTGGGGGTCGGGCAGAGACGGGAGCGTCAAGGACAGGGGCTCGCAGTCAGACCTGCACCGCCAGGCCGTCCTGTCCACAGCCTCCCCAGAGACGGGAGCATCAGGGACAGGGGCTCGCAGTCAGACCTGCACCGTCAGGCCCTTCCGTCCACAGCCTCCCCAGTGCTCCGCAGCCACCTTGCCCCACTGCAGCGCTAGACCTGGCTTACAGAACTGTCTCAGTTGCGCAGAGAGGCTTTAAAGCATTCGTCTGAACTCGGTGAACCCACTTTTTCTACACCATTCAAGGGAGGCTGTCTATATGCCCCTATGAAATCATGTTGCTTCTTGAAGTATCAGCAGGCTGACTTGAAATCAGACAAAATGTGCTGCAGAAACAGGATTCACCAGTAGAAGCAAGATGCCTTGATGACGTAGTAAGAAATCAATGGAAAGGGGGAATATTGAGACGTATTTCTGCCTTCTGCTCTTCTGATCCTAGGTGATTCTGAGTTACCATGTATCTGAGTCCTCCTGGTAGTAAAGGTGCTATTAAATGTCAGCAGCTCCACAATTTTTATTTTTATCAATTTGTTTTACAATTTTTAAAAGGAAAGCTTATGGAAGAAAATAGGAAAGGATTTCTTTCATTTCCTTGCTAAGAGTATAGCAACATAAGAAAACTTGCTATTTAACTGGGTGTATTTTTTAATGTTTCTAAAAGTTAAGGTATAAGAAAAAACATCAGAGAAGCAGTAAGGGAGTTTTCAAATACTACATCTAAACACCGATTATGGGGAAAACTGAGGGTGGAGGGAGAGGGCTGGGTGTACAAAATAAAACGAAAATGGCCAAAGTTGAACTCATGCTTTGCGCTGAAGCTACCACCCACCTATGGTAGGGCTTGGCTCAGAATAGTAAGTTAGGGATAATGTGTGGTATAGAATCTCTTTTTATTTCCTTTCTCTCTCTTTCAGACACTTTGATACCCTAGAGATGATGCTTTAGGAACATAAGGTGAAAGACAGAAAGAATGAAAATGACTGCCTGGGCCAGACTCTTTGGCTTTCTTCAGGACCACTTTGACAACAGGACAAAAGCTGCTACAAAATAGCACCTGATGTATTTTACTTAATCACAGCTACAGGAAAGAAGGGCACTGGGCGAAAACTATTTTTTTTTTCCCCTTTGCAGCAGGAATGAATTGGCTTGTCCAAGGTCTATCGTGACGTTGAATATTTAAATATGGTGGAGGGGGCTGGTGTTGCGAGACTGCGTCAGTAAGGATAGTTTCTCTTTCTACCTAATTGCCCATAGGTAGGATAAAGCTGAATTAACTAAGACGGCATCTCCCTGAGGGTGGGGCACTTACTGTCAGGTTCTGCCAAACACGGAGTATACCTCCCTCTGGGCTTCCGGGAGCCTGAGGAGAGGCAGATTGCACGTGTCCTCCGGGATCCGGATCGAGACTGAGGCTGAGGAAGAGGGATGCTGGGGTCTGGGGCAGTGTGAAAAATCTACATGGAAGAAAAATGGACCGAGGTCAACAGAAGGGTGACACTGACATTTTCATCATAAAATAAACTTTGAGTGTTATTAAATGATCTTAGAACTCTATGCTCCTGAATCAGTTGCCTGGCAAGAGACACTTGATACAAGAAATAAACCTTCTAGAGCAATTACAACTTTCTTTTCCATTTACACTTCTCTGGGTTTTTTATTCTTCCCTATTCCCCAGCAGTGAAATTCAGATTTTCCAATATTTTAAAGAAATGTGTCAAATGGCAACGAACATCTATGTCAAGACATACTGATTCTTTTCACTGTTACAGTCACTCTTCCACTTCATCCTGAACATAACCTGAGGGGAAGAGGACCCTGCTGTTATCATTCCCCAGCTAGCAGCCCCTTGCTTCTCAGAAGGTGTTGGCATGCTACCGGCCCTGAGCTGTGGAGAATGTGACGAGCTGTAGGCAGGCGTCTGAGCACGGCTGTAAGAGGCAGCTGTGGACTCCAGGGTTGTGAAAGCACTTCAGTCTGAGCAAGGCTCCAACACTATCCTCCTCTAGGCACTAGAAAGCAACTGGGAAGGAAAGAGGCACCCCCATCCTCCCACAGGGACGGTGTCAGACATAAATAAATCACAATGTTTAGCCCCTCGATGGCTGAGTTTGCTTAACAATCAGATCATTTTGGTCTTCCCATTTTCTCACTTTCATAATTATTCTAAGATCTCACTCTTAAAGAAAGCCTGCTTAGTGACTGGATATAGAGAGGATTTCAAGACTGTTCTCTGATTTTTATCTAAAATATTAGTTCTTCTGTATAATGAGAATCTAATTCAAAAGAGATAAAAAAAGTTACAACAGACTTAATTATAAAGTGATTCTAAAGTATTTTCCGAATACTGAGTAAAAACCTCATTACGTAAATACGAAAGAAGAAAATATTGACAAGCTAATGATGTAGAAAGAAGGGAAACCATCTACCTAGAGGATTTTTGAGAAGTATTTAAAAACTGAATAAGAAAAAAAGAAAAGCGAAGTCCGCATAAATAATTTATACAAAATTTATAAGACTGACCCCATATAGGAGCCTGAGAGCACAATGAGATCACAGATGGCACAAGTGCAAAATTCCTTCTTGGAAACAAGATAACAAAACTTTATACTTCCACGTGAAAATCCAGCCTACCTTTTCATAGTGCTCTATCAGAATTTCAACCACAATATTCTGAAACTTAATATTCATCATGGCAGCCACAGTTTCTTCCTGTGCTCTCATTAGAGTTGGACCAAATATGACACCAAGGTTTGAGACTGTCATCAGATTTTGTTGACTGTGTAGGGACACTCTGCAAATAAAAGCAACAAAAATATTTTAAGTTATAATTATGGAATGTTCTCGTCTACCAAATAATGGTAAGATGTAAATATGATACATTTTATGTATGTATGATACAGTAAATATGATACATAAGATGTAAATATGCCACTACAGACTAAATTTCTCAAATAGTCAGGTTCAGCCACTACCAGCTGGCATTAGGGGGGTATAGTCTAAATAGATGTAAAAAGTTAATAAACATTAGCACAATAAAACATAATTACTAAGATTAATCTCTTAAAGGAAAAAAAAAGTCTTATTTTCTTACATCAAGTACAATTGCCCTCGGGACACTACCAGCTATTTGGCAAAACCTATGGAAGTATATTCTTTTAGAACAAAGGGTTAAGAGTAGACTGGCTGAGATTATATTTGGACTTACCAAACACATTATTAAGAAACTACTGCTAAACATTTTCACAGATAACACTGTACTTAATTCTCCAAGAAGTCAGTTTTTCCTACTGTACAGATTTTAAAAAGAAAAGCTCCTAAAGTAAGCATGATGTACCTGAGGTCACAGCAAATTAGGGACACAGAGTTTTGTCTCAAGTTAGATCTCCTGACTACAAGGCAAGAGTCTCCCTGAGGTCCCCGTGTCAGATGGCTGGTCAGGGCATGTTCCCATCCTGTCTTCCATCCACCCATCCATCCACCCATCTCCCATTTCCCCGAGGGCCTCCCAAGTGCTGAGCAAACAGCAAGACAAGGAGATCTGGAAGTATTAGTCCTGGCTTGAAAATAAAGAGTCTCTGATATTACTGACCTTAGCAAAGTAACCCCAGTGAACTCTCAAAAACGACTTTGACTAGTTAATTTAATTTGGAGACGGGATACATTCTTAAGAGGTAACCTTATTTTATTTAACCAATCTTCTAGGGGAACCACTGCCTTTTCTATCTTACTCCCAGTGGGGCTGTGAGGATGAAAAATTCTAGTTAGGAGCACAACACAAGATAATGTTTATATGTGACTGAGTGTGCACACTAACTCCATTCTAGAAGCAAAAGTAAAATTTTATGAGGAATCCAGGATTCTGGATTATCCACCCAACATTTGACATAGGGCAGGAAGACCTGACTGTCGCATTGACCGAATTTACCCCTTGTGCCCGAGACAGCGTTAGCTAAGATTCTTGGTTAGCATAAGAATTTCATTCTAAGTTTCCTTTTTATACAACCAAATATTATAAATTAATTGTTTAATAAGAATTAGAGAGCCTAATAAGCCATCTGTAAAGGCAGTGAGCCTGTCTGGGTTTAAAGCTTGGGTCCTTCCAATGTGGAAGCTGGGTGCAATCAGCCTTGTTATTTAATCTCTCTCAAGGCTTCAGTTCCCTCATCTGTAAAGTATAAGAATAATAACCCTGATCTCAGTGTGTTGAGAAAATTAAATAAAATAAGTTAAATTAAATAAAATATGATCTTAAAATAATATTCTTCCTTGTAATTAAATTGGCTCCAAGTATTTTTGCTGAAAAGTAAGAGTGCCTGGTAGTATAAGTAACCTAGAATAAGATTAATATGAAGCTCACTGGGAATAAATTTAGAAATCATAAAAAAAAAACTGCTCTATTCTGAAAATGAAGCTGATAACCATATTCTTTGGAAGATGATATAATTTGATCACCATATTCCTCTTCACTGAATTTCCCTTCTGCTGGGCTAGTCAGCTGATATAGAGTCTTATCATCCCAGGTTTCAGCCAGTTCTGCACCCCACTCCCTCAACTTGTATATGAAACACATTCTGAACTGCACTTTTAAATACTTAAAGTTTAAGTCATAGAGGAGGCCACATAAGGCCTTGTCTTAAAGACAATGAATTCTCAGAAAGAAATCAATGATTTATACCATGTCTCAGAGCTAGTTACTGGGGACTTGTAATCAGTCACTGGTCCTTTAGGCCAGTGAGCAATCTAGGTCACTGATCTTAAATTCCCCTTAGTCAATAAGGTGGCCAGCGACCAAGATTGTTATCAGTTGCTACTAGTTTACTTAAATTAACTACTAATGCCCGCCTGGATGAAATACAAGTTGCAATCATGATTGCTGGGAGAAATATCAACAATCTCAGATATGCACATGACATCACTCTAACAGCAGAAAGTAAAGAGGAACTAAACGGCCTCTTGATGACTGTGAAAGAGGAAAGTGAAAAAGCTGGCTTGAAACTCAATATTCAAAAAACTAAGATCATGGCATCTAGCCCTATCACTTAATGGCAAATAGAAGGGGAAAAAGTGGAAGGGATGACATATTTTCTTTTCCTGGGCTCCAAAATCCCTGTGGACAGTGACTGCAGCCACGAAATTAAAGGACACTTGCTCCTTGGAAGGTAAGTTATGACAAACCTAGACAGCATATTAAAAAGCAGAGATACTACTTTGCCCGTAAAGGTCCATATAGTCAAAGCTATGGTTTTTCCAGTAGTCATGTATAGATGTGAGTTGGACCATAAAGAAGGCTGAGCACTGAAGAATTTATGCTTTCAAACTGTGCTGTTGGAAAAAACTCTTGAGAGTCCTTTGGACTGCAAGGAGATCAAACCAGTCAATCCTAAACAAAATCAACCCTGAATATTCACTGGAAGGACTGATGCTGAAGCTGAAGCTCCAATACTTTGGCCACCTGATGAGAAGAGCCAACTCACTGGAAAAGACCCCGATGCTTGGAAAGATTAAAGGCACAAGGAGAAGGAGGCAACAGAGGATGAGATGGCTAGATAACATCACTGATTCAATGGACAAGAATTTGAGCGAACCCTGGGAGGCAGTGGAACACAGAGCAAAGAGTTGGACCTGACAGTGAATGAACAAGAAGAAGAATTAAGTAAGTCATTGGTGATGTGAGCACACATTCTACTGCTGCTGCTCAGTCAGAGGAGACTGACATTTTTAGGTTCAGCTAGGAATGGTGGTGAAGTTTGGGCAGAAGAGTTTTCAGTACTCTTTAGTGGCTAGATATACTCCTTCTATTTCCTGTATTACAGTCACAATTAAAGGTGAAGCTTGTGTTCATCTAACATTCTGGATAATTAAGGAAAAATATTTTATGTGACACTCATGAAGCTTTTAAAGTGTATTTTAAAAGGCTTTGCTAAAAAATTAGCTTGAATGTAGCAAGAGAATGCCCACTAAATGTTGTATGGTTGTTTCAAGAAAAGGATACACAACTCAAAAACATAATTCAAGACTATGTAATTCAGACCAAGGTAGTGAGTCCCTGTTCATTAGCTAAATGCCAACAAGGGCAATCATTAACAACGAACTTGAAATGAAATCATTCCTAGTGGATTTCCTCTTATTTTAAGGAGGGCCAACTCATATTATCCTAAACCCTGCAAGTTAAGATGAGACTGATTAATATAGAGCACAGTTTCAAATGTGCATGGCTCAAATTAGCATAAATTGGGTTACTACTTGTAGCAAACAAGGAAGGATTAATCATTTGACTATGAATTGCAGTACTCATTAAGACAAAAACTATTCCCATTTGTAAATGAGACTATAAGAGAATTCTTAAGTAACTTTAAAACCTGAATTTGGACTTTTGTTTCCAGCAGCATGGTAACTGAACTGAAATCTCTGAATTAAATGTGTATGTGTGTGTGTGTGAATCAAGATAGATCTGTCACGGCTAGTATTACGTGCCAAATTTGCTAGGCTGCAGTACCCCAATATTTGGTCAAACATAATTCTAGATGTTTCTGTGAAGGCATTTTTAGATGACATTAACATTTAAGTCAGTAGGCTTTGAGTAAATCAGACTATCATCCATTACCTGGGTGGGCCTCATCTAAACACTAGTTTAGGGTCTTAAGAGAAAAAGACTGAGGTCTCCGAAGACCTGCCTCCAGACTACCTGGATTTGGACCACAGCATCAACTTCTCTGGGTCTCCAGTCTGCCTTGAAATCAGCCTCCACAACTGTGCAGCCAATTCCTTGCAACCAATCAGTCTCTCTTACATATACATGTATGTACACATAGACACACATACAACAACCTATTAGTTCTGTTCTCTGAAGAAACTTGATTAATACAATATTTATCAAAAGTTTTAAATACATAAGAGTCAAAAAGATCTTCAGAAACCAACAGACACTAGGACTCTGGGGAGGGAAGCTAATATTCCAATGGCATGTTGACCTGGTAGAACCTGGTGACCCTAGTAAAACCGAGACCTGGTCTTCAAACTTCAGGCTTACAATGCATCTAAAAGAACTGAGAAAGAACTGTATACTCCTTCATACATTTTTAAGTTGACATTCCATCATAAGTATAACAGTTGCAGGGATATAATTATTTGCATGTCATAAACACAGATACACACACACATAGATTATATCTTAAAAACAAACTGCTGCTTCATTTTTCAAGCAATTCAATGGACTCTGATTACAGTAGCAAAGTTACAGCTCTATCACCCCCTTTGAAAGACATGAACATCCTTAGACTTATCAGATGAACAAGTGAGTGAGCAGTCTGAGTCAGAGCATTACTTGACCAGGTGCTTTATTAAGATGTCCAGCATCTCTCTGTTTCTCTCTGGTAACTTGTGTACCAATGCATGTACAGCCTCCACCCGGTAGTTTTGGTCATCAGATTCTGTAACATAAAAAAAGGTTGCAAATATTCAAATTCTAATTCTATCAACATTAATAATTTAAACATCATAACCACTTCCATCCGTCATGCCTTATAAGCATTGCTTCACAGGGTAAGTATTATCACTATTATTTCCTAAGGCTTAGAGTCCCTGGGTAACTTGTCCATGATCTGCAATCACTAAGTAGAGAAGAACTCAGTTCTATCTAATCCTGACCTATGCTCTTAGCCTCTGAACTATATACTTCTATACAACTATAACTCATTTCCTCCTTTGGTTTTGTTACAAAAGGAGAGAATAAAACTTTTAGTAATATGAGTGATGGCAGCAGTTGTTACTGCTGGTCTAATGTGCCAGACACCACAGTACACTTTATCACACTGAAACCTCTGAGTGACTCTATCAGACCAGAGGAAGGAGGCATTCTTTTCTAAATTTAATAGATTAAAAGACGGCAGAGAGTTATTTTTCTCAGGTGTCAGGATAATTGTGCAACCAAAGGCCCAGTAGATTTTAAGCCCATGCTGACCATGGTACATCTGGGAAGAAAAAAAAGAAAAATCATCTCAAGCAGATTCAGTCTGCAAGGAAAAAGCCAAGAGGCTGACAAGTTGGCTAGAGAAACTTGTAATGCTTCAGAAAAAGGAATCTATTTAACACTCTCTTACTACAACAAACAAATTCTAGGGTGACTGCCCACCCTGCCAAGCCCTTTCTCCAGAAAGTGCCCACTGCACAGGGTTTATAAATGGGACCTTCCTCTCTTCCGGGCACAGCTATCTGCACACGAGGTGAGGAAAGGGCCTGGTTTTCATCGGGCTAAACATGAAGTCTTTCCCAGGATTTGGAATGGAGACACCAAAACTCTGATCTGTCTGCTGGATTCATGCAAAGGCAGATCATGTAAAACAAGGCAGACCATCACCAAATGTGCTCCCAAGTAAGAAAAATCTGTCTCCAAATGAGGTAGATATGCCGCAGAGAACAAAAATGAGAGACATCCAAAAAGAGCTGGGAGGGTGGATGAGAAACATCTCTTCCCAACTTTGCAGTTCCTCGATGCAGGCCACTGTAGGCAGGATCCTCTGCCAAGGAGTTCTGACAGACTCCCCTTAAGTCTCTGAGTAACTTCCCCTTTCTTCCTGAGCTAAATTTCTCTTGCTCGAAGCCAAATGGTACCTATTTCTATTATCCTTGACCCAGACAGAAGATGGATTCTTATACATGAGAAATGCTTTAATTATCATGATAGTGAATAATATGATCACTATTTGCCACAAAAGTGAAGAAAAAAAATCTTGCCACCAAATGTTTGCATCAAAACAACCAGCTCATTGAGCCATTCTAGCTAACTGGATCAAACACCGTTTGTTATAAAACGAATTTCTTGTAACAAAGTGTTCTAGGTTAAGAGTCAAAAATCCTGGCTTGTAGTCTTGATATTGCTATGAATTTACTAGGGTCCTTGGACAAAGTCACTTGTCCCCCTTTGGGTCCTGATTTCCTCGTTAATAAAATGAGGCTGGATTATATACTTTTAAAGGTCTTTTTCTTCTTACAAGGATGGATTTCTATAAAGAAGAAGTAGAGTGCAGAGCTTTCAGGAGAAAGCTAAGTGGTATAGATGTCATGAGATCATGCGGTCAGTCATGTATGCAGGGCTGCAAGCCAAGGTCATTCAGCTTCGCTTGACACTTTTAGCAGTAGATAACACCTCTTGTGACATTACAATGTGTGGTAATAAACTAATGCAGTTGATTTCTTTCTTGGATTGTGAAAAATACTCTTATTACAGTCATATCTTATATATCTTAACAATGAAATGCCAACTCTTAACTGTTACAACTTGAGACTGGCTCAGATGGCGACCTGGCCCTTGAGCCCAACGTTTTACACAACTCTAACTGCTCAGGTTACATGACTGCCACTGGCCCTCTCCCCTGCTCCCCATAATTTTGAATTAAATCTGTTTATTCATATAACATTAAGGCAGTCACAGATCTAAAGAAACAATATAGATATCTGATGAGTTTGTGAGTGTGTGTGTGCTCAGTTGTGTCTGACTCTTTGCGACCTCATGGACTGGAGCCCGCCAGGCTCCTCTGTCCATGGAATTTTCCAGGTAAGAATATAGGAGAGGGTAGCCATTCCCTACTCTAAGGGATCTTCCTGACCCAGGGATTCAACCTGCGTCTCCTGCACTGGCAGGCAGGCTCTTTACCACTGCACCATCTGATCATCATCAATAAATATAATAAGAGAGAAAAGGTGTTGTTGCCTTCCAAAAATAGCTGACTCTTTCTCCAGACTTAGGAACAAATCACGTGAGTACAGTGGAGGCGGGGGCATAACTGATTGTACCTCTTTGTGGTCTTGTTTATTTAACCATGAAGTCGCTCTTGTAAGAAACTGACATTCATTAATCAAGGAAAATGTAATTCGAGTAATTCCTCACAGTTCTTTCTAATCACACCATACGTGCCACCCCAATGAGCCTTACTAAGTAACAAAGTATCTTAGTTCATTCTATGACTTCTCATAACCATATTGTAAACTGTTAAGTATGAGGATGACAGTTTCTTAAGCCACAGGTAGGAAAATGTTAACTAGCAGGTTTTAAACTTACAACCTCTGATACAGCATAAAACCACATCAATCACAATGCATCCGATGGAAATGTACTTACTAACAGCAACAATAAAATCTTTGTGTAATCTGTAAGTCATCAGTGGCTCTGCAAGGCACCTACAAGAGAGAATACAGCAGATTTGAGAACAGTTACCTTCTGGCTTCCCCTGAACTTTCAGTGCTTCTGTGAGAAGTACAATAAAGTCCTACCAGAGAGTTGACAAGTAGCTCTAAAGTGCAGACCTCAAAGATACCAGTGTCCTGAGAACTTCTTGCTGCCACTGTATTAAAATGGGAGAGCCTGGGGGAATTATTTTTAATACTTTGTGAGAACTATTGGACTACAGGAACAAAATCCCTCTCAGATATGGGGGCAATAGTTTCTTTTTTTTTTTTTTTTAATTTCCAATTCAACTTGTGATGTTTTATAAAAAAATATACGAAGACCTGAATTTGAATCTAATATGAAACAGAAATTATTATTTAGTGCTCATAAACTATTGCAGCCTTTTAAGTTTACTGTTTGAAACAAGCACATATAAACCCCATAACACTGAACGTAACTGTGACCAGTCTGAGCTAGTCCACCTTCAGTGAATGAGCTGTGCCAAGGAGGGAAGAGGACCCCACGGGGCTCCCTGGGTCCACGCCGCCTGCCCACAGGGGTGACCGTGAGACCACAGCAGAGCGGCAGGAGGCAGGCCCCCCTCACCTGAGGTAGTTTTTCAGTCCACTTGTTATTGTCTTATTATCCCACAGTTCAATATCAATGTCCATGTCAGGAGGGGACTTGGGAGCTGAAAAGAATTAAAGTAAGATGTTTCAACTGTGCAATTCAAAATATCACGGGCACTATTAAGAAGATGGATGCGGACAAAAGTAGGTCAAAGAGAGGCATGCATTTCTTGGAAGGCCAGTGGAGCTAACTTTTGGACTGCTGTTTGCCTGAGCTAGTGCAAAGCACATTCTGACACTGAACCTCAAACATTTCTTACAGAACACAGTTTCTCAAGTCAGATGTTTGCCCATTGCTAACGTCACAGCACACTTACCATGTGCTGGGCGTGCTTCTCAGTGCTTTACGTGGACTAATGCATCACATTCTTATAATTCCAATGAGCCTCCTTCTATAAACGAGGAGGTGAAGGCACAGAGGGGTGAAGCAAATCACCCAAGGTCACAGAACTTTAAACTGGCTGAGCCAAGATTCCAGTTCAGGCCATCTGAATCCCAGCACCCATAAATCTTACTGTACCTCTAGCTAATCAAAGAACACTTGAGGAAAAAGTCAATATTATAAAAAGGGCCCCTTTACAAGTTCTGATTGGTCATCTATAATAATGGACATTAAAAATGAATACAAATATTAATTTTAGATATGACTTGAAAATACTCAAAGACAAGCAATAACCTATATCTCAAAAAATCCTATGGTTTGAATTTTCTATAAGAATGTAAAAGTTAAGTAAGTAACGGGCTTCAGCCGAAACTTACAAAATGTGGTATTCATGAGTTTCTGCACTTTGGAATTCACTCCTCCTATTCGGTAGAGACCTAAAATGGTGATGCCTAGTGAGAAGGAAAAAAAATCACAAGAAAACGGCATAAGACACAAGTTCCAAGGACAGAATGTTAAAAACTCAGATATATGCCTACATAAAATCTGGAAGGTATGCATCCAATTTTACAGTCTAACTTTAGCAAACCTACCCTGGAAACACTCATCAGACATATATTTCTTAGAGCAAAAATGAACAGTGATTTGAAAGTCTATGAAGAGCTTCAAAATGGCAAAGTACAGCTGTCTATTCACCACTACCTGAATATAAAAAAACATTCAAGATGAGAAAGAATGATCAGTATTTCTCATATTCTATTCCCTTAATCACGGAGTCCTATGTGTTGAACAGTTGGATGGAATTGCTAGCTTCACTTTAAAGCTGAGGATGGGACTGACATATATACACTTCTATATAAAAAAGAGATAACTAATAAGGACTTACTGTACAGAATAGGGAATTCTACTAAATACTCCATAATTGTCTATTTGGGTAAAGAATCTAAAACGGGGTCTATATATATGCATGTGTAAAACTGATTCACTCTGCTATACACCTGAAACTAACACAACATTGTAAATCAACTATTCCCCCCCCCCAAAAATTAAACAGAAATAAAGGTGAGAAGACAGATTCAGAGATTTTTAAGGAAACGACTTGACTTCTCAAAACTTAAATGGCAGCACCAAACTTTGATTATAAGTTTAAAGAATTCCAAAGCCCAACAGGAGGTTTTGCTTTAGACAAGTTTTCCTGGAAGTAAAAGGCAACTACAGTGGACTTCAGGACAGAGGTCATGACTAGACTGAAGACAGGTGCTGAATTTGTGACGGTGACAAAAATCACTGTGAGATATAATGCAGGGAAGGAGGAGAGCTGAATTCAAACTCCTCAGGAATTTTACTTCCTACAGCTTGGAAAAAAATAACAATATTGGTCCATCAAAAAGAAGTAAAGTGAGGCTATATCATGAAACTTCATGAAAAAGAAGTATGTCTGTAGTATGACTTTGGCAAACTGAAGCTCAAAGTATAGCTGTTTACATGTTTGCATAATTTATAAATCATATGTTTCTTAAAATTAAGCTCCTGTTGATAACAAAGTACATCCTGATTTCTGAGCAGCTTCTTTGTAAGAAGGGACCATGCATCAGTAATGGTGTACCCATCAGGCAGCACTGACCTCTCGTTTCCACAGCTTGGATGCATTTTCTCACAAAGTTGAACCCTGCTTCATTTAAGTACACTGGAAATAAAAGAAAACCATATTAGGTGTGTATGATGAACTAACATTACTGCTCCAGTCGGCTCTGTTGTTCCATGGCTTGATGGCACACAGGCTGTTACTGAATTTATCAAATATTTTGATTAGCATCTGATTTTTTATTTGGGGCTAGAAGTAAAAGAGGGAGATTCATATTCACCAATGTTTTTATATCAACTTGCTTCATTAAAAACACAGCTCTTTCACAGAAAGTAGTATGTAAAATTGAGCCCATCCGTTTCCCCTAAAATTAGCATTATCCTTTACTACGTATTTTTCTGGATGATAGAAGCAAATACAATAAAAATAAACTTTTAATGTGTGTTAATAATTATATTACAAAGCTATTCATATATTTTTCCCATGAGATTCTCCAAAGAATATTATGAGGTATAGATAAAGCACTGCAATCTTAAGGTGATTTACCAAGTTGCTGAAAACTGCTTTTTTTTTTGTTCTAAGGTCTAGAGCCACATTTTAACTCAGGTCTCCTGAATTCTATGTTCTATTCTATTTCATTTCATATCATATTCAAAATAGTTCAAAATATGCATAGTAAGTTCACTAAAAATCCTCTCAAAGATTCTCCATTATGAAACTGCACTTTATTTTCATTGCTTTTTGACAGATTTTCTTAAGGTTTAGAGGTTGAATCAAATTAGACTACTTGTTTAAAGAGAAAGGATTTAAAAATACCGAATAATAACCCACAGGGAAAATTCAAAAAGTTTTGATACTATAATGCAAATTGTTACCAAATATAGTGAATATATGATATTCCCAAATAATAATTTATGAAGACAAAGACAAACCATTAAAAAATTAAAACTGGTTTCCATTTAAAGATGGTGGATTAAACACATACATGCAACAACACAGATCCACAGAAAACATATATCAAAAAATTAGGCTAAAAAAAGGTGCCAGGAAAGATGAAAAACTTTGAAGAAATCCTAGGCATAGAAAATCACCAAAACTGAATTGACTGAAAAGTTTGAGAAATCTAAGATGAGAAATGAGAAACTGAAAAGCTAGAGGTACCACACTGAGCTATCACCTCACACCTATCAGAATGGCCACCACACACACACACAAACAAAACAAATAACACATGTTGGCAAGGATGTGGAAAAAAACAGAACCCTTGTACACTGTTGGTGGGAATATAAACTGGTGCAGCCACAGTGAAAACCAGTATAGAGGTTACTCAAAAAAGTAAAAATAGAACTACCATATAACCCAGCAATTCCACTCCCAGGTATATTAAAAAAGCAAAACAAAAACAAAAACACTAATTCTAAAAGATACACGCTGATGTATGGCAAAACTCATCATAATATTGTAAAGTAATTGTCAAGATGTGAAAGAATAAACTGTGTTGGCCAAAATAACCATGCATTTTTGCTTTATTGCCTTTGAACATCCTTTGCTATTGCCTGAAAAGAGTAGACGGAGGTTCCGTGATAGAGGTAACACTCAGCTTTGCTTAGAGCCAGGTGAACCTGGGGTTGGATCTCAACTCACGGCTTTGTGATGGAAGCGTGCCTATGAACCTTTATGAATGCTATCCTTTCATCTAAAAATGAGGGAAATAACACTACATGTCTTAAAGGATTGCAGTAAGATGAAGACAAAACCACGTGAACCAGTGAAGAGCACCAAACATGGAATAAATGTAATTAGATGCTGGATCCCTTCTTCATGTGCTCCTATCCACACACCACCAAGAAACAGAAGAAATGATAAAAACAAAGAAAACGGTCAGCCACTAGTGCTAAGCAGAAGAAAGAGACATAGTTACTCTCCCACTTAGTAACTGTATTACTGGGGATAGTTTTAATTCTTTATCTTATTTTCCTCTTCCATAAAATAAGGATAATAGTAATACTGTCTACATAGGGCTATTCCTAGATGAAATATGTTAACATTTGCAAGTATTGTAGAATAATATTTAGAATATAGTGCTACAGAGTGTTCGCTCTTATCATCATCATCATTGTTACTGACTAGAGGAGAATGTAAAATCTACATACGCAAATCACACGAACAAGGTATTCTTTGGGCAGGGCTGAAGTCCCTGGGGATTGAGGTACTATCGGCCTGGAGCATTATTCTTCAAAGAGCCATCAGTTCAGTTCACTCGCTCAGTCGTGTCTGACTCTTTGCGACCCCACAGGCGGTAGCACAACAGGCCTCCGTGTCCATCACCAACTCCAGGAGTTTGCTGAAACTAAAGTCCATTGAGTCGGTGATGCCATCCAACCATCTCATCCTCTGTCGTCCCCTTCTCCTCCTGCCTTCAATCTTTTCCAGCATCAGGGTCTTTTCCAGTGAGTCAGGTCTTTGCATCAGGTGGCCTAAGTATTGGGAGTTTCAGCTTCAGCATCAGTGCTTCCAATGAATATTCAGGACACATCTCCTTTAGGATGGACTGGTTTGATCTCCTTGCAGTCCAAGGGACTAACAAGAGATTTCTCCAACACCACAGTTCAGAAGCATCAATTCTTTGGTGCTCAGCTTGCTTTATATTCCAACTCTCATATCCATACATGACTACTGGAAAAACCATAGCTTTGACCAGATGGACCTTTGTCAGTAAAGTTACATCTCTGCTTTTTAACATGCTGTCTAGGTTGGTCATAGCCTTTCTTCCAAGGAGCGAGTGTCTTTTAGCTTCATGGCTGCAGTCACCATCCGCAGTGATTTTAGAGCCCAAGAAAAGAAAGTCCCTCACTTGGTTCCATTGTTTTCCCATGTATTTGCCATGAAATGAGGGGACTGGATGCTATGATTTTAGCTTTTTGGAATCTTGAGTTTTAAGCCAGCTTTTTCATTCTTCTCTTTTACTTTCATCAACAGGTTCTTTAGTGGCGCTTTACTTTCTGCCATAAGAGTGGTGACATCTGGTATCTGAGGTTATTGATATTTCTCCTAGAAATCTTGATTTGGCTTGTGCTTCATCCAGCCTGGCATTTCACATGTTGTACTCTGCATAGAAGTTAAATAAGCAGGGTGACAGTATACAGCCTTGACGTACTCCTTTCCTGATTTGGAACCAGTCTGTTTTTCCATGTTCAGTTCTAACTGTTGCTTTTTGATCTGCATACAGATGTCTTAGGAGGCAGGTAAAGTGGTCTGATATTTACATCTCTACGAATTTTCCACAGTTTGTTATGATCTACACAAAGGCTTTGGCATAATCAATAAAGCAGAGGTAGATGTTTTTCTGGATTCTCTTGCGTTTTTGATGATCCAACGGATGTTGGCAATTTGATCTCTGGTTTCTCTGCCTTTTCTAAATCCAGCCTGAACATCTGGAAGTTCATGGTTCATGTACTATTGAAGCCTGACTTGGAGAATTTTGAGTATTACTTTGCTAGTGAGTTGAGTGCAATTGTGTGGTAGCTTGAGCATTTTTTGGCATTGCCTTTCTTTGGGATTGGAATGAAAACTGACCTTTTCCAGTCCTGTGGCCACTGCTGAGTCTTCCGAATTTGCTGGCATATTGAGTACAGCACTTTCACAGCATCATCTTTTAGGGTTTGAAATAGCTCAACTGTAATTCCATCACCTCCACTATGTTCATGGTGATGCTTCCTAAGGCCCACTTTCACATTCCAGGATGTCTGGCTCTAGGTGAGTGATCACACCATCGTGGTTATCTGAGTCATGAAGATCTTTCTTATATAGTTCTCCTGTGTATTCTTATCACCTCCTCTTAATATCTTCTGCTTCTCGTAGGTCCACACTGTTTCTGCCCTTTATTGAGCCCATCTTTGCATGAAACGTTCCCTTGGTATCTCTAATTTTCTTGAAGAGATATCTAGTCTTTCCCATTTTATTATTTTCCTCTATTTCTTTGCAGGTTCACTGAGGAAAGCTTTCTTATCTCTCTTTCCTATTATTTGGAACTCTGCATTGAAATGGGGATATCTTTCCTTTTCTCCTTTGCCTTTAGCTTCTCTTCGTTTCTCAGCTATTTGTAAGCCCTCCTCGGATAATCATTTTGCCTTTTTGCTTTTCTTCATATTGGAGATGGTCTTGGTCACCACCTCTTGTACAATGTCACAAACCTCTGTCCTTGGATCTTTAGGCACTCTGTTTATCAAATCTAATCCCTTGAATCTATTTGTCACTTCCACTGTATAATCCTAAGGGATTTGATTTTTGTCATACCTGCCTTGTCTAGTGGTTTTCCCTATTGTCTTCAATTTAAGTCTGAATTTGGTGATAAGGAGTTCATGATCTGAACCACAGTCAGCTTCTGATCTTGTTTCTGCTGACTGTACAGACCTTCTCCAACTTTGGCTGCAAGGAATGTAATCAATCTGATTTCAGTATTGACCCTCTGATGATGTCCACATGTAGAGTCGTCTCTTGTGTTGTTGAAGAGGTGGTTACTATAAATAACAATGAGCAAACCCATCCTCTCACTGGAACTAAACAGATCACCGCAGTTTGGGACTATCGATCACCGTATTTGTTGCCCCGTCCTGTAGGATGGTTGTGTGTCTCAGCTCTCACTAAGACAGTTTGGTCCCATGATACGCACTAGCCAATGAAACATGAACGGAAGTGACAGACATTGTCATCCATCAGTCAGGAAGAACTGGTATGTAGGAGCTTGACATTTTCTAGGCCCCTCTGGCACAAGATCATCAATGTTAGAGAGACAAGGTACTCCATGAGCTTGGATTTTAGAGTAAAAACTATAAATAAGAGAATCACAGCTGACCTGAATGGACCTAGAGCATAATCAAGATAGGAACCTTCACTGTGGTAAGTATCTCAATCACAGCATAATCTGGTGTTTCTGATTTAATTATATATAACTTCAACAGTTTTCTACTCAAAAAGGACTAAATGAAAGAAAGGCAATCCCACACTCTTAGCTTTTACTTGCTTAACTGGAATGTAGCAGAGATTTTTTGGCTACTGACTTGCCAATTCCTATAAAAAGACATCAAAAGGCAATAATGGCAGTACCCATTCATGGCTGCCTTACAAACTACTACTCTTGCCTTCACACAGAATTCAGCAGTTTCTGCTGAGTCTGAGGAGAACATGATATGGCTTAAACATGCTCCAGAATCCTCTGTCTCCCGGTGACTGATGTAGGAGGAAGTCCCAAGGAGCAGTGCTTCTGAGGGAAGTAAGGGAGGAACACATTCTGTAAAGGATACCTTTCAGTCTTCCAAAGCCATGAAGGCTGTATTCCACTTAGTATGCTAGTGCTAAAGAGAATTCAACAAAAACAGGCCTCTATAGCTTATAAAAGAAAGACTGGGAACTCTCTATAGTGTTCAAATGAAAAATCAGTGTAAGGGACCACTAAAGGCTGAAAATGTATCCTAATTTTTCTTTAGTGGAGGGCAAGTATTCCTGTTGCAGCAGTAGAGAGGGGAGTATACCTGTCCATATGAAACACGGACTGCTCAAAGCCTCCCAGAGCAGGCACCCAAGGAATGCTTGCTGATTAGTGGCTGGTAGTTACCGGTTTGCAGCTGGCTTGCTCAAGTACCTTCTCTGGCTTCTACAAAGATTAGAGCTTATCAGCTAACAGAAGCTGCTTTGGTCAACTCTGCAGGACTCCTACCCAAGCACTGTATCTCTCTGTGAAGACCAGGGTTAGGCAGAGTACAACAACCACAAATTTCCAGGAATTGAAATCCTATAGTATTAATGATACTAGACCTTTAGGGGTAAAGCAGAAGATAGGCTAACTTAAAGAACTTAATGTATTCAATCAAAACTTAAAGAGAAACATTATTATTTCTCCCCCCACAACTAATGAGGGCTAAAGTTTTTACTGAAATCCAAGTAAGGTTCCCACAAGGCAGTTTAGCAACACAAAAAGCTATTAATCTCAACAGAATTCAAAAAGCCATGAGAAAAAGAATAGTCTTCCATGCAGCTAACAAAGTGAAAGTCCTTGTATCTTCAATTTCCTAGTAATTAAAAGCCCAGCATGTCCTTACAGATGTAATCTACTTGGCCTTACAACACATTCTCAGGATTGACAAAACAAAGCAACACTTGACTTTAATTTTGAATTCACATTTCTAATCTGCCATTTCAGATTAAAAGGCTCCTATCACATACAACTAATAGTACATGTGGCTAGAAAGAAACGGAAGAAAATGAGTGCATTTACGGGCATTCATGGTTCCCACAGGACCTTTTCTCTTCTCCCTAAAGGTGACTGCAGCCATGAAATTAAAAGACGCTTGCTCCTTGGAAGAAAAGCTATGACCAACCTAGACAGCATATTAAAAAGCAAAGACATTACTTTGCCAATAAAGGTCTGTCTAGTCAAGGCTATCGTTCTTCCAGTAGTCATGTGTGGATGTGAGAGTTGGACTATAAGGAAAGCTGAACGCCAAAGAATTGATGCTTTTGAACCGTGGTGTTGGAAAAGACTCTTGAGAGTCCCTTGGACTGCAAGGACATCCAACCAGTCCATCCTAAAGGAGATCCGTCCTGAGTATTCATTGGAAGGACTGATGCTGAAGCTGAAACTCCAATATTTTGGCCACCGGATGTGAAGAACCGACTCATTGGAAAAGACCTTGATGCTGAGAAAGATTGAAGGCAGGAGGAGAAGGGGACGACAAAGGATGAGATGGTTGGATGGCATCACTGACGTGATGGACATGAGTTTGAGTAAACTCCGGGAATTGGTGATGGACAGGGAGGCCTTGCGTGCTGCAGTTCATGCGGTCACAAAGAGTCGGACACAACTGAGGGACTGAAATGAACTGCAAGGAAGAGCAGGTAACTCTTCACAGCCTTGACCCAAACTCTTTTCTTTCTGTTCTGCCCATGAAGAGGACTTGACTTCCAACTCTCTTCCTTGGTCTTGGTGACGAGAACAGAACTGTACCTGATTAGGGGCCTTGGGGAGAAGGCAGTGAAGGAAAATGATTAAGCCAGGAATGTCTGGGAACTTCCATAACAGAACTACCTAAAGGGCAGTAGGAACTGCCCAAACGTTCATTACATTACAGCACTTGTCATGGATAAGAATGAGTTCACTTTTTCTGTTTGATTCCTGGGAGAATAAATTCCTTGAGTACACATGGGGAAAGCCACTGAAACACACAGTGGCAGAAATTTGGAGTTGTTGGGAAATTTTGGAACTGTCTTCTGGTCCGATACCTTTGGTTTTGTATAAGGACTGAGACTGTTCAAACACTTTACCACTATACAGCCTAGTAATACTTTAATTAGAAAGGTACAATTTGAAATAACTTCCTTTTTCTTATTCACAATGGTTCGAATAAACTAGTTCCATAATGGAGTATCGATGAACTGAATTGCATGAGAGAATGAGAACTAAAAAACTTGCCTTTCACAATTTCAGTTTCTCCAGACCTGGGATAGAAGGATCAGCTGAAAAGTCATCACACGAAACATATGCATGAGTGGAAACAAGGCCCAGAGCACCAAGAAAGAATGCCAAAAAAAGCAAGCCTCCACTCCTGTTAACAACCAGGGGCAGAAAAGATGCATCAAGAGAAATATTTTGTTTCTTTGAACAATGGGCTCAAATGGCAAAATTACATTTTCAATGGTACGGTCTGAAGGACAGTTGGATTCTAATGTTAATTGAGTGATATCTGTTTAGTTACTACTCTCAAAATAAATCCATTCCCAAAGTTAAGTTCAAGAAAAGGATGCTGTGGAATATTTTACAGCCAGCAAAGAATCTGTGGATTTAATATCCCGTGGCGAACTGGTGCTCTAGCTTTTTAACTTGATAGTTTTTTCATAAAGATGAGTCAAGTTTTCCTTCGCTACTGAATTATGCTAGTCTGATTTACGGCATCTATACTCTTCCCTGGTGGCTCAGATGGTAAAGAACCCACCTGCAATGCGGGAGACCCGGTTCTGTCCCTGGGTTGGGAAGATCTCCTGCAGGAAGGCATGGAAACCCACTCCAGTATTCCTGCCTGGAGAATTCCATGGACAGAGGAGCCTGGCAGGCTACAGTCCATGGGGTCACAAGGAGCTGGACACGACTGAGCGACTAAGCACACAGCAGCACACACTTTGAAAATGGGAAATTAAGAGTAACCACAAAGAAGGCAGACTCTCAGGTTAGGCCTGTACAGAGTCTCACTACTGTGCATTCACAGCAGAGTTTCATTCTCCACCTCATGGCATGTGTTCCCTGTATACACACAGCATGGTCCTATTTTAGGACACTAGATAGTTCTTCATTGCTTATGAGAGACAGATCATATGTCTGTCCATGAAAGCACAGACACATGATGGCTGCCAACGGCTGACATTCAAAACAAATTTTTATCTGAGTTTTGTATTTTACCATCTTAAGCTTCACTATTATCTTTCGCAATTCAAAAACACAAACACATTCCTAGCAAAACTGAGTTTCTAAAGGATAATAGGAATAATTTAACACAAAAGGAATCCATCTGAATTGCCAAGGCTATTAAGAAGCACTTCTCGAGGTGGCAAACGAATAAGGGCTGGTACTGGTTTCAGATGCCAATTGTGAGAGATATTAGAAGACTAAAATGGACACAGTGCCATGTTGGGAGAGAGTCAAGTGTCAAAAGGGGACACAGATCTCAGAGAAACAAGATGATATATAGAAAAATGGTCAAAGGTACAAACGTAAAGAAAACATAGCTGCTGAACTCAAAACAGGATGAGCCTGCAGGATTTATTCAAGACTTAAGAAAGAGGACTGAGACTTCACAATCACTAGAATATAATTTTGAACTGAAACAAATAAAATTCTGGATGTATCACTAGGAAGGAAATATCATGCTACTCAATAGGATCAAGTGCTTGAATCTGGAATACTGTTTAGCATAAAGATGTATCTTATGAGTTGTTAAATCACTAGCAAGACAGTGATACGATACATGAGAAGGGGGTAAAATTACAGCCTAAGCAAGAGATTCAAAAGCCCATTAATAAATATTAGGCCTTGATGTAGTAGATTATTCAAAATTACATGCAAAATGATTAAATTCTGAGGAACCGGCAAAGTCCTTCATTGCAAGTTGGATTGAAAGAATGTTCAGAAAGCCTCACCCATGGAAACTGCCAATACCAAAATGTCTACCTAGAGCAAGGGGAGTTTACTTCTTCTAGAAAGTGCATTCAATCACGTGTCTCTACTACGCAGTTACTTTTATTGGTGGCATATGCCATAGTCCTGACTTTTAAACAGAGCACTGATTCTGTAAACAAATTTGAATCCCCAAGAATGTGTAAAAACAACCAAAACCAAGTGCAATTTTGGGTCACTTGGTTTTATACCAATGTGTAGCAAGACGTTCTGAAACAGCTACACAATTTCACATATAATTTTAGAAAGTTTAGAATACTTTAAAAGATATTAATTTCTGCATTTATAAGCAAATTTACTAGACTACAAAAGTTGTCTGGTTGTTTAGCAAGATTATATTTACCAGAATCACTAATCTGTCTTATTAGGGTGTTAATCTCATCTTATTAGAGGATGAAGTTTACTGGCTTTGCAATTATAACTTGATATGTTTCTAGGTATCATACATATGACAAATATATAGATACATATGTTAGATATAGTTATATATAGATACAACATCAATAACCTTAGTTTGCAGATTGATACCACTCTAACAGCAGAAATCAAAGAGAAATTAAAGAACCTCTCGATGAAGGTGAAGTAGGAGAGTGAAAAAGCTGGTTTAAAACTAAATATTAAGAAAACTAAGATCATGGCATCCGGCCCCATTACTTCATGGCAAATAGAAGAGGTAAAGATGGAAGTAATGACAGATATCATTTTCTTGGGCTCTAAAATCACTGTGGATGGTGACTGAAGCCATGAAATAAGACAACTGCTTCTTGGCAGGAAAGCTATGACAAAAGTAGACAGCGTGTTGAAAAGCAGAGCCATCACTCTGCTGACAAAGGTCCTTATAGTCGAGGCTCTGGTCTTCCCAACTGTCACATAAGGTTGTGAGACCAGGACCGTAAAGAAGGCAGAGTGCCAAAGAATTGATGCCTTTGAACTGTGGTGCTGGAGAAGACCCTTGACAGTCCCTTGGACAGCAAGGAGATCAAACCAGTCTTTCTTACAGGAAATCAACCATGAATACTCATTGGAAGGACTGATGATGAAGCTCAAGCTCTAGTATTTTGGTCATCTGATGTGAATAGCTGACTCATTAAAAAAGTTCCTGATGCTGGGAAAGATCGAGGGCAGAAGGAGAAGAGGATGTCAGAGGATGAGATGGCTGGATGGCATCACTGATGCAACGGACATGAACTTGGGCAGACTTCGAGAGAAGGTGAGGGACAGGGAGGCCTGGTCAGACACACTGGGCACCTGAACAACAATGTTTACAGAAGCTTGCTTGATTAAATGTATAAGTGGGAGAATTCTATCAGATTTATGAAAATATGAAGAGGTGAAAATGACTTACTTTTAAAATTAGTACATGTATAAATAAGAGCTGTATGATGATTAAAAATGCATTTAAAGAAAAATTATGGCTTAAGACAAAATAATAAAAATAAAATTCAAAACAGATTTAAGATTTATAATTTCAAGTACTACCTATCAATAAAGCAAAGGTAATTTAAATACCCCTTTCATGATCAAAATCTTCCCCTTGGCAATAAAAGCCTAGTGGAACTGAGGAAGAATGAAACGAAGCAGGACCCTCTGGGGCCCCTGGGCAGGAAGCTCTTCTGTGTCTTCTGTTCCTGCTTTGTAGGGAACAGACTCCAGCCTCCATGACCTCCCCTGAGTTCCCAAGGGCAGACTGAAGCAGTTGCTAATCAGGGAAGGGAGGAGGTGTGGAGACAAGGAAGGAACAGCTAGGAAACAATGGTGCAGCCTTAGATACACGTAACAGTATCTTTACAGTTCTTCGTAGAACTAAAACCTAACAAAGGGAAGATGTCAGCATTCTTCAGGCCAGAGAAGACCACCTGAGGCTAGGTTAAGGGAACCAGAGTAGCTCACTGTGAGATTATCTTTAAAGACGTGCCAGCCGTGCACACACTCTGAACTTCTGAGAGACCCTACTCTTGAGCTATTGCTAAAAAATGCCTTGCCAAGTCCTTCTGGGTTGGGACACACAGTTTTTTAGGTTTTTTTTTTGGGGGGGGGGGTGGGGGACACAATTTTCAAGGTCAGGAGCTCTCTGTGCCCCTCTTTGTCTGGCAAAGCAATAAAGCTATTCTTTTCTATTTCATCCAAAACACTGTCACCAAGATTCCATTCAGCACTGGGGCAAAGAGGCCAAGTTTTCAGAATCAAGAATCAGAACAAATACGGGTTGAGCACACATCTCAGGGGAAGTTTGCATGGAGAACTATGGAGGAGAAATGCAATCTGTCACTAGGAGCTGAGGGAACTGGTAGAAAAACTAATATATCAAGAGTCAGAATGGGATAAATCATGCAAACACATGGACCCTTGGACTGCCATTTTTCTGAAAGACATATCAATTTATAATTACACCTGGTGGCAAAGAGATGCTTCAAGTGCCTAAGACTATAGGAAAGCTGATTTCCAAAAGAATAAGTCTTTACTACAAGAAGTATAATCTCCCTCCATCACAGCATAAGTATATGTGATAACTTTCTCATTCAAATTACCGAATTATGATAAAAAAAAAAAAAAACAAATCTAGTTCCAAGGTGCATTAAGTATCACATATATTCTGATTGACTTGATCACTTCCTATTCAAAAGCTCTATTCAGTATCATACAGATGTTCATTTGTTTTTCAGGGAGGATTGTCCTTGAGAAGGTTCATTTGAATTTGAAAGGACTATCTTTATACTGGATTTGAACAATGAAACCAGTGTTAGAAAACACATTTCAAACTCTAGTCAAATGCAAATTACACAATAGATTACTTTTTAGGTAATTGTTTAGAATGAACATTCAGTACTTATAAACCTCTTAATGGCTGGTTAATGTTTTTGTGATTAGATAAAAGTGGGCAATGAAAGATATACTACCATCACTCTGATTGGCAATAAAGAAAGAAACACAAGAATAAAAACTGGGAATATTTTTAAAATCTTTAATATTAAAGGTATTTTGAATTATGCAGTTTCTTTTGATAATTTTTGAAATTAACCACTAGGAAGCACTTCATTCAGATAAAATGATAGGCTTTGCATATACTCAATATTTATGACTTTCAAATGAGTGCTTTCCAAGCTTTTAATCTATACTCCATGCTAACATAGTTTAATAGCAATATAAAAGTCAGGGTTATTAAGGCTGTTTTAAAAATGAATTTAGACATCAAGAGAGAAAGTCAATTAAGTCAAATAAAATTTGAAAGTGCTTTAAAGGATATACAAATAACCTTAGAAACATATCAAACTTGATTTTAAATGTCAAATAATTTGACTATTATAAATTACATATGAAAATACTCTAACCTAACCGAGGATTAAAGGTGGCAGATGATTAAAATGGATTCAGAGTATGATGGAAAATACATAAAATGTGTTCATTCAGAATGGTTTGATACTAAGGATTCCGTAATGAAACAGTGACATGTTTTCCTATATATCCCAGGTGTTTTGACCATGTCCTTAAACCTCACAATCTTGTACACAATTTCCTAAAATTAGCAGTGTTCATGCCTTCAATCTTGTAAACTGGAGCGGAGAAAATAAAAGAAGGCTTCTATTATCAGTTAAAGAAAATAAAACTAAATATTAATGGCCTCAAATCTCTTTCTGGGATAAAGTAGGGTATATACTTCTAAGTAATAAACACTAAATAAATAGGTTACTATAAAGTCCAGTAGTTAGTGGTTTTAACGTGAGAAACTTGAGTGAAAATTTCAAATTTGCTGAATATCATCAGATCAAAGGTGTATTACTATGACTTTCCAAAGTTAACTCCTAATATTACATAATACCTCTGTGATAAAAATAGCTATGTGATGGAGGTTGAATCAAGATGCTGACTTGGGAATACGCTGATTCTACCTCCTCCCACAGGCACACAAGATCTACAACTATACAACAGATTGATTTCCTCTGAAAAAGACCTGAAAACGAGCTAAAAGATTCCTCAACAAAGGATTAAAGGACACCACCAAGATGGGTAGGAGAGTCAGAGGTGCAGCCTCACCCAAAATCTCACCTCTGGCCCAGCAACCCGGAGACGCAAGGGACCTCAGAAATGTGGAGTTTCTCCCGGAGAGCTGGGGTTTGTGCCCCGTATCAGGCATCCCAAACCTTACAACCTGTACTGCAGAGATGAGCTCCCAATACTTTCGGCTTTGAAAACCAAGAGGGTGGGGGTTCAGAAGATGCAAAAGGCTGAAGGGACTGAAAAGTTCCCTCATTCAGAGAAACGCACACCAGGACTCAGCACAAACCCAACAGTGTGGAAAGCTCCTAGACCATATACGGAGATCCATTAGTTAAGACTGAAGGCTCTGCCCGGAGTGCAGAGGTCTGTGACAACCTCCTGAGATGGAGGAGCTGATATTTTTGGGCTCTCCTGTCACACTGCTATAGCCATAGCACTTGCCTTGCCTCCACGCTCTCCCCAGTCCCCCTGAAGCCAGGGGGCTGACCCACATGTCCCTGTGGTCCTGTGATCCCACCCGGCCCCGCCGTGTTCCTGGGGCCTCACTGTGGCCAGGGGGCTACCATGCACTCCTGTAGCCCAGTGCAGCCAGAATCCCACGCTAGGCTCTCCTGTGGCCCACGGAGCTGTCAGGAATGTTCACTCCAGACAGGAGACAGACCTTGACCACCTGGCCATGGTCCAGGGATGACTGGATTTCTGGACCTTACGGGTCTGAAACAATTGAAGAGACAGTTCATGGTAGTGAACCATCACCACCATATAGACAGTAGACTGAAACACACCCCCGGACTTCCTGTGAAAAGAGCTCTATTTACTTGTCCCAGAGCTCCAGTGAGGGGAAGGCTTCAAGTTCACCACATATCTAGAAGCTACAGAGGAGCTCCCAGAGAATACAGACTGGGGGATGCCATCCTTACACCGTTCCCTGGCCTTGTAACAGCTCACTAGTACCTGCCAGAAAAAAGCTTATACATTCATTTGGGGCTCTGATTTTGGCAACTGTCACCAAGGGGACACCCCAGAACCAGTTGGTATTGAAGCTAGCAGGGGTTATAACAGTGGTCACATAAAACTGTGTATACACACACACACACACATGTTTTAAAAGCTGATTCCCAAAGGTCTACATTCCAAACAGCCTAAAGCTAAGTGTTGAATTAGATCCCTCTCTTTGGAACACTGATATGTCTTGGCAGAAACTCTGGGACTATCAAGAATAAAATTAAACTACTTAGATAATTACAAATGCTCCAGAGACAACGAAGAGCTAGGGCAGGGCTGAAAAAGAAGATTCATTTCCTATAACAAGTCACTCCAACAAGACTAGGAGAAGTAACTGCTTTGCCTAATTCATAGAAACAAACAGACACAGAGAAGCAAAATGAGAGAAAGAGGAATGTGTCGCAAACAAAAGAAAAGACAAAATTCAGGAAAAAAAAACAAACAAACAAAAACCTCATTGAAATGAAGGTAACTTAGCTGATAAATAGTTTAATGAACATAAAGACACTCACTGATCTCTTGGAAGAATAGATGAATACAATGAGAACGTCCACAGAAAAAAAGAAAATACAAGTAAATACCAAAAATAGATCACAGACCTCAAGAATACTATAACTGAAAAGAAAAATATACTAGAGGGTTTCAGAAGCAGACCAAATGAAGCAGCAGAAAGGATCAGCAACCTGGAAGACAGGAAAGTGGAATTCATCATAACAGATCAGAAGGAAAAAAAGAACAGACACTGAGGTTGAGGAGCATGGAGCCTTCCAAATAAGATGAACCCAAAGAGATCTACATGAAGGCACTTTATAACTAAAATGTCAAACATTAAGACAAGGAGAGAATCATAAAAGCAAGAAGAGAAAAACAACTTGTTATATACAAAGGAAACATCATAAGATTATCAGCTGATCTCTTAGCAAAAAATTTATAAGCCACAGGGAATGGCATAATATATTTAAAGTTCTGAAAAGAAAAACCATTCAACCAAAAATACTCCACAGGCATGGTTATTGTCCAGAACTGAAGGAGAAATAAATAGTTTTCTACAGAAGTAAAGGCTAAACATCATCAACACTAAATCTCCCTTACAAGAAATGTTAAGGGAAAAAAAAAAAAGAAATGTTAAGGGAACTTCAAGATGACAAAGAAGCCATTAAATAGTAACAAGAAAACATAAGAAAGTCCAAATGTCATGAGTAGAGGCAAACCTATAGTAAAGTTAGTGAATTAACCATTTATAAACCCAGAATGAAGGGTAAAAGACAAAAGCAGGTAGAACAGTAACTACAAATAGTTAAGGGAAACAGAAACAAGATATGACATCAAAAATATACAATGAAGGTGGGAGTACCTAAAATGTTTTCAGTTTTCAGAATGTATCAAACCTAAGTCGCTATCAGCTTAAAATAGATTACTATACACACATACATACATATATGTCTTTTACATATGAATTCCATAGAAATCACAAACCAAAAACCTATTGTACACACAGTAAAGATAATGAGAAGAAATACACATGTAATGTGAAAGAAAGTCATCAAATCACAAGGAAGAGAGCCAGAGAAGAAAGAAAGGAACAGAAACTATAAAAACAACCAGAAAATAAGTCACAATATGACAGGAAGTATTAACACATACTTGTTAATAACTACTTTAAATTTAAATGGACAAAACTTTCTGATTAAAAGCCAGAGCAGCTAAACATATTTTAAAAAAGACACAGTCATTTAGTGCCTACAAGAGACTTAATTTAGATCTGAGGACACAAACAGATAGACAGTGAAGGGATGAAAAAAGATATTTCTTTCAAGCAGAAACAAAAGGAAAGCTGGTGTAGCTATATTTACATTAGACAAAATAGATGTGAGAACACAGATTGTAATAAGAGACAAAGAAGGGCATTACGTAAGGATAAAGGAGTCAATCCAACAAGAGGTCATAATATTTTTAACTGTATATTAACTAATACAAAAGCACCTTAAATATAGGAAGCAGATATTAACCGACCTAGGGGAGAAAATAACAGGTATACAATAATAACATGGAACACTAACACCTTAATTTCATGAATGGACACAGATCATTCACACAGAAAATTAATAAGAAAACAATGGCCTTAACATATTAGATCAGCTATACTTTATAGATATGTATAGAACATTCTATCCAAAAGCAGCAGAATTACATTTTTCTCAAGTATACATGGAACATTCTCCAGGATATATTACATTTTAAGCCACAAAACAAATTTCAGTAAATTTAAGCAGAATGAAATCAATGTGAAATACTTTTTACGACCACAATGGTATGAAACTAGACCTAAGAGAAAACTGAAAAAAATCACAAATATGTGGAAATTAGGTAACACATTACTGAGCAACCAATGTCAATGAAGAAATTTGAGGTGAAATCAAAAACAATTTTAACAATGAAAACAGAAATACAACATTTCAAAATTTATGAGACAAAGCAAAAGCATTTTTTCTTTTAACTACTACTTTTGGCTGCCCTGGGTCTTCACTGTGGCGAGTGGTCATCTTCAGTTGTGGCTCACAGGTTTTAGACTACAGAGGTTCTATAGTCACGGGGAGCGGGCTTAGCTGCCCTGTGGCATATGGGATCCTTGTACCCCGACCAGGGATCAAATCTGGATACCCTGCATTAGAAGGTGGATTCTTAACTACTGGACCACCAACTAAGTCCTGGTGGACTTTTACGCCTTTTAAGAGGGAAGTCAGGCCTACCTAAAGAAAAAAGACAAATCTCAAACAATCTAACTAGGGGAAAAAAAAAATGAAGTCCAAAGGTAATAGAAGGAAGAAAATCATAAAAATTAATGTGGAAATCAATAAAACAGAGGTTAAAATAATAAAAAGATCAATGAAATCAAGAGCTAGTTCATTGAAAAGATAAAAAAAAGATGACAAACTTTTAGTTAGACTAACCAATAAAAGAGAGAAGGCTCAAACAAAGTGAGAAATGAAAGAGGAGAAATTGCAGTGATAAAAGAAATACAAAGAATCATGGGGGACTTCTAAGAACAATTATATGACAACAAATTGGATCAGTTCAGTTCAGTTACTCAGTTGTGTCCGACTCTTTGCGATCCCATACTGCCGCACACCAGGGTTCCTTATCCATCACCAACTCCTGGAGTTTACCCAAACTCAGGTTCATCGAGTCAGTGATGCCATCCAACCGTCTCATCTTCTGTCATTCCCTTTTCCTCCTGCCTTCAATCTTTCCCAAGGTCAGGGTCTTTTCCAAGGAGTCAACTCTTTGCATCAGGTGGCCAAAGTATTGGAGCGCCAGCTTCAGCATTAGTCCTTCCAATGAACACTCAGGATTGATTTCCTTAGGATGGACTGGTTTGAGCTCCTTGGACCAAGGGATTCTCAAGAGTCTTCTCCAACACCACAGCTCAAAAGCATCAATTCTTCAGCACTCAGCTGTCTTTATAATCCAATTCTCACATCCATACATAACCACTGGAAAAACCATAGCCTTGACTAGATGGACCTTTGTTGGCAAAGTAATGTCTCTGCTTTTTAATATGCTGTCTAGGTTAGTCATTGCTTTTCTTCCAAGGAGCAAGCGTCTTTTAATTTCATGGCTGCAGTCACCATCTGCAGTGATTCTGGAGCTGAAAAAAATGAAGTCTCTCACTGTTTCCATTGTTTCCTCATCTATTTGCCATGAAGTGATGGGACTGGATGCCATGATCTTAGTTTTCTGATTGTTGAGTCTAAGGCAAATTTTTCACTTTCCTCTTTCACTTTCATTAAGAGACTCTTCAGTTCCTCTTTTATGCCATAAGGGTGGTGTCATCTGCGTATCTGAGATTATTGATATTTCTCCCAGCCGTCTTGATTCCAGCTTGTGCTTCATCCAGCCTTGCATTTGGCATGATGTACTCTGCATATAAGTTAAATAAGCAGGGTGACAATATACAGCCTTGACATACTCTTTTCTCGATTTGGAACCAGTCTGTTTTCCATGTCCAGTTCTAACTGTTGCTTCTTTGACCTGAATACAGATTTCTCAGGAGGCAGGTCAGGTGGTCTGGTATTTTCATCTCTTTCAGAATTTTCCAGAGTTTATTGTGATCCACAGTCAAAGGCTCTGGCATAGTCAAAAAGCAGAAGTAGATGTCTTTCTGGAACTCTCTTGCTTGTTCAATGATCCAGTGGATGTTGGAAATTTGATCTCTGGTTCCTCTGCCCTTTCTAAATCCAGCTTGAACATCAGGAAGTTCATGGTTCACGTACTGTTGAAGCCTGACTGGGAGGATTTTGAGCATTACTTTGCTAGCATGTTAGATGAGTGTAATTGTGCAGTAGTCTGAACCTTCTTTGGCATTGTCTTTCTTTGGGACTGGAATGAAAACTGACTTTTCCAGTCCTGTGGCCAATGCTGAGTTTTCCAAATTTCCTGGCATACTGAGCACAGCTCTTTCACAACATCCTCTTTTAGGATTTGAAATAGCTCAACGGGAATTTCATCACCTCCACTAGCTTTGTTCATAGTGATGCTTCCTAAGGCCCACTTGACTTCACATTCCAGGATGTCTGGCTCTAGGTGAGTGATCACACCATCATGATTATCTGGGTCATGAAAATCTTTCTTGTATAGTTCTTCTATGTATTCTTGCCACCTCTCCTTAATATCTTCTGCTTCTGTTAGGCCCATACTGTTTCTGTCAGGTCCATACTGTTTCTGTCCTTTATTGTGCCCATCTTTGCATGAAATGTTCCCTTGGGGGGAGGAGCCAAGATGGCGGAGGAATAGGACAGGGAGACCACTTTCTCCCCTACAAATTCATCGAAAGAACAATTGAACGCTGAGCAAACTTCACAAAACAACTTCTGATCGCTAGCAGAGGACATCAGGCGCCCAGAAAAGCAGCCCATTGTCTTCGAAAGGAGGTAGGAGAAAATACAAAAGAAATGTTCCCTTGGTATCTCTACTTTTCTTGAGATCTCTAATTTTTCTCACTCTGTTGTTTTCCTCTATTTCTTTGCATTGATCACTGAGGAAGGCTTTCTTATCTCTCCTTGCTATTCTTCAGAATTCTGCATTCAAATGCATATATCTTTCCTTTTCTCCTTTGCCTTTAGTTTCTCTTCTTTTCTCAGCTATTTGTAAGGCCTTCTCAGACAACCATCTCGTCTTTTTGCATTTCTTTTCCTTAGGGATGGTCTTGATCCCTGCATCTTGTACAATGTCATGAACCTCCACCCATAGTTCTTCGGAGCACTCTATCAGATTAATCCCTTGAATCTATTTGGCACTGTATAATGTAAGGTATTTGCTTTAGGTCATGCCTGGATGGTCTAGTGGTTTTCCATACTTTCTTTAATTTAAATCTGAATTTTCACGATCTGAGCCACAGTCAGCTCACAGTCTTGTTTCTGCTGACTGTGTAGAACTTCTCCATCTTCGGCTGCAAAGAATATAATCAATCTGATTTTGGTGTTGACCATCTGGTGATGTCCATGTTTAGAGCCATCTCTTGTGTTGTTGGATGAGGGTGTTTTCTATGACCAGTGTGTTCTCCTAGCAAAACTCTATTAGCCTTTGCCCTGCTTCATTCTGTTTTCCAAGGCTGACCTGTTACTTCAGGTATCTCTTTTCTTCCTACTTTTGCATTCCAATCCCCTATAATGAAAAGGACATCTTTTCTGGGTGTTAGTTCTAGAAGGTCTTATAGGTCTTCATAGAACAGTTCAGCTTCTTCAGCATTACTTGTTGGGGCATAGGAATTGGATAACTTAGATCAAGTGGATAAATTCCTAGAAACATATAAACTTCTAAGACTGAAATATAAAGAAATAGAATATCTGAATAGGCTGATTATTAGTAAAGAGATTGCAAAAAAAAAAAAAAAAAATCCCAACAAACAGAAGTACAGCATCAGACAGCTTCACCTGTGAATTTTATCAAACATAAAGACTGAATATCTATCCTCAAACTAATCCAAAAAGTGAAGAAGATGGAACACTTCCAAAGTCATTTTATGAAGGCAGCATTATCCTGATAACAAAAATAGACAAGGACACATATAAAAAGAAAATTACAGGCCAATATCTCCAATGGAATATAAAAGTCTTCAACAAAATATTAGCAAACTGAATTTGTGTATGCTGCATGCTTGGTTGCTTCACGACTGTGTGCTAGTTATGCCCAACTCTTTGCAACCCTATGGACTGCAGCCCACAAGGCTCCTCTGTCCATAGGATTCTCCAGGTAAAAATAACGGAGTGGGTTGCCATGCCCTCCTCCAGGGGATCTTCTTGACCCAGGGATCGAACCCTCCTCTTTAGTGGCTCCTGCACTGGCAGGCAGGTTCTTTATCACTAGCGTCACCTGCGAAGCCAAACTGAATTCAACCATATATGAAAAGGATGATCATGATCATCAAGTAAGACTTGTTCCAAGGATGCAAAGCTTGTTCAGCCTCCACAAATCAATAAATATGACACTCATACTTACAAAATGAAGCATAAAAAATGTATGACTGTCTCCACAGATGCAGAGAAAGCATTTCACAAACTTCAGCATCTAATTATGATAAACACTCTCAATAAAGTGGGCAGAGAGGGTACATATTCTGACATAATAAAGGCTATATATGACAAACCCACAGATAATATAATACTCACTGGTGAAAAGCTGACAGGTATTCCTTTAAGATTAGGAACTATACATAAGAATACTCACTCTAAAATACTTTAATTCGACATAATATTGGAAGTCCTAGCCACAGCAGTTAGGGAAAAAAAGAAATAATAGAAATCCCAATTGGAAAGGATAAAGGAAAAATGTCACTATTTGCAGATGACATGATACTATACTAAAAAAAAAAAAAACAACAACTATAGATTCCACCAAAAAACCACAAACTCTTAGAACTAATAAATAAATTCAGTAAAGTTTCATCATACAAAATCAATATACAGAAATCTGCTGTATTCCTATAACTAATTACAAAATATCAGAAAAAGAAATTAAGAAAACAATCACATTTACAACTGCATAAAAAAGAAACACCCTGGAAAAAACTTAAACAAGGGGGTGAAAGACACACACTGAAAAGTTTAAGACGTTGATGAAAGAAATTAAAGACACAAATGAAAAGGTATACCACACTTATAAATTGGAAGAAGTAATATCATTAAAATGATCATATGAACCAAGGCAATTTACAGATTCAGTGCAATCCCTATCAAACTACCACAGGCATTTACCACAGAATTAGAACTAATAATTCAATAATTTTATGGAACCATAAAAGAAACTGATAAGGCAGATTTCAGACAAAAGAATCATCAGAAAAACAAAAGAATCATCAGAAAAACAACTCCTTGAATGAATAAATAAATAAATAAATAAAGCTGGAGGTATCAAACTCCTTGATTTCAAGGTAAACTATAAAGTTACAGTAGTCAAAAGAGTGTGGTATTGGCATAAATACAGACAAATAAATCAATGGAAGAGAGCAGAGGGTTTAGAAATAAACCCACATATTCATGGATAAATAATTTATAACAAAGGAGTCAAGAATATAAAATGAGAAAAGGCAGCCACTTCAATAAATGGTGCTTGGAAAATTGGACAGACACCTGCAAAGAAATGGATATAGTACCACACACAAAATCAAACTGAAATGGATTACAACTTAAACATAAGACCTGAATCCATAAAAATTCTAGAAGAAAACGTAGGCAATAAGCTCCTTAGGATCAGTGTTGACATGGAATTTTTTGGATCTGACCTCAAAAGCAAAGGCAACAAAAGCAAAAATAAGCAAGTGGGACTATATGAAACTGAACAGCTTCTGTACAGCAAAGGAAATCATCAACAAAATGCACTGGTGACCTACTGAATGAAGGGAAAATATCTGCAAATCATATATGTGATAAGGGGCAAATAACAAAAAATACATAAACAACTCAAACAAGTAAAAAACAACTTATTTAAAAATGGGAAGAGGATTTCTATATTTTATTCAAAACACATACAGATGGTCAACAGGCACATGAAAAGAACACCACTAATCATCAGAGAAATGCAATCAAAATGAGATATCACTCACACCTGCTAGAATGGCTATTATCCAAAGGACAAAAAAAAAAAAGTTTTACAGAGAATGTGGAGAGAAGAGAAACTTTGTACACTATTGGTGGGAATGTACACTGGAGCAGCAACTATGGAAAATAGTACAAAGGCACCCCACGGTTTAAGAACAAACTACCATACCACTTCTGGGTATTCATCCAAAGACAATGAAAAATACTAATTTGAAAAGATATATCCATCTCTATATTCAATGTGGCATTATTTACAATAGCTAAGATATGGACACAATCTAAATTAACACTGACGGGAGAACTGGATAAAGAAGATAAGGTATATACACAAAATGGACTACTGCTCGGCTATAAAAAAGGAATTTTTTTGTTTGCCATTTGCAATAATATAGAGAGAACTCAAAGGCACTTTGTTAAGTGAAGTAATTCAGAGAAGGACAAATACCATATGATTTCATGTATATGTTGAATATAAAAAATAAAACAAAGAAATAGAAACCAAACTCAGATTCATGGTTATCAGAGGGCAGGGGGTTGGAGGGTGGGTGAAATGGATGAAAGGGGACAACTTTATGGTGACATATTGAAGTAATCACTTTACAGTTTATAAAGAAATTAAATTATTTTGTTGTACAGCTGAAACTAATTTGTTATTTTTGTTGTTGTGGTTTAGTCGCTAAGTCGTGTCTGACTCTTTGTGACCCCATGGACTGTATCTTGCCAGGCTCCTCTATTCATGTGATCCCCCAGGCAAGAATACTGGAGTGGACTGCCATTCACATCAACTAAAAAAAAAAAATCTACATGATAACATTTCAAATAATTATTAAAACAACTTACTTTCTTCTTTCTTGCTGATAATCGCAGGCAGGGTATAAATCTGAAAAACAAAAGAAGTCAGCCAGTCATCTGCAGTTAATGAGTCCACAGCACACAATTACCAGAGTGATACTGGTTCAATGATATACAAAGGGAGTGTCTTGATTTCAAGGTCCTACAACTACTGTGTGCACAATGCCCTCCTCCAGTCTTGCCTTCCACTCCTTTTCCTCCCTTGCTGTCCTGCCCCGGGCAAAGTTTTACCCCTTTCCCTCTGATCTAAGCATCTCATTCTATTCTCCAACATGATGCACAATCTCCCTTCTTCAGGAAGTACCTCATGATGGATTGCACCTGACTGTTTCTTCCTCAAATTATCTGCTTAGTGTTTAGGGTAGCATGTACCCTAACTTGTGCTTGTTAAGCTATCACACTGTCTTCTAAATTTCCTCTAGGTCAGGGCTTGCCTCTCAACTATTAGCAGTAAAGAGACAAGTTGCTTTGCTTTTAATTTTTAATGACTGATAATTTTGTAAATTATAATAAAATGTAAATGTAATAAACATAATCAAGAATAGACAGTCCAAAATTTTTTATTATTAAATTCAACAGATGTAAAATGACTTCTAACTGCTTCAAAATCTTCCAGATCCTTAATCATAATCTCTGTACTCACTGTAGCCTGGTAATAGTCTGTAGGATAGACTCAAAGTCTAGGGTCCACACTTTGTGTAACTCTGTTGTTGCACAGGTACAAGGATGGTCACAAGCTGTTTGCCATTTAAAAGATGGCTTTCAAGGGACAGGCTGTGGTCTTCTACCGGCTCTGAGTGCTCATCTCTCTAAGCACTAGGTGCCTTGTGCTTCACAGAAGTCATCGGTGGCATATTCCCTTTTTATATAAGCCTCCCTGATCATTTTAAGTGAATTTATGTCAACATCAAATTACTGTTAGAAAAATAGGGCTCTCGACTGAGGGAAATGTCAAGCTATAAACAGTTTTATCAAAGGACATTTCTAACCCACGGTCTAGGTTACCCTGAAATTTGTTCATCATGCTGATCATAAAACCTCACACTGGCCTTGCAAAGAGAAGACACTCAAGAACTATTAACTAAAAAAAGCAATCCGACCAATGTAGCCAAACTAATGATTATAAGTAATTTTTTAAAGTAATTTTAGGGTTTTAAATTAGTCCTAGAAGTCTCCCTGAAAAGCAAATTCAGAAGTTGGTATTATGTGCCAGTGACACAACATGAGAAAATAGTAAGTCTCTACTCCTCGGATTTGCTATTTTAATATTTTCAAATATACTATATATAGGCATATAACTTTTTTTAGACATACTGTGCAATTATTAGAACAATAAAATCGAGATTATAGAATGTGTCATAATCCTACCGGTTCCTTCCCATCCATGGCTTCAAGCCAGAGTTTTCTATTAGCTTCCGAAAAGGCTTGCAATGTGATGATCCCATGCCTATTAAAAACAAGTATTTTATATATTCAATTCACTTTTTTATGCCTTTAAACATATGCTATTTATTTAAATTCTTAGTTAACTACAAAAGTAAAGTTTGAAGAAAAAGCAGGAAAGAGAAAAAAACGAAAAGAGAGAAAAGAATACAGATAGAGAAACCAAATAAGAAATTAAAAAACTGAAAAGAAATCCTAAGTATTTTAGGTGTAAGACTGTCCAAAGGAGGCTAGTCTCAAACTACTTCCCCTAAAATGACTGAAAAGGATGAAAGAGCTACATTCATCGAAGCTCAAAACCACGTAAACAATCCACAATATGCGAATGATTAAGAATATGACCCAGTGTATTATCATCTAGTCACTAAAAATAATTACAATGAGTATATAGCAATATGGACTTCACTGGTGGCTCAGACAGTAAAGCGTCTGCCTACAACGTGGGAGACTTGAGTTCAATCCCTGCGTCGGGAAGATGCTCTGGAGAAGGAAACGGAAACCCACTCCAGTACTCTTGCCTGGAAAACCCCATGGATGGAAGAGCATGGTAGGCTACAGTCCCTGGGGTTGCTAAGAGTCGGACATGACTGAGCCACTTCACTTTCATATGGCAATATGAGAAGCCTTATACCATAACTAGTTAATTAGACAGAAGACAATAAGACCAAAGTGTTTATACAATGATCACAGTATTACCATTAACACTTTAAAAAAAACAACTCTCTCCCATGTACCCATTCTGAAATAGCTACTTGAGGATGTGCTTCAAGAAAGAGCAAGCAAAGGGAGAGATGAAATCAATATGAGAGAGAAAGACAGAAAATCCAGGAAAAAAACGGGAAATTAACCTAATGAACTGTGCAAGCTGTTCATAGGATAAACAGAAACTTAGAAGGCTCTGGGACAAGGTACAACAAGAAGGAAATTTCATTTAAATATTGTGTAATTACAAGTCTAGAATGAGTTAAAACTGTGCAAAGGGATATATCTTCATGGATACAGGAAAATGGATCATTATAGTGATAAGAAATGGAGAAACTGATTATAAAGATCAAAGTAATTTCATCTTGGATAATTTAAGCCAGTTTAAAGCAGCAGTAATAACAACACTGCTTGTAGGCTGTTTGCTGTGAGCCAGGCACTGTTATGTCGCCCTCACTAACCCATTTACTCCTCACAACAGCCCTCTGACATGCGCAGTGATTAGCCTCACCCTACAGATCAAACAGCTGAAGCACAGGGCTTAACAGTGTGCTCCAAGGCTATATATCTAGAAAGCAGTGAAAAAAAAAGGAAAGAAAAATCACTAACATGTTAGTGTCCATCTACACAGAAGATCAAGAAGTTCCTATCACAAAATTAATAAAACCAATGGATGTAGATTGATATATAGAAAAGTTAATAGTCTTTCCACATCAGTTTCAACTATAAAACAAAAATGAGTTTTCTAATAATAACAGAATCCTATTCAAAATTTCAATGAAAAGAAGACACCCAAAAACAAAATGGGGGAAAAAAAAAAGATATATAAAATCTTAGGGAGAGCTCAATTCACCATTGATTAACTAATAACACAACTCCAGTCAAAAGTCCCGAAGGAATTTTTGGAGAGAAAAGGAAACTTACTCAGCAGATCTGCAAAGTATAAGAACACAGAGCCAAAACAGCTAGCACTGTTTTAGAGAGGCGTAAGGATGGGACCAAGTCCTACTAAATAATTATCATCTATGGCATATGTAAGCTATGGTATATAACAGTGTATACAGTATGTTAGAGTGTATAGTATATATTCACACGCAAAGCTAGAGTATTCAGAAGCATGGTGGCAATACAGGGGAAGAATAGCTTATGGAATACAACAGAGATCAAGAAACATACTTTTCCTTACTTTGTTTCTATTCTACTTGAAACGATAAATGAGTACAGGTAAACAATTCCACTAGATGATGAGCTTGGCTGCCCAGCCTTTATGTCTCTACCAATACCCTGTGACCAAGATTGCCCAGAACAGTGCAGTGTGCACGGAAGGCACTGAACTTCACTGAACTTCACTGGCCAAAGGAGGCTTATGGCAAGTGCAGCAGTGTCTTTTTTATCCTTCGGCACAAGGCCACCAGGTTTCAAGACCATACAGGAAGGCTGACCCAAGAGCCGTGAACAAGGCCGTCAGGCTCCTTCACTGGGATGGGGACCTTAGTCCACAATGTCTTCTTTTGGCTAAGGCACTCATTTACACTGGTTTTTCAGATTCTTCGCTGCGTGACATTACTCTTTGGTAGCACTCTGTGTCTAATTTATTTTTTGAAAGCATCATGTAATCCATATTTATTGAATAAACAAGTGAAAGAATGAATTAAACATATTGCTTTTTAAAAAAGAGACTGAAAAACAAGCACTTTAAGCTGTTTCATATTTACAGCTATGCACAGAAAGAAAAAAATAATTAACCTAAACAAATAATTTAGATTATTAAAAAATACAAAGTGAAAAGTTCAAACCTTTCGACCACTTCTATGTCAAAGCAGAATCGTTTATCAATTGAATCCGTCTTTCGTCGGATACAAGATTTTAATTTAAACATTTCTGGTGAGCTAGTAACAAGGCCATTCTGAAACAAGAGGTGGAACATATTTTTGACATGATGACAGAGTGAACTGAAATATATTAAATACACCATCTGAAGTTTCCATATTAAAATAACTTAGAGTACAGTTTATGTATAAAGATCATAATCATGCCCTATTTCTATAAATATTAATACAAAGATGTCTGGCTAATGTTAACTTCCCAACTGTAATACACCAAACCATTTATTAATAAATTAATCACATATATGTTTTATTCAAAGAACTCTGGGAATTCTGTGCCTATTACCCTTCAAAATAGCTACTTATGTTAAATTATACTATAATGTGTATATATTTGAATCCGAGCCGTGGAGTATTAAATGACAGCTGACAGGTGACTCCAAATCTCAAGAGAGTTACCAAAATAATAAAGCTCTAGTAGACACTTGTTATAACGCTATTACTATCATGCATACCATGTGATTCTTCTGCTGGTAACCAATTGCTAGTGTGCTTCTGAAACTAAACCTCTTTGGACAGAATCCAACATAAGCTCAATTCACAATTCTCTTCTATACCTGAAAAGCCATTCAATTTTGAGGAGAATATATACCTAATGCCTGGTTAATTCTACTGTCTCTGGTTGCAAGTCTTACAGATTTATTACTAGAACTCTGGCTTGGTCTCTTTATTATCTCACGACTGTCACATGAACTCACTTCTGGGCAACAGCTTCTCTTACAAAAACTTGAGTAGAAACTAAGGTGTGATTACAGCATTTAACAACTTCTCGTGATGGGAGCAATCTAAGATTTCTTTTTCTCTGGTATGTTCTCCTTTACTTTATATCTGTCACTTTGAATTATTAGACTCTATTGAATGCCCAAGCACAATAAGTTTCAGTTGATATATTTGAATATGTGCCTAAATTAGGCCAACATTTACCTACAGATACCACAAATTAGCTCGGGGAGTCACTTACTTTCTACCATCTTTATCTTCTAGTCAGTTAAAAGGAGGCGAGCCTCAGTGATCTTTAGGATAACTTCCAGCTCTAGGATTCTCAGATGACGGCTCAGTCATATTTGTAGGTCTCATCGTTTGCCATATTCATATCTTAACTCACAAAAAGATTGCAAACTACATGCAATAAAGGTGTTGCACTCTGCAGCACTTGCGCATACAAAGTACACAGAGTTTATACTGTTCACCACCCATGTGAGACTTTCAGGGACTGACTGACCTCAGGGGAAAAGCAGCACTCACTGATTTCTTCTGAGAAACTTTGTTGGCCAGCATTTCAGTAAGGAGGACTCAGTGCTTGCGGGGACTGTGGCATGCAGGAGCAAACGCGGGCTCCCACAGGAAACCACCGGGAAGAAAGAGGCGGACTCCGTGAGCCTCAACCCGCCCCTGACAACCTCTGTGGGCTGCTGGCAAACCAACACCACAAACGACCCTGCTGCCAGGAATGTAAGATGCCATCCACCAAGGGGTCCGTCCATGTAATGTAACTGCTTATCAAGAGTCACGGCCCAAGTGAAGGAGAAGTACTGTCTGTTCTTTTTAAGTCATCAAGGTCATTTAAAGTGAGAGAAAACTTTTGTGACTTTTCAATTTTTAAAAATTGTGAACACGTTTATTAGAAAAAGAAGCTCATATGATTTTTATTTCCATTATTTAAGTAACAAGTTCAGTTAAAAAACAATAGAAAAAAAGATGACTCACCATTTTCCCACTGGATTTCATTTCTGAAACACTCATTGTAAAAGTTTTACTTCCTTTATCATATGTACAATAATGTTTAATCCATGTAAAACCAAGAGGTCCTAATGAAAGGAAACAAACAATACAGACTGTTAATATAGGAGTTGCATCTAAGTTTGTGCAGTTTTCGATGCTATGAAGTACAACTGACGATTTCCATAGACCACGCAAGTCAGGAATGCTTCCTATGAGTGAGAAAGGCCAGTCTGGAGCCAGAGTGGTATAGGGTAGAGTGTCTTGCAACCAGACAACTTGGCTTAATTTGCAGCTCTGACACAGACTTGGTAAACTCAAGAGTTACTTTAGCTCTCAGCTTTAGTTGTCTCCGTGGTTTACCCACGGATGTGGGAAGGATGAGAAGGAACAGTCTGAGGTGCTATAACAGGTCTCCTTACATCTTCCTTTGTCACCAATTTTCAAAACTGCCAGAAATGCCCTGCTCAAAATTTAGCCAGGTCATTTCATCCTTTTGTTCAAAACTTTCCAGTCATTTCTCACATCTCCCCAGATATAAACTGAAGGCTCCAAATGATCTGGATAGAAGGATATTATTGGTCTTACTGCCTTTTGCCTCCTACACACGACGCTAGTTACACTGGACCCTGCTGGTCTCTGAACATGGAGAATGCATTTCTACCCCAGGGCATTTCCACTCACAGGACAACTCTTCCTGCAGATGCCTGCATGACTTGAACTGTCACTTCCTTCAGGTTTTTTCCTAAATGGCACCTTTATAATATGGCACTTTCTGTAGAGACAGCTAATATCACAACACCTTCACCATGACATTTCACTTCTTATCTCTCTCTTTTTTTTTGCTTTACTTTCTCCTCAGCAGTTAACACGTATATGCTAACACTTTACTAATTCATCCTGTTTGCTGTCTGCATCCATCACTAGAATCTACAGCTCTATGAGAGAAGGAACAAGTGATGTTCTGTGGAACAGCATATTCTTAACCCATAGAACAGGGCCAGACACATAGTTGCTCCTCAATAAAGATTTGATGAATGAAGGAATGAATTATTCATCTTTCTCTAAGACTTTACGGACCACACTGCTGTTCCCTTTTAACGCTTATCTGAAAAAATTAAATTCAAATCTCTCTTTAAAATGAAGGGTTTTCCTTGGTGTCTCAGATGGTAAAGAATCTGCCTGCAGTGCAGGAGACCCGGGTTCGATCCCTGGGTCAGGAAGATCCCCTGGAGAACAGAAAGGCAATCCACTCCAGTATTCTTGCCTGGAGAATCCCATGGACAGAAGAGCCTAGTGGGCTTACAGACCATGGGGTCAATGGTGCTAATGGTAAAGAACCCACCAGACAATGCAGGAGCCATAAGAGATGTGCATTTGACCCCTGGGTTGGGAAGATCCCCTGGAGGAGGGCATGGCAACCCACTCCAGTATTCTTGCCTTTAGAATCCCATGGACAGAGGAGCCTGGTGGACTACAGTCCAAGGAGTCAAACACAACTGAAGCAACTTAGCATTCACGCATGTATAATGTTCACTTTCTTTTTCTCCATAACCTCGCTGGGGTATGCAACCCTTTCCCACTGCATATCACTCTGTCATCCAGTGTTCTCCTTAGAAACTGGTCAATGCTGCTTCCCCAGGGCAAACGGATGCATCACAAGTTCAATGATTTCATGACCTCTGCAGAAGACTGCATCTTTCCCACAGGGAAGCCAATTATCTTGCACCCAAGTGCCCCAGTGGGCTGAGTGGGTTGGAAGTGGAGCTTGTTTCCTAAAGCTTCCCCACACAGGATCTCTCTAGCAACAATTATACACAATGTTATTGCTGGCTGGGTTTTATAACAATGTATTCAAAACCAAGAAACCAAATTGTAAAAATGCACCTCTTGAGAAAAGTGTTTCATGAGCCATTTGAATTTTTTTTGGTAATAATAGTGCCCTTGGTGTCATATGTAGCTTTAATACTTAAACCACTTCAGACTCTAAAATTATGGGGTGCAGCTATATACTTGGTAATCACAAAGGATTACTGCAATTAACTTCAATTCTGTTTGGGGACTATTTAATACTGTAATACTTAATAATACTTGTTGATAACTCTGTTACATGTGGTGTAAAATACTTAAAGGCTTACAATTGATTAGTGGAAAGTGGCTGGATAGAAATCCTTGTAGTGACTTTACTACTTAGGAAGCAATTTATGAAGCAATATCAGCTATAATTTTTAAATAAAACTGCTGCAACACTCTGATGACCTATTAGACCCAAGATGTTTCATCCTGCCTCTGTGTTAACTTCAGAACCCCATGCATTTGGTCTTCAAATGTGCTGCACACACAGGCTGCTTTCTTTAAAGTTGCTTGGCACCAGGCCAGGGCAGATGTTCTTAGGCAAGTGATTCTGAAGTCCCTAAAAAAAAGTCTGGGAAAATAAAATTTATTACAGCTCTGAAGCTGCAAACCAAAACAAGTTTAATTATCTTATCCAGTGTTCACCTGAGGTTGCTGAGATGATGTCTGTGGACTGGGAGGGAATTAACATCCACTGGATACCTAGTGTCAACATTATATCTAGGAACTTTCAGAGTCAGACATTATAAAGAGCATTTTACATAAAAGAAAATAAAGCTTAAGAGCGGCAGATGGTGCAGCTTTCTTCATTAACAGGGTGTGTGGTTGGAGCTCTTCTTTTTAGAGGAGTTGTTTTAAGAATGAAATGACACAAATACAAATTGCACAGAATAGTAAGGGCTCCTAGAAGTACAGTGGTCTTACTGTGTGCTACTACGGATAACAGAGACATTCTGTATACATTATCTCTAATTCTTACAATGTTATTATGAGTAGATATAAATATCCCTCTTTTATAAATGAGGAGACGGAGCTCAGAAAGTTGCCTACCCAGAATCACCCAGTTAACAGGTGGCATAACATTCCAATATAGTTCTATCTGACTCTGGACCCCATGCTCTTCCTGCTTAAACTGGAATCTACCAGAAAGCAATTCACTATATACCTGGAGGTGGGTAACATACAAATCACATACCCAGATGAAGTGGAGTGCTGTGTCTAAATAGCAATTATCTGCTACCATCCCATTACATCCATCTCCATTTATCAATCAGTTTACAGCTGTGATATTTACTATTGATCACTGGTTGCTAATTGTGTAAGTCTATCCATCTTGTACCTCCCACAATTGAATAAACATCTTGGAGCAATAGTCTTCATTTCCTTATCTCCTTTTCTGTTCTCCACAAGACGTACTCAGGGATAGCAAGAGCACAATCAGTGTGTCTTAGTGAAATGGCCAGATTTTCTTAATATAAATGCTCTCAAAGATTCCAAGAAGAAAGGGGCTATGAGTACTTTTTCCTCATAGAAAAATAATTCCAAAGCATATAATCCCATTCATTTTCCTTTTAAAATCCCTAGGCAAAAGGAAGAAGTGAGGATGGTTAAGTGGGAATGAAAGGAGTGAGGGATTACAGTGAGGCAAAATAACACTTTTGAGAGTGATGAATACATGGGTTATGTTGGCTGTGGTGATAGCTTCATTGGTGGATACATGTGACAAAACTGATCAAACTGTACATTTTAAATATGTGCAATTTACTGCATGCCAAGTGTGCCTCACTAAAGCTATAAAAACAGCACAGGCAGATATAGAGTAAAATGGAGATGGACGCTGTCCTGGGAACAGGAAGAATGTCATGAGAGAGGATGCTACAAATAGAGGGGTGCCTTGAATGCCATGTGTGACCACGGCCACCACAGGAGAGGCACAACCAAGCAAGCACTGCAGAGGAAGCTGCTGGAAGCTCTCTGAGAATGGACTGAGGTTGACAAGCCTGGAGGCGAAAAAGAACAGTGAGGAGACCAGTGCAAGACTATGGAGAAGGAGCGAAGGTATGGGTTCACAGGTTATTAAGGAGACAGACAGATTTGGTCCCAGGCTACAGAGACACTGGAACTGAAGATTTACCTGAGTTCTGTAGCCTAAAAGCAGATGTTAGAGGGATAGGAACTCTCAGAGAAAAGGTCAGTGCCACAAAGGGCTTTATGATCATTTCAGACTGACCCAGAGAAGAAGTCAGGTATCTGAGAATAAAAGATATCAACATCAGACAGGTGCATAAAACACTGCATTCTGTCCATGCATCCAGACCCCAGATTATTAAAGGGCTTATGCTTTCAGTATGATCCAAATGTCCAACAGCTGGGGAATAGGTAAGCAAACCTTGGCACCATCCAGTGGATGGGCTACCAAGTAGTGACTGAACAGGACATATGTCAAGCCTATGTATACAAGAATTTTGTGAGGTAATCCAAAGCTTTTTTGATTAGAACATGATGTTGCATACCCACAATGATTTTAGCAACTGTGTTAACAACAGGGGTGAGGCGGGACCTCAAGAAATAAAGTATTGCTGAGCTGCAATGAATAAAAAATCTTTGGGCAACAGGACCACACCTCCTCTACCAGATGCAGATTTGACAAGCCTCACTATCCACATATTCCCCCACGAGGCACAGTGTAAGCTCCTCTCCATGTACCCTCACACTGAGGCTCTCAAATATGGAAAAACCATTCAGTATGCAGAATCTTTCTTAGGGACCTGAGTCAGATCCATGTACTCTGCATTTATGATCAATGAATTGGTCTTTTTTCATGAAATTTTGGAAAAACCTATTTATTATATTTTAATTATAGATTATAAAGGCAGGACATTAGATTTATCATTTTAACATCTGTAAACAGTAGACTGGTCAAGGTAGATAGCTATGAGTGGGAAAATCCTGAAACCAGATCCCCTAAGCCAGCAGCCCACTATGACCAATGTAGTAATAAATGTTTGCTGAGACTACTGGACCAAACTGTTATCTGCTTGTGTACTGTTAAGGAACAAATGACAATCATCTGATCATGTCAAATATAAACTACCTTGGCATATTAGTGATCATTTTGCATTATGCCCCCAAAACTTTCACAGTCAACATCTACAGCTTCCACATCTCAAACCCTTTAACTATAATGTCTTCAAGACAACTACCCTGATCTATTGTCTAGAGATGGGGAGACTTAGGGCAATGCTACTCCATGTCATCTTCAAGTCCACACATGTGAGAAGAACTACAGAAAGTGAGAATAGGCATTTCACAGCTTTTAGAGCAATCTGAGATTACTGCACAATCCAGGCACGTGATTCTGTGTTTTATGAAGACCCTGACCCATGATGCACTGGAGATGCAAACAACTGTTCCTTCAACACAAAGAGTAAGAGAGTGTTTTAGGGCACTCTGGTTTGAAACAGAGTTAATTTAATCACTGGTTCCACTTAATGACAAAAAAGGACCCTAGTTATACAAGTTTGAATGGCTTTTATTAACTACTGTGAGAAAAACTTGTCAGTGTGAGGCAGTTATAATAGCGCTCTATTGGATCTGAAGCTTATTTCCCAACACCAGGAAGTAAACAGTCCCAGTTTGATATTACATAATTGCCAGTTTTACTCCTAAAAATTGTCAGAGCACAGAATTAAACGAAATAATGCTGCTGAAGGGGAAAACCACTACCAAAGTCACCAAGATGATCTATCTGATAATGGCTTTAAGTTTTAATTCTCCATGAAACTTTGCATTGAGATTAGACACCATAATTAAATTCTAAAACTGAACTCATGTTACGGTATCATCATGAAGATTCTAAGTTTCAAGTTCAACAACATACCAGCTTAGAGAATCCAATGGTGAAAAGTGGAAAAACTTCCACATTCAGTGATAGTCACTGGCCAAGCAGACCACATAGGATAAAGCTGTAAGGAATTTCAGTCTTCCTTCTTGAAGGAAAAGTAAGTAACCAACTCATGTCTCATGGAAAACAGAATGCTAATCTTAAGAGACATTAATCTACGTCTTTGCAACTCACGTTTCTCCTGGACATACAAGTAGCCTTCCATTGTCCACTGGCTGGGTGGCCGGTAATCTTGATTGGCAGATTTCATCCTCTGCATCAATCGCTCTACCTCTTGTCGAGTACTTTCAAAATTATTCCTCGTCTTTAGTAAATAGAAACAACAATTTCATTCAGTGTTTTCTACCAGTTTTGAGGAACACCCAGCCTAAGGTTTCAAGACTACAAATGGTTCTAAGGATAACTTTGACTCTTTCAGGTCCGTTCACCATATCCACCACCATCTACATTGAATCCTATGCTCTAATTTTGAATTGCTTTAGTGAAACTTTTCTGAATGACCTTCTGCATGTTTCTCTTTGAATCTATGTATGTCTGTGTGTTATCCACTTTTGCACTGCACATTATCTAGGGAACAACTTATAGCTTTACAAAAACAAGGTATTAATTAAAATAGCATTTTGTATCCCATAATACCTAAGATTAAAAAAGCAGATACACAGTAACTTGTTTTGAGGGTTAAAATAAATTCACATAGTTTTGATATATGAGGCACTTACCAAGAAAAAGCTTCATCATTTTTATTCCAAACACCTCTTTGAAGAAATATCACTTACCTTGTTTTCCCAAAATCCTAACATAGTTATCAGGAGGTCAATGCATAAATTAACACATAAAAATGAATAGGTTTCCAAGGTCTAACGTTTTCTATTGTAGGAAATAATTTACTTACACCATAGCAAGTTTACTTAAGGGAAGAAATAGAAAGTATATGGCTTTTCTCTATGAAAATCAATTTTGCATTTCAGGTCACATTATCTCAACAATATGCACTTGGAAACATAAGAATAATTACCAACCTGTGAGGCAGTGATGATTACCACTTTGTTATGGCCCCTAATAAAAGATCTGAATCTCAAAGTAAAGTTAGGAAAGTTTTCTTAATTGCCACTTTTGCTGCTTTTCCCATTAAAACATAAGGATCTGAATTTTTTCCAATATTTTACCTGTCTCTTGTTCTCAAATCCCAGGAATCTTACTGCCAATTGCATTTAATATGGAAATAATAAAAATACTTTGGGTTTATAATTTTCCCTTTTAATATTTACTGAGAAAGCCCAAATGCATTCCATATTGAAAAACAATGGAATGGACTGCATGTGAAATTGATTCTGTGAGAAAATCTAGGTTAAATAAAAAGCTAAATGCAAAACACAAGTAGAATAAATGCAATTACTTATTTCTCATGGTACGCTTCAACTCCATATTTCTATTTGCTGAACATCTTTACAATGGCAAAAATCAGGTAAGGAGTGAAAGGCATGCTTTTTATAGGAAATTAAGTGAAACCTTCACAAATTATTTTAGCTACAGAGTACCAGACACGGTTTCAGAAATAACTCTTGATTTACACAAAATCCTCAGCAATTAAGATTTTGCTATAGGCATCATCGACTCAATGGACATGAGTGTGAGCAAACCCTGGGAGATGGTGATGGACAGGGAGGCCTGGTGTGCTGCAGTCCAGGAGGCTGCAGAGTCCAGACGTGACTTAGCAATGGAACGACATATTTGATAATACAGAATGGACTGGCTAGCTTTTTAAAGTGTAACTGGTATCCAGTACATGTAAATCAGAATTCATACAACTGCAATCAAATATTAAAAGGATTTACTGGACAACTTTACAAAACAAACTCTCCCAGAAATAGATAGGATCTTTTTAAATAATTCTTCCTGAAGCTTTAAAGCAGCTTTTACGGATGCTTGAAAGCCACATTTAAATTTATTTTTAGAAAACAGTAAATATCAGCTATAAAATAAACAGCTTCAGGGAGGAAAGGGAAAGAGCATGTCCATTGTGAAAATTCCTTTCACAAATATAGAAATACTGCCCTCTCAGGAAATACGACATGCCTAGGGTCACTCAGTAAAATAATGAAAACACTAGATAAAGGCAACAGTTTCCAAGGTTTCTGCACTCAGATATTTTCATTTTCATGAAATTTGCCAGTTATATTTTTCTAACATAAGATTAGCTCTTATTTTAAAAAATTAATAAATTTACTAAGTGGTTTTTCTAAATGAATGAGGCTTTATTGTACTCAGATAAGTTTTTGAAAGCCTTCAAAGTTCAGCTTGGCTATAACTCAGTTGCCCTGGGATCATCTGATTAAGGAGAGGTGGTGAGAACAGGTATAGTCTTACATTCTGCAAGTTGAACTGCAGCTGTTGTTTATATGGTGCAAATTCCTGGGCGAGTTCATATCCCTCGTGGTAGAAAGTAAATAAACCCTGAAGGAATGATAAAAGCTGCAAAAAAAAAAAAAAAAAAAAAAAAAAAGAGAGAGATAAAAAATAAACCATAAAAATGTGTTTTCTTAAAAGGATGATCGTCAAATAAAATAAATTAGAGAAACTATGTTTCATTCTAATTCCTCAAGCTAGTAAGTTTTGAATATCCTTAGCAAAGTAGGCACTAGAATTACAGATATGAAACAGAAGCCATGGAAGCTAATTTTTACTTCCTTTTTGGCAGATGTGATTTAACTTTTAGGTCTTATCATGGACAGCTGTCACGTTAACTACTCTTCAAATGCACTTACAAAATATCCAGGAGAGAATTAATGGGGATAAAGATGAAAATGACACAGTTCAGTTCAGTACAGTCGCTCAGTCATGTCCGACTCATTGCGACCTTACGATCAATAGTCTTCTCCAACACCACAGTTCTAAAGCATCAATTTTTCAGTGCTCAGCTTTCTTTATAGTCCAACTCTCACATCCATACATGACTACTGGAAAAACCCTAGCTTTCACTAGACAGACCTTTGTTGGCAAAGTAATATCTCTGCTTTTTAATATGCTGTCTAAGTTGGTCATAACTTTTCTTTGAAGGAGCAGGTGTCATTTAATTTCATGGCTGCAGTCACCATCTGCAGTGATTTTGGAGCCCCCCAAAATAAAGTTTCTTACTGTTTCCATTGTTTCCCCATCTTTTTGCTATGAAGTGATGGGACCAGATGTCATGATCCTTTTCCGAATGTTGAGTTTTAAGCCAACTTTTTCACTCTCCTCTTTCACTTTCATCAAGAGGCTCTTTAGCTCTTCTTCACTTTCTGCCATAAGGGCGGTGTCATCTGTATATCTGAGGTGACTGATATTGCTTCTGACAATCTTGATTCCAGCTTGTGCTTCCTCCAGGCCAGCATTTCTCATGATGTACTCTGTATAGAAGTTAAATAAGCAGGGTGACAATATACTCCTTTCCCAATTTGGAATCAGTCTGTTGTTCCATGTCCGGTTCTAACTATTGCTTCTTCACCTGCATATAGACTTCTCAGGAGGCAGGTCAGGTGGTCTGGTATTCCCATCTCTTTAAAAATTTTCCACAGTTTGTTGTGAGTCACACAGTCAAAGGCTTTGGTGTAGTCAATAAAGCAGAAGTAGATGTTTTTCTGGAATTCTGTCACTTTTTTGATGATCCAACAGATGTTGGAATTTGATCTCTGATTCCTCTGCTTTTTCTAAATCCAGCTTGAACATCGGGAAGTTCACAGTTCACATACTGTGGAAGCCTGGCTTGGAGAATTTTTAGCATTACTTTGCTAGCGTGTGAGATCAGTGCAACTGTGTGGTAGTTTGAGCATTCTTTGTCATTGCCTTTCTTTGGGATTGGAATGAAAACTGACCTTTTCCAGTCCTGTGGCCACTGCTGAGTTTTCCAAATTTACTGGCATATTGAGTGCAGCACTTTCACAGCATCAGGAATTAGGATTTGAAATAGCTCAACTGGAATTCCATCACCTCCACTAGCTTTGTTCATGGTGATGCTTCCTAACACCCACTTGACGTTGCATTCCAGGATGTCTGGCTCTAGGTGAGTGATCACACCATCATGGTTATCTGGGTCATGAAAATCTTTCTTGTATAGTTCTTCTGTGTATTCTTGCCACTCCTTTTTAATATCTCCTGCTTCTGTTAGGTCCAAAGGGTAACAGGCTTCCCTGGTGACTCCAACGGTAAAGAATCTCCCTGAAGTGTAGGAGACCCTGGTTTGATCCTTGGATCAGGAAGATTCCCTGGAGAAGGGAATGGCTAACCACTCCAGGATTCTTGCCTGGAGAATCCCATGGACAGAGGAGTCTGTGGGGCTATACAGTCCGTGGGGTCAGAAAGAGTCGGACATGACAGAGCGACTAACAGCAACTAACTAACTAACCCTAGAAGAGATTCTAGCCAGAAGTCGGAGATCAAAAGCGTGCAGATGTGAGGAATACTAAACCAGTAAGCCAGAAATAAGAAGTGCCCGAGGACAAGGAGTAAGGATGGCCAGGTGAAATTCAGGAGACGAGCACAAGGTGGCAGTACTGGATTATGTAACACAGAATATTTGAGCAAGCGGCAGGAAGAGCTCAAAAAAGAAGTTAGAGCTGAGCAAAAACATGGAGCTAGATACAGATCTTTTCAGGTAAGAGTTAGAATAAAATTCTCTTTGCCAAAGCACAATTTCCATGACCCCAGCTTTCTAATCCCATATTCATATGCACTTATTTATGATGTTTTTTATCTGTAAAGTAAGAGCAGCTGTCCATGGAGTTATAGGACACGGTCATTTATATGAAATATTACAACTGAAAAATAATTTATTTAAATTTTTCATTTAATTTCCTGGGATTTTATTCCATATACATGTCTACCAATTCAATCTCTTCCACAACTTCTTCCTACAATAAAGTTAGAAAACACATTTGAGAAGATGCTAAAGTTTTTCTAATTCAAACAGCATAGCATGTCTGTAAACTATTATTTTATATGAGGAAAGAAACACAATTTGAAGCCATCTTCATATGTGAGTAACATCCTGTCATTTCCTCTGTCTGGGGAAGAAGGAGGATTCAGTCAAGCATCAGTTGGTATGTGTGTTATGATTTCCAACAGCTAAATACTAGTTCTGCAATGACCTAATGCTTCTCTTCCTAAACAAGTTAACTTCTTATAAAATCATACACATTTTGGAAAGCATATACTTTCAAATTGGTGTTAAGTTGTTACATTTTAAGGAATTTCCTTTATTTGTTCAACAGTTCCTGATGATGTGTCAAAATATACTGTCTGTAATTTTAGAATTATTTTATGCTGTCAATTTTATATCAACAAATAATTATTAGGGAAACTAAACATTTAATAGATTACCCTTTATTAAAAGGATGCTACATACATTTGTTAAATTATTCAATAATTTAAGATACATAGTCTGCACATATTATGACCCTATTTAAAAAATTGTATCTTAAAATAGGATTAAAAAACCTTTAATTAACCATGGCATAGATATGTAAATTTAGAGATTTTTAGAGACAAAATAAGAAAATACCTTTGAAGTGTATACTTAGGCAACAGTAGCCTTCTAAATACTTGCATAGTAGTTATGACTTTGTTGCAAGTAATATTGTTTCATTTCTTAATGTCTATACTGTCTTACTAGGAACTGGATATCATAAAAGAAAGATACTATTGTAATATTATGCAAAGTATAGAGAATTCAACTTACAAAGGAGATACTTTAAGAACATCTGCAATGAATATTCCTATAAAACACCCAATTCCCTGAGATCCATTTCCTACTGGCAACTTCTAGTAAAATTCAGATTTGCTTAGCAGTAAACAACTATGTTTTAATCTCACAGTGCATGCTGAGCACCCACTAGGGAAAGGACAATTCTTTAGGAGGTAGAGAAAAATTATATACAAAGACTTCTCTACCTTTTACTTTTGTTCCACATCTACTCTGGAAGTAGCATTTGAGAAAGTTTAATAAAGACAGTATGTAGGACATAATTGCCTCTAGGTGGTGGCAAAGTTAAATGTTTAGTTAATTTCATCCTGAACAAATTCCATGATGCTAAATCACGGGAACTTAACAGGACAGCCTGACAGTCTTGAGGAACTGCATTTCCCTGTGTCATTTTCCTTCCGTGTGCCTGGGTGGGTGCAGTGGCAGGGAAAAGACTATTGCCTCAGCTTACCTTAAAGTAAATCTGACTTTTAAAATGATAATATTAACATTATTATCCAATAAGCCAGTAGGTAGACTAGGTTTTAATATTAAGAAAGGCACTTTTACCATCAGGAAAAACTCACATAGCACTTTATCATTCCCAAGGGTTTTAGGATCAATCTACCTCGCCACCGGAACAAACTGACCAAATGTATAAACTGATACTGCAGTTACGGATGAATAATCATTTAGCAAAACCCATAGCAAGTAAACAAAGGAATAGCTTAATCACAATTTCTCAGCTGATTAATCACCAGGTCACAGCTCAGTTGGTAAAGAATCCACCTGCAATGCAGAAGACCCCAGTTCGATTCCTGGGTTGGGAAGATGCGCTGGAGAAGGGATAGGCTACCCACTCCAGTGTTCTTGGGCTTCCCTTGTGGCTCAGGTGGCAAAGAATTCGCCTGCAATGGGGGAGACCTGGGTTCGATCCCTGGGTAGGGAAGATCCCCTGAAGAAGGGAAAGGCTACCCACTCCAGTATTGTGGCCTGGAGAATTCCATGGACTCTATAGTCCATGGGGTCGCAAAGAGTTGGACATGACTGAGCAACTTTCACTTCAAGCCTTAAGGGCCCACAGTTACCAGTAAAACTGGGAATAGCAGAGAAAAGTGAGAAAAGGGGTTGGGACTAGCAAGGGGGTGAGGGGCACACCTCTGAAGCAATCCGGAGTGATTTCTGTAGTTTCCGATGACCGATGACCAAATTGGGCAAAACTGGAATAATGAACACAATGTGACACTGGAACAAGGACAGATATACACATCAACAGAAGAGAACTGAGAGTCTAGAAATAAACCGAGATATCTACAAACAACTTATTTTCAACAAGGGTGCCAAGATCATACAATGTGTGCTAAGTCACTTCAGTTGTGTCCGACTCTGTGCCACCCCATAGACGGCAGCCCATCAGGCTCCCCTGTCCCTGGGATTCTCCAGGCAAGAACACTGGAGTGGGTTGCCATTTCCTTCTCCAATGCATGAAAGTGAAAAGTGAAAGTGAAGTCGCTCAGTCATGTCCGACTCTTAGCGACTCCGTAGACTGGAGCCCATCAGGCTCCTCCATCCATGGGATTTTCCAGGCAAGAGTACTGGAGTGGGTTGCCATTACCTTCTCCAATACAATGTGTAAAGAATAGCCTTTACAACAAAGAACTCTTAGACCACTGAAGAGCCACATGGAAAAGAATGGAGTTGGACACCTACCTCAGAGCACAGACAAAAACTAATTAAAACTGGGTGAACTGAAGAGCATGTGTATTACATCACAATAATGTTTTCAAAAAATACAAACACTTCTCATAAACAGAGCATCATAATGTACTAAAGGAGATCAAAGCCTTATACAGACGTCTACATCTGGCCATTGAAATCTCCAAGAAGACTGGAAAACTAGAGCACAGGCAAGGCATGAATTTTCATCCTGTACTTGTGTCTGGCCTACGAGATAATCCTGCGGTCTCTGCTCTTCTTTACTTGGAGGAGGACAGAGAGAAAAATCACAAGGGATAGCTTCTGAATGACCACAGAGTGCTTTAAGTCTAATGTACGGATTGAACGGGAATGAAAAAGTATCACTATCTAATGCAATGAATGAGAAAACAAAAGAAAAAAGAGTCATGGATGGAAAGTGGTCAGTCACTGTGGCATAGGGGGACAGCTTGTCAAAGAGGGTAATAATCAGAGAAGCTATGTTGTTGCAAAGTCACTAAGTCCTATCTGACTCTGCAACCTAAGAGCAGCAGCACACCAGGCTTCCCTGTCCTTCCCCATCTGCTGGAGTTTCCACAAATCATGTCCACTGAGTCAGTGATGCCATATAACCATCTCATCCTCTGCCGCCCCCTTCTTCTCTTGCCCTCAATCTTTCCCAGCCTGCGGTCTTTTCCAATGAGTTGGCTCTTCACATCAGGTGGCCAAAGTATTGGAGCTTCAGCTTCAGTCCTTTCAATATATATTCAGAGTTGATTTCCTTTAGGAATGACTGGTTTGATCTCTCTGCTGTCCAAGGGACTCTAAGGAGTCTTCTCCAATGCCATAATTCAATAGCATCAATTCTTTGGTGCTCAGCCTTCTTTATGGTCCAAATCTCACATCCATTCATGACTACTGGAAAAACCATAGCTTTGACTATAAGGACCTTAGTCAGCAAAGTGACATCTCTGCTTTTTAATACGCTGTCTAGGTTTGTCATAGCCTTTCTTCCAAGGAGCAAGTGTTTTTTAATTTCATGACTGTAGTCAACCACCCATAGTGATTTTGAAGTCCAAAAATAAAAAAAAGAAAGAAAGAAAGAAAGAAAGTCAAGTCGCTCAGTCGTGTCCAACTCTTTGAGACCCCATGGACTGTAGCCCACCAAGCTCCTCGGTCCATGGGATTTTCCAGGCATGAACACTGAAGTGGGTTGCCATTTCCTTCTCCAGGCGATCTTCCTGATCCAGGGATTGAACCCGGGTCTTCTGCATTGTAGGCAGACACTTTACCATCTGAGCTACTAGGAAAGCCTAGTAGCTTTTTTTTTTTTTTTTTAAATTTTTTATTTTAAAAAAATAAAAAAAAATAAAATCTGTCACTGTTTCCATGTTCTCCCCATCTATTTGTCATGAAGTGTCATGGGACTGGGTGCCATGATCTACATTTTTTGAATGTTGGGTTTTAATCCAGCTTTTTCACTCTCTTCTTTCACCTTCATCAATAGGCTATTTAGTTTCTCTTCACTTTATGCCACTGGAGTATTAGCAACTGCACATCTGAAGTTGTTGATACTTTTCCCAGCAGTCTTGATTCCAGCTTGTGCTTCATCTAGCCCAGCATTTCTCATGATGTACTCTGCATAGAAGTTAAATAGGCAGGGTGACAATATACAGCCTTGACATACTCCTTTCCCAATTTGGAACCAGTGTGTGGTTCCATTTCAGTCCCAACTGTTGCTTCTTGACCTGCATACAGATTTCTCAGGAGGCAGGTCAGGTGGTCTGGTATTCCCACCTCTTGAAGAATTTTCCACAGTTTATTGTGATCCACACAGTCAAAGGTTTTAGCATAGTCGATGAAGCAAAAGTAGGTGTTTCTCTGGAATTCTCTTGCTTTTTCTATGACCCAGTGGATATAGGCAATTTGATCTCTGGTTCCTCTGTCTCTTCTAAATCCAGCTTCAACATCTGGAAGTTCTTGGTTCACCTACTGCTGAAGCCTGGCTTGGAGAATTTTGAGCATTTTTTGCTAGCGTGTGAGATGAGTGCAATTGTGCAGTAGTTTGAACATTCTTTAGCACTGCCTTTCTTTGGGATTGGAATGAAAACTGACCTTTTCCAGTCTTGTGGCCACTGCTGAGTTTTCCAAATTTGCTGGCATATTGAGTGTAGCAATTTCACAGCATTGTCTTTTCAGATTTAAAATAGCTCAGCTGGAATTCCATCACTTCCACTAGCTTTGCTTGTAGTAATGCTTCCTAAGGCCCACTTGACTTCACACTCCATGACGTCTGGCTCTAGGTGAGTGATCATACCATTGTGGTTATCTGGTCATTACATCCTTTTATGTATAGTTCTTCTGACACTTATATTCTTGCCATCTCTTCTTAATCTGCTTCTGTTAGATCCTTGCCTTTTCTGTCCTTCGTTGTGCTCATCTTTGCACAAAATGTTCCCTTGGTATCTCCAATTTTCTTGAAGAGATCTCTAGTCTTTCCCACTCTAATACTGTTTCAGTGTGCAGGATTCTCACTGTGGAGGCTTCTCTTGGTGCAGGGCACCAGCTCTACACTCACAGGCTCAGTAGTTCTGGTGCATGGGCTTAGTTGTCCCATGGCCCATGGAATCTCCCAGAGCAGAGACTGAACCCATGTCCCCTACATTGGAGGTGTGTTCTTAACTACTGGACCACCAGGGAGGTCAATGAAAAAATTACGAAAAAACAAATAAATGAATGAATGAATGAATGAACAGATATGAACACAGATTCAATTTATTTAAAAAGCCAAAACTTTCTGAAGTCATGGCTATATACTGCCTTAGTGTGAAGACTCACTGGAGTTCCTAAAGATGAATTTCCAATATTTCAAGGGGATGGAATTCAGATGAAATAGACAGAACTTAAACTTCTTTGGTAAAGAAACAAGGCAATCAAGACTAGTCAGCTTATCTTTTCAACTAAATGGGAATGAAGAAGGTAACGTGGCCATCCATGTGATAAAATCCAGCAGAAGCTATGTTTAGACCAGGCTTTTACATGATGGATTTCTAAAATGAAGTATAAGAGATGAGTCAGTTAAATAGATAGAATGCATTTTTCTGACTTCTCCAAAATTCTTCATGGTCTAACAGTCACTGCAAACTTCAAACTTTCAGTAACAGGACCTAGAACTAAATCCAAAGACCAACAAGCTTTTATTTAAATGTATGCAACCTGAGGAGAACTTTATTGTTTCATTTTTATAGAATGACTGCACTTAGATTTTTCAGCAGAATGGAAATCTAACTTTTAGTCCTACAATGTCTTTTTTTTTTAATGATACTGTCTTATTTTCTCACTTTAATCTACTCTAAATTTTCTATACTAAGGTTAACCAATTATATTAAAAATGAACACAAACTCTTTTGCTTTCAGGACCTGAAGGTCTACATACTATCTGATAGACCTTTTTAACTTAGCAAGTAGTTGTTCAGTTTAAAAATTATTCACATCTATTAGAAAACCTAAAAAGCATTTTATAAGCATACTTCATGATATAATAAGCTATAGAGCTAAAGCATGTTAACTAAATTACCTTGGATTTTCTTCAGAAAATGATTGAAAATTAAATTTAGTAGTCTAAGGGATGAGTATTAAAAGCAGCATGCTTTAGTTTATATTAAATTGCTTATTCTCACTTTTTCACATGACGTTTAAATACAATACAAAAAGTCTGAAGTCTAAAAAAATAAAGTGAAAATGTTCTTATAGAATTTAGATGTATATTTTAAAGCACATTAAAATTTAAAATGTGGTTTTGAAAAAGCTTTATCTGGCTTTGAAGCACACTGACAAATGACTCATCAATACTGTTTTCATATCTAGTGATAACAGTTCATGTGCAAGCTCACACTAGCTTACTGACCTTTATGACAAACCAGGTACTTTCTGCATTACCTGCATCAGATGAGACAATTCTGGGAACTACACACAAAGCTTATCCCTGACTGACAGATAAAAGCCTGAGGATCACAGAATTGGAAAAGCATTCCAAATTCACAGAGCTGTAAGAGTGAAGCCAAATTTCAACTTATGGTCACTCAGCCATTATACTTTGTCTCTACATGAAAAGTGGCCAGTTACCTGTGGCCTCGGGAGACAACTTAAAACAGAATAATGAAAGAAGGATGGACGAACAAGTGAAAGAATGAACAGATATGTGCATGGACTCAATCATCTTTACCAAAGTGAAGATAAATCTCTTATTTTCTTCTTCTAATTTTTAAGGAATTAAAATAGCTTTACAGTCCAGTTTTCTAGGGTCATCCATTTTGTTTGGTCAGAGCAAGCAATAAGAACTAATTTTTGTAATGAAATAGTCCTTAAGGCTGTTGGTGGTGTGAAATAGTTAACTTTGGACTTGGGATCTGGCTTCTTGGTTCTCCCTCTCTTTAGGTTTGTGACCTCAGGCAACTAATAGTCTTTCTGTGACTTAAGTTCCTCATCTTGAAGGATAAAAACTACCAATAATAAAGCCATGGTGGGGTTCACATGGGAGAAGGGAGAAAACACAGGACACAGAGTAGATGCTCACAGAACACTAGTCCCAACTAAGTACGCTTGCAGGATACAATCAAAACATAAACCAACTGCAGCTGAATGAATAAGGGAGTTAAGTTATAAAAAGATTCCTTTGGTTTTCTGAGTCACAGACTTCATGTTCCACAACAGACTTTCAAGACACTGCGCTCAACTCTCTTTTGTAGGCTGTTCATGTTCAGCTACTTCTCAAGGTTTTTCTCCTAATCCCTCAAAATTCTCATAAAATCTGGGCAACTCTGAGAATTAGGAGGATCTTACAATCAGAAATCAGGAAATCATATTTCTCCCTCTCTGATCTCTTTTCCCCCATTACAGACCTGAACTGACATATCTTGTTGGCAAATCTGAAAGGATACAGTCTAGCACTGCTAGACATAAATATAACACAAACCACAAATGCAAACTAATGTGAAAATTTTGATTTTCTAGTAGTCACAAGAAACTTAAGCAAGTGAAATTTAATATTTTATATGGTGTATTCAAAAGATTATCATTTCATCAACATGTAATCAATATAAAAGAGGATTTAATGATATTTCTTTAAAAAAGAAAGGCTTTCTTTTTTGTACTAAGCCTTTGCAATCTAGTATGTGTTTCAGGTTTGGAGCATATCTTAATCTACACTAGTCTCATTTCATGGGTTTGACAGTCATACATAAGTAGTTGCTACCACACTGAGTAGTGTGAGTCTAGAGATTATGAATTAGCTACCATCACATTCCAAATAAAACATGACAAACAGGGGGAAAAGGTCATTAAAATCATATAGCTAATGGAGAACTGAGTTTAAAAAGCTGGCTTTCTGTATACTTCAAAAACAGTAATTTATAAAAAATATATAAATGCCCCTCGTTTTCCATATTTTAGACCCAGATACTCCTAAGAATAATGAAGCTGTAGGAACATCTTTTCCTGGTACCACCTGAGCATTCTGTAGACATTTTATCATAAGTACGAGCTGACCCTTAAACAATGTGGGAATTAAGGATGCCTATATGCTCATGTGCGTGTGTGTGCACACAACACACACACATCCTTTGGAACTCTGTGTATAACTTTACAGACCAGTCGTGGCATCTGATGCTCTGCATCTGTAGACCCAACCAACCCACAGACTGTGTAGTACTGTGGTATTTATAGAAAAACATCCGCATATAAGTGAGATCCACATGGTTCAAAGTCGTATTGCCCAAAGGTCAACTATAGGAGGATCTTGACATGAACTGAAATCAAGGAAAATTAGTCTCAAATGATTATAATAAAGCAAGAATATTATTTAATGGGAATCAACAGGACTATTTATATTTTCTACTTGCTATCACAGAATCTGTTTAAGTCACATCCCCAAAGTATTTTGCTTTACTCTAATGCTTATTTGTTAAACAAATCTCAGCTAAACTAGCATAGATTGCTTCATTTCTTCAATATAAAGATTTATACAACAGGAATTGGATTTCTGCAGGAAATAACCTTCAAAGATATTAAAGTATCCTCATGTGTTTTTATCTTTATAGCTCCTGGGGGCTTTGTTTTTGAAATCTTAAAAGCTTTTTTCCTCTAAATCAATTTGTAAATGTAGAATGGAGCATGCCCATGTTCGAGTGCTCCTGTTTCTATTCTTCTCAGTACGGGGGTGGAAATTAAGTAAAATCCCATGGATGAGACTTTGTGGCTGGAAATGGAAGGAGACTAAACTGACAGTACTATTTGGTTTGGCCAGACATTCTAACAAGAAAAATCCAGCAGCCAGGAAAATGTTTTGGAAGAAGGACAAATTTAACATCGACCTTGACTGTGGTGTCACCAGAAAGGCATGCATTTCAGAAGACTTATCAGACCATCCCAGTATGGGATACCACAGAGGGAAGGAAGAAAACACATCTCAGTTGAAGGACAGTTTCCACTTCTCTACCTGTACTGTCATACGAAGTCACAAATTCTTAGCATTCCTTCTGTGACCTGTGAGCAAACGATTTTACAGTCTTTTCCTATATACCTGATGTCATCTTACAGAATGGTCTGGTTCACTGTTCCCAGACAGGATGGGCTATAAAAGAGTCTTGGATGGGGAAACAGGCTACACGCATGCCTCTTCAGAGGAGAGAGTTACTGCAGCTGTGAAGGGATCATTCCAGGTGCGAGGAAGACCCCGCAAAGCAGAGGAGCACAGTATCTGCAGGGATTGTGAATGCCTACAGAAGGAGGGGGAAGGGAAAGCATCGGAACTAATGAGGACACTCTAACAAAGAGCTGAAATTCAGAAATCCCAAGAGGCAGGCCAGGGGGGGAAGCGTGCCAACAAGGAGACAGGCTTCAAAAACCATGAAATGACTCAGAGGCAGGACCTACTCCACCAGAAGAGGAGGAGGAATTTTAAGAATCAGTCATCTTCCTTGATGAGGGCTTGTCAGGCTGACCATATGTCCATGAACCCCAGATGAGTTTCAGAAAGCCCCGTAGACATTTATCAGACCCCAAAGCAACTGCTAAATAAGAGGCTATCAATTCAAACTAGGGGGTTTGAGGACTTACTGTTTGGCAAACAGGACTTGCAGTCAAGGCTGTCATCGCAGTGAAAGCACTCAGTCGTGCCCGATTCTTTGTGACCCCATGGACTATACAGTCCATGGAATTCTCCAGGCCAGAATACTGCAGTGGGTAGCCTGTCCCTTCTCCAGGGGTTCTTCCCAACCCAGGGATCGAACCCAGGTCTCCTGCATTGCAGGCAGATTCTTTACCAACTGAGCTATATCAAGTTAAATTCTTGAGCCTGTGGTGTGGTCTCCAGTCCCTTAAAGCCTTCGAGGTGAAGGGTTGGTCTTGGAAACGTGCGAAGCGGCCAGCAGAAAGGCAGCTGGCTCTAGCTGAAGGGACAGAAGTGAAGCAGGGATACAGAGCCAGGCAGGGGCTAAGACTCTTCCTGGACTCTGCTCTGTCCCAGCTTCCCATCACCTTTAGGTAATCACTGATGGGTTTCATCAGGAAATAAAATTTCCAAATATATTTAGAAATGTGTCTTCCCTTCTCCCTATCATCCACTAAATAAGGAATAGGGTATTTTATTGCTCATAATAAGTAGTTTTTTTTTTTTTAAATAAACTGACATAGGAAGAAAAGAGGGGTTAAATTATATATTTGATTTCCTATATATTTTATGATCAATACTCTATCATCTTGACTATAGAACTTACCGTTATTCATCACAGATGATACCTCATGAAAATGCCTATTCAGGCAATATTGTAATATATTAAGGTATTACTAGGGAAAAAATGCCAAGAAAACGAAGTAAGTTTATAAAGACCAGCCACCTGTTCTTTTCTGCAATGCAGTTTACATTAGGGAATCCATTACTTTTTATACCGACTTAGGAAAATAAATGACTTCACTGGAAAGTCAGGCAGGTCTCCGCCTTGTAAGGAAGCAGAGTGGAACAAAGGAAGAAATACAGCCTTACCTTCTCTCCCTTCAACTAAAAGTTTGGTAAATGGGTCACTTTAGTGGTGAGGTGTTTTCCCTTAGGTATATGCAATATACATGCTTTAATGTTAAATTTTAGGCTTTTTAAATCAACAGGGTATTTCAGAGCAGTGTTAGATTTACAGAAAATCTGAACAGAAATTAGAGTTCACACACACCCCCTTTGACCCTTACCCACACAGGTTCCCATTATTAACACCTTGCATCAGTGTGGTACATCGGTTACAAAATGATAACCCAAGATTGATACATTATTATGAAAGTTTACAGTTTACATTACAGTTCACTCTTGGTATTGGACCTGCTGTGGGTTTTGACAAACGTATAATGAATAACATGTATGCACCATTACAATGTCCTATAGATTAGGACATTTCATTGCCCTAAAGTGCTCCATGCTCCACCTACATACCCTCCCACATTCTCTCCTTTTATTTTCAAAAACCATAATTGTCAACAGAAAAAAACTGCAAATTTTGCTTAGAAGATGTATTAACAGCTACTATTTTATACAGAAAATAGATCTTACCGGTTCGACAAATTCAAACTTCTTTTTTTCCTGAACCTCTTGAATTTTAAAGACATATTCTAGTGATGCCTCATAGAAGTTCTGATGTTCTCGGTCAATCTGTGTATCTGCCTAAAAAGCATAAAAAGGCAAATCATGACATAGGGAGTGATTATTGAAGGTTTGTGTTAGAGAGGAAATCAAATATTATTCTATTCTGAAACCTTTTTCAAAAATTAAGTCCTACAAAAAGTTTGAATATAGCAATTGTATCTTGGGAATACAAAGACTATGAAAACACAGTCCTTGTCCAAGAGATCTTATAGTGTATGGAATGGGACGAAAACATACACACACAAACAGAGCAAACATCCAACACTCATTAAATTAAAAATGATTATAAAAGGGTATGTAAATCCATATGAAAATCTAAGCAATCACAAAAGAGAGTCTAAATTCTGGGGAAAAAAATGGTGGTGTTCTGAGTTGAATCTTAAGATGAATAACTGGCCATGAGTAGTCAAAGATAAAAAAAGGGGTCACTCCCGTGAAAACGTAAAGAGGGATGAAGAAGTCTGACAGAGTCTGCCTTCAGAGTAAGTGGAGGGAAGGAGGGAGAGGCAAGGCTGGAATAACACTACAAAAGATCCTGAAAACTGCATGTGGTGGTTTAGTCACTAAGTCGTGTCCGACTCTTGCAACCCCATGGACTGTAGCCTGCCAGGCTCCTCTGTCCATGGGATTCTCCAGGCAAGAGTACTGGAGTGGGTTGCCATTTCCTTCTCCAGGGGATCTTCCTGACCCAGGGATTGAACCCAGGTTTCTTGCATTGCAGGCAGATTCTTTGCCACCTGAGCAACAAGGGAAGCCCTGAAAACTGCATAATGTCTCGATTTAATTGAGGAAGAATCATCTGAGAATATTCAAGAGCAGGCTTTCCTGGTGGTTCGGAAAGTAAAGAATCCTCCTGCAGTGTAGGAGACCTGGGTTCAACCTCTGGGTTGGGAACATTCCCTGGAGGAGGACCTGGCAACCCACTCCAGTATTCTTGCCTGGAAAATCCCCATGGACAAAGGAGCCTGGCAGGATGCAGTCCATGGGGTTGCAAAGAGTCGGACACGACCGAGCGACTAAGCACACACTTTACAGAGAGAATACTCGTAACAGGGTTCCCAAAGCAGAGGTTCTGAGCAATGACTCATGCTGCAACAACGCTGTGCACATTCTCTTCCCTCTTCTATGTTCATCATTGTCCTCGCATGCTGTCTTTAGAACTGACTGGTTCAGTAAAAAGGCATGCTTTTACCTTACTTTCACTGCCCAGCTACACTACTCCTCACCGCCAGCTGAGATTACTAAAGGCAGATGAGTAGAATGGCCTCTCCAGAATACTAAGTATCTGCCAGCAACAATTTGGGAATAGGACATTGCTTTGGAGCCATTTTACATTGATAATTTAACCAAAAAAAAAAAAAAAAAAAAGCTTAAAGAAAGATAAAACTAGGTTTTCTGGCTTTGACAGCATAGCATCTTAAAACTTCATTTGAAAGAAGGACTTTTAAAAATACTTACATAATTAAAAATAACCCAATAAGTAGTTCACTAGCGATGGTTAAACTTGAGAATTCCAAGTTTATAGTCTAATATATCAGAAAGTGAAAGTGTCAGTCATGCAGTTGTGTCCAACTCTTTGCAGACCCCATGGACTGTAGCCCCCCAGGCTCCTCTGTCCATGGGATTTCCCAGGCACGAGTACTAGAATGGGCTTCCACTGCCTTCTCCAGGGGATCCTCCTGACCCAGGGATCCAACCCGAGTCGTCCTCATTGCAGGCAGATTCTTACCATCTGAGCCACAGAAGAAAGCCACAATACATCAGAAGAAAATATAAATCAAGTGGGAAATTTGGACCAGTAGCTTTTCAGGACCCTAAGTCAGTATTTCACACAAATTATATACATTTTCATCCTACCACTTAGAGGAACACACTATTTATAGAATAAATGGTAAGGGGATATAGGGGGTGGTATGCTAATAAAGTTTAACAATTGGCTCCCGTGGGGGTGGGGGGAGATCTCTATTGACACCATTGGCTGGTCTTTGTGGTATAAATATTCCCAAAATAACCAGTTCCAAAGCTCAAATACAACATCACTGAACCAATGAGAAAGAGATGAGAAAACTGGCCCTCCAAGAGAAAGCTCCAGTACACCACAGGGTGTAAAAGATGCAAAAATATTTTCGGTCTCAGAGATAACAGTCTATCCCACAAGTTATTTCTGAAGCTTCTGTTTAAAAGATGAACTTTGCAGTCAGCTCGCACACAGGAACAAACCTGAATGCCTGAAACTCTCTTAGAGCCTAAAATGCTTATTTCTGGTTAACAACGCTGTGCGTAAAAGAGTTCGCAGAGCGGGCATGCTAGCCATTGAAAGGCCTACTCTGATTAAAGAGCTAACACTGGTAGCAGAGTTCCCCAAGGCAGAGGGTCTAAGCAAAGAGGCGTGCTCCGACACTAGGGGAACGTGGATTTTAGGAGGGTTCCCACCTGAAAGGAAGGCGTGAATGAGCAAGGGGGCGTGGTCAGCTCTCCTGCCAGGTCCTCTGGCTTCACCCCAGGCTTTGTAAATCACGACTGTGTAACAGCTGAGAGTCTTACAGCACAGGCGCGGGCCGTCACAAGGAACTCTTGTGGCCACGGGCTACCTGTGTTCCGGAAGCGTCTGTGAGCTCCACCTGAAAAAGCCCCTGGGGCCACCTTGCGGTGGGGAGGCTGAGTCACGCTGCCGCCGCGGTCCACACCGAGGCGGGAAGACGGCGTGTCTGCGGCTCTGGCTGCTGCGCCAGTGGGGAGAGAAGAAATGTGTTCGCAGCTCCTGCGGCTCCTCCAGTCTTCCCGTTTCCTTGCTCGCGCCTTGCCTACCATGGGTTCCACGAACAGTGTGCAACAGTGTCAACAGCGAGACACCACCCGCCTAACGGATGAAACTAGTTCACCAACGCTAAAACCGTGCAAGCAATACGGGCTGTTTTGAACCCCTGCTTTGTATCTGGGAGCCTGGAATTTGCGTACATGACAAGCAGAAGGTGTCTACATGACCAGCCTCCAGTAAAGACCATTGGCTCTCAGTCTACGAGATTCTGTGTGAAGTCCCTCAGTCGTCTCCGACTCTTTGCGACCCCATGGACTGTAGCCTACCAGGCTCCTCCGTCCATGGGATTCTCCAGGCAAAAGTACTGGAGTGGATTGCCATTTCCTTCTCCAGGGGATCTTCCCTACCCAGGGATTGAACCCACATTGCAGACAGACTTTTTACCGTCTGAGCCACCAGGGAAGTCCCTTAGGAGATTCTAGTAGGTACCATTCCACGTGCGTTGTCATGATTCCTTGCTGAGGGAATTAGGTCCTGTGTGAATTAAATCCCTTGGGAGAGGATTCTTAGAAGCTTGGGCCTTGTTTCCCTTAGACGTCAACAACTAAATTTACTACACAAATCTTCTGTGAAAGGTCATCTAGAATGCACGTACTAAAAGAATACAATAGCTTAATTCTCTTTTTCTTTTCAGTACCAGATTTAGAAAGACATTCTTTTACCTCAGATGAATTCCTTTAGTCCTTGAGCTCATAGCGTGTATCAGTTGCTATATACTCATTAGCAACTGTGGTCAAGTATTTTGTACTGGAGAAATAAGTTAACTATTTAATTCATAGTCCAAACTTTTAAAACTGAAAGGGAATAATAATTACTCCAGAACAACAGATTGCTTAAGTAGCTGTTGTTTACGTAGCAAAGTCATCCCAGTAAGAAACCAAGTTAGGTACATAAGAAAACCATACAGTTCAGCAGACCGCAGATACCTAAATTCCTCCTCACACACTCTAAGCTGTCTCAATTCAAACTAGAGGAAAAAGGGATAGTGAAAAAAAATATCACTCAGGTGACAGCTGTTGATTTATTCCCAGAGGAAAAAGGATTTAAGCTGGATGCTGAGGAATGGAGACGTTCAGAGAAGGTGGAGATAAAAGAAGAGTTTTAGTGAGGGACTAAAGTCAAGAGAGGTTATGCTCTGGTAGATGGTGCAAAGGGGTTTGTCTGAAACTGTCGGAGGCGAGAGCTGAGCCAGCACAGAGAGAATGAGTACACACCGCATCTAGTAAACCAGGCAAGGACTGGAGGAAGGTGTGGTCAGGATCAGAGCTGGACTTCAGGAAGGTCAGAAGATTATCGTGAGCGCAGTGTAGAATGTACTGATTCAACGGAGAAGCTGGGTGCACCTGAACAGAAGGGGACCTCTTACTTGATACGGGTAAACGTGTTTGGTATATCCTAGTAAGACAAGCTTGAGGACGTGGGTGTGAGAAGCAAAGGGGGGAAAGTCGAAGATAATTTTGACACAAGAAATAACACCAAGCATTAACAGAATTAAAGACGTGAGCAGCAGGGTCAAATTGGAGAAAACGGGTGAGATTTCACACATGTCACTATGGGGTCGTAGTAACACGTCAGTGGATAGTGCAGAGGTGGTCAGGATGGGAAGCACGGTGGGAAACACTCACTGAGATGTCACAGACAATATGAAAGGAGCAGAGCCTCTGGGGATGCAGAGAAGGATAAGAACAGCAGTAAGTAGGACCTGAGGGGTTACCTTCACTCAGGAGGTGGGCGAGGAGGTCCTGCTGAAAGCATCTTTACTTACAGATACTAATAGAAACCCAAACTCTTGGCTCCTAAAAGGAACCCCTATACTCTTCTAACTATAAAACTGATACATACTTATTACTAGATTCATTGTTCATTATTATAACAGGGAAATGTAAAGATAATAAGTTAGCTGCAGCCTCACTATAAATAGTTTGATGTACAACATGCACACAAAAAATTACTTTAAAAGACATGAATAATAGTATATATTCTGGTTTAAATCCTGTTATTCCACACTTAGACTAACAAATATTCCCAAATGTCTTTAAATGTTTTTTCAAATAAAAGTTTCACAGTCATATCAATTCTGTTTTTGGCCAAGCTCTGTTTGTGTATTTATCCCAGTCATTCTTTTGTGCTATTTTGGATGTTTCTAAAATTTTTATTGTGAATAACTCTTGGATCAACATATTCACACAACTTATTTTTATACTCATTTCTAATCATTTCTTCCAATCAAATTCCTATCAACAGAAATCATTTCAACTCTCTTGCACATATAAGGTTGATTGAAATATGGTCAAATATACCTCAAAAGTTTTTGAATGATTTCATATTCCCACCAGAAAAGCCAAAGTCTGCTCAGTTTCCCATACCTTCACTAGCAATGGATATTACCTTTTAATAAATTAACATGCTGCTACTATTATTAAATTATACTTTTAAAATGTATGATATAGAAACATAATGTTTATTATGGTTTATATTTCTTCTTTGATGAAATGCCCTTTCATATTCTTATTCCATTTTTTCCCACTAAAACCTTTATCTCTTCCACACTGATTTCCAAAAACATCTTATATGTAGGAGATGGTTGTCCTGTGTCATATAAGTCCTGTAATACTTCATCTTTTAATTTGATTTAAGGTCTTTTGAAAGAGACAGATTAGTTTTATGCATTTTGGTCTTTCTACATTTCCTTCATGATCTCTTCCTCTTGGTTTATGCTTAGAAAGAAATTATCTATTCACATTTCAAATATTACTTCTTTTAGTCTACTGTAAAGTCCATAATTTTGACAAGTCTATTTCCAATTCTGTGTACTCCAATGGTGCATCTAATAGATGGCCTTGGAGCTTTACCAACACAAGCTGACCCCTAATTCAGTCCTGGTAATGGGTAGTCACTCGGGTTTCCACGAGCAAAACGAGCAAAGACTCAGCTGTGTCCTTGAGAAGGCACAGAAAGGTCTTTCCGAGAACAACTTCATAGGCTTGGTGTCGACAGAAGGACCAGAGCTGCTCTGCAAGGGAACAAATGAATCTAATGCCATGTTACTGAATCAAACATGTGTGTAGCAGCATCTCCCTGTAACAGGTTTGACTCTTGGAAGGACCGAGGGAAAAATAGAAAATAACCTACATTTTTCCTTTTCTATACTATATGCTCAGAGGAGTTGCTTTACACAGTATTTGTGTTGTATTTGTATTTGTATTGTATTCTATCATGGGCTGTGCCTCCTGGAAAAAAAAGTGTGTGTGTGTGTGTGTGTGTGTGTGTGTGTGTGTGTATGTGTTTGTGTGGTGGGGCAAATGGAGGATGCTACTAACCATGTTATAGGTTTTTCTCCTAGCATCCAACTAAATATCAAGCCAGAATGAATATTCTATTCCGTCATATCCCAACGGATTAGGAGCCACTAACAAGTATTAAATATTGAGCTACACTGTCAGGGAAAATTAAAGCATAACCTCTAGAGGACTTTAAAATTATGATAGAGTTAGGAAGTCAAACCAAGCAATCCTAAAGGAAATCAGTCCTGAATACTCACTGAAGGACTGATGCTGAGGCTGAAGCTCCAATATTTTGGCCACCTGGTGATGAGGGCCGACTCACTAGAAAAGTTTCTGATGCTGGGGAAGATTGAGAGGAACAGGAGAAGGGAGTGGCAGAGGATGAGATGTTTAGACAGCACCGCTGACTCAATGGACATGAATCTGAGCGAACTCTGGGAGACGGTGAAGGACAGGGGAGACTGGTGTGCTGCAGTCCACAGGGGTGCAAAGAGTCAGCCAGCTAAGGGCAGCCTCTCATAGTCACCAAGAATCTGGCAACTCTTCAGAGACTCTATGAATTACCCTTCATCTGGAGGCAGTCAATTTTTGGAATGTGCCTGGGCCTTGTCTTTGGTACATGATGGTGACAACCGGGGGAGCCTTTTCTACAGATGACCTCGTCTGCATATTGCATTCTCTCTCAGGTTTATTCTAAGGCAATGTTTAAAAGTTTAAATAGATATGCATTTAAGAAGTTTAGAATATGTGAACACAATATTAAAGAACAACATAGTACACTATAAGATTAAAAATGTTCATGAAAATTAAAAATATAATTTCTCTTAATAATCTTAATAACAGATTTTTCTCCACTTCACATTAGCCCCAAAATCTTTCCATAGGCACCCAACTGTCTATTAAATTATCCTGTTTTAATAGCAGGTATTAATAACAAGTTATTCATTACAGTGAAATACAAATCTTTCCAACGTTCAACATTTTAAGTGAGGAAATTCAATTCCCTCTAGGGGAACATAAAAATACAGTAAAAAGGAATCAGCAGTAACTCTTCCATGCCTTTTGACTGCAGTTCCACTGCACTTGAACTCGTTAAGCATGCCTCGTGGCTGAACACGAAGGTCAGAGAAGTAAGGATAGGAGTAAGTAGGGCAGAGCACCAAGCTGAACTTGAACAACAGTTCAGGAAGGAAGGTGACTTTGCTAGGGAATCCGAATGAGACATTTAAAAGAGTTCAGCGATGCAATCCCTAGAAATACAGAGAGGAGATGGAGACGAGACTGAAGAGGCTCAGGACCCTGCGCCACTCCCTGGGGCGGGCTGTGGGCAGTGACAGCTGCAGGGGACCCAGCTCAACGACTCCCGCCCGGGTCAGCTTTGAGACTCACCACTGTGCGCTGGGGGGAGTGTGGGTGGTGAAAGACCACAGGGCCATTTAGAAAAACGAACAAAACATATGCTATCACTAGAGTGAAACTGCATCACTCCTCAGTAAAAGAATTCAAGACAGTATGGTACTGGCACAAAGACAGAAATATAGATCAATGGAACAGAATAGAAAGCCCAGAGATAAATCCACGAACCTATGGACACCTTATCTTCGACAAAGGAGGCAAGGATATACAATGGAAAAAAGACAACCTCTTTAACAAGTGGTGCTGGGAAAACTGGTCAACCACTTGTAAAAGAATGAAACTAGAACACTTTCTAACACCATACACAAAAATTAACTCAAAATGGATTAAAGATCTAAATGTAAGACCAGAAACTATAAAACTCCTAGAGGAGAACATAGGCAAAACACTCTCCAACATAAATCACAGCAAGATCCTCTATGACCCACCTCCCAGAATATTGGAAATAAAAGCAAAACTAAACAAATGGGACCTAATGAAACTTAAAAGCTTTTGCACTACAAAGGAAACTATAGTTAAGGTGAAAAGACAGCCCTCAGATTGGGAGAAAATAATAGAAAATGAAGAAACAGACAAAGGATTAATCTCAAAAATATACAAGCAACTCCTGCAGCTCAACTCCAGAAAAATAAATGACCCAATCAAAAAATGGGCCAAAGAACTAAACAGACATTTCTCCAAAGAAGACATACAGATGGCTAACAAACACATGAAAAGATGCTCAACATCACTCATTATTAGAGAAATGCAAATCAAAACCACAATGAGGTACCATTACACGCCAGTCAGGATGGCTGCTATCCAAAAGTCTACAAGCAATAAATGCTGGAGAGGGTGTGGAGAAGAAAAGGGAAACCTCTTACACTGTTGGTGGGAATGCAAACTAGTACAGCCACTATGGAAAACAGTGTGGAGATTTCTTAAAAAAACTGGAAATAGAACTGCCATATGACCCAGCAATCCCACTTCTGGGCATACACACTGAGGAAACCAGATCTGAAAGAGACACGTGCACCCCAATGTTCATCGCAGCACTGTTTATAATAGCCAGGACATGGAAGCAACCTAGATGCCCATCAGCAGATGAATGGATAAGGAAGCTGTGGTACATATACACCATGGAATATTACTCAGCCGTTTAAAAGAATTCATCTGAATCAGTTCTAATGAGATGGATGAAACTGGAGCCCATTATACAGAGTGAAGTAAGCCAGAAAGATAAAGAACATTACAGCATACTAACACATATATATGGAATTTAGAAAGATGGTAACAATAACCCTATATGCAAAATAGAAAAAGAGACACAGAAGTACAGAACAGACTTTTGGACTCTGTGGGAGAAGGTGAGGGTGGGATGTTTCAAAAGAACAGCATGTATATTATCTATAGTGAAACAGATCACCAGCCCAGGTTGGATGCATGAGACAAGTGCTCGGGCCTGGTGCACTGGGAAGACCCAGAGGAATCGGGTGGAGAGGGAGGTGGGAGGGGGGATCGGGATGGGGAATACGTGTAACTCTATGGCTGATTCATATCAATGTATGACAAAACCCACTGAACTGTTGTAAAGTAATTAGCCTCCAACTAATTAAAAAAAAAAAAAAAAAAAGAATTTTCTAGCTGGTTAACTATAGTTAAAATACTACCAGTGAGAAGAGCAAATTTTCAGGAAAAAAGGAAGAAATGCATCCCTTGTATGAGAACACTGTGTACATTAGTAAAATATTTCTGTTGACTTGTTTAAATTGACAAAAAATAATGAAGATATCAAAACATGTAACTGTATATCTTTTCTCCCTTAATGCTGATGTAGCGATTGAAGAACAGATATTTTTAACTTAATATAAATGTTACACGAATTTGGTAGGTCTTGCTATTTAGAATGGCTTCCTAGGTAGCTCAGTGATAAAGGATCTCCCTGCCAAGCAGGAGACGCAGGTTCAATCCCTGGGTTGGGAAGGCCCCCCAGAGAAGGAAATGACAACCCACAGCAAGATTCTTGCCTGGGAAATCCATGGACAGAGGAGCTTGGCGGGCTACAGTCCATGGGGTCACACAGGAGTAGGGCATTAAAATATGCCCAACAGGAAGAAAAAGAAATAGCCTTGTTTCACTCTTTTTCATTATTGAAGGAAATACTAATCTTTCTCTTGGGATTGTTAATTTTAAATGTCACAAAGCATGTAAAATGCTCAGCACCCTGCCTGTCTATCTATAGTAAACGCTCAATTAGCTTAAATTTTTTTATTTTTTTCATTTATTTTTATTAGTTGAAGGCTGAATACAATTAGCTTAAATATTCTTATTATCATTATTTTATTAAACAGGAGCAGATTCTGAGATAATGTCTACTTTTGGAAATCTGGACTTCACATGACAATGCTAATGCTCTTTTCACATTTCAACTGGAAAAACTTACCTCTTGCAAATGAGATTCCTTTTTCTTTGCAGACAAATTTAAATGTTTGTCAAGAATGGAATAGTATTTTTCACTCTCTTTGTCAAATTTCTTCTTTCCATCCTAGGAGATCACAAAAACAACAAAACATTCACATCAGAGAATCAAGATAACCTTGATTTCCATCATTCCCATCAAGCGTCCAATAAAATTATTTAATAAAGATTCAGTGAGCCTCAGTTATGTGGAAGACTTGATGAAGTGGGAAGAAGGATATGATGCAAAATCGTCCGAGTATGTATTCTGCTCTCAAAGAAGTTCATAGAACTACAGTATGGAGGAGGTAGGCTGCTTATAGTAGCATCCCGTTGAGCACTCTATAACTGATTCTCAAGAAATTCTGACCTAGAAGTCTGGGACATAGCCAAGAGAAAAATGTCTCTTTTAGGCTTTTTTGGTGAGTCAGATGAGTTAACATACAAACAGTTTATAGAGACCACTCACAAACTCTTTGCAAGGAATCATAATATTTCCCAAGTCACAAAAAAGATGCCTGATATTTCAAACAAGTCATTGTCTTTTTTTTTTTTAAGTAGAAGAAATTTTTATGGGCTTTCCAGGTGGCTCAGTGGTGAAGAATCCACCTGCCAATGCAGGAGACACAGGTTTGACAATCCCTGGATTGGGAAGATCCCCCGGAGAAGGAGATGGCAACCCACTCTAATATTCCTGCCTGGGGAATTGCAGGGACAGAGGAGCCTGGTGGGCTACAGTCCATGGGTTTGCAAAAGAGGCGGACACAACTTAGTGACTAAACAAGAAGAGAGCGGGAGATAGGGAGGGGCTATCATAAACAAAGAGTCCACTGGAGGAAATTGGGAGTTTGAAGTATAGTGGCTTTTCACTGGCTTAGTTTGACAGTTTCACATTGGCTGAGCTGTTCAAACAGCACATTCTTGATAAAAAGGAAAATACATCTTCACCAACTGGTGGCATGAAATAATTAGATCAGTTCAAAGTCAAATCAAAAGGATTAGAATCATCTGCATCATACACTCGACATAACTTAATAACTGACCTTTGCAATGCTAAAATTACATTGTTTTATGGGTTCAACTGTAACCAGGCTAGCCCTTTGTTGGAAGAGAATACTTCACCTTTCCCCTAAGGCTTACTTCTATAGAAATGCAAACAGAATACAGTTCTAAAGAGAACAGGGCATGCCTAGACATATGGTCTTCTCCAGCTATAAATATGTTATCCACCAGGTATGTTTTTTCCATTTATGAGTCCATATGAAATAATTACTACATGACCACACTCATAAATTTCACTGGCCAAAGAAGTACTACTCCTTCCTTTTATCTCAAGGCTTCTTGATGTGCAATGTCTGGACCACATTAATCAGAGTTAAGTATTTTAAAGGCTACTCAAAACATAGATTCCTATTTCCCTTATACAGAGATTCAGACAACTCTTTTTAAAAAGCTCTGTGATTATTATGGATAAAGCTTTTCATTTATTTGAATCAGTAAATATTTGGAGGAGATTAATTAAAAATAACAGTGAATGGATGGATGAGGAGAGGAGAGGAGACTCTGGGGGGAAGTGGGGAAGAGAGGAGAAGACAAGCAGGCCTCTGGTCTGTCTGTCTCACAACTCAGGTTGTCAGCTCCAGACTAACAGATGAAGGTATTCTGTTCTGATCCAGTAGCACTCTAAACTTCTATCCACTCAATTATATTTCCAGAAACCCATCATGATCTAGTTGCATGGATGGAACTTTAGAAACTTAACTGGTAAAGTTGCATTGAATGAAAAAAACAAGTAGGGTTCTGCTGTAAATGTTCTAGACCTTTGAAGAAGTGCAGGGATGTGTGTGCATTGCTGATTATACCTGGAAATAAGGCAGGGAGTCACATCTTCAAAGGATTTTTATCATTTAAGGAGAAAATGTCTACTAGGCGAGACACCATTGGAAAACACCAAGCGGCATCCCCACCCAGAAAAGGCCCCTGGGGGACTCCCACAGCAAAGTGTGGAGGAGACGCGGGAAGGAGGCAGGCAGGTCCAGGCTCAGCACGGGAGGCGCGCGTCCCTCCACTGTGAAGTCACTCCACAGACCGGAGTGAGCATTCCATTGTCCGCTCCTGAACCTTGCATCTTGTGCCCTCAGCTGACCTGTTCAAGCAATCTTCCCAAAAGCCTCTCTTGTTAGCCATTCTGAGCGCCTGTTCTTTGCACTCTACAGACTATATATATAAATGCTTATTTCTCCTAACACAGCTTCAAGTTAGAGCTACTCTTAGCATCCAGCTTAAACAGACCTCATTCACAAGTCCAATTCACCAGTTTCCTCTGCTTGTAACTGTTCATCTAATTTTATATATGGGTCTCTTACGGTGTTGAAGCCCTACATTGTAGCAGGGAAATGCATATCCTAAATTTACATCCTGTATATATATAAATATATAATATATAATTAGTGTAATATTAATATCGATATATATATTAATTAATATAAATATTTATATTTAAATAAACAAATAAATTATATATATATATATATCCTATGCTTCTTAAAATTAAAATTTTGAGAGAGTGCTTAATAAATATTTAATGAACATGCAAAATTATTCCTCTCGTAACAGTGGGCATTACAGTCCCTCACAAACATTCCATTTGACCAAAAAACCAATATCCATGATACAGGGGGTGATTCTGCACAAATGGCCTCAATTCAATCCCTGTGATACATGAGCACTGTAGGCGGTGGGGGGCTACCAGCTGCCTTAGAGACTAGGACAGGAAACTGACTCACGTCCATCTTACAATAGGGGGCTTAAAACTTCTCAGTGTGCGCAGAAGAGACGAGGTGGGGGAGAAGGGAGCACAGCTGTGGTAACTACACTTGCATCTTTGTTTTTCAGTGTTTGCTGGCATTATCGGAAATGTTAACTCAGTGCCAACACACCAGCATTCCTGGCAATACAAAAATCATTCCCAGAAGAACTTCCTGGACTCCTAATCAAACCCTGGCACTTCATACCACCAGGCCAACAAAAGAGATCTACTCAAAGGTTCCAGTGATGCAGATAACACAGACACACTCAGTTCCAGTATAAAATTAAAGAGCTGAACCGAAAGAGGAGGGCACATGAAGGACAACTATAATCTAGGGAACCATATTCTTGAAAACAGAGAGCACTTCTTGTGACTCACATTTCCCCCAAAAGCCATGATTTTCTCTCATGGAAGTCAGGTCCTATTTGGTTTTAGTAACTTAATACCACACAGCTATCGATTGTCTATTGTGTTACTTGTGGATATCAAGCTAAGAATTTTCTCCGAAACCAGTGCTGCAGAAGGAAGGGAAAATAGTGCACAAATCTTTACGCTAAATGCCGTATGTGATTACTGACTTCTCATCATCCTAACATGATTCAAATAAATGGAGACTATGTTATAATGGTATGACGTTTTCTACAGATCCACAAGAAGTGCATCTGAACCACGTAATCATGTACAATGAAGTCATATATATGTGTGATATATTTATATGTGTATATTATAAAATCTTAAAAAAATGCCATCAAAAATGGCAAGTTAATCCCCAAACCCAGTTATAATGGCAAATGTGTACGATAAGTTCAAGGTCTGTAATCAGTGTGTGCTCCAAGCTATCCTGCATTTACTCTGAGCACATGATCACATTATTATTTAGCATCTAAGATTAGCAACTGAGGTTGTGCTGCACTTTCATCATATCCCCTGAGCTAAGGAATGGCAAGAAAACTCCCAGTCCTAAAGTTGTGATATATAACAAACAAATAGGCAAAAAATAAGTCAAATACTCATATAGGTCTATCACAAGTTATATGCAAATGTTAAATACAAGGTCAAATCAACACCTTCTATTGACCAAAAGAGGATACCAAAGGTGAACAGACTCTACCACAGCACCTAGAAGGTCACAAAGAGAAATATTTCAAACTTTATCCAATTGTTTTTTCTCTATAACAGACAACTGCAAAGCTTTGTTTAAACAACTATTTTAGCAACCTTAATCTTAACAATATCATGATCAATTGTTTTTAAGTAGAGGCAGCGAAAAAATATTTTCTCTTTTTCTTTTAATGAAGCACACATTTAGAATTCATACATCCAATTTTTAAGACAATTTCAAGGTTATAATTGCCACACAGGATATTGCAAAATTTTCCATGCAACTATTTATGTTACCATGTTAGTACAGCCATTAGCTAAACAAGCACTAAACATATATTTTTAAAATCCTTTTAAGTGAGTGCACAGTAGCAGAAATAGTCATGTAAAGAGTAATAATAAATACCAGTAGATAAATTTCTATTTCACAAATGCATAATTCTTATGTACTGGCACTGTGCTAGGCATTGAGAGGACGGGATATAACCCTGACTACCAACCTTGGCTAGACTTCCTCCTTCTCTGATAGTGGGATTTCCTCACTGCTCAGAAGAGTGACCTAGGGTGACATCATTTCTAAGTCTCAGAATGAACAGCTGCTTGGATATTCCTTAGACCCAAGAGATTCCTGGTATCCAGAAACTCAGGTTGTTGAGACCCTTAATGCAGCTTTCACAACCATGTTCCAACTGTGGTGACTGCACCCAACCATTCCCCACCACGTCCCTCCTCCTCAATCTGCTGAAATACAGACATTTCGAAAAGGGCTTCTTTCTGCATAGCTGCACCAATATAATTCACCATATCTTCCCCATTCCTATTATCTTACACTACCACCACTACGTGGTTAGATTCATAAAAGCCAAAGGTTTCATATTTGCCTATATGAGCAACTCCTACAAAACGAAAAGATAGAAAAACAAATAGATGAAAATATAGATGAAGGATGTCAAGGGATAACAGAAGAGGGAAGTCAAAAGGCTAACAAGCATATAAAGAGTTTTTCAATTCATCAATAATTAAGAAAAAAACAAATTAAAATATTGAGATGTCCCATTATATGTATCAGATATTGGTTGGCAAGAGTTATAAAGGTGAATAACACTATATGTTGAATGCATGTAGAAAGAAACACAGGAATTCATAAAGGGGTACAGCCTTTCTAAAGAGAAATGTTGCATTCAACATTTCTAATTGGTATAAATGCGTGACCTAAAAACTAGCTTCTGGGTGGTGCATATCCCAGAAATATCCTCACAGAAAAGTCCATAAGGAAACATGAAAGAGGATCCATCCGGGACAGGAAGACAGCCGGGTATTTACTGGTGAATATAAATGCATTAGAAGCACACCACAAAGTCGCAGGCATGAAGTAAATCCTACAAATAGATGGATCTTAAAACATAATTCTGAGTGAAAACCACAAAACACAAAATAAGGGAAATAACACAAAATCATTTATGTAAATTGAAGACATGAATATAAAAATAATATTAATTTTTTAAGACAAATATATACACATTAAACTTATGAGACTGGCTGCTGCATAAGAAAGAAAATGTGAATGAGATATGAGGAAGGAATAAAACAAAAGAGCTGTGAACTAAAAAAGAAAAGAGATGAGAACAGATAAGAGAATCAGGAGATGAATCAGGAAAGCCAACATCTGACTAACAGAAGTACTGAAAGAAAAATGAAGGGAGCAATTACCAAAAAAAAAAATTCATGAAAATTTCCAGAACTAAAAAAAAAAAAAGGATCCATATTAAAATGACACAATATACACAAAGCACAATAAATGAGAAAATACCTGCAAGATATATCATACACTATTACAAAACCATGATTAAAAATGAAAAATCTAAAAACAGAGTTTGAATAAACATCATCAGAAACCAATGAGTTCACAACACAGGAAGTTATAAAACAAAGTGCAGTGCCTTTAAAATTCTGGGGAATAATGAATTCCAACTCTGATTTCTATATCCAAATTGTCAATCTAGATTCATGGTAGTACAAAAATATTTGCAAACATACAGGGTCTCAAAATTGCTGCTGCTGCTGCTAAGTCGCTTCAGTCGTGTCCGACTCTGTGCGACCCCATAGAAGGCAGCCCACCAGGCTCCCCTGTCCCTGGGATTCTCCAGGCAAGAACACTGGAGTGGGTTGCCATTTCCTCCTCCAAAGCATGAAAGTGAAAAGTGAAAATGAAGTCGCTCAGTCGTGTCTGACTCTTAGCGACCCCATGGACTGCAGCCTACCAGGCTCCTCCGTCCATGGGATTTTCCAGGCAAGAGTACTGGAGTGGTTGCCATTGCCTTCTCTGGGTCTCAAAATTATTAATATTTAAAATTTTGTACCATTTTCCAGAAAGATACTAAGGGATGTGCTCAACTAAAATGAAGGAATAAACCAAAAAAAAAAAAAAATCAAGACATAAGATCTAGGAAAACAACAGTTCAAAGAGGCAAAGAAAATTCCCAAGAAAATGGTAATATGACCTTCCATGAAAACAGATGGACAAATAAGCCTATGAACTTTAAAGAAGCAGTTAAGATTAGAGTCCCAGGAGGGATGTGTCTTTAAAAAATCTGGAGAAGATATACAATGTATACAAATGTACCAAGATGCATTTTGTAATTACATAAATGCATCTGGGAACAGACTTTTATACAAAATTTAAAGGTAACTATTAACTCTTTTATGTATATAACGTGTGTATATATAAGTGAAATAAATGGCAGCAATGGTACAAGGACAAGAGGAATTTTGTTATTCTCAAGTATTTGCACTACCCGTGAATTTGGATTAGTTGTAAATGTACATTTCAAATGTACAAATTTGTAAATGTACAAATGGATGAAATAGGAAAAAAGAGAAAAGGAAAGATGAGAAACAGAAAGAGTGGGAAGCAGAGGAACTTATAATGCCACTTTACGGCAACCATTAATGTTTTCAAATGTTTTTAAAAAGTATAATTGATACCGTAAGCAAGCAGAGAAAATGAAACCATATAAAGTACACAATTAAGATCACAAAAGGCAGAAAAACAGTGGAAGAAAAAAAATAGAAACAAAGAACAAGTGCAAAAAGTAGAAAACAACAGAAAATACGGTAGACATTAATCCAACTATATCAATCATCACTTTGAGGGTGAATGGTCAAAACCCACTGATGAAAACACAGACATGGTCATAGTGAATCTAAAAACCAAGACTCAACTACATGTTTTCTATAAGAAACCAACTTGAAATGTAAAGGCACATATATGTTAAGAGCAAAGACATAGAGAAAGATAAACTTTGCTAACACTAAAGAAGAGATAGCAGGAGTAGCTATATTAATGTCAGATAGATCAGATTTCAAAACAACAAAAGTTATTGGGGATAAAGAGAGAGGATTACATAATGCTTAAAAGGTCAGTTCTTTAAAGACAATGCTGCTACTGCTGCTAAGTCACTTCAGTCATGTCTGACTCTGTGTTACCCCATAGACGGCAGCCCACCAGGCTCTGCCGTCCCTGGGCTTCTCCAGGCAAGAACACTGGAGTGGGCTGCCATTTCTTTCTCCAATGCATCAAAGTGAAAAGTGAAAGGGAAGTTGCTCAGTCATGTCCAACTCTTAGTGACCCCATGGACTGCAGCCTACCAGGCTCCTCCGTCCATGGGATTTTCCAGGCAAGAGTACTGGAGTGAGTTGCCATTGCCTTCTCCATCAAAGACAATAATAATTCTCATTATGTATGCAGAGCATACACATACATTAATGTGTATGCAGAGCATAAGAGCAGAGCATCAAAATATGGGAGGCAAAGACTGATAGAACTTCAAGGAGAAACAGATAAATCCACTGTCATAGATGAAGACTTAAACACTCACGTGCTAGAAATGAACCAATCCAACAGGTAGAAAATCAGTAAGACCACAGCTGAACTCAACAGCACCATCAACCAACTGGATATAATGGTGTTCATTCAAGAACAGCAGATTATATACTCTTCTCAAGCTCACATCGAACATTTACCAACAAAGACTATACACTGTGGGCCATAAAATACATCTTGGCAAATTTGAAAGAATAGAAATCATTCTCAGAGCACAATGAAATAAGCTGGAAATCAATGACAGAAAGATAGCTGGGAAATCACAGAATACTTGGAGATTAAACAAACTAGTAAATGACACATGGGTTAAAGAAGAAATCTGAAAAGAGATTTTTAAAAAGCAGTTTGAACTTATTGAAAATTAAACATTAAAATGTGTAGGATGTAGCAAAATCAATGCTTATAGGGAAAATTACTGCACTGAAAAACATTAAAGAGAACAAATGGATAAAACAGGAAAAAACAGAAAACAAGATGAGAAACAGACAGAGTGGGAAGCAGAGGAGGAACTTATGATGCCACTTTAGACCGTGGGAGAGACAGAGAATGTTACTGAAAGTTTCTGATGATGTTTGATTGTTACCTGTCTCTTGGGCTGTGTGAGGACAGAGAGGACTGGGATTGGGTGGGGGAAGAATACTTGGAGTCGCTATAATCTTACAGACTCTGGCATGACATCATGGATAAAACTAATTTACACAACTGAGCAAACTCCAGGCAGGGTGTGTGGAACACACTCCAGACAAAATGTTTGGAAAATTACCCTGAGTGAATATAGGGATTTCCTAATTAAAAGTAACACAAAGCTTTGCTTTACACCCACATTCAAATTTCTGTTCTTCTTGCTTGACAGAGACCTTGGAGAATGAAACTAAATACTCAGGTAAAAAATCAAAAAGCACTGATAACATGTGAGGAACTAACCTGAGGACAAAAGACTGACACCGTGAAAGAGCGTGCTCATGAGAAGTCTGCGTCTGACCGACACAGAGACAGGTGTCTTTCCTTAACTCCCAGGGTGAAAGTCACAGCAAGTGGAATTTAATTTCACATATTATGCTAATATTATACTTTTTTAGTGCAAAATTCCTAGAAAACAGAGCCAGAGGCAAAGCTTGCCTGCTACAGCTGGCATGCAATCCATGGGGAGCAGGAGTAGAGAAAAAGGGAAGTGAGACAGGAAAGGAGGAAGGAAAACACAAGCATTTATTACTGAACTAACCGCAGAAACAGGATGAGAAACAGCCAGCTGCTCATGCAATAAGGCACACCTCCATTCAGGCTTCACAAAACCAACACACCTCTGGACATTTCAGTTGGGTGAGCAAGGAGGAAGCAAGGATTTACCTGCCACTTTCTAATTGGTCAACATCTGCCCCATGGATAAGAACTCTCCTGAGTTTGTTGGACTGTCATCTGCTTGCTCAACAGCTGTAGGAGAGGCCAGAGCCCAGGGCCCGCCGCACTCCATAAAGGGTCCAGACATGATGGGGAAGAGCCAGCAGGACCGTGAGGCTGTGTATCACTTGTGAGGGATATGAAGCGACAATCCTCGACCAGAGTTACCTTCTGAGCAAACCCTAAAGGTCTGGGAAGAGGATAAACTGTGCCCAACACCAATACACACATTCCTAAGATGCAGATATAAGATTTTATTGAGGGCACTATATTTGCAGTTTTAGATAATTAAAGTATAACATTTTCAAGGGATCTGCAGACTCATTCACAACCTTGTTCTCTTGAGCCTGTTTTGTATATTTAACTATCAGAGGGTTTTCAAGAAGATCATGTTTATAAATAGGAAAGAAAGAGTGTGCTATCATGACTCCTATGTTATACATTGGAAAAAAGGGATTCATGGAAATTAACCATAGGCCACTCAAATAGCAGATGGGTAGAGTTCAGACTAAACTACAAGATCTTTCTCAACATGAGCATAACTAACACAACTGCTCAGTTTTAACATTTTAAAAGAAAATGACCCCCATCCTCCATGGGATTGAAGTGCGCTGGTCAAGGTCAAAGAATTAGTCACATGAGTCCAAGCTTGGAACAGCCCTCCCCTGTGTGCAGAATTCATGGAATTCTAAATTTCTATTGCTTTTATGAAAAGCCCTTTTTGGCTGCATGCCATCCTTTTTCACAGTAACAGAACCCCTGAACTGTAGCAGGGCACACAGCTGCCACAAATAAAGAATACATTTCCCAATCTCCTCACAAAGAGATGTGTCCATGTGAGTAAGTTTTGTTTGAAGAATAGGAGCAGAAGCATTGCAGTGGGGGTGACCTCCAGAAGCCTCCCAGAAATGCCTGGTGCTCCTCGCTCAACCTTTGCTTGCACAAGGGAAGAAAAGGTTTTGATCGGCACTGCAGAATATGTCCTTTCTGCTCATTGCCTCTTCTCTGCCTTCCTCGACTTCCAACATTAGGTTCATCTCTTAAAAAGAGTTGTACTTTCATGAGAACAATTCCACAAAAAAGTTATTATTGCAGGTATTTCTGTCTAAAGTTCTAATTTCAACTGCCAGACTGAAGGACTTCCCTAGGATACAGATGAGTGGAAAGACAAGGAGACAGAATCAGAGAGAGAGACTGACTGACTGACTGATTCACCCAAACATGTTAATAGCGTGGAGGCTGAGAAATCCTTTACTAGTCTGTAAGCTAATACGGTATTTCCCAATAAAGAAGCCTCAATGTGTAACTGCTGAGTGAATGAATTATAACCAGACTATTCTGTAACCACTGTCACATAGTCATGGCCATCCTTTAGAACTGATCACCAACTGTATTACCTGGAACACTGAATAACTCTAGGGCCTTGGCCATCTTATCTGTCGCCTAACAGTTGACTCAATGACTTCAGCTTAAACAGTCTGGAGGCAAGTAGCATATAAAGAAGTGCTCGATTACTGAAAACACAAATACGATTATTTTTCCGGCACTGCTCTACATAAAGCTTTTCTTAGGTATACCCACCAAAAGAACCACCTCGGAGGGATGGCCATTGATGGCGTGGGCCTGCCAGCTGGCAAACAATCCCTGGTACAAAAAAGATCAATATCAGCAGTCGGTAAGGTAGGGATTAGTGAAAAATAGCTACCCGTTCACTTTCAGCTAGTATAATCTTAGTTGCTCCTTAGTCTTATTGAGCTTGGGGTTTTATACTCCAAAGATAAAATCCAATCCTCAAAATGTCACACTAATTGCCAAGAACATGAAGAGCTTGAAGGAAGGGGAGAAAGCACCACAGGTTGCCAGCGTTGGAAACTGTCCACTTGGCAGTTAAATGTGGAGGCCAGGAGGTATTGCTACCACTTGGCTACTTTCAAGCCATGTGACTTAAGCCACAAACTTCAGAATAAATCCCAGTTTTCATTCACAAGAATATACTCTCCACTGTGTGGGTTGAGCATTCAGTGCTGTTTGTGCCTGAAGTTTAAACAGCTACAAATCACCTCTGCTTTATAAATAAGAAGTCTCTCTGTTTCATCCTATAAACACGATGAGAACATTTGTGAGATGTAGTCTGTGTAATCTAGAGTCATCGTCGCCTCTTACAACATTACCAAAGTTACCATTCCTACAGCTTCCTGAAGTTTAGACCATATTTCTAATGATGCCAACTGGTCAAACCTGGTGCGATTTAACCGAAATACCCTGAAGGACTATTTGGCAGAATACATTTAGACACTTCTTCAGATCATAGAACTAGAAGAGTGGATAACTAAGAAATCTCTTTTATTTTTAATGGAATACAATTGTGCTAAAATTTAAAAACATCACTCACAAACAATGCTTAACTCTTTCTTGTTTATCAAATAACATAGAAAAACTAAAAGACTTTGGTTAGTAAAATGTGAGCTTAATTCCCAGGTGTGGAGTGATGCACTATTTCTCAAGAAATAATTAACAAACATTTTTAATGACAATCTTAGTCTAGTTTTGAGCCTTAAAACAACCAAGATGTTAAAGTGAACAATGAAGAAAGCTAAATTAATTTTTTCCACCAAGTGTACATAGAGCGTGATTTATGAAATAGAATTATTCTTTATCAGGGAACTTACCAAATAGAATTAACAAAAGTAATTCCTAAAAGTTTAGTTTTGCAGCTGCAAAAACTCCAAAATTGATTAATATGACTTTATATTATTATTTCTTCCAACTATTAACATGCCAATCAACAGAAATATTTAGGTATTATAATTTTCATAGATTTAATATCCAAAAATACTACTTCTCAAAGGAAGTTTAAATTTTATACCAAAGGATATAATTTTCTTTCAGTAAGTTAAATGAAAAGAGTAGCCATCTGTGGTCTCTGTCAATTATTTTTGATTCTAAGTTTTCTCTCCCCTTTGGGTCAGTCACTGTGGTCATTTCAAATAAGTGAAAAGGAATGTTTTAGCCCAACCAAATCGACTCTGCATATTATTCACAATACACTTAGAGTTTATTAAAAAGTTCATTTTAGTGCAAAGGCTAAGAATAGGAGTTATCTATTTGTTCTCTCTCAGAGTCCAAGGAGGACGAGGGAACGACAGAGAAAAAGATGGTTGGATGGCATCACCAACTCGATGGACATAAGTTTGAGCAAACTCCGGAAGATGGTGATGGACAGGGAGGCCTGGCGTGCTGCAGTCCCTGGGGTCACAAAGAGTCAGACACGACTGAGCGACTGGACAACAACAAGATTCCAAATATCCTCTCTCTTTACCAGAAGTCCAACCTTAAGTTCAATAAATTTAAGTTGAATAAAATAAATCTAGAACAGCCTAAAGGTACAATTTAAAACCCTAAGATTGAAAAAGCTCTAATTTAATCCCATAAAGAAACACATACACACACACTATGCTACATGTTCTCTAAAGAGTGGCATTGGCTGAAAAGGGATTCTATCATTTCTTATAAAATGATCCCTCGACCTGAAACCACGTTATTCAAACGCTTCTGGCATCCTGGAGGGATGAGCACAGGAGGGAAGCCCAAGGTGAAGGAAATAATTTACAAGATCTTCCAGCTGCTTGTAAAATCTGAGTATTTCACATGGTGACCACCTGCTCTCCAACTCCAGTTGAGGAAACAGAAGAAGGAAATGGACTAAACCGGAGTTATTTAGGTTAGTCATAGGGAAGAATTTTTAAAGTACTTAGGATATCTGACGATGCTGGTAGACATGAAGTAGTAACAACAATAAATATGACCGAGCGAGCCAGGAATCTTCATTCTGAGAGCTCAGTTACAGGGTTTACACGGAAAGCCAGAAATAAAAAAGTGCTTCTGTTTTACGGGCAGAGAAAATCAATAGCTAACTTGACAGTACAAGGGAATTATGGTGACTGACTAGAACCCTGGCATTTTAAGACTTGTCTGGAAGCAATTACAAGTCCTTCTTTGTGAATATTATTTTCTTCTTCATTTGGTTCTAGACAGATGTCATACATAATCAGTTCCACTTATATTTATAAAAATGACTTCTTTTTATCATATTTTCTAAACACAGGACTCAGACACCAGATTTGACAGTTCAATCAGGGATAAGCCTACAGCATCACCTTTTTTTTTTAATTTAATTTTTTTTTCATTTATTTTTATTAGTTGGAGGCTAATCACTTTACAATACCGCAGTGGGTCTTGTCATACATTGACATAAATCAGCCATGGATTTACATGTATTCCCCATCCCGATCCCCCCTCCCACCTCCCTCTCCACCCGATTCCTCTGGGTCTTCCCAGTGCACCAGGCCCGAGCACTTGTCTCATGCATCCAACCTGGGCTGGTGATCTGTTTCACTATAGATAATATACATATTTTGATTCTGTTCTCTCGAAACATCCCACCCTCGCCTTCTCCCACAGAGTCCAAAAGTCTGTTCTGTACATCCGTGTCTCTTGTTCTGTTTTGCATATAGGGTTATCATTACCATCTTTCTGAATTCCATATATATGTGTTAGTATGCTGTAATGTTCTTTATCTTTCTGGCTTACTTCACTCTGTATAATGGGCTCCAGTTTCATCCATCTCATTAGAACTGATTCAAATGAATTCTTTTTAATGGCTGAGTAATATTCCATGGTGTATATGTACCACAGCTTCCTTACCCATTCGTCTGCTGATGGGCATCTAGGTTGCTTCCATGTCCTGGCTATTATAAACAGTGCTGCGATGAACATTGGGGTGCACGTGTCTCTTTCAGATCTGGTTTCCTCAGTTTGTATGCCCAGAAGTGGGATTGCTGGGTCATATGGCAGCTCTATTTCCAGTTTTTTTAAGAAATCTCCACACTGTTTTCCATAGTGGCTGTACTAGTTTGCATTCCCACCAACAGTGTAAGAGGGTTCCCTTTTCTCCACACCCTCTCCAGCATTTATTGCTTGTAGACTTTTGGATAGCAGCCATCCTGACTGGCGTGTAGTGGTACCTCACTGTGGTTTTGATTTGCATTTCTCTGATGATGAGTGATGTTGAGCATCTTTTCATGTGTTTGTTAGCCATCTGTATGTCTTCTTTGGAGAAATGTCTGTTTAGTTCTTTGGCCCATTTTTTGATTGGGTCATTTATTTTTCTGGAATTGAGCTGCAGGAGTTGCTTGTATATTTTTTAGATTAATCCTTTGTCTACTTTTTTAAATAGCTTGAATCAATCAATACAAAACAACTTACCAACTAGTATGCAGAATATTCAAGAAACTGACTGCTGTTGGTTATAATCTGATGCAGATCAGGAGTCACAAAGTATCTGTTTTCAGAACAACAGATTACTCCCAGGATACAGCTAGCTTGTTCCACCATGCTAGTTCAAAAATACAAACAATGAAAAGCGTATCTTTCAGGTACTTCCATTGCTGCAACTTGTTCAGCCTCTGCCGACATTACACAGGGCTTTTGATTCAGGGCATTATATACATTTTTTTTCTTTAGTGCTTTTCTCTAGGAATGATCTAGGGAAGGCTACCCTTCTTCCCTTCCAAACACTCTGATTTATTCATTCAATGAATACTGAGCAATCAGGTCTCAAGGGGACAAACATGAGCAAGACATACTGTGTATGTTTAAGGCCCGGATAGTTTAGTGGGGTAAATGGACAAAGCAAAGCAAAAATAAAATGCACTAGTCAGACAAAGGGGACCAGCGCACAATCAATGTAAATCAAGACATGGGTCAGGACCAATGTCTTTTTTGACTACTTCAAAATGCAAAGAGGCTATTTGGGAGTTAAATCATGGCTGCCAAAGAATAAGATTTTTGCACATGATGAAAAGTTTTAGGCCTTAAAAACTATGCTTTATATCATTTGTAGATTTTTATTTGGAGGGAGGTTTCTTGGGCTCCATAATCACTGCTGATGGTGACTGCAGCCATGAAATTAAAAGATGCTTGTTCCTAGGAAGGAAAGCTATGACCAACCTAGACAGCATATTAAAAAGCAGAGACATTACTTTGCCAAAAAAGGCCCATCTAGTCAAAGCTATGATTTTTCCAGTAGTCATGTATGGATATGACAGTTGGACCATAAAGAAAGCTGAGTGCTGAAGAATTGATGCTTTTGAACTGTGGTGATGGAGAAGACACTTGAGAGTCTCTTGGACTGCAAGGAGATCCAACAAGTTCATCCTAAAGGCAATGAGTCCTGAATATTCATTGGAAGGACTCATGCTGATGCTGAAACTCCAATACTTTGGCCACCTTATGCAAAGAACTGACTCTTTAGAAAAGACCCTGATGCTGGGAAAGATTGAAAGCAAGAGAAGGGGACAACAGAGGATGAGATGGCATCACCAAATCGATGGACATGAGTTTGAAGAAGCTCCGGGAGCTGGTCATGGACAGGGAGGCCTGGCGTGCTGCAGTCCATGGGGTCGCAAAGAGTTGGATATGACTGAGTGGCTGAACTGAACTTAGTGACAGAGAAAGATCAGGTTTATTTTAAGTGATATTTCTCTGGCAGCAAAATGAAGGAAGCATTTGAGAGTGGAAGTAGAGCCAAGAGACAACTGGGGCCTGAATTAAAAAAAAAAAAGAACGAAATACAGGAATAAGCACAAAGGTACCAATTCAGGAAATCACTCATGACTTGGTGACTGTATGGACATGAGGGGTGTCAGCATGTGTGAACGAACACAAAGCTGGGGGGAAAAAAAACAGCTTTGTCTAAGAACTAAGACAGGAAAACTGCCATTCTTTCAGATTGCTCCCTTTCCCAAAACATCCACATCCATGCATCCTACCTATGACTTTTGCCTTCAAAGTATATTTCAAAACTTCCCCTTCTAGATTTCAAATTCACTGTAATAATTTAGGGCCTTCAGGTCTCCCAGATAAACTTCCAACTAATTAGCACGGACCTGGTCTTCCTGCAGTTGGTATTCATGTCCCTACTGGTTATCCATATTTCAATTAGAATAATTAATCTAAAACACAATTCTTACTATCACATTTCCCTAGGTAACTTTTCCAAAAACTACAGAAAAAAAGTCCACTCTTAGCACAGCAAATAAGATCTTTGGTAAAGCAGCACTGACACAGCTCTCTGATTTCATCGTCGATACTTCCCACTTTGTATTTTATGTTCTGGTGACACGAGCAAACCTGAAGTTCTGCCCACAAGTCATCCTCACCTCTTACCTGCTTTGCTATGCTCTGTTCTGCCCAAAAGGCCCTTCTTTCCCGGCAAACTCGCACTCATCTTTCGACTCACCTCAAGCATTGCCTTTTCAGAGACTAGACTTCCACGTCAGATCACGTGCCTTTTGTGTCCACAAAGCATCATGTACCTACATACACCTCTGTTGTTGTTCAGTCACGCAGCCACATCCAGCTTTTTGTGACCCCATGGACTGCAGCACACCAGGCCTTCCTGTCCCTCACCATCTCCTGGAGTTTGCCCAAGTTCACGCTCATTGCATGATGCCGCCCAGCCATCTCATCCTCTGATGCCCTCTTCTCCTTCTGCCCTTGATCTTTCCCAGCATCAGGGATATTTCCAATGAGTCATCTGTGTACATCAGATGACCAAAATACTGCAGCTTCAGCTTCAGCATCAGTCCTTCCATACACATATACCTCTAACTCAGCATTTCTCATGACATGGTGGATATAGAACCCACCTGGAATGCAGGAGAGGCCGATGATGCTGTTTCAACCCCTGGGTCAGGAAGATCCCCTGGAGGAGGGCATGGCAACCCACTCCAGTATCCTGGCCTGGAGAATTCCATGGACAGAGGAGCCTAGTGGGCTACAGTCCCTGGGGTCACAAAGAGTCGGACACGGCTGAAGCGACTGGGCATGCGTGCATGTACACATATGTACACTGTCTCTATTTCACCCATCAGTAGTCACTGACTTTGAGTTATTTCCTACAACATACTCATCTTTGTACTTTCAAGTCTAAGAAAAATATCTACCTGCCATGTAGAAGGTCAGTAAATGTTTTTAGACCAAAGTGTCTGAGAAATATATATAAATTGAGTCAATTGGGGGATTGGGTTCGGAAGGACAGGCAAAGAAAAGGAATTTGCTACAGGCTATAAAGATTTTTGGTCCTGATTATTCTGTGGATAACAGTCTCATGAAATATCTGCTTGGAACTAAAATAAAGTCATATTTTAGTAAATACTTTCCTTTTGGGGGGAGGGGCTAAGAGTTCAGATATGATGATTTATAATAGGAAATATATAGTCTTCATTCCCATTTCTGGCACAGGCCATCCAAAAACGCTTGGCATTCCCAAGTGATAAAAATGAATAAATATATCTTGATATTCATAATACATCTCTTTCATAAACATTTGAGTTTAAGTTAATAAGGTGACTTCTGAAAAGCCCCAAAGGATGGAAGTTGGTTGTCAATGGAACCAATTATGTGATTAGAGGGTTGGAACATTCAATTCCACCACATTTCCCCCACCCTGTACCTCCAGGAAAGGGAAAGGGCCTGGAGATGCAGTTCAATCATCAATAGCCAATGATGCAATTGATTATGCCTAAGTAATGAAGTCTCCATAAACCTCACAACGACAGGGTTTGGAGAGCTTCAGGGTTGGTGAACTTGTAGAGGTCCTAGGAGAGAATGGAAGCTCTGCATCCATTCCCATGTGACTTGTCCTACCCCTCTTTCATCTGGTTGTTCCCGAATTGTTTCTTTTATAATAAATGAGTCATGTAGTAAGTACAATGCTTCTTTGAGTTCTGTAAACTGTTCTAGACAACTATTCAATTTCAAGGAGAAGACTGTGGGAACCTCCCACCTACAGTGAGTCAGTCAGAAGCAGAGATGACAATCTGAACTTGCCATTGGTGTCTGGGGATCAGGGTGGGGGCAGACACTATACATTTGTAGAACTGAACCCTTAACCTGTGGGATCTGACACTATTCCGCAGGTAGTGTAAGAATGAGTTGCTTGGTGTTATAGGAAAACTATACACATCAGAAGAGTACTATTCCTTCTCATTAGTCTCATATGTCTCAGAAGAATCAGACTCATCCAGAAAATAATCTCAAAGCCAGGAAGTGGTTGTGGATAAGGGAGAGATGCCACCATTCATTTACCTTGTCTTCCCTGAGATGCTAAGAGCCCTCTCACTATCAACCACAACATCTCTCTTGGAGAGAACCATGGTGATGTGATGACACAGCTGTGAAGCAGGTGCAACCCTCAAAGACTTGGAGCTCTTTCTTGAAAAACACACTGCCATATACCTACCCCCCCCCCCCAGAAGACTTCTAGATACTAGATTATTTTAATTAATATCCTTGATAATAGGGTATCCCATTGCTCAGCAATGGAGTTTATGAAAGAGTAAAATTGATCTAAAATTAATAAAATGCTAGTTTTTGCCAGAGGCACAGAACACAAAGATAGTTCAGGCAGCATTTAATCAAAATTTTTACTTCAAAACCATTAAAATCTGTCTTATTGATTAAAAAATAATATTATGTAAAAATAATATATTATATCTATACCATATAATATAATATGTTATGAGCACAGTCTTTAGTGATAAGTCATACAGTCTGCTTCCAAATCCTGATTCTACTACTTAATATCTATGGAAGCCTTAATAGGTGATTTTACTTCTAAATTTTCCTCATCTGTATAATAGAAATAAAAATAGTGCTACCTATGAAGTCCTTCAGCTTCCCAGTGGCTCAGATGGTAAAGAATCTGCTTGTAATGCAGGAGATGTGGGTTTAGTCCCTGGGTTGTGAATATTACCCAGAGATGGGAATGGCAACCTACTCCAGTATTCTTGCCTGGAGAATTCCATGGACAGAGGAGCCTGGTGGGCTGGTTGCAAACAGTTGGACGTGACTGAGAGACTAACAATTTCTCTTTTACTTTCAAGAAGTCCTTAAAAGAAGTAACTGAAGCAATCTCTTGTAAATTATTTAGTATTGGGTTGGCCAAGAAGTTCTTTTGGGTTTTTCTGTGACATCATAGGGAAAAACCAGAATGAACTTTTTGGACAAACCAATATAGTTCACAGCACATAATGAATACTTGGTACTTATGGAACTTATAGGATAATATACAGAGTCATCAAAAACCAATTAGACCTTTAAACCATGAAAAGACATAAATATAAAAGAACTTTCAAAAGATCACCGGCCTGAAACTTGGGAGAAATGAAACACCAAGGATCAGGTGCTGGCTGCAGAGCTGCTTTAGATCATGAAGGACCATCAGTGGAGGCAAAAACACAGACCTTCAGAAGAAACAGCGGCAAGTGGCGGGGTCAGAATGTCAGAGTGAGAGCAGCCCTGACCTACCTTCTACCACTGTCTGTGAGAATGACCTGAAGACCAGCAGAAGAGGTGCTCCCCAACCAAAGACGCAGCAGACGAAGTCACAGTGAGACAGGCAGGAGGGAGACAGATGTGGTCTAGTCAGGACACACATTCCCAGATCAGTGACCCACAAATGGCAGAGTAAGAGCAACCCTGACCTACCGTCTACCACTGTCTGTGAGAATGACCTGAAGACCAGCAGAAGAGGTGCTCCCCAACCAAAGATGCAGCAGACGAAGTCACAGTGAGACAGGCAGGAGGGAGACAGATGTGGTCTAGTCAGGACACACATTCCCAGGTCAGTGACCCACAAATGGGTGAGATAGCACAATAGCAGAGATCCTACCCAATGGGTGAGGGACCTTAAATGACACATTAGACCAGATCAACTTAATAGATATCTATAGAACATTCTGTTCAATAGCCTCCAACTAATAAAAATAAATGGAAAAAAAAAAGAAAACTGAAAATAAATAAATAAATAAATAACAACAGCACAAAAGCAAATTATGTAAAGTAAAATTTTATGAATAAACTGATAAGTTTAAAAAAAAATAATAATACTTCATCCAGAGTGACATTCAAGTGCCCATGGGACATTCTCCAGGATGAATCACATGCTAGGCCACAAAACAAGTCTAAGTAAATTTAAGAGTGCATTCATGACAAGCATTCTTTTTTACCACGATGGTATGAGACATAAAATGAACTACAGGGGAAAAAGCACAAACACCTGGAGTTTAAAGGATATGCTAGTAAACAACCAATGGGTTACTGAAGAAATCAAGAGAAAATTTTAAATTATCTCGAAAGGAAAAAAAAAAAACAAAAACTTGAGATAAATGAAAATTAAACAGAAGCACAATGTTCCAAAATCTATGGGATACAGAAAATGCATTTCTAAGAAGGATGTTTATAGTGACAGAGGCCTAGCTCAGGAAACAAAAAAACTAAAATAAAGTAACCTTACACCTAAAAGAACTAAGAAAAGAAGAACATGCAAGACCAAATATGACAAGCCCACAATGAGCATCATAGTTTACCACAAAATGCTGAAAGCATTAAAGATCAGAAACAAGATAAGAGTGACCAGTCTCACCACTTTTATTCAGTATAGTATGCAATTCCTAACCATAGCAACCAGAGAACCCTGGGAAAGCTAGTCAGACACATATAAAAGAGTTACACATAAAAGAATGATTTTAAATAAATTCAAATGGATTAAAGACTTAAACATAAGGCCTGAAATCATGAAACTTCTAGAAGAAAACAGGTAGTACCCTCTTTCACATTGGTCGTAGCAATATAGTTTTTAATCTGCCTCCAAATGGGACTAAATCAAACTATTAAATAGCTTTTTCACAGTGAAGGAAACTAGCAACAAAACAAAAAGGCAGCCAACTGAAAGGGACAACATATTTGCAAATAATATACATGATTAGGGGTCAATATTCAAAATATATAAAGAATTCACACAATTAAATATTAAAAAGAAATCTGACTTTTAAAAGGGCAGATCTAAATAGACATTTCCCCAAGGGAGACACAGAAATGGCCAACAGACACACAAAAAGATGCTCAACATCACTAATTATCAGAGAGATGCATATCAAAGACTCAATGACATATTATCTCAAACCTCTTAAGATGACTTATCATTAAAGAGACAACAAATAACAAGTATTGGTGAGAATGTGGAGAAAAGGAAACCCTGGGGTGTTGTTGTTGGTAATAACAAATAGATGCAGCCCCCAATATAAAATAGTATGAGGTTTCCTCAAAAAATTCAAAATAGAACTACCATATGATCAAGCAATTTCACATCTGAGTATTCACCTGAAGAAAACAAAAATACTAATTTAAAAAGATATATGCACAATGTTTACTGCTGCATTACTTATAATCGCCAAGGTGTGGAAGAATGCTTAGTGTCCATTAATACACGAATAAAGATTAGTGTGGGTGTATGTAGATATGTATGTGTATCTGTGTGTGTGTGTGTGCGCATGTGTGCTCAGTTGTGTCTGTCTCTTTGCAATTCCATGGACAGTAGCCCACCAGACTCCTCTGTCCATGGAATTTTCCAGACAAGAATACTTGAGTGGGTTGCCATTTCCTACTCCAGGGCATCTTCCTGATCCAGGGATTGAACCCACATCTCCTGCCTCTGCTGCACTGGCAGGTAGATTCTTTACCACTGTACCACCTGGGAAGTATATATATATATACTATATATATATATATATAGTATATATATATATATATGTATATATGTATATACTATATATATATATATGTATGTATGTATGTATATATATATGTCATATAAATATATAATGTAATATTACTTAGCCTTACAAAATGAAATCTTGCCATTTGCAAGAACATGGGAAGATATAGAGGGTTCCACAATAAAATGTGAAATCTATAAAACAAAACAAACAAAATTTAAAAAGACTCACAGATACAAAGAACAAAATGGGAGGTATCATAGGGAAGGTGGTAGGGGGTTGGGCAAACAATTGAAGAGGACTAACAGGTACAAACTTCCAGTCATGAAATAATTAAGTCACAGAAATATAATGTAACAGCATAAGGAATAAGGCCAATAATACTGTAGTAACTTTATACAGAAACAGATGATTAGTAGACTTCTCTTGATCATTTCATAATGTATTTAGATGTTGGAATCACTGTGTTATGCATCTAAAGCTAATATAATACAGTACATCTACTATATTTCAATCAAAAAATTAAAGATGTGACCGCATGAGGAAAATCTGTCTCGAATTCCTCAGAACTGCCTTCATCAGAGTGCTGCCTTTATTGCTTAGTTCTCTAAGTCTGGGCCATCTCCCCATCCTTTGGATTTTGTGTCTTATTTCTTCAAATTTATTTCTTACCATCCTATTCCTTTCCTGACTTGACTTCAGCCAGAAAACGCCAAGTTTTTAAGCCCTCTGACTATGGTTAAGTCCTAAAAGCTGACCTTGACTATCTGTCACTAGACACAAATCTGAGAAATTGGACTCTGAAGAATGGCCAGAACATGGAAAGACGGACAAAGAAGGATAACAATTAAGTCAAGGAAATGAGGAAAGTGCGTGCATACATGAACTAACAAAATGTACTGCTAGAGGTGAGAAAAGACAGAAGAGAACATACAGACTTTGTCAGGACTAGTCTGATTTTCACCTTTCAGAAAAAACAAAAAACTTTAAATATCTATAGGGTAATAATAAAAGCGAACTGGATTAAATCCAAAAACTAGAGTGTAGACCAGATCACTTATTAAATGTACTAACAAAGGGAAAGTTTCTTAACCTCTCTGACCTTCACTTTTCTCATACTGCCTCAGTGATTCATTAAATATTCACTAAACACTTATGGCCTCTAACTATATTATTTAAGACACAGCTTTATTTCGAAGATCTTATTTTCAAGTAGATGAGAGAATTCAGTATGTATATTTTCACAAAGCACAACAGAAATTCCTATAGCAAATACCATAATAGAAATTTTGATAAAGTGCCTTGGAACCCAAAGGATAAAAGACTGGCTTCTGAAGTGAAAATACCACACCCAATAGATTTTTACACATTATAAAAATACGATGATAGTAGAACTATACCACCAACACCAGTGTGACCATCACCACTGAATATACCAGTTGCTGCTGCTGCTGCTAAGTCGCTTCAGTCGTGTCCGACTCTGTGAGACCCCATAGACGGCAGCCCACCAGGCTCTGTGTCCTTGGGATGCTCCAGGCAAGAACACTGGAGTGGGCTGCCGTTTCCTTCTCCAATGCATAAAAGTGAAAAGTGAAAGTCAAGTCGCTCAGTCGTGTCTGACTCTTCGTGACCCCATGGACTGCAGCCTACGAGGCTCCTCTGTCCATGGGATTTTCCAGGCAAGAGTACTGGAGTCGGGTGCCATTGCCTTCTCCAGAATATACCAACCAGCACCCTTCTTCATATCAGGAAGAACATACTCTTGCTTCTTCTACAATGTTACATATTTTTCTTTCTTTCATTTATTTTTTTTTAATTTATTCTTATTAGTTGGAGGCTAATTACTTTACAATATTGTAGTGGTTTTTGCCATACATTGACATGAATCAGCCATGGATTTACATGTGTTCCCCATCCTGATCCCCCCTCCCGCCTCCCTCCATATTTTTCAAGAAGCCTACTAAATCCTTTTTACTCTGTTAAGAATTAGAGTCAACTATTTTTATAATTCTAAAAGGTAAACTATTTGGAATGTTATTTTAAGCCTTTTTATGATAAAACAAAAAATTGGTTCCGTTTAGTCAACAGAATCCTTTTAAATGCCATGAAACTAATGGTAATTTGCATTTTCCACAGGCACTTACAATATACTTTAATAAGTGACCAAAAAATGCCAGAGCTAGAAGGAAAAGTAATACATACAATTACAACAAAACCTGCACGCATTCCCACACACATTCATAGCACCCTCCATTTTGTTTTAGGTCAACTATTCTATTCTTCTCTATGCAATGCTTCATAAAATCCCAGTATTCTCTAAAATATGTCTAAATTGTCATTTTGAGGGCACTTTTACAAAGATTGAAATAATCATTATGGACAAAAAGTTTGGTGCAGCCTGTGGATATATGTCAAGCTAAATTACGGAAAAGCATTGAAAAGGGAAAGGCTGTTTTTCATGGTGGTCAAAGACAGTGAAGCCCTAAATGACGGGTGTGGCATTAAACTTCACGGTGAAGCGTTCCTTCTTATTTAAAATGCTTCCATGTCTCTCTGTCTTAATCCTTTTCACCCTGAGGAAGGTTCTATTAGTCTTAAAACAGCTTTCAAAGAAAAAACAAAAAGAAGAAAGAAAGAAATGAAAAGGCATTATTAAATAAAATATGGGACTTGAGAGGGTAACAGAGAGCATTTTTATAAAGCACACTGCCGTCAGATGGGTTCTATCCATGACTGGATAGAGAGATGGGAACTGTGACGCGAGACACAAGCCAAGGCTCACAAGGTGTGAGCCTCTGGAGCTAGACTCATCAGTTCCAGCTGTCCTGGAGCGGGCTCTCCATGCCTTTTCAGCCCCGCTTCTGTCATCCACTGCATGTGGGCTGCCTGAATGTGTTCTTAACCAAGAGAGACCTGCGAGCTGGGAAGAATCTGACAGCCGTGGGTGTCTGCTCACCACGGAACTCCAACAGCAGGGACAGCAAGTCCCCCCAAAGGGGGATCTGGGTGGTGTGTCTCCGCATCTATCACTTGACTTCACGCAGTTATATTGTACCACAGCCCACCCCTTAGACAAAGGCTTCAAATGAAAATGCTAAAATTACCATGTAAGAAAGGCAGGGCTTTTTGAGCTAGAAAAGGCCCAGGGAAATCATCTAACCTCATTTCAAAAGGTGGAAAACAGACAGAAGGGTTCAAGGGGTTTGAATGAAGGTGAGGAGAGAGGTCTCATCTCTGATGGGATAAATATCCGGTGGAATATCGTGGAGAACAGGATTAGCTTCCATCAGCTCTACATGAGCCTGGAGAAGGGAAGCCACAGAGATCCAAAGGTGAACTTTCTAAGAACCTGGACTTCACAGTTGAAGTCAATGTGTGGCCAGTATTCAGAACGAGACTAGGTCCATAACAACTGAAATTTTCAATAAAGAACTTCCACACAAAGCTGTGGACAGCCGAAATGAATGCCTCAGAGGAGTTTCTCCCCCTCTGGCCTGAGTAGAAGACAGGGTGAGTACTAACGGAGGGGACTGGAAAGGGTGTGACAGACAGGTAGTTGGACTACATGGTAAGACCCCACTTGGGAGCTGCCATGACTCAAAATCCAAGTCTCCTAATTCCTAATTAGTGCTTTTCTTTTAAACTACCCAATTTAACATGATACTGAAAGAAATCTTCATTTTAAATCAAGGATAATCTACATAAAGTATAAACATGAGTGTTCTGCTGACTATAATTTATTTCTTCTCAAAAAAGTTAAATCATTACTGCAACCTTGCAAATACCTACAATCTTACTGTTAATCGGGCTTTAGGTGGATCAGCTAGTAAAAAATATACTCTGATTAATCTCTTATGATTTCTAATGATTAACTTCTTATAATTTATAATATAATTTCTTATAATTTATAATATAACTTTCAATACAATGCATAATGTATCAGTCATTGAAATAATATGTAACCCCCGAGCAGGGATATGGGCTTCATTTTGCACTGTAAAATTAGTCCAGGTACAAAAGCAAATTCTTTGTGACCATTATTAAAAAATTAGAAGGAATAAAGAGTTACTCCCAAAAGTCATGGGATAATTTCTAAACCAAGGAACAGCAAAAGGGAGTATCTTTCTAAAAATTTACAAAATTAAGCAATCAGAGAACCCTAGAGTTTGAAGAAACTAAGAGGTCATTTAGTTCACTCTATAAAGAAAAGTATTATTCCATATTCCCTACAGATGATTAGTCAGCCTCTGCAGGAACTTCTTGCCTCACTATTTTTCAAGAAAGTCAGTTCCCTGTAGGATAGCAATGCTTTTTAGATTAAAATAAATCACAAGAAAAAAAATGCTTGTTTTGAAAAAGGACAAGCTGGAAATAGGTTCATTATAATGGAAAAGAATAATAGCTAACAGTTAAATAATACTTCAGATTTCACAAAACATTTCACATTAGAAAATTCGTCTGGTTCTTTCAAAACACAAAGAGATGGCTATGAGAGGTATTTTTTGATACTAACTTTCCCAAAGTTATCCAACTTTAAAGCCTTAAAACAAAAAAGAATGCAGCCATCAGAACTTTTAATGACCTGGGTACATGCAAGAGATGTTACCCATTGAAAGAGGTTAAGTAAAAGCTCAACTTGTCCTCTTGGCTTTAAACTTACTCTGTTGAGAACTGTTTAAATCACAGTGCTGTTTGAGAGAAACAATGCACTTATTTTCCCAAAGTACTTAATTAGTCCTTTTTGTAGAAGTTTGAAAAGGATTTACATTCAGTAATTTGAACTATGTCTGCATAAATTTATACATACATTTGATTCCAGTCATCTTATCTGATTTAAAATATGTTATTAATTCTTGCAGTTGCATTTATTCCTGGGCAAAAAAAATTATAAAAATCCAATCTCAAGTTTTAGACAATGCACTTTTTCTTCTATTTATTATAATTAAGCCCAAGTACTTACATGTGATAAGTCAACAACAAAATGTGTTAAAGAAGTTAACTGAAATGTAGTTTTGCAAAGAAACTCATTATGAATTGGATTTCATAAAGCCAATTTTGAATAAATATACTCAAGCTCAAACACAAAGGTTTTTGCTTTTTTTGTTCTTTAAGTGGAAGTTAGGATAAGAGCATTTGATATTCCAGTGAAAATAACGGGAATAATTTATTCTGATTCAACGAGAAATGTAATTTGATGCTTGCTCTGCATAAGCTTTAAGGCAGAAGGGCAAGTGATATATAAATAATCAAAGCCAATGGTTGACATGAAACGTTCTGTAAGATTCTATAGGGAATCAACCTGGGATAACATAACAAACATACTTAGCTCCCTACACTTTCTGACACCAATACAGATGGTGAAATCATAGGACCCAATCACTGAATTAACTTAACTTGCCCCAATGCCCTGTCTGGCATAAGGAAAACAGCTGCTGCTAAATTTTCTTAGGCTTGTATGACAAGGCACAGCAGAAGAACCAGAGTTTTCAAGTCTATCGGAATCTACACCCCAACTCCACCATCTAGTAAGTTCTGCCTCATCTTTCTATGACCAAACCAGGCCATCTTTGGGTGCCGCTGGATCTAAGCTGGCAACTGTTGAATGTGCCACATACTCAGTGAGGAAGGAAAAATACTCTGCAGTGAGAAAGTAACTCCTACACTGACGCTCAGGCTCACTGCCAGGGAGAAGCAGGCAGGGGGAACTGGCTCCATTTGAATCTGCGATGACACCCAAATGACACATAACCCCAAAATTTTGTATTGTCTCCGTTATATGACCACCCAGGCTCTCAGTCTTCTTGGGCATTTTTAAGATTCGCTGCTTTTAGCATTCTTTCTGGGGCGGGGCCTTGCAGCAGAATTCAGATCACTTTGTACCATAATAAAACTCTGTATTTCTCAAATCCGCAAATTGCTCTATCTGATTGTTAGTTCTTGAGAGGTAAGTGCCCAGAAAGGATTTGGAGATCCTCTGAAATATGAACAATAAATGTCACTAAAGCCATAATGCAAAAGAAACTTGAGAGAGGTAGGAGCGGGGGACAGAACTCAAGTGAGACGGCAAATGAAGTGCTATAAATCTATTTTGTTTCATCAATGACATTTTCATTTTTGTGACTTTGTCATCTAATGATTCCATTTTGGCTTCTATTTAACATTTCTGTATCAATTTGCTAGCCAGCATTAAATGATTACTTTCAACATCCTTTGAGTTTATTAGGCATATAGAATTGTTTATGAAGTTGAATTTCTAACTTTGAAATGTTAGCCCCCTAAAAATAAATACAACAGAGTGAAAGAAAGAAGTCTGCATCAAAGCTTTGGGTTGGCTTTGGGGACATTCACAAAGGATGTATGCGGCATATTGTTTTTTAACGTGGACCAGTTTTAAAGTCTTTACTGAAATTATTACAACATTGCTTCTATTCTATGTTTTGGTTTCTCAGCTGTGAGGAATGTGGGATCTTAGCGCCCTGACCAGGGATCAAACCCACGCCCCCGGCATTGGAAGACAAAGTCTCCACCACTGGATGGTGGGGAGGTCCCTGTGTGGCACATTTTAAACCACTACCACCACCAACAGAAAGCTTACTGCTCTTAAGACAAGTTTTAACTTTTAATTACTACGGTGGTTATAAATTTTGCTGAAACAATAACTTGAGCAATTTATAGTAACCAGAGAAAACCAACTGGTACCAATCCCAGGTTGGTAGGTTTTATGTTACAATCAAGGAACTAAGCAACTACACATTATATCCTATAATGAGGACATAGTAGTAAGACCACACATAAAGGCGTGACTAAACGGTGCAAAGTGAATAGAATGAAAGGGCCAGTGCAAGAGTGGAAACAGTCACAGAGTTCTCATTCTAATCATGCCTAAAGTAGTATTAAAGATGAGTTTTAAGGGTGACAACCGTGCACAAACTGTTGTCATAAATGTAAAATTACTAGCGTCAAAATGTTCAGTATTGTACAGACAGGATAAACTACCCTGGATATTATCTTCTAAAAACATTCTGCACTCAGAGAACCACACTCACCTCCAAGGCTATGCAGTTACCTCACAAAGAACCACAGAGAGTCCTACCTTTCCTCCTGCTGACCCCAAGGATTAAGCCTGTCCCTTGTTCTTATCTAAGTATTTTTATCAGCAATCATCATCTCCCAAATCAAACACCCAGCTCCTCAGTCTGCAGAATTTTGCTATGAGTGAGCCAACAGACATGCTATATCAACACTAACACTTATACTGTCTTGCTCTGTGTCAAGCTCTGGAGCTATCAAACTGAATAAATAATCTGTCTTCCAGGAGCTCAGTCGAGAGACCAAGGTGGGCATGTAGGAAGATAAATTACAGCCTGGCTAAGAGGCTGCGTGCTGAGCAGGAGAGTTCAGTGACTACTAAAGCCCACTGACTCCAGACTAAGAGGCAACCTTAAAATTTGAGCCCAAAAGATTTTAGTTTTAGATTTTAACCCTTTTGCCAGATGATTTTCTCACCTGAAAATCATACTGAAGACAGAGGGGGAAAAAATGGCAAAGAAGAGGAAGGAGACCCAAAAGAAGAGAAGAGAAAGGGGGTGATTATCAATAGTTAAGAGAAGCAGTAACTTGGGACAGCAAGGAAATCAAACCAGTCAATCCTAAAGGAAGTCAACCCTGAATATTCATTGGAAGGACTAATGCTGAAGCTCCAATACTTTGGCCACCTGATGTGAAGAGCCAACTCATTAGAAAAGATCCTGATGCTGGGAAAGACTGAGGGCAGGAGAAGGAGACAACAGAGGATGAGATGGTTTGATGGCGTCACGGACTCAATGCACATGAGTTTGAGCAAGCTCCGGGGGTTGGTGATAGACAGGGAAGCCTGGTGTGCTGCGGTTCATGGGGTCACAGAGTCGGCCACGACTGAGCGACTGAACAACAAGAAAAGCAGGGAGAAAAAAACTCCAGTAATGTAGCCAGGGGAGGAGGAGAGAAATCAAAACTCACCAAACATCATGAGCTCAGAGTCTGCATGAATGTAAGTGACAAAGCAGAGGATGTAAATTGGGGGACTGAGGGTGGAAGATGAGAATCAGGCCAAAAGGAATGGTGATACCACAGTCTGCAATCTTCTGCCCCAAGAAGAAACCCCCAGCAACGCTGGTGAGCACTTATTATCTTCACACACGCACGCACACACACACACTCACACATAGCCCTTCTCTGAAGGAGCTGACAACTACAACCCAGCCAGAGATGACGGCGGTACAAGCAGACAAGTTCACATACACGCGGAATTGACAATTAAGCACACAAGCTGGGAAAAATAATTTTCACAGGTATCTCCTGAGTCATCTCTCTGAAGCCAATTAATTACTGCAAAACCCTGAGATAATCCCCAACATAGAGAGGACCTCATCAGAGCTGCAGATCCCCAGGAAGTGATGCAGAGCAGTGCTTCTTAAACTTTATAGTGCATTTGAATTAACTAGAGATCTTGTTACAATGAAGATACTAATTCAACAAGTTTGGAGTGGGGCCAAAGATTCTAGATTTCTAGTAAGCTCTGAACTGATGCTGCTGGGCAGTGGTTTTAATGAGAAGAATATGGAGAACCCTTTCTCTCCTGCTACAAAATAGAAAATTGATGACAGGAGCAGAGAGGATCAGCCAGATTATATGAATATAATCTAAAAGGAGGCAGTTTAAAGTGAGGCCAAGGAAAAGCTGGAATTAGTCCACTACTGGAACAGAATGAATGGGAATTGACATTTATTAAGCATCAGTTTTGTACCTGGCACGTTCACACACATTCACTCTCACAAATCCTGGGAAGAACGGGATTCTCCTTTTATTGTCATGAATGTTTAGGAACTGTCCTAAAGTTAATAAGTTCACATCAAACCAAGGTCTATCTGACTCAAAAGCCTGTGCTTTTTCGTCTAAAACAACTGACTCTGAAAAATCGAACTCAGGATACAGCCAATCCTGCGGCAGGAATTTTAAGGAGAAACCATGTAAAGCTGCAGCCTCTCTTTCCTAAACACGAAGACCTACAGGATAACTAAAGGAAATGCAATTAAAGATTCCATCGCAAAACTCTAACATACAGAGTAAACTTACATGAGCATATACAGTAAATACTGTAGAACCAAAAAGTAAACACAAATTTGCTTCCCAAAGGAGACTTGTTCTTCAAGGTAAACATTAAAAGCAAAGTTGCCCAAAGCCTAAATAAGGTAAGCGGCATAGTAGACCAGAAAATACATAAAGAAAATTTACAAACTGTCAGTGTATCTGAGTTTTAATTTTCAAAATAGAATACTATCCTTTCAGATTTGATGTAGTCCACAGCACATCAAGAAACACTACCCAAATACCATTTTACACTCTAATTCTAATGGATTAAAAAAAAAAATACAAGAATTTAGCTTAAAGAGACAGTACATCTCACAATGAGCTCACCAGCATTACCAGCTGGGGCCAGTTAACCACATTTACCAAATAAGGCAAGTTTTTTCAATGCTTAAAATCTTTCTACAGTGAGCTCACTTCACTTCTCACTGGGTTTCTAAAGTAATTGTAGAGGTCATCTCTCCACCTCAGAGCCAGTAAATCACCAGGCTCTCCATGCAAACGAAGGCACATAGTCCCTGGAGAGTATTCCGTTTGGCTTTATTACTGACCGTATACAGAAGAAAAAGACACAAAATCTACTCTAAAGGCAGAACAGCAGGAAGCTGTATGAAGCAAAATCTATTCATAAAATCAGTGAGAGCTGCTTACTACTGTGAATAAAAATGGCAGATCTTACTTTATTTTAATATATTTGTCCAGTTGCTGAACATGCTTCTTGTTATCTGGGACTGAGTCTATACAAACATATCCACAAGTTTTAATAATTTTGGTTAACAAGTGAATCATCTTATCTGCAGGATCCCCCCTCCATTTTTCCCACTTAATTGACTGTTTTTTTATAGTGTAACTGCACAAGGACGACAGAAGTTAAATCTCTGATGAGGTTTATCACATTCTTACTTAAAATGACACTCTCAGGTTCGGGAAGGGGTGTCCACCCTCTTCAGCAGTTCATAGTTAGATTTGAAACCTAAACAAAAGCCTGCAATTTTAAGTGGCTTTGACTTGGCCTTGTCTAAGTATTTAAATACATTCTCCTTCAGATTTAATAAGGATTTTTCACCTTCTTCTTATAAATGGCCTGTGTGCCAGACCACAAACTGAGCATATGTACTTGGCTTCAGAGGTAAAATACTCACAAAAAGATAAATATAGTTCATATAAAAACTCTGCTGTTTGTGTTACAAACATGACTTTCAGTCACTTGTCCACAGGGTCAAGAAGAGTCAGACACGACTGAAGTGACTGGGCACAAGCACACACGTGCTGAAGGTCACACCCAATTTGATCTTTTTAAAAATTCTGTAGTTTTCCAACATAGGGAGCTTAATCATGGTACTCATGCTGACTCTGTGATTATCAGAGAAGGTCCTGCTTTTTGGGGTTTTGTCTGTTTTTATTGAAGTATACTTGGTTTACAATGTCAGGCTAGTTTCAGAGGTACAGCACAGTTACTCAGCTATACATAAATGTTTATTCTTTCTCAGGTCCTTTTCCCTTATAGGTTATCACAAAATATTGAGTATAGTTCCCTGAGCTATACAGTAGGTCCTGGTTGTTATCTATTTGGTATCTATATTTTATATATGTATATATATATAAATGTTATCTATTTTATGTATAGTAGTATATATATGTTCAGAGAAGGCAATGGCACCCCACTCCAGTACTCTTGCCTGGAAAATCCCATGGACGGAGGAGCCTGGTAGGCTGCAGTCCATGCGGTCTCCAAGAGTCGGACATGACTGAGCGACTTCACTTTCACTTTTATGCATTGGAGAAGGAAACGGCAACCCACTCCAGTGTTCTTGCCTGGAGAATCCCAGGGATCGGGTTGCACAGAGTTGAACACGACTGAAGTGACTTAGCAGTAGCAGCAGTAGCAGTGTATACATGTTAATGTTAAACCCAAACTCCTAATTTATCCCTCTCCACGCTCTCACTTTTAGTAACCATAAATTTGTTTTCTATGTCTGTGGGTCTATTTTTGTTTTGTAAATAAATCCATTTGTATAATTTTTTTTAGATTCCACATATAAGTGATATGGTATTTGTCTTTCTCCATCTGCTTTACTTCACTTAGTATGATAATCTCTAGGTCCATCCATGTTGCTACAAATGGCATCATTTCTTTCTTTTTATGGCTGAGTAATATTCCATTGTGTGTATATTATACATATTGTCTTATATGTCATATCTTCTCTCATCATTCATCTGTTGGTGGGCATTTAGGGTGCTTCCATGCCTTGCTTATTATAAATGGTGCTGCTATGAACATTGGAATACATGTATCTTTTTGAATTATGGTTTCCTCCAGAAGGTTCCATTTGAATGAAGACTTAAGAGACTGCAGAGGTAAGAAATGAAATTTGTCTCAGGCTGTAGACCAAGGATTACAAACTGCTTTCTGCAACGGAATATTGTATGCTTCGTGGGCCATGCGGTCTCTGACATGACTACCCAACTCTGCAGCTGTAAGGTGAGAGCATGTAAAAAACCACAATGGGCAATGTAGTGTTCTAATAAAATTTTATTTATAGGCACTGAAATCTGAATGTCACATAATTTTCACTTATCACAAAATATTATCCTTAATTTTTCAAAAGCCATTTAAAAATATAAAATCACTTGCAGTTTGCAGGCCATACAAAAGAGACAGGGCCAGACTTGACTCAGTTTGCAAATCCTTAAACATAAAGAATAAAAAGTATATTCTCAGCTCAAGAAAGGAAACAAAGAACACCCTTAAACTCTTCCGGGTGGAAAGCATGGTAAGGTAGAATGGAAGCACCTAGGTCTCCATTGCGACACTTGCTCTGAGCTGGCGCTGGTGCAGAAAAGTTGGCAAAACCCCTCACAGGCGGGCAGGCTCATGTCTTCCTGTGCCTCCCTTCCTTGGGGAACTTGGTAACAGCAGAATCCACAGACAGAGAGATAAGTTTCTCATGCCCAAAGGGAAGGACAGAAGTAAATTTAAAAAGGAAACATGTTGCAGACTGGAGAACTACACTGACTTGAAAAGCATTACAATGGCAAGAGCTATTGAACCAAAGCAGAATGAGAAAGGCAATGCCAGAAAGAAACTGGAGGGTTAACAAAGAGGCTCCTCTGTGAACCCCACGGAAAAGACCAGGACTCCAGCAGTTTGTAATGTGCTGAAGGGTAATCAGTGGGGGCTTACAGTCAAAGACCTTTGCGATCGGACACAGGCTTGAGGTTGTCTTCTCTGGTGCCCTCCTGCTGGGGAGATTCTCTATTCCAAGCCTTGTATGGCTGGCAGTACGCAGGCATGATTGGATGCCCTGATGATTTAACAAAATTTATCCTGAATATTCTACTGAAGATGTTGATGAATTATTGACTGGGAGCCTGGTCTCTCTGACTCCACCTCTCACAATGCTCATAAACTATCTTCTCGAAATACAGATTCAAGGTCCAACTGGCCTCATGAGTACAGGGTCACGATCAGGGACATGTGGCTTATAGCCCAACTGCCTGGGTTCAAACCCTGCTTTGTTGCACACTAGATACCAAATCGGGAAAGGAGTACATCAAGGCTGTGTATTGACACCCAGCTTATTTAACTTATATGCAAAGTATATCATGAGAAACGCCAGGCTGGATGAAGCACAAGCTGGAATCAGGGCTGCTGGGAGAAATATAAAAAACCTCAGATACACAGATGACACCATCCTTATGGCAGAAAGTGAAGAAGAACTAAAGATCCTCTTGATGAAAGTGAAAGAGGAGAGTCAAAAAGTTGGCTTAAAACTCAACATTCAGAAAACTAAGTTCATGGTATCTCGTTCCCATCACTTCATGGCAAATAAATGGGGAAACAGTGGAAACAGTGGCTGACTTTATTTTTCTGGGCTCTCAAATCACTGCAGATGATGATTGCAGCCATGAAATTAAAAGACGCTTACTCCTTGGAAGAAAAGTAATGACTAACCTAGACAGCATATTAAAAAGCAGAAATATTTGCTTTTTGCCAACAAAGGTCCATCTAGTCAAAGCTATAGTTTTTCCAGTAGTCATGTATGGATGTGAGAGTTGGACTATAAAGAAAGCTGAGTGCCAAAGAATCAATGTTTTTGAACTGTGGTGTTGGAGAAGACTCTTGAGAGTCCCTTGGACTGCAAGGAGATCCCACCAGTCCATCCTAAAGGAGATCAGTCCTGGGTGTTCATTGGAAGGACTGATGTTGAAGCTGAAACTCCAATACTTTGGCCACCTGATGTGAAGAATTGACTCCTTGGAAAAGACCCTGATTCTGGGAAAGACTGAAGGCAGGAGGAGAAGGGGATGACAGAGGATGAAATGGTTGGATGGCATCACTGACTTGATGGACATGAGTTTGAGTAAACTCTGGGAGTTGGTGATGGACAGGGAGGCCTGGCGTGCTGCATTTCATGGGGTCGCAAAGAGTAGGACACGACTGAGTGACTGAACTGAACTGAGCTACCTTATCCTAGGCAAATTAGATAACCCCTCTCTGTGGCCCAATTTACTCTTTGGAAAGAGGGTGACAACAATAGCCCCTAACTTATAGGGTTGTTGTAAAGATTAAACAAAAGAATATAAGAGCTCCCTAGAAAACTGTCTGACATAAATGATCATTATCTAGCCTATCCTGATCATCATAATTATCATCAACCAAACAACTCCTTGATGCAGCACAAAACTCCCCACTATTGCGCCTCAGCTGAGTATTTTTCACTGATTTGCTCTTGAGTGAAATTTTCACTTAGTATTTTTCACTAATTTTACTGCCCCATTTTTCATTAATTTACCCATGTTTTCCATTTTCATACACAGGCTAAGCTCAGATGCAATATTTATTCATACTATGGGTTATAGCATACTAAAAAACACCAGATCACATCACGTGTATAGAAGCATATCAGCACATATAATCACTGCTTGTGTTCTGGTTTTGTTTTCTATTGGAGTAAAGTTGCTTTACAACCTCGTGTTAGTTTCTGCTGGAGAACAAAGTGAATCAGCAAAACACACGCTCATATCCCCTCTTCTCCAGACTTCCTTCCCATGCAGGTCCCCACAGACTACTGAGTAGAGCTCCCTATGCTATCCAGTGGGTTTTCACTCCTTATCGGTTTTACGTATAGTAGTGTATAGATGTCAACCCCAATCTCCCAGTTTGTCCCACCCCCTCTACCCCCTTGGTAACCGTAAGCTTGTTCTCTACATCAATGACTCTATTTCTGCTTTGCAAATATGTTCTTCTGTATCATTTGCCTAGATTCTACTTACAAGTGGTGTTACACAATATGTGTTTTCTCTTTCTAATTTACTTCGTCTGTATGACAATCTCTAGGTCCATCCACATCTCTGCAAATGGCACTGTTTTGTTCCTTTTTAAGGCTGATTAATATTTCATTGTACACATACCACATCTTCTATATCCATTCCTCTGTCAATGGACATTTAGGTTACTTCCATGTCCTGTACACTAAATAGTGCTGCAATGTACATCAGAGTGCAAGCATCCTTTCAAATTACGGTTTTCTCTCGATGTATGTCTAGGAGTGGGATTACTGGGTCATAGAGTCTGTTTTCAGTCTTTCAAGGAACCTCTATACTGTTCTCTGCTTTCCTGGTGGTTCAGATGGTAAAGAATCCACCTGCAATGTGGGAGACCTGGGTTCGGTCCCTGGGTTGGGGAGATCCCCTGGAGAAGGGAAAGGCTACCCAACTCCAGTATTCTGGCCTGGAAAATTCCATGGACTGTCTAGTCCATGGGGTCCAAAGAGTCGGACACGACTGAGAGCTTTCACTTCATTTCATACAGTTCTCTGCTCCCCTGGTGGTTCAGACGGTAAAAAATCGGCCTGCATTGTGGGAGACCTGTGTTTGATCCCTGGGCTGGGAAGATCCCCTGCAGGAGGGCACGGCAACCCACTCCAGTATTTTTGCCTGGAAAATCCCCATGGACAGAGGAGCCTGGTGGGGTCCAGTCCATGGGTTTGCAAACACTTGGACACAACTGAGCAACTAAGCACAACCGTACTGTTCTCTTTAGTTGCTGTACCAATTTACGTTCCCATCAAAGTGCAGAAGAGTTCATGTCTCTCCTTACCTTGTAAATTTTTTTGATGATGGCCATTTTGCCCAGTGTGAGGTGATATCTCGTTGTAGTTTTGATTTGCATTTCTCTAATAATTAATGCTGTTGAGGATCTTTTCACATGTTTGTTGGCCATTTATCTGTATGTATTCTTTGGTAAAATCTCCATTTAGGTCTTCTGCCCATTTTTTCATTGGCTGTTTGTTTTTTGATATACTTTGGAGAGTAATCCCTTGCCAGCTGCTTCATTTGAAAATATCTTCTCTTATTCTGAGGGTTGTCTTTTCATTTCACTAATGGTTTCCTTTGATCTACAAAAGTTTTTAAGTTTCAATGAGGTCCCATTTGTTTATTTTTGTTTTTATTCTTATTACTCTAGGTCGTGGACTGAAAAAGATCTTTCTTTGATTTATGTCAAAGAGTGTTCTTGCCTATATTTTCATCGAACAGTTTTATAGTATTAGACCTTACATTTAGGTCTTTAGTCCATTTTGACTTTATTTTTGTGGATGGTGTTAGAGTGTTCTAATTTCTTTCTTTCACATGTAGCTGGCTCAGTTTTCCCAGCACCACTTATTGAAGCAACTATTCAATATTATTTTTTCCATAGTACATTCTTGACTCCTTTATTAAGGTGCATAGGTTTATCTCTGAAGTTTCTAGTATAGTCTGAAGTCAGGGAGCCTGATTCTTCCAGTTCTGTTCTATCTCAAAATTGCTTTCACTATTTGTAGTCTTTTGTGCTTCCACATAATATGTAAAAAAATTTTGTTCTAATTTTTTGAAAAATGCCATTTGTAATTTGATAGGGATTGCACTGAATCTGTAGATGACTTTGGTAGTAGAGTCATTTTCACTATATTGATTCTTCTATTACAAGAATGTGTTATCTTTCTCCATCTCTTTGTGTTTTCTTTGATTTCTTTCATCAGTATCTTACAGTTTTCTGAGTAAGGTCTTTTGCCTCCTTAGATAGACTTATTCCTAGGTATTTTACTCTTTTTGATGCAATGGTAAATGAGATTGTTTCCTTAATCCCTCTTTCTGATCTTTTGCTGTTAGCATATAGGAACAGAAGAGGAAAAAAAAAAAAAAAAAGGCATGCAAGAGATCTCTGTGCCTTAATTTTGTATGTTGCAACTTTTCCAAATTCATTGATGAGCTCTAGCAGTTTTCTGCTAGCACATTTACAATTTTCTATGTAAAGTATAATGTCATCTGCAAACAATAACAGTTTTACTTCTTTGCCAATTTGGATTCTTTTTCTTTCTTTCCTTTAGCACTTATTGTAAGGCTGATTTGGTGGCACTGAATTCTCTTAGCTTTTGCTTGTCTGTAAAGCTTTTGATTTCTCCTTGACTCTGAATGAGATCCTTGCTGGGTAGAGTAATCTTGGTTGCAGGCCTTTTCCTTTCATCACTTTAAATATATCATGCCACTCCCTTCTGGCTTGCAGAGTTTCTGCTGAAAGATCAGCTCAAAACCTTATGGGGATTCCCTTGCACGTTATTTGTTACTTTTCCTTTGCTGCGTTTAATACTTTTTCTCTGCACTCAGTTTTTGCTAGTTGTATTAGTATGGGTCTTGGCATGTTGCTCCCTGTGTTTGTCCTGTATGGGACTCTGTGCTTCCTGGACTTGGGTGGCTATTTCTTCTCCCAGGCTAGGAAAGTTTTTGACTGTAGTCTCTTCAAATATTTTTCTCAGACCCTATCTCTTTCTCCTCTTCTTCTCCTTCTGGGATCCCAATAATTTGAGTATTGGTGCATTTAATACTGTCCCAGAAGTCTCTAAGACTATCCTCATTTTTTTTCATTCCACAGCAGCTATTTCTGTCATTCTACCTTCCAGTTCACTTGTCCTTTCTTCTGCCTCAGTTATTCTGTGCACATATACTCAGTGTATTGTGATATTAAGTGTACTTCTTAATGCAGTTCATGGTTTTTTGTTGTTGTAAAAAAAAATGCTAAAAGCAACAGCTCTAATCACACTAAAATATATCAAGCTTTTAAGCCACTCTGCAAACTTTTATGTCACTATCACTTTTCTTTTGTCAAGGATGCTATTTGCCAGCCTTTAAATTGCACCTGTGGAATATCAAAATTTCACAAAAGGCTATGCCAGACCCCCTTCCCCTGTTAGGAAGAATAAGCTGTTTCTTCCACTGTGCATATATAAGACTGCAGGTATATTTCAGATATACCACTAATCCCATTCCATCTTAATTATCTGTGTCCTTGGGCTTCCTCTGCTATTCTGTTAGCTGCATGAAGGTAAGCACCATGTTTTGTTTTTGAGTCCACAAACTGAACACCATGATTAGTTAGTATAAAGCAGATCAATACTGCAGTTCAATGCTTTTGTGTCAATAACTTAAGGCAAGATGACTGATGGCAGGCTCATCAGATTTCTAATGACTCAGAGCTTGGAAAGGAGAATGAGGTAGTAGAGACCCTGTCGATATGTTAGACGATAAACTCTAGATGCTAAAAAACTCATGACTTTGGAATGAAGTAACTGAAATATGAGTTTCACCACCAAATCCTAAAGCCTACCAGGCAAGCATGGACACAAAGAGCTCTAGTTAAGAGACACTGAGACTTAATTTTGACTGTAAGAAACAATGAGACATGAACAGTGAAAAGGTAAATAATTTTACCAGTCAGTATTGATACTTTTTGAAATGAGGTAATCAGGGGCTTCATGTTCAGTTTCCACTGCTAATGTTTTTAACAAGAATGCTGAAAAACTGAAGCTGTTTATAGAAAACAAGAGTTGGTAAGTTAAACCAACATGATATTTTAAAAAAAGAAGAACCAAAACTTAACAGGGATGTTGAACAAATTCAGATGCTTCCTGGCAATTTTCACATTTGGTAGTCAGTGACTTTTATTTATTTATTTTTTTTACTGAACTAAACATGAAAAGGTTCTGTATTTCCAATGTAACAAAAGGTTTTAATTAATTTTTTAGAGGAAGTAGCCTGTGATTCTTCATAATTTTTAAATCTGTATAAGTTTTCTAAATATTTAACACACTGATTCATAGTCTTTGTTGTTTAGTTGCTAAGTCACGTCCGATTCTTTTGTGACCCCAGGAACTGTGGCCCTCCAGGCTCCTCTGTCCATGGGATTCCCCGGGCAAGAATACTGGACTGGGTGGCCATTTCCTTCTCTACGGGATCTTCCAGATTCATGGATCAAACCTGTGTCTCCTGCATTGGCAGGCAGATCCTTTACCACTGAGCCACCAGGAAAGCCCTTCATAGTCTTTGGAAGGTTTCTAATTACTTCAATGTATATTATAAAGTTTTAATTCTAATTTGATACACATAAAATATAGGTGACGTCGACAGGAACAGACCAATAGAGAACCATTAAAATTGAAACACTGGCATAACTCATTTGCAAAACCCCCAAAGAATAGGTTATAATGTGTAATGTGTAAAAATTAGTATTCTATAAAATGATTTAGAAAATCCTTCATCTTTCATTTTCTTTCTTAGCTCACCCGGGTAATAAACTCTGATATTTCTATTTTTTTCCCCCCAACAAACAAGCAACAATTACATTATAAAGTAAAATACACGATAGCTTAGGTCACTGATGATAGTCATTTTATCAGAGATCCATAGTTAACATCAGATGGTGCTTACTAGACACCAACCTATTCCTGATGCTTGAAACAGACTTCTGTTTGTATCTACAACTGCTTTGAATTAAAAAATGTAAACATAATATAAAACGCTTCCAGTTTTACTGTCTTCTTCTTTTGAGTTTTCCACAGAAGTAAGTCTCCAGTTCCCTAAATATTTCATAGTATTTCCAACCACTTAAATGTGAAAAAAATAAAATAAAAAAGTAAATCCCAGATAGCTTTCCAAGCATCTCAAGGACCACTGGGAAGGCAGTGATCCTGAACAAATAAGGTAGAAGTAAAAATAGCAACATGCACAGTAATGCTGAACCAACACATGTATGCTGAAATGAATTTGAGGAATAAACTCTCATGTATGAAACTCTTCTGCAGCAGAGTAGCCAGTACAAAGGGTACAGGAAAGAATGCATCTACAAATAAAAACACCAAATCTCAGAACCACCATGTTATCTGGAGAAGGTACAAAGTTGACGAGGGCAGTTTGCTCTGTGGAGATGGAACTTTTGAACTACTTACAGATGCCCTATGTAGAAGCAAGAGACCTTGAAAATGTTCATTATTTCGAGTTTCTCCCTCCATCAGGTTAACCCTAAGTAACTGGATTTGCTATGGAGATTTCATTATAAGGAAATAGGTTTGATTCTCACTGAAGAAGGCTGACCATTGAAGAATGAAAAGAATCTGAACTGTACAGCAGATTTCACTCTCCAGATCTCTGGGCACTGATTTTAACAATGGTGCTCCTTAGTGAGGTTCCACTGTATCTTATTCTTATTTATGTATGGTATTTGTGAACTGTGTGAAAATTTTTAAAAATTATACATTTGACCTAAAAATTTAGCATAAGGATCTTTTGTAAAAATATATATTGTAGGGAATCTTAAAATATTTCTTAAGTATCAGTCTTCAGGCATCAACATAAGAATAATTAGGAGGGAAAATGGTGATAATCTCAACTACAATTTATTATCATTAAATTACAAGAGCATATCCTCTTATCTGAGCAAACAGCAGCCACTTAGTGAAGTTCACCATAATCTATATATGTATGTAAACACACACAGACATTCAATACATAATGTTCCAGTATGTGTGTGGCTCAGTTGTGCCCAACTCTTTGTGACTCCATGGACTGCAGCCCACCAGGCTCCTCCGTCCAAGGAATTTTCCAGGTAAGAATACTGGAGTGGGTTGCCATGTCCTCCTCCAGGGGATCTTCCCAGCCCAAGGATCAAACCCACGTGGTTTGGGTCTACTGCATTGGCAGGAGGACTCTTTACCTCTAGCGCCGCCTGGGAAGCTCCTAATACATAAAGATGTAATATATGTAAATTTGACTTGTTCAACAGAAAACGGTTTTTGGGTTACATTCCTACCCAGAACTCTATGTGAATTCTATGTGAAGAATTCCAGAATTCTATGTGAAGCTCAGCTTTCCTAATGACTGTCAGATTCTGAAATATACATAAAAACACGATACAATTAGAATTTTCAAAGTACACAGACACCTAATAGTACCACCTGTACAAAAATGACTACTGATTCATTGTCTCCAAGGAATGTGGTCTGGTTTGTTTCCCTAGTGGTGGCAATGGGGTCAATCAGGGCTGATAGTCACCTTACAAAACACTGTAAAGGATGGTGAAAATACACAATAAATTATATATTTAAAAAAAAGAAAAAGAGGTTTACATCCCCATGATGGAGCCAGGTGTCAAACCCCCGAGTCAGGGAACAGAAGCCCGGGATCTGAGCCCCAGGCAGAACACACGTGCACCTTGGGGTTACCAGCAACACCACTCGATCCTTCTGCGTCTCAGTCATCTGAAGAATGATGATAGTTCCGGCTCTGTAAGACTGTTATCAGTGATAAGCAACAGTGCTTCAGAGGTTGTAGAGTGCTATTAATTACAAGTAATGTACATCTAAGAGCCTCTTGCTTGGTAGCCCTATGAATCACTCTATGTAAATATTTAGCAATGAACCTGCATTTGTCTCTGTCCACAAAACAAAGTAAGACAAATTAACCTACATGAACAGTATTTTTACTGTGATACTTTGATTAATGCCAACAGAAAGTATTACTACTAATTATAAAATATGAACAATTAACATTGTACTATTTTTCTGAGGCTGAAACCAAGGCTTTAGAAAGTAATTATCCAAGTTCACATTTCCTTTAAGTATTAAATGCCAGGGTTTGATCTCAAATATGTATGATTCTACAGAACTGGCTATTAAACAATTAAAAAGATAGTAATCTTGCCCTCTAAATAAGCTAACCAGACAATGTTTCCTTTTCCCAGTATAGAGAAAAGGAATTTGTATCTCTTGAGCATCAAACATGTGGTGGTGCTACTGAAGTACTCTGCAGGCTTGATCTCATCTCTGGCTAAAATCTAACTCTACTCCTTTTGCGTACGCCTCTGCCCATTTGCTTAACCTCTCAGCACCTCATTTTCTTTATCTATGAGTTTTAGCAGTTTTCTTATCTGTTGGTTGTGAGGATTAAATTGAGTTTCACCTGGTGGCTCATCGGTAAACAATCTGCCAGCAATGCAGAAGACTGCCTGTAATGCAGGGGACGTGCGTTTGATCCCCAGTTGGGGAAGATCCGCTAGAGAATTAAATGGCAACCCAGTCCAGTATTCTTGCCCAGGAAACGCCACGGACAGAGAAGCCTGGCAGGCCACAGTCCACTGGGTCACAAGAGTCGGGCCCAACTTAACGACGAAAGCACCAGCACTACCACCACCGCTACATGTAACATGCTCAGGGCAGGCAGTACTTGGTTAACTATGACAAAGAGTAACTATTATTGCTTAAAAACATGACCAAATAACAAAATCAGTAATTCTGTAACTCTATATAACATAATAGAATCTACTGATAGAAGGTACAGTAGAGGGAATTGCAAGTAATTTCAAATCAACTATCAAATGGTTCCTAGTTTGCCCAGAAACTCAGTCCCAAATACAGTCACTGCCAGAGAGTATCTGTCTAAGAGACAGACTCAGCTCAGTGGCCAGCAGCAAACATGAAAATCCTGACCATTCTCTCTAGGATGTGTTCAAAACAGGAGGAAAGGAAGGTGATCTAAGTCCATTGAGCACAAGCTCAGTTACTTCAGAAGTGTCTGACTTTTTGTGACCCCATGGACTGCAGCACTTCAGATTTCCCTGTCCTTCACCATCTCCTGGAGCTTGCTCAAACTCATGTCCATTCAGTCAGTGATGTCATGCAACCATCTCATCCTCTGTCATCCCCTTTTCTTCCTGTCTTCAATCCTTCCCAGCATCAGGGTCTTTTCTAATGAGTTGGCTCCTTGCATCAGGTGGTCAAAGTACTGGAGCTTCAGCTTCAGCATCAGTCCTTCCAATGAATATTCAGGACTGATTTCCTTTAAGATTGATCGGTTTGATCTTGCAGTCCAAGGGACTCTCAAGTCTTCTCCAACACCACAGTTTAAAAGCATCAATTCTTCAGTATTCAGCCATCTTTATGGTCCAAGTCTCACATCTATACATGACTACAGGAAAAACCATAGATTTGACTAGATGTACGTATGTCGGCAAAGTAATGTCTCTGCTTTTTAATATGCTATCTAGGTTGGTCATAGCTTTTCTTCCAAGGAGTAAGCATCTTAATTTCATGGCGTTTAATTTCATGGCTGCAGTCACCATCCACAGTGATTCTGGAGACCAAGATAATAAAGTCTCTCACTATTTCCATTGTTTCCCCATCTATTTGCCATGAAGTGATGGGACCAGATGCCATGATCTTAGTTTTTAGAATGCTCCAATCTTTATTGGAGCATAGCTGGTTTACAATTTGTGTTAGTTTCTGTTGTACAGAAAAGTGATTCACTATATATCCATTCTTTTTAGGCTTCTTTTCCCACATAGGTCATTACAGAGTATTGAATAGTTTCCTATACCATACAGTAGGTTCTTATTAGTTACCTGTTCTACACATGTACTGTGCTTAGTCGCATAGTCATGTCAGACTCTTTGCGACCCCAATGGACTGCAGTCCGCCAGGCTCCTCTGTCCATGGAATTCTCCAGGCAACATACTGGAGTGGGTTGCCATGCCCTCCTCCAGGGGATCTTCCCGACCCAAGGATCGAAACCAAGTCTCCTGCATTGCAAGTGGATTCTTTACCATCTGCGCCATCAGAGAAGTAATGTGTATGTGTCAATCCCAATCTCCCAATCGGCCCACCGCCCCTCCGGCTTTCCCCTTTGGTAACCATAAGTTCATCACCTAGCTGAGTTATTCATCTAATTTAATGCTTGGATTCATAATGAGAACAATCCAAAAGAGAATTCCATGGAAGTCCAGTGCCCCCTGCAGTTGGAAAGCAGAGTCATAACCACTGGACCACTAGGGGATTTGCTTTTGGATTGTTCTCAACATGAGTTCAAGTATTTATTATGCTTTAAATTGGATGAATAACTGTTTAGTGACAAATTCTTTTAAATTTGAAAGCATCTGTAATTCTTCTAGATTCCCTAAACCACTTGCATATTTGAGACATCAAATTAGGATGCAATCATTTTTCACATGAAGGAAATCTTAAAGTTGTATAGGAATTAATTGTGACAGTTATCCACAGATATATTTTAGGCACCATATGCTAAAATTATTATTAACATGCCTTGTCATGTAATTAACAAATGTCCAGAGGCAGAACCAAATTCCTCTATGGACAAAACAAAGGGACAAGTATTATCCAGTTCTACTACAGTTTTCAATATGAAATTAATGTAAAGAAAATCAAGTTCTATTTTGCCATAACTAACATTATATCATTTATTTTTGTTTTAAAACCATGGAAGAATGTTCACATGATTTCCAGTAAAGTCTAAGTGAAAATGAAAACCAGTTTTAAAAACATTCCCCATAAACTGAAAATGTACCTTTTAACTTTAATGGGTAGTATTTCTCATGTCTCTCTTATCTAATAAAACCAGCCCATGTTAACTGCCTACTGTATGCTGGGGAATTTTTAAATCAAGGAAGATACATTAGTTAGGCTTGCTTCAAAGCGGTCATGTTTGGGCTTATTTGCAACATTTTTATCATTAAAATGTTTCACACTGAAACATTTATTTGCTAATGGTAGACAAAAAAGAAAAATTCACAAAACAGTATTCTAAAGAGCATCACAGAGGAATCAAAAGATTGATGGTCTGAGGAACTGAGTTTTGATCCTTACTCTGCCCCCAACTAACTGCTCAGTCTGTTTATATGTGGAAAAGGAGTCAGACAGAGATTTCTCTCTAGTACATGTGTCTTTGATTAGAAACTCAGGTATGAAGTTCTACCAATATTCTGGAGTCAGTTTATGCAGGAACATGTGTGCAGATATGACTTACAATTCATTCTCTCCAGGGGCAAGGAGAACACTTCCAATGCAATGAAATATATCCGTCAATATATACAAAAAATGTGAAAAAAAAGTTATATCTCATCATGTTCTACAATAATGCTGCCCTAGGTACATTCATATCGTGTGAATTTTAGCTGGCATTAATCGTTCTGAATACCTACTCTCCACTCATTTCTAGAATTTAAATCAGCAGTATATCAGGAGGCACATTAAAGAAACCAAACATTCACCTCTATACTTCGACATGTGTAATAGGTCAGCCCTGCAATACAGTTCCATTCTGCGTACACCCTCAGAATAAGAACCTTTAAAATAAATACACACTTGGCAAGCGTTTACAGATAATTCTAATCTTTAGCTGCTCACAAAGCAGGCCCCATCTCCCCTGTGCTTCAGTTAACACTCTCATCATTAATCCCTTCTAACGTCTCTCACAGATGCAGTGGTTTGTTTTTTCCCCACAACTGTAAGTCACTCAGGGCCTCACTTTCCACAGCGAAGGATCAGGTGTCTCAAAGCTCCATAAAAACACACTTCACGAAGGGAATGTTTGTGGTCCACGGACTCTATCCACTTCATCTGAACAGGATCATCTGCCTGTGAGGAAGGGCCATGTGGACGCAGTGTCTTCCACCAGCACCAAGCTGAGTGTGTCCTGCTGTAAGGGAACTCTCCTCTAGCTCCCTCATAGGCCTGCACTTGTGCAAAACCTCCACTGCAAAGACTGTGAGAATTGGCTGAGTGTCATTTGTAGAATTCACTTTATTTACCAAGTAAGAAAATAACTAAGTAGAACAGGAAGTAAAGCCGATAAAAAGAAATCAACATCTTCAAGATTTTTATTACTACCAAGATGCTTCTGTAATACCAGAAAAAAAGACATGTGTCATGACCTACACAAATATTGCAGAAGAGAATTCCTGCTTTCTATTCACTTTACTAAACAAGGATTACTTAGAAGCTGAGAAACAATATAGTACTAAGAGCTATCAGGCAAATAAAATACACAGAATCAACACCACCAGGAGGCCCACTGCAATCACATTTTTGCTCAAGATTTCATCTGAATTTATTCAATCGTAAGGTTAACCTCCCAATGAGTAGGCAAGATTGTAGAATGCTATTGTGTGCTCCCAGCTGATCTGTTCAGCAACTGAGATACTTAAAAATCAAAATAAAATGAGTGTATTCACTCATGCTACTACCCCTGTAGCAAACGTAAACAAATAAGAATTTATACAAATGTGAAATTTACTACTTTATATGAGCTCCAAACGTGGAATAGTCTGTGCTAGAAAAAGAATTCTTCACAAAGCTTTTTAATATTATAAAAACATCACTGATGAAATGAAAGTGAAGTGGCTCAGTCATGTCTGACTCTTTGTGACCACATGGACTGTAGCCCACCAGGCTCCTCCATCCATGGAATTTTCCAAGGCAAGAATACTGGAGTGGGTTGCCATTTCCTTATCCAGGGGATCTTCCCAACCCAGGGATCAAACCCAGGTCTCCCGCATTGCAGGAAGACACTTTGCCATCTGAGCCACCAGGGAAACCCACTGATGAAGTGAAATATTGTAAACCAAGACCTTGAAGGAAAATGGCTTGATTTCATACACAGAGTCTGACTTCCCAGCTCTGGGGTCTGGTGCATGCAGGAGACCTCACCGTTTGCCTCACTGTAAAGCAGACATAACTAACACCGGTATTCCCCTCCCAGGTTGCTTGTGAGGATTTAATCAGGTCACAGATTTAATAACTCAGTGAAAACCCCTGCAGTCTGGATCTCAAGGAAAATCAGCTATTTAACTCTTGAAAAGTCTCTTGCTTGCTCTAAGCCACCACATTCTCATATTTTCTTCCTCCTATCTTCTTCCTTCTCAGCTCCCTATCTGTCTTTGTTTCTTTCCAAACATCAAATGTTGAGAGTTCTCAGATCATCAAGAATTTAGGTGCTCTTCTCACTCTCTCCTTTCCCTAAGGGTTCTAACCTACTCCCATGATTTTAATTACCATCTGGAGGACAAATCCCAAACACATTCCTAATTCAGATCTGAACGCACACCTGCTAAGTCACTGTCCACTTGGATGGCGTGGTGAAACCCTGAGTTCAGTCACTGACCCAAGGCCAAACTCACCATTTCTGCCATTCAAATGTAAATGCTGCCTAAGCCAGTAAGCCGCTGGAAAAAACACGGAACCCTGGGAGTTATCCCTGAAAAGTCGTGTTGCTCCCTTTTCAGTCTGTAACCCATTTCCTACTCTTTTCGTTTTATGTCTGAAATATATTCTGTTGTCTCCACGGCGCCATCCCCTTCTACTAACAATTAACTCCCAAACTGGTTTCGCTCAAACAGTCCCCCCTCCTCCAGTCCCACCAGAGTGATATTTCAAGTGCAGGTACAATCGCTCCTCTACCTACATTTCTTTACATGATCAGTGGATAAGTAAAACAGAATAAGGAGTAAACACTGTGAACCACTAACAAGGTGTGCATATGTCCTCCATCCCCACGGTCCTCTATGTTCCAAATGCATGACAACGTTTTACTCTAAAATGCCAGGCTCTCTCCTTCTTCAAGGCCTTCATTCACATCCACCCTGTTCCCTCTTCGGGAATGTGAAAAGGGGCCCTCCCTTCCCCTGCCTGTATCCCCATTCCCAGCTGTTTCTTTCCTATCACTCAGCTCTCAGTTTAACCAATACTTCCTCCAGAAGGCATTGCCTGGTTCTCTGGACAAGGTCAGTTCCATTAATTATGTTCTCACAAAGCACCACGTACTTCTGCTCCACAACCCTCAGGGCATTTGTAAACACACAGAAGATAACAACTGACACCAGAACAGGGAGCTCCTCTGTCCTGCTTACAGTTGCACCCCTTAATCTCATCAAACGCCCTAAGTGGGCCACAGAGATACTGACAGACGTTTGCTGAATTAATGAACACACAATGGTTCTGGTTTCATTCTTGACTCGATAACGGTTCATAATTGGTGGGTAAGCGCACATAAAACTCTAACTCAAGGCAGACTGTGATAGCTTTTCACAGGAAATAAACATAGAGATTACTTGATCCTCTAAGAAAAAAAATCAATTCTGGAAGGGAACAGACGTATAGGGAAAGACCCATGTAAAGGAAGGCTTCTTTCTGGTGCAGAGATATGAAACAAGCCATGGAGAGCTAGCAAGACTTCAACAAGTAGGAAATATTCCAAGGAGGGGAAAAATTTCAGACAGAAGGGAGAAGGATAGAAGGAGAAATATTTCTGCAGGAGAATGAAAACACTGCTCAAAGGAGAAAAGGGTTTGTCATTGATTGGAAAACCGAAACAGAGAAAGGATGGGGGGAGTATGACAGATGATGAATTCTGGTTTAGAAACTCAAATTTTAAGTCCTTACATGATGTTGAAAATGTAGTTAAACATGGAACTAGGAAAGAAGTTACCAGTAAATTTCAGAAATTATTAGGCTCATAAAAATTTTAATTGATCCATAAGGAATTAAACATTAATGCAGAGGCATGACAAAGATGTCTAAAGTTATCCACAAACACATATTTTTATGAAGAATAAAAAATACAAAAAAATAAAAGCAATTTTATAATTACTGCCTCAATTTTCAACATACATACCTAATTTTTATTTTATATAGGTGTTAGGGATACTTACCGTATTTTTGCAAAATGATTTTACCCTCTTTAAAACTACTAATGTCCTACCATTGTTGGGATGGAAGAAACTCACTTATACTGACTTTTTCTCTATTCAGTAGGAGAATAATATCTTTCTTCTGTTTAAAAGAATTCCAGTCTTTGTAATAGGCTCTGTGCAAAAATTTTAAATGACGTACAGAATTTTTAAAAGGTCACTCTAATTTCAAAAATGTTAACATCTGAAATTACATCTATTATCTTTAATTATCAAGAGAATATATGAAGAATAATAAAATGTAATACTTACTTTTGCTGCACCTATTTGTTCTTTGCGAAATTTCTCAAGTGGTGCAATTAATACATCATTAGCATTTTGAATCTGAAATTAAAAATACAAATACATTAATTTCTGTATAATTTATGTAAACAATGTTGAAAAAAAGATATGTCCCTTATTCCACTTACTTAAATAAATGGTTTTTTGTTCCCTTTTGCTTCTATAAATGAAATAAAAAATACCTCATGCATGTCATATAGTCTTTTCCTACTTTATAATTAAATTTTCACAAATTATTTCACTTGTGAATAATGTGAAAACAAGTACACATGGCGAGATCTTAAATATTTAAACTTCATATTCTAAAATTTAACTACACATCAGACATTAAATTTTAAGATACCTTTAGTTATACTGGTTTAATGTAGTCAGTTCAAGCATCATTTGAAAATTGAGCCATATAAAAGCTTTTCATCTTGCCGCTAGAATATTGTAATTGTACAGCTGCAAGATAAAATCAAGCTTATTTTTTCCCTATTTAATTAGATTCCTTACACTTGGGCATTGCCTGCATGTTCTCATAATATTTCCATCCACACTAAAACAGTAACTGATTTTATTTCAATGAACAATGTTTTAGCCCAAAACTCCAAACTGGTTTCACTTAAACTTTCAAACAGATAAATCTTTAAATTGATCTGTACAAATACTGTGAGGGGTTTCAAGCTGGGTCAGGGGCAGTGACTGGATACAGAAGACATATTTCTAAGGGAAGCAACATGCTGGAAGGAAATCTTGATTTTTTAAAAAATCACTTTAAAAAGCATTAACATTAAACACAGGAACTTAAATGTTTTCATGACAAAAAGAAATAATAATGTGACAAGATGGAAATATTAGCTAATGTCATGATATTAACCATTTTGCAATATATAAATGCATCAAACCAACATATTGTACAATTGAAACTTCCATAATGAGAATTATATACCAATAAAGTTGAGGGGGGGAGGGGGAAGGTAGGCCCAGTTAACAAAATTATCATTCATTCTACCACTGTGATAATACTATGACCTATTACATAGTTAGCAAATGCAAGATGAAGAGAAAAATCTATTTTTCAAATAAGTCACTATTTTAAAATAGGTTAAAGCATATATAGGAGCTCCTTATATTCTTCTTACAATTTAAAATAAGTTTGACATTATATCACAATTTTAAAATTTCAATAAATGGGTTTTACTTTCAATTATTTTCACTAAGGAGAAGGCAATGGCAACCCACTCCAGTGTTCTTGCCTGGAGAATCCCAGGGATGGGGTTCTGCTGGGCTGAACCTGGTGGACTGCTATCTATGGGGTCACACAGAGTCAGAAACAACTGAAGCAACTTAGCAGCAGCAGCAGCATTTTTACTAAACTGGTTATTTCCTAGTCGAGCTTTATTTCTTAAATTCCATAATCTAACACACAAAGACCGTATTCACAAAAATAAAAACTAAATAATGCTTCCCATGATTCTGTCATTTTCCAATTTGTAGGAAGCTGAGACGACCTCTTGAAAAAAGTACCTAATCCTCCATTGTGGAAACATACAAAGTAGATCAATACTCAAAATCCTTCCCAAGGTGTTAAGAGTCACCACAGATACCTCTGACACCCATCACCTACCTCCTATCTGTGAGCTTGGACAGGCATTCATCCAGATACACTGAGCAGGCATTTTACTACAGAGAGATAACTGTAAACAGTAGCAAAGTAGCTCACTTTTAATTCTCCCTCTCTAAATCCTCTTTGTCCCGGTGAAACTCCAAATACACTGAAACACACACATATGTATTTCTCCAGATCTTACAGAGATAATAAAGAATGGATTCTGCCTTTAAAGTTCACACAAGGAAAGACAGTGTCATGGACACTTGAGTGTAATTTGGAAAAACAGCAACAATAAAGGCCAACAGTTACCGAATGTCTGCCTTATGCTGGAAACCAGCATGACCTCATATATTTAAAGGTAATGGTCTTAAACAAAGGGATATTTCTCAAGTGGTGAAAACGCAACAATGAGGTTGAATAAGAAGATATACAGCACAACGCTTAAGTACATGTATTTAAAATCAAGAATGGCTGACTTTCAACCCAATTCCATAGCTTATGAACTGCTATTTAAACATTCTGATCACCAGCTGTAACACCTAACAACTTGATTTTAAGGATGAAGATAATGAATGTAAAACACTTAGTTCTGTGCCTTACATCCAGAAAGTACTCAAAATTTAGTTTTTAATATCTCCAAATAAACATATATAACATATGTCCATCTGTAATGATATACCTGATACACTTCTATACCCGAATCTTCTACACTACCCTTTTGGTTGAAGTACCTCTATGTGCACATTCTGAGAAGGTATTTTCCTATGAAAGTCACAAAAGACAGATGGCCTAGACATTCCCACATTCAATCACCAGGTGCTTTTACATATGTGCCAAGCACACTACTGAGCTATGTGGGAAGGGAAAAAATTAAGGCACGGGCTATATATCTTCTAGAAAGCTGATGCCTACTTATGAAAAGGGGAAAAAAAATATTCATTCAACAAGTATTTAATGTCATAAAGTCCTGCTAAAATTTTCAGAATATTTGAGACAAAACTGATCACAGTACGTTGAGAATAGTTACACGATTAACTGTGCAGAATTTATCACAAACACATCAGAATTTTGACAACAGAAAAGATCCATGAGAACTAAATAAGTCAAGGTAGTATTTGAATAGTGGAGGTGAACAGGAAGTGGATATGAACTGGATACACCAAAGAGAAAAAATACCCTAGGAACAGGCATCACCATAAAAGAGGCAAGAGAGAGAATTATGCAAATGGCATGTGGGAAGGGGACAGAGGGTGCAGCGCAGGGAAAAATAGAAGCATTTACTACACGTTCATTAACAGTCCACCCCAATTGTGAGTGCACCAACCAAGTTACAGGCCTAAAAAAAAATGGAAATGGCACGGTGAATATAAAGTATGTTGAAAAGTTTTGGCACACAGCAGCTTCCATGTGTTATTAGCTAATAAAATCATCTAACTGGAGAAAAGTGTGTAATTACTATTAGAAAATTTAACTGCAGTAAGGAAAGGATACCCATAATCTAAAAGTAACCTGAACATGGAAATCACTGCTGGTTCCTAAAAAGAGGATTAATGTAAAACCTTGTTCTAGGAAGTAATATGCAGGATACTTTGAGAATGAAGAGATAAGGACAAGACATGCCAGTTGAATGGCTGGGAGAAGAACGCAGGTTTGAAGAGACGACCAGGTCAGAGGCCTGCGGCGTTGACAGACTGGGAGCAGGAACTGCAGAGGCGGAGGAATCAAAGGCGACACTAACTTTCAGCTTCAGGCACTGGAACTCCAGCATAACTGTAAGAACTGGGGTAAACGAGGTAGGGAGTGGATCTGGTAGAGAAAGAATAACGACAATGAATTTCACTTTGCACCTATTACTTTTGATGCCATGAAAGATTCACAGAAATATCGTAGCAGAGTATCCCACTTCAAAACATGGGACTAGTCAATACGAATGAAATGTTTTTTTATTGGGAAAGACAAGAAAAGAGAGTGGATGGCGGATCCATGTTCTAAGACGCTAGCACTCACATTCATATCCAATAGTTTAAATCTCTGCCACAGCTATTCTCTGGCTGTTACGTAAATATGGCCTGGGAATAAAACAAAACGTGAGAATATAAACTTGAGCCAAATGTGATAATTAACAACCACTCAGTGGGGCAAGTATTACTTCCTATCTCTAGTTCTTCCATATTTCTTCATCTCTTTCTTTTGTTTTTGGACTTGCTCGATTTTTTTTCTTTCTTCCCCCTGCTTTCATTCTATTAATGTGAAACTGAAGGAATAAAAACATAAGTTCCAGAGGTACTAAACAGAAAAAAAAAAAAAAAGAAGGGGAAGAAAAACATCCAACAGAGTGATAGAGATAACAAGAGATATGATTTGTTGAGTGTTTAATGCGTGCCAAGTACTATGCTAAGCCCTTCACAATATCTAGATTAAAGTTGATTTCATATGAGTAATGAAGTTCAAAATATAACAATCATCTGGAATATATTAAGAATGTGAATGCTGAAGTTAGACCCTGTTCCATTTCGAATCTCAGCACCTAAACTGCTAAGACTCAATGCCTTCATCTCGGTATCTCTTAAGAATTTCATAAAAATCAAAGGAAAAATACACATATTTAAAAAAATCACAAGCATAGATTTGGCATATGGCAGGCTTTCAATAAATGTTTGTTTCATCACAGAATTTACAATGTCAACTATTGAGTTCAGAGTCATCCTCAGCGGTCTGAGAATTTCCAAGATGATTTAAAAGGTAGTTATTCAAAAGGGAGAAATTGAAATCCAAATAAATTTAACAGAAACATTTTCAGAGTACCCATCTGCAGTGGTAGATAACAGGAACCTACATTTTCCCATAAACCATAATGACATATGTGTGGCTTTACATCTGACATATGATGCTTTTCTTGTATGCAGTCAATGGGCTGCTGTTCACAATATGTGGATCCAAATTCAAGAGATCAAAATGGAAACACCAACACTCAAAGGGTGCAAAGTGGATTTATAACCCAACTGTCTGCTCCTGACTCTCGGCTTTGAACACCCTTCACGGGACGAATGCCTTTTATCCCAACACACTGGTCAATCACACAGGTGAAATTCTCCAATTCTGACGTAATCCAAGTGTGAAGTAAAGAAGGTATTTAAAATTTAGGTAGGCTTAAAAGAGCTACTGTTACAACTGAATAGAAAATAACATACAGAATGCTAAGAAACCATAATTAAAAATCTGAATCCGGGCTACAACACTGGTGACACTCTCAAGAGTGTGTCACACTTAAAGAGCAATTGCATTGCTTTTTAAATTGCTAGAGAAATGCAATTCTGGCTCACATGGAACTCTTTCTCCTCAAATTTATACAGGGGGTTTGATAAAACTCCTTACAAAAGGTAATACTAGAGGATGGGGTGGGGGGTAGGGCATGGAACCAAGTCACAGAGTTCAGGAGATTCAAACTTCCATAATATTTCTGGAATGTGTTACTTTGTATGACCTCACTAAGAGGCTTTAGGAAAAATACAAATGCAATTTTAATGCTCTCCCTAGATATTGATAAGATAAATTTTTGAAAAGGTCATATTTCAGTAATTAAGGGTTAACTATTTTATAGTTTTTAACCATTATCTACACCTTGGTTTTAAAAAACTTATTTTTGTAAGTACTGGTCCATTTTTAAATTCAAAAATAATCACAGCTATTTCACTTATTTTCCGCATCAGAGAAGCAAATCTAATATTGGGTAATAAGCCTTTACAATACTGCATTTCCTGGGTAGACACACTTTGACTGTGGGTGTATTACATTAAAACCAGGCAATTCAGCTTCCTGTTGCTTTTTTTATTTTGCTATTTCAAGTGATTCTAATAAACAGCCACAAGGGAGTGCTCATAAATCGCTCAAAAGTAATGGTTAGAAAATGTTTTTATGTGGTTAGAAGAATCATTATCCAAACACGTTTGGGTTTTTTTCTCTCCAAGTACACATGAATTATAATTTTCTACAGACCATGAATTTTCAAAAGCTATATCCTATAGGAATTTTCAATGCTTGTTTTCCACTGCAGAGACCCTTACCATAACTTGTCTGTCCAAGGAAGTGAGTAGTGATGGAATAAAACAAATCTGAAAAGTAATTCTTCTTACACTTTTACTTTCTCTTCCCCTTCGAGGTCTTGGTTAAACTTGACTGTTGTTGGTACCAGTCAGAGCTCATCACAAATCAATGATTACAGTATCCTACCAAGATGTAAGATAATTCTCTACCTCTAAAAGCTCTGAAAGACTCCAGGTTTTGAAGAGATTGGGGCTTCCCTGGTGGCTCAGATGATGAAGAATCTGCCTGCCATGCAGAAGACCTGGGTTCAGTCCCTGGGTTGGGAAGATCCCCTGGAGAAGGAAATGGCAACCCACTCCAGTATTCTTACCTAGAGAATTCCATGGACAGAGGAGCCTGGCGGGCTATGGTCCATGGAGTCGCAAAGAATGGAACTCAACTGCACAACTAATACTTTTGAAGAGATTTAATGATTTTCTGCAGTGCTATCAAAGCAACTGTTTCAGAAGGCTACAAAGAACAAGCTATTTATAGAAATAAAACATGGATGATGTAGCTCGCTGCAAAAACAATTTCCTGTTGAGATGGCTATTATAATCAATCCACAAAGTGAAAATATCACAAAGGTATGTATACTGAGTAGACTGAACACAATCAATATGGAAGACACCTATGAACAGGCTGAGGTAAGACTGGCTCATGGTCTCACTGGTATTTATAACTGGGGAAGTCAGAGCAGAGTCCTTGGGATTACAAGCAAGTGTCTCTTCGCTGCCTGTTCCAACCCCCTGTCCTATTCCCGCCCCCCTTTTGGATAAAGCTATGGCATGTGGTCTTGGGATAGCCTGAGTTTCACTCCTAGATACTGGTTAAGTTAGCTCTCCACAACCTCACAAGAGGCTAAGTCAGTAAACCCACAGTTTTTCTAGTTGTCACGTGCATGCATGCTCAGTCATGCTTTGCAACCCCACGGACTGTAGCCCACCAGGCTCCTCTGTCCATGGGATTTTCCGAGCAAGCACACTGGAGCAGGTTGCCATTTCTTCTCCAGGGGATATTCCAGACCTAGGGATCGAACCCACGTCTCCTGCGTCTCCTGCATTGGCAGACAGGTTCTTTACCACTGCACCACCTGGGAAGCCTTGAGCGTTTCTAAACTAGAACTCAAAACCCAATCTCACAGAAAGTGTGGAGGACAGACATATGAACAAGACCTTCATATAATAAGTAATATGAAGTAAAAACTAAATGTATTTTACTTTCTATCCTTTAATGTAAATAGCAACATACTCTGAAAAACCATGCCTTCATCTTTTGAAAACATGTAAGGTTATCCGGCTACCGCAATAATCCATTAAACTTCTACTTGAATGTCACTTATTACTTCAATATTGGATGTTTTGATTCTACTTATTAAGTCAGTGTTCTATGATGAATCCTACTTCATTGGATTTCATCTATTTAGATCCAACTCACTTATATTTAATATTAGTTTCACCTTTACTTCTACCAGTAATAATACTTATAGGAATATATTTAGAAAAAGAAATTTAAGTTTTTGGAGAATGATGCTATAGTAATCCCATTTTTTATTTCAGAAGATAAGTAAATGTATACTCTCTAGGGAAGTACATGGGTTTGTATTTAATTCTTGAATTATCCCATGAAAATTGTTTAATTTTGGTCAAATTACTCAAACACTCCATGTCTGTTTCCTTTCTGTAAAGATGAAAATATGCCTTTATCTCATAGCCTGTTTACAAAAATTTTTACATTTTATATATAATGATCATAAGAGTCTATTAATACAAAGTTGTACTTTCTTCTTAACTAAATTCATCCTGTTTGAGTAGGTTAACTGTAAAACAATAATATATTTTTTAAATGACTTAGGAATTTGCTACTGGATTTTCCTATATTAATAAAAGAGTGAAATCTTACCAGCAGGTATTGGATGCCAAGACTTCGTAAATGGAACATGGTGGCTAGTAGGCTAAATGGCAACCTCTCTGCTTCTACAGCTTATGACTGTCTTGAATATAACTCAAAGTAAAGTTAGCTATTTTTTAATAAAAAACCATCTATACTCATAAGACAAGGGAGCAGAAAAGCATTCATCCAAGAAGAAATTGACCATTTTCATAGCATAGCTGAGAAAGTAGAAGAGAGGGGTAAATTGCAAAATTTCATACAATCCACTGTGATCTAATAGTGTCATAACTCTAGGTTGTACCAAATGAAATTCTCTGAATATTGATTTATCTGGACTAGAAAGGTAAGTTATTTTTCTTAGATTTTTTTTGTTGCTCTTAAACTACTTTTGCTTTATTCTTTCTTATCCAGCAATCTCTAACGGCAGATTAAACCAAAGATACTTTTAAAGTTTTCAAGCATTGTAGAAAACATCTGTAAACAACAGGTCTAACCATAACATATGCCTCCTCACAAACTTGTGTCTACTTATTGCCATCCTAATTACCACATTTATAACTATCATGTGAAAGTCACTCAGTCGTGTCTGACTCTTTGCAACTCCATGGACTATACCCTCCATGGGATTCTCCAGGCCAGAATACTGGAGTGGGTTAGCCTTTCCCTTCTCCAGGGGATCCTCCTGACCCAGGAATTAAACTGTTGTCTCCTGCATTGCAGGCGGATTCTTTACCAACTGAGCTATCAGGGAAGCCCATAATGGAGGCTTAAAAAAACAGCAGAAAAGGTCAAACTATATTTCAACTTTAAATAACAGATATATGAAGGATACAATTAAAACTGACATCTTAAAAATTACTTAAAACAATTACTCCAAACATCTTGCACATATGTTCATTGTAACAAATACTTTCCTTTTGATTTTGACCAAAAAGTATGCACTTAGGAAAACACTCCTATAGAATATATGACCACATTACCTCAAAGGTCATACAAGGAAAATGTTGAGGTTAAACCTACCTTTTAGAACCAGTCTCCAAATAATGCAAGAAATACTGCCACCTCAGTTGTTACAAGGTATTAAATAACTACTCTGCACTCCCCACTAGGTGAAAACATTATGCACAGAAACTGGTGGAGTTACTTCTGCAGTCCTCTACCTTTGGACATTCTCAGGAAACCCCATCATCCCCTCAATTTGTGTGCCTCCAGTGGCATTGGTATTAAATTTCTATGATGCCCTCATGTTTCTCAAGCCTATAAGAGATGACCAAAGATTTTCCTATAAGACAGTTTTCCCGTGTATATCAGTGTCCTCCTGCTGATGCAGACATACCTCTCCCCCTCTCCCCTACTTTAAAAATCAGTAACCCTGTATATCCCGAGCTGCACCAATTATAGCCACAAGGAAGATTTTTTTTTTTCCAGGTTTTATCCCAGAGTTTAGAGAAGTCAAAGTGGCTTCAAGTAAGGGGTCAGGGGGAAGGAGCCTCAACAAATTGACTATTTATGTAACTCCATGTCTATCACCTCCTCCTCTTTTTTTTTATTTTATTTATTTTTTCAGTGGGTTTTGTCATACATTGACATGAATCAGCAATAGATTTACACGTATTCCCCATCCCGATCCCCCCTCCCACCTCCCTCTCCTAATGCTACTTCTTCTTGCTAATTTTCCTCTGCCCTTCTAAGTAGTCACTACGAAAAACATCTTTCGAGAGAGAAATTAGAATCATGTGTTTTTTTTAAAGGCGTGTTTGTGAATTCAAGGAAAATTCCAATAGAAGTTTATAAAAATTTATAAAAGAAATGAAAATTCATTAAACAAAGTCAGTTAATTTATGACAGTTATATTTTAGTAGCTGGATCTTAATGTATTTTAATTATAATTGCTCCATATTTATGTAATGGCAGACTGTCAGACCCTTAAGAAAGATTTAAGATATCCCAATGTATATGCAATTCCTTAAATTTCTTATTGCAGCTTTTGCAATCACAGGAGGGTTGGAAGAGAAGAGAAGGCCAGGACAGAGGACAGAGGGAGGAAGGAGTTTTTCTCTGGACAGAGATTCATCTAAACAAAGCTGAGACTGACCTAACCAAAACAAGTAGCAACTGAGCAAGCTCAGGAAGGTGGGCGGGGGTGAGTGCTGTGCTGGGCGGGGGTGCTGGGAAGGCTCACAGTGGCTCCCGGGGTCACTATGAGGCATCTCTTCCCAGCCTACATTCAGCAACTTGGGCCAAATTCAGCTGAGGTAAAGATTTCTACACCTCGGAAATAGGCCAGCATTACACACCAGGGTTTATACACACGCACACACACAGCGCTCCCCAAGAGCTGGCAGTTTACTTTTTAACCACACCTCACTGCTTCAGAGCTAACCGTGTATTGGGAAGGCACTAATACTAAACCATAAACAACGGTAAAGAATGCTAACTATACAAGAGTCCTTTCATCTAGTTATTAAAGCATCTCTTTAAAACATGTATCTGTGGGCTTAAAACAGTACCAACTTAGTATGTCTTTCTCAGCACCTAAAAGTTTGAACTCAGTTGTACTTCCCTACACTTAAACTTACTTTTACACAAAACAAGGATTTTGTATTTCCTGGCTTCCATAGTGACAGGAAGTTTCTGTAGTGCTGATTTAATCGATTTTGAAGCTAAACCTGGACACTGCAGGCTGATCACAAGATGTTGGCTCTAAACATCTCTTGCCAGGAAGAACGACAGCACTCATGCTGCAGGTTATTCATACATCTACCTTCCGGCCCTGTAAAGGTAGAGATAATGTCTTATTGAATTTTGAATAGTCATTGCCTAGCAAAGTGCTTTTGCCATAGTGGAAATTCAACACACTACTGCTAAATTAGTAAAGTTATTTACAGTAGCCATAATTGGTACCTGCATGAATTACTGTAACAAACACTGTTCCTCATAATATTACTGTGGATGACAACCTGCCTATAGGAAACTAAGTATTTCTGAAAATAAGAAAAGTATTTTATAAAATATACTTTTGATATATGCTATATAACATAGGTAGCAATCTATAATGATACAGGTAGCAATCTGAAACTAAGCTAATCAATATTATCTTTAGAAAAAAATTCAGTCACAAAAAAAAAACAACCATTAATTTACAATGACTTCTACTACATTCACACAAAGGTCTTCACTTATAAATCAGTTTTGCAAAAAAATAAAGCAATATTATGCTTCAAGTCAAAATGCCACAGAGGGAAGATTATTATCATACAAACTGCCATAGTGGGTTAAAATGGAAGGAGCAGTAACTCCCTGAAATAAGATATGCACACCACCATCCAAATTCTTTCTGCTCCTCCATCCTTAAGGCTGGCTACACTGTTGTGATGAACTGAAAACTTGAGAAGGAAAATCACATGGCTCTGTAAGATTTTAGCTGGAAACCAGAACAGGGCTCTGAGCAGGGGAGTTACCTACGGAACACAGGCTGAAAGCATGGAGGAGGAAAGCAAGCAGGTCAGAGCCATCGGACAAAGGCTGGGAAAATGCATTCTGCAGTACACACATACAGTAGTTCAGTAACAGAACCATCAGACAAAGGCTGGGAAAATGCATTCTATGCTACACACGTACAGTAGTTCAGTAACAGAACCATCAGACAAAGGCTGGGAAAATGCATTCTATGCTACACACGTACAGTAGTTCTGTGACAGAACCATCAGACAAAGGCTGGGAAAATGCATTCTACAGTACACACATACAGTAGTTCAGTAACAGAACCATCAGACAAAGGCTGGGAAAATGCATTCTATGCTACACACGTACAGTAGTTCTGTGACAGAACCATCAGACAAAGGCTGGGAAAATGCATTCTACAGTACACATGTACAGTAGTTCAGTAACAGAACCATCAGACAAAGGCTGGGAAAATGCATTCTATGCTACACACATACAGTAGTTCAGTAACAGAACCATCAGACAAAGGCTGGGAAAATGCATTCTATGCTACACACATACAGTAGTTCAGTAACAGAACCATCAGACAAAGGCTGGGAAAATGCATTCTATAGTACACACGTACAGTAGTTCCGTAACAGAACCATCGGACAAGGGCTGGGAAAATGCATTCTACAGTACCCATGTACAGTAGTTCCGTAGCAGAACCATCAGACAAAGGCTGGGAAAATGCATTCTACAGTACACATGTACAGTAGTTCTGTAGCAGAACCATCGGACAAAGACTGGGAAAATGCATTCTACAGTACACATGTACGGTAGTTCAGTAGCAGAACCATCGGACAAAGACTGGGAAAATGCATTCTACAGTACACATGTACAGTAGTTCCGTAACAGAACCATCGGACAAAGGCTGGGAAAATGCATTCTATGCTACACACATACAGTAGTTCAGTAACAGAACCATCAGACAAAGGCTGGGAAAATGTATTCTACAGTACACACGTACGGTAGTTCCCTAACAGAACCATTGGACAAGGGCTGGGAAAATGCATTCTACAGTACACACGTACAGTAGTTCAGTAACAGAACCATCAGACAAAGGCTGGGAAAATGCATTCTACAGTACCCATGTACAGTAGTTCCGTAACAGAACCATCGGACAAAGGCTGGGAAAATGCATTCTACAGTACACACATACAGTAGTTCAGTAACACAACCATCAGACAAAGGCTGGGAAAATGCATTCTACATATACATGTACGTAGTTCAGTAACACTGACTATGGGCCCAGGGGATTCTCCTTCAGTCCTCACGATAGCTTCCTAAAGAAAGTACTATTATTATTCCCATTTTGTAGTTAAGGAAACTGAGATCCAGAGAGACTAAGTAACTCAAGTAAAGTCACAAATAGCTGGTATGTGCCAGGACCACACCATGAACCCAAGTAGTCTAACTATATATACCATATTGCACACTCTCAGACGATAAGAATACACTGCATGACCAAAAATAAGTCTTGCCCCCAAACAAAGTTATGTGATATATGAGAAGGCTATCACTAAACAAAGGAAAACCTGAAAAAAGGACTATAGTATTACAATGATAAGATGATTATTTTCCTGTTTACTAATTTATAAATGCTGAAATGTACATACATTATTTTCTCTATTCCATATCTTTTTTGGAAAATGAAACATGCTTTCTATTGCATCCCCAAATAATTTCATTGTTGCGCTGATGTCATATTTAACTGTGTGTGATAAAAGGTCAAGCTAAGTTGAATAATGAAGATTTTCTTGGCTCTTGAAATGCTAAGTTATAATAATGTAATGGTGAGATAAGAATCAGCATAGACACAGGGAAGATTAGGAAGAGATTATTGCAATTTTTAACTTAAAATAGGAGCATTTCTCCCACATAATTCTACCCAACTAAAGTTTAGGAAATGAGAAAAAAGGAGTATTCATTCAGAAACATAACCACAATAGTACTGCCTCTTCCTAGTTCACTTTCCCTGGTATAACACTTACTTGGGATGTTTATGTCACATACTATCTTGATATAAATAAATACAGGAAACATTGTAACTGGGACTTGTACAGTTCAGAAAAAAAAAAAACAGCACCAGAAGCTCATACACACCCAGAGTATCTTTCCTATAACTACCACTGTAGCAACTGCTTGTATGTGAATATTTTAAGGATCTCTGGGGGCTGGGGGAAGAGAAGATAATCTTTCGAAATAAATAATTCCTTAATTGAATAAACCAACAAACTGAATCACGGTGTTGTTAAAAATAAAACTGGGAAAAAAAATGGATTAAAAGAGAAACCTTCAGAGCTTTAATACAGAATTACAGAAGTCCATGAGTACCCAAAAGTTATCTAGGTCCTACAATTTAGCAAGCAAGAGATATGATTTATTTTGCAAACATTTTCTTTTAAACTTTCCCAGGCATCTGAGCACAGGCTCTTAGTCATAGCTAAGAATTACTTCTCAAATAAGTTCCATATGTTATAACTCTCGTTCCTGGTCTTTTCCAAAGCCAGATCTGGTCATAAACTATGAGCTAGTTTACCACACTGTACAGCTGTCAAAAACTTTTCTTACCCAATGAAGCAAAGAACCTCACTCAGCCTTTTCTGTGAGGTCTTATATCATGTGAAATATGAGGGATACGTCAATACTAGAGAAATTCTTCTTTACTACACACGACAAACATTAAAAAAAAATACATTTTTCCTTATCTGTGAAAAGGAAGTCCCAATAGAAAACACAATCATTTAATAAATCATTAACATCTGACCTCTTTGGGGTTTACCCTCAGGCTATGGCCTGAATTACATTCAGTTCATATAACTGGGTAAAAGGATGTTAAGATTCTTTTCCAGAAAATCAAGCTTGTAATTACTTTCCTTACTGACAGCAGGAGACAGCCTGAGACCTGCAGATTCTAGAGCATTCAAGATGTCACATAGAACCTGATACAACACAGAGCAGTAACGCTGTTAGGAGACACCTGAAAAGACACGGGAAAAAAATCTCTTGCTTCTCTCGTCTTCTGTTCCCTCTTAAAAAAATTAAGAGATAGTATATTTTGTGGAGAACAAAAGTTTGCACCCACCCCAGATGCCTAGTTTTGACAAACAAGAAGACAGATGCTGCTGGTAAAACCTGACTTATCTCAATATAGCCCACGTCTCCAAACCGGAGCCTTATGAAACAAGCCCCATGACTGTGACTGCAGACAGTTGCATCCTGTTTGTAACTTTCTAGTTTTAGTAATTCCTAACACAGTCCAGTGTATGACTAGAGTCAAGGCATACTTTAATGATTCTAAAAATTAATGAACCTGAAAGTGCTGGATGAGAAAATGCATTGTCAGATAATTTAGGAATATGATAAAGCTGAATGTTACAACCATCAGGAGAAAAACAGCTTTGCATATACCAACATAAAGACACAAAGCTAATGAACTCAGTACCCAACTCTACCCCATCCCTGCTAAGCCTACCATCGTGAGATCATCTTGGTATATCTTCAGGTCATCTTCAAAGGCCTTTTCACCTCATCAGCTTTCAAGAATGCCCTTGCAGAGTAAAGGGAGCAGACAGACTCAACTAACTTACCTTTACTCACATTGCAAGATAAAACTACATCCTATCCATGGATGACCTAGTGTAGTTTCACGCCTCAAACATTATAAGAAGAAAGAAAGTGAAAGTGAAGTCCCTCAGTCGTGTTTGACTCTTTGCAACCCCATGGACTGCAGCCTACCAGGCTCCTCCATCCATGGGATTTTCCAGGCAAGAGCACTGGAGTGGGTTTCCATTTCCTTCTCCAGGGGATCTTCCCAACCCAGGGATTGAACCCGGGTCTCCTGCACTGCAGGCAGACGCTTTACCATCTGAGCCACCTGGGAAGCCCATGACTTATAAATCTTTTCTTCAGCTCAGACATTTCTGCTAAACGCCCTCTCTGTAAACCAAGTGTCTGCCCCATTCCCATAGGTACCTCAAAACACATCCTCAAGACAGGGTCCAGTCTACGCTACTCTCCATTTGTCTCCTCTCAGAGAAGGGCACCAAATTCACCCTGCTGCTCCATGACCCCAGCCTGCAGCCTCCTCACCTTCCACATCCAATCCACGGTCTCCACGGCCTTAGCAAGCATCCCATCACCTCTTTCCAAGATGACAGCAACATCTACCTTAAACATCTCTCAGCCCCAGTACTGAAATCCTCTCATATTTAATTTCCCACACAACTGTCAGGATGGTCTCTACAAATTAAAAGATGAGTATGTTAATTTCCAGCTTGTATCATCTCTCCACAACCTTCAATATGAAAGACCTTTCTTTAGCATACCATCCCAAGTTCCTTAAGGAAGGGGCCCCTCCCAAGCTGCTAATGACCTTGTCTGCTGCGACTCCCCCACAGGAAGTCTCCTCTTTACCACACAGCATGACTTCCAAGCCCTAGATCACACTGTGACCTCTTCCAAACTTATCTTTCCCCAGTTTACCCATTCCATTCTCTATCTAAACGTCTCTCACGTATCCTTTAAACCTCAGCCCAAGTGCCACCTCCTAGGTAAGCTTTCCCTAATATTCCCAAGTGTAAGGTGTCTTGTTTTGTTTTATTGAAGTATAGTTGATTTATAATGTTGTGGTGGTTTCAAATGTACAGCACAGTGATTCAATTAGACCCACACACACACATACAGACACACACATTCTTTTTCACATTCTTTCCCCTTACAGGTTATTACGAAACATTGAGTTAGTTCCCTATGCTATACAGTAGATCCTTGTTGGTTATCTATTTTATATGTATGAGTGTGTATGTGTTAATCCCAAGCTCCTAATTTACCCCACCTTTTCCATTTTGGTAACCACAAGTTTGTTTTCTAAGTCTGTGGGTCTATTTCTGTTTTGTAATAAGTTTGTTTGGACTATTGTTTAGATTCTGCATATAAGTAATATTATACGGGATTAGTCTGTGTCTGGCTTACTTCACTTGGTGTGATAATCTCTAGGTCCATCCATGTTGCAGCAAATGGTATTATTTCATTCTTTTTTAGGGCTGAATAACATTCCACTGTGGACTTTAAGGACCTTCTTCCAACTCCTGGAGGACTGTGATCCTACACTGTCTCACCAGATCACAGAACACTGCAGGCCACCCTGGGCCAGTCTGTCTTCTCCGCCAAATTATGAGTATTTCTGAGAAAACGCCTGTGCCTCCAGCTTTCCCTTGTGTATCCTCCACATCCTAGAGTAGCATCTGAGGCATACTGTCACAGGCCAAAAAACATTTCCTGGTACAAGCTCATTGGCTGCAAGCAGGGATGGGGGAGCAGGTGGGGAAAGGGAGTGGAAGTTAGCAAATGAAAAATGCCAAGATCAAACTGAAGTAAGATGAACAAGCCTGGACTTCGTGTTGACACAGACTGTTATTTTCCTATTTATAGACTAGTTTTGATCTGAAATAATAATTTATGCACTCTTATACTAGTTGAGTGTGAACTAGTGACACTAATGAAGAAGCAGAAAATGGAAGTAAATGGAAATCAGTATTAAAGACCCCCCACCCTTGTCTCTTTTGGGAGAAGGAGGATTTTAACAGATATGAAGGTAACCCACCTTCTACTTGGACTGCAAGGAGACGAAACCAGTCAATCCTAAAGGAAATCAATTCTGAATATTCTTTGGAAGGACTGATGCTGAGGTTGAAGCTCCAATACTTTGGCCACCTGATGGGACAAGCCAACTCATTAGAAAAGACTCTGATGCTGGGAAGGGCTTCCCTTGTGGCTCAGATAATAAAGAATCCACCTGCAATGTGGGTGACCTGGGTTAGAACCCTGGGTTGGGAAGATCCCCTGGAGATGGGAAAGGCTACCCACTCCAGTATTCTGGCCTGGAGAATTCCATGGACTGTATAGTCCGTGGGGTTGCAGAGTCGGCCATGACTGAACGACTTTCACTTTACTGATGCTCGGAAAGATTGAAGGCAGGAGGAGAAGGGGATGACAGAAGATGAGATGGTTGGATGGCATCACCGACTCAATGGACGTGAGTTTGAGTAAACTCTGGGAGATGGAGAAGGACAGGGAAGCCTGGAGTGCTGCAGTCTATAGCGTCACAAAGAGTCGGACACTACTGAGTGACTGAACAACAACGATTTTCTACTTGGGCACACCAGGTTATAGATTTTCCACTATATATACAAACAAAAGTTAATTACAACAATAAATTTTCATTTCTACTTTTAAAGGTGAATGGATAAAATTAACTTCTGTAATTTATCCTGATTCTTTATTTACTCTAGTTACCATTTGGAAAGAAATCTTGAATAAGATTTCTGGGGATACGGGAGGGAGAGCAGGCAAGTTGAATGCTCTTTGGCAAACCAAGCTCTCCTTAAATGTTTATTAGGGATGAACAAGCAATGCCTTCTGTCTTATCATTGGAAGATGCCTTGCTACTCTGTGCCAAAACTTCAATTAGGCTTATAAACACCCTTGAAAGAATGAGGAATGAAACACAGAGGTTCTTGTAGACTTTGAACTTACCAGCCAGGGAGCATACTATCTACATTAAGAAGGCACTAAATTACATTACTGTGTTACAGTTAGAGCATTTACTGAGGACAAAAGGCAAAAAATAAGAGCAAGCTTACGTCAAGTTGTGAAGCGGGTAAAACTTGTTTTCAGAAACTTGTACCTCTTCAGTTGCCACCACAGAGGCTTTATTTGGCCTTTATTCCAGCGTGTTTATTCAGACCATGCACCACCATCCCCTTTCTCTTACTGGAGCCCCTCACCAAAGATTACACCTCCCAGGGAACCTAAGTTCTAAATATTTCCAACCATTACCCCACTCGTTGGCCCATCAATAAAGTCTTATTACTTCTCTGGCTTCTTTCATTAAGACTTTTCTCCATGCTTCCTAACAACCAGTAAATCTTGCTCACTGACAAGTGCTAATCTTCGTGTGTCTGAAAGCCATCGGCCTTTGGGAAATATCAGGCAGTATGACAGCCCAGGAGTGGGGATCAGTGCCACGCACGGTCCACTGAGAACTGGGCTTAGGAAAAAACAGTTGCCTGCTACATCTACATGTGTGGCAAAATGTGAATAGCTTCTTGTCTGAAACAACGACAACTTAACTGCAGGCTAGGCTCGTTCCAAGATAGCATGGTAACGATGCATTTCCCTCTTGGCTTAGATATATATAGATGATAGTGAATATAGGATTAATAGGCCATTCCAATGATGTTTATTGTCCACCTAGAAGCAATGCATAAATTATTCTTCATAACATTGCAAGTGAGAACTTAAAATTAACCACATATGAACTGCTTGTAAACCAAACCTAGAAGTTTCTGATAATTTAGTTTAAAATACAATCACTACTTCCCTGGTGGTCCATTGTTAACAATCTGCCTCCCAGTGCAGGGGATGTGGGTTTGATCCCTGGTGAAGGAACTAAGACCCTACAGGCCACAGAGCAGGGAGTCCACACACCCCAAGTAGAGAGCCCGTGAGCCACAACGAGGGAGAAGCCTGTGTACTGCAGCAAAGATTCCACGTGCTACAGCTGAGGCTTGAGGCAGCCAGAGATACTAAACAAATATAAACTAATAAATAAATAAAATGCTTCAATCATTAGGCTGTAATTCATGACTTATTTCTTGAGCTCAAATGGTTTTCAGGCAAATATTTACTACGGAATACAAAGGCCCTGCTCTCATGGCATTATAATTCAGAAAGACAGGCAAATTAAACAAAAGTAAATAAATAAGATAATATCAGATAATGATAGCCGTTGTGAAGAAAATGCAAAAGTTGACGTGACAAAAAATTATGGCAGCAGAGATATAAACTTGAGTGGTAAGCAAAAGGCTCAGTGAAGAGGTACCTCGGGGACTAAGGCATGAGTTATAATAACTCCTCACTCTCTATAATTTCCACTCAAAGATGTGGAGGAAGACTCCAGGCAGGGAGAACAGCAAGGGGAAGCATCCAAAGACAGAAGTATGCCGGACATGTTGATGGAAGAAGACCAGCACAATTAAAGCAAGGGGAAGGCAACAGAGAATGGCCTAAGATGAAAGCAGAGTCCAGAACATGCAAGGCCTTGAAAATCACAGTATGAAATTTGTATCTCATCCCAGAGGATGAGATGGCTGTATGGCATCACTGGCTCAATGGACATGAGTTTGAGTAAACTCTGCGAGTTGGTGATGGACAGGGAGGCCTGTCGTGCTGCAGTCCGTAGGGTTGCAAAGATTCGGACATGACTGAGTCACTGAACTGAACTGAACTGAACTGATACTAGCTATCACAGAAATACAGATTGGGATTAAAATGACAAAGGAATGCAAATTATCTTCAAAATAGAATTCCCATTTGTACTATTACATGCATTACTATTGATGAAAGTATTGAACCTGAGGTTTTTAAAGCTACTGTCACTGCAAAGAAGAGTGATCTCCACTGAGAGTTGAAGGGAAGTTCTGCCCCTAAGTTGAACTCAACTCCTCTACAAACCAAAAAGCAAAAACAACAAAAAGAGCTATGGAAAAACCCTTTGGTATTAACTGCCAAGAACTTCCCATCAGATAAACCCAAATACTCTCAGCTTTTCTCTATGGCTACACAGATAAGGTTAAAACAACTGCTTCCTAGGGTGAAAGAAAGGGAGTTTTTGTATCTGAATTAACCTGAGTGGTGACCTCCATTTATCACATTCAATGTCATCTAATTATAAAGTACGTGTCTACATACACAAAAGTGTATAGCCTTGATTTGCCAAGAGACTATATTTCATGGTATATCTACAAGTTGAATCTACTTTCCATATGTCAGGGTTAAAGTAAACTGAAAACAATCTAGAGCTAAGGGCAGCTCTGAAATGATCACATCCCCTATCGTCCCATTCAACAGGAGATTTAAGCCCAAAGAGGTTAAAACTGTACCCCTGTTGAATAGCACATTCAAGACCAACATTGTGCCTTTTACCCACTGAACTCGAGCAAACTTGTGTCTGTCCTCACTCGGTGATCACTTACTAACATTTTAATACAAACTTAAGGACAACTTTAAACACTCTTCCACATTATCAAGAAGCAATTAGGTACCTCATCAGAGAAAGACAGCTTTACACAAAAATACAAGAATCCTAAAACATGAATGCTTACGCTATCTCTCCTTTTTTCTTTCTTTTATTAAACCATTCCAACTGGTAGCATATAAGCAAGAGAAAGAGAAAAAAGAGGGAGACAGAGAGAGAGAAAGAAAGAGAAGCAAAGAGAAAGTGAGGTTATATTTTATCTTTTTGACATGTTCTAAAACCAACATATTTAGTCAAAAAAGTTTTAAGAAATCAGCGTTAAATAATAAATGCTTAGTATTGTTATTAGAATTATAAAGATAGATAATTCCAATGTACATAGCTTATTTATTGAATATCAAAGGCCTTTAGTTATTTGTGTTCAAAAGTGGGAAGTCATGAGCAGTTTCTTGAGCCACTCGTGGGAGGAAATGCTCAAGGGATGGAGGAACATTTTCAAACTCAGTCTCTTCTTTGAAAATTACTGCCCTAGAAAGACACTGTTAATGACAGAAGTGTGACAGGGGCCTCCGATGAGCTGAAACAAAGAACAAAGAGCAAGTGCTGTGTGACCTAACTATTTTAAGAGATTGTGGACTGTATGTTTAAAGTATACATTCAATATATGCTTTTAGAAGCTCTTTCCTCCTTTCTAATATTATTACTTCATAACAATGTAAAATTTAAAGGCTATCATGGTTTTTACTTCTGATTTAACCTACCATCCACAAAGTAAAAATCAAGGGCCATGTCGCACACCTAGAGTTGACAGGATGCTCCGACATTGTATTGTCTTTATAGGCGAGATCTGAGCAATCATTCCAGCCCTTAGTTTGCTTCTTACATCTTAAGAATCATCAATTATTTGACATAAAACTGAACACACTGCCTGATTATCAATTAGTTTCTATGGCAGTGGTTCACATGATATCAATTCTGTCCTTGGGCGATGGTACTTCTGCTCTGTGCCATCTCAGGACTTTATTCCAAATATTCTCAAGCTACTCCTTTCCATTTTCTTTATAGTAAATCCTGTTAAGAGTACTTCTGGTCAGCGGAGCAGTGGAAGTTATAGTATAATATATGTATCCCAATTAACCAGGGAATGACAACTTTAAAACTGCCATGTTCAAACTCACTCACATTCATCTTCTTGACTACAGAGAAAGTTCAGATTTTAAGAAAAAGGAGCCTTGTCTCCAATTAATGATTTATCTGAATGACCATAAAATATCAATGAAGTAAATTTAGGATTTTCAGATACTGTCACATCTCAAGAACACAAGTGTTGTAAGTAATAATAATGGCTCCATAAGAACTGAACACATACTTGCTTGCCACACCTTGCTAGATGCTAAGAGATTATCATGATGCTAAGGTTATCATGATATAGTTGTTTTCTATAGATGATATGTAGGCTCTATGCTAGAGCTTATACTACATGGAAGTAGTATGTAATACATGTCCTAAACAGGTTATAATCTCACTGAGACACTAGACAGATTGTTTCAAACAGTGAATGTTGGCGCAAGACTAAACAAACAAACAAAAATGGAATCAGGATGGTTCCCAAAGAAGTGAGCTGGGCTATTACTGAAAACATTCTACTTCTTTTCTTGTTGATCCTCAAAGACTGAAGAGTTATGTACTCTATAAACAGGCTAAATATGTCTCTTTTTTTCCCCTTTAAACTATCATGTTCTGATGCTTTTGAGTTGTGGTGCTGGAGAAGACTCTAGAGAGTCCCTTAGACTGCAAGAAGATCAAACCAGTCAATCCTAAAGGCAATCAATCCTGCGTATTCATTGGAAGGACTGATGCTGAAGCTGAAGCTCCAATACTTTGGCCACCTGATGTGAAGAGCCAATTCATTAGAAGAGACCTCAATGCTGGGAAAAACTGAAGGCAGGAGGAGAAGGGGACAACAGAGGGCAAGACGGTTGGATGGCATCACCAACTGAATGGACATGAGTTTGAGCAAGCTCCAGGAGATGGTGAAGGACAGGGAAGCCTGGAGTGCTGCAGTCCATGGGTTGCAAAGAGTCAGACATGACTGAGAGACTGAACAACAAAATACTACCAGGTTCTAAAACAGAATCTCCAAATGTCTTTCAAAGATGCTACACATGGCAAGAGAAAATAATTTTAAAACAGGGTCAAAAATAAAACAAAAGGAGAACAAGGATGGGAAGGAAAAATGGTGATGTGAAATGAACACACAGAATGTGTGCCCAAGGTCTTATAAGAGAACTCAAGAAGGTTTAAACATTATAGCTGTCCATAAGCAGAAGAGTGACATGAGCTAATGGTTAGTGCTCACCACCTTTGTATTGGGGACTTCCCAGGTGGCGCCAGTGGCAAAGAACAGGCCTGCCAATGTAGGAGACGTAAGAAATGTGAGTTCATCCCTGGGTCAAGAAGATCCCCTGAGGAAGGAAATGGCAACCCACTCCAGTATTCTTGCCTAGAGTAGAGGCTCTTGGGAAGCCTGGTAGGCTATAGTCCACAGGGTCGCAAAGAGTCAGACACGACTGAAACGACTTGGTATGCACGCGCCTTTGTATTACCAAAAAGATAACATGACAGCCATGAAATGTGTCTTCTGTGGAGTACTATTTGTTTGTATGTCTTTTGGTAAACTGACTGAAAGCCATAAAAAATACTTTTTGTTAGAATTATTAAGAGATATTCAACTTGTGGGTGAAAATTTGATGAGAAACAGGATGTCTACACACAGTCTTCTCTTACAAAGTGAAGTGCAGTCGTTCAGTTGTGTCCAACTCTTTGCAACCCCATGGACTGTAGCCTACCAGGATCCTCAGTCCATGGGATTTTCCAGGCAAGAATACTGGAGTGGGTTGCCATTTCCTTCAAGGGACTTGCTAATTCCAAAGGGGGAAAAGGGAACGTTATAGTGAGAAACATGTCAGATGCCATGTTAATCAAGAAATCAAAGTTTACAACAATGTAAAAAGACAGAGTAACTTAATTCTTGCCAAAACTTTACAACTTGAATTTATATGAAAACAGCAGACACAAAACCAAATTGAGGTACATGCTACAAAGAAGCTAGCACAAACCTTTCAAAAATGCCAGTGTCATGAAAAACAAACAAATGAAAAGAAGATGGAGGAATCATCCCAGATGTTCATGGTCAAGGTCAAGAAGAAATTTCTATACAAGGAGTAACTATGACAGCAACATTTCAAAAAATCTATGGTAACAGTAATCTCTCAGTGTAAACTTCCTAATGAGAATAACTACAATATAGTAACATAAGTGAATGTCTCTGTCTTAGGGAATATACACTTATTAACGGATTTTTTAAAAAAGCACAGTGGTGGCAATTTACGAGAGAAAGAAAGAATACTAAAGCAACTTTGGCAAAGTGTTAATAACTGGTGAATCTTGGTGACAGGTTCATGGAAGACTTTCATGCTATTCTTCAATAAAATTTAAATTATACTAAAATGAAAAGCTAAAGATTTTTAATAACTAAGAATGAAAATGTGAGAAATGTAAAATTTTGAATACTCTTCTCATATATTTCTATATTTCGACAAACCAAAAATATTTTCCTATAAATTATTTAGTCATGATACAGCTACATCCACAGAACAGAAAACAAAAAGTAATCCATAACATTCAAACTGCACAATAGAGACAGACTGAAAATAACAGCAAGGTGTTTTTAAGATGTATATTTAAAGGGATCTTAAACATATTTTTGTATATTTTTTATGTAATTTGAGGTCTTTCATTTAGTTTAGCTAAAATCACACCTTCCATGTCTCAAATTAGATTTATTTATTTTTTCTTTTTTTTTCAGATTTAAAAAAGAATACTCATCACTCTACAACAAAGAAAGCCTAAATACACATGAAAAGTTTTACGAAGTCAAATGAATGTCACCATTCATGACAAAATTTATCTATAAATTTAAATCATTAGGAAAAGCAGAGAGAACATTGAAACATAAATTCCTGCTCATTTAAACTTGACATTTTCCAACTATACTTCACGTTTCTTTAACTCAGTGTTCTCCTGACTGACCTCATAAATATTGCACACTCAATTTCAGACCTAAACTCTAAACATTGGCAATTAACTTTAGCAAAAGGGCTGATTGTCCATGATGGAAAGTTTGTTTTCTACCTTTAAAAGGTCTATATAATGCAAAATTCTAACCTTCCTTCAGGAATCACTAACATATCCACTGCTTTACACAACCTACAGAATTCCATTAGCATAGGAAAGTAAAAGTTGACCTGTGAACAATTAGGGAAAATATCTGGAACTATGAAACTAGAAGATTAAACTCTAATAACTAACTCTAATAACTAGCTGATCTTGGGCAAATAACTAGAACTTTCTGAGGCTCAATATCTTCATGTATTAAAGAATGAGATTTAAAACTAACTTACTTCTCATCAGTCATTTTCAAAGCTCTAGTGACTTGTCGGTCAGTAATTTCAGTTGCTCAGTCGCATCCAACTCTTTGTGACCCCATGGATTACATCACGCCAGGCCTCCCTGTCCATCACCAACTCCCAGAGTTTACTCAAACTCATGTCCATCGAGTTGGTGATGCCATCCAGCCATCTCAACCTCTGTCATCCCCTTCTCCTCCTGCCTTCAATCTTTCCCAGCATCAGGGTCTTTGCCAATGAGTCAGTTCTACGCATCAGGTGGCCAAAATATTGGAGCTTCAGCTCCAGCATCAGTTCTTCCAAAGCATCAATTCTTCAGCGCTCAGCGTTTTTTATTGTCCAGCTCTCATACACGACTACTGGAAAAACCATAGCTTTGACTATATGGACATTTGTAGGCAAAGTAATGTCTCTGCTTTTTAATATGCTGTCTAGGTTTCTCATTGCTTTTCTTCCAAGGAGCAAGTGTCTTTTAATTTCATGGCTGCAGTCACCAACTGCAGTGATTTTGGAGCCCAAAAAAATTAAGTCTCTCACTGTTTCCATTGTTTCCCCATCTACTTGCCATCAAGTGATGGGACCAGATGCCATGATCTTAGGTTTTTGATGTTGAGTTTTAAACCAGCTTTTTCACTCTCCTCTTTCACTTTCATCAAGAGGCTCTTTAGTTCTTCTTCCCTTTCTGCCATAAGGGTGGTGTCATCTGCATATTTGAGGTGACTTGTCACTCTTCTTAAATATGCTCTTATCTGCTATTTTTGTCTTGGTTCTGATAAATGACCAAAAATTCACAAGAATTCCTCATTCGGCAGCCATTATAATCACAGTAACATTCAGAAAACTAAGATCATGGCATCTGGTCCCATCACTTCATGGGAAATAGATGGGGAAACAGTGGAAACAGTGTCAGACTTTATTTTTGGGGGCTCCAAAATCACTGCAGATGGTGATTGCAGCCATGAAATCAAAAGATGCTTACTCCTTGGAAGGAAAGTTATGACCAACCTAGACAGCATATTAAAAAACAGAGACATGGAAGCAACCTAAATGCCCATCAGCAGACAAATGTATAAGAAAGCTATGGTACATATACACAGTGGAATTATTACTCAGCCATTAAAAAGAATACATTTGAATCAGTTCTAATGAGGTGGATAACTAGAGCCCATCATACAGAGTGAAGTAAGCCAGAAAGATAAACACCAATACAGTATACTAACGCATATATATGGAATTTAGAAAGATGGTAACAATAACCGTATATGCAAGACAGAAAAAGAGACACAGATATATAGAACAGACTTTTGGACTCTATGGGAGAAGGGGAGGGTGGGATGATCTGAGAGAACAGCATTGAAACATGTATATTATCAAGTGTGAAACAGATCACCAGTCCAGGTTGGATGCATGAGACAAGTGCTCAGGGCTGGTGCACTGGGATGACCCAGAGGGATGGGATGGGGAGGGAGGCGGGAGGGGGTTTCAGGATGGGGAACACATGTAGATCCATGGCTGATTCATGTCAATGAATGGCAGAAACCACTACAATATTGTAAAGTAATTAGCCTCCAGCTAATAAAAATAAATGAAAAAAATAAAAAGCAGAGACATTACTTTGCCAACAAAGGTCCATCTGGTCAAGGCTATGGTTTTTCCAGTGGTCATGTATGGATGTGAGAGTTGGACAGTGAAGAAAGCTGAGCACCAAAGAATTGATGCTTTTCAACTGTGGTGTTGGAGAAGACTCTTGAGAGTCCCTTGGCCTGCAAGGAGATCCAACCAGTCCATCCTAAAGGAGATCAGTCCTGGGTGTTCATTGGAAGGACTGATGTTGAAGCTGAAACCCCAATACTTTGGCCACCTCATGTGAAGAGTTGACTCACTGGAAAAGACCCTGATGCTGGGAGGGATTGGGGGCAGGAGGAGAAGGGGATGACAGAGGATGAGATGACTGGATGGCATAACCGACTCGATGGACATGAGTCTGAGTTAACTCCGGGAGTTGGTGATGGACAGGGAGGCCTGGCGTGCTGTGATTCACGGTGTCGCAAAAAGTCAGACACGACTGAGCGACTGAACTGAACTGAACTGAACTGAACTAGATAATTACAGGTGTAGTGTAAGCTTGGAACTCCATTATTAACCATATAATGAAAAGCATTCAAACACACTAGTGAAATTCAGATCTATTCCTGGAAAATACTGCCCTAAACCAAGAAGGAAAGAGAAATTAGCTCTTGCTACCAATTAGAAATCTAATAGAATATATATAAATATATAATATACAAAAAAACCATGTTTGTTATAATGAATGAAAACTAAATATTTAATTGAGATAAAAATATAGACATATGCAGATAATTAAGATGAAGATGATCTAAATCACACACCTTCTGGAATATTTTCGGCTATGTATAACATGTACTATGGTTGCGATAGGTACAGTTACTATGAGTTTCCCAGTCTCAGTATCTGAGAATCTTATGTTATTCAACTCAAATCTTCTATGAAATGCATCTGGCCAAAAGAAAAAAACTGATTTTAAGGAAAGTTACAATGCAAAGCAGTATTTAAGAATAAAAAAAGCATCACCATCACAAAATTCACATAAGAACATGATGAGGCACCAAATCAAGATCACTGTGGGTCTTATTAAGGTGTTATAATCAAGAATCTTCAGGATCAAATTAGAAGATTATAAAAGATTATAGTGTCCATGTATAACTGTGAATAAAAGGAATGTATATACAGACTACAAAATGATGCAAACTCATGTAATTCCTTTGAAGCTCAATAATACATGCAAAGCTGGACGTCTCTTGTAGGATATTAAGCAGGAAAAACAAACTACAGAGGAAGAAGGATTTCAAGGTTGATTTCCTCAATATTTTATTCAAACCCCTTGGGGAAGGACTTTCCACTTAAACAGTATAAAATACACAGATGTAAGGATGAACCTCGATGCTAGTTGACTCATTTCAGACTTTTCATGAAAGTATACAATTTAATGTTAAATATTATTTCACTCAGATGAAATAATTCAGGTGTTTATGAAATTGGGTGGATGAAGTTATCCCAAAATTAGTTTATAAGTCTGTAGAAAGTTTGAAACCAAGGTTTCTAGGAAGGAAGGCCCACTCAACATTCAAGAATAATCAGTGTACTGGATCAAGGACTCAAATATCAAAAGCTCCCCGTCTGAAGTAGAGGGATGGCCCAGCACACACACTGCCTCCTTACCCTACTCTCTCCTCTTTCTCCCCCATCACTTTGTTTAAATCTTGGTCACAGCACTTCTCATCTTCTATTTTAGTTCATTTGCTACAGTTTGTCTGGATCTCTGCCCATTTCCTTTTTGCTACTAATGATTCCTTCACCATTAATGGATGTCTCTTCATGATGTGAGTCTGAACTTTGGATCCTCAGTATTGTCTTTGCCTTCACTATTTGAATCCTCTTATGTCTTTCCAGCCTGCTGTTCATATTCTTTGGCTTGGCTTCAGTACCTAATGACAACTCATCCCAGGTCTGATTTCTATAGTTGTCTCAATCTACAAACTGAAGCCACATTTCAACTGAGACATCACAAAAGTTGTCCTGGACTTGGCCTCAATAGCCCAGTATACACTATATGGATCAAAACAAGATAGGCAGACTAAGTTTGGCTCCATATAAAAGAAATTTTCTACTAATCATAGAAGACACTCCCCCTCCTCAAAAACAAGGAATGCTCTGGGTCTAGAGAGTATATAGCAAACAGGCTATGAGAGCTGATTCTGGAATAGATAGACCTGGGCTCAAATCCAATTCCTCTGCTGTCTACCTACCTTTACCTCACTAAGCCTAAATTTTGCCAGCTAAGAACGAGAACAATAATCACCTTAATAAAACTTTTATATAGCTGTAAATGACTACTCGAGAGTTTTAAATGAGATTAAATATAAAGTGATAGAACAATGCCCACCACATAGAGCACCAACTTGGTCCATTAGAAATTGGACATATTTATTTTTCCAAACCTAAGCTTTTACTATGAGTCCTTAAAACAATATCATATTCAAGAAAATACCACAACTTCCTAATGATACTTAACATCATTCATTCAACATCTACCTCTCTCATTAAAAAAAAAAAAGTCTTCATATTGATTAACATTCCTCCCATCAAAAGGTGAAACCCACAGCTACATGCAAAAGAATGAAATTGTTAAACCATACACAAAAAATCAATCAAGATAAATAACAGACTTAAACATAAGATGTGAAACCATAAAAATCCCAGAAAAAAAAGATGGGGGTGAGCTCCTTGACATTTGTCTCACCAATGAGTTTTTTGGATTTGACACTACAAGCAAAGGCAACACAAGCAAAACAGACTGGAATTGAATGAAACTAAAAAGCTTCTTCATGGCAAGGAGACCATTAGCAAAACGAAAAGGAAACCTACCAAACGGGAGAAAATACTGGCAAATCATACATATCTGATAAGGTTTTAATATCCAATATATATAAAAGGCTTGTACAATGCAACAGCAAAAAAAAAAAAAATCTAATTAACAAATGGGCACAAGATCTGAATAGATACTGTTTCAAGGAAAAAACTTACAGATGGCCAACAGGTGCATGAAAAAGTGTTCAACATTATTAGTCATTAGGGAAATGCTAATAAAAACTACAATGAGATACCCCTTTCCATCTGTTGGAATGACTGTTATCAAAAAACTTGAACTAACAAGTGCTGGTGAGTATATTGACAAACGGGAACCCTTACGAATTGTTGATGGAAATATAAATTAGCACCACCATTACAGAAAAAAGTATGGACGTTCCCCCAAAATTAGAACAGAGCTACTATTAGGGGCTTCCTTGGTGGCTCAGACAGTAAAGAATCTAACTGCAATATGGGAGACCCAGGTTCAATCCCTGGGTCAGAAAGATCCCCTGAAGGAGCAACTGGCAACCCCCTGCAGTATTCTTGCGTGGAGAACCCACTGAAAGAGGAGCGGACTACAGTCCATGGGGTCACAAAGAGTCAGACACGACTGAGCAACTAACACATAACTGATATATATAATGTGAAAAAAACTTGTGTCCATTGATGGATGAGTGGATTTTTTAAAAAACGTGATACATACACACATACACATACAGGAATATCATTCAGTCATGTAAAAGAAGGAAACCTTCCAGGCGTGATCAGCCCTGAGAACATAAAATTATTAAAATAAGTCAGACAGAGAATGATAAATACTGTACCATGCGCTCTTACTCATATATGGAATCTTAAAGAAACAAAACAGTGAAAACAGAGAACAGACTGGTCACTGCCAGGGGCAGGGGGTGAGAGGTGGGTGCAAAATAGACAAAAGGGGTAAAAAGGTACAAACTTCCAGTTATAAAATAAGTCAGTCCTAGTGATGTATGTCGGAGAAGGCAGTGGCACCCCACTCCAGTACTCTCACCTGGGAAATCCCATGGACGGAGGAGCCTGGTAGGCTGCAGTCCATGGGGTCGCTAAGAGTTGGACACAACTGAGCGACTTCACTTTCACTTTTCACTTTCATGCACTGGAGAAGGAAATGGCAACCCACTCCAGTGTTCTTGCCTGGAGAATCCCAGGGATGGGGGAGCCTGGTGGGCTGCCGTCTATGGGGTCACACAGAGTCAGACATGACTGAAGCGACTTAGCAGCAGCAGTGATGTAATGTACAGAATGGTGACTATGGTTAATAATACTGAATTACATATTTGAAAGTTGCTAATGGAGTAGCAACTTAAAAGTTCTCATCACAGTAAAAAAACAAACAAACAAACAAACAAAACTGTAACCACGTGAAGTGATGGTTGCTAACTAGACTTATTGTGGTGATCATTTTACAATATACACAAATATTGGACCATTATGTGGTACATGTGTGTGTGCTAAGTCACTTCAGTCGTGTCCAACTCTTTGCGACCCTATGGACTGTAGCCCATCAGGCTCCTCCATCCACGGGATTTTCCAGACAAGAACACTGGAGTGGGTTACCATGCCGTCCTCAGGTGATCTGCCGGACCTAGGGATTGAACCCACGTGTCTTCTGTCTCCTGTAGGCAGGCTCCTTACCATTAGTGCCACCTGGGAAGTCCTATCATGTGGTACACCCAAGCTGATATAATGCTGTCAGTTCACTAAAAAAAATAACAACATCAACAGCAACAATAAAAACTAAACAGTGGCTCCTCGAATGATTGAGGACAAAGCTGTCTTTCCCTCCACTGTGTTTTCTCTACTTTTCCTGCTTCACCTCTCTTGGGAAAGCAGCCACACTCCCTCAACTGTTGCCTGAAAATGCCAAGAAATATATCTGCCCACAAACTAAGTTCATTCACAAATCTGCTCTCGTTCAACCCAGAAAACTGACTTCAAAACACCTTAAAAAGATTTATTCCAACAGGAACCTTCAAAAGTTACTGACAGAAATGTAGATGGTGCAGCTACTTTGAAAAACAGGCATTTCCTTAAAAAGTTAAACATACATTTATCATACACCTCAGCAGTCTCACACCTAGGTGTATAGCAAAGGGAAATAAAGATATTTGTCTACATAAAAACTTGTAACAAGTGTTCACAGCAGCATTATTCATAACAGCCAAAAAGCAGAAAACAACTCAAATGTCCATCAACTGCTGAATGGTTAAGAAATATATACGGTATGTCCATATAACAGAATACTATTCAGCAATAAAAAGAAGCAAAGTACTCACTGATGTTATAACATGGAAGAACCTCAAAAACATTATGCTAAGTGAAAAAAGCCAAAAACAAGTGACATACAATATACGATTCCATTTACATGAAATATCCCAATAAAGAAAATTTGGAAAGACAGAAAGCAGATTAAGTGATTGCCTAGGACTATGGACTAACTGTAAATGGACATAAGGAATTTTACTGTGGTAATGAAATATTCTAAAACTGGACTGTGATAATGCCTGTGACAACTGTATAAATTCACTAAAAACAAAACACTGAATTATTAAATTCAAATGAACTGTGCAAATTTATTTAAAAACATTGAATTATGAGTTAAAATGAGTGAATTTTATGGTATATAAATAAAACTGTAAGGAAAAAAGTATGCCATGTATAGACTACCTAAAAATAAGGTCATTCCACTCCTACTGCATTTAACTGCTTAAGTGCTGTGACACAGTTCCTATACTCAACAAACTTTAAATAGAACGTTAACATTTAAAATAAAAAATTGTGGGACTTCTCCAGTGGCTCAGTGGTTGAGAATTTGTCTTCCAGTGCAACAGACACAGGTTTTGATCCCTGGTTGGGGAACTAAGATCCTGAGTGCCGGAGGGCAACTCAGCCCATGCAAGCAACGACTGAGCAGCAAACCCCCACGAGACGCCCCCGCGCTGCGTAACAAAGGCCCAGTGCAGCCAAAGCAAAGCAAGCAGGGCAATACAGCCTCTTCCTGGCTCTCTTTCCACTTGGGACGTGAACTCTGGAAGTCTTGATTGTACATGTAAGACATCTACTCCCTAAAGGACCATGCTGAAGAGACAGCATAGAGAAATAAATGCCCAAGGAACCCCAGGCCAGTTTCAGCATCAACCAGGAGACGTGAGTGAGCCTTCAGATGACTGCAGCTCCCCTCTGCCTTCAAAATCACCCTAGGGGACACTGAGTAAAACAGTGAGGAGCAATCCCACCGAACCCTGCCCAAATTGCAGATTCATGAATAAAATGAATAGTGCAGTTTCAAGCCACTAATATTTGAGTTGGTTTGTTACATGGCACTGTAAAATTAGAACACTAGCTTATCCACATCTTAAAATATTGGAGAGCAGTTATAAGACAGAGTGGAAAAAAGGAACGATCTCTAGGAATGTATTCAAACTCCCTAAAGCTGAGAACTTTCAGCAACAGGCTGATCCTCTCCTTTCCAATAAAAATGGAAAAATTTCTATTCCCATCCTGGATAATGACTTTATTCTCAATGTTGAGTCTTAGAGCAGAGATAAAGCATTAAGAGTCAAAACAACCTCTGGGGCAGGGGAAAAGAGTAGCTATTCAGACAACTTAGGATATAGAAGTAAGCAAAATCAGAGTTAAGGTTTTTGTCAGCAGCCTGTATTCACAGGATATAAAACCCAGACCCTAGTCAGCTGTAATGCCAAGCACCACACTTGCCTCCTGTTAAACTGAAAAGGACCCCAGTTGTCTGCTCAGCTTACCCATCAGAAGCCCTCCACCTCATGTCACAATCAATTGCGCCGATTCAGGTCCAGTCTTTTTTTAGCGAAAGGAATTTGTTACCAGCAGGCTTGCTTCCTTCCAGTCCACACCCTGCACCCTGCACTGCCCAGGAGGGCACCACATCTGGTTGAGCTAACTTCTCAAGAGAGCGAGGGAGAGGAGAGAGAGGAAATCCTACCAGTGAGAGGATATAATCAATAACCTACGAGAAATCAAACAAGAGTTCACCACCACAGTGGACAAAGGCTCGTCAGATACTCTAGCAAACCAGACTCTTACCCCAACTCTCCAACCCTAAGAGAATTCATGACTCATGGATTACAAGATCCTAAAAGATTCTGCCCACATGTTGTGTTAGAAGCACTTTATTCTAACTCTTAAATCAGTTACGAGGTTTTGAAAACAAGAGATGGAAAACCCAGTTCAAAGTGGTTTAAATGACATAAACACATCAGTCCATAAAACAGAAGACATAGGAGTAAGAGAAGCTTTGGTGTTGGTTAATCCAGAAAGTGAAGGCCATCATCAAAGGCTCAGGGTTTTCCAGTCTCTCCACCTCTCTGGCCCAGAATGTCAGCTTTACCCACAGCTCCCTGTAGGAGAGCCATCAAGAGACTAAAGACCTTCCTTATTCAGGTCGAGCAGAGTAAAGAGAATACCTCTGCCCATAAAGTCAAACCCAAATCCCAGTCATTTGCACAACCAGGCCACCAGAGGCCTTTGGCTAACAGGGGAATGTTCATGCTGAATGGCCCGGCCGCGGGCCCACAGAGCCCTCTGGACGAGAGCGCGAGGACCACCATGGGCTTAGAGCTGCTGCGACCCTCGGGGAAACGGGCCTACTGAAAGCAACAGACCAACTTCCATATCCACTAGATTCCAAACCATCATTTAAATAGTCTTGTGATCGATTAGAAAGAGAGATTCTTTAGTTTCCAAGTGCATTTTGTTCTAAAAGTCCACCCCATGCCAGTTTTGATCTTGAAGTATGATTAGGGCATAGAATGCATTTTCCCACTGAAGTATTATATTTCCCCTGTGCTAAATTGGTTCCCGGTGCATTTAGACCATTTATAGTTGAAGTATTTAAGCTGGGAATACCTCTTTCCTTCTTTTCCCAGTGATTCAGAAAAAATAGAGACTCACCACCTATAGGCTGTCATGCCCTGGGACCAACGGGGTGAAAACAAGGAACTCTCCACAAGCAACCATCAGTAGGAGCACAGAGACCTCCAGGAGGAACCCGTAATCCAGAGCAGCAGCAGCTCAGAGGGTAGGTGGGCGAGTTTCCCAAAGGGCATCTGTGCTTACAGAATACCCATCAGTCACTGACATAAAAATATTTTATCTTGAATTAAAAATAACGAAAACTTTTATCTACTTTTTTCTAGCACAATGCTAAAACACCCTAGTAATGTGGATGCATATGTGTGTGTGAGTCACTCAGTCGGTGTCTGACTCTGCGACCCCATGAACTGCAGCCCACAGGCTCCTCCATCCATGGAATTCCCCAAGCAAGAATACTGGAGTGGGTTGCCATTTCCTTCTCCAGGGGATCTTCCCGACTCAGGGATCAAACTTGGGTCTCCTGCATTGCAGGTGGCTGCTTTACTGTCTGAGCTACTAAGGAAGCCAATAATGTGAGTGATTTCTTTTAAATTAAGTCAGTTCTGTGTTTTTTAATATTTTTTTATGTGTGTTCCTTGTAGGAACCCAGAAATCCATCATGGAATGAAAGTCTTGTTTAATGGCCTAACGAGGATTTTCACGAGAACACTGACAGTAAACAGAGCTGCGCCTTAGGCAGTACGTCCTGCGATCTAATCCTCATAACAGCCTGGCAAGGTCGCTGTTCAGTCGCTCAGCCATGTCCCACTCTTTGCGACCCCTTGGAAGAAACACGCCAGGCATGCCTGTCCTTCAACATCTCTTGGAGCTTGCTCAAACTCATGTCGGTGATGCCATCCAACCATCTTATCCTCTGTCATCCCCTTCTCCTCCTCCCTTCAATCTTTCCCAGCAGCAGGGTCTTTTCCAAGGAGTCAGCTCTTCACATTAAGTGGCCAAAGTATTGGAGTTTCAGCTTCAGCATCGGTTCTTCCAATGAATATTCAGGGTTGATTTCCTTTAGGATTGAGTGATTTGATCTTGTTTCAGTCCAAGGGAATCTCAAGAGTCTTCTCCAACACCATACTTCAAAAGCATTAAGTCCTTGGTGCTCAGCTTTCTTTATAGTCCAACTCTCACATCCATACATGACTACTGGAAAAACCATAGCTTTGATTACATGGACCTTTGACAGCAAAGTAATAGTCTCTGCTTTTTAATATGCTGTCTAGGTTGGTCATTACTTTTCTTCCAAGGAGCAAGTGTCTTTTAATTTCACGGCTGCAGTCACCACCTGCAGTGACTTTGGAGCCCAAGGAAATAAAGTCTCTCACTGTTTCCATTGTTTCCCCATCTATTTGCCATGAAGTGATGGAACCAGAAGCCATGATCTTTGTTTTTTTAATGTTTTAATGTTTTGAATGCTTTTTGAGTTTGAAGCCAGCTATTTCACTGTCCTCTTCCACCTTCACCAATAGGCTCTTTAGTTCCTCTTCGCTTTCTGCCATAAGAGTGATGTCATCTGCATATCTGAGGTTATTGATATTTCTCCTGGCAATCTTGATTCCGGCTTGTGCTTTATCCAGCCCAGAATTTTGCATGATGTACTCTCAAATTAAATAAACAGGGTGACAATACATAGCCTTGACATACTCCTTTCCCAATTTGGAACCAGTCTGTTGTTCTATGTCCAGTTCTAACTATTGCTTCTTGACCAGCATACAAGTTTCTCAGGAGACAAACAAGGTGGTCTGTATTCCCATCTCTTTAAGAATTTTGCACAGTTTGTTGTGAGCTACACAGCCAAAGGCTTTAGTGTAGTCAATGAGGCAGAAGTAGATGTTTTTCTGGAATTCTCTAGCTTTTTCTATTATCTAATAGATGTTGGCTATTTGATCTCTGGTTCCTCTGCCTTTTCCATATCCAGCTTGAACATCTGGAAGTTCTTGGTTCATGTACTATTGAAGCCTAGCTTGAAGGATTTTGAGCATCACTTTGCTAGCAAATGAAATGAGTGCAATCATGCGGTGGTTTGAACATTCTTTGGCACGGCCCTTCTTTGGAATTGGAATGAAAACTGACCTCTAAGGTAGACGTTACTGATCCGAGGTCACACACATAGAAACTCAGGCTAGAGGCACTGTGGTAATGTGCCCGAATTCACATGATTAGAATGTGGTGGGGAAAGGATCCCACTGTAACAGATTTGATTCTGAAATGCAAGCACAGACAATTCCAACTAATAAATTTGCAAGTACTTTATGAAATCTGGTCAAATAATCCTAAAAATAAAATTTAAAGTATTTACCTGTTTCCCATATTTTTAGCACCCTATACATTACTCATGATATTTTGAGAAGAGGGAAAAAAAAATATGTTCTAAGAATGTTTCCCTCCATATTTTCCCTTTGGTTCTGAAATAGTAACCTGTGGTGCCCACTAGCATTGCTCTAAGCAGGATATTGACCTTGCCAGAGTTGACAACCATTTCCCAACAATGCCAAATAATGGGTCACTGTATGACGTGATTGTTATAGCTGGCACTAAGCCAAGTCTAGATGACTGGTTCACTCCCTGCTCACGAAAAGCTGAAATTCTACCCAAGTAACAATTTGACAAGAATGCTGCTATCAAAGATGATCTGAGATATGATTCTCTAGATCAGGTCTTCTCAGACTTTAAGATGTACAAGTAACACCTGGAGATCTTGTTAAAACGCTGGTTCTCAGTCAATAGGTCCAGGGCACGCCTGAGATCCTGCATTTCTAACACGTCATAGGTTGGTTCTGACACTGCTGCACCATAGCTCACCCTCTCAGTAGTGACCATTCAGTTCATGGCAGAAAAAGAGAAGCATGGATTCTTCAAATTACAGTTCCAGCTCACCAACATTAATCTTAAATGGCACGGTGCATACATGCGTGCTAAGTTGCTTCAGTCATGTCCAACTCTTTGCAACCCTATGGACTGTAGCCTGCCATGCTCCTCTGTCCAAGGGATTCCCCAGGCAAGAATACTGGAGAGGGTGTCCATGCCTTCCTTTGGGGGATTTTTCTGGCCCAGAGATTGAAGTCCCCCGTCTCTTTATGTCTCCTGCATTGGCAGGCAGGTTCTTTACCACAAGCACCACCTGGGAAGCCCCAAATGGCATGGTATCCTTTTCTATACTGCCATATCAAATTGGTATTTTTACTTAGCACATTCCTGAATGTGTTGCCACCTCGTGGTCAGCACTTTCCAAAGAGTACTCAGTATGACGCTGGTCAAGTTTGGGCAGAGTTATATGCTGCACACTGTTCTTGGTGGGACACTGTGCGCGTGCATCTTTAAAACTGAGATGTGCTCTGGTACAAAAATAAAAGCTTGTACTAGATTTCTGAGTACAGCCTGAATGACAGCAATTTCTCAAATGTGTCCCTGGCTCAGCTTGGGTCTGAAATAAAAATAGCTGTAAGTAAAAGCCTCAAAGTCTTCCACCGAACTTTGCAAAGCACTGAGGAAATAAAACATAACTCCTCCTCCTCTTAGAGGGTGTAACGCAAAAGGTGAAAAGTCTTACCTACATTTTTGCCACTGATTATAAATCAGTATTGGTCAAGTGAGAAATCTGAATTGATTATGTCAAAAACCACTGGGACCCTAAGCATGAATGTCCTGCTAAAAGCCAGTTGACTTTTCCTCCATTGTCCTAAATCTGCTCAGAGCAAACAGTCCTTCACAAGGTCTCAGGATAAGACTCTGGACAGTCTCCAGGACTTTTCTGGACATTCAGGAAGACAGAAGTCTCTAAATTCCCTACCCTCCCATCCCACACTGTTGCAGGGGTAAACCTATGTTCTGTAAAGTGTAAACCCTAGCCGACTTCTTTTCTTTTCCACAAACCTAATTTCCCATTTACTTCTTTCTGTTAATAACCATTTTTCAGGATTTCTGGAGGCTACTGGGGAGGAAAGTTCCCACTTGATACTTAATAACAAAAGATTCTTGTTCTCTGGCCAGGGAAGTGGCTAAGGCCAACTCTCTCTTGCAGGTATTTATACAGGTTCTTTAGAAACTCACTCCCCTGAAGTCCCTCTACCTGCGGCTTCCCCAAAGTCTCTCCTTTGCTAGCCACTCCTCACCCTTCTCAGTTTCCATCCCTGGAATATACCCCACAGTGTCTTACTGATGGGTTCCCTACCCTCTGGCCTGATCCCTTTTTTAAATGATCACAGGTAAACATTTCTATCCTAGGTTCCCCAACACATCCTTGGCATTCACACATTTTTAAGATGCCACCAATTAGAAATACAGTCACCCCCTTAGGGGATCAGCTGTCTGTTTCATGAGTCACAGTCTACATCAATTTCCTAAAGGATGAGTTCACCAGACCACTGTGCCCCTCATTAATTACAGGAAAATCATATCAAGATCCACTGGTTCCACTGACAGTTTCCCATCACTCTACTGAAAGATATAAGACTCACAGCAAAGCTCTCTCAAGGAATCCTTCTCACCAAATCCTCTCTCCAGAGCCACTCTCCTTCATCCATGTGGAATATGAAAATTGGGAAATCGGTTTCTGTGATCTTTCTTTGAAAATCTGTAGCTTGGTCTTTTATCTCACCTCTGGATAGGGCATCAACAGCAAAATATTTTTCTCAGCTGAGCATCAGAAAGAAGTGCATGCCCCAGAAAGGCAATGGTAACAGCAGCAGGAGCCATTTCTCTGGAAATGCATGAGACAGTCCCTAGGATTTCTAAAAATCAGTAGGTAAGAAAAGAACTTTGGGGGTATGGAAATCATGTAATTTGAGGACTGGAGCAGCAAGCCAGTAAAACACGAGCTACTACTCTTAACACAATTTTATTAATGCTCAAAACCTGATAAGAGCTATACTAATTCAGCTTACTGAAATATTAATATAAGATGACAAATTCTTTATACACATCAATGAAGCCCAGAAATTGTATCCAAATTTATCTTTATTTGGTCTTGAATATTACATGATTCAGTGTGATTATCAATTACTTTCTAATGATACTGTCCCTTGGATAATAGCAAGGTTAATTTGGATATCCAGGATATACACCTCAGAGTCGAGAGGGATAAGCACAAAGGGAGTAAATACATTCAGAAGCATCCCGAGTTAACAGGGGTGGTCAGTTTAGAACTTCAAAACCAAACTACAAAAAGGCCACAAAACGGATAACATACATATTCAATAACCATCTGATTCATGTGTTTCCCCAACAGGAAATTACAGGATGTGTTCTACACCAAGCCACAAAAATATTTTCTTAAAATACTTTGCACCGAATCATGAAAATTCTGACATAAATGTTAGATGGATCCCTTCAATGCAATGCTCTCAAAAATACATTGAAAGAGAGAGAGGGAGTTTGAAAGAAACAACCTTTCACCAGCTATAATAAACATAATTCATCCATCACTTGGACTCATTAATCCTGGATATAAGCTTCTAATGTAGATATCAAAGACTAGTGAAGTGAAACATTTGACAATAACAGAATCTCAGTCACCGCATGGCTTTCCTCATCCTTTTAGGTCCTGAGCTCTCCAGCAATCTTGAGCAATTTGAAACAAATAAATAAATGAACAAACACAAAAGACTGTTTTCCAAACTGGCTGCCTAAATTGAAACCACAAAACACAGGCACACTGAATGTGGGTACATGCCCACACAAGCTGGACTTGTAAAGACCACAACGAAAGAATGCAAAACAGAAGAGATCTGGGATTTAAGAGATTTAAGGGAGCCTGCTGTTTAACAGATACAAGGCATCCTCACTTCAATCATGCACAAAAGGACTGCACATGTAGCCAACACAGCCTGAGAGGAGAGAAAGCACCATCTGGATGAGCTCCGTCCCAACATCACATAGTCAGACGCCAGGGTCCAACCGTTTTCTACAAATAAACTGGGAATTAAGGGAACGGTGAAAGTGTGCACTGACGAACTGATGCCTTCGGATTATGGTGCTAGAGAAGACTCTTGAGAGTCCCTTGGATTGCAAGGAGATCAAACCAGTCAATCCTAAACAAAATCAATCCTGAATATTCACTGGAAGAACTGATGCTGAAGCTGAAGCTCTAATACTCTGACCACCTGATGCGAAGAGCCAACTCACTGGAAAAGACTGATGCGGGGAAAGACTGAGGGCAAGAGGAGAAGGGGGCGACAGAGGATGAGATGGTTGCATGGCATCACTGACTCAAAGGACATGAGTTTGAACAAACTCCAGGAGACAGTGGAGGACAGGGAAGCCTGGCGTGCTGCAGTCCATGGGGTCACAGAATCAGACATGACTTAGCAACTGAACAACAACAGAAGTATTTATATTTGGATAGCTGATGTAAACAAAACACTTTAATGTCATTACATTAATGGCTTTAGAGTTAGCATTTTCCAAATATTAAATGGGAAATTTACATTACAGTTGTGTTAACCCTTTATATGATTAGATGGGTATATGGCCTCTTCTCATAAACTTACCAGAATTAACATCTAACTGGCTAAGAAATAAGGTATCACATGAGAAATAAACACAGAACATAATATGAACCAAAATTATCATGTAAAATATGAGTTTACACTACTCAATAATTATTAAATGAGTAGTTAGTCCACATTAGTTGAGTAATTATGAAGTATTTCAATTTTTCAGGAGAATTCTCCAAAATTCTTAACTATATAAAAACAAGGCACTTTCATTACTATTATCTTCAGAGTTACATCATTTCTTGTGATTAATGTGAAATACCCCCCAATCCTATTAACTGTTTTCCTTTGTTTCTCTATTAGTTTATACAAATATTCATTCATCAAAATGATTGAGCCCAGCTGTGCTGTGCTAAGGATTCTGAAACACATAAGAGGTACAAGGAGCCTACTGCTTAGAACAGGAAACAGAAAAAATAAGCAAAATGTACAACTGAGGTGCACATTATACAAAACTCCTCAGATTTCAAACTGTTTTCATAGACAATAAGTTTCTATATAACTCATGAATTAGGGAGGGAAATTATTTAAACTCTCAACATTAAAGGGCATGGACTCCAAAATTAAATCTATCATTCACTAATCAGCTGATTAGAGGCAGAATCTCAGCTAAAATAATGGAAGCCGAGACTCACATTATAAATTCTTTCCTCACAGTTCATGAAGGTCTGACAAAAAGTCATCATCATACCCACAACTCGTTACTGAATTCATATGCTTCCTAGATCTGCATTCATACTGAAAAGCAGAGCAGCTAGTACAATGGTCTCTATGCTCCGATCCTCTGAAATTTTAATGACACTCTATCCTTTATGCTCATTTCTAACCTGTCTCTCTTCCCCTTTCTTGTCTTCCCCTTTCAGTGAAAATGACCTGAGTTGTTAGTAGGCTGTGAATGAAAAACAATAAGGGCAACCCTCAGGTAAGTACCTCTAAACATTAACTTGGAAAAAGAGGGCCAAGGGCAGACCGCACAATGTATATAAGCATATACAGAAGCTGTGTGGCCACCGACCAGCTGAATAACAACTTCATGTTACCCGGGATTTCTCACACACAGGCATTCCTCAAGCTCTACTCCCAAAGGCTACGCTGCTCCCCTGGCCCCGCTGGCTTCAGACACGCGCACTGTCCTAAAGCACAGACAGCCCATCTCAACCACAACAAACTAATAAACTAGTGGTTAACTTCTGGCCAAATCATGCCCGAAAATGTTTTCAGCAGTGCTTAACTTGAAAAACCTTTGTTTTAATATTTTGCTTCTGTAATTGCCACCAAATTGCACATTCTTTTCAAATACCCTCAGAGATGACATTTATAGACTTTAAATGCAGGTGTGGTTTTTTTGGGGAAAAGAATGACTGTTATTAGAGGCAATTCTTTGTTTTGACCAATGACCTCATCATAGGACCAACTGGAGAGCTTCTAAAAGGAGGACAGAATTTATGAGGGCAATTAAATAATGGTATATATCTTATAAACTAATCATCGCAGTGTTTTAAATGACAATCCGCCAGATTCATGACTGAAGGGTTAAGAGAGGCTTTTTCCGGTTAGAAAAATATCTCAGACTTCACTGGCTGTTGCTTACTTCAAGGGCTTGCAAAGCACTTCAAATAAAATATTCCCTCTAGAAATACTTGGATTAAAATGGTGACTTGGGTGTTACGGCCAATGAGGACATTAGGGGATTGTAAGCCTCAACCAGACACAGCCTCTACAATATAAAGCTGAACCATATGTATGTTAGTTTCTCAACCAAATAAATGTGGTGGAGAGATGCCAACTAAAAAAAGAAAATCTACTGTCCCCCTGTCTGCACTAGTTACTAAGACAGCTCTGAAATACCCTTTTCCCGAGGAGCCCTTGAGCCAGAAGTAGTGCTTCTCGCCCAACTCAGAGAAGCCTGGGGAAAGGGCAGAACAAAAGAGACAACGCTCCAAGCTCTCCTTCGTGGCAAGATCGCACAGATGCTTTCTAGGAAAACAAACCAAATTAAATGAAGCAAACTATGCTCCTCGACCAAAAACAAGTAAGTTGGTTTCTAATTCTTTCTTCATCTGAAAGATTTTCGTGTGACCCTACCCACTGTCTGGGCTTCCAAGCTTAATGTTCATGTTTATTTCGCTTAATATCTATACTTATTTATAGATTTTACTTATCTATGTTTTATAGTTTATAATTTCTGGGAAGAAAAATAAGAGCTTCGAGACAGTGTAGTACAGTGGGAAGGCAACCAGACTCAAAGGGCTGGAAAACTGATGACTCTAGTCATTGCTATAATCCCCATCCCATTAATAAATCCTTAGTTATAGACATCAGTGAAGGTCACAAACTGTCCAAATTTCCATCTATTTGGTCTTGAGTATTCTATAACCCCCACCAGCGGTGTGACTGTCAACTTGTTTGGGTGCCAGGCTCCTCTATCAAATGGGACCACTAGTGGGCGCTCCACTTTAAAAAGCATCACTTGGCTAACAAAAGCATCGTTTTTGTATCACAGGCTGTTATGCACAGATGAATGTGTTAATTCATTCTTGAAGGGTAGCTTTCTGTTGCTACTAAATTACCTAAAGGCTTCTCACCCTTTGGTCACAAGTAATTACATCTGTCAAGCGCAAAACTTCCTGATCTGTTGGGGGAAAAAACTGCACACACTGTAGAATGAGACCACACAGTCCACACGGGCACAGAGCTAATAAGCATTTTATAATGATGGATGATTGCTCTCCTCAAAGCATCTGGGAGTCTTCCAGATTAAATCACTCTAGTCTACAAATCGTGTGAAAATAATTCAATCACTTCCACCATGGCTGAGGAAATTGAGGGATAAAAAGTTTTCAGAAACCAATCTGGAAGTAACATCCAACTATTCAAAAAACAACAAGAAAACCAATGGAATTATGGAAAATGACAGTGAAATAAATAGTAATCAGTTTTATTACTATTATAAGACTTGATGCACTTATTCATGACTGATCTCTATCTATCTATCTATCTAATCTATCTATCAGTGATTTCAACAGAAATTTATCTGGGCAAAGATGATAGAAAAATAAATGAGAAAATACATTGAAAAATACTCATAAGAAAATTCTTAAGTTTTTCTGAAGATACATCCTAAAATTTATAAATGACTTAAGGTTTTGCTTTGAGGTCACTCTAGTTTTTATTCCAGGGCCAAATTACTGAAAATACTTTCTTTCTGGACAAATAATAAATTGTGCAGCCAATTTATCAAACACCACAGTATCAAACACCACACTCTAGTTAGAGTTCATGACATCTAAGTCTTATGGAAAGATTGTCTTATAGGCTATTGGTAAAACAATTTCACATAACTACATGTTTTACTCAAACATTTCTCTGTACTTTCAAGGACAATCACTGGGTATTCAGCATCAGCAACAGTATCTATGTAGATGAAGAATACAGGAGAAAAATACAATTTAGTAGAAATGGAAATAATTTAAATCTAGAGTCATTAGGAATAAGCCCATCACCAGCAGCCACCAGAGCGTGTGGTTTGGATTAAGGTAAAATAAGAACGCACACACATATACACATACTGCTCAAGCTACTTCAGTTGTCATAATAAACTGCTGCTTCAAACTGTGTTGGAAAGAAAAGAAATGTAATATATAGGAAGGAAGAATTAATAGAAAAAATAAGATAGTGAAAAGGATAACTAAGTTGAGTTTTAAAAAGGCAATAAAAGGGAGTCTGCTGCTTTGATTTTCTTTTACACTTTACTCCTTTGGTGGGGTGGGGCGACAAGAGGAAAAGAGGAAAGTAACCTTCTCAGGAACATAAGCACAAGTTTACAGCCATGTTTCACTCCTCTGATACAACATGGGGGCAGTTCCTTCACAGTTTTCAACATTCTGTCCAAAATCATGCTCCATCTGCCTTCCTGCAACGGGCTTCTCATCACTCAAAACTTGATGATCTGGAAACTGGGAGATGGTATTTCCAAACTCCTGCCGATTAAACCCTGTCACTTGCCATCTGCCTCTTCAAGGATGGAGTCATTAGCCACTGCATCCTCTGACCTTCAACACCCTCTGAGAGGAACTCAGGGTGGAGATCAGGAATGAGGCACTCTGGGCTCTGGGAAAAAACTGGCAGAACAGGCCTTCAGATAGATCTTTTCAGGAGAAGATTTTATGAGCCCAATTTCTCGCATCTTCTTATGTCTAGAAAAGCACTAAAATCATTAATGGAGACATCTGCTCCTCGTAACCAGCAGCAACCTTTCTGGGAAACTTCTGTCAAAATGAGGGCTTGACCTCCACCCTTACCTCTCTGGAGTGGCTCTGCAGGGCTATTTGAGAGGCTGTTCCCTGGGCTACAGTCCTCATTTTGCCCCAAATAAAACTTAACTCACAACTCTCACTTTGTGCGTTTTTTGTTTCTTCAGTCAACAGTACATAACAAAGAAGTTCTTGCCCAAGCCACACATTCTCATTTCCTTCCCTCCCCTCCACTCTGGCTCTAGGAGGGAAATCTCTTCGCCACAGCCTCTCAAGGTCCTGCTCCTCACAGCTGTGACTCCCCCAACCTGAAGGAGTCTAGAATCTACCTGGTCTTTCCAAACCAAAATCGTACCCAGTCCTGGTCACCATTAGATCTGTTGACTTCACTCCATTCCAATTCTCTGTGTTTTCTAAATGTTGCATGTTTATGTTTTTCTCTGTAGTGAAAAGTGAAAGTCACTCAGTCGTGCCCAACTCTTTGCGAGGCCATGAACTGTACAATCCAAGGAATTCTCCAGGCCAGAACACTGGAGAAGGTAGCCTTTCCCTTCTCCTGGGGATCTTCCACACCCAGGGATCGAACCCAGGTCTCCCGCATTGCAGGTGGATTCTTTACCAGCTGAGCCACAAGGGAAGCCCAAGAATACTGGAGTGGGTACCCTATCCCTTCTCCAGGGGATCTTCCTGACCCAGGAATCAAACCGGGGTCTCCTGCATTGCAGGCAGATTCTTTACCAACTGAGCTATCAAGGAAACCCTTTTCTCTGTAAGTGGACACTAAATCTCACGTCAAAGTTAAATCAAATCCTTTTCTCATATTTCATCTAAGAGATGGAAAGGGAAGTACTTAATGTAAAAAAAATGGTTTAAAATAAAAATTTTAAAAACCTGATAGCTGGAAATTAATCAAAAAGAGCTCTCTTCCAAAACATAGACAGCCTGTGTACTGATTATAACTTATTCCAGGAAATCATAAACTGAAACTTTACTGCACCCTTGAAACACCCTGAGGACATCACACTATGACTCTGGGCTTCACCTGTTTCTGGCTTATTCTATTGTAACTCTTCCCACTTCAATGACCCAGGAACCGCAGAAGTAGGAGTGAATTGTCTTTACAAATTAAGAAATATCTTCAAAATTAAGGAAAAGAAGTTATAAAAACCCTCCTTTGGTAATTAACAGGTGCTGTCTAGAGACCACCGCTGTGAACATGAAACTCAATACTTGACTATGGCTTTAGTATCAATATTTTATCACATCTACTTCCAACGAGAACTATGGTGTACTAGCAGATATTGCACCAAACATATGCACCAAATATGTGCGGATGTGCTCAGTTGTGGCTGACGCTGTGCGACCCCATGGACTGTAGCCTGCCGGGTTCCTCCGTCCATGGGATTTTCCAGGCAAGGATACTGGAGTGGGTTGCCATTTCGTCCTCCAGGATGCACCAAATACTATCAATGAAAAAATCCAACTGTTCATATTCAAAAAGAAATGGGAAATGCCAAGGATGGAAAAATACTTCTGTGCTACTGAACTCAAAAGGAATGTTCTTTAGTCAAAAATTCTTGAGTATCAGGGAGAAAAAGTAGCCCACTAGCTTAAAAATCAAGTCATTCACGTTCTATCCTTTAATCCCCTTCATTAGTCTGTATTTAGATACAGATTTGAAGAACTCCCTAGTAATTGGATTTTACTGAACAAATAAGGATATAGCCTTAATGCAGTAGGCACTGTTCTAAGACCTTCACAAACATTTATCCTACAATGGTAGGATTCTTATCCTATTACTGACTGGGAAACTGACTATAGAAATACATGTGCCTGAGGTCACACACAGTTAATTTTACAGGGCAGATCCAGGGTCTGTCCATTTCAAACTCTGTGCTCCTAGCTATTACATTATGCTGGTTCCCCTAAAACACCCCAGGCTAAACTCAACACCCTCCTCGCCCTTCCCAATCCAGCATTCCCTAGAGGTGCAATGACATCCTCAGTCTCTATGTAAACTGCTACCACACCACATCCATATCGTCCATCTCTACCGCCCTATATCACTGGCCCCCTCCACAGTCACTTGTCCCTTAACTTCTGTTCCCACCCACCACTTGCTTCCATCCCTTCCTCTCTACCTCCACTTGTAGAGTTTTCATTTTGTTGTTCAGTCTCTAAGTCATGTCTGACTCTTTGCGACCCCATGGACTGCAGCATGCCAGGCTTCCCTGTCCTTCACCATCTCCCAGAGTTTGCTAAAACTCATGTCCAGTGAGTCAGTGATGTTATCTAACCATCTCACCCTCTCATCCCCTACTGCCATCTTCTCCTTTTGCCTTCAATCTTTCCCAGGGTCAAGGTCTTTCAGTGAGTTGGCTCTTCACGTCAGGTGGCCAAAGTATTGGAGCTTCAGCATCAGTCCTTCCAATGAATATTCAGGGTTGATCTCCATGCAGTCCAAGGGACTCTCAAGAGTCATGTAGGACCTAATTCCTCTTGGCATTAATACAACAGCCTTATAACTAATTTGGCCTGCCTCTGATCTTCTATGATCTTTTCTAAATACCACCAATAAAACTAATTCAGTATGCATTTGTCAAACCAGGTCCCTTGCTAAGTGCTGTGAAATTTAAAAAGAATCAAAGCCCTGATGCAGAGGCAGGGAACAACACAGGCGTTTCAACTCTGATAAGGTAATCTGAAAATACTCACTGAAGCTCTCCTGTTGGCTGAACTGTGTCCAAACTCCTTACCTGTCTTCCAGGTTTTCCACAACACTAAGTTTTTTCCCACTCTTTCACACAACCCCAGTCTTCCCCATTATATCCACCCATACTTAGACATCCCCTGTGTCTGTGTTCTCTTTCCTATCACAACACTGTCTCTGCCACCTCCATGCAGTCTAGCTGAAGTCCCACCCAACTACCACCACACAGCTTCCTCAATATTCCCAGCTAGACAACAGCTTCCCACAGACCAAGAACCTTAGCACCTTGAACCACACAGGACATACCCATCTGTCTTGTGTTCCCCTATTTGCAAACAGGCTCTGATTTACAAAACCACATATAAGTTTCTCCTTTGAGACGAATACATTCTCTGATACTTAACTTCAAGAAAAGCTGGCTCAGCTGAACCGTCCCTTCTTCCCGTATTTCACACTACTTGGCATCCTCTTCCCTTCTCTCCGCTTCTCCTTCATTTGTTGTGGCTGGTGTATCTCGCTTAAGACCTGTCACAAATGCAGTCTCCTCCATGAAGCCTCTCCAAGTCCTCCAGTTAGAGGCAACCACTCCCTCTTCTGAGCTGTCATAACATTGTTCCTGTGCATCTCTCCTAGCATTCACCAGTTGGTACATTATTGACACTATTTCCATACACCTCCACCAGTAACTCAGCAGCCCCAAAGTGGACACTTGCCTTACTCATTTCCAGTTACTTATTATTTGCTGAGTTCTGGGCTATGATAGTGAGAATGGATGAATAACAGGTAATGGGTGATTGCATTTCCATGTTGGTCCTGGTCAAGAAGCTAACATCATTAAAGAAAGTGAGCCAGATAACTGCAAAAGAGGCAGGATGGCGGGCCATGTACTTCCCTTCTCCTGTGGTCTCCAACCTGTCCTTAGTCTACTGGCGCCAACAGGAATGCTTGTAACGTGTGAAATTATGTTTTCACAAAAGCAATACCTAGGAAGAAATGAAAGTTCTTGACATGCTAGACTGGAACTCTGACGACACTCCTACAGACAGATGGCTACTATATTGGGTTGGTTCTATGTAGTCATTCACTGAAGACCTCACACAAGGACCTGAGAACCGTTTGGCTGCAGAAACAGTCGTGAGTGCAGTTTAGAGCTGCACTTCTGGATATAGGTTAAATTTTCAGTTCTGCCACTTATAAACATCAACAATACATAGGCCTCAATTTTTCCATGTATAAAAATCCAGATAGGGACTTCCTAGTGGTGCAGCAGATATGCATGCGCCTGCTAATGCAGGGGACATGGGTTCAATCCCTGGTCTGGGAAGATTCCACATTTTGTGGGGCAACCAAGCCCAAGTGCCACAACTACTGAGCCTGTGTGCTGCAGCTACAGAGGTCCATGTGCCCAGAGCCAGGGCTCCACAGCAAGAGAGGACCCCGTGATGAGACTCACCACCTAGAGAAAGCGCCCACGCAGCAGCGGAGACCCGGCACAAGCAAAAGTAAGTAAGCTGCTGAATTTTAAATATTGAAAATAATACTAGAACTTAGCTTCACACAGTGAAGGTGAGGATTAAATAAGTACATGCAAGCAAAGTGCTTAACAGTGGTCTGGCATATAAGAAGGGATTAAGCAACATTAGTTATTGTATAAATACGTAAAACAGTTTATTTGACTTTAAGAAATTTATAATCAAGTTGGAGAAAATAATATTTGCCGAAATACTTCTGAAATCAATTCGGCAACCATTTCCTGAACTTCTACTTACTAGACAATAGACAACGTTAGGCACTAAAGAGAATAAAGGTAAGAAACCGAGAATTTTTAAGTCTAGGAGACAAGGCCAGTAAGCATTCCCAATTAACTGTAATAAGTCAGATCATGTTAAGGAGTACCTACTAGATACACTGGGGCTGCCCAGACAGTGCCAGTGGTAAAGAACTCACCTGCCCATGCAGGAGACATAAGAGATGCAGGCTCGATCCCTGGGTCAGGAAGACCCCCTGGAGGAGGGCACAGCGACCCACTCCAGTATTCTTGCCTGGAGAACCCCCTGGACAGAGAAAGCCTGGCGGGCTACAGTCCCTAGGGTCACAAAGAGTCAGACAAAACTGAAGTGACTGAGCACGCACGTACACACACACTAGATACACAAGAATGGCGCCCTAGTAAATACCTAGTCCACTGGTTCTCAACTGGGGACATCTGGCAATGTCTGGAGACATCTTGGCTTGTCCAACTGGGGGCGCTGGGGCAGATGTGAGCTACTGGCATTTAGCAGAGGAGAGAGACGCTGCTGACCATCCTACAATGCTCAAGTCGGTCCTCAACACTAAGGAATCATTCTGCCCAATGTCAACAGTGCCAGGTCAAGAATCACTGCTCTCTTCCAACTGTAAACAACTCTGGTCTGAAGATCCAGTCCCCACATCTCTACCAACTGCCTGGATTCACTTCTGATGAAACAGGCATTGGCAGTGTGACACTCCGCCAGTCTTGTGTAATAGTTGTTTCTCTTGCAGACTTACCGCCCTTTGTTCAAGGCCTACCCTTCCACACGTCAACACATGCCCAACCATGCCATGATCAGATCTATGAAGCTGCCAAAGCTCCCAGTTTTATCTTCCCCCATTATGGCATCTCAGCCCTGCTCCAGCTCCAGTTACAACAACAAATGGTCTGCATGAAAATATCAAATTATCTTAATTTTTATAGCCTGCTTCTTGAAGCTGGCAGTAAAACCTTTTAAATCTTTGACCGAAAAGAATAAAAAGGTAAAGTAAATTACTGTTACCTAACTGTTGCCAATTAAAATAATGAAGCTTCAAATGACTGAATTATCCATTGAATAAATACACTTTAGACTTTTGTTTCCACAATGATCACCATTCTTAATGACTCAATAAAATAAAATGCAGACTAAAAATTCTTTTTTTATGTTTTGACATTGTCTACCCTATCACAAAGCATACTCTTCATCAGTGTCTTCTGAAACACTTAGCATTTCCCATTGCTTTAAAACATTCACTACCTGTTAACCTTGTAAATTCATGGATATAAAGCATATATCCTTGCCCACCCCAACCATACCTGAAAGCAAACTTAAACACCAAAGCTGTCACACCAAATGAGATGAAAAGTCAAAGTGTTAGTCACTCGTGTCCGACTCTTTGTGACCCCATGGACTGTAGGCCACCAGGCTCCTCTGCCCATGGGATTCTCCACGCAGGAATACTGGAGTGGGTTGCCATGCCCTCCTCCAGGGGGTTTTCCCAACCCAGGGATCAAATCTAGGTCTCTGACATTGCAGGTGGATTCCTTCCCATCTGAGTCATCAGGGGAGCCCACCAAATAAGATGGCTACTGTCAATAAAAACAAAAACAAAAAAAACAGCAAATGTTATGGTAAATATTAGCCAAGATATAGAGAAACAGGAACCCTTATGCACTGATGGTGGGAATGTAATGTAAAGGATTGTAAGCAGACTCTCAAAGAGAAATTTACTCTCTATATTTATAGCAGCATTATTCACAATAGTCAAAAGGTGCAAGCAACCCAAGTTTCCATCAATAGATGGAAGCTATCTGTTCTTCCATCAACAGACGGAAACTATAAACAGATAGCTGGACAAACAAAATGTCGTATATACATACAATGGAATATTATTTAGTCTTACAAAGGAAGAATTGTGATACATGTTACAACATGGACAAACATTGAAGATATTACGCTAAGTGAAAAAAGCCATTATGTGTTCAGTTCAGTTCAGTTCAGTCACTCAGTTATGTCCGACTCTGCAACTCCATGGACTGCAGCACACCAGGCTTCCTTGTCCATCACCAGCTCCCGGAGTATACTCAAGCTCATGTCCATTGAGTCAGTGATGCCATCCAACCATCTCATCTTCTGTCATCCCCTTCTCCTCCTGCCTTCAATCTTTCTCAGCATCAGGGTCTTTTCAAATGAGTCAGTTCTTAGTATCAGGTGGTCAAAGTATTGGAGCTTTAGCTTCAGCATCAGTCCTTCCAAAGAACATGGAGGATTGATCTCCTTTAGGATGGACTGGTTGGATCTTCGTGCAGTCCAATGGACTCTCAAGAGTCTTCTCCAACACCACAGTTCAAAAGCATCAATTCTCTGGTGCTCAGCTTTCTTTATAGTTCTCTCATATCCATACATCACTACTGGAAAACCACAGCTTTGACTAGATGGACCTTTGTTGGCAAAGTAATGTCCCTGCTTTGTAATATGCTGTCTAGCTTGGTCACAACTTTTCAAGGAGCAAGTGTCTTTTAGTTTCATGGCTGCAGTCACCATCTGCAATGATTTTGGAGCCCAGAAAAATAAAGTCTGTCACTGTTTCCCCATCTATCTGCCATGAAGTGATGGGACCAGATGCCTTGATCTTAGTTTTCTGAATGTTGAGTTTAAGAGGTTTTTCACTCTCCTCTTTCACTTTTCCTCAAGAGGCTCTTAAGTTCTTCTTCACTTTCTGCCATAAGGGTGGTGTCATATGCTATCTGAGGTTATTGATATTGCTCCCAGCAATCTTGATTCCAGCTTGTGCTTCTTCCAGCCCAGCGTTTCTCATGATGTACTCTGCATAAAAGTTAAATAAGCAGGGTGACAACATACAGCCTTAACGTACTCCTTTCCCTATTTGGAACCAGTCTGTTGTTTCATGTCCAGTTCTAACTGCTGCTTCCTGACCTGCATACAAATTTCTCAAGAGACAGGTCAGGTGGTCTGGTATTATCATCTCTTTAAGAATTTTACACAGTTTGTTGTGATCCACACATTCATAGAGTTTGGCATAATCAATAAAGCAGAAATAGATGTTTTCCTGGAACTCTCTTGCTTTTTCGATGATCCAGTGGAGGTTGGCAATTTGTTCTCTGGTTCCTCTGCCTTTTCTAAATCAAGCTTGAACATCTTGAAGTTCTCTGTTGAAGCCTGGCTTGGAGAATTCTGAGCATTACTTTACTAGCACGTGAGATGAGTACAATTATGCAGTAGTTTGAGCATTCTTTGGCATTGCCATTCTTTGGGACTGAAATGAAAACCAACCTTTTCCAGTCTTGTGGCCACTGCTGAGTTTTCCACATTTGCTGGCATATTGAGTGCAGTACTTTCACAGCATCACGTTTTACAATTTGAAATAGCTCAATGGAATTCCATCACCTCCACTAGCTTTGTTCATAGTGATGCTTCCTAAGGCCCACTTGATTTCACATTCCAGAATATCTGGCTCTTGGTGAGTGATCACACCATCGTGATTATCTGGGTCATAAAGATGTTTTTTATATAGTTCTTCTGTGTATTCTTGGCACCTCTTCTAAATATCTTCTGCTTCTGTTAGGTCCATAACATTTCTGTCATTTATTGTGCACATCTTTGCATGAAATGCTCCCTTGGTACCTCTAATTCTCTTGAAGAAATCTCTCCACAATTAAAACTTTGTCTTGTTAACATTCAATGTGGCAGTTCCAGGAATCTTTAACTCAAAATTCTCTACATATTTATGATTCTGTCAATTATGCATGTTTAGTTATTTCAGTCGTACCCGACTCTTTGTGACCCCATGGCCTGTAGCCTGCCAGGCTCCTCTGTCCACGGGATTCTCCAGGCAAGAACACTGTAATGGGTTACCATGCCCTCCTCCAGGGGATTTCAAGACTCAGGGGTTGAACTCTCATCTCCTACATCTGCTGCACTGCAGGCGGATTCTTCACCTGGTGAGCCATGGGGAGAGCCCTTGATGTCTGCTAGAGGGCAGGCATTCTTTGCTTCTTTCCTGCATTCCCCAGGGCTCAGTGAATGGCTCAGCATCCGCGGGGGCCGCAGTAGCTGATGACTGCGACATCTGTTGTTTACTGATATGGCAGGAAGTACTCCATTTCTCAATCCCATCAGGCCGAAAACTGGTGGTTTTCTATAGTTAAACTTCATCTCCCAGGGTATAAAATGTCTGAAAGGCATTTTTCACTCTCATAAATTGGAAGGAAAGGAAAGGGTCACATCAATCCAGGGTACAGAGGCCAGGGATCTCACTAAACATCCTTCCAGTGCACCAGGAAGACTTCCATAACAAAAACTTATCTGGCCCAAAATGTCAGAAGTGTTGAAGTGAAGAAGCTCTGTCTGTGAAGCAGAGTTGCCTTTTTTCTCTCAATCTGTACGTGATCAAGCAGCAAGCCATGTTAGTATCACCTACAAAATAAGCCCAGAATCTGACGGCTTCCACCGCTTTCATCCTGGTGCAAATAACCATGGTCTCCAATCTACTGGAATGACTAAAACAGCCTCCTGACTGTATTCATAGTTAGGCGATAACCACCCAGCTGTGTCCTCCGCACTATATAACTGTCAGGTAATCACTTAAAATTCTAGATCGGTTCACGTCCGTCCTCTGTTGACCCTTTCACAGAGCGACAGAAGCCCTACACACTCCTCACATCCCACCTCCCCCACTGCCCCTCTGCCGACCTTCCCGTCCGCTCCTGTGGTCCGACCACACTGGCCCGGGTGCTGTTCCCCAAGCCCCAGCCACTCTCCAGCCTCAAGGTCTCTGCACATGTTGAGCCGTCTGCACTACCACCAGAGACCTGCAGGAGAAACCGCTCTTTCTTTGGTCTGGCTGCTGCTTAAACAACACCTAATCGTGAGCCTTCCTCTGACCACCCTAGGTTAAAACACACCTGCATCCTCCCTACTCTCAGCCCTCTTTCACATTCCTTTGTCCAGAGCACCTATTACCATATGACACTGTCTGCTCCTGCCAACTGCAAGACAGGTAAGTCTTTTTGCCCAGAATCTGACTGCTTCCACCGCTTTTGTCCTGGTGCAAATTACCATGGTTTCCAACCCAATGAAATAACTAAAATAGCCTCTTGACTGGTATTTATAGTTAGGAGATAACCACCCAGCTGTGTCTTAGCTCCTGGAGAAGAAAATCAGCATCTGGTGAATAAATAACTGCTATCTTTCCCAACTACTTCAGTGTGAAAAATTACAGAAGCTTTGCTTTGTAAATAAAAAAGAGAAGCCACGCTATGCACACTGGTCTACCACCTGCTTTATTTATAAAGGTACCCAAATTCTACTGACAGCTTCAATTTTTTTCTGTAAGATACAAGCAGAATTTGGCTTAACCTATCACTAATGTGTTTACTATATGAAGGCTTATTCTTTCATAAGAAACTGAAATCAGATAGCTTTGGGCATAGTTCTTTTTTTTTTTTTTTCAATATGAGCTCCGTAAATGAGGTGGTGAACTTGGAGGGTAATTATTGGCTATGTCTAGCAGAGTATTCAGTCAGAGGAGGCAACCAAAGTCCAGAACATTTATAGCACATATATCACCTTTCCATGGATTCCAAAATTTCAGTCACTCATATACTACTTCCACAGTTTTGGCCATATCCATGTCCTACATTTTTACTTATAAATTGATCCACTTCTTTTATTATACTTACTGCATAATATTGCAAATTATGCTTACTGCAAAAATATTGCAAAGCAATAATTTCCATTAAACCCAGAGTTGTTCTTTATTCAGTACACATTAAAATAAGTATGGAACTACTAACATGTAAATTTTTCATTCATATAATGCTTAATTATATTGCTGGTGGTTTCCATTTTACACTCTGAGAAACACAGAATATTCTTCATTTATAAAAAAGAAAACATAATTCTAAGAAGCTTAGTGCTTTACTTGATGTCAACAACTGGAATTAAGATTTTCCCAACTCTGTGTTCTGGTTTCATACTGAGTAGGAAAAATAGATTTTATTTGCATTGCTTTAACAGAATTCTGTTATGTGTGGCAAATAGAAATTATACTGTGAATGAAATATAAATGTGAACAGAATTAAAAGTTTCAGATCAGTGGGGATATTTTACTATGAGAGGCTTGAATAGAAATATGATAATAACTATGTAAAGCACTGTTCCACCACCAACTTAGTTAGATATGGTTACACAAATGAAGAGCACCTCAGCGTTTCAAACAACAGTGTTTCTGTTGCTGAAAATATCTTAGATCCAAAGGTTTGGCAGAAGTTTAGAAATATGATTAAAGTAAGGTTTCCTACTTGACCACATTTTCCAAATGAAAGAAGGAAATACACTATCTTTAGGAATAGCCTGTGGTTTACCACTACACTAGTAAAAAGTTGATCAGATTGGTTAAGTTGGATTGTCACGGTAAGACTCTCTTGTCTGGTACAGCTGAGGGGAAAAGGCACGCTGGTGGAAATCATTCTTTTTAACTGGCTCCCTGTACTGCTTTCTGTTTAGTTATCCTTCAATTCCTTAAAACAAAGCATTGGAATTTCACACATAACAGTCCTGTACACCCTTTGTTGAGTTATTCTTAAATATCTTATTATTTTGTTACAATTTTGAGATGGTGTACAGAAATATAATTCATACATATGTATTTTATCCACCTGGCTAGGCTCATATTTCTAATAAATTCTCTGTAGATTATTGAGGATGTTCTATGTGGGAAAATCACATCCATAAATTATAGAATGAAGGAAACAAAATTAAGTCTTAGATCTTCCATGCCTCGGCTTTTATTTTACTCCATAGATTAGGTCCCCTCCAAAATAATAATGAATTTAAGTAGCATTAATAGTAGTGTATAAGGACCCTCATGGATCAGATGGTAAAGAATCTGCCTGCAATGCAGGAGACCTGGGTTCTGTCCCTGGGTTGCGAAGATCCCCTGGAGAAGGGAATGGTAACCCATTCCAGTATTCTTGCCTGGAGAATTCCACGGACAGAGGAGCCTGGAGGGCTACAGTTCATCGGGTCGTGAAGAGTTAGACATGACTCAGCAACTAACACAATCCCTGCATGACTCCTGTGAATGTTTCCAATGTTTGGATGGTGAGTGTTATGTTTCTAAGTCCTGTAAAATGTCAGACGTATATACAGTTCAGACACAATTCACTATCATAATATTCTGCTCAAATGACAACACTAACTGGAAATGTCCTAAGGTCATGACCATACTATAATAGACAAGAGTTGGGTAATTATCTAAATTACAGTAATTTCTTCATTTCTGAAAGTAATACTCATATTCAGAGGAACACATAAAACATACTCAGTTCCCAGGGCTTTGGGTGACTGGTCAAGGGTCTTTAAGTTGATCTTGACTGGGCCAATCAGAGTCTTTTAAAATTTTTTTTATTAATAGTTTATCAATGGAGTTTGTAACAGTTACCAGTGGAGTTTATAATTTTTTTTACTAATAGTTTACCAACGGAAACACCACCTCTGGTGGCTCAGATGGTAAAGAATCTGCCTGCAATGCAGGAGACCTGGGTTCGATCCCTGGGTCAGGAAGATCCCCTGGAGAAGGTAATGGCAACCCACTCCAGCATTCTTGCCTGGAGAATCCCATGGACAGAGAAGTCTGGCAGGCTACAGTAGTCAATGATATCACAAAGAGTTGGACATGACTGAGCAACTACACACACACACACACCCCAATGGAAACTAGACAGGCCTCCTCCAGAAACAATGTCTGTGAGGTATGGAAGCAATGTTTATGAATCTCCACGTGGAAGAACACTGAGGGAATGAAGGCACATGAAAGAGGCAAAAAAGCCCTCTCTTTTGAAAGAGCTGATGAAGCTAGCTGTTCCTGGATCCCACACGCAACCCAGCCCTTCCCACAGATGACTGAGACATCTCACTGTCTTCCCTGCCAGTGTGCTGTCTGCCTTGCAAATGAGTGTCCTGAATGACACACAAATGACAGACTCCATCCTGAAGGGACACAGAGCATGTTGGTAAGAATCCACTGAGAGTCAGACTTCGTCTGGAGACAATGAGTCCTGATTCTAGGACAAACGGCAACTTTATGAGTTTGCTGCTATTTTAGTATTACAATTTAAAGTAAAATGTAATGAGCTATTATATATTTACAAAGTGTCACCATTGAAACTGGTTAAAAAATACATAGGATTTCTGTGTTATTCCTCACAATTGTACATGAATTTATCATCATCTCAAAAAAAATTTTTACACATTTTTAAAGTGTAATTAAAAAAGCTTTCATTCTCTTTTATCTTGATGGTAATTAAACATGCAATTTCTTCTGTGAAGCTGAAACAACATGACTCTGTGGTTTAATCATGAAAACGAAAACCTTCTGCTCACTGAAGAGTATCCCAACCTCTTATTTCTGAGTATCTGTTTGGTCTGTCTACTGATATCTCCAAACCATCAACAGCTTTGTCATAACTTGCAAAACTTCCCCTCATGCTTATCTTTTACCTCTGGTTTTCTAGTCTAACTTATGTCTACTTAGGTTTATTTTCTTTGCCTTTTAAAATTAAATGCCCAATCCAGATCTTAAGACTTTGGGGTATGCTGCCAAAATGACTACACATTTACTATTTATGGTATCAAAGTATCTTTGTGCTTCTTAACTACGAAAAAAGAAGTCAAAACATACGGATGTATATAAACATAGTAAAGACTAACTAACACATACCCACCTGTATCAGTGAAATATGATGACCAATCCCACAGAATAAATGTATTTTTGAAAATATGATATACACAATTGCAAGAATTCAAAGTATAGCCTATACGCCTGGGGTCAATGGCAAAGGCAGGAAGACGGGAGGACCAGAGATGGGAGGGAAGACATGGGGAGCACAGGTGCTAGGAGCAGACTGCCAGGAGCAGACTCTTGCAGCCAAACAACAAAACCTAACCCCAAAGGTGCATGCCAAAGCAGCAAAACTAAAAGGGATATATTCAACACAGCTTATGTCTTGAGAGGAAAAAAAAAATGAAAGTCTGTTATTCATGTATCCTATTTAAAATTGATGGCTTTTAAAATAGCACTATCTGGAGGAAAAGTTCCCCTAAATCCTTCCAGACGGTCAAGGTTAATCTTAAAAAAATAAAAGAGGTCTTGGGAAATAGGAAAGTATAAAGACTGGATGCTTACTGTCACGTATCCATTTACAAATCTTTAAATCTAGCCATTTAATAGACACCCATGACATACCAGCTGTGAGAATGGTGTCAAGCAAATGAAAGGAAAAAAAAGTATGCCCAAATGTTAATGAAAGTGGTATACGTAAATGCAAATACAGTTCAAAATCAGGGCTACCCCAGTTCCCTCTGCTGACTGCTAGCCAGGACAGCAGAACCTACAACAGCATACAAACCTTAATTTAACTACAGACGGAACAAGCTGCTCTTCTTCTGCAAGAGCAAGTACAGAGCACGACAGTCAAGTCTCAGCTTCCTGTCCTTTATCCCCCTTCCTACACCGTGTGCAGAAGCATGTGCAGAAGCGTGAACAGCAGGGAATGGCTTGAAGGCAGCCTGCCAGGACAGCCTCCCTGTCTGACACCTACACTACAACTATTTGAAGATCTTTTCAGAATTTTGACAGACATTTCTAATCATTAAGTGTGCTAAGTCTTTTTCAGTTATGGAAGCAAAAGACATAATTCACAAATATGAACACTTTGAGGCATTTTCTGAAACCCTAGCAATTATTCTATTCAAGGCCTTCACACGAAATTAAAAAAATTTACTCAAAGAAAGTTTATTGCCCTTTTAACCATAATGAAATAAGCTAAACAATCTGAGAAATGGTAAATGAAAAACTGCAATAACTTTCAAAGACACCTTTTCTTTTTCTGTAAAGGAGTAAATTTTTGGACAACCAAGGTAGTTTTCACAATACCTGATATATAAAAGAAAAAGAATACAAAGCAGATTGGGCCTCTGTCCTCAAAGTGTTTAATATTTAAGTAAAAACGAACACACAGGATGCAACAGAACAGCGGGCTGAAGTCCAAAGGCCTGAAGTTGCGTCCGATGTCTTAGACTCTGTCACTCACTAGCGGCATGCATCACGTTCAGGGCCTCACTCACAGACTGAGCTGAGTTTCAGATTCTCAGAGGATAAGTAAAAATATATATGAAAGCACTTTGCACACGCTAAAAATTATAAATCAATACTGGGACTATCAGCAACACAAAAGAAACTGTCACTGCAGTCATGAAATCCTACCTTTTACTATCTCACCAAATAACTGAAAATCAGGGAAATCGTGGGAAGCCTTACAATCCAATAAAGTGAGAAATTAGAACTCTGTACATGGAGAACATTGAGTTTTGGGGTTTTTTTTTTTTTTTAAAATTTCAGGTGAAATCATTATATAAAAATGTTGGCATGTAGATGAGTATATTTAGCTTGTTTTTAATAAACGTTAACCTAGGACAAACCAGAAACATAATCCATACTCATATACGTGGGATGTTGGCATTTATTTATCTGAGATAATGAAAGGAATTGGATTACTTCACAGACAATCGGACTTAAGCATATAACAGCATCAATGCCAGAAATTCAGAGACTAATCAATATCATCTACGGACAGCATATGTGCAATGCAAAACTTTATACCAAATTTTCCACTTAACAAAGGAAAATCTTGCATTGAGAGAAATAAGGATATGCAGTTTCCTCAACATTTAAAATATTCCTCAATTCTTGGTTCAAAGGAGTGGGGAAAGACTTAGGCTCTCACATGTCAAAATGTAATGAGAAAACTGTCAACGGATTAATGAATTAATTGCCTGTTTAAATAAGAAGAAACTGAAAATCTAATTTCAAAACTTGTAACACCTGTGTTCTTCCCTAATTTTCGTAAGATACTCAACTAATACACCTACAGCACTTAATAAGCATTTCACATACTGTATTATAACATATGTTTGCTATTGTTATGCAGTTTTTAGTTTAAAAAGTCTTAGTTTGTACCCATATGGATTATGTGAAGGCTGTAAAGCCCAGAAGCCTGGGGTTGAACACTTGTGTACCACTTGTCATATGTGACTTTGACTATTCTCCTCTTTAAAATGGATCTATAAATGACATACACCTGAGAGGGTTGCTTGCAGATTAAATTTGTGCCTGTCCTCAGTCATGTCTGTCTCTTTGCAACCCCGTGGACGGTAGCCCACCAGGCTCCTCTGTCCATGGAATTTCTCAGGCAAGAATACTGGAATGGATTGTCATTTTCTTCTTTCAGGGTAACTTCCCCACTGAGATTAGACCTGTGTTTCCTGCATTAGCAGGAAGATTCTTTACCACTGAGCCACCAGGGAAGCCCTCTAAAGACTCATGTAAGAGACCAAAATCTTACATCAAGTAATTTATATTTGACACAATTTTCCCTTTTTTAATGCCAATCTAAAACTATTTTCATTCCTTTTATAGGACTGATTATAGGGTTCCCCTGATGGCTCAGTGGTAAAGAATCCATCTACCAGTGCAGGAGACACGGGTTCAGTCCCTGGGTCAGGCCAATCCCTTGGAGAAGGAAATTGCAACCAACTCCAATAATCTTGCCTGGGAAATCCCAGCGGCTGAATAGCCTGGTGGGCTACAGTCCATGGGATCACAAGAGTTGAACACAACTTAGAGACCAAATAACAACAACAACAGGACTGACTATGCTTTTTTAAAAAAAGTGTAACAACAAAACCAACAATGTATAACAAGGGACAAGTTTCAATACTCTTACAAAGGAAGTGATTATTAAAGTTATACATTTTCCCTTCTAGTATCTCATCTTTTTGCTGTTGCTGTTCCAAAAGATTGCCTAGACACCTAGCCCATTTCAGTAAAGTATTTTCATTGCCTAGAATAAAAAAAGATTAACATAGGCACTGAAGAGAAAGAATACAAATCCCAAGAAACCTGTCCACCACGGCTTGGCACTGGCCATGAGTGTCTGCCATCACATCTACAAGGATTAAATCACGCACTGCAGCAGCCGCTGACCTCCAACAGCCCCGAAGGGGTTCCAGGTGCAGAGCAGGATGAGGCACTCTGTGCTCCCAGAAACGGACAGGATGGGTCTTCAGACAGTTAGATATTCTCAGGAGCTGGTTTTCTAAGCCCAGTTCTTGTATCTCCTCATCTCTAGAAAAACCCTAAAATCCATCACGGTGACAACTTTCTCGTGACTAGCAGCAGCTTCACGAGGCCAGCAGAAACTTCCTAAAAGATACACGTGCTTGACTGCATGTTCTCCCCCTTTAGAGAAATCACATATACACTGACCTTCCTCCTTCCTCTTTGGAACAGTCTCTCAGAGCTATCTGAGGGGCTGTCTCCCAGGCTACAGTCCTCATATAGCCCCCAATAAAACTTAACTCGCAACTGTCACGTTGTGTATTTTTTTTTAAGTCGACAAACCTAGAGCAAAATTTATAACTTACACAGGTCCAATGTAAATGTTAAATGCTGTGGGTAATAACAGTCAAAATAAGAGGTTTCTTACATTAATCAAAATGAAAACTATAAGAAACAAATTCACCTGCATAAATTGTTCATGATAAACACAAGCTACAATATTCCAAAGCTGCGGCTTCCTTAACTAGAGACAAAGATGGCTTTGTTTCCTTAATTGGAGACAAAATCTACATTGCTTTGCATACACATCCACACCCAAAACAACCAAACAACACATGTACACACCAAAAATTTTCTTTGTCAAGGTGAGAGACTGAGAATACCCAGAAAGTGAGGGCCCCAGAGGCAAGGGTGGAGGAACAGCATAGGGTGAACCAGATGAAGTGGAGCCTCTATCCTGAAAGAAGGTGGAAGCCACTGGTTCACAGCGTGGGAGTTGCTATTTATTATCACTCGACATTTCCACTAAAGCCAGGAGAATAAATGGACTTTGAAGAAGCTGTCTAAACAGCTTTCTCCTGATTCTGCTACAGATCCACACCTCCTTTGCTGATTCTACCCCATCTGAACAAAACCTGGATCCTACGCTTCAGGGCTTGACCGTCCCACCTCATCTCTTCTGTCTACACGCTCACAGACTGGGTGAGCTCATACATTCCCTCAGCTTTAAACACTCTCAACATGTTGACAATGTCTAAATTTATATCTCCAGTTCCACCTGCTCCCCTGAACTCCAGACTCATATATCCATATGCTCCCTTGACAAGGCTACTTGGATATCCAGTAGGCATCTAAACAGATCCAACATTTAACCATTTCTTCCTCATCTCCCTCATCCCAATAAATGGCAACATATCCTACCAGCAACATTGGTTTGATTTCTAGCATTTATCTCCCTCAGATTTAATTTGTTAACATGTCTGTTTCTTCCCAGCAGAATGCAAACTGCATGAACGCAGCTGTTTCTATTGTAATACCCAGGAACCAGAGGAGACTAGTTTAAACTGCATGAAAATGTGGGCCCCGCGAGGCACAGGAGGTGAAGTCTGGAGGAGAAAATAGAGGCTCTCTTGAGAGGATATGGATCAGAATGCTCAAAGCAGAAGAAATGATGGATGCAAAGGTCTAAACTCAAACGAAGCTTGTAGAGAGACACACACACTAGAAGCAGAAAGAAAACCCAGCGGGATGGAGAACAGGAAAGCAGAGGAAAAGTACCGAGAAGGGAGGGATGGCAGGAGGCGGGCGAAGGAGAGTTTCAGAGCTTCTGGGAGAGGGGACGTCGGGACCAAAGGCCGACAGGAGAAAGGGTCAAATTCAGTGCTTCAAGAGAAATGACAAAGAGGAGGCTACCAAGATCTCTTCTGGAGGGCTTCAACTGAGCATTTCATTCTTCCCCAGAGGGGTCTCTGGATATGTTAATATTTGTTCATATTAATTTTGAACAGCCTGGGCAAAATGGTATCATTTGCACGGCCCAGTCAGCTGTGATCTGAAGTAAAATAGAGCAATTCCTATGGAAGTATGGAAATGGAAGAGATCTTACCAGGAAATTTACATGGCTGAGAATTCCCTCTCTGCATTGGGGATTGTCTCAAAATATTTCCACCAAGACATCCAATCTATGACATCTCTAATCAAAAGCATGGAAGTGCTGCACTCTGTAGGGGAAGATCCTAACATTTCCAATAAAAATGCACTTCAAAAAAAAAAAAAAGCCTATGTCATTAATCAATACCATATCCTGACTACAAGTATAATAATTTTACTAAAGTCATTACAAAAGGCTATTAAATTATTTCTTACACTTGTGCTGTTAAAAGGCTGTTCTCTCATAGCCACTTGATGGCAAATGTCAAAGGACATCTTGGGGAATGTCAAATCATGGAAGATGGATTTTTGAATGAGAAGTATTGAGACAGGATAAACTATACGCACACAAGTTCTGAAACGGATATTTTCAAACTTACTGTCCCTTTTTTGTTGCATTAAAATCATGCATTTTTTAAAAGATTTTTTTTTATGTGAACCCCATTTTCTAAAGTCTTTACTGACTTTCTGACAATACTGCTTCTGTTTTGTTTTGGTGTGCTGGCTGCGAGACACGTGGGATCTCAGCTCTCTGACCAGGGATCAAACCTGCACCCCCTGCCCTGGAAGGTGACATCTTGACCACTGGACCGCCAGGGAAGTCCCACAACTATGCACTTTAGGTTGACTTTAGCAGAATGTGCTTTTTAAAAATCCAATACTTGAAGTTAATAAAGAGTTAAGAGGAAGTTCCATGTCTAAAAACCAATGCTTCTTTAGCTCTTTCTCTGCAAATAGACTTTAGGTCAGCCGGATGATATAGTCAGTGCCGTAAGTCATCAGAAGCAACAGAATTTGTTTAAACTGTTAAATGTCCTTTCCATCTTCTTGAGATTTTATTTTTGTTTAGTCACTGTTAAGACATGCATAGGTTTTGGTTAAATTCAATTTAATATACAAGTGATGATTTATCACCAAAAAAAGAATGATTAATTGAATTTATAATCAATTACAGAACTGCTTTACACTTTCGTAGTTCACTTAAAATATTCTACTTCCTAAATGAAGCTCTACTTTTTAAAATACAAATTCTTTGCGCAAAATCTGCTACCAGCTCTATCTTCAGTTACAGTTACACCAAATGTTTGGAAGTGTTGAGTAAATAATCCAATATTTATATTTATGTATTTAAAGGCTTACTTTTATAGAATCTTTGTACAAATACAATTTATTAGGTTTTCAACTATAGAGACTTTTCTTCATTATTTTGCTTTTTTTAATCTCAGACCTTCTCTGAAACAACAAGTAAGGCAATCAAAACTGACAATGGGACTTTACTCATGAATACAGAATTCCCTTCTTGCCCCAATATGAGAGACACTGCTGAGGGCAGGAATAAAGATCCTTGAAACACTATGAGCTACAGGCCAATCTCCATTTCCACTGCTTATGAAATACAGTACCATATTCTTCAGCCACTGTTTCTTGGTTTTTTCCCTTCATTCTGTCATCATATTAAATCTCAATATCCTACTCATAAAACATCCGAATGCCAGAGCTCAGCCTTCCTAATTTCTAAGGACTTTCTCTTTACTCAACTACACCTTAACTTTATCACTATGCAAACCAGCGCCATGGCCAAGTCCACTGTTTCAACTCCCCCTCTTGATCACAGCTCCCTTGTCTCTCTGTGATCCTAGTGTAGCCTTCAATACAATTAAGCCATCACGCTTGCCCTCTCTGCTTCCTAAGGCTGTCCGTACCCTCCTGCCTCAATCATCGCTGTACTCATATCGTTATATACACAAACCCACAGCCCTGTAATCCAACACCATGTCTTCTGGGCCAACCACCCCCTGAATCCCTGACTTCCCAACTATTCTTACCGCTCACAACCCAGGGCTCTGGATATTGTTAGAAACATATGCGAAAACATGATCATCAATCTTTCCTGGACATATTCACAATGTCTAGCTTCAACGTCTCTTTATCCCTAGGCAGGAGTCCCTTTCCTCTTGTAGAAACTGCGCCTGGCTGTTCTAAACTATTTTTCCTAACTCCTCTCTCAGCAGATGACCATTTCTTCCTAACAGTATTATCCATCTGTCCAACCAACCAACTTCCTGTGCACAGTTCTGTGTTTTAGTCAATCCTCCTTTTTGTCCCAGCACAGAAGAGCTTCTCCCCTGATCCTTCCAGGCCTCCCCTCAGTGCGATAAGACATTCTCTTGGCTCATTTTCCTCTTGCAAGCCACAATACACTTTCACATATTCTTTATACATTTTCTAAAATTATAGCCCATGCTAGTTGACTTGAGGCAGGAGACAGATGGGCCTCCAAGCTAAGAAGCTGGTCTGTCCCCTGTGGACAGACACTCCAAATAAGCAGGAGCTCAAGAGGAGCTGAGCCCTGCCTAGATAAGAGATAAAGACCACATATTCTTCATTCTCGAAGTCAAGAAGACTTTACTCACCACGTACGCACAGAAAGGGTCCTTGGAGGTCAAAGAGAGGGGGCATCGCCTCATAGTAAGTGATGTTGACCTAGCCTTACGCTGCCTCACAAGACTCCATCCTGGCTGAGAGAGGCGAGCACACATGGGAAGATCTGATGTATACTAAACACGGACTCAGGACCAAGCAGAACAGAGACCCGGAAGAAACGCCCCATCAAAGTGATCCCAACTACCATGAGGGCGTGGACCTCTCTCTGAGTCCACCAGTGTATCTAACCATACATACTCTTTTTCTAATAAACACTTTGCTCACTACTTTCCATCTCTGTGTGGAAATTCCTTTCTACACAGCTGACAGGCCAGGGCCTTGTCACTGGTGCCTGGTGGTCTAGTGGCTAGGATTCAGCTCTCACTTCTGTGACCCAACCTCAATCTCCACTGGTAACCAAAGCCCTGCTTCAAAGCTGCTGCAGGCTGAGGCCACCCAGGATCAAACTCATAACTCTCCTCAACTATTTGCACAAGATTTGACTTGCTCAACGCAGAACCCCAACTAACACAGGAGTTAGGGGCACTGTGGAATATCCACATGTAACTGATAGTTGGCCCTCCGCATCCATGGATTCAGCCGACAGTGAATCATATAGAACTGCAGCATTTAATACTGAAAAAAATCTGCACATACCTGGACCCATGCAGTTCCATCCTATGCTGTCCAAGGGCCAACTATATTTTCCTAGCTCCCATGTAATTTCCAACTTCTTTTTTTCACCTCTCCTTAACCATTCTTTCCCACTTCCATCATCAGCTTGTGATCTGAGCCGTAAGTGCACATACTACCCACATCTCTCCATGGTACTTGAACTTCTATTGTGAAGCTCATAAAATTAGAGTGAAGATTATACTTAAAGCACTTGCAAGTCAAGTCACCTCCACAGACTGAGTCAGAGAGGATCAGTCTCCCACAATGACTGATCTCTACCTAGATTATACTGCATGGCTGTCTCTCTAATGGGACCAGACCTAAGGTAGGCTGATGTTTCCTGAGAAAATATGGTCAGCCCTCCTCCACAACATTCCTTCCTCGATAGTATCTCCCCCACATAGCCACCAAATTAATTTCTTCTAAATCTCACATCGATCCTCTTGTTCTATCAAAACCTCTGGCAATTTTCCCACAGACAATAAACAAACAACTCAAACACTCAAAGGCAGGGCTGGCTCAGTCTCTGTGGGGTTTCTGGGTGCTGGTGTGCACAAGGTTTTGTTTGAGCCCTCCAAGCATCTCTGGTGGGTATGGGGTTTGATTCTAAATGTGATTTCGTCCCTCCTACCATCTTGATGGATGAAGCAAAAGCTAGAATCCAACAAGACTGTTGAAGCTTGGCTGGATGAAGCATAAGTTGGAATCAAGATTGCCAGGAGAAATATCAATAACCTCAAATATGCAGATGATACCACCCTTATGGCAGAAAGTGAAGAACTAAAGAGCCTCTTGATGAAAGTGAAAGAGGAGAGTAAAAAAGCTGGCTTAAAACTTAACATTCAGAAAACTAAGATCATGGCATCTGGTCCCATCATCTCATGGCAAATAGATGGAGAAAAAGTGGAAACAGTGACAGTTTTTCTTTTCTTGGGCTCCAAAATCACTGCAGATGGTGACTGCAGACATGAAATTAAAAAACGCTTATTCCTTGGAAGAAAAGCTATGACTAATCTAGACAGCATATTAGAAAGCAGAGACATTACTTTGCCAACAAAGGTCTGTCTAGTCAAAGCTATGGTTTTTCCAGTAGTCATGTATGGATGTGAGAGCTAGACCAGAAAGAAACCTGAGCACCAAAGAACTGATGCTTTTGAACTGTGGTGTTGGAGAAGACTCTTGAGAGTCCCTTGGACTACAAGGAGATACAACCAGTGAATCCTAAAGGAAATCAATCCTGAATATTCATTGGAAGGACTGAGGCTGAAGCTAAATTTCCAGTACTCTGGACACATGATGGCAAGAACTGACTCACTGGAAAAGACCTTGATGCTGGGAAAGATTTAAGGCAGGAGAAGAGAATGACAGAGGATGAGAAGATTGGATGGCATCACCGACTCAATGGACCTGAGTTTGAGCAGGCTCTGGGAGCTGCTGATGGACAGGGAAGCTTGGCGTGCTGCAGTCCATGGGGTCGCAACGAGTCGGATATGACTGAGTGACTGAACTGGTAACAAACAACAGAACTTCTTAGCCCAGCTCTTAAACCCTACATATCCTGCAAACTACCAACCACTCTTCTACTAATGCCTTCTAAGAACCTTCTGCCTTATTCTACAAATGTACACAGCACTTTCTCACCCTGTGGCCCCTGCTCAGGGTCACTCACATAAACCATGCCCTCGTTGTGGGATCTCCCTCAACCCAGACAACGCTCTCCAGAAGTCAGGGCCACCTCAAGGACACCCTTCTCAAACTGCAGTTCCTCATCCGTGGGCGAAATGACAGCAAACTGTGCTGTTTCCCAGCACATTTAATTCACAACACGACCATTTTATGTATGTGAATCTCAACAAGGTGGTTTGGCCAGCGATATCGAATATGATGCTTTAAGTAAGTCTGTAACCCTCACTGTAACTGACAACCAACATCTTTATCACCATCAACATTTATTCATTACGTGCCAGGTGCTTCGACAAAGCTTTATAGTGATCCTGTGGAGTATATATTACTATTTTTCCCATACACAAATGGGCAGCATGGTTCATAGTCAGGGGCCTACCAGAACTTTGAACACAATGGGTACAAAATTATATCTGTGATTTGTATTCTCAATACATTTATATTAGTGATAAATGTATTACAAATAACTATGCTCTGATACTATTCATTAGTTAATCTGTCAAAGTAGAAAGTTTTCCCATTCTTCCCAGTCAAGCACAATCTTCTGAGCCTTCAAGACCCAATTCAAACGTCACCTCTTCAGAAAGTCTCCTGATAACACCCTGGCAAAGTTAGTTGCTCCTTCTGAGAACTATCTTTAATCTTTGTAATGTGTCTTCAATACAACACTAAGGTTATTTAGCAGACTGCTCAGTTAGAATGGGTTTCTTAATGGCAGTTTGTTCAATACTTTTAATTTTCAGAACAATTAAATGGAAAGTAAAATGAATGAAATTTATATCTGCTGGCCAAATAAAACAAAAGGAAATGGTATTATCTTATTAGCAATATTTGATCATCATACTCACAAATCTTTTCTGTAACATTCAGTACATGTATCATATTATAAAATGAGTTATGGCGGAGTGTAATTCAGAAGGTCTATTCTTCTTTTCAGTATGTCCAAACAAAGCTTTATTCTTAAGAAATGGGGAAGAGACTTACCAGTCTTCTCCTTTCTTCTTCTACTGCGATAAGTAGTCTTGCGAATTCTTTTAGTGACTGAGCTATTTAAAAGATAAATTTTTTAAAAAAAGGCATTAACCTCTTTACATTGCCAGTATCTAATTGCACAAGAATAAACATTACAATAAAGATACTCATAAATTTGTATATATTCGTGGTTTTATGTTTTTATAAGGACAAAACAGTATATACAATGGATTTCAACGACTAAAAGTTATAGATAAGAAATGGCTACAAACTGAAGCTTGGTACATATCAAGTATAATATTTTTTCTTCCTTCATAGGCACTAGGGGAATATAGTTTATAAATTTAATAAATAAAATTTACACATTAATAAACAAAAGTATAGTACTGGAATCACTTCTAAATAAAATTTTTACAAATAATAAATTCATTAAATCTGAATGCACCATCTATAAGAAGCAATAAATCCAGTTCTATTTAGATGTATTATATTTAGTGAAAGTGAGTGAAAACCACTCGGTCGTATCTGACTCTGACTCTTTGCGACTCCATGGACTTCTCCAGGCCAGAATACTGGAGTGGGTAGCCTTTCCCTTCTCCAGGGGATCTTCCCAACCCAGGGATCAAACCCAGGTCTCCTGCATTGCTGGCAGATTCTTTACCAGCTGAGCCATAAGAAAAGCCCAAGAATACTAGCCTATCCCTTCTCTAGCGGATCTTCCCAACCCAGGAATCAAACCGGGATCTCCTGCATTGCAGGCAGATTCTTTATCAACTGAGCTTTCAGGGAAGCTCACTATACTTAGTAGCAGCCAGTAATGCAAAGTCTCCCACTGACTTCTTTCTAGAAGCTCAACACTTATAGATACTTAGAAATGGATTCTGTATTCTGTCTTGCTGTATTACTCTCATATCCAAGGTACTTTAGACCTTTGCTAGTTGGAGTGGTCAGAGGATGACCAGCATCAGTATTTTGGGAGCTTGTTAGAGATAAAGATGCTAAGACCTCATCCCAGAATCTGAATTTTAAAAGGATCCCCAGGTGATCCCTTTATACATTAAAGTTGAGAAGCATTACTTTAGAAAACTGAAAGTGTATTGCTGTGGTTTGCAAAGTATTCAGAAACTCTGGAAGGACAAACAAAGAAATAAAAAAAGTGACAGCAGCATATTCTCTAAAAATGCACAGTGCTGTGAAAGATGAACTCATCCACATTAATTTCTGTACTTTATGCTTAATACGAATTATTAAGTAAAGTCAGAATGTTGGGAGTACAAAACTAACAAAAGAAATAGTGAATGCAAATTTTGTTTTAAGCTAGACCCTTCCCATCTATGTCTTTATTCTTTAGGCTCCCACCTCTTTCTTCATCCACACTGATAGTGAAAATACCGTGAGACTAGAAATTTAGTAATTCTGGCATAAAGTTTACAATAAAGGCAGGTGAGTAGTGATAATAACTCAAGAGTCTCATCAACAAAATTTATTGAATGCTTATAAGAATGCTTTCTATTCAAGAATTTAAAATTACAAACTTGGATTTTTTTCTTTCTCTTTTCTCAGAATTACTAGGCTTACATTAACTAAGCTCGTTTGAAATGCTACCCCTATGATAACTTCACACCGTATTTCATTCAGTTACCCGGACAGATTAATTTGATAAACATATAAATGGCCTTAGAGTTAAGTGTAACTTTTTTAAGTGTTTAGAAAATGTGATTTTAATTTCTGCAAAAATACCTTTAGATACTATAATACAATACAACCCAGTTTTGACAACAATAAGCTGAAGAGGAAAACATTTTATTAATACAAATAGACGATTTTAACTGGAGTGTGCAATAACATATTATATTTTTGTAACTTCAGTAAAAAACAAAGAAACAAAAAGTATCCAAACACCATCTGGCAACTATCTACTGCCAACTGAAGATCTGTCGAAGAATCTGAAAAAACAAGCCCAATAAAAGTTTGGATGCTGAAAGGTAATGTCATTATGCCTACAGAGAAAGAAGCCAAGAGACACTGGAGGCAGCAGATACTCCTCAGGTGAGAGGACAAGAGGAGACATAAAGAGTAGCTCAAAGTCTGAAAAGAAGCACTTTTCACCCCAGATTTTTAACTCAGTGCCTCCCAAACTTTTTAATAAGTATCAGAAACATACAAAAACAAAGAACCTTACCCTCATATGCTTCTTTTTATCAAAAGCTATTGGGTTAACACACTCTACTGAAACATGGGGACAAAACAAGAGCAAAGGATAGGAATTCTAGCAAATCAAAGCAGCAAATAAATTCTCAGGACAGTACAAAGCTACTCCAGAACAGCAGTTGTGCCAAACTTCCAGAGGCTCTTGTCTACACTGCAGCAACAGGTTAGAAGCTCCAGGAAAGATCTCCAGAGAAAGAAAACAAAGAATTGATCAATATCCTGACACATCTAAATGCAATGAGAAGAAATTTACATTCTTTTTTTTTTTTTTTTTAAAGAAAACTCAAAGGCAATTATAGTCAATGATCAAAAATATTGAGGAGGGAAACATTCCGAAAAGTTCCAAAGCTTGAATTTGCTACATGCTAGCAAATATTTACATAGCATTTACACTGTATTAGGCAGTATAAGGAACATAGAGATGATTTAATATAGTGTGGGATGGTATGCACAGGTTATATGCAAATACTACAGGATTTTACATAAAGGACTGGAGCAGTCAAGGAGTCTGGAATCCGGGGGTACCGGAACCAATCCCCTCCAAATACCAAGGAACAACTGTATTGACTCCTGGGAAAGCAAAGTGATACAGCTAACATGATCAAAATAGCTGAAATAACAGAGTTGTGAGTAATATGTACAAAGTCACTGAAATATAAACACTGACAGAGTCATTAAGGACAGGATACAACAAAAACTGGTTAAAACCAACTAACTCCAAGATGGTGGAAGATTTAGCTTTCAGGGGACCCTGAGCCTCATTATACACTCATTGTAATGAATTGGCATGCTAAGTGACACACCCACAGGTACCAGGACAGTTCTGAAGCCAAAAAGCAAGCAGTGGCCCAATTCCTGGAAATCTCCACGCCCTCCCCAAAACAGTTAGAATAATCCTGCCCCTTGTTAGCCTACGAAATTACCCAGCCTTATGAAACTACCACTCCACATTTTGGGGCAATCTTGCCTTCTGAAACAGACCACATTCTGCCTGTGGAGTGTGTATCTCTCAAAGTAAGTGTGCTTTCACTTAACTAAGGCTTGCTCTTGAAATTTTTCCTGATGGAAGCCAAGGACCCTCACTGGGCAGCCCGTCTCAGGGACCTGCCCAAGACCTGGGCATGACCATCTTCTAGCACCCCATTCTCCTGCAATAGACCTTCTGCGGAATTAGTGGCAGGGACTGGTAGAAATGGAGATTGCTTGTTTTCGTTAAGCTGAAAATAAATCTGTAACTTCTCAAACAAAATTGCAAATAAAAATGCTTTACTTCCCTGCTAGCCAACACCACAGGAGGGCACAGATCATGTATTATTAATTTTCTCAAAGGGTTAAATAAATATCTAGCACACCGAAGCCTATCAGCAGGTATTTTTGAAACACATGAGACAATAACTTAATGTTAGACTGGCAGGGGAACACTGTGTGTGTATTAGTCACTCAGTCATGTCCAACTCTACGAACCACATAGGCTATAGCCACCAGGCTTCTCTGTCCATAGGATTCCCCAGGCAAGGAAACTGGAGTGGATCGCCACGCTGTCCTCCAGGAGATTTTCCCAACCCGGGGACGGAATCCAAGTCTCCTGCATTGCAGGCAGACTCTTCACCATCTGAGCCACCAGGGATACACCAGAAACTCCCAACTGGTCAACCCAGAAAACGTTCACCACCCCATGTAGCATGCCCTAGTAGTCCCGGGGTGTATTTCAGAATGATGAACTCAGAAGTCCGAAGACTTCCCCAAGGTAACTACTACTCAAAAATTGTGGAGTTGTCTTAAATCAGATTTTGCTTACAAGAATCTGCCCTCAGTGCAGAAGATCTGGATTCTATTCTTGCCTGGAGAATTCCATGGAGAGAGGAGCCTGGCGAGCTCTAGTCCATGGGGTCACAAGGAGTCAGACATCACTGAGTGACTCACTCACACACACACACACACACACACACACACACACACGGAAACTCAAGTTCTCATTTGCTGTTGTATTTCCACCTCCAAACTTAACGATGCTGTTCTATACTTTACTTGAATGGTTTTCTGGTCTGCTTCCCTTATAAATACTATTTATAGGCTCAGTACAATAACAGTAGATTATAAAGACATAGTCGGAAGAGAAACCTTAACTTGTGAAAGCAGCTGCATGTTTGGCTCCTCACAACAAAAACTACTCGACTTCCAGCAATTTTCTGGGTCTGCCCCAATTAGACAATAACTTTTGTTCCCTCTTTTTCTTCAGTTGATTTTTTTCAGGGAAACGATTTCATAAAAATTAAACTAAGATTGTTCTCTTTAAAGATTATAGTCCTAGTTCTATAAAATCAAACTGTTTCTTGGTCTAAATGAAGCTTTCGGGTTCATCTTTTGTTCTATAAGACAATGAACAGCCCAGGAGTACTAAATAATAGTAATTTATTTCAGGAATTAGGGGCAGTGGCCAACTAATCTGTAAACCTATATCTAATGTTTTCCCTAAATCTTTATATCGTATTAGCAGTTTACTAAGCACAATATACCACAGAATGAAAACAGGAATTAACAATCCTATAAGGTAAGAATAAAACAACTCAAAGTATTATCACATAAATTGGGTTTTAGAAGGGGCTAATGGATAGCCAGTCACTTGCCTGTCCCACTCTCAAAGTCTAACAGGTACCTCTGACACAAATCAGGCAGATCCAAGCTGCCCAGTGTACCCCAGCAAGAATCTACAGATTAGAAGCCAGTTATTAGAATCTCCAATGCATGGGACCCACAAATGCCTTAAGCAACCACAAAAACAAACCTTCTCCACCAGGCCCTGGGCATAATACATATACAAAATGACTCTTCCAACACTCATCACAGGGTCTTATACAAAATGGCTACTGATTTTGTGACTGCTTGAGCCACTGTTTTCTAAGATTTTGCTTAAGCAAAATCTGAAAATATTTTTTATTACATGCAAATTTCTGATACCCAAATATTTCTCTTATAATAAATTATTTGTGATGCTCCATATTTTATTAATTTAATATCCACATAAATAAAAAACACTGCATTATCTGATTTAGGAGGTTCAAACTAACACTGATTATAACAGCTGGTCCTGTGACGCAGTGGTAAAGAATCTGCCAATGCAGGAGACTCAAAGAGACTTGGGTTCAATCCCTGGGTTGGGAAGATCCTCTGAAGGAAATGCAACCCACTCCAGTATTCTTGCCTGGGAAATCCCATGATGAGAGGAGCCTGGCAGGCTACGCTCCATGGGGTAGCAAAGAGTCAGACGTGACTGAGCTACTGAGCACACACACCTGCAATTATAGATTCTGACCATACCTAGGCGGTATGACAGGAGTTTGATTTAGTGAGAACAATATTCCAAAAACAATACTTAATACACAGTGGGCTTTCGATAGATGGATTTAAGGAAATATTCACCAGCTATTTTCTCTATAAGGAGAAACATACCAACTTATTCTAGGCTTCATAAAATATTATGAAAAGAACAGGCCACAGACTGGAAAATTATGTTAGCTATTCACATTCTTGCCACCTGCATGAAGCTTTCCTGGCTGTATTCACCAGTAATAATCTTTCCCCTTCCTGACCATCTGGACTATGAGATTACTGGAAAGCAATCAAAATACAGCTTTATATATAAAATTTAACTTTCAAAAAATTACTGAGGTCAAGAACTCTGCTATAGGTTTCCTTTTTATCTCTACAATGTGATATTGGAAAAACACTTTTGGAACAAAAGAAATCTATTACTCAGATGCATTTATGACAGTCCCAAAAGCATAAACATTCACAAAGATAACAGCTGAATTATACCTAGATGGTGAAGAAGTGTGATAATGGCTTCTATATTTACTAATACCATAAATTCTGAAACATTTATGAACTATCTAAAATATCTATTTCCTAACATTCTTTTCAAGAAGCTTAAATTCATCCTCCTATTTTAAACTGTGGAAAACTTGTTCAGAGTCTGGGAGTAAGAATGAGTAAGAATAAAGAAAATTAGTCCTTGTTATTGTTGATACAAACTCCACTATCTTAAAAACTAAGCATTATATTCTATTAAATATTTCAACAACTTAACAGCTTGGGCTTTACAGACTTCACAGCTAGAAGAAATGAAAAAGCATGTCTCTCCTGCATCTAATCAACATTTATATTACAGTCAGACAATGATGTGCTAAGTATTTCTTCTAGGAGTCTTTCCTCAAACCTAAAGAACATAAACACATACTCAAAAACAAAGAAACCAAAGAACAGGTCACAAATTCAGTGACATATAGAATTATGTCCACAACACATTTTTCTCACTTTATTAGACTGAGCAAATCACTTATGAAGTTCAGATATGCTGATGAAGAGAGGGAACTGGGTTAGCAGTAGGATTTAGGCTTAGATAAACCAAAAGGAAAACATGAAAACCTGTAAAAGTCTATAAAAGTCAGACTGAACCAATGCAATCACATTTTGTAAGTCCAGATGATGTCCCAATAGTCACTTGACTTTTCTATTTGGGTGTGACTGGGTTCTGTCAAGCTTTTTCTCTGGGACAGACTTTTCATGAAGAATAGCAGCAAGGCAGTAAAACATCAGTACTGAGCTGAGGCTGTGAGCCAAAGCAGGTGAATCCGTCACATCCTTCTGGGCCACATGGAGAAAAATTAGAGCAGAATCAACCTACACAGCCAAGGGACACCCAGCATGCAATGATCTAACCAGGTATCACATCAGCAGTTCACGGCTGGAACTCCCACTGAGGGAGTTTTAATTGTTTGAACACTAAAAAGATCAAAGGTAGCATACTGGCTGAAGTATTCAATGGAAAGTTTTGTTGGTTCAGGAACAATTTAACCCATAACCAGAGCAGGCAGCATGGTCAGTCTGTGGTATGTCTGAATAATAAATACTGTGTCTGCAAAACAGACAGAGTGATATAAAAAATGACACCGATTCTTCCACCAGATAGTGTAACAATTAATATCCCTACTGATGGGCTGTCCACTCTGTCTGCAATACTGGCATTATCTGCAACCACAAATTCTAGCTATTCTTTTCTGAAAGCCGCACATCAAATAAGATTTTTCCACTCCATTTGTGGCTTCAAGCTCCAAGGATGCCTAGTTGCAAAGTCAATAAATTGCTTCCTAAACCAACAGAAAAAAAAGTCACAGGCCCACTGTGGAATTCTGGCAGGTCACTATAATATACCCCAGTATTCAGAGCAACTGATCTTTTTTCTAGTGCTTCACAGGCCTGTGGCATCCAAGGTCTCATGGAAACACAAGCATATTAGTTCTCTTTGAGGTAACTGAACTGGGTCCTCCACAATGTCCTCCAGGAGGTTAGTGTTTTCTTTAATTGCCAAACACATCAAAAAACAAGATTAACCTTGAAAACAAGCCCCTCTAAATTAATTTAAACATGCATTTAAATTCTTTTGTCAATACACCCTACCAATGCATCCTTGTGTAGCATTGTATTCAAGTGAATTGCGCTTCAGTAAATATGAGATGTATCAAGTTAGAAAAGCATAGTAGATATTATTTTAGTAATAAGAAATTACTATCACTGTGTAATTTTTTAATTAAGTATTAAAGAACAGGAAGAAATGCAGAGCCTGCAAATGAAGACAGTTAATTTTAGTTATAAAATTAAACTTTTATCTGGTTGACCAGGACTCTGCACAGTTAGGAACCGCCTTGTCTCTGCTTCTCCACTTGGTTCCATTCTGCCATCAGCTGAGCTATTACCCATCTGGGCAGCACTCGGATGCCGATGCAGATGCTGAACAGGCTCAAGGGCAGAGTCCTCACTTTGGAATCCACTGGCTTAATATCAAGTGATTGCTTCCTGCTTTCTCTTGTTTCTGTTGATCCTCTACCAGAGTACCCAGATTTTTGCAGGGGTTATAACCAGTAATACAGTCTCCTTTTAAATTCCGGAGACTCCTGATCCTAGCGCCTCCCTCCATACTTGGGTTCAGACAGTCCTCGGGTCCCCAGGCACTAACCTCTGGTAGACTTTGATCAATATGGGTCCCAACATGAACTGTCACTGCACCTTTGGACTGAGATTCAAAACTTGTGGCCAAACTGTTAATCTTTGACTCTTTTCTGGTCTAACCAGATACGCAGTCTGGCTTCTCTTCTCCCCACTGGTTTAACAACCAAACTGAAAAGAAGAAGAGTACCTCCTGTAAGCCAGGGGCTTCACCCACAAACGAAAGCTACTGCTGCTTCTACTGTTATAGATTGTTAAGGTAATGACTAAAATACAGGAGAATTATGATGCCAAGATGAAAGTCACAATGGATGCACAGAAATAATTCTAGACTATACATAGTCTAGACATAGTCTAGTCCTTCATACAGTCTCTCTGAACAGGAATAAGACTTTTTAGTAAGATCTGCTTTACAACTGTCAAACTACCAGGAGTTTGAGAATTCTAATATTTTCTCTCTATACAGACAGATGATGTGATATATAGACAGGGTTTGGTATTTCATATAACAAGATATAAAGTAAGTAACATTTAGATATAAAGCAAATAATAATTAGATATAAAGTAAATAATAATTCACATAAGTCCAAGTTTTGGCAAATAAATACATACAAATACAGAAAGGCAGCCTTTCACTTTTGCACAATTCCAAATTTTGATTCCAGCTGCTTTCTCTCACGACTTCATCACGCTACTCATTACTTCAAATGAATTTCATCTGATTCCTAGTTAAGACTTTTTTTTTTTAACTAGAGATTTTGTGTTGATACAGTAAACATTGTTGTGCATAACATAGTCTATAAGTCATATATATTCATTTAGTTTTCTTTCCAGGCACGCATGTTAGTTAAAAAATGAAGAACTGTGCAATTCTGATGTTACTTTGTTTTAGCTCTTGTTTTGTGGTGTTTGACCTGTTTCCCAAAGCCAAAACAACTCCCGATTCAGAAAGCATTTTCCTAAGATGTAGACCACTCCCACTTTGGAGCACCTCTGTTAAGAGGCAGAGATGCTACATAAACTGTGTCATTGAATGGAGCTTATGACGGGCAGAGCTGAACTCAATGATATGAGGTATGGAAGTAAGCGTTATCTTCATTTTGCACACAAGGAAAGGGGCAATGAGCTGGTGTAGTTTGCCCGATGATATGACAGCTAGTAAGTGGAGAAGCAAGTATTCAGTTCTGATTGTTTGTTTCCAAAGTCTGTTCTCCAGCAAATCATTATTGCCAAAGGAGGTGAGTGGATAAAAGGTAGTGCCAGCCTACTACCCAGCTACATTACAGGAAATAACAGGCTTATTATCTGTAAAGGCAAACAGAGCCAGAGCTATTTGTGCTCAGAGAATAATCAGGCGCCAAGTATCCTGGCTTAAAGGGAACTTTTAAGTCAGTAACTTGCTGCTGACAAACAAGCACTTACACCAAATGCCCCCCTCCAGTCCTTCCTGCCGTCAGGAACTGACCTCCCAACACGCCTTCACATTCCACAAAGCCTGAAGCACACCCGCCATCCTCCTCCTCTGCACCCAAACCTCCCGCCACCACCTACTGAAGCTTCGGACATCTGCGCCCTCATCCAACATGCAACCTCTCTCTTCCACAGCCTCTTAACCCCCAATGACCTTCTCGCTTTTGTCATTTACACACCCACAAGAACACGAAGAGGTCAAGCGATCTAACCCCTCTGCTTCCTGGCAGTCTTTTTCTTCAACTCTAGTTTACTCCTAATCTTATTTCCCACAGTGGCTATCTAAGAAGAATGTTCTCCTTTCTCAAGAGCCTAGCCCCAAACTTCCCTTGCTCACACCAGATGGCCTGGCCTCCTGCTTCTCTGATCAACACTATCTCCATTCATTCTCCTCAATGCGCCTGTCTCAGAGGAGGGGCCCTCTTCCTCTCAAAAGTTTACAGCTCTCCATCAAGCCTCTGGTCTCACCATTTTCCATCTTCAGCTATACTTTTCTGTCTCCCTATCTCTGATTTCCCCACCATCACCCTTCTCTCCTCACAAGCTATTTTTCCTTCTCCTAGTCCCCAAACTGACTCCAGTTGAAGCCCATCCTCACAAAGGAGAAAGAGCTGGAAGCCAGGGCTGGGGAAACAGGAGACTGTGTATCTACACCAGCATGGTGCACAGCTATTTAATCCTCAGAACACCCTAGGAGGCACTCACAACTAAAACTCCCAGATCTTCTACAACCATTGTCCTATTTTTCAAATAATTAAACTGACATATCCAGGTTAAATAGTATGCAAGGTCATGGAGCTAGTGACTTGCAGAGCTGAACTTTAAATTCAAATTAGCTCACCTGAAACTTACACAATGTCCCTCTACTCGAGACAGAGTCCCACACCACCCACCTCACTGTTCTAAATTTAACAAATCCAATTATACATCCTCGGAATTTCCATTAGGAATTTTGTCTGAATCTCAAAACTTAACTTGTACTGAAACTTAACTCATAATTCTGCTCCACCCCCAGGAACCCTGGCCACATATAAACATATAAATGGACGCAACTCTTCTGTAATTCAAGTGATGGGTTACCCTCAGTCCTTCCTGCCACACATTCCATCACCAAAGGCTGGTGCTCTCTCCTCTATGCTTCCCCAAGCTCATGTAAGGGTAACACTTCATCTCTGCAATGCTATCACAACAGCCTGGTTACTGGTTTTCCAGCTCCTTCAGCTCCAACTCACCATATGCACTAACGGTCAAAATAAAATTCCTAAAGGGCACCTTTGATTATGTCATCATCCAACTCAAAAACTGAATGAGTGAATCAAGTCCAAAGTGTTGAGGCTTCAAATGATTTGAGGCTTCCATGACACGGCCATGATAAGCACCTTTCCAATTATGTTACCCTGAGATATTACTACTTCTAATCTCTAACTTAGGACTTGGAAACTACTAACATTCCTATAGTACCCCACTTCCATGTCTTTCCTTTAATACACATTTCCCAAGCTGTCCCTTACCTAGACATTAGGACCCAGTTCAAAAAACAGCTTCTTTCCGAGCATCTTCTGACGTCCCTTCTTCCAGCTTTGGTGATCTCACAGCATTTCTGTTACTATTATACCTAAAGCACTCAGCACATTCTCTTGAGTATTACAGTGATTGTATCATAAAGATATTTTTTGACCCCCTTCTATTTTCTAAGCTTAATAAGGATACAGGAAGATCCTATTCATGTTTGTATGTACCAGAGAAGGTTCTTCGCATTCAGAAAATATTGTCAGTAGGGAATTTTAAAGAATCCAACATCTATATGAACACAAACTAAGTCACATCTTCTATGTGATTTTAATGTGAAAAGCTGATTGTGTTTTTCATCCCCAGGAAATCTGCACAGCATCTACACTAGACCATGAACACTGTCTCTCATTCTAAGACAGACAGGCAGTTAGGCAGATAATTTGTCTGCATAAACCAAAACTCTTTTTAGGTTGTGCAGGAAAAGGGAGCAACAGATGACCAGGTTTCCCCATAAACACATGACTTCTTCGGCCTCAGTGGCTCCAGGGGCAGAATGCTGGGCATCAGGGGTCTGGGGACCCACGGAGCACACCTCTTCCCAGTTTTAGCACCTTCCCCAGCTGTGCCTCCCTCCCTCGGTATAAAGCACATGTACATTGTGTAGAGTAGTGGTTTCCACAGGCTACGTAAGACACTAAGTATCTCCATAAAATGAAAGGCTCCTAAACTCTCAACCCAGGGGATTCTACCCTAGTTCACATCTGGGGGTGGAGCTCAAGAATCAACATTTTAAGGCTCCCCATAGGTGACTCTGATGGTAGGCAGCTGACAATTGTTGACTTTGGTGGGTTGGGGAGGAATGCATGCTTTGGATGAGGAATTAAGGGTTTAAAATATATTTAAATAGAAAGCAGTATACACATATGTATGTGTGTGTGTAATTTTTTAAACTAAAATTTGTAAGCTGTCCTTGAAAGCAGATCTGTACTTTCAACGGCAGAAGTAGACTCGCAGCCCTCACTATTCCAGAGGAAATACACACTGTGTCTGCGTCCTAAGACTCAGGAGGGCCCCAAACTCCTCTCTCTACAGCCCTCCAAACCGCGACTCGGCACCCATCCTGAAGCCTCCCAGTGACTGGGAGATCACTCTGGATTAGCTCTGGTCCCAGCCACATACTCCTTGGCAACTACCCAGGGCGAGCTTTTCTTTGCTTTATAGGCTGTTATTTAACTGCTTTCTTGCTCTCTTCCTCCCTTAGTCCAAATCTCTGTCCATTGCTCCGTGTTGGCCCTGCCTTCTGTCAGTGAGTTTTCCGTTCGCCTCTGAGTACCCATACCCTGCCTTCTAACTCACCTATTTCCGACAGTCTTCAGAACCGTTGCCTTTCTGCCTTTCCAAGCCTTTCATGTCAGAACTGACCTGTAACTTTTACGATTTCATTCAAATTTAGAAAGGTTCTCTCTTGGTCTATTAAAAAATGCTGATGAAGGCAATCTCTGACTCAGCTCTGAACTGGCCAAGACTTCCGTGCTATAATTTATCACATATACTCGATCCAGAATAAACCTCTCATAAGGGCAGCTTCAGTCAAGCCTGAAGTGTCTCCTGAGGACATGCAAACTAAACTTGAGACTATGTGGCTAACACAGTCTCAGTGATATTCTCTGGAAACCAATCCTTGTACTCCAGTTAGGAAGGCACCTTTATGCCTTTTGCACCAATTGGTTCAAATCTAGAAACAGGTCAGTGCTCACATGGTCATGTAAATTTTACTGATTATGCAGGGAATGGAGGGTAAAATGAGGTTCATCTTATAGGCAGTTTACAGTAAAATCACTATCTTAAAATTAGGTCTCTGTATATTAAAAATACTGAAGAAAACTTTTAAGCAATCTCCTTTCTTTTTGTATCGCTACAGCACTTATGGTTGAATTTAATATATAATAAAGTTACATGTTTTATCATCTAACTCCTCTGACAAATGGCAAACCCATTAGGGTGGGGATTTTTCCTTTTTCTGTTTGGCACATTGATGTGTCTCCAGCACCCAAACAGTGTCTAACAAATCACACGTGCGTTACTGAGTGAATGGACAAGTAAATTCAGAGTCAAACTGCATTACCTAGGAGCCAAGCGATCAAGGTTCTAATACTTATGTGACTTAATAAAATCATTTCACCTAAATCAACATGAAATTTAGCTCTCATATTCTCCAAGGTCTCTCTCTACTCCAAGATACTAAGCTTGGGATTCTAAGAAACCAGACCATCATTTGTCAGAAGTAGGGTTTTCTGAAAATTAAAAAAAAAAAGTACTAAAAATAGCTTGTCCAATTTCCCACTCTCACATGGACATAAAGAAGGAACAAGAATTATCCTAGAACTAAAGAAATCCAGCTCCCAAATAGAAAGATATAAACTATTCCACACCAAGAAGATAACTGTGACACAAAACTGTTTTCAAAAGCTGTTTTCAAAGTGGATGCAGAATTTACACAGTGGATAAACTGTATTAAGCAAAGCAGAAATTTAACCGACAGAAGTGCAAACTATGCACCCACCACACACATGGGCCATGGCTTACCTTTTTGATACCTGATATTTACCAACATGCAATAAAACATATTTCTGTTATTATGCAAAAAATTATGACAAAAATGTCATCAAGAGTATGCCTCCCTTCAGACTTAAAATTATAAACGAATCATATGATTCCAAGGTCATTTCACCAAGGCCATTCTATTCATACTTAAAATAAAAGAAATATACTCCAACGCTGGTTCTGTGGCTCAGTGCAAGTGCTTGAAACAAACCAACCAAGTATTCACATTGTTAAGCTCTAAAGGCAAGTTTCCCATGCCCATAACAAAGAGTTATCAAGTCCACAGTCGCTCTGCTTGCTGCAAGACAGGCCCATAAACTGGAAATGAGGCAGTGGAGCAAGGGATAATGACTTCATTTAGAAAGCCAGCAGACTGACAAGATGGTACACTGGGATCTCAAGATAACCATCTTATCTGGGTCTGGATGCCAGGTTCTTTTATAGAGAAGAGAGGGAAGGAGGTAAGGAAGAAAAGTTAAAGGGGCATTAATTGTGCAAATATCTCCTGGAATGGGCAGACTTGGAATAGGGATGTGTTAAGCTCTTCTTTCTCACAGCCCTGCAGCAAGTCGACAGGGTCAGGCTAGTTCCCTGAACAGAGGCACTTTGGTTCACCATTCAGGCACAGGGGCATGGTTCCCCAAGGTTGAACATTACGTATAGACACCATAAAAAAAGCAACAGGAAGCAACACGAGTCACATTTTCTTCTTCCCTGTAACATTTTCTGTTGCGCGTAAATCCAGAGAAATGGCCAAGTACAACATTGTAAGAAAGTTCATCTGGGGCAGCCTTATTAAATGTTCCACACAGCAGTCAGAGTTCTTTTTAAATACAAATACAATATCATTTCTCTAATTAATGCCAAGCAATGGCCTTCCAGATCTTGTCTACCTGCCCATAACATTCAAAAGACATAACCTTTTTTCTCCCTCGGCTGTCTCCTTTCCTTCCCTAGACCTTTATTCATCCCTTCCCTAGATTCAAAGTGTTTGTCCTATTCCCCTTCAGCTACTTTAAGACCGAATTAAAAGTCACTTTTCTAGAATGGTTTTCCTTCATCTTCCTACTCACCTAACCAGACTTCAGTTCAGTTCAGTCACTCAGTCATGTCCGACTCTTTACGACCCCATGGACTGCAGCACAGAAGGCTTCCCTGTCCATCACCAACTCTTAGAGCTTGCTCAAACTCAAGTCCATCGAGACAGTGATGCCATCCAACCATCTCATCCTCTGTCGCCCCCTTCTCCACCAGCCTTCAATCTTTCCCAGCATTGGGGTCTTTTCAAATGAGTAAGCTCTTTGCATCAGGTGGCCAAAGTATTGGAGTTTCAGCTTCAACATCAGTCCTTCCAGTGAACACCCAGGGCTGATCTCCTTTAGGATGGACTGATTAGATCTGCTTGCAGGCCAAGGGACTCTCAAGAGTCTTCTCCAAAGCCACAGTTCAAAAGCTTCAATTTGTTGGTGCTCAGAACCATACATGACTACTGGAAAAACCGTAGCCTTGACTAGACGGACCGTTGTTGGCAAAGTAATGTCTCTGCTTTTTAATATGCTGCCTAGGTGCGTCAAAGCTTTTCTTCCAAGTAGCAAGTGTCTTTTACTTTCATGGCTGCAGTCATCATCTGCAGTGATTTTGGAGCCCAAGAAAATAAAGTCTCTCACTGTTTCCACTGTTTCCCCATCTATTCACCATGAAGCGATGGCACCGGATGTCATGATCTTAGTTTTTGAATATTGAGTTTCAAGGCAGCTTTTTCACTCTCCTCTTTCACTTTCAGCCCTGGTCTATCTTAAATATGTTCTCCTAACATAGTGCATTTTGCAGTTATAGCATTCGACATAATTGCGGCTGAACTGTAACTGGTATTTAACGTTTGTCACCCAAAGAAAGGGCTTCCCAGATGGCTCGCCAAAGCAGGTGACTTAAAAGACATGAGGTTGATCCCTGGGTTGGGACGATCCCCTGGAGAAGGAAATGGCAACCCACTCCAGTATTCTCACCTCGAGAATCACATGGACAGAGGAGCCTGACAGACTACAGTCCACAGGGTGGCAGAGAGTCAGACTCAATGTAAGCAACTTAGTATGCACACCTGCACCCAAGGAGAACAAATACAAATTACTTAACCCATAGATGGTTATGTAGATGTGGTTAGCACTTGAATATCTAGAGAATAAGTAAGTTTCACCAATAGGAAATAGAAGCATAAACAGGTCAAAAAGAATGGAAGAAAGCTACAAAATCAAGTTTCGTACTCTAATCTCTGGTTCTTTGGCTGGTTAAAATAACCAGGTTAGGCCAAAAATGGGGTCACCTGTACAAAACTCCACAAAGCCAAAGCAAAAACAAGCCCAGGGGTGGATGTGACTGGTGATGGAAATAAAATCTGATGCTATAAAGAACAATACTGCATAGGAACCTGGAATGTTAGGTCCATGAATCAAGGTGAATTGGAAGTGGTCAAACTGGAAATGGCAAGAGGGAACATCAACATTTTAGGAGTCAATAAACTAAAATAGACTGGAACGGGCAAATTTAACTCAGATGACCATTATATCTACTACTGTGGGCAAGAATCGCTTAGAAGAAATGGAGTAGCCATCATGGTCAACAAAAGAGTCTGAAATGCAATATTTGGGTGCAATCTCAAAAATGAAGGAATGATCTGTTAGTTTCTAAGACAAACCATTCAATATCAAGGTAATCCAAGTCTATGTCCCAACCAGTAATGCCGAAGAAGCTGAAATTGAATGGTTTTATGAAGACCTACAAGACTTTCTAGAACTAACACCTAAAAAAAGATGTCCTTTTCATTATAGGGGACTGGAAAGCAAAAGTAGGAAGTCAAGAGATACCTAGAGTAACAGGCAAATTTGGCCTTGGAGTACAAAATGAAGCAGGGAAAAGGCTAACAGATTTGCCAAGAGAGTGCACCCTCTTCCATCAATACAAGAGAAGACGTTTGGACATCAACAGATGGTCAACACCAAAATCAGATTGATTATATCCTTTGCAGCCAAACATGGAGAAGCTCTATACAGTCAGCAAAAAAAAGATCAGGAGCTGACTGTGGCTCAGATCATGAACTCATTATTGCCAAATTCAGACTTAAATTGAAAAAAGTAGGGAAAACCACTAGACCATTCAGGTATGACCTAAATCATATCCCTTATGATTAGACAGTGGAAGTGACAAATAGATTCAAGGGATTAGATCTGATAGAGTGCCTGAAGAATAATGGACAGAAGTTCATGACACTGTACAGGAGGCAGTGATCAAGACCATCTCCAAGGAAAAAAAATGCAAAAAGCAAAATGGTTGTCTGAGGAGGCCTTAAAAATAGCTGAAAAAGAAGAGAGGAAAAAGGCAAAGGAGAAAAGGAAAGAGATAACCATCTGAATGCAGACTTCTAAAGAATAGCAAGGCTTATTAGAAAGCATTCCTAAGTGATCAACACAAAGAAATAGTGATCAACGCAAACAACACAGTGAGAAAGACTAGAGCTCTCTTCAAGAAAATTAGAGATATCAAGGGAACGTTTCATGCAAAGATGGGCGTAATAAAGGACAGAAATAGTATGGACCTAACAGAAGCAGACGGTATTAAGAGGTGGCAAGAATACACATAAGAACTATACAGAAAAAGTCTTAATGACCCAGATAACCACAATGGTGTGATCATTGACCTAGAACCAGACATCCTGGAGTGCAAAGTCAAGTGAGCCTTAGGAAGCATCACTACGAACAAAGCCATTGGAGGTGATGAGTTCCAGTTGAGCTATTTCAAATCCTAAAAGATGATGCTGTGAAAGTGCTGCACTCAATATGCCAACAAATTTGGAAAACTCAGCAGTGGCCACGGGACTGGAAAAAGTCAGCTTTCATTCCAATCCCAAAGAAATGCTATGCCAAAGAATGTTCAAACTACTGCACAATTTCACTCATCTCATGTGCAAGCCAAGTAATGCTCAAAATTCTCCAATCCACGCTTTAATAGTACATGAACCATGAACTTCCAGATGTTCAAGCTGGATTTAGAAAAGGCAGAGGAACCAGAGATCAAATTGCCAACATCTGCTGGATCATAGAGAAACCAATAGATTTCCAAAAAAAATCTATGTCTGCTTCATTGACTATATGAAGGCCTTTTTCTGTGTGGATCACACCAAACTGTGAAAAATTCTTCAAGAGATGGGAATACCAGACAACCTGACCTGCTTCCTGAGAAATCTGTATGCAGATCAAGAAGCAACAGGTAGAACCAGACCTGGAACAACAGACTGGTTCCAAATTTGGAAAGAAGTACATGAAGGCTGTATATTGTCACCCTGCTTATTTAACCTCTATATAGAGTACATCATGCAAAATGCCAGGCTGGATGAAGCACAAGCTGGAATATAGACTGCCAGGAGAAATATCAATAATGTCAGGTATGCAGATGACACCACCCGTATGGCAGAAAGTGAAGAGGAACTGAACAGTCTCCAGATGAAAGTGAAAGAGGAGAGAGAAAAAGTTGGCTTACAACTCAACATTCAGAAAACTAAGATCATGGCATCCAGTCCCATCACTTCATGGTAAGTAGATGGAGAAACAATGGAAACAGTGAGAAACTTTATTTTGGGGAGCTCCAAAATCACTGCAGATGGTGACTGCAGTCATGAAATTAATAGACGCTTGCACCTTGTAAGAAAAGCTATGACACCTAGACACCATACTAAAAAGCAGAGACATCATTTTGCCAACAAATGTCTGTCTAGTCAAAGCTATGGTTTTTCCAGTAGTCATGTATGGATGTGAAAATTGGACTATAAAGAAAGTTGAGTGCTGAACACTTGATGCTTTTGAACTGTGGTGTTGGAGAAGACTCTTGAGAGTCCCTTGGACTGCAAGGAGATCCAACCAGTCCATCCTAAAGGAGACCAGTCCTGAATATTCATTGGAAGGACTGAGGGTGAAACTGAAACTCCAGTACTTTGGCCACCTGATGCGAAGAACTGACTCACTGGAAAAGACCCTGATACTGGGAAAGTTTGAAGGTGGGAGGAGAAGGGCATGACAGAGGATGAGATGGTTGGATGGCATCATCGATGCAATGGACATGAGTTTGAGCAAGCTTCTGGAGAAGGAAATGGCTACCCACTCCAGTATTCTTGCCTGGAAAATCCCATAGACAGAAGAACCTGGTAGGCTACAGTCCATGGGATCGCAAAGAGTCAGAGATGACTGAGTGACTTCACTTTCTTTTTCTTTCTTTCTTTCTTTCGGGAGTTGGTGATGGACAGGGAAGCCTGTTGTCCTGCAGCCCATGGGCTGCAAAGAGTCAGACACGACTGAGCGACTGAACCATGCTAAATGTGCAAAACTCCACATCAGCAAGCCAAAACTTAAGTTTCCATGCTGGCTCTCGAGAAAATAAGGCCTAGGTGAACCAATCACCTCTGGTTTGCTCAGCACAAGTTACTTACCAATTTCTAAAAATTCCCTTTGCTCCATATAAGGAAGCTTGTGTGTGTGCATGCTAAGTCATGTCCAACTTCTTGCAATTCCATGGACAGTAGTAGCCCACAAGGCTCCTCTGTTTATGGAATTTTCCAGGTAAGAATATTGGAATGGGGTGCCACTTCCTCCTCCAAAGGATCTTCCTGAACCAGGGATGCATCTCTTGTGTCTCTTGCATTGGCAGTTGGATTCCTTACCACTGCGCCACCTAGGAGGCCCCCTACATAAGGAAAGTAATCAGCAAACCTCTGCTGCTGCTAAGTCACTTCAGTCGTGTCCAACTCTGTGTGACCCCATGTACCGCAGTCTACCAGGCTCCTCCATCCATGGGATTTTCCAGGCAAGAGTACTGGAGTGGGGTGCCATGGCCCTCTCCGAGCAAACCTCTAATCACCCTGAAATAAGCCTTTTTTAAGTCATGTTATCCTAAAGAAAAGATATTGCTCCCAGTTTATCCTTTAGTCTGTATACTCCATAAGGAAAAAGCTTTGACTACTCTTTCACCAGCAGGTCACTAGGGATGGCCACAGAGCTGGTCACCTCACAGGTAGTCAGCGAACATTGAATAAACTAAAGAATTTAAAACGTTTAGCTCTGGTCTAGATATTTACAAATATTAAGATATTTGTTCCAAATCATTCTCATAAATGTACAAAAGCTGCATATATGTCTGTGCTATATTTGTGAATAAATACAGTTGACTCTGTATCCACGGGTTCAGCATCCTCAGTCAAATTCAACCAACTGTGAACTGAAAATACTTGAAGAAAAAAAAATTCCAAAATGTTTCAACCAGCAAAACCTGAATTTGCCACTTGCTGGCAACTATCTATATAGCACTTACATCAAAATTACAACCACTTGCATAGTGCTTATATTGTGTTAGGTATTGTAACTAAACTAGAGATAACAAAGTATATACACAAGAGGACTGTGTAAGTTACATGCAAACACTACCACCGCTTTACATATAAGGGGCTTGAGCATCTAAGAATTTTGGTATCCATGAAAGCTCCTGAAACCAACCCTTTGTGAATACTGAGGGATGGCTATATATGAACTATTTTCCCTCTCAAAATTTAGTTTATTACCATGCTGAAAAGAATCATCTAGATATATGCAAATATGTACATATTTCATTTTTTAACATATGATCCTAAAATTTTATTTATGTACCTTAGAGTGATTTGTTTCTATAAACACTTACTAGATTTTCCAGGTGGATTTTTATGCGATAAATATTTACTAAGCTTCTGCTACAAATAAGGTGCTAAAGAATGTTGCAGGAATCTAAATGTGAGAAAACTTTCTGACCTCAAAGAGCATATAATTTGCTGGAGAAGATAAGAAACTTGAGTTTTCTGTGAAAAATCCAACCACCTTTTGTTTAGTAGAATAAATCACAGAAGACCGAGAGGGGTTCTAATATATATCAATAAATAAATTTGTCTTTGAGACAAAGACAAATTTTTTTCTTTGAGACATGACTTTTAACATGATCAGTTTCTTTTTTTAACTTCAGATTCTGGAAAAACAACCTAAGACTTTGAATTGCAAATTAAATCAAATAAAGTTCTTTATTTTTTTTTAAATTAAATCAAATAAAGTTCTTTAAAATACAGAGATAACATGATATAAACATCTCCCTCAAATGGCATGTTTTTTTAAAGACAGGAACTCCACCTGAAATGTGCAACTTTCCCAGCTGTTTCAACCCTTAATTGTGGGTGGTTTCTGTGTGGGTGCAAAAATAAGGGTGGTAAAAGAAAATGCAAAACAATAATTCAATTGTCCAACTGAGAGCCATAAAAAGTCAAATATGCTTTCTCTACAGAGTTCAAAAGAAAATGTTATTTATATAAACAATTTAGGCATTTGGAAATGTTCCACTTTAATAGAGGACTTCCTGATTTATATAACCACATTTAAGTGGGTTGTAATGAAGGTCTGTAATAACTGATGGATTTTTTTTTGACTCAGCAAATGAGAAGGTAATTTGTTTCCTAGAATTTAATAAAATCGCAGGTCTTTTTTTTTTTTTTTTTTTTAAGAGTTCAGCTATGGTTGGTAATGGCATTGTCTCTGGTTTGCTAACTTTTTCCTAAGAGATGCCCAAGAACAGTTTCAGGCCATGCTCTACCTTATTCATCCTGCCATCATCAGACCAACGATAGTAGTGATCTCTATGGATGAGGATTTGTAGCTCATAACTAAATCCTGAGGAAAACCTTTACAGAAGCATTTTCAGTTTAGTAGCTTAATAACTGAAATTTATTAGTTTAACTTGAAGAAAACAGGTGTGTTTTTTGCTTAGCTAAAATCATTTATGATTTTATTTATGTTTTATTGTTTAAGTTAATTTCCTGAGATTTATAAATATACTAATCCTTTTTAACCTGAAATATAGGTTACTATTTCTCAAAGTGTTTCTATTCTATAAAGGAATCCTCTCAAAACACACAAAGAAAACTGTTTGCCATACCTCCCACACTAGACCATATTCTTGTTTATCACTTGGAAAACTGAATCAAACACTACCTTTCCATGAGACCTAACAGATGCATTCTCAAAGGCAATGGATGTATTTGATAAAAGATTTATGTATTTTCCCCCAGCCTGCAATGCAGGAGACCTGCTTTCAATCCCTGGGTCTCGAAGATCCCCTGGAGAAGGGAATGGCCACTCACTCCAGGGTTCATGCCTGAAGAATTCCATGGACAGAGGAGCCTGGCAGGCTACAGTCTATGGGTTGCAAAAAATCCGACACAACTGAGCAACTAAGCACAACTCCTCAAACAAGGAAAATGAAAATAATTTTCAAATACTCTCCTGAAAAATGTCTTCTACTTCACACCCTCCGAGAAGGCATTAATGATCAGTTCCAGGCTTCTGTTCACATTCTTGGGCGATTTCACTTAATCACTGTGTTACATTGGTGCACACTTAGCTTCAGAAAGGTAATCTAACAACAAATATTTGTACCTAGGTAAAGCACTGTTTGCTCAGGAAGATACAATAAAGTCCCTGTGTCAGAAAACGTCAGTATTTTAAATCCGTCTCCTATAGTCTTACCTTTCAGTGCAGTCTCCTGAAGTCAGAAAAGAACTCAAAACATAAGGCAGAGTCCAGCCAATTCAGTATAGAAAACTTAAGGGGTCAAGTTACCATCTGTCAATATGTACACATATGATTTACATGTAGACTTCCATGTAAAAGGGCTTTAATAAATATATTATGCTCTTCATTCTAAGAACTATTAAGCACTCACCACTGTTATGGCTATGTCTGCATATCTGCATTCAAAACAGAGACCTGAACACAGACACATGAGTTATGTCAGACCTATCTGGACAATTATTATGAAATATATTTTGATCTGAATCACCTATTATGGCCTCATTTCTCCACTCAGAGTTAAGAGCAATAACCTTAGTTGACAAGCGGTTGGATGTTGCCTGTCTCTACCACAGGAATTTTCTCTTTAGGTGTGTCTAAAGGAGTTAAGTCCCCACCTAAAAAAATATTTACTAGCAAACTGACTCTCCTTCTTGGTAAATGTTTAATCTCTTGAGTGCAAAGGTCATATGGGCCAGGACTTTCCTGAGCACTGCAATAGGCCATCACAGAACATCACTAACCAAGCTGTTTATGACAAACCACAACTGGACTTTCCAATAGTTTCCAAGATTACATAGAATGAATGAGCTTTGCCTCATATTAATGACTAATATTTTTACTGGCACTGGTTCAGCATGACTAACAATATTTGATTTTGTTTTTAATATAGACTTCTTTTAAGACTTGGTTAAAAGTGTTTTCAAACTACAGACACTGAGTATGCAGGAAAAAAAATATACTCACTTGCAAGCCCCAAACTTGGCATGGACATAAATTCTGAAGTGATACACTAAGATTTACAGACCTTTATTATCCCATAGTCTAAAGTGCTAAATTAACCAAGGGAAAAGCACCACCTCAGAGAGGTTCACAGTAGTATCTTGGAGCTTCTACTTGCTCGAATGAACCACTATTGAGTTTTCAAAAGAATAGTGTTTTTATGTTCTGTACAGAGTATTTTATTAACTACTAGTAAGGTTTTAGGGATGGACACATAACATCATCAATTTCCATGTATGTATCAGGATTAGTGCAGCAGGTATTATCTTCTGTATAATTATGGTTATGCAATGATACATTTGTATCCAGTCTGCCCCCATGGTAAAGAATCTGCTTGCCAATGCAGGACACGCAGGTTCAAATCCTGGAAGGAAAATGCCTTGGAGAAGGAAATGGCAACTCGCTCTAGCATTCTTGCCTGAGAAATCCCATGGAGAGAGGAGCCTGGGGTCACAAAGAGAGACTAAGCAACATCTAACCATATAAATAACGTTATTTGAGGGGCACTGACTCTTACGCCAGCTTGTGATCACTCTTCTCCCCTCCATCATCAGTTTCTAAGTCCCAAGTGTCCAGTTAATCAATTCCTAACCTATTCCTAACTCAGCGTGTTTCCTCAGTCCAGAAAAACAAAGCAGCATGAAAAGTGGGCAATGAGAACAGCTGTGGGAAGTTAAGCTGGATGGCCTCCCATTGGGCCAGAGCCATGGTGGGCAGATAAAAGGAAGCAATCAAATGCTCAGAGGCAGCTCAACCATCCTCAGAGGAGGACTGGCTTCCTGCTGCTCTAGGATGAGAAAGAGGTGCTCCAGGTAGAGCGCAAGACGCTCTGCTGCGTGGGACTTCAGCTGTGGAAACAACTGATCTGCTCTACGAGCCACAGAATTCCCCACTGGGTCCCAGACGACTAGTCCCATTTTGCTTCCTTCCAAGCCAGCAATGTCTCACTGGCACCAAGAAAACAAACCAACAAACCAGCAAGCACACGGCCAGAAGGGTGAGCGCAGATGGGGACAGCTGAAGAGTGGGTCTGACCTGCGGAACAGACACAGACCCACGCATCTCACAAACTCCCGGAACAGCTTGCACAGGTTCACTCGTGACCCTGATACAGTGACAGCACTCTCTTTTCCTTACTTTGCTCAAAACCTGTTTTTCACCTTATTCTACTGTAAGCATGCTAAAAGCAGACATCTTACTCATCTTCCACCCACTCTCACCACCATAACTTGTACACAGAAAAGTTCGCAAATGTCTTTATAAGTTATTTTGCAAAGACAATGCTTGCTTATAAAAGATGAGCTTTTTTTGAAAGTCACTGTTTGCAGTGCTTACATCATTGGTAAGTCTCAAGGCTGCTCTGGCTGAGGATATTGTGACTATTACTCAGTGTGAACCTTCACAGCTGTCCTCACTTCATTCCTCTTTCATTAAGTCAGAAGAATAAAGAAGAACCTGAAACTGGGGTTTCAGGGAGCTGTTTTAAAGACAGCTGAAACTTTACATCTTCCCATGTGGAACTGGAGCTGATGAAGGTAAGGGTAGTTCTTGCAACTCCATCCACACCAGCCTTACCCATTATCCTCAGGGATACATTCCCAGATCACTGTCCTTGGTACAACAGCTTGTGTTAGCCTCAAAGTCTTTTAGTTTTTATTATATACTAGTTATTTTTAACACTTTACAGTCCATTTGGTGGTGCAGTAAAAGGATAAAAAGTGCTGGTGAGGATATGGGAATATATCTATATTTTTACAATAGTTGTTTCAGAGATAATTTTTGTTTATAAATCTCTGTGCTCTAAATTAGGTTTTCCTATGAAAGCATTGGTGTTTAAATCAGATTCCCAGTAGGAGCTAAGTAAGTCTCTTGATTTAAAAATAGTGAGCAATAACATCTTTCCCCCATAAAGTATTCACCTTCCACTTGCCCAGCTTGGATCTAATTCCAAAAAGCCCTGAAAGCACTGGAACTTAGTATTCACTGCCTATCACAGTCCTCGCTTCCCTGGTGGTTCAGGGGTAAAGAATCCTCCTGCCAGTGCAGGAGATGCAAGTTCGATCCCAGGAAGATCACCTGGAGGGGGGCATGGCAACCTACTCCAGTCTTCTCTCCTGGAGAATTCCATGGACAGAGGAGCCTGGCAGGCTACAGTCAATGGGGTCACAAACAGTCGAACACAACTTAGTGACTGAACAATAACCATAAGCCTTCGCATACTGGTCAATTTACACCTTTCCAATCTAAACTGCAAGAGCCAAAATAATAACATCCATTCAGTCAAAGTGGAAAGAGACAGAGAACAGTTGAGATATTAAGTTCACCACAACTGGGGAAAACTGCCTACCATCGACCCGCCTGCACGGTTGAAGAACATATTGATTAAAGTCCCCTACCTCTGCTGTTATACCAGGTGACTTCAACAAAGTTTTTTAAGTAAGAAACTTAATGGAAATTATGAAGAAATGTATTTATTGTACCGTTAAAAAGTAAAAGACCAACTAGAAGCAACCTGAGTGTACCAAAGAGAGTATTTCATAAATTCATGTATAAAAACCTATGTAATATTTTAAAATCATAAAATGAAAAAGCATAATACCTATAAAAAATCCAGAAGTATTTGCCATAAATCTCTTTATAAAGAAGAAATAAATTGTATATAATATATAGCTATATGCAGTGTAACTATATATAATTGTATTAGAAAAAAATACACATAAATGAAAAAAATAAAGCTTATATGTGAAATTATGTCATTTATTCAACAATTTAACCAAGAATTTACCAAGAGTCAGACCCTGGATCAGGTACCAAAGTGAAATGACTGAAAGAAAAAAAAAAAAAGAAAGAAAAAGATCTGGCCTCTGTCCTCTTGCACTTTACAGTCTCATTCAGTTCAGTCGCTCAGTCGTGTCCGAATCTTTGCGACCCCAAGGACTGCAGCATGCCACGCCTCCCTATCCATCACCAACTCTCAGAGCTTACTCAAACTCATGTCCATTGAGTAGGTGATGCCATCCAACCATCTCATCCTCTGTCGTGCCCTTCTCCTTCCATCTTCAGTCTTTCCCAGCATCAGGGTCTTTTCCAGAGTCAGTTCTTCGCATCAGGTGGCCAAAGTATTGAAGTTTCAGCTTCAGCATCAGTCCTTCCAATGAATATTCAGGACCAATAGCCTTTAGGATGGACTGGTTGGATCTCCTTGCAGTCCAAGGGACTCTCAAGAGTCTTTTCCAACACCACAGTTCAAATGCATCAATTCTTCAGTGCTCAGCTTTCTTTATGGTCCAACCCTCACATCCATACCTGATTACTGGAAAAACCATAGCTTTGACTAGATGGACCTTTGTTGGCAAAATAATGTCTCTGCTTTTTACAGTCTCATTACTAAGTGGAATTAACTGCCATTATATGAGTATGTGGGTGTTCTTTCTTTTTTCTAAATAATAATGCTACTATATTAACATTTTAGTAATACAATCTAGGCTTTTGTCTGGTGAGGCGTGTGTTACAAAACCTATGTTGGGGGCTAGACACTTATGATATAGACGTCATGAAGCGACACACAGGATGACGCCATCGTTCCGGCTATGGGTGTCACGTGACCCCTGACATGCCCTGCCCCAGTCGGCCTGTAAATAGGAGGAAGTCACGTGGCCAGGGATCCACGTGGCAGCCCTCTCCTCCTTCTGAGAGGCACCGTACCTACACCTCCGCCAAGTCAGGCTCAGCCACCCTCCTCCACCAACTTGAGGGCGGAGGGAGCCCCTGGCGATCCTAACACCAGCCACCTCCATTTGGTACACCCCGAGTACCAAGTGTTCCCAAAGGGGAGGGCAAATCATGGACTGCCTGGCAGGGGCCTCTGCGAGAGCCTGGCCTGGCCACGCGGGGTCCATTCGAGGTGAACGACATAGCAGGAGCAGCGTGTCTGCGGACCGGGCAGCTGACCTCTCCAGGAGGGACCTTCGTGACTGTCACAAGCTAAAGCCGCCCAAGGAATCAGAAACTCTTCCGGCTTTTCTTCTCCTTGAGAGCCCTTTCCTTTCACAGCGGGGTTTGGACTTGATACTTTAGGTTTTCGAAAACAATAAAAATATTGAGAAATACGTGTACACCTGACAAAACTATAAAAGAAAAAGAAAATTCAGAGGAAGGAGAGAAATAAGATTGTGGAGAAGAGTGTCAGGGATTTCAAAGTCCTGCTACTCAAAAAAAAGTCCGTGGACCAGCCTTCAAGTGTGTAAGAAACGCAGAAACCACACTCCACCTGAGACCTTCGGAATCGCAGTCGGCATTTAATGAGATCGGCAGGTGTATCACATACACATTACAGTTCAGGAGTCTATATTAAATCCTTATAATATTCTGTTTTTATCTGGAATGTGAGCACCGTTGATGTATCATTCTCTAAAATGTATACACATATTTTATACAGTCTCCTGACTGCCTGGAGAATCTCATGGACAGAGGACCCTGGTGGGCTGCAGTCCATGGTCACAAAGAGTCGGACATGACTGAGCAACTTGGCACAGCTGACTGCCTGACTAACCCAGCACACAGGCTGACCCCATGTCTGCACACTGACAAGCAGGGATTGTTAAAATGTGGGGGAGAGAATGCTACATGAATCAGAGCTTCAACCAGTAAAAACTCAGCTACAGATAAAACTTGAGATCATGAAATCCAACCTTTCCACTAATGGGAAATGAAACTACCCGATTCAGGAAGGGGCATGCTTTCAGCAGGGTTGGATTGCTAAATATGAGGGAAAATCAGATTAAGGCTCAAGTCTCCTGATCCCAGTAATGTTCTCTGTCCTACACTAATACTGGCTAATACGTCATGACTGATACTTTTTTCTTTATAAAGAAATACTGAAGTTAAAAGAAAAATCAGTAGTACGTTTAAAAAATGTGAGATAATTCTTAAACTAATACCTTGTATATTTAATAGTAGATAACCAATATATATTTGTTTGAATGAATGATTCACTTTTGTTTTCCGTTTTCTTCTTCTTCTTTTTTTTTTGCCACAACCCACTGCCGTGGGATCTTAGTTCCTAGACCAGATATTGAACCCAGGCCTGTGGCAATGAGAATGAGGAGTCTTAACCACTGGACTGCCCAGGAATTCCCTGAATGATTCACTTTTAGGCAAAGAATAAAGGGTGTTATCTACATCTTCTCAAAGGGCTTAGCTGAATTATAGAATGATTAATTTCCTTATGGAAAAAACCATAGACCTCAATTTTAAAACAATTTATAACATTCTTCCACAGCAACCAAAAATCACCCTTACACTTCTATCAAAGTCAGAATATTTGACATACTTAGTATTTGGGTGTGTGTTATCTGTTTGATTTCAATGAAGTTATTATCTGAAGTAATAAGACTTTTAAAATTATTACTTAGGATATTGAAAAACAGCAGTACTTACCGATGCTAATTTCATCATCTGTTTCAGCATCACCAATACATTCAAACTGGAAATCCTGCAGTGACTGGGAAAATTTCTGTACTGCCATAGACAGATCTGTAATTAAAAGTTTTAAAAATTTAGTTTTAAAAAAATCCTAAGGTGAACATACCATGAAATACTCAAGATTTCCACATGTATTTATATAACTTTGCTGCTAATGCTATATTAACCAGAACCTTTTTCAATACCAACTTGAAAAACTTAAAATTTAAAGAGACTACAAAAGAAATGTTTTAGGGATTAGATCTGTTCTGCTTCCAAAGGAGATCTGCCCCTTTAAGAAAGTTTTGGTGCTAGCTGTGCATTATCTGGAACTCAATTTCCCAAAGTCTTTATCAAAGAATTACCACTCACTACATAAATGGACCATTTATGTAAGAAAAAAAAAAAGAAGGAAAGAATTCTACTGGGGTTACTAGTTGCGGGGCGGGGGGGCGGGAAGCATCAAATCTTTGATTAGAAAGTGTCACTGATGTTGTTCTACACAGACTGTGGAGGAGATAGGGAATGTGCTTTTATCAATAAACACATTCTCCTTATAAGTTGAAAGTAGACCTGAAAAGTTGTTTATGAATAACCTCGTGATTTATAGGAGACCTCATGTTAAACACACTCCTCAGTCCTGACTTCAGTCTGAACAAAGTCCAGAGAATAACTAAATCCAGAGGAAGAATTCTTTATTCATGGAGAGAGTAAAGAAAAGCCCAGAATAATGAGAAGTGAATCCCTGGGAGGCAAAAGCCTAGGATGCAACCTAACAGAGACTAAGAATGCAGACGCTGGAGTCAGGCAGCCTGGGTTGAAATCCAAGTCCTGCCATTTACTCATTATGTGACCTTGGGCAAATTTTTTAAACTCCTCTGGGCCTCTGTTTCCTCATCTATAAAGAGTGAACAACAGTGGCATAACCACTTTATAGGGTTCTTTTGAGGATTAATTAACATAACACTGTGAAGCATTTAGAACAGTCTGACAATAAGCACTATTTATGTTTGTTAAATAAAATTTAAAACAGTCTGATAGTGCAGCATCAGGGCAGCTTTAAAGGTCCCTCCTCTCAGGGCTACTGTGATCATCCATGCTAATCCTTCATAGAAGTCTGTGCCAATAGGAAAACTAATTTTTCTAGAAGTCACTCTGGTGGTAGTGGTTTAGTTGCTAAGTCATGTCTGACTCTCTGTGACCCCGTGGACTGTAGCCCGCCAGGCTCCTCTGTCCATGGAATTTCCCAGGCAAGAATACTAGAGTGAGTTGCCATTTCTTTCTCCAGGGGATCTTCTTGACCCAGGGATGGAACCCATGTCTCCTGCATTGCAGGCAGATTCTTTACAGCTGAGCCATCAGGGAAGCCCAGTGAGCACAGCTACTATACATCAAATGATACGAGATACAGAAAGGTGAACAGATGGGAACACATCACATATGTGTGACTTTTGCCTATTAGAAACTTAAGAGGAAGCTATATCCATATTAGTCACAAAGTCGATTTTCTATACAAAGGCATCTCATATGTGTTGAGGTAATTTGTGAAGTTTTATTCTGATTTCAAAAGAAGACTTCACAGTGGAAATGGCCGTCACTCTACACTTCATTTAATGTTACCTCCCAGGGGTTCATATCTGCCACCTTGAATGCTTAACACTGAACTCAAGCAGTCACACCTGACGAAGACCCTCTCCTTGACCGTCTTCAGTCAGGCTCCCCGGAGCCTCCTTCTTGTCCAGGCCTCTACCGGGCCCCGTGTCCTCACTATGCCTACCTATCCTAGTTTTAGCACAAATTCTGCCAAGTCAGTGCACACAGATTCCCGACTGGATATCTGACCAAGTTTCTCACCCCCCACCTCTGATGCTGAGGTCCTCGACCTGCCTCCACCAAGAACCTTCCAAGCCTTTGTCTTCTCTTGGTGATTTTCCATCCACTGAGAGAGCCCACCACCCAGTGGGTCCTTGGCTGCATAAATCCTCATTTGTTCTTGTTGCATTCAGAGTTGAACCTGAACCCTCTCCCCTACTCTAACACTCTTGACATCTACAGCAAGTCCTGAGTAAAGTCCTCCTTACCACTGTAACTAATGTTGGAATCTTTTTTTTTTTTTTTCTTTAAGAGAAGAATTGTGGCCTGGTGTCTAGGCCTGACACCATGACTTACTGTGAAAACCTACACTCAGAAACCTCAAGGCCACTTACCGATCACAGAAAGGACCCACAGGAAACTAGGCTTCCAAACACGAAAGTCACTTAATACCCCATGTGAACCCAGAAATTACCAACACCCTCACCATGACAGTTTTGAAGACCATAGGCCTTGAGCCTCAGAGAGGCTTTTAACACACACACACACATACACGCATGCACAAGAAAGACTGAGATTTTTTTTTAAAATCTTGTTTGAAGAAATAAATCATGCTCTGGAAAGAGGGTATTATACTCACAGACTAACACCTCTCCCCAAAAGAGGGAGAGGATTTTGGAGTCAGCTGCACATTCTAGCTAAGAAGTATTCTGAATTTAATGGAATGGAAAGGTCTGTCTACCAGCTTAAGAATGGTCCTGCTTTGGGTTCTCAGGAAGAAAACTGGAAAGAGCCTCCCTTGTGGATTGTTAGTCAATGAGGAAAACAAAGGCTTCATCAGAACTAGACCTCCCCGGCTACCTGTGAGACCTTGGGCAATCACTCACCCTTCCCAAGGCCTGTTTTTCTTACCTGTGCAACAGAGGTGCAATATGCATCTCAGGGGTTGTTATAAACATGAAGTGAGGTCTGGGCTTGCTACATACTAGGCAACTTAATAAATATCATCAATTGTTATCATTCAAGCTCAGCTCAAAAGGTGAGAGAGCCAAGTGGTTTTTCGGACAGAAAGGGGCTTCCCTAGTGGCTCAGCAGTTAAGAATCCACCTTACAATGCAGGAGATACAAGAGACTTAGGTTCAATCCCTGGGTCAGGATGATCCCCTGGAGAGGGCATGGATGGACAAAGGAGGCCACAGGGTTGCAAAGAGTGGGACACGCCTGAAGCAACTGAGCATGCACACACCTGACAGAAGGGACCTGTGTGTGCAAAGGTGTGCAGTTACGTGACATTGCATAGCTCTGGCTAAGGGTAAAGAAATCAGAGCACCTACATCAAATGTTCTCAGAAGACACACACACACAACAAGTCAGACTCCTAGGACAATTTTTCAGCCAAGCTGTGTGCAGGCACTCTCCCTGAGACTTTGGGAGAGTGTTCCATGTAGTACGTATTTACTTTTCTACCCCTAATGTATAATTGGCCTTATGCTAAACTGGACTTGAAGTCACAGATGGAATTCCTATAGAAGAGAAGGGGTAGTGGGTAATACGGGTGCATCAGGAAGCTTAGGAATCTTGGAACAAATAGCCTTCCTTCTCTCCCCTCATCACAAGTTCCTGTGCGTCTCCCCACAAACTCAAGGAGCTACCTGGAAGCTCTGTCCTAGGAAACTCCTGACACAAATCCTCACAACAGAACACATTTTCCAAGACCATTCTTTGCTTCCCGTGGCCTTGCTTCTCTACTGAGAAAGGCAAGCTGCTTCATCTTTTCACTGAGATCTCAGTGAGGACGCTGTACAGACCCCCGTCTGGAAGAAGAACACAGGAGCCCAGCATCAATCCAGAGTAGGGGCTCCAGGGGCAGATGACGTGGGCTGGCTTCCCACCTCTGCCAGGCAGTATGGCATGGCCGTGGGCCGCCTTTATAGCCACTCTGGACCTCATCTGTTAAGTGGAACAGAGCATACCTCCCAGGGTCACTGTGAGGACTAAATGAGTTAATACAGACGAAGCACTCAGAACAGTGTCTGACACATAGCAAAAGCATTTAACAAGTGTTGGCCATTTCCATGCTGAGCATCTCAGAAAAAAAAGGAAAAGTTTAATTTTCAGAAATGGAGCTGGCAGCTAGTAGGCCTCAGATAACCTTGGCAAGTGCTCAATAAAGTAGTCTGTTGATTGCCGTTTCAAATTCTCTCTTGATGCACTGCAATCAAGCCATAACACAGACTACCTGATTATTCAGTATTTCTGCATGAGGGGTGGGCATCTATTTCAATGCTGGATAGAATCAAGAATGCGTGAATGATCCTTTTTGAAGTGTAATGAGACAGGACTGTACAGGAAAAGATGGTTCTCAACTAGTTCAGATTAATTCCAAAAATACAGCCGAAGTTCAAAAAATGACTTATTTTCAACGTCAAGTGCCTGGGATCTTCATTTTCCTTTTATTTGTTCTCACTTTCCAAAAACCAAAGTAATAATGAGGTAAAAAATATGATGACATTATCTTATGATATTTTCTGGCAATCATATGGATCAATCTGAAAAATGAGGAATCCAGGTCATACTTTTAATCTTGACTCCTTCCCCCACCGAGTGAAATTCTGAACTAGAAAGAACAACACCTTTCACTGACATCACTCCACAGAACACATTCTTCCCTAACTGTCTAAAGTTTCTAAACAACAGTCAGATACACAAAACAAAAGTATCGGTCCTCCATGGACCTTGAATTTAAAACTTAATTCAGTTCTTATAGCTTATTGGTGAATTTCAAAGTCTCAAATTGTGTAATGACAGGAGTTACATTTCTCTTAAATACAAAAAGAAAGATCGAGTGTCTAAAATATGACAAGCAGAGACTCTAGTATAGTCAACAGTGTCTCTTTCTCCCTATTTCTTCCCAACTGTTAGAACTTGAGGGCAAACAAGGAAAAATCCCAGCCAGAGCCATCCTGGCTACATTCAAGGTGAAGGGGAAGGAATACCATAGGAATAACTAGGGGTTAAAGTTGTACACAGTAAAGATGCTATAAACATCACTCATACCACAGCCTTTTCCATACCTAACCTGCAGTTAAGCATAGGGTGTCTTCACATGTATTCACATTATAACTTTGAAGAAATTACAGTAGGCTCTAATTAGCCAGCAATGTTTTTGTATCAAGGAGTTAACCTGTAGCACCCATGATTAGATGATGCTAATGAAACATTAAAGCTTCATTTCATTACAAATACAACCTCGTTAGAGAAATACAAAACACTTGGCAAATATTTAATTACATTTCCTTACACATACACTTAAGAGCTGCAGTTACTGGTTACTTTGGAAGTATCAATGGACTGACTTTCACAGTGTTAGCTATATTTATCTTAGAACAAGTTCAACCAGCCGGTCCACTGATCTAAGGCAGCTTTTCTTGAAATCTGGTTGCTCTGGGATTAGATTTAAGTAAGACTCACAGGAGCAGGCATATGTGTCGTAGAATGATTATCTTCATACTACTGTACAGAAGGCAGACTATGAAGAGTATACAAAGGTAAAAACAAGATATGTCTTTTTCTCAAAAGTACACAGCCCCGTAGGGACATGCAGTATGTAAATAAATCATATCAGAGGACAATGGGTAAAACCTCCAACAGAGGCTAATAACAACAACATCACTGCAGACAGAACTTACTATGTGCCTGAAACTCATCCTAGAACTTAACGTAAATTAAACCATTAATCGTCACCACAGCCTCTTGAAGTAGGTATCATCACTCCCATTTTACAGATGAAGGAACTGAGGCACAGAGAGGTTAAGTGGCGTCCCCAAGGTTGCTCAAGCTAGTAAAGAACACAGCAAGAATTTCGATTCAGGGAGAATGGCTCCAGTCTCCACTTGACCACAACTGCTCTGCATACAGAAGTAGCAAATAAGGGCACAATCCAGCTTGAGTGCAGGGTGCAAGGCTTCTCAGAGGAATCAGTGAAAACAGGGACCTGAAAGGTGTGACAACAGGCAAGGCCAAATTAACAAGATGCCCAGAAGCTTTCAAAAGGCAGCTTGCACCTACACACCCAAAAACGGCGAATAAGACTCACATCAAGCTGAGGACCGGTCACCACCAGAAACAGACTGCTCAGTCTCTGTACTTACTTTTATAGCATCATTCCACCTTGTAAGGACCGTCTTCTCTCAAGTTCTGATTCAAGATCTCTCTCTCTTTCTCTCTCTCTCGCTCAAGTCCCTATTGCCTTCAAAAGCTCTTCCTGATCCCTTCCACCCTGGAGTTATCTCCTCCTTCATACCTCCCACTACATGCTGTGGCACTCTTGGTGTACTTTCTCTATTTTTACCTTCTATCAAGTTATCCATGAACCTAGGTTATTCACCTTATTTGAAAGTGTTTTAAAGGCAGAAAACTTTACCATCAATGAACATATTCCAAGTATGCATTATCATATCATCTATACAAGAGCTCATGTTGAAACCTTTAATCTCTGCAAGATGGATAAATGCTCCAACCTTCCACATGTAAAATATGAGTTATCTACTTATCCATCTTCCAAGGTAGGAAGAAGATGTTTTACTATTTACAAGAAGCTTTCACATACGTTTATAATAATGATAACAATAGTGTCAGTAAGACATTTTACTCGCTCCAAGTTCTCACATACTTTCCTTAATTATCACACAAAGCTATGAGGGCTGAAGTTCTGAAAAGTTAGGTAATAACTTATGTTGCCCAGGGTCTAAGATGTCAACTCCAGCCTGGACAGGTCCTATATTTCCAAAATTGGATGCTCTTTCTACTATATGCCATAGCCAATTCCCAAAGAAATTAAAACAAGGAAGTGTGCCACCTTTACATGACATCTAGTTAATCCCTTACCTGCTATATAAAATCTAGGCTAGTAAGACTTTGTGTATTGAACATGAGGGTGATCTAGGTGTACTTATTAGCCTGGAATAAGCTATCAGCAAAAGGCATTAATTAGATAGTCTAAACATCAAAAGAAATGCACATTCTTTCTTTTATTTTCTAGTGCCACAAGATAGAAGAAGGAAATGGCAACCCACTCCTGGAGAATCCCAGGGACAGAGGAGCCTGGTGGGCTGCCGCCTATGGGGTTGCACAGAGTCGCACACGACTGAAGCAACTTAGCAGCAGCAGCAGCACCCACAAGATAACTGGCTAATGTTAGAGGCGTTCAGTTTCTTCTTCTTGTTCAGTTAGTAAGTCATATCTGATTCTTTGTAACCACATGAACTGCAGCACGCAAAGCTGTGCTCAAATTCATATCCATTGATTTGGTGACGCTATCCAACCATCTCATCTTCTGCTGCCCCCTTCTCCTTTTGCCTTCAATGTTTCCCAGCAACAGGGTCTTTTCCAATGAGTCGGCTCTAGGAGCTTCAACTTCAGCATCAGTCCTTCCAAGAAATATTCAGGGATGATTTCTTTTAGGATTGATTGGTTTGAGCTCCTTGCAGTCCAATGGACTCTCAAGATTCTTCTCCAGCACCACAATCGGAAACCAGGAATTCTTCAGTACTCAGCCTTCTTAACGGTTCAACTCTCACATCCATACATGACTAGTGAAAAAACAATAATAACCCATAGCTTTGACTATACAGACCTTTGCCAGCTAACGGATGTCTCTGCTTTTTAATGCACTGTCTAGGTTTGTCACAGTTTTCCTTCCAAGGAGCAAGCATCTTTTAGTTTCATGGCTGCAGTCACCATCCACAGTGATTTGGGAGCCCAAGAAAAGAAAATCTGTCACTGTTTCCACTTTTTCTCCAACTATTTTCCATGAAGTGATGGGGCCAGGTGCCATGATCTCAGTTTTCATAATAAGCTTTAAGCCCGCTTTTTCACTCTCCTTTTTTTACCCTCATCAAGAGTCTCTTTAGTTCATCTTCACTTTCTGCCATTAGAGTGGCATCATCTGCCTGTTTGAGGTTGTTGGTATTTCTCCTGGAAATCTTGATTCCAGCTTGTGATTCACCCAACCTGGCATTTTGAATGATGTACTCTGCATATAAGTTAAATAAACAGAGTGACAATTACAGTCTTGTCATATTCCTTTCCCAATTTTGAACCAGTCTGTTGTCTCATGTCCAGTTCTAACTATTGCTTCTTGGCTTCATATACATTTCTCAGGAGGCAGGTAAAGTGGTCTGGTATTCCCATCTCTTGAGAATTTTCCAGTTTGTTGTGATTCACGTGGTCAAAGGCTTTAGCGTAGTCAATGAAGCAGATGTTTTTTCTGGAATTCTGTTGCTTTCTCTATGACCCAATGAATGTTGGCAATTTGATCTCCAGTTCCTCTGCCTTTTCTAAACTCAGCTAGTACATCTGGAACTTCTCAGTTCATGTACTGCTGAAGCCTGGCTTGAAGAATTTTTAGCATAACCTTGCCAGCATGTGAGATGAGTATAATTGTGTGGTAGTTTGAAATTATTTGGCACTGATGTTCTTTGGGATTGGAATGAAAACTGACCTTTTCAAGTACTGTGGCCACTGCCAAATTTTCCAAATTTGCTGGCATATTGAGTGTAGCACTTTAACAGCATCATCTTTTGGGATTTGAAATAGCTCAGCTGGAATTCCATCACCTCCACTAGCTTTGTTTGCAGTGATGCTTCCTAAGGAAGGCCCACTTGACTTCACACTTCAAGAAGTCTGGCTCTAGGTGAGTGGCCACACCATCATGGTTATCTGGGTCATTAAGACTTTTTTTGTATAGTTCTTTTGTATATTCTTGCCACCTCTTCTTGATCTCTTCTGCTTCTATTAGGTCCCTACCATTTCTGTCCTTTATCATGCCCATCTTGCATGTACTGTTCCCTTGGGATCTCTAATTTTCTTGAAGAGATCTCTAGTCTTTCCCATTCTATTGTTTTCCTCTATTTCTTTGCATTGATCACTGAGGAAGGCTTTCTGAGCTCTCCTTACCGTTCTCTGAAACTCTGCATTCAGGTGAGTCCATCTTTACCTTTCTCCTTTGCCTCTCGCTTCTCTTTTCTCAAGCTATTTGTAAAGCCTGCTCAGACAACCACTTTGCCTTCTTGCACTTACTTTTCTCTCTAAGCTGCTTAAAGGTAGGTATATATTGTTCCTCTCTCTTCACAATTAGTGCCCAAAGCAAAACAGACACAGAGAACAGAGGGACCCAAAGGGAAAAAGGGTACACCAACTACCAGTGGATTCATGACATAAGAATCCACCTGAGATAAATTACTGAAAAGCTTATGGTACTGGGAACATGAATGAGGACCACTGCAGGCCTTCACTTAGTAAAAAAACAGACCATGTATTACACAGGAGAATATGTCAAGGAATTACCAAACAACACTTGGCTTTCAATATCTGCAGTCATGCTTTTAATATTCTTTCACAGAACTTCAAGTGTTAGATTGTAAGATGGAGAAAAGTCAGAGGAAGACAACACCAGGTATGTGACTAAAAGTGTAAGAAAAAACATCATGAGACCCTCTTGTCAATAAGAATCATTCCCATGGCTCTTATTTGAACCAAGTTTGAAAATGCCCACTTTGGTACCAAATGTACAATCGTGGTTATATGAGGGATGTGCTCAGATATGAGAAAAAATCCTTCCTTCAAAGCAATCATTCTTTCTTGTATGGACTAAGTGTGCACAAGACTCAGACATGGACACCGATCCAGGGACCACTGCTTACTGCAATATTCTTAGAACAAGCACTTAGCTTTCCTGAATCTCGGGTTCCTCCTATACAAAGGAAAGATACTAATCCCTTACAAGAATGTCATGACCATTACATGAAATGAACTTAACACAGTGTCTGGTACAGAATAGAAACTTGAAGTTCTAGTCCTCAACAAATGTTAACTATTAAACCACTGTTTGTTATGATGGCAAGTGCAGAATATGAAATATTTTCATTGTAGGCATAACATTTAATCTGTGTATTAAATTACTATCTTCACAAGAGCTTCAGAGAAAATAAACAGTGGCACTGGCCTCTAATGAAGACCAAACAGTTTGTAATCCTATAAATGATATGTGTCTGGGAAGCAGTTCCAAAAGATTCCAGCCGAAAAACAATAAATAGGAACCAACACTTGGCCAGATTTTATCCAGTTTCTATAAAGCTACAAATTCCATAAAAATTAAAAATGAAAAACCACAAAGACTTCACTATTGCTACAACCCAAGTTAAAAATAGACATTTCAAAGGAAGAAATAAACCAGCCATCTTCCTACCCTGGGGATAAATCTCAGGGGTGGGGGGTGGCAGGGTGCACGGAAACAACACACTGCAGTTTCTCTGGATTCTCTTCCCAACTCTAAGCTTTCCTCTCCTGCCTCCTTTGAGATTAATCTTCCTTATGAGGAAGAGTATCTCTTCAGGACAGATAAACCAATCTCCAGCTACCTTGTTTTAGCTCAATATATGTTTTCTTTAAAAAGCACTACCTTTGTGTCCATATGTAGGCAACTCCTGAGTGGCCACTTAAGTCTGGATGCTGGAACTGCAAGCAAAAATGTATCAACTATCTCCCTTGCCTTTTTTTGACTTAACTAAAAAATATTGAGCTACCCAGCATGGAAAACCAGCTTTCCTAAGCATATCAACAATTAGGTATGGCCTGGCACACTTTCCTGAACTTCCTGGTCTACCTTCCTACACATGACCTCTTCCTTAGGCCAATCCTTGTTTGCTGGGCATCTACAACGTTTGCCCTTAGTGTTCCAGCCCTCTTTTCTCTCATCTACCTGAAGTATCTATGCAAGATGACGACTCTGGAAGAGCGCTTGGTGTTACCTTTTTTTTCACGTCACCCATCAGCCTGTCTCCAACTCTTCAAACAACTCCCTTTTCCATCAGCTCCTTCTTGGTACCATATGACAAACACATTTGTAATAAAATCATGATCTAACTAGTTTAATCTCCTTTTTAAAGCACCACACTAAATTGTTCAGTTCAGTTCAGTCTCTCAGTCATGTCCGATTCTTTGTGACCCCATGGACTGCAGCACGCCAGGCTTCCCTGTCCATCACCAACTCCTGGAGATTACTCAAACTCACGTCCATCAAGTCAGTGATGCCATCCAACTATCTCATCCTCTGTCGTCCCCTTCTCCTCTCGCCTTCAATCTTTCCCAGCATCAGAGTCTAAATTGTTACCTAGTAACTAATTACAGCATATCATCTATCCTTTATGTTTCTAAGGCCATCTTCTTTCTCAAACTGGTCTTTGCACCTTCAATGTTTTAGCCAAATCAAAGAATCTAAACTTCTGCTGTCTCAACATCCACAAAGCCATTCTTCAGGTTGGAAGCACCCATTTGTCTCTATTGTGACTTTCAAATGCCTTCAAATAAATCAGTACTCACAGTTCCACTGTGAAGCCGGATTGTACTTTATAAGAGCAGCTGGCTATCTTTGCGGACAGTACATGGAGCTTCCTTTAACCTTTTTCAGCACCCTATTAAGACTGGCTTCTTTCTAGATTAATTAGAAAGTCCCACCCTACATAAGGGCTTCCCTAGTGGCTCAGACGGTAAAGGATTGGTCTGCAATGCAGGAGATCCAGGTTCGATCCCTGGGCTGGGAAGATCCCCTGGAGAAGGAAATGGCAGCCCACTCCAGTATTCTTGCCTGGAAAATCCCATGGACCGCAGAGCCTGGCAGGCTACCGTCCATGGGGTTGCAAAGAGTCGGACACGACTGAGCGTCTTCACTTCACCCTAAATAATCCCACCAGGCCAGCACATCTGCTGATACTTATAAACACCAAATGCTGGCAGGCCGTACAGCACACAGGGTAGTGTGCTGGGAGCAGGAGTACGGAAGCCATGGACACCTGCAGAGTATTTTCCTGGTGCCACAACTTCTATTAGTAAACTAAAGAGAAGGAAGCAAAGCAGTTTTATCCTGTTTTACATTTTTAAAAAATGTACCATATCACCAATATCGCAGAATTTATATGAATTAACTTGACTCTTGTCACTTCCATTGAGGCAGCCAGTTTGGGTCATGTTTCCAGACTACTGAGAGTGTGTTTTTCCCCTACTCTGATAGAATACTCTGAGAAGTATGGTACTACCATAATCTAGCACCTTTTTGCATGACTACTGAAATACTCTATAATTATATTATATTATATATTTGATAATATTTGTGTCTAAGTCCCTACCCTCACCAAACACTAAGCCCATGGTTGACAGAGAACCTCTCCAGTCTTTACTGCCTCAGGCATAGGGCTTTAAAAAATAAGAGGTTGCAAGAATTTAGACTATTTAGAAAAGGTAAAACTAAGGTCTTTCCAGGACTGGCAAAGAGCAATTAGAGATAAGAAGCCAGGTGGTTAGACTCAACCCCATCTCTAGCTATAAAAGGTGTAATGGGAACAGAGGAGCCCCAGCAAACAAACACACCTAAGAATCAAGTCAAGTAAATGAGATCAGAGGGCCAGAGGGAATGGCTATAAGTTTCTTTCATTTAGGATCTGTTGACAAGCTTTACAAAAGGCAAAGGAGTGGAAGCTGACAGAAGCAGACCAGATATTTTAGGTGGTAACCTAAAATTTCAGTATTGCTTTAGAAAAAAATCCACCTCTAAAAATGATTCTGGTAATCTAATCAAGCTTGATGGAGAGAGCATCCAGTTAAAAAAGACAACAATAACAAACAAAAAACAACTAAAAGTTCCACAAACTTTAATCACTATAGAGAAAGCTAATCCAGGTTATTTCCTTGTATCATTTTCTAATACAAAGAAGTTTCATTTTAAAAAATGATAAGACCAATGGTTTTGGTGTCAAACAGACTACCAGTTTCGCTATATAGGAAAGTTACTTAAGCTCTTCAAGTTTCAATATATCTATTTATAAAATGAGTATAATATTAATATACCTACTTTGTAAGACTGTTGCAATGACCAGATGAAATCATGCATGTCAAGTACATAATAAGAGCCTGACAAACTATCATAATCATAACCGCCATTATTTTTAAGGAAGAAATCATTGGCTAGAAAGATATGTTACTGTTGGTTCCTGGTTACTACTCTTATGTTATGCTTACGTCTAAGGACCTAAAAAGACAATTACCATTTTAGGATGGCACCAAACTGAATGCAGCCAAAGTACCTTCCAACCAAGGAAACAGTCAAGGGACATCAAACATCATAACAGTCAACAGTCTCTATTTCAAAAGGTAAATTTATCATTTGCTCAACATTTCCCATCATTAGTTTAGATCAGACATCATTAGTAAGACTCACACTGCTGCTGATGAAACTTCATCTCAGTATCATCTCAGTAGTTAACAGATTATCCACATTCCAGCATCCCCTAAAAAAACATTTTGTTGTTGCTATTTAGTCGCTAGGTCTTGTCAGACTCTTTTGCGACTCCATGGAGCCTGCCAGGCTCCTCTGTCCATTGGATTTTTCACTCAAGAACCCTGGAACAGTTTAAACTTCTTTCTCCATGGGATCTTCCTGACCCAGGGGTCGAACCTATGTCTCCGGTGTCTCCTGCATCAGCGGAGACTTTACCACTGAGCCACTGAAATCTACTTAACCAAGCAAAGAAACAATCTAACATATGTGAACCTCCGAAAACATTCTAAGTTCAATTTAATGGAGTGGTGAGCTTAAAATGTGGGTCTAGCATTCTAATGTGGCTGGCTGTGTTTATTGTGAGCACATATTTGGGTTTTCACTATTCTATTTTTATTTACTTATTTTCTTTGGACAAACAAAAGTGCATTATAGTAATATCATGACTACACATGAACAGTATAGTATGGCAAAATAATTTTCTCACATAGCAACAAGGCTAACATCCTCTTAAAGACTGGAAACATTTTATAATGAATAGTAATTGAAAGCCGAATACATAAGCCTCTGTCTTGGACAAGATGTGGAAGTATGCTGGCATCTTGCCTTGTTCTTCCAAAAAGAACAGAAAAGGATAACACTGCAAAACACAGTTGAGCCTGGGCTGCCAGGGAAGTAAGGGCACAAAGATCATCATTCTCCATTTACACAATGTTTTCTGTAAGTTGTTTTCAATAAACTTGCTATCCCACATGTTTACAGACTTCATTTTTCTGCTGTCCTACCCCATTTTGAAATATTAAAGCAATGTCTCAGAATATTTCAGGAAAACTTGCATTTTAACAGTGTAGCTTTCATTTTGCACCTTTGAGCCCATCCCATCTTTAAGGTATCACAATGGAGAAAATTTTGTTGGGATACATTGTTTTATTACTTTTTTGTTCTACTTTAAGTTTCAAATATTCTGCTTTTGATTAACTGGCTTATTATAGTCATCTCACTATCTTAAAGTTGAAAAAAAAAAACAAACCTTTTTTCTAACCAGATCATTTGCAGTTTTCTTATCATTTTCTCACTTGAAAAAACAATTTCTTATTCTTATGGATCTTATTGCATCTCCATTATGTAGCAATTTTAACTGTTGGTGTATCATATATTTACATGGCATGGTCATTATAAAAATGCTTTAAGTGGCTTTGAAGAAGATACTTTAAATATATGATGTATACTGTTTTAAGGGTGACTGATTATACTCATCAAAAAACCTGAAAATAAATGTCAATCTTTTATTCCAAAAACTAAAACTCATTCACCTAAATACCATGCTATCTGAGTTTCCAACATGCATGCACAATGATCGGTACACAGTCAGCAATTGCCTGCTGTGACTCTGAAGAGCTAAGACTTTTATTTAGCAATCACAACTGAGGAATTCCAACTGTGTCAACTTGTGCAACTCTGTCTGGCTTCAGAGCTTCCCACACCCTGGGAGACACTTTGTCTCTAATTATTTTATTGCTGCAAATAAAGAGACTTTTTATAGAAACGATACACATAATTTATGCCAGGCTCTTATCAGACAGCACACAGTCAACCCATGATGAGGCCATCATTCAATTTAAAACTTAAAAACGTGTATGTGTGACCCCATGGCTGATTCATGTCAATGTATGACAAAAACCACTACAATACCGTAAAGTAATTAGCTTCCAATTAAAATAAATTAATGAATTAAAAAAATAAATAAAGTGAGTTCCAATAATTTAAATAAAGAAAAAAAAATCAAGTATGCTGCTTTCGAGTCTTCTAACCTGGTATGTTTTATCTACTTCAAAATTTATTAGTTTCTCAGCTACTAAATTTGAAAGTGCTATAATTTTTTACTTACTGTAGTTTATACATTCTAAAATGCTAAATTGTAAGCTCCCTACCCAATTTTAGAGATAAATAAAAACTACAACTTTGGCTCCCTGAGTCCCAGTGTATCTTTATATTTTATAGTTCACCCAGTAACCCTGAACAAGACATCTTCTGCAGCATTTGACACTGTCAAGAAAAGCATCACCCCCAACCTCAAGGAGTTAACGCTCTACAGAAACAGCCAGCACACACTGCACTGCTGCCAGGGCCTTTTTCTAACTCTGAATGCTACAGAAACCTACCACCAGGAAAAGCCTGTGTCAGAAATATTGGATCTCAGTTGTCCCTCCCCATTATGAGAGTGGGAAATAAGAAATCAGCTCTCTCGAGCTTAGCTGCTCATTTCTTTGACATATAAAATGCCTGAAGCCTTGAAGCCACCCTGTCTCTTGGGCTTGTTTCTGGGCTCCACGCCTAAAATAAGAGCCGAAGGAGCTTCCAGCAGCTGTGTGCTCGTGGAAGCCACCTGAGACCACCAGAAATACTGTAACCATGGGACTGTGGTCGCTATTTCAACAAGGGCTATGCAGATAGCGAACAAGACAGTAATGCACTGGAGGTTCCCTTTGTATTTTCAGGAAGAAAACTCATGAAAGAGAGAAAACCAAGGAATGAAACTGTGTACACTGTTTCTGTTTGCTCCACATGCTCCTGACTTAAGTTTTTCAGTGTAAAAAATTCTGTATATTCTAGGACTCACATTCAGTTCCAATGCAGTGCAGTTTAGGAGGTAACACATTGTGATTCAGGGTCTCTGACAGTCATGAAGTCAAGTTTGTGCATTAGTCATTTTAAGGCTAGGGTACAGCTAAGTATGGTCTTTAGCTGACTAATTTAGTAACTTGAGCTACATCAGAACAGTGAAAGGTATAACCTAAACTCTGAGAATCCCTGGAAATTATGCCTTTTAGTGACTAGTATCTGCTAGTATAGTAACACTGCAAAGTTACACTGAGTATCAGACTAACTATATATCTAACTTACTAGCTCATTTCAGTGAAATTAAATGGTGGATTTCTTCAATCACAACGACTCAAACCAAGAGAGTAAAGAAGTATTGACCAAGCAGAAATTTACCTTTACTAAATTGGAAACCTGATAAGTAATCAGGTTTCATTAATTCATAAAAACATCAATTAAATCTAAATGGTAGTTTCTAAAGGGCTTGAGAGATTTTCCAACTAAATCCCTTCAGTTTTTCCACAGGCAAATCTTTGTGCACCTTAGAGAAACTGTCTGCTTAAGCAAAGGTAAAATTTAACCCTGCATTAGTTGCAATGGCAATGAATCCTCAGGTAAAAACAAGTTAATGAGTTTCTTATTGAAAATGTTATGATGCAATAGATGGAAAAAATACCAAAGTGGTTCTTTTTATCAAAACTTTCCCACATAAGCTCATTCAGTCAATCCAAAGGTATGTATTAACATCCTTATCTGTGAAACTTCTAAGGCACTTGTTCTACAAAGATCTAACTTCCTATCACCCAGACCCACTAGTAAGAAAGAACTGAAGTGATCTGGAATGTCAAAGTGCTCCACGACTACTAGAGGTAGGTGGACAACAAGCTTGGCAGGATTACAGACATTGAAGAAACTACTTTCATCAACCCCAAACAATCAGCTGTGAGGGGAGTTTGTCAACTAAATTGAGAATCACCTTCAAATTCTAAAGGCAATGAGAGATGAATAATGACTGTATCCCAGCTCGCTAAAAATCACTAAAATGAGAATCGCTGAGAGTCGCTCAGTCGTGTCCGACTCTTTGCAACTCCATGGACTATTATGGTCCATGGAATTCTCCAGGCCAGAATACTGTAGTGGATAGCCTTTCCCTTCTCCAGGGGATCTTCCCAACCCAGGGGTCAAACCCAGGTCTCCTGCATTGCAGGCAGATTCTTTACCAGCTGAGCCACCAGGGAAGCCTCAAATGAGAATTTCAGTCAGTTCAATTCGGTCACCCAGTCGTGTCTGACTCTTTGTGACCCCATGGAATGCAGCACACAAGGGCTCCCTGTCCATCACCAACTCCCAGAGTTTACTCAAACTCATGTCCATTGAGTTGGTGATGCCATCCAACCATCTCATCCTCTGTCATCCCCTTCTCCTCCTACCCTCAATCTTTCCCAGCATCAGGGTCTTTTCAAGGAGTCAGTTCTTCCCATCCGGTGGCCAAAGTATTGGACATTCAGCTTCAGCATCAGTCCTTCCAGTGAATATCAAGACTGATTTCCTTTAGGATGGACTGGTTGGATCTCCTTGCAGTCCAAGACGCTCAAGAGTCTTCTCCAACACCACAGTTCAAAAGCATCAATTCTTTAGTGCTCAGCTTTCTTTATAGTCCAACTCTCACATCCATACATGACCACTGGAAAAACCATAGCTTTGACTAGACAGGCATTTGTCGACAAAGTAATGTCTCTGCTTTTAATATGCTGTCTAGGTTGGTCATAGATTTTCTTCCAAGGAGCAAATGTCTTTCTATTTTATGGCTGTAGTCACCATCTACAGTGTTCTTGGAGCCCAAGAAAATAAAGTCTGTCACTGTTTCCATTGTTTCCTCATCTCTTTGCCATGAAGTGACAGAACCGGATGCCATGATCTTAGTTTTTTGAACGTTGAGTTTTAAGCCAGCTTTGTCACTCTTTCAATTACTGTGGGATTCTTGCCCACATTGGTAGATAAAATGGTCATCTGAGTTAAATTTGCCCATCCCAGTCGATTTTAGTTCACTGATTCCTAAACTGTCAATGTTCACTCTTGCCATCTCCTGTTTGACCACTTCTAACTTGCCTTGATTCGTGGAGCTAACATTCCAGGTTCCTGTGCAATATTGCTCTTTACAGCATCAGACTTGACTTCCATCACCAGATATATCTACAACTGTGCAATGTTTTCACTTTGGCTCCATCTCTTCATCCTTTCTGAAGGTATTTCTCCACTCTTCTCCAGTAGCATATTGGGGACCTACCGACTTGGGAAGTTGATCTTTCAGTGTCATATCTTTTGCCTTTTCATAACATTCATGGGGTACTCAAGGCAGGAATACTGAAGTGGTTTGCCATTCCCTTCTCCAGTGGACCATGTTTTGTCAGAACTCTCCACCATGACCCGTCTGTTTTGGATTATGTCATATGAGCATGCTCATAATTTGATTGAGTTAGACAAGGCTGTGGTCCATGTGACCAGTTTGATTAGTTTTCTGTAATTTTGCTTTTCATTCTGTCTGCCCTCTGATAGACAAGGATAAGAGGGTTATGAAAGCTTCCTGATGGGAGAGACTGACTGTGGGGGAAACCAGGTCTTGCTCCAATGGGTGGGCCATGCTCAGTAAATCTTTAATCCAATTTTCTGTTAATGGGTGGGGCTGTGTTGCCTCCCTGTTGTTTGACCTGAGACCAAACCATGGTGGAGGTAATGAAGATAATGGCGCCCTCCTTCAGAAGGTCCCATGCATGCAGTGCTGCAGTCAGTGTCCCCGACCCTGCAGCAGGCCACTGCTGACCCACACCTCTGCCAAAGACTCCTGGACACACACAGGCAAGTCTGGGTCAGTCTCTTGTGGGGCCACTGCTCCTTTCTCCTGGGTCCTGGTGTGCACAAGGTTTTGTTTGTGCCCTCCCAGAGTCTGTTTCCCCAGTCCTATGTAAGTTCTGTAATCAAATCCCACTGGCCTCTAAAGTCAAATTCCCTGGGGCTTCTCAGTTCCTTTGTCAGATCCCCCGGTTGGGAAATCTGTTGTGGGTCCTAGAACTTTCTTAACAGTGCAAGAATTTCTTTGGTATAATTGTTCTACAGTTTGTGGGTCATCTGCTTGGTGGCTCTATGGTGGGGTTAATGGCGACCTCCTCCAAGACGGCTTATGCCACAGACTATGTGACCCAGGTCTGCTGCACCCAGAGCCCCTGCCCCTGGGGCAGGTCACTGCTGACCCAAACCTTCACCTTAAATGTTTTTCTCTCAAGTCAAGAATAAATTGGTTCTTGAATTGTCTAAACAAAGCCTCCCTCCCTCCCTCCCTCCCCACCTTCAAATATCACCTTCTCAGTAAGGCCTTCCCCTGTAATGATCCATACCTATAGATACCCAAACAGAATACCAACAGGACCATGTGCACATGCACACATACACACACCTATAATAACCTCGCCAATTGACTTTTCCAGTAGCATTTTCACCATCTGATCTATGACATATTTCTTTGGTTTTACAATTTTTTTAACTGAGATAGCATTGGTTTAAAACACTGGCTTCTTGTATACATTTAAACTTCTCTATACATTACTCTGTGCTCACCATGCACAGCTTAGTTCCCATCCATCACCATACAACTGACCTCTTCTACACATTTCAACCTCCCACCCCCACCTCCAGCTCCTTCTGGTTGTGGTTGCTGTTTAGTTGCTAAGTCATCTCTGACTTTGCACAAACCCATGAATTGTAGCCCACCAGGCTCCTCCATCCATGGGATCCCCCAGGCAAAATAATGGAGTGGGTTGCCATTTCCTTCTCCAGGGGATCTTCCCAATAAAAAAGGCAGTGTGCCAAAGAACTGATGCCTTTGAACTGTGGTGTTGCAGAAGACTCTTGAGAGTTCCTTGCACTGCAAAGAGATCCAACCAGTCTATCCTAAAGGAAATCAGTTTTGAATATTCATTGGAAGCACTGATGCTGAAGCTGAAGCTCCAATACTTTGACCACCTGATGGAAAGAGCCAACACATTGGAGAAGACCCTGATGCTGGGAAAGATTGAAGGCAGGAAGAGAAGAGGACGACAGAGGATGAGATGGTCGGATGGCATCACTGACTCGATGGACATGAGTTTGAGCAGTCTCTGGGAGATGGTGATGGACAGGGAAGCCTGGCGAGCTGCAGTCCATGGGATCACAAAGAGTCAGACACTACTGAGAGACTGAACAACAACAACCCAGCTGCATCTGGCTGTTTTTGAGAATTGTCACTTTCCACCCTCTGCTGCCTTTGCCAGAGTTGTCACCCAGTGCCCCTGTGCCACTGTTTGCACCTCCAGAGTCACTGGAGCCTTTGCTGCTGCCAGTGTTGCCAGTGTCACTAGCATTAATGCCGGGGCAACAAAATGGACCGGCACCTCCACCATGTCCAGGGTTGCTGCTGGTCACAGGTTCTGCTGCCATGTGGAGGGGCAGCCAGTGTTGTGGCAGTCTCTGCTGCACACAGGGTTTGAGGATTCAAAGGAACTGGTGCTGCAGGCAGGGGAACTGAATTAGTAGGTAACTCCATGGCTAGAATAGGTCAGTTTTCATTCCAATCCCAAAGAAAGGCAATGACAAAGAATGTTCAAACTATGGCACAATTGCACTTATCCACACGCTAGCAAAGGAATGCTCAAAATTCTCCAAGCCAGGCTTCAACAGTACATGAACCATGAACTTCCAGATGTTCAAGCTGGATTTAGAAAATGCAGAAGAACCAGAGATCAAATTGCCAACATCTGTTGGATCATCGAAAAAGCAAGAGAGTTCCAGAAAAACATCTACTTCTGCTTTATTGACTATGCCAAAGACTTTGATTGTGTGGATCACAACAAATTGTGGAAATTTCTTAAAGAGATGGGCATACCAGACCACCTAACCTGCCTCTTGAGAAATCTGTGTGCAGGTCAAGAAGCAACAATTAGAATCAGACATGGAACTACAGACTGGTTCCAAATCGGGAAAGGAGTACATCAAGGCTGCATATTGTCACCCTGCTTATTTAACTTCTATGCAGAGTACATCATGCAAAATGCCAGGCTGGATGAAGCACAAGCTGGAATCAAGACTGCCGGGCGAAATATCAATAACCTCAATATGCAGATGACACCACCCTTACGGCAGAAAGGGAAGAAGAACTAAAGAGTCTCTTGATGAAAGTGAAAGAGGAGAGTGAAAAACCTGGCTTAAAACTCAACATTCAGAAAACTAAGATCATGTCATCTGGTCCAATCACTTCATGGCAAATAGATGGGGAAACAGTGGAAACAGTGACAGACTTTATTTGGGGGGGGGGGGGGGGCTCCAAACTCACTGCAGATGGTGACTGAAGCCATGAAATTAAAATACACTTGCTCCTTGAAAGAAAAGCTATGGCTAACCTAGACAGCATATTAAAAAGGAGAGACATTACTTTGTCAACAAAGCTCTGTCTAGTCAAAGCGAAGGTTTTTCCAGTAGTCGTGTGTGAATGTGAGAGTTAGACCATAAAGAAAGCTGGGCACCAAAGAATTGATACTTTTGAACTGTGGTGTTGGAGAAGACTCTTGAGAGTCTCTTGGACTGCAAGGAAATCAAACCAGTCCATCCTAAAGGAAATCAGTCCTGGGTGTTCATTGGAAGGACTGATACTGAAGCTGATGCTCCAATACTTTGGCCACCTGATGTGAAGATGCAACTCATTAGAAAAGACCCTGATACTGGGAAAGACTGAAGGCAGGAGGAGAAGGGGATGACAGAGGATGAGATGGTTGTATGGCATCACCAACTCAATGGACATGAGTTTGAGTAAACTCTGGGAGTTGGTGATGGACAGGGAGGTCTGGTGTGCTGCAATCCATGGGGTCACAAAGAGTCACACAACTTAGGGACTGAACTGAACTGATTGCTACAGGGATGGGATCACAGATCAACACGCCACCTGGTTCCCTGTGATCATGCGTATCCCTGCAGCCAGCAACCTAGAGCTGACCACACCACCTCGCAGCTGCTACCAATGAAGTTCTCTGCAGCTCTGGGCTCAGCCAGCCTGGCTGGGCTCTTAGGTACCACCTCCTCTGGTTTTCCAGTCTACCCACCTTTACTTGGGTGGTACATTGGACAGAGGAACCTTTTTTGATTTATGGATGTTTTATTCTTTATAGATTGAAGATAAGAGACAGTGAAAGCATCCCACATTGCCATGATGCTGACCTGATCAATACATTTTATTCATTAATTTCCCTCCCCTAGTTAAAATATAATTTCTATGAAAGTGCAAATGTTTGCCTTTTTTGTTCACTGTTCAACAAACAGATCTGGGCCTGATATATGAAAGATATTTAGTTTTGCATAAAGAGTTGAAAGAATAAAAAAGCATGTAGTAAAAACTTCTAATAGTGCCCATTTTAAAATAGGATATGTGTATCATGTAGTGGAGTAATACAGGATAAGTGTAACACTTCATTAGGGGGAAAAAAGTATTATAAAAGAAAACTATTTAAAAAAAACAACACCACTCAAAAGAAGGTGTGGCTTGTGATAGACGGAATGGAGCTATTTAGTGATCAGTCAGGTAGGGAAGAGTAGTATGTATTCAGTATGGTTTGGTTTCCTCTTAGAAGTGATATTGTAGGAACATATGGAAAGTAACATTCTGGAACTAAAACTTAGCCAATAGAAACAATTACACTTTTTAACACACTTGAAACGAAATAAGTGTTTCCCAGTTACATATCTCACTATTAAGGAATCTTCAAAGCTACTGTGAATCAAGTATTTAAAGACTAAAATTTTCAGTTTCTTTCCTACAATTATGGAATAGAACTTAGCCATGAATAAAGGAGATAGTGAGGAATTGACAGAAAAAAAATGGACATGGCCTGAACTCAAATTTCCTTAAGTTACCAAGTGGTTTCTGAGATGAAACAGGCCCTCCTCAATCAATTGTGCCTTTTTTTACATCATAAACTTAGCACTTGTTACATGAAAAATCTTTTATTTAGTCTTTCTCCCCCCCAGTAAAGATTTTAAACATGTCTGATGTCTAGGTCAGTGCTCAGTTTTAATTCCAATTCTTTAACGCTCCTCCACAATCTACTAGTACCCTTGTTCACAATGACTGGTAAAAATCTGTATTTATCTAAATTAACTACTATGTTTAAGTGCCTTACCAATTTGATGGTAAGTGCCTTACCAATTTGATGAAAATGATTTTTTTTTAATCCCCCAAATCAGCTAGCTTAAATTTCATTTACATTCATTTTATCATGTGGTTATACATAGTTCTAAAGGGAATTAACTCGTTAAAGATTTAGAATTAAAATGCTCATCTGATATAATAAACATTTGTACCTCATGAAACTTAAAAATATGTAGACTTTGGGTTATTACTCACACATAACTGGACAGAGTGTCAGAAGTCAAGGGTTGCAGTCCCAGTTCCACTGGTATTTACCACATGGCCCTGGATGACAAGTTACTATGCAGTTACTTCTCCAGACCTGAGGGAGAACCTCAGTTTGGCATGAAGTAAGTGCTCACTAATTCAACGAAGAAGGCTTTCTAATTACTAGGATCTGTTGTTTCAAATTATTAAGCACTTTTCTTCCAAAGGAATCTCAAAGCATTTCAAATATATTAGCATCACCAACCACAGGTCACATGCCTGAAACCTCAGCTAGTCACAGCACTGAAAAGTTGAGCCCCTGTTATCTTGAACTCCATCCAGGCTCCTGCACCGCGTTCCTATAGGACAGTGAACTGCAAACTACAGTCACTGCAAGAGATGTCATGGTCATTTCAGTCCAGAGGCCAGCTTCCTGGCAAACTTTCAAAAGAAATGAAGGAAGACACTGGTTCTGGTTCAATAATGATGATCGGTTAACATGAGAAACACAAAGGCCTACCTATTATACAAAAGATAAGACCCTCTCTCTCATCCAGAGTAAACAGACTGGTAAAGACTAAAAACAGAGTAGTTTCATTTCTAGGATCCGTGTGATGACAGAATTTCACTCATGGTGAGACAGAAGCACAAAGAGAGGGTTTGATGCATGAGTATGAGCTTGCTTGGGGGGAAAAGGGCGGTGTGGGAGGCGGGAGGAGACTAGCTATCATTTGTTCAGAATAGCTGCCCTTCACTTTCTGTTTACTGAGATCACTAAGATTTTCTCTAAAGTTTATTCTTTTTTAAATCCCCCTCAAAAAAACAAAAAGTCTCAGATTAAAGCAGACCACCTGCTGAATTTCCTTCTCAAGCCCGGACACGCCAGAACTACACGTGGCCCATCACTAGCACAAATACAAAGTAATTCACGCTCTCGACTTGGTTAAGGAAAATAACCCCTTTTTCAGGTTAAGAGAAGTACTTCTCATACTAAGTCATTTTTACCAAAAATCATCTCTACTTTCACAATGGAACACCACAGAGGAAAAAGTTTTCTATAAGAGAAACCTGCTTTCCAGGCAGCATTTCAGGGACAAGTGTCCTCTAACCCTTTCAGTCAGACGCAGAGCAGTTAACCGGCATGGCCATCATCCAGCCTCACAGTAACAGAACAAGGAAGCTCAACTTCCGGGGTTCCTCAGTTTCGGCAAGGGCCGCAGAGAGCAGCCAGGGCTGGTAGGAGGTCAGTGACACAGCTGACAGGCTGGAACAGGAAACGCTCCACTGCGGAGCTTCTTGGGTCCCACACTCCTCTCCTCACACACGCAGCAGCTTCTGAGGAAGCGTCACATCTCACCAAGTCCAAGAGTTAAGGCTCCCTCTTTCTTCTCTTACAACCTGTACTCCACACAGCGGCCTGGAGCTGCTGCTGCTCAGTTGCTCAGTCATGGCCGACTCTTCCGCAGCTCCCACCATGCACTGCGGCCCGGAAGGCTCTTCTGTCCGTGGGATTTCCCAGGCGAGCACCCTGGAGTCGGCTGCCATTCAAACCCACGGACTGAACCCGATTTTCCTGCCTTGGCAGGAAGATTCTTTACACGCGGAGACCCCAGGGAAGCCCCAAGTGGCCTGTAGTCCATCAAATAAACCTGCCTGCTTTTCCACCCGGGGCTCACATCCTTGCTCTAGGAATAACTCACTTCATACAGAAGCCTGACACCTCCTGTCTCCTTAGGAGAGATGAAATCAAGGATCATCACGAGTATTCCCTTTATGTGTATGTCTCTTAAACAGTAAATTCCCAAAACTGGATTAGGGTTAGGGTCAGGGTTAGCCTCAGGGTCAGGATCAGGGCTGGAGGGCTCTCTCCTGGGGCAGCAAAGTCTGACACTGGACCACAGGACCAAGTTCCTACAGGACCGGACCTAGTTCCACGACTGACTAGCTTTTTGTTACCTTAGGCAAAATACTTAAGCTTTCCTTTGCAGTCTCAACTTTCTATATATAATAAAACAACGCTATTGCTTACTTCAGAGTGTTAGTGGGAAGTTTAGAGATACTCAGTTTTTCAAACAAACATGTTTCTCTCCCCTCTATAACAAAAGAAAAAATGTAATGCATCATATGAGAACTGAGGTGGAGGGTGGAATGGATTGTGACCAGCATAAACGGGTCACTTAGAAAACTCTTATGTTCATGATAAGTGACACAGAACAAGGGAATCTAAAGTATGTTTTAGCAACTAGATTTCACTGTCAGCAGCAAAATTTCCAGAAATAATACAAAAAGGATGTACAGGCACACACATACATACTAGCTTCAGTGAGTCCAAAATTAGAGAGAAAAAATACACACTAGTCAACCTGTAGTTTCCAGGATCACACCAAGTAACTGATTTTTTTTTTATTTTCTATATACATGCACACAAAATGCCTTCACAGACATTTACTACTCTAGGTAAAAGCCTTCCCCACTAATGCTGTAAGAAGCTGCAGCTGGACTCTGGGTCAGATGGCACAGCAGCTTTGTGTGTGTTGGGGGTGGGGTATGTCAGGAATGAATGTGGTTATCAAGGCATTTCTAAGTACGGAACCCTTGGAACAACATTAGAGCGAGGGTCATGGGAAAAGAAGTTTTGCTCACCCTACTTCCTGGCAGTATTTTCAGTGTGCAAGCCATAAGCAACTCATGTTTACAAGATGAAACAGGAAAAGAGGGGCTTATTAGATGAAGGGGTGCAGGGAGAATCAACGCATACATGCACACAGATTATAAATTATGTACACTTTTAAAATTTTTTTTAAAACTCCATAAAGTTTAAAAGTCTTGTATATCATGCTTCATTGTGCAAAATATCCTCACCTCTTAAACTGCATTAAGTTAGAATATTTTTATTGGTGTCAATCACACAAATGAAACTCAATCAGGAAGAAAACAATCATGATATATCTATTTCACATTTCTGAAGAAAAAAATATAATTTGGAATTATTTTTAGGAGTTATAGAAAAAAATATTTCTTAGGACTTCAGAGTTTCAAACCTAGAATTCTTCATATTAAAACAAGATTTTTTAAGCAGGACGTGAATATATCCTGAAGTTGGTGTAAAAGAGCATTTTATTTACCAAGGGTCAACAGTGCCTTACTTTTTAATCACCTTGCAAAAATTCACAGACAAAGGATAGCCAGTTAACAAATCTCAGATTATTCAACTAAGACTAGCTACCTCTTTTTTTGAAAAGAAGGGTCTAAGACAATTCAGCCTAAGGTGTGGGGGAGCCATAGCCAAATCTATATATTTCTAATTTGTGTTTCCTGGTTTTAATCCTGTAAATCTGGAGAATTATAAGCACTTTTCAAAAATACGTCAAACTAGGTCTGGGCGTAACAGGCAACTTTTTTCTTAAATTCTGAAGTACATGCTTTCTTTATAGCTATGGATTTACCAAGGAGAGTGTGCTCCTGATTGCCGTTATGCTTGAGTGTTATTAAACTAAACAGACAAAATATGAAGAACCGACCTTGGCATGGAATGCAACAGGCATAGTTTTATCTCCCCCTCTGCTTCTTCTTAAAAAGAAAACAAATATCCAAACTCGAAATGTAAAAATACAGATTTCCACATGTTTGCTTTACTTGTAACACAGCATTTCCACTCTTTGGTAGTAGTAGCAGCAGCAGTAATTATATAACATACTTTATCATTTTATGTAGAAGAATATATTGTTTACCAGCTTCACAAATATTACCCTCACGGATGAAAATCAAACCTTTTCCTTACATACTAAAAAGGTAAGATGCTCACATGCAATGTTCTGATCAAACTGCAAAATGGGAAGAAAAGAAAATCCATTACAATTATTGAACTACACTTGTTTTATATCTCTAAGCTAAAATGTCAGATCCTTTACATGGCTAGTTAGTATTTGAAACCTGAAACAAAGCCAGCACTTAGCTGTTCGATTCAGACTTCAGGATTCCCCCAACAGTGCTGTGAGGTTCTGAACATACAGCATCTCTGAATTATAAGCATCTAATATATCCTTGTTATTCCAGTGGCTTTCAGTCTTTCTACACGTGAATGCCAGTCTACATTAAAGAAATCTCTTTCCCACCCCCAATTATTAATATTCAAGGTGACGAGAGAAAACATAGGAAAATAATTGCCTCTGAAGAGCTATGATTACAACCAAATCAATATTTGACAGCTGTCAATTACAGACTACAACAATATCTCTATAACTAAACAGTTTCTCTAAGCACTTAAAATCACTTCTTATAGCACATATTCTCCTAACGCCCCATTAAGATATCAAAGAACAATTCCAGCACAAAATATAGTCTTCTTTGACATCTAGCATCTGCCTATTCCGTGCAAGAAACTACAGAAAGGAGTCTAATATGATTTCTTCCTCACCTTATAAAGAGTTTATAATCTAATTAGAATTAGTTTATAATCTAATTATAATCTAATTAGAATGACCACAGGAGCACTTTCTGAGGAAGAATGGACCTGATTGGGCAAAAAGTGAATGAATGAAACACTAATGTGAGGGTCCAGACACCAGTGTCCACTACAGTGCTAGAGTATACATGCGTGCATGCTCAGTTGCTTGAGTCATGTCTGACTCTTTGTGACCCCATGGACTGCAGCCCTCCAGGATCCTCTGTCCATGGGATTTTCCCAGCAAGAATCCTGGAGCGGGTTGCCATGCCCTCCTCCAGGGATCTTCCTGACCCAGCGATCGAACCCGAGTCTCCTGCATTCCAAGTGGATTCTTTACCTGCTGAGCCATCCAGGAAGCCCCTTTTATATCCTCACCCAGCAAGCTGGTCAATGTAAGTCCAGGATCATTTAGTACCAATAATAAGTGTTTCAATAAAGATTAATTTGTCTTAAGTTTTACAGAAAATAGAGTTTATTCATTCAACAAAATATTAAGCATCTATTCAAAGCAAGTCACTGGCCCTGATATAAAACTTAGTGATGACAGTAAACAGTGAACGAAGCCACGATGCGCCGAGATGTCTAAGACTTGTGGAACAGGTGCTGAAGGTGAGGACACAAACACGTTCACCAACAGGGAAGTGCACAGACATTTTAAAGAACAAGCTCACGTTAGAATTAAAATGACACTTGAAACTCACTTAGTGACAATAATAACGAAAGCAGTAACAGCAACAAGATATAAGAATCCCGGACCAGACTGTGCTGGGACCCTCATTCTATGTTCACATCAACCCTACAAAAGCCTCCATGATAATCATCTTCATTTTACAGACGCAGAAGCTGACCCTGAGAGAGGTTAAAGGACTTGTTTCACTTGTGCCATGTGGATGGGGAGACAGAGGGTGCTCTTACGTGACCATAAGGCTACTCCCATTTGTAACAAAATTAATGATTCTTTAATATCATCAAAAGCTAGTCCACATTTAAATTTCTCCAATTACCTCTAAGATTTGTTTTCTTACTTGCTTACAAATAAGGATCCTAGCAAAATCTACTCATTGCATTCACTTACATCTCTTAAACTTCTTAAATCCCTTTTAATATAGAATAGTTGCCTGTTTCTTTTTCCTTCTTGTCCCAAGCCACCGACTCTTGACTAAACTGATTCAGTCATTCTGTAGGATGTCCCAATTTCTGGATTTCGCTGAGTGCTTCCTCTAAGTGTTATTGATCTTGCTCCTCAATCTCTGGTGTTTCCTGGAGTCAGGAAGCTATGTGCAAAGGCTTGATCAAAAGTAGAAAGAAAACCAGAACAAGGGTGCTTCTCCTGCCCCTTTCTCTTTTTTAACAGGGAAAAAAAGTTTATGTATGCCAAGTTGACGTGACATATTTATTGAAAAAAGAAAAACTGTTTAGATAATAACAAAAAAAAAAATCAAGATTCTTTTAGAGAAATTAATTTGTACTCTAATGATCTTATTGTTGTTGTTCAGTCGCTAAGTTGTCACTAAGTCGCTAACACAACTCTTTGCAACCCCATTTTCTGCAGCACGCCAAGCTTCCCTGTCTGTCACTATCTCCCAGAGCTTGCTCAAATTTGTGTCCATTGAGTCAGCGATGCCATCCAACCATCTCATCCTCTGTCATCCCCTTCTCCTCCCACCTTCAATCTTTCCCAGCATTAGGGTCTTTTCCAATGAGCTGGTTCTTTGCATCAGGTGGCCAAAGTATTTAAAATCAGTTTCCTAAAAAAGGTGCTACAAGACTTTCTGCTGTTTGTTTTTTTGTTTCTGTTTTAAATATTAACAGTTCAGTCGCTTAGTCATGTCCAACTCTGCGACCCCATGGACTGCAGCACACCAGGCCTCCCTGTCCATCACCAACTCCCGGAGGTTACACAAACCCATGTCCATCGAGTCGGTGATGCCATCCAACCATCTCATCCTCTGTCATCCCCTTCTCCTCCCATCTTCAATCCTTCCCAGCATGAGGGTCTTTTCAAATGAGTTAGCTCTCCACATCAGGTGGCCAAAGTATTGGAGTTTCTGCTTCAACATCAGACCTTCCAATGAACACCCAGGACTGATCTCCTTTAGGATGGACTGGGTGGATCTCCTTGCAGTCCAAGGGACTCTCAAGAGTCTTCTCCAACACCACAGTTTAAAAGCATCAGTTCTTCGGTGCTCAGCTTTCTTTATAGTCCAACTCTCACGTACATACCTATCTACTGGAAAAACCACAGCTTTGACTAGACGGATCTTTGTTGGCAAAGTAATGTCTCTGCTTTTTAATATGCTGTCTAGGTTAGTCGTAACTTTCCTTCCAAGAAGTAAGCATCTTTTAACAGAGAGGGAAAAAAAAGAGTTGTTAGAAAAAAACACACACTCAAATCTCTCTTCTTGGGTGTGACTCTGTCTCTACAGCCCAATCCCAGGCTGTCACATTTGATAGCAACTCCAGTTTGTCTACCAGTCATTATCTATGTGCCCAGAGATCCATGATTTCTCAACCTACATTTATTCCAGAAAGGCAGCTCAGGGGATTTCCACCAAGTTTTCCCTCTCACCAGAGCCATCCTCAAGTGATAATCGGGAAGCCCTCGGTGTGGGTCCAGAGAGGTGACTGTGGAATATGAAGAAGAAGAATGAAAAAAGTTCACAAAGCTCCACAAGTTGAAAGTTCTCTAACCCTATTCCTTGCTCAAATCCAATGAGGCCTCAGCTTTCAAAAAAAAAAAAAAAAAATCAAACCTTGGGTTCAATACAATACATCCTCTCCCATCACCTTCTCTAGAAGAGTCCCAGGAGAGGTAGTTGGCCATGACTTTAAAGAAAAACATGTCCCAACTCTGAAAACTAACTTTCCCTTTCTACTGCTTTCCTTTACTTTTTAATTTCTGAGCACTGTATGAATGGTCTTTCCAAATTACCTATGTAATCAAAGACTCAGTAGCATATGAAACAGCACTTAAATGGCATCAGTGAGATACTGTCCTATCACAGACCTCTCTTCACCCATTTCTGTCCTAAGTTCTTCTTATTTCTAACTCACAAGAGCCCCTAAAAGACCGGATTCCATACAGATTTCTCCCTGAATTAGCACTGACACAGAAAATGACGTCAAGTGACTGCATTAGAGTCATTTTCAGCATTTCCTCTTCTAGAGTTTAGCAAGCCTTTTACAAGGCCAGAGACAAAAATGGGGGATTCCACTCCCTGAGAGAAACCAAACTAAGAGAAGGGGCAGGAATTCATTTGATCTGGCACTGGCTTAGCATTAAACCCCGAACACATAAAATTGAAAGGAATCATTAAAACAAAAATGTATTTACAAGAAAAAATCAAAGCAAGATGGGAAATTAGAGCTTGTTTTGGCAGACCTAACTCTTCACCTCACAGTGAGGAGCCCAAAGGGTTGGGAAGAAAATTTCATATCCGGTGGGGTTTTTTTTTGCTATTTTTTTTAAGCTATTTCACACTGTCTTTAATGTGTGTCTGTATCCCACTTCCCTCTCTTCCATCACTGTGAGCCAACTACCCCTTTATATTGAGAAACTGAACATGTTCAAGTTTCTGTTTTCATAGAACACTGAACACCTCCAAAAACTAGAAAATGGAAAACTTCAGTCTATTCTGCTATAATGTCTTCCTGTAATGTGAATTAAGCCATTCACGGTTAACAGATAAGGCATGACATGAAAGTCACATTTGGTTCAAATGTGATTTTTTTTTCCCCCAACACATTGACATTTTAAAGACATCAGGGATAGGCCTTTTCACAACTAAAAAGTTTTTTTTACCCATACAGAAAGACTTAAAAAGGAAAGCCAGAAATCCTGCAGAAGAACTTTCCTTCAGTGTAAGAAGTGGAGGATTTGGTTGATTCAGTATCTACTACATTTTCACAGCATTAAGTTATTTGGTAAAGCTGTACATGCAGACTCTGCATGTTTATATTAAGAACAAAAATTAAGGAACTCAATGTTATGGAGCAGATTTTCTGAAGAAAGCAAGAGAGCCAGAGCTTAAGGCTGTGTGGGATCTACTGGTGCTAGGTACAAAGGCCAGTCTAATTCTGCTGGTATTTTTATCAGAACTGTTTGTTTTTCTTGATACTCTAGTTAAAGTTGCAGACCATTTTAATTATGTGCCCTTAACCCTATTTATTCCCAGTAAGTCCTGATACCTGCAGAGGTATGTGTGTGGGGGTATGTACAGTATCTCAATAGGATAAGACATATGTATTTTCAAAACTACAATGTCTCACTATGGCAGAAACACCTGTATGTGAGAAAAAGCAAATTCATAAAATATTCAGGTTTCACAAATCCATCAAATCATGTAAAAGCAAACTACCCTTTTGTACCGCACCCTTGCTTGAGAACTGTTCAGTATGCTCTTTCTAGATATAGTCTAAGCACTTCTCAAAATTTTCTGAGCATTTGTATCCATTGTCAAACAGATCCTGATTCTGTAGTTCTCGCACAGGCCCTGAGGAGTTCACGACATTAAACAGAAGCTACTGGGTTGATGGGGATGCTGCTGGCCCATGAACCACTATTTGCGCAGCAAGTCTCTAGGAAACACAATTGTTCACTGGGATCTTCCCACCCCAGCTGGTGCAATGGTAAAGAATCCTCCTGCCAATGAAGGAGACTCAGGAGACTCACGTCTGACCCCTGGATCTGCAAGATCCCCTGGAGTAGAAAATGGCAACCCATACTAGTATCTCGCCTGGGAAATCCCATGGAGAGAGGAGCCTGGTGGGCTACAGTCCATAGGATCTGAGCTGGACACAAATAAGTATACACACACATCAGCAGTTGTTTTTTTTTTTTTTTTTAAGAATTTAGGGCTAAGCACTTCCTGAACATTTCTTCTAACACACATTACTAGGAGAGACAGGGATAGAGGGAGAGATAATTAAAATGAAAGTACATTTTATCCATTGATCCACTTCTGGCAGCATATAAAAAAAGAATTTGTTGAATCAATGAAACCCATTTCAGCAGACAATTTTGAGTCTTCATTATTAGGAAATCCTTTATCCTCTACGAATAAGCTATGTACTATTTAACAAATATTTTTCTGAAATTTAAGTTTTTTTGTTTATAGTATAATAAAAAATTTTATAGGATACTTCAACCATGGTCAAAACTGAATGGGATATAATATTTACCGCTATGTTTTTAAAATTAGAACTTACTTGAGAACAATGCCAGGTGCTTAAGATAAATCCACAGGCTCCACTATACTCCATAGTTTCATGTTTATGAAATTGGCCTTAGTGATGATTTTAAATACTGAGAGTTAAGGTATCATCTTGCAGTCTCTTTACCATGCAAGCATTACCCTGTTGAGCAAAAGTTGCAGTGCATAATACATCTAATATTTATACAGTAGTTGTTACACTTATATGACAGTATAAAACAATTTACAGAATTTGATACGTTCTAAAGTAAATGCTTTCTTGATCAAGCGTATGTGAGATAACTAGAGAAGAGAGAAGGTGAGGGAAGGGACAAAGAAGAATGAGGGAGGCAGAGACAGAGGCGATGGAAACTATATCCACATATTTTAGGACCCTCAAATGTATTCAGGCCTGCTCCTTCAAAACCAGAAATTCAGCCCTGTGTTTTTCTATTCCACCCCCCTCTTAGTCTCAACAGAGGTTAAAAATTAAATAGCTAGATAAAGCACTCCATATTGCATTAAACCCTTTGGCTTAATAACAAAGATCATTTAAAGAAAGAACAATCCTGAAACCTTGGCTTTTGCTGGAACAGTTTCTTTACTACTTAAGCGGTTTTCTAGAAACCACTGTGTACATCTAAGTTGTACAAGTAAAGTTCATCTTAAAAATATATAAGGAGAGCTTGATAACTTAATGATGTCTGCTCTTAATCTGTCTATGGCGTCCCACTCATCAAACCATTCATAACCAAAGTATGTGCTTAGAATGTGGTTTTACAAGTCTGTTTCCTTTCTTAACTCTATAGTGCTGTAGACACAAAAGATCTTCGACACGTGAATATATTTAAGCTAACATTTGCTGAGCACTTACTATGTGATAAACACTTTGCCAGGGGCTTTATAAGAAATCTTACATACTCATGACAACTCTGTAAGTTAAGTGTTTTCACTCCATGTCATAGACATGGAAACTGAGGCTTAGATATATTAAGTCTGAACCTAAATCTGAATCCAGCAGTCAAACTACAGAATCAGGGCTTTTAACCACTATGCTATTTTCATACTTGGTTTGCAAAGACTGCTGCTGCTGCTGCTGCTAAGTCACTTCAGCCGTGTCCGACTCTGTGCGACCCCATAGACGGCAGCCCACCAGGCTCCCCCGTCCCTGGGATTCTCCAGGCAAGAACACTGGAGTAGGCTCCCATTTCCTTCTCCAGTGCATAAAAGTGAAAGTGAAGTCGTTCAGTCGTGTCCGACTCTTAGCGACCCCATGGACTGCAGCCTACCAGGCTCCTCCATCCACGGGATTTTCCAGGCAAGAGTACTGGAGCGGGTCGCCATTTCCTTCTCCCTACATAAACTGAGTACATGACAAATTTCAAGCTTTACATGTGTATGTGATATACTGGATTGCATTGAAATTAATTATTTTACTATGAGTAAAATGAAATATGTGAATAAGTTAATCTGAAAACATCTTGGGGTGAGCTAATAAGTGTTCTAAGTGAATCAACATCTCGAAGTTAGATAATTCACATATAAAGTCTCTCTCAAGATTTTAGGTCTGGCATAAAAAGAATTAAGAGATAATTTTTCCATTGGTAACACTGCTGCTTCAGGTAAGGGATTTGCAGAGGAGTAAAAGCCCCTAGTCTTTGATTTTTTAAAAATGTATTTGGCTGTGCAGGGACTTAGGTCTTATTTGTGGCATGCGGGATCTAGTTCTCTGACCAGGGATGGACACCAGGCTCTCAGGACTGAGACTGCAGAGTCTTAGCCACTGGACCACCAGTGAAGTTCCTCCTCTTCTTTAAATGAATAAGAATAAAACACTCACGAAACCACAGGCCCAGCTCTCCAATCTACAGCTTCTTGGACTGGCTCCACATCAAAGATCCTGGCCGCTTAAGCTGATCAGAGGACTTACCAATCTTGTCCCAAGAATGTCCCAGCATCTGCTTTAGAGAAAAACTCTCAGGTAAGGTGTTGTTCATCGTAACTGAGGAACCTATATGAGGAATTCCCACAGCCAAACATGGCTGCTTCTTGCTGTTTAGTTGCTAAGTCACATCTGACTCTTTCACAACCCTGAACTATAACCTACCAGGCTCCTCTGTACACAGGATATCTCAGGCAAGAACACTAGAGTGGTTGCCAATTCCTTCTCCAGGGCATCTTCCCAACCTATAGATGGAATCCACGTCTCCTGCAATGGCAGGTGGATTCTTTATCACTGAGCCACCTGGGAAGCTATAGCTGCTCCTACTTACAATTAAAAGCCCACAGTTTTGGCTAAATTTGGTCTGAAGCAATATACCTACTTCTATGAGTTTGCATACCAGATTGATCATGTTCTCTGTGGCCAAAGATGGAGAAGCTCAATACCAAAAACAAGACTGGGAGCTGACTGTGGTTCAGATCAGGATCTCCTTACTGGAAAATTCAGACCTAAATTGAAGAAAGTAGGGAAAACTACAAGGCTTTTCAGGTATGATCTAAATCAAATCCCTTACGATTATACAGTGGAAGTGACAAACAGATTCAAGGGACTAGATCTGATAGACAGAGAGCCTGATGAACTATGGACGGAGGTTCGTGACATTGTACAGGAGACAGGAAGCAAGACCATCCCCAAGAAAAAGAAATGCAAAAAGACAAAATGGTTGCCTGAGGCGGCCTTACAAACAGTTGAGAAAAGAAGAGAAGCTAAAGGCAAAGGAGAAAAGGAAAGATATACCCATCTGAATGCAGAGTTCCAAAGATAGCAAGGAGAGATAAGAAAGCCTTCCTCAGTGATCAGTGCAAAGGAGAGGAAAGCAATAGAATGGGAAAGACTAGAGATCTCTTCAAGAAAATTAGAGATACCAAGGGAACATTTCATAAAAAGATGGGCACAATAAAGGACAGAAACAGTAAAGACCTAATAGAAGCAGAAGTTATTAAGAAGAGGTGGCAAGAATACACAGAAGAACTGTACAGAAAAGGTCTTAATGATCCAGATAACCATGAAGGTGTGATCACTCATGAGAAGCAGACATCTTGGAATGCCAAGTCAAGTGGGCCTTAGGAAGCACTACTAAGAACAAAGCTAGTGGAGATGATGAAATTCCAGTTGAGCTATTTCAAATCCTGAAAGATGATGCTGTGAAAGAGCTGTACTCAATATGCCAGCAAATTTGGAAAACTAAGCAGTGGCCACAGGACTGGAAAGGTCAGTTTTCATTCCAATCCCAAAGAAAGGCAATGACAAAGAATGCTCAAACTACTGCACAATTGCACTCATCTCACATGCTAGCAAAGAAATGCTCAAAATTCTCCAAGCTAGGCTTCAACAGTATGTGAACTGAGAACTTCCAGATGTTCAAGCTGGATTTAGAAAAGGCAGAGGAACCAGAGATCAAATTGCCAACTTTCACTGGATGATACAAAAGACAAAAGAATTCCAGAAAAACATCTACTTCTGCTTCACTGACTATGCTAAAGCCTTTGACTGGCTGGATCACAACAAACTGTGGAAAATTCTTAGAGATGGGAATACCAGACCACCTGACCTGCCTCCTGAGAAATCTGTATGCAGGTCAAGAAGCAACAGTTAGAATTGGCCATCGAACAAGAGACTGGTTCCAAATAGGGAAAGGAGTACGTCAAGGGTGTAGCTTATCACCCTGCTTACTTAACTTATATGCCGAGCACATCATGCAAAATGCTGGGCTGGATGAAGCACAAGCTGGAATCAAGATTTCCAGGAGAAATTATCAATAACTTCAGACATGCAGATGACACCACGCTCATGTCAGAAAACAGAGAGGAACTAAAGAGCCTTTTGATGAAAGAGGAGAGTGAAAAAGCTGGCTTAAAACTCAACAGTCAAAAAACAAAGATCATGGCATCTGGGCCCATCACTTCATGACAAATAGATAGGGTAACAATGGAAACAGTAACAGACTTGATTTCTTGGGCTCCAAAGTCACTGCAGATGGTGACTGCAGCCATGAAATTAAAAGATGCTTGCTCCTTGGAAGAAAAGCTATGACAAACTTAGACAGCATGTTAAAAAGCAGAGACATTACTGTGCCAATGAAGGTCTGTCTAGTCAAACCTATGGTTTTTCCAGTAGTCATGTATCAATGTGCAAGTTGGACCATAAAGAAAACTGAGCACCGAAGAATTGATGCTTTTGAACTGTGGTGTTGGAGAAGACTGTTGAGAGTCCCTTGGACTTCAAGGAGACCCAACCAGTCCATCCTAAAGGAGATCAGTCCTGAATGTTCATTGGAAGGACTGATACCGAAGCTGAAACTCCAATACTTTGGCCACCCGTTGGGAAGACCTGACTCACTCAGGTAAAAGACCCTGATGCTGAGAAAGATTGAAGGCAGGAGGAGAAGGGGACAACAGAGAATGAGATGGTTGGATGGCATCACCAACTCGATAGACATAAGTTTGAGTAAGCTCTGGGAGCTGGTGATGGACAGGGAAGCCTGGCGTGCTGCAGTCCATGGGGTGACAGAGTTGGACACGACTGAGTGACTGAACTGAACAAATTTGCAAGAGTGGAGATTATTGACTCTATGTGTTTCTAACTAGTGACATCAATGTAATCATCAATCATCGTTCAGTAAACATTTATTCAGCACTGTTTAGGTGCTGAAATCCAGCAGTAAACAAAAGATAAAAACCCCTGCCCTCAAGGAACTTACCTTCTAGTGGAAAGAGAAATGCATAGTGTGTTAGCTGGTGATTAAGTGCTATCTGGGAGGGGTAGGAAGGTGGCTGATGAGAGAAAGTTACTCAGCTATAAGATGGTAAGTGAAGGTCTCTCTGAAAGATCTGATAAAATACAATATTCACCAAATAGAAGCATGCATTCATATAACTGCTCACTGCATTGGGCAACTGGCTACTCAAAGATTCTTTTCTTGCCAGCAGTCTATTTAGAGACTCAGCATAAGTCAGCCCTACGCACTCAGCTTCCTCAATGGACAACTCTCACCATACCTGCTCCCCAGGCCCTGAGACTAGCCCCCCAAAGAGCCTGTCCCCCCAAGTTCAAGAACCCATTTCTCAGAAATAGCACCTTCCCATAAACCAGAGCTTGATATCCAGCAAAATGAAGAGATCTGCCCAGTTATTTAGAGTCACTAAAACACAGTTCTTTAGTCTTGACTTCAAATCTTTTAAAGTACACAAAGATGTAAATACAGGCTGTATGGTAAGGCAAAGCATCACTCCTTATTTTAAAGGGTATTCAAAATGCCTTTATATTGAAAGGTGAAAAAAAATACTGAAAGACAGCACAAAATGATACAGAAAAAAAGTAAAAACGAAGTATCATTTAAGCAACCCTTTTGAAGGGAAAAGATTGCAATTCAAACTCATTTATTTGACATGGCCTTTGTCAGCATTTGCATGAAGTTTAATCAAAGACATATGCCATTCTGATAGTCCTTGAGAGGAGAGGAATTCAAGCTTTGACGTGCATCTTCAGTGTTTCTTAAAAATCTCCTTGTGAGAAAGCAGGATCGGCTTTCCAGCTGTAAATAAATTCCAGCCTAAAGAGGCCATTCTTGGTCAGAGGACGTCTCTGCACTCACCCACACACTCAGCAGCATTAATACACAAGCTTTAATAGCCACAAGTACCTCTGAGGTCAAATGCAAGACAGCTGATCGTCACCTAAAGAGAATTCAGCGGCAGCTGCTTAGCAGTGAACAGGAAGTTGTGCCGCAGAGAGCAAACCCGTGACACGGTTTTTGAGCCTGTCTCCCTGCTGTGCAGTTGATGAAGGAAATCATGACACCCAGGTGGAAAATGCAGCTACACAACCCACCACATATCAAACCTTCCCACAGCAGAAAGCTGCCAGCTCGTGTATTCGGTCACACTCATCTTGAAATGTACATGACAAACTTACTAGTCAGGGGTTTTATTGACTTTGTAAACCCTGAGTCTTGACATTTAACAACTGGTACTAATAATTAATAAACACATTTTTTATAAAGGTAAAAGCTACCCCCACGGTATAGTGAGAGGTAGGGGAAAGTAAACCTCCATGAGATGCTGTTTACTCTCTAAAATATCTCTTTAGCTGTGGAGTGTTAGTCAATAAAAACTGAAAACTGAACTTTTTTCCTGTCCAGCCCATGGCAGCCCAAGGCAAAACAGATGACACCAGACATAAATAAAAGGGAAGAGTAAACTGGGCTCAGAAGCGGGAGGCCAAGAGTCCCCGTTGCTTTCTGAGACCCCTGCTACGCATCACCGGTGTCACGGGGCAGGGGGCTTAGGCACTCCTATGTGGTGGTTTAGTCGCTAAGTCGTGTCCGACTCTTGCGACTGTAGCCTGAGGCTGTAGGTTACCCCATGGACTGTAGCCCACCAGGCTCCTCTGTCCATGGGATTCTCTAGGCAAGAATACTGGAGTGGGTTGCCATTTCCTTCTCCAGGGGATATTCCCAACCCAGGGATTGAACTCAGGTCTCCTGCCTCGCAGTCAGATTCTTTACCGACTGAGCTACAGGGGAAGCCCAATGCGCACCTTGGCATCAAAACCAAAGATTTTATCTATTCATAGGCTTTGTGTTACCTAACATGAGCACAAGTACATCATTTCAGAAAGGTTTAAACTGTGACTTTTTGAAAGTTACCTTCATTTATCTATCACATGTAGGTGCACAGACACCATTTCCTCTTGCTGAGGAGTAAACTCACAAGAAGCACGGCTGGAGGATGACGACCAAGCAGTGCAGACTCTCTTCATAGGCCTGAAACATAACTTCATCTGGCATATTCTCCAAAACCAAGCCAAATCCAGGACAGTGGCAAAATCTCCTTAGCGGGTAATAGCTATGGTTTTCTTATGCTTTAATTTTCAACTTCTTGATGCCCAGTTTTTCTTTTGCCTCTTGAAATGTGAATATGCCTACTAACATCTGCTGAATGTCAAGATTCATGGTTTACCCCTACTCAGTAAGTTTGTCATCTTAAAGTCACCAAACATCCTTTGGCCAATATATTAATGAAGTAAACACAGGTCTATTTTTTGTTACAGTTTCCAGACAATTTAATGTTTGGGCTGAGAGAGGGCTTCCCAGGTGGTGCTAGTGGTAAAGAACCGGCTACCATGACAGATGTTAGAAACATGGGTTTGATCCCTGGGTTGGGAAGACCCCCTGGAGGAGGGCATGGCAACCCACTCCAGTGTTCTTGCCTGGAGAATCCCATGGACAGAGAAGCCTGGTGGACTGCAGTCCAGTGGGTCGCAAGAGTCAGACACGACTGAAATGACTTGGTGGTTTAGTCACTAAGTTGGATCCAACTCTTGCAACCCCATTGAATGTACTCGGCCAGGCTCCTCTGTCCATGGGGTTCTCCCGGCCAGAATGCTGGAGTGGGTGGCCTTTCCCTTCTCTCCAGGGGATCTTCCCAACCCAGGGATCGAACCCAGGTCTCAAAAATTGCAGGCAGATTCTTTACAGGCTGAGCCACCAGGGAAGCCCAAGAATACTGGAGTGGGTAACCGACCCCTTCTCCAGCGGATGTTCCCAACCCAGGAATCAAACTGGGGTCTCCCGCATTACAGGCAGATTCTTTATCAACTGAGCTATCAGGGAAGCCCCGAAGTGACTTAGCATGCATGCAACCGAGAGAAACCCTTAACACTTTATCTTCTGACTTTATTATTGGAGGTAGAAAAAATACATATACAAAGAAAGTTGCTCACATAATTTAATTTACTCAAAATTTATTTAGACCTACTATGTACCAAGCACATAGTTGTCTACTTCCATGGAGCTTACAGTGAGGACAACAGAGAATTGCAATTGCAATGCATGGTGTAAGTGCTACAACTGACCACTACTCCCACACAGGGGAAAGGGAGAAGATGCAACTCCATATTCTTCAGGGTTACTGTTTCTCGCCTAAGTCATTCTTAATCTCTCAACAAAAATGCTTCCAGCCCCTGAATCAATGATTGAATAGGAAAGCTCTGGAACTCCTACCCATGAGCCTCCACCTTCTCTGCCAAATCACCACCCAATATAGTTATTCCACCCCTACTTCTCCTGCAGGTGGAAACCCAGGTGTAGCCTTTTCATCAGCTTATTGCATGATTAAGGCGCTTCAATCTTAGCAGGCTCAGTGACAGAGGTATCAATACATGTAGTCTTCTCAGACAGGAACAAAATTTATTAACCAAGCCCATGTATATTTTTAGCAATCACTAGCATATATCATTGCATGCTAGGCTTCAGCATTACGCAAACCAGGAAGTTCCAGACATCCAAGCTGGGTTTAGAAAAGGCAGAGGAAGCAAAGATCAAACTGCCAACAGTCACTGGATCTAGAGAAAGCAAGGGAATTCCAGAAAAAACATTTACCTCTGTTTCATCAAGTACACTAAAGCCATTGAGTGTGTGGATCATAACAAACTGTGGAAAGCTCTTAAAGAGATGGGAATACCAGATCATCTTACCTGTCTCCTGAGAAAACTGTATGCGGGTCAACAAGCAACAGTTAGAACCCTGTATTGAGTAACTGATTGGTTCACGATTGAGCAAGGAGTACGACAGGCCTGTCTGCTCTCACCCTGTTTATTTAACCTATATGCTGAGGACATCATGAGAAATGCCGGGCTGGATGAGTCTCAAGCTGGAATCAAGACAGGCAGAAGAAACATCAACAACCTCACATATGCTGATGAAACCACTCCAATGGCAGAAAGTGAAGAGGAACTCAAGAGTCTTGATGAGGAAGGAGGAGGAGGAGAGTGAAAGAGCCGGCTTAAAACTAAGATCATGACATCCGGCCCGATCACTTCATGGCAAATAGAAGGGGGAAAAGTCGAAGTAGTGACTGGGCTTCCCAGGTGGCGCTAGTGGTAAAGAACCCATCTGTCAATGCAGGAGATATAAGAGACACAGGTTTGATCCCTAGAGTTGGGATGATCCCCTCGAGGAGAGCAGAGCATCCCACTCCAGTATTCCTGCCTGGAGAATCCCATGGACAGAGGAGCCTAGCGGGCTACGGTCCACAGCATCACAAAGAGTCAGACACGACTAAATGACAGAGCACAGCACAGTGACCAGTTTCTTCTTCTTGGGCTCTAAAATCAGTGCAGATGGTGACTGCAGCCATGGAATCAGAAAACGACTGCTTCCTGGCAGGAAAGCGATGACAAACCTAGACAGTGTGTTGAAAAGCAAAGACATTACTCTACTGACAAAGGTCCGTATAGTCAAGGCTCTGGTCTTCCCAGTGGTCACGTACTACTGAGAGAGCTGGACTGTAAAGAAGGCAGAGCACCAAAGAACTGATGCCTTTGAATTGTGATGCTGGAGAAAACTCCTGAGAATCCTCTGGACAGCAGCTCAAACCAGTCAATCTTACGGGAAGTCAACCCTGAATACTCACTGGAAGGACTGAAGCTGAAGCTACAGTATGTTGGTCACCAGATGTGAACAGCCAACTCATTGGAAAAGTCCCTGATGCTGAGAAAGATTGAGGGCAGAAGGAGAAGAGGGTGTCAGAGGATGAGATGGTTGAATGGCATGACAGATGCAACGGACCATCAACTTGGTTAAACTTTGAGATGGTGAGGGACAGGGAGGACTGGCATGCTACAGTCCACGGGGTAACAAAAAGTTGGACACGACTGGGAGACCAAACAACAACAATATTGATATCAATATCAACCCATGCAATAAATGGTAGTGATTTTCCAGGTATGTTGCACAAAACTGTTTCAAATCAAACTTTGTTAAAAAAAAACAGAAAGGAACGCTTTTCAGAATAAAACAATAATAATTTTCTCTTAGTCTTCCTTTCTTTCACCTGTAGCTCTTCAAACACATGGCAGCAGGCAGGTACTCTTTTTCACTGATCCCTGTTGAGGGGCAGAGGAATTAAAATCAACCTGCACTGAAATCATGCCCTTAAGTTGACAATTCTGCAGCATTCCGCAACTTTCCATCCCTTCCGGATCACCTCACCTCCCCCTTGCAAAGATGATTTCAAACTGGGCAACCTCAGATGAATGCCGAGTAAAGACCAGCTGGCACAGAAACAATCCTACACAAAAGTACCATGAGACGGTCACCCAGCTGAGCTCAGCCACTTCAGAGAATGCAACTCCAATCATTTCCGAGAGAGCAGAGCTCTGAAGGAGCTGAAATATGCAGGGCTTTCCTGGCAAGGTTCTATAATGACTCTCTGGTAGAGTTCCATGTAAATTACAGATATAGAAATACAGCTCCCGAAATAATAATGCTTTCTCTTGAAATAAACTCCATTTTCCTTAGAAGTAAAAAAAAGTTTCGGTCCTTTTTCCATTTGCATGACACAGTATTTCTAAACAAAACAGCTGCCATTTAACTCATTAGCTTACATTCACCAAAAATGCACAAAAAAGATATCTTTTACCCAAAACAATTATGTGGCACACACGAGTTTGGGTTTTAGTACTGTTGTTGAATAGCAGTGATCACTTACTGAGGACCTGCTGGGTGACAAGCTGACTTAATTACCTTACCTCCATTTAATCACTGTAACCCATCGGCACCATCAATACTTTTACATTTAACAGAGAATGAACAGAGCCAGTGACTTAAAGGGACTGTATTTCAATCCCCTTGCCTTAACTGTCAAGACTTGGGAGATTCTTTCTCAAGTGGACAGAACCAGAGACTTTGCTCACTACTCTAAGATCTTCAGAATACATTTCTTTCATCTGTAAGGTAAGAACCTTTAATTTCTACTCCTGAGTTCAGGCTGCAGTTAATTCTCCATTCTACTAAATTCTAAATAATTAATCAATCATTTGGGCAACAACTTGGACAGGTTGTTCAGAAAACTTGGAGAAAGAAACTTGGGAAAAGGAAGTCAATCAGTTGTTAGCACTTTGGATTCTAATTTCAGCACCTGATACTGTGGTGAGTGCCTCGATTTAGGGCCTCTCAAATCCATCTATGGGGACTAGCTCTGCTGCCAAAGTGATCTATCCTCCCGCTTAATTCACAACTCCCACTACTTCCATAACCCAGCCATTAACCCTGGACAATGACATACCTTGTTTTTCTATTTATGCTTATCAGCTTGTATGTTGTGCCTTAACTTTTCACTTTACTTCAATTTCACATCAAATATTTGATTTGATGCCTCCTACTCATTTATATACAATGATTCTGCTTACATTTTATAATGGAAGACTCAGTGGTATGCTTTTACAGTTTCTGAAAATAAAACCTGCATATAATAGTTTAAAGAGAATTATTAAAAATCTGTAAATCCAGTAGGAATACATACTAAATAAGCAATAGACACACGTTTACATAGAATGCAGTCAGAAGTGAAACACTACCAAGAAATGTTAAAACAGCAAACACTTGGGCATATTGGAACAACAGACTGGTTCCAAATAGGAAAAGGAGTACATCAAGGCTGTATGTTGTCACCCTGCTTATTTAACTTCTATGCAGAGTACATCATGAGAAACGCTGGGCTGGAAGAAGCAAAAGCTGGAATCAAGATTGCTGGGAGAAATATCAATAACCTCAGATATGCAGATGACACCACCCTTATGGCAGAAAGTGAAGAGGAACTAAAAAGTCTCTTGATGAAAGTGAAAGAGGAGAGTGAAAAAGTTGGCTTAAAGCTCAACATTCAGAAAACTAAGATCATGGCATCTGATCCCATCACTTCATGGGAAATAGATGGGGAGACAGTGGAAACAGTGTCAGACTTCATTTTTTTGGACTCCAAAATCACTGCAGATGGTGATTGCAGCCATGAAATTAAAAGACGCTTACTCCTTGGAAGGAAAGCTATGAACAACCTAGATAGCATGTTAAAAAGCAGAGACATTACTTTGCCAACAAAGGTCCGTCTAGTCAAGGCTATGGTTTTTCCAGTGGTCATGTATGGATGTGAGGGTTAGACTGTAAAGAAAGCTGAGCGCCGAAAAATTGATGCTTTTGAACTATGGTGTTGCAGAAGACTCTTGAGAGTCCCTTGGACTGCAAGGAGATCCAACCAGTCCATCCTAAAGGAGACCAGTCCTGGGTGTTCATTGGAATGACTGATGCTGAAGCTGAAACTCCGATACTTTGGCCACTTCATGCGAAGAGTTGACTCATGAAAAAGACCCTGATGCTGGGAGGGATTGGGGGCAGGAGGAGAAGGGGACGACAGAGGATGAGATGGCTGAATGGCTGGGTGGCTGAATGGCATCACCTACTCGATGGGCATGAGTTTGAGTAAACTCCGGGAGTTGGTGATGGACAGGGAGGCCTGGCGTGCTGCGATTCATGGGGTCACAAAGAGTCGGACACAACTGAGCGACTGAACTGAACTGGGCATATTGGAAGCTACGATTTCATCACGTGGTCTCCTCTCAATAACACTAAGGTTAAGTGAATGAATGGAGTCTGTTGATGAAGGTGAAAGAGGAGGGTGAAAAAGCTTGGCTTAATTCAAAAAAATGAAAAAGATGGCAGCTGATCCTATCACTTATGGCAAACAGATGGAAAAGTGGAAACAGCATTAGATTTCATTTTCTTGGGCTCCAAAATCAATGCAGATGGTGAATGCAGAAACGAAATTAAAAGATGCTTGCTCCTTGGGAGATTAGCTATGACAAAAGTGAAGTGAAAGTGAAAGTTGCTCAGTCATATCCGACTCTTTGTGACCCCATGGATGATACAGTCCATGGAATTCTCCAAGCCAAATAATGGAGTGGGTAGCCTTACCCATCTCCAGGGGATCTTCCCAACCCAGGAATCAAACCCAGATCTCCGATATTGCAGATGGATTCTTTACCAGCTGAGCCACAAGGGAAGCTATGACAAAACTAGACAGCATATTAAAAAGCAGAGGCATCACTTTGCTGACAAAGGTCCATCTAGTCAAAGCTATGGTTTTTCCAGTAGTCATGTATGGATGTGAGAGTCAGACTATAAAGAAGGCTGAGTGCCAAAGAATTGATGCTCTCGAACTCCAGTGCTAGAGAAGACTCTTGAGACTCCCTTGGACTGCAAGGAGACTAAGCCAGTCTATCCTAAAGGAAATCAGTCCCAAATATTCATTGGAAGGACTGATGCTGAAGCTGAAGCTTCAATACTTTGGCCATCTGATGCAAAGAGCTGACTCATTGGAAAAGACCCTGATGCTGGGAAAGACTGAAGGAAAGAGGAGAAGGGGGCGACAGAGGATGAGATGATTGGATGGCATCACTGACTCAATGGACTTGAGTTTGAGCAAACTCAGGGAGATAGTGAAGGACAGGGAAGTCTGGAGTGCTGTAGTTCATGGGGTTGCAAAGAGTCAGACACAACTCAGTGACTGAACAACAATTTTACTTTCAATATGTGATATTAATAGAAAAAGGCTACTAACCTAAAATTCTGAATCCAATGAAATTATCCTTCAACAGTGAAACAGAAATAAAGACTTTCTTAAACAAAAAGTGAGGGACTGTGTCATCAGTTGACCTGTCTTGCAAGAAATGTTAGTTCTTTAGGCCTATATTTAAAAAAAAAGAAAGAAAGAAAAAACAGAAGAAAAAAACAAAATAAAAATTTTGTTTTCTTTAAAGGAGAAATTGGGAATACTCAGATATAAGGTAATTGCCTGGAGAATTCCACTGACAGAGGAGCCTGGCAGGCTACAGTCCCATGGACAGAAAAGACTGGTGGGCTACAGTTCATGGGATTGCAAAGAGTCAACTGAAGTGACTTAGCATGTACTACAAATGATGCAGGATAATGTTATTTGAAAGTGGATTTGCACTAGTTGTATACTGTAGATTCAGGGGCAAACACTTTAAAAATAATTTAAAAAAATATAATGGCATGCAATAGAGGAGAGAAAATGGAATCATATAAAATCCCCGAATATTTGTGGAGATTAATCAACACACTTCTAAATAACACATGAGTCACAGAAGTCACAAGAGGAATTTTTAAATATTTCCCATTAAATGAAAATAAACAATGTAATAAAAAAAAATGTGGAAAGCAGTGCTCTGAGGAAAATTTATAGCACTGAATGCAAATATTAGAGAAGAAGATCTGAAATAAATAAGCTGACATCTTAGGAAACTAGAGAAAAAAGGGCAATATAAGCCTAAAGCAAGCAAAAAATACAAAATAATAAATATTATACAGAAACCAATAAAATTAGAAACAGAAAATCAATAGAGAAAAAAAATAAAGTCAAAAGCTGAACAAATATAAAATTAGAGAAATTACTATTAATGATATAGACATTAAAAGGACAATAAAGGAACAATATGAACAACTCTATGCCTACAAATTTGGTAATTTAGATGAGATTCACCATTTCCTTGAAAGACACTAACTACCAAATCGCACACAAGGAGAAACATTATCTCAACAGACCTATAAATACTAAAGAAAGTAAATCAATAATTTAAAATCTATGCCTCCCAAAGAGAAAAACACATCATGCCTAGGTGGTTTCACTGGTGAATTCTATCAAATATCTAAGAAAGAAATAGTAACAATTGTCTAAAAGTTTTGCCAGAAAATAGAAGCTGAAAGAATACTTCCCAAGTCATTCCATGAGGCCAGCACTACCATAAAACCAAACCAGACAAAGATAAAATCAAATTACTTCTCTCATGGTTGTGTTCAGTCACTCAATCGTGTCCGACTCTTTGCAACCCCATAAACTGTAGCACACCAAGCTTCCCTGTCCTTCACCATCTCCCAGAGTTTGCCGAAATTCACGTCCATTGCGGTCAGTGATTCCATCCAACCATCTCATCCTCGGTCGTCCCCTTTCCTGCCTTCAATCTTTCCCAGCATCAGGGTCTTTGCTAATGAGTCACCTCTTCGCATCAGGTGGCCAAAGTACTGGAGTTTCAGCTTCAGCATCAGTCCATCCAATGAACATCCAGGACTGATCTCTTTTAGGATGAACTGGTTGGATCTCCTTGCAGTCCAAGGGACTCTCAAGAGTCTCCTCCAACACCACAGTTCAAAAGCATCAATTCTTTGGCACTCGGCCTTCTTTACAGCCCAACTCTCACATCCATACATGACTACTGGAAAAACCATAGCTTTGACTACATGGACCTTTGTTGGCAAAGTAATATCTCTAGGTTTTTTAATACACTGTCTAGGTTTCTTATAGCTTTTCTTCCAAGGAGCAAGTATCTTTTAATTTTATGGCTGCAGTCATCATCTGCAGTGACGCTGGAGCCCAAGAAAATAAAGTCTGTCACTGTTTCCATTGTTTCCCCATCTATTTGCCATGATGTGATGGGACCAGATGCCATGATCTTCGTTTTTTGAATGGATATAGATATAAAAATCCTCAACAAAGTATTAGAAAGTTGAATCCAGTAATTATAAAATAACAAGATTTATCCTAAGTATAAGACTAATTCAATATTTGAAAATCAAATTAATGTAACCCATTACACCAATATTCTGAAGGAAAAATGAATCATATGATCACATCAATGGCTGTAGAAAAAGCATGTGACTAAGTCCAACACACATTTGTAATAAAAACCCAATAAGCTAGGAATAGAGGGGAACTCCCACAACTTGGTTTAAAAACATCTAAAAGACATCTATTGCTAAAATCATACTTAATGGTGAGAAACTTATAGACTTTCCCTCCAAGACTGGAAACAAGACAAGGATGTTCCTTCTCACTATCCTTCAATATCATGCTAGAAATCCTAGCTCATGCAATAAGACAAGGAAAGAAAATGAAAGGTATACAATTTGAAAAGAAAGAAAACTGACTTTGTTTACAGATAACATGACTATTTACATAGAATGTTCCAAATAATCAACAAAGACACTCCTAGAACTAATAAGAAACTAGAGCAAGGTTGTAGGATACAAGGATAATATATAACAATCAACTGCTTTTTCATATATCAGAAAAGAACAATTGGAATTTGAAATTATAAAACATTTCCACTAATGCCAAAAAGTAAAATATTAAGCATTAAATCTAAAAAAAAAAAAAAAAAAAGTACACGTTCTAAATGAAGAGCGTGTATGTACCACACATTCCTTCATTTAGAAATGAAGAAAACCACAAAACTCTAATGAAAGACATCAAAGAAGATCTTCATAAATGGAGATATATCCCATGTTCATGGATAGGAAGACAATATCATCAAGATGTCAGTTCTTCCCAATTTGATCTATAAATTCAATACAATCCTAATCAAAAGGCTCAGCAAGTAACTTTGCCTAACTGATTCTAAAATTTATATAGAAAGGCAACACAACCAGAATAACAACAAAATGTTCAAAGAGAAGAACAAAGCCAGAGTACTGAAACTAGCCAACTTCAAGACTTAGTATAAAGCTACAGTAGTTGAGACAGTGTAACATTAACAAAAGATAAACTGATCAACCAAACAGAACAGACAGCCCTGAATAGACCCCCAAAAGTAAACTCAAATGATATTTGACAAAGTAGCAAAAGAAATTCAATGGAATATGAACAGCCTTTCAATAAATGATGCTCAAGCAACTGGATATCCATATGACAAAAAAAGAAAAAGAAAAAACTTTTTTTAAAGAGTCTAGACATAGACCTTACATGCTTTGCAAGAATTAACTCAAAATGCATCCTAGATCTAAACATAAAACTCTTAGAAAATAACATACAAGAAAAAGTAGATGACTTTGGCTTTGGCAATGATGTTTTAGATCCAACACCAAAAGTACAATCCATTAAAAAAAAAAAAAAAAGTGGTAAGTCTGAAATCATTAAAAGTAAAAAAAAAAAAAAATTGCTCTGTGAAGGACACTGAGAAGAATAAAAAGCCAGAGACTGGGAGAAAATATTCATAAAACATATATGTGACAAAGGACTCATACCTAAAATACACAAAAACTGTTAAATCTCAACAAGCAAACAAACAACCCAGTTTTTAAAAAATGGGCCAAAAAAAAAAAAAAAAAAAAATGGGCCAAAGAGCTTCACACCTCACCAAAGAAGATCTCCGGGTGGCAAACAAACACTTAGAAGGAAAGAAAAAAGACAGATCCACATCACATCATAGTGAAATATAAGATACAACAAGATGCCACTACGTACATTTCAGAATGGCCAAAATCCAAAACACCGACAACATCACACGCTGGCGAGAATGTGAAGCCACTGAAACACTCACTCATCCATTCCTGGTGGGAATGCAGAGTGGTTCAGCCATGCTGGAAGAGTTTGGCAGGGTCTTACATAACTAAACGCACTCTTACCATACAATCCGGCAATTACACTCCTTAATATTTACCCAAGGAGGTGAAAACTATGTCCACACAAAAGTCTGCACACACATGTTTATAGCAGTTTTATTATAATTGTCAAAACTTGGAAGCAACCAAGATGTCCACAGGTAGGTGAATGGATAAACAAACTGTAGTAAATTCATACAATGGTCTATTTTTCAGCAATAAAAAGAAAGGAGCTGTCAAGCCACAGGAAAGCATGGAAGGACCTTAAAGCATGTTGGTAAGTGAAGAAAGCCGATCTGAAAAGACTATATATAACATTCTTGAAAAGGTGGAACTATTGAGGTAATAAAAAGATCAGTGCTTACAAGGGCTTTGGGAGAAAAGGAGAAACAAATGGTTTTATTAAGGGATGCACAGGGTATATTTTAGCCTTGTGAAACTACTCTGCCTGATACTATAATGATGAATAAATGACTTTATGCATTTGTCAAAATCCTTAAAACCATACCATATAAACAGTGAATGGAAAGGTAAACTATGGACTTTAGTTAATAATAGTATCAATACTAATTCATTCATTCAAATAAAAGTACCACACTAAAGAAAGATGTTAATAATACAGGTACCTGCATGTGTCTGTGGATGTGGGAAAGGGGTGAATAATATGGGAATTCTATATTATGTGCTCAACTTTTGTAAATAGTTTTTTTTAATGTGCATAAAAACTGAATAATAATTATACAGTTGTTGATTATAACAGCCTCTCTAATTTTGAGTGTGCTTGAATGTTTAGATAAAAAGTACTAAAAATGTTTAATAAAGCAAAATCCTAGTTAGATCATTCACATTTACATTTTAAATTGTTAAAAGCAGTATGTGCTCAATAATATTAGATATTCAGAAAAGAAACAATGTTACCTCAAACAATAGTCAGATAAAATTAACCTTAAAAAGTCAACATGTTAAGTTTCTTGGGTTTTTTGTTGTTTTTTAGAAAGATTTTTCAAGATCAAGAATCTAAGCATGTTACTTTTGTATTAATAAATGTGTAATTTTCATCTTAGGCTTTTTCCCCCTACAAGAAAAAAATCAGTTCTGTTATTATTAAGAACTATTACTACTATTAAATAAGCAATATGAAACATTAAAGAAAAATGGGAAAAAACAAAAGTAAACTATATTCTCATCATCAGAACAGTTACTTGTATGATTATCTGCCAATTTTTTCCCAACATTGTTAACAACTGTTACACATTAATAATTTAAATAAGGAAACCCTGAAAGTCAACTTAAACTTCCCATTCACTTTAGCTCTTAAGCAAAATAATCCATTTAATTAATCAGGTCATTCCGGTTTCTGGGTACTCAGTAACAGACTGGAACTGAATCAAGGGGATTTGTTTAGATTTCCCAGCCTCACATACACCAGGTCATCTTCCCATACAGCCAGCAACCATGGTGTGTTCAATTTAGGAAAAGCACGGCATAGGTCCATCACAACCAAAGCATGGAGGCCACTTCCCCCAGAGAGACAGATAAAGAACGGTGATCTCGCTCTAAAGCAAGGATTCCAAGGCTATATATGTTGACTGCAACACCAAGCCAGCTGGGGCACGATGACTCATCCCATAGCAGACACTGCACCAGCCAAATTCATCACAAGAGGCAAGGCTGGGAGTGAAACTATGGCTTGGAATAGAGCCTGGGATGCAGAAGTAATAAATAACTTTGCTTATAGGCTTTTTCGGCTTCTTTGTCTTTTTTCAAGCACCTGTCTCTATGAGTGTAAAAGATGGCTTCATTTTTCTTCTTTGTAAAATAACAGACTTAGGACGTGCAGTATCTGAAAGACAGGCAGAGTTGGTATGAGCCAAGTGTCCCTTTGCTGCCAACTTCACCGTCTGTTAGTCTGAGCTTGCCCACACACACACGTGGGCAGCACAAACACAAAGGCGAGGGCAGAGAGGGAAGCAGAGACATGGGTGAGGCTGCCTGTGAGCAATTGCCAGAACCTGGAGTGAAAGGATGTTTGCAGCACAGATCCACCCTCCAGCCTGCTGCAGAGTGCAGGCAGACACATGTAAGCTACAGAAAATGCTAATAGGATGCCCAGAGAGGGCCAGCTCCTGACTCCTGGACAGGACCACTTACGCTCCCCTGAAACAATTTATTTGCCTGCCTAGACATTTCCCCTTTGTTGCCATGCAGACTGACATTAAATAAATATCATGGCCAAAACTGCCAACTGAGGTCAAAGTGACCAAATCCTATCATCATAGCCTTCATCTACAATAATATCTGTCTAATCTGAAACTATCATTGAACATTCAATTGTTTTCTGATAGTATGCAACATGGCTAGTATTTCAGCAAAAAGAAAAGGACAACATCCAGTGGAAGCAAGAAATCTGAGTTCATTTAGCTGTGTTCTGACATTTAAGTTCATCCAGCACTAAGTACTTATTTTTAGTTTTTCAATTAATTCAAAGGTCTTTCCAATACTTTTCCAGTAATACCGGTTTTTTCAGGGCTTCCCTGATAGCCCAGCTGGGAAAGAATCCGCCTGCAATGCCGGAGATCTGGATTTGATCCCTGGGTTGGGAAGATCCTCTGGAGAAGGGAAAGGCTACCCGCTCCAGTATTCTTACCTGGAGAATTCCAGGGACTATACATGGGATCACAAAGAGTCAGACACGACTAAGCGACTTTCATTTTCACTTTCACAGTCCTTTCAATCTACTGTGGAATCACTCTGTTCAATAAGTCACATAAATAAAAATGCACAATGAATCATCACAACTTCCCCTAATTTCCTCCATCACAAGCACCATTCTAAAGCTTGAATCAGGTACCACAGGATCTATCAAATGCAATGAATGTTTAAGTAAGTTATGCTAAAAAAATACTGAACCATTATTTGCACAAGAAACAAATTTACATAATAATTTACTCACATAAGATTCAATTTAATTCATATTTTTTGCCAATATGTGCACTCAATATATAAACATATCCCTAAGTGAGAAATTACTATGCACCACATAGTAGATGATTTCAGTTTTATCAAATTTTTATTCTTCAAAGACACTTTTATTTTCCTCTTTGAAAGCCATTTTTAAATATCCTACCTATATGTAACTTTAATTTTTTTGCTCAGTGTATTCAAATTGTGTCTAATTTACTTATTATCCTTTGCTAACCTTGTAAGGTCACCTTGCTCATTGCTTCTGACTCACTCACTTACAAATCTTCCTTCTAACAAGCAAGCTATGCTCCTCCACAACTGTGAAATATTCTCAACAGAACAATACAAAAAGACATGGCTTCTTTTAGAAGTATAGGCATTCACACAAAAAATACCTGCTTTCAAGAACTAAATATATTCTCTTTCTTGACCTTGTGACTACCCTCAAGAGCTATTTGCACTGGAGTTGACCAGGATCTGCTTTGAAGAGCCTCCCAGGACCCACGCGATGTGCCACTTGCCAAGATCTCTGTGACCTCAAAACACCTGACGGCAACAGAGACTATCTCTTCCCCATGCACCTGACCGTTCACCTGCCTAAAGAAATCTTAGTCAGGCTTCACCCTGTATATCTTACACAGATGCACCTTAACTCATGAGATAGCATACTCATTTTTTTTACAACTCTTGAAAAAACATTGTGATTTTTTTTTTACATTTGTGTCCATGACTCACAGTAAGAAACACATTTTAGAATCCAAAATTGTCTACTCATTCACATGTACTTATAAAACAGAAACAAGTTTCATTAAACAACATTTTCCCTTAATACATTCAATACACTGTGATGTCTTATTTGTTCTATTTTTTCCCTAATACTAGTTCAACTTACCAAATCTATTTCAAGAACCCTCTAGGATCACAACTCACAGTCTGAAAACCAAAGGAAAATTTGAATATATAATATTTTACGTGAGTGAACTTCAGCGCCAGCATTAACAATCAAGGCAGCTCTGTGCAGAGTAAATACTAAACTCACAATAAGCTCAAATTATTTTTCCTTCACTACTTGCAAGAAGCAAAGCCAGGACTGCTTCTCCATGGTTTCCTTTTATCAACACGTCCTCTAAATAACCTAGAATCATCCTGAGATGATAAATGTTCAGTGATATTTGTTATTCAACAGATGTCTGAGCTGCTGGAATCCCCCATGAATACTTAATTCTGTAGCTTGAAGTACTTAAGAGCTCATCCTGGAATTTTCTTTCCTGACTCTCTCCTTCACTTCAGGGGCTCTGCGCTGATACCCACTGTGTTTCTCTCTTTGCTTATTTAACGTTTCTTGTTGCTCTCCACTCAACATATTCATTCTCAAAATAACCTTGAGACAGTTATCTTCCCCCAGTGAAACACGCTTTAACCCGAGGATATAAAATCATAAAAACACAGTTCTATTTCATGTCATAGACATGTTGTTGCTGTCTAGCCACTCAAACCTGTTCAACTCTTTGCGAGCCCACTAACTATAGCCCACCAGGCTCCTCTGTCTGTGGGATTTTCCAGGCAGGAGTACTGAAGTGGGTTGCCAGTGCCTTCTCCGGGGGATTTTCCCGACCCAGGGACCAAACCCATGTCTCCACATCTCCTGCACTACAGACAAATTCCTTACTGCTGAGCCACCAGGGAAGACTCGATAAACCTGTAAGTCAGGAGAAAGAGCTGATGCTTCAGCAATCAACAGTAAACTCACTCACTGGAAAACTTCTACTGGTTTATTTCTTGACTTAGGTACTCAGTTTTATTTTCTTCATTAACTATAGCATTGCTTTGACCCAGGATCCACCAACTTTTTTCACTTATATATATATATTAATAGTTAAGTTTCGGTGCCCTCATTATCTAAGCCTAAAAATATCCCTTCCAACACACCACAAACCAGTTTCAACTAAAATGCACACGCTGATCCACGCCACGTTTCTGGTCAGGGCGTGTTCAACATCTGACTCCACACCGCCTGAGGACCCAGCCCAGGTCACAGGACAGAAACTGCAGTGAATCAAGATACAGGGCAGGCGAAGCTGCCATGGAGCTCACATCTAGTGGACGCCCTTAGTCAGGGTCCTTCTCAAAGACTTTCACAATATACGTCTCCCCAGTTCTCTTCCCTTGCATATTTGGGGGCTTCCTGGTGGCTCAGACAGTAAAGCGTCTGCCCGAAATGCGGGAGACCTGGGTTCGATCCCTGGGTCGGGAAGATCCCCTGGAGAAGGAAATGGCAACCCTCTCCAGTATCCTTGCCTGGAAAATTCCATGGATGGAGGAGCCTGGCGGGCTACAGTCCATGGGGTCGCAAAGAGTCGGACAGACTGAGCGACTTCACTTTCACTTTTCAGTTAATGTAAGAAATCAATCTGCCAGCCCTCCTCTCCACTTCGGTGCTATTACCCACGCAATCCTACACAGCCAGCCTCTCTCCTCACACTTGTCCAACCTGAACACGGCACCCTCTCCGAGACATGCTGACTGCAATCCCTCTAGTGACCTCTCACCTTCCGAAGTGAATCCACTTTGTTCTCGTCACATCTCTGCTCTGCTTAGGTTACAAGCTTTTCAGGAACAGAAGCCACCGCTTCTTAATGCTTATAAAGCCCCCAACTATTGCTGATTCATGTCAATGTATGACAAAACCCACTGAAAAAATAAATTAAAAAAATAAACATATTAATAAATGAATAGATACAAAAAAAAATAAAAAAAAATAAAGTAAATGGGACTAATTTCAAAAAAAAAAAAAAAAAAGCCCCCAACAACTGGTATAGTTGTAGTTTCCCTGGTAAATAGCAGGTGAATCCTTTTGACATTTAGCTTTCCTTGTGTTGATATTTAGCTTTCCCGTTCAATTATAGTTTTAATTTTTAAAAAAAAAAAAAGAAAAGAAAACTTTTTAGTAGGGCCCGGAGTAGTGAAAAAGAAGCAATAATCTCATAAATCAGAACAAACATATACCTAAAGCCATAAGGACCTGCACTGTTTATTCTTCTTACCATCTTCAGATAAACATGTTCCCTAGCAGCAAGTTAAGTAGAAGAGGAAGTGGAATAGAGGCGGGGAGTCCCCTCACAAGCAGATCATTGCTTCCGCCAAGTTTTAAGTCTTGTCCCAGCCCAGGGCATTTAAGGACAAAAAGAGGAAAGTTAGGTCCCCCTATTCTCAAACCAGAGACAAGAGTTTAACAAGACTGCACAAGGGTATGATTACCTTGGGATCCAAAGTCAAAATTAAATAAGAATTGGGTTAGATCTGTCTCCTGGAATTCAGTCTAAACAAGAAAAAAAAAAAAAGAATCTGAGAAGCCTAGAAGGTATCTCCTGTCTTCTCTGACTGATGTTTGCTATCTCTTCATCAGGCCCAAGAATCATCCCTAGATGAGAGGGCTGACAGTCACATTTGCTCCAAAAAATTCTCTTCAAGTTGGAACTCTGAATTCCCATTCCCACTGGAGGTGGAAGAAAGCTAAAGGACCTCAGCAATGTTGGAACTAGGGGGGTCAGTGAGAATGGTTGCTTCAGATGGCAGTAAATGATCTCAAATATCACATAAGTGAAAACACATACAGTAATTTGTAACTTTTACATATAAATGGACATAAAATTCAGTTCTGTGTTCATCCTTTGAAGTGTTTTTATAAACTTTAGCAAATTTGGGAAAATGAAATCCCATTAACAAAAACCTTTTCACAATGCAGCATTTAAGAACTGACTTTACAGGTAAATACATTTTAAATCTCTTTAAGCAAATCATTTCATAGTCTTTCTAGATCATTTAAAACCTCTGCTAAAAAGATTCTGCTTATTTCCACAAAAACAGGATTTCAGAAATCTTTGCATCATTCTGCCCACTACAGTTACTCATGATTTAAATAACAGAATGCACAGGATACTGATACCATATTACAAAACCATACCTGGCCAGAGTGGCCAGACAGAGCCCATCAGCCAAAATTCTTGCCTTAGATTATTTTTTCTTTTTCATTAAAAATAAAAGAATAGAAAAGACAACTGTGGCATAACTTTGTTAGGAAGGATGACTAATAAATACAATGAAATTCAAATCACATTAAAAATAAAAGAGTCACAGATTACCAAAGTTAACAGAATGCAACAAATTTGCTTAAATTTAAGCTTGGCACAGAAAGGCAATGAACACATCAGACCACTTACAGTAATACTTCCAAAGGAACACATTTTTGCAGATTCCCTAAAGAAATCCCCAAAGTATAGTCAAAAAATAGTTGATGTTTTATTATTCCAAATTCTTCTCAACTAAATGCTTTAAAATTTCCAAGAATTTTTTAGCAGAAACTAAAGAGAACCAAGTTATCATTTTACTGTTTTTCTATAAATGTGATAATCTGAATTTAATTTAAAATACTATGTTCCTAGCACAATGCCTGATCTACAGTGGATCAGTTATCTGATAAGTGAATGGATTTAATTATTAAGCTTTCTCCTTTTAACTCTGACCCATCTGCTCTGATATTTGTTACCTCAGAGATTAATAAAGTCACATTTTCCTCTACGGGGTTTTCACAGGAACTAGATTTGCCTCTTATAGTTTATAAAATGTTACAAAAGAAATCAAACTCAGCCTAGGTTCTAATGCTTAAACCTTAACCAAAAATATACTCTCAACATCATTAAAAGCTGAATCTATTTTCAGGAGAACTCTTACTGCTACTAAAACTAGTTATATTTTAACAGAACACTAGGCATAATTAATTTGTCCATAAAAAGTGTGTTTATCTCCACCAAACAAAACAGCCCAGGCCTGTTTATGTGTATTTTAGCTGTGCTGTACTCCGTCACCTCTGACTCTGCGACCCCATGGACTGTAGGCCACCAGGCTCCTCTGTCCATGGGAATTCCCAAGCAAGAACACTGGAATGGGTTGCAATTTCCTCCACCAGGGTATCTTCCCAACCCAGGGATCGAACGCGCGTCTCCGGAATCTCCTGCATGGGCAGGTGGAATCTCCCCCACTTCACTATGTGGGAAGCCTACGTGTATTTTAGGATAGCCTCAATATGCTATTTTTAAAAGAATAAAAAGAGAAGCTGCCCAAAGACAAATGGATAAATGAAGAGAAAGCAAATGAAATAGCCAGAAACTGGAGGGTGGGAAAGGAAAGAATGTGAGGACTATAAATGAATGAAGTCACCAGCCAGTTATTCACAGGGAATTGTTAATGGATTGGGAAGAAATGCAGTTCAAGAGTAAAGACAGCATTTATCTCCACTACCTCATCAGCTCTCGGTAACTGGCTGGAGCTTATGAGCCAGCGGCCTCTGCCTCGACCTCCGCCCCACTGGAAAACAGCAAGGACACCTGCAACCGCAGCTGCAAAGCCTCGCCTAGGACTCCCTCCCAACACCTCCCGCGAGGGAATCTCTCATCACCACCCTCCTAAGCGTCCCTGCAGGGCATTTCCTTCTTGTACTATCACAAGCGTCTTTTTCTCTCATACAATGATGCAAACAGTACACATTTCTGTACCTTGTTTTTCATTAACTTAGATTTATAGCCTCAGGGTTCAGTTGAATTGGCTATTTAAGAAATGACTGTCAAAGTTTACAAAATTAATTAACTCATTGGTAATTATTTTCTAAGTGAATTTTAATTACTGACACAGGTTGTGATCAGGGTTCCCCAACTGCATGCAGTACCACCACAACCTCAGGGGGGCGCTGTTAGTGACTGAAACCTGAGAGAAACAGAGCTGGTGTCCCTTAAGTCAGAATGGTCAGAAATAGGTTATGGGCAAGGGCAGATGGGTTCCTCAACAAACCAGGATTTACCCCTGACTGGGGGAGAGGGTTGCGTTCCAGAACAAAACCAACAGATAAAGGGTTCTTACAGAAAGAAACCGCACAGACACTGGGTGGGAAATCAACATTACCCACTATAGGAAAAGAACCAAAATTGGGATCACTGTAGCAGTCTACTCACTAAATCCTTCAAGAGTCTTAAAGCATATTACTAATTTACAATGCTATCGGCAGCATAATGAAAGTAAATGTCTTCAGTTCAGTTCAGTTCAGTCGCTCAGTCATGTCTGACTCTTTGCAACCCCATGAAATGCAGCACACCAGGCCTCCCTGTCCATCACCAACTCCCGGAGTTTACTCAAACTCATGCCCATCAAGTCGGTGATGCCATTCAGCCATCTCATCCTCTGTCACCCCCTTCTCCTCCTGCCCCCAATCCCTCCCAGCATCAGGGTCTTTTCCAACAAGTCAACTCTTCACATGAGGTGGCCAAAGTATTGGATTTCAGCTTCAGCATCAGTCCTCCCAATGAACACCCAGGACTGATCTCCTTCAGGATGGACTGGTTGGATCTCCTTGCAGTCCAAAGGACTCTCAAAAGTCTTCTCCAACAACGTAGTTCAAAAGCATCAATTTTTCGGTGCTCAGCTTTCTTCACAGTCCAACTCTCACATCCATACATGACCACTGGAAAAACAATAGCCTTGACTAGATGGACCTTTGTTGGCAAAGTAATGTCTCTGCTTTTTAATATGCTGTCTAGGTTGTTCATAACTTTCCTTCCAAGGAGTAAGCGTCTTTTAATTTCATGGCTGTAGTCACCATCTGCAGTGATTTTGGAGTACAAAAAAATAAAGTCTGACACTGTTTCCACTGTCTCCCCATCTATTTCCCATCAGGTGATGGGACCAGATGCCATGATCTTAGTTTTCTGAATGTTAAGCTTTAAGCCAACTTTTTCACTCTCCTCTTTCACTTTCATCAAGAGACTTTTTAGTTCCTCTTCACTTTCTGCCATAAGGGTGGTATCATCTGCATATCTGAGGTTATTGATATTTCTCCCGGCAATCTCGATTCCAGCTTGTGCTTCTTCCAACCCAGCGTTTCTCATGATGTTTCTCACTCTGCATATAAGTTAAATAAGCAGGGTGACAATATACAGCCTTGACGTACTCCTTTTCCTATTTGGAACCAGTCTGTCGTTCCATGTCCAGTTCTAACTGTTGCTTCCTGACCTGCATACAGGTTTCTCAAGAGGCAAGTCAGGTGGTCTGGTATTCCCATCTCCTTCAGAATAGTACACCGTAATTAAAACAAGGTATTTTAAAAAATATTCTGGCTAATAGAAAATGGATACTTTACTCATATTCATTTGTAATTCTCTGACTCCTTCTGATAAAGGTTAACAACTGTATTTATCCTTCAGCTAATCAACTGTCCTGAGTTCTAGTGCTCAATTATCTACAAGCCTCCTAACCTCCCTACTTTTATCTTACAAATACAAATCATTTGGCTTTGGATATATATTCATCACAAATTTACACGTATTGAGAAAAAGTTCTCTTTGTACAATATGAATACCTACATTCAAGAGGAAGGAGGAGGTAAGGGAACTCTGAAAGACTAAGCAGAAAAAGTTGGGAAACTGAAGATTCTTAAGAGAATATGGCTCCACAGAAGTCAAGGGAGAAGAAGCTTCAGGAAGCAAACAGTGACTGGCAGGGTTAAATATACCATAATCCAGTACAATGACAACCACAGCATCCTTTACACTTAATAAGTGGTCACTAGAGTTCTAAGCTTTAGAATGTATCAGTGTTAAATTTCCACAGGCTTAACCTAACTGTGTATTCATTCAACAGTTACCTGGCCATAAATATGTACCTGGCAGAGTACTAGACACAAAGAGACAAAGACCCTAGTTTAGAGTGTCCTAGATAGAAACGTGCACACATGTGCAATTTGGTGGGGCAGGGGGGCGGGGGGGTGGGCGCTGGAGCAGCAGGGGAAAATTTAACAAGTGGTCAGAAAGACTACGTAAAGCCAAAAAATACCCAAGAGAATGAGTTTCTCCTAATTAGGACGTTAACTCCTTTAAAAAGTAGTGTTTATAACATATAAAAGATAAAGTAATTTATCATTCAAATAAACTAATAATTTAGTACCTGAAAAGAAACATACAAGAACTAAGTTGTCCACATTAAGAAAAATAAGCAATCTAAATGTCTGAAGAAGATTTAAAAATAGTAATTTTTGATTTCTAGTCAAGTTCAGGAGATGCCACAGTTACAGTCCAAAGACAGAGTACATTGGGGCACCCCAAATTCATGTTTCAAGGTATATATCATAGGTTTCATTTCAGAACAATAGATGAATGCAGATTCTTGACAGGAAAAATTCTTTAAAACATGAAAGTCTTATTCTATCACATAGCTGATGCATGATCCAATTTCCTTTTGGTAAAGTGCAGTATACTGCAGATGTTTCTTTATACAAAATGGAATCCACTCTGGTTTTACTTACATTTTGAATTCAGACTGCTCTAAATTACTTACACACAAGCATCACCTTCAACCTAAGGACTTTTGGCCATAAATATGCTAATAATAAAAATATGCAGAAGCAAGGAAAGTATCTGACATTATGGTATTAATTTATATATAAATGGTATGTACATTACTATTGTATGTTTTTAAGTATATTCATGTGGACATGGAAGGCAAAATGAAAAATAGTTTATTGTCCTAGAAAGGCACTGAAAACGTTTTCCATTTTAAACATCCTTTATATCAGGATTACTTCATTTTTTTCTGCTAAAAGACATAATGTGATTACTATACCAACCACTTGCTGACTTCCGTGTGCCAGGCATAATGGCTAGGTATATCTAACAAGAGTCTCAATCCTAACAAAAAACAAAAGCAGGGATTATTACTACTGATATTAATCTCATTATTAAAATGAGGAAACCAGGGCTTAAGAAGGAGAGTGACTTACTAGGGTCAGTCAACATACAGGCATGTGTGTGCTTGCGCGCGCGTGCACACAGACACACACACACACACACACATACACATACACACACTCAATATCTAATACAGTATCAAGTGCCTGAAGTGTGGTAGGCTATCCTGAAGTTTCCTGAATAGATCCAAATGAATGAAGAATGGACATCCATAGTCTCACATGAGATCCCTATGCTGCATTGACTGCTATAACTGTTCAGTTCGGTCGCTCAGTCATGTCCGACTCTTTGTGACCCCCATGGACTGCAGCACGCCAGGCCTCCCTGTCCATCACCAACTCCCGAAGCTTGCTCAAACTCATGTCCATTGAGTCAGCAATGTCATCCAATTGTCTCATCCTCTGTCATCCCCTTCTCCTCCTGCCTTCAATCTCTCCCAGCATTAGGGTCTTTTCCAATGAGTCAGCTCTTCACATCAGGTGGCCAAAGTATTGGAGTTTCAGCTTTAGCATCAGTTCTTCCAATGAACACCCAGGATGGATCTCCTTTAGGATGGACTGGTTGGATCTCCTTGCAGTCCAAGGGACTCTCAAGAGTCTTCTCCAACACACAGTTCAAAAGCATCAATTCTTCAGCACTCAGCTTTCTTCATGGTCCAACCCTCACATCCACACACGACCACTGGAAAAACCACTCTGTGAAACAGAAACGGTGTCTAGAGGCAACAAAGTGTACGCACGGCACCACTGAGGCCAAGCAGGAGCGAGCCGCCCAGCACACAGCATCAGCGGCACGGCCCGGCAGTGTGAACCCAGAAGAGCTGGGCCTCAGTCTGGGCTGGACTTCCAGGGCCGAGAACAGCATGAGGTACAGCAAGTGCCAAATAAACATGCTGAATGAATATGTGAGTGAAATTCCATTTCCTCTTTCTTCTCCACACCGCCTCTGGCTTATCACACTGTGACCTTTACATCTTCTCCTTGTTTTCTCCCCTCTGCTCCTCTGGCCACTCTCTGCATATATGTAAAAAGTATTATTATTCCGTATTTACATTATGAGATTTTTAAATACTTATTCACCTATAATGAAAATTAAAAGCACAAGGGAACATTTCCTCTTTAAATATCCACCAAATGATTCTGCTTTCTCCAACAAAACATAAAAGCCATCACTGAATTTGTTATGGAAGTTATACCTTTGCTTTAAATATACATTTAGATCTCAGACTGCTTTCTATCATAAGAATGTAACATAAATGCTTATAAAGCTATTAAATTTCTATTTATAATGGTGAGTTCCAACACAGAGTTAACATATGACCTAGCAATTCCACACCAAGGGATATATCCAAGAGAAGAAAAACATATGTCCACACTATGGACAGAAGAGCTAGGGCAGGCTACAGTCCATGGGATCGCAAAGAGTTGGACACAACTGTGAGACTAACTTTCTTTCACACAAAAACAGGTACAGGAATGTTTATAGTATTATTCATAATGGCAAATAATAATAATAATAATAAAGGAAACAGCCAAAATGTCCATCAGCTTATGGATGGATACACAAAATGTGGTGGTACATTCACACAACTGAATATTTGGCAATGAAAAGAATAAAGTACCAATACATGTCAAAATTCAGGAGAACCCTGGAAACATCCTAAGTGAAAGAAGTCATTCACAAAAGGCCACAAATCGTATAATTCTATTTACACGAAAAGTCCAGAGCAGGCAAATCTGTAGAAACAGGGGGAAGACAGAGAATAAGGAGTGGCAGCTAATGTGTGTGAGATTTCTTTGAGGGTGATGAAACTATACTAAAATTAGGCAGTAGTTCCAAAATATACACTAAGGAAAAAAACAAAAAACTCATGCAACTCAATAGCACACATAAAAAATCAAAATTTGACAAAAATAAGCAGAGAACCTGAACAGACATCTTTCCAAAGAAGACATACAAATACCCAAGAGGTACATGTAAATGTGCTCAACATCATTAATCACTGGGGAAATGCAAATCAAAACCACTTCACACCTGTTAAGTGTATTTATCACCAAAAAGAACAGAGAGGGCAAGCATTGGCTAGATATGGAGAAAAGGGAAGCCCCGGGCATTTCTGATAGGAATGTAAACTGGTTCAGCCACTATGGAGAACCCTACAGAAGTTCCTCAAAATATTAAAAATAGAAATACCACTGTTGTACAGTTGCTAAGTCATGTCCGACCCTTTGCAATCCCATGGACTACATACAGCATGCCAGACTTCCCTCTCCTTTACTATCTCTGGCAGTTTGCTCAAACTCATGTCCATTGAGTAGTGATGCCATCCAATCATTTCATCCTCTGTCACTCCCTTCTCCTCCCACCCTCAATCTTTCCCAGCATCAAGTCTTTTCCAATGAGTCAGCTCTCCACATCAGGTGGCCAAAGTATCAGAGCTTCAGCTTCAGCATTAGTCCTTCCTATGGATATTCAGGATTGATTTCCTTTAGGGTGGACTCGTTTGATGTCTGTGCAGTCTAAGGGGCTCTCAAGAGTCTTCTCCAACACCACAGTTCAAAAGCATCAATTCTTTGGTGCTCAGCCTTCTTTATGGTCCAACTCTCACATCCATACATGACTACTGGATAAACCATAGCTTTGACTAGATGGACCTTTGTTGGCAAAGTGATGTCTCTTCTTTTCAACATGCTGTCAAGGTTTGTCATAACTTTCCTTTCAAGGAGCAAGCATCTTTTAATTTCATGGCTGCAGTCACCATCCAAAGTGATTTGAGGGCCCAGGAAAAGAAAATCTGTCACAGTTTCCACTTTTTCCCCTTCTATTTGCCATGAAGTGATGGGACTGAATGCAATGATCTTAGTCTTCTTAATGTTGAGTTTTAAGCCAGCTTTTTCACTCTCCTCTTTTACCCTCATCAAGAGATTCTTTAGTGCATCTTCACTTTCTGCCATTAGAGTGGTATCATCTGCATATCTGAGGTTATTAATATTTCTCCTGCCAATCTTGATTTAAGCTTGTGCTTCATCCAGCCCCACATTTTGCGTGATGTACTCTGCATAGAGGTTAAATAGGCAGGGTGACAATATACAGCCTTGATGTACTCATTTTGCGATTCTGAACCACTGATCTGTGTCCAGTTTTAACTGTTGCTTCTTGACCTGTATATAGGTTTCTCAGGAGGCAGATAAGGTGGTCCGGTATTCCCATCTCTTAAAGAATTTGCCAGTTTGTTGTGATACACACAGTCAGTGGCTTTAGCGGAGTCAATGAAGAAGAAGTAGATGTTTTTCTGCAACTCTCTTGCTTTTCCTATGATCCAACATGGCAATTTGTTCTCGGGTTGCTCTGCCTTTTCTAAATCCAGCTTGAACATCTGGAAGTTCTCAGTTCACGTACTGTTGAAGCCTGGCTTGAAGGATTTTGAGCATTACCTTGTTTGCATGTGAAATGAGCACAACTGCATGGTAGCTTGAACGTTCTTTAGCACTGCCTATCTTTGGAACTGGATTGAAAACTGACCTTTTTCCAGTCCTATGGCCACTGCTGAGTTTTCCAAATTTGCTGGCATATTGAGTGCAACACTTTAAAGAGAAAAGAAAAGATATACCCAACTGAATGCAGAACTACCATATGATCCAGCAAACCTACTTCTGGGAACATATTCAAAGGAAATGAAAACAAGTTATCAAAGAGGTATTTGCACTCCCATTTCCACTGCAGCAATATTTATAGTAACCAAGATATGAAAAAAGATATAGTAACCAAGATATGAAAAAACCTAGTTGACTGTCAATGGATGAATGGATAAAGAGGATGTATATGCACAGTGAAATATTACCCAGACATGAGAAAGAAGGAAAGTCTGCCATTTGTAACAACACAGATGAACACAGAAGGCAGTATGTTAAGTGGAATAAGCCAAACAGAGGAAGAGAAATACTGCATGTTATCACTCATGTTAAAAAAAAAAAAAAAATCAAACTCATAGAAACACAAAGCAAATTGGTGACTGCCAGCAACTAGGGGAGTAGGAGAAATATGGAGAGGCTGGTGAAAGGATACAAACTTTAAGTTATCAGATGAATCAAGTATACGAATATAACATAAAACATAGTTGGTAACACTACTGGACAACTGAAATTTGCTAAAAGAGCTGAACCTAAATGGTCTCACAAAAAATGAAAAACAAGTATGCAAGATGACGGACGAGTTAACTAGCAAGCAGGGATTCATTGGAATTTTTCACAGTGCGTACACCTATTAAATCACAACTATATATACACCTTGTCAACTGTACCTCAATAAAGATGAAAAAATGTAATAAAATTAGACAGTGGTGATAGTTGCACATTTCTGTAAACTTAAGAAAAACCACCAGATTGTATTCTTTTAAAAAGTATGGATTTTACAGCAGTGAACTATACTTCAATAATACTATTTAAAAAGCAAATGACATTTTTAAAAGAAGGCATTTCCACACAATTAGAATCAACACTTTGAAATGGCATCTTGAAAACAACACATGCAGTACTTTGTTACAAATAGGAGACAACATAAATCATTTGTGCAATTACACTTTCTCAGCAGCATCTTTTGTATTCGAGGCACTAACATTAATGTCACTGCTGAAGAGAGAATTCATTCTTTAATACAAGTATCAATTCCTTGAATATGCCTGCTCGAAATCACTCTCATTCTGATAAATCTACATCCTATGCAACTGACTTGAATTTTCACTAAGATTTATTTTCATATAGAAAGTTTTGGAATTGGTTTCAATATTAAATGGAGTGACAACCTGTGGACTTCTCTATCTCCAAACATTAGTTTGATACCACTTGCTGTAAGTTCAATCATGTAACAGGCATTGACAAATAATGAATTATGTGTTCAGCTCCAGAGTCCCAAAGACCTGCTACCAATTCTTACACAGCTGACTTCCTAGAGAGAAAAACAAGCAAATAATCAGACGAGTAAACGAAAGCATGATGGATACCACGTTTTCTACGAAAGCACAACATCTCTGACATGGAAAAGATATCTTAAAAAGATAACTACACCATTCCATGGAAGCAATGACTTACTCCTCACTGCAAGCCACATGAATGATACCAAGTAATGAAACATTTCCACGTCCACAGCTCTCCCATCCACATTAAATAGAGTGCTCTCTCAACATATCCTGTACATCTCCCTGGTATGGTAGAGATTTTGCTTAGAAAAGCCACCTCACATTATGTTTTGAATAAAATATAATGGCAGTTGTTATTCATAACTTGGTCTCAACATGAGCTAGAAATGAGACAGATGAGAACATTAATTTTAATATCAAGTATCATACACGGTTCTAGACACTTTACATGTGTTATCTTAGTTAATCCTGCAAATATGCATATGAACCAAATATTCCTTCCATGTTACAGACAAGGAAAACTATAGAAGAAGCCAAATGACTCACTCACAGCCATGTAGCTAATAAGTGACAGCACTGGGACTGAAAAGCATCACTCTGGTTCTAAAGCCCAAGCTCCTTCTATTACAACTACACAGGGCTGACTGCTATTAATGGTAAATCTTCAATGAACCTACTTAACATTAAATTGTTCTGATTAAACATTTTTAGCACGGCACATGTGTGAACGATAATGCTAAACTTAGCTGAAGAGCAAGCCCTCTGTTTCTTTAAGCAAGATTTAATATTCAGGTTTAATATTATTATTTGGATATTTGGAGATTACCTTAAATCAATATCCGTTCTGCCGCTACTGCTGCTAAGTCACTTCAGTCATGTCCGATTCTGTGCAACCCCATCCCTGGGATTCTCCAGGCAAGAACACTGGAGTGTGTTGCCATTTCCTTCTCCAGTACATAAAAGTGAACAGTGAAGTTGAAGTCGCTCAGTCATGTCTGACTCTTCACGACCCCATGGACTGTAGCCTACCAGGCTCCTCCGTCCATGGGATTTTCCAGGCAAGAGTACTGGAGTGGGGTGCCATTGCCTTCTCTGAATACCTGTTCTGACAAAAGTGCAAAACGCAATCTCAAACAAGAAACAAGTGGGCCTAAGCTGTAACCTAAGGACTCAGAGTGCAACGAGTACCTAGAGACCGCCATCTGCTTCTCCCGCTCCTCCCCTCTTCGGTGGGCATCACAAAACCTCAAGCTCAGCCAGTCACAGGTACCCACTGGATCTCCACTCCATAAGGGCAGTCTGAGGAGCCAAGGCAACACTGACAGAAAAAAAATGCATCCAGCAGGGTTTAAACCTGACAAGTCTGAAAGTTCTCACTCACTTGCTACAACTATTCCTCATTCAGGATTATTCAGGATCTTTATTTTCTTTATCCCCTGAGACTGGCTTTTTTCAGCCCTTGCTTTCCTTTCCAAACTGTCCCCAAAGTCCAGACTTCCTGCTGCAGCCCCTGGGTAGAGCTTCTCTTTAAAGAATCTATTTTGTCTTTATGTGCCGAGCTAAGTCAGTTCAGTCATGTCCGACTCTTTGCAACTCTGTGGACTGTAGCCCACCAGGCTCCCCTGTCCACAGGATTCTCCAAGCAAGAATCCTAGAGTGGGTTACCATGCCCTCCTCCAGGGGATCTTCCCAACCCAGGAATCAAACCCACAGCTCTTATATGTCTCCTGCACTGGCAGGCAGATTCTTTACCACTGTGCAACCTGGAAAGCCCCGTCTTATCTTCAGGGTACCATCTAAATAGCCTCTTCCAGCGATTCTGACACCTATTCAATCACACCATTTTTTCCTGGATCAACTGGCTTACAAGTTCAATTTAATTTTCTCACTGAGCCAACTGAATCTTCCTCTTCAATTCCTAATTCAACGTTCTCTTTTCCCATAATTGCCTGCTCCTAGACCCTCCAGCAACACCCTACCAATCTCATCATTCTTTTTTTTCTTACCAATAACCACTAGAATGATATCACCACAAACATAATTACATTTACAAAACATCTCTGTAGCATAAGAAACACCTCAGAAAGCACTTTTCTAAGCCACTGTCTGCCTGCAATGCATGAATCAATGTGGGAAAAAAAAACCCCTTCTTCATTTTGACCTGTTATACTACGTGAAATGACCCAAGTATTTATTTCACTTCTGACAACATCACTTTTAACAACTTTTACAGACCAACGACCTAAGCCAACAGCATCAAGGCACCAGCAGACACATCAATAAAGTCTTAAAATCTACACTGCCAGTTCACGGGTATCCCTAAATGCCAACCCAGTGTGTCCTTGTTCCTTGGTTCCCAGATCATAGTAGATAATTATTTGTTTAAAAGTAAAAAGTTAAATCAAAACCAGGCCACATCCCATGATCACTTCCTACCAAAAAGATTTAATTTGGGGACAAACAAACTCATGCTTTACCTTTCCGTGAAAGCATTTCTATCTCAATTATCTTGTCTATGGAGGATGATAATAACACTGACAGGAACCTACTAAAGTCAAGCCTTGAAAAAGGCTGAAGTTATCTGGATTACAAAGATTCTGCCTAAAGCAAGTGAAAATAATACCACATTTTAAAATCATGTTGTTAGGCATTTTGTTCACTGGCCACATAAAAATCCTACAAGGAAAATATGGCAAATATATTCCCATTTTTTTCTGAAAATAGGGTCTGGGACAAATGGCTTCTCCTATGGCACTACTCATTGGCAGCGGCAGGAGTAGAATGAAGCCCCAACTCCAGATGCCCTCTGCCGCCCCCTGGGTTACCAGCCCTAACAGTCAGTAGGACCCTGGCAGGACAAATGTTCAAGAGCAAACTTGCAATCCTCATTTCCTGGCTCATTTGCTCCACAGATAATCAAAATCCTTCTCCGTATCGTGTTCTTAGTAAAATGTAACCTGATTAATGTTCACCATTACTGACTATTCACAAATAGTCAAATTAGAATACAGATATCCAAGCTCCTTCAAAGTTTATATTCAAAAGGCAAAGTAAAATTTAATAAAGATACACAGTGAATACTCTCTGTGCGACTGAAAAGGCAGAGACTGGAGTAATACAGCTACAAGGCGAAGGATGTCTTGGACTGCTGACACCACCACGAGATAGAAGTAGCAAAAGACATCCTCCCTTACAGCCTTTCGGCTTCCCTGGTGGCTCAGTTGGTAAAGAATCCGCCTGCAATGCGGGAGACCTGGGTTCGATCCCTGGGTTGGGAAGATTCCCCTGGAGAAGGGAAAGGCTACCCAGACTAGTATTCTGGCCTGGAGAATTCCATCGACTGTATAGTCCCTGGGGTCACAGAGTCTGGACATGACTGAGCAACTTTCACTTAAAGAGAGCATGCTCTGCTGACACCTCAACTTCGGATTTTGGCCTCCAGAGCTGTGAGAGGAAGCTAACATTTTACGCTAAGAAAAAAATTATTTCGTATCTACATACACACATACACAGAGACACACACACACTTAAGGACTGTTGGTGCAGGCAGAGAACATCACGTTTAAGATACTGTAAGCACAGAAAATTGCAGGACCAACCAAATGCTGGAATCTGGGTGGAATGAAAAAAAAAAAAAAACGCTTGCTTAAAACTGGAGTTTACAAACCAGAGGAGAAGGCGAGCAGAAGCATTAGAAAGACTCAGCGGTTTCTCTCTAAGAGGACCAGGTGGATGAGCGAATAACTGACCGAACACGCACATAAAGAACAAGCTGCAGGGCTAGAACTCCAGCTGGACACGTGGCGTGTGAAGAGCCCGCAGCACGCCTGGGTGGGGACACAGAGCAGGCTGCTGCAAATCAGACCCGGAGCTCGGGACAAGGAGGTGGGAGCTGGAGTCACACAAGGAAAGCAAGCAGCAGAAGGACCCCTTGCACATTGCCAACACCGAAGAGAAGGCTGGACGCAACAAGGAAGAGGGATTCTGCAACAGTGCACACCGCAAAAAAAAGAGGCCACGAAGCAGCTGGGACCCAGAGGCTGAAATAACATTTTCAAAAGGGTCACCTGAGGAAAACCAGGACTGCCAAGCAGTCAGTACAACCCTGCAAACGTCCCTTCTTATCATCTATGCTGACATGTTTTCAGGAGTACTCAACTTTCTCAAATCTTCCTCAAATGGTGTACCCCTTAAAAATTCACACCGATTATGTCTTAGTTGACAATTTTTACACTGGCCCTCAAACTTTCTGCAACCAACCTTTAAGACAATTGTAACCTTTTACTCCTTTGATCGTCCAGTGTCACATAAGAACTTGCTCACAGAAGGCACAAAGAGGTCTGATGCAAGTTCCAAAACCACACAATTTAAATTGTTTTCACAACTCACTTTAATCTGCTTCTCCTTGCTAATCCCTCCCCCACTACCACCACTCCTTTTGTATTTGTTTTGTTTGAGGCCATATCTTTCAAACATGTTAGGGAATAAGAAAATTAAATAAATGAAAAAGAAAAAAAAGTCTCACCGCAGCAAAGTAATCAATTTACATAGCTTCCATTCGAAAGGAGATACACTATACAATACTCATTTCACATATTACAAACACGCATCAGTTTGCTAAATTAAATCATCACTTTTCCTGTGTACTAAAGAGACAACTGAAGCTGGGGCTTTCATCTGGATAAACTACAGTATGTGTTTACACATGAGGGAATACTTTTGGCATGTCTTTCATAAACTAGCAAGCAGCATGGCTTTTTAGATTCGCGCAAGGAAATAAAGAAATTACACTACTGAGAAATGTGTCTGACTTTCAAATGAAAGGGGTCATTTTGTGTCTATCCACTTTTTCCCAGAATAAAGCCAAAGTTCAAGAGAGTACTATTCACGTAACAAATGTGTGTAAATTGTGCATTTCTTCCCAATATTTTCATACCACCCAACGCTGAGAATCACCCCAGGATATTTCCCCATGCTTCACAAAATATATTGCACCTGATAATCACCCAAATCAGATAAAACAACAATTTATAAAATGTCATGTTTGGGCATGTTAAAAATACCATTTGGAGAACTTTCTTGATGCTCCATGGCTAAGACTCTGCTCTCCCAACGCAGGGAGCCTGGGTTCAATCCCTGGTCAGGGAACGAGATTCCCACATGCCACAACTAAGAGTTCACAGGCCACGACCTAAGATCTGTATGCCACAACTGAGACCTGGCCCAGCCAAATAAACAAATACATATTTAGAAATACCATTAGGCATGGAGACTTTTACCATAAAATCTAAAAGCTGGAAGTCAAAAATCTATAATAATTAATATAAAATAATATACAAAGTGTTAACTATTAGTCTTATCCTAACCTTTCTTCCCACCATATTCCATGTAAAAATTACAAGTAGGTAAATTACTTTCACGGAGAAGACAATGGCACCCCACTCCAGTACCCTTGCCTGGAAAATCCCATGGACGGAGGAGCCTGGTGGGCTGCCGTCTAAGGGGGCGCATAGAGTTGGACACGACTGAAGCGACTTAGCAGCAGCAGCAGCAAATTACTTTCAAATGAAAAATTTTAAATCCTAGAAAAGTAGGGCTTATTTTTTTCTTCTATGCATACACTCTTCTGCAACAAAAGAAAAGGTTGGAAAAACTAACAGATTATCAGCTACTGTACATTACGCTGTATATGTGCTTAGTCGTTCAGCTGTGTCCAAGTCTTTGCAACATCACAGACCACAGCCCACCAGGCTCCTGTGTCCGGGTCTCCCGCGTTGCAGGCAGATTCCTGAGCCACCATGGATGCCCATATGGCACCTAGCTGCTGCTGCTGCTGCTAAGTCGCTTCAGTTGTGTCCGACTCTGTGTGACCCCATAGACAGCCCCCCACCAGGCTCTATTCTGCAATTCATTTTTTCTGAAACAAATCACTTCCATTACAGACTATTATGCATGTAGGTTTTGCTGCAACATTTTCTTCAGCATTATAACTAGATTCTTGATTATAAAATCAGAAAACTGCAGATATGAACAATGGCGCATTCTGATGAACCAAACATTCCACTTAGCTGGAATCCTAGAGAGGAGGTTCCACCATAACGGAAATATCCAAGCCAGTGTTTAAATGTGCCTGGCCAAAAACAAATCTGTTAAAATAACTACATTTCCATTATCTATCCTGTTATTATCCTACCCCAAGGACCATTAAAATTAACAAATTCAAGGAAGTCACTACACTTATATGAAACCCAGCCATTAAAAGTCAGAATACTAGCAGCTGCAAAAGCTGATGCACAGATTCCTTGAACTGGACAGCCAGGAGCTCAGCAACTGGTTTTCATTTTCATGATGAAAGTCAGCAAGAAGCAGGTAGCAAGTCCTCGGCTGATAAGGCCAGAGCCGCTGGGGATATGCTCCAAGGATGCTGAGATGCTGGGCAGAGGTTCAAGAGGCTGGAGGGAAAGGCAAGGCTGGCAGGCCTGCCAACTGAACCGGGTGGGCGGCAGGTGGGCCAACGGGGAGTCTGGCACCTGCGAAGAGGCTGGAATGAGTGGAAATTACCATCCAGACAAGACAACAGGGATGGCTGGGGCCAGAACAGGTGGTAACCACAGCTCTGGCAAGAAACAATACTCCGGAGAAAGATCCAAGACTAAATAACCCCCTTTTCTTCACCCTTCCTCATCTGTCCACAATAAACATTTCATTGATGCGTAACATTTACTGAATGTGGCCTAACAGCCTGAACACTTTAGTATTTCTCTTCATAAACCTAGAGAAGAGTTTTGCCACTCCATGCATACATTACTTGAATATGCTTGGCACCAAAGCAATACTGAATGTAAGCTTCATTATTTTTTCTTATAAAATCTGAGAAATGCTTCTTCAGCATCATCATGAACATGATCAAACTGGGCTCTAAGAAATGTTAGTAACTGAAAACATGTCTGTTGAAGCAGCTATTCAGTGATTTCAAAGTTCTGTGGTTACCTGAGTTTTCTGCATGCTCAGAACACCCTGACCATAATTGTCACGGGAGGCAATGTAAGAGGTGGCTACTGCCACGCCATCCTCTTCCAGTAGACAGGAAACAGGTTCTGTTCTCCCAGAAACCCACTACTTTCTAACAAGGCAGCTCCTCCATTACTACCTGCAGAAAAAGGAAATCCAGGACTTCCCTGGTGGTACAGTGGATAAGAGTCTGCCTCCCAATGCAGGGAACAAGGGTTTGAGCCCTGGTCTGGGAAGATTCCACATGCCATGGAGCAACTAAGCCCATGCCCCACAAATACTGAGCCCACACTCTAGAACCGGGAGTCAAAACTACTGAAGCCCAGGCGCCTAGAGCCTGTGTTCTGCAAGGAGAAGGCACCGCAAGGAGAAGCCAGTGAACGCGATGAACAGTAGCTTGGCTCAGGACAGCTAGAGAAAGGCCAAGTGCAGCAATCAAGACCCAACACAACCACAAATAAGGTGTCATTTTAAAAAGAGAAAGACAGTCAACAGAAATAAAGATACTGTTAGAGGACACCCATCAAGCTCATGTAGACAGTCAGAAGAGAGGCAGACGGAAGTTCTCAGCCAGCTGAATTTAATTCCACTTTAATGAACGCCCAGGCTCCCGTTTAAATGAACACAAATCGAACTGCTCTTACTTGTGTGGGGCTCTGAAGCAGAACCTTAAAGCACTTCATTCTTAATCTACTCATTCCTAAATTAATTACAGTTCATCTGAAAGATACAATTATTTCTGCTCATTTAACTCAGATTCTAATGAATGACTATAAGAACCAGACAAACGGTGGAAGTAATTACACATCCACATCTCTGACAAGGCTGCCCAGCTCAACAAGCAAAATAACGTCAGTGGACTAAGCAAGAGGGAAGGAGCTCTTGCAGGGCAAATGGGAATCTGCGCTGAGTCGTGGTAAACCAAACAAAATCTAGGTGCAAATTTAAATACCAAAAATAGCCTGCAACAATAGCAGTTCTCACTAAACGCTCAAGGATGACCAAGTAAACAGTGTAGTAACTACAGAAAGTCTTTTGAATTCCTTAAACTTGTCCCTTTTATTTAACTCCTTCCCTGTGCCACCCAACACTGGTAGCAAAGTGGACCCTGAACACACACAGAACAGAGACTGGCTTAAAGTGAAAAGCCGAGTGAAACACAGCAAATGGAAGGAAGGAGTCTCTCGGCCTCACCCTCCCCAAGATCTCTGAATGCAGCCTGTGCACTCAGGGTTGCTTTCACACTAAGCATCTACTTTATCCCCAGACCACAAGTGCACTGCAGCAGTGTGCTTCCAACTGAGGCTGTGGATACTGCAGGCAGACATCTCTGAGAAACTGTGTGTGTTTCCCAAATGAACTCACCTACAAAACAGACTCACAGACACAGAGAAACACAGTTGTGGTTGCCAAGCGGAAGGAGAGGCTGGGGGAGGGATGCAACAAGAGTTTGGGATTAGCAGATGCAAACTACTACACAGAGAAGGATGAACAACAAGCTTCCACTGTACAGAACAGGGAACTATTCAGCATCTTGTGATAAACCATAACAGAAAAGAACGTGAGAAAGAATGCGCATGAATGCATAACCGAGTCACTTTGCTACAGCAGAAAGTAACACAACATTGTAAACCAACTATACTTGACTAAATCTAAAACAAACAAGAAAAAGAGACTGTGTGCTTCCTCTTGCTAATGTCTTAATTAACTGCATATTCTGTATCAATTTATGAGCAACCAACTCCTACCATTCTACCATGCCCCTGTTTGTGCCATGGATCACTAGTGCCAGAACAACCACTTTAAGAACAGACGAATAAGGTTTACGAGTCAGAGAAGGCCATCAAAAAGACAAGTAGATTTTGAAAACCTGCGCTTTTTGAATCAGGAAAAGCGATAAGAAAACGAATCATCAACAATACATAAGATATTATCCGCAGTCTTTACAGAAGAGAAAATGTCATTTTGGCAAAATAACATCGTCCATTAGGTTGATTAAAGGTAGTTTTGTAAGTTTTGTATTGGATTCACAATATTATTTATATTTAATTTGCAAGCTGATCTGCCTTTAAGATGGCATTAATATGCCTAAGAATTAGTTTCATGAATATATTTAACTATCATAAAAAAAAATTATATTAGAGTCCACGAACTTTTTTTTTTCTTTAAAAGAAGCCCAGCCACACAAGGTTGAGAAACACTCTCCTCAAGGTAGAGGAAAAAACTGACCAATTCCACTTTAAGGTGATGAGAGAAGCATTACAATAGACAGTGATAAGAAGGGTGGGATGGCCAAGATGCTGCAGGGTAGATGGGAGGAAAGAATGTTGATAAGCTCTCCACACAATCAATTCTATTTAATAAGTACAATTCCATTTCAGCCTTTCCCCTCTTTTCCTCTCCTTTTCTTAGAGGGAGGGTCTGCCTATTGTTGGAAAGACTACGTTCTACTTAAAGATGGTTCTTTGAACTTAAAAGGTTTTATACAAGGTTTTGAATTCAAAAATTTTACATGAAGGGGAGATTATATTTTATATGAAGTAAAGGGGGAATTATATGAGAAAGACACTTTGAAATGTTTCTTTGGATATGAAATGTTTCTTTGGATATCATCTATAAAAGGAGAAAATTAATAAGCAAAACGAGCCTATGACTTCACAGCCTAAAATTTAAAACTGGCACCTGTTAAAGGAACAAAGTTCACAGACTAACATTTGATAAGAAGAGTAGAGACTGTGAGTCATATAGCATGAACTAAAACCCAATTCACCAGTATCATATATTCTCAAATACCACTCACCAAATGACTATATGGCATGTAACAAAATGAACAAACAGTCCTAGTGCTAAAATCTTTATAGCTGTTCCCTCCCCATAAGGAAAGGTAGGACCCAGAGGTTAAGTTACTTGTGAAGCATCACATAGCATTTGACAGCATCAGAACATAAACTCAGGTCTACATTAATCCCTGTATTAACTTGCTTACTGCCATCCATTTTCTCAGAGTGGATGTGAGAGTGAAATGCAGTTCAGTTCAGTTCAGTTGCTCAGTCATGTCCAACTCTTTGCGACCCCATGGACGGCAGCACGCCAGGCCTCCCTGTCCATCACCATCTCCCGGAGTCTGCTCAAACTCATGTCCATAGAGTCGGTGATGCCATCCAACCATCTCATCCTCTGTTGTCCCCTTCTCCTCCCGCCTTCAATCTTTCCAAGCACCAGAGCTTTTTCTAGTGAGTCAGTTCTTCGCATCAGGTGGCCAAAGTATTGGAGTTTCAGCTTCAGATCAGTCCTTCCAATGAATACTCAGGACTAATTTCCTTTAGGATTGACTGGTTTGATCTTCCTGCAGTCCAAGGGACTCTCAAGAGTCTTCTCCAACACCACAGTTCAAAAGCATCAATTCTTCAGTGCTCAGCTTTCTTTGTGGTCCAACTCTCACATCCATCTTAAAAATATGTTAAATACCTTATACATTTAAAATTCAAATCATCGAGTCAAGGACCTCATTTATAATGATCATTCAAAATTCGCTCCTAAAAAAATGCACACCCTGAACCCAAGCTGAAGGAGCACATGTGACTCTCACTGGAACAATAAAGCATGTGTTACCTAAGAGACCATGCCAAGACTTTCAGCAGAAAACTTATTAACTAGGTTGGAAATAATATAAGATGCTTAGAAATGCATGGATGATTGTCAGCTCAGGGAAGTTCTATTAAGAAACCATTCATTATAAATGACGGCAGAGTGCTACATAAAAATCTGAAGTGGATTAACGGATATACTTACTGAAACAACAGGTAGGGAGAATAGAAAGGCATAGTTTAAGGCTGGGGAAAACCGAAGGCTTCCTAAGGCAGAAAGGAAAAACAGAAGGGGCAGAACTGAAGAAAGGAGGGCTCCTTGGTGGATGTGGGATAGAATTAAGGCAGCTTCAAGTCCTTAGACACACTCCTGTCCTCCTGTGGGACCAGCTTCAGAGAGCAGGCATTTACCAGCTGCAGCCGAACCACAGAGCATCCTCCCCAAGGGACAGAGGTCGCCTGCTGGGAAAAAAAGAAGTGCCCTCACATGACTTCAAGGGTTTCTCGGCTCCAGATCTTTCCTGTTTGGCAGCTAATGTTGGAACTTCTTTTAATAAATGCTTTCTTTCCACTACAAGAAAAGTAATAACCAAATGTTAATGTAATGCACTGTCCTCACAAATCCTGGAAAGACAGATTGTGCATTTTAAGTGTAGAAGGTCAAGTTCATGAGGCAGTGTCTGTATGTTCAAGGAACTTAACACTCTGGAGATATCCTCACTTATAAATGGAAGAAAAAACCTACAAAGGAAGCACCTGATAGCTGCAAGGGTAGATTCAATCATAATACAGTTGATAAGATTACTAGTAGAATGATGTACATTTCAGAGGTTTTATCACAGCTATGGAAGTGTTTTCCACTTCTGAAGCACTGGAATTGATCTCTGGCAGAGCGAGGAGAAAATGTCACTTGTAGACCATCTGGCAGCTCGAGCAAGAATCAGTGCTCTGAGAGTGAGAAACTCTTTAAAGATGCATCATCTGCTCCAAGATGCAAAGAGGCTAGTCCAGAGGCCTCAAGTGGGCTTTGTAAATCAGATGGAAGCAGAGTTCACCTTTGTGTATACACAAGATGGACAGAACTGCAGATAAACGCGTGTATTTTTCACAAATCAGTAAATACTATTATTATCAGTAGTAGCGTCAAATTCAGAAATTAAGTGAATGTAGATACAGAACATATTTTCTTTACCCTGGCTAAGTTAACAAAAGTAATAAGTAAATGTTTTAGCAATTAGGATGGTTAAAATAGAAAGGATCTGGGAGCACGCTAATTTCAAGACATTTTGCTAAGGCTCATCTTTACCACGAATACATGCTTCTAAATAGAGATAAGATGCTAATATTGTCTTAGTTTCAGGCACACACCCACCTCCATAATGTTGTTAATGACATACACAATGATGTTTCCCCTACCTATATCCTGGGGTTGCCAGGTCACCCAACGGCCTCCCTTAACAAAAATACCTCACTCATCTAAGAGAGACCGGGATTTCCAGGGCTGCATTTCAGAGGCTTTCTATTAAAGAGCAAATAGGTCCTGAGAAAAGTAACCTATAAAGCCTTATCCTTTAGTCAGTCAATTCTCTATGAGAAGCTCTAGTGTTTCCTTTACTAAGACTCTCTGGGACCCCATGGAGGTAGCCTGCCTGTAGTCCTGTAGTCCTCTGTCCATGGGAATTTCCAGGCAAGAACACTGGAGTAGGTTGCCATTTCCTTCTCCAGGGGATCTTCCAGACCCAGGGACCGAATCAGAGTCTCCTGCATTGGAAGGCGATTCCTTTACCACTGAGCTACCTGGGAAGCCCAAGACTCTCTTTTGTGCTAGTAACTGAAAGTGAGGATTCAGAGAATGCAAGAAGCCCAGAAAATCTGAACGGGAGGTGTGTGGGAAAGGAAGTGGGAAAGGTTTCTAAATTGAGGCAGTCTTTACTTTCTATAGATCATCAGAAGTTCTGATTGGTCTTTAGCCACTAGGGACTCACCAACACCAGAGTTACAACGCAAACCGATAATTAAGAGGCACAAAAACCCTGGAAAGAGATAAAATCCACTGGTGCCATGCTCTCTCTCTTCACCTTACTAAATCGCAAAGCTACAAATCTATAAAGTGCCAATGCAATGATTTATTTCAATGATGAGTCACTGATGTATCTAAGAACTTAATCATCTTTTAATATCACTAAATAAGCTAGCTTCATTTTTATCCTTCAGATAAACTCTTGAATCCTTCCTCAAGGGCTTTTTTTCTTTTTTTAAGCGTTTAAACTAGGCAGAATAAAGTTACAAAAATGACCAACAGTCCCCAACACTGTTCCAGGGGCGTTATACAAAAAGATGCCTTTGAACAACGTTCCTCAGGATACACTCCGGGGTCCAGTAGAGACCGTTCCCTTCTCTGCAGCCTTGGAAGTAAATAAGTGAAGAACACCTCCGAACAAACTTTGTTGGCCACCAGCAGGGGAGCTCTTCAGCTTTTGTCCCCAAACCCATTCAAACAAAAGAAGCTCCGCTTCCTCCAACCCAGCCCTAAGACCCCCACCCCGCGGGGCTCCCCGTCCCCGCGCCCTGTCCGCCCGCGTCCGCCGGCCGCACTCACTCCTCAGAGCCCCGATGAGTAGGGAGCCGTCCTTAATGAGCTCCTTGATGAACTTGTTGGTTCGCTCCAGCTCAATCTCGTGACACTGCAGGCGCTCCCTGAAATCCGGGCTGTCCAAGTAGGAGTCGCTGAACTCCAGGGTCGGCAGCCCCATGGCAGCGGCACGGCCGCCGGCCGCCGGGGACGCGTCGGGGCCGGCGGTCAGGGCGGTCACAGCCGGCGAGCGCCGCCGGCCGCCGGGGCGCGCGATCGCGGGAAGCGAGGCGGGCCGCGCGGGCGAGCGCAGGGGGAGCGGGTCCCGCGCCTCCCGCGCCGGGCTCGGGGCTCAGGCTTCCTCGCCGGCGGGGAAGCGCGCGCACGCACGGGCTGCGGGTCCGCTCAGCTCGCCGTCCTCCGGGCGCATCGTCGCCGCGAGCGCGGAGGCGGCGGGGTCCCGGGCCGCGGGCGGCGCAGGGAGGCTCTCGGCCGGCGAGGAACGCGCTCGGGCAGCGCAGGAACGCTCGGGCGGCGCAGGAACGCTCCCGCGGCGCGCAGACGCTCCCGGCAGCTCCGCCCGCCGGCCCCCTCGACAGCGCTCTGCGCCGGGAGCCGCCAGCGCCCAGCCGCCGCTCCGGCCGGGCCGCCTAAACCCGCCCCCGCGCCGGACGCAGGCTCAGCGCGCCGGCCGCCGGGCCGGGATCCGAGACCCTCCTCCCGCCGCCGCGCCCCCGGCCCGCGCCGCCCCGCCCCCCGCCCGCCCCACCCGCTCTGCGCTCCCGGCTCCGCGCGCCGCCTGCTCCCGGGCGTCACTCCGGCTGCCGGGGGGCTCCGGGCTCCCGCTGGCCCCGCGGTAACACTCCGGGGTCCTCCAGTCCACAAAACGATCGCCCACTCCCGACCCGCCTCCCTGCCCGTCCTTCACCACCCGCTCCCTCGAATTGAACCAGCGTTAACTTTCCCTAAAGTTTAAAGCCAGGTTTGAAGATGCTCCTTTGGAGCGTTCGTTTAGATTTTACATCGCGAGTCTGCACTGCAAGGCATGTATATTCCAGGTTGAAAAGTTTTCCTCTCTTTCCCACCGTTCACTGCCTTGATCGTAAAGAGTCAAGTTTTTTCTTTTCTTTTTTTTAAATATTCTAAACGAAAAGCTACAGAGGCCCAAAGGCTGTTTTGTGGTTGTTCTTTTTCCTAGTTGCTGTGAGGGTGGGAGGATTTTAGGTCGTTTTTATTTTTCAAACAAGCACCTCGGCCTTCGGTGTTCCTCCTCTAGAAGAGGAACTGTTTGCATCGCAATACTGTATCTTTTATGGTCGCCTCACCTGGAGGGAATTGCCCTACAAGCATGGAGATTTTCAACTGTCGAAGTTGGCTGAAGTTCCAAATGAATAGTTAATTCGTACCAAGAGGCAGTTACCTCTCCTCTGGTACAGGCTCACCTAATAAATTTCTGTTCTCTGAAAACCTTGACAGCGAAAGAAACTACTGCTTTACTTCTAGTCCTGCCATCATCTATAGGATTTCTGAGAACTCAGTTATTTTTCTTAAGGATCTGCTTTTAATTTCTGTGTTTTCATTGCTTTGGCCATTTGAACCATCTGTTAAAAAAAAAAAAAAAAAAATCTACAGATCATGGGAAAAATTCCGTTAAAGTGCTTTACATTTTTCCCAATTAAGTTTCAGAATCTGTCAGGACTTTTAGTTTCATTTTTTTAAGTACACATGAACATTAAAAATAGCATGGAAACTAAACCAAGACTGATAAGATGATGTAAACAATGTATTTGATGGCTTTGATTTTAATTCTTCTGAGCCAAGGAAGTTGGACTTTAACTTTCCATGCATGTTTGCATCATTAGACGTCAAAATATTGGCAGAATGGCCAATCACGGTTAGAGTCATTTTAACGTTTTGTAGCTGACCTGTCAGTTGAATACTTCTCTTCTGGGAAGATGGGGTGGGGTGGAGGGCAACAATGTGATTTGTCAGTTAATGATGTGATACAAGCTGCAGTGGGGCTGGCTTTCTCCTGAGGTGATTTTTACATCTATTCATCGCACAGCCTGAAAGAAAAAATTAGTCAGGCCAAACAAATAGTTCCTTTTCAACTTTTGCCATGTTGCTGTTACAAGCAACTAAATCCAATGCCAACTGCTGAGATATGAAACAGGATAAAATATAATAATCTCTTCCTGTTTATCATTAAGTGAAATGAATTAATTTTTATGATTAATTCTTTAAAAATGCATCAACAGTCCTTGAAAAGTAACATTTCATAAGTTGGACGTCAATTTTCACCTTTTCTTTAAAACTTTTATATGTCAGGACAGATTTAATCTAGATTCTAAGATATACATCACCATTTACCCATTCATGTATGTAATCTCATGCTTTATGCCTACTGTATACATTATTAGGATCTGGGCAGAGAAGTGGTTTATAAAAGACACAGCAAACCATGGTGCCTGACCTTAAGCAGTTCTCAGAATAGAAAACATGAGTACCTATATGTCACCAGGCACAATATGCTGTGTTATGGAGCCTTACACAGACATTGGACCAATGATGCACTGATGCCATTGTTAACATGTTTTCACTCAAGCCCATCATCAGTTCATTTATATAGAGCTTGGATTTTTCCTCCTACCCTCCATCATTTAACCTCTAAAGTTTAGTGTGTTATAATGGACTTTTCCCCTGTAGGTGTTTTCAGAGTTACTCATGACTTATTCCTGTGATTCATACCTTAATTATACCTGCTAGTCAGGCTTTCTCATATGCCACATTAACCCAGACACTTGAGAGACACAAGAAATGGTTTTGCTTTGAGGTGGATTTACAGTCAGTTTTGAACTGACTGTAGTTGTTTTCATGTTTTATTTTCCCTACCATAATGATAAAAACAGATTCTTTCTTAACTTAAAAAACAAAAACAACAAAAAAAAAAAAGAGTGTCCATATCAGCAAGCTCTTTTTCATAGGAAATTTTAATGGACTGAAATGTAGCCTCTCCAAAACTTTCTACTTCATAGTATGTGGCCCTGTCAACTGCATGGTGAGTTTCACAAACCCTACTGGCTGACATACATGTTGGCATGGTTACTGGCTCAGAGAAATGTCTGTTTGCTTAATTCTGAAATGGGGTGTGTGGGCTTTGCTTGTCTGTTTATTTTAAAGAGCAAAATAATGAGGTGAGGATAGTAAACTGATATATATTTGTAAATCTACCTAAAACATTTGTCTTGACCTGTATTATGTCAGGCACTTAAGCCTGGTGCTTAATTTGTACTCAGTAAGTGAAACTGTTGGGTTATTATTAATTGTAATTAGTTTTGTAGATGTAGGCCTCCTAGACTAAGATATTCTGAGGCTAAATTCATGGTTTAGTAAGAGAGGACGAAATAGAAGGTGAATGCACCCAAGGAGACTAAATGCACCATTCAGCCCTTTCGATGGCGAGAATGCCATGCCATGTCCCTGTTTGCATTCACGTCTGGGTGTTATCTTTTCTCAAAGCATACTCCTTGAAAATGGGTTTATATCATGCTAGTTCAACTTTATATCAGGTCTAGAAAAACAACATTCACTCCAAATGCACAAAATGCATGATTCAATTTTTAACATTATTTTCTGTTGTGGTTTCATATATATATATATATATATATATATATATATATATATATATATATATACACACACATGTATATATACCCATATATATAAACATAAAATTTACCATTTTATTTACTTTAAGTGTACATTTCTGTGGCATTAAGTACATTCACATTGTTGTGCAACCATCACCAGCATCCATCTCCTAAACGTTTTCATCTTCTCCAGCTGAAATCTGTTATTCAACAACTTTCCATGCCCCACTTTCCCCAGCCCTTGGTCAACACCATTTTACTTTCTGTCTGTATGAATTTGACTTATAAGTACCTTATATAAGCAAAAATCACACAATATTTGTCTTTTGTGTCTGGCTTATTTCACTTAGATAATTTCACTATTAAATAGAGAAGCAAGGAAGACAAGACTCAGTTAGTGGGGCCATGGAAGCAGCAAGTCAAGACCACCAACGAGGAATAGCTGCAGATGGTAGAATTTGTCCCATGTAATAGCATGACTTCTAAAATTCCCGTCCAGAATTAAGATTTTATTATGATGACAGATTTCTGAAGAACAGGCTGAAGGAAAAGAACAGAATTCTAATATGAATTAACTGTTATCATGAGCCAACTACATTTACAAGGCAGAAGATACAGGGAGAGAGACAAAAAGAGAGACATGGGAGTAGGGGGAGAAATTGATTACTTTAGGGAAATTTTTTGGTTTGGGTTCTTTGTTTATTTGTGTTTTGGGGTCTTTTCCTATAGATTTCAATTTCCATTGAGTATTGCCCCCTTGTGGCAAACCATGATGTTTGCTGACAAAAATTGACAAAATCATACAAAGAGCAAAAGGGGACAAAAATGTCCTGTGCACCTCCATGTGTTGAGTTTGATAAGAAGAATGAATTTATATATTGCAGAGTGCTTACATGTGTCACCTGTTTAAACTTCTCCATGAGCCTCTGAGATAGGTATTGTCTAAGGACTGTTAGCCTCACTTTTGCCCTCCACTCTTCGAGGAAGAGGAACCAGAGATCAAATTGCCAACATCTACTGGATCACGGAAAAAGCAAGAGAATTCCAGAAAAACATCTACTTCTGCTTCAGTGACTATGCTAAAGCCTTTGACTGTGTGGATCACAACAAACTGGAAAATTCTTCAAGAGATGGGAATACCAAACCACCTTACCTGCATCGTGAGAAATCTGTATGCAGGTCAAGAAACAGAACAGCACATGAAGCAACAGACTGGTTCAATATTGGGAAAGTAGTACATCGACATGGTGTATATCGTCACCCTGCTTATTTAACTTCTATTCAGAGTATGTCATGTGAAATGCCAGGCTGGATGAAGCACAAGCTAGAATCAAGATTGCTGGGAGAAATATCAATAACCTCAGATATGCAGATGATACCACCCTTATGGCAGAAAGCAAAGAGGAACTAAAGAGCCTCTTGATGAAGGTGAAAAAGGAGAGTGAAAAAGCTGGCTTAAAACTCAACATTCAAAAATATAAGATCATCTGGTCCCATCACTTTATGGCAAATAGATGGGGGAAAAAATGGAAACAGTGACAGGCTTGATTTCTTGGTCTCCAAAATCACTACAGATGGTGACTGCAGCCATGAACTTAAAAGACACTTGTTCCTTGGAAGAAAAGTTATGACCAACCTAGACAGCATATTAAAAAGTGGAGACATTACTTTGCCAACAAAGGTCCATCTAGACAAAGCTATGGTTTTTCCAGTAGTCATGTATGGATTTGAGAGTTGAACCCTAAAGAAGGTTGAGTGCTAAAGAATTGATACTTTCAAACTTTGGTGTTGGAGAAGACTGTTGAGAGTCCCTTGGACTGCAAGGAGATCCAATCAGTCCATCTTAAAGGAAATCAATCCTGAATATTCATTGGAAGGACTGATGCTAAAGCTGAAGCTCCAATACTTGGGCCACCTGATGTGAAGAACTGACCAATGGAAAAGACCCTGATGCTGGGAGAGATGGAAGGCAGGAGGAGAAGGGGATGACAGAAGATGAGAGGGTTGGATGGCATTACCAGTTCAATGGACATAAGTTTGAGCAAGCTCTGGGAGATGGTGAAGGACAGGGAAGCCTACCATGTTACAGTCCGTGGGGGCGCAAAGAGTCGGACACGACTGAGCAACTAAACAACTTCCCCAGTGGCATATTGGACACCTTCTGATCTGGGGGGCTCAGTTTCCTCTATCATATCTTTTTGCCTTTTCATATTGTTCATGGGATTCTTGTGGCAAGAATAATGAAGTGGGTTGCCATTTCCTCCCCCAGTGGACTAGGTTTTGTCAGAACTCTTCATTATTACCCTTCCATCCTGGGTGGCCCTGCATGGCATGGCTCATAGCTTCATTGAGCTATGTAAGCCCCTTTGACCTGATAAGGCTTGATCCATGAAGTGTCAAAATTGGCAAAGGAGTATGACAAGGCTGTATAGTGTCACCCTGCTTATTTAACTTATATACAGAAATGCTGGGCTGGCTGAATCACAAGCTGGAATCAAGATTGCCAGGAGAAATATCAACAACCTCAGATATGCAGATGATGCACTCTAATGACAGAAAGTGAAAAGGAACTAAAGAGCCTCTTGATTAGGGTGAAAGAGGAGTGAAAAGTTTGGCTTAAAACTCAACACTCAAAAAATGAAGATCATGGCAACAAGTCCCATCACTTCATGGCAAGCGTGAGTGTGTGTGTGTGTGTGTGTGTGTGTGTGTGCACGGATGCTTAGTCACACAGTTGTGTCTGACTCTTTGTGATCCCATGGACTGTAGCCCACCAGACTCCTCTGTTCATGGGATTCTCCAAGAAAGAATACTAGAGTGGGTAGCTCATCGAAAATATAAAGGGAAAAAGTGGACCCAGTGACAGATTTTATTTTTTGGTCTCCAAAATCACTGCAGATGATGACTGCAGCCATGCTCTGGGAAAAAAGCTGTGACAAACTTAGATGGTGTTTTAAACAGTACAGACATCACTCTGTTGACAAAGGTCCATATAGTCAAAGCTATAGTTTTTTCAGCAGTTATGTGTGGATATCTTAAGAAGAGCTGAAGAATTGATGTGATGCTTTCAAATTGTGGTGCTGGAGTAGACTCTTGAGAGTCTTTTGGACTGCAAGGAGATCAAACCAGTCAATCCTGAGGGAAATCAACCCTGAATATTCATTGGAAGGACTGATGCCAAAGTTCCAATAGTTTGGCCACCTGATTTGAAGAGGTGACTCACTGGAAAAGACTCTGATGCTGGGAAAGATTGAAGACAAAATGAAAAGGAGGCAGCAGAGGATGAGCTGGTTGGATGACATCACTGACTCAATGGACAGGAATCTGAGCAAACTCCAGGAGATAGTGGAGGACAGAGAAGCCTGGCATGCTGCAATCCACAGGATTGAAGGGAGTCAGACACAACTTAGCAACCGAACAACAACAGCAAGCCTCATTTTTAATAGGTGGAGAAATCATGACTGAAAGTGGTGAAATAGCTAGAAGGTACTGGAATTGGAATTTCAACCCAGGGGCTATGCTTTAAAGAACCAAATGGCCTCAAAAGAAAGTTTTGGTATCAGTTATATGCCTGTCCTATCATAGATGCTGAGAATACAAGGGTAAGCATAAACTTACCTCATACCTGCTCTAGTGAATTATAGTAGAGACGTTAGTCACCTGGTTGCATAAAGGCCATAACATTGTTAGCAATGTTACTTAGGCAAAGTTACCTGTTCGGGTTTCTGTGTCCCCTCAATATAAAATCAGGGGTGATAGGGATTATTTTGAGCACTTGCAACAGGCTAGTCACCCTCCTAACCTCTTTGCATTCACTGTTTCACTCAGATTCCTTTGCATCCACTGCTTGACCTAAGTCCCTTTTGGCCCTGTACCGGAGACATCGCTGTGCCTCAGAGTTAAGATGGGGAATCTCCTCCACCCTTTCAAAAAGAATAGACTATGAGCAGAGTATTCTGACACTTCACCCATGTGTCCTGAGAGACTTACTGCTGCTTGGGGAGATATTTCCTTTGCTCCCACTGAAACCCCTCCAGAGGGGGTCTCTTTGGCTTCCACAGCAACCAGCAGACCCAGAGGAAGGCACACCGCAAGCTTTCCGCGAGCAGCTGCAGCAGTCCTGACCCACTCAGCCTACCACTCTCCACTGCACCTCTGGAGGTAAGAATTTGATAATGAAGATGAGGACACTCAGAAAAACCCACAAACAAGCCCACCCTCTGGGATAAGCAGCTCTCTGACTCGAAGACCACGCAACTGTGAACGTCTCTGTTACGATGCTTACGATACACGTTTGGATATGTAAATTGTATGTAGCTTTTTCCACACTGACATCCTCTGTTTTTGACTCTAAAGTCCATGTCTTCTCGCTTGTATCTCTTGCTCCTCACACACGAGCAGCCCGCAGAGAACGCCTAACTCATGTTGTGAATGCCGTACCATCTTCTAACGCTAGTGTCTTGACTTTTCGGGTAGAGGTGCCTGAGCAGATCTGTAGGGACATAGATGAAGGGTCCTCCCATTTCGCTCGGAGGTCTGCCTGGTCGTGGAAGGCAGCTGGAGCCCATCGTCCACGCTCCCGGGTCCCCCGTGTCCGCGCTGCCACCGCCGGGCCCAGCCGGCTCTAACAGGCCCGGGCGAACGCGGTGAAAAAGGCGATGAAGAAAACAAGCGCGGAAGGAGCTTAAGGAAACTAACTCAGATAATGAGTCCACACCCGCAGGGAGAAGTCATAACTCAATCAGAGTGAAGCATATTACCCAATGTGATAAGAAGGGTAATTGAAAAAGAACAGACCCACCCGCTCCATAGTTTGAGCATTTCAGATGGAAAAAAAGACCAAATCTGCAAGAGAATCTGCAACCTGTGATCCCAGTGGCAAGGAAGTTTATAAGAAAGTGTATACTATTATTCCTGAAAATGTACATTCACTTACATTCTGTCAGAGTGAACTGTATCTGATAATGGAATTAGACAATTTTACAAAATCATATATGTAATAATGCAAAGTTATTTTCAGAAGGGGTGAGTTCTTATTTTTACACGTCTTAATGAATTCTTTTTCCCCCTCCAGCTGCCAGTTTATAAATTTTTGTTGAGACAGACATGACTTACAGAGATTAGACTTTAGTTTACTAGATAAATAAAAGTCGTCTAACTGGTCTGGATTTCACTTAATGCTGCAGTACATTTTGCCTTCCTAATCCTTTCCTCTGTGATCTTTTGCAGAGTGCTGCAGAGATTTGTGAGGGTCTCTGAACTGTGTTACATTATGGTGTCAAGTACATCAACATTTACCATGTACTGAAAATCTCTTTAGTATGAGAGATAAATATCTGATGAATTATTTTAACTCTTCTAAACCTGCTTTTCCACTCAAATTTGTATTATAAAAATTTTCAAACATATAGAAGAGTCAAAAAAATAATACTATATTTATATACATATATAGTTCTGTTGAAGTGCTCAAACTATCTATCTATATATATATATATAATTAGGAGAGAGAAACAAATATCACAAAATGTGAACATTTTTTTGAATACAGGTAGAGAGCATGTAGATATCTATTATACATACAGCTATAATATATATAATCTATTTATAATATCTATATATAAAAACATTTTATTCATTATATATAACAGAAAGTAAAAAGTTATACTTCTTCATAATATATAGATACTATGGATAAATAGATTATATATATTGTAACTATATGTCTAATAGATACCTATTATGCTCTCTACCTATATTCAAAGAATGTTCACATTTTGCCATATTTGTTTCTCTCTCCTAATTTTACATATATATACATAGTTTGAGCACTTCAACCAACTATATATATAGATATATAGTGGTATTTTCTCAACTTTTCTGTATGTTTGAAAATTTTTATAATACAAATATAATAGATATCTATATATAAATAGATATAACAATATAATGTATACATACATTTTTCTCAAAGATTTAAAGTAAATATTAGATATCTTGACACATACATCACCAAAGAGAAGACATTCTCCAAACGACTAAAACTTAGATAAAATTAATATATTATTAAAAAATCATCAAATATCCCATTGTTCCATAAATATTCTCTATGGCTTAAAAAAAAAAAAAAAAAAAAAACAGGATCAAAACCAGTGTTCCAAACTGAGTCATAATCAATAGCCCATATAGCCACAAAATACTATTTTGGAGGACAGAAAACAAGCTCATCAATTATCATTCCACTAATTCACAATTTGAAATAACTGAGCCTAGATTATCTGAGGTTTCCCTTCTCACTGTCCAGAAGAAACTGTTTGCTAATCACTGGCTAATCAAATTAGTGGAATAAGACTGTGTTGAAGAGAACCATGTCAAAAAATCCCTAAGCCCCTGAATTTGTCACTGGGGGTTTCTGGGAGAGGACTGCCCCAGGGAAAGAGAATGCTACACAAAATACACTGTTTGTCATAGAGTGTGTGATCAGTAAATTTTTTTTGACTAAATTAATAAATGAAATAAAGTGGCGGACGGAAGACAAACTGAATCAAAATTGCATGAGAACTGGTTAGAAATACAAAATTTTCACCTCTGTCTATGAAATCAGAAACTCCTGGTGAGACCTAGCATCTGTATTTTAACAAAATCTCCAGGTAATATTGATGCTGGCTAGAATTTGAGCATCAATATCACCTGGAGGATTGATGCTGGCTAAAGCTTGAGAGGGAACCCAGGTGGTGCCCTGGTAAAGAATCGCCTGCTGATGCAGGAGACACAGGAGATGCAGATTCAATCCCTGGGTCAGGAAGGCTCCCTGGAGAATGAAATGGCAACCCACTCTAGTATTCTTGCCTGGGAAACTCCACGGACAGGGGAGCTTGGTGAGCTGCAGTCCATGGGGCCACAAAGAGTCAGACATGACTGAACACACGCACACAGAAATTTGAGAACAGCTGATCTGGGACTATTCCTGGTAGGCATAGGGAAGAGGAATCTTAGAAAACAGAGGGGAGGATGTAGCCTTAGGAGAAAAGATAAATGAAATGACAAGCAGATTCTTAAAGATGCACTCAGGGCCTTTACTGGCAGCTGACCACAAAGAAGCCAAGTCTCAGTGACATTGTTTCTGTCTAAAGATCTTGCTTTCACTCTCACTGTTGATGTGAGGTTTTGGTACACTTGCAGGTAGTTTTTATCTGCAGAGAAGTTGATCAGAGTGTGTTACTTCTTAATTTTAATAACTGACACTATTAAAATGATAGGGATACTTTGTTTTACTGCATTTATTACTTCTGGCAGATAACCCATTTTTTACAATTTGAAGGTTTGCGGCAACCCTGACTTGAGCAAGGCTATCAGAGCCACTGTTGTGATAGCATCTGCTCCCTCAGTTTCTCTATGTCACATTTTGATAATTCTCACAATACGTCAAGCCCTCCACGAGCAAAAGGATTACAACTCTCTGAAGGCTCAGATGATGGTTAACGTTTTTAGCAATACAGTAATTTTTCTTTAAAGTATATACATTGTTTTTGCCACAATGCTATTGCACACTTAATAGACTGTAGTATAGTATAAATATAATTTTTTATATGCACTGAGAAAAAATTTGTGTGACTTTCTTTTTTGTGATATTCACTTTATTGCAATGGTCTGAAATCGAACCTACAATATCTTCAAGGTATGCTTGTATGATTTTTTTTTTTTATTTCTATTACTCTTGGGATAAATTCTGAATTCCTTATCAAGGTCTAACTGACCCATATGATCAGATTCCTTTGTGTTTTTGCTTAGTTGTTAAGTCGTGTCAGACTTTACGACCCCATGGACTGTAGCCCGCCAGGCTCCTCTGTCCATGGGATTTCCCAGGCAAGAATATTGGAGTGGGTTGCCATTTCCTTCTCCATGTATGATTTATTTTTTAAAAATGTTTTAGTCATAGGCTTCTGAGTTCAAATTACAAATGGCATTATTCTACTTGTAAATATAGCAAATGTTGGCAATCATTCTTAAGGAAACTTTGAATAATGTTTGATTTCATTTACAAATGTAAACACCCTTCTAATTAACATCAGTTTAATGGACCAACATTTAAACATTTAATATTCATTTTTCCCTGTTTAGATCTTCAGTCTTCTGCCTAAACAAAATCTTTCTGAATCTGAACAGTTGTATAAATTTAGTACCATAACCTTAAAAACGGCCGATCACAAGTTCTCTTAAATATCCTAGTATTTTCATAAAATTTTTAAAATTTCAGTGTAACTTAACTTAATGAAGTTATTTTTAAAAAACAAATTCTCATAAACTTTACAAGTATATAAAATATCAAACTACATTTACCTGAAAATTTAATACTACAGTTTTCATTCTTTTAAATCTTTCTCAGTGTACCAAATTTTAAGTTGCCTTGGGATAAAATATGGCAACCCACTCCAGTATTCTTTCCTGGAAAATTCCACAGAGAGAGGAGCCTGGCAAGCTACAGTCCCTCTGCCGACTCACAGAGCCGGACACGACTGAGCAACTAAGCGCGCGAGCACACACACAGACACACACACAGACACACACAGAGACACACAGACACACTCTGAGGAGAAGCATGGAGACACCATGAGGAAGTGCTCTGGATGAGGGGTAGACGCAGCATTGTGAGCCAAGGGAACACTGCAGGTGTTTTAAGTTATTCCAAATAAGACGGACAGGGCCCCCCTCCAGGAGCTCACAGCCTACTGTGTGAAGAAGCCTCCCTAAGAACCATTGAGCACTGTTACATCTGCCATACCATCCAGCTGGGTTCCACTTGTTCTGGAGGAGAGGCCGAAAAGGCAAAGAAAAGAATGGGACTAGGCAGGAAAGACAGCCATAGTTGGCTGACAGGATGAGCCTCTTTTCCTGGTCCAGTCCCTTCCCTTGGGAGAAAATTTAGGTAAGACCGGGAAGGGACAACCTTCGTTTCCACAGTGACTCTCTGGATTAGGTGTAAGGGCAGTATCAGCGTGAAACAAGCATGTTGGCATCTTGTCTCGTAGGTGCTTTACTCAAAAAGTAGACAGATTGCTCAAGACCTGAATGACCTGACTTTTCTTTCATGCTAGAGATGAAGTCAGTGGAAGAGGGAACAAAAATATTGAAAGAGTGCATTTGACAAGGGTGGGAGAACTAAAAGGAGGAACTTCCAAGATATCTTTGCCCCTCAGGTGTACTCCAGGTGACTGAGAGTGACGGAACAGGAAAAGCAAAGAATGGGTGTGCATCTTTCTTAAAAGCCATGTGCACCTGTTGGTAAGATTTTGTTTCTTATAATAGCTTCTTTCTGCCTTTCTAGAGACTTTGTAGTGACTGATGTGAAGATAGCTAATGATGAACCTTCTCTATAGCAGGGAAAAGTGTTGCCTAACATTATTTTTTTTCCCCTCAAATAAGAAAAGAACTCACAGCTCTCTTTTAAGCCATTTCAGGACACTTTCAAAAATGTGAAAAACAACTGGTAGCTAAATCCTTTCTTTAAAAATGCATTTACTCTTGTTAACGTAGGAGTCAAGACCCTTAACTGTGACAATATGGAAAGAATCACAATTCTGTCCAAGAGTGTAGAACTAAAGTAGATTTTTCATAAACACTGAGAGTCCACTTTAATATGCAGATTATGTGACAGCAAGGCAATACTTTAAAATTCCACATCTTCTCCATAAGTTATTCCCTGATAATTCTGCTTGCAGTTGCTTTCACCCCTCCCAAACCTACATGTCCAGGCAGACTCTTTGTCACAGCTGCTCATGGGACATCGCTGTGGTGGATATTCTAAAGTTTCCTTGAACCCAGTATGTACACTTTGCTATGTTTAATCCTTTTTCCTAAACCTGCCCTTGGAATTGCTTTTCCTGCCTTAGTGGCTGAGAAAGCATTTTGACCTGCTATCAGTCACCAAGTCGCCTCCTTGCTATCTCTGGGGCCACCCCCCTCCCCCGCTTCAGCCCCAGCTTCTGTGCTAGGTCAGCCCTCCTTGCCGGGGCAATTAAAGTAAGCCCTTAGCTTGTCTCCATGGCTCCAGCCAGCCGTCCTCTAATCCATGATTGCAGCCCGAGTAATCTTCTGAAAAAAGCAAATCTCATCATTCTCTCCAGGGCTTAAAATCCTGCAGTGGCTGCTCATTGATTAACGGATAGAGTCCAAACTCCTTACTTGGCCACGCCAGGCCGACCTTATTGATTGCCATATCGTTTAACCCTGTAAACACATTTCAGTCAAGCTGGATTTTGTTACTTTTTAAATTTTATTTTTACTTTTGGCTGCGCTAGGTCTACATTGCTGCACACAGGCTTCCTCTTGTTGCGGGCGAGCGGGGGCCACTCTTCCTTGCAGGAGTGTCTGTGTTGTAGAGCACAGGCTCAGTAGCTGGGTGCACACATTTAGTTGCTCTGTGAATTTGGAATATTCCTGGACCGAGGATTGAACCTGTGTCCCCTGCATTGGCAGGAGGATTTCTTAACCAACGGACCACCAGGGGAGTCCCGTGGATTTCTTGAAATTCCACTCATGGACTAGCAAGAGAGACCCTCAGGAGATCAAGAGGTCCCTATGAGAAGTTTTCTATTTCATGTTTTAATTGTGATCATTATCTTCAAAAACAATATAAACACATTTTGAATCATCTAGAGTAGTGCTTTTCAAATTTTAATATGTCCAGGAATCACCTGGAGGTCTCATAAAGGGGCTGACTTTGATTCAGTAAGTCCTGTGTGGCCCGAGGCAGTTCTAATAAGCTCCCAGGTGATGCCAATGTTGCTACACTGTGGACCATATTTTGAGTAATAAGGGTCTAGAATGATCACTTTCTAATTGAGTACGACCACAAAATTGCCTTGTTGTTACTGATTAATGAATAAAGAAGAAAAGTAGATTTAATATTTTTAATGACATATTCGTTACAAATGAATACCAAGTGATGTCACAACTTGTATGAATAAAGATCTAACAATGGTTCTAGTTAAAAAGAAAGATGGAAGAACTGAATCATCATTTTATACAGAATAGTGTATAGGCATGTCAATCTCGAAAGAGTCACAGCAATTAAGACAACTCTGTCACAGTAAAACGTATTACTTCTACCATTTGATTGATATTTGGAATGATATTACTTTTGTATTTTTCTTTATAATCATATAATATCTATAAACATTAGAGTTTATACTTAGTCTTATGTCTAAACTTAAGAAAAAAACAATTTGACTTTAGGGTACAATAGGAATTTTATGAGTTCTACATATTATTCAAGTTTGAGAAACACTGGACTAAGCCAGGTCATGCCTCTTTGACTTTGTTCTTGCTGTCACCTCTGCCTGGAATCCCTCCTTAATCCCTTGCCAACCTTGCCACCCTTCCATGTCCATTTAACAACCAGCTGCTTTTCCTTATGGCTCTTTTTCAGAAACCTGTGGTCAGTGTCATATTACAGCTATGCCTTATTTTCATCTCTTTCACAAGCTCTCTAACATGCTGCTGCACATTTGGTTGCAAGTATTTGCTTATTTTGTTGACTGTCTCTTCTATCCCAAGAAAAAGGCCTTGTCTTTGTCTTCATATTTGTTCAATTCTTGGGATGTAACACTTGCTCAGTAAATGTTTTTGAATGCATGAATAGATACAAAACTTGGCTTGCTTCTGCTTGGAGAGAAAGAAAGAGTAATCAACATACCATGTGTTCACATTTGTGGGTGAAAAAATTAAAAGTGTAAAATAATTATAGTATTCTTTTACATGCAATTTGCTTTCCATGTGGTAATTCAAAGGCCTTGTTTCCTAGAGTGTCTGCTGATGAGTCTGTATTTTTACTAACTTTTCAGAGATCTGCTTGTTGAGGTTAAAGCCTAGAGAGTTTTAAAATAATGTTAAAAAAAAACACTGATTACATTTTGGTGATGTATCATCAGAACTAAAAATAGAATGGAAAGACTGAAAAATCTTCACTCAAACATCCAGCCAAAGAACAGTTAAACATTCATGGGTGAGCTGGAGCTGTGGCTGACTTTCAGCTTCCAGTTATGCAGGACAAATTTGGCAGCCCATAAAGACTCCTGACCCCAGCTTCCTCATGTTGTGGTTTTGCCATTCAGCTTTGGTTACCACCTTCACTGGAGTTGGAAGAGGGAATGAAGCCCAGTTTGCCTTTAAGAACAGGACAAAGCCTGACTTAGTTATTTATTTGATAGTGAAATCGATTTTCTGGCCTATATGCAAGAGGCCTACTTCCCAATAAGACCTCTAAATTAACCAGGATGATGTACAGTGTGGGATTGGGGTTAGGGTTGGGGTTGGAACGAAGAGCTAAAAACCACAAAATAAGTTCCAACCATTTCTGTCCTTAATGTAAAAAAAAAACATGGGGCTTCTCTGTGGCTCAGATGGTAAAGAATCTGACTTCACTGTGGGAGACCAGGTTTGATTCCTGGGTTGGGAAGATCCCCTGGAGAAGGGAATGGCTATCCACTCAAGTATTCTGGCCTGGAAAATTCCATGGACAGAGGAGCTCAGTGGGCTACAGTCCATGGGGTTGCAAAGAGCTGGACACTAATGAGCGACTAACAATTTCACTTTCAGTAGCGCTATGCAAACACCATTTGAGAGAATTGCTCTGATGGAACAAATTTGGGCTGGTGCAGCTCAGAACTAGGTTTTCACTCCTTCTGCATAACCATTGCCATGTCATTATCAGAACAACGTTCTTTTGATCCCAGAGCCGTGGAAACTTGTACAACTCAATGGTTTAGGAGTAATTAATTCATTTATGGCTTCAACTGGACATTTCTCTGCTTAGAATAAACACTCTCAGGGATTTCTCTTCTGACTCTTTCTGAGTTATTATTTTACTCTCTAGTAGTATCACAGTGTACTCCAAGCTCGTCAGAATTTCTTACCTCTTCCTGGAGTGTCCCTCCCCATCTGTGGTGGCTAATATTATGTCAACTTGACTTGGTTAACTGATGCTCAGATAGCTGGTAAAACATTACAGACAGGTGTATTTATGAGGGCATTTCCAAAAGAGATGAGTATTTGAACTGGTGAACAAAGATAAGCAGATGCCCCTTGCCAATGTGAGTGGACATCATCCAATCCACTGAGGGCCCTAAGGAAAAAGAAAAACCTCTTGGGGAAGGATGAATTGCTCTCTCCATTTGAGCTGGGGCATTCATCTTCTCCTGTCCTTGGACTTTGGTACTCCTGGCCCTTAAGTCTTCAGTCTCCATTGAAACTTACACCATTGCTCCTCTTTCCCTTCTCCTTCCTCTTCTCAGGGCTTTAGTCTCAGATTGAATTATACTACAGGCTCTCCTGATTTTCCAGCTTGCAGATGGCAGATTCTGGGACTTCTCAGTTTCTTAATCACATGAGCCACTTCTTATGATAAATCTCTATGTATATCTTATTGGTTTCCCTGAAGAGAACTAAAATATTGTCCAAGGAAAAATCTTTTTTTCAAAATCCTATCCAGGGTTTTTCCTTCAGAAAACTTCCCAACCATTCCCAGGGGGAATTACTCAACTTCTCCTCTGGACTAGTTTCACGTCTTTTATGAGGTTACTTAATATACAACATTCTATTAGTTGACTTGATCTAAACAGAGAAGGAATAGACAAACATAGGCATGTGGAAAAGAGCACTTGATTAGGAGTCAAAAGAAGTGGTATCAAGCCCTCCTCCTCTGTATGGCCAAGTAGAGAAATTTATCATTCTTGCATCTTATACGTTGAGTTTCCACAGTTGATTTTTCTTTTTGGGGGGAGAATATTAATCAGTTTGCAGGCCTACTCTCTCACCCCATTCCTGTCATATAGTGTGTGTTCAAATATTTATTAAATTGAGCTAAATTAGACTTGGCATTCTAGTTATTGCACCAACACTGTCATCTGTGTTTTACACACAGGAACTTGGTACAAAATCGCGGGCCCTTTTCCATTAGGTAAAGAGGAAAATTCTCAGAACAAAAACAGATTTGTCCCATTTATTTTGTGATGTGTCAGAAAATTGTTCAACCCACATGTCAGAACAGAAGGGCTATTTAACATCACTGTGCATTTTACTGTCTAGCATTATACTTATAACGGAACTGAGTGAGTCTTCTAGACTTTATTGTGCTTGATGTCTTTGCTTTACCTGTACACTACGTTCATTTCCAAACAGACTCCTATTCTGGGAATCCCATTTTTGAGACAGATATCTAAGCCACAATCTGCATTCTGAACATCTTAAGTGCCTACGCACTAACCACAACTGTTTGTTTATCCCCTATTACAACAGGGACAAATATAGTCACTAATTTTTGCCTTTTAAGGTAACAACCCAATTTAATACTTGGGAGAAGGAAGAGAGCCATCACAGTCATAGAAGAAACAAAAACACAAAATATCATAGCAATCTGTGTTCTTTGAACATTCACATTGAAGACTAAAACAATATTTATGCAATATTATTTAAGGGAACAGGAGCAATTCTATGATAGTCTATCTAAGTGATTGCTTTTGGGGGGGCAGCTTTTGAAACTTACATCATGTGGTAAGGTTCATCAGACCTCAGCCTGAATTTTCTTTATCCATATGCTATCACCAGAAATTCAGAGTGGTCTCCAGAAGGGAAAGTCCCCATCCCCTTTCCTGATTATTTTTGGTTATGGGATATGATTGTAGACCATGTAATGAGGATGTTCATATTTACCAAATGATCCCCACATGTTACAGTCCTGACTATACTTCTCTGACACCAATTTCTAGTCATGATAATTTGGGGGGCTGTCATCCTTGAACAGTAATGTCTGCACACATCTTTATACTTTGTATGCTTTATCTCAGTTAATCCTTTATATTAGTCTCAACTCCTTCAGTTACAAGGGATAAGAACCATTTTGAACCAGTAAAGGATTAAAGGGAGATCTTTTTGGAGAGCAAGGACTCACCTGAAAACCTCAGGGGGTAGTTCTGACTTTAAACCTGGCAGGACTAAGGTGTCTAACCCAGGTCAGGTTTTCTCTCTGCTAACTCAAAGTCACCTAACTGTAGCTTCACATATTTGTGTTTGTTACCCCAGAGGATAGAGTCTCTTTGTGCCTTCATAGAGCAAATCTCAAAGAAGGACTCCAACTGGCCCTTTGTAGGTCATGTGCCCTGCTCTGGGACCAATCACAGTGGAGAGAAGGTTGAGCTATTCTGACTGGCCAGATTGTTGTCACTTGTTAAACTTATGATCTGGAGATTGGTGGGACTCTGGGAATTAACAACTATATGGGGTAGAGAGTTTCAGTTCCCTGAGGGAAAAAGGGTTGCTGGGAATTGGAGGATAGATATCAACTCTGTTATCATGAATAATATGAGAGGTATTGTTTTTTCTATTTTAGAACCTCAGAGAGATTGATTTCCTAAAATTCATGCAGCTGGTAAGTAGCTAAAGTAAATCTTCTAATCTATCACATTCCTTTTCAGTTCAGTTCAGTTCAGTCACTCAGTTGTGCCCGAATCTTTGAGACCCCATGGACTGCAGCACACCAGGCTTCCTTGTCAATCACCAACTTTTAAAACTTGCTCAAACTCATGTCAATAGAGTTGGTGATGCCATTCAACCATCTTATCCTGTCATCCCCTTCTCCTCCTGTCTTCAATCTTCCTCAGCATCAGGGTCTTTTCCAAGGAGTCAGTTCTTTGCATCAGGTGGCCAAAGTATTGGAGTTTCAGCTTCAGCGTCGGTTCTTCCAGTGAATGTTCAGAACTGATTTCCTTCAGGATTGACTGGTTTGATCTCCTTGCAATCCAAGGGACTCTCAAGAGTCTTCTCCAACACCACAGTTCAAAAGTATCAAGTCTTCAGTTCAGTTCAGTCACTCAGTTGTGTCTGAATCTTTGCGACCCCATGAACTGCAGCACACCAGGCCTTCCTGTCCATCACCAATTCCTGGAGCTTGCTCAAACTCATGTCTATCGAGTCGGTGATGCCAGCCAGCCATCTTATCCTCTGTCATCCCCTTCTCCTCCTGCCCCCAATCCCTCCCAGCATCAGGGTCTTATCAAATGAGTCAGCTCTTCCCATCAGGTGGCCAAAGTATTGGAGTTTCAGCTTCAGCATCAGTCCTTCCAGTGAACACCCAGGACTGATCTCCTTCAGGATGGGCTGGTTGGATCTCCTTGCAGTCCAAGGGACTCTCAAGAGTCTTCTCCAACACCACAGTTCAAAAGTATCAATTTTTTGGCACTCAGCTTTCTTTATAGTCCAACTCTCATATCCATACATGACCACTGGAAAAACCATAGCCTTGACTAGATGGACCTTTGTTGGCAAAGTAATGTCTCTGCTTTTTAATATGCTGTCTAGGTTGATCATAACTTTCCTTCCAAGGAGTAAGCGTCTTCTAATTTCATGGCTGCAATCACCATCTGCAGTGATTTTGGAGCCCAGAAAAATAAAGTCAGCCACTGTTTCCACTGTTTCCCCATCTATTTGCCATGAAGTGATGGGACCAGATTCCATGATCTTAGTTTTCTGAATGTTGAGCTTTAAGCCAACTTTTTCACTCTCCTCTTTCACTTTTATCAAGAGGCTCTTTAGTTCTTCCTCCCTTTCTGCCATAAAGGTGGTGTCATCTGCATATCTAAGGTTATTGATATTTCTCCCAGCAATCTTGATTCCAGCTTGTGCTTCCTCCAGCCCAGCGTTTTTTATGATGTACTCTGCATATAAATTAAATAAGCAGGGTGACAATATACAGCCTTGACGTACTCTTTTTCCTATTTGGAACCCGTCTGTTGTTCCATGTCCAGTTCTAACTGTTGCTTCCTGACCTGCATACAGGTTTCTCAAGAGGCAGGTCAGGTGGTCTGGTATGCCTATCTCTTTCAGAGTCTTCAGTATTCATCAAGTCTTCAGCATTCAGCTTTCTTTATAGTCCACCTCTCAAATCCATACATGTCTTCTGGAAAAACCATAGATTTGGCCAGACAGACCTTTGTCGGCAAAGTAACGTCTCTGCTTTTTAATATGCTGTCTAGGTTGGTCATAGCTTTTCTTCCAAGGAGCAAGGATCTTTTAACTTCATGGCTGCAGTCACATGCAGTCACTTCACAGCTGCAGTGATTTTGGAGCCCAAGAAATCAAGTGTGTCACTGTTTCCATTGTTTCCCCATCTATTTTTCATGAAGTGATGGGACCAGATGCCATGATCTTTGTTTTTTGAATGTTGAGTTTTAAGCCAGCTTTTTCACTTTCCTTTTTTACTTTCATCAAGAGGCTCTTTAGTTCTTCTTTGCTTTCTGCCATAAGGGTGGTGTCATCTGCATATCAGATGTTATTTATATTTCTCTCATCAATCCTGATTACAACTTGTGCTTCATCCAGCCCAGCATTTCACATGATGTACTCTGCACATAAGTTAAATAAGCAAGGTGGTGATATGCAACCTTGACATACTTCTTTCTCAATTTGGAACCAGTCTGGTGTTCCATGTCCAGTTCTAACTGTTGCTTCTTGACCTGCATACAGATTTCTCAGGAGGCAGATAAGGTGGTCTGGTATTCCCATCTCCTGAAGAATTTTCTACAGTTTGTTTTGATCCACATAGTCAAAGGCTTTGGCATAGTCAATAAAGCAGAAGCAGATGTTTTTCTGGCGCTTTCTTGCTTTTTTGATGATACAATGGATGTTGGCAATTTGATCTCTGGTTCCTCTGCCTTTTCTAAATCCAGCTTGAAGATCCCCTGGAGAGGGAAATGGAAACCCACTCCAGTATTCTTGCCTGGAGAATCCCATGGACGGAGGAGCCTGGTAGGCTACAGTCCATGGGGTCGCAAAGAATCAGACACGACTGAGCGACTTTATTTCACTCACTTCCTCTGCCTTTTCTAAATCCAGCTTGAACATCAGGAATTTCTCGGTTCACACACTGTTAAAACCTAGCTTGGAGAATTTTGAGCATTACTTTGCTAGCGTGTGAGATGAGCGCAATTGTGTGGTAGTTTGAACATTCTTTGGCATTGCCTTTCTTTGGGATTGGAATGAAAACTGACCTTTTCCTGTCCTGTGGCCACTGCTGAGTTTTCCAAATTTGCTGGCATGTTGAGTGCAGCACTTTCACAGCATCATCTTTCAGGATTTGAAATAGCTCAACTGAAATTCTATCACCTCCACTAGCTTTGTTTGTAGTGATGCTTCCTAAGGCTCATGTGACTTTGCATTCCAGGGTGTCTGGCTCTAGGTGAGTGATCACACCATGGTAGTTATCTGGGTCATGAAGTTTTTTTTTGTATAGTTCTGTATATTCTTGCCACTTCATCTTAATATCTTCTGCTTCTGGTAAGCTTTGTAAAATAGAAATACAAAAATGTACAAACTTTTGCTATAACTCTTTTTTCCTCATTGGAAGTAACAATCTGAAAAATAATTATAATTCAAAGTTTTACTGTTGGTATCATTTAAAAATAAATTTGAAAAACACCACTACCAGGAAAAAAAAAAAAAAAACCTTTAAAATTCAGTATAATGTGCTTTTAAAAATACAGTTGCATTGATCCCGTTTTCCCATATATATTCCTATGGGATATCTAGGTGATGTGGCAGAAAGAGTTGAGTCAAAGTGACACAGGGGAAAGGGCAGAACCAGGTAAAGAAAGTAGCCTTTCTGTTAAGTGGTAGCTTCATACAGGTCTGATGACAAAGGAAACCCAGGTTCAGGAGAACAAAGGCAGTAATAGAGGTCATAGTAATAGGACTTCCCTGGTGGTTCAGATGATAAAGAATCTGCCTGCAATGTGGGAGATGTGGGTTCCATCCCTGGGTTGGGAAGATCCCCTGGAGAAGGAACAGCAGCCCACACCAATATTCTTGCCTAGAGAATTCCCTGGACAGAGGAGCCTGGCCAGCTACAGTTCATGAGGTCGCAGAGAGTGAGACACAACTGAACAACACACACACACACACACACACACACACACACACACACACGATCAAGCTGTCTGGTCAAAAAGCTAAGTGTATACACCTGACATATTTTGTCTGCTCATGGAGATGAAAAAGGAACCCAGTGGATTGTTCTCCCTTAAATCCTAGAATTTCTAAATCCTAATTATGAAGACACGTTTTCAAATTTAGCAATTGATTACTGTATAATTTCATCATAAGTTCTCTTGCTTTATAGAGTTTCCTAACAAGTAACAGATGCCATGATCTTAGTTTTCTGAATGTTGAACTTTAAGCCAACTTTTTCACTTTCCTCTTTCAACTTTCATCAAGAGGCTTTTTACTTCCTCTTCACTTTCTGTCATAAGGGTGGTGTCATCTGCATATCTGAGGTTATTGACATTTCTCCCAGCAATCTTGATTCCAGCTTGTGCTTCTTCCAGCCCATCTGGTCCCATGGCATCTGGCATCTGGTCCCATCACTTCATGGCAAATAGATGGGGAAACAGTGGAAACAGTGTCAGACTTTATTTTTCTGGGCTCCAAAATCACTGTAGATGGTGATTGCAGCCATGAAATTAAAAGACGCTTACTCCTTGGAAGGAAAGTTATGACCAACCTAGACAGCATATTAAAAAGCAGAGACATTACTTTGCCAACAAAGGTCCATCTAGTCAAGGCTATGGTTTTTCCAGTGGTCATGTATGGATGTGAGAGTTGGACTATAAAGAAAGCTGAGTGCTGAATAATTGATGCTTTTGAACTGTGGTGTTGGAGAAGACTCTTGAGAGTCCCTTGGACTGCAAGGAGATCCAACCAGTCCATCCTGAAGGAGATCAGTCCTGGGTGTTCACTGGAAGGACTGATGCTGAAGCTGAAACTCCAATACTTTGGCCACCTGATGGGAAGAGCTGACTCATTTGAAAGACCCTGATGCTGGGAGGGATTGGGGGCAGGAGGAGAAGGGGATGACAGAGGATAAGATGGCTGGCTGGCATCACCGACTCGATAGACATGAGTTTGAGCAAGTTCCAGGTGTTGGTGATGGACAGGGAGGCCTGGCATGCTGCAGTTCATGGGGTCACAAAGAGTCGGACACGACTGAGCAACTGAACTGAACTGAACTGAACTGTGGAAGTAACAGAATCATCAAAATAGCCCCTCAAGAAATTAGGAAGTTAAAAATAAAAACTACAAAATCATTGATAGAAGTTTTGTGAAGAAAATAATTGACAAGAACACTAGTATTATATTGGACTGAGGAGGAAAAAAAGTACAACTTTCTGCCATGGGCTTACAATGTTGATTGTAAAGAAAAATATGTTAGATTTTATGTGAAACCTTATTAAATAAGATAACCAAGATAAATTGTTAAGTATATGGTTTTAGGGAACCAAATTCCTGTATTATATATCTTGAGGTCTGACCAAGAAAAAAATGACCATAACTTAGAAATATTCTGTAAGCAATAAAAAATTTTAACCACATAATTAAGAGGCTTCTCAAAAATAGCCTAGTACTTAAAATAGCCTTGTGGATTTTTACTGAGAAGATGGGACAATATTTTTGGTGTTTAAAAAAAAAAACAGGCACTGGAGAATTAAAAAATGCTACACGTGTTTAAAATAAGCACTGTTTTCAAAATCATTTGGGGGGGATACACTGACCTCATGTTGTCTGTGGAGATTGGACAATGTCTGCAAATTTATATGCAACAACAAATAACAGATGTGTTAGTTTCAATATTTTTAAATATTTCCAAAATCTCCATGAATATAACTTATCTTTAAATAAGGAGTGGACATTTGATACTGATCTTGGTTATTTTATCTTTTATCACTTTTTCAAAATTATTTCCGAAATACCATACATTTTAGTAGCTAGTGGCAGCCTACACCAACTCTTCTTGTGTAAATCAGATGAGTTTTTGTTTTCAAGTGCAGCAGGAGAGAAAAAAACACAGTGACAGAGGTTTTTTAAAAGAGTTGATCCTCCCACTCTCATCCTTGGATTCTTATCTGCGCTCTGGTACAGCCAGAAAGTTCTTTGATGCTGCCCATTCAGGCAACTGGGTAGTGGCTGACCGATGCACCCAGCAAGTGGCTCAGCTGGAAGGGCCCAAGGGAAAAGCATTGACAGAGGATCAATATGTTCACCTACTGTTCAATGCTTCCTTCTCTGATGAACTTTCACCTCACCAATTTTCAGGTAGGAACAAAGATTCCCGATCCCTTATGGAACACAGTGTTGGCTATTATTTGTTTAAACCTCTATGGACTAACAAAAACTAAACTCTCATATGCTTCTTGGTATTTTATCTTTTTGAAAATAGTGGAGTTTCTCTATTTCCTAAGTGATGCAGGGACAAAAGCTTATGTGTGATGAGGATTTTTTTTGAGGGACTAAGAAATAGTGTGGCAGGTATACCCTCGCTATTCAATCTATAAACCATCTCAGAGCTACACTGAGACAGTTGCATTTGGTTTAACAAAACTGGAAAAACTTTCAAGCTTCAGCTCATAAACAAACCTGATGACACTGTCATTTGTTTCCAACTTGGAAACTCAGATGACTTAAACTAAAACTTAGAGTGACTCTGACTCTAGCAGTAGAAGTAGCTATTTTAAGAACAAGAGCCTACTAGTTTTTTCTTTATTATTATTGCAGCATAATTGCTTTACAATGTTGTGTTTGTGTCTGCTCTACAAGGAAGTGAATCATCTGCAGGTATACACATATCGCCTTCCTCTCGGACCTCCCCGCATCCCACTCACCTAGGTCATTACTGAATACCGAGCTGAGCTCCCTGTGCTATATGGCAGGTTCCCAGTAACTATCTACTTTACACAAGGGGCAAGAGGGACGAATTGCGAGCCTAGTAGTTTTTGCCTAGGAAACATATACTTTTGGCTATCAACTAGATCCTACAACAGTTTCAAATTCGTTTCCTCATTGTCTTGTTTGGTAAGTAGGTCTTGCCTCAATTATGATTCTGTAGCCTTTGTCCTAGATTCACTTAAAGACTCAGTCAGTCAGTCAGTTCAGTCGCTCAGCTGTGTCCAACTCTTTGGGAACCCATGGACTGCAGCACGCCAGGTTTCCCTGTCCAAAACCTACTCCCAAATCTTGCTCAAATTCATGTCCATAGAGTTGGTGATGCAGTCCAACCATCTCATCCTCTGTTGTCCCCTTCTCCACCTGCCTTCAATTGTTCCCAGCATCAGGGTCTTTTCCAATGAGTCACATCTTTGCATCAGGTGGCCAAAGTATTGGAGTTTCAGCTTCAGCATCAGTCTCTCCATTTCAGAACTGATTTCCTTTAGGACTGACTGGTTTGATCTCCTTGCAGTCCAGGGGACTCTCAAGAGTCTTCTTCAACACCACAGTTCAAATGCATCAATTCTTTGGCATTCAACTTTCTTTACAGTCTAACTCTCACATCCATACATGACTACTGGAAAAACCATAACTCTGACTAGATGGACCTTTGTTGGCAAAGTAATGTCTCTGCTTTTTAATATGCTGTCTAGGTTAGTCATAGCTTTTCTTCCAATGAGCAAGCATCTTTTAATTTCATGGCTGCAGTCATGACCATCTGCAGTGATTTTGGAGCCCAAGATATTAAAGGTTGTCACTGTTTCCATTGTTTCCCCAACTATTTGCCATGAAGTGATGGGACCATATGCCATGATCTTAGCTTTGTGAATATTGAGGTTTTTTTGTTTTCTTAATTTATCTTTTTATTGAAGGATAATTGCTTTACAGAATTTTGTTGTTTTCTGTCAAACCTCAACATGAATCAGCCATAGGTATACATATATCCCCTCCCTTTTAAACCTCCCTCCCATCTCCCTCCCCACCCCACCCCTCTAGGTTGATACAGAGCCCCTGTTTTAATTTCCTGAGCCATACAGAAAGTTTCCGGTGGCTATCTACTTTACATATGGTAATGTTAAGTTTTCATGTTACTCTTTCCATACATCTCATCCTCTCCTCCCTTCTCCCCATGTCCATAAGTCTATTCTCTATGTCTGTTTCTCCATTGCTGCCCTTAAATAAGTTCTTTAGTACCATTCTTCTAGATTCTGCATATAGGCATTAGAATATGATATTTATCGTTCTCTTTCTGACTCACTTCACTCTCTTTAATAGGCTCTAGGTTCATCCACCTCATCAAAACTGACTCAAATGTGTTCCTTTTTATGACTGAGTAATATTCCATTGTGGATATGTACAAAAACTTCTTTATCCGTTCATCTGTCGATGGACATCTAGGTTGCTTCCATGTTCTAGCTATTGTAAGTAGTGCTGCAATGGACATTGGGATACATGTGTATTTTTCGATTTTAGTTTTCTCAGGGTATATGCCTAGGAGTGGGATTGCTGGGTCATATGGTGGCTTTATTCCTAGTTTTTTAAGGAATCTCCATACCATCTTCCATAGTGGCTGTATCAATTTACATTCCCACCAAAAGTACAAGAGCATTCCCTTTTCTCCACACCCTCTCCAGCATTTATTGTTTGTAGACATTTTGATGATTGCCATTCTGACCAGTGTGAGGTGATATCTCATTGTAATTTTGATTTGCATTTCTCTAATAATGAGCAGTGTTGAGCATCTTTTCATGTGCTTGTTAGCCATCTGTATGTCTTCTTTGGAGAAAAGTTTGTTTAGTTCTTTTTCAAACTTTCTGATTCTGTTTTTTGCTTTTCTGGCATTGAGTTGTATGAGCTGCTTGTATATTTTGGAAATTAATCCTTTGTCAGTTGTTTCATTTGCTATTATTTTCTGGCATTCTGAGGGTTGTCTTTTCACCTTGCTTGTATTTTCTTTCGCTGTGCAAAAGCTTTTAAGTTTAATCAGGTCCCGCTTGTTTACTTTTGTTTTTATTTCTGTTATTCTAAGAGCTGGGTCATAGAGAATCTTGCTTCAATTCATGTCACCGAGGGTTCTGCCTATGTATTCCTCTAAGAGTTTTATAGTTTCTGGTCTTACATTTAGGTCTTTAATCCATTTTGAGTTTATCTTTATGTATGGTGTTAGGAATTGTGCTAATTACATTCTTTTATATGTAGCTATCCAGTTTTCTCAGCACAATTTATTGAAGAGGCTATTCTTTGTCCCATTGTATATTCTTGCCTCCTTTGTCAAAAATAAGATACACATAGGTGCATGGGTTTATTTCTGGGGTTTCTCTCTTGTTCCATTGGTCTATATTTCTGTTTTTGTGCCAGTACCATACTGTCTTGATGACTGTAGCTTTGTAGTATAATCTGAAGTCAGGAAGGCTAATTCCTCCAGCTCCATTCTTCTTTCTCAAAGACTTCTTTGGCTTTTCGGGGTCTTTTGTATTTCCATATGAATTGTGAAATATTTTGTTCTAGTTCTGTGAAAAATGTCATTAGTAATTTGATAGGGTTTGCATTGAATCTGTAGATGCATTTGGTAGTATAGCCACTTTCACAATACTGATTCTTCCTATCCAGGAATATGGAATATCTCTCCATCTGTTTATGTTGTCTTTGATTTCTTTCATCAGTGTCATATAATTTTCTGTGTACAGTTATTTTGTCTCCTTAGGTAAGTTTATTATTAGATATTTAATTCTTTTTGTTGCAGTGGCAAATGGGATTGATTCCTTAATTTCTTTTTCTGATTTTTCAGTGTTAGTATATAGAAACGCAAGTGGTTTCTGTGTATTGATTTTGTATCCTGCAACTTTCTTAAATTCGCTGATTAGCTCTAGTAATTTTCTTATACTATCTTTAGGGTTTTCTATTTACAGTATCATGTCATCTCCAAACAGTGAGAGCTTTACTTCTTCTTTTCCAACCTGGATTCCTTTTATTTCTTTTTCTTCTCTGATTGCTATAGCTAGGACTTCCAGAACTATGTTGAATAATAGTGGTTAAAGTGGACACCCTATCTTGTTCCTGATCTTAGGGGAGCACTTTCAGTTTTTCACCATTGAGAATAATGTTTGCTATAGGCTTATCATATATGGCATTTACTATGTTGAGGTAGGTTCCTTCTATGCTCATTTTTTGAAGAGTTTGAATCATACATAGGTGCTGAATTTTGTCAAAGGCTCTTTCTGCATCTATTGAGACTATTGAATGGTATTTATCTTTCAATTTGTTAATATGGTGGATCACATTGATTGATTTGTGTATATTGAAGACTCCTTGAATCCCTGGAGCAAACCCAACTTGATCATGGTGTATGAGCTTTTTGATGTGCTGCTGAATTCTGTTTACTAAAATTTTGTTGAGGACTTTTGCATCTATGTTCATCAGTGATATTGGACTATAGTTTTCTTTTTTTCTGTTGTCTTTGTCTGGTTTTGGTATCAGGATGATGGTGGCCCCGTTGAATGAGTTTGTAAGTGTTCCTTCCTCTCCCATTTTTTAAAGAGTTTTAGAAGAATAGGTATTAGCTCTTCTCTAAATGTTTGTTAGAATTCTCCTGTTGAAGTCATCTGGTTCTGGGCTTTTGTTTTTTGAGAGATTTTTGATCACAGCTTCAATTTCAGTGCTTGTAATTGAGTTGTTCATAATTTCTATTTCTTCCTGGTTCCGTCTTGGAAGATTGAACTTTTCTAAGAATCTGTCCATTTCTTGCAGGTTATCCATTTTATTGCCATATAGTTGTTCATAATAGTCTCTTATAATCCTTTGTATTTCTGCGTTGTCTGTTGTAACCTCTCCTTTTTCATTTCTAATTTTGTTGATTTGATTCTTCTCTCTTCTTTTCTTGATGCGTCTGGCTAAAGATTTGTCAATTTTGTTTATCTTCTTAAGGAATCAGCTTTCAGTTTTATTAATCTTTACACTTGTTTCCTTCATTTCTTTTTCTTTTATTTCTGCTCAGATATTTATGACTTCTTTCCTTCTACTCATTTTGGGTTATTTTTGTTCTGCTTTTTCCAGTTGTTTTAGGTGTAAAGTTAGGTTGTCTATTCGATGCTTTTCTTGTTTCTTGTGGTAGGATTGTATTGCTATAAACTTCCCTCTTAAAACTGTTTTTGCTGCATCCCATAGGTTTGAGTTGTCATGTTTTCATTGTCATTTGTTTCTAGAAATTTTTTGATTTCCTTTTTGATTTCTTCAGTAAGCTGTTGGTCATTTAGAAGCATGTTGTTTAATCTCCATGTGTTTGTGTTTCTTAGTTTTTTCCTTTTAATTGATATCTAGCCTCATAGTGTTGTGCAGAGATGATGCTTGATATGATTTCAGTTTTCTTAAATTTACTGAGGCTTGATTTGTGACCCAAGATGTGGTATATCCTGGAGAATGTTCCATGTGCATTTCAGAAGAAGGTGTATTCTTCTGCATTTGGATGGAATGTCCAGAATATATCCATGAGATCCATCTCCTCTAGTGTTTCCTGATTAATTTGTTGTTTCAATTATCTGCCCGTTGGTGTGAGTGGGGCGTTAACGTCTCATACTATTATTGTGTTACTGTGAACTTCTCCTTTTATGTCTGTTAGTGTTTGTCTTATGTATTGAGTTGCTACTATGTTGGGTGCATAGATATTTACAATTGTTATGTCTTCCTCTTGGATTGATCCCTTGATCATTGTGTAGTGTCCTTCCTTATCTCTTGTAATCTTCTTTATTTTAAGGTATATTTTGTCTGATATGAGGATTGCTACTCCAGCTTTCTTTTGTTTCCCATTTGCATGGAATATATTTTTCCATCCTCTCAATTTCAGTCTATGTGTGTCTTTAGGTTTGAAGTGGGTTTCTTGCAGGCAGCATATGGGTCTTGTTTTTGTATCCATTCAGCCAGTCTGTGTTCTTTGGTTGGAACATTTAATCCATATACATTTTAAGTAATTATTGATATATATGTTCCTATTGCCAGTTTCTTAATTGTTTGGAGTTGATTTTGTAGATCTTTTTCTTCTCTTGTGCTTCTTCACTATATAAGTCCCTTTAATATTTGTTTTAAAGGTGCTTTGGTGGTACTGAATTCTCTCAACTTTTGCTTGTCTGAAAATCTTTTTATTTCTCCATCACTTTTGAATGAGATCCTTGCTGGGTACAGTAATCTTGGTTGCAGATTTTTCCCTTTCAGTACTTTTGGTATATCCTGCCATTCCCTTCTGGCCTGCAGAGTTTCTGCTGAAAGATCAGCTGTTAAATGGATGGGGCTTCCCTTGAATGTTACTTGCTGCTTCTCCCTTGCTGCTTTTAATATTACTTCTCTGTGTTTAGTCTTTGTTAGTTTGATTAGTATGTGTCTTGTTGTGTTTCTCCTTGGGTTTATCCTGTATGGGACTCTTTGTGCCTTTTGGACTTGATTGGCTATTTCCCTTTCCATGTTGGGGAAATTTTCAATTATAATCTCTTCAAAAATTTTCTCATACCCTTTCTTTTTCTCTTATTCTTCTGGGACCCCTATAATTCAAATGTTGGTGCATTTGATACTGTCCCAGAGGTCTCTGAGACTGTCCTCAGTTCTTTTCATTCTTTTTACTTTTTTCTGCTCTTCAGAACTTATTTCCACATTTTATCTTCAAGCTCACTGATTCATTCTTCTGCTTCAGATATTCTGCTATTGATTCCTTCCAGAGTATTTTTTTTACTTTTTTTTTTTCATTTATTTTTATTAGTTGGAGGCTAATTACTTTACAATGTTGTAGTGGTTTTTGCCATACATTGACATGAATCAGCCATGGATTTACATGTGTTCCCCATCCTGATCCCCCCTCCCACCTCCCTCCCCATCCCACCCCTCTGGGTCTTCCCAGTGCACCAGCCCTGAGCACTTGTCTCATGCATCCAACCTGGGCTGGCGATCTGTCTCACACTTGATAATATATATGCTTCAATGCTATTCTCTCAGATCATCCCACCCTCTCCTTCTCCCACAGAGTCAAAAAGCCTGTTCTATACATCTGTGGTTCTTTTTCTGTCCTGCATATAGGGTTATCATTACCATCTTTTAAAATTCCATATATATGCATTAGTATACTGTATTGGTGTTTATCTTTCTGGCTTACTTCACCCTGTATAATGGGCTCCAGTTTCATCCATCTCATTAGAACTGATTCATATGACCCAGAAATCCCACTCCTGGGCATACGCACTGAGAGAACCAGACCTGAAAGAGACACATGTACCCCAATGTTCATCGCAGCACTGTTTATAATAGCCAGGACATGGAAGCAACCTAGATGTCCATCAGCAGATGGATGGATAAGAAAGCTATGGTACATATACACAATGGAATATTGCTCAGCCATTAAAGAGTATTTTTAATTTCAGTAAGTGTGTTGTTTGTCTCTGTATGTTTATTCTTTAATTCTTCTAGGTCTTTGTTAACTGATTCTTGCATTTTCTCCATTTTGTTTTCAAGCTTTCTGACCATCTTTACCGTCATTATTCTGAATTCTTTTTCAGGTAGTTTGCCTATTTCCTCTTCATTTATTTGGACTTCTGTGTTTCTAGTTTGTTCCTTCATTTTTGTAGTATTTCTCTGCCTTTTCATTATTTTTCTTTAACTCATTTTGTTTGAGGTCTCCTTTCCCCAGGTTTCAAGGTTGAATTCTTTCTTCCCTTTGGTTTCTGCCCTTCTAAGTTTGGTCCAGTAGTTTGTGCAAGCTTCCTATAGGGTGAGATTTGTCCTGAGTTTTTGTTTGTTTGTTTGTTTTTCCTCTGATGGGCAAGACTGAGTGAGGTGGTAATCCTATCTCCTGATGGTTGGCTTTGTATTTTTGTTTTGTTTGTTGTTTAGATGAGGCATCCTGCTCAACTGGTGGTTGGGTGATGCTGGGTCTTGTATTCAAGTGGTTTCCTTTGTGTGAGTTCTCATTATCTGATATTCCCTAGGGTTAGTTCTCTGGTAGTCTAGGGTCTTGGAGTCAGTGCTCCCACTGCAAAGGCTCAGGGCTTGATCTCTAACCAAGAAAGCATGTAGTCCAACATCAAAAAACATATATGATTATCAAGGAGGTAGATAATGGCATCTCTATTTTTGGTGAAGGAACTACAGTTCAGAGGCTATGTAACTGGTACAAAAGTCATAGCTGGGAGAGGATCAAATATTGAGTCTTAAGTCAGCTTTTTCACTCTCCTCTTTCACTTTCATCTAGAGGCTCTTTAGTTCCTCTTCACTTTCTGCCATTAGGGTGATGTCATCTGCATATCTGACGTTATTGATATTTCTCCTGGCAATCTTGATTCTAGCTTGTGCTTCATCCAGCCCTGCATTTTGCATGATGCACTCTGCATAGTAGTTAAAAACGCAGGGTGACAATATACAACTCTGCCATGCTCCTTTCCCAATTTGAAACCGGTCTGTTGTTCCATGTCCAGCTCTAACTGTTTCTTCCTAACCTGCATACAGATTTCTCAGGAGGCAGGTAAGGTGGTCTGGTATTCCCATCTCTTGCAGAATTTTCCACCGTTTATTGTGATCCACATAGTCAAAGGCTTTGGCCTAGTCAATAAAGCAGAAGTAGATGTTTTTCTGGAACTCTCATGCTTTTTCAATAATCCAGTGGTTGTTGGCAATTTGATCTCTGGTTCCTCTGCCTTTTCTAAATCCAGCTTGAACATCTGGGAGTTCATGGCTCATGCACTGTTGAAGCCTGGCTTGGAGAATTCTGAGTATTACTTTGCTTGTGTGTGAGATGAGTGCAACTGTGTGGTAGCTAAAGACTGGTATCAGGGAAAACACTTTTCTTTTTTATTGGGGTATAGTTGCTTTACAATGTTGTGCTGATTTCTGCTGTACAGCAAAGTGAATTAGCGACATGTTTATGCATATCCCCTCCCTCCTGAACCTCCCACTGCTTCCCCCATCCCACTCATCTAGGTCATCACAGAGCACCGACTTTAGTTCTCTGCTTGCTCTGCTCTATATTTCTGTGTTTCTATTTCACCAGCCACAAAAACATTTCAGGATTTCATCACAAGTAACCACTTTCAAACATCTTCCAGGGCTCAGACTAAAGAAGCTATACACATTTAAATATTATTTCTATAGGCTTTGACATTTGACTTTTTTTTTTCATTTTAGCAATTTTCATGAGTGTTTAAATATAATAATGCTTAATTATTATTATCTACTATTTATCCAATGATCTCATGATAACTTATAAACACTAATTAATTGAGATTTACAAAACTCTGTGAAGTTCCAAGTACAATGACCAGGTTATACTTAACCACTTATTTCTCTAAATGCTGCTTTGAAGTCTTTGAATGTCTAACTAGTGATTATAACTATTGTTGCTCTCTGGGAAATTTGAAGTAGACTCATTTTTATCTTGTTCCCATGGGTTTCAAATTAAGTTTTTATTCATGATTTCTGGAAAGAAAGAGAGAAAACTTGAGTAAGTAATTTTGACTTAGAGTTGAAACTGTATCTTTAAGTATTTTCAGATTCGTGACAGAGCTGTGCTGACATCCTCAGTCTGCAACAGCTCTTGTGGTGACAAAATGCATTATTTCCTTCTGTGCCTGTTCCACGGCAGCCTCTAAGGCTTCAGACTCTGACCTGCGGAGCACGCTGATTTCACAAAGATTTTGTCATGAATCTAGCTCCTCCTTTTAAGCCTCCTTTCTTGGCTTCTTTCTTTTGAACTCTGACCCAAATTAAAAGTATGGAATACAGCTATGACCTGAGTAAACAAAGGCCAATAGTCCTCTAAGTAGTAAACAAAAGACTAATTTCACCTGTTTAACATTGTTTTTTAATAACAAATTCAGGCAAAATGATACCTATCCTGTTTATCAACATCATGATCATCACAAAGTGAGATTATATATAAATATGGTTATTCTTCTTTGGACTCCCTGTGTGTTTTATTTTCACTCAACAAATATTTATTCAATGTCTCTTATGTGCCATGCTCTATTCAAAGGACTGAGTTTTTAGTTGTTAGTTGTTAGTGAACAAGCTAACAAATTTAAAAAAAAATTAATCATTGTTCTCATGTGACATATATTCTAGTGGGCAGGGAGAGATAAATAAAACATATAATGTTATATATGATAGTAAATATTACAGAGAATCCTGAGTCAATAGAAGTTCTACTACTTATGAAATTTGTGATCTTAAGAAAGTTAGCACACCTCTCTGTACCTCAGTTTTCTAATCTGTAAAATGGAGAAAAGAATACTACTTACATTTTAAGGTTGTTTTGAGAATTTACACCCTTCTTGTTACAAATTGCCCAGTTTGATATTCCAGTAAGATTTAATAAATTCCAATACATCTTACAGTCATGATAACAAGAAAGCAAAGAGAGTTTCTATGACAAACAGCTTGTATTTCTTATACATGAAATTTGAATGCAGGTGGTCTTATTTAAGATTTGTGTGCTTAATACTGGCCTATATTACCTCCACCAATAATAATAGCTAAGAGCTTCACATGTGTAACCTTATTTAATCCACACAAAAACCCTAGAAAACAATAAACATAATGTTCTCACTTCACAGTCCCCTCCTTCAAGCTGGAGAGTTACAATCACAGCTGGGTAGAATTCTCTCTGACAAATGAGAAGACAATAAAGGACAGAAACAGCATGGACCTAAAAGAAGCAGAAGATATTAAGAAGAGGTGTCAGGAATACATAGAAGAACTATACAAAAAAGCTCTTAGTGACCCAGATAACCCATCTAGAACCAGACATCCTGGAATGTGAAGTCAAGTGGGCCTTAGGGAGCATCACCATGAACAAAGCTAGTGGAGGTGATGGAATTCCAGTTGAGCTATTTCAAATCCTAAAAGATGATGTGAAAGTACTGCACTCAATATGCCAGGAAGTTTGGAAAACTCAGCAGTGACCACAGGATTGGAAAAGGTCTCCCACATTGCAGGTGGATTCTTTATATATATCATATATTGATCTTTTCTCATTGTGGATGTGTTAGATAAGTATTTCTTTGGATTAAATCATTAAAGAACAATGGCTAATAGTGTTGAGAGGTTTTATTCTGGCAGGGAAATTATGGATGATTTTTATTATCTCCTTTATAATATTCTACATTTCTTTTTTTTTGTTTCAATAAGGATATTTTTATTTTTGTAATGTAAAAAATGAAGTTATCTGCTGTCCCCTGATTAATGCCATTAATTTTGCCACTATCATAGGATGAATTTTACTTTGCTGTGATTTAGTGAAATAGCAACTTTCAGCTGTATAATAATCAAAATAAGTCATTAAGTCAGCTGAACTATTGCTATGGTTCATTTGTTTGATCAATTCTTTCTCCTCAAGGGTAAAAGTAACTTTCAGTAACTCAGAAAATCATGGCATCTCTAGGTTGTAAAGGACTTTAAAACATCATAAAGAAGACTTCAATTTTAATATTAAAATATATAAATTCTATAACATAATAAGTAGTTAAATATTTAATATGTTAAATATTAGGAAATCCTCAAGGCTTTCTAGTCTTCTTGCTCTGCTCTTTTCCTTGAAAAACTCATCCGAAACAAAAGTTTCTTCAGTTACTGACTATAATCATTCAAAATATCATCTGTGGCCTATAAATTCTCTGATCTCCACATGAAGTGAAGTGAAGTCACTCCATCGTGTCTGACTCTTTGTGACCCCATGGACTCTAGCCTGCCAGGCTCCTCTGTCCATGGGGAGTCTCCAGGCAAGAATACTGGAGTGGGTAGCCGTGCACTTGTCCAGGCATCTTCCCAACCCAGGAACTGAAGCTGGGTCTCTCCCGTTGCAAGCAGTTTCTTTATTGTCTGAGCCACAGGGAAGTATGTTTCTAGGAAAATTAAGAATAAAGATCTGCATTGGAGGAAATAGGATATAGACTGTATACGTAATAAAACTGGATCAAGAACAGAGGCAGATATCTAGCCTCTTCAGGTAGAAAAGAATACCTACGTTGGGAATAGAATGGAGGAGAATAGGACGTGACCTCTGGCAAAGACCAGGCAGATAGATCTGATTTAGTCCATTTATGATTTGATGAGTGGTGGGTCATCAGATGAAGAACTCAAGATCAGGGATGTCACATAACTCACTGATGCACAGTACAGGTAAGGCACCTGAAAGCCAAATCAAAGCATCAGTTCAGTTCAGGGCCCCCATAGACTGCAGCATGCCAGACTTACCTGTCCATCACCAACTCCAAGTTTGAGCTTGCTCAAACTCATGTTCATCAAGTCAGTGATGCCATCCAACCATCTCATCCTCTGTCGTCCTCTTCTCCTCCTGCCTTCAATCATTCCCAGAATCAGGGTCTTTTCCATTGAGTCAGTTCTTCACATTAGGTGGCCAAAGTATTGAAGTTTCAGCATCAACCCTTCCAGTGAATATTCAGGACTCTTTTCCTTTAGCATTGACTGGATTGATCTCCTTGTAGTCCAAGAGTCTTCTCCAACACCAAAGTTCAAAAGCATCAATTCTTCAGCACTCAGCTTGCTTTATGGTCCAACTCTCATATCCATACATGACTACTGGAAAAGCCATAGCTTTGACTAGACAGAATTTTGTTGGCAAAGTAATGTCTCTGCTTTTTAATATTCTGTATAGGTTGGTCATAGATTTTCTTCCAAGGAGCAAGTGACTTTTAATTTCATGGCTACAGTCACCATCTGCAGTGATTCTGGGGTCCAAAAAAATAAAGTCTGTCACTGTTTCCATTGTTTCCTCATCTATTTGCAATGAAGTGCTGAGACCAGATGCCATGATCTTCGTTTGTTGAGTGTTGCATTTTAAGCCATTTTTTTTTCTCTCTTCTTTCACTTTTATCAAGAGGCTCTTCAGTTCCTCTTAACTTTCTGCCACAAAGGTGGTGTCATCTGCATATCTGAGGTTATTGTATTTCTCCCAGAAATCTTGATTCCAGCTTGTGCTTCATCCGACCTGGCATTTCGCATGATGCACTCTGCATAGAAGTTAAAAAAGCAGGGTGACGATATACACCCCTTACTCCTTTCCAAAATTGGAACAAGTCTGTTTTCCCATGTCCAGTTCTAAGTGTTTCTTCTTGACATGAATACAGATTTCTCAGGAGGCAGGTCAGGTGGTCTGGTCTTCCCATCTCTTTAAAAATTTCCCACAGTTTGTTCTTTGAAGAAGTTATATTTTCAAATCATTTGCTTCTTTTAAAATTGAATTACCTGGCTTTATGCTGTCAAGCTGTAAGAGTTCCTTATATATAGTTCTGAATAATAACTCGTATCGGGTATATGATTTGCAATTAATCTCTCCCATTTTATAGGCTGGCCCTTCACTCTATTGATTCTTTCACATTAATGTGCAGATTTCACTCTGTTGATTCTTTCCTCTAATTTGCAGGAGATTTTTTAAAATTTTACTTGAAGGATAATCGCTTTAAGATTTTTGTGGTTTTCTGTCATACATCAGAAAGAAGCAGCCATAGGTACACCCATGTCCCCTCTCTCCTGAACTTCCCTCCCACCTCCTTCCTCATACCACCCTTGAGCCTGTCACAGAGCCCCTGTTTGAATTCCTCCAGTCATACAGCAAATTCTCATTGGCTGTCTGTTTTCCACATGATAATGTAAGTTTCCATGCTGTCCTCTCTGTACATCTCACCCTCTTGTCCCCTCCCCCATGTCCATAAGTCTGTTCTCTATGTCTGTTTCTCCATTGCTGCCCTGAAATATAAATTTATCAGTGCAATCTTTTTATAGTCCATATATGTGTGTCATTATATGATATTTATATTTCTCTTTCTGATTTATTTCATTCTGTATAATAGGCTCTAGGTTCATCCACCTCATTAGAACTGACTCAAATGTGTTCCTTTTTGTGGCTGTAGTATTCCTTGTATATATGTACCACAGCTTCTTTATCTATTCATCTGTTGATGGACATCTAGGTTCCTTCCATGCTCAAGCTATTGTAAATAGTGCTGAATGAACATTGGGTTACATGTATCTCTTTCAATTTTGGTTTCCACAAGGTATATGCCTAGGAGTGTGATTGCTAGGTCCTATGGTGGTTTTATTCCTAGTTTTTTAAGGAATCTCTGTACCATCTTCCATAGTGGCTGTTTCAGTTTACATTTCCACCAGCAGTGCAAGAGTGTTCCCTTTTCTCCACACCCTCTCCAGCATTTATTATTTGTAGACTTTTTGATAATAACCATTCTGATGGTGTTAGGTGGAATCTCATTGTAGCTTTGATTTGCATTTCTCTAATAATGAGTGATGTCGAGCATCTTTTATGTACTTTTAGCCATCTGTATGTCTTCTTTGGAGAAATGTCTGTTTAGGTTTCTTTCCCACTGTTTGATTGTGTTGTTTGTTTTCCTGGTATTGAGTTATGTGAGCTGCTTGTATATTTTGGAAATTAATTCTTTGTTAGTTGTTTCCTTTGCTATTATTTTCTCCCATTCTGAGCATTGTCTTTTCACCTTGTTTGTAGTTTCCTTTGCTGTGCAAAAGCATTTAAGTTTAATTAGGTCCCACTTGTTTATTTTTGTTTTTATTTCCATTACTCTAGGAGGTGGGTCATAGATGTTGCTGTAATCTATGTCAAACAGTGTTCTGCCTATGCTTTCCTTTAAGAGTTATAGATTCCGGTCTTACAGAATCTTTATGTTTTTAATCCATTTTGAGTTTATCATTGTGTATGGTGTTAGGAAGTGTTCCAATTTGATTCTTGTGCACATAGCTGTCCAGTTTATCCAGAACCACTTATTGATGAAGCTGTCTTTGCCCCATTGTATATTCTTGCCTCCTTTGTCAAAAATAAGGTACCTATAGGTGTGTGGGTTTATCTCTGGGTTCTCTATCTTGTTCCATTTGTCTATATTTCTGTTTCTGTGCTAGTACCATACTGTCTTGATTACTGTAGCTTTGTAGTATAATCTAAAGTCAGGAAGGCTGATTCCTCCAGCTCCATTCTTCTTTCTCAAGACTGCATTAGTTATTTGGGTTCTTTTGTTTTTCCATATGAATTGTGAATTTTTTTGTTCTAGTTCTGTGAAAAATGTCATTGGTAATTTGATAAGGATTGCATTGAATATGTAGACTGCATTTGGTAGTATAGCCATTTTCACAATATTGATTCTTCCTACTCAGTAACATAGAATATCTCTCCATCTGTTTATGTTGTCTTTGATTTCTTTCATCAGTCTTATAATTTTCCATATACAGTTCTTTCGTCTCCTTAGGTAGGTTTATTTCTAGATATTTTATTCTTTTTGTTGCAATGGTGAATGGGATTGATTCCTTAATTTCTCTTTCTGATTTTTCATTGTTAGTTATAGGAATGCAAGTGAATTCTGTGTATTGACCTTGTATTCACTGATTAGTTCTAGTAATTTTCTGATAGTTTCTTTTGAGTTTTCTATGTATAGTATCATGTCATCTGCAAGCAGTGAGAGTTTTACTTCTTTTCTGACCTGGATTCCTTATATTTCTTTTTCTTCTCTAATTGCCATTGCTAGGACTTCCAAAACTATGTTGAATAATAGTGGTGGAAGTAGACACCCTTGTCTTGTTCTTGATCTTAGAGGGAATGCTTTCAGTTTTTCACCATTGAGAATAATGTTTACTGTGGGCTTTTCATATATGGATTTATCTATGTTCAGGTAAATTCTTTCTATGGCAATTTTTTGAAGAGTTTTAATCATAAATGGGTGATGAATCTTTTCAAAGGCTTTTTCTGCATCTATTATCATATGATTTTTATCTCTCAGTTTGTTCTTATGGTGTATCACATTGATTGACTTGCGTATATTGAAGAATCCTTGCATCCCTGGAATAAATCTGACTTGATCATTATGTATGAACTTTTAAATGTGTTGTTGAATTCTGTTTGATAGAACTTTGTTAGGGATTTTTGCATATATGTTCATCAGTGATATTGGTCTGTAATTTTTCTGTGTCTGTGTGTGTTGTCTTTGCCTGATTATAGTATCAGGATGATTGTGGCCTCATAGAATGCGTTTGGAAGTGTTCCTTCCTCTGCAATTTTTTGGAAGAGTTTTAGAAGGATATAGGCATTAGCTCTTCCCTATATGTTTGACAGAATTCCCCTGTGAAGCCATCTGGCCCTGGGCTTTTTTTTTTTTGCGGGGGGTGGGGGGCCCTGATCACTGTTTTGATTTCACTGTTTGTAATTCGGTTGTTCATACTTTCTATTTCTGCCTGGTAGCCTTGGGAGGTTGGACTTTTCTAAGAATCTGTCCATTTCTTCTAGGCTGTCCATTCTATTAGCATACAGTTGCTCATAATATTATTTTATGATCCTTTGTATTTCTGTGTTGCCTGTTGTAACCTCTCCTTCCTCATTTCTAATATTGTGGATTTGATTTTTCTCCCTTTTCTTCTTGATGAGTCTGGCTAGTTGTGTCTCAGTTTTGTTTATATTCTTAAAGAACCAGCTTTTAGCTTTATTAATCTTTGCTATCATTTCCTTCATTTCTTTTTCACTTATTTCTGCTCTGATCTTTATGATTTCTTTCCTTCTGCTCACTTTGGGGTTTTTTTTTTTGTTGTTGTTGTTTTTTTTTTTTTGCTCCTATCTTTCCAGCAACTTTAGATGAATAGTTAGATCGTCTATTCAATGCTTTTCCTATTTCTTGAGGTATGATTGTATTGCTATGAACTTCTCTCTTAGAACAGCTTTTGCTGAATCCCATGCTTTGGGTTGTTTTGTTTTCATTGTCATTTGTTTCTAGGACTTTTTTGATTTCCTTTCTTATTTCTTCAGTAACCTCTTCGTTATTTAGTAATCTCCATGAGTTAATTTTTTGCAGTTTATTTTATTTTATTTTTTTCACCCTCCTGTAGTTGGTATCTAGTCTCATAGAGTTGTGGTCAGAGAAGATACTTGAAGCAATTTCAGTTTGTTTTTAAATTTACTGAGGCTTGATTTGTGGCCCAAGATATGGTCTACCATGGAGAATGCTCCATGTGCACTTGAAAAGAAAGTGTATCATTCTGCATTTGGATGGAAAGTCTTGAAGATATCAATTAGGTCCATTTGGTATGTTTAATTTAAGGTTTGTGATTCTTTATTGATTCTCTGTTTTGCTAATCTGTCCATTGGTGCAAGTGGGATGTTGAAGTCCCCTACTATTATTGTGTTACTCTCTATTTCCCCTCTTCTGCCTGTTAGTGTTTGCTTATGTATTGAGGTGCTCCTATGTTGGCTGTGTTAATATTTGCAATTGTTATGTCTTCTTCTTGATTGATCCCTTGATCATTATGTAGTGTCCTTCTTTATCTCTTATAATATTCTTTATTTTAAAGTCTATTTTTTTTTTTTGAAATAAGGATTGCCATTCTGGCTTTCTTTCTTTCTTTCTTTCTTTCTTTTTTTTTAACTCTCTTTCCATTCTGGCTTTCTTTTGGTTTCCATTTACACGAAATATCATTTTCCATCCTTTTACTTTCAGTCTGTCAGTGTCTCTAGGCCTGAATGGGTCTCTTATAGGCTGCATATATAAAGGTCTTAATTTTGTATCCATTCAGTCAGTCTGTATCTTCTGGTGCATGCATTTATTCCATTTACATTTAAGGTAATTATTGATACATATGTTCGTATTGGCATTTTCTTGATTGTTTTGTGTTTGTTTTTGTAGGTCTTTCCTTTCTCTTGTGTTTACTGGCTATGTAAGTCCCTTTAGTATTTGTTTTAAGGCTGGTTTGGTGGTGCTGAATTCTCTTAACTTCTGCTTGCCTGTAAAGCTTTTGATTTCTTCATCAATTTTTAATGAGATCTTTGCCAGGTATAGTAAGGTTGGTTATCGATTTTTCTCTTTCATTACCTTAAATATATCCTTCATTCCTTTCTGGCCTGCATAGTTTCTGCTGAAATATCTGCTGTTAATTATATGGGTTTTCCCTTGTATGTTACTTGCTACATTTCCCTTGCTGCTTTTAATATTCTTTCTTTGTGCTTATCTCTGTTAGCTTGATTAATGTGTGTCTTGATATGTTTCGCCTTGGGTTTATCCTGTAAGGGACTCTGTGCTTCTTGGACTTGACTGACTATTTCCTTTCCCATGTGGGGGAAGTTTTCAACTATAATTTCTTCAAAAATTTTCTGTGTCTTTCTTTTTTTTCTCCTTCCTCTGGGACCTCTATAACTCTAATGTTGGTGCATTTAAAATTGTTCCACAGGTCTCTGAGGTTATCCTCAATTCTTTTCATTCTTTTCCCTTTATTCTGCTCTTCAGCAGTTATTTCCACCATTCTGTTTTCTAGCTCACTTATCCATCCCTCTGCCTCAGTTATTCTGATAATGTTTCCTCCTAAAATATTTTTAATTTCAGTAATTGTGTTATTCATCTCTGTTTGCTCATTCTTTATTACTTCTATGTCCTTGGTGATTTTATTAACTGTGTTAAATGCTTCTTGCATTTTCTCCATTCTATATTCAAGTCTTTGGAGCACCTTTACTATCACTATTCTGAATTCTTTTAAGGGTAGATTGCTGATTTCCTCTTCGTTTATTTGGTCTTGTGAGTTTCTACCTTGCTCTTTCATTTGTACTGTATTTCTATTTAATTTGCTCTGCTTGATGTCTCCTTTCCCCAGGCTTTAGGGTTGTATTCCTTCTTTCTTTTGGTTTCTGCCCTTGTAGGGAAATGTTTGTGTGGTGGTTTCTGTTGATTTCTTGTTAGGCGTGACTTGTGCCTGTTTTCTAGTGGGAGGAGATCAAGCAGATCAAACTGGTAATTACAGAAATAATGGGACATATACACACATTTCCACACACACAGTTATAACCAGTCTTCTAAAGAAAAGAGTACAGGAGATTGACTTGGCTAACAAGGAAAACCAAAAGTTTTCCAGTTAAAAGCAGAGCTGGCTAATGCTGAATCTGGAAATCTGAACACGAGCGGAGGGCCAACTGGGGAATACAGCAAAGAGAGCTCAACAATGTAACTTACTCAGTGAAGAAAGAAAGAAAGTGAAGGGAAAAAAGGAGAATAAAAAAAGTAAGAGAGAAAAAAAAGAGAGAAAGGGAGAGAAAAGAGAAAAGGAGGGGGTGGAAAAAAGGGTAAAAATGAGAGAGAAAAGAAAATACAGAAAAGCAAAGATGAATAGATGTATGTGGAAAAGATTTATATATATTCAGGAAAAGCTACAGCTGGTAAAGAACTATAGAAAAAAGTACAGGAGACTGACTTTGTTAACGAGGAAAACCAAAAGTGATAGCAACCAATTTAACCAATTGATATTGATATCAACCAATATCAGTCAAAAACAAAATAAAAAAACTCATCAAAAAAGCATGTAAAATGAGAAAAAAGAAAAAAAAATCTTAAAATGAATTATTTTTTGATAAGAAACACAAAGAGCTCCACAGAAGCCTCCACAGCACTGCAAAAGGCTCAAGTGGAGGTGAAAATGTTTAGGGGGAATATACAGTGTCATTTATAAGAAAGAAAAAAAAAAAAGGTTCTCAAGGTCGTAGTTCTTCATGGTGGTGGAGTCTGCCCCTGTGAATGGAGTTGGGTCAGGGTCCTGTGATGCTTTCCTTTTTAGGGGAGCTTACGCCTTTGTTCAGGTTGATGGATCTGGATCTCATCTCTCTGAAGGGCAGGGCAGTGTCCAGTAGTAGGTCTATGGGTTCAGTATGCCTTTGGGCAGTCCTTCTGGCTTTGGCAGAGTTAGTAGACAGGTCCATTTCTGCAGCCGCTTCAAAGTGGCCCTCTCAGCGTACCTGCAGTGCTGCCCGCCGCCTACTTGTCCCTGGGGTCATCGTCGGTGCTTCTGTCCCCCTGTCCCGCCCTGCACTGCTGGCTGAAGCTGGCTGGGAAGGAGCTTGTGTGGATCTTTTCCTGTGCCCTCTGCATCGCAGAGACTTGTGTGGGCTTCCCTCAGCCCCCTGAGCTTACCCTCTGTCTTGTGGGTCTTGTGCGCCCTGGTCTCGGCTCCCCGGGCCTGCCTTCTGCAGCACGTGGTTGTGCTCCGTCGTCTCAGTTCCCGAGGCCCGCCCGCTGTGTCGCGGGGCGTGTGTGCCCTTGTTTCACCTCCCTGGCCTGCCCACTTTTTCACAGGGCCAAGCGTTCTTCTTTCTGCTCCCCAGACCCGCCCTCTGGGCCACGTGGGTTGCGTGCACTGCCCGAGTCTGTATGCCTCCCCTCTCAGGGCACCCGGGCCCGCCCTTTGGGCTGCAAGGGTTGTGTGTGCTCCGGGGGTTTGGACGCCACGCCACACTCGGTTCCCTGAGCCTGCCATCTGGTTGGGGCCACAGTTCATGAGCTGTTAACCGGCTGACCAGTGCAGTTTTCTGTTTTCTGCCCTCAAGTTCCTGCTTTTTCCCCCCCAAGACTCTGCAGCTCCCCGGTGGGCCTGCCTCCCAGCGAGCTTCCCTGGGCCCAGATCTCCTCCGCCTTCTCCTGCTGTGCCCAGCTCAGGGCACAAGTTCCTGCCCAGACGTTCTCTGTCTTTTTCCTTTTTATGTCTCCATCCTCTCTCCTACCTCATTCCAGGGAGCCTAGCCTGTCCTCCTGGAGGCCTGGAGTCTTCTGCTGTTGTCCAGAGGTTGCTATGTAGGAGTTGTTCCCTAAACTTGATGAGTTTTTGGTGTATTTGTGGGGAGGCTGGCAAACTCCCCATCTTGCTCCTCCACCATCTTCTTCTGCCTCTAATGTGCAGAAGCTTTTCAGTTTGATTTAAGTCTTGTCTGTTGATTTTTTTCTTTTGCTTTGTGATTTTTCTTGTGCTTTTCATGTCACATCCAAGAATTTGTTTCCAAACCTAATTTCTTGAAACGTTTTCTGTTTTCTTCTAGGAGTTTTATAATTTTAGATCTTATGTTTAGATCTTTGATCCATTTTGAGTCATTTTTGATACATGATACATAGTTTAGTATTCAAATTCTTTCTTTTGTATATGGATATCCAGTTTTTCAAATGCTGCTGCATAAGAATTCCACAGACGCAATAATGGGTTCTTCTCAGTCAGTTAGTTCATTTCTGAGGATAACTTCAATCATTTGGACAAGGTGATGTTTGCAAGGTTTTAGGAGTCATCACTTGACAATTGTTTCCTTTCTTCCTCTATGTTCAATTCATGACTTCCTCGTGTGGATTTTACTATTTAAATATTTATTGAATCCATCTATTTTTCTTCTGTGTTTCTGATCCAGTCCCACTGACCTTCACTGCCTCAAATATGCTTTTATTTTCTCTAGGAGCCCCACCTTGGTTGTTTTCACACCATCTTGATCCTTTGTTTTGTTTGTTTTGGTCTTTGTTCTGATCTCATCTTAAACACCACTACTTCTGGAAGGCCTCCCCTGAGGCCTGACCTTCATGATAAGAATAGCTCAGGTCTTTTATTTTACATTCTCAAAGCACTGTATACCTCTTCTTCATAGGAATGTAGTAAGTTTAGATTTGTTTGTGTAATTCTGGATAAACATTTATCTCCTTGATAAATGGCAAATTTATGTCAGCAGAATTTGTTGCTTGCCTTTTGACAGCTCAAAATGTCTGGTTCATAGCATTTGTAAATAATAATCTAGTAATAGTCACAATAGTTATAGCATCAATGCTGACTAGCTTTCAAACTGTGATGCTGGGGAAGACTCTTGAGAGTCCCTTGGACAACAAGGAGATCAAACCAGTCAATCCTAAAAGAAATCAACCCTGGATATTCACCGGGAGGACTGATGCTGAAATTCCAATACTTTGGCCACCTGATGTGAAGAACTGATTCGCTGGAAAAGATTGAAGGCAGGAGGAGAAGGGGATGGCAGGGGATGAGATGAGTAGATGGCATGACTCATTCAATGGACATGAATCTGAGCAAACTCTGGGAGATAGTGAAGGACAAGGAAGCCTTTCATGTTGCAGTCCAGCGGCACATGTTGCAAAGAGCTGTTCATGACTTAGTGACTGAACAGCAGCAATAACTCTACTAAGTTTTCACCATCTCTGTATTACCTTAGAAAAGCAAATGTGATTAAAATATAGCTCATGAAAACAATTTCTTTGAATGTTTATGAATTTTCACTTATGTAATCTTGAATAAATTATATAGTTGTGTATCTGCTTTAGGTAACTTATTAAATAGGTAAAACTTATTACAAACTGCAATAAGGGGTCTACAAAAAATGAAATCATATCTGTAATTTCACAGAGAAAACTGTATAAATAGCAACCAGTATTTCTTTAAAATTATTTTTGTGTTGAGACAGATACTTTTCTCCTGCATTTGTAATCTTACAAAACTCGAACTGCATGAAGAATTCTTTTTAAACAATGATCTTTTAAATTCTTTTTAAACAATAATTTTTCATTACTGGTGCCATTAGCAGAGTAAACAAAGAATGAGAATGTTATAAATTCATAGTGGAAAGTAAACCAGCCTTTGTATTTTTAAATGAATGAAATTAGAAAATTAAAGAAATCATTCCCCAAACAATCACACTATGGCTTAAATGTCATTTTTATTTTTCAGAAATTACCTGCAAGTATTTATTGGTCATATCTTCTTTTGAGGTCTTTGACTTCCATCACCAATGACATCCTCTGGCTTTAACGGCTGTGCCTGTGGTTTTATCTACCAACGGTCAACTGGAGAACATTTGCTTTGGACAACCTTTGAAAGGATGAACAGACCAGATTAACTTTATCAGTCTTTTAATTACAAATTGTGCGCATGCAATTCTGAGATCGTCAAGAGCATCCACAGGGTGCTGTGGAAGAGGAAGTGGTTGTTTTGCTTCTTTAGACTTTGTTTGCAATAGTTGTCATTAACTTGAATTTGATTAATGGTGTGTGTTGCTTGGGTTGAAGGAATAAAGAGTGAATCTTTTGGTACATATTGTACTAAAGATGCTCAGTGAAAATTAGCACATATATCTATAATTTATTTTAAAAAAGATATGCCTGGAGTACAAATATCAAAGTAATCGGTAAGATCGGCTGATTGAGTGAATTTTTCATTACTGGAAAAAAATAGTCGTTCCACATTTTTTTATAGATACAGAGAGTGGTCTTGTTATCTACATAAACTAAGAGCCACCTGAATTTGCTTTATTTTGGAATCTGGTTTAACCTCCATGTTCTCTTAAAGAGACTGAAAAAGCCTTGGCCATGTCAGGGCACAGGACTGGATTCTGGGGTCCAGTGTTCCCTTTAAGATGGGTGTACAAATTATTTTATGGAATAAGGGGAGAAATCTACTTTTATCTATGAATCTGACAGAAGAATATTTTATCATCAGCCAGAATATGAAGGAGAGATTGCAGTGCAGCCAGTTGATTCAAATAGAAATGATGTTGTAGCTCAATTTCTTAGGGCAATAAACTAAGAAACTTCTTTATGGTGTACAAAATAAATGTTTTTAAAAAAAGAAGCATTATGTGCTGTGTATCTGAGTACAGAGTTAAAAAAAATGTTGGATTTTTTTGTTATCAAATAAGTAGGAAACATAGAGGCAAAAAGTAAAAACATACATGTATATAATATCTTTAACACACACATCTACAATTTTTTATAGAAAAAAATGGGAACCAACTGTCCATTTGTCACTCAGCTGTATGTCACTGATCTCTTTCTGCAATTTAAAATATTCATCTGTAAGGTTGTTTTAAAATTAACTTTTAAAGCAGCATAACCCTTTTATCTATTATGTAGTCAATTTTACTTTACATTTTGAAAAAAAACATAATGGATCTGATTTAATTAGAAGAGGGATTGTAATCCACAAGATGACAACCCCACAGATCCAGGGCAAGTTCCTACTGCACAGTTCCCAGCATCATTTCAAATGCTGCGCAGTATCCACGATATTGCCACGTCATGATTTACTAAACATTTTCACTATTGTTGAGCATCATGCTGCTCCAAGTATTTCCTAGTCAAGTACAGAGCTGTAAACAATACCCTTGAGACTGATTTACACGCACATCCATGATTATTTCTCTGGAGTGATTTCTTGAGAGTGAAATTCCAGGGTGAAAAGTTAAATATTTTTAAAATATATTTTTAAATATAGATAGCTAAATTGCTCCCCAGAAAGGGCTTTTAAAATATCAATGTATCTCCCCAACAATAATGTTGGCAGAGTTTAATCACCAAAACATTGAATGAAGTATTGATTCAAGCAAGCACATGCTTGAAACTTGAAAACATTGCACTTAATGAAAGCAATCATAAAAGACCCCATGTTGTATAATTCCATTTATGTAAAATGTCCAAAATAGGCAAATTGTTGGAAACAGAAAGTAGATTAATGATTGCCTGGAGCTGGGGGGAACGAGGAACAGAGAGTGACTGCTAATGGATGTGTGGTTTCTTTCGGGAACAAGCAAAATGCACTAAAATTAGTTGTGATAGTTGCACAACTCTGTGAATGTACTGAAACCACTGTATTGTAAACTTTAGTTACTTTTATCTCAGTAAGGCTATTTTTTTAAAAATTAGAAAATTGGACCAATGAAGGGAAAAAGATAGTAGCTCTGGGATTTGGCTTTCCATTAATAGTGATATTGCACTCCCCCCTCCCCCCTCACCAACATGTATTGTTCCTTTTTATTTCTTTGGTGAGTTATTTGTTGTGTCTCTCATTCTTTTCCTTTAAAAAGTATTCAAACTTTTCTTAATAATTTGTGTATTTCTTTTATGAAAGAGGATAATAATGTCTGTCTTTTAATATGTAACTTTCTAAATACAAAAGAAAATACCTTTAATATACTCTTTTTAAATTTAATATTCTGGGCACAATGATACCTATTTTACATCAGCAAGAGGCTGAAGCAGGGTTTTAATACCTTAATTTAATTCTAGAATCCCTGTAATTTTGATAATTCTTTGGGAAGTAAAAAGCAAAAGCTATTGATTCCATCTAAATTAGTTTCAGTGTTACAGGTAGTCACAGCCTGCAGCAGCTGGCATTTGCTCAACCCCTAAATTAAATGTCAAATGTAACTAGAGAAGGAGCACAACCTGGCAAGTGCCCTAACAACATATATCAGCTCAGAACATGCTTTGGAAAGTTAGAAGATGCAGCAAACAATTGATGGTGCTAAATGCAAGATGTGTCACTGGTTATTTTATGATAAGGTAACATTTAATTCCATACTGCAAGGTAAATTCGGAGAAGGCACTGGCACCGCACTCCAGTACCCTTGCCTGGAAAATCCCATGGATGGAGGAGCCTGGTAGGCTGCAGTCCACCGGGTCGCTAAGAGTTGGACACAACTGAGCGACTTCACTTTCACTTTTCACTTTCATGCATTGGAGAAGGAAATGGCAACCCACTCCAGTGTTCTTGCCTGGAGAATCCCAGGGATGGGGAAACCTGGTGGGCTGCCGTCTATGGGGTCACACAGAGTCGGATACGACTGAAGCGACTTAACAGCAGCAGCAGCAGCAGGGTAAATTAATCAAGGACTAAAAATTTATTCTCTTACTGCTGAGAAAAATATTCATTGGGTAGACTAAAAAAACAAAAAAAGCAACATTCTTTCAAAAATGCTAGTTTGAAACACTGAAATCCAAATTTTACCATGTATTTGTAAGAAACAACACTAATACTTGAGGGGAAAAATCAACAAGACTGTGTTAAATGTATGCATCAATTATAATTGTGTTAAATGTATGCATCAGTTGGGCTTCCCTTGTAGCTCAGTTGGTAAAGAATCTGCCTGCAATGCAGGAGATCTGGGTTCAATTCCTAGGTCAAGAAGATCCCCTGGAGAAGAAAATGGCAACCCACTCCAGTATTTTTGCCAGGAGAATCCCATGGACAGAGGAGCCTGGCGGGCTGCAGTCCATGGTGTTGGAAGAGATGGACATGACTTAGCAACTAAATCACCACCAGCATCATCAATTATAAAATTCATCACAGGACTTCCTTGGTGGTCCAGTGGTTAAGAATCTGCCTGCCAATGCAGGAGAGGCGGGTTGGATCCCTGGTCCAAATACCTTGGGGAAGGATTCCACATGCCTCAGGACAACTAAGCTACTGAGTCTGAGCACCCTAGAGCACTGCTCCACAAGAGAAACCGCTACAGTGAGAAGGCTGACCATTGCAACTAGAGAGTTCTCTAGCTCCTTGCAACTAGAGAAAGCCCGTGTGCAACAAAGAAGACCTGCTGCAGCCAAAAATAAATAAGTCAAAAAGAAAAAACCCCGCTATTTTAGAAAAGCTACATCATGAAAGATATGTCTTAGTATTGTGAATATGAGGTGTTGGATGCCTTTTGATGTTAAAGAAATGGTGAACATTGAACTGGTAGGAGATTTTGTCTTCCTAAGGAACACTGGGGCCTCCCCTGGTGGCTCAGACAGTAAAGAATCTGTCTGCAGTGCAGGAGACACAAGTTCAATCGCTGGGTAGGGAAGATCCCCTGGAGAAGAAAATAGCCACCCACTCCAGTACTCTGGCCTGGAGAATTCCACAGACAGAGGAACCTGGATCGGGCCATGACTGAACAACAACAACAGTGAACATTAAATCCTTTTGTCCCTTAGTGTAAAAAGCTCATTTTCAACAATGGAGCCCAGAAAATGGTGCATTACATGCAGATGATGATTTTAACTAAGGAAGGAGTAGAACTACAGAGGCCAGATTATAATCTATACAGTTATGTTTATTGTGAATTTGTTATCTGGCCAAACGGAGGCCTTCAAATGCAATCCAAGAGCTAATTAACCGTAAGTTACTGCTTGCTAGTCACTGTACAAAGAGCCAGGATGCAAAGCTGAATAAGTCCTTGTTCACTGTTGCTGCCCTCGGGGAGATTTATACAATTGTTTTCTTCTGTTTGTTTGGGGGAGAGACTGGGGAGATAAGTACAAAATTTTAATTTGCTCCTTTTAAAATGTGAAAAGAGGGGTCGTTTCTCTAAGATTAAAGTAGGGTGAAGCAGAGACAGGAGTGGTAGAGAAGTCTGGGCCTAAAGAAAGAGCACCGGGGAGAAATCAAAGAATAGGTAAGAGCAAACCCTCTATGAAGGAGATGTTGGGGAGGGAAGACTTCTGGGTCAGGGGTAGTTCAACAGGCTCTGAGTCATGGGGAGAGCAGAAGCATGCTTTGCAGTGGGAAAATTGATGATACATCACAGCACAAACAAACAACCTTCTCAAAGAGTGGGTCACATGTCGAGAATGCTGAGAACAAGAGCAGGCAGGCTCCCTAGGAAGCCCTGTGGGGATGAAGGGAACTGATCTGGGGAGAGCAGTCAGAACACCATAGGAAGTTTGCAAGTAAACACATTTTTCAGACTCAGTTGAAAACATGTCTATTTAACACTTCCCATATAAGGACCTAGGAATGCTTTACCGACATTTACATTGATAGCTCCCTTGTATTCCCAGCGACAGAAACAGAATTGGAATGATTTGGGGAGCTGTCTCTTGTCTTGCAGTTTGATGGAATTTACTTCCTTTAAAAGAGAGACAATATAGAATCAGGGTTATGTTAACAATAGGGTGGTAACAATAAGAATAGAATTTTAGATGATTTTAATCCCAAATTACATAAAATGGGAGGCTATGAACAGGTTTGGTGACTTTTAGCTTCGTAACACACTTCTGACGTGGAGAGACCAGCGCTTTCATAGGGGACTCTATGGGGTTTTGATGAAGGGTAATGAGATTATATTTGTGCTTTGCACTTCTTGGAAGTGGTACAGGGCATTCACACATAAGTACTACACAGTCTTAGGTTTTTACAAAACTATAGTGAATATGGAATAAAGTGAGGCTTGAGTTTCTAAGGCTAAAATTTCATCCATTTTGGAGGGAAACCATTTTATCCAAGATTTGGTGTATTTCATCTACCAGTTTGACTTTTCAACTGTTCTTGTAATGTCTCAGAAGGCACCCTGCTCACAATTAAAATAGGAGTTTTAACAAATTTCTTAGGAATTGGGATTTGGAAATAAAAGACAACGTATATGAGTCTGCAAAGATACATGTAAAAATGTTTGCTTATGTATTTTTTTTCTAACTTTGCTACAATAAATATGTATATTTGTGCCTAATACCATAACCACTACAAAGAGGAAAAATTCAGATTTGAAGGATAAAAAATGACCATGATGGAAGACTACATTTGTAATTCTTTTTGTTGAAGTGTATCTTTCCTACAGAGAGAAACTTTCCATGTAAAAACTCATTCTTGAGCTTTCAGGGCATATGAAAACAACAGATGCTGCCAGAACAGTGGGAGACAGCAGATGGGAGCCAGAGGAGGGAGAGGAGGGGTAAGAGAGCACAAACATGGGGAACTCGGCGGGCAGCGGGCAAGCGGAGATCCAAGTGCAAGCCCGTAGGAGGCAATGGGACATACAACTTGTTGGGATTTTAGAGGCTGTTGAATTCCAACCCTTATCCTTTCATAAAACACTGCAGGCAGAGGGTTGAGATTTGCCAACGGTCCCAGAGCCTGCTCTGTGTCAGCACTAAACTCTCCGTCAATTATTTTCCTATACCCTGTGGGCCTCTGGCTGGACTCAATTTGTGACAGGAATCCTTTCCCCATGCAAGTGTGACATAACAATCTGGAATTGTTTCTAAGATAGCTTTTCTGTTTCTAAGATAGCTGAAAAGAATCACAAGGAAAACTCTGAGAAATCTATAAATGACAAAAATCCCAAAGATGGAAAACAACTCTGTAAATCCTCAACTCTCTCCTCTATGTCTCTTGTGCTCGGCGCTCCAGCTCGTTAGCAAGGTCTCTCATTTTTTACCTCATCTTGTTTTTCAGTAGGAGGAAGATTTGCACTGTGATTCAGCGTAGTCTCATCTCCTGGGTCTGAATCCTAGACTCTAGAAATGAGGTATAATATTGAGCTAGGTACAAAATGTTTTGTGCCTCAATTTTCCCATCAGTAACTTGAAGATTATAAAATAATCTTTACTTCCCATGGTGGTTGAGAGAAGTCAATGATTTGCTTAAAAGAGTGAAAATGGGATGCTTAGAACAGGGCGGACACTTGAAGTGTCCAGCACCTATTAACAGCTAATGTTATTTCAATCTCTACTCCTTTGAGTGTTTTTGCCTCTGCTACAAATGGCCAATTCGCCTTTCACATCTCAGTTCCTCTAGAAACATTTCCAGACTTTCACAGACTGCCTTGGATAACTTCATTTTTGCTCCTTTGAGCTTGTGCATACATCTATTAGAGCAATTATACTGAGTGGTATAACAGAAGAAAATACCGGTGTCATATTTGAACCGAAAATGATTTGTAGCTACTTTTGTTTAAGGTCCCCCACTGAATTTAGTAAATCTGAATGGGAAAATAAATATCCATGCTACTCTTTTGCCTTGTAAGGAAACTCGGGGCAGAAATTTCTTAAGACCGCTGACAGATTCTCAGGGCTGCTAAAGAATGGAGAACGGTTACTCGGCAAGGCTCTTAATTAAAAAGAGGTCTCTGGATTTGCAAGGTAGCTTGAGGTGAGAAGCTTGTCTCCATAGTTCAGGGTAAGTGGGATATCAGAGGCCTCTGAGGACAGTAAGGTCTGAGCAGCATGATGATGTAAAATACAATCGAGTGACATCACCTATTTATACAAATGTCATGGAATGGTAAAGTGTGCATGTGAATGACGGGAAGAGTCTCAGTTCTATGGCTGGGTCAGTGCAGTCAAGTTCTGGGTTCCCAAATATCACTAACACAATCTGTGATAAGACAAAACTGAGTGTATCACTTACCACAGTGAGGAAGCACCTCACCTCGACAGAGCTTTGGCACTGCCTTGGATTGGGAAAAGCAAGGTCAGAACTTAGACAGAAGTGGACGTTTGGTGCAGTGTGAAAGTGTGTACAGGACAGTAAATAGGTCTGTTCAACTCAAGTAGGTGCTCAGAGCTAAATTTTACTAGGCAACATGTAAGCAACCCCTAGAATTCTTGAAAGACTAGAAGAGACCCAAGGTTGAACATATGAAATGAACTTTGGGCAGTTTAATCAACAGTCTTCAGCAGTATGCCTTCCATTTCACCCCTGGTCAAGGTCGACAGTGACTCTGCAATTACCAGACCCAACACTCTTTTCAGGAGTCGCTTGATTGTTACGCATTTTGCTGTTGCTCTAGCGGTAGCAGGAAACCTTCCATCTCTTCTCTAAACTCCTGCTGCCGTCTCCTCTTTCATCAGACATTCCGTAACTTGCAGGCAAAGACTTCTGAGGCCCCTCTGCACTTTCTATGAAAATACTGAGTATCAACTTGGAGTAGAAGGTGGTTCATTGTGGACCCTTGGTAGTTACCTATCTCTCCAACCTCCTGAGTTGGTGAGCTTTATTCTTTGACCTCGTTTTCAACTGCACAGAACACTGCCAACCTCTCTGCTTAGAAAGTACCTGTGTGGTCTTTCCCCCTTCTAGCTAATGACACTTGCCTTTTAACACACTAATTCATCTTCCTTCTCTGATAGTTCTTTCTTGATAACACACTGGCTACATCAGTAATATATATATATATTTTTATCGGTAATATTTAAGGTACTGAACTTGGGAGTTTCCTGGTGGCCCGGTGGTTAGGATTTTGGGCTTTCACCTCCATGGTCCAAGTTCAATCCCTGGCCAGGGAACTAAGATCCCACAGTCACATGGCATGGGAAGAAAAGAACAACAACAACAAAAAGAGTGAAGTAATGAGCTTAACAGATGGTGCACATGAGCTCCAGCCAGTCAGAGCGACACGGGGCGGAAACAACAGTATAAAGTGCGGCTGTCCCGAGTGGATCTGCCCATTCTTGTGTGATGTGTTCCCTGACTCAGTAGACATATTCTTTACTTGTCTGTTCCCAAGGCCATCTTACCCTGAGACTGCAAGCCTCATGAGAGTATGGACCACAGATATTAATTTCTTTACTTCTAGAACCTAGTCATAATAAAGGCACATAGAGATTACTAATGTTTACTGACACTAAGAATGAGAAATATCAGAGAGGACTGAATGCAGCCTTGGCAAAAAAAAAAAAATAAAATAAAAAATATTCAAATATTTACCTGATGAAGAAAGTATGGCGGAAGTTAAGTAAATTTGCTTGTATTCCCACAGGTACTATGTAGATTCAAAACCGAGATAGCTGATCTCAAACTCGAGTTCCTGGTTTGCTCTGGGACTGGGGCTGGAAGCAACATAGGTCATCATTCCCTCTTCTCTCCAACACACTGTGGCATGCAACCTCACTTCGGAGTCTTCACTTCCAGGTTCACTTGCAGCTTCATTCATTTCTTCCTGTGTCCTTCCATTGCTTTGTTCCTTAGTCTCTGCTCTCCTCCATGATTATTCTTTGAGAAAGAAAATATTTTTTTTTGTCTCCACTGTGTCTTTGTTGCTGTGTACAGGCTTCTCATCTTCTATGTGTGGGCTTATTCCCCTCAGCATGTGGGATCTTAGTTCCCGACCAAGGATTGCGCCCACATTCCCCGCATGAAGGCAGATTCTTAACCACTGGACCACCAAGGAAGTCCCTGAAAAGTATTTTAAATGAACTGACACTTGGACATATGATTTAAAAAAGCAGGAACTTAAATAGATATTTGTACACCAGCATATTAGCCAAAAGGTAGAAGCATCCCAAATGTCCTTCAAGAAATAAATATAGTATAGATAATAGATGGGGAAACAATGGAAACAGTGAGAAACTTTATTTTTGGGGGGCTCCAAAATCACTGCAGATGGTAACTGCAGCCTTGAAATTAAAGGATGCTTGCTCCTTGGAAGAAAAGCTATGACCAGCCTAGACAGTATATTAAAAAGCAGAGACATTACTTTACCAACAAAGATCTGTCTAGTCAAAGCTATGGTTTTTCCATTAGTCATGTAGGGATGTAAGAGTTGGACCATAAAGAAAGTTGAGTGCTGAGGAATTGATGCTTTTGAACTGTGGTATTGGAGAAGACTCTTGAGAGTCTGTTGGACTGCAAGGAGATCAAAGCAGTCAACCCTAAAAGACAGTGCTCCTGAATATTCATTGGAAGGACTCTGGATTTGCAAGGTAGCGTGAGGTGAGAAGCTTGTCTCCAGAGTTCAGGGTAAGTGGGATATCAGAGGCCTCTGAGGACAGTAAGGTCTGAGCAGCATGATGCTGAAACTCCAATACTTTGGCCACCTGATGTAAAGAACTGACGCATTGGAAAAGACCCTACTGCTGGGAAAGATTGAAGGCAGGAGGAGAAGGGGAAGACAGAGGATGAGATGGTTGGATGGCATCACTGAGTCAATGGATATGAGTTTGAATAAGCTCTGGGAGTTGGTGATGGGCAGGGAATCCTGGCATGCTTCAGTCCATGGGATTGCAAAGAGTTGGATATGACTGAGCGACTGAACTGACTGAACTGAGATAATACTACAATAGAATATTATTTAGCCTTTTGTAAAAAGAATGAATTTAAGATGTATTCTGCAACAAGATGAGCTTTAAAAATAAAGTGAAATAAATTAGACATAAAGGAACAAATATTGTATGATTCTACTGACATGAGATACCTAGAATAGGTAAATTCAGAGAGACAGAGAGTGGACTAGAGGTTAAAGGGTGTGTGTGTGTGTGTGTGTGTGTGTGTGTGTGTGTGTGTGCTCAGTTGTGTCTGATTCTTTGGGACTCCATGGACTGTAGCCTGCTGTGCTCCTCTGTCCATGGAATATTCCAGGCAAGAATACTAGAGCAAGTTGCTGTTTTATCTTCCAGGGGAGCTTCTTGACCCAGGGATCAAACCTGTATCTTTTGTGTTGCCTGCATTAGCAGGCAGATTCTTTACCACCACACCACCTGGGAAGTCCCTAAAAGGGACTGGGTAGTGATTACTTAATGTGTACAGAACTTCTGTTTGGGATGATGAAAAAGTTCTGTAAATGAATAGTAGTAATGACTATACTAATGCCACTGAATTATACATTCAAAATCATAAACTTTATGTTTTAATATTTTACTGCAGTTAAAAATAGTACTGTAAGGCATGTAATAAAAGCTCTTAATAGTTGCCTCCCTCCATGTATCTTCCCATTTTCCAGTTTCAATCCTTAGAGTTAACCACTTGTTACTAATTTTCTTAAGTTATTCACCTGTGTATTTCTAAATATTTATATTTCTAATTCTTGATTTGTTACTTCTTGACAATGCCTGATTATGTCTTATGGCAAATGAGGATTTGGCTGTCATATGCTTCCTTTTTTAGAGATACAGGGGATGAAACTGGGAACTTGGGCTACAATTGGAGAGGAACAATTTGTACGTTCACAAGAGAACACAGTGCCACAAAGGTGGTGCTCCTGGAAGAAGCAGATGATCAGCGTCGGGCAGAAATAAGCAACACCAAGATGATAAAATAGGTGTAAGTGCTTGATTTGAGTACTTGAACGTCACGTTTTTCTTCTGTAATAATAATATGTATCATACCTTTTTCACAGGGTTACTATAAAGATTATAGTTAAATGTTTTAAATCTTTATAGTTAAAGATTGAGTTAAATGATACATATGAATGTATTATTCAGTTCAGTACAGTCGCTCAGTCGTGTCTGACTCTTTGCAACACCATGGACCACAGATGCCAAGCTCCCCTGTCCATCACCAACTCCCAGTGCTTGCTCAAACTCATGTCCACCAAGTTGGTGATGCTATCCAACCATCTCATCCCCTGCCGTCCCCTTCTCCTCCTACATTCACTCTTTCCCAGCATCAGAGTCTTTTCCAATGAGTCAGTTCTTTGCATCAGGTGGCCAAAGTGTTGGAATTTCAGCCTTAGCATCAGTCCTTCCAATGAATATTCAGGACTGATTTCCTTTAGAATAGACTGGTTTGATCTGGCAGCCCACGAGACTCTCAAGAGTCATCTCTGACACCTTAGTTCAATTCTTCGGCGCTCAGCTGTCTTTATAGTCCAACTCTCACATCCATACATGACTACTGGAAAAACCATAGCTTTGACTAGATGGGCCTTTGTTGATTTGAACAAATCAAGTAATGTCTCTGCTTTTTAATATACAGTCTAGGTTGATGATAGCTTTTCTTCTAAGGAGCAAGCATCTTGTAATTTCATGGCTGCAGTCACCACCTGCAGTGATTTTGGAGCCAAAAAAAAAAAAAAAAGAAATGTCTCTCACTGTTTCCATTTTGAGTTTTCCAAATTTGCTGGCATATTGAGTGCAACATTTTTATAGCATCATCTTTTAGGATTTGAAACAGCTCAACTGGAATTCTGTCACCTCCACTAGCTTTGTTCATAGTGATGCTTCCTAAGGCCCACTTGACTTCGCACTCCAGGATGTCTGGCTCTAGGTGAGTGATCACACCATTGTGGTTATCTGGCTCATGAAGATCTTATTTGTGTATTTCTTCTGTGTATTCTTGCCACCTCTTCTTAATCTCTTATGCTTCTGTTAGATCTATACCATTTCTGTCCTTTATTGTGCCCATCTTTGCATGAAATATTCCCTTGCTATCTCTAATTTTCTTGAGGAGATCTCTAGTCTCTCCCATTGTATTGTTTTCCTCCATTTCTTTACATTGATCACTGAGGAAAACTTTTTTATCTCTGTTGCTATTCTTTGGAACTCTGCATTCAAATGGGTATATCTTTCCTTTCCTCCTTTGCCTTTAGGTTCTCTTATTTTCTCAGCTACTTGTAAGGCCTCCTCAGACAACCATTTTGCCTGTGGATTTCTTTTTCTTGGGGATGATCTTCATTATTGCCTCCTGTACAGTGTCATGAACCTCCATCCATAGTTCTTCAGGCACCCTATCAGATCTAATCCCTTGAGTCTATTTGTCACTTCCATTGTATGATCATAAGGGATTTGGTTTAGATCATACCTGGATAGTCTAATGGTTTTCCCTACTTTCATCAATTTAAGTTGAATTTTGCAAGAAGGAGTTCATGATCTGAGCCACGGTCAGCTCCTGGTCTTGCTTTTGCTGACTGTATAGAGCTTCTCCATCTTTGGCTGCAAAGAATATAATCAATCTGATTTCAGTATTGACCATCTGGTGATGTCCACGTGTAGAGTCTTCTCTTGTGTCGTTGGAAGAGGGTGTTTGCTATGACCTGGGCGTTCTCTTGGCCAAACTCTGTTAGCCTTTGCCCTGCCTTGTTTTGTACTACAAGGTCAAATTTGCGTGTTACTCCAAGTATCTCTTGACTTGCTACTTTTGCATTCCAGTCCCCTATGATGAAAAGGACGTCTTTTTTAGATGTTAGTTCTAGAAGGTCTTGTAGGCCTTCATAGAACCGTTCAGCTTCAGCTTTTCTAGCATTACTGGTTGGGTCATGGACTTGGATTCCTGTGATATTGAATGGCTTGCCTTGGAAATGAACATAGCAGGTGTCATAGCAGGTATGAATCACAGTCCCAAATGTCCAGGGGCAAGAAATTTATTTTTTCATTGCAAGCTCAATTCCCTCTAACAACAGAAACTTCATTTTGGTCAGTTTGGGGTTTTCACATCTCCTTTCCTTTGCTTGCAGCTGAGTTCCTTGGATTCAATTTGGCTTATTTAGTCAATATCTGAAGACTCACCACATGCAAAACACTCAAGAAAAAAAAAAAAAGTTTGTTTTCTTTCACAAAGAAGCATGAAGTCCTGTACTTTCCTCCTTTTTAAAACTTTGCCTTGAATCCATTGTGATTCATGAAGATATCCAACTTTCTCTTGCATAAAATGTCCCATGACTTTGCTGCATGGTGTGACTTTCTAAGTCTACCACATAGAATGTGATGTGAATAGGATTGCAAACTTGTGTAGTGCCCCTGCATGAAACACAGTTTATTTTTTGATGTTCATTTTATTTGTTTTGTGTTCCAACAGGGATGCACTCATATATATAAGAGAATTTCACAAATATGATTTTGATTTATGAAGCTTGCCACTGCAGAGAAAGGAACCATGCATTAAAAATAAAGTTATTCAGGAGTACTGTTTCTAGGCATTACACTGTTTAGTTATTCCCAAGTCTAGCTAGTTGTTTATGTTCTGTAAATTACTTCCAATATTCAGTAAATGTACTCTGAATGCATGAATGAATAAAAGAATAAAGATAAAAAGAAAGTGATATGAAATAACATTTAACTTTGTTCTTTGGTGGTTTAATGGCAATTGCCTGGCCTCCCCACCCGCCACCTCCACCTCCACCACTAATGAAAAGTTGGCTCTCTCTCAGAGTATCTGCTCAAAGTTGATTGTCTGAGATGCAGAATTCTCCTCTCCCTCTTCTGATGTGTTTTCCAGGCTGGACCACCTGCTTGGAACACCTTCCTGGCTTCAGTTCTCCAGACTGCTTTTCCCATTCTTCAGAGAGCTCTTGAAACTGTGCAGCTCCAGATGAAATCACAGGAGGTGGCTTTCCAGAAAGGGAAGTATGCTGGAGGATGGCCAGGAATGATTAATTTAAAGCCTGAGGTGAATAGAGAGAGGCACCCTGGAGATTTGAGGGTATTGGAGACTGTAGGGGGCAGGTCAGTGAAGGTCTTAAAGCAGAACAAAAGGCTCTATAACTTAACCGAAAGGTGACTTGGAATTTCCTGCATACTTCCTGAAAGCAATGTGGGTTATTGTCTGCTTCAGTTGTCATGTATGAGAAATAGCAGCCTGGCTGGAGCTGCTCTCTATCTTGTTCTTGATCTTTATTATCCCATTGACCTTATAATTTACATATATATTTACATCTATTACATAAATAATATATATTTATTTTATATAATTATACATTATATATTAATTATACAATATATTATAAATAAAATAGAAATATAAAATATATAAAATTATATATATATTAGATCTGAATAAAAGCATTTCTAGTAGCCTTTCTTTCCATTCTTTCCCAACACAGGGAAGCCTGGCATGCTGCAGTCCATGGGGTTGCAGAGTCAGACATGACTGAGCAACTGAACAACAAATCTTTCCCTAAAATCTATGCGTTCACGGCTAAATTGTTATCTGTTCATTCCTAACCCATGTGTCTTTATCTTCCTACAGGAATATATGTGTGCTACAATTTCCAAAATCGTTTGGTCTCCAGGCAGAACCTCACCTCCTTGTCACTGTTTCACTCACTGAAGATGTCACTGTTTCACCCGCTGAAGATGTCACTGTTTGACCCGCTGACGATGTCACTGTTTCACCCGCTGACGATGTCACTATTTCATCTACTCTTTTCATTCTCCAGTTGCTAAATTTTTCCCTCCCTTAAAAGTTCCTCTCAAGTCTTACCTACTCCCCACATCTTGATGATCAATTGTCTAGGCTTGGAATACCTTCAAACCAAGTAAATTTGCACCTAATGTGCTTAATTACGTAAGTCCTGACATCTATTGTATAGATTCCAAATATCTGAGTAAAGTTTCTTCGGTATAAGAGTATCACATATTTATTTTAGAAAAGTGAGAAAATGAAAAAGAAAATTAAAAGAAGAAAATTGTGATCAACTTTAATGTTATCATTTTATAAAGCTGCTGCTTCTTACATAAAAACATTTTATGGATTCTCCACAAAATAGTTTCAATTTCAATATTTTGATTGAACAAGTATATGATGAATAAAAAGTCACTGTGATATCAGCAATGCTTTTAAATAAATCAATAATTTCTTTTCAGAACAACACTACCCATATTTTTTTGAAAACTAGTAGGTCATGTATGACAGAGAATTTTGCCTAGGTTACACTTTGAGTTTGGTAACACCTAATTTCAAGGTCTTTGTGTATTCTAGATTGACAAGCTTCCTTTTTTTTTTTAAATACAATATTATGTTATTGAGCTAGAGATTTGTAAATGCTAAGGAACTAGGCAAGCATTTAAACACATATACCTCTGTACCACTTGCACAGTCATGCAGGTATTTATTTACATGTTTTTAATGTTATATATAATGTATATGATGTCATGCTTATGTAATCTGTAAAAAAATCACATGGTTGAAATATTTATACCTTTGGAAGTCAGTGTTTTCCAGGTGGACAGATTCAGTTAAGTTCAGTTCAGTCACTCAGTTGTGTCCGACTCTTTGCGACCCCATGAACCACAGCACACCAGGCCTCCCTGTCCATCACCAACTCCCGGACTCCACCCAAACCCTTGTCCATTCAATCTATGATGCCATCCAACCATCTCATCCTCTGTCATCCCCTTCTCCTCCTGCCCTCAGTCTTTCCCAGCATCAGGGTCTTTTCCAGTGAGTCAGCTCTTCGCATTAGGTGGCCAAAGTATTGGAGTTTCAGCTTCAGCGTCAGTTCTTCCAATGAATATTCAGGACTGATTTCCTTTAGGATGGACTGGTTGGATCTCCTTGCAGTCCAAGGGACTCTCAAGAGTCTTCTCCAACACCACAGTTCAAAAGCATCAATTCTTTGGCACTCAGTTTCTTTATAGTCTAAAGTCTTTATATTTATAGTCTATAAATATATTTATAGTCTTTATACTCTCACATCCATACATGACCACTGGAAAAACCATAGTCTTGATGAGATGGACCTTTGTTGACAAAGTAATGTCTCTGCTTTTCAATATGCTGTCTAGGTTGGTCATAACTTTCCTTCCAAGGAGTAAGCGTCTTTTAATTTCATGGCTGCAGTCACCATCTGCAGTGATTTTGGAGCCCCAAAAAACCAAAGTCTGACACTGTTACCACTGTTTCCCCATCTATTTGCCATGAGGTGATGGGGGACCAGATGCCATGATCTTAGTTTTTTGAATGTTGAGCTTTAAGCCAACTTTTCCACTCTCTTCTTTCACTTTCATCAAGAGGCTCTTTAGTTTTTCTTCCCTTTCTGCCATAAGGGTGGTGTCATCTGCATATCTGAGGTTATTGATATTTCTCCCAGCAATCTTGATTCCAGCTTGTGCTTCCTCTAGCCCAGTGTTTCTCATGATGTACTCTGCATATAAGTTAAATAAGCAGGGTGACAATATACAATCCTTTTCCTATTTGGAATCAGTCTGCTGTTCCATGTCCAGTTCTAACTGTTGCTTCCTGACCTGCATACAGGTTTCTCAAGAGGCAGGTCAGGTGGTCTGGTATTCCCATCTCTTTCAGAATTTTCCACACTTTATTGTGATCCACACAGTCAAAGGCTTTGGCATAGTCAATAAAGCAGAAATAGATGTTCTGGAACTCTCTTGCTTTTTTGATGATTCAGCAGATGTTGGCAATTTGATCTCTGGTTCCTTTTCTAAAGCCAGCTTGAACATCTGGAGGTTCACAGTTCATGTATTGCTGAAGCCTGGCTTGGAGAATTTTGAGCATTACTTTACTAGTGTGTGAGATGAGTGCAATTGTGCGGTAGTTTGAGTATTCTTTGGGATTGCCTTTCTTTGGGATTTGAATGAAAAGTGACCTTTTCCAGTCCTGTGGCCACTGCTGAGTTTTCCAAATTTGCTGGCATATTGAGCGCAGCACTTTCACAGTGTCATCTTTTAGGATTTGAAATAGCTCAACTGGAATTCCATCACCTCTGCTAGCTTTGTTCATAAGGCCTACTTGACTTCCTAAGGCCTACTTGACTTCACATTCCAGGATGTCTGGCTATAGGTGAGTGATCACACCATTGTGATTATCTGGGTCATGAAGATCTTTTTTGTACAGTTCTGTGTATTCTTGCCACCTCTTCTTAATATATTCTGCTTCTGTTAGGTCCCTACCATTTCTTTTGCATTTAGAATTACAAAATTATCGGTGCTCTGTTGATGTTTTTGAAAGCCTAGCAATAGAGTAGCAGAGGCAGTTCAAAGAAAAAAAATTAGTATTTTTATTCAAGGATTGCCTTGCATGCTAAACTGGTTTTTGTTTGTCCCCAGAAAACTGTGTAACCCTGTCTAAAATGTCCCTTTTTTTGTGAGCCTGGGCTTATAGCCAGCATAATCTCTCCATGGTGACCTGCTGGGAACAAGGTGGGTCAGAGGCAACTGTACCATGTGTCAGGTCAATCTGAGATACCGGGCAGAGCTGAGGTTAGAAGGAAATAAGTGCTGTGGCTTGGATGCTTCTCTCAGATGCTTCTCTTCGGAGAGTAGGGGAGACCTAATGCAATAGCAAAGTTGAGATTTCAGTAAAAGTTCAACTCTGACTTCGGCTTTGGAAATATCATGACCACACTACCCAACCACTGAATCTAGGCTTCTCTGGGCTTGCCCATGTTTGATCACTTAATGAGAATATATACACTAATGTAAATACCAGCAGGAGAATGGAATATTTCCCACTACTGAAACAAAAATCTGCCATAATAACAACGAACACCTCCCCTTATAGAGCCTCTGTGCTTGTAGACATCAGAAAGAAGAAGCAAGTGAGAAAGTTAAAGAAGATAAATGCCAAACAGTGATCCTGGCTCCAGGAAAGTAACCCATAAAGCAGATAATTGAGAGTTTAGTATAATCTTTTACTAAGCTGCTTTCTTTCAGATTTTCTTGCTGCATAAATTGCTCAACAGAATTAAACTAAGCACCTTTAAAGTTCCACTAACATATTCAACCTGTGGAGTTACCATTAATGCTCTAAGGGATAACTTACTGAATTGTTAAGACTTCAGGGACAGAGGAGCCTGGTGGGCTGCCGCCTATGGGGTCTCACAGAGTTGGACACGACTGAAGTGACTTAGCAGCAGCAGCATGGCAGAAAAAAAAAATGTCAAGCTACTACAATGACTTAAGATTATAATAAGTAGCACATATATATATACTTGGAGTATTTCTGCTTAATCGATGTCAGCTGACCTTCTCTAATAGAAATAACCTGCGTTTTAAGAAAGAGGCGACAAATGGAAACTACCAACAAGTGATTCTTTACCTCTAGAAAATTCTCCTGTCTTCTCTCTCTGGATACTATGCTACTGTGGTTCTCCTGAGTAACTCAGTGTCTCCAAAAATTTATTCCATAGAAAATTTATTCCACAAGATGATATTTTTAAAAGTTTCCTTAACCAGATAGATTTGAGAAATGGTGCATACTATATCACTGTCTTGGAAATTAACAATGCACACTAGTATATTAACCATCTTAAAATTTTGCATATTAAAGAAATCTTTTTAACTTTGTTTAGTAGCTCATTTCCAAAAATTGTATAGTGAAGCAATATTAAAAAAATATTTACAGATGTTTTTCCATATCTGAAAATATTGCTGCTCTAAGGTTCCCACCTTTTGAAGCAATGAGTTTTGGAGTTTCAGGCACAACTAGAATGATAAAGACATTATTCAATTCTGGCTGTCGAATAGCATTTGTATTTGGCACCTAGGAAGGAAATAGTCTTGAGCAATAGGCTTTGTTAAAAGTTAAGATCCCTATATGCCACAGGTAGAGAGCTCTAAAGAGATGATATAAGGTAGTTCTTGCCTTAGGGAAGAAAGCCTGAATTTTCTAAATGGAGGCATATGGGATGAATAGAGTCAAAGGTAAGAAGAACAAATGTGGTCAATGGTTTCACCTTTATACTAAGACCTTGTGGCAGAGGATTGATAGGTTTATCTGCCATGAGGAAAAATCACAGTGGAGGGTTTTGTGCAGCATTTATGGGTCAGACCTCTGGGAAAACATCACTATACCAACTGTACCAGCTGGAATAAAAATGTGGTGTGGCAAATTCCTACAGACACTGAGCCTAAGTTAGCGACTCTGGACCTCTTTCAGATCCCAAATGGCGTAGAAAGATCCCAGGAGTTTCTATGAACTGGTTCCAGGTTGGGAAATCAGTACGTCAAGGCTGTATGTTGTCACCCTGTTTATTTAACTTCTATGCAGAGTACATCATTCGAAATGCCCGGCTGGATGAAGCACAAGCTGGAATCAAGATTGCTGGGAGAAATACCAATAACTTCAGATATGCAGATGATAGCACCCTAATGGCAGAAAGTGAAGAAGAACTAAAGGGCCTCTTGATGAAAGTAAAAAATGAGAGTGAAAAACCTGGCTTAAAATCAACATTCAGAAAACTAAGATCATGGCATCTGGTCCCATCACTTCATGGCAAATAGATGGGTAAACAGTGGAAATAGAGATTTTATCCTTTTTTTTGGCCCCAAATCACTGCAGATGGTGACTGCAGCCATGAAATTAAAAGACACTTGCTCCTTGGAAGAAAAGCTATGACCGACCTAGACAGCATATTAAAAAGCATAGCTATTACTTTGCTGATGAAGGTCCATCTAGTCAAAGTTATGCTTTTTCCAGTAGTCATGTATGGATGTGAGAGTTGGACCATAAAGAAGGTTGAGTGCCAAAAAACTGATGCTTTTGAACTGTGATGTTGCAGAAGACTCTTAAGAGTCCCTTGAACTGAAAGGAGATCAAACCAGTCCATCCTAAAGGAAATCAGCTCTGAATATTCATTGGAAGGACTGATGCTGAAGCTGAAACTCCAATATTTTGGCTACTTGATGCGAAGAACTGACTCATTGGAAAAGACCCTGATGCTGGGAAAGATTGAAGGCTGGAGGAGAAGGGGATGACAGAGGATGAGACGATTGGATGGCATCACCGAGTTGATGGACGAGTTTGAGTAAGCTCCAGGAGTTGGTGATGGATAGAGAAGCCTATTGAGCTGCAGTCCATGGGGTTGCAAAGAGTCAGACACGACTGAGTGACTGAACTGTACTGAACATATATACATCTAATACAGGAGCATCTAAATATATAAAGCAAATATTAACAGACATAAAGGGAGAAATTGACAGTAATATGATAATAGCAGGGGACTTTAACTCCCCACTTAAATTAATGAATGAATCACCAGGACAGAATATTAATAATGAAAGACTGGTCTTAAGTGACACATTAGACCAGTTGGACTTAACAGATATCTATAGGACTTTCTGTCCCCAAACGGCACAATACACATTCTTTTTCAATACACATGCAATATTCTCCAGGGCAGATCACATTTTAGGCCAAAAAAAGTCTCAACAAATTTAAGACAATAGACTTTATATCAAGTATCTTTTCCAGCCAAGTGGTATGAAACTATAAATCAATTATAGAAACAAAAGTGTAAAAGTATCAACACACTGGAGACTAAAAGCATGATACTAAAAAGAAATAATGAATTGCAATGAAATCAAAGAGGAAATCAGAAAATACCTACATATAAGTGAAAATAAATACAGAACTTTCCAAACACTGTGGGATGTTGCAAAAGTAGTTCTAAGATGGAATTTTAGAGTAATATAGGCCTACCTCAAGAAACAAGAAAAATCTTGAATAAACAACCTAACTTTTCATCTAAATGAATTAGAAAAAGAAGAATAAGCAAAGTCTGAAGTCAGCAAAAGAAGGATACATGCTTGGTCATTCATTCATGTCTGACTCTCTGTGGCCCCATGTAAGATAGCTCTCTAAGCTCCTACTCTGTCCATGGAATTTTCCAGGCAAGGATACTTCAGAGGGTTGCCAACTCCTACTCCAGGGGATCTTCCCAACCCAGGGATCAAATCCACATCTCTTGTGTCTCCTGCACTGGCAGGCAGATTCTTTATCACTAGCATCACCTGGAAAGTCTGAAGAAGGATATACTAGAGTGGAAATATGTAGAGACAAAAAGAAAAGAAAGAAGAAGAGATCAGTGAAAGCAACAGCAGGTTTTTTTGAGAAGACAAACAAAGTTGATAGATCTGTAGTCAGGTTCATCAAGAAAAAAGAGCACAAGTGAACAAAGTAATAAATAAAACAGGAGAACTAACAGTAGATATCACAGAGATACAAAAAATCATGAGAATGTGATTTAGATGGTAAAGAATCTGCCTGCAATACAGGAGGCCTGGGTTCAATCTTTGGGTTGGGAAATCCCCTGGAGAAGGAAATGGCTACCCACTCCAGTATTCTTGCCTGGAGAATTTCATGAACAGAGGAGTCTGGCGGGCTACAGCCCATGGAGTTACAAAGAGTTTGACATGCCTGAGCAACTAAGCAAGGAATGAACAGTTATGTGCCAGTAAATTTAACAATGCAGAAGAAATTAACAAATTTCTAGGAGTATCAAACCTTCCAAGACTGAATCAGGAAGAAATAGACAACCTGAACAAAAAAGAACTCTCAGCAAATAAAAATCCAAGAGTGGACATCTTCATAGGGGAATTCTACCAAACATTTAAGGAAAGTTAATACCTATCCTTTTCAAAGTATTCTGAGAAATTAGAGATGAAATAACATCCAAATTCATTCTACGAGGTCACCATTACCTTGATATGAAAACCAGATAAAGAACTATGAAAAAATAAAATTAAAGACCAATATCTCTGATGAATATAAATGCAAAAATTCTCAACAAGGTATTAGTAAACTGAATCCAACAAGATGTATAAAAAAAATCATACACCACCGTCAAGTGGAAATTATTTCAGGGATGTAAAGAATGGTTCAGCACTCAGAAATCAATCAATGTAATATATCACACTAGGAAAAGTAAGGATAAAATTACACAATCATCTCATTTGAGAAAATTCAACATCCACTCCTGGTAATCAAAACATCCACTCCTCTCATCAAAGCTGGTTTGTGGGATATATTTCAATATAGGAAAGGAAATTTATGACAAACCCACAGCTAACATCATACTCAATGGCACAAAGCTGAAAGTCTTTGCTCTAAAATCAGGAACACAACAAGCATGTCCACTCTCATCACTTTTATCTAACATAGTATTGAAAGTATTAGCCACAACAATCAGATAAGAAAAAAATGTAAAACCTCCAAATGGGAACGGAAGAAGTGAAACTGTCACTATTTGTGGGTGACATGACACCATGTATGGAAATCCCTAAAGCCTCCACCAAAAACTGTTCAAACTAAGAAAAGAATTCAGTGACATTTCAGGATGCAGCATTCCTATGTGCTAATAATGAACTATCAGAAACATAAAGCAAGAAAAAAATCCCATTTAAAATCACATCAAAATAAATTAATTAATTACCTAGGAATAAACTTAACCAAAGACCTGTACGCTAAAACTATGAAACATTGATGAAGTAAATTGAAGGTGATACAAATAAGTGGAAAGAGATTTGCATTCATAGGTTAGAAGAATTAGCATTTTTAACAATGTATATTGTTGTATAACAATGTATAACAATGTATATCCTACTAAAAGCAATCTACATATCTAGTGCTATCCTTATCAAAGTACGAGTGACATTTTTCAGAGGCTTAGAACAAATATACTTAAAATTTATATGGAGCCTCAAAAGACTCAAATAGCTAAAGCAATCTTGAGAAAAGGAACAAAGGCGGATACATGCCACTCCCCATCTTTAGACTGTACAGCAAATTGCTACTGCTGTTTAGTCACTAAATCACGTCCGACTCTGTCAACCCCACAGACTGTCGCCCACCAGGCTCCTCTGTATTCATGATTTCCCAGGCATGAATACTGGAGTGGGTTGTCATTTCCTTCTCCAGGGCATTGACCCAGGAATCAAACTCGTGGCTCCTGCTTGGCAGATGGATTCTTTACCACTGAGATACTTGGGAAGTCCATATAGCAAATTACAGTAATAAAAAACAATGTGTGTATACACATACACACATAGGAATATTAGTCATAAAAATGAAATTATATGTGCAAAAATGTGGACAGGTATAGAGGTTGTTATGCTTAGGGAATGACTCAGAGGAAGACAAAAAAAATCTATGTTATCAGTTTTCATGTGGATTCTATAAAATAAGACAAATGAATGAATATAATAAAACTGAAACAGACTCAAATGACATAAAGAAAAGTAGTGGTTACCCATGGGAGAGAGAAGGGGGGGAGAAGATCAGGTAGGGGATTGAGATAAAAGCTACTGTGTATAAAATAAATAAGTACAAGGATATATTGCACAGCAAAAATAAAAAAAATAAAATATATTTGACTTAGGCCCAACGGTTGGTTTCATGGCTCAGGTTTTCTTTCTTCTTGGATCTCTACTATCAGTTCAGTCACTCAGTCATGTCTAATTCTGCAACCTCATGGACTGCAACATGCCAAGTCTCCCTGTCCATCACCAACTCCCAGAGTTTACTCAAACGCACGTCCATTGAGTCAGTGACGCCATCCAACCATCTCATCCTCTGTCATCCCCTTCTCCTCCTGCCTTCAATCTTTCTCAACATCAGGGTCTTTTCTAATGAGTCAGTTCTTCGCATCAGGTGGCCAAAATACTGGAGTTTCAGCTTCAGCATCAGTCCTTCCAATGAACATCCAAGACTGATCTCCTTCAGGATGGACTGGTTGGATCTCCCTGCAGTCCAAGGGACTCTCAAGAATCTTCTCCAATACCACAGTTCAAAAGCATCAGTTCTTCGGTGCTCAGCTTTCTTTCTAGTCCAACTCTCACATCCATACATGACTACTGGAAAAACCATAGCTTTGAAAAACCATAGAAGGACCTTTGTTGGCAAAGTACTGTCTTTGCTTTTTAATCTGCTGTCTAGGTTGGTCATAGCTTTTCTTCCAAGGAGCAAACGTCATTTAATTTCATGGCTGCAGTCACCATCTGCAGTGATTTTGGGGCCAAAAGCTCTCTCACTGTTTCCATTGTTTCATATCTATTTGCCATGAAGTAATGGGATTGGCTTTTGAACTGTGGTGTTGGAGAAGACTCTTGAGAGTCCCTTGGACTGCAAGGAGATCCAACCAGTCCATCCTAAAGGAGATCAGTCCTGGGTGTTCATTGGAAGGACTAATGCTGAGCCTGAAACTCCAATACTTTGGCCACCTCATTTTGTTTTTGTTTTAGGATTTTTTGGGGTTTGGGTTTTTTTTAATTTTGGTTTTTTAGTACGGTGAAAGCCTTTTCATTTGCCTCTAAATATATGAAAGGAAATTGTGAAACTCCAGTTTAGTATGGTAACTGTTAAAAACTTTTCTATTATCATCTATTTGACTGAAAAATGTGTATTTTTCTAATTCATATTGATGTAACATTAGTCCTAATTGAAGAACTAGTATTTAAACGTACTATTTATAAAGATAAAACATCAAAAAGCTTATTTATTTTTAAATTTTTTATTTAAAAGAAGATTCAGTTTTAATTTTTTACCCCTGAGATTATGGGTAAAGAAGGCATTAACAAATTCATGTTTGTCTCCTTTCCCGCTTTAATTTTAAAGATATTTAAAGTGTTATAACGAAAGTATTTGGATAGTATATATGTTTGAATACATTTTTTTCTCATAGTTCAGTATATTGACTTTGTACTGTGAATTTTTTGTTTTTCTTATTTCTTAGATAATCTCAGGATTTGTATGGGAAAAAGAAAACCTTAACCTTATTTATGAGGCAAATTTCCATACAAAACTAGTCTCCATTACATAAACATATGCTCACATACACACATTCCTTTTTTAAAAAACAATCTCTTGTTAGTTTTCTTTCCCCTATTAAACTCTCCTTAAGAACCTAAGTATGTAGGTCTTTATGGACAGAACATAATTGAGATGTTAAAAACAGAAAATAAGATAACAATAAGCCTTTATTAAGTCAGTGATTATCATCAATATGAATTTATGGGTTGGGTTTAAATTTTGTGATTTACATAGGTAATCCCTTTATCACCCAAGCAAATCTCTGGGGTTCAAATTAAACTTCTGAAAAAAACAGATTTATTCTTTTATATGAAAAGCCCTCTGGGTTAATAATACCTTGGATCAGGAATCAGAAACATTTTCTGCAAAAATATTTTCGAATTTGTGGGCCAGATGCCCTCTGTGGTAACTACTCAACTCTGCCATTTAAGTATGAAAACAGCCACAGACGACACTCACATGACAGGCGTAGATGGATTGGGTCTTTAGTCTGACCCTGTGTTAGACAGTAGTTTCCTTACTTTAAGGTGCTCATGTCATTGCCTATGAGATATTTGTCACTGGAATTATGAGTTGTGCCTAACAATTAAAACTCTTGATAGCATTATGAAATCAGTATTTCAGTTGAGAAGATATTTTAATGTCTAATTATGTTTGTAGATTGAAAAAAATGGTGACCAGTTTTCAGGTTCACTAGTAAAAGTGGATTTGGCTTGGCAAGTATAACAGTAATCCTAATTTATTAAAACAATTGATATTAGAACATTTCTTATTCATTGCCTTATAGTGAAATTTACAGTTTAAACTTTTTTGTCATAAAGGAGGATTTATAAGGAAATTCTCTACAGATATGCATTTATTTATTTCATGTGATTAATATGTTACAAAAATCATGGTTGTAATCACATTGCTATTTTAAATGTCATTTTTATAAATTTTAAAAGTCTCATATTCTGAAAAGGTTTTTTAGTTCATGTTAGTTTAGATGTTAGGTTGTCATAGCTAAACTATGATTTTATCCCTTGTTTACTATCACTTTAAATTTGTTAACATCTGTCTCTTGTTCATCTACAATGAGTTAATTTTGTGGAAGATGTAACTTCTTACTGTATAAAGGATAATTTTATCTTTGGGCATTCATTGCATTAGAGAATCAAGTCAGCTAAATTCTCCTACAGTTATATCCTTAAAACTACTCTTAGAGAAAGAAAATCAGTGTCTTTACCTTATAAAGGGGAAAAACTTGTTCACTCCTGTGTTTAATCTGACTCATATAAAGATCATGTGAAGAATTTGTATTTTATAAATTTTCAAAGAGATATGATTAAAGGTCTTTATTTTTTTCTTGACTTTTCCTCCTGATCACTTATATCTTAGCAAGTGATCAACATGATGACTTAAAAGCCTAATTGTTGGTAAATGATTGAGGCACAGATAAAAATATGAATATCCACTGCTTACCACCATGTTTTTTGAAATATAGGTCACCATGTATACTATCTTGCTTGACGAAGTCTTTGACAAAAAGCAATATCTGTCATTGTAAATTTTCTTGTTCTAAAGAAAGCAGTTATATTCTGTAGATGTAAATTATGTAAATAAAAGTTATTTTATATTAAAAAAAAAAAGAATTGAATCATTTGAAAAGACCCTGATGCTGGGAGGGATTGGGGGCAGGAGGAGAAGGGGGTGACAGAGGATGAGATGGCTGGATGGCATCACCAACTCGATGGATATGAGTCTGAGTAAACTCAGGGAGTTGGTGATGGACAGGGAGGCCTGGCGTGATGCGATTCATGGGGTTGCAAAGAGTCAGACATGACTGAGCAACTGAACTGAACTGAATGGGACTGGATGCCATGATCTTAGTTTTCTGGATATTGAGTTTTAAGCCAGTTTTTTCACTCTGCTCTTACACTTTCATCAAGAGGCTCTTTAGTTCTTCACTTTCTGCCATAAGAGTGTTTATATATACATACATAAAGGTGTTTATATTTATATAACATAATTGCTTATATATACATATTTATGGACTTTCCAGGTGGCACTAGTGGTAAAGAACCCACTTGCCAATGCAGGAGACTTAAGAGACGTGGGTTCAATCCCTGGATTGAGAAAATCCCCGGGAGGAGGGCATGGCAACCCACTTCAGTATTCTTGCCTGGGGAATCCCCACGGACAGAGGAGCCTGGAATGCTACAGTCCATAGTGTTGCCAGGAGCTGGACATGACTACAGTGACTGAGGACACATTTGTTGTTGTTGTTCCTTTGGTAAGTTGTGTTTGACTCTTTGTGACCTCATGGACTGCAGCATGCCAGGCTGCCCTGTCTCTTTCACTGTGTCCCAGAGTTTGCTCAAACTCATGTTCATTGGGTCGGTGATTCCATCCAACCACCTCATCCTCTGTCTTCCCCTTCTCCTCCCACCTTCAATCTTTCCCAGGATCAGGGTCTTTTCCAATGAGTCAGTTCTTCGCATCAGGTGGCCAAAGTATTGTAGCTTCTGCTCCAGCATCAGTCCTTCCAGTGAATATTCATCATTGATTTCCTTTAGGATTGACTCGTTTGATCTCCTTGCTATCCAAGGGAGTGGCAAGAGTCTTCTCCAGAAACACAGTGCAAAAGCACCAATTCTTCAGCTCTCAGCCTTCCTTATGGTCCAATTCTCACACCCACAATAGACTGCTGGAAAAACCATAGCTTTGACTATACAGACTTTTGTCAGCAAAGATATCTCTGTTTCTTAATATGCTGTTTATTTTTGTCGTAGATTTTCTTCCAAGGAGCAAACATCTTTTAATTTCATGGCTGCAGTAAAATATATAAATATTTAACACTGTATACATATGCTACATATGTAAATTTGTGAGTCTCTATCTTCAGTGTGACACCACCTCTAAAGCTCAAGAATATAAAATTCATTTTCTTCTTGGTTCTCTGTCATCTTATCTAGTCAATATATTCATAACCAAAGCTAATGTTTTCACCACTCTCAAGTCAATTTCTACTTTCCTTACTCCTACTCTTCTTGGAATCAATCATTCTTCTTCCTTCTGTTCACACTCACTTGTAAGTAATGTTTATTTTACTTTTTACCTTATTTTTCACTCTCCTTGCCACAGCCTGAGTTCAAACATTCATGATTTCCCATCTAATTAATCAGAACAGTCACTGTGTATAATGATTTTTGTTTTATTTTAAAGACCTATTTTTTGTAAATAATTAAATGTTTTATCATAAAATTAGAAAGTATAAACAAAAATAAATAAACAAGCTAAAAATAACCCTTAAATTCCATTGCTCTATTTGCTAAATAGGAGTTGTTTAATCTAATTTAGCTAACACAACTTGCTAGACCTTTTGATCAGTCTTCTTCCAAGTTATGAATATGCGTATGTGTGCATGTGTAAGAGAGAGAGAGTGAGAGAGAGAGGCACTGTGCTAGGCAGTTTACATATATCATCTTCTCAGATATTCACAAACTTCCATGAGGCAAATATGATTATTGTACTTTTACAGATAAATAAATTGGGACTCGGAGAGTCTTACAACATTATGTAGCTAGTTAAGTGGAGGAACAAAAGAAGTCTGATAAAACCCAAGGTTTGTGCCTTCATCACTATATTATAACACAACCATGAGAGCACTTGTGCACACAATAAATGTGACTACTTTTATGCTTGTTATTGTTGTTTAGTCGCTGCGTTGTGTCCAACCCTTGTGACCCCAGGGACTGTAGCTGTCCGTGGGATTTTCCAGGCAAGAGTACTGGAGTGGATGGCGTTTCCTTCTCCAGGTGGATCTTCCTGACCCAGGGATCGAAACCGCAGCTCTGGCCATGTCTCCTGCATTAGCAGGTGGACTTTTTTACCCCTGAGCCACTGGGGAAGCCCAGATTAAATGTTCATTTTGCAAACATGGATTCATAGTGTGCATATTATATCTAACCAGATATTAGGAATTCCCTGCTGGACCCACGGTTAAGAATCCGCCTTTCAGTGAGGGGGAGGTGGGTTCAGTCCCTGGTGAGGGGTCTAAGATCCCACATGCCATGGGACGACTAAGCTCGTGCCCTCTGGAACCCTTGCACCACAGTCCATGCACCACAAAGAAGATCCTACGTGCTGCAGCTAAGACTCAACACAGCCAAGTAAATACATTTTTTTAATGTAATTTCAATTTTTTTGTATCAAACATATATTTAAAATTTTAATAAGATTCCATTGAATGGTTGCTTTTATCTGACTCTCTACTGACAGGTATTTTGTTATTTTCAGTTTTGCCTTATAAGAAAAAAATGTCAGTAAATATTTGTGTATATATATCTGTATGGATGGAGGGATTGCAAGTATTTTTTATGCTTATGTGAAATTCTCAACATTTAATACACACACACACATATACTGTGGACTGGCAGCAAATGGGGCAAGAGAATGAAGGGCAGTCATTGTCAGGGACCCAGGCCAGCTGCTGCCGTATTCTCACAGACCACAGACAAGCATGAGATTTCTAAACTCAAACCTGACCTTTTAGGCCCCCATGTTGTTATAGTTTTAAAGTTTTAAGAAAGAAGAAGAAAGGAGACAATCCTAGCCTAGTGGTTGCCTAATCTATGCTTGAATAATTGCAGAAGCAAGGAATTTGCTATTTTTCCCAAATCCCAACTGAGTTAAGATTCTGGGGGCCCAGAGCAAGAAGCCCACGTACTATGAACCTAAATATTTAAAATAAATATTTCAGGCGAAAAAAGAAACTATGCTTTTTCCCCTCCTCTTGGCTCCATCTGATACTATGAGGTACCTGGCCTATTTGTGTGTGGACATCTTGCCTGCAAGTCTGAGGTCTGCATATTCCTACCTTGGAGTCCCCAGGCTTTGATGCATACACAGGCTTGGATGCATACACTAGAAAGGAAACTCTTAGAAAAGGCTTGGGAATATGCATAAGGATGAGATTATTTCCAACTGGTGGAATGTTTTTATGCAAGTAGGGCATTTAAGCTATGAACTCCCAGCACTGGAATCATAGAGAAGGGAGGAACTATGTATGAGGTGTGGACAGAAGCGAAGGAAAGAGTGAATGCTGGTGTGAATGAGAAAATGGTGTGGTGAGGAAGTTGGTGGGGATTTTGTGAGACAAGGGCCTATGGTTGATTAGGAGGACCCAAACTGATGCAAGGAGGTAGAACTTTATCCTGTAGGTAGTGGCAAGTTGTTGAATTTGTGAGCATGGAAATGACACAATCAATTAGATATGTATTTTAGGTCACCAACTTTAGTAGCAAAATTGAAGGTGAATTTTAGTTAGTTATTGACCAGTAGAGAAGCTGAATAGTTTTTCAAATTTCCTGCCTCTGAAACTTTTCTTCCCAATTCCCTCATTTGCATGCCAATTCACTTCAGTCATATCTGAGTCTTTGTGACCCTGTGGACCATAGCCTGTCAGACTCCTCTGTCCATGGGGATTCTCCAGGCAAGAACACTGGAGTGGGTTGCTATTTCCTCCTCCAGGGAATCTTCCCAACCCAGGGATCGAACCAGCATCCCTTAGGTCTTCTGCATTGGCACGTGGATTCTTTACCACTAGCACCACCTGGAAAGCCCCAATTCTTTCACAGTAATAGAATAAAAATTATTAGTTGGAAAGTAGACTGTCATGTGTAGAAAGACAAATGAAGACAAACGGTGAGTTTAATGTTGGCCCCTAGGTCTACCATTATACAACATATATAGCAGAGGAATAGCAGCAGTATCTCAGCAGACCCTTGCCTTCAGAAAGATGTCCAGACCTTTTAATGCAGAACCTATATGATGTCATAAAAGATATTTTGGTTTTCAGAGTTTTGGCAGTAAGTTTTCTCGGTGTGTGTGTGTGTGTGATATTGAATACACAGATGCTGAAAATCTGAACCTCACTTGCTACCTACAGTGTTTGGAGAGGGGCAGAGAGCAACAGTTTTCAGCATGACTCTGTCCTGAAGGAGCTGATAAAAAGCAGAGAGAGGGAGAGAGAGATAAAGACAGCTACCTTTGGAGTCTAATTTGGGAACCTGGAGAACACTGCAAAACAAAATCTGTGTACACATGGGGGGAGTAAAATATCTAGCAATTATATTGTGTTACTCTAGGCATAATTGTGGACTTTAAAAAGACACATATTATTTATAAGGAACACTATAATTATACCCATTCCATGAAATACATTATTTCCTGGACTACCTGTAATAACTCCTTTGAGGCTGTCTGTGGAAGATCAAATTATTGTTCTAATTTTGGTCTGTTGACCACGACACAGAGCTGAGGGTTGGTGGCAGTCTTCACTGCTTATCAAATAGGCACGATCACACGCCGTGAGGAAATGTCAGGATATTTTTAGGGTGAAGTCCAGATATTGCATATAAAGCTTCTCAATTTTAAAAAAGGCATGTGGTTTGGGTTTGTTGTCTTATCTATTTACTTTGTGAAATTGAGTGCAGAGCTATTGGAGATTTCCCTGTTGCCGTCCCTCAGTCTCTGTTCTTACTGATGACGTCAGTGACATTTCCTTTTTTCTTTGCTCTGGTTATCCAGCCCTTCGCTCTGCCTCACAGCTTTTCCTGCTGACCCCTTCTCCATCTTCTGTGCTTGTCATGTTTCCTGCCAGCTCACAAACAAAGATCAATGAAGCAAAAGCTGACCATCAAGAAACTTGGATTTTTATAATCTCAGCTCAGTCACTGACTAACTGCATTAACACTGGGCAAACCCTATTACCTTCCTTACTCTAAATTTCTTTCATCAATACAAAGTGGAGTACGAAATAGGTGACCTCCAAGGTACCCTTTGACTCTGACATTTGTGACTCTACCAAACCTGGGATGTAACTATTATAACAGTTGTAAGAAGTATAATTAAAGGAAAACTGCTCAGAAATATTAAGTGCTTTTGTGCTAATACTACAGAGACATCATGAATGCTGTAGAACACTCCATGTTAATTAATTTTCTTATATTTTTATGAAGGTCTTTTCTCCCCCTAACCCCCAAACTATTTGTCAATGGAGAAATTTACTCTATTTTTTCCTTTAATCATCATATGTTACTGTATTCAAAATTTAAGGTCACTCTGGCCACTAATAATACATGCTAACATTTCTCGTGGAAGAATATTCAGTTAGTTGGTACTGCAGTTATTAAATCCCATGGATAATTGATTGGCTATATAACAGACACTGTTCTGCATCAAATAATAAACGAAGAGCAGTTATCCAGAAATTAAACATTTTGCAGAGCATTGATTAACACAAAGAAGTTGAGATTTGGAAGGCAAGACCTGAGTTTCACTTCTGGATTCAACAATTCTTAGTTTGTACCCAAATCCTGTTGGGTCCAACTGACTCAGAATCATAGCATTATATTTACTCATTGAGGAAAATATTCTTGAAAGAAAGCATGATGTAATTTCTAGCCAGAAAATAGAGCAATAGCAGTATTCATGAAAAGCAAAAGGCATTTTAGAAAAGTTATTAAGCAGAAATCAATAGGACCAATTGGATTTATGATCAAGGGAGTTGTATTTGACTAATACAACTCCTGGTTAATAAGATTCAGGCCAGAATGATTGTGGCAGAAATAAAGTCAGAAGTCATTTGAGGATGGGAAAAGTGGAGTAATGAGCATGGTGTTAGAATAAATGACTTTGAGGTGGCAGAAAAGTTATTTGTGGACATGTCTGACAGGAAGTGAAAATGAAGCCTGGCAGTATATGTTGAGGTGCTATTTGTGTAGAAGCCTTTTCAGTAGATCTCTGAGAGTATAGAGTACAGATTTTCAGACTTTAGTGGGAATGAGAATATTTTGGAGTTGGTGGTTCTGACCTCAGAGGTTCTAATTCAGTAGATTTAGAAATCCATATGGGACAAAGACATCCATATATTCTACTAGCACCCTTAGGATTTTTATGCAGAAAGTCTGTATGCTACAGTTTAGGGCAGCAGTTTTTAAGCTTTAACATGCATCAGAATTAACTGACGGGCTTGTTAAACTACAGATTGCTGGGCCTCACTTCTGCGGATTCTGATGCAGCAGACCACGGGGCCAGACAAATTACTACTCTAACAAGGCAAATCCTGATGTTGCTGATCAGGGGACCATGTTTTGAAAATGCCTGCCTTATGGTGCATTGATTTCACTGACATAGACTTTAATAGAGATTCAGGAGCAGAATTCTGGAAAGCAATTACATGCAGTGGCAGCACCAAGAAGGGGTGCATGTTTATGAGGCCAGAGGAAAGCACCACAGGAGGAAGGTGGCTGGGAGATGCGAGTGAGTGAGGGACTCAGAAAGGGAGCAGTGGTCTGAAACAGTCTAAAAGGATGCGGTCAAGTCGTAGGAAGAGCGAGTCTTTAAAATGAAGGTCGTATCACTTGACAGCATCAAATCTACAGCTACACATAGAGCAACTCTCACTGAAATGGACCTGGAGACAAACAGCTGGCTCCTCTACAACTGAGGTTGTAAAGAAAGAACCACGCTGGGCTTGATAGGAGGGGAGAAGTGATCTAGTTGGGATCTGAACTCCTGGTGGGTGACGCAAAGAACATGGGAGTATCATAGGCTCAGAGAATCTCTCCGGGGACTGAGGGGTTCAAGGCACACCCTAGGCACAGCAGTCAAGGGATCTGACACCTGGAAGACAAGCCCCTTAGTTGGTTTGAAAACCAGAGAGGTTTACAAGAGGGTTGTAAGAAACCCAGAATCTGTTCTCAGGGAGCAGGCACAGTCTTGCTTCGTCCTGGGAACACTGTGGAGCCTGTATTGAAAATTCCCTCCTGCTCTGGCCAGCTTGCCAGGACCACCTGGACATGACTTCCAGCACCATTGGGCTCCTGCTCCAGCATCTCCTACTTCCCTGCTAAGAGGAAGGCAGCCATTGCCAGGAAAAGTGTGCATATTTGAAAAGAATGGAATTGACCTGGGCCCTGACCCTGCCTCTGACCAGAGAGGAGGCAGATCGTGTCAGAGGAGGAGTCTGTGTAGCTTTGGGAGGGAGTGGAATCAGCTCTGGGGTGGCCTCCGTCACTGCAGGTGTGCGTATCCATGTGCAGACTTGGGAACATGTGGAGACAGCTCGGTAGTGTGACTCCATCCCCTTCAGTCCTGACCTGGTGTCTAACCACAATGGTGCCCCTGGGAAATAGTAAAACGGGTGCAAAAGTGCAGCCCCAGGACCGCAGGCTCCAGCTATAGCCTCAGTCATCATGGAGAGGGCTAGCACATCTGGGAGAAATCCAACACCCTCCACGCTCCTGCTCCAGCTCCTTGGGCCTGGCCCCACCCTTGATGGGGCAGTGGTTGCCCTCGAGCTTTTGGAGAAGCCCTGGCCCATACCTGGCTCTGACTCTAGCCCTTCTGAATCCAGCCCAACCTCCCAGCAAGGTGGTGGTCCTGGTGAGGAGGGAAGATTCAGTCTGAGATCATTTCAGATTCAGCTTTCCTGCCAAAGTTGCTGGGCATACATATGCTGCAAAGGGACACTCCCACAGAAGGATATGCCTTCAAGACTGGGGTAGATAACTGTTTCACCTAATTTCACAGAGACAAAGAAAGTTAAACAAAATGAGAAGACATAAGCATATGTTTCAAATGAAAGAGCAAGAAAAAAAACAACCCTGAAAAACCTTAATGAAAGAGAGATAAATAATTTACTTGATAAAAAGTTGAAAGAAATAGCAATAAGAATGCTAAGTGACTTGGGAAAACAGTAGAGGTGCAAGTGAGAATTTTAACAAAGAAATAGAAAATATAAAAAAGAACCAATGAGAACTGAAGAATACAGTGAAAGTGAAAGTGTTAGTTGCTCAATCATGTCTGACTCTTTGTGATCCCATGGACGGTAGCCTGCCAGGCTCTTCTGTCCATGGAATTATCCAGCAAGAATACTGGAGTGGGTAGCTATTCCCTTCTCCAGGGGATCTTCTCAACTCAGAGATTGAATCCAGGTCTCCTGCATTGCAGGCATATTAAGTCACCAGGGAAGCCTTATAACTGAAATGAAAAAATATGATAAAACAAAGTAATGGCAGATTAGGTGACACAGAACCCATAAGCAATCTAGAAGATAGAATAGTGAAAATCACCCAATAAGAGTAGCAAAAAGAAAAACAAATTTTAAAAAGTGAGGATAGTTTAAGGGACCTCTGCACCAGCATCAAGCATATTAGTATTTGCATTATAGGGGTTGCAGAAGAAGAGAAAAAAGGTGCATGAAATGTATTTGGTGAAATTGTGATTGAAAACTTCCTAAACCTGAAAAAAGGAAATAGATATCCACGTACAGGAAGCAAAGAGAATCCCAAAGATAAACCCCCCAAAAAACCATAGCAAGACATATAATTAAGTGGAAAAAATGAAGGATAAACAATTTTAAAGGCAGCAAGAGAAAAACAGAGAGTCACATACAAGGTAACCCCCATAAGAATATCAACTGACTTTTCAACAGAAACTTTGCAAGCCAGAAGGGAGTAGCATGATATACTTGAAGTGCTGAAAGGGAAAAAAACCTTCAACCTAGGCTATCTTACCCAGCAAGGTTATCATTCAGATTGAAGGAGACCTAAAGAGCTTCTCAGACAAGCAAAAACTAAAAGAGTTTATCAACACTAAACCTACCTTGAGTCTTCTCAAAGTGGAAAAGAAGAGGCTACAACAAGAAATAAGAAATTATAGAGAGGGAAAAAATCCCAAGGGTATTGGCAATTATATGGTAAAGGAAGTGGTTCAATCACTTAAGCTAGTATGAAAGTTCAAAGACAAAAATTATGACATCAGCCATAACTAAAATAGACAGTTAAGGGATATGCATGAAGATGTAAAATATGACATCAAAGAGACAAAGTGTTGGGAGAGGAGTATAAAATGTAGATCTTTTAGAATGTATTTAAACTTAAATGACTACCAGTTTAAAACAAGTAGATATAGGTTAGCACATATGAACCCCATGATAAATACAAGTCAAAAACCTACAATAGACACACAGAAACTAGAGAGAAAGGAACACAAGCTTACCAATACCAGTAAAGCATTCAATGAAAACATTGCTAAAATCATCAATCCACAGGAAAGATATGAACAGAAGAAGGAGAAGAGGATTAAGAGATACAAACTACTATACATACATACATACATACATAAAATAAGATACAAGGATATAATGTACAGCACAGGGAATATAGCCTGTATTTTATACTAACTTTAAATGAAGTATAGCCTATAAAAATTTCCAACAATTATGTTACACACCTGAAATTAATATAAACTTGTAAATCAACTGTACTTAACAATTTAAAAAGTTGAAAAAAGGTGCTCAACATCATTAATTATTAGGAAAATGTTAATCAAACCAAAAATAAGATAACTGCAACATACCTAAAGTAGATCTAAAATTTAAAAAACTGAAAAATTTTTTTAGTATTCACAGGGATGTGGATCATTTGGAACTTTCATATACTGTTGGTGACAATGTAAGACAGTATAACCATTTTAGAAAGTGGTATGGCAGATCCTTATAAAGTTAAACATGAAAAGCAGGGAATAGGTGCTGCTTCTAAAGTTGCCATGACAATTGAGACACTGATGAATGAGAGTATAATTGTTTCTCTTCTATTTAATGTAAAAAACAAAATTTGTGATATATTATATTTAAAGTGTTCCATTTAATATGAGTATTTTACCATAGTCTTTCCATCCACATTCACAGCATGGAGGATTTGGGAAGCCAAATCCTACCTACGTACCTACCTATGTACCTGTGTACCTACCACATGACCCAAACAAAAACCTATATATAAATATTTACAGCAGATTTTCTTGTAATAGTAAAAAGTGGAAACAAATAGATATCATTCAACAGGTGACTAGAAAAGTAAAACAGGTATATCCATACAATGGAACACTGTAAAGCAATAAGAAAAATGAACTATAAATGCATGTGTAAACATAGAGGAATCTGAAATGCATTTTGCTAAGTGAAAGAACTCAGATCTGAACGGCTACATGGTATATTACAATTATATGACATTCTGCAAAAGGAAAAATTATAGGAAGGAAATCAAGTCCAAACAAATGATGTCTGGAACCACTGGACGGGCAGAAGAGTTGTCCTTAAAGGTGTAGCACATGGGAATTTGGAGGCAGGGGGCTGGGTGTAGGGTGGGGAACAGAACTCTTCTCTATGGATCCATGGTGATAAATACATGACACCACACATTTATAAATCCTTCAGATATATACATCACAAAAATAAACAACCATTATTGCACATTACCAGAAATTCAACAAGGAAGAGAATAAAGATGGAACACAGGCTATACAAAAAGGAAAAAAAAATGAAGGCCATTGTTAACTAATTGGATGTCAGAAGAAAAGATGTCAAAATCAGAGGTTTTTTGAAATAAAGAGAGGGGAGAAATCTTCATCTACTTGTTCCACTGAGAAATCCTTGCTTTCTTTATTTTCTCTGGTGCATTTGTTGTAAAACTTTCCATTACATGTTTGGTCAGCTCCTAATATGGCTAATGAGTACCTCAAAGTAACTGAAACCCTCTCAGAATAAAAGTATCAACACCATATGGGGTTTACAGTTGGCACTACTGGTAAAGAATCTTCCTGCCAGTGCAGGAGACATATATCCAGGGTTTATCCCAGGTCAGGAAGATCCCCTGGAGAAGAGAATGGCATCCCACTCCAGTATTCTTGCCTGGAAAATCCCAGGAACAGAGGAGCCTTGTGGGCTCCAGCCCATGGGGTCGCAAAGAATTGGACATGACTGAGCACCTGAGCATAACCCCATGTGTTGTCCTATGTTTTCCCACCTAAGCTCTCTTTCACATTTTCATGTTCCCAAATCCATCTTTGAAATTGCCTAGCATATCCATCATATCTCTCCAAGACTCTCAGTGGATAATTGGACAGCCTCTTTCAATATCTTGAATCTTGACCCTTTTGTTTTATTTGCCAGTGTACAGAATAGAATAACTGATTCTCTATCATCTTCCAAAAGTGAGCAATGAGGTTGTTTTAGTATGATCAAGGACTTAGGGATTTGAAATTATTTTATCATGCTTTTATCAATTAAATTATTGTTTTCTTGATATTCAAATTATCACAGTTTTTCTTTTTAAAAAAATTATTTAATTGGAGGATACTTATTTTACAATATTGTGATTGTTTTTGCTCTATATCAACATGAATTGGCCAGAAGCATACAGGTGTCCCCTGCCTCCGGAAGCCCTTCCCACCGTCCTCCCCACCCCACCCCTCCAGGCTGTCACAGAGCACCAGCTTTGGCTTTGGGTTCCCTGTGTCATACATCAGACTCCCACTGGCTATCTATTTTACATACAGCAATGTATTTGTTTCAATACTGTTCTTTAAATTATTACATTTTTGTCCAGCAGGGAGTACTTCAAATTGGACCTGTCCTGCTGGTTTTTGTTGTTGTAGAGTCGCCAAGTCATGTCTGACTCTTTGCGATCCCATGGACTGCAGCATGCCACACCTCCCTATCCTTCACCATCTCTCGTGTTTGCCCATGTTCATGTTCATTGAGTCATGCTCAACGGACTTAGTTGAGTATATTGGTGATGCTATCCAATGATTTCATCTTCTTCTTCTGCCTTCAATCTCTCCCAGCAACAGGGTCTTTACCAGTGGTTCAGTTCTTTGCATTAAGTGGCCAAAGTATTGGAGCCTCACCATCAGCATCAGCCTTCCAATGAATATTCCGTGTTGATTTCCTTTAGGATTGGCTGTTTTGATCTCCTTGCTATCCAAGGGACTCTCAAGAGTCTTCTCCAGCACCACAGTTCAAAAACATCAATTCTTTGGTGCCTAGCATTCTTTATGGTCCAACTCTCACATCCATACATGACTACTGGAAAAATCATAGTTTTGACTGTACAGATTTTTGTCAGCAAAGTGATGTCCTTGCTTTTAATTCACTGTCTAGGTTGGTCATAGCTTTCCTCCCAAGGAACAAGCATCTTTTAATTTCATGGCTGCAGTTACCATCCACAGAGATTTGGGAGCCCAAGAAAATAAAGCCTGTCACTGTTTCCATTGTTTCCCCATCTATTTGCCATGAAGTGATGGGTTGGTTGCCATGATCTTAACTTTTTGAATGTTGAGTTTTAAGCCAGTTTCTTCTCTCTCCTCTTTCACCTTCATCAACGAGCTCTTTAGTTCCTCTCCGCTTTTTGCTATTAGGGTGCTGTTATCTGCATATCGGAGGTTATTGATATTTCTCCCTGCAATCTTAATTCCAGCTTGTGAGTCACCCAGCCTGGTATTTTGTGTAATGTATTCTGAATATAATTTAAATAAGCAAAGTGGCAATATATACCCTGACATACTCCTTTCCCAATTTTGAACCAGTCCATTGTTCCATGTCTGGTTCTAACTGTTGCTTTTCGACCAGCATACATGTTTCTCAGGAAGCAGGTAAGGTGGTTACAAGGTTAAAAAGTTACAAGCTGGAAATTATAGGGTGTTCAGAATTACAGGAAGTTTTCTATTCTCTTTTTGAAGCACCCTCCTATTGTTTCCAATACATGATTTTTCTTTAACTCATCTGGATGATTCTTCTCAGTCTTCCTAAATGTTGATTTTCCACACAATCTCAATATATACATGCTCATTGGGTAGTCATATCCATTCCTCTAAACTACACCCATATGACAATATATTTCAACATAAGCTACCAGCAAAGGTCTCTTTTATAAACTCTCTATTCCTTATCACATTTCTTCATTCTTTTTTCTTTTTAAAACTTTCCTTCCCTTACACCTTGTACCTCTCTCCATCCCTTGCATCTCTGTAACCCTGTTCCACCACCATCCATGCAGATTTAAGCCAAAAATCTGGGATTCCTTGTGGAACTCACCTCTTTTTCTCATTCCTAATTTGCAGCTCTTTGCTGAGTCCTGTCAATATAAACCGCTACCAGGAGGACTACAACACTAACCTCAGAGGTCTTTAACACTCCTCATGGGCATAATGTCTTGACTCTTGGACCCTCTTTAATCTGCTGTCATAAAGCAACTGGCAGAATTTTTAGAAATGCTTAAACATGTTACTGATTTCAGCCTAAAACCCAAGGCTTGTCATCACATTTAGAATAGAAACCCAACCCTTTCTCATGGTCTTCCAGGCCTCTGTTGACTTCTCAGCCCTAATCTGCCCCAGTCTCCCCTTGTTTACACTTTGCTAGCCAAATGGCTGAATCCACTCAGACATATGGCCTTCCCAGGTGGCGCTAGTGGTAAGGAACTCGCCTGCCAATGCTGGAGACATGGGTTTGATCCCTGGGTCAGGACGATCACCTGGAGTGGAAATGGCAACCCATTCCAGTGTCCTTGCCTGGAGAATCCCATGGATGGAGGAGCCTGGCAGGCTACGGTTCATAGGGTCACAAAGAGCTGGATTTGACTGAAGCGACTCAGCATGCGGGCCTGCACTCCTTAGACACACCAGGTTCATTCTTCATGTTGGGTCTTTGCTCTCTGCAGAGGCTGTCTTTGGAAGGTGTGTGTGTGTGTGTTAGTCACTCAGTCGTGTCCGACTCTGCGACCCCATCAACTGTAGCCTGCCAGGCTCCTTTGTCCGTGGGATTCTCCAGGCAAGAATACTGGAGTGGGTTGCCAGTTCCTTCTCCAAAAAGGCTGATGAAAGTATGTAAAATCAAGATGATAACTGCATTACCATAAGGGCATAGACTTGGAGTACTGTGATATTGAATGGTTTCCCTTCGAAATGAACAGAGATAATTCTGTTGTTTTTGAGACTGCATCCAAATACTGCATTTTGGACTCTTTTGTTGACTGTGAGGGCTACTCCATTTCTTCTACGGGATTCCTGCCCACAGTAGTAGATATAATGGTCATCTGAGTTAAATTCACCCATTCCAGTTCATTTTAGTTCACTGATTCCTACAATGTCAATATTTATTCTTGCCATCTCCTGCTTGACCACTTCCAATTTATCTTGATTCATGGACCTACCATTCCAGGTTCCTATGCAATATTGTTCTTTACAGTATCAGACTTTACTTCCATCACTAGTCACATCCACAGTCGGGTGCTGTTTTTGCTTTGGCTCCATCCCTTCATTCTTTCTGGAGTTATTTCTCCACCGATCTCCAGTAGCATATTGGGCACCTACAAACTTGGGGAGTTCATCTTTCAGTGTCCTATCTTTTTGCCTTTTCATCCTGTTCATGGGGTTCTCAAGGCAAGAATACTGAAGTGGTTTGCCATTCCCTTCTCCAGCGGACCACGTTTTGTCAGAACTGTCCACAAGGACCAGTCCATCTTGGGTGGTCCTACCTGGCATGGCTCATAGTTTCCTTGAGTTAGGCAAGGCTGTGGTCCATGTGATCAGTTTGATTAGTTTTCTGTGATTTTGGTTCTTTATTTGTGAGTTTTTTTCTACTGTCTTATTGAAACGGAGCAGGACCATATGGTCCTTGCCCCACCTCCCCCTGCCATATCCTGCCTGCCTTTTACCTGTGGAAAATTTTAGTCAAAGAATAAGTTTAACCAAAGGAGTGTGAAATGCTGGAACAAAGGAAAACAGATAAAGGAGATCAAATAAAAATAATGCAGTCTTTACGCATAGTCAAGCACCTTTAGCTCTTTCTCAATGGCTAAAGATAACATTCTGAGTCATGTCCTGTGAGCTGTCTTACAGACACCAAAACACCAGTTGGAGAAGTTAACTACAAGATGACCAGACTGTACCCAGGACATGAACTGCCATAGTTCTGAGAACTGACCACAAAGCAATGGGAACAAATGTACCTTCGAACTGCAGAGTAACTGTATCTGAACCAATCAAGATGATGCTGGTCAGACCACTGATGACCAGTTTGGAGTTCACTTTCGGAGATGACTATGCTGTTTCTGCATGGAACACCCTTCCCCCACTCAGTCTATAAAAGCTCTGACCCCTGGCTTCTCAGGGGAGGGGAACTGGCCTTTGGATAGATGTCTGCAAACCACCCCCCCACACCAGTGCTTGCATTTGAAATAAAGCAAACTTTCCTTTCCATCAACTTGGCCTGTTTATTGTCAGTGAGCATCCAGACCCACAAATCCTTTTAGTAACAATTTTTCCTCTATTGTTTCTGATGAGAAATTATAGACATTCAAATCGTTGTCCCCTATATATAATGTATAATTTTTTCTCTAGATGCTTTCATGGCATTTTTGCTTCTGATTAAAAAAACTGTTTTTTTAGCAGTGGGACTGTGATGTCCCTAAGCATATGGTTTTCTTTGCACTAACTCTACTTGGAGTATACTGGGCTTTTGAATCCATATATATATTTACAAAACTTGAGAATTTTAAATTTATTATTTCTTCAAACATTTTTTTCCTATTGTATTATCTCCTCTCCTTCTGGAACTTCAATTTTCCATGTTAGCTACTTTGCTTTCTTTCTATAGACCCTGATCATTTGGTTCCATTCTTTTCTTCTGTTACTAAGATTGGATAATTTGAATGATCTGTCTTTCAGTTTGCTGAGTCTTTTCCACTTTGTATCCTTTCTGCTTTCAGCCTGTCCAGTATATTTTTCAGTTTTCACGTTTTTTCATTTTAGAATTTACATTTGGTTTAATTTTATAGTTTCTACTCTTTTGCTAATATTTTCTATCTTCTTATTCATCACAAGCATATTTTTCTTTACATCACTGAGCAGAGTTGTAACAGCAGGTATGAAATCTTTGTCTACTAATTCTCACACATAGGTTATCTTGGAATTAGTTTCTGTTTTTTTTTTTTTTTTTTTTTACTCTTGAGAATTGTTGATATGTTCTTGATTCTTCATTTGTAAAGTGATTTGGCATTATATTCTATATATTTTGCATATTATGTGTGGTGGCTTCAAATTCTGTTACTTGCTTATGAGAAACGTTGTTTTTTGCTTGTTTGATGTTTATTTTTTTCAATGTTTCTTTGTTTAAGCAGACAATTAACTTGTTTGGACTCAAATGGAAAACTCTTTCTCTTTGGTGGAAGCTCCAGTTTCAAGCATATTCCCTTAATATTAGCTGGGTGAATTTTGGTTGCATGGTTCAAGGGTTACCAGAGTTTTGAGCACAGTTATAGAGAGAAGTTGCAGCTCAGTCGGTAAAGACTCAGCCTGCAAGGCAGGAGACCCAGGTTTGATTCCTGGGTCGGGAAGATCCCCTGGAGAAGGAAATGGCAACCCATTCCAGTACTCTTGCCCGGGAAATCCCACGGATGGAGGAGCTTGGTGGGCTACAGTCCATGGGGTCGTAAGAGTTGGACACAACTTAGTGACTAAAGAGAGAGAGAGAGAAGATGAGGGTCCTCTCTATCTTATCTCTATTTTTCAAAATTCCCCCTTTACTATCCAGTTGCTGTAGTTTCCTAAATTCTTTCTTAAATTTCTTCAGTCTACAAGGACTATCTGTAGGTTTTCAATAAATAGTTTTAGTAAATCCATTAGATACTGAGTGCCTTGACCCTCAGGTTAAAAGTCAAAAGAAAAGGAAAAACTGTCTACAGTAGTATCCTTTCCCTTTGTCCAAGTGCTGATTCCCTTCACCTGTTTGACCACTCTACAGCAACTTCAGGTACATTATTTTCTGTCTGTTTATTTGTTTTATTTTGTTTTGTTTTTGCACAGAGTTTATAGTTGGTATCTGCAGGAGACTCAATATAATAGAGGTGTATTTAGCTATCCTGGAAGTGGAGTTTTAAGGGATAGTCTTTTAGAAATAAAGTTTATGTAAAATTTTAATTTCCTTGATATCAAAGTGTAAGATGTATTTTAATAACAGACAATAGTTACTGTTTATTATTATCCAAAACCAAATTTTTTTTCCTTCAAGACTTTGCTTAGACTTTTAGAATTAAAGAGTATAGAATAATTTCATAGTTTTTCCTTTTACACAACTTATTAAGTACCATTTTCACTACTTGGTTTTATTCAGTGACAGTTGGGGGGCATAGTTTATGCCTGTGGATATGTGTTAAAGGGCAAATTAGAATATTTGCCCTCAAGAAGCTCTATTAATAGAGCAGACCAATACATCAATGAATATTGTGACAGAGGCTATTAACTGTTATATCATAGATAGGTCCAAAATGCTTTGGGAACACATGGAAATGTAAAATTAGCTTCACCTTGTAGAGTAGGTGTGGAGGGATCAAGGAAGACACCATAGGAAGGATAATACTTATAAACCAAGTCTTGAGAGTGTATAAGCATGCATAGGAATTTTAAAAAGCTATAAACACACACACACACACACACACACACACATACACACACACACAGTGGACGTAAAACGGAATAGTTTGGACTTACCTTTTGATTACTCTGTGCATACTGTGTAGCTATAAAGTCAATTGATTTAATACCGCAATTAATATTTAAGAAGAGAATGTGACTTCCTTAGGGAAGGCAATGATTTTTAATTCATTCAAAAAAACTTTTCATTTTGAAGTATAGATTTACAGGGAGTTGCAAAGATAATATAAAGAGTTTCTGTGTATTCTTCACCCATCTTCTCCCAATGGTCACATCTCACATAATTATAGTACAATATAAAACCCAGAAATTTAATATTGGTATAATGTGTGTGAGTGTATGGCTCTATGCCATTTTCACACATGTATAGATTTCTGTGGCCACTACAGCATCAAGATGACAGGACTATCCCATCACCACAAAGACCTCCCTCATGCAACCCCTTTATATCACATGCACCCACTCCCACCAACCAGCCCTAACCTCTGAAATCCACTAATCTCTTTTCCATCTCTATAATTTTTTCTTCTTGAGAATGTTATGTAAGTGGAATCACTGTGTGTGACCTTATAAGAATGGCTTTTTTCACTCAGCACAATGCCCTTGAGATCCAACCAAGTTGTTGCATGTATCTATATTTATTACTATATGGGTTTCTCTTAAGATTACTTTAGCTGCATTCCTAAATGTTATTAAGTTGTATTCTCATTTTCATTAAATTCAATATGTATTTTTATTTCCATTTAGACTTCTTTTCAAACCCATGGATTATTTCAAAGTGTGTTATTTAGATTCTGAGTGTTTGTAGATTTTCCTGTAACCTGTTACTGATACTGATTTAATTCCATTGTGCTCAGAGGACATACTTCATATGGTTCAATTCTTATAAAATTTGTTGAGGTGTGTTTCATGACTCAGAATAGGGTCTGTTGTGGTGTATGTCCCATGGGTGCTTGAAAAGAGCGTGTGTTCTGCTGTTGTTGGGTACTGTGTTCAATCAAGGTCTCTTAGCTCCTGTTAGGTAATATTTTTGTTTAATTCTTCTTTAGTCTTGTTGACAGAGGATGAGATGGTTGTATGGTACACAGACTCAATGGAAATGGGTTTGGGTAAACTCCAGAAGTTGGTGATGGACAGGGAGGCCTGGTGTGTTGCGGTTCATGGGGTTGCAAAGAGTCAGACATGACTGAGCGACTGAACTGAACTGAATTGAGTCTTGTTGATTTCTAATTATTTCACCAATTAGAGAGGAAGGGGGTTTAAAGCCTCTGCAACTGTGACTTTTTCTCCTCCCACATCTATCAGGTTTTTAAATTCAGGCATAAGTGAGTTACAATGTTGTGGTAGTCTCAGGAGTACAGTAAAGTCTTTCTTTTTCAGGTTCTTTTCCTTTATGAGTTATTACAAGATATTGACTGTAATTCTCTGTGCTATGCAATAAATCCTTGTTTTTTGTCTATTTTATAAGCAATAGGTGTACCTCTTAATCCCAAACTCCGAATTTACCCCTTACTCCCCACCCCCTTTCCCTTTCGGAAACCACAGCTTTGTTTTCTGTGTCTGTGAGTCTGTTTGCGTTCTGCAAATAAGTTCTTTGTATCATTTTTTTAGATTCTACATGTAAATGATGTCATGATTTTTGTCCAATTCTGTTGCCTCACTTTGCTTGGTATGAGAATCTCCATGTCCATCTATGTTGCTGTTAATGAGATTATAGCATTCTTTTTAAACTGAGTAATAGTTCAATAGACCGTAAGGAGGTGGGAGCTGAAGAATTGATGCCTTCAAACTATGGTGCTGGACAAGGCTCCTGAGAGTCCCTTGGGCAGCAAGGATATCAAACCAGTCAATCTTAAGGGAAATCAACCCTTAATACTCATTGGAAGGACTGATGCTGAAGTTGAAATTTCAATATTTTGGTCATCTGATGTGGACAGCTGACTCATTGGAAAAGTCCGTGATGCTGGGAAAGACTGAAGGAAGAAGGAGAAGAGGGTGTCAGAAGATGAGATGGCTGAGTGGCATCACCAATGCTATGGACATGAACTTGGGAAAACTTCCAGAGATAGTGAGGACAGAGAGGCCTGGTGTGCTGCAGTCCATGGGGTCACAAAGAGTGGGACACGACTGGGCGACTGAACAACAGCATTGTGTAGATCTCTATCTCCTTCTATTTATATGTTGCTATGTATATATACATATACACATATGTGTATCTTTATCTATCTCTCTCTCTATATATATACACATATATCTTTATCCATTCATCTTTCAAAGGGTACTTAGGTTGCTTTCATATCCTTCAGTAAATAGTGCTGCCATCAACATTGGTCATCTACCCTCTCTTTATCCTTTGTCCAAACTTTAAAGGAATAAGTCTGCAAAATTGGTCTTGAGACTAGAAAGTGGCATTTCCTAAGCCAGTTTTGACTCTGGGCATCAAATGTGGGTGGAACCAGAAGGAAGGTCCAGTGCTAGGTTTATAAAATCAGGAGGCAAGACCTCTTGATGTTTACTATCTTTACAACTGCTGCAATTCTTGCTGGGTCAACTTTGTTTCCTTATCCCTGGAGGCTGAGATTTGCAGGGGGCAGGGGACACGTTGAAAGTATGAAATATCAGGGTTTCTTGTGCAAAAACAGTGGGTCAGGAGTGGGGGTGGAGGGAGGGGGTGAGAGGCATGGGGGATGGCTAAGCCTCCACACGTTCTGGGGAAGGGCAACCCAGGAGAAAGATGGATGGGCCAGGACTATTTAGAAGTACCAGCTATGGCCCTGGGACTCTGACCTTTGCTAGGGTGTGGGCCTTGAAAATCAGTTTTACTTTTCAGTTGACAGTACCGTGTTCTAGACTCTGGGCTCGACCAGTGAAGTCCGGAGGGAGATGCTAGTCAGGCGCAGGGTGGAGGGGAGATGAGGAGAGAGGCAGGCCTTCCTGGAATGCTTTGGCCCCACACACCCCTGTGCTCCAGTTTAGAAGCAGCAAAGGAAGGAACTGCTGCCATGAACAAAGAGAAGACCCATGTCAATATCACTGTTATTAGCCATGTGGACTCCGGCAAGTCTGCCACCACCACAGGGCATCTCTTTTCAAGTGTGGGGGAACAGCAAGAGGACCATCAAGAAGTTGAGAAGGAGGCAGCTAGGCACCTGTGGTGTTAGTGTCTAGGAGTGGTGGGACTATATGCACAATGGTCATCCCCACAGTTGTCCGGGTTCAAGAGCCAGAATGTTGAGTGAAAGGAGGGAAATGCCACTGGGGAGACTCCGCTGGAAGCTCTGGACTCTAAGCTCCCACTCCCTTGCCTGTCAACAAGCCCCTGAGGCTGCATCTGCAAGCCTGGAGGTGAGGTGACCAGACTTCTTGAGGAACAGAGTTGAAGGAGCTCCAGTGTCTGACTAGCCGGGGTTCAGATCCTGACTTGCTATCTGGGATAAAGTGTCAAAACCTCCAGCATTTCCAGTTTATCTGATACATCATAAATTACCAGTCTTTGGATTCAGCACTTCCCACCGGTCCTGCCCAGGTGGCGCTAGTGGTAAAGAACCCACCTGCCAATGCAAGAGACACAAAAGACGAGGGTTCAGTCCCTGGGTCGGGAAGATCCCCTGGAGGAGGGCATGGTAACCCACTCCAGTATTATTGCCTGGAAAATCCCTTGAACAAAGAAGCCTGGGTACAGTTCATGGGGTTGGAAAAAAGTTGGACACGACTGAGCACGCGTGCCCCAGTCCTGTAGGTGACCTTGGTCCTCGATCCCCAGTACCAAGGAAGCCAGTTCTCACTGGGTGGGTCTGGAGTTGTTCTGACTGCCTGCCCTTTTCCTACGGCACAGGCACTGGCAATGTGCCTGTGGGCTCCGAGGAGACCAACTTCCTGAGACCTGGTGTGGTTGTCACTTGCCTCCAGCAATGGCACCATGGAGGCCAAGTCTGTTGGAGATGCACTGCGAGGCTCTGCCTGGGGGTTTCAGTGTGAAGAATGTCTGTGAAGGATATTCATCTTGGCTTTGTGGCCAAGGTGACCGGAAGGAGGATGACTGGAAGGAGGATGACAGCAAGAATGACCGGAAGGTGGTAGGAAGGAGGCCGGAAGCTTTGTGGTGCTGGTAAGCTCCCTGGAGGCCAGGGGTGTTGGTGGTCGGAGGTGGTAGAAGCAGGTGTAAGTAATTAACCCTAATTTCGAGGGAGGCCCCAGGTTGGTCCAGATTTGGTGCCAGATCACAGGTGCCATCAGACCTCTTCTAATTATTTTCCTCCCCACTTCCCCACCAGGTGATCATCTTGAATCACGCAGATCCACACCAGCTATTCCCCAGTGCTGACTGCCACGCATCTCGTGCAAGTGTGCCGAATTGAGGGAAAAAATTGACTGGTGCTCTGGCAACAAGCTGGAGGACGACCTAACAGGGCCCTGATGTCCGGCAATGCGGCCATTGTGCAGATGGTCCCCAGCAAGGCCATGCGTGTGGAGACCTTCTCTGAATACCCAGCTCTAGGTGAGCCGGGGACTGATGATGGCTGCTGAGCCCTGGGAAGGAAAGGACCTCTGACTGAGGACAAGGAGTCTTCCCTTCTGTGCCTCATTCTTCCTTCCTCTTCAGGCAAATGGCGGCCATTGGAGTCGTCAAGGCCATGGATAAGAAGACATCCACTGAGGGCAAGGTCACCAAGTTGGCAGTGAAGGACAGCAAGAAGTGAAGCATGATTTTCCTCCTGGCTGTTTCCTTGGCAATCTCTACTATATAAGACACTTTTGTGTATTTACTGAGTAAAATTAACAGCAGTGCTTAAACTTGTTATCTATCTTGGTTTCTTCCAATGAGGAAGGCACAAAGGTCAGTGAGGAACCTCTGGGTTGATGACAAACTAATTCAAGACCCATGGGCTTCAAAGTGTTTTCCCACCCAGAGGTCGATACCATCCTTTTCCTGTTTCCCTCACACTTAAAAGTATTTTACAATGGCATAATGCCAATAGGCTAACCCAACACTACCGTTTACGTCCCTCTCACCCACCCTCTCTTTAATATGTAATTTTTTTTTTTTTTTTACTAAAGTATAGTTGATTTACAATGTTGTGTTAGTTTCAGGTGTACAACAAAGTGATTCAGTTCTTTCTCTATGTCTCTAACTGTGTCTATACGTTTTCAGATTCATCTTCATTACAGGTTATGACAAGATATTATCTCTAGTTCCCTGTGCTATACAGTAGGGTCTTGTTATTTATCTATTTTATATACAGTAGTGTGTATCTGTTAACCCCAAACACCTAAATTACCCTTCTCATCACCTCTGCTTCCCCCTTTGGTTAACCATAAGTTTGAATCACTTTGTGGTACACCTGAAACTAACACAACTCTGTAACTCAGTTATACTTCAATTAAAAAAACTGATAGATGTGAAAGGAGATATAGCCAAGTCAGTTATAGAGACTTTTAAACCCCCTTTCTCTGTAATTGGTGAAATAATTAGACAGAAATCAGCAAGACTAGAGAAGAACTCAACAAAGATATAAGCTAACAGGAGCTAAGAGACCTTAATTGAACACTGTACCCAATACACACACTTTTTTTTTCCTTTACGTTTTATTTATTTATTTTTCATTTATTTTTATTAGTTGGAGGCTAATTACTTTACAATATTGTAGTGGTTTTTGCCATACATTTACATGAATCAGCCATGGATTTACATGTGTTCCCCATCCTGATCCCCCCTCCCACCTCCCTCCCCATCCCATCCCTCTGGGTCTTCCCAGTGCACCAGCCCCGAGCACTTATCTCATGCATCCAACCTGGGCTGGTGGTCTGTTTCACCCTTGATAGTATACTTGTTTCAATGTTATTCTCTCAAAACATCCCACCCTCACCTTCTCCCACAGAGTCCAAAAGTCTGTTCTGTACATCTGTGTCTCTTTTTCTGTTTTGCACATTGGGTTATCGTTACCATCTTTTAAAATTCCATATATATGCGTTAGTATACTGTATTGGTCTTTATCTTTCTGGCTTACTTCACTCTGTATAATGGGCTCCAGTTTCATCCATTCCATTAGAACTGATTCAAATGAATTCTTTTTAACAGCTGAGTAATATTCCACGGTGTATATGTACCACAGCTTCCTTATCCATTCATCTGCTGATGGGCATCTAGGTTGCTTCCATGTCCTGGCAATTATAAACAGTGCTGTGATGAACATTGGGGTGCACGTGTCTCTTTCAGATCTAGTTTCCTTGGTGTGTATGCCCAGGAGTGGTATTGCTGGGTCATATGGCAGTTCTATTTCCAGTTTTTTAAGGACTCTCCACACTCTTCTCCATAGTGGCTGTACTAGTTTGCATTCCCACCAACAGAGAACACAGACACTTTTCAAGCACCAATGGAACATACACCAAAACAGACCCTATTCTGAGTCATGAAACACAGCTCAACAAATTTTATAAGAATTGAACCATATGAAGTATGTCCTCTGAGCACAATGGAATTAAATCAATATCAGTAACAATTAGGTTACAGGAAAATCTACAAACACTTGGAATCTAAACAATACACTTTGAAATAATCCATGGGTTTGAAAAGAAGTCTAAAGGGAAATAAAAATACATATTGAATTTAATGAAAATGAGAATACAACTTATTAACATTTAGGAACACAGCTAAAGTAATCTTGAGAGAAACCCATATAGTAATAAATATAGATACATGCAACAACTTGGTTGGATCTCAAGGGCATTGTGCTGAGTGAAAAAAGTCAGTCTCATAAGGTCACATATTGTGATTCCACTTATATAACATCTCAAGAAGAAAAAATTATAGAGATGGAAAAAAGAGATTAGTGGATTTCAGAGGTTTGGGCTGGTTGGTGAGAGTGGGTGCATGTGATATAAAGGGGTTGCATGAGGGAGGTCTTTGTGGTGATGGGATAGTCCTGTCATCTTGATGCTGTAGTGGCCACAGAAATCCATACATGTGTGAAAATGGCATAGAGCCATACACTCACACACATTATACCAATATTAAATTTCTGGGTTTTATATTGTACTATAATTATGTGAGATGTGACCATTGGGAGAAGATGGGTGAAGAATACACAGAAACTCTTTATATTATCTTTGCAACTCCCTGTAAATCTATACTTCAAAATGAAAAGTTTTTTTGAATGAATTAAAAATCATTGCCTTCCCTAAGGAAATCACATTCTCTTCTTAAATATTAATTGCGGTATTAAATCAATTGACTTTATAGCTACACAGTATGCACAGAGTAATCAAAAGGTAAGTCCAAACTATTTAGTTTTTACCCTCAGTGTAAATACATGTAATATATTTAATATATATAATATATATATATATAATACCACTTTTTGAAATACCCTTGAAAACTTATAAACTTATAAGACTTCCAAGACTCATAAGTTTATACACTTTCAAGACTTGGTTTATAAATATTATCTTTTCTAGGGTGTCTTCCTTGATCCCTCTACATCTACTATACAAGCTAAAGTTAACTTTACCTTTCCTTGTGTTCCCAAGGCACTTTGGACTTATCTGCGATACATTTCACATGTGAGCAAGGTAATGCTCAAAATCCTTCAAGCTAGGCTTCAACAGTACATGAACCAAGAACTTCCAGATGTACAAGCTGGATATAGAACAGGCAGATGAACCAGAGATTAAATTGCCAACATCTGTTGAATCAGGGAATTCCAGAAAAAACATCTACTTTGGCTTCATTGACTACATTAAAGCCTTAGACCGTGTGGATCACAACAAACTGGAAAATTCCTAAAGAGATGGGAATACCAGACCACCTTACCTGCCTCCTGAGAAACCTGTACGCAGCTCCAGAAGCAACAGTTAGAACCAGACATGGAACTACAGACTGGTTCCAAATTGGAAAAGGAGTACGTCAAGGCTGTATATTGTCACCTTGCTTATTTAACTTCTATGCAGAAGGCATGTGTTGTGCTAAGTTGCTTTAGTTATGTTTGACTCTTTGCAACCCCATAGACTGTAGCCCACCAGGCTTCTCTATGGGATTCCCCAGGTAAGAATGCTGGAGTGGGTTGCCATGCCCTTCGTCAGGGTATCTTCCCAAAATGGGGATCGAACCCATGTGTTTCAAATCTCCTGAATTGGCAGGCAGGTTCTTTACCGCTAGTGCCACCTGAGAAGCCCTCTATACAGAGTGTATCATGCAAAATGCTGGGCTAGATCCATCTCAGCTGGAATCAAGGTTGCTGGGAGAAATATCAATAACCTCAGATATGCAGATGATACCACCCAAATGGCAGAAAGCAAAGAGGAACTAAAGATCTTCTTGATGAAAGTGAAAGAGGGGAGTGAAAAAGCTGGCTTAAAACTCAACATTAAAACAACTGAGATCATGGCATCTGGTTCCATCACTTCATGGCAAATAGATGGGAAAACAATGGAAACAGTGAGAGACTTCATTTTCTTGGGCTCTAAAATCATTGTGGAAGGTGACTGCAGCCATGAAATTAAAAGATGTTTGTTCCTTGGAAGAAAAGCTATGACAAACCTAGACAGCAGAGATACCACTTTGCTGACCAAGGTCTGTATAGTCAAAAGTATGATTTTCCAATAGTCATCAATGAGTTGGGCCATAAAGAAGGGTGAGTACCAAAGAATTGATGCTTTTGAACTGTGGTGCTAGGGAATGAACACTCTTGAGAATTCTTTGGACAAGGAGGTCCAAAGGAGGTGAAACCAGTCAATCCTAAAGGAAATCAATCCAGAATATTCATTGGCAGGACTGATGCTGAAGTTGAAGCTTCAGTACTTTGGCCAACTGATGCAAAGAGCCAACCCATTGGAAAAGATCCTGATTCTGGGAGAGATTGAAGGCAAGAGGAGAAGGAGAAGACAGGATGAAATGGTTGGATGGCATCCCTGACTCACTGGACATGACTTTGAGTAAACTCCAGGAGATGGTGAAGGACAGGAAGCCTAATGTGCTGCAGTCCAGGGAGGGTCACAGAGTCAGACATGACTTAGTGACTGAACAACAATGAAAATGATATAGCAGTTAATAACCTCTGATACCACATTTGTGGGAGTCTTCTCTGTTAAATACTTGTCTCCTCTGTTAAATAGAGCTTCTTGAAGGTAGATATTCTAATTTACCCTTCAATGTATCCACAGGCAAAAACTATGCTCTCTCCTACTAGTCACTAAATAAGACCAAGTAATGAAATTATTATTTAATAAGCTATAGAAAAGGATAAATTATGAAACTATTGTTTAATTTTTAATTCTATAAGGCCAAACAAAGTCTTGAGGGGGAAAAAGACTTTGATTTTGGGTAGTAATAGGGATTAACTATTGTCTCTCATTAAAATATATTTTTAGTACTTTGATGTCAAGGAAATTAAAATTTTAAGTAAACTTTATTCCTCAAAGAATATTCCTTAAAACTCCACTTCCAGGATAGCTAATTCACCCTTATTATAGTGACTCTCCTGAAGATACCAACTATAAACTCAGTGCAAAAAACAAAATAAAACAAATAAACAGAAAAAAAAAGTACCTGAAGGTACTGGAGAGTGATTAAAAGGAATAGGGAAATCGACACTTGCACAAAGGGAAAGGAAACTACTATAGAGACTTTTTGCTGTTCTTATGACTTTTAACCCAAGGCTGCAGACAGTCAGTGCCTAGTCGGTTACTAAAACTGTTTATTGAAAACCCATAGATGGTCCTTATAGTCTGAAGAATTAGAAGAAAGAATTTAGGAAACCACAGCAACTGGATAGTGAAGGGGGGCTTCTGGAAAAGAGAGCTAAATCACAAAAACTGCAATAGACAAGGCAGTCTTGAGAAAGATGAATAAAATTGGAAGCATCATCCTTCCTGATTTCAAATATTACAAATATTTCAAATATTTGTATTTCAAATATTACAAATATTTCAAATATTTGTATTTCAAATATTACAAATATTTCAAATATTACACATTTTTAGTTATCAAAACAGCCTGGTACTGGCATAAAAACAGATGCTTAGGTTAGTGGAATAGAATAGACAGCTCAGAAATAATACAAGACCCATGGATGAGTTGGATGAGTTCAAGACTTCGGTTAAGACATTAACTTCAGATATGGTGGAAATAGTAAGAAAACTAGAATTAGAAGTGGAGTCTGAAGATATGATTGTATTCCTTCACCCTAATGTTGCAATTTCAACAAATGCAAAGTTGCTTGATAAAGATGATCAAAGAAAGTGGTTTCTTGACAAGGAATCTACTGCTGGTGAGATGCTATGATGATTGTTGAAATTACTACAAAAATGTAGAATATTAAAAAAACAAGTAGAATATTACATAAGCTTTAGTTGAAGAAGCAGTGGTTTGAGAGGACAGACTCCAATTCTGAAAATAGTTCCACTGCGGGAAAAATGCTATCAAGCACCATTGTATGCTCGAGAGAAATATTTCTTGAAAGGATCAGTTATGCAGCAAACCTTATTGTTGTCTTACTTGAAAAAATTACCACAGCCACCCCAGGGCTTCAGCAACTTACCATCATGGTCAGTCAACAGCACTCAACATCAAGGAAACACCCTCCTCCAGCAGAAAGATGACAACTCAGTGAAGGCTCACCTGATAGCATTTTTTAGCACTAATTTTTTTTTTTAAATTGAGGTATGTACACTATTTTTCAGACAAAACATTTTGCATAAAATAGACTATAGTGTAGTGTGATTATGACTTTTATATTCACTGGATGAAAGATTAATGTGACTCACTCTATTGCAATATTCACTTTATTGTTGTGGTCTGGAACCAAACCTGTAATATCTCCAAGGTATGCCTGCATTTTGCATATACTGACAGTTTTCAGTTGCACTTAGTGAAAAGAACAGAAAAATGTACCTTTGCTCCATTTTTGTGGAAACTGAAGTCTGAGAATTTTCTAATTTACTGTTTTTTTTTTTTTTTTTTTTTTTTAGAACATGTAGTGAGTTAACATGATACAAAACCAACAAAGTATAACAACTTATATAGGAAAAAGTCACTTTTTCTTGTTCATCTTCTGCCCTATATCTACTCTGACTTCACCCACAGTTTCCCTTTTATCCCTTCAGAGTTTCTTTAGAAGGGAAGAAATATGAAGAAATGATAAAGTTTTTACCCCTTCTGTTTTATATAAAAAGTGGCCATATATATATTGTATAAAGTGAAAGGAAGAGTCCATCCTGCAGCAAACTTCATTGTTGTCTTATGTGTGTGTATGTATCTATGTCTATATCTATATAAATACACTGTACTGATCTTCCCCCTCCATTTAGCTATCTATTTTAGAGATCCTTTTATATTAAGTATGTAAAGAGCTTTCTTGTTTTTTTTTATAGTCCCATAGGTTTTACTCTATTAGTAGAAGACAGTGGTTTAATGGTCGTTTCCAAATTGTGTTGATAAATTGTGACTTTCCTCGGAAGTATTAATATCTTTTTATAATACATAGTCTATCAGTGTTTATTCTTAAACACTGTCACATGTTTGGGAAAGTTGGAGCCAGTTGGTATGATTTTCCTTCTAGAATTGTTTACATGTAATATGTTTATTTTGAAGATAAAGAACATTTGTCATATTCTTTTTTGTATACTGTGTTTTCCAGATGATCTCAGGGATTCCATGATCCTGACATCTTAAAAGAAAAAGATAAATGCCAAGTATAATTATGGGAGTTACAGAAGTGTTTAGTGTTTTTAACTATAAGAAATCTACGCAAGATTTGGATGTTCTCTTTCTACTTTCAGAAGAAAGCCAGTAAACATAGGCTTTCCCTAGACTCTCTTCCCTGTTCCAAAGGCATGTCTCATAAAGCCTGCACTCAAGTGCTGTCCATCTAAACTAATGTCATAACTTGTTTGAGATTTTTGGCAAAATAATATTTTACAAGATTGGCCAGATCACATGAATTAGTCCACCTAACCACCTAAGAAGTGAAAAGCTTTTAATTGGAACATAGGAAAATCAGTTCACTTGCCACAAGGAAACTGCAAAGAAGGAAACCAAAAGAGGTTTCAAGAGTTTTTCTTCAGAGAAGAGTTCTTTTTCTAGGTTTCTTGGCATCCTTCTTATAGGTTCTACTGTGACTGCTGTCTGTGAGGCTTACCTGCTGATAGGAGAAAGAATTGAGAGTGTAACTTTTCCTCCTATTTCTACAATCACCATTACGAATTAATGGTGATAACTGGAGGCAGATGAATCAGAATATAAGGATTTGGTTCATTTTAATGCAGTCATATTAGTAGGTTAAATGGCTGGTTGAAAGTAGCTATCAATAAACATTACTAAATAAACAATGTCAAGGAAATTAAGCTGCTTTGAAAGTATCAACTTGTTAGGTCTTAATTGTCTCATGACACTTGTAGCTGACATAACTTCTTTTTCCACTTTTTGTTTTTATTAGTGAAATAAAGATTTTTGCTGAGGGAAGGTGATCCTAGTCCCAACTCAGTGATAAATTCTAATTAGCCCAAGCCAGTCCCTTGCCAATGTTTGTCCCAGCAATAGGCATGTGATATAACTTTGGCCAGTGAAATATAAAAGGGAGTATTATTGGTTTTGTTTTGTTATTGCTTTCTCTTTTTTTGCTCACATGAAAAGAAACCCTTAGGAAGAAACAGGCTTTCTTACTCCTAGCTCTTTTGTCTGATCTTAACTGAAGACAAAGCCAGTTCTCTGAGGATGGTAGTCGCAGATGGGAAGAATTCAAGACCCTGATGTTATCACAAGTCTAGAATATACCAATGCTGGAACCTTGTTGTATATAATTTATGGAACATAATGAATTCTCTGTGTTTCTTAACTTATTGTAATTTGAGTTTTCTTTTATTTACAGCCAAAAGCATCTTAACTGATAAAATATCTTAATGTACTACATTCGAACAAAAGAGCAGTGATAACTCATTTGGGAAAGTACATATATTCAAATTGGTCATGTAGATTTGAATACATGGCAGATGGAAATGAAGTCTCCTTTTGATAATTCCATTTCTCCTCTGAAGAAATGGATTTTGAACTAATGTAGAATTATTTGATAACTATAATGTTACAATTTCAGAAGTTACAGATTTTGAAGAATAAAAGACACATTATTACATTATTTTGCAATCCTTTGGATATTTCTGAATTACTATATGTCTTTCCAAACGGTATAACTTACTTTCAAGAAAATTTGAAAGAACTGAAGGAGATCTCTGCTCATCAAAGAGAAATAGTTTTGATACATTTTCAGACCAAGTTTACAAATCCTTAGGTTACACTGGAATTTCTAACTATGTGATAAAACCCTGAGACATGTTTGAACCAATTTGCTCCCTGAAGGTAATATTTTCTTAGGAATGTACAGAACTCAAAATTGAGTGCTATTTCTATTTGCGTTTACAGGGGAGCCTGGCATGCTGTCGTCCATGGGGGCGCAGAGTCAGATTCCACTTAGCAACTGCAGGACACCAGTTTGGCTGTGCCAAGTCTTAGCTGTGACATGCAGGGACTTAGCAGGGATGTGCAGGCTCCTAGTGGCAGCAAGTGGGGTCTAATTCCCTGACCAGGGATTAAACTCAGGCCCTCTGCTTTGGGAGCTTGGAGCCTTAGCCACCGGACCACAAGAGAAGTCCTAGTGCTACTTTGTTTGATGTAAATCTAAAGCCAGAATTGAATTCTGACCCATGAACATTTCTGCATTTCCCCAGAAGAATTCAGTTTAGTCTGTTAAATATCACCATTCTTATTGGTTAACCATGGCCGATCAATGGTTGACACCAGGATTTTAAGGGTGGCAACAATCCATTCTAAGATGTCTACCTTATTGAAATTACAGCATATTGCTTTTAAGTCAGTATACCAATTCAATAGCCTTTAAAATTTCACAGTTATTATAATCAAAGCATGATTTAATTCTGTAGGGAATTATTTTTAAAAAGTTGAAATTGATGAAACAGCAATCAAGGTGGCCATCATAATAGAAAAGAAATAAACATTTGCACAGAGAGCCAGAGATAGGGAAAATGCCTCTTGTCATATTGTTCATTACAAAAAGCAAGAAATTATAAGCATTTATTGACATTGTAGAGGAGAAGTTTATAAAATTTCTTGTTAAAAATGAAATGTTAAATAATAATTAACTTAGATATTTCCATTGTTAGCCATTGATTATATAAAATAGTGTCATGTTTTTTATTCAGTGTGCTGTCTATATTAATTTATTTGAATACATGTTATCATATTTATATGTCTATAATCACTTTAACAAAATCAGTTGTGATTTCTGTTTCACCAGAACTGTTTTCCATCATTTTTGTCTTCTTCAAAGTGGAGGTTTTCAGGAATCTAACTTTTCCAATTCAGAAATATCTGCTATATATTGACCTTTTTGAGGGTTCAGTTCTCATATTACTGCTAAAAAAATCCATCTTTTTGAATAGATATAAAATAATAATTTTCATGGAGAATATATGTATGTACATATGTAAGAACATAGGTACCACTGGACTGCAAGGAGATCAAACCAGTCAACCCTAAAGGAAATCAATCCTGAATATTCATTGGAAGGACTGCAGCTGAAGCTTCAGTACTTCGGCCACCTGATGCGAAGAACTGACTCATCGGCAAAGACCCTGATGCTGGGAAAGATTGAAGGCAGGAGGAGAAGGGGATGACAGAGGATGAGATGGTTGGATGACATCACTGACTCGATGGACATAAGTTTGAGTAAACTCTGGGAGTTGGTGATGGACAGAGAGGCCTGGCATGCTGCAGTTCATGGGGTCCCAAAGAATTGGCCACGACTGAGTGACTGAACTGAACTATTGAAAAATAAAAATTGAACTTTGCATAAAATCATTTAGCAAATGCCAGTTGTGATATGTGATATACACATTTGATGTCTGTCCCTAGTTCCTGGCACAGAACTCCTAAATTTCTTGATATTCCTGAATAATAGAGGTTAGAGGAGTATGTTTGTTATTTCATAATAAGTCCCTTTTAACTATATCTTGGGTTTCCCAGGTGGCACAGTGGGAAAGAATCTGCCTGCCAATACAGGAGATGCAAGAGATGTGTGTTCAATCCCTGGGTCAGGAAGATCGCCTGGAAGAGGACATGGCAACCCACTCCAGTGTTCTTGCCTGGAGAATCCCCATGGACAAAGGAGCCTCGTGGGCTACAGTCCATGGGGTCCCAAAGAATTGGATACAATTTAGCAGCTCAGCACTTGCGTGTGCACACATACACACACACACACATATCTGAGTTTATGCTAGTGAGGATGAAGGTTGAAGGTTGGTTGCCAGAAGAATCAGCTGTGTGACTGGAAGATTAGAACTTTCACCCCATCCCCTGACTTAATCATCAACAACCAGTGATTTACTCAACACTACCTGCATAACAGAAGCTCCATAAAAACTCTAAACAAAGGAGAGCTCCCATATGCTCTCCTTTGGAAAGGAAAGTGGTGCACCCCAAAATCCATGGGGACAGAAGTTCATGTACAAAGGACCCTTCTGAACCTAGTTTATATACTTTCTCACATGACTGTTCATTTGCATCCTTCATAATAAACCAGTAATAGTAAATACATAATAAATAAACTAGTAATAAGCAATGCATTTCCCTGAGTTCTAGAGCCATTACAGTGAACTGTTGAACCTGGTGAGGAGGTTGTCAGGACCCCCAAATAGTAGACAAGTCAGAAGTGTGGTTAACCTGGAGAACCCAATACTTGCAACTGGTGTTTGAACTGGGGGACAGTCTTATGAGACTTGGGATTCCCTGGTAGCTCAGTTGGTAAAGAATTCACCTGCAGTGTAGGAGACCCCGGTTTGATTCCTGAGTTGGGAAGATCTGCTGGAGAAGGGATAGGCTACCCACTCACACCAGTATTCTGCTGAAATAAGAAGCACTAACATTAACTTATCTAGTAAGTAGTCACTGTGTGCAGAGATATAACATCATTTCTACTTGCTGGTGCTTATAAATTAGATGACTAATTTATCAGAGTAATCTGTTACAATATCTCAGCACTTTGAAAATAGGCTCAAAGTATAACAAGAAATCACAGATCAAAATAACCCACATAGGATGACCCATTAGTACCCGAAGCATGAACTCATTTCACAGAGTCTAGATGTTAGGTTAGGACACTTCTTTGCTCCACTCAAGAAGACAGTCATGAGTATGGGTATATTATCTCTCCCCTGGCTCTGCCACTTCCCCCCCCACCCCCAAAACTCAGATTGGATGGATAGGAAGCCTTAATTTTTGCACCCAGTATCTGTTATGGACCATTATTTCAAACCTATCTCTCACCAAATCTCTTTTGAAGTGAATTTTTATGTGTGCATGCTAAGTCGCTTCAGACTGTCTGTGACCCCATGGGTGGTCACGGGAGGCTCCTCTGACCATGGGATTCGCCAGGTAAGAATACTGGAGTGGGGTTGCCATGCCCTCCTCCAGGGGATGTTCCTGATCCAGGGATCAAACCCGCGTCACTTGTGTCTCCTGTATTGGCAGGTGGGACCATTAGCGAACCTGGAAAGTCCGTTCTTACCAATTATGTATAGTTTAACTACCGGCCTTTACAGATGATCAAGATTTCAGAGCGATGGTTGCTCGCAGAGAGGTAACCAGTGAGACTGCTGGGATTACAGAGGACAGCCGCCGCCGCTGCTGGTTAGTCACTAAGTCATGTTTGATGCCTTGCAGCTCCGCGGACGGCAGCCCACCAGGCAGGAATACTGGAGTCGGTTGCCATTTCCTTCCTCAGGGCATCTTCCTGACCCAGGGATTGAACCCGCGTCTCCTGCATTGGCAGGTAGATTCTTTACCACTGAGCCACCAGGGAAGTCCTTACGTAGGACTGATACCTTCCTTTTGAGGCTCTGGGACAGAGTGGAGTGGGGATCAAATTAGATATTGTGGAGGAGATAACATCTAAATTGACTTTTACAAAACAAGAGTGAATCACTCAGTTGAAAGAGATCAGAAAGAGCAGTTAAGGCAGAGAGTGCAGAACGTGTAAAGGCCTGCATATATGAGTGAGCATGGCACTTTCAGAGAATTGTGACTTAAGCTATGGAGTATGGCACAAGAAGTGAGGGAGGGGAGTGTAAGTGAGGCTAGACTGACCTAGGCCAGAGTATGAAGTTCCTGACGTGCCCTGTTTAAGAGTTCATGAAGGCCATCGGCAATCTGTAAATGATTTAACCAAGGGGTATGACATGATCTTATCTATATATATATCTGCAGTGGACTTTAAAATAAAGGGTTGTTAGAGGCCAAGGCAAGAAGAGGAGAGTGCAGGTGTGCAATTATTAACAGGAGGCAGCTACAATAATCCAAGCAAGAAGATAGTCAGTTCAGTTCAGTTCGGTTCAGTCCCTCAGTCATGTCCGACTCTTTGCGACCCCATGAATCGCAGCACGCCAGGCTTCCCTGTCCATAACCAACTCCCGGAGTTTACTCAAACTCATGCCCATTGAGTTGGTCATGCCATCCAGCCATCTCATCCTCTGTCATCCCCTTCTCCTCCTGCCCCAATCCCTCCCAGCATCAGGGTCTTTTCCAATGAGTCAACTCTTCACATGAGGTGGCCAAAGTATTGGAGTTTCAGCTTCAGCATCAGTCCTCCCAATGAACACCCAGGACTGATCTCCTTTAGGGTGGACTGGTTGGATCTCCTTGCAGTCCAAGGGACTCTCAAAAGTCTTCTCCAACACCACAGTTCAAAAGCATCAATTTTTCGGTGCTCAGCTTTCTTCACAGTCCAACTCTCACATCCATACATGACCACTGGAAAAACCATAGCCTTGACTAGATGGACCTTTGTTGGCAAAGTAATGTCTCTACTTTTTAATATGCTATCTAGGTTGGTCATAACTTTCCTTCCAAGGAGTAAGTGTCTTTTAATTTCATGGCTGCAATCACCATCTGCAGTGATTTTGGAGCCCAAAAAAATGAAGTCTGACACTGTTTCTACTGTCTCCCTATCTATTTCCCATGAGGTGATGATGGGACCAGATGCCATGATCTTAATTTTCTGAATGTTGAGCGTTAAGCCAACTTTTTCACTCTCCTCTTTCCCTTTCATCAAGAGGCTTTTCAGTTCCTCTTCACTCTCTGCCTTAAGGGTGGTGTCATCTGTATATCTGAGGTTATTGATATTTCTTCCAGCAATCTTGATTTCAGCTTGGGCTTCTTCCAGCCCAGCGTTTCTCATGATGTACTCTGCATATAAGTTAAATAAGCAGGGTGACAATATACAGCCTTGATGTACTCCTTTTCCTATTTGGAACCAGTCTGTTGTTCCATGTCCAGTTCTAACTGTTGCTTCCTGAACTGCATACAGGTTTCTCAAGAGGCAGGTCAGGTAGTCTGGTATTCCCATCTCTTTCAGAATTTTCCACAGTTTATTGTGATCCACACAGTTGAAGGCTTTGGCGTAGTCAATAAAGCAGAAATAGATATTTTTCTGGGACTCTCTTGCTTTTTCGATGATCCAGTGGATGTTGGCAATTTGATCTCTGGTTCCCCTGCCTTTTCTAAAACCAGCTTGAACATCTGGAAGTTCACGGTTCACGTATTGCTGAAGCCTGGCTTGGAGAATTTTGAGCATTACTTTTCTAGCATGTGAGATGAGTGCAATTTTGTGGTAGTTTGAGCATTCTTTGGCATTGCCTTTCTTAGGGATTGGAATGAAAACTGACCTTTTCCAGTCCTGTGGCCACTGCTGAGTTTTCCAAATTTGCTGGCATATTGAGTGCAGCACTTTCACAGCATCATCTTTCAGCATTTGAAAGAGCTCAACTGGAATTCCATCACATCTACTAGCTTTGTTCATAGTGATGCTTTCTAAGGCCCACTTGACTTCACATTCCAGGATGTCTGGCTCTAGGTGAGTGATCACATCATTGTGATTATCTGGGTCGTGAAGATCTTTTTTGTACAGTTCTTCTGTGTCTTCTTGCCACCTCTTCTTAATATCTTCTGCTTCTGTTAGGTCCATACCATTTCTGTCCTTTATCAAACCCATCTTTGCCTGAAATTTTCCCTTGATATCTCTAATTTTCTTGAAGAGATCTCTAGTATTTCCCATTCTGTTGTTTTCCTCTACTTCTTTGCATTGATTGCTGAGGAAGGCTTTCTTATCTCTCCTGGCTATTCTTTGGAACTCTGCATTCACATGGGGGTATCTTTCCTTTTCTCCTTTGCTTTTTGCTTCTCTTCTTTTCACAGCTATTTGTAAGGCCTCCTCAGACAACCATTTTGCCTTTTTGCATTTCTTTTCCATGGGGATGGGCTTGATCCCTGTCTCCTGTACAATGTCACGAACCTCCGTCCATAGTTCATCAGGCTCTCTGTCTATCAGATCTAGTCCCTTAAATATATTTCTCACTTCCACTGTATAGTCATAAGGGATTTGATATAGGTCATACCTGAATGGTCTAGTGGTTTTCCCTACTTTCTTTAGTTTAAGTCTGAATTTGGCAATAAGGAGTTCATGATCTGAGCCACAGTCAGCTCCTGGCCTTGTTTTTGCTGACTGTATACAGCTTCTCCATCTTTGGCTGCAAAGAATAAAGTCAATCTGATTTCAGTGTTGACCATCTGGTGATGTCCATGTGTAGAGTCTTCTCTTGTGTTGTTGGAAGAGGGTGTTTGCTATGACCAGTGTGTTCTCTTGGCAAAACTCTATTAGCCTTTGCCCTGCTTCATTCCGTACTCCAAGGCCAAGTTTGCCTGTTACTCCAGGTGTTTCTTGACTTCCTACTTTTGCATTCCAGTCCCCTATAATGAAAAGAACATCTTTTTTGGGTGTTAGTTCTAAAAGGTCTTGTAGGTCTTCATAGAACCATTCAACTTCAGCTTCTTCAGTGTTACTAGTTGGGGTATAGGCTTGGATTACCGTGATATTGAATGGTTTGCCTTGGAAACGAACAGAGATCATCCTGTCGTTTTTGAGATTGCATCCAAGTACTGCATTTTGGACTCTTTTGTTGACCATGATGGCTACTCCATTTCTTCTAAGGGATTCCTGCCCACAGTAGTAGATATAATGGTCATCTGAGTTAAGTTCACCCATTCCAGTCCATTTTAGTTCTCTGATTCCTAGAATGTTGACAGTCACCCTTGCCATCTCCTGTTTGACCACTTCCAATTTGCCTTGATTCATGGACCTAACATTCCAGGTTCCTCTGCAATACTGGTCTGTACAGCATCGGACCTTGCTTCTATCACCAGTCCCATCCACAACTGGGTATTGTTTTTGCTTTGGCTGCATCCCTTCATTCTTTCTGGAGTTATTTCTCCACTGATCTCCAGTAGCATATTGGGCACCTACTGGCCTGGGGAGTTCCTCTTTCAATATCCTATCATTATGCCTTCTCATACTGTTCATGGGGTTCTCGGGCAAGAATACTGAAGTGGTTTGCCATTCCCCCTCCAGTGGACCACATTCTGTCAAGCAAGAAGACAGGAGTATTAAATTACCGCAGCGTTACTGAGAATGGAGGATTCAAGATGGTGGTGGTTCTAGGAGCCCGGCAAATGACAGGTACTTGGTTTCTACCTTAGGCAACTGAGAAAATAGTGCTGTAACTTAGGATATGAATGGCTGAAAAAAAAGGTCCTTCTTGATTTAGCATGACCAGTTTCAAGGGGCAGTGAAAGAAACTGATGAGGTCAGGCCCCCGGGTTTGATGGCCACTAGAGAATTTCGAGAGAGTGAGCTAAATGACGTGAGGCGTACTGTAAACCAAGTTATAAGGGCTTCAAGGAGTGAGCAGGGGTGAGAAAGTGGAAAAATCTGGTTTATACCAGATTTTATTTTTTTTTTAGGCTTTTGGTAGAGAGATGAAGGTGAAACATGAAACATAATGGTTGATGGAAGGAATTATAGGGTAAATGGAGGTTTTGCAATTAATTTTAAAAATTATAAATGAGATCTATGCATGCTTTTAGACTAAGAGGGAGTAGGGAGAGACTGAAGAACAAAGAAGAATTAGGACAATGAAAGAAAGAAAGGCTCAGGAGAGCTAGAAAAAGGTGGAGACAGTAAAACAAACAACAAAAAAAGATGGTGGGTTTGGGTTTGGGAAAAATGACCGTGAATGAATCCTTTTCTCAAAGTCAAGAGGAAAGAAAAATGTTGATGTGAGAAAGGTAAAAGAGTTTTGTACGGAAAGACTAGTGGGAGTATGGAAGAATTTAGAGGCGGAGCAGCAAGAAGTCCCAGCAACTCATGTGAACAGTGTCCACCTCCTGGGGACACTCTGATGCTCATGCAAGCAGTTTGGTTTAGCGGTTTGGGGGATACGACTGGGAGTCAGTGAGTGATGGCTGATAGCATTGCAAGCATGAGCAAGCACATATTTGGAATCAGTTAGCATGAATTCATAGGAGATGTCTCAGCATTTTTATTTCAAAAAGCTTTTTCAGGGTTTAGTTGACTGTTGGGGAGAGAAAGACTAAAGGAAGACCAAGAGAGTGATCTGACAGCTGCCACCTCACGTCTCATTTCTCGTGTGCTGCATCCACTTTACATAATGTATATTTCTCAACTCATTCATGCTCTCCAAGTTTATCAGCGGCTATGTCTCACAGTTGGTAGCAGTGCTTACCAGTAAATGCATTCGTGACAGAAATGGAGAAACAGGTGGGAAAGTCTGATAGTGCTGGACAAGGAATCTTCTACATCCCAGCCACATCAATGGACTTACTGTTTCTTGGATGGAAAATTTCTGCTGTTTCCTGCCTCTTCACCATGTTTTTGCCTCTCTCCCAGAGTGTCCTTCTTTTTACCATCTGAACATCATTAAGATCTACCTCAAATGCTCCCTTGGAAGCCTTCTCTTGTCACTTCACTGAGAATAGATCTCTCATTTATGAATGTTTCTGATACTATGCACAACTTTTATGGGCTTCAGCATGTTTTATATTGTTTTGTGGATTGTTTGCATGTCTACCATCCTCATTTAGTTTGTGTGACCCTTGGGCAGAGCAATCATGTTTTAAATGTCTTTGGATCTTAGACTAGAGACTATCATATAATAATTGTTCAATAATGTTTACTTTTTAAAAAACATACAAATAAACAAAGGAGAACTGCTAATTGGTAACTCTGAGATGTAATGGCATACTGAAGAGACCAAAAGTTTTAAGGGCAGCTTTGAATTTGAACACTGCTGGTAATCAGATTACTAATGCTGTGATCTCAGATTAGCTACTTAACCTCTCTGAACTTCCATTTCCTTCTCTATAAAGTAAGGGTAATTATTGTTTTACGGATTTGTTAGGGAAATTAGACATGAGGTATTCATCAAGCACAAAACCTGATAGGTAGTATGTGCTCAGTAAAATGGGTTCAGTTCAGTCACTCACTCATGTCTGACTTTTTGTGACCCTATGGACTGCAGCATGCCAGTTTTCCCTGTCAATCACAAACTCCTGGAGCTTGCTCAAACTCATGTCCATCAAGTCAGTGATGCCATCCAACCATCTCATCCTCTGTTGTCCTCTTCTCCCCCCGCCTTCAATCTTTCCTAGCATGAGAGCCTTTTCCAATGAGTCAGTTCTTTGTATCAGGTGGCTAAAGTATTGGAGTTTAAGCTTCAGCATCAGTCCTTCCAATGAATTTCAGGGCTGATTTCTATTAGGAGGGACTGGTTGGATCTCCTTGCAGTCCAAGGGAATCTCATGAATCTTCTCCAACACTGCAGTTCAAAAGCATCAATTCTTCAGGGCTCAGCTTTCTTTATAGTCCAACTCTCACAACCATACATGACTACTGGAAAAACCATAGCTTTGACTAGATGAACCTTTGTCAGCAGAGTAATGTCTCTGCCTTTTAATATGCTGTCTAGGTTGGTCACAGCTTTTTTCCCAAGGAGCAAGCAGCTTTTAATTTCATGGCTGCAGTCACTATCTGCAGTGATTTTGGAGCCCCCCAAAATGAAGTCTCTCATTGTTTCCATTGTTTCCACGAAGTGATTTATTTGCCATGAAGTGATGGGACCGGATGCCATGATTTTGGTTTTCTGAATGTTGAGTTTTAAACCAACTTTTTCTCTCTCCTCTTTCAGTTTCATCAAGAAGCTCTTTAGTTCTTCATTTTCTGCCACAAGGGTGGTGTCATTTGCGTATCTGGGGTTATTGATATTTCTCCCAGCAATCTTGATTCCAGCTTGGGCTTTTTCCAGTCCAGCATTTCTCATGATGTACTTCACGTGTTAAATAAACAGGGTGACAATATACAACCTTGATGTACTCCTTTTCCTATTTGGAACGAGTTTGTTGTTCCATGTCCAGTTCTAACTGTTGCTTCTTGACCTGAATACAGATTTCTCAGAAGCGAGGTAAGGTGGTCTGGATTCCCATCTCTTTAAGAATTTCCCACAGTTTGCTGTGATCCACACAGTCAAACCTTTTGATGTAGTTAATAAAGCAGAAGTAGATGTTTCTCTGGAACTCTCTTGCTGTTTTGATGATCCAACGGATGTTGGCAATTTGATCTCTGGTTCCTCTGCTTTTTCTAAATCCAGCTTGAGCATCTGAAAGTTCAAGGTATATGTACTGTTGAAGCCTGGCTTGGAGAATTTTGAGCATTATTTTGCTAGCATGTAAGATGAGTGCAATTGTGCTGTAGTTTGAAAATTCTTGGCATTGCCTTTCTTTGGGATTGAAATGAAAACTGAACTTTTCCAGTCCTGTGGCCACTGCTGAGTTTTCCAAATTTGCTGGCATATTGAGTGCAGCACTTTCACAGCATCATCTTTCAGGATTTTAAATAGCTCAGCTGGAATTCCATCACCTGCACTAGCTTTGCTCATTGTGATGCTTCCTAAGGCCCACTTGACTTCACATTCCAGGATGCCTGGCTAGGTGAGTGATCACACCATCCTGATTATCTGGGTCATGAAGATCTTTTTTGTACAGTTCTTCTGTGTGTTCTTGACACCTCTTTTTAATATCTTCTGCTTCTGTTAGGTCCATACCATTTTTGTCCTTTATTGTGCCCATTTTTGTGTGAAATGTTCCCAAGTATCTCTAACTTTCTTGAAGAGATCTCTAGTCTTTCTAATTCTACTGTTTTCCTCTATTTCTTTGCATTGATCACTGAGGAAGGCTTTCTTATTTCTCTGTTGCTATTCTTTGGAACTCTGCATTAAAATGGGTATATCTTTCCTTTTCCCTGTTGCCTTTCTCTTCTCTTCTTTTGTCAGCTATTTGTAAGGCCTCCTCAGACAACCATTTGCCTTTTTGCATTCCTTTTTCTTGGAGAAAGTCTTGAATACTGCCTCCTGTACAATGTCACAAACTTCTGTCCATAGTTCTTCAGGCACCCTGACTATCAGATCTAATCTCTTGAATCTGTTTGTCACTTCCACTGTATAATCATAAGGGATTTGATTTAGGTCATACCAGAATGCTTTAGTGGTTTTCCCTACTTTTTTCAGTTTAAGTCTGAATTTGGCAATAAGCAGTTCATATCTGAGTCACAGTCAGCTCCTGGTCTTGTTTTTGCTGACTGTATAGAGTTTCTCCATTTTGGCTGCAAAGAACATAAGCAATCTGATTTCAGTACTGACCATCTGGTGATGTCCATGTGTAGAGTCTTCTCTTGTGTTGCTGGAAGAGGGTGTTTGCTATGACTAGTGAGTTCTCTTGGCAAAACTCTGTCAGACTTTGCTCTGCTTCATTTTGTACTCCAAGGCCAAATTTGCCTGTTACTCCAGGTATCTCTTGCCTTCCTACTTTTGCATTCCAGTACCCTATAGTGAAAAGGACATCTTTTTTGTGAATCAGTTCTTGATGGTCTTGTAAGTCTTCATAGAACTGTTCCACTTCAGCTTCTTCATCAATACTGGTTGGGACATAGACTTGGATTAGTGTGATATTGAATGGGTTGCCTTGGAAATGAACAGACATCATTCTGTTATTTTTAAGATTGCACTGGAGAAGGAAATGGCAACCCACTCCAGTATTTTTGCCTGGAAAATCCCATGGATGGAGGAACCTGGTAGGCTACAGTCCATTGGGTTTCAAGGAGTTGGATATGACTGAGTACCTTCACTTTCACTGTATTTCAGACTCTTTTGTTGATGGAGATTTTCTTCTAAGGGATTTTTGCCCACAGTAGTAGATATAATGGTCATCTGAGTTAAATTCACCCATTCCAGTCCATTTGAGTTCACTGATTCCTAAAATGTTTATGTTCACTCTTGCCATCTCCTGTTTGACCACTTCTGATTTGCCTTGCCTCATGGACCTAACATTCCAGGTTCCTGTGCAATATTGCTCTTTACAGATTGGACTTTGCTTCCATCACCAGTCACATGCTCAACAGGGCGTTTTCTTCACTTTGGCTCCATCTCTTCATTCTTTCTGGAGTTATGTCTCCACTGATCTCCAGTAGCATATTGGGCATCTACTGACCTGGGGAGTTCATATTTCAGTGTCCTATCTTTTTGCCTTTTCATACTGTTCATGGGGTTCTCAAGGCAAGAATACTGATGTGGTTTACCATTCCCTTCTCCAGTGGACCACATTTTGTCAGAACTCTGCACCATGACCTGTCTGTCTTGGATGGCCCTGAATGGTATGGCTCATAGTTTCATTGAATTAGACAAGGCTGTGGCCCATGTGATCAGTTTGATTAGTTTTCTGTGATGGTGTTTTTCATTCTTTCTGCCTTCTGAAGGATAAGGATAAGAGGCTTATGGAAGCTTCCTGATGGGAGAGACTGACTGAGGGGGAAACTGGGTCTTGTTTTGCTGGTTGGGGACATGCTCAGTAAATCTTTAATCCAACTTTCTGTTGATGTCTGTTGGGGCTGTGTTCCCTCTGTGTTGTTTGACCTGAGAGCAAACTATGGTGGAGGTAATGAAAAAAATGGCGACCTCCTTCAAAAGATCCAGTGCATGCCACACTGCCCCCAACCCTGCAGCTGGCCACCATCACCCATGCCTCTGCCAGGGACTCCTGAACTCACAGGTAAGTCTGGTTCAGTCTCTTATGGGGTCTTTTATTGTGCCCTCCAAGAGTCTATTTCCCCAGTCCTGTGTAAGTTCTGGCAATTCTGTGGTGGGGTTAATGACAACCTCCTCCAAGAGGGCTTATGGCACATCCAGATCTGCTGCACCCAGAGCCTCTGCCCCCAGGGCAGGCCACTGCTGACCCGTACCTCTGCAGGAGACACTCAAACACTCAAAGGCAGGGCTGGCTCAGTCTCTGCAGGGTCTCCTGGTGTGCACAAGGTTTTGTTTGAGCCTTCCGAGCATGTCTGGCATGTATGGGGTTTGATTCTAAATGTGATTTTGCCCTTACTACTGTCTTGCTGGGGCTTCTCCTTTGCCCTTGGACGTGGGATATCTTTTTTTTTTTTTGATGGGATCCAGCTTTCTCCTGTCAATGCTTGTTCAGCAGCGAATTGTAAATTTGGAGTTCTCACAGAAGATGAGCACATGTCCCTCTACTCTGCCATCTTGTAGGGAAAAAGAAAGAGGTAGCTATTTCTGTTATTATTTGCTTTATGATTTGTCCTTTTATTCTTAAAGCTTATGTAATGGAGTTGCAAAGTCCCCCATAGACACCCTATAGCTTAAATAGTAACAAGAGGAAGCCAGAAGTGAACTATTGACATGCTTTAAACTGAGCTGGAAGAAACCCAGGACACTGTGTTTATACTCTGGTCTTGGATCCAGTGAGGAACTGATCGCAGCTGCTGGATGGGTGCTCCACAAGGACATCAGGTGCTCTCAACCTTGCTGCTCAGTGAAAGCGCTTATCCAGGGGTCCATACTAACCCCTCAGAACATGGCTTCATGCACAGATGGTCTGGGCCTTACTTCATTTAGTTTGTGTAGTTGACCACAGCCAATCTGTCACAGGGAATAATCCTACCCTCACCAGATGGAGGGATCAATTCACCAAGTATTGTCTCCTTCTCATTCTCACAACTGTACAAACACGAAGCAATCTTTCTATCCAGAGAACATCTTTTACACTAACAATAAAGCTCACAGTTAATCTGGAGGAACTCTTTGCTCAGGGGTTCTGGAATTAGCACATGTGTTGTTGGGTGAGCAGAGGGGAACTGAGGTCTGCCACCCAAAGTGAAAACAGGCCACAGTGCAAGAGAAACACCAGTTTAATTGGACGCATGTATTCAGGGAACCATGAGGTTGCCAAGGAGAAATGCACTGTGAGGGGCTGTTTAGAATAGAGCAAGTATTTTAGGAAGAGAAAAAATATCCAGTTCTATTTTGCGAGACATCATTTGTAAATATCTTTCCATCCAGGGATGAAAGATTATATGCAAACAAGCACACCAATAACTCTTTTCAACAAACACTTGTCTAAACTTGGCTAAGAAACTTAACATTGTCAAGGAAGTTGTTGCAAATGATGTGCTTCTTTTTGCTAATATCAAACAGTCCTGAGCCGGCTAAACCATACTCTCCTCAAAGTCGCCTTCTTCGAAGATGTGTAGGTGGAGACGTGGCTGCAGCAAGCTCTGTGACTCGATTACTGGATGTGGCACTAATAATCTGGCTGATACAGGGGGTTCAGGCGTGATTAGTGCTTTAGGAATTTATAAAAGGTCATCCTCTGGGCTTCCTCCTCCCCAGGATCATGTCCTGAGATTCTGTCGCAGATTCTCTGCTTCAGTTATTCTCAGCTACTCGCGGTATCTCCAGCAGGCTGTCTCCTGCTTTCCCCTCCTCTCTGTATGCTGTTTTTATCTGTCTGGACACACCTGCGATGCTTTTCTTCTCACATAATTCTGAGTTTTCCCCCAGGTCTCAGAAATGCCCTGTGATAAGATGTGAAATCCCTCCCTTTAGAAAACTTCCCCTGAATACCTCCTAAGATGCCTCTCCTCTGTTCTCCTCTGCAGCTTGGTATTTCCCCGAACATAACGCATGTCATGTGATACATGATGACTATGCTTATTTGCCTGTCTCCCCGTTAGTCTGAAACTCCCTAGAGACAATGCTGGATCTCATTCGCAGTTAAATTCTGTGTCCAGCAAGTTACTTGGGACATAATGGGTGATCAGTAATTGTTTATTTAGCAAACAAATGAATAAATAAATAAGTGTACTCCCCAACAGCCTAAGAATACCAAAAGTTGATATGATGCATTGGCATGATGCTAAAGAAATCAGTCATAAAAGAGGTGAAACAAAAATATTTGGAGGAAATGTTTTACTTTTAAAAAGTAGTTCATTTTAAAAGAATCTTAATTACAGAAATGTTTCAAGGACAATATAAATAACTTTTATGTATTGAGTGACTGTGAGTAAAGTGTTGGTTGGATGTTCCATCATCTCCAAATACTGTATCTTTTTAAAGGGCATTGTCCTCTAGAATCCTACCTTGGTCATATTTCACAAGTAGCAACAAAAAGAACAATAAAAATGCTGCTTTATTTATAAAAAAAAAATAGACAAGTCATGGTTGATTATTTAAAATAAAATTACATGTTTAAAATGACAAGTTCTCCTTTAAATTTCAATATACATTTGCCTTGAAATTTAGAGAGTACTTAAGAAACTTAACGAAATGGGCTAAGATGAAAAACATGTTAATAACAGATTGTTAAAAAAGGGCACTTTTCAACATAACATAATACAGAGAATCAAAAACTTAACTTGATTAGTAAGTTACCAGGATATATTGTACAGTGCAGGGACTATAGCCAGTATTTTGTAATGACTTTAAATGGTGTATAATCTATAAAACTTTTTAATCACTATATTGTACACCTGAAACTAATATAATATTGAAAACCAACTATACTTCAAATAAAAAAATAAAATAGAAAACTAAGTTGGGTTGCTATCTAATCCTCAGGTCCCGTTCAAGTATGGATAAATTTTCCCAACATCAGCCTAGTCCAGAATCACAGGTTACATTTAGTTCTGATGACTTCTTAGTCTCCTTCAGTCTGGAGCAGCCCTTCAGTCTTTCCTTAACTTCCATGACCTTGATATCTCCAAAGACTTACAGGTCATTTTAAAAATCAAGTTAAATTTATTTTAAAAATAGTATATTCCATTCTGCATAGGTCAGATATTTTTCATGATTAAGATTAGAGTGGCAAGAATATCACAGAAACGATACTGAATTATTATTACCTTTGTATTTTATCCGATGGCACAGGATTTTGATTTGTCCCTTTATTGGTGATGTTAATTACTTGAGCAAGGAGGTGTCTACCAGTCTTCTCTACTGTAAAGTTACTCACCTGCCCCACCTTGGCCCCTTAGATTCTTGTAATTTTTAAGAGTTTTTTGGAGAGGTACTTTGAAGCAATGTAATATCTTGTTTCTCAACAACTTTTCTCTGTCTGTCTGTCTTTCAGTATAGTTTTCTGTCTTCCTTTACAGACTAAAATTCATTACTACCACTTATTTGGATGCACGAAGTGGTCCATATTTGGCCAGCAGGAGCACTTTAAAGCTGATTTTTCTGTACATTTGATGTCCACATCACTTGAGCATTTCTTTATTTTCTGGCATAAGAAGATACCCAAGTTCATCTTACACTTCCTTTGCTGCAGCCCAGGAATCAGTAATTTCTCCGTGGAGCCCTGTTTCCTTTTAATGGGGGATTGTGTTTATGATATGATGGTCTTTATTCTAGGGGGTTCAATTATGCTAGGTGGGCCATAGGGTCCTGCTGCTCCTAACCTCCCTCAGTGCTTGGATATAAGCAATGTGTAAAAACTGCATTCATGCCTACATTTATTTATATGTTTGTATTATTGAAAACCATGAGTTCACAGTGATATCTCAAATTTCAATCTAACACTACAGCCTTCTGTCTCATTCTCTTATTTTCCATATTTGTAACTTGCTTTCACAACGCTAGGAATCCTGGCTCCCATTCTCCTAAGTAAGTTCCCTGAATGGATCCATATCTCCTATATGTACTGACCTCCCATCTCTAACACCACATATACCTGAACGGACACCTTCTTTATTCTTTTTGAGCTCTGATATCCTCAAGTCATCACTGTTGCTAGCTCCTCCCACGTTGTGGCAGGATCGGTCAGTGTAACCAATAGAATATGTGACAAGTAACACTATGTCACTTCCTAGGCTAGATCATAAAAAACCCAGAAAAACCCAATTTCATGGCTTCTGTCTCTCTCTCTTGGATCGTTTGCCCTGAGGAGAGGCCCAGGCAGGGAGGAACAGAGACCTTCAGCCACAGTCACAGTAATCAGAGTAAATCCTTCACCTTCAGATGACTACAGTATTGGTCCTCAGCTTGACAATAATATCATGAGAAACCTGGATCCAGAATCACCCAGGAAAGCTGCTCCTGAATTCCTAACCCTCAGAAAAGAAAGTGAAGTCACTCAGTCATGTTTGACTATTTGTGACTCCATGGAGCCCGCCAGGCTCCTCCATCCATGGAATTTTCCAGGCAAGAATACTGGAGTGGGTTGCCATTTCCTTCTCCAGGGGATCTTCCCAACCCAAGAATCGAACCTAGGTCTCTCACAGTGCAGGCAGAGTCTTGACCATCTGAGTCACCAGGAAACGGACAAATAAGAAAGTGAAAGTGTTAGTTGTTCAGTCGTGTCCAACTTTTTGTGATCCCATGGACTGTAGCCCCAGGCTCCTCTGTCCATTGAATTCTCCAAGCAAGAACACTGGAGTGGGTAGCCATACCCTTCTCCAGGGGATCTTCCTGATCTAGGGATCGAACATGGGTCTCTTGCATTGTTTTAACTCACTAAATTTGGGGATAATTTATTATGCAGCAGTTGGTAACAAATACAGCATATTAGTAGTGTGACTAAATAATCCTGCTCTGCCTTTAATGTTGCTGGCCTTAGCACTGAAAGTCCCATGTCTTGGGAAGCCCTCTGTCTTGGGCAAACCAGGACAGTTGATTATTCTACCTGTTAGTCACAATATAAAGTGCATTCACATCATAAAAATTTGTCCTGACACACAATCATGAGTTAATGAGCATGGCAGATAGCAGCAGTTTAATCACCAGGGTAGTTAATATCATCTTTAAAAATGAAATAATTAAAGCAGATGTATCGTAAATTCCTTCCCAGTCCCAAATTAATTCTGTGACTTAAGTTTTTGGGTGGTGGCTGCAAAAATGATTCAATAACTCATAAGCTGAGTCAGTAAACGTTACTACTAAAGCTGCATCAGTGCAATAAGGGGAATGTCTTGTATCAATTCATGGCCCACAAAAGGGAATTTTAGTTTAAATCTTGCTTTCCTGAAAAAAATTTAGGTCTTTTTTTTTTCTCTGTAGTCTATATGGGATTTTCCAAAAACAAAAAAATAACTGTTCAAACCACTTATCACTTAAACAACAAAAACAGATTATTTTGTCCAAAGAACAACTTGTCACCCAGCCCAGCAGCCGTTTCATATGAAACTGCCCTTGTGTGCCTGTACGTGCGTGTGTGTGTGTGCGGACGACTCCTTTGTTGTTGTTGCTTAGTTGCTCAGTCGTGTCTGACTCTCTGTGACCCCATGGACTGCAGCCCACCAGGCTCCTCTGTCCATGGGATCCTCCAGGCAAGAAACCTGAAGCGAGATGCCATTTCCTTCTCCAGAGGATCTTCCCAACCCGGGGATCGAACCCAGGTCTGCTACATTGGCAGGCGAATTCTTTGCCACTGAGCCACCAGGGAAGCCCTGTGTATGACTCCTTACACACTTCAATATTGAAAAGGAATCTTATTTTCCCCTAGATATCCCAGGAACTTCAAAAAATAGTAGCAGAAGGTTCCATGGGGGCGCAGAGGGCACTTATGCAAACTGAAGAATCTGAGCATGCGCAGAGTGGGCCTTCCTGGAGAAGCACTGGATAAGGGACAAGGAGGATGCGGAAGCTTACGAGAAGCCCACTGGGTCGTTGTTACCACTGAGAGAAGCAGTGTAGCCATCACTTTCTCTGAAGACGGCCCTGTGGAGACCTGGGGCTGTGAGATGGTGCTGTGCATGGCACAGTGGAGCAGGTTGAACATTCAGCAGAGGTTCTACAAAGCTTTAGGGTGCAGACATAACCATTATATTACCAGGGAGATGGCAGGGTTTTTCCCAGCTTGTACTAACCAATTCCTGGGCTTCTTGCTTGTACTTTGTCGTTTGGGGGTACTATGTGGTACAGAAGACAGGGGCAAGCATAAAAGGATAAAAACGAATCTTCTGAGGTGGCGGTTTTAAAATATGCTGATAAATTATCCAACACTACTCCACACCAAATGCAGAATCCAATTCCCCTCACCTTGGACGTGGGCTGTCCTTAGGATTTGTTTCTTATGAAAAGAGTATGGTGGAAGTGAAGATGTGTGATTTTTGAGACTGCAGTAGGCATCGTGGCCTTTTCCTTGGTCTCTCTCAGATCACTGATGCTTTGAGTCATGAGGACACTCAAGCAGCCTTATGGAGAAGTCCATGTGGCAAGGAATTGAGTCTCCTTGTCAAGAATCAGCAAGGAACTAGACTGAGCACGCTGCCAACGGCCATGTGAATGAGTCACTTTGAAGCAAATCCTTCAGCCACCAGATGACTACCGCTCTCACCAGCAACTTGACTGCAACCTCATGAGAGGCTGTGAGGCAGAATCACACAGCTAAGCAACTCTCAGCTTCCTGGTTCAGAGAAACTGTGAAATAATACATGTTCAGAGATCTTAAAAATCAATTTAGTTTAATTTTTACTTCTAGCAGGTAAATGCAGGTAGCAGTGCAGGGGTGATCTCTGCTTCCTGCACCCTGACATGCAGAAGGCTCTCGTAATACTCCACATTCAAACTGAAGAGGAAAATGGAAATCTCTAATGAAGCTGCTGTGTGTATTTATGAATATTAATGAATAAAAACTGCTTGGATGGTTTACCTTAAAAAAAAAAAAAAAATTTGGCCAGGCAGCATGTGGGATCTTAGTTCCCTACCAGGCATTGAATACATGCCTCCTGTATTGGAAGCATGAAACTTTAACCACTGAACCACCAGGGAAGCCCCCTACCTTAATTTTAAAGAAATTTGTTATGTAGCAATAGGTAACTAATATATGTGTTAATCCAGACATGGACTCTTGGGCTTGTTTTAATAACATTTGGTGAAATGAAGGAATACAATTCTGTTTACTTGCTGAATAGTATATCATGTGGACCTAGTACAACAGGGATATTAAACAAAATGTGAGATGATAATATAGACCCCAGTTAATGGGTCCTGTAGGTGACCAGGACCTTTCTAAGGTCCTAAGAGGACTTTACCTCTTCTGTCCTGCTCTGTGGTTGATGGGAGCCTTGCCTCTCAGTTCAGTTCAGTTCAGTTCAGTCACTCAGTCGCGTCTGACTCTTTGTGACCCCATGAACTGCAGCACGCCAGGCCTCCCTGTCCATCACCAACTCCTGGAGTCCACTCAAACCCATGTCCATCAAGTCGGTAATGCCATCTAACCATCTCATCCTCTGTCGTCCCCTTCTCCTCCTGCCCTCAATCTTTCCCAGCATCAGGGTCTTTTCAAATGAGTTAACTCTTCACATCAGGTGGCCTCTGTAGACCGGTATTTGATGGTGTAAACCATGGAATCATCATGCCGTTTCAGGACTTAATGCCTGTATTCAGTTATGACAAACCAGCATACAAAAGCTAGTCTGTGGAGACGAGCAGGAAAAATGGAGCTGAGATTATTTGCCCCTTCAGAGAGAGGGGAAGACCTTAATTTTCAGGAGGACACACTGTGTTTTCTGCATTTAGGCTCTATGAGATTCTGCTGTACCCTTCTAATTGCTCTATTTATATTGAGATAGTTGGAATAGTTTCATCTGCCTTACAACCAAATGATTTCTGTAAAACAGTGTCTGAGGGGCTTGTTGAGATGCCTTGTTTCTTCTCTATAACAGCATCCAGGGAACAGAAGCTATTGCCCCTGGGATCGTATTTTCAGTAAGGCTAGATCTTACAACATGAGATTGGACAGCATACATGGAACTATTATTATAGAGAGAACTATTTTTATAGCAAGCTAACCCCTAACAAGCAAGCCATTCTTAGAGGGCTTCAGGGTATAAGACCAAGGTGAAGAAGGTTTGTTTCAGAGTTGAGTTTAAAGAAAATAAAAGTATGCTCTTTTCTTGAGCAAAATGTTTTCTAAGCAATCTTAAATTGTGCTCTAAATGAAAGATTTCAAGCAAAAATAATTTAAAAACTATACAAGATATTTCTGAATAATCAAAATGTCTCTGGGATTTCTCATCTAAATTTCAACAAATATTTGAGACGTGATAGTATGAAGTATTCATAACAATTTCAGGGACCCACTACAATTAAAAATATATAAAATGCAAGAAAACAAAAAAGAATATCAGCTGCCTCAACCCCAGAATAAAAAGCCTGTGAATAGTTTCCCTGGGAACTGAAAAGTGTCTGAGCTGTGCCACATTGATTCTTCATTGTTTGGTGAGCAAATGTCATTTTGCAAACACAAAGTGCATTAGGCAGACACTTACTGTCAATCTTCCAGAAAGAAGCACCCCTTAGGAGGAAATTCAACATAACTAAGATTACCGTTCAAAAATAGAGACGTTTGCAGGGTGAAAAGACTCGCCTGAACCACCCACATTCCAATACTTGCTTTTGATTTCTCCAAAGGCTTTGTTTACGGGTTCAATTATGACCTGATTCAGGTCACTGGGAATTCCCCATTGGCAGCGTCAACTGCAAAATTTATTTTAGTTTAAAGATGATTTGAATAAAAGTTGATTGTTCAGGTTGTCAGTACTATGAACATACAAAAAGAGAAACACACACAGAGTTCCAATAGGAAGATATTGCTGTGCTTCTGATTAAGTTTTGTTCTTGTTGTTCAGTCACTAAGTTGTGTCCAACTCTTTGTGACCCCTTGGACTAGAGCACACCAGACTTCTCTGTGCATCACTATCTCCCTAAGTTTGCTCAAACTCACATCCGTTGAATCAGTGATGTCATCCAACCATCTCATCCTCTGTCCTCCCTTTCTCCTCCTGCCCTCAATCTTTCCCAGCATTGTGGTCTTTTCCAGTGAGTCAGTTCTTCCCATCAGGTGGCCAAAGTATTGGAGCTTCAGCTTCAGCATCAGTCCTTCCAATGAATATTCAGGACTGATCTCCTTTAGGACTGACTGGTTTGATCTCCTTGCAGTCCGAAGGACTCTCAAGAGTCTTCTCCAGCACTATAGTTCAAAAGCGTCAATACTTTGGTGCTCAGCCTTTTTCATGGTCCAACTCTCACACCCATACATGACTACTGGAAAAACCATAGCTTTGACTATAGAGACCTTTGTCAGCAAGGTGATGTCTCTGCTTTTTAAAACACTGTCTAGGTTTGACATAGCTATTCTTCCAAGGAACAAGTGTCTTTTAATTTTGAGGCTGTAGTCACCAATAAAGTTTTGTTAAAAATAACTTTTCTGTTCTAAATTCTTTTTGCTAAAGGCTCAAAAATAATTTCATAGCATGCTTACTGGAAAATTTTTAAAAAATCTTAGATGGATATTTTAGAGATCAGAGCATGGATAGGAAGCAGAATATCATTCAGTCAAATGATTTCTTTCTAAAAGCGTTAAGGAATCTCTTCAGGGGCTCTAAATGAAGCAGTTTTGTTTTTTACCAAGTTGCCCGTGCTCATTTAGAATGCTGAGTAGATGTATTAGCTTTGCACTTTTGGAGATCTGGGTGGGATGGAAGAACACAGTGGCATTTGGGGTTTGGCAAAACTTCTCAAATTATTTTTCAAACACTTTAGGTTTGGCAAAGGCAGACTGGATTTTGCCAAATGCCTTTTCCCCTACTTTGGAACTCAAGTGTACTTCAAGGAAAATTTAATCCATATGCTTCTGATTTGTTTATTCTTCAGTCATCAAATTATCGTCTTGAAACAATGGACTAATGCTCAAGAAAACCTTTTGAACAATTTCATGAAATTGTTGTAAATCCTCCCTGCACCACATTCCAATCCCTTTGCCGCGAATGTTAGTGCATGTGATACCAGTATTAAATCAAGCCACAATTCTGGAAAAGTTACATTTGTTTCCTAGTTAGAACCCTGTGAGTATAAGGTGTGTTGACCTAAAATTAGAACATTACCCGTTATTTCTTTAAATGAAAATGGGTTTCTTTGGAATCAGCCAAGAATTGCAATTTGGGGTCCCCAACCATGTCAAGCCATGTGCAAACCCCTGTAGGTAGGGGAAGGAGAACGCTGTTACAGAGGGGAGAAGGAAGCTGGGAGGGCTAGAGTAGACAGAAAGTGCATGGCTTTTCATTGGCTGAGTCCTTGCTAGCAAAGAGAAGTCTTTCTTCTTGTTATTGGACTCTGGGAGAGCACACGCTTCTGGTCTCCCAACTGTTTCTAATTAAGCCTTCTTTTTGTTTATTTTTTACAGGTGGTTCTAAGATTAGCCAAAAATATAGCCTGTTGTTACTGGATAGGGCTTCCCAAGCAGTGCTAGTGATACAAAGAACCCTCCCGCAATGCAGGAGACATAAGAGATAAGGTTTGATCCCTGGGTTGGGAAGATCCCCTGGAGGAGGGCATGGCAACTCACTCCAGTATTCTTGTCTGGAGAATCCCATGGACAGAGGAGCCTGGTGGGCTAGAGTCCACAGGTTGCAAAGAGAGATATGCAACTGAAGCAACTTAGCATGCACATTACTGGATAACATGATTACAGGATTATGCAATTTTTGAGCTCAGTCTTTCCTCTGAAAAATTCCTTTTTCCATCCTTCTGAGCAGATGCTCACCCGCCCTCCATAGTTGCATACAGCAGGAAATAGTCTCTTTCTGTATCAGGTAACTCTAAATTCAAACTTTTTTTCTTAATTCATGATTCAAGTTCACAGTAGGTGAAGTGGTTATTGTTATGCCGGATGTCCGAATCCCTGAGCGGGAAGAGAGAAGCCTTCCAAGACAATGCAACTCGCAAAAAGGGAAGTTTATTGCTGACTCGAGTCAGGGCTCCTGCCGCATCCAATGCTGTGGTGCGGGTCAGAGAGCCCTGAGCCCAAGCTGTTACACAAATTTATAGGGTGAGCACACGCTGTTGGTAGTTGGTTTAAGCGGATTGGTTACAAGTTTGCAAAGCAATTTCATTGGTCAAAACTTTCACGCGCATGGGACTTTCCCGGGGGTTTCCGCCACATTCCTAATTTCCTAATTGGCAAACAGCGGTCAGTGTTTAAGCGAAAGCTGATTGGTTGTATCCAGGTGGCCTGATAATCTTACCACCCAGAAGTAGGAAGGCCTGCTCCTAATCTAAGCTCCTAATGGGATTACTTCTGCTTGCCTCACAGTTATCATCCAGGGAGGTTATGTCATGGTGACGGGAAATGTCAGCTGCGTTTGGAGTCACTTCTCTAAACTTAGGCTATACTCTTTGCTTCTGTGGGAGTTCTAAAATCACAGCAAGTCCCAGATGTTGTGAACTGATCTAATTTCTACTGCCAAACCTACTTTCCCCCCGTCTTTCCTAACCTACTTTCCCCCTGTCTTTCCTAACTTACTTTCCCCCTGTCTTTCCTAGCTCAAAGAATGGCTCCAGACTCCTCTGAGCCTTCTTCAGGTGACACCTACCCTCCCCCTGGTCTAGCAAAGGGTCTCAATCAACAAGCACTGTACTGAGCGCGGCTTCGGTTAGCGAATGAAAAGGGCTAAAGCCAAAAAGAAAGTGCCAGTCAAATGGATATTGAATGCACACCCCAAATTCTGTTCTGTTCTGAGTTTAAATGGCAAAGTGAGATTGGCCAGAGGTCTGAGGTAGGTGTGCCTTCTGATAACATCTGGCCAAGCAGAGGCAGGTGATGGCCACAGTTTGAAGCCATTTGATAAAATCAATATCGAGACCCTTATGACTGCCTGTCCTCAATTGACCCAGAGGTATCTAGGGAGCTTGCTTCCATTCAACTTTTATTTTTATGGGTCTTAAATTCTGTGACAGATTTTTGGTCAAGTTGTCACCACTAAAAACAGTACTGATCTAAAAAACTAATAACTTAAAACTGCCACACACAAAACAAATGGTCCACAAAGCATTTTCCTTTCCTTCAGAAGGTTTTACGATGCATTGTTATCATTAACCAGTCTTTAACTATTAAACTTAAATGGCCAATTGAGACAAACAGTTCTGAGATCATTCTTCCACCATTGATTAAGACTGGGGTGGCAGGTATTTGGGGATAATATTCATTTAGCTTTCTGAGATTTCTCAGCAGACTCGATGACTTTGCCAGCCTTCTTGTCCACTGCTTTGATGACACTCACAGTCACCAACTGCCTCATGTTACAAAGAGCATAAACTTCTTGGGCTATCTGATAATGACCTTACTCATAGGAAAGTGACTTTGGTGAAGGAGAAGAACAAAAAATTGTAGAGGGATTGCCTTGCATGGGGACAATGGCCTAATTTGGAGCCTGGCAAAAGGTGGGAATGAATGGACTATTTTGATGAAGAGCTCCAGGCCAAGAGGCTTGTTCCTCTCCTGGTGGTGCAGGATTTTGCAACGAGCACACAGCACGCAGTTCTCAAGTAAACCTGTCCTCATGCTTGTAGTCAAGAGATTTCTGTCATTCTCTGTAGCACTCAGGAATCTGGGCTGATCACTATGCTCTGGGTTCTTGGTGCTAAGAACTACATACTAGGTGTATAAATCTTTATCATTTCTTTTAGAACATTCAAGAAAGCAAATGCTGTAACAGTAAGTCTTGTGATAGGACAGAGTATAATGGGTGACTCTAGCAGAGACAACTGAGGTTACAATGATGAGGAAATGTTTCCCAGAGGAGGTAGCAGATGATTTGAGTTTGGAGAGAAGCTAGGAGTCATCCCTTAAGGAAATGAATAGGAACACATAGAAGGGTATTCCTGGCAGAGGTATCACCCTGGACCAGGGCAGGGAAATAAGATAGCCAGGCTTGCCCAAGAAACCACAAATAGGGAACTTCTCTGGTGGTCCAGTGGTTAAGAATTCATCTTGCAAAGCAGGGGACGAGGGTTCAGTTCCTGGTCAGGGAACTAAGATCCTACGTGCTGCAGGGAAGCTAAGCTTGCATGCTGAAACTACTGTGCCTGCTCTCTGGAGCCTGCAAGCTGTAGCTATGACCTGATGCAGCCAAATTTGTTTTAAAAAAGAAAGAAACCACAGATAGTTCATTGTGGACTATGAGGAAGGAATGGTGAAAAATGAGGGAGGAGAGATGATTTAAGGCCCAGTGCAGAGTGGGTTTTGTATTTCATGCTAAGGGATTTGGTATTTATCACAGAAGCAATGGGAGAATCATTAAAGGTTCTAAACTGAAGACTTACCCCATCAGATTTGTATATTAGGAAGATTGCCATGGTAACTCTCTGGAGGGGCAGGTTAGAGTCAATAGCATAAGCTTGGAGGCTATTTCTGTGATCCGGTAGAGGCATTCTGAGACACTGAAGAGCAGGAAGTATAAATTTGAGAGCAAACTGACAACCTGACTGATTAGATAGAGGTGGAAAAGGACAGGGACAGGCCAAAAGCAGCTCTTGAGTTTCTGTAGCTGAGGCATTGATGGTGCCATTTACTGCAAAGAGGGATTTGGTAAATGTAGGTTTCAGGATAGTAAGTCCAACTGTAGACATTCTAGGTCTGTGGGACATCCAAATGGACGCATCCAGATTTAGGTCTATGGTTCAGAAGACAGACCTAGAGGTCAGGGAATTGTCACCATATGAATGGCTTTTGCAGTCATAGAAACAAATTCCTCTTTCTAGAAAGGTATATATGGTGGAAAGAGGGCTAAAATAGAGTCCAGCGGCAGCGTTTTTTCTTCTGGCGTAATTTCCTATGAGATATTGATCCCTTCAAACGTAGGAAAGCTGAATGGGATTAACAGTGTCCAGACTCCTTGGGCAGATCGCCTCCAGGTGTGGCAGCCATTTCCAGAGACTCTCAATGGGATCTTTGACATAGCATCCCAGTCCTGTGTGCTGTGGTCTTGAGGTTGCCTAGCATGATGAGAGTCTTCTGTACCTTCCAAAGCTGCAAAACCCAGAATACAGTCAGGCATATAATCTACTGCCCCAGTATCTATCCTAGAGTGGAGGCAGCCAATTCTAGCATTTCTGGAGGAGCTGACCCCCAAACTTTGAGAGTGAGGGTTGGGAGGGTGGCAGGAAGGCCAGACAGAAAGGGGGGTGCAGCTCCAGGTGGCGGCTCCAAGTCTCTGATTCACAAACAGTGGGTAGGCCTGCTGGTTTGTGGCTAGGGTGGTACCCAAATGGTCTGTGATACCGCAAGTTCTTTAGATGAAGGCATCAGCATTTTGAAATCCTTGGTGTGAAAAAGTTCAGTCAATCAGATTATAAATTCACTCATGTTCACAAGAAATTTTAACATTACATTTTTCAAGGAAAGAAAAGAAAGAGCTCTCTTAGATTATGGAAACATGATAACTGTTGTAAATATTCAAATGGTTGTCAAAATTAAGAAAATATTTTTATCACCTACTTGTATGAACAAAATTGCTTATTGATGCTGACTTCTCAAAAATATAAAGAAATTGCCACTATAAAGCCTTGACAAGAAATTGTGAGTAGCCATTTCAAGGATAAAAAATTTAAAAAATTTAGCATTGCAAAAAAACAGTATTTAATATCTTTCCTAACTCTTTTTTCTCCTTGTAAATTATACAATATAAAGAGAAGGCAATTACTTTTTTCACCAATACCATAGATATATCCAAATAGTGTCCAATTTATCCTACATTGTTACAAATAGTTTCATTATCCTTGTACATTATGAGGTAATAAAGTTGGACTGACCTGGGAACACCAACATTTAAGGGATGAGTCAAAAAAAAAAAATAGTAGTCTATGGAAATGAAGTTGAAAAAAAATTGGCCTAAGAGTGGGTATCAAATAAGGACAGTGTGATATCAAGGAAGCTAAGGAGGAAGAGAGTGTGGTTCACGGTGTCACAGGGTTAGAGAGGCTGCAGGAGGTGAGGAAACCCATCTCCACTGACATCATTGGGAGATAACTGGTGATCTCAACGAGGACAGTGTCAGTGTGGTTCCTGGGGGCAGGATGTGGTTTGTAACAAATTAAGGAGTGACAGGAAGTGAGAATGTAGAGGTGGTGAGATAAATACTCACCACTCTTTCAGGAAGCTCTGCTTGGAAGGAAGGGAAAGGATGGCAGCTAGGGAGAGAACCATATAGAACCAACAAGAATTGTGAGGTTTTCCTCACAACACTGGAAAGGATGATACATACATTCATGAGTTGACATAAAAGACACATGAAAGAAAATGGTTCTATTAAAGCTATAGGAAGCGGGTGGGATGGGGATGAGTACTGGAATTGTCTCTGAAGAGTAGGAGGAGAGAAGACCAGAGTACAGGAGAGGGTTTGCCCCAAACACAAGGGACATGTCTTTCTTGGACCTTGCAGGAGTGGAGCTTGCATTGTGGCTGCAAATATTTGAGTGCATATGAACCATAATTCTGATTTTTCTCAGTGCATTAGGAAGTTAAATTAAAATAGGAGAAGGGAGCTTGAGAAGAGTGCCTAAGTTTGAAGAAACTGTGGCTGGAGATTTGTTTTCATAATGGTGCTAATCGGAAGAGCTGGATGATTTTCTCCAGCCTTATTCAATGTGTAAAGAGTAGAGAAGACTAATGGCTGGGCTCATTCAAGACTGAGAGTCTGCTGAGTTTCCACAGTGGAAAAGTTAAGTGAATGGGCTGATGGATGTGCTGGAAGGATGGTTGAAATGACAAACCACCGGCTTTGGGCAACAGAGGCAGGAAGAGAACCAACTTGATATCTCCAAGGTAGTAGTGAGGACTTTATTTCCAATGAAGCTAAAATTCTGCAAACACTGGGGAAAGGTTTTGGGGAGGGATGAATGGCAATGGAAAGAAAAAAACCAAGAGTGAGGAAGTATAAGGCAGTAAGAGGATAGAGAGGACCCTGGAGGTTTGCATTCAGGTGGAGTTGTAGGAGATGTAGGATCTTAGGCATGAGAGGGATCCTTGTATCCTCAGGTCTTGATGTCCGGGGGGAGAGAAGGTTGAACTGCAGGTGAAGGGGCCCCAGGAAGCCACTGTGGCCTCTCTGTGGGGCCCTAAGCAGAATATGGAAAGGAAAGCTTTCATCCCCCAGAGATGGCAAAGGAGATGGGAATTCAGCCCCAGAGGCCACCTGCTCAGGGGGGTCACTCGTCCTTCCAGCCTCAGCTCAAAGCTCAGATCCTCCAGGGTGCTCTCTCTCCATTAGGTAGTAAGCAAATATATATATATATATATATATATTTTTTTTTTTTTGATCAGGAAGGATGCCAGGCAAAGAAACTGGCTGAAGCAATGCAGTGGAGCAGGAAGCCGTTCTACCTTGGTGTTGTTTTAGTTTCACCTTCCAGGAAGTGTTCTGGGCTGAAGGATCCTGAGTCATGGTCAGTAGGTCCAGCTGGACTGCCACATGACCCTGGGACCAGCGCCATGTGCAAACCCAGAGACACTCCCAGAGTCCATCCTCCAGCCTCCAGGCTGGTCCAACTAAAACACAGCTTTGGCTCAAAAGAAAAAGGCATGTTACCGTCCAACTTTGCCACTTGAAATGAAACTAGGAAAACATCTTCAGAATAGAGGTAGGATGGTTGTTCTTGATTCATGCCTTTTTTCCCTGAAGGAGTTAGGGTTTTAATTATTACTGTATTATTTCTGTTCTAGATCTGATCTAATGCTGTATATAGCATTCATTTTGCCATAATTGTGTGAGGTGATTTGATGAAGAGGAAGTGCCCATTTTGGGGGAAGTGCTATTTGAAACATCTTTTTCAGAAACAGGATAACCCATAAGGAATTATGAAACTTATTTTTAAAAGCTGCCAGACATGAAGTATAACACATGTTTTTAATTATAGGCCTTTAAAATATTTTTATATAAAAATGGAATTTTCTTTTCATCAAATGTTTTGCTTAATTTTTTAAACAGTTGGCAGCACTAATATGATGGGGAGAGGAAGAGGGAGGAAGTAGATTACCTGTCAGTAGTTTGATATTATATATTTAAATAATAGCTGCTATACATTTCATTCTATCTCTTGACCCTGTCCAGTCTCCTGCTCATCAATATTCTGCTTCCCTTACTTACCCTCCAGAGGGCAAAGGACATATCTGGTATTTCATGGTAACCTCTTTCATACACTATGAAAGATGTAGGCCCTTTGCCCAGAAAAATGCTTACAGGGTTCATGGGCACATACATATGCACACACATAATTTCAGAAGATACATGCTTTCTGCCTTCACTCCACCTCCTCAAATCCCATCTCAAGCTCCCAAATTAAGTCCCTCTAGGGAGTTGGTGATAGACAGGGAGGCCTGGCATGCTGTAATTCATGGGGTCGCAAACAGTCGGACACGACTGAGCGACTGAACTGAACTGAACTGAACTGAGAGGCTTCCCAGGTGGTGCTAATGATAAAGAACCTGCCTGCCAATCCAGGAGATATAAGAGACGTGGGTTTGATTCCCACCCCAACATGGGTTGGGAAGATCTCCTGGAGGAAGAAATGGCAACCCACTGCAGTGTTCTTGCCTGGAGAATCCTTTGGACAGAGGAGGCTGGAGGGCTACAGTCTGTAGGATCACAAAGAGTCAGACACGACTGAGCACATGAGAACATTGAAAATTAGATAGGCATTATATAATATCTATGTAATCTTTATAATAACTATAGATATTATATGGGGCTGCCCAGGTGGTGTTAGTGGTAAAGAATCTGCCTGCCAATGCAGGAGATGCAGGAGACTCAAGTTCGATCCTTGGGTCTGGAAGATCCCCTAGAGGAGGAAATGCAACCCACTGCAGTGTTCATGCCTGGAGAATCCCATGGACAGAGGGGCCTACAGTCCTCAGGGTCGCAGAGTCTGGACAGGACTGAAGCGACTTAGCACACACAAGCACACTCTCTTAAAAGGACATTCAGTACAGAGCGCCAGCCGACATCAGGGGCTGCCTTTCTTACCTCTGTGTCCCTGTGGTGCCTAATGCCTTCCCTGGCATGGAGAAGACATTCAATCATGTTGACGAGCTACTACATGAAAGTTGTGCTATCTTGTAAGGGTGTGTAGGAAAGGAGGCAGGAGTCTTGAGCCTTGGGTTGTTAAGTGACCTCTGGGTGTGGGGAGGGTTCTCAGGGCAGAGGTGGGTGGCTATGCAGCAAGTTCCCAGCATATGAACGAGTTCTATTCCAAAAGCACGTTTGTAAGTCAAACAAAGTTAGCCTCGGTGCCCAACTAACACAATCGGACTTAGAGTACTGTATAGCAATAGGTTTATAATACTTTTAACACAAATAGTACATAAAAAGCAAACAAATGTATGAAATAAAAAATTTTAAATCTTATCATACAGTACCTCAAAAGGTACAGTAGTCCCAGCTACACCACCACTGTTTTTATACTTGCTTCTGGTTACCCTGGGCTTGAAATAAAGATACTGTACTACTGGACTCGATACATTACTGAAAAGTAAGATATGCAAAAGCATAACCACTTGGAGAGGATGCCTGCCTATGACAGGATACGCCAGACGTGTGAACTGATTTACATGATTGAACATGCAAACGCACGCTCACATCTTTGAAAGTCCACAAATTGAAGGTTCATATGTAGGGGACTTACTGTGTATTGAAGTGTAGCCCTTGTTTTCTCTTAGCTCTCAGCCAGCCGATGATACAGACCAAGAAAGAAGCATTCTTTGGTTAAAGGAAAGAGTCTTAAATTTCTGAAGCTGGGCTATGTTGATCATAGGAAAAAGTCAGCTAATCTCAGAAATGAGATGAGCTTCTAAAGAATGATGTGGATCAAAGAAATATCTAAAGGAGTGTTGAAACAAAGAGTAAACCACAGAGGGCCCAGCGGGATGCCTACTACCACCGACATTTTCCAGGTGAAGCTTAACCCCCCCTTGCCTTTACGGATCAAGTCAAGCTTCCCGAAGCCATGGGCTCAGGACAGACTCACTGCCTGTGTTGCTCTCTCCCAGCCAGTGGAACCAGGTAGCTCATTCCTCGGGCCTCTCCTGTGTCACCTGGACGAATAGGAATCATGCAGCATGCGTGTGGCATTTCCACCCAGTGTGATTCCACTTAATCACTGTCACAGTCAGAGAAAGCTCTGGCTTGCCTTCTCTGCAGCCTGTCTCAACTGGAGATCTCAGCTCTTGCCAGAAACAAATTCCTGATGTAGAGGACTAAAATAAAACTGCCTGTGAAAAGCTAGTTTATGCATCGAGACAGAGACATAGCTCTAACTGCAATTGTATTTACAGGGGAAAAAATAAACAACAGGATAGATCATCAAATAACACTCTCTTCTTCTTTATTCCCATCCCAGCTTTCCTTCTTTATTGTGCTCAACCCAGGATCTCTTTGTGGGTAGTTTATTTTATCAAAGAAGCTGTTTGATCAACTTGGAATATGTCAGCTGAAAACAAATCTATTTGATCTGGAGTGTCAAGAAAGCTTTGTCTTTAATCTGAAAAAAATGGCTGCTGAGATGATAGTTGTCATGGGGACAGAAGAAAGGCATCATAATTTTGATGTCTTCCATCACATTTCACTTGGATTCCATTTAAAACAAGGTCAGCCCCTCATCCACATACCAGCTGGAGGTCAAAAATCACTCTAGAATTTTTTTTGCTGCTTCCCAAATAAAGCCCTGATCTGCCAGTTTAGGACAAAAAAAGGTGAGACCTTCCAGTAGGTTCTCTCTCCCAGGAGATTCTGGAGGAGGAATCTGTTTTGTCATTCTCTTGGTAGGCAGGGTACACATGATACTGATCTGCTAAAGCAGACAATTTTATAGCTGGGAGGAAAAGAGTTATAAACTCTCCACCTCAGTTTGCTGGATTATTTCATCCTCTGTCATGATACAAATATCTATGCTGTTAGAGAAGTTTGGTATGAGATATTATACTCTTATCAAAATACGTGCTTGTTATTGTTGAATCACAGATTGATTAAATATGATCTAAATAGTTGTTAGTAATCAGGATTTGGTTTTCCTTTGGCTTAGTTTTTCCCATCTGGTTTTGGTTTTGTGGTTGCCTTTCCAGCTCTGAGCAAATGTAATAAAAAGGAAGATTAAGAAAATAAAAACACAATATGATTTGTGAATCTCCTCCAGTTCAACCCTCTAAATAAATATATTTTTAGGAAATCAGGGCTGAGTATGATAATATCCTTGAAACTCATGTAGTAAATACCCCAACCAATATACAGACAAAATGGACGTATTTCATTCTTGAGTGCCATGTTTAAGAGAGAAAAATGATTATTCCACTCCACTGTGATACTCTTAACAACGACAATAACAGAAAGAAAAAAAAAAAAACCAAGAAGGAAAAGAAGAAAGAAGAAAAGAAAGGAAGGACGACAGACGGACAGAAAGAAACTCGGTAAGGAGGGGAAAGGCAGGAAAATGTATTGGTTAGAGTTGCAAGCGATGGAAGCTCAGTTCTTGTGCGTAAAGATCCGTCCTCCTCTTGATGCAGAGGGTGCTGGTATTCCCCTCCACCAGATCTCATCTGTCAAGACACAGTGAAAGCGAATGCTCTCTGCGTCACCCTGGTCGCCTCCACCTTGGGACTATGGAGTCTACGTCTATCGGTCGTAACGTGAAGGTAAAAATAGTAATGACAATTCTCAACAATTGTGTGCCAGTTGTTGTATCAGGCACACCACGGACGTTATCTTTGGTCCTCCCAGCAATCCTCTATGGGATCCTCTGTGCCAGAGTTATTACTGCTTCATTTAGGGAGACTCGGAGCTTGGAGAGGCTGAAAGGCTTGCCTCGGGTCATAGGGTTAGTGAGAGGATGGGAAAGGATTTGAAGCCACACCTGCCTGTCAGCCCTTATCTTCATCCGAGGTCTCTGTGGTGTGGGACAGGCACCAACCAGGAAAAGGAAACCGCCTGGAAGGCCTGGAGCTCCCCCTCCGTGTTCTGATTGCCAGGTCGTGCTGTATGCTCCACCAGCATGCTGGTGATCACAGCCCATCTGCTTGCCTACCTTGCCCACAAGAGCTCCTTGCCAGTGAATCCGGAACACCAACAGTGACCCACAGTAGGGACTGAAGACATCGCTGGATGAAATACGCCAGAAGTGATTATCTACCGGAGACTTGTGATAATGATTGAGACCAGTCTTGCCTAGCTAATTCTGTATTCGTTTCTAGATATTTAATTGTTTGTAATTGTGTACCAACTTTTAAAATGTAGGCAGGTGTAGTTGAAAATGCAATTTGATGCATTATTGCCATTTTTATACTTGGCACTCGCAAATTTAATTCTAATTACAGAATTAACTGTTGCATTGTATTGAAAAGAAAAGGAAGTGTTTTAAATCAACATTTTAGTAGGAATTGCATGCATATTTACTAACTTTATTATAAAACTGTCATCAAACAATTTTTGAATATCTACGCCGCAAAACAAGAATTAGTTTTTTTGATGGAAGATGCAGTCTTTGGCTTGTTTTACTCACGGCATTACGTTGTACTTAGCTCAGTTTTCAGATGCCCTCTAGTGGTGATAAAAGTAAGTAGATAATAAAGGAGGTGAAAATGAGTTTATCTGGTAGTGGCCCTTTTACAGTCAGTAACTATATCCCTTCTGACTTATTATATAGATTAAATATAATAAAAAGATAGAATATTTGCTTTGTCTTCCCAGGTAAAGGTAATAACTTTAAAAAACATCTCATAGTATTAAAAAATACTAGTAAAAGCATACACACACATAATGGATAAATAAGAGAGTAAGGAAAAAAATGTGTGTGTATCTAGGACCTGGTTCAAGAGAGAGAAAAGAAAAACGTTCAGCATTTGATTTAAAAGACCACTGTCTTTCCATGACTCCATACTACAGTCAGCCCTCCGTAACTGCAGTTTCCCCATCTGTGGATTTCGATCTGCAGTTGGTTGAACTTGCAGATATGGACAGCCAACTGGCCTTTGTCATTTCATATAAGGACTTGAGTATCTGTGGATTTTGGTATCCGTGGGGGAAGGGGTGTGTGTGTGTATATGTGTGAGTGTGTGCCCTGGAATCAATCCTTCTTAGTTACCTAGTGTCAACTGTATTTACCAGGAAGCAAAACAAGAAAACCCATGCCCATGTGAATAAAATCAACCCTCTGCCTCATTAACAAACATTCTCTAGCCAGCTGATAAAAGCAATAGGTTTCAGTAAGGGAAAAAAAAGAGCAAGTTTTCATAATGCCTTGTACGTAGTGAACACTCAATAAATAATTAGTAACAATCTTGTGCTAATATGTCTTGATTTTTTGAATCCTTTAAAAGATATCCTGGGGAAATAAGAATTCTATCATGGAGAAAATTTAATACTCTATGCTTTTACATTAAATTATTTTGAATCATTCCCAGAGGAAATTTTCATTTACATTCTGAAAACAGAAACAAGATAACTTTTTAAATGTCTACAGATATAAAGCTCATGTAGTGTTTCTTTCAGTATCATGTCTCACAACTCAATCAGTTTAGACTACTTATGATTCAGAGAGAGTTTATTATTTTTCAGTGTATCAGAAATAGGTATGAAATGCTGTTATCGTAAATTTGTAGAGGACCAAACTGTATTTCTATGATCAAGTGGAGTCTGATGACAATTTCCACTTCATAAAAAGACAAAGTAGTTTTGCAACATTCAGAAACACACCGTGGCAACTGAGCATGCTTTTCCCACAAGATGTCACTATGGTACCTATGAAATATAATCACAGATTATTTATCAGTCTGTTAACTTTGTATTTAAAAAACAATCAGAAAAGATCTATGCACAGACCTATGACCCTAAAATTAAGCATGCACAGGAAATAACTGAATTCATAGATATCCAATATCTACCGTATGTGTATATATAACAGCAAGCATACTTGTTTGGATACATATTGAAACATTAACTATATGCATCGAAAGAGAAGTATAAAACTGATAATATAAAAAAGATTGTATGCAAGATTATCCATTCTTTGACAAATATTCTAAAAGTACCTGACATGTCACTCACACTGACTCTTCTCACCAAACATGTGATACAGGCGTGGCTGCTTACAGACTGAGTTCACACTTCACTCCGTGTGTGTGGGAGTTACAGGCTGAATACCAGGTGATTTCTGAGTGATGAACAGCTGGCGAATTCATGTCTGTCCTTTGTTTCTGCTTTAAATAAGCTAGAGGTTAAGAGCCAAGAAGTCAGAGCAGAGTTCAAAATGGAGCTCAACCAACCATACAACCTCTGCCCAGTTAATTAACCTCCCGAGTCTGCTTTCTTATTTATAAAATGGGCATGGCAATATCTATCCCATTGCCGTTGCCGTGAGAGTAAATGGAGACAATGCGTGTAAGGCACCTGGCGCAGAAGGGATTACTTAATAAGTAATAGTAATAATTATTAATTTCAAGAGGAAGTGTTACTGAGAATCACATTTTATGCTTTGATCACCGGCCTTAGCATATGAAAGCCCTGAGTTTTAGTCACAGATGTGGAATGCTTATGTAATAAAATTCAAGCAGATCTATAAAAACTTAAACACTGGCAATAACCGATATTCCATAACGGGCTCTAATCAAAGCTTTGTTTGCTAAACCCAGCCATTTGGAGAAGAAACAGAGGTCCTGCCTGGCTTTCTTGGGATGACTCTCCTCTGCTGGAGACAGTAATTGAAATTTGCCTTAGCTCTGGCAGCTGCACGTAGTTAAACATCATTTGGTCAGTGGTTAACGTGAATTGCAGGGTTCTTCTCATCCTCTTGAGCCAGTCCCCCTGCATGGCCTTGTGCTATTCTCCTCTGTTTAAGCCTCCCGGCCTCCCAAAGGCTCTGGGCATGTGTGTCCCATTAGCTGCATCAGCTTCAGATGTCCCCGCCCAGACATGCTCACCAGCAGCTCAGCAGCCACACTTTACAAATAAGGAATCTGGGTGCTCGGAGGCCGAAATGATCGGCCGAAGGAATGCTGCTCCCAAATGTCCGAGCTTAGACTGGAAGCTAAATGTCTCAGCGGTGCCATATCTGGCTGCGGAGGACTCCTAATTCCATGAGAGTGAGAATTTCTTCTTCCACCTAAGTGCTGTTAAAGACCCAGTCCAGGCTGGGATGGCAGCCTGGGTACTTGTTTTTCCAAAGCAGTCAACTTTTACTGAGCTGTCTTATGAGATGTTTCAAGAACCATAAAAATACATCTTTTTGTTTGATATCTCCTATTTATTTTTATTTTATTTTTCTCTAAATTAAAAGTTTTAAGTAAAATAATATCACTGACCATTTCTGCCTGTGGGCCGCGCTGAGGTCCAGTTCCAAGTGGGGACTCAGCTGCATTAGAAGTATTTATATGCTCTCCTACAGCTGTTAGGAGTACTGACAGCAGACCTTTGCTACTCAAAAGCATGGTCTGCTGGTCAGCAGCATCCGTATCCCTTGGGAGCTTGTTGGAAATGCAGAATCACAGGCCCAGCCCAGATCTTTAGAACTGGAATCTGCATTTTGACCAGGTTCCCAAATAACTGATGCAGGTAATCAGGTTTGAGGAGCATAGTCTTTAGCACTATATGACAGAGCCTCATGGAAACAGTGTTCTGTTTAGAGTCCTTCCTGACGCTCTGGCTTGGTTGTCCAAGAGAAAAGCTTGTGATGTCCTTGGCATAGTTATTGACACCCCTTTGAAACTCCACAAATGATACTCTTCTCCTTTCTTAGAACTTTATTCACTCTAGCTTGTCTGGCAAGGAGTTAGTTTAAAAAAAAAAATGGACGAAATATTTGGCTTCTTCTCTTGTCAAAGAAACATTTTTTTTTTCTTTAGAGGATATCTGGATGACATGTGGAAATTAGAAAATTATCTACTCTTAACCATCTTGATATAATGCCTTTCATAAATATAGGCATGTATATATGTGCACAATATATGTATGTATATGTGTACATATGTATATTGTGTATATATGTATATATGTGTATACATATATGTATATACATGTGCACATATATATACATATATATGTGTGTGTATACACATATATATACACGTATGATGTTTTGAATAAGTAATACAGTCATATTGTTAAAAAATTAAGAAAAGATATATGATAAATTATTTTTCCCATTTGTGGATGATATCTGCTCAGTTCTACCCCTAATCCCAATAGATAACCACTCATTAATTTTTTGTGTATCCTTCAACAGATATTTTAAATACAGTCACATAAATATGACGTGTATACATCTTCCACTTTTATCATAAATGATATCTTTGTTATGCATAGGTTTTTACATTTTATACAGTGCATTTCACATTATATTTTACCATAAGCATTTCCCATGTTTTCACAGAGTTTTCATAAATATTCAAAATGGTCTCACAGTGGCTCATTGTTATATATATTTGCAAAAGTTGACTTAACCAGTAGGGGTGACTGTCGCACCCTTGGGTCCTCCCCTCCTCACCCCCCGGCCCTGTCTATTGCAGATAACTCTGTGATGGAATTGTTTGTGCATAGAGTTCCTCCCACCCCCTGACTACTTGTGAGCTAGGGTAGACACACCCAACAGCTGCTGCTGAGAGCCCAGAGCAGCCCATACTCTTCTCCTTCTCCAGCTTTGTAGTTCAATTCCTTTTCAATTTTAGGGATTATGCTGTATCCTACTAATATAATCTCTCTTTTCTCTTAATATATGGGCATTTATAACTTGCAACAAAGTATAACTAACACATAAAACAATGAGAAAGAGCAAGCAAATGACACTTCCATGTGGCAAAGTGTTAATTTCGTATTGGATAGTAAAGGAATGGGATTGCTAATAAGGCAAGCAGAAATGAAAAACAAACAGGAATCCAAACTCACCTAACCCTGAGGAAATGGCAAAGAAACATCCATGGGAAATGAATATCATGGAGGAGTCAGCTACAGGAGGGAAAAAGGTTGGAAAAAGAGAAGCATTTCATAGAAAGGGTTTCTTAAAGTCTGGAGAACTCAAACAGCTGAGGAAACAAGTTGGCAGGGAGAAATGCATGGTCTACATCCCATCTCTGAAGCGACAGGCTGGGAAGGTACCAAACAGAAGAAAGTCCTTGTCAGAAGCTTTTGAAACTTATTCGCTCACCAGAGCAAACTCATAGAACCATAGTTTATCTCCAGGCAAATACTAGAGCAGGAGGCAGCTGACCATTGCAGTGTAAAGAGACGAGAAAGGATTAGGATAAACATAGAGGAAAGCACGACTGTGGGGCTGCTGGAGAATGCCCCTTCTCATGATGGGATAGGTGAGAACCTCAAGAGCCGAGGAATTCTGTCCTCAGGAGGGGGAGTGAAATCCAATCTACTCCTATCCAGTCCTATCCAACACTAAACTCAGCCTCAGAGAGTCAGTCAGTCAGCCAGGGGTTAGAGGAAAATTGAAGCCTTAATTATTTGTGATAGATTCCAACTGGAAGAGGGCCTCAGAAAAGAACTGGGGACTAGAGGGATATATACACACACACACACACACACACACACACATATATATATATATATATATATATATATATATATATATATACCTGGAGAAGGAAATGTCTACCAATTCAAGTATCCTTGCATGGAGAAGTCCATGGACAGAGGAGCCTGGCAGGCTGCCATCCAGAGGGTCTCAAAGTTTCGGATACTACTGAGGGACTAACACTTACCACATGTATAAATATATATACACACACACACATACATATATATATACACATACCTATATATATACACACATACATACATACATATGTATATACATGCATATATATACACACACACATATTAACTCGCATACTAAAAAGCAGAACTTGTAGGCTACAACCTTAAGGAAGCTATAATTATGCTCCCTCATTCTCTTACTTGGTCCATAGGAAATCTGCAACTTTGACACATCATGAATGGGAGTTCACTTACTCCTCAAATATTTCCAGAAACTGCACTGCTCTATAGGTCAATGCAACTAGCATCTCACTCTTTAGATTCCTCAGTCATGAGTAGGATACCGATATCATGTTTTCCTAACTCATAGCAGGTATATTTAGTCCCAGAAGCCATTCTTCACTGGGCCTCAGGGAAAGAATACCCCATCCCTCCCATGGGTAGGGAAAGTTCTCACAAATACTTATCTCCTGCTCTAATTCTTGATAGTCTGAAGGTGCATGGTTAGCTAAGAGCTATAAAACTACTTGTTTTGCAATTCATAATTTGGTGGTCTTGCACCAACAATTTTACATCTGATGGGATTAAAATACACCTTTTTGTTGTTTTCAACAGTTGCTAGGCACATGCATATGTAATTAGTTCATGTTCAAATGCACAGCAGTTTTAGAGTTGCTTTGTAACATCAAAGATATTGAGACTTTTGTGATATGTTATTCTAGGAACAATACAGCCTAGAAGGGTCTTGAATTTTCTTAAATTTCATTTTTATACCAAAGGAATCGCATAGCCTTGAACATTGAAACTTTCAGTTTGGAAGTGTATTTTATTTTCCAGAGGAAAAATTCAATATAATTTTTTAGAGGAACAAAGAAACGAAATCCCACAAGTGAGAAAACTGTTTAGGTTTGGGATTGTGCAAGTATGGGAAAGTTGCTGGATGTCTGTGAGATAAATCTGTGTGAGAAATGTCATTTTGGGATTATGTTTTTATGTTGTGGGAAGGAGAGAGATGCATAATTGACCCTTGCCATTTTAGTTTCCACTGGTTTCTCCGACAAGTAGAGAAAATGCATAAACACTAAATGTACACATAAAACTGCTCCTTGGCAGATGTGGATTATATTCCAAAGGGACACATTTAGAAAGCATCACCCAAATGACTTATTTATTCTTCGTCCCCTAAGCATGGCTCAGGGCAGGTCTGCAGTAGAATCATGTACAGGTTTACAGCTCTCTGTGATTGCTCTTTTGCTGTTTTAACCCTGAGTGAACCTAGTTTTGAGCAAACCTCCTATACAATTCATCTTGAGCAGATTTGTAAATCGGGGTTGGAATATTATTTTCTTAATACTAAATATGTTTTCCAGTTTACAAAAGTGTCACTATGAATTTCTCTAATATTAAATCTTCTTCAGCATAGTTTTAAAAATTAAAGTTACATAAAGTTAGTCTTAACATATTTGTAGTAACCTGCAGTTTCCTCAGAGGACACTGGGGGTGCATACAGTATCGAGGTGCCCCCAGCACCTGATGGGCAGTGGAGGCCAGTAGACAGGGAGGATGGATGTAGACCTATTCCTGAACTCCCCTGAGGCCAGCCCTGCCGAGGGGTGCAGGAAGTAGCAGGGGGATGGCAGTGGGGGGTGGGGGTCGGGCAGTCATTAGGGATCTCATGTGGGCAGGTATGGGATATGAGTAAAAAATATTTTCTTATTAATGTTAATATCCTCTCACTTGTCCCCACAGACAGGGTGAGTATGGGGGAGGAACTGGGGATGTCTAGGACATGTATCTTAAGGAGTTTTTTTTCCTCTGGGTCTTGTCTCTCTACCAGGATCTACCTTTAACAGCACATCCAGATTTGGCAGCTTGTTCAGGATCTAATGGCAGTCATAAATGAACAGCAAGATGAAGCTGGGACAGGGAACCCCAGAAGAGAAAGCCACATCTTATGCTCACATGAAAAGTGGGGAAAAAAAAGCTAGTGTTCATGTAAACTGCTTGAAGACAGGGACAATGTCCTCAGGAGTGACCATTCAATAAATGTTGCTTAAGAAAAGAACAGATGAATAGATAGATGGGGAAACAATGTAAATGGTGGCAGACTTTATTTTCTTGGGCTCCAAAATCATTGCAGATGGTGACTGCAGCCATGAAATTAAAGACACTTGCTCCTTGGAAGACAAGCTATGACCAATCTAGACAGCATTTTAGAAAGCAGAGATGTTACTTTGCCAACAAATGTCCATCTAGTTAAAGCTGTGGTTTTTCCAGTAGTCATGTATGGATGTGAGAGTTGGACTATAAAGAAAGCTGAGCACTGAATTGATGCTTTTGAACTGTGGTGTTGGAGAAGACTTTTGAGAGTCTCTTGGACTGCAAGGAGATCCAACCAGTCCATCCTAAGGGAGATCAGTCCTGGGTGTTCATTGGAAGGACTGATGCTGAAGCTGAAGCTCCAATACTCTGGCCACCTGATGCGAGGGACTGACTCATTTGAAAAGACCCTGATGCTAGGAAAGGTTGAAGGCAGGAGGAGAAGGGGATGACAGAGGATGGTTGGATGGCATCACCGACTCGATAGATATGAGTTTGAGTAAGCTCTGGGAGTTTGTGATGGACAGGGAGGCCTGACGTGCTGCAGTTCATGGGGTCACAAAGAGTCGGACACGACTGAGTGACTGAGCTGAACTGAAGAAAAGGATGAAAGTTTGGACCTCCCTGGTGGTCCAATGGCTAAGACTCTGAGCTCCTAATGCAGGGGGTGAGGATTTGATCCCTCATCTGGGAACCAGATCCCACATGCCACAACTAAAAAGGTTCCACATGATGCAACTAAGACCCTGTGCAACCAAATAAAGATTTAAACATAAAATAAAAGAATGAAAGTGTTAGTCTCTCAGTTGCGACCAACTCTTCGCAACCCCATAGACTGTAAGCCACCAACTCCTCTGTCCATGGGATTTTCCAGCAAGAATACTGGAATGGGTTGCCATTTCCTTCTCCAGGGGATCTTCCCAACCCAGGGATTGAACCCAGGTCTCCCACTTTGTAGGAGATTCTTTACCATCTGAGCCATCAGGGAAGCCCTAATAAAAGAATGACTGAACCCAAGGGCAGGCAGTTTAGTCTGCTAAGATGCCAGCCACATCTCTGATGCAGAGCATCAATCTGTCAGAATGTGAGATCTGGGACGGCAGAGCCCACCTGTGGGATTTTAGTTTCTCCCTCCTCTCCCTACCACTTGTGACTCCCTCCTCCCTTCGAGTATTGAGGAAGCCTCAAACTCCCAGCCTAATAAATGTTTGTGTAGGGTGGCTAGATTAGAGTCATTACAAATGTCTCAGAAATATGGTTGGCACCATTTTATTTTTGAATTTTAAGAATTATGTGAAACATGTATGTGCAATTTACAAAGAGTGGAAAATAAGTAAGATCAAAAGAAGAAAATAATTCACTATGGCACTAATTAGAGATAGCAAGATATATAACTCTGTACAAAAATGGAACCACACTGTACATATTGTTTGTGTCCTGTTTTTCCCTTTGTGACAAACTATGAACATTTTTTTTGTGTGGGAAGTGATTATAGAAGCACTCTATTAATGTAATGCCTATCTCTTATACTCTAATGGAGATTAATCAGCTACTGAATTTTTTTACTAAAATTGGCAGTTTTCTCCCTGCTTCTAATGAGTCATTGCCATTTATTATGCCTCTGAGATCCGGCAGACAGTGTCAGTTCTGCATGTGATATATGATACACATATTCGATACAATAGTGAAGAAATGAGTTCACCGAAAGAGGGGTTAAGTTTAAATATCTAGCTAACAGTACACAAAAGAGTGGCAAAACCTCAAGGAAAAGTTGAGCTTCTCAGAGAGAGAGTATGGCATCCTGGAGAATGTAGCACAGACTCTAACCTCCCCTGCTCTCCAACCACAGGTTCAGGGGCAGAGATGCCAGGAGTGGAAAAGATGCAGCTCCTTGGAATAGAGGGATTCGTTAGGTTATTAGTTAGGAATCCCAATTCAAAGGGATTGGTTAGGTTTAAATAAAATCCTGACAGTTGTTCTCATTCTGGGCTTTCCTGGTGGCTCAGTGGTAAAAAGTCCATCTGCCAATGTAGGAGACGCAGGTTCAATCCGTGGGTCAGGAAGATCCCCTGGAGAAGGAAATGGCAACCGACTCTAGTGTTCTTGCTGGGAAATCCCACCGACAGAGGAGCCTGGCAGGCTACAGTTCATAAAGTCACAAAAGAATGTCACCTAAATTAGTGACTAGACAACGATATTCCTTTTGTTTTTCCATTCACCAGGTGACAGGTGTTTGGGTAGTTTCCAGTTTTTGGCTTTCATGATTCATGCTGCTATGAACCTTTTTATGTGAACATATATTTTAATTTCTCTTGGAGAAGCTGATGTGTTTGAATATTCCTTTAATAAAAAATGTAAGGATTGGAAAACTCTTTGTTTTCAATTTTTCTGTAAACCTAAGACTGTTTTATAAAGACTACTAATTAATTTAAAAAATGCATGGATCATTATTTTTTAGTGTGAATGGTGATTCATGCCAGTGTGTGAAAGGCAGCGGCACACCAATAATTTGGCTGTTTTCTTCCCCATCCCCAGCTTTACTGACAAAAAAATCAACAAATAAGAGTGTATATAGTAGTTTTATTCCTAGTTTTCAAAGGAATTTCTGTACTGTTCTCCATAGTGGCTGGATCAATTTATATTCCCACCCAAAGTGCAGGAGGGTTCCCTTTTCTCCACATTGTCTCCAACACTTATTATTTGTAGATTTTTATGACCCAGAAATCCCACAACTGGGCATATACCCTGAGAAAGCAATAATTCAAAAATATACATATACCCCAGTGTTCATTGCAGCAATATGTACAATAGTCAGGATGGAGAAGCAACTTAGACATCCATCAGTAGATGAATGGATAAAGAAGTTGTGGTACATATATGCAATGAAATATTACTCTACCATAAAAAGGAATGAAATTGAGTCAGTTGAACTGAAGTGGACAAACCTAGAACCTGTTATACAAAGTGAAGTAAATCAGAAAGAGAAAAACAAATTTGACATATTAACACATACACATGGGATCTAGAAAAATGGGGCTGCGGAATCTATTTGCAGGGCAGGGATAGAGACTCAGATATAAAGAACGGACTTGTGGGCACAGCGAGGGTGGGATGAACTGAGAGGGCAGCACTGAGATATAACACATTACTGGGCATAAAATTGATGGCTAGTGGGAGGTTGTACGCGTAATACAAGGAACTCAGCCCGGTGCTCTGTGATGACCTACAGTGGTGGAAGAGGGCTGGTGCAGAGGAGGCTCAAGAAGGAGGGTGTGGGAGAAAGCAAATGAGCCAAGACGGCAGGTCCAGGCTCTCTCGCCCCACGTTTTGTAAATGCTGGCTGTGTGACAGCTGAGATTATTTATAGCACTGTGCTTGCGCGTCACGAGGGGCCGGCTTGGTCGGGGCTAGCCCGTGCCGTCCGCAGCTCTGAGCTCCGCCTCCAGCAGCAGCGGCGCTGCCGCGGCGCCACGGCTGTGTCCGCGGGGTCCGCCACGAGGCAGAGCGCGCAGCGCGCTCACTGCCCGGGCTGCTGCGCCAGCCAGCAGACAGGCCGAGTCTGCGGCCGTGGCCGGCTGCGCGCCCGCAGAGAGGAACCGGCTGCCGCTCCTGGGGCTCCTTGAGTCTCCTTCCGGCCTCTTGCCTACCCTGGGCTCAGTGAACGGTGCGGACAGTGTGAACAGTGCGGACTGGTGTTGTGAACAGGATGAAGAGCAATACAGAGGATAGATCACTATGATTCACGTTGTTGTATGACAGAAACTAACACAACAGTGTAAAGGAAGTATCCGCCAATTAAAAATTAAAAAAACAAATAGAAGAAGTTAATTCATTTTCATATAGATTAGATAGCATTATTAGTATTTCTTTTTAAAAAACATGAAATTTTTGATGACTGTATTCTGCTTTTTTCTGTGATCAATGAGCTAGGAATATAGTTCGGAGGCGTCTGTTTAGAATTATTTATTAATGAGGTACTGTTTTTTCTTTATATTCTGCTGTAAACAAATTTAATCATATTAAGACTTTTTTCCTTGGGAGAAAACACAAGGGGAACAATTCTGTTTCTAATTCAGAGCAAGCACTTCCACTTATTTTATCCTAGGGTCAAACAGTGCTGACCTTATATGAGGCAGAAAGCAGTGGGTCTCACCTAAAGGGGCATGCGGACATTTAAAAATTATAGTGGATCTGTCTGGAAATGGTAAGAGAAAATCAAGAAGAAATGTGAAACGAGGAAGAGAGAGTTTGGTTTTGCTATAGAATGAAAAGAGATAAGAAAAGGAAGTCTTGACTTTCACTGAGGTGATAGAGGCTACTTGACCTGGAAAATTTGAAAGCCAAGGAAAGCAAAGTCTAGGGGAGCTTAGGTGTGGAATTCCTAGACCCCACTGCCAGACACTCAGGTTTTGCCAGCAACCTGAGGTTAGCAAATGCTTACTGGTCATGATCTGTTCAATAGACCATTTATTTGTGATTATTATCATAACCAGATATGATGTGCTCTATTCAGAGGAAACATTTCACCACTGGAATTTAAAACCATCCGTGATACCTGTTTATTTGCAGATAATTAGAAAAATGTAGATAATAAAAATGAAATAAATTTATTTATTATGTCTCTTAAAGAATGTGAAAGTATCTTTTTATAAAAATGGCATGATACATTCTTACTATTGGTGTCTTGACTTTCCCCATATGAATCATCTATAAATAAATATATTTTCAGTAGCATAGCTTTTGGGGAGTGCATTGACAATTTGGTGATGTCTTTTCTTATCTTCGATTCTAACCTCAGCTATTGAAATTAAGACATTTTCTTGATAGAGGAAGCAGGCTTGCATCCTCTTCATGCCTCTGGTCAATCACTGCCTTTTGATGTGCCTTCGGAATCCAGTAAAAAGCGTTGGTTCCACATAGTTAGAGAAAAAAATAGGACTACCTAAAGGGGCATGTGGAAGCTAGAAAGAAAGAAAGAGAGAAAGAGAGAGGGAAAGAAAGAAAGAGAGAGGGAAAGAAAGAGAGAGAGAGAGAAAGAAAGAAAGAGAGAGAAAGAAAGAAAGGAAAACAGCTGTAACTGTAGGGAATTACAGAAGAATATCAGAAAGAATTGAATACCTGAAAGGGGAGTGAGGAGTATATCTTGCTGCATTACGAAAGAGAAATAAAAAGGGAGTAGGGGCCTTCTGTTTAGTGGTAAAGGTTACTGACGCCATGGGAGTTTTTAAAAATGAGGAAAGGCAAGATATTTTACATGAGCACACGGCACAGTCACGACTTCATTGCTTGCCCTGGTCCCCACAGCGTCTGGTATGGATGGTGTTGTTCATTTTCTGATGGAGGGTATGTGCTCCAAGCACTGAGAAAATAGTCATATGTTTAACGAGGTTATTTAGAAATAACCAGTGTTAGCTAATGGCAGCACTGTTATCAAGTTCACTTTCAAGTGTATGAAGTTATCTTTCAGATTTTCAAAATGGTGGGAGCAGTAGAGGTTTATTTAAGAAAAAGGAGAACACACAGATGGACAAAAGGTAATAATTACTCACTATATTACGTTAGGGGAATCATATTGTTCACGTCAAAACTTTTTGCAAAGCAAGAAGCTATAACACACTCTAGTGGCATCACTGTTGAGGTACATAACAACTTTCATGGTGTCTAATTACTATGAATTAGTCAGGATATTTTTTCAGTAATGGATGGGCAGCCACGTTCTGTCTCCAGCCAATCACTACCTTGCACTTATCCTCAGGTGAAAGCGTACCATTGCCAACTGAGGGTGCATTAAGGCAAGGACTGCTCTGTCCTCCAGGGGCATGCTCAACCTTCAAAGTCCTGCTGGAGCCACTTGACAGTTTAGAAGAGCACAAAGGGTATGAAGTACTGAAGAGAAGAGTCAGGTCAGGAGACGTGCTAGGTGTGAAGAATCCTGGGATTTCACTGTGGGTAGGAGAGATTACCCAGAGTCTAAAACCCCTAAAAGCTGAGGCAAGGTTTTATGGAGGAATACATGGCAAAGTCATCGGCCCCCACCCCGTTTTATCTAGGATAATGTATCTAGATAGTAGCGTTAGCTAGCATAATCTAGATAACGTTTTATCTAGGATAATACTGTGCATGTACTCAGAGGTTAATGGAACACTTAGATTGACTAGGATAATGGCAAGTTTAAAGGGGCTATACATATTTATAAGTGACTGCAATGAACTTAAGGGAGCTTTCAGATTCAGTGTCAGTGTTACTGGGGGAAATGGATTTCTGAACCGTGTCTTAGGACCAAACTAATGATCAGAGTCACATCAAGTGTAACAGTGGCACAGCAAGAATTTAACTCTTTTTATTTTTTCCCTTCTCTGTTAGGATTCTCTCTGGCCAGCAATGCTGCAGGCCATCTGCGTACCCTGTAGGGAACTCAGGGGTGAGGGAAAACCCAGGCCAAGGTGAGATGCATCTGTTCCCGCTCTATGCAGTTACTTCACTTCCATGACTTCTGAAATCCTGGCTTGGTAAATTGAGAAGATACAGCAGGGTATTTGTGTGTATTTTGTGTCTTCCTGCCAATATGTAACCCACCTGCAGTTATCTTTTTACAGTTTTAATGTGTCAGATACCACAAGTTATTTACAGAAAGCAAAAAAAAGGCTAGAAACACTAATCAACAGCAACAAAAATATTTAGGGTTATTCAAATCAAAGATAGTAATAAAAATATATTTTTGCAAATGGAATTATTTTGTATATACTGTCTACATCCTTTTTATCTTAGTACAGACTGAGAATGTCTTCTCCCTGGCAACATATTTGAATTGCATTCAAAACTGAATGCTGTTTCTTCTTTATGCTGTTCTCTAACCAATATTACCCACCGTAAAATTTTATTTTCCTGTTGAGCCAGTCATAATTCCCTTTCCTGTCCCATGAAAAGCAATAACACCCCCATCCTCATGATCCAACAAAACACTGTTGGAGAAAGAACGGGGTCTTCCAGAACTGAGTTCCTGTGGGAACTGCATGGAAATCGTAGCAGAATAATAGAGGGAAATAGAGCACTAAAGAAGTCAGTTCTTTCTGCAGCAGGAGAGCCAGGAAAAGAAAAGAGACTGGGTTTTCTTGCGGCAGTGAAGTTTATGCCAATTTCAGGAAATGCACAAGCTGCAGCGTCAATGAGTCTTTCTTTCTAGGAGAACACTGGCTCATCACCACCACTGTTAAGAAACACAATGGATGGTTATGATGAACAAGATTTTCTAAGAGGCTACTTTTTCATAATCCCATGACAGAGAGATGGTTTACTTTCAAACTTCTAAAATTATAAAGTAATACATATTCATTTCTAAATAGATAAATATAATGAAAGTGAAGAGGCAGAAAGTGAAGAGGAATGGAAGAGCCTCTTGATGAAAGTGAAAGAGGAGAGCAAAAAAGCTGGCTTAAACCTCAACATTCAAAAAATAAAGATCATGGCATCCGGTCCCATCACTTCATGGCAAATAGATGGGGAAACAATGGAAACAGTGACAGACTTTATTTTCTTGGGCTCCAAAATCACTGCAGATGGTGACTGCAGCCATGAAATTGAAAGACCCTTGCTCCTTGGAAGAAAAGCTATGACCAATCTAGACAGCATATTAAAAAGCAGAGACATTACTTTGCCAACAAAGGTCCATCTAGTCAAAGCTATGGTTTTTTCCAGTAGTTGTGTATAGATGTAAGAGTTGGACTATAAAGAAAGCTGAGCGCTGAAGAATTGATGCTTTTGAACTGTGGTGTTGGAGAAGACTCTTGAGAGTCCCTTGGACTGCAAGGAGATCCAACCAGTCCATCATAAAGGAGATCAGTCCTGGGCGTTCATTGGAAGGACTGATGTTGAAGCTGAAACTCCAATACTTTGGCCACCTGATGTGGAGAACTGACTCGTTGGAAAAGACCCTGATGCTGGGAGGGATTGGGGGCAGGAGGAGAAGGGGGCGCCAGAGGATGAGATGGCTGGAGGGCATCACCGACTTGATGGACATGAATTTGAGCGAGCTCCGGGAGTTGGTGATGAAGGGGAAGCCTGGCGTGCTGCAGCCCATGGGGTTGCAAAGAGTCAGACATGACTGAGCAACTGAATTGAGCAGAATTAAAGTGAAAAGAAAAATGAAGTGTTAGTCGCTTAGTCATGTCCACCTCTTTGCTACCCCCTGGGACTGTAGCCCACTAGGTTCCTCTGTCCATGAAGTTTTCCAGGCAAGAGTACTAGAGTGGGTTGCCATTTCCTTCTCCAGGGGATCTTCCTGATCCAGGGATTGAACCAGGTCCCCTTCACTGCAGGCACATTCTTTACCATCTGAGCCACCGGGGAAGCTCTTTAATCATGACCGTGTACCTTGACAACAAAACCTTTCATGATATAGAATGATAACACCAATAAATCTCTCAGCACATAAGAGCTGCTCAAAATTGACAACTCCCTGTCTTCAAATTGTACTTACATGTGAAATAAATATGATGGGCTTATTTTACAACAAAATAGGGTGCTATCAAAATCATTATTCTCTATGTTGTTCATTTGTGATAACATAACACTATACCTTATTTTTTTTCCCCAAAACTGGGATCATATTGTGAATTCCATTTTTTAGCCTTTTTTCTCCAAATATGCTTTTTCAGTTGTACAGTGGCTCATTTTTCTATTTGACCTGAAACATGATAATTAAAAAGAAGGTCCCAGCTGCCATTCTACCTTCAGCTGCCCTGGTTTCTTAACTTCCTGTCTTGAGTGTTCAATTCTTCCTTCAATTGAGATACTCCAGGGCCTTTTCAATAAACTGTCCCTTCTATTTGAGCTGAGGAATACTTTTTGGTATCTGATTACAAGGAAAACTTAAACAATGCACACAAAGGATTATGGAAAAGACAAAGGAAAATGGACAAGGATACTCAAGAGTTAGCAAAGGTGTTGCTCTCTAGGGGGCAAGTTGAAGTTAAAAATAAGACAAAATGAAAAAAAAAAAAAAAAAACCCTCATCTGAGACTGCATGAAAGAAAGAAACTTACTGAGAAATGGGACATTATTAAAAACAGAATTAGATCTTGCTGCAGCAAGAAAAGATATTAGAAATTGAGGAGTCTGCAATTTCATAAACTTAATAAATGATATCCAGAGCTTTAAAAAATAGCTTAAGTAATAAAAAAGGCAAGATTTTAGGGGGAAGTATGTGGTCTAGGCCTCTCTATGGATGTTAATATGGGGAGAACCAAACAGTAGTAATCCTAGCTTAGAGACTCTCTGAGGATTCTCCAGCTGGCAAAATCTCCAGTGAGACAATAGTGACGGGATGCAATGCCGAGGAAGAAGTGGGTCATCAGCCGAAATAGCAAGAAAGAAGACGAGAACAAGAATTGTTTCTTCAAAGTAATTTAAAAACTTTTCTGTATAAGTATTCTGAAATAAACAGAGCAGGAGGCTCTGTTTTCTTTAAGATAAAGTATACTTTTTTTTCCTGTTTTTTGAAGTACAGACTAATCTTTTAATTCATATACTTAGTGCTAATCTGGGCAATAGCAAAATCAGAAGCCTACATATGCAACAGTTTTTTTTTTTTTTTTTTTTAAATACAACCAAGACATTTTTGAATACAGGAATAAAACAAATGAAAAATTAGGAATCATGGATATCCTTAGAAGCTGGATCTTGAACATAATTTTAAATTGTTTCCTGTTTAATGTCTTTCATTACTTTCTTTATCCTAATTTTTGCTCTTTTGGCCAGTCTATTGCTAAATTACAGAGAGATTTTCTAAGAGATTTCAGCTGTTTTTTCCTCTCACCTTATACACTTTGCAGAGATTTATTATTGTGTTTTAAAATAATTGAATATTCTGAGCTGTCTTACAAGTATATATTTTTTTCTTTTTTAAAAATTACTCATTTTAATTGGAGGATAATTACTTTAAAACATTGTGATTTTTGCCATACATGACTCAGCCATGGGTGCACATGTGTCTCCCTATCCTGAATCCCCTTCCCATCCCCACCCCCCCATCTCTGTGTTATCCCAGAGCACTGACTTTGATTGCCCTTCTCCTAAGACAAAAAAAAAAAAAAAAATTCCAGGAGGAAAAGAGACTGTGTGGATTTTTAAAAAATTGACTATCAATTTTTTAATACTCCCAAGCTGGGAGCATCAAAACCCTCAAATTATACTGCATTACATTGCCCTCAAATTCAAGTCATGTATGGCTACCCATGATGGGTCTGTGTCCTATTTTATCATGTTTCAAGCTTGCTACTGTATTTATTGCCAATCAGTGTTCAGAGTTTACTAGGGCAGTAATGGATCTTGATCAGTGATCTCATTTCTTCAAATTCCTTAGCCATTATTATGTATGCTTTTAGAAATAGGTATCCATCTTTCATAGAGAAAGACACACTCATAGACAATAAGAAGTCACTGAGAAGCTAAAATAGATTTCTGTCAGTCTGTTTTTCTATTATTGGGCTCAATTCCACTGGTAATATAGAGAGGTATCTTAGTCCGGGAATAGATGTTGAATAGTTACATGTTTAGGAAGTTAGCATTTACTTCTGTTTTTCCTCTAAGATGTAGTATGGATAATAATTCGAGTAAACTGATGACAATAAAGTGAGAAATCTGATGCTGCCTTTGAGCACATTAACTTTGAAATAGAGGGAAGAAAGGAAAATCTTCACTGAACCTCTTTGAAAGCCCATGCTATGGAAAATGAATAGGAAGTTGAAGAGGAATCGGGGAAGGAGAAATACTCTAAGGATGGAGAAAAGGTGATTTGTTTTATTTTTCCAGATATGGTTCCCCAGGTAAATATAAGAAAAAGGACAAAGAATTTTAATTCCCATGAACAATATTATTTTTAGCTTATTTAAGTTACATCAGAAATTGACTACACTTATAAATGTTCTTTGGTATGGTTTTGTGAATTTTATTTTATTTTGCGGTTTATGTTGTGTTCAGAAACTTCCAACTCTGTCTTAGCTGAAGTAAAAGAAAAAGAACACTTTTCATTCTTTCAAGCTTTATGATTTTAAAGCATGCAAATCAAATCTGCCAAGGACCTCGTTTAGGAATCAAAGTCAAAAGCTCAGAGACTGTTAAGTACAGGAACAGATTTTGAGGCAAGAAGCAAGATGGAAACTGAGTTAGAAAAAAACTAATTGCCCTCAGAACAGGATTGAGATACCGGAACACTTTTTACCAGGTGGTAGAGTCCAATTGGCTCTGTTCCATTGTATATGAAATTACTTTTAGTGTAGATTTAGGGATGTGCATGAGGCTGCTTCTGGGGATCATCTCTGGGAAGAGGTAGCATGGTCTCTATAAATTTATGCCCCTATTCTTGTTTAGCTCTTCAGCTTTTATGAGGAGGTCAACTCCATCCTCAGCACAGTTCATTATTAGTATGTTTGGCTCTATACTCAACTGGCATCAAGAAATAACTCTTCCTCAAGTGCTGGTCAAGCTGCATAACCTTAAACCTGTAACCATCACGTAGCTATACTCTGAGGAGTACTGGAAAGGTATGTGAGTGTATTTACATTCATTTGTGCAGAAAGCTAATAAACTCATGGATTATCTTTCCATCAAAAAACAGAATCTCAGATTATATTACTGGTTTTCTGTAGAATTGCTTTTACTGACTTATGCCTTCCTGAGGGGCTGACTGGGTAGTGTGTGGGTTGACATAATTGGATCAGATATGTTGTTTCTGAATAAATGCAAGTAACTGGTTAGCTTGATTGGTTCAGGCTTTTGGCCTCATTTTTTTTTGGCCATGTGTGGCAAGGAAAACTGAACTAAGCTATTTCTGACTGAAGAACACTGAGTTGGCATTTTTTTAAACTGATGAACCATTGAGCTTTCTCCAAGTAATTATACTTTTCTCTAGTTTGGAGTCCAGACTGTTCATTCAGTCTTGACGTCAGCAATCTCTCCTCCCTGAGCAAAGAAGGCTACTATGAAATGGTTTCAAAACTTGGAAACAAGGCAAAAGGAAGACTGCATGTCATTTCAGAATCATTTTAGAGCATTTCCTAATAGGTTTATCAAAGGTTTATCTAATTCTTTAGAGGAAAATTCTTTGATTTACTATTTATTATTGATTAGGGCCAGAACTTTGTATAGTTAGATGCTGATAATTTACAAATGATTTTTGCCAGTAGAAACTAATTGAACCTAGAGATTATGGTTTTACTGTGTTACAAATATCATTAAAAATCTAATTTTATCTAATTTGTCTCATCACTACTTTCCTGACTATATAAACCCTGTTCTGAAAATGTTCTTTGAGTCAGGTCTACCATCCTGGTGGTCCCATCATTAATGACTTAAACAAATCTTTGGCACATGGTCATTATATATTTGACTGGAGTTGTATTTTGAGCACTTTTAAAATGGCACTTTGACAGAGCCTTTCCCTATCTGCTCCATGAAGGCCCATATTACACAATTTCAGGGTTTGTTTTTCTTTTGTCTCTTTTCTAAAGAGCTCTCTGTTCTTCCATCCATGTGAATCAGCTTGCTTCTGATGATTGTTAGGCAGAATAGTGTCATGAGCAGACTATTGGTTTCAGAGTCAGATAAAGTTGAGTGGAATTGTAGCTTCCTGACATAAAGCTTTGCAACCTTGCATACAGCAGTTAACTTCTGTAGTCATATCTTTCACTAAGATAGAATAAAGAACATATTTTGCAATCATTAAATTTCTCAGTTTATTTATTTGTAAAGTGGGGAAATCAAATCAGTTAATCTCCAAATTCCTCTTCTGTTCAAATATTCTATGATTCCAACATTTAACAACTTTATATTCCCATTTAACTTTTGAAAGTCAGTAGTTTAAGCACGCAATTTAAAACTCACTTCAGTTCAGTTGCTCAGTCGTGGCCGACTCTTTGTGACCCCATGAAATGCAGCATGCCAGGCCTCTCTGTCCATCACCAACTCACGGAGTTTACCCAAACTCATGTCCATTGAGTCGGTGATGCCATCCAACCATCTCATCCTCTGTTATCCCCTTCTTCTCCTGCCTTCAATCTTTCCCAGCATCAGGGTCTTTTCAAATGAGTCAGCTCTTCGCATCAGGTGGCCAAAGTATTGGAGTTTCAGCTTCAACATCAGTCCTTGCAATGAACACCCAGGACTGATCTCCTTTAGGATGGACTGGTTGGATCTCCTTGCAGTCCAAGGGACTCTCAAGAGTCTTCTCCAACACCACAGTTCAAAAGCATCCATTCTTCGGTGCTCAGTTTTCTTCACAGTCCAACTCTCACATCCATACATGACCACTGGAAAAACCATAGCCTTGACTAGACGGACCTTTGTTGCCAAAGTAATGTCTCTGCTTTTTAATATGCTGTCTACGTTGGTCATAACTTTCCTTCCAAGGAGCAAGAGTCTTTTAATTTCATGGCTGCAATCACCATCTGCAGTGATTTTGGAGCCCCTCCCAATAAAGTCAGCCACTGTTTCCACTGTTTTCCCAGTTATAGAATGGCAATGGTAGGTTGAGCAGTTCAGTTGAGCTCAGTTCAATCGTTCAGTCATGTCCGACAATTTTGACCCCGTGGACTGCAGCACGCCAGGCTTCTCTGGCCATCACCAACTCCCAGAGCTTACTCAGACTCATATCCATCGAGTCAGTGGTGTCATTCAACCATCTCATCCTCTGTCGTCCCCTACTCTTCCTGCCTTCAACCTTTTCCAGCATCAGTGTCCTTTCAAATGAGTCAGTTCTTTGCATCAGGTGGCCAAAATTTTGGAGTTTCAGCTACAGTATCAGTCCTTCCAATGAATACTCAGGACTGATTTCCTTTAGGGTGGGCTTCTTGGATCTCCTTGCAGTCCAAGGGACTTTCAAGAGTCTTCTCCAACACCACAGTTCAAAAGCATCAATTCTTCAGTGCTCAGCTTTCTTTATAGTCCAACTCTGACATCCATACATGCCTACTGGAAAAACCATAGCTTTGACTAGATGGACCTTTGTTGGCAAGTAATGTCTCTGCTTTTTAATATGATATATATGTTGGTCATAGTTTTTCTTCCAAGGAGCAAGGGTCTTTTAATTTGATGGCTTCAGTCACCATCTGCAGTGATTTGGAGCCCCCCAAAATGAAGTCTGTCACTGTTTCCATTGTTTCCCCCTCTATTTGGCATGAAGTGATGGGACCAGATACCATGATCTATATTTTCTGAATATTGAGTTTTAAGCGAGCTTTATCACTTTCTTCTTTCACTTTCATCTATAGGCTCTTTAGTTCTTTGCTTTCTGCCAGAGGAATGGTACTCTTGCCTGGAAAATCCCATGGATGGAAGTGCCTGGTAGGCTGCAGTCCATGGGGTCGCGAAGAGTTGGACACGATTGAGCGACTTCACTTTCACTTTTCACTTTCATGTGTTGGAGAAGGAAATGGCAACCCACTCCAGTGTTCTTGCCTGGAGAATCCCAGGGACGGCTAAGCCTGGTGGGCTGCTGTCTATGGGGTCGCACAGAGTCAGACACGACTGAAGCGACTTAGCAGCAGCAGCAGCAGCAGGAGAGGAGTGGTATCATCTGTGTATCTGAGGCTATTGATGTTTCCCTCTGCAATCTTGATTCCAGCTTGTGCTTCATCCAGCCCAGCATTTTGTGTGATGTACTTCACGCATAAGTTAAATAATTAGGGTGGCAACATACAGCTTTGATTTACTCCTTTCCTGACTTAGAACCAGTCTGTTGTTCCATGTCCAGTTCTAACTGTTGCTTCTTGACCTGCATACAGACTTCTCAGTAGGCAAGTCAGGTGGTCTGGTATCCCATTTCTTTAAGAATTTCCCACAGTTTTGGGTGATCTACCACTCAAAGGTTTTGGCATAGTCAATAAAGCAGAAGTAGATGTTTTTCTGAAACTCTCTTGCTTTTTTAATGATCCAATGGATGTTGGCAATTTGATCTCTGGTTCTTCTGCTTTTTCTAAATCCAGCTTGAACATCTGGAAGTTCAAGGTTTACTTACTGCTGAAGCCTGGAAGGGAGAATTTTGAGCATCACATTGTAGCATGTGAAATGAGTGCAATTGTGCATTAGTTTGAACATTCTTTGGCATTGCCTTTCTTTGGAATTGGAATAAAAACTGACCTTTTCCAGTCCTGTGACCACCGCTGAGCTTTCCAAATTTGCTGGCATATTGGGTACATCACTTTCACAGCATCATCTTTTAGGATTTGAAATAGCTTAACTGGAATTCCATCACCTGCACTAGCTTTGCTCATGGTGATGCTTTCTAAGGCCAACTTGACTTTGCATCCTAGGATGTCTGGCTCTAGGTGAGTGATCACACCATCGTGGTTATCTGGCTCATGAAGATCTTTTTTGTATAGTTCTTCTATGTATTCTTACCGCCTATTCTTAATATCTTCTGCTTCTGTTAGGTCCACACCATTTCTGTCCTTTATTGAACCCATCTTTGCATGAAATGTTCTCTTGATATCTCTAATTTTCTAGAAGAGTTCTCTAGTCTTTCACATTCTATTGCTTTCCTCTATTTCTTTGCAATGATCACCAAGGAAGGCTTTCTTATTGCTCCTTGCTCTTCTTTGGAACTCTGTGTTCAAATGAATATGTCTTTCTTTTTCTCTTTTGCCTTTAGCTTCTTTTTAATTCTCAGCTATTTGTAAGGCCTCCTCAGACAACCATGTTGCCTTTTTGCATTTCTTTTTCTTGGGGATGGTCTTGATCACTGCTTCCTGTACAATGTCATGAACCTCCACCCATAGTTCTTCAGGCACTGTCTATCAGATCTAATCCCTTGAATCTATTTGTCACTTCCACTGTATAATTGTAAGGGATTTGATTTAGGTCATACGCGAATGGTCTAGTGGTTTTTCTTTCTTCAATTTAAGCCTGAATTTGCCAATAAGGAGTTCATGATCTGAGCCACAGTCAGCTCCCGGTCTTGTTTTTGCTGACTGTATAGAACTTCTCCTTCTTTGGCTGCAAAGAATGTAATCAATCTGATTTCAGTATTGACCATCTGGTGATGTCCATGTGTAGAGTCTTCTTTTGTGTTGTTGGAGGAGGGTGTTTGCTATGACCAGTGCATTCTCTTGGCAAAACTCTGTTAGCCTTTGCCCTGCTTTGTTTTGTATTCCAAGGTTAAATTTGCCTGTTACACCAGGTGTTTCTTGACTTTCTACTTTTGCATTCCCATCCCCTATAATGAAAAGGACATGTTTTTGGTGTGTTAGTTCTAGAAGGTCTTGTAGGTCTTCATAGAACTGTTCAACTTCAGCTTCTTCAGCATTATTGGTCAGGGCATAGAGTTGGGTTACTGTGATATTGAATGGTTTGCCTTGGAAATGAACAGAGATCATTCTGTCATTTTTGGGATTGCATCCAAGTACTACATTTAGGACTCTTTTGTTGACTATGAGGGCTACTCCATTTCTTCTAAGGGATTCTTGCCCACAGTAGTAGATGTAATGGTCATCTGAGTTAAATTCACCCATTCCAGTCCATTTTAGTTCACTGATTCCTAAAATGTCAATGTTCACTCTTACCATCTACTGTTTGAGGACTACCAATTTGCTTTTATTAATGGACCTAAATTTCTGGTTCATATGCAATATTACTCTTTACATGATTGGAATTTATTTCCATCACTAGTCACATCCACAACTGAGTGTTGATTTTGCTTTGGGTCCAACTCTTCATCTTTCTGAATTTATTTCTCGACTAATCTCCAGTAGCATTTTGGGCACCTAGAGACCGGGGGAGTTCATCGTTCAGTGTCCTATCTTTTTGTTTTTTTCATATTATTCATGGGGTCCTCAATTTAAGAATACTGAAGTGGTTTGCCGTTGCCTTCTCCAGTGGACCACGTTTTGTAGAACTCTCCACCATGACCCATGTGTCTTGGGTGGCCCTACATGGCATGGCTAATAATTTCATTGACTTAGACAAGGCTGTGGTCCATGTGATCAGTTTGGTTAGTTTTCTGTGAATGTGGTTTTCATTCTGTCTATCCTCTGATGGAGAAGGATAAGTGGCTTATGGAAGCCTCCTGATGGGAGAGAGTGACTGAGGGGGGAAATGGGTCTTATTCTGATGGGCAGGGCCTTGCTCAGTAAACTTTAGTCCCATTTTCTGTTGATGGGCAGGGATATGTCCCCTCCCTGTTGTTTGACCTGGGGCCAAACTATGGTGGAGGTAAGAAAGGTAAATGCGACCTCCTTTAAACGGGCCCCAACTCTGCACCAGGCCACTGCCGACCCACACCTCCACCAGAGACTCTTGGACACTCATAGGCAAGTCTGAGTCAGTCTCTCGGGGGGGGGGGGGGGGGGAGGGGTGTCACTGCTCCTTTTTTCTGGGTCCTGGTAAGCACAAGGTTTTTTGTGTGTGTGTTTCCCAGAGTCTGTTTCCTTGGTCTTGTGTAACTTTTGGCAGCTCTATGATGGTGTTATTGGAAGAGAGTGTTTGCTATGACCAGTGCGTTCTCTTGGAAGAACTCTGTTAGCCTTTGCCCTGCTTCATTCTGTACTCCAAGGCCAAATTTGCCTGTTACTCCAGGTGTTTCTTGACTTCCTACTTTTGCATTCCAGACCTCTATAATGAAAAGGACATCTTTTTTGCGTGTTAGTTCTAGAAGGTCTTGTAGGTCTTCATAGAACTGTTCAACTTAAGCTTTTTCAGCGCTACTGGTCGGGACATAGACTTGGATTATCGTGATATTGAATGGTTTGCCTTGGAAACGAACAGAGATCATTCTGTCGTTTTTGAGATTGCATCCAAGTACTGCATTTTGGACTGTTTTGTTGACTATGATGGCTACTCCATTTCTTCTAAGGGATTCCTGCCTACAGTAGTAGATATAACGGTCATCTGAGTTAAATTCACCCATTCCAGTCCATCTTAGTTCACTGATTCCTAGAATGTTGATGTTCACTCTTGTCATCTGTTTGACCACTTCCAATTTGCCTTTATTTGTGGACCTAACATTCCAGGTTCCTATGCAATATTGCTATTTATAGCATCAGACCTTGCTTCTATCACCAGTCCCATCCACAGCTGGGTATTGTTTTTGCTTTGGCTCCATCCCTTCATTCTTTATGGAGTTATTTCTCCACTGATCTCCAGGAGCATATTGTTACACTCAATATGCCAGCAAATTTGAAAAACTCAGCAGTGGCCACAGGACTGGAAAAGGTCAGTTTTCATTCCAATCCCAAAGAAATTGCCTTTCTTTGTAATGCTCAAATTACTGCACGATTGTACTCATCTCACATGCTAGTAAAGTAATCCTTAATATTCTCCAAGCCAGGCTTCAGCAATACATGAACCGTGAACTTCCAAATGTTCAAGCTGATTTTAGAAAAGGCAGAGGAACCAGAGATCAAATTGCCAACATCCACTGGATCATCAAAAAAAGCAGGAGAGTTCCAGAAAAACATCTGTTTCTGCTTTGTTGACTATGCCAAAGACTTTGATTGTGTGGATCACAATAAACTGTGGAAAATTCTGAAAGAGATGGGAATACCAGACCATGGGAATACTGACCTGCCTCTTGAGAAACCTGTATGCAGTTCAGGAAGCAACAGTTAGAACTGGACATGGAAAAACAGGCTGGTTCCAAATAGGAAAAGGAGTACATCAAGGCTGTATATTGTCACCCTACTTATTTAACTTATATGCAGAGTACATCATGAGAAACACTGGGCTGGATGAAACACCAGCTGGAATCAAGACTGTAGGGAGAAATATCAATAACCTCAGATATGCAAATTACACCACCCTTATGGTAGAAAGTAAAGAAGAACTAAAGAGCCTCTTGATGAAATGAAAGAGGAGAGTGAAAAAGTTGGCTTAAAGCTCAACATTCAGAAAACTAAGATCATGGCATCTGGTCCCATCACTTCATGGCAAATTGATGGGGAAACAGTGGAAACGGTGGCTGACTTTATTTTTCTGGCCTCCAAAATCACTGCAGATGGTGATTGTAGCCATGAAATTAAAAGACACTTACTCCTTGGAAGGAAAGTTATGACCAACCTAGACAGCATATTAAAAAGCAGAGACATTACTTCCCCAACAAAGGTCCGTCTAGTCAAAGCTTTGGTTTTTCCAGTGACCATGTATGGATGTGGGAGTTGGACTACAAAGGAAGCTGAGCACCGAAGAATGGATGCTTTTGAACTGTGGTGTTGGAGAAGACTCTTGAGAGTCCCTTGGACTGCAAGGAGATCCAACCAGTCCATCCTAAAGGAGATCAGTCCTGGGTGTTCATTGGAAGGACTGATGTTGAAGCTGAAACTCCAATACTTTGGCCACCTGATGCAAAGAGCTGATTCATTTGAAAAGACTCTGATGCTGGGAAAGATTGAGGGCAGGAGAAGAAGGGGATGACAGAGGATGAGATGGTTGAATGGCATCAACGACTTGATGGACATGGGTTTGGGTAGCCTCTGGGAGTTGGTGATGGACAGGGAGGCCTGGCGTGCTGTGGTTCCTGGGCCTCAAAGAGTCGGACACAACTGAGAGACTGAACTGATGGTGGCATTAATGGCGATCTCCTCCAAGAGGGCTTATGCCACACGCAGGTCTGCTGCACCGACACCCCTGCTCCTGCGGCCCATACTACTGACCCACACCCCTGCAGAAGACAGTCAAACATAGTTCTGGCTCAGTTTCTGTGCGGTCTCTGGGCCTGGTGTGCACAAGCTTTGTTTGAGCCCTCCGAGCATCACTGACAGGTATGGGGTTTGATTCTAAATGTGATTTCGTCCCTCCTACCATCTTGTTGGTTCTTCTCCTTTGCCCTTGGGCATGGGGTATGTTTTTTGGATGGGATCCAACATTCTCCTTTTGACGGCTGTTCAGCAGTGAGTTGTAATTTTGGAGTTCTAGCAGGAGAAGATGAGTGCACATCCTTCTACTCTGCCATCTTCTAGACATCTGCAAAGTTGAGCAGGGAAACTCAAATATTCTCCACAAATCAGGCTCATAAATTCCCAGAATGCCAACTTACTGTGTAATCTCGAGGTCACTTTCAGTTCCACTCATCAAAGTATCAGTTGCTTCATTATAGTTTAATCTAAGTATCTAACAATTCAGGGATCTGACATATAACTTTAAAATAAAGATAGCTTATAGGTGAAAAAATTATTGCAATTTGTGCTAAGGTCCACTGGAAAAAATTTACACGATGAAGCTAGTTTATTCCTGGGGCTCTGATAATATCTTCAAGGACAGACCTTGGCAGATGGTGTTGTTTCAGGGAAGTATGTGCAAAAATGAGACTCTAACAAGAAATAATGTTTCTTTGGACTCATGAAAATAATTTTAATATTCTTTATATAAAATCCTAAAAATAAGGGCTACATCACCATGTTTGTGAGCTTAAAAATCTTTCTCTATTTTAATTTTTTTTTCACTAACACTGAAATATATGTTAATAATGTTCTTTTATAGTATTGGCATGGTGTTATCCTGCTAATATTTCTGACCTCAGTTAACCTGTTTTCACTTTCTAAAGGAAGCATATACAGTACCATATGTAAAATAGATAGCCAATGGAAATTGACTGCATGATTCATGGAACTCAAACCAAGGTTCTGTAACAACCTAGAGGAATGGGAAAGTGTGGGACATGGGAGGGACAGGATATACCTTTGACTAATTCATGTTTATGTATGGCAGCAACAAAAGCAATATCGTAAAACTATTATCCTTCAATTAAAAATAAAACACACACACACACACACACGTTTGCTTTGCAGAATGGCATTTATGATATAACCTAATTCTTTCTAAACACAATTATTTTACCACAAGAGCTGATGATTTCCTGCATGTGAAGCTTATATGAATTTTCATATCTTCTAACTTGCCTTAACTAAACTGAAGTTTGAATCTCATGTAACAAAGGGATGTTTGTGAAACAAGTCCAAGGCCCCACTCACAATTAAGGGGAGAGGGTCAACACAAGGGCATGAACACCAGAGGCAAGGATTACTAGGGGCCATTTAAGAGTTGACTCACCACAATTCACAAACAAAGAGTCACAAAGCCATACCTATGATTTACTTACAGAGATGTAATATTTTCCAATGAAATCATTCTGTGTCTAAAATTTAAGAGTATCTTCTCTGGTATTTCAACTTAACTGGACATGCAATTCAGCAACTGTCCTAAGACTCTCTCTTCTCTTTGCCACATATAATTATTTGCTTAGCCATAAATATCTTGGGGAAAGAGATTTTTCATTCCAAAATTCCATCTGGAGACATAAAAAGAAAAGCTCCCCTGTTCTAGTGGCAGTAGAAAAGCTACATTAAATAGCTACATTAACCCCCATTTATTAGACTCAACTCATATATCCCCAGCTTGTGCTAATGAAATACTCCTCTCAGATTTGTTCTACCATGCATTTCTACCCTTTCAAAGATAAATGAAAAATTCTATATTACTGTTTTTACTTTTAAAAGCTGTCTTGGGGATTTTATATTTCATGAAGTTCTCATACATATGGTTGAGCTGGCTCATATAAATGAGTGTTTGAATTGGTATAAATGGTATTTGAATTGAATGTTGCATAAAACATACTTGTCTTAAAACTATTTGTTTTAAACTTATTATCAAGAAAGTGATTTCTATGGAGAGAAGACTGGCATTTTCTTCTAATAGGATAATTCCCAAACTTTATCCCTATAGTTCATCACATAAAACATGATAGCCAAGGTAACTCGGGAGCTGGGGGTTGTGTATGCCGAAAGCGCAGAATCACCTGTGAGTAATCATGATCTACATCCCTGTAAAGACAAAACTGTGGAATCAAGAAAGCACAGAATGTCACAGCTGGAAATTTTAGATCTGAGATCAAATTACCAATATCCGCTGGATCATCAAAAAAGCAAGAGAGTTCCAGAAAAACATCTATTTCTGCTTTATTGACTATGCCAAAGCCTTTGACTGTGTGGATCACAATAAACTGTGGAAAATTCTGAAAGAGATGGGAATACCAGACCACCTGACCTGCCTCTTGAGAAACCTGTATGCAGGTCAGGAAGCAACAGTTAGAACTGGACATGTAACAACAGACTGGTTCCAAATAGGAAAAGGAGTACGTCAAGCCTGTATATTGTCACCCTGCTTATTTAACTTATATGCAGAGTACATCAGGAGAAACTCTGGGCTGGAAGAAGCACAGGCTGGAATCAAAATTGCCGGGAGAAATACCAATAACCTCAGATATGCAGATGACACCACCCTTATGGCAGAGAGTGAAGAGGAACTAAAAAACCTCCTGATGAAAGTGAAAGAGGAGAGTGAAAAAGTTGGCAAAAGCTTAACATTCAGAAAACTAAGATCATGGCCTCTGGTCCCATCACCTCATGGGAAATAGATGGGGAGACAGTGGAAACAGTGTCAGACTTCACTTTTGGGGGGCTCCAAAATCACTGCAGATGGTGATTGCAGCCATGAAATTAAAAGACGCTTACTCCTTGGAAGGAAAGTTATGACCAACCTAGATAGCATATTGAAAAGTAGAGACATTACTTTGCCAACAAAGGTCCATCTAGTCAAAGCTATGGTTTTTCCAGTGGTCATGTATGGATGTGAGTTGGACTGTGAAGAAAACTGAGCTCCGAAGAATTGATGCTTTTGAACTGTGGTGTTGGAGAAGATTCTTGAGAGTCCCTTGGACTGCAAGGAGATCCAACCAGTCCATCCTAAAGGAGATCAGTCCTGGGTGTTCATTGGAAGGACTGATGCTGAAGCTGAAACTCCAATTCTTCGGCCACCTCATGTGAAGAGTTGACTCACTGGAAAAGACCCTGATGCTGGGAGGGATTGGGGGCAGGAGGAGAAGGGGATGACAGAGGATGAGATGGCTGGATGGCATTACAGACTCGATGGGCATGGGTTTGGGTAGACTCAGGGAGTTGGTGATGGACAGGGAGGCCTGGCATGCTGTGATTCATGGGGTCGCAAAGAGTTGGACACGACTGAGTGACTGAACTCACTGACTGACAGCCCAATCCTGGGTGTATTATTCAAAGTTTTATGTGAGTGATTTGATGTCTTATAGCTCATCACCAAAGATCTATTGAAATACATTTGGTGTGATAATGAGGAAATCAAAGTAGTTAAGTTCCAATCAAGCGAAGTGTGTATTTTTGTATTCCTCCCCACCCCCTGCCCTGAAGAATGGTAAGATTTCAGCCATTTCACGATTAAATCTTGCTTTGTTTGCTACATGACTTACAATGAGTCAAGCCAATAGCATGTAACTTATAAATGATAGTTTTATGTGTAATACGTAACCAGAAACCATATAATCACATCTTGTATTGCTGTTTAGTTGCTAAGTTGTGTCCATCACTTTAGTGGCCCTATGGACTGTGGTCCACCGGGAACCCCTGTCCATGGGATTTCCCAGGCAAGAATACTGGTGTGAGTTGCCATTTCCTTTTTGAGGGGATATTCCTGACTTGGAGACCAAAACCACATCTCTTGTATTAGCAAGCAGATTACAGGTGGATTCTTTAACTGAGCCTCTAGGGAAGTCTCATAATCACACCTTATTTAAAAATTATTATAGACCCTTTATTTTAGCTATTTCTCAATTTCCAAATATTTTCTAAACAATTTTTAAGCTAGTTTAATATGTTGAAAGTGAAAGTGAAGTCTCTCAGTCGTGTTCGACTCTTTGCGACTCTGTGGACTGTAGCCCACCAGTCTCCTCCGTCCATGGGATTCTCCAGGCAAGAATACTGGAGTGGGTTGCCATTTCCTTCTCCAGGGGATCTTCTTGGCCCAGGGGTCGAACCCAGGTCTCCCACATTGCAGGCAGACACTTTAACCTCTGAGCCACCAGGGAAGCCCTGTTTAATATGGTACATAAATGTAAAAACTAAAAATGCTTATAACATTTTCCCATGTTTACATCTCCTACACCACAGTATATAGTTCCTTCTTAACTTCTTTCCAAGAATGCCATCCAAAGTAGGGGATAATGGGCCATTATTCTTGATTCTATTATTAGGAAGGAATTGAAAAGAAGCAACCCAGAAGAAGATAAATAATTTTGTTTTTAAAATTTAGTTTTTACTGATTTTCAAACATTACATCAGCATGGTAACAGGATACAAAATTAGCATACAGAAAACTGTTGTATTTCAATACAAAACTATATTTATATTCAATGTAAAGTAATATACTGTTAATTGTATTTCATTTAACAATGAAATATCAGGGAGAGAAAGTAAAAAAAAAAAATCCTTTAAAATCTTATAAAAGAATATCTAGGAATAACTGACCAAAGATACAAAGGACTTGAATGTTGAGAACTGCAAAACATTGATAAAGAAAATTGAAGATGATTCAAAGAAATGGAAAGATAACTCATGCTCTTGGATTAAAAAAATTAATATAGTTACATGTACACCCATGGCTGATTCATGTCAGTGTATGGCAAAAACCACTACAATATTGTAATTAGCCTCCAATTAAAATAAATAAATTAATTTTTTAAAAAAGCAAAAAAAAAAATTTGCTCTACTACACAAAATAATGTACGTATTTAACATGATCCTTGTCAAATTACCCATGCCATTTTTTTTCACAGAGCTAGAACACATAATCCTAAAATTTATTCAGAATCATAAAAGATACAGAATAGCCAAAGCAATCCTGAGAAAAAGAACAGAACTGGAAGCATAACCCTCCCAGACTTCAGACAATAGTATGAAGCTGCAGGTAACAAACCTATATGGTACTGGCACAAAAACAAACACACGAGATCAATGGAACAGAGAGAGCCAGAAATAAACCCACATATCTGCAGTCCTTTCATCTTTGACGAAGGAGGCAAGAATACATGATGAGGAAAAGACATTCTCATCAATAAGCGATGCTGGAAAAACTAAACAGCTACAAGTGAAAGAATGAAATTAGAATATTATCTAACACCATATATGAAACAAACTCAAAATAGATTAAACCCCTAAATGTAAGACTGTATAATATAAAACTCCTGGAGAAAAACATCGGCAGAACATTTTTTGACATAAATCTCAGCAAAAAAATTTGGACCATCTTTTAGAGTAATGAAAATAAAAACAAAAATACCCAAATAGGACCCAGTTAAACTTAAAAGCTTTTGTACAGTAATAAAAGCATAAACAAAATGAAAAGACACCTACAGAATGGGAGAAACTATTCGCAAAAGATGTGATCAGTAAAGGATCAATTTCTGAAAAATACAAACACTCTCCAAGTACATCCACGTTGTTGCAAGTGACAAAATTTAACTACTTTCTATGGCTGAGTAGTATTCAGTTGTATATATATATATATATATTTTTTACCACATCTTCTTTATTGATACAACTATTGATGAACACTTAGCTTGCATCCATATATTGACTATTGTAAATGTTTGCAAAATTACTTAGTTTGCATTTTCCTGGTGATTAGAGTTATAGAGCATATTTTCATGTGCCTGTTGGCCCTTTGTATGTCTTCTTTGCCTAGTCAATCTTTTGCTCATTTATTAATTGCTTGTTTTATTCATATCGTGGATGTCTTTATATATTTTGGATATTAACCCCTTATCATTTGCAAATATTCTCTCCAATTCAGTAGGTTGCCTTTTTATTTTGTTGATGATTTCTTTCACTCTTCAAATCTTTTAAGTTTGATCAGGTTTCACTTGTTTACTTTTGTTTTCCATGCCTGAAGAGACATATCCAAAAACTATTGCTAAGACTAATGGCAAGATGTATACTCCTACATTTTTTTTTTTTTTAGGAGTTTTAAGGTTACAGGTCTCATATTTAGATGTTTAATCCATTTTAAGTTTATTTTTGTATGTGATGTGAGAAAATGTTCTAATTACATTTTATTTTTTCATGTAGCTGACCAGTTTTACCAACACCACTTATTGAAGAGAGTGTCTTCCCTTTGTATATTCTTGTCTCCTTTGTCATAGATTGATTGACCATATGTGTGGGTTTGTTTCCAGGCTGTCTCTTTTGTTCCATTGGTCTATTTCTGTTTTTGTGACAGTACCATACTGTTTTGATTGGTGCAGCTGAAGTCAGTTAGTGTGATACATCCAGCTTTGTTCTTTCTTCTCATGATCGCTTTGTCCAAACAAAATGTAAGATTATTTGTTCTAGTTCTATAGAATATGTTATGATTGTTTCGATACAGATTGCATTAAATCTGTCAATTGCTTTGGGTAATATGCACATTTTAACACTATTAATTTCTCCAACCCATGAACACAAGAAAGATTTCCATTTCTTTCTATCATCTTCAATTCCTTTCATAAATATTTTCTCATTTTCAGAGTATAGCTCCTTCACCTGTTTGGTTAAATTTATTCCTAGGTATTCTCTTCTTTTTGATATGATGTATGTGGGATTGATTTTTCTCTTCTGCTTTCACTTTCTGATAGCTTATTGCTAGTGTATAGAAATGTAATAGGATTCTGTATATTAATCTTATATCTTTCAAATTTAGTGATTTATTAGTTCTATATTATGGGTGGAATGTTTGGGATTTTTTATATATAATATTAGATCATCTGCAACTTCTTCCTTCCAATATGGATGTCTTTTTCATATCTGATTGTTGTGGCTAGAACTTACAATGTTATGTAAAGTAGAAATGGTGCAAGTGAGCATCCTTGTCTTGTTCCTGATCTCAGAGGAAAAGCTTTCAGCCTTTCATCATTGAATATGATATTCGCTGTGGATTTTTCATAAGTGACCTTTATTATATTGAGATATATTCCTTGTATACACATTTTGTTGAGTTTTTGTCATGAGTAGCTGTTGAATTATGTCAATCTTTTTGCATCTATTGAGATGATAATGTGATTTTTATCCTTTGCTTAGCTAATGTCATATATCACATTGAATTGATTTGAGATATCAAGACTTTGTTGTGTCTCTGGGGTAAATCCCACTTAATCATGGTGTACAATTCTGTTTATATATTGTTGAAATATGCTTGCTAATATACTGTTGAGGATTTTTGCATCTATGTGCTTCAGGTATATAGGCTTATAATTATCCTTTTCTTTACTTTTCTTGTAGTGTTTTTGCCTGACTTTGGTATGGTATAACGGTAGTAACTCTTAGAATGAGTTTTGGAGTGTTGCTAGTCTTCATTTTTTTTTTGGAATAATTTAGGAGGGCTGGGTAGTAACTCTTCTTTAAATGTTTGGTGAATTTACATGTATTAAATCCATGGCTGATTCATGTCAATGTATGGCAAAAACCACTACAATATTGTAGTTAGCCTTCAACTAATAAAAATAAATGGAAAAAAAAAAAATAAATGTTTGGTGAAATTCCCTTGTGAAGCTGTATGGTCTTGACCTTTTAGAGTAGGAGTATTTTGAATACTAATTAATTTCAACACTTGCAATCAATCTCTTCAGATTATCTATTTCTTCAGATACAGCCATGGGAAATTTTATGTTTCTATGCATTTACCATTTTTTTTCTAGGTTGTCCAGTTTATTAAAATGTATCTGCTAGTAGTATTTTATAAGCAGTTATACCTACTATATCTATTGCAACTTTTTTTTCATTTCTAATTTTGTTTATTTGGATCCTTTCTCTTAAAAAAAGAAAGAAAGAAAGAAAGAAAGAAACTATATTTTTAAAGAACCAGCTCTCAGGTTCACTGATCTTTTAGACTGGTTTTTTTAGTCTCAATTTATCTATTTCTGCTCTGAGTTTTATAATTTTATTCTTTCTATTAACTTTGGGTTTTGTTAGTTCTTCTTGTGGTTCCTTTAGATGGCTTCCCTGGTAGCTCAAACAATAAAAAACCTGCCTGCAATGCAGGAGACCCAGATTTGATCCCTGGGTCAGGCAAATCTCCTGGAGAAGGGAAAGGTCACCTACTCCAGTATTCTTGCCTGGATAATTTCATGGACAGAGGAGTCTGGCAGGCCTCAGTCTATGGAGTCACAAAGAGAAGAACACAACAGCAATTAACACTTAAATGTAAGGTTAAATAGTTTATTTGAGATTTTTTGTTTATTTCCCAAGGTAGGCTTTTATCACTGTATACTTCTCTCTTAGAACTGCTTTTGCTGCATCCCATACATTTTGGATTGCTGTGTTTTCATTTGTTCCTAAGAATTTTTTAATTTCTTTGATTTCTTCAGTGATCCATTGGCTATTTGGTAGCATATTGTTTAGCCTCTGCATGTCTGTGATTTTTTTGCAGTTTCATTCCACTTAGTAGATAATTTCTAGTCTCATAGTGTTGTTGTCAGAAAAGATGATTGATATAATTTCAGTCTTTTAAAGTTTTTTCATATATATGTTTTATAGCTCAGAATGTGATGTATCCTGGAGAAAGTTCCATGTGAACTTGAGAAGAATGTGTATTCTGCTGTTTTTGGAGGAAATTTTCTGTAAATGTCTATTAAGTTCATCTGGTATTATGTGTCACTTAAGACCACTGTTTCTTTATTGATTTTCTGTCTGGATTATCTGTCTGTTGGTTTTAGTTAGATGATAAAGTCATATACTATTATTGTATCACTGTCAATTCTCCCTTTATGTCTGTTAATACTTGCTTTATTTTTTATTAATGTATTTTAATTAGAAGATAATTACTTTACAAATTTGTGATGGTTTTTTGTCTTACAACAACATGGGCTTCTCTGATAGTTCAGTTGGTAAAGAAGCCTGCAATGCAGGGGACCCCAGTTCAATTCCTGGGTCAGGAAGATCCCCTGGAGAATAGATAGGCTACCCACTTCAGTATTCTTGGGCTTCCCTTGTGGCTCAGCTGGTAAAGAATCCGCCTGTAATGCGGCAGACCTGAGTTCAATCCTGGAGTTGGGAAGATACCCTGGAGAAGGGAAAGGCTACCCACTCCAGTATTCTGGCCTGGAGAATTCCATGGACTGTATATAGTCTATGGGGGTGCAAAGAGTTGAACACGACTGAGTGACTTTCACTTTCACTGTGAGTCAGTCTTAGGTATACATATGTCCCCACCATCCTGAGTTCAACTCCCACCTTCCTCCCTACCCTATTCCTCTAGGTTGTTCCAGAGTGCTGGCTTTGGGTGTGCTGCTTCATGCATAGAACTCACACTGGTCATCTGTTTTACATATGGTAATGTATATGTTTCAATGCTATTCTCTCAAATTTTCCCACACTTGCCTTCTCCCACTGAGTCCAAAATACTGTTCTTTACATCTGTGTTTCCTTTGTTGCCCTGATTGTTGGCACTATCTTTCTAAATTTCATATATATGCATTAATATAAAGTATTTGTCTTTCTCTTTCTGACTTGCTTCATTCTGTATAATAGGCTCCAGGTTCATCCATCTCATTAGGAATGACTCAAATGTATTTCTTTTTTTTTTAAATTTCTTTTTATAGGTTCTTAAATTTCCTTTATCTATATGTGCCCCAACTTCCTTATCCATTCATCTGCTAATGGACATGTAGGTTGCTTCCATGTCCTAGCTATTGTAAAATAATGCTGCAGTGAACACTGGAGTACATGTGTCTATTTCAGTTATGGTTTCCTCAGAGTATATACTCAGCAGTAGTATTGGTGGGTCATATGGCAATTCTATTACCAGGTTTTTAAGGAATCTCCACACTGTTCTTCATAGTGGCTGTACCAGTTTGTATTCCCACCAAAAGTGTAAGAGGGTTCCCTTTCCTCCACACCATCTCCAGCATTTATTGTTTGTACACTTTTTGATGATGCCCATTCTGACTGATGTGAGATGATACCTCATTTTGTTTTGACTTGCACTTGTATAATAATGAGTGATGTTTAGCATTTTTTTCACATGTTAATTAGCCACCTGTGTATCTTCTTTGGATAAATGTCAGTTTAGGTCTTTTGCTCATTTTTTGTTGGGGTTGTTCATTTTTCTGGTGTTAAGCTGCATAAGGGGCTTGTATTTGGTGGATTAATGCTTTGTCAGTTGTTTTGCTTGCTAATATTTTCACCCATACTGATGGCTGTCTTTCACCTTGCTTATAGTTTCCTTCATTGTGCAAAAGCTTTTAAATTTAATTAGGTAGGTCCCATTTGTTTAGTTTTGTTTTTATTTCCTTTACTCCAGGAGGTGGGTTATAGAGGATCTTGTTGTGATTTATGTCAGAGAGTGTCTGCCTGCTTTCCTCATAGACTTTTATCATTTCTGGTCTTACATTTAGGACTTTAATTCATTTTGAATTTATTTTTGTGTTTGGTGTTAAAAACTGCTGTAGTTTCATTCTTTTGCATGTAGTTGAACAATTTTCCCAGCACCACTTGTTAAAGACTGTCTTTCCTCCTTTGCATATCTTTGCCTCCTTTATCAAAGATAAGGTGTCCATGGGTGCATGGACTTATCTCTGGGCTTTCTATTTTGTTCAGTTGATCTTTATTTCTGTCATTGTGCCAGTACCAAACTGTCTTGATGACTGTAGACTTGCAGTATAGTTTGAAGTCAGGAAGATGATTCCTCCAGTTCCATTCTTCTTTCTCAATATTTCTTGGCTATTTGGGGTCTTTTGTGTTTCCATATAAACTATTAAATTATTTGTTCTTGTTCTGTGAAAAATACTATTGATAGTTTGATAGGGGCTGTATTGAATCTATACATTGCTTTGGATAGTATACTCATTTTCACTATATTGATTCTTCCATTCCAGGAACATGGTATATTTCTCTGTATCAGTTTTTATTTCTTTCATCAGTGTTTTATAGTTTTCTGTATATAAGTCCTTTGTTTTTTAGGTAAACTTATTCCTAAGTATTTTATTATTTTCATTGCTATGGTGAATAGGATTGTTTCCTTCATTTCTCTTTCTGATTTTTCATTGTAAACATATAGGAATGCAATGGATTTTTGTATATTAATTTTATTTCCTGCAACTTTACTATATTCATTAATTAGCACTAGCAATTTTCTGGTGGCATCTTGAGGGTTTTCTATGTAGAGGATCATGTCATCTGCCAGTAGTGAGTTTTACTTCTTTTCCAATCTGTATTCCTTTCATTTCTTTTTCTTCTCTTGATTACTGTGGATATGACTTCCAAAACTATGTTGGATAGTAGTGGTGGGAGTGGGCACCCTTATCTTGTTCCTGATTTTGTGGAAATGCTTTCAATTTCCACGATTGAGGATACTGTTTCTGTGGGTTTGCTGTGTATGGCTTTTTATTATGTTGAGGTGTGTCCCTTTTATGCCTACTTTCTGGAGAGGTTTTTTTTTTTTTTTTTTAATCATAAATGGGTGTTGAATTTTGTCAAAATCTTTCTCTGCATGTGTTGAGGTAATCACATGGCTTTTATCTTTCAATTTGTTAATGTTGTGTATCACGTTGATTGATTTGTGAGTACTGAAGATTCCTTGCATCCATGGAATAAAGTCCACTTGATCATGATGTATGATGTTATAATATGTTGTTGGATTCTGTATGCTAGACTTTTGTTGAAGATTTTTGAATCTATGTTTCTCAGTGCTATTTGGCCTGTAGTCTTCTTTTTTTGTGACATTTTTGTCTGGTTTTGTTATCAGAGTGATGGTGGCCTTGTAGAATGAGTTTGGGAGTTTTCCTTCCTCTGCCATTTTCTGGAAGAGTTTGAGTAGGATAGGTGTTATTTCTGGATTTTTGATTGCAGTTTTGATTTCCATGCTTGTGATTGGTCTGTTCAAATTTTCTATTTCTTCCTGGTTCAGTTTTGAAAGGTTATAGTTTTCTAAGAATTTGTCCGTTTCTTCCAAGTTGTCCATCTTATTGACATATAGTTGCTTATATTAGTCTTTTATGATGGTTTGTACTTCTGTGTTGTCTGTTGTGATTTCTCCATTTTTGTTTCTAATTTTATTCACTTGATTCTTCTCCCTTTTTTTCTTGATGAGTCTAGCTAATGGTTTGTCAGTTTTGCTTATCTTCTCAAAGAACCAGCTTTTAGTTTTACTGAACTTTGCTATAGTATCCTGCATTTCTTTGTCATTTATTTCTGCTCTGATTTTCATGATTTCATTCTCTCTACTAACTTTGGGGTTTTTTGTTCTTTTTTTAGTTGCTTTAGTTGTTTACGGTTAGGTTGCTTATTTGATGTTTCTCTTGTTTCTTGAGGTAGGCTTGTACTTCTTTCTTTTTGTGCTCCCCCCCCCCCCCCCCCCCCCGCCACACACACAAGTCTATGAATTACAAAGTCCATCACCCTCTCTCTTCTAGATCAGGGGTTTGCAGACTACAAGGTTACACCTTACTCCCTGCCTGCTTTTGTAAATGAAGTATTATTAGAACACAGCCACACTCATACCCTTCTTTATCCTCTGTGGCTGCTTTTAAGCTATAACAGTCTACTTGAGTAATTGCATGAGTGAATGAGCTTCCATCTTAGCACTGCTTTTACTGAATCCCATCAGTTTGGGGTTGTCTTGTTTTCATTTGTTTCTACATGTATTTTGATTTCCTTTTTGATATCTTCAGGCTTCTCTTGTGGCTCATCTGGTAAAGAATCTGCCAGCAAAGCTGGTGAACTGTGTTTGATCGCTGTATTGGTAAGATCCCCTGGAAAAGGGAGATGCTACCCCCTTCAGTGTTCTGGCCTGGAGAATTCCATGGACTATATAGTCCATGGGGCTGCAAAGTGTTGGCCCCATGACTTTCACTTTTTTTCACTTTCAATTTTGATTTCTCCAGTGATCTGTTCATTATTCAGAAGCATGTTGGTTAGCCTCCATGTGTTTGAGTTTTTATTTTTATTTTTTTTTACTCTGTGGTTGATATGTGATCTTACAGTATCATGATCAGAAATGATTTAAATTTTTTAAAAATTACCAAAGCCTGATTTGTGGCCCAAGATGTAGTTTATCCTGGGGAATGTTCCATATGCATTTGAGAAAAAGGTGAAATCCATTGTTTTGGGGTTAAATGCCTGTAGATATCAATAAGGTCTAACTGGTCCAATGCATCATTTAAAGCTTATGTTTTCTTGTTAATTTTCTGTCTGGGTGATCTGTCCATTGGTGGGAGTGGGGTATTAAAGTCCCCCACTATTATTGTTTTACAGTCAATTTCCCCTTTAACAGTTATTGGCATTTGCCTTATGTATTGAGGTTATCCTATGTTGGGTACATCTATATTTATAATTATTATTTCTTCTTCTTGGATTGTTCCCTTGATCATTATGTAGTGTCCTTCTTTTCTCATATAACAGTCTTTATTTTAAAGTCTATGTTATGTGTTATAAGGATTGCTACTCTCACTTTCTTGTGGCCTCAATTTACATGAAATATCTTTTTTCAGGCCCTCAATTTCAGTCAAATATGTCCTTAGGTTTGAGATGGATCTCTTGTAGACAGCATATATAGAAGTCTTATTTTTGTACCCATTTGGCCATTCTTTGACTTTTGGTTGGAACATTTAACCCATTTACATTTAAGGTCATTATTTATAAGTATGATCCCTTTGCCATTTACTATTGTTTTGGGTTCATTTTTTATAAACCTCTTCCATGTTTCCTGTCTAGAGAAGATCCTTTAGCATTTGTTGAAGAGCTGGTTTGGTGGTGTTGAATTCTCTTAGCCTTTGCTTGTTTGTAAAGCTTTTGATTTCTCCTTTAATCTGAATGAGATCCTTTCTAGGTGGAGTAATCTTGGTTGTAGTGTTTTCCCCTTTTATCACTTTAAGTATATCCTTCTTTCCTTTCTGGCCTGCAGTTTCTGTTGAAAGATCAGCTGTAATTCTTATGGGGATTCCCTTGTATGTTATTTGTTGCTTTTCCCTTGTTGCTTTTAATATTTGTTTTTTTGTATTTAATTTTTGTTAGCTTGATTAATATGTGTCTTGGTGTGCTTCCTCCTGGGTTTATCCTGTGTTGGACTGTCTGGGCTTCCTGGACTTGGGTGGCTATTTCCTTTTCCATTTTAGGGAAATTTTTGACTATTATCTCTTCAAATATTTTCTCAAGTGCTTTCCTCTTGTCTTCCTCTTCTGGGATGCCTAGATTAGAATATTGGGGGTGTTTAACATCATCCCAGAGGTCTCTGAGGCTGTCCTTATTTCCTTTTATCCTTTTTTAATGTTCTGCTTCACTTATTTCCACCATTCTATCTTCCATCTCACTTATCCTTTCTTCTGCCTGAGCTACTCTACTGTTAGTTCCCTCCAGAGTGTTTTTAATCTCAGTTATTGCATTGCTCATTACTGATTGACTAGTCTTTATTTCTTCTGGGTCCTTGTTAAACATTTCTCACATTATCTGTATCTCCACTTTGTTTGCAAGATTTTGGATCATCTTACTGTCATTATTCTGAATCCTTTGCCAGGTAGGTTCCCTACCTCCTCCTCTTGTTTGGTTTGGTGGGTTTTCATCATGTTCCTTTGCTGCTGGATATTTACCTGCCTTTTCATTTTGTTTAGTTTGCTCTGTTTCAGGTCTCCTTTCTGCAGGCTGGAGGATCATAGTTCTTTATTGTGGAGTCTGTTCCCTGTGGGTGGTTTTAAACCAGTGGCGTGGGTGGTTTTGAACCAGTGGCTTGTGAAGATTTCCTGATTAGGTAAACTTGTGTCTGTGTTCTGGTGGATGGAGCTGGATCTTGTCTCTGGAAGGCAATGCAGTATCTAGCAGTGAGTTTTGGGGTGTCTATGGGTTTGGTATGGTTTTGGGCAGCCTGTCTTTTAATGCTCAGTGTTGTGTTCCTGTTTTGCTGGAGGATTAGTGTGGGATGTCTTGCATTGGAATTTGCTGGCTCTTGGGTGGAGCTTGGTCTCAGCGTAGGTATGGAGGCTTTTGGCTCTCATCTATTAATATTCCCTGGGGTCAGGAATTCTATGATGTTCCAAAATTCTGAAATTGAACTTTATGCTTCTGGGTTTTGGTCCCAATGTGTTACAGTAGCATTAAGACGTCTCTGTTCACACAGCACAGAAGACAACACCCCTAGGTTAATGGTGAAACAACTCCCTACAGCCAGGAACACCCAAAGAGATTCACAGAGTTATATAGAGAAAGAAGAGGGAGGAAGGAGATAGAGATGACAAGAAGGAAAGAAGAGAGAGTCAAAAGGGAAGAGAGCAATCAAGCCAGTAATCAAATCCCTAAGTGAAAATGGATACTAAAATTAAACTCTTAAAGATACAAAATTAATAACAAAAGATCAAAAGCACATACTAAAAACCTAGAGTAAAAATTAGATTCTCAAAAGTAAATTAAAAAAAAAAAACAAAATCAAACACAAAGATTAAAAAGATACAAAATTTTTTTTAAAAATAAGGTTTTTTTCTTTTTTTCCAGAAAGGTAAAAGTAGGCTATAAAAAATAAAAGTTAAAGGAGTAATAGAGAACCACGTTAGGACAGTATGAGGGAAAAAAGAAAATGAGGAGAGGAAGAAAAGGAAAAAAAAGGGGAAAAGAAATATAAATTATAAAAAAATAAAAGAAATTTTAAAAAATAATAAAATTTTTAAAAATTAAAAAATGATAATAATAAATAAAAATATATATACGAATGTCTCTGGAGCTATTGTGGGGTAATGTGGGGTCAGTTCAGTGTCAGACATTCCCTTGTTCTGGCTTGTACTTTTCTCAAAATCTACAGTTCTCCCTCAAATGCACAGTCTCAGTTTAAGTGCATGATTTTAATCCGTTGCATCTGCCACTTCTGGGGCGGTTCCCTCTTCTTTTCTTCACTTAGGTTGGCCTCCTCTGTTTGCAAGTCTCTCTTCAGTGTCTGATCTCTGCCCTGACAAGAGGGAGCCAAAATGGCACTTATTAGGGATTGCTTGCTCAGTTGTGCTGTGGACGGGGAGGAACACTGCAAGCAAACCCCACTGACATGTGTGGGGAGCGTGTGCAGGGGATGGGCCACTCAGGGGTTGCCACAGTCCACTGTGGCATGCGCTACCCAGGTCCAAGCATCTCAGGCTCCCAGGTGCACAGCAGGACACAGTTCCAGGCGGGCTGTGCGTCTCCTCAAGGGAGCTGGGCTCAGGCCGCGACACTCCTGGCAGATATGAACAGTCCAGGATCCCAGGAAGACGTGGTTAGCGACTGGTGGCCCACTCACAGCTTTGTGGGAGATGCAGTCTCTGGGGCTGAGATTGCAGTGGCCCCTTGCTTACTGCCTCTGGGGAGGGTGGCAAAAGGCAGCCGGCTCGCGGTCCTTTAATGTTAGCTAGGGTGCAGTCCTTTGTGATCACAGTGCAGTGTTTGAACCTTCCCACGGGAAAGGTCCTTTGCTTTTGTTCCCTTGGGATTCCCATGGTTCGGGTTTTTCCCATTCTGTTTGTGCTGTCACATTAGTCCCCTCAATGTGTCCTCACGGCATTCAACCCTGGTCCTTTCACTAAGAGCTGATAATGCAGCCTGCACCTCCGCACCCAGACCCCACTTGCTGTGGGTAGATTCAAGCATGTGAGCTACTTCTCAGCTGGTAATTGCCGTTCAGTGCTATTTCTGTGGTGACTTTTTTCCAGTTATGTTGTCCTCTGAGATTCCAAAGTTGCCCACTGACTCCGCCTGTGACAGTTTGCTATTATGTGGAAACTTCTCCTTCATGACTCCCTCCCCAGGATGGGTCTCCATTTGTAAATGCTCTGTCTCCCTTTTCATCTTTATCCTTTGTCCTACCTCTATTCTAAAACATTGGTTTGCCTGTCTGGGTACCTGGGGTCCTCTGCCAGCAATCAAAAGTCATTTTGGGAAAGCTGCCCCACATGCAGGTGATCTTTTGATGTATTTGTGGGAGAGAAAGTGGTCCCCCCATCCTATTCTTCCACTATCTTCTCCCCTTCCTCTGTGGCTCCAATATTAGGTGCATATATGTTTAAGAATGTTATGTCCTTTTCTTGGATTTCATCACTGCATTATATCTTTCTTTGTCTTTTATTATAGACTTGGTTTTAAAATCTATTTTGTCTGATATGAGTATTGCTACCCCAGCTTACTTTTTGTCTTTGTTTGCATGAAAGATCTTTTTCTTTCCCTCACTTTCATTCTCTGTATGTCTTTAGCTTTGTGGTGAATCTTTCATAGGCAGCATATAGGTGGGTCCTTTTTTAAAAAAATCCAATTAGCTACCCTATATCTTTTGATTGGAGTATTTAGTTTATTGAGATTTGAAATGATTCTTCATAGGTATGCAATATTGCAACTTTATTACCTGTTTTCTAGAACTTTTTGTAATTCTTCTCTTTTAGTCTCTTTCACTGTGATTTGATGATTTTAATGTTATCTTCTGGTCTCTTTCTCTTTAATTTCTGTCTATCTATTGTAAGCTTTTTTTGGTTATTTTAAAGTTCATATTTGTCAACCTATAACATACCTACTTGTATTAAATTAATAGTCATTTAAGTTCAAATACATTATAAAATCTTTACATTTTTTACCCCCTCTCTTTTATGTTTTGTGTTTTTTATGCTATATTTTACATCTTCATTCTTATTCCTTAACTGTTTATTTTGGTTATAGATGAGTTTATAATTTTTGTCCTTAACCTTAGTATTGCTTATTTAAATTGTTGATCAACTGCCTTTACTATATATTTGCCTTTAATAGTGAAGATTTCCCCTTCCTGTATTTTCTTGTTTCTTGGTATAGCCTTTTATTTTTCACTTAAAGAAGAACCTTTAGCATTTCTTGTAATGCTAGTATAGTGATGATGTACTCTTTTAGTTTTTGCCTGAATGGAAAACTCTTTATTTCTTCTTCAACTTTGAATGATAAACTTGCTGGATAGAGCATCCTAGGTGGAAGGATTTTTTCATTCCTCACTTTAAATATATTGTGCCATTCCCTTTTAGTCAGTAGTGTCTCTGCTGAAAAGTAGGCTGATGGCCTTCTTGTATTATTCTTTGCTTTTCTCTTGCTGACTTCAGAATTCTTTGTATTTTTAAATTTGCCAATTTAATCATAATATGTATAGACATTCCATCTCTTTGGGTTTATCTTGTTTGAGACTCTGTAATTCTTAAAACTGGATATCTGTTACCTTCCTCAGGTTAAGGTATTTTTCAGCCATAATTTCATCAGATATATGGTATGTCCCCTTCTCTCTCTCTTCTGCTTTTGGGGCCTATATAATGCAAGCTTTGGAATGCTTGATGTTGTCCCAGAGTTCTCTTAGACTATGCTCATTCTTTAAAACTTGTTTTTCTTTTTGCTATTCTGGTTGGGTCATTTCCACTATTCTATCTTCCAGATCATTTATGCATTATTTTATATCACCTAATCTGCTGTTAATACTTTGTAGTGTATTTTTCTGTTATTGTATTCTTCATCTCTGATTGATTCCTTTAAAAAGTATTTTATAGATCTTTGTTGAAGTTCTCACTGTGTTCCTCAATTTTTTCCCCCAAATTTAATTAGCATTTTTATTACTGTCACTTTGAACTCTTTAAGGGGTAAATGATTTATCTCTGACAAATAGGTGTTCTAAAAATGTGTTCTTTTATTTGAAACATATTCCTCTGTCTTCTCTCTCTCTCTCTTTAAAATTTCTCTGTTTGTTCTATCAAATTAGTTGTGGTCTTGACAGTATGTGCTTGTGTAGGTGCATTCATATGCAGTCTATATGTGCCTGGTGGCTTTGGTGGGAGAACTGGATCTGAATTGAGCATGCATTTCAAGTTTTCCTGTGGTGTGCTGGTGACCACGGAGAAGGCAGTGGTACCCCACTCCAGTACTCTTGCCTGGAAAATCCCATGGACGGAGGAGCCTGGTAGGCTGCAGTCCATGGGGTCGCTAAGAGTCGGACACGACTGAGCGACCTCACTTTCACTTTTCACTTTCCTGCATTGGAGAAGGAAATGGCAACCCACTCCAGTGTTCTTGCTTGGAGAATCCCAGGGACAGGGGAGCCTGGTGGGCTGACGTCTGTGGGTTGCACTGGGTCAGACACGACTGAAGTGACTTAGCAGCAGCAGCAGCAGCTCATGGCCACTGCCTTGATGGGAGGTAGGCCTGGACTCTGAGGACCTAGAGACACAGGCTAGTAGGAGCCAGGACTTTTCCTAGGCTCAATGGCAGTCAATGCCTTATTGGATGGGAGGAGGGAGTGGGGGCTGGAACAGGAGCTCTTTGGGATTTGGGCTTCTTCCAGGCATGATGATAGTCTTTTCCTTGGTGGGCAGTGTGGCTGTGGCCCATGGAATTGAAGCTGCCCTTCAGAGCTGCTTTGGATCTCAGTTTTGGCTACAGGTAGAGTTGGTGCTGAGCTGGCTCAGCTATATCCCTGGTACTTGATTGCTTATGATGGCAATGTTGTCTCTGCACTGATTAGAGGCAATGGCAAGCCCAAGGTGGCTTTGCTCATTTCTTGTTGCATGCACACACTTTGCCAATGGTGATCTCCATCTTAGTGGGAGCAGTATTGGAGCAGGAGCCTGGTACAGTCTGGAGTGTGCCCTGAGATGTTCATGGAAGGCCAGTCAGAGCGCTAAGCAGTTTTCAATTTTCTTCCCTTGCATTGGGACTAAGAACAATCAAGTCTACACTTACTTTCTTTAAGAGTAGAGTGTTGGTTTCTTCCAACCCTCTGGTAGGCCCCATTGCTTTTCAAACCTGCTAAACGGGCTTATATTCCTTCTGTCAGATACCAAAGCTGGGGTGCCTAATATGGGGCTCAAACCCCCAGTTTCTTAAGGATGATCTCTGAGCCTATGTATTTTTTTCCTTGTCTGGGTTACCCACTCGGCCCATGAGGAGTCTCAATTAGATTGCTTCTCGTCTCTTCTTACCAGAATCTGTGTGGCTCCTCTTTACAGCCTTGGTTTTTGGAAAAGCCATTTTGCTAGTCTTCATGTAGCACTCAGCAAGAATTTATCTATATGTAGTTGTATGTAAAGCAAGAGTTTCTCTATATGTAGTTGTAGTTTTGATGTATCCTTTGGTAAAAGTGTGACTTCCCTGGTGGCTCAGATGGTAAAGAGTCTGCCTGCAATGTGGGAGACCTGGGTTTGATCCCTGGGTTGGGAAGATCTCCTGAAGAAGGAAATGAAAACCCACTTTGGTATTCTTGCCTGGAGAATCCCATGGATGGAGGAGCCTGGCAGGCTACAGTCCATGGGGTTGCAAAGAGTCAGACATGACTGAGCAACTTTACTTTCACTTTTTCTTTGGTAAAAGTGAGCTCAGGATTTCCTATTATGTCATCTTGATCCCTCCTCTGAATGTGCAATAACTTATCTAACTTTTTTCCCCAATTCATTGATAAAGATTCAGGGTATCTTCAGTTTTTCTTTATTATTTTAATATGAATTGCTTTTTAATGCAGTTTAATCTCTTTTACAACAAGTAATTCAAAATATTCAGTGGATAGCTTCACATTACTCTGGTTGAAAAGAAAATGAATTCATCAAAAATATTTCTTTAGTAGCTGTCATGTGCTGAGAAAGCACATAACTATGTACTTGGGAATCAGAAAGATAAAATAGAGAGGTTTACCCTTAAGGAACTTACATTGTAATAGATTGCTTTAAACAGTGATGTTTCCAGGGTCTTGAACCTAACGATTCTAATCTTGTGTTTTGATTTAGAATCACTATTCAGTGCTGTCTTTCTGAACAACTTATCTACATGGATAAAAATTAATAATCATAAATTAATTATCTATTGCTATCTATCATATTACCACAGACTCAGCAGCTTAGAATAACAACACATTTATTATTAATAACCTGTGTGTCATGAATTGGCACAAGCCTTACCAGTCTGCTTGGCTTTGAGGTCTCTCATAAGGTCACAATCAAAATCTCAATCGGGGTCCCACCTGAGACTTTAAAGAGGAAGGATCTGGTTAAGCTCCTGTGCTCATTAGCAGGGCCCACTTCCTTGTGAATTTCATACTAAGGGATTCATCTCCTTCTCTGGTATCAGGGGGAATGTTTCCCTCTAATTCTGGCCATGCAGACCTCTCCATGTGGTGGTTAATGAAGGGGAGCAGAGTTGTCACCCCAGAAAAGTCATTTTGTCGTAAGGATTCTCTTGAGCTGAAGACAATTGAGAGGAAGCATATACTCACTGCCAATATGCTCATTGTCCTCTTGCTATTTGCCTAAAAGAAAGACATCAAATTTTAAAGATGTCTCCCCTCTCTTTTCTACCAGGAAGGATAGAAATTAATCATGGGAGACAACATAGACCCTTATCAGCCCAGAGACCGCCCCAAGGGAATCCACATGATAAACTGCACTAACTGGCCATTATCGTCCCTTACTTCCTTCATTGTTTCACTTTCCCACACTTTTCTGTCCCAGAAACTCAACTTCTTTTTCCTTTGTCTTTTCACTTCTCTAAAAACTCATTATTCTTTTGTTAAAATGCTATATAAACCCCACTGTTAACCACCCCTTTGAGTCACTCATCACTGAACATTCCCACGTGAATGCATGATGCATGCAAGTGTTAACAAATGTTTGCTTGTTTTTCTGTATTAATCTGCCTTGTCTAACTTGCAGAGCTCTAGCTGGAAAATTTAGGATGGTAGAGGGAACCAGTTGTTTTCTTGCTATACTTATTTCATCAAAGCTGGCCTCAGAGAATCAATAAAGAATGTCTGCCAGCAAGACAGAAATTACAATCTTAGGTAACAAAACCACAAAGTAATATTCCTTTATCTTTGTTGCATTCTGTTGGATAGAAACAAGTCTCACTCAATAGATGGGGATTACACAGTAGTGTGAATACCAAAAGATGTGAGTCATGGGATGATTTAGAGTCTGCTCACCACAATTCACAAACAAAAAATGTGGCAAAGCTTTATCTTGTGATTAAATTCTAGAGGTACAGGTAACATGCATAACAATTGTTAAGAAACCAGATAAGACACTGTACCAAAATAGGTGACAAACTATTTGCATGGCTTAGCCCAAATTGCATTACCTCTCTGGATGCATTTTTTTATCTGTTACAATAGATAATGGGATTAGAGGAGAGATAAGGTCCTAAACCTCTATGGTTACAAAATTACTTAACTACTGAGCCTCAGTTTTTGTATCTATAACATTTTATGTATTATTATTATCTTTTGGGATGAATACAATGTCAAAGAATCTGTAAATAGTAGGAACTCAAAAGCTTTGAGATATTTTTATTCACAAAAGTCATTAAAATATTCACAATGTAACTAACAATATTTTCTTTCTGATATGTAAGATACTGATTTAAGGTCCCATTTCAGAAATTGCCTCCTGCTCTTTGTAAAACACAAATCCAGATCTCTGAGCAATGGAAAGCCATTTCAGTGCAGGTTGTTAGCATGAGATCATGAACACTTTTAAAGAGTTTTGTGCCCTCTGAGAACATAGAGAAAAGAATCAGATAATATTTTTCTGTTTCACCCACAAAGTTGAACCACTCTCTGGATGCAAGTACCCAGATACTTTCAAGCTAAAGGTACACAAATTAGGGGCCAGCAAAATTTAAGGGATAATATATTAGTAGAATTATAATCAAGAGATTCACTAGAAACAGTTATAAAGCCACAATATTTGAATAGAAAGACAGTGAAGAAAAAAGCATGCTTTGCATTGGCAAGTCCTGAAGAGAGAGGAACATTGGATTCTATCAAAACAAAAGAAGAAACTACCCATACAACATCTGAATAAGCAAGTGGAACAAAATCTGCCTAAAACAGGAGCAAAACAAATGGAAATTATTCTACTGGGGCATTCCAACACATTCTTTTTGGATGAATTCTTAAACTTGGAGCTGGTGTGAAAGAATGCATACAAATAAGTTTTAAGAAAAAAATTCCACTTCCAAATCATCATTCTTTTATAAATTACTAGTTTTTCTACATGGTACTCTCCAGAAAGTTCTTTTGACCTTCCCATCATGTCAATCAAAGTAAGTTCCATCTTGAATTTGAGATTTTATTGCATTCTCTTTCCTTAATCATACCTCTGGATAATAAACCTGCAGTCTCTTTCTGTGTGTGTTTCTGAGCTTCCTTTGTCTTTCTTTCCTTTTTATCCCTTGAGTTCTGCCATCCTGATTTATTGAAAGATATTTGAAATGACACTTTGAACTTTTGCAATTGAAGAATAATTCTTGCTGAACCTTTTTGGGGTATCAGGAGAAGCCTGTTCTCCTTGCAGGATTGCATGCACCAAGAGCTAGTAAAGCAGAAGGGAGCTTCCTATGCCTGGTCTCAGAGCCCTGGACAGGGCAGCACATCCCTTAAGTTCTCAGTTGGTGCAGACAGTGGCCTTTATGTTGTCTTCACGTCTACAAATCTAAGGCAGCTCTGTTGGATGGGAAGTTATAAGGAAGCAGTATTCCCATGAGAAGTTGCATGAATCTGAACAGTCCCAAACAAGCACTTCTCAAACAGCAGGTGTCTTTATACTGTGTAGGTCCACACAGGCTCACTAGAGTCAGATTTTGGCATTTTATGGACATGCTCTCAAAGGGGCCAGCTATTGATCTTGGAAAGGTCAACAAGGATGGTTAAGGTCTTGATTTAAAATGAGACCAATACCAGAGTTTAAGACTTAGAACAGAGCTTTGGAGTTCAGGGATTTCTATGGATGTGTATCATGCATCTGATGCATGTGATTGCGCTCATCTCACATGCTAGCCAAGTAATGCTCAAAGTTCTCCAAACCAGGCTTCAACAGTATATGAACTGTGATTTCCCAGATGTTCAGGCTGGATTTAGAAAAGGCAGAGGAACCAGAGATAAATTGCCAACACCTGTTGGATCATAGAAAAAACAAGATTTCCAGAAAAACATCTACTTCTGATTATTGACTACACCAAAACAGTGTGGATCACAACAAACTGTGAAAAATTCTTAAAGAGATTGGAATACCAGACCACCTTACTTTCCTCCTGAGAAATCGTATGCAGGTCAAGAAGCAACAGTTAGAACTGGACATGGAACAACAGACTGGTTCCAAATTGGGAAAGGAGTACGTCAAGGCTGTATGTTGTCACCCTGCTTATTTAACTTATAGGCAGAGTACATCATGAGAAATGCTGGGCTGGAAGAAGCACAAGCTGGAATCAAGATTGCCAGGAGAAATATCAATAATCTCAGATATACAGATGACATCACCCTTATGGCAGAAAGGGAAGAACTAAAGAGCCTCTTGATGAAAGTGAAAGAGGAAAGTGAAAAAGCTGGTTTAAAACTCAACATTCAAAAAGCTAAGATGATGGCATCTGGTCCCATCACTTCATGACAAATAGATGCAGAAACAATGAAAACAGTGAGAGACTTCATTTTTGGGGGCTCCAAAATCACAGCAGATGGTGACTGCAGCCATGAAATTAAAAGATGCTTGCTCCTTGGAAGAAAAGCTATGACCACCTTAGATATCATATTAAAAAGCAGAGACATTACTTTGCTGACAAATGTCCATCTGGTCAAAGCTATGGTTTTTCTAGTAGTCATGTATGGTTGTGAGAGTTGGACTATATAGAAAGCTGATGCTTTTGAACTGTGGTGTTGGAGAAGACTCTTGAGAGTCCCTTGGACTGCAAGGAGATCCAATGAGTTTATCCTAAGGAAATCAGTCCTGAATATTCATTGGAAGGACTGATGCTGAAGCTGCAACTCCAGTACAGTGGCCACTTGATGGGAAGAACTCACTCATTTGAAAAGACCCTGATGCTGGGAAAGATTGAAGGCAGGAGGAGAAGGGGACGACAGAGGATGAGATGGTTGGATGACATCACCAACTCAATAGAGTTTGAGCAACTCAGGAAGTTGGTGATGGACAGGGAAGCCTGATATGCTGCAGTCCATGGGCTCACAAAAAATCGGACATGACTGAGTCACTGAACTGACCTGAACTGTAGATCTTGTTAATATGCAGATTTAGATACAGTGGTTCTGGGAGAGGTCTGAAGTTTGAGGTTTGGCATTTCTAGCAGGATCCTGGCTGACTGCACTTAGAGGAGTAAGGGTCTGTTTACCTCCTGATTTTCCAAGTGGTTGAGCAAGTTGCTGAGAGTCAAGTTGATAGCAACATAGCCAGTGAAACCAAGCAGTACCCTGTGGGGTACAAATCCTTTCTGTGTCCCTCATTCGTGTTTGTAGGAAATAGGCTTCTTTCAGCCTCTTTGACTTTCCCTAAGTTCCAAAGGACAAGTTCAAAGTGTTGCTAATCAGGGAAGGAAGAGGATGCAGAGACAAGGGAGGAGCAGTCAAGAAACAATAGTGCATGCATCCAACCTGGGCTGGTGGTCTGTTTCACTATAGATAATATACATGTTTCAATGCTGTTCTCTCTGAACATCCCACCCTCGCCTTCTCCCACAGAGTCCAAAAGTCTGTTCTGTACATCTGTGTCTCTTTTTCTGTTTTGCATATAGGGTTATCATTACCATCTTTCTAAATTCCATATATATGTGTTAGTATACTGTATTGGTCTTTATCTTTCTGGCTTACTTCACTCTGTATAATGAGCTCCAGTTTCATCCATCTCATTAGAACTGATTCAAATGAATTCTTTTTAATGGCTGAGTAATATTCCATGGTGTATATGTGCCACAGCTTTCTTATCCATTCATCTGCTGATGGGCATCTAGGTGCCTGGTGCACTGGGAAGACCCAGAGGGATCGGGTAGAGAGGGAGGTGGGAGGGGGGATCGGGATGGGGAATACATGTAAATCTATGGCTGATTAATGTCAAAGTATGACAAAACCCACTACAATATTGTAAAGTAATTAGCCTCCAACTAATAAAAATAAATGAAAAAAGAATAAAAAAGAAAAGAAACGATAGTGCAGCCTTTGGCAGGGTCTTGGTTCCTCTACAAGGAGTATATATAGCAGTGTCTCTAGCTCTTCTGCAGAAAAAAGGCCCCTCCCAGATGGAGGATGGTACGTTCAGGCTACACTCAAGATTCCCAAGAACACTGCCTTGCTACCTCACCATCAACCGGTCAGAAGAAAGGCATATACCCTTCAGCCCTCACTCCAAATTTTACCTGTAAATTCTCCCCTCCCCCCTCCCCCTGCCAAAACTAATAGGGAATTCAGGGTTTCTGAGGTTGTGCCACTTGTTCTCCTTACTTGGCCTTGCGATAAATCTTTCTCTGCTCTAAACTCTGATGTTTCAGTTTATATGGCCTTATGTTTGTAGGGCACATGAACTTTGTTCGGTAGCACCAGAACTATAAACTAGATTTACGGGTTCTGAAACTGAGTGGGGCCTGGGCACAGAGGCTTCTTTTTGTCCCCCAATTCTTGTAGGCCATACTCCAGCCTCCATGACCTTCTCTGAATTCCAAAAGGCAGGTTTGAATAGTTGCTCATGAAGGGAGGAACAGCCAAGTAACAACCTGAGGCAAGATTAAAGGGACCAGAGAAGCTCACCAAGATTAGGAGACCTGACCACCTCTGACCCTAAAGTGAAGTGAAGTCGCTCAGTCATGTCCAACTCTTTGTGACCCCATGGACTGTAGCCTACCAGGATTCTCTGCCCATGGGATTTTCCACACAAGAATACTGGAGTGGGTTACCATTTCCTCCTTCAGGGCATCTTTCTGACCTAGGGATCAAACCTGGATCTCCCACATTGCAGGCCAACGCTTTGCCATTTGAGCCACCAGGGAAGCCCTGTACACACCCTGATGCTGTTAGCAACCTTAGCATTGATGTATTGTTAAAAAACTCATCATCAGCTCTCCAGGGTTAGGACACAGAGTTTCTTTAGGCAGGAGTCCACTGTGTCCCCCTTTGCCCAGCAAAGTAATAAGCCTAATCCTTTTCTACTTCATCCAAAACTGTGTCTCTAAGATTCAATTCAGCACTGGTGTATTGTTCAGAAAAGATGAGCTTTCAGCAACAGTTTTCACTAAAACACACTTCTTCAAATATTTTATAACACTCTCTCTTCCCTGATAACCTCCTCAATATTAGCATCATTAAATTTTAATATATGTAGATTTTAAAGGTATCCAATTTACTAATTAAAGCCAGAGGGTGTAAATTTTAATCTTTGGAGAATTGTATTTCAGTCATATCTCTTTTTCTTTTTTTTTCCCTTGGAAGATAGTTTTAGGTTTTTGTATTTTCCTTAACCAAAAGTTTCTTGATCCTCTTGGAATCTCTTAGTTAATTCTTTTGAATTCCCTTAGTTAATCCCATAGGAAAAAAGTTTAAGAAAATAAACTATATGCCACTTTCATGAAACAGATCTTCAGTAAGCCACAAAGCTGAAAACTCCCATATTTTATACCTGGGTTCCCTTCTTGTACATGATAGTCAGTACATAAAGAAGAAGAAGAACAATGAATGAGAGCAATAAAGCCTGGGAAGATACAGGCAAGTTTGCGACTAGGATACCCCTCCGTCCATCTCAGGAGCAAATCAACATACAGAGGTGAAAAGCTTTGAAAGGTGTATACGCAAATGTCAGATCTAGAGCAGAAGTCAAAACTGCACCACTCAGATTGAAACTCGATTTGAACCCAGTGAATACTCAGATTGGGACTTGAACCCACTGTCTTATAGTTGAAATCACATACCTGTTCTCAGGACTTAGTGAAGCTCAGTTTCTATATGTCTCAACCGAGAAGGAATTTGGCAAAAGGCAAAGTGATAGGTAAGGAGTAGATTTATCAACAGAGAGACAGCCATCTCAGAAGGCAAGAGGCCCTGGGAGACATACATTCTACAGACTGTAGTTCATCTCTAAAGGTGAGAATGGCTTTGAAATATGGGGTGGTTAGTTTTTATGGGCTGGGTAATTTCACAGACTGAGAATAGGCAGGGGTGTCCAGGATTTGGACCACTGCCCACTCTTTGACCTTTTATGGTTGACCTTGGAACTATCACGGGGACTGTGGGTCTATCATTTAGCATATGCTGATCTATTACAACAAGCTTATCATCTGGCTCCGAGTCTACTGGAAAGTGAATCTTCTGCCATTCTGAGTCTGATCGGTTCTAACCAGCTTATGTCACACCCACGGTGTCATTCTTTAGAAAACTGGGCCTTGTCTCCTTCCCTCTTGTCTCAGAAGGAGGTAAAGATAGACTAGAACTCCATATCCTGGTGTGGCATTGCACACCAACTCTCAGAAAGAACAAAGTTGATTTGAACTATTTGGCTTGAGTTCACTGGTTGCCCACAGATCCAACGATTTGAACATTTGCTTATCAAGCATTACCCTGAAGAAGGGCTGGGTGCTCTTCTCAGCAAGGGAAGTCCCCCTTCTCCCCAAAGGGTCCGGCATAATTCCTACAAAAGGGCACACACTGATAAAGTGTTGAAAGTGATTTTCTGGGTCAAGTTATGCAGTACAAATATAGATTCAACCAGAAAAGTAAGCCTTAAATTTCTTAGTCCTTTCTGTAACTTCAGTTCCCTTTGCTGCTGCCTAGATTGTTACACAAGCAAATAAATCCTTTTAATTGGCCCACCCCCGAGGCAAACAGCTCCCCCAGTAAGTAATCATGTTGAGGACTGGAGACTGAGGAGATGGGGAGCCTCCTGCTGAACAATCTGTGCTTTTATTTTACCAACTGATTTTAAAAGGCAGCATTGTAACTTGGCATTAAATATTTAAGAATGATATTAAGGTAAGATTGATTCATTTAACAGGCATAATGGAGTAGGGAAGCCACATGGAGTGAGTAAAGGGGTTCACAGTGGGAAATCTATGCTAGTAGGCATCAATCTACACCTGGTAATGGCCTTGAAAAGGCTCGCCATCTAGCTATTTAAATAAATTGATGTGCAATTCATCTGCTGTTTAGAGCTATTGGAAATGCAAGACACTATTTCTTGGCAAGCATCCCAATTAAGTCCTGGGTCATTTATCAGAGGGCCAAGTGTAGTTCAAGTTGCTACCAAGCTTTTACCATTTACCAAAATGGCAATTTGTTCTAAAAGGGGCTACAGGGGATAGGGGGAACTGCAAGGTGTGGTAGAAAAAGACCCTGGACTCCATTGAGACAACTGCAATGGAGCCCTGACTTCTCCACTAATCAGCATGTGTCATTGACTCTCCCCGTAGTTGTTTCTTTGTCTCTATAATAGGAAGAATAATATGCCTGCTTTACTTACTTGTGAGGCACAAAATAAGATAGTAAAAGTGAAAGTGCATTTCAGTTAAAAATTGCTATTGAAAATTATGAGTGATAGCTAATAGCATAATTCTTGCAGGGGGCACCTTAAGCGCCTGCCATTTGTTTCCCCTGGTGTTGTACACAGTTCCCTCTCCTCCCTTTTCTTGTTTGGATCAGACAGTCTCAGAGCTGGGAGGAGGATGAAAGTGTCAACCTTTTAAAAGGCTCACACCTTATGAGATACATAGGTTTGTATTTCTTGGTGCTAAAATGTTCAGAGTAGTCTCGTAGTTTTATTAGCCACATCTTGGTGAAATATAAATCAATAGGAGAGCACTTTAAAAGCATTCAAAATAGGTATGATCATAAAGAGAAGCTAGCTAATTTGAGAATATTATTTATGAGAAGACTTTTAATAAATTTCTGTTGATTCTAGTTATTTTGAAACATGCCATTCTTTTTTTTTCCATCTTGCCCAGTTGGATATTTTTGGCAGATTTGTTGGGGAATATAGAAATTTGATTTATGCTTTTTAATTTTAGAGAAAGATAACTCAGAGCAAATTAAATCCATGTTTTGCATTGAAATGGGAGTTCTGAAAAACAACACGGTTACTTTTTAATAGTGAATTGTCTCCCATTAAAAAGTTTGGAACAAGCATTAAGATGGGTTATTATCATGTGTGGTCCATGTTTCTCTGTTAATTCAATTAAATGAAGTGCACAGTAGCCTAAATGTCCACTGATGGAGTATGTATATTAGAAATTGTTTTAATGTGTGTACCATTCTGATTCCTCTGTTGTTCACATTCTCATTATTTTGTATACATGATTAAATTCAAATATTAAGAAAATGGTTGACTATAGTTCACTGATTATTTAATCATTAGCATCTAATATACTTCAATATCCTATATAATTGAGCCTGATAGCTGACTTAGTCAAATGAAGATATTTTCATTAAAGACAAGCAGCGCAATGATAATTCAACCTCATCCAGTGAGACCCTATGCAGTGTCTTCTTTTATGTAGTGAGGTGATATTTTCCAACACTTCTCACTGTGGGTCTGGCAATTGCCATTATACTGGCTATAACTCATCTGTCTATTCAGCTTTCCTCTATTGATTTTTATCTCTGTTGGCTAACTGTCACCAGAGAAATGGTTTCAATGAGAATCTACTGTGTATTAAGTTTCCTTTGCTTAGGAACCAGCATGTGCAAAGAAGCATTGGTTATATTGATAAAATTTAGCAGAAAAAAAGCTAGCCTCTCTTTTCCCCAATTAGCTGAGAAGAGAATTTCTAATATTTTTTCAACTGAACCTTCTTCACAAGATTGTAAGAAAGAAATAGTTAGTAGCTGATTAGGGAGGTTGTGGGACACTGACAAAATAGACTGCTTCCTATCTGGATTTTTGATATGAATATATTGCGAGAAGTGTAGAAGGAAATGTCAACCCACTCCAGTATTCTTGCCTGGAGAATTCCATGGACAGAGGGGCCTGGTGGGCTATATTTCATGGGATTGCAAAGAGTCGGACCACTACTTAGCAACTAACATATATTGCAAGAAGAGGGACTCCTTCCAAGGCCAGAGAGTGGGCTTTTGTCTAACACTGAAAAATGACTTGTCTGAGGAGACACACCCACTGACAAAGCAAAAGCACTTATGGGAAGGGACACCTGGGTGGAGAACCAGCAGGGAAGGGAACCCAGGAGAGCTTCTCTGCTGCATAGCTAGCAGTCTCAGGTTTTATAGTAATCAGATTCATTTCTGGGTTCTCTCTGGCCAATTATGTTGCCTGGCCTATATTTGGTCTGATGCAGGGTCCTTCCTGGTGGCCTATGCATCTCTCAGTCAAGACGGATACCAGCATGAAGGATTCTGGGAGGTTGATGGGACATATTTTTTTTTTTTTTTAATTTTTTTTTAAAATTAGTTGGAGGCTAATTATTTCACAACATTTCAGTGGGTTTTGTCATACACTGATATGAATCAGCCATAGATTTACACGTATTCCCTATCCCGATCCCCCCTCCCACCTCCCTCTCCACCCGATTCCTCTGGGCCTTCCCAGTGCACCAGGCCCGAGCACTTGTCTCATGCATCCCACCTGGGCTGGTGATCTGTTTCACCATAGATAATATACATGCTGTTCTTTCAAAACATCCCACCCTCACATTCTCCCACAGAGTTCAAAAGTCTGTTCTGTACTTCTGTGTCTCTTTTTCTGTTTTGCATATAGGGTTATCGTTACCATCTTTCCAAATTCCATATATATGTGTTAGTATGCTGTAATGTTCTTTATCTTTCTGGCTTACTTCACTCTGTATAAGGGGCTCCAGTTTCATCCATCTCATCAGCACTGATTCAAATGAATTCTTTTTAACAGTTGAGTAATATTCCATGGTGTATATGTACCACAGCTTCCTTATCCATTCATCTGCTGATGGGCATCTAGGTTGTTTCCATGTCCTGGCTATTGTAAACAGTGCTGCGATGAACATTGGGGTGCACGTTTCTCTTTCAGGTCTGGTTTCCTCAGTGTGTATGCCCAGAAGTGGGATTGCTGGGTCATATGGCAGTTCTATTTCCAGTTTTTTAAGAAATCTCCACACTGTTTTCCATAGCAGCTGTACTAGTTTGCATTCCCACCAACAGTGTAAGAGGGTTCCCTTTTCTCCACACCCTCTGCAGCATTTATTGCTTGTAGACTTTTGGATAGCAGCCATCCTGACTGGCGTGTAATGGTACCTCATTGTGGTTTTGATTTGCATTTCTCTAATAATGAGTGATGTTGAGCATCTTTTCATGTGTTTGTTAGCCATCTGTATGTCTTCTTTGGAGAAATGTCTGTTTAGTTCTTTGGCCCATTTTTTGATTAGGTCATTTATTTTTCTGGAGTTGAGCTGCAGGAGTTGCTTGTATATTTTTGAGATTAATCCTTTGTCTGTTTCTTCATTTGCTATTATTTACTCCCAATCTGAGGGCTGTCTTTTCACCTTACTTATAGTTTCCTTTTTAGTGCAAAAGCTTTTAAGTTTCATTAGGTCCCATTTGTTTAGTTTTGCTTTTATTTCCAATATTCTGGGAGGTGGGTCATAGAGGATCTTGCTGTGATTTATGTCAGAGAGTGTTTTGCCTATGTTCTCCTCTAGGAGTTTTATAGTTTCTGGTCTTACATTTAGATCTTTAATCCATTTTGAGTTTATTTTTGTGTATGGTGTTAGAAAGTGTTCTAGTTTCATTCTTTTACAAGTGGTTGACCAGTTTTCCCAGCACCACTTGTTAAAGAGGTTGTCTTTTTTCCATTGTATATCCTTGCCTCCTTTGTCAAAGATAAGGTGTCCATAGGTTCGTGGATTTATCTCTGGGCTTTCTATTCTGTTCCACTGATCTATATTTCTGTCTTTGTGCCAGTACCATACTGTCTTGATGACTGTGGCTTTGTAGTAGAGTCTGAAGTTAGGCAGGTTGATTCCTCCAGTTCCATTCTTCTTTCTCAAGATTACTTTGGCTATTCGAGGTTTTTTTGTATTTCCATACAAATTGTGAAATTATTTGTTCTAGTTCTGTGAAAAACACTGTTGGTAGCTTGATAGGGATTGCATTGAATCTATAGATTGCTTTGGGTAGAATAGCCATTTTGACAATATTGATTCTTCCAATCCATGAACACGGTATGTTTCTCCATCTGTTTGTGTCCCTTTGATTTCTTTCATCAGTGTTTTATAGTTTTCTATGTATAGGTCTTTTGTTTCTTTAGGTAGATATACTCCTAAGTATCTTATTCTTTTTGTTGCAATGGTGAATGGTATTGTTTCCTTAATTTCTCTTTCTGTTTTTTCATTGTTAGTATATAGGAATGCAAGGGATTTCTGTGTGTTAATTTTATATCCTGCAACTTTACTATATTCATTGATTAGCTCTAGTAATTTTCTGGAAGAGTCTTTAGGGTTTTCTATGTAGAGGATCATGTCATCTGCAAACAGCGAGACTTTCACTTCTTCTTTTCCTATCTGGATTCCTTTTACTTCTTTTTCTGCTCTGATTGCAGTGGCCAAAACTTCCAACACTATGTTGAATAGTAATGGTGAGAGTGGGCACCCTTGTCTTGTTCCTGATTTCAGGGGAAATGCTTTCAATTTTTCACCATTGAGGGTGATGCTTGCTGTGGGTGTGTCATATATAGCTTTTATTATGTTGAGGGATGTTCCTTCTATTCCTGCTTTTTGGAGAGTTTTAATCATATATGAGTGTTGAATTTTGTCAAAGGCTTTCTCTGCATCTATTGAGAGAATCATATGGTTTTTATCTTTCAATTTGTTAATGTGGTGTATTACATTGATTGACTTGTGGATATTAAAGAATCCTTGCATTCCTGGGATAAAGCCCACTTGGTCATGGTGTATGATTTTTTTAATATGTTGTTGGATTCTGTTTGCTAGAATTTTGTTAAGGATTTTTGCATCTATGTTCATCAGTGATATTGGCCTGTAGTTTTCTTTTTTTGTGGCATCTTTGTCTGGTTTTGGAATTAGGGTGATGGTGGCCTCATAGAAGGAGTTTGAAAGTTTACCTTCCTCTGCAATTTTCTGGAAGAGTTTGAGTAAGATAGGTGTTAGCTCTTCTCTAAATTTTTGGTAGAATTCAGCTGTGAAGCCATCTGGTCCTGGGCTTTTGTTTGCTGGAAGATTTTTGATTACAGTTTCAATTTCCTTGCTTGTGATGGGTCTGTTAAGATCTTCTATTTCTTCCTGGTTCAGTTTTGGAAGGTTATACTTTTCTAAGAATTTGTCCATTTCATCCAAGTTGTTCATTTTATTGGCATAGAGCTGCTGGTAGTAGTCTCTTATGATCCTTTGTATTTCAGTGTTGTCTGTTGTGATCTCTCCATTTTCATTTCTAATTTTGTTAATTTGGTTCTTCTCTCTTTGTTTCTTAATGAGTCTTGCTAATGGTTTGTCAATTTTGTTTATTTTTTTTCAAAAAACCAGCTTTTAGCTTTGTTGATTTTTGCTATGGTCTCTTTAGTTTCTTTTGCATTTATTTCTGCCCTGATTTTTAAGATTTCTTTCCTTCTGCTAACCCTGGAGTTCTTCATTTCTTCCTCCTCTAATTGCTTTAGGTGTAGAGTTAGGTTATTTATTTGGGTTTTTTCTTGTTTCTTGATGTAAGCCTGTAATGCTATGAACCTTCCCCTTAGCACTGCTTTTACAGTGTCCCATAGGTTTTGGGTCGTTGTGTTTTCATTTTCATTCATTTCTATACATATTTTGATTTCTTTTTTGATTTCTTCTATGATTTGTTGGTTATTCAGAAGCGTGTTATTTAGCCTCCATATGTTTGAAGTTTTAACAATTTTTTTTTTCCCTGTAATTGAGATCTAATCTTACTGCACTGTGGTCAGAAAAGATGACTGGAATGATTTCAATGTTTTTGAATTTTCCAAGACCAGATTTATGGCCCAGGATGTGATCTATTCTGGAGAAGGTTCCGTGTGCACTTGAGAAAAAGGTGAAGTTGATTGTTTTGGGGTGAAATGTCCTATAGATATCAATTAGGTCTAGCTGGTCCATTGTGTCCTTTAAGGTTTGTGTTTCCTTGTTCATTTTCTGTTTAGTTGATCTAGCCATAGTTGTGAGTGGGGTATTAAAGTCTCCCACTATTATTGTGTTACTATTAATTTCCTCTTTCATACTCGTTAGTGTTTGCCGTACATATTGCGGTGCTCCTATGTTGGGTGCATATATATTTATAATTGTTAAATCTCCTTCTTGGATTGATCCTTTGATCATTATGTAGTGTCCTTCTTTGTCTCTTTTCACATCCTTTATTTGAAAGTCTATTTTATCTGATATGAGTATTGTGACTCCTGCTTTCTTTTGGTCTCCGTTTGCGTGAAATACTTTTTTGCAGCCCTTCACTTTTAGTCTGTATGTGTCTCTTGTTTTGAGGTGGGTCTCTTGTAGACAGCATATATAGGGGTCTTGTTTTTGTATCCATTCAGCCAATCTTTGTCTTTTGGTTAGGGCATTCAACCCATTTACATTTAAGGTAATTATTGATAGGTGTGGTCCCGTTGCCATTTACTTTGCTGTTTTGGGTTCACGTTTATACACCCTTTCTGCATTTCCTGTCTAGAGAAGATCCTTTAGCATTTGTTGAAGAGCTGGTTTGGTGCTGCTGAATTCTCTCAGCTTTTGCTTGTCTGTAAAGCTTTTTAATTCTCCTTCATATCTGAATGAGATCTGTGCTGGATAAAGTAATCTAGGTTGTAGGTTATTCTCTTTCATTACTTTCAGTACGTCCTGCCATTCCCTTCTGGCCTGGAGGGTTTCTATTGATAGATCAGCTGTTATCCTTATGGGAATCCCTTTGTGTGTGATTTGTTGTTTCTCCCTTGCTGCTTTTAATATATGTTCTTTGTGTTTGATCTTTGTTAATTTGATTAATATGTGTCTTGGGGTGTTTCGCCTTGGGTTTATCCTGTTTGGGACTCTCTGGGCTTCTTGGACTTGGGTGGCTATTTCCTTCCCCATTTTAGAGAAGTTTTCAGCTATTATCTCCTTGAGTATTTTCTCATGGCCTCTCTTTTTGTCTTCTTTGTCTGCGACTCCTGTGATTCGAATGTTGGGGTGTTTCACATTGTCCCAGAGGTCCCTGAGGTTGTCCTCATTTCTTTTGATCCTTTCTTCTTTTTTCTTCTCTGCTTCATTTATTTCCACCATTTTATCTTCTACCTCACTTTTCCTATCTTCTGCCTCCGTTATTTTACTCTTGGTTCCCTCCAAAGTGTTTTTGATCTCATTCATTGCATTATTCATTTTTAATTGACTCTTTTTTATTTCTTCTAGGTCTTTATTAAACATTTCTTGCATCTTTTCAATCGTTGTCTCCAGGCTATTTATCTGTAACTCCATTTTGTTTTCAAGATTTTGGATCATTTTTATTATCATTATTCTAAATTCTTTTTCAGGTAGATTCCCTATCTCCTCCTCTTTTGTTTGACTTGGTGGGCATTTTTCATGTTCCTTTACCTGTTGGGTATTTCTTTGCCTTTTCATCTTGTTTAAATTGCTGTGTCTGGAGTGGGCTTTCTGTATTCTGGAGGTCTGTGGTTCCTTTTTATTGTGGAGGATTTACCCAGTGGGTGGGGTTAGACGATTGGCTTGTCAAGGTTTCCTGGTTAGGGAAGCTTGCATCAGTGTTCTGGTGCGTGGAACTTGATTTCTTCTCTTTGGAGAGCAATGGAGTGCCCAGTAATGAGTTTTGAGATGGGTCTATGTGTTAGGTGTGACCTTGGGCTGCCTGTATGTTGGCGTTCAGGGCTATGTTCCTGCGTTGTTGGAGAATTTGCATGGTATGTCTTGGTCTAAAACTTATTGGCTCTTGGGTGGTAGTTGGTTTCAGTGTAGGTATGGAGGCTTTTGGACCATCACTTGTTACTTAAAGATCCATGTAGTCAGGAGTTTTCTGGTGTTCTCAGGTTTTGGGCTTAAGTCTCCTGCCTCTGGATTTCAATTTTATTCTTCCTGTAGTCTCAGGACTTCTCCAACTATACAGCACTGATAATAAAACTTCTAGGTTAATGGCGAAAAGATTCTCCCCCGTTTGGGACACCCAGAGAGGTTCACAGAGTTACATGAAGAAGAGGAAAGGGAGGAAGGAGATAGAGATGAGCAGGAGGAGAAAAAGGGGGACTCAAGAGGAGAGAGACAGATCTACGCAGCTGTCTGTTCCCAGAGTGTTCTCCGTAGCCTAGACACCTACAAAGATTCACAGAATTGGATTGGGAAGAGAAGGGGAAAGGAGGAAATAGAGGTGTTCTGAGGTAGAAAACAGAGAGTCAAGATTGGGAGAGAATAATCAGCACACTCCTGAATAAAAATGGGAACTGAATTTCAGTTTAAAAATAGGGCTTCTCTTCTTTTTTTTTTTTTGTAATGTTATAGTGTATTGAAAATGAAAATTAAGGAGTAGCAGAGGGGTACTAGAGGACATTAAAAGAAATAAGAGAAAAAGAAAAATAGAAAATAGAAGAGAAAAAAGAAAGAAAAAAAAAGAAGAAAAAAAAGAAAAAAAAATTTTTCCCTAATTAAAAAAATCATAAAAATCTATGAAAATGAAAGTTAAGGAGTAATGGGGGAGTAATAGGGAATTTTAAAGGAAAATAAAAGAGAAATAATAAAAAAGAAAAAAATAAAAAAAATTTTTTTTTCTTACTTAAAAAAAAAAATAAGTAAAAATATATCTAGGAATTTCTCTGGAGCTGTTGCGGTCAGTGTGGGTTCTGCTCAGTTTCAGATAGCTCCTCGTTCCCGCTTACACTTCTCGATATCTACAGGCCCCTTCTGGTGTAGTTGGTGTTTTCTACAGGGATTTTAATCTGTTGCACCGGTCCCTTCTGAAGCAGTTCCCTTTGTTTATTTGGCTTCTGTTTGCCGGTCTCTTCAGAGCCTCATTTCCGCCCTTACGCAGGCGGGCGGGTGGTGGACTCTTATTCAGGTAGGTATTTCCGAAGCTCTGCGGGGAGGGGCTGGCGCTGCGGGGAGGGGCTGGCGCTGCTTTCTCCGTCTGCGCTGCTCAGGCTCCTGGCAGCTCCATATGGAGCGCGCCCCACGCTGCGCGCGGTTCCAGCCCTCGGCTGTTCCACAAAAGCGCGGAACAAAAAGCTGCACCTGCTCTCTGTGCCTTCCCCGTCAGAGCGGTCCAGGCAGCCAGGGGCTTGATGGGCGCACTCTCCCCGGGTGTGGTGCGCCCACTCCCTTCCGCGGTCCCAGCCCCTGTCCCTGCCCGCGCCGGTCGGGTGCCTGCGCCCTGTGTCTCGCCGTGACCTTCCCCTCCCCGCTGCCTCCGGCGGGGCTGAGCCGGTCTGCAGCCTGCGAGCTCTTCTCTGGACTTTCTCGGTCCCTTTGTTCTGCGAATGGCCGGCAGTGTGTTGGGCCGGTTAATTTTCTCTCTGTCTTTTGCTCTCCCACAGTTCAAGTTGGCAACTCACAGAAGCTCCCTCCGATTGTCCTCAGGGCACTCAGGCCCGGGCCCTACCCCAAGCAATGCCACCTAAGACTCCCTTCCCCTGACGGATGTCCATCTTTAGCTCTTTTGTCTCACTTTTTATCTTTTATATTTTGTCCTACCTCCTTTCGAAGACAATGGGCTGCTTTTCTGGGCACCTGATGACCTCAGCTAGCGATCAGAAGTTGTTTTGTGAAGTTTGCTCTGCGTTCAGTTATTCTTTTGATGAATTTGTAGGAGAGAAAGTGGTCTCCGCGTCCTACTCCTCCGCCATCTTGGCTCCTCATGATGGGACGTATTACATGCTGGCGTCTCCCGCTCTTCTGGTCTCTCCTGAATTCTTTTGGTTAGTTTTTGCCACAGCAGCATGCTCCTTATCAGGAAAGCCTGCCGTAAGACAGCTCATGCAGGTGGTTATCACCAAGCCTGGCCAGCATGGGTGGTTTTGGTCAATGGTTCCCTAATAACTAGATACTTTATTCTCTGATCCTTTATGGAATAAAAATCCAATAGAACTCAACATTCTCTTCTTTTTTTCTTCCCATTTTATTGATATATAATTGACATACAGCACTGTATAGGTTCAGGGTGTACAGCATAATAACTTGATTTACATACATCACAAAGTGATTATCACAGTGAGTTTAATGAACACCCATCATCTTATACAGATACAAAATTAAACTGGAAGTTTGTACCTTTTAACTGTCTTCAACCAATTCCCCTTTCCTCCACCTCCTACTTCTGGTAATCTCAAATCCAAAAAGATTTCTTTTTATATGAGTTTGTTTGTTTTTGAAGTATAATTGAACTACAACACTTTGTTAGTTCCTGGTGTACAGCGTTGTTTTTGTTCAGTCACTAAGTCTTGTCTGACTCTTTGTGATCCATGAGCTGTAGCACACCAGAGACATTACTCTGCCGACAAAGCTCCATATAGTCAAGGCTGTGGTCTTCTCAGGGGTCATGTATGGTTGTGAGAACTGGACTATAAAGAAGGCAGAATGCCAAGGAATTGATGCTTTCGAACAGTGGTTCTATAGATGACTCCTGAGAGTCCCTTGGACAGCAGTGAGATCAAACCAGTCAATCTTAAGGGAGATCAACGCTGAATATTCACTGGGAGGACTGAAGCTGAAGCTGAAACTCAAGCAGTTTGGTCATCTGATGTGAACAGATGACTCATCGGAAAAGTCTCTGATGCTGACAAAGACTGAGGGCAGAAGAAGAGGGCATCAGAGGATGAGAATGGCATCACTGATGCAATGGACATGAACCTGGGCAAACTCCAGGAGATGGTGAGGGAGGGGGAAGCCTGGCATGCTGCAGTCCATGGGGTTGCAAAGAGCTGGACACGACTGGGTGACTGAACAACAATGACAGCATTCCACTGGCTTCCCAGGTGGCTCAGTGGTGAGGAATGCCCCCGCCAATGAGGAGGTTTGGGTTTGAGCCCTGGGTTGAGAATATTCCCTGGAGAAGGAAATGACAACCCACTTCAGAATTCTCACCTGGGAAATTCCACGGACAGAGGAGCCTCGAGGGCTACAATCCATGGGAACACAAAAGAGTCAAACATGACTTAGCAACTAAATGACAAGTTTTCCATTTTATATACGCTGCTGCTGCTAAATCTCTTCAGTCGTGTCCGACTCTGTGCGACCCTAAGGACAGCAGCCCACCAGGCTCCTCTGTCCACAGGATTCTCCAGGCAAGAATACTGGAGTGGGTTGCCATTTCCTTCTCGCATTACACACACACACACACACACACACACACACACACACACAGACACACAGACACACAGACACACACACACACGTATATAAATATATACAAACATATACATGTTTGTATACACACACACACCCCCCACATCTTTATCCATTTATTTACTGATAGGTACTAGGGTTTATTTCATATAGCTGCAATGAACACAAAGGTATAAACAGCTATATTTTCTAATTAGTGTTTTTATTTCATTTAGATAAATGCCAAGCAGTGAAGTGGCTGGCTGGTTCATATAATAGTTCAATTTTTTTAGCTTTTATTTTTTGAGGAATCTTTATCTTGGTTACCATAGCGGCTGCACCAATTTATATTCCCAACAAAATAGCCTGAGATTTCCCTTTGTTCCACCTAGCAATTCTCTTTTTTAATTCAACTCTTCCCCTTCCCCATATAGTATTGTGACTTTGTAGCCATATTTTGCTAAATTATTGCTTCAAAATATATAAAATATTGCCAATTAAACATAAGATAAACATTCTAAGATTTTATTTAATTCATTAATTAATGAGCAGACCTTTAAGATGCTGTAATATTTAAAGCAGAATCTGAAGAACAGACTTCTATATGCAATCAGGAATGATGAAATAAATTTGACACGTTTTTGAGCTAGAAGCCCATGTGGTGGTAAAGACAAACAGCTTATAGGGGATATCGTCTCTGAGCTAAACCATAGTTTCTGTAACTTGAAAACTCCAAAGAAGACATATGACATTTGGAAGGGTGAGCATTTGCCACAGAGGCTTGAAATATACAGCTTGGAGCCTACTGTGACGTTCTGTCCTCAGATACAGAACTTATGATTTCAGGTGATTAGTGAACCCACTGCCAAATATCTGTGCCTACTGAGAAGTTCTTGTGACAGCATAAGTCAGAGAAAACATTTTATCTTAAACTTTATTACCCTCTTTGGGCAATAAAATCGATATAAGTCAAGTTCATTTGCCTTTAAATAATTAAAATCTTGATTTTTTAATAGCAATTATATGTCCAGATAGTTGAATGAATCCATTAAAAACATTATTTTTAATTGGAGGATAATTGCTTTACAATATTGTGTTGGCTTCTGCCATAAAACAACATGAATCAGCCATAAGTATACATATGTCCCCTTCCTCTTGGACTTTCCCCTCACCCCCCTAGGTTATCACAGAATACCACATTTAGCTGTGTGTTACACAACTTCCCCTTACCTATCTAATTTACATATGGTAATGTATATGTTTCAATGCTACTCTCTCAATTTGTTCCACCCTCTCCCCACCCACTGTGTCCAAAGTCAGTTCTCTATGTCTGCATCTCTATCCCTGTCTTACCTACAGCTTCACTGGTACCATATTTCTAGATTCCATATATATGTACTAATGTATATTTGCTTTTCCTCTTTCTGACTTACTTCACTGTACATTAAAACCTCTATTTTAAGACCCAGACATAGAGAACAAACATATGGATGCTAAGTGGTGAAGGGGGGGTGGGATAGATTTAGAGACTGGGATTGGCTTATGTGCTCCACTATGTATAAAATAGATAATGAGAACGGACTGTGTAGCACAGGAAACTAGTTGGTGCTATCTGGTGACCTAAATGGGAAGGAAATCTGAAGAAGAGAGGATACGTGTATGCAGGTAGCTGATTCACTTTGCTGCTGTAGAGCAGAAACTAACACAATTTGTAAAGCAACTATTTAAAGCAACTATTTCTTAAGTCGCTAAGTCATGTCTGGACTCTTTGTGACCCCAAGGACTGCAGCACGCCAGCTTCCCTGTCATTCACGATTTCCTGGAGTTTGCTCAAATTCATGTCCACTGATGCCATCCAACCATCTCATCCTCTGTCACCCTCTTCTCCTCCTGCCCTGGATATTTCCCAGCATAAGCGTCTTTCCCAATGAGTCGGTTCTTTGCATCAGGTGGCCAAAGTATTGGAGCTTCAGCTTCAGCATCAGTTCTTCCAATTAATGTTCAGGAGGGGCTTCCCAGGTGACTCAGATGGTAAAGAATCTGCCTGCAATGCAGAAGACTCCAGGGGTCAGGAAGATCCCCTGGAGAAGGTAGTAGCTACCTACTCCAGTATTTTTGCCTGGACAATTCCATGCCAGAAGAGCCTGGTGGGCTACACTCCATGGGGTTGCAGAGTCAGACACGACTGAGTGACTAACACTTCAGCTTTCTTTTGGTCCAACTCTCACCTGAACAGGACTACTGGAAAAACCATATCTTTGACTATATAGAACTTTGTTGGCAAAATGATGTCTCTTATTAATACACTGTCTAGGTTTGTCATAGCTTTCCTTCCAAGGAGCAAGTGTCTTTTAACTTCATGACTGCAGTCACCATCTGCAATGATTTTTGAGCCCAAGAAAAAATAAATCTTTCACTGTTTCTGCTTTCCCCCATATGTTAGTCATGAAGTGATGGGACCAGATGCCATGATCTTAGTTTTTTGAATGTTGAGTTTTAAGCTAGGTTTTACACTCTCCTCTTTCACCCTCTTCAAGAAGCTCTTTAGTGCCTCTTTGCTCTCTGCCATTAGAGTGAAATAATCTCCATATATGAGGTTGTTGATATTTGTCCCACCAATCTTGATTCCAGCTTTTAATTCCTTTGGCCTGGCATTTCACAAGATGTACTCTGCATATAAGTTAAATAAGCAGGGTGACAATATACAGCCTGCATATACTCCTTTCCCAATTTTGAACCAGTCCATTGTTCCATGTCTGGTTCTAAATGTTTCTTCTTGATCTGCACACAGTTTCTCAGGAGGCAAGTAAGAGACTCTAGTATTATCTCTTCAAGAATTTTCCACAATTTGTTGTGATCCACACAGTCAAGGACTTTAGTGTGGTCAATGAAGCAAAAGTAGATTTTTTTTTTTGGAATTCCTTTGCTTTCTCCATGATCAAACAAATGCTGGCTATTTGATCTCTGGTTCTTTTGCCTTTTCTAAATCCAGCTTGTTCATTTTGATTTTCTTAGTTCATGTACTGCTGAAGCGTAGCTTGAAGAATTTTGTGCATTAACTTGCTGGTATATGAAATGAGTGCAATTTTACAGTAGTTTGAATATTCTTTGGCATTGCCCTTTGGGACTGGAATGAAAACTGACCTTTTCCAGTCCTGTGGCCACTGCTAACTTTTCCAAATTTGCTGATATATTGGGTGTAGCACTTTAACAGCATCATCTTTTAGGATTTTAAATAACTCCATTGGAATTTCATCACCTCCCCTAGCTTTGTTCATGGTAGTGATTCCTAAGGCTCACTTAATGTTGCAAACACTGACATCAAAGAAGCTGAAGTTGACTGGTTCTATGAAAACTTACAAGACCTTCTAAAACTAACACCAAAAAGAGATGTCCTTTTAATCAAAGGGATTGGAATTCAAAAGTAGGAAGTCAAAAGATACCTGAAGTAATAGGTAGGTTTGGCCTTGGAGTACAAAATGAAGCAGTGAAAAGGCCAACAAAGTTTTGTCAAGAGAACATACTGGTCATAGAAAATACCCTCTTCCAACAACGAAAGGGAGGATCTACACATAGACCTACATAGATAGACTACATTGAAATCAGGCTGATTATAGTCTTAGCAGCCAAAGATGGAGAAGCTTTATACAGCCAGCAAAAAAAAAAAAAAAAAAAAGACTAGGAGTTGACTGTGGCTCAGATCATGAGCTCCTTATTGCGAAATTCAGGCTTAAATTGAAGAAAGTAGGGAAAACCACTAGGCCATTCAGGTATGACCTAAATCTTATCCCTTATGATTATACAGTGGAAGTGATGAATAGATTCAAGGGATTAGATCTGGTAGACAGAGTGTCTGAAGAGCTATGGACAGAGGTCGGTAACACTGTATAGGAGGTGGGGACCAAAACCATCCCCAAGAAAAAGAAAGGCAATGAGGCAAATGAGTTGTCCAAGGAGGTCTTCCAAATAGCTGAGAAAAGAAGACATACAGAAGGCAAAGGGAAAGATGCATCCAACTGAATGTAGAGTTCCAAAGAAGAGCAAGAAGAGATAAAAAAGACTTCTTAAATGAAATGCAAAGAAGTAGAGGAAAACAATGGGGTGGGAAAGACTAGAGATCTCTCAAGAAAACGAGATACCAAGGGAATATTTCATTCAAGGATGGATACAAAAAGACAGAAACAGCAAGGACCCAGTAGAAGGAGGGATGATTAAGAAGAGGTGACAAGAATACACCAAGGAACTGAGCACAAAAAGTCTTAATGACCCAGATAATCATGATGGTGTGGTCACTCACTTAGAGCCAGACACCCTGGAGTGTGAAGTCGAGTGGGCCTTAGGAAGCATCACTATGAACAAAGCTAGTGGATGTGATGGAACTTTAGCTGAGCTTTTTAAAACAACTATACTCCAGTAAAAGTTAAAATTAAATTAAAAACTCTCTACTTTCTTGAAATTAAAGAGTGTTTTAGCCACTTGAAGGCAAATTTTCTATACTTTATGACCATTTGATGCTTAAATTAGCATTGCAACATATTTCTATACACTTTAAGTGGATATATACAGCAAATTTATCTAACCTATTGTAAATTTTGGGCTTCTTGGGTAGCTTAGCTGGTAAAGATCCCCTGGAGAAGGGATAGGCTACTCACTCCAGTATTCTTGGGTGTTCCTGGTGGCTCAGATGGTAAAGAATCTGCCTGCAATGTGGGAGACCTGGGTTGGATCCCTGGGTTGGGAAGATCCCAACCCACTCCAGTATTCTTGCCTGGAGATTTCCATGGACAGAGGAGCCTGGAGGGTTACGGTCCATGGGATTGCAAAGAGTCAGACACAACTGAATGACTAAGCACAGCACAGCATTATAAAGTTCTAGAACCAAAGACATACTGTGTACACCTTAATTTAAGTTCCATTGTTCAGTGTATGTGTGCTTTCTCTATCGTTGGGTTTTGTAGAGAAAGAATTGCAAAGTGAAAAGTGGGAAGAGGAGGGTTTGCATTTGAGGAACGTCTATTAGAATCAGCATTGTAATCTTACAAAATAGCTAGTACCACCACAGTGGCTTTAAGAGCACACTGGCCTATTTGGAGCTGAAATACTTCAAAGGTTGCATTGCCTTGCTTTGCCTTCTAAATTTAAATATAGATTTAAAAGGCTTAATGTTTATCAAAATCCTTCTTAGTCCACTAAGCAAAATAAGACAACTTTGCAATGAGTCATCTGCATTAATGGAGTGATCTAGGTTTTTGTGCAATACTATTATAAACAGTTTATAACTGGGAAGTCTGTTACTTATTCAATATTGAGATTTTAAAAGGATCACAATGTTTAAATAGATTCGTATAATGTATCAAGGGCATAATTTTTGGTTAAAATGGATTATTTTGAAGTGTGCCTCCTAAAATTGTCATTGAAGGACATTAATTTACAGCATGCTCACATAAGGGCTTTCTCAGTGGCTCAGTGGGTAAAGAATTCACCTGCAATGCAGGAGACACGGGAGATATGGCTTCAGTCTCTGGGTTGAGAAGGTCCCCTGGAGAAGGAAATGACAACCCACTCCAGTGTTCTTGCCTGGAGAATCCCAGGGACGGGGGAGCCTGGTAGGCTGCCATCTATGGAGTCGCACAAAGTCGGACATGACTGACGCGACTTAGCAGCAACACACTAAATACTAATTGTGTGTGTGTGTGTGTGTGTGTGTGTGTGTGTGTGTGTGTGAGTTAGTCACACAGTTGAGTCTGACTCTTTGTGACCCCATGGACTGGGGCCCACCAGGCTCCTCTGTCCCTGAAATTCTCCAGGCAAGAATACTGAAGTGGGTAGCGATTTCTTTCTCCAGGGGATCTTCCTAGGTGGCAGATTCTGGAGTATAAAGACTCCATAAATAATGTTTATTATCATTATTTTATTACTGGCTGATCCTTTCAAGCTCACCAGTGTAGTGGTGTGCTGATGCCTGCAAATCTTCCCTCTTCCTTTCTTGTCTTTGGAACAGCATCTTCCTTTCAAGGTTCTTTGCTGAATCCTGAAACCTTCTCTGAGCCAAAGCTCCCCTTTTATGGTTCTGAAGATTGCACTTTCCATAATTCTAGGGGCTTCCTTCACATCCTGATCATCATATTTAAAGAACTGTTATGACAATATTCTAGCATGTATCACAAAGTATCTTGAGGAAGGATGTTTATGCCAATTTGTACAAAGTCAACATTTGGCCTAGTGGAGGTATTCACCATTGAGCATTTATTACTTTTCAAGTATGGTGCAGTAGCTGGAAAGTTAGACTTTACATGTATGCTGCTTGAGAACAGGGAGTGTAGGTGACTAAGAAATATTTGTTAAGTGATTAACTAACCGTTAATGTAAGAACCAAGATGCATCAATTTTAGTATGAATTTTAGAATAGAAGACCCTAAATCTTGTTAGTTGTCTTGCTCAACGTTATGCCTGAGTATTTGATCTGCAGCCACAGGCACTAAATGACTGCCACAAAACACTGAATCCTCTGTCACCTCTGAGTGTTAGCTTTCTCATTTTAGAACTGAGATAAAAGTATTTGTCCTGCATAATTGTGAAAATCAAAAAAGATTTTTTGGAAAAGTGACTCATAAATGAAAGAATACTATATTTTGTTCCACATGTCTTGGTAGAAATCTTTCCAATTTCTTTTTCTTAGCATGATGTGTTTGCCTCTTTCCTCTTTCTACTTCTTTCTTGAAGGCCTACATGGGCTACTAGCTGGGCAGGTAAGAGATCTTGCTTGCTGTTCATGGTGTCAAAGTTGCTGTTAATAAAAAGATACATCTTGGGGTAGATATTCAGTCTATTAAACCTTGACTGAGAGGGCCTTTGGGGTAATGAGACCTCCAAACATGTAGAACAGAGTAACTCAATGAGAAAGCAGGTTTTATCCATGAAATAGAGACACACACATGTAGAGAACAGACTTGTGGTTGCCAGGAGCGAGAGGGTTTAGGGGAGGGGTGGATTAGCAGATGCCAACTATTATAAACAACAAGGTCCTATGTACAGCACAGGGAACTATATTCAATATCCTGTGATAAACCATAGTGGAAAATAATATAAAAAAGGGTCTCTCTCTCTCTCTCTATACACACACACACACACACACACACACACACACACACACATGCAGTTGAAACACTCTGCTATACAGCAGAAATTAACAGAACCTTGTAAATCAATTATACTTCAATTAAAAAAAAAAAAGAAAGCAGATTTGAGGAGGTCAGTGGGAAATGGGTCCTGGAGTGATCAGAGGAAGCCACCTTATTGGGGCCATTTTTCTGGCTATCTGGATTTTCTCATGACCATAGAGTCGAGTGTGCTGGGAACTCTTGGAGGCGCAGCCCTGAGCACACACAATCCATGCAATTTGAGATCATGAACACTACAATTCAGACTGACACTTGAGGAATCTTAACATTTGGCTCTCGGATTAAAAGAGACAGCTTGTTCCTTTTCACAAACACATGGTTTCCTAAACTGAAGACTGAGCAACTCTGAATTTAGTAAGCAAGGCTTAAGTGGAACATAAGCTGATGCTTTAATAGAATGAGAATGAATGCTCCCAGTTTCCGTAAGCATTCATTTTTTCCAGCTCATGTGCACCTTTTCTTGGGGATGAAATCAATCTTTTTGAAATGAGGAAATGAACTGTGTCACCAGCCCTCAGAGTTACGAGTGAAAAATATGGTAGATGTTCAGCCTCTCACAGGTGCAGCAAATAATTCAGCAAATAATTCAGTTGAAGATATCATGTCAACCCCTCAGATAATTTTAGCCAAGATTTACCAAAAAATTTACTAAATTTGAATTTTTTAAAAAATTTTACCTTATCCTATCTGTTATTTTAACAGAACCTTGTAAATCAATTATACTTCAATTAAAAAAAAAAAGAAAGCAGATTTCAGGAGGTCAGTGGGAAATGGGTCCTGGAGTGATCAGAGGAAGCCACCTTATTGGTAGATAGTTAGTGATTACTCTGTTTAAAAAAATAGACCTTGATACCCAGAAGGGTCCTTAAACACCTTGTAGTCAATGCTTTTAAATTAAAGATGAGATAGTGAAGTTCAGAGAGGTAAAATGATTGTCCAAAGTCACACAGCAGAAACTTGTAGAGCTGGGACTCAACTCAAGCTTTCCTCTTTTTCATTCCTCTACATTATTAAGAGAAAAAGAATAAATATGGCAGTTTCCTCTCATCAATGACAACTAAAAGTTGGGTTAAAATTTTTTTTGGTTGGAACTCAGGTACATATGACAGAAGTTTTGAGCGTGGGTTGATATCTGACTTGCCTCCATTTCAGCTCTTTCATCTCTGGGACTTCGGGGAAATTAATTAATCTTCCTAAGTTTCAGTTTCCTCCTTCATAAAAGGTGGAAAATGACAAAATATATCTCGCTTAATCCACACAATTATATGATAAAATAATTCATGTAATGTGTACAGCATCAAGCCAGACACAGAGTGAATGCTTAATAAATATTAGCTATCACTTCGTGCTTACATCTAATACATTTTTTTGAGGATACTTTTTGTGGTTAGATCCTTCTGCAGGGGAAAAAAGTGTTACAATCAAGGTTCCCTGGATTCTAAGTAATACTGTATTAGAATCCTCAGGAGCAAATTGAGGTGTTTAAAAGTCAAACACTCCATTTGCATATTCAACATCCTTTAGAAAGATATGCCCTCCCACGATTTTTGACACCAGATAATCAATTTCAATTGTTTTGCAACTGAATAGCAAGTGTAAGAGATTTACCAAAGAGGAGAAAATAGCTAAGCCAGCATCCCTGCCTTTGTCTGTGATGCTCCCTTAGCGTGGAATTCTGTTCTCTTTTCTGCCTGTCCAAATTCGACTCATCCTTCATTGTCTCACCTCAAATGCAACAGGAACCATGCACAAGCTTCTTGTGCTTGCCTCTCAAAAAGCATTTATCACTGTTATTTACAAGTTTCGACACAGATGTTGCTTTTTCCCGGTAGTCTTTGGCGCTACTCCACCCCTAGATTAGACCTCACCTGTGCACCAAGCACCCTGAACTATCCTCCAGAACTTGGAGAGGGGAGGTGACACCTTTGCAGCACTGGTTCTCCTGCCAGATGTCCTGGGTTCAAATTTTGGCTCTGCAATTTCCTCATATTTGATTTTGAATAAGCTACACACTCTTTGTACCTGTTCTTCCCTTTCTAAAATGAGGCTTGTGTGCATGCATGCTAAATTGCTTCAGCTGTACTTGACTCTTTGCAACCCTGTGGACTATAGCCCACCAGGCTCCTCTGTCCATGGGATTCTCCAGGCAAGAATACTGAAGTGGGTTGCCATGCCCTCCTCCAGGGGATCTTTCCAACCCAAGGACTGAACCCTTATTTCTTATGTCTCTTGCATTGGCAGGTAAGTTCTTTACTGCTAGTACCACCTGGGAAGCCAAGTTGAGTGGTTTAATCACTCAGTTGTGTCCGACTCTTGCAACCCCATGGTCTGTAGCCTGCCAGGCTCCTCTGTCCATGGAGTTCTCCAGGCAAGAATAATGGGGTGGGTTGCCATTTCCTTCTCCAGGGGATCTTTCCGACCCAGGAATGGAACCCGGATCTCCTGCATTGAAGGCAGATTCTTTACCAACTGAGCTATGAAGGAAACCCAAATGAAGCTTAAATAGGGTCAGAATGAGGATCAAATGGACTAATTTAAGCACATTTAAGCACATAATAAGCCATTATTATTATTATCTCATAGTACAATGATCATCTGCCTAGGAATCAATATAGACTTCCAGATGATATGCTTCATTAAATCTGTATTCCTGTTAGTCCCATCAATATATTCTGAAACCCAAGCAAAAATATTCATTGACAATGGAAGTGAAGTTGTGTGATCTTGAAGGGCAGGGATTATATTTATTGACTGTATACAGTCAGTGCCTAATATGGGCTTAATATATTGACAGTCAATAATTGTTTGATGAACAAATGACTGAATGAATGAATGCAGATTAGCCTCTCCAACATCTTCTCTCTGCCCAGCTTGGAATTAATTGCTAATTCCTTTGTGCCACCAGATTCTCACAGCCCTTAACTGGTTCATTCCTTACACCAGTTGTGCATGACAGCCTTGCATTATACTGTTTGTATTTCCATTTCCCTGGCCAAGTTTTGAACTCCTTCAAGATAAAGCCCTGTGTTCATAGTTATCACAGTGTAAGTGCCCAATGCATGTTTGTTGCAAAATGAAACTAAAAAACAATGACTCTGGTCAAATGTGATTTTGAACATGCTGAGAATCTTGATTTCTCTATCCCTGGTTCCGTCATGATTTCCCTTCAAAAAGTTTTTCAAGAACAGTTTCCTAAAAAAAAAAAAAAGGGGGGGGGGGGTGGGAATAGGAACTTATTTGTAAAAAGTGCCAAGTAGTCATTCTCAGAAAAAAATATTCCAGGAGAAGTTGTTTTCTATTTACTCCTAGTGCCATATTCTATTATTCAGAACTACATATTGTAGTTTTTAAAAAATAGTCTTCTTCACACCGTGTTAAGCTTTGAGCCTTATTTAAAAGAGAACATGTACTTCATCTTAATTTAAGCTACTGGAATTTCTTCAAAGTATTTTCTGGAGGCACGAGGCCAGCTTGTTATAATATAGACATCAAGATCAAGTTGAATCAGCAACATCTCAGACATGCATGTTGTAGCTGAGCACAGCGTCCAGTGTTGTGTGTGTTTTTATTTCAATAGCACTCATGTCAGGGCTAGGGCAGACATTCTTTCCCTGGTTTGTTAATTCTGCCAAAATGTCACTTGTCAAAGTGCCTACAGAGGCCTACAATAGATGTTAAAAATGTAGCCTCATGGGAAATTGCTGTTAATATGATTTGGCTTTTGAAATCAAGATGCTTTTCTTTATAAGCATTGTGGTTTTTGTCATACCTCAGCATGAATGTTTGCTTGACTTTCATAAAAGAACCTATTTGTTGAAATATCATCATGCAACTGATAATCAGACATTAAGATTATCCCCAAATTCTGCCAGGGCACTGAGGGTCATGTAGGTTTGTAGATGTTTAGCTAATGAGTTGGACTCATTTTAAAAAATCATTTTTCACGCTTATTAGAGTGAACCTATATCCTTTTATTACCCAGTACAAATTCTTTCCATATCAAGCCCAGAGCATCAAATTAAAATTGCATGAAACTTTGATCTCCTTCTTCATTAATCATGCTAGATCATTATATACAGGTGTCAGCCTCTATCAAATGGCAGATGTTTTCTGACCCCCCAATATAATGCTGAACATTTGCTGTGTGCTTTTTAAAGGGAACTGAGGTATGTATAATATAAACCATACTCCTTTCATTACACCTTGGGTTGAGAATTTTACCTGCATTATACTTAGGGATAACTTTAATTAGGGGTATCTGACAGCTAATCTAAGGATAGTGAATTTGAGAACTTAAATGAACAAAAGAATAAAAAAGTACAAATGTAGGTCAAATTAATTTTTACAAAATTAAATATTCATTTAGATAATGTTTCAAGACCTTTATCTGAATTACTTTGTTAGCTTACTTATTATGTTACCAGAAATAAGTAAACAAATAATCACTCTATAATTCTATAATCACATGGTGTTGCCTCTAGTGAGGCTTCCCAGTTGGCCTAGTGGTAAAGAATCTGCCTGCCAATGCAGGAAACACAGGAGATGTGGGTTCAATCACTGGGTCAGGAAGATACCCTGGAGGAGGAAATGACAACCCACTCCAGTATTCCTGCCTGGAAAATTGCATGAATAGAGCCTGGTGGGCTACGTCCACGGGGTCGCAGAGTCAGACACAGCATGTACCATGCATGAATGCATTGACTCTAGTGAAACATGCAGTATGCAATGCCCTTTGAAAAGTGTTATATGGTGAGTATTAACAAAGTCTTCTGTAACTGAGGATAGCTTGATAAAATAAATCTTCAATCAACTGACTTCCTTTTGTTATAACTTTAAATGCCTATTCGCATTTAACTTCTCTTTGTTATAAGTTTGAATGTTTATTGTCAATCAGTTGCCCTCCAAAGGGTGATTCTACTAAGGCACAGTGTAACATGTAAGTTACGCCTTTATGTGTTTCATTTACTCTGTTTTGAATAGGACCATGGAAAAAAGAAAAATAGAACCTTTTAACTGATACCAGAGATAAACCAAGAACTCCAGGTATTTAGGCTAATATGAGAGCATTGTTCTTAGGGAAAACAATTGAAAGTTAAACTAGTCAATGAGTTTAGAATTGGTCAGCAAAACTTATTATTTTAATTTACTTGACACAGATATCTAGAACACTAGATATTTAACATAGAAACTAGTGCATATGCTGTCATGTTCAACTCTGCAATTCCATGGACTGTAGCCCGCCAGGCTCCTCCATCCATGGGATTCTGCAGGCAAGCATACTGAAGTAGGTTGCTATTTCCTTCTTCCTGACCCAGGTCTCCTGCATTGCAGGCAAATTCTTTACCACTGAGCCACCAGGGAAGCCCCGTGTAGAAACTAGCCTTATTTTAGATAGCATAAATTGTATGATTACACAGTAATTCAAGAATTGTTTTCTTTAAAACACTGTGCTGAGTCCTGGGGATACAGAGATGAAAGAATTCCTGATCTCGAGGAGCTCATGGACTATTGGGGAAGGGAGATCAACAAATCAACAAGTATAATAGTGTGGTTAGTTTGCATGGAGTGCTAGGTAGTGCTCAGGGAAGACGTTCCTAATCACAGACAGGGAGGTCAAGAAACTCCCTGGGGGAGTAATCCCAGAGGGCAGTCTGAAAGAAAAGTTAGTTGACATGAGAAAACTGGAGGGAATGGAGTCCAGAAAAAGAGGACAGCATGGACAATGGCAGAAAGACTTGGAATAGAACAGCATATTCTTGTCTGGTTGTGGTTGTGGGGCTCAGTATGTATTGAGCAGCAGCAAGAGATGAGGCTGAAGAAGCAAGGAGCACATCATGAAGTCTCACATGACATGCTCACGAGTTTGGGTTAATTCTCCAAAGCAATCCAAAGACTCTGAAACATTTTCATAAGGTTTAGTGATATGGTAAAATTTGATGTTTATGTTGCCAAACCCATGCTGATAACAGTGAGGAAGTTAGACCAGTGAGGCTGAGCTAGATGGTTTTCAACTGTATTTCAAATGAGAAATGATCCTGGGTCAACACAGTGACCATGGAGTGAAAAGGAATGAAGAGATATGAAACAATATGACTCAATAGAACTTGGTCATATGTGCCCATATTAACAGGAAATTTGACCAAAGTCAGGTTGGATCAATATGTGAGATGATTTTCTCCCCAGGTTCCTTTCTCCTTCCCCTTGTTTCTCATCAAGTAGGTCTTTTTTTTTTTTTTTTTTTTTTTTTTTTTTTTAATGTCATAGTTCCCTCAGGGAGATATGGGGAAAAGAGAGTATACGAAGCCAACATGTTTTTGGTCATTGTTTTTCAACAGCCTAATGTTTAGGAGAGAGAGGGGTTTTTTGTAGAGTCCATAGATAGAAGTAGAATGCATGGGAGTAAGGACTTGTTAGTTAAAACATATAAAGAATTCCTTTGGATTATAAAATACTGGTCTGTCACTGGAAGGAAGTGATGAGAATTTAGCTGAGTGGTTCTGGCTCTGGATTTTTCATGATGTGACAGTCAAGATGTTGGCCAGGGCTTATGATGGCTTGGCTGAGGTGGAAGGCTGACATCTCATGGAGGTGGCAAGACTGAAGTGGTTACAGGATGCATTCTGGCACGTGGAACTGAGAGCAGTTTTGAGACAAGATGCCTGTGCTTCAGGTGTGGCCTAGAAGCAGCAGAATTCCACAAGCTCTGAGGGAACTGCACGGACAGAAACAGTGTTTGGGCAGCAACCATTAAACTGATGTCTCAGTAATCAGAGAGTATCCACTACCATGTTGTTTGACGATACTTAAGCCCTCAGGATACATTGAGGGAAACCTCCAAAATGAATAAGGTTAAGTTTACCACTAGCTCTGAGAAATGGGAATGGAAGCTCCAAATACCAATTGAATTGCTCTCTAGAAAATAAAAGTAAGTTTTAGTTCTTCCCCATCTAAGTTTATAAACTGGTTGCTGTTGTTGCTTAGTTGCCAACAAAGGTCCATCTAGTCAAAGCTATGGTTTTTCCAGTGATCATGTATGGATGTGAGAGTTGGACTATAAAGAAAGCTGAGTGCTGGAGAATTGATGCTTTTGAACTGTGGTGTTGGAGAAGACTCTGAGAGTCCCTTGGAATGCAAGGAGATCCAACCAGTCCATCCTAAAGGAAATCTGTCCTGAATATTCATTGGAAGGACTGATGTTGAGGCTGAAACTCCAATACTTTGGCCACCTGATATGAAGAACCGACTCTTTGGAAGAGACCCTGATGCCAGGAAAGATTGAAGGTGGGAGGAGAAGGGGATGACAGAAGATGAAATGATTGGATGGCATCACCGACATGATGGACATGAGTTTGAATAAACTCCAGGAGCTGGTCATGGACAGGGAAGCCTGGCGTGCTGCAGTCCATGGGGTCACAAAAAGTCGGACAGATTGAACTGAACTAGTTGTTAAGTTGTGTCCAACTCTTTTGTGACCCCATACACTGTAGCCCACCAGGCTCCTCTGTCCATGGGATTTCACAGAAAGAATACTGAAGTGGGTTTCCATTTCCTTCTCCAGGGAATGCTCCCAACCCAGGAATTGAACCCATGTCTCTTGCATTTCCTTCTCCAGGGAATGCTCCCAACCCAGGAATTGAACCCACGTCTCTTGTGTTAGCAGGTGGGTTCTTTATCACTGAACCACCAAGGGAAACTGTGCTTCATAGTTACTACACATATTTTGGAGGTTTGAAAAATTGTACTCCTCACATTCTTTTTTGGATTTCTCTGGAAAAAAGAATAGCAAGAAGCATGAATACATGAAGAAAAAGTAGGCGGTATTAGTTAAATGTGAGAACAATGAGAAGGAAATAATAGTATTAAAAAGATTCTTAAGCAAGAGCCAAGAATTTTATAAGAAAGTTTTTCTTATCTGGCAAATTTTTTGCTCATTTTCTAAATAATCCAGTATATACATAAAATGCTTTGCATTTTATGCTTGCCAGAAGTTTTTGAAATAATAGTAGTTCTTGTGTGCATATTAGTCTCTTTCTGGAACTTTTCCTTGTAATGTAATGCTTTATGATAATACTTTTTTAATAATAATTTATGATAACAAGAAAATCTTATTGTTCATCTGTCTTCCTTCTTATGGATGCTCTCTGGTTGGGGTGGGGCCATTTGTCACCAAGTAGGCACAGAAGAGGAGGCAACACTCCCTTTACCAGCAGAGACTAGAGCTTCCTAGGATTGCTGAAACTACAGGGTTGAAAGCACTGTTTTGGGGGATCCTGTTACATGATTTTTAATGTCATCTTTACCTTCTCCTAGTCTGACTTTGCTGCAAGTTGTAACCCCATTTTTACACAAACCCTTTAAAGACAGAACTCTTGTTCTGCTTCTGTCATTTTTTTCACTCCAGTTTTCCTTCAAATGTAATCCTTTTATCAATAAAATCACTTATGAAGATTTTTTTTTGTCTATGATTGTCCCAAAGATACTGAGGAGGGCACTTTCCTAGTTCTGGAATTTCCATAAACTTGTGACTTGGGGTTGTCCTCTATATAGAGAAGGTCTTGGAGACAGCCAGGCTGGTTGACATCTATGTATATTGAGCATCTTATTAGCAAGAACTGGGGGCAGATGAGGTGCTTCTTCAAGCACCTTTAGGAAAGCTATTAATGTTGAAATACAGTTCTTCTGTTCACTTTGTTACATGACCCTGGTTTTTCTTTTTTTTTTTTTATTAGTTGGAGGCTAATTACTTCACAACATTTCAGTGGGTTTTGTCATACATTGACACGAATCAGCCATAGATTTACACGTATTCCCCATCCCGATCCCCCCTCCCACCTCCCTCTCCACCCGATTCCTCTGGGTCTTCCCAGTGCACCAGGTCCAAGCACTTGTCTCATGCATCCCACCTGGGCTGGTGATCTGTTTCACCATAGATAATATACATGCTGTTCTTTCAAAACATCCCACCCTCACCTTCTCCCACAGAGTTCAAAAGTCTGTTCTGTATTTCTGTGTCTCTTTTTCTGTTTTGCATATAGGGTTATCGTTACCATCTTTCTAAATTCCATATATATGTGTTAGTATGCTGTAATGTTCTTTATCTTTCTGGCTTACTTCACTCTGTATAAGGGGCTCCAGTTTCATCCATCTCATTAGGACTGATTCAAATGAATTCTTTTTAATGGCTGAGTAATATTCCATGGTGTATATGTACCACAGCTTCCTTATCCATTCATCTGCTGATGGGCATCTAGGTTGCTTCCATGTCCTGGCTATTGTAAACAGTGCTGCGATGAACATTGGGGTACACGTGTCTCTTTCAGATCTGGTTTCCTCAGTGTGTATGCCCAGAAGTGGGATTGCTGGGTCATATGGCAGTTCTATTTCCAGTTTTTTAAGAAATCTCCACACTGTTTTCCATAGCGGCTGTACTAGTTTGCATTCCCACCAACAGTGTAATAGGGTTCCCTTTTCTCCACACCCTCTCCAGCATTTATTGCTTGTAGACTTTTGGATAGCAGCCATCCTGACTGGCGTGTAATGGTACCTCATTGTGGTTTTGATTTGCATTTCTCTAATAATGAGTGATGTTGAGCATCTTTTCATGTGTTTGTTAGCCATCTGTATGTCGTCTTTGGAGAAATGTCTGTTTAGTTCTTTGGCCCATTTTTTGATTGGGTCATTTATTTTTCTGGAATTGAGCTGCAGGAGCTGCTTGTATATTTTTGAGATTAATCCTTTGTCTGTTTCTTCATTTGCTATTATTTTCTCCCAATCTGAGGGCTGTCTTTTCACCTTACTTATAGTTTTCTTTGTAGTGCAAAAGCTTTTAAGTTTCATTAGGTCCCATTTGTTTAGTTTTGCTTTTATTTCCAATATTCTGGGAGGTGGGTCATAGAGGATCTTGCTTTGATTTATGTCGGAGAGTGTTTTGCCTATGTTCTCCTCTAGGAGTTTTATAGTTTCTGGTCTTACATTTAGATCTTTAATCCATTTTGAGTTTATTTTTGTGTATGGTGTTAGAAAGTGTTCTAGTTTCATTCTTTTACAAGTGGTTGACCAGTTTTCCCAGCACCACTTGTTAAAGAGGTTGTCTTTTTTCCATTGTATATCCTTGCCTCCTTTGTCAAAAATAAGGTGTCCATAGGTTCGTGGATTTATCTCTGGGCTTTCTATTCTGTTCCATTGACCTATATTTCTGTCTTTGTGCCAGTACCATACTGTCTTGATGACTGTGGCTTTGTAGTAGAGTCTGAAGTCAGGCAGGTTGATTCCTCCAGTTCCATTCTTCTTTCTCAAGATTACTTTGGCTATTTGAGGTTTTTTGTATTTCCATACAAATTGTGAAATTCTTTGGTCTAGTTCTGTGAAAAACACTGTTGGTAGCTTGATAAGGATTGCATTGAATCTATAGATTGCTTTGGGTAGAATAGCCATTTTGACAATATTGATTCTTCCAATCCATGAACACGGTATGTTTCTCCATCTGTTTGTGTCCTCATTGATTTCTTTCATCAGTGTTTTATAGTTTTCTATGTATAGGTCTTTTGTTTCTTTAGGTAGATATACTCCTAAGTATTTTATTATTTTTGTTGCAATGGTGAATGGTATTGTTTCCTTAATTTCTCTTTCTGTTTTTTCATTGTTAGTATATAGGAATGCAAGGGATTTCTGTGTGTTAATTTTATATCCTGCAACTCTACTATATTCATTGATTAGCTCTAGTAATTTTCTGGTAGAGTCTTTAGGGTTTTCTATGTAGAGGATCATGTCATCTGCAAACAGGAGAGTTTCACTTCTTCTTTTCCTATCTGGATTCCTTTTACTTCTTTTTCTGCTCTGATTGCTGTGGCCAAAGCTTCCAACACTATGTTGAATAGTAGTGGTGAGAGTGGGCACCCTTGTCTTGTTCCTGATTTCAGGGGAAATGCCTTCAATTTTTCACCATTGAGGGTGATGCTTGCTGTGGGTTTGTCATATATAGCTTTTATTATGTTGAGGGATGTTCCTTCTATTCCTGCTTTTTGGAGAGTTTTAATCATAAATGAGTGTTGAATTTTGTCAAAGGCTTTCTCTGCATCTATTGAGAGAATCATATGGTTTTTATCTTTCAATTTGTTAATGTGGTGTATTACATTGATTGACTTGTGGATATTAAAGAATCCTTGCATTCCTGGGATAAAGCCCACTTGGTCATGGTGTATGATTTTTTTAATATGTTGTTGGATTCTGTTTGCTAGAATTTTGTTAAGGATTTTTGCATCTATATTCATCAGTGATATTGGCCTGTAGTTTTCTTTTTTTGTGGCATCTTTGTCTGGTTTTGGAATTAGGGTGATGGTGGCCTCATAGAAGGAGTTTGGAAGTTTACCTTCCTCTGCAATTTTCTGGAAGAGTTTGAGTAAGATAGGTGTTAGCTCTTCTCTAAATTTTTGATAGAATTCAGCTGTGAAGCCATCTGGTCCTGGGCTTTTGTTTGCTGGAAGATTTTTGATTACACTTTCGATTTCCTTGCTTGTGATGGGTCTGTTAAGATCTTCTATTTCTTCCTGGTTCAGTTTTGGAAGGTTATACTTTTCTAAGAATTTGTCCATTTCATCCAAGTTGTCCACTTTATTGGCATAGAGCTGCTGGTAGTAGTCTCTTATGATCCTTTGTATTTCAGTGTTGTCTGTTGTGATCTCTCCATTTTCATTTCTAATTTTGTTAATTTGGTTCTTCTCTCTTTGTTTCTTAATGAGTCTTGCTAATGGTTTGTCAATTTTGTTTATTTTTTCAAAAAACCAGCTTTTAGCTTTGTTGATTTTTGCTATGGTCTCTTTAGTTTCTTTTGCATTTATTTCTGCCCTGATTTTTAAGATTTCTTTCCTTCTGCTAACCCTGGGGTTCTTCATTTCTTCCTCCTCTAATTGCTTTAGGTGTAGAGTTAGGTTATTTATTTGGCTTTTTTCTTGTTCCTTGATGTAAGCCTGTAATGCTATGAACCTTCCCCTTAGCACTGCTTTTACAGTGTCCCATAGGTTTTGGGTTGTTGTGTTTTCATTTTCATTCATTTCTATACATATTTTGATTTCTTTTTTGATTTCTTCTATGATTTGTTGGTTATTCAGAAGCGTGTTATTTAGCCTCCATATGTTTGAAGTTTTAACAATTTTTTTCCTGTAATTGAGATCTAATCTTACTGCACTGTGGTCAGAAAAGATGACTGGAATGATTTCAATGTTTTTGAATTTTCCAAGACCAGATTTATGGCCCAGGATGTGATCTATTCTGGAGAAGGTTCTGTGTGCACTTGAGAAAAAGGTGAAGTTGATTGTTTTGGGGTGAAATGTCCTATAGATATCAATTAGGTCTAGCTGGTCCATTGTGTCCTTTAAGGTTTGTGTTTCCTTGTTCATTTTCTGTTTAGTTGATCTAGCCATAGTTGTGAGTGGGGTATTAAAGTCTCCCACTATTATTGTGTTACTATTAATTTCCTCTTTCATACTCGTTAGTGTTTGCCGTACATATTGCGGTGCTCCTATCTTTGGTGTATATATATTTATAATTGTTATATCTTCTTCTTGGATTGATCCTTTGATCATTATGTAGTGTCCTTCTTTGTCTCTTTTCACATCCTTTATTTGAAAGTCTATTTTATCTGATATGAGTATTGTGACTCCTGCTTTCTTTTGGTCTCCGTTTGCGTGAAATATTTTTTTGCAGCCCTTCACTTTTAGTCTGTATGTGTCTCTTGTTTTGAGGTGGGTCTCTTGTAGACAGCATATATAGGGGTCTTGTTTTTGTATCCATTCAGCCAATCTTTGTCTTTTGCTTGGGGCATTCAACCCATTTACATTTAGGGTAATTATTGATAGGTGTGGTCCCGTTGCCATTTACTTTGTTGTTTTGGGTTCACGTTTATACAACCTTTCTGCATTTCCTGTCTAGAGAAGATCCTTTAGCATTTGTTGAAGAGCTGGTTTGGTGCTGCTGAATTCTCTCAGCTTTTCCTTATCTGTAAAGCTTTTTAATTCTCCTTCATATCTGAATGAGATCCTTGCTGGATACAGCAGTCTAGGTTGTAGGTTATTCTCTTTCATTACTTTCAGTACGTCCTGCCATTCCCTTCTGGCCTGGAGGGTTTCTATTGATAGGTCAGCTGTTATCCTTATGGGAATCTCTTTGTGTGTTATTTGTTGTTTCTCCCTTGCTTCTTTTAATATTTGTTCTTTGTGTTTGATCATTGTTAATTTGATTAATATGTGTCTTGGGGTGTTTCGCCTTGGGTTTATCCTGTTTGGGACTCTCTGGGCTTCTTGGACTTGGGTGGCTATTTCCTTCCCCATTTTAGAGAAGTTTTCAGCTATTATCTCCTCAAGTATTTTCTCATGGCCTTTCTTTTTGTCTTCTTCTTCTGGAACTCCTACGATTCGAATGTTGGGGCATTTCACATTGTCCCAGATGTCCCTGAGGTTGTCCTCATTTCTTTTGATCCTTTTTTCTTTTTTCCTCTCTGCTTCATTTATTTCCACCATTTTATCTTCTACCTCACTTATCCTATCTTCTGCCTCCGTTATTTTACTCTTGGTTCCCTCCAAAGTGTTTTTGATCTCATTCATTGCATTATTCATTTTTATTTGACTCTTTTTTATTTCTTCTAGGTCTTTATTAAACATTTCTCACATCTTTTCAATCTTTGTCTCCAGGCTATTTATCTGTAACTCCATTTTGTTTTCAAGATTTTGGATCATTTTTATTATCATTATTCTAAATTCTTTTTCAGGTAGATTCCCTATCTCCTCCTCTTTTGTTTGACTTGTTGGGCATTTTTCATGTTCCTTTACCTGTTGGGTATTTCTTTGCCTTTTCATCTTGTTTAGATTGCTGTGTCTGGAGTGGGCTTTCTGTATTCTGGAGGTCTGTGGTTCCTTTTTATTGTGGAGGATTTACCCAGTGGGTGGGGTTAGACGATTGGCTTGTCAAGGTTTCCTGGTTAGGGAAGCTGGCGTCAGTGTTCTGGTGCGTGGAACTTGATTTCTTCTCTTTGGAGAGCAATGGAGTGCCCAGTAATGAGTTTTGAGATGGGTCTATGTGTTAGGTGTGACCTTGGGCAGCCTGTATGCTGGCGTTCAGGGCTATGTTCTTGCGTTGCTGGAGAATTTGCATGGTATGTCTTGGTCTAAAACTTATTGGCTCTTGGGTGGTGGTTGGTTTAAGTGTAGGTATGGAGGCTTTTGGACAGTCACTTATTACTTAAAGTTCCATGTAGTCAGGAGTTTTCTGGTGTTCTCAGGTTTTGGGCTTAAGTCTCCTGCCTCTGGATTTCAGTTTTATTCTTCCTGTAGTCTCAGGACTTCTCCAACTATACAGCACTGACAATAAAACTTCTAGGTTAATGGCGAAAAGATTCTCCCCCGTTAGGGTCACCCAGAGAGGTTCACAGAGTTACATGAAGAAGAGGAGAGGGAGGAGGGAGATAGAGATGAGCAGGAGGAGAAAAAGGGGCCTCAAGAGGAGAGAGACAGATCTACGCAGTTGTCTGTTCCCAGAGTGTTCTCCGTATCTCAGACACCTACAAAGATTCACAGAATTGGATTGGGAATAGAAGGGGAAAGGAGAAAATAGAGGTGTCTGAGGTAGAAAACAGAGAGTCAAGATTGGGAGAGAATAATCTTCGGTTTAAAAATAGGGCTTCTCTTCTTTTTTTTTTTTTTTGTAAGGTTATAGTGTATTGAAAATGAAAATTAAGGAGTAGTAGAGGAGTACTAGAGGACTTTAAAAGAAATAAGACGAAAAGAAAAATAGAAAATAGAAGAGAAAAAGGAAAGAAAAAAAAGAAGAAAAAAGAAAAAAAAGAAAGAAAAAAAAAGAAAAAAAAATTTTTTTTTCTCCTAATTGAAGAAATCTTAAAAATCTATGGAAATGAAAGTTAAAGAGTAACGTCAGAGTAATAGGGAATTTTAAAGGAAAATAAAAGAGAAAAAATAAAAAAGAAAAAAAAATGAAAAAAAAAAAAGTAAAAATATATCTAGGAGTTTCTCTGGAGCTGTTGCGGTCAGTGTAGGTTCGGCTCAGTTTCAGATAGCTCCTCGTTCCAGCTTATGCTTCTCGATATCTACAGGCTCCTCCGGTGTAGTCAGTGTTTTCTAGAGGGATTTTAATATGTTGCACCAGTCCCTTCTGAAGCGGTTCCTTTTGTTTATTTGGCTTCTGTTTGCCGGTCTCTTCAGAGCCTCATTTCCGCCCTGACACAGGCGGGCGGAGGTGGACTCATTCAGGTAGCTAGTTCCGTCGCTCCGCGGGGAGGGGCTTGCGCTGCCGGGACGGGCTGGCGCCACGTGGACGGGCTGGGGCTGCCGTGAGGGGCCGACGCTGCCCTCTCCGTCTGCGCTGCTCAGGCTCCCGGCTGTTCTATATGGAGCGCGCCCCGCGCTGCGCGAGGTTCCAGCCCTCGGGTGTTCCACAAAAGCGCAGAAGGAAAAGCTGCGCCTGCTCTCTGTGCCTTCCCCGTCAGAGCGGTCCAGGCAGCCAGGGGCTCGGTGGGCGCACTCTCCCCAGGTGTGGCGTGCCCACTCCCTTCCGCGGACCCAGTCTCAGTTTCCGCTGGCGCCAGTCGGGTGCGCGCACCTTCTGCCCTCCGCGTCCCCAGCCCCAGTCCCCGCCCGCGCCGGTCGGGTGCCTGCGCCCTGTGTCTCGCCGCGACCTTCCCCTCCCCCCTGCCTCCTGCCTCCGGCGGGGCTTGGCCAGTCCGCAGCCTGCGAGCACTTCTCTGGACTTTCTCGGTCTCTTTGTTCTGCGAACGGCCGGCAGTGTGTTCGGGCCGGTTAATTTTCTCTCTCTCTTTTGGTCTCCCACAGTTCAAGTTGGCAACTCACAGAAGCTCCCTCTGATTGTCCTCAGGGCACTCAGGCCCAGACCCTACCCCAAGCAATGCCGCATAAAACTCCCTTCCCAGGACGGATCTCCGTCCTTAGCTCTTTTGTCTCACTTTTTATCTTTTATATTTTGTCCTGCCTCCTTTCAAAGACAATGGGCTGCTTTTCTGGGCGCCTGATGACCTCAGCTAGTGATCAGAAGTTGTTTTGTGAAGTTTGCTCTGCGTTCAGTTATTCTTTTGATGAATTTGTAGGAGAGAAAGTGGTCTCCGTGTCCTACTCCTCTGCCATCTTGGCTCCTCCCTCTGGTTTTTCATTATACATTTTATTATCTTCATTTAAGAATTCTCCTTGTACCCACATAGGAGCATATGGTAAACAACAGTGAAACAATTTTCAACTAGTTTGAAGTGTAAAGTCACTATTGTCAAATCTTATAGTTGATGAAAAGCTTACAGATTTATAGACTTTCAAAAGAGATAGTTCATAACCTGTTTTTGTTTTTCTCATCTTCAATGGATTTTTTTGGATTTCTCTCCAGAATTCTAGAGTTCCATCTGGAGACCTGAAGTACCCAGTTCAAAGAAGGAGGAGATGGTCATTCATTCATTTGTGGACCAATATTTATTGAGCACCTTCTGTGTGCCAGGTGCTTTGGTAAGTATCTAGGACATGTGCTGAACAGATCCTTCCCATGAGAAGAACTTTCCCCTTCACTGTAAGGGAGTTAGATAATGTACAATGAGATTAAGTGATATATGCACATGGCCCAAGGTGTAGTAGGTACTCAATAAACATTATTATTATTTACTATAATTTCTAGTATCATCCAATGGGTGCAATTGGACTGTCCCTTTAGGCCTTTACTGTTTGATATCAGGTTTCCTATTGTTGTTGTACTAAGGTTACTAAATTCATCAACCTCAGAAACTGTCTTGGTATCTGGCATCAGGAGAGAATTTGTTTTGGAGAAAGTGCTGGTCTGTGTGTGTGTGTTAGTCACTTAATCATGTCCGACTCTTTGCAACCCCATGGACTGTAGCCCACCAGGCTTCTCTGTCCATGGGATTCTCCAGGCAAGAACACTGGAGTGGGTTGCCATTCCCTTCTTCTGGCCTGTTTGTGTGCCTGGAGTCTAAATCGAAGAAGATATTGCCAGTAATTACTTTACATTACACGAAGCCACATTTCCATCTTCTAGAATGCATCATTAAAACTTTTCTCTCCATTCTTTCCCTCCATCATTAGTGTCAAAACAAGATGCAGCATATCAATCATTTCTTGGAGGAGTTCAATAGCAGTCTCTGTGAGTAATGGAAATGATTACCAGGTTGATAGAGAATACAGTATTGACAGTCTGATATGACAGTTGTCTCTCATGGTAGCAAGTGCTAAACAAACCTGAAAAGAAAACTGAGATGCCAGTAGGAGTAGTGATAGAGGAATAGAGATTATGTCACAAAATTATAACTTATGAGCAAACATTTCTCACCACGGTTAAGGATCTAGATGGAAAATTATCAGCTAAGAATTTGTAGAATACAGACTAGAACCCATAGCCTAATCTCTTAGTAATGGATATTCATATTAAGGTAAGATAATTTGTAGAGCTTATCTGATATCTCAATTTTCATCTCTATTTTATATTTAGTTGGATTAATTCAGTTTTTTGTTCAATGAATAAGATCTTTAAATTAAGTGTGGAGGTCATTGTAGGTTTGTAATTTTTTATATGGTCAAGAAGGCACATTTTAAAGTATTTTTATCTATTATCATTTAATAAAAGGTATCTTAAATATCAAAAATGCAGAAAGGGCACAATCTCAGAATAAAGAACACTTCTACAAATGAATAAAATTAAGTTTCTTAAGAAATCTCTATACTGTCTTTAATTTTCTCATTTTATAAAGCACCTTAGGACAAGCTGTCATGGGTTGATACTCTCATAGATACATATCAACTATCATTCTTTCATGATTTCATAGGAAACTTCTGTGCCTTTCTAGCAGGCCTTGCTACAGCAAGGGCCAGTACTACAGCAAATCCTTCTCATTCCCCCTGCCAGCACCCACCTGCACTGGACTCAGAGTAAAGGTTCAATGAAGTAGTAATAAATTAGTTCACTGTAAGAATATTCTACTAGTGAGAGCTATGTGAAACTGGAAAGGATTATTTGTATGTCAACAAGTTTGGCTTCCCAGGTGGCTCAGTAGTAAAGAATCTGCCTGGCAATGTAGGGGGCACAGGAGATGTGGGTTCAATCTTTGGGTCAGGAAGGTCCCTTGAAGGAGGAAATGGCAACCCTCTCCATTATTCTTGCCTGGAGAATTCCATGGACAGAGGAGCCTGGCAGGCTACAGACCATAGGTTACAGAGTTGGATACAAATGAGTGACTGAGAACACAATCTGTATGTTATTTGAGGTCACCCAGCAGAGGCCAAATGACTTACCTGGGAGGGTAATAAAGGGCAATTTTCTTAATCTGGATTTTCTAGAAAAGCTATCCTGAGGCAAGATTTAAAGTGCTAATGATTTACTGGGGGATGCCAAAGTGAGGGCAGAGTGAGTAAAGAGGCAAGTGAGGAAGGCAGGTTGTGAAACAATGAGGAATCAGGTGCTCTTTCACAAGCAGACCACCAAGAGACACAGGAAGACACTTAGTGAGTGAATCTTTTTGCATAAGGAAGTTTTCAGGATGGGCTTTTAAGAGAAACCATGCCTAGATTCATTTGTGGAAGCCAAAGAATAGAGGAATTATAGGTCAACATTTGCTTTGTGGATTGACTCCCCTGCACTTCCTAGTTTTATCATCTGACACCTTCAGAAGCTGCTCTGTGTCCCATCCCATGCCCTGCGTGGAATGTTTTGTCTAGTCTGGAAGTGATGGGAAGAGCCAGAAACTCCACGCGTGGGGTTTGTTGGTCACACTGCTTTGAGGTGGCCGAAGATGGGAAGGAGATGGAAGTCCTAGAGCAGGTAGCTTACTGGTCCGGGGGGCAGGCACCCTGTGGGTGCAAGTGTTGATGGTTGAGGTGGACAGAGCTTCTGATGGTCCAGGGATCAGCTGACTCTGAGGAAATCTGAGAGGTATATAAAATCTGTGTCCAATGTAGTATTCATGCATAAAAAGTTGAGCTAGACTGCTGTTTCCAATGTCCATTACAAGTGCCACGTGTGGTATACAGGATGATTTTAGGTGGACTGTGAATAAAAAAAATTTAAGTGTAATGGGTCTGTTTTAATGTGTATCAGGATAAAATAACTAGTATTATATTCAGAACAACAATGGGTTTTCTCTTGAGCATAAATGTTTTATGACAAAAATTAAAGTTAATTTGAAGCAGAATAGTAAGTAAATCAGAATATAGATTATATGTCGATGTGAGAGAAGTTGCTGTATAATGACTGAAGTTTAGAAATACCAGACCAGAGACCCTCCCACCTCAAGAACCCACAATCTGATGAATGCACAGCTACACAACTTTGTCTTCCTGGTAATGAGTGTTGCTAAGATGTTGAAAGGGCAGGGACCCTATTCTCCAGTGTGTGAATTGCTTTGGCTTGGATTTGATTTTAGGACCCTGTACTTTTTCTCAATAAAGCTCTGCTAGCCTCCGAGTTTGGTTTTTATAGAGTTCTATTTTTTTTCTTTCATTAAATATTTATTTATTCCAGTGCCTTAAAGTGGGGAAAAAAGTAAACCTAACAGTCATTTGTAGGGGTACTTATTCTTCCTCTCCACACTGAAGCATTACCACTAACCAAGACGATTCATCTTCATCCTTCATTAGAGTGTGTTATTCACTGAAGTGGTTTATGACCAAATAGAGTTGCTGGCCTTGCAGGTTCTCTTTGGGGTGGTACTGAATCAAATGTGCTCTTCATGTCTAGATAAATCATTCCTTAGATTTTTTTGGTTGAATTTGTGTTAATTTTTAAAACTAGCAGGCAAAACTGATAAAACCTTATCACTCAAAGGAATGCTAAAGCGCGGGCACTCTAATTCAGATGGTTTCTCATGCAACAAATGCTACCCGAAACACATAAATGAATAAGTAAGATATTTTATTCTTTTTAGTGAAACTAAAATGTATGAAAAGATGAGGGCATGCTTTTGATGACAGCACTTTTAACAGTGAAATGAAGGCAGAACAGCGCTCCCAGGATAGACCTGTTAAAAATGAACAATGAACTGGATCTGGGACCTTTTTTGTCAAGCTGGATGCTTCCTTAAAGACTAGATAGCCAGTGATTTTTTAAAACTTATTTTTTAGCTGGAGGAAAATTGCCTTATAATGTTGTGTTCATTTCTGCCTTACAACGATGCAAATCAGTCATACTTATACATATATCCCCACCCTCTGAAATCTTCCCCCTTCCCCATCCCACCCCTCTAGGTCATCACAGAGCACCATAGCCAGCACTTCTTGGTAAAATTTAAAAAATGATTTAAAGGATCCTATGCCAGCTTCTTTACAGGTTATTCTCACTTATTCCTCATTGCAATTTTGACCAAAAAAACATCCTTTTGATGATAATGCTGTAAGGGTATCAGTAATAACAACTGCTATATTATAACACCCCAATGATAATCACCAGTACTGCATATATTACATACATTATTTAATTTAGTTCTCATCATGACCCCATGAAGTGGGTACTTGTATTTCCATTTTACCATTAATATTAGTATTTCCATTTTAAATAGAGAAAGAAAGCAAATTAATTTGTCTAAGATGGCACAACTGGGATTTGAATTTGGTTTGTCTGTTTGCAAAGTCTGCATTTTTAACTATTAGCCTGTTCCTACAAAGTATACAACCAGAGAAAATCAAAAGCAAAATAGATCAACTTGAGATGTGTCACCCTGGTTATTGCCTAAAGTAGCAGCCTGGAACAGTGGATAGTGAATAAATAGACTTATAAGAAATGAATGTTGTTGGTTCAGGGTGGATTTCTCTTTGAAAAATTACCTGGACAAGAGTTCTGTGGTCTAGATAACCTTTCTCTTTACCCTTGTCTCACTCATCTTGGATTGGAAAACATATTTAAGAAATCACTAAAAATCCACCCATAGTTTCTGTTTTTAAATAACCAAATCTGTCATGATAGATAAAATGTTAGAAAGAAACAGCCCTGAAAAAAACCCTGGAAATAGAAATTAAAGATGAACCTCATTTTTTCCCACCTTTGTTTGGAAATGTATAAGTAGCTTGAATTACTAAGGTTTTATGAGAATGAATAGAAATAATTTTAATTTGACAAAAGATACAGGATGAGAGTCCTAAGAAGGTGGGATGAAAGAAAGTTACTCTAATAATGAATCCTAAGAAGAGACAGTGACATTATTAGACCCAAATTAAGATCAGTAGACCCTGATTTTTTAGTACCTTGGTTCTAATAATAGGAAAGGTAAATGGAAGTAATTACTGCTCAGGATGGAATTGGAAAAACTGAAGTGTTTTGGTAAAAGTGAACTAGAAAGATGAAATGTGAGAATATATAATCATCACTCTGTTTCTATACTTTGGGTTTAGTTGGCCTACCTGAAGCTCTGATCACACTAGCTTGTGAATGGATATAAAGAAGACCGATAATAAATAATAATGTACAAATTTTGACCCTGAAATTCTTCCATTTGAGAAGGTGGCTCCGTTATTAGACCAGAAGAAACATGGTTATAGAAGGCGGAGCAAATCCAAGATTACTCTGATGCTCAAGCATGTCACATTCTTCTGGGAGACTGATGGGCTGAAGCACCAGGCTAGGACTCCATTGAACCTTTCTCCTGGAGGTTGAATGCAAGGATATGGAGTCTGGTGACAGCATTTCAGATACTTTCCTTTTGCAATACCAGGTTATAGCTCATCCATGTCTTGGGCTTACTGAATGCAGTGTTTCTCAATGTATGGTTCTTGGTCCTATTATACCAGCATCTCCTTTGGTGTTCATTAAAATTACAGATTTCTTGATCTCACTGAAGTTTGCCCCGAAATTTGCAGTTGTAGGAGTGTCTTAGATCAGCTTCCTCAGCAAGCAGACTCTGAAGCAGAATTTTGCATTAGAACATGTATTGGGAGATTGTTCTCAGGTGGGGCACTGGTAAGGGAGCGAGGGAAGCAGAATTGGGTATGTAAAAGCAATATCAGCCAATCCTATTGGGAATTTTGGAGGTAGAGCCTTCAGGTTTGCCATGAACAGAGGCTAATGGACTAGGCCCATAGACCATTTTTATTCCAACAAAGTGGTTGAAGTAAACAAAGGTATACTCAGATCCTTAAAACTCTACTCATTGAGAGGTTTCCTCTTACTGACAGCTTCACCCCTGAGTGGACTATAATGAGTCAGCCATCATTATACACATACCGACAGATCCATTGGTAAAACAAACTTAGTCTTTTTCCTTCTCCATCAGCTGGTCATAAACGCATCTCTTCCACCCTCCCCCTGTAGTCATAGGTGTGAGCTAATGAACAAGCACAAATAAAATATTGCTAAATCACATGGAAGCCTAGATTACTTGCCTATGCAGCTAAATTTCACCTTCTTGCCTTACTCATGATCAGTATGCTCTTTAAAGGTATTGTTCCCTCTTATAATATATTGATGTTTCTACACCTATGACTTGGTACACTTGATTCTATGCAACTTATGATGGATTGCTCTAGCTCCATTGCCTCTTGAACTTTCAAGGTCAGATACATTTCCACTAAAGTTTAGTAACATGCCAGGTTTTTATTTTTAATATTTTTAAAATTTTAAATTTATTTATTTTTTATTGAAGGATAATTGCTTTACAGAATTTTGTTGTTTTCTGTCAAACCTTGGCATGAATCAGCCACAGGTATACATACATCCCCTCCCTTGTGAACCTCCCTCCCATCTTCCTCCCCAGCCCACCCCTCTAGAGGTAGATACAGAGCCCCTGTTTGAGTTTCCTGAGCCAGACAGCAGATTCCCATTGGCTGTCTATGTTACATACGGTAATGTAAGTTTCCATGTTACTCTCTCCATACATCTCACCCTCTCCTCCCCTCTCCCCATGTCCATAAGTCTATTCTCTATGTCTCTTTCTCCACTGCTGTCCTGAAAATAAATTCTTCAGTACCATTTTTCTAGATTCCGTATATATGAGTTAGAATACAGTGTTTATCTTTCTCTTTCTGATTTACTTCACTGTATAATAGATTCTAGGTTCATCCACCTCATTAGAACTGACTCAAAGGCATTCTTATTTAAGGCTGAGTAATATTCCATTGTGTATATGTACCACAACTTCTTTATCCATTCATCTGTCAATGGACATCTAGGTTGCTTCCATGTTCTAGCTATTGTAAATAGTGTTGTAATGAACAATGGGATACATGTGTCTCTTTCAATTTTGGTCTCCTCAGGATATATGCCTAGGAGTGGGATTGCTGGATCATATGGTGGCTTTATTCCTAGTTTTTTTTTTTTTTTTTAAGGAATCTCCATACCATCTTCCATAGTGGCTGTATCAATGTTTATTCCCATCAACAGTGCCAGAGTGGTCCCTTTTCTCCACACCCTCTCCAACATTTATTGTCTGCAGACTTTTTGATGATGGCCATTCTGACTGGTGTGAGGTGATATCTCACTATAGTTTTGATTTGCATTTCTCTAATAATGAGCTGTGTTGAGCATCTTTTCATGTTTGTTAGCCATTGGTATGTTTTTGGAGAAGTGTCTCTTTAGTTATTTTTCCCACTTGTTGATTGGGTTGTTTGTTTTCCTTGTATTGAGTTATATGAGCTACTTGTATATTTTGGAAATTAATCTTTGTCAGTTGTTTCACTTGCTATTATTTTCTCCCATTCTGAGGGTTGTCTTTCCTCCTTGCTTATAGTTTCCTTTGCTGTGAAAAAGCTTCTTAAGTTTAATCAGGTCCCACTTGTTTACTCTTGTTTTTATTTCTGTTACACTAAGATGTGGGTCATAGAGGATCTTGCTTTGATTTATATCTTCGAGTGTTCTGCCTATGTTTCCTCTAAGGGTTTTTTAGTTTCTGGTCTTACATTTAGGTCTTTAATCCATTGTGAGTTTATCTTTGTGTGTGGAAGTGTTCTAATTTCATTCTTTTACATGTAACTGTCCAGTTTTATCAGCACCCTTTATTGAAGAGGCTGTCTTTGCCCCATTGTATATTCTTGCCTCCTTTGTCAAAAATAAGGTACCCATAGGTGCATGGGTTTATTTCTGGGCCCTATCTTGTTCCATTGGTCTATATTGCTGTTTTTCTGCTAATGCCATACTGTCTTGATGACTGTAGCTTTGTAGTATAATCTGAAGTCAGGAAGATTGATTCCTCCAGCCCCATTCCTCTTTCTCAAGACTACTTTGGCTATTCAGAGTCTTTTGTGTTTCCATACAAATTGTGAAATTTTTTCTCTAGTTCTGTGAAAAATGTCATTGGTAATTTGATAGAGATTGCACTGAATCTATAGATCATGTTTGGTAGCTTAGTCATTTTTACAATATTGATTTTTCCTACCCAGGAACATGGCATATATCTCCATCTGTTTATGTCACCTTTGACTTCTTTCATCACTGTTTTATAATTTTCTGTGTACAGTTCATCTCCTTATAAGTTTATTCCTAGATATTTAATTCTTTTTTGTTGCAATGCTGAATGAGATCGATTCCTTAATTTCTCTTTCTGATTTTTCGTTGTTAGTATATACAAATGCAAGTGATTTCTGTGCATTGATTTTGTATCCTGCATCTTTGCTAAATTCACTGATTAGCTCTAGTAATTTTCTGATACTATCTTTGGGGTTTTCTGTGTACACAATCATGTCATCTGCAAACAGTGAGAGCTTTACTTCTTTTCCAATCTGGTTTCCTTTTATTTACTTTTCCTCTCTGTTGTAGCAAGGACTTCCAGAACTATGTTGACTGATAGTGGCAAAACTGGACACCCTTGTCTTGTTCCTGATCTTAGGGGAAATGCTTTAAGTTTTTTACCATTGAGAATAATGTTTGCTATAGGCTTATCATATATGGCATTTACTATGTTGAGGTAGGTTCCTTCTATGCCCATTTTTTGAAGAGTTTGAATCATAAATGGGTGCTGAATTTTGTCAAAGTCTTTTTCTGCATCTATTGAGATTATTGTATGGTTTTTATCTTTGAATTTGTTAATATGGTCTATCACACTGATTGATTTGCATGTATTGAAGACTCCTTGTATCCCTGGAATAAACCCAACTTGATCATGATGTATGAGTTTTTTGATGTGTTGCTGAATTCTGTTTGCTAAAATTTTGTTGAGAATTTTTGCATCTATGCTCATCAGTGATACTGGCCTGTGGTTTTCTTTTTTTTGTGTTGTCTTTGGTTTTGGTAACAGGGTGATGGTGGCCTTGTAGAATGAGTTTGGAAGTGTTCCTTCATCTGTAATTTTTTGAAAGAGTTTTAGAAGGATAGGTATTAGTTCTTCTCTAAATGTTTGACAGAATTCTCCCGTGAAGTCATCTGGTCCTGGACTTTTGTTCTTTTGGGTGATTTTTGATCACGGCTTAAATTTCAGTGGTTGCAATTGAGTTGCTCATAATTTCTATTTCTTCCTGGTTCAGTCTTAGAAGATTGAACTTTTCTAAGAATCTGTCCATTTCTTGCAGGTTATCCATTTTATTGCCGTATAGTTGTTCACAGTAGTTTCTTATAATCCTTTGTATTTCTGCATTATTGTAACCTCTCCTTTTTCATTTCTAATTTTGCTGATTTGATTCTTCTTTTTTTCTTGACACATCTGGCTAAAGGCTTGTCAATTTTGTTTATCTTCTCAAAGAACAAGCTTTTAGATTTATTAATATTTACTATTGTTTCTTTCATTTCTTTTTCCTTTATTTCTGCTTGGTTATTTATGATTTCTTTCCTTCTACTAATTTTGGTTTTCTTTTTCTTTTTTTTTTTTGTTCTTTTTCCAGTTTTTTTAGGTGTAAATTTAGGGTGTCTATTCTATGCTTTTCTTGTTTCTTGAGGTAGGATTTTATTGCTATAAACTTCCCTCTTAGAACTGCTTTTGCTGCATCCCATAGGTTTGAGTTGTCATGTTTTCATTGTCATTTGTTTCTAGAAATTTTTTGATTTCCCTTTTAATTTCTTCAGTAACTTGCTGGTTATTTAGAAACATGTTGTTTAATCTCCATGTGTCTGTGTTTCTTACAGTTTTTTCTTGCAATTGATATCTAGTCTCATAGCATTGTGGGTGGAGAAGATGCTTGATATAATTTCAATTTTCTTAAATTTACTGAGGTTTGATTTGTGACTCAAGATGTGGTCTATCCTGGAGAATGTTCCATGTACACTTGAGAAGAAGGTGTATTCCTTTCCATTTGGATGGAGTGTTCTGAAGATATCCATGAGATCCATCTCATCTAACGTATCATTTAAGACTTTTGTTTCCTCATTAACTTTCTGTTTTGATGATCTGTCCATTGGTGTGAGTGGGGTGTTGAAGTCTCCTACTATTATTGTGTTACTGTCAATTTCTCCTTTTATGTCTTTCAGTGTTTGTCTCATGTATTGAGGTGCTCCTATGTTGGCTGCATAGATATTTACAATTGCTATGTCTTCCTCTTGGATTTATCCCTTGATCATTATGTAGTGTCCTTCCTTATCTCTTGTAATCTTTATTTTAAGGTCTATTTTGTCTGATATGAGGATTGATACTTCAGCTTTCTTTTACTTCCCATTTGCATGGAATATATTTTTTGCATCCTCTCACTTTCAGTTTATGTCTGTCCTTAGTTCTGAAGTGGGTTTCTTGTAGACAGCATATATATGGGTTTTGTTTCAGCCAGTCTGCATCTTTTGGTTGGAACATTTAATCCATTTACATTTAAAGTAATCATTGATATATATGTTCCTACTGCCATTTTCTTAATTGTTTGGAGTTGATTTTGTAGATCTTTTTCCTTCTCTTGTGTTTCTCAACTATATAAGTCCCTTTAACATTAATTGTAAAGCTGGATTGTTGGTACTGAATTCTCTTAGCTTTTGCTTGTCTGAAAAGCTTTTGATTTCTCCATCAATTTTGAATGAAATCCTTGCTGGGTGCAGTAATCTTGGTTGTAGATTTTCCCCTTTCAGTACTTTAAATATATCCTGCTATTCCCTTCGGGCCTGCAGTGTTTCGGCTGAAATATCAGTGGTCAAACATATGGGGTTTCTCTTGTATGTTACTTGTTGCTTCTACTTTGCTGCTTTTAATATTCTTTCTTTGTGTTTAGTCTTTGTTAGTTTGATTAGTGTGGGTCTTGGTGTGTTTCTTCTTGCGTTTATCCTTCATGGGACTCTTTGCACCTCTTGGATGTGATTGACTATTTCATTTTCCATGTTGGGGAAATTTTCAACTATAATCTCTTCAAAAATTTTCTCATACCCTTTATTTTTCTCTTCTTCTTCTGAGACCCCTATAATTGAATGTTGGTGCATTTGATATTCTCCCAGAGGTCTCTGAGACTATCATCAGTTCTTTTCATTCTTTTTACTTTATTCTGTTCTTCAGAAATTATTCCACCATTTTATCTTCCAGCTCACTGATCTGTTCTTCTGCTTCAGATGTTCTGCTATTGATTCCCTCTAGAGTATTTTTAATTTCAGTAATTGTGTTGTTTGTCTCTGTATGTTTATTCTTTGATTCTTCTAGGTTTTTGTTAGTTGATTCTTGCATTTTCTCCATTTGTTTTCAAGCTTTTTGATCATCTTTACTATCATTATTCTGAATTCGTTTTCAGGTAGTTTGCCTATTTCCTCTTGATTTATTTGGACCTCTGTGTTTCTAGTTTGTTCCTTCATTTGTGTAGTATTTCCCTGCTTTTTCACTATTTTTTTTTAACTTATTGTGTTTGAGGTCTCCTATTCCTAGGCTTTAGGGTTGAATTCTTTCTTCCTTTTGGTTTCTTACCTCTTAAGATCAGTCTAATGGTTTGTATAAGCTTCATATAAGGTGAAGTTTGTGCTTAGTTTCTTTCTTTGGTTGTTTGTTTTTATGTTTTTTAGCTCTGATGGGCAAGGCTGAGTGAGGTGGTAATCCTGTCTGCTGAAGATTGGGTTTGTATTTTTGTTTTGTTTGTTGTTTAGATGGGGTGCCCTGCACAGGGTGCTACTGGTGGTTGGGTGATGCTGGGTCTTGTATTAGTGGTTTCCTTTGTGTGAGTTCTCACTATTTGTACTCCTTAGGGTTAATTCTCTGGTGGTCTAGGGTCTTGGAGTCAGTGCTCACACTCCAAAAACTCAGGGCTTGATCTTTCTGGGCATACCCTGAGCTGTGTGCAGCCATGCCCGTGCCAAAGGTTCATGTTCCAGGAAACAGGGTGTGGGAGGTGGAGAGTCACCTGTGCATCAGACAGCAGAGGGCACCTCTATCCTGCCCAGGCCGCACCTCCCCAGCCCAGGTGTAGAGCCAGCAAGGGCAGGGTGGGGACAGGTTGCAACAGATCCCCAGCCATGTCACAACAAAGTCTACATGGCCAGCCAGCGCCCCAGAACCTTTCTGAACTCAGACATCCAGCCCTCTGCCAGCAAAGTAGAAAACCTTCCTTTTCTATTCACCCTCGGGGCTACCCAGCAAGGACAAGTCCCAGCATCCAGGCCAGGAGAGCAGAACCTGGAGGACAGCGGTACTCACCTGGGCAGGGGGTGGGCTCACTCATGCCATGGTTTTTGAAAGGTGTATAATTTATTACTGAAAATGGCATAATCTTGCACCGGGTCTCTAGAGGATGTATATTCCTTTTCTTCTATTGGTTCTTGCCCTAAGCTTTGAAAACATCCTTTCCCTCTATAGATACCTCTAGTGCCATAGGATTTGCCATGAATTGTGTATCACCTCCTGGACCTGACACTGAACTATGTATCTCTGTGTCTCTTGGAAAATAGGTCAAAACATATTCCCAAGTGTAAAATGTGTTATCTATGGAACATACAGAGGCCTGCCAGATGATTGTGCTTCCTGCCTAGTGATGGAAGTTCTGAAGTATAATGATATTTCCTTTATTCTTGAGTCAATGTCTCAACATTCCCCAGGCCATTGAATCCTTGACAATTTCACAGATGTGGGACCCTAAATCTTCATAGTATTTATTTTCACTACCTTACTTTATGATTCTTATGAGGCCTTCATCATTTTGAGGCTTCTTGTACATCTGGTCTGATTATCATGATGTCATCTGCATAATGCAACATTTAAGTAGCCGGTGAAATATTCAAATGACCCAGGTCCCTTTGAACTATACTATGACAGAGAGTGGAGGAGTTAACATAGCTTGGGCACCATCATTAAGGTATTTGTTTTTCATCTCATAAGAATATGAAGTGCTTCTGATCCTTCTCCTTGATGGGAATGGAAAAGATGGTACTGGCCAAGTCAAGGGCAGCATACAATGTCACAGGGACTATGTTGAATTTCTGAAGCATGAAACCACATTTAGCAAAGCAGCTGCTATTGAGACAGAAGTTTTTGAATTTGAATTAGTTTACTGCCACTTGCTAACATTGAAGTATATAATCTTGACTTATGCAACTCCCTTTGACTTCGGAAAATGCAGCAGAGGGACTCAGCTGTAAGTCATCAACAGCCAATCCACCTTGCAGCTGGAAGAGCAAGTGTATCTGACCAGAATGTGAGGTCTGGGCAGCATACCACAATACATATAACTGGATCTTTTAATGAATCTTACACACAATAAAATTTGAGAACACTCTTCAGTAGACCCTATATTCCTTAGCCATGAATTTTAAATGTTTCCTTTGGACCACTGGAAAATGCTTGATTTTAGCTTATCTTACCTTTTGGTTTATTTTGGAGATCTCAAGTGGTGCAGGGGTAAACAATTGGCCTGTTAATGCAGGAAACACAGGAGATGCAAGAGATGTGGATTTGATCCCTGGGTCAGGAAGATCCTGTATTCTTGCCTGAACTCTGAGTCCCAGGCTTCTAGAGTCCATGGGGTCATAAACAGTCAGACACGACTGAGTGACTGAGTATACAATAGTTCAGCTTATTTTAGCCACTAGTTTGTGTCTCTATTTTTTTGAAAAATATTAAATTGTCACTTTAGAACTCTTTTCTCTTTTTTTTCCCTCAAACATCAGTCATAAAATTCACTAAAAATGTCCGCGGATTAAAAGGGAATACCATTGAAATAGATACACTGGTCTTTACTATTTTTGGAAGAGGTATAGTGATTCTAACCCTTAAAACATACATACACCACACATACATACACGCACACTACACACACAGACATAAACACAGCACATACATACTTACCACATATATACATATCACAAAGTGAGTGTGAAGTCACTCAGTCATGTCCGACTCTTCGCGATGTCATGGACTGCAGCCTACCAGGCTCCTCCGTCCATGGGATTTTCCAGGCAAGAGTACTGGAGTGGGTTGCCATTGCCTTCTCTGACATATGACAAACACACCCCTAAAGAGGAATATTTCACGTACCATATCATTATATTTACATTGCATTGCTTTTGCAAACTACATGTAGTCTCAGTCAGTTCAGTTCAGTCACTCAGTCGTGTCCGACTCTTTACGACCCCATGAACTGCAGCTTGCTAGGCCTCCCTGTCCATCACCAACTCCCGGAGTTGACTCAAACTCATGTCCATCTAATCGGTGATGCCATCCAGTCATCTCATCCTCTGTCATCCCCTTCTCCTCCTGCCCCCAATCCCTCCCAGCATCAGGGTCTTTTCCAATGAGCCAGCTCTTCACATGAGGTGGCCAAAGTATTGGAGTTTCAGCTTCAGCATCAGTCCTTCCAATGAACACCCAGGACTGATCTCCTTTAGGGTGGACTGGTTGGATCTCCTTGCAGTCCAAGGGACTCTCAAAAGTCTTCTCCAACACCACAGTTCAAAAGCATCAATTTTTTGGCCCTCAGCTTTCTTCACAGCCCAACTCTCACATCCATACATGACCACTGGAAAAACAATGGACCTTTGTTGACAAAGTAATGTCTCTGCTTTTAAATATGCTGTCTAGGTTAGTCATAACTTTCCTTCCAGGGAGTAAGCATCTTTTAATTTCATGGCTGTGATCACAATCTGCAGTGATTTTGGAGCCCAGAAAATTAAAGTCAGCCACTGTTTCCACTGTTTCCCCATCTATTTCCCATGAAGTGATGGAACCAGATGCCCTGATCTTAGTTTTCTGAATGTTGAGCTTTAAGCCAACTTTTCCACTCTCCTCTTTCACTTTCATCAGGAGGCTTTTCAGTTCCTCTTCATTTTCTGCCTAGATAAAGCAAAATGAGAGAATTAAAAACATGTTGCAAGATTTATTTCTGGTTGTGTGCATCTATTACTATATGTCATGGTGCATACTAGATCCTATCATCTAGATCGTGTGAAGACACAACTCTGCACAGCCTAGTGATTATTAGTATGCACATTGGACCCAAATTTCCTGGGTTATGGGTGCTAGTTATAGTTCTACTTTTGTTTCCTTTCCACTTAAAATAGCATTTCAGAATCAAGCAAGAAAAAGAAAGATATTATTTTTGGAATTAACTTTTAGTTATCTCCAACTTAATAAAATATCAACAATTTATTAACTTCTTTTTGTTTTTGACACAGTTATGACATGGTACACACTTGATCATGACACATCAGTGAAGAATTGCCACAGTTGAAAACTGCGGCCTTAATGCAAACTTACCAAATTTGCCTATATTTCAGAATCATATGGAGTGCTTAAATAATCCAGATTTCATGTCCTCTCCTTTTCCATGAAGTCAAGATACAGAAACTCTTGTGATCCACATTGACTGTAGTCTGCCTGTCTCCTCTGTCTGTGAAACTCTCCAGGCAAGAATACTGGAGTGGGTAGCCATTCCCCTCTCCAGAGGATCTTCCTGACCCATGGTTAAATGCCAGTCTCCTGCATTGCAGGTGTCACCCCCAATTTCCCCTTGTCCTCCCCACAAGCCCAAATCCTAGCAACCATTGATTTTTTTCTCTGTCCCTATAGTTTGACCTCTTGTAGAATGTCATAAAAGAAATCATAAGTATACAGCTATGTGAGACTAGTTTCTTTCCCTTAACATGCTGCATCTGTTGCATGTATCAGTAGTTCATTCCTGAGTAGTATTCCATTGTGCGGATGTACCGCAGTTTGTTCATTTATCAGTTGAAAGACATTTAGACTGTCCAGTTTTGGGTGATTATGAGTAAAGCTGCTATAAACATTTCTGTATGGTAGTTCGTGGGAACATTAGTTTTTATTTACTTAGGTAAATATAAGGGATGGGATTGTGGGATTATGTGGTAAGTGAAAGCTTAGCTTTATTTTTTTAAGGAAACTGCCCAATTGCCTTCCAGAGTCACTGTATCATTTTGCATCTTGCCCCTGGCTCCAGCACTGTTTGAGAGTCATAGTTATTTTGTGTTGTTGCCATCATTTGGTAGGTTTGTTTATTTTACATATTTTCATTCTAATAGGTATGTAGAGGTATGTCACTTTGGTTTTCATTTGCATTTTTCTCTAGCAGCTAACAATATTTTAAAGCACTTTTCAGTTTGTGAAGCTGACTCAGAAATCCCGTTCTGCCACTTTCTAGCTGAGTCACCCTCCGTAGGTTATACAAGCTCTCTAAGCTTCAATTTCCTTAAATAGGCAAAAATGCTCTTATCTCATAGGACTGAAATGCAATTAAACATGTGAATGTATGTAAAGTACTATTGGGCTCCAAAATCACTGCCGATGGTGATTGCAGCCATGAAATTAAAAGATGCTTACTCCCTGGAAGGAAAGTTATGACCAACCCAGACAGCATATTAAAAAGCAGAGACATTACTTTGCCAACAAAGGTCCCTCTAGTCACAGCTATGGTTTTTCCAGTGGTCATGTATGGATGTGAGAGTTGGACTATAAAGAAAGCTGAGCACTGAAAAATTGATGCTTTTGAACTGTGGTGTTGGAGAAGACTCTTGAGAGTCCCTTGGACTGCAAGGAGATCCAACCAGTCCATCCTAAAGGAGGTAAGTCCTGGGTGTTCATTGGAAGGACTGATGCTGAAGCTGAAACTCCAATACTTTGGCCACCTGTGGGAAGAGTTGACTCATTGGAAAAGACCCTAATGCAGGAAAGATTGGGGGCAGGAGAAGGGGACGACAGAGGATGAGATGGCTGGATGGCATCACTGACTGGATGGACATGGGTTTGAGTAAACTCTGGGAGTTGGTGATGGACAGAGAGGCCTGGCTAGCTGCAGTTCATGGGGTCGTGAAGAGTCGGACATGACTGAGCGGCTGAACTGAACTGAAAGGACTATATAATGTGTGGTATATAAAAGATGTTAATAAACATGGATACTCATGAGTATTCTCAACTTGTTTTGTTGTTCTCAAAATTCCATGCTTAAAAAAATACCCCTTCATTTATTATAAAATACACTTGGACTCACATAGACGCAACCAGCCCTTTGATCATGTCCTGATGAGTTTTCCAGGTCACTAGTTACATAGGTACATGTTGCTGAATAAAATTCCTGTTTCAAACCTAAGGAAAGACACTTGTAGCCAGTGTGAGTGCATTTATGTTTTACTTGAAGCACTGTGTGTTATCTGTTCTTGTCTTGCTAGTAATGAAAGATGCATTAATTGTCTTGATTACAAAGTATGAATTTGATTTATAACCCTTTTTTTTTTACTTTCTCTGGCAGTCACCATACAGTAGGAAAATCCACACATAGCAATCTAAAGACAATTTAGACTGAAATTGTTCTTTGCAATTTAGTCATTTAATTAGGGGTTTTAAAGCTTAATTAAAAAGTTAAATCATTTGTCTTTATTTCTGAAACAATGCTATTGTGGATGGTTCAATTATGTAAAATAAAACATAATAAGATATGCATTTTCATGTCTGAAGTTATAGCATCATTCACACATAATAGCACAGCCCCATAAAATGAATTTGAGAAGATAGAAGAAAATTGAAATATAGAGTCATTAAATAGGTATTGAAAGTAACTTCTGGTCTGTGAAGTTGTTTTTCTCTCTTTTGTTTTATAGTCCTAGCAACACATGACTTTTTCTTTTAAAAATGTAAATGATAAGAAAAAAAGATTTTGCGTATATTACCTACAATTCCATCCAAAATGTTCACAAAGAACTTGGAATGAAACTTACCAATCTACAGCTTTTTAGCACTAGGAAAGAAGTGGAATGGTTTGTTTCTAAGTAATCAGCAACATTCTTCAGGTTCATAAATATACTCCTTAATTTTTAAGGAACTACCTCAGTTCAGTTCAGTTCAGTTGCTCAGTCATGTCCGATTCTTTGTGACCCCATGAATCACAGCACGCCAGACCTCCCTGTCCATCACCAACTCCCGGAGTTGACTCAAACTCATGTCCATCGAGTCGATGATGCCATTCAACCATCTCATCCTCTGTCATCCCCTTCTCCTCTGCCCCCAATTCCTCCCAGCATCAGGGCCTTTTCCAATGAGTCAACTCTTCACATGAGGTGGCCAAAGAATTGGAGTTTCAGCTTCAGCATCAGTCCTTCCAATGAACACCCAGGACTGATCTCCTTTAGGATGGACTGGTTGGATCTCCTTGCAGTCCAAGGGACTCTCAAGAGTCTTCTCCAACACCACAGTTCAAAACATCAATTTTTTGGCGCTCAGCTTTCTTCTCTCACATCCATACATGACCGCTGGAAAAACCATAGCCTTGACCAGACGGGCCTTTGTTAACAAAGTAATGTCTCTGTTTTTTAATATGCTATCTAGGTTGGTCATAACTTTCCTTCCAAGGAGTAAGAGTCGTTTAATTTCATGGCTGCAATCACCATCGACAGTGATTTTGGAGCCCCCCCGAAATAAAGTCTGACACTGCTTCCACTGTTTCCCTGTCTATTTGCCATGAAGTGATGGGACCAGATGCCCTGGTCTTAGTTTTCTGAATGCTGAGCTTTAAGCCAACTTTTCCACTCTCCTCTTTCACTTTCATCAAGAGGCTTTTTAGTTCCTCTTCACTTTCTGCCATAAGGGTGGTGTCATCTGCATATCTGAGGTTATTGATATTTTTCCTGGAAATCTTGATTCCAGCTTGTGCTTCTTCCAGCCCAGCATTTCTCATGATGTACTCTGCATATAAGTTAAATAAGCAGGTGACAATATACAGCCTTGACATACTCCTTTTCCTATTTGGAACCAGTCTGTTGTTCTATGTCCAGTTCTAACTGTTGCTTCCTGACCTGCATATAGGCTTCTCAAGAGGCAGGTCAGGTGGTCTGGTATTCCCATCTCTTTCAGAATTTTCCACAGTTTATTGTGATCCACACAGTCAAAGGCTTTGGCCTAGTCAATAAATCAGAAATAGATGTTTTTTCTGGAACTCTCTTGCTTTTTCAATGATCCAGTGGGTGTTGGCAATTTTATCTCTGGTTCCTCTGCCTTTCCTAAAACCAATGTCAACATCTGGCAGTTCATGGTTCACATATTGCTGAAGCCTGGCTTGGAGAGTTTTGAGAAGTACTTTACTGGCGTGTGAGATGAGTGATGTGGTAGTTTGAGCATTCTTTGGCCTTGCCTTTCTTTGGGACTGGAATGAAAATTGACCTTTTCCAGTCCTGTGGCCACTGCTGCGTTTTCCAAATTTGCTGGTGTATTGAGTGCAGAACTTTCACAGCATCATCTTTCAGGATTTGAAATAGCTCAACTGGAATTCCATCACCTCCACTAGCTTTGTTCATAGTGATGCTTTCTAAGGTCCACTTGACTTCACGTTCCATGATATCTGGCTCTAGGTGAGTGATCACACAATGGTGATTATCACACAATCGTGATTATCTGGGTTGTGAAGATTTTTTGTACACTTCTTCTGTTTTCTTGCCAGCTCTTTAATATCTTCTGCTTCTGTTAGGTCCCTACCATTTCTGTCCTTTACTGTGCCCATCTTTGCATGAAATGTTCCACTGGTATCTCTAATTTTCTTGAAGAGATCTCCAGTCTTCCCCATTCTGTTGTTTTCCTCTATTTCTTTGCATTGATTGCTAAGGAACCACCTATGCCTCCACTAAACTAGGCCCTGAATCTTTCAACTTTTGTAAGATTCTTGGTTCGTCCACACAGTTTCATATGTTCTAAGAAATCAGACTGTTATACTTCCTTCTATAACTGCCTTGATTTTGTGAAGTGTTTTGTTTCAAGAGAGGCTGTGAAGTATATGAAACAGGCACATAAGATTAAAAACCTGGTTTTTAAAAATCATCAGTTCAGTCACTCAGAGGTGTCTGAATCTTTGCCTCCCCATGGACTGCAGCATGCCAGGCTTTCCTGTACATCAGTAAGTCCTAGAGCTTACTCAAACTCATGTCCATTGAGTTGGTGATGCAATCCAATCAATTCATCCTCTGTATTCCCCTTCTCCTCCTGCCTTCAGTCTTTCCCAGCATCAGGGTCTTTTCCAATGAGTCACTTTCTTGCATAAGGCGGCCAAAGTATTGGAGTTGCAGCTTCAGCATCAGTCATTCCAATGAATATTCAGGGTCGATTTCCTTTAGGGTTGACTGGTTGGATCTCCTTGAAGTCCATGGGACTCTGAAGAGTTTTCTCCAATACCACAGTTGAAAAGCATCAATTCTTTGGCACTCAACTTTCTTTATACTCCAACTCTCATATCCATACATGACTATTGAAAAACCCAGTAGTCTAGATGGACTAGATGGACCTTTGTTGTCAAAGTAATGTTTCTGCTTTTTAATATGCTGTTTAGGTTGGGTCATAGCTTTTCTTCCAAGGAGCAAGAGTCTTTTAATTTCATGGCTGCAGTCACCATCTGCAGTGATTTTGGAGCCCAGGGAAATAAAGTCTCTCACTATTTCCATTGTCTGCCCACCTATTTGCCTTGAAGTGATGGGACTAGATGCCATGATCTTAGTTTTCTGAATGTTGAGTTTTAAGCCAACTTTTTCATTCTCTCCTTTCACTTTCATCAAGAGGCTCTTTAGTTCTTCTTCTCTTTCTGCCATCTGGGTGCTTACATCTGCATATCTGAGGTCAGTAATATTATTAATATTGCTCCTGCAAGCTAGATTCCAGCTTGTGCTTCATGCAACCCGGCATTTCGCATGATGTACTCAGTGTATAAGTTAAATAAGCTGGGTGACAATACACAATTTTTACATACTCCTTTCCCTATTTGGAACCAGTCTGTTGTTCCATATCCAGTTTTAACTGTTGCTTCCTGACCTGCAAACAGATTTTTCAGGAGCCAGGCAAGGTGGTCTGGTACTCCCATCACTTTAAAAATTTTCCAGTTTGTTGTGATCCATACAGTCAAAGGCTTTGGCATCATCAGTAAAGCAGAAGTAGATGTTTTTCTGGAACTCTCTTGCTTTTTTGATGATCCAGTGGATGTTGGCAATTTATCTCAGGTTCCTTTGCCCTTAAAACCAGCTTGAACATCTGGAAGTTCACAGTTCATGTATTGTTGAAACTTGGCTTGGATAATTTTGAGCTTTATTTTGCTAGCACGTGAGATGAGTCCAATTGTGTGCTAGTTTGAGGATTCTTTGTCATTGCCTTTCTTTGGGATTGGAATGAAAACTGACCTTTTCCAGTCCTGTGGTCACTGCTGAGTTTTCCAAATTTTGCTGGCATATTGAGTGAAGCACTTTCACAGCATCATCTTTTAGGATTTCAAAAAGCTCAACTGGAATTCCGTCACCTCCACTAGCTTTGTTCAGGATGGTGCTTCCTAAGGCCCACTGGATTTACCATTCCAGGATGTCTGGCTCTAGGTGAGTGATCACAGCATCGTGGTTATCTGGATCATGAAAATCTTTTTTTTTTTTTTTTTTATAGTTCCTTGTATTTTTACCACATCTTCTTAATACCTTCTGCTTCTGTTAGGTCCTTTCCATTTCTGTCCTTTATTGAGCCCATCTTTGCATGAAATATTCCCTTGGTATCTCTAAGTTTCTTGAAGACATCTCTAGTCTTTCCCATTCTATTGTTTCCTTTATTTCTTTGCATTGATCACTGAGGAAGACCCTATCTCTCTGTGCTATTTTTTGAACTCTGCATGCAAGTGGGTATATCTTTCCTTTTCTCCTTTGCCTTTTGCTTCTCTTCTTTTCTCAGCTATTTGTAAGACCTCCTCAGACAACCGTTTTGCCTTTTTTTCATTTTCTTTCCTTGGGGATGATCTTGCTCACTGCCTCCTATAGAATGTAATGAACTTCCATCCATCGTTCTTCAGGCACTCTATCTATCTGATCTAATCCCTTGAACCTATTTGTCACTTCCACTGTATAATCATAAGGGATTTGATTCAGGTCATACCTGAATGGTCCAGTGGTTCTCCCTGCTTTCTTCAATTTAAGTCTGAATTTGGCAATAAGGAGTTCATGATCTGAGCAACATTCAGCCTCTGGTCTTGTTTATGCTGACTGTATAGAGCTTTTCAATCTTTGGCTGGAAAGATTATAATCAATCTGATTTTGGTATTAACTATCTGGTGATGTCCATGTGTAGGGTCTTCTCTTTTGTCAATGGAAGAGGGTGTTTGCTATGACCATTGGTTCTCTTGGCAAACTCTGTTACCTTTTTGCCCTGCTTCATTTTGTACTCTAAGGCCAAATTTGCCTATTACTTCAGGTATCTCTTGACTTCCTACTTTTGCATTCCAGTCTCCTATAATGAAAAAGACATCTTTTGTTGGTGTTACTTCTAGAAGATCTTGTAGGTCTTCATAGAACCATTTAACTTCAGCTTTTTCAGCATTACTGGTTGGGGCATAGACTTGGATTATTGTGACATTGAATGGTTTGCCTTGGAAATGAACAGAGATCATTCTGTCATTTTTGAGATTGCATCCAAGTATTCCATTTCCGACTAGCCTCAGCTTATGACTTATAAGACTAGCCTCAACTTATGGCTATAGAAAAGGTCGATGTGTATATCCTTAGGTAATATAAATGATCACACTCTATCATTGTGTTGACTGGCTGGCAACAGGTATTACCTAGGCCTTGGTGTCTGTCTTATAAAGGGGTGTGTCTTGGGGGAGGACTAACGGTAAAGCATAATTTCTTTTTCTCCCCACGTCTAAGGAACTCTGAAAACAGGCATTGTGTGTTTGTAGTGGATCTTGCAGTGAGCCACACTGAGTCCTTCAGAACTGAGCCACTCATGTTCCCAGTGGTTGACATCACTTATACTGTTCATGGGGTTCTCAAGGCAAGAAGACAGAAGTTGTTTGCTATTGCCTTCTCCAGTGGACCAAGTTTTGTCAGAATTCTCCATTATGACCCGTCCATCTTGGATGGCCCTATATGGCATGGCTCGTTGTTTCATTGAGTTAGACAAGGTCGTGGTCAATGTGATCAGTTTGATTAGTTTTTTGTGACTGTGATTTTCATTCTGTCTGCCCTCTGAGGGGTAAGAATAAGAGGCTTATGGAAGCTTCCTGATGGAAGAGACTGACTGAGGGGGAAATTGGGTGCTGTTTTGATGGACAGAGCCATGCTCAGTAAATCTTTAATCCAATTTTTTGTTGATGGGTGGGGCTGTGTTGCCTCCCTGTTGTATGACCTGAGACCAAACTATGGTGGAGGTAATGAAGATAATGGTGACCTCCTTCAAAAGGTCCCATTCACACACTACTGCACTCAGTGCCCCAATTCTGCAACAGGCCACCTCTGACCCACTTCTCTGCCAAGGACTTCTGGACTCTCATAGGCAAGTCTGGTTCAGCCTCTTGTGGGGTCACTGCTCCTTTCTCCTGGGTCCTGGTGAGCACAAGGTTTTGTTTGTGCCCTCCAAGTGTCTGTTTCCCCAGTCCTGTGTAAGTTCTGTAATCAAATCCCACTGGCCTCCAAAGTCAAATTGCTGGGGGCTCTCGGTCCCTTGGCCAGATCCCCAGGCTGGGAAATTTGCTATGGGTCCTAGAACTTTCTTAAAAGTACAAGATTTTATTTGGTACCATTGTTCTGCACTTTGTGGGTTGTCTGCTCTGTGGCTCTATAGTGGGGTTAATGGCGACATCCTCCACGAGGGCTTCTGCCACTTGGAGGTGGCTGTACCTAGACTGCCGTATCCAGAGCCTTTGCCCCTGTGACAGGCCACTGCTGACCCATACTTTCTCAGGAGACACTCAAACACTCAGAGGCAGGTCAGGCTCAGTCTCTGTGGGGTTTTCCTGGTGTGCACAAGGTTTTGTTTGAGTTCTCTGAGCATCTGTGGTGCATATGGGGTTTGATTATAAACTTGATTTCACCCGTCCAACTGCCTTGCTGGGGCTTCTCCTTTGCCCTTGGATGTGAGATATCTTTTTTTGGTGTGATCCAACATTCTCCTGTTGATGCTTATTCAGCAGCGAGTTGCAATTTTGGAATTCTCACAGGAGATGAGTGGATGTTCTTCCACTCTGACATCTTGGAGTATTTCATTTACAGTATGAAAAGGCAGAAAGATACGACACTGAAAGGTGAACTCCCCAGGTCAGTAGGTACCCAATATGTTACTGGAGAAGACTGGAGAAATAACTCCAGAAAGAAAGAAGAGACAGAGCCAAAGAGAAAACAACACCCAGTTGTGGATGTGACTGGGGATGGAAGCCAAGTCCTATGCTGAAAAAAAAAAAAAAAAAAAATTATTGCATAGGAACCTGGAATGTTAGGTCCATGAATCAAGGTAAATTGGAAGTGGTCAAACAGGAGATGGCAAGAGTGAACATTTACATTTTAGTAATCAGTGAACTAAAATGGACTGGAATGGGTTAATTTAACTTGTATGACCATTATGTCTACTACTGTGGGCAAAAATCCCTTAGAAGAAATGGAGTAGCCCTCATAGTAAAAAAAAAAAAGTCCAAAACGCAGTACTTGGGTGCAATCTCAAAAATGACAGAATGATCTCTGTTTGTTTCTCAGGCAAACCATTCAACATCACAGTAATCCAAGTCTGTGCCCCGACCAGTAATGCTGAAGAAGGTGAAGTTGAATAGTTCTATGAAGACCTACAAGACCTTCTAGAACTAACACCAACAAAAGATGTCCTTTTCATTATAGGAGACTGGAATGTGAAAGTAAGAAGTCAAGAAACACCTGGAGTAACCGGCAAATTTGACCTCAGTTACAAAATGAAGCAGGGCAAAGGCTAATAGAGTTTTGCCAAGAGAATGCACCGGTCATAGCAAACAGTCTCTTCCAACAACACAAGAGAAGACTCTACACATGGACATCATCAGATAGTCAATACTAAAATCAGATTGAATATATTCTTTGCAGCCAAAGATGGAAAAGCTCTATACAGTCAGCAAAAACAAGACCAGGGGCTGACTGTGGCTGAGATCATGAACTCTATATTACAAAAATAAGAATTAAATTGAAGAAAATAGGGAAAACCACCAGACCATTCAGGTATGACCTAAATGAAATCCCTTACAGTAGAAGTGACAAATATATTCAAGGGATTAGATCTAAGAGACAGGGTGCCTGAAGAACTATGGATGGTCACTTCTGACACTGTACAGGAGGCAGTGATCAAGACCATCTCCAAGAAAAAGAAATGCAAAAAGGCAAAATAGTTGTCTGAGGAGGCCTGGCACAGCTTAGAAAAGAAGAGAAGCAAAAGGCAAAGGAGAAAAAGAAAGACATACCCATTTGAATGTAGAATTCCAAAGAATAGCAAAGAGAGATAAGAAAGCCTTCCTCAGTGATCAATGCAAGAAGTAGAGGAAAACAGTAGAATGGGAAAGACTAGAGATTCCTTCAAGAAACTTAGAGATACCAAAGGAACATTTCATGCAAAGATGGGCTCAATAGGACAGAAATCATATGGTCCTAATAGAAGCAGAAGATATTAAGAAGTGGAAGAATACACAGAAGAACTATACGAAAAAGATCTTCATGATCCAGATAACCACGATGCTGTGATCACTCATCTAGAGCCAGACATCTTGAAATGTGAAATCAAGTGGGCCTTAGGAAGCATCACTACAAACAAAGGAGGTGATGGAATTCCAGTTGAGCTATTTCAAATCCTGAAAGATGATGTTGTGAAAGTGCTGCACTCAATATGCCAGCAAATTTGGAAAACTCAGCAGTGGCCACAGGACTGGAAAGGGTCAGTTTTCATTCCAATCCCAAAGAAAGACAATGACAAAGAATCCTCAAACTAGCGCACAATTGGACTCATCTCACGTGCTAGCAAAATAAAGCTCAAAATTCTCCAAGCCAGGCTTCAACAATACATGAAATGTGAATTTCCAGATGTTCAAGCAGGATTTAGAAAAGGCAGAGGAACCAGAGGTCAAATTGTCAGCATCCACTGGATCATTGAAAAAGCAAGAGAGTTCCAGAAAAACATCTACTTCTGCTTTGTTGACTATGCCAAAGCCTTTGACTGTGTGGATTACAACAAACTGTGGAAAATTTTTAAAGTGATGGGAATACCATACCACCTTACCTGCCTCCTGGGAAGTCTGTTTGGAAGTCAAGAAGCAACCATTTAAACTGGACATGGAACAACAGACTGGTTCTAAATAGGGAAACGCATATGTCAAAGTTATATATTGTCACCCAGCTTATTTAACTTATATACAGAGTGCATTATGCCAAATGCCGGGTTGCAGGAAGCACACGCTGGAGTCAAGATTGCTGGGAGAAATATCAATAACCTCAGATATACAGACGACCCTACCCTTATGGCAGAAAGAGAAGAAGAACTAAAGAGCCTCTTGATGAAAGTGAAAGAGGACAATGAAAAAGTTGGCTTAAAATTCAACATTCAAGATAATGGCATCTGGTCCCATCAATTCATGGCAAATAGAGGTGGAAACAATGGAAACAGTGAGAGACTTTATTTTGGGGGGCTCCAAAAATCACCACAAATGGTGACTGAAGCCATGAAATTAAAAGACACTTGCTCCTTGAAAGAAAAGCTTTGACCAACCTAGACACCATATTAGAAAGCAGAGAAATTACGTTGCTGACAGAGGTCTGTCTAGTTAAAGCTATTGTTTTGCCAGTAGTCATGTATAGATGTGAGAGTTGGCCTATAAAGAAAGCTGAGTGCTGAAGAATTGATGCTTTTGAATTGTGGTGTTGGAGAAGACTCTTGAGAGTCCCTTGGACTGCAAGGAGATCCAACCAGTCAACCCTAAATGAAATCGGACTGAATATTCTTTGGAAAGACTGATGCTGAAGCTGAAACTCCAATACTTTGGGCACCTAATGTGAAGAACTGACTCGTTGGAAAGACCCTGATGCTGGGAAAAATTGAAGGAAGGAAGTGAAGGGACGACAGAGGATGAGATGTTCAGATGGTTTCACTTATTCTATGATATTAGTTTGTGCAAGCTTTGAGAGTTGGTGATGGTCAGGGAACCTTGGTGTTAGGCAGTCCATGGGGTCATAAAGAGTAAAGATTGACTGAACTGAAGTGAACTGACATATTTAGTTGACACCTCTCTGAGACTTGCTTTTGGGAATTGAGCCTCCTCATTCAAGGTCACAGTCATCCCAAGGACACTCTGCCTCCAAAGACTGGCCAATGCAGGCTATACAGTCTTGTTCTTCCTGCTCTATCATGACAACCATGAAGGATCATCCCAACTCTAAAGTGACCATAGGATTTGCTAAGGTGACACAATCTGTTGTTTGGTACATTTTTGCTAAAGAATGGAGGTTATATAAGAACACCACACTTCTGGCTATAATAACCTTGAGCTACTGTCCATCTTTTCGACATAGAGAACTATTTCAGAATAATAATACATACCTTTTCCTGAGTAGGCATGATTGCTTTTCATGTTAACTCATGTAATCTCATTTGTTGTTGTTCAGTTGCTCAGTTGGTCTGACTCTTTGTCACCCCATGGACTACAGCCTACCAGGCTTCCCTGTCTTTCACCATCTCCCAGAGCTTGCTCAAACTCATGTCCATTGAGTTGGTGATGCCATCCAGCCATCTCATCCTCTGTCATCCTGTTCTCCTCCTGCCTTCAATCTTTCCCAGAATCAGTCTTTTGTAATGAGTTGGCTCTTTGCATCAGGTGGCCAAAGTACTGAAGCTTCAGCTTCAGCATCAGTCCTTCCAATGAATATACAGGATTGATTTCCTTTAGTATGGACTGGTTTGATCTCCTTGCAGTTCATGGGACTCTCAAGAGTCTTTCTTCTCCAACCCCACAGTTCAAAAGAGTCAGCTCTTCAGCACTCAACCTTCTTTACAGTCCAGCTCTCACATCCATATGTGACTACTGGAAAAGCTATAGCTAACTAGAGGGACATTTGTTGGGAAAGTAATGTCTCTGTTTTTAATATGTTGTCTTGTTTTGTAATCTCATAATATCACTATAAAATAATACTTGTGTTCAAGTACGAAGTGATTTCAGCTCCACTGTGTTTATCTTATTTTTGGTGGTACCTACTATTATCGATAATGTTTTAAATAAAAGTCTTTTAGAATGTGAAAGCAGAATTATAAGAATTCTACTAGAATAAGTTTTAAGCTACATTGTTGGTTTGGTAATCATTCAAACAAAGCTAGAAAGTAACAGAATCACAATAAAATATTGTCAACATCTCATTGTTTTAGGGAAAATCCCCATGACCTGGTTATTCTTAGTCATAATCTGAAATGAAAGCTGTTTCTCCAAGGCTGGTCTAACCAAACAACTCACCAGTACTATTGTGCCGGACATCCTGTAGGTATTCTCTTTTTCAGTCAGACACTCAAAGTTATTCTTGAGACAATCCTTCAAAGGAGTTCATATATTTACTGTTGTGGATATTTGCTGAACAACAAATTTCTCTCTTGCTTTTGTCATTGTGTTCCTGTCTAGTCTTTCTTTCCTTCTTCCCATCTTCATCATTCTCACTTTCTGTTCTCACCTCTTTCCTTCCTCACTTTCAGTGGAACTGTTTTCATCTTGACCCCCTTCAGCTTATCTTTTTTGATTTTTCATATTTTTCTACACATTTTCTCTTTTACCTGCTTTGATTATTTAGTCATGTATTCACCCAATATTTAATTTTGCATTATCACTGTTCCCCAAGTCAACCTGAAAAGAAACCTCAGAGTTGTTGATAACCCCTTTTTTTCCTTTGTAATGAAAGGCAAGTCTTTTGAATCAATTCTGAATTCCCAAGACACTTCTGATCCTTCTGATGATTTTTATAGCAAGTGCTTTATTAAAAGATCAATTTAGAGAGATAGATCCAATATTAATGGCCTCAAATATCCAAGCAAAAACTAAAAAAAATTAGTTTGCAAGTAAAATTAAGTTGGTATTCACAGGACTAATTTTCTTATCAGTATAAATTCTTTGAGGGTATAGTCTGTGTCCTATTCCCTTTGTACAACTGTTTCTCCAGGGCCCTGTACTCTGCCTGTTAAATATTTGCTGAATGAAAGTAGTAGAAATCCACTGGAAATTTTTTAACAAACAGATGTTTTGATCAGATATATACTCAAAAACTGCATCTGTGAGTTGTGTTTAGATTGGAGTGGGGTAGGAGGTGTTTGAAATTTAGGTTAAAGAAGCCACAAAGAGAGAGAGAGAGCAGAGATGTGATGGCCACCTGATGGGAAGAGCTGACTCATTTGAAAAGACCCTGATGCTGGGAAAGATTGAAGGCAGAAGGAGAAGGGGACGACAGAGGATGAGATGGTTGGATGGCATCAGTGACTCTATGGACATGGGTTTGGGACGACTCCGGGAGTTGGTGATGGACAGGGAGGCCTGGCCTGCTGCGGTTCATGGGGTCACAAAGAGTCGGACACGACTGAACGACTGAACTGAACTGAGTAGAGAAAATTGGCATAAATTCTTTTATTAGAGAACTTAACTCTGAATGAATGATGAAAATGTAATGCTGCTGTCATTATTGTGTGGTTGATGGTAGCAGAAATTTTATAAAGTATAAGTGACTTATATATGTTTGAAGCCAGTGGGGAAATTCTTTACACATGCATAACAGTGTGATTGAATACATCAAAGAGTGTGGAGGAAAAAGTCTCAAGTTCTTAGAGGAGGTGGGATGCAGTGGAGTCAAGGACACAGGATAGTCTTGAAAATGAGGAGGCATATGTCTTCTGTGAAGGAAGAAAGCTTAAGTTAGGTTAGAAAAAAGTGTTAGTATGTGTCTCTGTGTGTGTGTGGAGGTGCTGTTAGAAGTTGTCGAATAGCTTAGATCAGTGGTTCTTGCCATTGAGTGCACATTAGAATCACTTGGGGAGTTTTTTCTTTTTCTTTCTTTAAAGTGTGCAATGTAGATTTTATGCCAGGCCAATTAAATCACAGTCTCTAGGGGTGAAGCCCAGACCCAGGATTTTTAAACACTCCCGAGGTGAGTCAGTTGTGCAACCACATTTGAAAGCTGCTGGCCTATATCTTCTTAGTAACATGGCAACAGTACTTCCTCCTGTGAGCAAGAGAATTAGAGTGAGAAAAAGGGAAGATTTAGATGAGAGATAATTAGAGTGATGGGGGAAACGCAATGGAAAGTCAATAAACTATACTAAATATGTTCAGAGCAGTCCAGGGGACATAAATAGTACTATAATGTTTGAAGTTTAGAGGATCCAGCCAATGTGGCATTGTGATGTTGTCTAGCTATGCATGACAACCAAGGAGTGGAAGAAATGATCTACTTATTACAACTTTCCCTGGTGGTTCAATGGTAAAGACTCTGCCTGCCAATGTGAGAGATGTTGGATCCCTGGGTTGGGAAGATCCCTGGGTCAGAAAGATGCCCTGAAGAAGGAAATGGAAACCCACTTCAGTATCCTTGCCTCGGAAATCCTGTGGACAGAGGAGACTGACAGGCTACAGTCCATGAGGTCATGAAAGAGTCAGACAAGTTAGTGACTCTAACAACAATAGTGACTATTAGTTAGTGACTAAGCAACAATAAAAGCTTTGTTACAGCAGCGTGAACTGTCTGAGAAAAGCATGGAGCAGGATTGCTGGCAGAAGGTAAAGGGAAGATTTAGAAACAATGATGTATTCTAGCAAAAACAGTGCATTGAAATTGTAATTGCAGAGGGGAAATTCAATGAGTCTAATCCTGGATTTTATCTTGGATGCCCTTATTTCAAAACTTCTCCCTCTTGCTTGAGATAGAAAAGAGAAGCCAAGAAAACAGAGGAGGTCACTGTGTTAGTTTTCTGGGGCTGTTGTAACAAGTACCACAAACTGGATGGCGTAAAGAACAGAAATTTATTTCCTCACACTCTTGAGGGTGGATATCTGAGATGAAGGTGTCAGCAGGGCTGGTTTCTTGTAAGGTGTTTCTTCTTGGTTTGTCGATGGCCGTCTCCTCTCTGTTTTCACACAGTCTTCTTTCTCAGAGTGACTGTGTCCTGATTTCCCCTTCTTATAAGGACAGAGTCATATTTTATTAGAGCCCACCCATATGACCTCATTCTCCTCAATTACCTCTTCAAAGGCCCTGGATCCAAACAGTCACATTTTCAAGTACTGGTGGGGTTAGGACTTCAACAGATGGATTTGGGGATATATTAGTCTGCTGGGGATACTGTAACAAAATACCACAGGTTTGCTGGCCAAGACAATAGAAATTTACTTCTTATAGTTCTAGAGACTGGAAAGTTCAAGATCAAGCTGCCCAGTTTTGTTTCTGGCGAGAACTCTTCTCCTGGCTACCTTTGTGCTGTGTCCTCACATGGTTGGTAGGAGGGGGGAGAGAGAGTGCTCCTTGGTGTTTTTCTTATAAGGACACGAATTCTATCAGATCAGGGCTCCATGCTGATGAACTCATTTAACCTTAAATACTTCAGTACAGGCCCCATCTCCAAATATGGTCACCTGGGGATTAGGACTTCAGTATACAAATTTAGGGGGTACATAAACATTCAGTCCATATCCTGTGGTGGGGGACACAATTCAGCTCATAGCAGACACCAAAGCTAGGCGTATAGTGCTAAAACTGCTGAAGGAAAAGAAAAAAACACAAATTTATTTTTCTGTTGGTTGTTTAGAAACAAGACAACTCTTCCTAGAATCTCACAGCTCTATCCTAGGTTAGAGATGTGTGTGTGTGTGTGTGTGTGTGTGTGTGTGTGTGTGTGTGTGCACGCGCGCGTGCGCTAAACAAGCTTTCCCAAGCAGATTTGCCTTTATTGCTGCTTCTTGACCTAAGGTACCAGGTCCTTCTTAAGCATGGTGACTGTCTATGCACACAGTCTCCTAATTACATTAGGAACAAGAAGCCTAGTTTGGTAAAACAAACCAATTTTATTTCTGAACTTATATGGGGAAATAAATTTGGGTCAGAAACATCATGATGTTTAGAATCCATATGGGAATTTTTATAAAGAAATTCTAACATGTTGCACATTGTTTAGATAGTCTTGTCAAAACTGCTTAACAGTCAGTGTAAGAGATTTCAGGGATGTAAGCAATTATCGATATTTTAGTGACTTGAGTTCAATGTTATTCATTTTCCTACTTATCTCCTGAGCACCAAGGGTGAAGAACATTCTTATTATCATCTTGCAGAGTTTATCCCAGAAGCCTCCTTGAGTCACAGTGTGTGGAAATTTGATGTGGGCTCAGAGGTATGACAGTTTTATCTTAATTTTTTTTAAACAAAACTTTATTGAGGTACAATCTTCATACCATAAAATTCATTCATTTTAAGTGTAAAATTCAGAGATTTTTAGTAATTTTACTGAGTTGTGCAGCCATCACAATGCACCTTTAGATCATATCCATCAGTCTAGTAAGATCCCTCCTGCCCTTTTACAGTTAATCCCCATCCCCACACACAGCCCTAGGCAACCACTAACCTGCTTTGTGGTTGAATAACTTTACCTAAAGGCTTTTGTAGTCATTCCTTTCCAGGTCCTGTAGTTACAGCTCTAATGACTCAAGGGTAATTCAGTGTATTGGAACTGTCACCAGAGAGGGGAAATTCAGTGTCTGATCTTGAATTTTATCTTGTATCTTCTTATTACAAAATTTGTCTCCCACATGGCAGGTGGATTCTTTAGCAGCTGAGCCATAGGGAAGCCCAAGAATACTGGAGTAGGTAGCCTATCTCTTCTCCAGCAGATCTTCCTGACCCAGGAACCGAACCAGGGTCTCCTGCATTGCAGGTGGATTCTTTACCAACTGAGCCATGAGGAAAGCAAGATGGAAAAGAAAACCCAAGAAAACAGAGCAGGGCACGGTGTTAGTTTTCTGGAGCTGTTGTAACAAGTACCACAAATTGGATGACTTAAACAACAGAAATTTATTTCCTCACAACTCTAAAGGTAGATATCCAAGATCAAATCTAGAATTGCTTGTTAGCTTGAGATATTTGTCTTTTAATTTCACAGCATGTGAGCTAAGTAACTTCAGTCGTGTCCAACTCTTTGCAATCCCATGGACTGTAGCTGCCAGGTTCCTCTGTCCATGGGACTCTGCAGGCAAGAATATTGGAGTGGGTTGCCAAGCATCCCTCCAGGGGATATTCCCAATCCAGGGATAGAACCCATGTCTCTTCCATGTCCTGCATTGGCAAGAATGTTCTTTACCACTGGCACGAACTGGGAAGTCCCTTAATTTCACTATGGGTCTTCTATTTCAAGCAACATCCTGTGGAGGTCACTTGTACAAAGGCCCCTCTTTGAATCTAAACTATTTTTCACTGGGATTTAGACAGAGATGGTGGGTACAGGCCTATCAAGCATAATCTATAAGGAATGAATATTTATCCTAAGAAAAATGAGATTCTGCAACCATCCCAGTGTCTGCCTCTCACTTTGTCTCCTGTCTCAGTTTTCCCAGGCACTCATCTGAAAATAGAAGACATCTATTATTTGAATGACATAGAAGCATCAACATATAAAATTATGAGAGCATTGTATATATTCCATGAAGTCCCCCAGTCCCCATATTTGGTCACGTGCTGTACAATCCTGCTTCCAAGAAATACTTCAGTAAAATAAAACTATGATGGTTTCTCTTCAAATCTCTTAGTTAGGTTTCTAGTTTAATTTTAATTGTAATAGTTTTAAAAATGAATTTATTTATCAGGTCAATTTAATAATATTGGGAAAAATCTAATTGTCAACTTTGTTCAGATATATCCCTCCTTCTGCCAAAGATCAAATCATGCATTTACTTAACCTACTAGTTTGTCCCTTATTTTATAGATAATTATTACTTTATAGATCCTTGATGCAGTCAAGACCATCAGATGATATAAAGAAAGGGTGGCAAGTCTATTTGTTAAAAGCAAATTGTCATTTCTAATTTCTAACAACTAACAACCATTTATTATTTCTAACATCTACAAGGGGACAAATATGTTGTCTAAGAAAACTGATTTTATTACTTTGGAAATGGTAGACTATGATTTTCATTTCAGTAATTTCACAAAAAGGCCATCATATTTAAATATTTTTTCTAAGTGAGAATTTTCTGTCTATAATCTTCACTGAAAGAGAAAGATGTAGTTTCTTGCAAGTATGATCTGTGAGAAGGCAGAGTTGATGCTGTAGTTCAAAAGGACATGAGTTTTTCCTTACTGTATAATTAAAACATGAAATGGCAAACATGAATCATATATTAAATTGTAGGCTGTCAAAATGAGACTGAAAATGTTATTTAAAACATTCCTTTATCTATGCTCAAAGTACTTCTAAGGGACTGAGGCCAAAGCAATTTATAATCTGTTATTTTTCTACTTTCCATACAGGTTAATTACATTCATGTACTTTTTCCACATTGTTTTTGATTATACCACCCACATCAGTATTCATCTTCACAAAGTGAAGATAAGTACAATACTAATAGATGGGGGAAAAAGAAACCTCCTGGGACAATGAATGCAGAGATTGGGCTAATGCATGGGCAAGCCAAGGGATGCCAAAGATTTCTAGGAAATGACCAGCAGCTAGGAGAGTGGCATGGGACGGGCCCTCCCTTGCAGCCCTCAGAAAGAATCAGTCCCACTCACACCTTGATCTTTAACTTTTAGCCTCCAGAACTGTGAGACACTAAACTCTTTTTAAGCCATTCAGTTGTGGTACTTAGTTATGGTAGCCCTAAAAAAATTAATACACCACTCTGTGCTACAGTTTTCTCATATGTAAAGTGATACTGATAATCATATTTACCTACTAGGGTTTTGTGAAGATTAAGTGGATTAATGAATATAAAGTACTTAGAATTGTGTCATTTAGAGGCATAAGACCAACATTAGTAGTAGCATCTTATTTACAAGATCAGTGTTCTACTTACTTGAAAATGAATAATTCCCCACTGATGCAAGGAAGACAAAACAGAATTTTTCTTTTTTTTTTGGTTTATCATGGTGGAAGTTAGGTAGAGCAAAGAAGATAGAGCAAATCAAAGTTTCAGAAGGTTAAAGTTTTTTTGTTTTTTTTCCCCCAGGAAGTCAAGAATTCTAACATAGAGAAAGAATAATGATTCAAATGGTGCAAGAAGCCAAATGTCAATATTTTTAGGAAAAGAGAGCAAAGCTGTTAGTCTGTTAGACACATAGGTGTGAGTCAAAAGATAAAATGTTTTAGATACCTTCCTTCATCCTCTATGACCATGGTGTCTTTGATCACTGGTGTTCATAAAGCTGTTTTAAAATGAAAATGTTACATCACTGTGCTTTAACTCTTTTTGAATTAGCACAGCAATTTGTTTTGACAGAAAGTTGAGCAAGCCTTGGGGAATAAAAAGTTCATTTAGACAAGAGGGTGATTAGCAGTCAAGATTATGGGGGGAACAAGTCCCAAATGATTTTGCAGCTGGTAGGAATACCAGAAGGATTAGGCAACCTGGAGGGGAAAACTGAAAGTTTAGGAATTAGAGGTAGAGTGAGGTCATGAAGACTGGAAGAAAAGGAAAGGAGAGGAAATGGTGTATGCCTTTTATGAGTTCTGTTATCTGGGATAACTTAATATCTTTGAGCCTTGGTGCATTAGGTTCTTAAGGCTGCCATAGCAAATCAACACACACAAGGTGGCTTAAAATAACAGAAATTTATTCTCTCACAGTTTTGGAGGCCAGAAGTTGAATCAAGGTTAGCAGGGCCTTGCTCTTCCTGGGGACTTTTCGGAGGATGCCTTCTTATCTCACCTGGCTTCTGGTGGTTGCTAGCATTCCTTGGTATGCCTTGGCTTTTGTACACTCATTACTTCAGTCTCAGCCCTCATCATCACATCACATTCTCCCTCTCAGTGTGCCTGAATTTAAGTTTATTTCTTCTTATAAGCACACTGATCATTGGGTTAGAGCCCACTTTGATACAGAAGGACTTCATCCACAAAAACCTTATTTCCATATAAGGTTGCATTCACAGATTTTGGGTACATAAGAGTTTTGAGGGGACACCATTCAGCCCAGTGCAGTCATCTTCTTCATTATAAAAGTCAAGGATTATAATACATACTCATGCCTCACCTTCCTCATCTGTTAAATGGGGAGGTTTCCACTCTTAAGATTACTCTAAGATATTTGTTGCTCTTTGACTTCCTATTAATACCTTCCTCTTAATACCCTGATTTCCTTTGGGGAAATTAGTACTTGCTTAGTGAATTGAGTTTAGTGTCCTGGTAACCATGGGCCCACTCTTCCTTAGTTGAAGGGCATATATATGACCCAGTAAGTGTCATCTGGATGAGCTCTTTGGAAGTCTAATCTTGACCACAAGAATGAAAGGACTAAAAGTGGATGGAACTTATAGTGTGGTGGTTAAGGGCACAGGTTCTAAATATAGGCCATGTGTATTTGAATCTTAACTATCACTGACCAATTTGTGACTTTGGGGATATATTTAGCTTCCCTGTGGCTCAGTTTCCTCAGGTATAAAATGAGAATGATAATAGTACTTATTTTATCCAGTGCCAGATACTGTCCTTAACATTAGATATGCATCAGTGAATAAAACACATGTGGTTTCTGCTTATAGAAGCTTTGAAACTTTGAGAGAGATAGATAACAAATAGAGAAAATACATTCTTATTACAAATTTTAATATGTATGTATGTGCTAAGTAAAATGCTTAAAATAGCACCTAACACATAGTCAGTAACATGTAACTGTGAGCATTTACTCACTTATTTTAGAAGCAGTGTTCTAACCACAACTTATCCATCTAGTTTCTGACTCTTAGCTTTTTGAGATAGCTGAGAGACTGCTCATTCTTGAGACTGGTTTCTGCCCTTCCCAATGATGCTGAGAATTCCACTATAATTCCACTAAATTTCCTTTTGCTTCATTTAGCTCAAGTTGGTTTATATTGCTCGCAATAAGAGCCCTAACTGATGCAGTACTTCATAGGGTAGTTGTGAAGATTAAATGATTGTGTACATTCTATGTGTATAGTCTCAATCAACATTAATTCTGGGATAAGCAACTTTGGTATATTGAAAGTGGGAAGCATAGAGTTAGAAAAAAAAATTAGCAAGTGAATTTAGTTTAAGGAAGACCCAAAAGACTGGCATAGTGATGAAGAAGGTCTAGCTTTCATTTTTCAGACCAAAAGTCTGAGTGTGGTTGATTGGTCAACGTGAGAAACTCACAGACTGAGGACTTGAATGGAATACACTAAAGATATTATTTTACTATTGACAGTATTGTCCCAGAAGATTTAACCTAGTATATACAGTCCTATTCAAAAACAAACTATTTTTTCGTATCATCTGAGGAAGCAGTGATAAAAACAGCCTTTGAGGAAAATGATCTTTGTTCCTGGCACAAAGGACTACAAAAAGAAATCTGGTAAAGAATGGTAGAGTCATTTGTTTGACACCAATCCGTGTAGACTCATTATTCAAGATGCAGAGTTATAAATTCTAAACTCAGGAGGGTTTTGTGCTAATATTGTGCTGATGGATGCAATATCATAAATATGCACATGCATATTCATATGATGCCAATTATTCTTTTGAAGCTGTATAAATGATACACTTGAAAACTGAGAACTGAAAATATGATCCATATGGAAAACTCATCAGCATTCTGAGATATAAACTGAATGAAAGAGGATTACTATAAAAGCTATTTTCCTGTCAAGTTTCTTCTATTCCATTTCTAATCACCAAATTCTACTCAGTCTTTTTAACTACCCGCATAACTGAATTATCCTTTAGGCATCAAGAAACCGGAAGTGATCCAACCTTTATTTGTTCCCAGCGCCAAGCTGAGACTTGACTTTTGAAGATAAGCTCCTATCCTGAATCAAAGGGCTGAAACAATGGTCAGTTCCAACACTTCCCAGCATGCCATCAGCTAATCCACATCCATTCATTCACTCTCAACCTTTATGAAGTCTATAGTCCTTGATCCTGGGTGAACATGGTGAATAAATGCAATTATTGTCCATACAGGGCTTTCAAGCTCATAAAGAAGACAGACAGTAAAAAGGGAAACAGAAGAGTATATATTTTCAAGTAGTGTTGTGAAGAAAATGAACAGGAGGTGAGTAGAGATGTGGAACAAGGGTGGGGTGGTGCTAGAGACTGTGGGCCTGTTTGGATGGGATTTACTCAGAGCTAAGGCTTTCTCTTTAAAGTGAAGAACGAAGCTGTGAGTGATACCTGGTCGCACATCTCAGGAAGATTATTCTCAGGTGTTGAAAAGGCAACTAGGGTGCTGTGGCTTGGGTGCTGAGGTTGGAGTGTCTGCTTGTGTGTGGGCCGCTTTTGTGGCAACTGCTGCTGCAGCTGGAGCGTTTCTCAGCTTATTGAATCCTGAATATATATATATTTACATAAATAAATATTTACATACATACATAAATAAATTTACATATGTATATATATACTTACAATTCTCTTATTTCAATGAGGAGATGACTTGAGGCTAGCAGCGGCAGGAGAGGGTTGGTACTTTGTCTCTCTGATCCTCAAACGACCGTTTCTTGGTGTAGTCTCTGTTCTAACTGGAGTCCCTGTAGCCAATTGTTCAGGTTCTTTAAGGGTTTTGGACTCTCCCTCATCTTTCCTTTTTAATGTCATTTGTCTTCTGACTTCTTCTCACCCTGTCTTGGGCTCCAGAGATTTAAAAACAAACAAACAAAAAAAACTTCAAATATTGCTGTAGATATTTTTTAGATGTGCCAGACATGATCTTCTTGTTGCCTGGGCTCTCACATCTAGTTAGTCTCATTCCAATGCCAAGGCTTTTGGCCTCATTTTACTCCATCAAAAAAAGAAAACAACCAAAAAAGTAAAAACCAACCAAACAAAAAGCAATTATCATTATATAAAAAGTGCCAAGTTAGTTATTAGTGCAAAATCATTCCAGAAGATGCAGAAAGCACCTCCACAAATGGAGTCAAGGCTACAGTGTACAATTCTGGCATCTGAGGGCAAGTGTTAGGAATCCCTCTCTCCAGAGCATCTCTGCCATCTGTATCTTGCATAGAGGGATCCTAACTGATAGCCTCCTTATGCTTGATCTTGGGCCTCTGACTTGATTCTCCTCACTAGCAGTGAACTTATTTAGGGTACACAACAAGCCCACCGTGAAGCTGATATCCAAGGGCAGGGGGAGGGTTGGGGACACAGTTATGAACTCTCTTCTGTTGGGTATCCTAGAAGGAGAGGTTCAGGTGTGGAATTTACTGTCAGGGAGCTCTTTAGGAAGGACCTGTTTGGGAAGAGGAGAGGAGAAAGGGTGAGGGAAAACAGTAGAGGAAGGATGGGATCAGGTCAAAGCTAACCTTGAACCAGAGGTTGAGGATGGGATTTTGGTACATAAACTTAACTGAAGAATTGACTTCTTTGGCATGGAGCTGGCTTTTGTATCCCCCTAATAAGTCAGTCATTGGATGTAGGCTAACCGCATGAACCATGGGGCAGGATGATGTAGAATTCTTAAGGTGGCAGCTCCATCCTCTGAGGGCAGTTATTCAAAATTATACCAGCTAGAGACAGAAGTACAGGTTTGGTAAAGGGCTCTGAGGAGATGGATCACCCAACATTGACTTCAGAAAGGCTTAAAAATTGGTACAAGGTATAATCTCTTAAAAATAATTGTAGGGGAGTGTAGCCAAGATGGCAAAGTATGATGACCCTGAGCTCATCTCCTCCCAGGGGCATAACAAAATTACAACTATTTGCAGAGCAACTATTAGTGAGAAAGACCAGAATATAGCAGAAAAATATCTTCTACAGCTAAAGCTATCAAGAAGGAACCATAATGAAATGAAGAGGAGTGGCAGAGATAACAGTAAAGTCAAACCTACAATCCCAGTGTGGGAGACTCACACTGGGAGAGAATTAGGAGAATAATTGTAATTGTACATGTATTTCCTGAGGAGTGGCAAGTCCAAGCCACACACTGGGATCCCCCATCAAGGGGTCCTGTATCAGAAAAATGAGCCTTCATTGAATCTGGCAGTATGTCTTAATTTAGGGAGACATAGAAGGCTGGAGAAAATATAGATTCTACTCTTAAAAAGTGAAAGGCACTCAGTCATGTCTAGTCTTTGTGACCCCATGGACTGCAATCTGCCAAGCTCCTCTATCCATGGAATTCTCCAGGCAAGAATACTGAAGTGGGTAACTGTTCCCTTCTCCAGGGGATCTTCCCAAGCCAGGGATCAAACCCAGGTCTCCCACACTGCAGATGGATTCTTTGCTGTCTGAGCCACCAAGGAAGGCTTAAAAGGCACCCAAAATTTTTTACTTGCTCTGAGACCTAGAGCAGAAGCAGTGATTTGAAAGGAGATTGGGTCGGACCCAGAGTTCCAAAGAATAGCACAGAGAGGTAAGAAAGCCTTCCTCAGTGATCAATGCAAAGAAATAGAGTAAAACAATAGAATGGGAAAGACTAGAGATCGCCTCAAGAAAATTAGTGATACCGAGGGAACATTTCATGCAAAGATGGGCACAATAAAGGACAGAAACGGTATGGACCTAACAGAAGCAGAATATATTAAGAAGAGGTGGCAAGAATACACAAAAGAACTATACAAAAAAGTATCTTAATGACCCAGATAACCACGATGGTGTGATCAGTCACCTAGAGCCAGACATCCTGGAATGTGAGGTCAAGTGGGCCTTAGGAAGCATCACTATAAACAAAGCTAGTGGAGGTGATGGAATTCCAATTGAGCTATTTCAAATCCTAAAAGATGATGCTGTGAAAGTGCTGCACTCAATATGCTAGCAAATTTGGAAAACTCAGCAGTGGCCACAGGACTAGAAAAGATCAGTTTTCATTCCAATCCCAAAGAAAGGCAAAGCAAAGAATGTTCAAACTACTGCAGAATTGCACTCACCTCACATACTAGCAATGTAATTCTCAAAATTCTCTAAGCTGGGCTTCAACAGTACATGAACTGTGAACTTCCAGATGTTCAAACTGGATTTAGAGAAGGCAGAGGAATCAGCGATCAAATTGCCCACATCTTCTGGGTCATCAAAAAAGCAAGAGAGTTCCAGAAAAACATTTACTTCTGCTTTATTGACTACGCCAAAGCCTTCGACTGTGTGGATCACAACAAACTGTGGAAAATTCTTCAAGAGATGGGAATACCAGACCACCCTATGTGCCTCCTGAAAAATCTGTATGCAGGTCAAGAAGCAGCAGTTAGAACCATACATGAAGCAATGGACTGGTTCCATATTGGCAAAGGAGCACCTCAAGGCTATATAGTATCATCTTGTTTATTTAAAGTATATGCAGAGTACATCCTGCGAAATGCCAGGATGGATGAAGCACAAGCTGGAATCAAGATTGCAGGGAGAAATATCAATAATCTAAGATACACTGATAACCACCACCCTTATGACAGGAAGTGAAGAAGAACTAAGAACCTTTAGATCAAAGTGGCTTAAAACTCAACATTCAGAAAAGTGAGATCATGGCATCCGGTCCCATCACTTCATGGCAAATAGATGGGGAAACAATGGAAACAGTGAGAGACTTTATTTCTTTGGGCTCCAAAATCACTGCAGATGGTGACTGCAGCCATGAAATTAAAAGACACTTGTTCTTTGGAAGGCAAGTTATGACCAACCTACACAGCATATTAAAAAGCAGAGACATTGTTTTGCTGACAAAGGTCCATCTAGTCAAAGCTATAGATTTTTCAGTAGTCATGTATGGATGTGAGAGTTGGACTATAAAGAAAGCTGAGCACTGAAGAATTTATGTTTTTGAACTGTGGTGTTGGAGAAGACTCTTGAGAGTTCCCTTGGACTGCAAGGAGATACAATCAGTCGATCCTAAAAGAAATCAGTCCTGACTATTGGAAAGACATGCTGAAGCTGAAACTCCAATACTTTGGCCACCTGATGCAAAGAGCTGACTCATTGGAAAAGACCCTGATGCTGGAAAAGATTGAAGGCAGGAGGAGAAGGGGACAACAAAGGATGAGATGGTTGGATGGCATCACTGACTCAATGGACATGAGTTTGAGCAAGCTTAAGGAGTTGGTGATGGACAGGGAAGCTTGGCATGCTGTGGTCCATAGGGTTGCAAAGAGTGGGACACGATTGATTGACTGAACTGAACTGGGTCAGATCCATCAGCTGAGTTTAGAGAGTCTCCTAGAGATGTAATAGGCAAAGGCAAGTACCTTTGGGACATAGACACTGGAGACATCCAATTTGAGGGCAAGGACATTGTTGCTGATAAGCATCATTTTAGAATACTCTAACTTATTAATACCAGGACCCAGTTCCAACCACCAGCCTGTCAGCACTAGTACTGGTATGCCGCAGGCCAAGGCAAATGACTAACTGCGTGGGACACCACCTCACCTACCAGCAGACCACTGCCCCGAGACACCTTGAGCCCAAAGTTACCCTGAGACCTGGTCCTGTGGATCAGAAGATCCAGGACCCAATGTTGTACCATAGGGAACTGACAGTAAACCAAGGAATCTTTGTTCCCTGCAGCCAGAGACTGTGAGGACATAACCCTGCTCACCAGTGGGCTGCCACTATCCCCAGGACAAACACACTTAACAATGAGAATGCACCAGCTCCAGGTCCTCCTGGGCTCTAGCTCTGCCCACCAGCAAGATGATACTAGATAGAGGACACATAGTTCCACAGGCACCCACCCTGGGACCTGGCGCTGCCCACCATGGGCCAACACTAGCCCTTGGACGTCTGGACTCTGAAGCAGCCACCTCACCATGCAGTCCTACTCACCATGACCAGCAACCTCCTCACAAGGCAGGGCCTAGCAACCAACCAAACCAAGGCCCAGCCACACCTACTAGACCAACCACAGCTTGTCACAGCAGAAGGATTCACGTAATCCACCTAGGGGCCACCCTAGAGCATAGAGCTCTGAAGACCAGAGGGGAGAGAGCTGCTAGGACTCACAGGATTCCTTCTGTAAAGGAATCTTCTCCAAGGTCAGAAAATATAACCAACAAACAAAATAAGCAGAGCTAAAGCAGTAAATTAGGCAAAATGAGGTGACAAAGGAATATGGTTCAAAGTAAAAGCAAAATAAAATCCCAGAAGAACTAAGTGGAGACAAGCAGTGCATACCATAAAGAATTCAAGGTAATGATTGAAAAGATATTCAAAGAACTCTGGAGAAGACTGGATGAACAGAGGGACAAGTAGGAAGTTATCAACATGGAGTTAGAAAATATAAAGAAGAGCCACATAGTGATAAATAATATAATATATGAAATTGGAAAATGAAACCGAGAAAGAATCAATAGTAAATTGCATGATACATAGGAAAGGATTGGTGAGCTGGAAGGCAGAGTAGTGGATATCTCTGAAGTTGAATAGAAAAAAAAGAGTAAGAAGAAATGAGGACAACTTAAGAGATCACTGGGAAGTTTCAAGCATACTAACATTCACATTATAGAGGTCCCAGGTAAAGTGAGAGAGAAAGGGGCAGGGAGAAAATATTTGAAGACAATATCTGAAAACTTCCTTAATCTGTGAAAGTAAATAGTCATCTGGGTGCAGGAAGTGCAGAGTGTCCTCACCAGGTACATCAAGGCTTACTTTAATTAAAATGGCAAAAATTCAAGATAAACATAGAATATTAAAAGCAGAAAGAGAAAGAAAACAAATTATATTTAAGGGTATACCCAAAGGCTATCATCTGACTTTTCAGCAGAAACTCTGCATAACAAAAGGAAATGTCATGATATATTTAGAGTGATGAGAGGGAAAAGCCTATAACTGAGATTACTCTATTCAGCAAGGCTTTCATTTATATTTTATGGAGAGACCAAAACTTTCTCAGGAAGCAAAAAAGTTCAACATCATCAAACCACCTTTATAAGAAATTTTAAAGTATTTCTCTGGGTGAAAAAGAAAAGTATACAAACAAAAATATAAAAATTACAAAGGGAAAAATCTCAATGCTAAAGCAAATATACAGTAAAAGTACTAAATAATCCATGTACATAGCTAGGAGGAAGGTTAAAAGACAAAAACAATAAAATCATCTATATCCATAATAAGTAGCATAGGGACATATAAAACAAAAAGATTCAACATATGGGATTAGAAATAGTAAATGTGGCAGTGGGTGGAAATAAATACAGAGTTGTTAAAATGCATTTGGATTTAAGGAGATCAATAACCTAAAATAATCATATTTATATATATGTTGATATGCATAAACTTCATAGTAACTACAAACCAAAAATCTATAATGAATACTCACACACAAAAGAAAAAGAAATTCAGAATATAACACTAAAGATAGTCATCTAATCACAAGGAAACAGCACAAAAGAAGAATTGAACAAAAAGTAACTTTAAAGCAATCCCTAAACAATGAACAAGAAACCTATAAATACATTCCTATCAATAATTACTTTAAATGTAAATGGATTAAATGCTGCAACTGAATGATATAAAGTGGCTGAATGTATATATATTAAAATAAAAAGACCCATATATATGTTACTTACTAGAGACTCACTCTAGATCTAAAGACAGACACAGATTAAAATTAAGGGATTGGGAAAAGATATTCCATGCAATTGGAAATTTTAAAAAAGGCCAGGATAGCAATACTTATATGAGAAAAAAAGACTTTAAAACAAAAACTGTAATGAGACAAAGAAGGACATTACATAGTGATCAAGATATCATCTCAAGAAGAATATGTAACATCTGTAAATACAGATGCACCCAACACAAGAGCGCCTAAATACATAAATCAAATATTAAGAGACATATAAGAAGAAACTGATGTAACACAATAATAGTATGGAACTTTAACATATCATTTACATTAATGGGTAGGTCATCAAGAGAGAAAATCAATAAGAAAATGTTGACTTTAAATGACATATTAGACCAAATGAACTTAATATTTATCTGTAAAACATACCATCCAAAAGTAGCAAAATATTCTTTTCAAGTGCACATGGAATATTCTCCAGGATAGATCACATGCTAGTACACAAACTCTGTCTCAGTAAAGTTAAGAAAATTCAAATTATATCAAGTATCTTTTCCAACCACAAAATTATGAGAGTAGAAGTCAACTACAAGAAAAAAAGCTGTGAAAAAGACAAACATACTAAAGTTAAATATGCTACTGTTTAGTAGCCAATGGATCACTGAAGACATCAAAGAAAAAAATTACTAAAAAATACTTGCAGACAAATAAAGAAAACACAGCAATCCAAAAATCTATAGGACACTGTTCTATAGATATGTTTCTAGTGATAAAACATACCCCAGGAAGCAAGAAAAATATCAAATAAATAGTCCAAAGTAACTTCTTTTTTTTTTATTTTTTTTAACCTTTTTTTTTTTTTTTTTATTAGTTGGAGGCTAATTACTTAGGCATTTCTTTATTCATCTGTAGATCATACTCTTTTTATGAGTTTATATCAATTTTTAAGTTTCTTGTTTAAATATTTTGAATTGAAAAGTTTCAATTTAAGTAGTCATTTTATAGTAAGAGATACTGTATTTGAAAGAATTTTCAAACTTTGAAGGGGCAATTGAGAGAGAAGAGTTTTTTTTTTTTTTTTTTTATGAATTCTTTAACTTTTTTTATTTTTAATTTTTTTAAATTTTTTTATTAGTTGGAGGCCAATCACTTCACAACATTTCAGTGGGTTTTGTCATACATTGACACGAATCAGCCATAGATTTACACGTATTCCCCATCCCGATTCCCCCTCCCACCTCCCTCTCCACCCGATTCCTCTGGGTCTTCCCAGTGCACCGGGCCCGAGCACTTGTCTCATGCGTCCCATCTGGGTTGGCGATCTGTTTCACCATAGATAGTATACATGCTGTTCTTTTGAAACATCCCACCCTCACCTTCTCCCACAGAGTTCAAAAGTCTGTTCTGTATTTCTGTGTCTCTTTTTCTATTTTGCATATAGGGTTATCGTTACCATCTTTCTAAATTCCATATATATGTGTTAGTATGCTGTAATGTTCTTTATCTTTCTGGCTTACTTCACTCTGTATAATGGGCTCCAGTTTCATCCATCTCATTAGGACTGATTCAAATGAATTCTTTTTAACGGCTGAGTAATATTCCATGGTGTATATGTACCACAGCTTCCTTATCCATTCATCTGCTGATGGGCATCTAGGTTGTTTCCATGTCCTGGCTATTATAAACAGTGCTGCGATGAACATTGGGGTGCACTTGTCTCTTTCAGATCTGGTTTCCTCAGTGTGTATGCCCAGAAGTGGGATTGCTGGGTCATATGGCAGTTCTATTTCCAGTTTTTTAAGGAATCTCCACACTGTTTTCCATAGCGGCTGTACTAGTTTGCATTCCCACCAACAATGTAAGAGGGTTCCCTTTTCTCCACACCCTCTCCAGCATTTATTGCTTGTAGACTTTTGGATAGCAGCCATCCTGACTGGCGTGTAATGGTACCTCATTGTGGTTTTGATTTGCATTTCTCTAATAATGAGTGATGTTGAGCATCTTTTCATGTGTTTGTTAGCCATCTGTATGTCTTCTTTGGAGAAATGTCTGTTTAGTTCTTTGGCCCATTTTTTGATTGGGTCATTTATTTTTCTGGAATTGAGCTGCAGGAGTTGCTTGTATATTTTTGAGCTTAATCCTTTGTCTGTTTCTTCATTTGCTATTATTTTCTCCCAATCTGAGGGCTGTCTTTTCACCTTACTTATAGTTTTCTTTGTAGTGCAAAAGCTTTTAAGTTTCATTAGGTCCCATTTGTTTAGTTTTGCTTTTATTTCCAATATTCTGGGAGGTGGGTCATAGAGGATCTTGCTGTGATTTATGTCGGAGAGGGTTTTGCCTATGTTCTCCTCTAGGAGTTTTATAGTTTCTGGTCTTACATTTAGATCTTTAATCCATTTTGAGTTTATTTTTGTGTATGGTGTTAGAAAGTGTTCTAGTTTCATTCTTTTACAAGTGGTTGACCAGTTTTCCCAGCACCACTTGTTAAAGAGGTTGTCTTTTTTCCATTGTATATCCTTGCCTCCTTTGTCAAAGATAAGGTGTCCATAGGTTCGTGGATTTATCTCTGGGCTTTCTATTCTGTTCCATTGATCTATATTTCTGTCTTTGTGCCAGTACCATACTGTCTTGATGACTGTGGCTTTGTAGTAGAGTCTGAAGTCAGGCAGGTTGATTCCTCCAGTTCCATTCTTCTTTCTCAAGATTACTTTGGCTATTCGAGGTTTTTTGTATTTCCATACAAATTGTGAAATTCTTTGGTCTAGTTCTGTGAAAAATACCGTTGGTAGCTTGATAGGGATTGCACTGAATCTATAGATTGCTTTGGGTAGAATAGCCATTTTGACAATATTGATTCTTCCAATCCATGAACACGGTATGTTTCTCCATCTGTTTGTGTCCTCATTGATTTCTTTCATCAGTGTTTTATAGTTTTCTATGTATAGGTCTTTTGTTTCTTTAGGTAGATATACTCCTAAGTATTTTATTCTTTTTGTTGCAATGGTGAATGGTATTGTTTCCTTAATTTCTCTTTCTGTTTTTTCATTGTTAGTATATAGGAATGCAAGGGATTTCTGTGTGTTAATTTTATATCCTGCAACTTTACTATATTCATTGATTAGCTCTAGTAATTTTCTGGTAGAGTCTTTAGGGTTTTCTATGTAGAGGATCATGTCATCTGCAAACAGTGAGACTTTCACTTCTTCTTTTCCTATCTGGATTCCTTTTACTTCTTTTTCTGCTCTGATTGTGGTGGCCAAAGCTTCCAACACTATGTTGAATAGTAGTGGTGAGAGTGGGCACCCTTGTCTTGTTCCTGATTTCAGGGGAAATGCTTTCAATTTTTCACCATTGAGGGTGATGCTTGCTGTGGGTTTGTCATATATAGCTTTTATTATGTTGAGGTATGTTCCTTCTATTCCTGCTTTTTGGAGAGTTTTAATCATATATGAGTGTTGAATTTTGTCAAAGGCTTTCTCTGCATCTATTGAGATAATCATATGGTTTTTATCTTTCAATTTGTTAATGTGGTGTATTACATTGATTGACTTATGGATATTGAAGAATCCTTGCATTCCTGGGATAAAGCCCACTTGGTCATGGTGTATGATTTTTTTAATATGTTGTTGGATTCTGTTTGCTAGAATTTTGTTAAGGATTTTTGCATCTATGTTCATCAGTGAAATTGGCCTGTAGTTTTCTTTTTTTGTGGCATCTTTGTCTGGTTTTTGAATTAGGGTGATGGTGGCCTCATAGAATGAGTTTGCAAGTTTACCTTCTTCTGCAATTTTCTGGAAGAGTTTGAGTAAGATAGGTGTTAGCTCTTCTCTAAATTTTTGGTAGAATTCAGCTGTGAAGCCATCTGGTCCTGGGCTTTTGTTTGCTGGAAGATTTTTGATTACAGTTTCGATTTCCTTGCCTGTGATGGGTCTGTTAAGATCTTCTATTTCTTCCTGGTTCAGTTTTGGAAAGTTATACTTTTCTAAGAATTTGTCCATTTCATCCAAGTTGTCCACTTTATTGGCATAGAGCTGCTGGTAGTAGTCTCTTATGATCCTTTGTATTTCAGTGTTGTCTGTTGTGATCTCTCCATTTTCATTTCTAATTTTGTTAATTTGGTTCTTCTCTCTTTGTTTCTTAATGAGTCTTGCTAATGGTTTGTCAATTTTGTTTATTTTTTCAAAAAACCAGCTTTTAGCTTTGTTGATTTTTGCTATGGTCTCTTTAGTTTCTTTTGCATTTATTTCTGCCTTAATTTTTAAAATTTCTTTCCTTCTGCTAACCCTGGGGTTCTTCATTTCTTCCTTCTCTAATTGCTTTAGGTGTAGAGTTAGGTTATTTATTTGGCTTTTTTCTTGTTTCTTGATGTAAGCCTGTAATGCTATGAACCTTCCTCTTAGCACTGCTTTTACAGTGTCCCATAGGTTTTGGGTTGTTGTGTTTTCATTTTCATTCGTTTCTATACATATTTTGATTTCTTTTTTGATTTCTTCTATGATTTGTTGGTTATTCAGAAGCGTGTTATTTAGCCTCTATGTGTTTGAATTTTTAACAATTGTTTTCCTGTAATTGAGATCTAATCTTACTGCACTGTGGTCAGAAAAGATGACTGGAATGATTTCAATGTTTTTGAATTTTCCAAGACCAGATTTATGGCCCAGGATGTGATCTATTCTGGAGAAGGTTCCGTGTGCACTTGAGAAAAAGGTGAAGTTGATTGTTTTGGGGTGAAATGTCCTATAGATATCAATTAGGTCTAGCTGGTCCATTGTGTCATTTAAGGTTTGTGTTTCCTTGTTCATTTTCTGTTTAGTTCATCTATCCATAGTTGTGAGTGGGGTATTAAAGTCTCCCACTATTATTGTGTTACTATTAATTTCCTCTTTCATACTTGTTAGTGTTTGCCGTATATATTGCGGTGCTCCTATGTTGGGTGCATATATATTTATAATTGTTATATCTCCTTCTTGGATTGATCCTTTGATCATTATGTAGTGTCCTTCTTTGTCTTTTTTCACAGCCTTTATTTGAAAGTCTATTTTATCTGATATGAGTTTGCGACTCCTGCTTTCTTTTGGTCTCCATTTGCATGAAATATTTTTTTTCCAGCCCTTCACTTTTAGTCTGTATGTGTCTCTCGTTTTGAGGTGGGTCTCTTGTAGACAGCATATATAGGGGTCTTGTTTTTGTATCCATTCAGCCAATCTTTGTCTTTTGGTTGGGGCATTCAACCCATTTACATTTAAGGTAATTATTGATAGGTGTGGTCCCGTTGCCATTTACTTTGTTGTTTTGGGTTCACGTTTATACAACCTTTTTGCATTTCCTGTCTAGAGAAGATCCTTTAGCATTTGTTTGAAGAGCTGGTTTGGTGGTGCTGAATTCTCTCAGCTTTTGCTTATCTGTAAAGTTTTTGAATTCTCCTTCATATCTGAATGAGATCCTTGCTGGATACAGTAATCTAGGTTGTAGGTTATTCTCTTTCATTACTTTCAGAACGTCCTGCCATTCCCTTCTGGCCTGGAGGGTTTCTATTGATAGATCAGCTGTTATCCTTATGGGAATCCCTTTGTGTGTTATTTGTTGTTTCTTCCTTGCTGCTTTTAAGATTTGTTCTTTGTGTTTGATCGTTGTTAATTTGATTAATATGTGTCTTGGGGTGTTTCACCTTGGGTTTATCCTGTTTGGGACTCTCTGGGTTTCTTGGACTTGGGTGGCTATTTCCTTCCCCATTTTAGAGAAGTTTTCAGCTATTATCTCCTCAAGTATTTTCTCATGGCCTTTCTTTTTGTCTTCTTCTTCTGGGACTCCTATGATTCGAATGTTGGGGCGTTTCACATTGTCCCAGAGGTCCCTGAGGTTGTCCTCATTTCTTTTGGTCCTTTTTTCTTTTTTCCTCTCTGCTTCATTTATTTCCACCATTTTATCTTCTACCTCACTTATCCTATCTTCTGCCTCCGTTATTCTACTCTTGGATCCCTCCAAAGTGTTTTTGATATCATTCATTGCATTGTTCATTTTTAATTGACTCTTTTTTATTTCTTCTAGGTCTTTATTAAACATTTCTTGTATCTTTTCAATCGTTGTCTCCAGGCTATTTATCTGTAACTCCATTTTGTTTTCAAGATTTTGGATCATTTTTATTATTATTCTAAATTCTTTTTCAGGTAGATTCCCTATCTCCTCCTCTTTTGTTTGACTTGGTGGGCATTTTTCATGTTCCTTTACCTGTTGGGTATTTCTTTGCCTTTTCATCTTGTTTAGATTGCTGTGTCTGGAGTGGGCTTTCTGTATTCTGGAGGTCTGTGGTTCCTTTTTATTGTGGAGGATTTATCCAGTGGGTGGGGTTAGACGATTGGCTTGTCAAGGTTTCCTGGTTAGGGACACTTGCGTCAGTGTTCTGGTGCGTGGAACTTGATTTCTTCTCTTTGGAGAGCAATGGAGTGCCCAGTAATGAGTTTTGAGATGGGTCTATGTGTTAGGTGTGACCTTGGGCAGCCTGTATGTTGACGTTCAGGGCTATGTTCCTGCGTTGCTGGAGAATTTGCGTGGTATGTCTTGCTCTAAAACTTATTGGCTCTTGGGTGGTGGTTGGTTTAAGTGTAGGTATGGAGGCTTTTGGACGGTCACTTATTACTTAAAGTTTCATGTAGTCAGGAGTTTTCTGGTGTTCTTAGGTTTTGGGCTTAAGTTTCCTGCCTCTGGATTTCAGTTTTATTCTTCTTGTAGTCTCAGGACTTCTTCAACTATACAGCACTGACAATAAAACTTCTAGGTTAATGGCGAAAAGATTCTCCCCCGTTAGGGTCACCCAGAGAGGTTCACAGAGTTACATGAAGAAGAGGAGAGGGAGGAGGGAGATAGAGATGAGCAGGAGGAGAAAAAGGGGGACTCAAGAGGAGAGAGACAGATCTACGCAGCTGTCTGTTCCCAGAGTGTTCTCCGTATCTCAGACACCTACAAAGATTCACAGAATTGGATTGGGAAGAGAAGGGGAAAGGAGGAAATAGAGGTGTCCTGAGGTAGAAAACAGAGAGTCAAGATTGGGAGAGAATAATCTTCGGTTTAAAAATAGGGCTTCTCTTCCTTTATTTTTTTTGTAAGGTTATAGTGTATCAAAAATGAAAATTAAGGAGTAGTAGAGGATTACTAGAGGACTTTAAAACAAATAAGAGAAAAAGAAAAATAGAAAAAAGAAGAGAAAAAGGAAAGAAAAAAAAGGAAGAAAAAAGAAAAAAAAAGAACGAAAGAGAAAAAAAAAATTTTTTTTTCCTAATTAAAAAAATCGTAAAAATCTATGAAAATGAAAGTGAAGGAGTGATGGGGGAGTAATAGGGAATTTTAAAGGAAAATAAAAGAGAAAAAATAAAAAAGGAAAAATAAAAAAAGAAAAAAAAATTTTTTTTTTTTTCTTTTCTTTTTCTCTTCCTTACTTAGGAAAAAAAAAAAGTAAAAATATATCTAGGAATTTCTCTGGAGCTGTTGTGGTCAGTGTGGGTTCGGCTCAGTTTCAGATAGCTCCTCATTCCAGCTTACACTTCTCGATATCTATAGGGCCCTTCCGGTGTAGTCCGTGTTTTCTACGGGGATTTTAATCTGTTGTACCAGTCCCTTCTGAAGCGGTTCCCTTTGTTTATTTGGCTTCTGTTTGCCGGTCTCTTCAGAGCCTCATTTCTGCCCTGACACAGGCGGGCGGAGGTAGACTCTTATTCAGGCAGCTAGTTCCGTTGCTCCGCGGGGAGGGGCTTGCGCCGCGGGGACGGGCTGGCGCTGCCAGGAGGGGCTGATGCTGCTTTCTCCGTCTGCGCCGCTCAGGCTCCCGGCTGTTCTATATGGAGCGCGCCCCGCGCTGCGAGAGGTTCCAGCCCTCGAGTGTTCCACAAAAGCGGGGAACGAAAAGCTGCGCCTGCTCTCTGTGCCTTCCCTGTCAGAGCGGTCCAGGCAGCCAGGGGCTTGATGGGCGCGCTATTCCCAGGTGTGGCGCACCCACTCCCTTCCGCGGACCCAGTCTCAGTTTCCGCTGGCGCCAGTCGGGTGCGCGCGCCTTCTGCCCTCCGCGTCCCCAGCCCCAGTCCCCGCCCGCGCTGGTCGGGTGCCTGCGCCCTGTGTCTCGCCGCGACCTTCCCCTCCCCCCTGCCTCCTGCCTCCGGTGGGGCTGGGCCGTCTGTAGCCTGCAAGCTCTTCTCTGGACTTTCTCGGTCCCTTTGTTCTGCGAACGGCCGGCAGTGTGTTCGGCCGGTTAATTTACTGTCTCTCTTTTGCTCTCCCATAGTTCAAGTTGGCAACTCACAGAAGCTCCCTCCGATTGTCCTCAGGGCACTCAGGCCCGGACCCTACCCCAAGCAATGCCACCTAAGACTCCCCGGGACGGATCTCCGTCCTCAGCTCTTTTGTCTCACTTTTTATCTTTATATTTTGTCCTACCTCCTTTCGAAGACAATGGGCTGCTTTTCTGAGCACCTGATGACCTCAGCTAGCGATCAGAAGTTGTTTTGTGAAGTTTGTTCTGCGTTCAGTTATTCTTTTGATGAATTTGTAGGAGAGAAAGTGGTCTCCCCGTCCTACTCCTCCGCCATCTTGGCTCCTCCCTCCAAAGTAACTTCTAAACAAAGTAGAAAAAGATCAAACATAACCATAAGTTAGTAGTAGGAAATACCTCATAAAGACCTTAGCAGAAGAGACTGAAAAAAAAAAAAAATCAATGATATTGGTTATTTTAAAAAAGATAAGCAAAATTGATAAATCTTTAGCCAGACCTATTAAAAAGGAGAGAGGCTTAAATCAATCATATCAGAAATGAAAATGTTACAATCAACACCACAGAAATAGAAGGGATGATAAGAAATTACTATGAACAATTATATGTCAACAAAATGGACAACTTGAAAGAAATTTAAAAAAAAAATAGAAATGTACACTCTCCCAAGATTGAAGCAGAATAAAGAAGTAGAAAATATGAACAGAACAATTGTCAGTAATAAAATTGAATCAACAATTAAAAAACTCCAAACAAACAAAAGTACAGATCCAGATGGCTTCATGGATGAATTCTAACCAACATTTAGAAAAGCATTTAAACCTCTCCCTCTGGAATGCAAACTAGTACAGCCACTATGGAGAACAGTGTGGCAATTCCTTAAAAAACTGGAAATAGAACTGCCATGTGACCCAACAATCCCACTCCTGGGCATACACACCGAGGAAACCATAACTGAAAGAGACATGTGTACCCCAATGTTCATCGCAGCACTGTTTATAATAGCCAGGACATGGAAGCAACCTAGATGCCCACCAGCAAATGAATGGATAAGAAAGCTATGGTACATATACACAATGGAATATTACTCAGCCATTAAAAAGAATACATTTGAATCAGTTCTAATGAGGTGGATAAAACTGGAGCCCATTATACAAAGTGAAGTAAGCCAGAAAGATAAAGACCAATACAGTATACTAACGCATATATATGGAATTTAGAAAGATGGTAACAATAACCCTATATGCAAGACAGAAAGAGACACAGATATATAGAACAGACTTTTGGACTCTATGGGAGAAGGCAAGGGTGGGACGATCTGAGAGAACAGCATCAAAACATGTATATTATCAAGTGTGAAACAGATCCCCAGTCCAGGTTGGATGTGTGAGACAAGTGCTCGGGGCTGGTGCACTGGGATGACCCAGAGGGATGGGATGGAGAGGGTGGTGGGAGGGGCCTTCAGGATGGGGAATACATGTAAATCCATGGCTGATTCATGTCAATGTATGGCAAAAACCACTACAATATTGTGAAGTAATTAGCCTCCAAATAATAAAGATAAATGAAAAAAAAAAAAATAATAAACCTCTCCCTCTGAAACTATTCTAAAAAATTGCACAGGAAGGAACACTTCTGAACTTACTTTATGAGGCCTGATACCAAAATCAGACAAATATACGGCAAAAAAAGAAAACTTCAGGCCAATATCAAAGATTCACACAGAGGCAAAAATCCTCAACTTAATACTAGCTAACTGAGTTAAAAAATAAAATCATCATACATCATGATCAAGTGGGATTTATCCCAGATATGCAAGGATGGTTCAATATCTGCAGATCAATCAATATTATACAACAGTGTCTTGGAAAAGACCCTGATGCTGGGAAAGATTGAAGGCAAAAGGAGAAGAGGGTGACAGAATGTTAGATGGTTGGATGACATCACCAACTAAATGGACATGAACTTGGACAAACTCCAGGAGATAGTGAGGGACAGGGAGGCATGGTGTGCTGCAGTCCACGGAGTTTTAAAGAGTCAGACATGACTTAGTTACTGAACAAAAACAACAATACAACATATTAACCAAGTCACATGATAAGTCACGGGATCATCTCAATATGTGCAGCAAAAACATATGGCAGAATTTAACATCCATTTGGGATTAAAACTTCTGAAAAGTGGGTATAAAAAATAATAGCTCAACATAATAAAGGCCATAGGTTATGAGCATACAGCTAACATCACACTAAAAGCTATTAATGATAGCACTTCCTCTGAGACCAGGAACAAGAGAAGGATATCCATTGTTGCCACTATTATTCAACATAGTATGGGAAATGCTAGCTACAGAAATCAGATTAAAAAAAAAAAAAAGAAATAAATTGAATGCAAATTGGAAAGGAAGAAATAAAACTGTCACTATTCACAGATGATGTCACTATCTGTAGAAAAATCCTAAAGATAACACCAGAAAGCTGCAAGAGCTCATCAATGAATTTTGGTAAAGTGCAGGATACAAAATTAATATACAGAAATCTGTTTTGTTTCTATACACTAATCATGGGCTATCATAAAGGGAAATTAATAAATCAATCTTATTTAAAATCACATCAAAGAGAATAAAGTATTTAGGAATAAATCTAATCAGATAAAAGATTTCTACATGGAAAAATAAGAGACACTGATGAAAGAAATTGAAGATTACACAAACAGTTGGAATGATATATCATGTTCAAGGATTGAAATAATATTGCTAAAATGATTGCCCTACCTAAAGCAAGCTACAGATTCTATGTAATCTCTATCAAAATACCAATGACATTCTTCACAGAACTAGAAAAAATAATTCTAAAATTTGTATAAAAACACAAAAGAGCCCCCGACTAGCCAAAATAATTTTGAGAAGAACAAATTGGGGGTTTCTAGCTCCCTCATTTCAAATTACACCACAAAGCTAAAGTAATCTGAATAGTCTAGTACTGATACAAAGTAGACACATATATTATTGAAACAGGGTAGACAGCACAGAACTAAATCCCCACTTATATGGGCAACATATTCTATGACAAATTAGATAATTTGTGTCATAATATCTATGACATAATTAGATAGGGAAAAGACAGTTTCTTCCATAAATGGTTTTGAGAAAATTTGACAGCTTTACATTGAAGAATCAAGCTGCAATACTCTCTCATGCTTTATTTAAAAAACATTAAAAATGAATTAAAGACTTAAATATAATACCTGAAACCATAAAACTGCTAGAAGAAAACATAGGTATAGGTAGTGAACTCTTTGACATCAGTATTAGTAATATTTGTTTGGATGTGTCTCTTCAGGCAAGGATTAACAAATGTGACTATATCACTAAAATGCTTTTCCACAGTGAGGGAAGCAATCAACAAGACAAAAAGACAGCCTACTGGATGGGAGAAGACATTTGTAAACAATATGTCAGATAAGGGGTTAATACCCAAAATATACAAAGAACTAATACAACTCAATATCAAAAAAGCAAACAACCTAATTTAAAAAATGGGATGAGGACTTGAATAAACATTTTTCCAAGGAAGACATACAAATGGTCAACAGGCACATGAAAAGATGCTTAATGTCCATAATTATCAAGGAAATGCAAATCAAAACCATAATGAGATATCACTTCATACCTGTCAGAAAGCCTATTATCAAAAAGGCAACAAATAAGAAGTGTTGGCAAGGATGTGGAGAAAAGGGAACACTCATGGAGTGTTGGTGAGAGTGTAAATTGGTGCAGTCACTGTGGAAAATAATATGCAGGTTCCTCAAAGGTCTAAAAATGTGACTACCATATAACCCAGCAACTTCAGTCTTGTATACTTATCAAAAGAAATACAGTAATTAGAAAAGATATATTCTCCCCTATGCTCATTGCGGCATTGTTTACAATAGTCAAGATATGGAGCCACCTAAACACCCACCAAAAAATGAACGAAAGAAGATGTGGAGCATAGATTTACACAACGGAATATTACTCAGCCATAAAAAAGAATAAAATCTTGCCATTTGTGACAATGTGGATGGAGCTATGGCATATTATGCTGAGTGAAATAAGTAAGACAGAGAAAGATAGATGCTGTATGATTTCATTCATATGTGGAATCTAAAAAACAGAAAAAATACACAAACATAACAGAAAAAAGAGTTATAGATACAGAGAGTAAACATGATGTTGCCAGAGGGGAGGTGTGGCAGGAGGAAAGAAATAGGTCAGAGACATTAAGAGGTACAAACTTCCAGATGCAAAAGTGAGCCATGGGTGTAAAATGTATATTGTGAGGTACATAGTCAATTAACTATACGACATCTTTGTATGGTGGCACATCATAAACAAAGTATTGTGATCACTTTGAAATGTACAGAAATATTGAATCACATGGCTTGTACCAAGAACTAGTATAGTATTTAGGGCAATTATACTTCAAAAACAAACAAGCAATCTTACAGAGAAAAGGTCGGATTTGTGGTTCCCAGAGGCAGAAGAGTAGAGGTGGGGGAGAGGGAGAACTGAAAGAAAGCGCTGAAAATGTGCGTTTATAAATAGGTTTTAGGGATAGCGTACAATGCGCTTGTGTGTTCAGTTTCTCAGTCATGTCCGGCTCTTTGCAACCCCACAGACTACACAGCCCGCCAGGCTCCTCTGTCCATGGGATTTTCCAGTCAAGAGTACTGAACTGGGTTGTTATTTCCTCCTGCAGGTGATCTTCCTGATCCTCGGATTGAACCTGCATCTCCTGCATTGCAGGCGGATTCTCTTACTGCAGAACCACCAGTGAAACCCCTGTAATGTACCACATGACTAATATAATTACACTGTGTATTTTATATGTGAAAGTTATTGAGAGTAAATTCTAAAGCTGCTGCTGCTGTTGCTAAGTCGCTTCAGTTGTGTCTGACTTTGTGCGACTCCATAGACGGCAGCCCACCAGGCTCCCCCGTCCCTGGGATTCTCCAGGCAAGAACACTGGAGTGGGTTGCCATTGCCTTCTCCAATGCATGAAAGTGAAAAGTGAAAGTGAAGTTGCTCAGTCGTATCCAACTCTTAGCGACCTCATGGACTGCAGCCTACCAGGCTCCTCCATCCATGGGATTTCCAGGCAAGAGTACTGGAGTGGGTTGCCATTGCCTTCTCCAAAATTCTAAAGAGTTCTTGTCAAAAGGAAAATTTTTTCTATGTTTTCAATTCTGTATCTATGTGGGAACATGGATGTTCATTAAACTTATTGTGATAGTCACTTCATGATGTATATAAGTCAAATAATCATTCTGTACATCCTAAGCTTAAACAGGGCTGCATGTCAATTATGTCTTAATTAAACTGGAAGAAAAAATATAATTGTAATTTCTTAAACTGCAGTATATTGAAGGGGAGCCTTTGCAACTCTTCCATACTTTCCCTCTTCTTTTATGGCCCTGATGAGAATTAAACTTTGGATGGCAATAAATTAGATAGATAAAAAAAGGAACTATAAAACGTTGTTGGAGGAAGTCATGAGGATGTGACCGCAAGGTCGTCAGCAGGCTGCACCCAGATAATTGGAGGCTCCTCACCACGTCCTCAGTCCTCAGAATGTTTGTTGTACCCACAGTGCCCACAGCCAGGGCTGTTTTCAAGGACTCAGCCTTGAGAGAGCAATATGTTATTGAGACCATCTGGACTGAATGTGTTTCTGAGCCCCGTTAAGACCTCTATATAAAATTTGAAGATTATGGCCAGCTAGTGCAAGATTCTATTTTTCTTGTGGTTGCTCAAGACATACCTGGTATGTGATTCCTTTGGTTATTAAACCTGCCACCTATCTATCTGGAGAGATTTGGCTCTTTCTTCCATTTCTCCTTGCCCTTGTGTATGGTGCCAATTTCAGTCAGGAATTCATGAGATTTTGAACCAACAACTCTTAAGTCTGTGCACCTACTGCATTCACATGCACAGTGACGGGGAGGAGCCCGTGAGAAAGTAGATGGATGGGCAACAACGGAGCACAAACCAAAAGCATTATCTGGGAAAGGCTGCCCAACACCAAGAGCTTGATCTGACTCCTGTGGAGGTTAAATCTGCAATGTGAGAAGGATCCATAAGCTCTTCTACTCTAACTCCACCCATAAACATTGGCCCCACTTAACCAGCCCCCTTAACTCTGATTTCACGCTCACCGAGCAATCTTGGGACGATCATTTTGTTTCCAAATAGATCTGCTTGTGGATGCAAAAGGGTGTTTTGCATACTGACAAGCACATTTCAGATGAACATAAGAGTTGGCATTTCTCACTGAACATGAACACACTGGGTCCCTGTTTATATTTCAGCCAGTTGTGACTTTGGTTTGCTGGAGTCATTTTCCCTGCACCTAGTCAATCCTGTGACAAGGTTGTAATAAATATATTGCACTTTCAAAGTTGAAGATTAGGACTGGAACCATGACAATCTCCCTGTTTCTTCGATTTCCTTGCAGTCCTTTGTCCCCCCTCTTTAACACATAGGTACTCTGAGGATAATGGTGAAGTCTTTGGATTTTTGGGTGTTTGTGAGATAGAGTTTTACTTTGCTCTTATGAATGTGCATTTCAAGGGAGAATTTCAACTTCATAGAGGATGGCAAGGGGTGAACCTGCCACCACTCCATAAATTATTAGAAAATGGATGAGAGAAGGCAGTTTAAATCTTACAGCATGGGAAAAAATAATCCTGTTCCACTCCAAATCCCAGAGGGAGAGGCAATGAGCCCAGATGGATGCTATGCATGTGGTGGGTTGCATTGTCCTTGAAGTTTGGCACACTCAAAGATAATCTGCATAGACTCTCAGGGCCTGTGGAGGACTACCTTCCCAGTAGCTCATTCTCCAGAGGAATGGAAGGCAGGAAAGAATTCCAAGAAGGGAAATAGGTGTGCAAATCCTGTGAAGCACAGTCAGCACCTGCCAGTTTGGTTGCAGTAGAGGATTTCTCAGAGGAGTTAGAGAGACACAATCAGAGAGGAAACCTGGGATCAGATTTTAAAGGATTATGAACAGCTAAAGAGTTCAATGTTTCCAAAGAGTTCTAAAGGATCACTGTATGGAGTCTTAAGTGCAGATTTTAGAGGTCTTCCACTTCAGTCTCACTATATATAATGGAAAGAGCATATGGGAAGATGTATGATACTGTTGTGATTATCTAGCTAACTGATCACTGGAAGAATAGGAACAGTTCTAATTTCTGCAGCATAATGATTGTTTAATTCATAGTAAATACCTTTTAAAGTCCCCTGAATTTCCCACAATGCATGCTCAAAGTCCAGTTAGTTGATTTGTAATTTGAGAGTTTGCAGAGATGGGAAATGGAGATATTTATTACCCTTCACCTCAACTGTACTCCTAATTTCATGACTGGCTACATGTCTCTCCTGAGACAGGCAGCACTCAGACTTGCAGTGATGTTATGCAGTTGAAACTTTGGGCTGTGTTGAAGTCTGCACAAAGAGAATTGGGTAGTCTTCACCAACCTCAGTCCATGGACTGACGATCACATGGAAAGCAATGATGAAGCTTAAGCGTGAAGACTAGAGAAGCAGAGGATGAATATGCTGAGTTTCCTGATCCCAGGAAGCAGTTGACAGTCTATATTTATACCATTAGCTCAGTAGATGAGAAACTACCTTGCCAAGTCTTACTACCTATAGGATTTTAAGACTGAGTTCTAATGAGAAGAATGCCTGCCCACTGAGCAGTGTTCCAACCAGAGAGTGAAGAAGTAGATTCAATAATCAGAACACAACAGACAGCAAGGAACTCAGAGACAATCTTTTGGTGTTCTCTTCATACCCACTGGGATGTGAGCAATCTGATCACAAAAAATGTCCCATTAGCAGTGAAACTAACTTCTTTCCTGTTTTCCAAAATGGAGCATGACTTTGATCAGGTCAGGGACCTGTCTGTATGGTTACCACTATACCCTTCAAGCATCAGGTGTAAGGCCTGGCACATGGTAAACAATAAAAGCTGGTGAGTGAGTAAACAAATGAGGGGCCACTACTTTCTCTTTTTCCCAGGTTTTATAGAGATGAAATTGATACACATCCCAGGCTTCCCAGGTGGCACAGTGGTAAATAAGCCACCTGCCAATGCAGGAGGAAAAAGAAACTTGGGGTTGATCCCTGGGTCAGGATGATTCTCTGGAATAGGAAATGGCAACCTACTCCAGCATCCTTGCCTGAAAAGTTTCATGGACAGAGGAGCCTGACAGGCTACAGTCCATGAGGTTGTAAGGAACTGGACATGACTGAGTGACTGAGGACACATGCATGGAATTGATATACATCACTGTATAAATTTAAGGCATAGACAAAAATGGTTTGACTTACATATATTATGAAATTATTATAGAAGTAAGTTTAGTTAACATCCACTTTCCCATAGATAAAATAAATATAGAAATTAAAAGACTTTTCTTGTGATCAGAAACCTCAGAATTTACTATCTTAATAACTTTCCTATATCATATATCAGTGTTAATTATAACTGTCATGTTGTACATTACATCCCTAGTACTTATTTATCTTATAACTGGTAGTTTGTACTTTTTGATTGCCTTCCTCCAATTCCCCCTTTTCCCACTTCCATCTCTGGTAACTGCAAATCTGATGCCTTTTTTCTATGTCTTCTTTTTAATCTTCTACATATAAGTGAGATAATGCAGTATTTGCCTTTCTCTGTCTGACTCACTTCAGTTAGCTTATTCCTCTCAATGTCCATCCATGCTGTTGCAAAAGGACTTTCTCTTTTTAAAAATGACTGAATAATATTCAATTTTGTGTATGTGTATCTCAAAATTTCTTTATTCATTCATCACTGGACACTTATTAACCTATTTCTATGTCTTACTTAAAAACATAGGCATGCAGATATCTTTTTAAGCTTGGGTTTTCAATCCCCTTGGATATATTCCCAGAATTGGAACTGCTGAATCATATGGTAGCTTTATGTTTAACTTTTTGAACATCCTCCACACTATTTTCCAAAGTGGCTATGCTGGTTGACAACCCCACCAAGAGTGCACAAGTGTTCTTTCTTCTCCATCCTTGTCAGCACTTTTTTCATGCCTCCTTTCCCCCATTCTCTCCCATCCCAGCAGCAGCATCCAGTGGTTTTTTTCTTTTTAAATGATTTTTCTGTTTATTTTTAATTAAAGGATAATTGCTTTACAAAGATGTGTTGGTTTCTGCTGAACAATGTAAAACAACTGTAAATATGTATAAATACCCTCCCTCTGGAGTCTCCCTCTAGCACCTCTCCCCTCTAGGTTGTCGCAGAGTGCCAGCCTGCATTCCCTGTGTTAGATAGCACCTTCCCACCAGCTATCTGTTTTACACGCAATGGTGTACATATGTCAGTGCTACAACCTTCCCATCCTCACCTTCCACAACTGTGTCTTTAAGTCCATTCTCTACATCTTTGTCTCTGTTCCTGCCCTGCAAATAGGTTCATAAGTACCATTTTTCTAGATTCCATATACATACATTAATATAGGATATTTACTTTTCTCTTTCTGACTACTTCACTTTGTCTAACAGGCTCCAGTTTCATCCACCTCAGTTCAAGTGACTCATTTTTGTTCCTTTTTATGGCTGAGTAATATTCCATTGTGTATATGTGCCACAACTTCTTTATCCGTTCACCTGTCCATGGACATCTAGGTTGCTTCCATGTCCTGACTATTGTAAATAGTGTTGCAATGAACATTGAGGTGCATGTGTATTTTTGAATTGTGATTTTCTCTGGACATATACTCAGTAGTATTACTGTGCAATTGCACTCTTTTTACACACTAGCAAAGTAATGTTAAAATTCTCCAAGCTAGGCTTCATCAGTATGTGAATTGAGAATTTCCAAATGTTCAAGCTGGATTTAGAAGAGGCAGAGGAACCAGTGGTCAAATTGTCAACATCCATTGGATCATAGAAAATGTGAGAGAATTCCAGAAAAAACATCTAGTTCTGCTTTGTTGACTATGCCAAAGCCTTTGACTGGGTGGATCACAACAAACTGTGGAAGATTCTTAGAGATGGGAATAGCAGATCACCTTACCTGTCTCCTGAGAAATCTGTATTTCTCAGGTCAGGAAGCAACAGTTAGAACTGGACATGGAACAATGGACTGGTTCCAAATTGGGAAAGGAGTACCACAAGGCTGTATATTGTCACCCTGCTTATTTAACTTCTATACAGAGTATATGTGTGAAATGTCAGGCTGGATTAAGCACAAGCTGGAATCAAGAGAGAAGGCGAGGGTGGGATGTTTGAGAGAATAGCATTGAAACAAGTATACTATCAAGGGTGAAACAGATCATCAGCCCAGGTTGGATGCATGAGACAAGTGCTCAGGGCTGGTGCACTGGGAAGACCCAGAGGAATCGGGTGGAGAGGGAGGTGGGAGGGGGGATCGGGATGGGGAACACATGTAAATCCGTGGCTGATTCATGTCAATGTATGGAAAAATCACTACAATATTGTAAAGTAATTAGCCTCCAACTAATAAAAATAAATGAAAAAAAAGAGCATAGGGAGAAATATCAATAACCTCAGATATGCAGATGACACCACCCTTATGGCAGAAAGTGAAGAACTAAAGAGCCTCTTGATGAAAATGAAAGAGGAGAGTAAAAAAACCTGGCTTAAAACTCAACATTCAAAAAACTAAGATCATGGCATGTGGTCCCATCACTTCATGGCAAATAGATTGGGAAACAATGGAAACAGCAACAGACTTTATTTTCTTGGATTCCAAAATCACTGCAGATAATGACTACAGCCATGAAATTAAGAGATGCTCCTGGGAAGAAAAGCTATGATAAACCTCAGTTCAGTTAAGTCACTCAGTTGTGTCTGATTATTTCCCACCTCATGGACTGCAGCATGCCAGACTTCCTGTCCATCACCAACTCCCAGAGTTTACTTAAACTCGTGTCCATTGAGTCAGTGATGCCACCCAACCATCTATGACAAAGCTAGACAACATATTAAAAAGCAGAGACATTGCTTTACCAACAAAAGTCTATATAGGCAAAGCTGTTGTTTTTCCAATAGTCATGTATGGATGTGAGAATTGGACCATAAAGAAGGCTGAGTGTCAAAGAGGTGATGCTTTTGAACTGTGGTGTTTAAGACTCTTGAGCGTCTTTTGGACTTCAAAGAGATTGAACCAGTCAATCCTAAAGGAAATCAGCCCTGAATATTCATTGGAAGGACTGATGCTGAAGCTGAAATTCCAATATTTTGGCCACATTATGCAAAGAACTGACTCACTAGAAAAAACCCCGATGCTAGGAAAGATTGAAGACAGGAAGAGAAGGGGATGACAGAGGATGAGATGGTTGGATGGCATCACCAACTTGATGGACATGAGTTTGAGCAAGCTCAGGAAGTTGATGAAGGACAGGGAAGCCTGGTGTACTGCAGTCTGTGGGGTTCAAAGAGTTGGACACAACTGAACAAATGAACTGACTGATGCCCAGTGGTGGGATTACTGGGCCATATGGTAGCTTCATTCCTAGGTTTTTTTTTTTTTTTTTTTTAAGGAGTCTCCATACCGCTCGTCATAGTGGCTGTTTCAGTTTACATTCCCTAAACAATGCAGAAGGTTTCTTTTTCTCCACATCCTGTCCAGCACTGTAGATCTTTTGATGATGGCCATTCTGACTGGTGTGAGGTTATATCTCATTGTAGTTTTGATTTGCATTTTTATAATAATGAGATGTGTTGAGCATCTTTTCATGTGTTTATTGGCCATCTGTATATCTTTGGAGAAATGACTGTTTAGGTCTTCTGCCCATCTTTTTGGGAAAAACAGAGAAGACTCAAATCAATACATTTAGAAATGAAAAGAAGTCACAACAAAAAACACAGAAATACAAATTATCATTAGACACCGCTATGAGTAACTATATGCCAATAAAGTTGAGAAAGAAGAAGAAATGGGAAAATTCTTAGAAAAATACAACCTTCCAAGACTGAACCATGGAGAAATGGAAAATATGAACAGAGTGCCGGGCCAGACTCCCTGAGTTATATGGTAGCTTTCCTCTAGTTACCTATTTTACACACGATAGTGTATATATGTCAATGTTTGGATGTTTCTTTTAAATAAAGAAGCAACAAATAAGAATATAAAAAACAAACAACATGAGCAGACTAATCTCAAACATTGAATTCAAAAACAGTCAAAAATCTTACAACCAACAAAAGTCCAGGGCCAGATGGCTTCACAGGTGAATTCTATCAAATTTTTAAAGCAAGTTAACACCTATTCTGCTCAAACTCTTCCAAAAAATTGCAGAGGGAGAAACAGTTCCAAACTCATTCTCTGAGGCTGCCATTACCCTGATAACCAAAACCAGAAAATGTTGTCACAAAAACAAAAATTATAGGCCAATATCACTGGTGAACATAGATGCAAAAATCCTCAACAAAATACTAGCAAATACAATCCAATACAACATATTAAAAGGATCATACACCATGATCAAGTGGGATTTATCCCAGGGATGCAAGGTTTCTTCAATATGTGCAAATTAATCAATGTGATACACCACATTAGCAAATTTGAAAGATAAAAGCCACCTGATAATCTCAACAGATGCAGAAAAATATTTTGACAAAATTCAACATCCATTTATGATAAGAATTCCCTGGAAAATGGGCATAGAAGGAACTACCTCAACATAATAAAGAACATATATGACAAACCCACAGCAAACATTATTCTCAATGGTGAAAAACTGAAAGCATTTCCTTTAAGATCAGGAAGAAGACAAGGGTGCCCACTCTCACTACTATTATTCAATACAGTTTTGGAAGTCCTAGCATAGAAACCTAGAAACCAGAGAAGAAAAAGAAATAAAAGGAATTCAGATTGGAAAGGAAGTAAAACTCTCACTGTTTGCAGATGACATGACAATATACATAGAAAACCCTGAAGATATCACAGAAAATTACAAGAGCTAATCCATTAATTTAGTAAAGTTGCAGGATACAATATTAATACACAGAAATCACAGCATTTACTGTCACTCATCTTTCTAATAATGGGCATTCTAACAGACAAAGATGATATCTCATTGTAGTTTTTATTTTCATTTCCCTAATGACTAGTAGTCATGTACAGATGTGAGAGCTGGACCATAAAGAAGGTTGAGCTTTGAAGAATTGATGCTTTTGAACCATGGTGCTGGAGAAGACATTTGAGAGTCCCTCAGACTGCAAGGAGATCAAAGCAGTCAATCCTAAAGGACATCAATCCTGAATATTGATTGCAAAGATTGGTGCTGAAGCTGAAGCTCCAATACTTTGGCCACCTGATGTGAAAAGCCAACTCATTGGAAAAAGACTCTGATGCTGGAAAAGATTGAAGGCAAAAGGAGATGTGGGCAACAAAGGATGAGATGGTTAGACAGCATCACCAACTAACAGACCTGAATTTGAGCAAATACCAGGAGACAATAAAGGACAAGGAAGGCTGACATGCTGTAGTCCATGGGGTTGCAAAGTTGGACACAACTTGGTGGCTGAACAACCACAACGATTAGTAAGGTTGAGCATATTTTCATATACCTATTTGCCATTTATATATCTCCTTTGGAAATAGTCCTATCCCACCTGGTCTTTTGACTATTTTCTCAACAGAATTGTTTGCTGTTTTTTTTTTTTTTTTTGGCTATGAGTTCTTTGTATATTTTGGGTAAAAACCCCATATCATCTATTGTTTGTAAATATTTTCTCCCATTTCAGAGGTTGTCTTATCATTTTGTTGATTGTTTCTTTTGCTGTGAAGAAGCTCTTAGGCTTGATGTAGTCCCTCTTGTTCATTTTTGGTTTTTGTGCTTGTGCTTTAGGTGTCATATCCAAAAATCCTTGTCAAGACCCATGTCAAGGTGTTATTATCCCTTTCTTTCCTTTTAGAAGTTTATGATTTCAGGTCTTACATTTAAGTCTTTAGTAAATTTGGAGTTAATTTTCATATATCTACCACTTTCTTTTGGCAACACTCTCTGTTGTCTCTTGTGTCTTCTAGTATTTCATTTAAAATATATACGCCTGATCCTACTAGAGCTTGTTCTTCTACAGTGAGTTTTCCTAGAAAAATAATTCTAATGCTTTAGATTTCACTGCTACTATTTAGGGTTTCTTAGGCAAATTCTAAGAAATACTGATGGAATTCCACTTGTCAACTTGAAAGCCTCAAGGTTATCTTTTTGTGAAAGAGACTTGTAAAGTTTGTGAAATCTGTGCAAAATTCCCATTACAAATTATCCAGGTCTGGTCAAAGGGACCAAAAAAAATCCCAAGAGGAACCCATAGGGATTTTTAAACAGTTTAACTGTCATGCCTGTTTTTTAAGTAGACAAGTCATATAGACATTGAGTCATTTTCATGACATGCCTCGGGAAAGGCAGAATATAGCCTAGTTTGAGCAGATGAATAATCACATTTACAGTTAAATAGAAAGTTAACATTTGGCTTTAAGGCAAAACTTTAAAAAGAAACTACATGTTAGCTTTTGAGACAGAAATGAGAAGCAAATAGAGATATAGGCCTTGGTAATCAGAACCTTGGATATTTAAATAAAAGCATTTATCTGTGTCAACTCTACTATGCTTCAGATATTTCTATTTTTTTTTTTTTTTAACCAGGAGTTCAACCTGTTGAAGGATCTGGTTCTCCATTATTATTTTTGTGATTTTAGCCAGTCTCTATTAAAGGTCTTTATGACTTATAATTTAAAATCAGGGTGGATTAAAATTAAATCTGAGATTCACTTTCGGAGTAATTTCAGAATGTAAGACTTAGATCCATCTAACATTCATTGAGTTTCTTCTAGGTACCACGCATCTGCTTAAAACTGGGAATAAAGATGAGTAAAACAGACATGGTCCTTGCCCTCAGAATTTATAATTTAGAGAGAATAAGACACACAAACTTACAACTGAAAGCAGATAAAGCAGAAGGTCCTCAGAAAGGGAGATCCAGGCATGGTTTTCTTGACATCAATTCAGTTCAGTTGCTCAGTCCTGTCTAACTCTTTGCGACTCCATGGACTGCAGCATGCCAGGCCTCCCTGTCCTTCACCATCTCCCAGAGCCTGCTCAAACTCATGTCCATCGAATAGGTGATGCCATCTAACCATTTCATCCTCTGTCATCTCCTTCTCCTCCCGCCTTCAATCATTCCCAGCATCAGGGTCTTTTCCAATGAGTCAGTTCTTCACATCAGGTAGCCAAAGTATTGGAGCTTAAGCTTCAGCATCAGTTTTTCCAATGAATATTCAGGGCTGATTTCCTTCAGGATTGTCTGGTTCGATCTCCTTGAAGTCCAAGAGACTCACAAGAGTTTTCAACACCACAGTTCAAAAACATCAATTCTTTGAGACTCATCCTTCTTTATGGTCCAATTCTCATAAGATATGAGGGAGAGGTTCCTAGATTTCAATCCTGTGTGATTAAAAATTTTAGAAAATCCAAAGCTGAAACTTTCTCTTTGTGCATCCTTTTGGAAAGTAGCTTGTCAGAGTGGAAGAGAAAATGTGCTCTCCCTTGAAACCCAACTGTTTGGAACATCCTTCCTATTTAGACAGAATACTCTGGGCAGTCCTTTGCTGTCAGCCTATATATTTAACATTATCCTTTCTTCCCTTCCCTTTACCAATTGCATCTCAAAAGAGATGAGAATGGGCTTCCTTCCCCCACTTGCACATTTGTACACTCCCTTGTCAATAAAGTTCAGGGTACCTGCTTGTTCAAGGAGCATCAGATTTGGAAATCCCAACTGGGATGTGTATCACTGATCCTACTTGTGACCCCAGTTGTCTTGCAGTTCACACTGTTTGCTGAACCCAGGGTAGGCAAGGCAAGAGCTAAGAGGCTGAAAGGAGACGAGGAGCAGTAGGAACCGCGGACACATTTGTTTTTTCCTGGCTGCTGCAGCAGCCCTAACAGTTTTTTCTGCTGGCTGTCACGGTAGCGGTAGCAATAGACGCTCTATGTTCTCTCCTCTCCTGCCTGACCCAATGGCCACAGCCGTGACGCAGCAATAATGCCGCCAGTTTCTAGAAGGAGCACCTACAGGCAAACCGCACACAACAACCCGTGACCAAGCGAATATCTTGTGACACGCATGCTCAGTGCTAGAAGTGATCTCAGCTGTTACATAGTCATCATTTACAAAATGTGGGGCGGAAGGGCCTGAACACGCCATCTTGGCTAATTTGCTTCTCCCCACAGGATGCAACAACCTATATTTACAGAGGCAGAATAAAGAGTGTAACTTCCTCAGCGGACTGAAAATCAGACTCCACTCTGCAGTTGAACTGTCTTGAGGCCTCAGCAAAGCATTTAGTATCTCTTTCCTCCTTGTAAATGAGGATGTTGGGAGGATTACATGTGATCGTGGATGTAAGCACTCTTCCTGGCTTAGTAAATATGAGTTTCTATCAACTGTGGAGTTACTCTAATAGAGTATTTAATTCTAGTCTAGGGCCCCCCTCCCCATCACATCAAAATCTCCAAGCCCATCGTACAGCACTTGGTTTGGATTTCTCCACTGTCTTCTCTCTTTTCTTGAATTTAAAGTATTTTATTTTCAGTTACATATCCAGTAATATTTCTTGAGAGCTTATTCTATACTATAACTGGATAATGTACTGCAGAATATTTTAGAATCTTATATTTACTTTATTTCATTCAAACTTCAAATTACTCCTTGCACGTGGCACTATCATGGGCATCTTACACCTGCTAATCATAAAAACTTAGAGAAATTAAATGACTTGCCTAAAGCTATGCAGATGAAAATTGGCAGAGCTGGGATTCAGTACATACAATTTGTCTGCTATTATACCAATTCCCACGATACTAAGTTGACTTTCCTGATGCTACTGTAGGAGAGGAGTGTGGAGAAACTCAAACTTTCTCCTTAAGTTTGACTAAATGATAATGTGAGTATTTTTCAAAAATTCTAGGTTATGTTGACATCATGCGGTCATGGTCTAAGTCACGAAGAGTTGTGTTTTTAAAATGGCCTTCAGACTTTGATTCTTTAGAGTACTATCAGGGGAATAACTTCTTGTCCATCTCTACTTTCCATGGATATTCAATTTTGTCCAATTATCTATCCTGGCTCCACAAAACCATATGCTTTTAAGGAACGCTGACTCTTCCCCAATTCCCGAGTTGACCTGGTTGGCTTAAGAAAGGGAAATTCTACCATACATTGACATGAATTAGCCGCGGTGTGCTTGCATCCCCTATCCCAAAGTCCCCTCCCACCTCCCTCCCTATCCATCTCTCTGGGTTGTTCTAGTGCACCAGCCTTGAGTGCCCTGTTTCATGCATTAAACTTGGACTGGTGATCTATTTCACATATGGTAATTAGCCTCCAATTAAAATAAATTGATTAATTTAAAAATTAAAAAGGAAAAGTCTATTCTTTTTGCTAGTTCAGGGATAAGGAGATGTGACTCTATTCTGTCTGAGACTTGAGGAGAAGTTTGACTGCCCAAGAACCAGAAAATACATTTTAAAAAAATTAAAAGAGAAAGTAAATTTCATTATGAAGAAAATCGAGTTTAGAACAAAACCTGGTAAAAATTGTAAATGGAAATGTATAAAACATTTTTTACAGGGTGGTTTTTGTGGGCCATAATTTTTATTAGATAAAAATTATCACTGACATCATTTCTAAAATCAAATTGACATGAATTTCTTACAGAAAGTAATTCTGAACTTTGCCATCAGTTTGGTATTTTTCTCCTTTTAAAGGGAATTTGTTGGAAGGTTGAGGTAAGTACTTCATTCCCTCATCTCATCTATACTGTGTTCTCCACTTTTAGGTCAAGTGTGATCATTGCTTGGGCTCATAGTTAGGGATGACAGTCTTTTATTGTCAGATGTAAACTGTCTTCTGGTCCAGGGGATCATAACTGTGAGGGCTGTATTAATAAAAGTCTCTAGTTTAGCCAGTTATTGCAGAATGATTTTTTCATGGAGTACTTATTCTCAACATTCAAGAAATCAGTAACATTGTCATTTTAATATCTTCTTTTTATGGCAGATGCCATAAGCATTATTTCCTTCCTCTTCTAACATACGGCCCATTATGCAGATATAACTTGAACTAAGCAAAGTTGTAGGAGATATAAATAAATAATTTTGCATTTTCCTCATAGGACAAATGACTAAATGCTAATTTGGAATCTGGCAAACTTGGCTGGCTTGTTAGAAAATTTTAGAATAATGTGCCCCCTTACTGCAATTCATGCCATTTATTTTGTTTTATATGGCAAAGCCCCAAATGAATAAATGAATTGTGCTTCCCCTAATGCTATTTTCTAGAAAACAGGAAACTTATGTGTGACAGAGGCAGAAATTTAGTGTTATTTCCACTGACTGAATCCTATTTTTCATTTATATATCCTACCATACTGTGTTGAAATGATTTTATTTCTACAAGTTTGTCTATGTGATGACCTAAGATATCACCTGTGATGTTTCGTGAACTACTTTGTTCTATAATCTTTAAAGTGCTTCTATTTTTAGCAGGCACAAAAGACATGGGTATTGGTGGATGTTGAGAATTTTGTGTATACTAGAATATCTGCATTAAATTCACTCCTTTCCAAAGTAAGAGTTACTATGTTATTCACTGATTCATTTGCAGTTATTTCAAATATTGGAGGACTAGTTAGCATTTAAAAGTTAAATAGTACAAAGTAGAAGTCTGGTAGTCCCATTTCCAGAACTTCTACTTTTGGTCCAAAAATTATTTTTTAACAAAAATTTGCTGAATACCAGTTATGTGTCAACCACTGATCTAGGCCCTGGAAGGCAAAAGTGGAAAAAAAATAAAGCCCATGTTCCCATGCAGCTTTTATTCTAGCAAGAAGAGAAAGATGAAATATTTGTAAACTCATAAATGCATTACATTTTAGGTGTGCTTTGGAAAAATGTAAACAGAGAGTGGCCATTATGGAAGGTGTTGTCAATTTAAAAGATGAGTCAGAGAAGGCCTTTCTAATAAAGGGACATATAAAATGAATGATAAGAAGTGGATTTGGCAACTGGGAAGCCAGGTGACTGCAAAGACTATCTAGGTGCAGAATTGATGGTCAACTAGTGTGCATAGGTGTTGGGCTGCATGCTGCAGGCCTGCAAGCCCTATACTTGCCCAGCCTCAAGAACAAAGAAAGAGCCTATTTTCAGTGACAGAGACATGGATGGTTTAAAGGATGGGGGCATCTCATATGTGTAAAACAAGGTCCTGGAACAACACCCCTATGTGTGTGGCAGATGGTGGGCAGGACATGGCCCCAGTCTTTGCTACTGGGTGGGGGTGTTTCCAATTATAAAGGGAATTGATGATTGATGTCAGCTTGGCTTGTTGGTTACTAGGAAAACCAGCAGACGAGCACGCTGTGGAGGAGCCTGCCCCTCACCACCCCTTCAATAAATTACCATGGTGAAGATGTTCTCATCTGAAATTTAGAAAAATCATTAGCTGAGGTTAGGGGAAATTATGTGGACATTTAATCAATGAAACTCTCTGATTAAGAGGGAAAGTCAGTCACGAGGGTAAAGTGTAGGTGAAGCAGGGACTGGTCAGGCAGGGAATGTACAGAGAGCAAAAGAACAGCCATCTTGGGGGGCAGTGCTGACCACACAACAGGTGCAACAGTCTTTTACCACCGACTGGTCCCTTTTCACACCAGTTGTTAAATATTTCAAAAACTTTCCCATGATGGTATTAAAAAAGGAGCAAAAGGTACTAAATTTTTTTAAAGAATATTTCTGTAGAAGAACACAGGGAGACAGGTGCTTAATTCTTCAAGGAACAAGGGGAGGAGCTGGGTGTGAATGCAACAAGGAGGAACAGGTGGTACTATAGTTTAATGGCTTGAACTTCAAAATAGTTGAAGGGTTCTAGGAAGGAGGTAGAGATAATGGTTCTCAAGTGGCAATGGGGAATTAAGTGAATAAAGTGGATGGCCTCACCACCTCCAGACCTAGTGAGATAAGTAGTTTGGAGGAGAAAAGATGCCACTTAAATTGACTACATGCAAAGTAGCATCCTTAGAGGAGAGCAGATTTTATTTAGATGGGGGAGGAGGGAATATTCAGAGAAGAAGTTAAGGATAAAGGATGTTTTGTCAATGGTAGGTGAAGAGCCCCAGAGGATATTTTATAGTATATAATACCAGGAGGTCTGAGAGGTCAGCAAGTGGTGAAACCATCTTTCAGATTAAAGAGATATACAGACTAAGAAGTGTATAAGAGCCCAGGTGATGGGAGATCAACTAAGGAGTGCTCAGTGATGGTGGGCAGGATGTGATGTTTCCTAAAGGCTCATCATGGTGAGTGTGGGGCAGACAGAAAGTGTGATCTCTCTGGGCTAGGCATAGCTCGCTGGCCTCTTGGTTCAGTAGTGGTAATGGTGAAGTGAAGGCAGTGGATGTATAGTGGCATTTGTAGGATGTGTGACTATGAGCACTCTCTATGAGCAGTATCTAATGTCATAAGTGAGCACCCCATAACCAATTAACCAGGTAAGTACCATAGCTCTGTTTCAATTATATACATAATATAAAAGCATGTGAGTCAAAGTGGGAAACTTCAACTGGTTATTCAGATGGTTTTGAAATATTCAGATAGTTTCCTTATGTTGCACACAACATTTGTATAACGCTCTGAAAATTTAACTTTTGATCTAATATGCTTAATATTTTAAAGACATGTAATGGGCTATTTTGTCTAAAATTATGTATGTCTGGTATTCTGTAGATGTTAGATTACTACTTTATAGGAAGCAGATCCTATATGAACTTAATTCTTGGATATGATTAAAACTCTTCAATGTATCTAAATTTTTTCAAATGGATAAACATAGAAATTGTAAGAGTTTATTTTCTGGAGCCACCTTTTCTGAATAAGTGAAGTTGATCATTTGACACCTTTATTTTATACATCAGGTTCAAGAGCATTTGGACAAGAGACGAGAGAATATCAAATAGTAGAAAGATCACTGGATTAGATATCTACCCCAGTGGTGCAGGACGATGGCTTCTCAGGCTAACCTGTCATTGCACAGATGAGGAAACACACAGCTAAGGACACAATCACACTAATGGTACATGTGGGTCCAGATCCTGGAATCGTGGATGACTGGATTTGTGTCTCCCTGATATTTGGAGTAGTAATCTCTTCAGAACCCAATCAAATATCTTCCATTTGTCTGTTAGTTCAACACTTCAAGAACTTGCTGTGTGAAATCTGAAACTGCCCCCCTACCTAGAAGGTAAGGAGAGACAAGACAGAGGTAGATCAGCCCAGATTGGCTAGTAGCAGGCTTAGTAAGCAAGGGGACTTAAATCTGAGACTTGTCTGTAGTTCAGTTCAGCTCAGTTCAATCGCTCAGTCATGTCCGATGCTTTGTGACCCCATGGACTGCAGCATGCCAGGCCTCCCTGTCCATCACCAACTCCTGGAGCATACTCAAACTCATGTCCATTGCGACAGTGATGCCATCCAACCATCTCATCCTCCGTCGTCCCCTTCTCCCACCATCAATCCTTCCCAGCATCAGGGTCAATGAGTCTGAATTTCAGCTTCAGCATCAGTCCTTCCAATGAACACCCAGGACTGGTCTCCTTTAGGATGGACTGGTTGGATATCCTTGCAGTCCAAGGGGCTCTCAAGAGTGTTCTCCAACACCATAGTTCAAAAACATCAATTTTTTCAGTGCTCAGCTCTCTTTTTAGTCCAACTCTCACATCCACACAGGACTACTAGAAAAACCAAGCTTTGACTAGACAGACCTTAGTTGGGAAAGTAATGTCTCTTCTTTTTAATATGCTTTCTATTTTGGTCATACTTTTCTTCCAAGGAGCAAGCATCTTTTAATTTCATGGCTGCAGTCACCATCTGCAGTGATTTTGGGGCCCCCCAAAATAAAGTCTGTCACTGTTTTCACTGTTTCCCCATCTATTTGCCATGAAATGATTGGACCAGGAGCCATGATCTTAGTTTTCTGAATGCTGCACCTTAAACCGACTTTTTCACTCTCCTCTTTCACTTTCATCAAGAGGCTCTTTGGTTCTTCTTCACATTCTGCCATATGGTTGGTGTTATCTGCATATTTGAGGTTATTGATATTTCTCCTGGCAATCTTGATTCCAGCTTGTGCTTCTTCCAGCCCAGCATTCCTCATGATGTACTCTGCATATAAGTTAAATTAGCAGGGTGACAATATACAGCCTTGATGTACTCCTTTTCCTGTTTGGAACCAGTCTGTTATTCCATGTCCAGTCCTAACTGTTGCATCCTGACCTGCATACAGATTTCTCAAGAGGCTGGTCAGGTGGTCTGGTATGCCCATTTCTTTCAGAATTTTCCGCAGTTTATTGTGACCCACACAGTCAAAGGCTTTGCCATAGTCAATAAAGCAGAAATAGATATTTTTCTGGAACTCTCTTGCTTTTTCAATGATCCATTGTGTATTGGCAATTTGATCTCTGGTTCCTCTGCCTTTTCTAAAACCAGCTTGAACATCTGGAAGTTCAAGGTTCACGTATTTTGAAGCCTGGCTTGGAGAATTTTGAGCATTACTTTACTAGCGTGTGAGATGAGTGCACTTGTGCGGTAGTTTGAGCATTCTTTGGGATTGACTTTCTTTGGGATTGGAATGAAAACGGACGTTTTCCAGTCCTGTGGCCACTGCTGAGTTTTCCACATTTGCTGGCATATTGAGTGCAGCACTTTCACAGCATCATCTTTTAGGATTTGAAAGAGCTCAACTGGAATTCCATCACCTCTGGTAGCTTTGTTCATAGTGATGCTTTCTAAGGCACACTCGACTTCACATTCCCAGAGGTCAGTCTCTAGGTGAGCGATCACATCATCGTGATTATCTGGGTTATGAATATCTTTTTTGTACAGTTCTTCTGTGTATTCTTGCCACCTCTTCTTAATATCTTCTCCTTCTGTTAGGTCCATATCATTTCTGTCCTTTATTGTGCCCATCTTTGCATGAAATTTTCCCTTGGTATGTCTAATTTTCTTGAAGAGATCTCTGATCTTTCCCATTCTATTGTTGTCCACTATTTCTTTGCACTGATCACTGACGATCTCTTATCTCTCCTTGCTATTCTTTGGAACTCTGTATTCAAATGGGTATATCTTTCCTTCTCTCCTTTGCTTTTCACTTCTCTTCTTTTCTCAGCTATTTGTAAGGCCTCCTCAGACAACCATTTTGCCTTTTTGCATTTCTTTTTTCTTGGGGATGGTCTCGATCTCTGTCTTCTGTACAATGTCACCAACCTCTGTCACGGACTCTGTCTATCAGATCTAGTCCCTTAAATCTATTCCTCACTTCCAAGGTATAATTGTAAGGGATTTGATTTATGTCATACCTGAGAGGTCTAATGGTTTTGCCTACTTTCTTCAATGTAAGTCTGAATTTGGCCACAAGGAGTTCATGATCTGAGCCACAGTCAGCTCTCAGTCTTGTTTTTACTGACCATATAGAGCTTCTCCATTTTGGCTGCAAATTATATAATCAATCTGATTTTGGTATTGACCATCTGGTGATGTCCATGTGTAGAGTCTTCTCTTGTGTTGTTGGAAGAGGATGTTTGCTATGACCAGTGCATTTTCTGGGCAAAACTCTATTAGCCTTTGCCCTTCTTCATTCCATACTCCACAGCCAAATTTGCCTGTTACTCCAGGTGTTTCTTGACTTCCTCCTTTTGCATTTCAGTCCCCTATAATGAAGGAAAAAGATTTTCACATCTTTTTCAGGTGTTAGTTCTAGCAGGTCTCATAGGTCTTCATGGAACCATTCAACTCCAGCTTCCTCAGCATCTGGTCGGCACATAGCCTGGATCACCATGATATTAAATGTTTTGCCTTGGAAACGAACAGAGATCATTCTGTCATTTTTGAGATTGTATCCAAGTACTGCATTTCAGACTCTTTTGTTGACTATGATGGCTACTCCATTTCTTCTAAGGGATTTTTTGCCCACAGTAGTAGATATAATGATCATCTGAGTTAAATTCACCCATTCCAGTCCATTTAAATTCGCTGCTTCCTAAAATGTCAACATTCACTCTTGCCATCTCCTGTTTGACCACTTCCAATTTGCCTTGATTCATGGATGTTACAGTACATGTTCCTATGTAATATTGGTCTTTACTGCATCAAATCTTGCTTCCATCACCAGTCACATCCACAACTGCGTGTTGTTTTTGCTTTGGCTCTGTCTCTTCATTCTTTCTGCAGTTATTTCTTGACTGATCTCCAGTAGCATATTGGACACCTACTGACCTGGGGAGTTCATCTTTCAGTGTCTTAACTTTCTGCCTTTTCATACCCCATTTCATATAATGGGGTTCTCAAGGCAAGAACAATGAAGTGGCTTGGCATTCCCTTCTCCAGTGGACCATATTTTGTCAGAACTCTCCACCCTGACCCATCAGTCTTGGATGGCCCTACATGGCATGGTTCATAGTTTCATTAAGTTAGACAAGGCTGTGGTCCATGTGATCATTTTTGTTAGTTTTCTGTGATTGTGGTTTTCAGTCTGCTTGCCCTCTAATGGGGAAGGATAAGAGGTTTATGGGAGCTTCCTGATGGGAGAGACTGACTGAAGGAGAAACTGGGTCTTGTTCTGATGGGTGGGGCCGTGCTCAGTAAGACTTGCCTTAGGCAGTTGCAAGATGAGTAGATCTCTGCACCCACCTACTAGAATCTTCAAAGTCTATATAGACTTGACAGGGTTTAGCCACATATTCAGCCCAGGTAGTCTCAACCACACATTGGTCTCTCATGGCTTCAGTTTTGAAAAAGGCTTCCACTATGGGGACAGAGGGGAGAATATATATTCCAAGGACAGGGGAGGGAGTGAGAATCCTCTGACTCTCTGGGTCCAGCTCGACGATCAGCCTGCAGTCATGTCCTCTTATTGACCTCCAAGGGCGTTGTCTTCAAGCTGTTTGTGTTCCCATACAAAGGTGCAACCATAAGAGTTGAGAAGGATAAGTATCAGGCACTTTATGAAGAACCTGTAAACAGATTTGGGTTCCTCTTCTCCTAACCAGACTGTGCTCTGATCACTGGAATGAGAGTTAAAAAATTGAGGAGTATGTTGGCATTTGCTTAATAGAGATTATATTTGTTTTCTTCTTAGTTTTCTCAAATGTCAAATGAATAGATAGGTGCAGATAATCTCCAAGGCTTCTGTTAGCCCAAACAGTAGATAAACCTCTAAAAAATCTTAGGAGTCCAAAAAAGAGCTTCAGTTTTACTGTTGATGGACCAATAAGCATCTCTGAAATGTTTTACTGAAAATAGGTCTTTAGTTTCAGCCTGTGAAGAAAATAATTGTCAAACTCACACAAACATTTGTTAGAGTTTTATTAATACATAGATATCAAAACAACCAGTTCATATGCACTTTAAGAATAAATGATGACATATCTGGGATTTCCCTGGCAGTCAAATGGTTAAGAATCTGTGCTCCCAAAGCAGAGGGTGCAGGTTCAATCCCTGGTCAGGGAACAAAGATTCTATGCTGCATGATGTGGCCAAAGAGAAAAAAAAGAAAGAAGACAGAAATGATACAGCCTTATGGATTTAACTTTTTTAGTTTTATTTCAGCAAGCAGACAACAGCAGTTTACTTCTTCTGCAGTTACTATAGGTAGAAACCTATCAATAAAATCCTGTGCTTTCCCCAGTGGTTATGCAATCCTAATAATTAAATCTACACATCTGCTAAATAACAGCAGATTTGAAGTCTAGCAATTTACATGGAAGAAAACAGATGTCATTCTGGTATAACCTCTTCCCTTTCACCATGAGTGCTGTGAACGTTGCACACCCTGCAGTGTTTAATCTATCAAAATACTCTACTCCATTTACTCCATTTTATTACATCCTGTGTCACAGGAGATAGAGCAGCTGTTTCTGGATAGAAAGCAAAGAATTGGTACAAAAATAAAGCCTTATCTGAGTAGGTGCAGCAAAGCAATGTTCCTGAATTATCAGAAAAGGGAGATCAAGTGCCTACAATGGGATGATTTTTCAGAAGCTCCAGTGCAACTACTCTTTCAATCAAGAGCATAAGTGGTGAATGATCTAAAACATACACTACATAGGTGCATTTTCCCTTCACAGAAAAATACTGAAATTCAAAACTCAAGTTCACGTCCTTTGTTAAACATCTCAAATTGATACAAAGAGTGGGTTCTTTCCTAATTAAGTGGTCATGAAATAAAACCCCACCTCAACGGGAAAAAATACAACATGTGAGACCATCCATATTCTCAAAACTTATGTCAAGTGGTTTAGATAGAAAAAAGTTGGGTTTATTATTCAAGTGAAATTTACTTGGTTATGAAAAGTGTTACAAAAGAGAATATTAAAAATCTCTTGGGATGAGTTGTCAAATGGATTTCCATGCATTGCAGTGAGATATATGAAGGACAACAGGTGGAGAGAGTTTCACAATTATATGTGTTTTAATTGCATTCTTAGGAGGAAAAACTGTATTTCATTAGATGAGCAACTCAGACTTTGGTAGCATAAAGATCCCTTGGAGTGCCAAAGTCCCCAGAGAATCTGATTCAATGAGTCTAACACATAAAGTTCAGGAATCTAAAATTTTAAGAGGCCTGCTGGTTAATTCTGATGCAGGTCGTCTTAGGACTATAAAAAACAATGTTTAGATAACTGTACAAATATATGATCTTTGTCAATGAAAATAATGAATACCCAACCTATAATAAGAATAGAAGAGAGATTTTTTTTTTTTTTTTTTTTTTTTTGCATCAAATTGGGGATGACAGCTTGGGACACACAGATTCAAGAAGCATTTGAGTTGTATTCCAGCAGATGATCCTTTGCCTGAAACACTGAAAAATGTTAGTTGCTCAGTCATGTCCGACTCTTTGTGACCCCATGGACTATAGCCACCGCAGAATTCTTCAGGCAAGAATACTGGATTGGGTAGCCATTTCCTTCTACAGAGGATCTTCTCTACCCAGGAATCGAACCTGGGTCTCCCGTGTTGCAGGCAGATTCCCTGAGCCTACCTAATTTATCTGCTTCCATCTTTGCCTCCCAATAGTCTATTATTTACAAGGCAATCAGAATATTTTTGAGAGGTCAGTCTGATCATCTTATTCCTCTGCTTGAAACCATTCAGTGGCTTACCATCTCATTTAGAGAAAAAGCTCAGTTCTCGCCATTATCTACCAGGCTGTATGACATGGTCTCTGTTTCCCCTCTAACTTTATCTCCTCATCTCTACTCCCTTCCATCCAAACTGGCCCCTTTACTGTTCCTGAAACTAATATGACTGAACTGACTATTCCATCTACCTGGAAAACTCTCTCTCCATGTATTTCTATGGCTTTCTCCATAACCTTCTCCACGTATTTGTTCAAAAGTGAAACCTCCCCTAACCACCCTATTTACCTCTATAAGCACCTTCTCCCTAACTTACCCTTTCTGTCTTTTATTTCTGATTTTATTTTTGCATATAGCATGTATCAGTTCCTATACTATAAACTTTACCTATTATTTATATTATGGTTGATTTTAAAAGTCGAGATAGTCTATGACAAAAACAATTTGAAAATAATTTCATTTGATATATAATCAAGACACTTCTTTCTTCAAAATGATCATAATGCATGATATACATAAAGTGCTTACAAAGTGCTAAATGTTGTGCTTTACATATACTACCTTGTTTAGTACTTATAAATTATCATGAAGAATTTGTTATAATTATTATCTCTATTATGCCAGTGAAAAATGATAAATACAGAGGTCAAGTGACTTGTTCAAGGTCACACAGCTATTAGGCTTTGGTACTGGGACTCAAGAACAGGGAGTCTTCTCCAGCCTCTGCTTTGACAATGCCCTGGATAAATAACCACTTGAAGTTACACAATTAATCAGCAAATTCTGTGTTCAAAATATTGGCTGCTTGATGACTTGAAATTACTTTTAAACAGATGTGTGTCAGATGCAGTCAGTCCTTGATTCACTTTTCAGATAATTCTTACCACCCCTTCTATTTCTTCTGTTCCTAAGATTTATCTCTTGAATTGCTAAGTATTTATCTCTATTCCCTACATTTTTGACTGCTAGAGGCTAATCAAGTTCATGCCTTATCTGAGTAAAAATTTTATAAGTATGTGTAATATTCCCACTGGGTCTTTCCAGCTTAGTCCATTTTCTTTTCTTCTATAGAAATAACAGCTTGGCCTCAAACAAGCTTTCAAGGAGACCCAGATGGTGAATAGTATCCATTGTTTTAATAGATCCATTGTTCAATTTTTAAAAGATTTCAGGCTGGTCATTAATGAAAGCCAGGAAATTGATTTACTATAGTGAAGTACTGTCAAAAGACCATTTATAAATTGTGATGATATTACTTTTTTAATTGAATTTAAATATGATAATGAATGAAGAGAAAGGTGCACCAGTTCATAATTATAGGAACTTGTATAAACACAAAGATGAGAGAAAAAACATGAAGATTATCAAAGTACTTATAATTTCAATGAACAGGAGCCTCAAGAGCTCAACGTAAAGGGTCAGTGTAAATGACCATTATATCTTAACCCAGTTTCCTTGAGTTATTTTTAATCTTTTGACTTATAGTGTAGAGGTGTGTTATCTATTCAAGACCAAATCTTTTACTGAGTTCAAATTCTGATAGAGGTCATCAGCGATTACAGGAGCAGTCATAAATAATATTTCCTATATTCTGGGTTGAGATTAGGATTTTGAGAGTCCATTAATAATGGTTATATTTTATATTCACTATAAAATATAGTGGATAGAAGCAAGGTTAGATTGTCCTGAGGAAGACAGAAAAAAAAGTATATGTACTGACTTTGGGATAACCTGGATAAAGTTAACTGAAAGACTGTGCTAAGAGACACTGAAAATAACAAATAATTTAATGCAAACACTATACACTTCTTCTGACATTCAACTAAACTCTTATTTGTGTGACAATGCTTTAGTTTTTGAAATTATTTTGGAACTTGAAGTCACTTATGTGAGCATGTAATTATACTCTTGGTGTGATCTGATGTGTAAACTTTTTAAGCAGTTATTTTTTTTTTTCAGGAAATAATTCATATTGTCTCCAAAATAGAAGCCTTAGTGAATCTCAGAACATGAATTCATAGATAAAACTGGGCCCTAATGAGAGTTGCATATACTGTGCAATAGATAATATTATTGCCCACCAGACATTTATTCACCTTTTTCTCCCTTCTAATAGAATCTTAGTTTGGGTTTCCACCTCAGTCTTCTACTTTAGGGAAAGCTGACTCCATTCTAGAGGAGGTACAGTCTTCTTACTCTAAGTTATTTAACATATAAACTTCTTTTGAAGAATTGCAGTGATGCAAGGTTAATACATGATTTATTTTGATCAATCAAGTTGTAGGAAAGGCCATTTATTCCATAGGTGTAGGAGAGGTCTTTCTCTGTCTTATTCAATTACAACAAAAAAGCATGAAGTTCTAATGGCCAAAGAGGGCCAACTTGAAATCATGAGAGATAATTTTTAAGATGAAGCTGACATTGTGGGTGGTTGAGTAGAGAGACAGAAAGAACCTGGATCCTTGATAACAGAATCGATTTGATTAAACTGGACAAAAGCACCCATACTCTGGATTTCCATTAATGTAAGATAATCAATATCCTAGTGGAGGTGATGGAATTCCAGTTGAGCTATTTCAAATCCTGAAAGATGATGCTGTGAAAGTGCTGCACTCAATATGCCAGCAAATTTGGAAAACTCAGCAGTGGCCACAGGACTGGAAAAGGTCAGTTTTCATTCCAATCCCAAAGAAAGGCAATCCCAAAGAATGCTCAAACTATTGTACAATTACACTCATCTCACACGCTAGTAAAGTAATGCTCAAAATTCTCCAAGCCAGGCTTCAGCAATACATGAACCATGAACTTCCAGATGTTCAAGTTGGATTTAGAAAAGGCAGAGGAATGAGCGATCAAATGCCCAACATTCGCTAGATCATCAAAAAAGCAAGAGAGTTCCAGAAAAAAACATCTATTTCTGCTTTATTGACTATGGCAAAGCCTTTGACTGTGTGGATCACAATAAACTGTGGAAAATTCTGAAAGAAATGGGCATACCAGACCACCTGACCTGCCTCTTAAGAAACTTGTACGCAGGTCAGGAAGCAACAGTTAGAATTGGACATGTAACAACAGACTGGTTCCAAATAGGAAAAGGAGTACGTCAAGCCTGTATATTGTCACCCTGCTTATTTAACTTATATGCAGAGTACATCATGAAAAACGCTGGGCTGGAGGAAGCAGAAGCTGGAATCAAGATTGCTGGGAGAAATATCAATAACCTCAGATATGTAGACGACACCAACTGTATGGCGGAATGTGAAGAAGAACTAAAGAGCCTCTTGAGGAAAGTGAAAGAGGAGTGTGAAAAAGTTGGCTTAAAGCTCAACATTCAGAAAACCAAGATCATGGCATCCAGTCCCATAACTTCATGACAAATAGATGGGGAAACAGTGGAAACAGTGTCAGATTTTATTTTTCTGGGTTCCAAAATCACTGCAGATGGTGACTTCAGCCATGAAATAAAAAGACACTTACTCCTTGGAAGGAAAGTTATGACCAAACTAGACGGCATATTAAAAAGCAGAGAAATTATTTTGCCAACAAAGGTCTGTCTAGTCAAGGCTATGGTTTTTCCAGTGACCATGTATGGATGTGAGAGTTGGACTAGAAAGAAAGCTGAGCACCAAAGAGTTGATGGTTTTGAACTGTGGTGTTGGAGAAGACTCTTCAGAGTCCCTTGGACTGCAAGGCGATCAAACCAGTCCATCCTAAAGGAGATCAGTCCTGGGTGTTCATTGGAAGGACTCATGATGAAACTGAAACTCCAACACTTTGGCCACCTGATGTGAAGAGCTGACTCATTTGAAAAGACCCTGATACTGGGAAAGATTGAGGGCAGGAGGAGAAGGGGACAGCAGAGGATGAGATGGTTGGATGGCATCACTGACTCAATGGACATGGGTTTGGGTGGACTCTGGGAGCTGGTGATGGACAGGGAGGCCTGATGGGGTCGCAAAGAGTCGGACACGACTGAGCGACTGAACTGTACTGAACTGAACAAGGCTGTCTGTTTTAACCCGGCTTATTTAAATTATATGCAGAGTATATCATGAGAAATGCTGGGCTGGAGGAAGCACAAGCTGGAATCAAAATTGCCGGGAGAAATATCAATAACTTCAGATATGCAGATGACACCACCCTTATGGCAGAAAGTGAAGAGGAACTAAAAAACCTCTTGATGAAAGTGAAAGAGGAGAGTAAAAATGTTGGCTTAAAGCTCAACACGCAGAAAACTAAGATCATGGCATCTGGTCCCATCTCTTCATGGCAAATAGGTGGGGTAACAGTGGGAACAGTGGCAGACTTTATTTTTCTGGGTTCCAAAATCACTGCAGATGGTGACTTCAGCCATGAAATAAAAAGACACTTACTCCTTGGAAGGAAAGTTATGACCAACCTAGACAGCATATTAAAAATCAGAGATATTACTTTGCCAACAAAGGTCTGTCTAGTCAAAACTATGGTTTTCCAGTAATCATGTATGAATGTCAAAGTTGAACTATAAAGAAAACTGAGCGCTGAAGAATTGATGCTTTTTAACTGTGGTGTTGGAGAAGACTCTTGAGAGTCCCTTGGACTGCAAGGAGATCCAACCAGTCCATCCTAAAGGAGATCAGTCCTGGGTGTTCATTGGAAGGACTGATGCTGAAGCTGAAACTCCAACACTTTGGCCACCTGATGTGAAGAGTTGACTCATTTGAAAAGACCCTGATGCTGGGAAAGATTGAGGGCAGGAGGAGAAGGGGGCAACAGAGGATGAGATGGTTGGGTGTTATCACTGACTCAATGGACATAGGTTTGGGTGGACTCCGGGAGTTGGTGATGGACAGGGAGGCCTGGCATGCTTCAGTTCATGGGGTCACAAAGAGTCGGATACGACTGAGTGACTGAACTGAACTGAACTGAATCAATATCCTAAGTGTTTCAACCAGTTTGAAGTTATAATTCATGCTATATGGACTGCTATAACAAAACACTATATACCAGGTGGCTTAAAGAGCAAATATTTATTTCTCAGAGTTCTGGAGTCTCAGATTTCCAAGATCAAGATGCTGGTAGGTTTGGTTCTTTAAACATAGGGCTGTGTTTCTAGCTTGTGGAAGGCTGCCTTCTTTCTGTATCCTTACATGGTGGAAGAGGAAGTTCTGGTGTCTCTTTCTCATCTTACAAAGACACTAATCTCATCATAGGGGATCCAGTCTTTATTATTCAGCTAATGACCTCCCAGAGACCTTACTAACAGCGCCATATTAAGGGTTAAAGTTTTAGCATATAAATTTTGGAGAACTTTCCGTCACATTCTGTCCTGGCCCCTCAAAATTTATATCCTTCTCATACACAAAGGATACTAATTCTATCTCAACAACTTTAAAAGTCTCAATTGGTAACAGTATCAGCTCTCAAATCCAAAGTCCCAGGTGTCATCCAAATATAGCTATCCCTATTGTTTCCAGGACCCCCTCAAATACCAAAATCTAACTCCCTTACATAAAGTAATGTAAGGCTTGCATATAAATTGCATTTATATACTTTAAATAATCTCTAGATTACTTATAATACCTAACACAATGTAAATGCTATGCAGTAACTTGTAAATATAGTGTAAATGATAAGTAAATAATTGCTGCCACAATAATTGCTACCACACAGCGAACTGAATTTTTGTGTTTTGAAGCTTTCTGAAAAAAAATTTGACTGATGTTCAGTTGGTTAAATCTGTGGAGCAGAACCCATGGATGCCAAGGGCTGATTGTATATCTAAACCAGATACGATTGAGATTCCAGGGGTGATTCATCCTCTCCAGTCTATGCAGCCAGATAAGTGGTGCACTTCCAAAATACAGTGTATCCAAAATACAATGATGGGACAGGAATAGAATAGGTATCATTACTGCAAAAGGGAGAAATCAGAAGGAGGAAAGGGATAATAGGTCTGAAGTGAGTAAAAAACCTAGCAATGAAAATACTATTAGATCTTAAGGTTGGGGAATAGTTCTCTTTGGATTACTGCTCTGCCCTGTGGAGGGGCAGTCCTGCCCATGCATCTCTGCTTGATGGGGGTCATACCTCCAGGATTCTGCAGGGCTGGGGTCAAGCCTACAGAGCTTCAGGAAGCCCAACCTCCACAGCTCCAGGGTGACTGCCCTTTCACCTGTTGAAATTGAGGTGATGTTTCTATCCTTGGTAACCCAGGAGAGAGTCCTCATAATTGCTTTTGGGGTCTCTTCCTGTGTTTTGAAGAATATTGCTGGTTTGCGGTTGAACTGCTCTCTGATCTGGTCCTGTAGGATCTAAAAAGTCTGACAGTTTTCCTGATGCTATATACATAATATTTATGTCTCCTCAAAATTCATAATTTGAGACCTAATAACCCCCAATGTGATGGTATTTGGAGGCAGAGGCTTTTGGAGGTAATTAGGTCATGATTGTGGAGCCCTCATGATGAGATTAGTGTCCTGATAGAGTCCTCAGAGATCTCCCTCACCCCTTCTGCTATATGAGGTTACAATGAAAAGATAGCTGTCTGTGAATGAGCAAGTGGGCTTTCACCAGGCACTGAATCTGCCAGGGACTTGATCTTAGACTTCATGGCCTCTAGAACTATGAGAAATAAATTTGTGTTGTTTATAAGATACCCAGTCTATGGTATTCTGTTTTAGCAGCCCAAACTGATAGGGACAATTTTTGTCCTATTTGTATTCCCTTCAGTTCAGATTGGCAGTGTTTCCGTTGGAGTAGCTGATTAAGTCTGTGGTTCATACCCATAACTAAATTTTATATCAAATTGTTATTCAGCCACATCCTTGGTATTCTATGCAGTATGGATAGTCTGAGAACTTTTCAAGCCTCTTTGTACTGATTCCTTTGTTCTTAACAATTCCTTATTAAATTCTTTCTCCATTCTCACACTTTACTGTGAGCAGTCAGGAGGAAATAAACTACTCCTTCAAGACTTTGCCTGAAGTCTCCTCAGATAATCTGTATTTTTCATCACTCAAAAGTCCTGCCTTCTCTGTCTGACTTAACTTCACTCTCTATGACAATCTCTAGCTTCATCCACGTTGTCACAGATGCATTATTTTGTTCTTTTTAATGGCTAAGTAATATGCTATTGTGTATATGTACCACATCTTCATTTCACTTATACATGGAATATAAAAAATGGTACAAGTGAAACTTGTTCATAAAACCAAAATAGAGTCACACATATAGAAAACAAACTTATGGTTACCAGGGGCAGCAGCCTTGGGAGGGAGATAAGCTGGGAGGTTGGGCTTGACATATATACACTACTAGATATAAAACAGACAGCTAATAAGAACCTGCTGTGTAGCACCGGGAACTCTACTCAATACTCTGTGATGACCTGTATGGGAAAAGAATCTAAATAAGAATGGATCCATGAAAATGTATAACTGATTCACTTTCCCTATAGCAGAATCTAACACAACATTGCAAATCAACTATTCTCCAATAAAAATTAACTGAAAAAAATTCTGCCTTCAACAAAACACTGGAACATGAGCACAATTCAGCCATGTCGCTTGACCCTTCATAATAAGGATTGCCTTTCCTTCATTGTCAAATAGCATGCATCTCATTTCCATATGAGACTTCACCAGAATGACTTTTTACCATATTTCTCCCAACATTTTATTCATGATTACCTCTGTATTTCTAAGAAGACGGAAGCTTTCACTATAGCTGTGCTCTTTTCTTTCTGAGCTCCCACCTTTAGCAGTCTTTCACAGCAATCTCTGCTTTTTCTAGTATGTCTCTCAAAACTCTTCAGCCCCTGCCCACCACTTCTAAAGCCACCTCTGCCTTTATAGATATTTGTTTCAGCACCACCCCACTTCCTAGTTTCAGTTTCTATCTTAGTCTGCTTGGGCTACAAGAACGAAATACTATAGACTGAGTGGCTGAAATGATAGGCATTTCTTTTCTCATAGTTCTGGACACTGGAAGCCTGAGATCAGGATGCCAGCAAGGTTGGGCTCTGATAGGGCCTTCCTTTTAGCCTTCAGATACCACCTTCCCCCTGCATGCTCACATGGCCTTTCCTCCATGTGTTCATGTGGGGAGGGGTGAGAGACTTTCTTAAAGGTACTAATCTCATCAGGGAAGCTCCATCCTCATGACCTCATCTAAACCTAATTACCTCCCAAAGGCCCTAATCTCCTAACATCATCATATTGTTGGTTAGGGCTTCAAACATATGACTTTTGGGAGGAAACAAACGTTCAGTCCATAACACAGCTAAAATATCCTGTTACATAGTAAAACTTATTTCTGAAAGCTGTAATTAATATTTCCCTGGCCAACAGAGATACATTTATAGTTGATTTGGATTATTATCCTGCAGTTTATGGTAGCTCAATGCCTTTGCTCTAGATTTCTGCAAATATTGAGAGGCCTAATATCATTGCTTTTTGGCTAAAAAGATTTCTGGTTAAGTAAATGCATAACGTTTATCACACCATATTGATCCACATGTGGAAAGTCATGCCTCTTTGGACTTCCCACAGAAGTATTCATTTACCCAAGTATTCATGAGCAATATAGATTTTAGTAAAGCTTTAATAGCAGGGAAGGATAAGGAGGTTACATTACAACAATGCAAACTAGTTTATTACATATTTTATATTTTTTGACAAGTAGTATTTGTTTTTGAGAGATGTATGGTAAATAAGTGCAGGTGTATGGCTTGAGTACATGTGCATGTGTGAGTATGTGTGTAGGTCTGTGTGTGTGAGTATATGTGCTTGGTCCAATAGTTACCTATTAGAAAAAATTGGGCAGATTAAGAACAAGCTCATGTGCAGGTCACTAGTAGAGAGCTTGAGTATGTAACCTGATCTGGAGGGTGTCAAAGCTTGGAATGCCAAAACAAAATACCACAACCTGGATGGCTTAGACAACAGACATTTATTTCCTACGGTTCTGAAGGTTGGGAAGTCCAAGATCAACATGGATGCTGCTTCATTTGCTGGCAAGAGCTCTTTTCCCGCCTTTCAGACAGTCACCCTCTCACTCTATCTTCATGTGGTGGACAGAACTCTACTCTCCTGACAAGGACACTATTCCCAATCTGGTGGCTCCACCCACATGACTTCATCTAAACCCAATCACCTCCCAAAGGCCTAAACTCCAAACACCATGGCACTGGAGATTAAGGCTTTAACATATAAATTTGCAGGGGGCACATAAACATTCAATCTATAACAAAGGGCTTATGCTTGGCTTTGAGACTTGGAGTTCCAAAGCCACCCACCTCTTGCCACAACTTGAGATGTCACGGCCATCATCAGAGATACAGATGGAAACCCCTCCACACCACCACATTAGTACAAACTGCATTAAAAAGGCTTAGAGAAGTGTTCTGTATGAATACAAAGGAGGGGGACAGGGAATGCAAATTGGAGCAGGATCAATCCTTCTTTGCAAGGAATGAAGTTTCCTAGATGGTGGAAGGAGCTCTGCATGGTGGTAAGGGGGTGTTAAATGAAGGAAATACTTGGGAGAAAAGCAAAAAGTTAGGAGTAGAAAATATTTTGTATCTTTATAAGCTTGCCTAGTGGTTTTGTAGAGAATAAAAGGGTAGAGTGCTACACACTGACCTCTATCCAGCACTTGCAGAGACAGAGTAGTGTCCAAATAAGAGTCACGGTCCAAGAGTTCCAGATGATGAGCAGCAGTAGATGAGTGGTGGTCCATGGCCAACCTGGGAGAAATTCTACCCCAGAGGAGCTTCTGAGTAGACCCTTTGGGAGAATTTAAGGGAAGTCTCACTTTTCAGAGTATTTTATAAGAGGTTGATCCTTGAAGTGGGAAGTGGAGGTGGAAATGGATATCGATGCTTGTGTTATATTTATATATATAAACTGGATGTGAACAGGGTTCCCTCAAATTTTTATTCCTGAGGGAAAGAGTCTTTGCGACCACACATAAGGTCATTTTTATTGGGATAAACACTCAGAGTCTTTTTTGTACTCTTCAATGAAAGGAGAGAGGAGGGGGTACTTCAAGTCATTTCAACCTGTAATATAAGTCCGTTCCTGGAAAACTGCATGTCTTCACGAGAGATAGTTCATAGTCAGTGTCACTTGGGCCGTGCTGAGAAGCATACTGAGGATCTCTTTGCTAGATCAGAGCTTGCAAATTTTTTTTTTTTTAAGCCAAATAGCAAATATTTAGGTATTTTAAGCTATATGATCTTTCCTGCAACTCCACTCAACTCTGCCAAGATAGTAGGAATTAGACATGCTAAGTCACTTCAGTTGTGTCCGACTCTTTGTGACCCCATGGACCGTAGACTGCTAGGCTCCTCTGTTTATGGGATTCTCCAGGCAAGAATACTAGATAATAGTAATACTTAAGTCAAAGACTATTATTGCTAGAAGGGAGACCTCTTATGAGGCCTAAGAGTAGGATCTTATCTAAAACTCCAAAATGAATTGTCTGAGGAGACATTTGTCATGTACTGACAAAGCAAGAGATTTTATTAGGATGGGGCACCTAGGCAGAGAGCAGGAGGGTAAGGGAACCCAGAAGGACTGCTCTGCCAGATGGCTCACAGTCTGACTTTCACGTGATGGAATCAGTTTCCATCTAATCATTCTAAATGGTCAGTCATTTTGACTCAGGGTCTTTCTTGGTGGTACCTGCCTTGCTCAGACAAGATGGATTTCAACAAGGAGGATTCTGAGAAGTTGGTAGGACATGTGGTGTCTCCTTTTGACCTTTCCCAAATTCTTCCTGCAGGTGGTGACTTGTTAGTTACATAATCCTTACCAGAATCTTCTACTATAAAATAGCTCATGCAAATGGTTACTATGGTGCCTGACCATGGTGGGTGGTTTCAGTGTTTCCCTGAAGATTATAGCTTCATTCCAACAGAACTTTATTTATGGATGCTGACTGCTGAATTTCATGCGATTTTCATGTCATGTGACATTTTCCTTACTTTTCTCCAACTATTTAAAATTGATTTTTAACTTGTGAGCCACTCAAAAATAGGTGGTGGGCTACCTTTGGCCTGCAGACCATAGTTTGCTGACTCCTGCATAGACTTAGCAGGTGACAGAAAGCACTGGCCTCTCTTCTGTGAACAAAGGTGAGTGCCAGTCTCTTCTTCTTCTTTTTTTAAATTGGACTGTATGATGAAGTGAATCAGGCATATGCATACCTATATCCACTCCCTTTTGGACCTCTCTCCTGCCCAATGCCCCAACCCATCCCACTCCTCTAGGACATCACAGAGCACCAAGCTTAGCAGCATCTGAATACCAGTTCAGCCTCTTCACCTTTGACAGCAGCTTCTGTTAATTAAGTCACCTGAAGGGTACATCCTTCTCATAAAGACAGGCATTAATTTTCCTCTGAGAAAATGCAAGCTGGTTTGGTAGTGAAGAAAAGACATTTTCCCTATCAGCTTGCATTTCTGTGTTTTGTCCTTTGTGAACAACAGACTGCCCCATTATTATGCTGAGAAGCATTTTGCTCTTCCTTGCCAGACCTGAATCTTGGCTGAATCACAAGCACAACCACTCTGGTTTTCAATGACTATTCTTTTTGGTGCCAGGAAGAATGGTGCCAACTATGATTAAACTATTTTGATTGTTGGCCTCCGACTGATGGGGACATTGAGGGTGTTTTTTGCCAGTTCATCTCACCACATACATAAAATTGTTTTTTAACAAAAATAGCCTTATTTTGCACATGTTAATACGTAGTCTAAGAAAAAAAATTTGACAGCATAGCTGATATAGTCTCATGTCATCAGTAACATTATTTTAAATGGCCATGAACTGAATAATCATAAGTTGCAAAAAATTTGACCAAATTATTGTTACCTTTTAAATAGTTGCCAATCTTAATATTATAAAAATTGTGTAATGAAATTCCTTTCAGATAAATTTTTGTGTAGCTTCATTTTTTTTTTTTTTTTAGGATGAGTTCCCAGGAATTGAATTGCTTGAGTAAGCATATATATTGAAGGCTTTTGATTAGTATCACAAAAATACACTCTGGAAAAAATCATCTAAATCAATTGATATTCCCATCAGGAATACATGCAAGTTTCAATTTCTCTGTACACTCGCCATTAAAATTTTAATTTCTTAGGAAATCTAAACAGTTTAAATAAAACTTTGTATTTATATATCTTTCTCAATATTATGAATACTAATGTGACAGGAACACTGTCTTCTTTATTGTTTATTTTCAGTTCCTAGCACAGTTCCTGACACATAGTATTCAATAAATACAGGTTTAATTAAAAGACAAGAGAAAGAATAGACAATATTGGCAATACTTAGATATGTACTTTACATATTTTCTCAATATTTCAGTGATTAATTTGTTACAAAATATGATCTGATTACATTTATGAGATCTTCTTTTCCAACTCTATGCTTGCTAGTGTTCTTTTTCTAAATATGGCTTAAAATGTAGGATAATAACCAAAATGATTGTAGCATAACATGGTTTTGAATCTTTGTTTTTGATATTTAGAGAAAACCTTTTGTTTCTATAATCTTTATACTGCTGATAACCTCCGTCTCTCTTTGCCTCTGTTTGTTTAAAATCCAATTATGTAGTCCATTGGATCAGGTATATAGAGCTTTTATTTGGAATGTGTGTATATCCAAAGACTTCAAAACATTTTCATTTTTTGAATACTTACACAGGTTAGATAGCAGAAAAAATAAATGACCTTGGACAAGCAATAAATGGAAATATCCTTGTTGTTGATTGAGTGCAATTAGGATTTTGCTTTCATAATAGTAGTTGCAGCTGTGCATTCAAATGAAGAAATGCCTGCAAGGGCAAGATGCTCTCTTTAGATTGATACCCTACTGCTACTAGATTGTCTTAGTTGACTTATAGACCCTGTAGTGTTGAGTAAAATAATTGTCTATTTACACAGACAAAGCAATTTCTGACTCCAAGGTCACTTGCAGTTTACAAGAACATTTTTGAAGTTTTACAGAGACAGCACTTAGATGAGAGCTGTGTGAAAGAATTATAGATTCTCTACAGAATATTTTCAGGTGGTTCGCCATACCCATTATGGGTGTTGTAGATTTAAAATGTTTGCCTAAAGAAGCCATTATTGTTTATTCACTGATGTATTGCAAATATAAAAGAACAATACCTCATCTGTGCTGGTCACAATGGTATAAAATTAGAAGTGATTTTAAAAAGCTGAAAGATTCACAAATGTGTTGAAATTAAACAAAATGCTCATGAACAACCAACGGGTCAAAGAAGAAATCAAAAGAGAAAAAAAAAAAACTTGAAGCAAACAAAAATGAAAACACAGTAGACCTAATGTATGGTATGCTGTATAAGCAGTTTCAAGAGGGAAGTTTATAGCTATAAAAGCTTACATTAATGAAAAAGAAAGATCTGAAACAACCTAACTTTGCCCCTCAAGGAACTAGAAAAAATGAGCCAGCCCAAAATTAGAAGGAAGGGAATAACAAAGATCATAGCTGAGATAAATAGAGAACAACAACAACAAAAAAATTAATGAAACTCAGAGTACTATTTAAAAATATATAAACCAAATTGATAAATATTTACGTAGACTAAGAAAAAAGATAGAGGAGTCTAAATATAATTATAAATAAATGAGGACCCGTTAGAGCTGATACCACAAAAATACAAAGGATCATAGAAGACTACTATGAACATTTATATGCCAACAAATTAGTTAATTTAGAGGAAGCAGATAAATTCCTAGAAACATCCAATCTACTAAAATTGAATCAAGGAGACACAGAAAATCTAAATACGCAATAAACAGTAATTACTACCCAACATAGAAAAGTTCAGGGCCAGATGGTTTCATTGGTGAATTATATCTAACATTTTAGAAGTAAAGTTGATTCTTCTCAAATACTTGCCAAAAATTCAAGAGAAGGGAACACTTGGAAACTCATTTTATGAGGCCAGAATTGCCCTGATACCAAAACCAATTAAGGGCATATAAAAAAAGCAAATTGCAGGCCAATATTCCTGACGAATATTTCTCATCATCTTTGCATGTTGAAATGCAAAAATTCTCAACAAAATGCTAGCAACTTGAATTCAATAGCACATTTATAAGATCATACACCATGATCAGATAGACTCTGTTCTTGGGATGCAAAAATGGTTAAATGTGTGCAAATCAATTTGTGATATATTAATACTAGAATGAAAGATAAAAATCATGTTATCATCTCATTAATGCATGAAAAGCATTTGACAAAAATATAACTTTCTTTCAGAATAAAAATTCTCAACAAATTGATGATAGAAGGAATTTGCCCCAACATGATGAAGGCTGTATAAAACAAGGCCACAGTTAATGTTACATTCTACAGTAAAAGGTTGGGAATTTTTCTCTAAGGTCAGGAACAAGGCAGAGGTGCCCACTCTCAACATTCCTATTCAACATAGTACTGGAAGTTCTAGCCAGAGCAATTTGGCAAAAACAAACAAACAAATAAACAAACATGCTATTGGAAAAGAAGCAGTAAAACTTTCTTTATTGGCAAATGCTATATTTTCATCTATAGGAAATCCTAAAGATTCCGTCCAAAACTGTTAGAATTAATCAACAAATTCAGTAAGAAGTACAGGGTGAAAAACCAGTATATAGAAATCAGTCATATTTTTATACACTAACAATGAGATATCTGAAAAAGAAATAAAGAAAACAATCTCAATTCCAATAGTATCAAAAATAATAAAATACTTGGGAGTAGATTTAGCCAAAAGAGTGAAGGAACTATACACTGACAACTATAGGACATTGTTGAAAGAAAAGGAAGAGGATTCAAATAAATAGAAAGATATATGTGTTCATAGATTGGAAGAATGGACATTGTCAAAAAGTCCATAATATTCAAAGCCATCTATAACATTAATGCAATTCCTATCAAAATTATAACGGCATGTTTCACAGAAAAAGAAAAAATAATCCTAAAATTTACATGGTACCACAGAAGATCCCTAAAGAGCCAAAGCAATTTTCAGAAAGAAAAACAAAGCCAGATACATCACATTTCCTGATTTCAAAGTATACTACACGGCAGTAGTATTCAAAACAGAATGGTACTGGCATGAAAATAGACACATGGCAAATGGAACAAAGCCAGGAGCACAGAAATAAAACTGCATATGTGGTCAGCTAATATTTGAAAAGGGTCAGTAATATTCAGTGGGAAATGGATAGTATTTTTAATAAATCACCTGGGGAAAACTTTATATCCACATAGGCAGATGTTGGTCAAAGGGTAAGAACTTCCAATTATAATATTAGTAAGTTTTGGGAATTCCATGGATAGCAAGGTGATTATAGTTGACAGTATTATACTACATACTTGAAAGTTGCTAAAAAAGTAGATATTAACCAAAGAGATGATATTGAACAAAGAAATGTTTAATGTTTGTTTAAACAAAGAAACAAATTAAACAAAGAAATGTTTGTTTAATAATGTTAAACAGAGAGAGGACAATTATGTGAAGTAATGGAGATGCTAGCTATTGGTATGGTCATAATCATTTTGCAATATATAACTATATTAAATCAATGTATTGCATACTTTGAACATATATAATGTTATATCTCATTATACTCCAGTTATAATAACAGAACAGTGCCTGGCACATTTCAAAAGCACAATAAATGTTTGTTTACAGAAGAGTCTCATGTGTTTTGCTTTCTTTAATCTGCCAATCAATTAATATTTTCTGAGCATTTACAAAATACTTGGTGTGATTGATTTATAAGATTTCTATTTCATAGAGTTTATAGTCTAATTGGAATGATGAAAACCCAACACACGTGAAAGCTTGCCATTTCTAATTACATCGATACCTTAGAAACCAAACATAACCATGTTTACAATCATAACAATGGAATGGGCTTTAAACTCCCCCTCACCCCCAAAAAAGCCACTTAAAAATACAAAGTAAAAATTCTGTGATAATGAGTGTCTGGGATTCCTTCCTCCAAGTTTTTTTCTTTATTTTCTATATCATGCTGCCACAACTGATTTTAATATGTCTTTCTCTAGATTAGAATCTTTCAGTAGCTCCCATGCACTAAAGGATAAAATTCAAATTCCATAGAATGGCTGTGATATATCAACAATGGTGACAAAATCTTTGTCATTTCTCTCATAGAGAGATGGGGGCATCTATGTATTCTTCCCCTTGAGTATGGGCAGGTTTCATAACTGCTTTAACACATAGAGATGGCAGAAGGGATGCTTTGCCAGTTTACAGGTCGAAGCCCAAAGAGATCGACAGTTTCTGCTTCTTGCCTCTTGGAACACCCACTCTAGGCAGCTCAACTGCTGAAGTTTAAACTCTCCTGCTGTAAACAGTACATGGAAAAGCTATGAAAAAACCAAGTGGAAAGTGGCTCAATAGAGCCTTGCTCTTCATCCTTTCCCCCCAAGGCACCAAGCTGCCTTGGATTCTCTGCTCCAGCCCAGCTACCTGCTGAATGTCACCAAGTGACCTTGTTCAACACCACATGGAACAGGAGAATCAACCAGCTTAGTCTGGTCCATTTTGTATCATAGATTGTGAATGTCATGAAATGACTGGTTTCAAGCCATCAAGTTTGCAGTAGTTGGTTACACAGAGATACATGGCCATAACAATAGCAATAAAGTTTCCTATAAATTTACATGTCTAAATTATCACACTTTATTAATAAAGTTAATTAGCTTTATTAAATTTTGAGCAAATTTCATTAACAAAAAAAATTGAGCTAAAAATAGAGAGAGATCCCATACACCCCTTGAAAGTGTGAAAGTGCTAGTCACTCAGTTGTGCCCAACACTGCAATCCCAAGGACTATAGCCTGCCAGGCTCTTCTGTCCATAGAATTCTCCAGGCAAGAATACCGGAGTGGGTTGCCATTCCCTTCTCCAGGAGATTTTCCTGGATCAGGGATTGAATATTGGTCTCCTGAATTACAGACAGATTCTTTGCCATCTGAGCCACCAGGGAAGCCCCTTAACCCATGCCAATTTCCCCTATTTTTAATATCTTGCATAAATATGCTATATTTGTTACAATGAGTAGGCCAATATTAATACATTATTGTTAAGAAAACTCTACAATTTACATTAGGGTTCACTCTTTTTAATATACAATCTATGGCTTTTGACTAACATATAATGACATGTATCCAACATTACAGTGTTATACTGAATAATGGTTTCATTGTCCTGAAAAATCCCTTCCCAGAATCCCTGTAAACCAGTGATATTTTTATTATCTCCATAGATTTTCCTTTTCTAGAAGGTCATATATTTAGAATAATACAATATATAACTGTTTTAGATTGTCTTCTTTCACTTAGAAAAGTATATTTGAAGTTCTTCCATGACTTTTGGTGGCTTAATGGCCTTTTCTCTTTCATCATCCATATAATGTTCCAGTCTATGGTTGCATCACCATTTACTTATCCATTTCCTTGTAGAAAGACTTCTTGCTTGCTTCTAAGCTGTGGCAATTATGAATAAAACTGCTATGACCATTCATGCATAGATTTTTGTGTGAGTGCAAGTTTTCAAGCCATTTGGACAAATATCAGGCAGCATGATTACTGGATCATATGGTAAGATAATGTTTAGTTTGGTAAGAAATTGCCATACTGTCTTCCAAAGTGAATGTACCGTTTTGCCTTCCCACCAGCAATGAATGAGAGTTTGTATTGCTCTTCATTCTCACCAGCATTTGGTATTGCCAGTCTTCTGGATTTTGGCTATCCAAACAAAATTGTGTAGTAGTATCTCATTGCTGTTTCTATTTGAATTCTCTAATGCTGTATGATGTTGAGAATCTTTTTCATATGCTTATTTGCTGTCTGTATGTCTTCTTTGGCAAAGCATTTTTTTTTTCCAAATCTGTTGCCCATTTTAAACTTGGGTTGCTTGTTTTATTACTGTTGAATTTTAAGCATTCTTCATATATTTTAAGTATCAGTTCTTTAACTGAAATGTATGTGTTTTTCAAAAGATTTTATCCCAATTTCCTAGACTTTTAACCTTCATATTCCTTCAAACACACAATACACATTGCCTATGATCAAATCACAAAAAAACTGTTTTGTTTCCTCTGCATGTCATGCTCTCTCTTACTAACATTTCCATACTTTTGCATAGGCTATTCTGATATCTGCATTCAAGGCAGAGGGAACTTTACTTATACTTGAAGTATGAAGAGTATTAGAGGACTGTATCATACCCTTTGTGCAACCTTCCTGTATTCCAAAGAGATTTAGTGACTCAGTTCTCTGTGCTCAAAAACCACTTTTGTGTATGTGTGTGTGCGTGTGTGTGTGTGTGTTAAGTCACTTCAGTCATGTCTGACTCTTTGTGATCCAATGGACTGTAGCCTGCCAGGCTCCTCTGTCCAAGGGATTCTCCAGGCAAGAATGCTAGAGTGGGTTGCCATGTCCATCTCCAGGTGATCTTCTCAACCCAGGGATCAAAATTGCATCTCCCATGTCTCCTGCATTGGCAGACAGGTTCTTTATCACTAGCACCACCTGGGAAGCCCCCTGTTTTATGTATACATCAAATAAAATGCTGAGCACATTTAATTCTAACTCTGGTTTATGATCCTGTCCACCAAAAGGATCATGCAAATCCCCCAAACAGGTGCCGTATCTTTTACATCTTGATGCAATTCTCCACACCTTCATGTAAGAAAAAAGATGCATCCTAGATACAAATTATATGAAGGAATGCCCAGAATAAATCTTGGTGATGAAGTGTGAGAGGAGAGATCATGAATTACTTCACTGAGCATTTCATGATAGAAGTCATAGTTTTCAGCATGGAAAAATAAATAACATTTGACTAGAAATGAATGATAAAGTTTTGAAAGACAGTAGAAGCACATCTATTTGTGGCTTCCATCTTGGGTGTATTCCCTCTCACTCCATTGAATCACTGACTCAGAGGGAAGCCAGCTGCTATGCAGTGAGGTGACTGGATGGGAGCTCCAGGTAATGAGGGACCAAAGCCTGCCAACAGCTATGTGGCTGATCTTGGACATAGATCAATGTGGCTGTACACTCTGTACTCTTTACCAACATGTTATTTTCATTTAACCTGACATTATTGTTCAAGTAAGCTATAGATGCTATGATAGTAATTAAAAGCTCTGACTAAAGAGAGGTAAAGAGAGATCTGGCTATAAGTTTTAGGTGATATAGGTCATCTAAATGACTATATTGAACCGATTTACTAAAGACCACTCTTTCTGGTAGCCAGCCCCATTTAGGAACTCATATTTTAATACTGGTCTGCACATTGTAACTTTCTGCTAAGATCACTTGCTTTGGTTTAGGCTCAAGGAATAATGGGAAAAGTTCACAATTCAAATACAAAAAACAAAAGTTTTAAGTGTGTGGAAAATTTGTTTTATGTTAAAACCGTTCCATTATAACATGGAGCTATTTATAGTCTTTATTATTCCACTTTGTTTGAATATTTATACACTTTACTGCCAAAACATTAATGTGCTTGATTATGAAACTCCCCAGACCCTGTTGAGGATTTTACATAATTACAGTAAAAGCATTACATTATGTTCCTAATAGCTGAGAAAATATGCAAAGTCTGAAAAAGTATCTAGTCATAAGTTTTTTGACACTGGATTGTGGACCTCTATTGGCTTCCTTGGGTTATCATCTCTTTGCTTAAAATGTAGGATTGAGAACTAAAATCATAAGAAGATAGAAAGATAAAACTTTAAGGAATGGAAAATGCTTATTTGCTCTCCAATTCCAATCTATCACTCCTATCCTCCAAATGTGGAATTGCTTATAATGATAATAATAGGACGTTTAGAACATATGGTGTTGATATTGGTTTCTTCTGAACCGAAGCTGTGCTTAACATCAGGAGAAGCTGAGAGGAGTGAGGTTAAGTTTAGGGCACCAACCAGAAGTGAAGTTTGTCATTTTAACAAACTGCTGTATCCCTGGGGTCTGTCCCAGCCTGTTTTTACATATTATTTTTCTTCTCTTCCTTCCTACTTCTTCTCTTTCTATTCCAGGAATATGCTGCTTGCTAATTGATCATCCTCAAAGTTAATTCATTAGAGGTCTTTGCTTTCATGTACTCCTGTGTCCCAGGCATTAGAAAAGTTGCCTCACTGCTAACTAACTAGGTGAGCTATTCATTCAGCTCTTGAGACATTGTATCTGAAATAATATCTGGGAAAGGCTTTAGTGACTCAAAATCATTGATAGGAAAGAAATATTATCAGCTTAATGCCTACTTCTAAGGGATCATGACAGAAGTTTTTAGAAAGATATTTCAGTTCTTGAACCTTAGTTTTCCCATCTATACAATGGTACAAATAACTATAGGCTGTTTAAATTGTTGCAAAGATGAGACAATATATGTAGGACACTTGGAATAATGCCTTGCATATGTAAGTGATGATGAATCTCCTTTCTTTTACTTTCCAAACTCACCACATTTGTCTTTAGATTGAATTTCCTTCTACTTTTTCCTTACATCGTGAGAGGACTCTCCATCATTGCTATTATGGTTACAATAAATAAGTCCTTCCCTTTGTCCAACTGAAGTTTCTGTTGCTAATATTTTATTGACTTAATTCTGTGCTTCTTTTATTTAAATGTACTAACCTTATCTTTTTCAAAGTGTCCTGGATTCAACCTTATTAGCAAAAAAAATAAAAATCCATTTTGATTCTTATCTACAGTGGTAGAATAAAAGCTTTTTATTCCTATTTTTTTTAAATAAAGAAATCTATATTAGTAAGCAGCAATTTGTTGATAGTATTTTGGTGGTAAAAAAAACTTTTTTGAGGTCCCTGAAGTTATATCTTATTTTGCCAATGGATATAATTAGGTATGCCTAAGGAATTACACTGGGTTGTTGACCATTTAACTCAGATGATTGTTCTTTATATTTGTATTCTAATGCTCCATTTACAGGGTTCCATATGTATAATTACATGTGATCCTTACAACACAATGAATTGGATATTGTCACTTTATTTTTTATTTTATGGATTTTAGCTTTTAACAATAATCTTTTATGTTTTTATTTTTATGGCTTTTGAGCTACTAGTTCTGTTGATCTTTATTTTTAATTTTACCTATTTTATTGTTTAAGTATTCTTAATCTCATCTTTACTTGCATTCATATTTTCACTCTTAATTCCCTTCTATTTTTCTCATAACCTACTCTCTCAATTTCAGTTTTACTGCTTCCTAAATTTTAAATCTGCCCTTTATTTTTTAAAATATTTTGTCTCCTTATCTTTTATTATCTTGCATCCCACTGCTTCTTGCTTCCCAAAACTGTCATTTTGTTTGGTTTGCTTTCATAATGGCAGCAGGAAGCATGGCCACAAAGGTGGCTGAAAGGATGGACCCATAACTGGAAAGGCTGTCAGCTTTCTTGCCAGCTTTGGTGACCCCATCCCAAACCTTCCTGCACTTTCTCTCAACTCCACTTTCTTCCATCTTACGCATCTTCTCCTTAAGTCCAGACATATCAACTTTCTGTGAGTATCTGAGTGAAGTCCTAAACCCACCGATGTTCATTTGCTCAGTACTTCACTTGAAGTGATTCTTTCTCCATGAACTCAAATGTCTGTGGACAGTGTCAGCTTAGGATCTCTAAGTGCAAACCGCTCTCCCACCTGGCCAGCAGTAAATCTCTGACCTCCTGTGGGCTGCAACTTCACCCTCAGGCCTGTGTTAAAATGTGACACTCTCTGTTGAACAAGGGAACAGAGTACACGTTCTAGCAGTGCTCTCTGGGCTTCAGAGAAGGATACTCGAAGGTCGAGCACAGCGGAGTCATCTGAGAGCTGTAGAAGGAAGTCTTCCATCCCACTGCTTCTCAGGGGCTGTTTGCCCTCAGTCTAATGCGTTGCCCCATTGTGAGTTAGTGGCTGGAGCAGGAAGCGAAATGAAATAAAAGAGAAAACAAATGAGCTTCTTCTTACCCACCTGAGTCTGACTTCCTATGTCTTTCCCAGATTTGCCATTTTTTTCTTCTTTCACAAAAGACTTTTTCTTTGTAAAACCAATTTTCTTTGAATTACTTGAGTCTTAAGAAGTTCTGGATTGAAACTAAACAAAGCCCAAACTGTTATCTGTACTGTGCAACTAATGGTCTGTGATCTGGTCTAAAAAAGTGGTGTATGCCTGGTTCCTTGTACAAAATCGTGCTTATAATATCATGCTCTTTTTACTTCTCTACAAATTCATATTAATAATATAATGCTATTTATACTAATTCTGATATAAATAATAATCTCACTATAAAAATGAATAAATGACAGATATCCAATCACAAGTGACTTATTTAGAATACTGTATTAATTTCCTAGTGCTACTGTAACAAATCATCACAAATTGGATGGCTTTATTCATTGTCTCAGCTCAGGAGGCTAGAATTCGGAAATCAAGTGGCAGCCAGGTTGATATGTCCTGGAAATTTTAGGAAAGAATCCATTCCATGCCTCTCTTCTGGTACCTTCAATGTTCCCTGACTATACAGCACAATCCAACCTACCCAGTCTTCATGTGGCCTTCTTGTATGTCTGTCTTTGTGTCTCATTTCTCCGTCTTATAAGGACAACAGTCATTGGGTTTAGGGCCCATTCTAAATCCAGGATGACTTCATCTCAGGATCCTTAATTACAGCAGCAAAGACCTTTTTACAGAATAAAGCACCTCACTTGTTCCAGGATTTAGTATATTTTGGGAGGCCAGTATTTAACTCACTAATTCTCAGTCATGACTTTCTTCATTTTTTCTTTGCTGATGTTGCTAAGCAAGGGTGAATAAATGGTGCACAGGATATGCTCTCAAATAATTTTTTTTATTACTGATTTAGACAAGGATTTTTATTATAAGGAAGTAAAATCCAAGCAAGCTGTCTTAAATGAAAAAGATTTATTTTAGTGAAATGAGAGGCTACTTGATGGACAGCTGAGGACAGGAAAGAATCACTAGCCTCAAAAGTACTAGAACAAGAAATAGAAAGTAAGCAACTGAGATATTGCCTTCCCTGTCTCTGGGGCCAAATGGTCACTCTTAGACTGCTTCGATCTGCTTTTCTCTATGTGTATCTTAGCTGCTGCACCAAAATACCAGACACTTGGTGGCTTAAACAACAGACATTTATTTCTCACAGTTCTGAAGCTTAGAAAGTCCAAGATCAAGATGGCAGATTCAGTTCTTCAGGAAGAAGACTTTGTTTCCAGCTTGCAGATGGCTATCTTGTTGCTATATGCTCACACATGGAGACAGGGAGAGTTCTGTTCTCTCCTTTCCTTTTTAAAGAGAGCTAATGCCATCATCTAAGATTGGATAGTACAAAACTGCCAGAGGAAACTAGAGATGATACACTCTTTGACACAAGTTGTACCCTCTTTTCTGGATCTTTTTTTCTAAAGTAAAGGAAATAAAAGCAGAAATAAACCAATGGGAAATAAAAGCAGAAACAAACCAATGGGACCTAATTAAACATAAAAGCTTTTGCAGATCAGAGGAAACCATTGACAAAGTGAAAAGACAACCTACTAAATGGGAGAAAATATTTGCAAATGATTTGACCAATAAGGGATCAATATCCAACATATAATATCCAACAGCTCATACAACTCAACAGAAAAGAAAAAAAAAAAAAAATCCAATTGAAAATGGGCAGAAGAGGGTCAGTCCCAAGATGGGGGAATAATAGGATGGGGAGACCATTTTTTCTCCCCACAAATTCATCAAAAGATCATTTGAATGCTGAACAACTTCCACAAAACAACTTTCTTGAACACTGGCAGAGGATGCAGCCACCCAGAAAGGCAGCCCAATTTCTTTAAAAGGAGGTAGGACAAAATATAAAAGACAAAAACAGAGACAAAAGGTTTAGGGACAGAGACCCTCCCTCCCTCCTGGGGAGGGAGTTATGAAGGAGGAGAAGTTTCCACACAGTAGAAAACCCTCTCACAAGTTTGTCTGTGGGGAATTTTGGAATCTCAGAGGGCATTATAGCCTGGCCAAAAAAAAAAAAAAACCCCACAGATTACATGCCTAACTGCAACTGCCAGTGGAGAAGTGGTCCAGATGCTCACATCTGCCACCAGCGCGTGGGGGCTGGGCAGGGAGGTGCAGGCTGCATCATGGTGCTTAGTGTAAGGACCAAGCCTGAATGCCCAGAGGACAATCTGAGGGAGCTAGTGTGAGAGCAACCCAAACCTTGGGATCGCCAGAGAGACAGAGAAAAAAAAAGGACGTTTCCTGCAAAAGGCTATAACCTCACCTGGTAACCCGAGGCGCACTCAGAGAACAAAGGATTGAGTGAATATCAAAGGAGAGCAAGCCTGCTGCTATATATGGCCCTCCCTTCCCAGAGGCAGAGGGGCAGGCCTGTGACAGCAGAGCTGGGAGGCAAGGGGCTGCTGCTATCTCAGCCTCAAGAGACCACATCCTCCACCAAACTGTGAGCAGGCTCCCAGCTGCTAATCAAGGTCTTCCTGGGATCCTGGGTGGCTGACATCTGCCAGGAGTGTCACAGCCTGAGATCAGCGCCCCTGAGGGGACACACAGGACACCTGGGACTGGACTCTCATGGGGCACCTGGGAAACCAAACGGCTGAGACTGGGCAGGTGAATAAGATGCACGGGCCACTTGGGAGAGCGCACTCGCTAAGCACCCATCACCTGAGCTGCTTGGACCTGGGAAGGGCACAAAACGCACAGCCTATCCTGGTCTGTGCCCTTCTAGAGCACCCGAGAACCTGAGCGGGTTAGACCTGGGAAGTGCACGAAATGCAGGGCCCACTTGGGACAGTGCGCTTGCAGAGCGCCTTGGAGCCTGAACAGTGTAGACCCAGGAAGCACATGCCATCTTGGGCTGTGGCAAACCCAGTGTGGTCCATCCACTGCGAGCTCTCCCCACACATGCCAGAGGCATTTGTTTGTGGTGTCCCTGTCTCCCTACAACACAACTGAACAAGTGAGCCTAAATAAGTGGCCACCTTCGCCCCGTTGCATCAGGGTGAAAATTAGACCCTGAAGAGACACTCAAACAGAGGAAGCCAAAATGAACAAAGAAGGGGAAACCACGCTGGAGGTGCCAGGTCCAACAGATTAAAAACCTGCATTTAATACTGGAGACCGTGCGTTTGAGGGGCAACTATAGACCTTGAGAACAGGTACAAGCTGAAAGAAGGGACTATCTGACACTGAACTGACCCCACACTGCCCACAACAGCTCCAGAGAAATTCCTAGATGTATTTTTACTATTATCACTTTATATTTTTTTAAATTAGTTCTTTATTACTCCTTTGTCATTTTATAGCCTACTATTACCTTTCAAAAAAACCCTATTTTTAAAACAAATTCCATGCATTTTAAAACTTTTTTGTGATTATGTTTTGTATTTTTTTGTATTGTATTTTTGAGACTCTAACCTCTATTCTATGTTTTTAATCTTTGTTTTTTGATATTTGATATCAATTTTGTATCAGTTTTGTACCTTGAAGAATCTAATCGTCAGTATCTATGTTCATTTAGGGATTTGATTACTGGTTTGATTGCTCTCTCCCCTTTGACTCTCCCTTTTCTCCTCCATGTCACTTCTATCTCCTTCCTCCCTTTTATCTTCTCTACATGACTGAATCTTTCTGGGTGTTCCTGGCTGTGGAGAGCTTTTTGATATTTGTTATCAAGTTTGTACCTCTAAGAATCTAATCTTCAGTATCTATGTTCATTTAGGGATTTCATTACTGGGATCATTGCTCTCTCCCCATTTGACTCCCCCTTTCTCCTCTTGGTCACCTCTATCTCACTGTTCCCTCTTCTCTTCTCTATAAAACTCTGTGAACCTCTGTGGGTGTTCCCGGCTGTGGCGAGCCGTTTCACCAATAACCTAGTGGTTTTATCTTCTATGCTGTATGGATGGAGAAGTCTTGAGGCTACTGTAAGAGGACTGAAAGCCAGAGGCCGGAGTCCTAACTCCAAAACTTTAGAACATCAGAGAACTTCTGACTCCAGGGAACATTAATAGAGAAGAGGTCACCTAAAAAGTCTCCACACCTACACTGAAACCAAGCACCACTCAAGAGCCAACAAGATCCAGTGCAAGACAAACCAGGCTAATTTTCAAGCAAAACAGGAACACAACCCTGAACATTAAAAGATGGTCTTCCTAAAGCTATGCCAAACCCATGGACACCCTAAAACTCACTACTGGGCACTTCTTTGCACTCCAGAGATAAGAGATCCAGCTTCACCCACAAGAACACAGACACAAGCTCCCCCTACCCAACCAGGAAACCTTGACAAGCCATTAGTCCAAGCCAAACCACAGGGAGCAGACACCACGATTAAGAGGAACCATGAACTTCCATCCTGCAGAAAGGACACCCCAAATAAAACAACCTAAACACAATGTAAAGACAGAGAAATATTCAGCAGGTGAAGGAACATGATAGAATCCCACCAAACCGAATGAAAGAGGAGGAGATAGGGAGCCTACCTAAAAAAGAATTCAGAATAATGATGGTAAAGATGATCCAAAATCTTGAAAACAAAATGGAGTTACAGATAAATAGACTAGAGACAAGGATTGAGAAGATGCAAAAATTGTTTAATAAGGATCTAGAAGAAATAAAGAAGAATCAATCAATAATGCAATAACTGAGATCAAAAGCACTCGGGAGGGAACCAACAATAGAATAACTGAGGCAGAAGATAGGGTAAGTAAGGTGGAAGATAGAATGGTGGAAATAAATAAAGCAGAAAGGAAAAAGGAAAAAAAAATTAAAAGAAATGAAGACAACCTCAGCGACCTCTGGGACAACATTAAATGCCCCAACATTCGAATCATAGGAGTCCCAGAAGCAGACAAAAAGGAAGGGCATAAGAAAATATCTGAGGAGATAGTAGTCGAAAACTTCCCTAATATGGGGAAGGAATTAGCCACCCAAGTCCAAGAAACCCAGAGAGTCCCGAACAGGATAAACCCAAGGTGAAACACCCCAAGACACATATCAGTCAAACTAAGGAAAATTAAACACAAGGAGCAAATATTAAAAGCAGCAATGGAAAAGCAACAAATAACACATAAGGGGATCCCCTAAGGATAATAGCTGATCTTTCAATAGAAACTCTTCAGGCCAAAAAAGGAATGACAGGATACACTTATGTGATGAAAGAGAGAAACCTACAACCAAGATTACTTTACCCAGTAAGGATCCCATTCATATATGAAAGAGAAATGAAAAACTTTACAGACAAGCAGAAGCTGAGAGAATTCAGCACCATCAAGCCAGCTCTTCAACAAATGCTAAAGGATCTTCTCTGGACAGAAAACACAGTCGAGCTCTATAAAAAGGACCCAAAACAACAAAGTAAGTGATAACAGGATCATATTTATCAATAATTACCTTAAATGCAAATGGGTTAAATGCTCTAACAAAAAGACAAAGACTGGTTGAATGGATACAAAAACAAGACCCGTATATATGCTTTCTACAAGAGACCCACCTCCATCCTAGGGACACATACAGACTGAAAGTGAAAGGCTGGAAAAAGATGTTTTATGCAAAAGGGGACTGAAAGAAAGCAGGAGTAGAAATACTCCTATCAGATAAAACAAACTTTGAAATAAAAGCCATGAAAAGAGACAAAGGACACTACATAATGATCTAAAGATCAACCCAAGAAGAAAGTATAAATATAAATGCACTCAATATGGGAGAACTTCAACACATAAGGCAAATGCCAACAAGTATGAAAGGGGAAATTAACAGTAACACAATAATAGTGGGAGACCTTCATGTTCCACTCACACCTAAGCATAGATCAATCAAACAGGAAACTAATAAGGAAACACAAGTTTTACAATGGGCCAGCTAGATCTAATTGATATCTATATGGCATTTCACCCCAAAACAATGGAATTTACCTTTTTCTCAAGAGCATGTGGAACATTTTCCAGTATAGATCACATTCTGGGCCATAAATTTAGCCTTGGTAAATTAAAAAAAAATTGGAATCATTTCAAGCATCTTTTCTGATCACAATGCAATAAGATTAGATGTCAACTATAGGAAAAAAGAACTATTACAAATACAAACATATTCAGGCTAAACAACACACTCCTGAATAACCAACAGATCATGGACAAAATCAGAAAGGAACTAAAAATATGCATAGAAAAAAGTGAAAATGAAAACATGACAGCCCCAAACCCATGGGATTCAGTAAAACCAGTGCTGAGAGGGAGGTTCATAGCAATACAAACCTACCTCAAGAAACAAGAGAAACATTAAAGAAACAACCTAACTTTATACCAAAAGCAACTAGAAAAAGAAGAAAAGAAGAACCCTAACATTAATAGAAGGAAAGAAATCATAAAAATCAGAGCAGAAGTAAGTGAAAAAGAAATGAAGGAGACTATAGCAAATATCAGCAAAACTAAAAGCTGATTCTTTGAGAAGATAAATAAAATAGACAAACTGTTAGTGAGACTCATAAGTAAAAAAGGGAGAAAAATCAAATCAATAAAATTAGAAATGAAAATGGAGAAATCATAATAGACAACACAGAGATACAAAAGATCATAAGAGACTACTCTGAGCAATTATATGCCAATAAAATGAACAATTTGGAAGAAATGAGCAAATTCTTAGAAAAGTATACCTTCCAAAACTGAACCAGGAAGAAATAGAAAATCTTAATAGGTCCATCTTAAGCACAGAAATCAAAGCTGTAATAAAAAATCTTCCAACAAACAAAAGCCCAGTACCAGATGGCTTCACAGGTGAATTCTACCAAAAATTCAAAGAGCTGACACCTAAATAAATAAAATATCAAACTCAAACTCTTCCAGAAAATTGTGTAGGAAGATAAACTCCCAAAATCATTCTATGAGGCCACCATCACCCTAATACCAAAACCAGATAATGATTCCACACAAAAAAGAAAGCTACAGGCCAATATTGCTGATGAATATAGATGAAAAAATTCTCAGCAAAATTCTAACAAACAGAATCCAACAACATATTAAAAAGATCATATATCATGACCAAGTTGGCTTTATCCCAGGGATGCAAGGATTCTCCACTATTCACAAATCAATCAATGTGATACACTACATTAACAAATTGAAAGATAAAAACCATGTGATTATCTCAACAGATGCAGAGAAACCCTTTGACAAAACTCAACACCCATTTATAATCAAACACTTCAGAAATCAGGCACTCTAGAAAGCAGGAATTTCTCCAGAATGAGGGATGGCATGGGGAGGGAGGTGGGAGGGGGTTCAGGTGCGGGGACACATGTACACCCATGGCTGATTCATGTCGATGTATGGCAAAACCCACCACAATATTTTAAAGTAATGAACCTCCAATTAAAATAAATAAATGAATTTTAAAATAAATAAAATTTTTAAAATGTGCAAAAGATCTGAATAGACAATTTTTCAAAGGAGAAATGTAGATGTTCAACATGTACATGGAAAGTTACTCAACATCACTAATCATCAGAGAAATGCAAGTCAGACCTACAATAAGTTATCACATCACATCTGTTAGAAAGGCTATCATCAAAAGGAACACAAATAACCAACATTGGTGAGGCTGTGGAGAAAAGGGAACCCTCGAACACTGTGTAAGTGTAAATTGGTGTAGCCACTGTGGAAAACAGTATGGCATTTTCTGAAAACTAGTAGAACTACCATGTGACCCAGCTATTCCAGTCTCGTGTATTTATCCAAAGAAAAGAAAAACGCTAATTAGAAAATATACATGCAACCCGGTGTTCATAGCAACACTATTTTCAATTGCCAAGATATGGAAGCAACCTAAGTGTCCATGAACACATGAATGGATAAGGAAGATGTGGTATATATACACAATGGAATACTTAACCACAATAAAGGGTGAAATTTTGCTCTTTGAAGCAACATGGGTGGACAGGGAGAGCAATAAGTTAAGTGAAATAATTTAGACAGAGAAAGATAAACACTGTATAATATCACTTATATGTGCAACCTAAAAAATAAAACAAACTAGTGAATATAGCAGAAAAGAAACAGATTTACAGATACAGAGAACACACTAGTGGTTGCCATTGGGGAGGCAGAGAGTAGTAATATGAGTCGGGAAGTGGGACATACAAACTTTTGGGTATAAGACAGACTACAAAGATGTATAGCACAACACTGGGAATATAGCCCAATATTTTGTAAAAACTGTAAATGAAGTGCAAACTTTAAAACTATATTAGAAAAGATGAACAAAACTGATAAATCTTTACCCAGACTCAAGAAAAGGAGAGGGCCCAAATCAATAAAATCAGAGATTAAAAAGGAAAAACTACAATGGACACCACAGAAATACAGAGGATCATAAAAGACTGCTACGAACAACTATATGCCAATAAACGGGCAATCTAGAAGAGATGGGCAAATTCTAGAACTGTAAACTGTTTCAAGGCTGAACTAGGGAGAAACAGAAAATAGATCAATTACCAGTATTGAAGTAATTTTAAAACTCCTAACTGTCCAGAACTTTCTAGCTCTTCTTACTCCCATTAGTCAAATGGTTTCTTCTGGATCTCAGTGTTTTTTAAGAGAAATATGACTGCCACATGCATTTTTCAAAATCATACAAATTAAGGATATTGCCCAGCCTTCAGATTGGATGTTTAATCACGGCACCATAAACAATGGTTGGGGATAAAGGGAGAGGGCAGTATCATGTGTCATGTAGTCAGCTGGACACAGCAGAGAATTTGGGTAGACTTAGCTTTCCTGAGAAAGTGACCAAAGACAGGATGTATCCAATGTAGTTAATTTCTGCTTTAAAAAGGCTATCAAGCTTGGATAAAAAAAGAAATAAAAAACATAGAAAATGTAACAAATGCAAAGGAAAAAAATGACACAACTCCACCTTTTAGTGATAGCTGATACTACTAATCATGTACTTTCCATTTTTCTCTATTTGTACATACCTATAAATATTTTAAACATTTTATCATGAAAAATACTACTTACAGAAAAGCTTATAAAATATGCATCATTAAAGAATAATAAAGGAAAAAGAATAATAAAGAGTACCTGCTAATTTGCATAAAAAAATAGAATGCTTGAAATATCCTTGAAGTTTTCTATTCACTTTTACCCAAATGTACTCCTTCTCTGTTCTTCAGAAATAATCATTACCTTGAATTTCATGTCAAGGACTCTACTTTTTTTAGTTTAATAAAGAATTATTGGTATATAACATGTCAGTAGGTTTTGCAGGAGGCTGATAAGCTGGTTTGGTGTTCCCAGACCATAATTTTAAGTGTACATATGGATTCCCTTTTTTTTCTTTATAATCTCACAAAATTTGTATGGTTACTCAAGGAAACTGTTATTTTGCCTGTCTTAAATTTTATATCATTGATATAAAATGGAACATATTATCTTTCATTTTCACACATTCAAGTAGTCCTACTGTTTTGCTACTATAAACAATACTGATAGAAACATCTTGGAAAATGTTTCCTACTTCACATGTTTAAAAGTTTATCAGTATTTCTCAAATACTGTTGGCTATTATCCACAGTAAGAAATACATGCAGCAATTTGACTCATTACAAACACACACAAACACAGATGCCTCAAATGTGTGCATACATATAACTAAAACAACACTTTAATGAAACAATTATTATGTTTCGCCCTTGCAACACAATCTGATATTTTCTTTTCTGATTTACTCTGTTCTAGTGAAATCTAGTATATTTTATTTTTTTAAAAAAGCTAGTTTTAACACTAGATCTGTGTTTTATTTTTCATTGATGTTGTTGTTTGGTCACTTAGTCATGTCAGACTCTTTGTAACCTGATGGACTGTAGCACACCAGGGTTTCCTGTCTTTCATCTTCTCCTGGAGCTTGCTCAAACTCATATCCACTGAGTTGCTGATGCAATCCAACCATCATATCCTCTATCCCTTTCTGCTCCTGCCTTCAATCTTTCTCAGGATCAGGGTCTTCTCAGATGAGTGTCAACTCTTCACATTAGGTGGCCAAAGTATTGGAACTTCAGCTTCAGTTCTTCCAATGGATATTCAGGGTTGATTTCCTTTCAGATTGATTTATTTGATCTCTTAAGGGACTCTCAAGAGTCTTCTCCAACACCACAGTTCAAAAGCATCAATTCTTTGCTGTTCAGCCTTTTTTATGGTCCAAGTCTCATATCCATATAAGACTACTGGGATAACCATAGCTTTGACTATAAGGACATTGTTGGCAAAGTAATATCTCTGCTTTTTAACATTCTGTCTAGGTTGTTCATAGTTTTCTTCCAAGGAGAAAGTGTCTCTTAATTTCGTGGCTTCAGTCATCATGTGCAGTGATTTTGGAGCCCAAGAAACTGAAGTCTTTCACTGTTTCCATTGTTTCCTCATCTATTTGCCATGAAGTGATGGGACCAGATGCTATGATCTTAAATTTTTTGAGCGCTGAGTTTTAAGCCAGCTTTTACACTTTCCTCCTTCACTTTCATCAAGAGGCACTTCAGTTCCTCTTTATGTTCTGCCATAAGGGTGGTGTCATCTGCATATCTGAAGTTATTGATAGTTCTCCCAGCAATCTTGATTCCAGTTTGTGCTTCATTCAGCCTGGTTTTCACATGATATACTCTGCATATAAGCTAAATAAACAGGGTGACAATATACAACCTTGACGTACTCCTTTCTCAACTTGGAACTTATTATTCCATGTCCAATTCTAATTGTAGCTTCTTGATCTGCATACAGGTTTCTCAGGAGACAGATAAAGTGGTCTGCTATTCCCATCTCCTTTAGAACATCGCAAAGTTTGCCATGATCCACACAGCCAAAGGTTTTGGCATAGTCAATAAAGCACAAGTAGATGTTTTTATGGAATTCTCTTGTCTTTTTTTATGACCCAATGGATGTTAGTAATTTGATCTCTGGTACCTCTGCCTTTTCTAAATCCAGCTTGAACATCTGGGAGTTCTTGATTCCATACTGTTGAAGACTAGCTTGGAGAATTTTGAGCATTAATTTCCTATCATGTGAAATGAGTGCAATTGCACAGTAGTTTGAACACTCTTTGACATTACCTTTCTTTGGGATTGGAGTGAAAACTAAACTTTTCCAGTCCTGTGGCCACTGCTGAGTTTCCCAAATTTGCTGACATATTGAGTGCAGCACTTTAACAGCACTATCTTCTAGGAATTGAAATAGCTAAGCTGGAGTTCCATCACCTCCACTAGCTTTGTTCGTAGTGATTCTTCCTAAGGCCCACTTGACTTTGCATTCCAGGATATCTGGCTGTAGGTGAGTGATCACATCATCGTGGTTATATGGGTTGTTAAGATCTTTTTGTATAGTTCTTCTGTGTATTCTTGCCACCTCTTCTTAATATTTTCTGCTTGTGTTAGGTACATACTGTTTCTCTCCTTTATTGTGCCCAACTTTGAATGAAACTGATATCTCTAATTTTCTTAAAGAGATCTTTCATCCTCCCATTCTACTGTTTTCCTCTATTTCTTTGCATTGATCACTGAGGAAGGCTTTCTTATCTCTCCTTGTTATTCTTTGGAACTTTGCATTCAGATGGGTATATCTTTCTTTTTTCTCCCTTGCCTTTGACTTCACTTCTCTTCTTCTTCTTCTTTTTTTTTTTTTTCCCCTCTTCTTTTCTCAGCTATTTTCAGGTCTCCTCAGACAATCATTTTGTCTTTTTGCATTTCTTTTCTTGAGGATGGTTTTGACAACCACCTCCTGTACAATGTTATGAACCTTTGTCCACAGTTCTTTAGGCACTCTGTCTACCAGATATAATCCCTCGAATCCCTGTCACTTCCACTGTAAAACCGTAAGGGATTTGCTTTAAGTAATACCTGAATGGCCTGGTGGTTTTCCCTACTTTTTTCAATTTTTTCATACTTCAGCACTTATCAGAATTACTTGAAGGGCTTGTTAAAACACAAATTTCTGAGAGTTTTTCCAATGTTTCTATTCCAGCAGCTCAAGGAATTACATTTCTCACAAGGTTCCAGGTGATCCTGATGCTGCTTTCCTGCTGATCACACACAAAAAACCACCTATTAGCCTGATTTGCAATTTATTAATTAACTACTTTACAATTTTTATTGTAATCTTCAAGGGTATATTTTTAAAAATGAAATTGCTAGGTCATATTGTACTAGTGTAGGTACCTCTTGTAGATGCTTCTTGACACAAGATATATTTACTTTTCAGAGTATTTGTGCCAATATACTCTCTCTTTAGTAAAATATAGGCATTTTTATTGATTCATATCCTTTCCAATGCTTGATATTGTCAGATATTGCAATTTTGCTAATTTGGTGAGCATAACATGCTATTACATTATGATTTTATTTTGTGTTTCCTTAATTATGACTGACATTGAGTGTTTTTTCAATGTTTACTGGCCATTCATGTTTCCTGTTATGCTAAATATTTGTTCATGGTTTCACTCATTTTTCTATTGCCTTATTAATTTGTACAAATGTTTTAAATATTAATCCTTTTGAGGTACATATTGTACAAATATATTGTCAGTTAGTAATATGGTTTTAAGCTATCATATTGTGTTTTCAAGAATAAAAGATCTTAATTTTCAATTTTCAATTAGTTCTTTTATAGTTGGTTTCTCTGTGTGTCATGTTAAGAATCTATCCTTAGATAAAGATAGAGATACCTAGATACCTAGATAGAGATAATCTACGCATGCATGGTCAGTCGCTCAGTCATGTCCAACTCTTTGCGACTTGATAGACGATAGCCTACAAAGGCTCTGCTGTCCGTGGGATTTTCAGGCAAGAATACTGGAGTGGATTGCCATTTACTACTCCAGGGTATCTTCCTGACCCAGGGATCCAACCCAGGTCACCTGCCTTGGCAGGGGGATACTTTACCACTGAGCCACCTGAGAAGCCCAGAGATAATCTACATTTTCTTCTAAAAGTTGGAGATATGTAAAGTGGTAGAATTTCAGAGGTGGCTCTTATGCCAAAATCAGAGAAACTTGTTAAAATTGATAGGGAAAAAGTGGGACTTGAGAGCTAGAATATCTGAATCAATGCACCAGGAAACCTTGAATCCCTAAATGCTCCTGAATCCTTTGACCCACAAAAGTGGTCCACCCATCCCTGTGGAATAAACAGCCCTCTTCCCTGCTTGAAGACTGTACAAGTGTCTCAAATGAGGTCAATACTTTGAACGACAATTTTGCTTCTCTTTAGGAACTTATCACTTCTGACCACTAGACAACAAGTTAGGCCAAATCTTAGCATAAACTAATTATTGGGTTGGCCAAAAAGTTCATTCCGTTTTTAAAGGCAATAAAAGACATTTTTCATTTTTATTAAGAACTGTATTGAACAACATATTCACCATTTTGTTCCATATATTCTGCCATTTTTTTCAGGCAACTTCATAATTCCATCTTCCCCAAATTTTTTATATTTTTGAGCAAAGAACTTTTCCAGGTGACTTTTACAATCTTTCAGGGAATTTGAATTTTTTTCCATTAAGAGAATTTTGTAAAAGTCAAAACAAAGGATCTTCCAAAGGTGTAATATCTGGTGAATACAGTGGATGAATCAGAACTTCCCAGCCAAGCTGTAACGGTTTTTGCCTTGTCATCAAATAAACATGCAGATTATGCATTTTCTATTGATTAATTCCAGACACCTTTCATTGAATACTGCTTTCATTTGGTCTAATTGAGGGGAGGCCTTGTTAGAATTAATCATTTGGTCTCCTGGAGATCCCCCGGAGAAGGAAATGATAATCCACCCCAATATTCCTGCCTGGGAAATCCAGTGGGCAGAGGAGCCTGGCAGGCTACAGTCTATGGTGTTGCCAAAGAGTTGGACATGACTTAGTGACTAAACAACAACAACATTTCTGGAAGGAGCTCATAGTAGACGACTTCCAATGCCACTGTATACACAACATTATCTTCTTTGGATGAAGACTGGCCTATTTGGTGTGGTTGGTGGTGGTTCATTTTGCTTTCCCGTGATCTCTCATGTTCCACATTATTGTACAATATCTATTTTTCACTTCCCATCATAATTTGTTTTAAAAACTGAATGCTTTCATCACATTTAAGTAGAGAAACACATGCAGAAATATGGTTGAAAAGGTTTTTTGCTTAACTTATGTGGAACACAAACATCAAAGTGACTAACATAACCAAGCTTATGCAAATGACTTTCAACATTTGATTTGGATATTTTGAGTAGGTCGACCATCTCCCATGTGGTGTACAGATTGTTCTCAATTAATGTTTTGATCTAATCACTGTTAATTTGAACTTCTCTACTGGACTGTGGAGCATCATCCAGCTAGAAATCTCAAGCAAAAAACTTTATGAACCACTTTTGACATGTTCATTCCATCACAGCAACTTCTTCACACTGCACAAACCTCTTTTTGTGTTTTTACCTTTATTGACTAATAAACCATAATCTGCAGAAAATGTTGCTTTTTTTCCCTTCCACCTTCAATATTGAAGTGACCGCACAAAAATTCACTAATTTTGGTAAGTTTTTAAAATGTATGCTGATATGACAGCTGTCACAGTGCGATGCAATAAAACCATTTCAAATGAAGTAAGACAACTAAACACCACTGGAGCCATCCTACAGAAAAGAAAAAAGGATGTACCCTTTGGCCAACCCAATAGATAAATGCTGGGACTGCTAAGGGAGAGAGATTATACACCAAAAGAACTACATTACCTTGTTAGTATAAACTAGCATGAATAAGGAGTTAACCCTGGGGGTGGTGGATCACTGAGACAGAACGTAAAGTTGGCTAAGGGGAGAATGTCCATATAGAGTCACTCTGCTGTAGCACAGGATTTAATATCCTGACTTTGGCCCTGAGTGATTGTTTTCGCATGTTGCTGAGATGGCTTTTGAATGCTTATACAAAGTAGTAATTCTCACAAATGAAATAGAGATGCCAGAACTGCCACAGATAACTGAGGAGGAAACAATCAAAACACTCAGAACAATAGGTATGCTCAATTGGACTCACTAGCTGACAGTGTTCCTTGGGTGGATCCAAAGTCGTTTCATTTTCCAAGGTGATAAGGAATGTGCTAGCAAGAGGGAAAACACAATGTTGAAAGGCTTCAAAATGGATCAGGTCATAGGAGATGCTATTACATTAGTGGGTTCCTTAGTAACAAAGTGGGGGTGATAGGACTTTGTAATAGTAGAGGATGGGTGGTAACACTCTATTTTCATAATCAGGGTGGCCCTAATTACCATAATGGGCAGCAAGGTTAGAAATAGAATTAGTGGGTCCTAACTTGAGGGATGTCATTCCTGTCCCTTATTGTGCCCATCTTTGCATGAAATATTCCCTTGATATCTCTAATTTTCTTCAAGTGATCTCTAGTCTTTCCCATTCCATTGTTTTTCTCTATTTCTTTGCATTGATCACTTGATGAAAGTGAAAGAGGAGAGTGAAAAAGCTGGTTTAAAACTCAACATTTAAAAAACTAAGATCATGGCATCTGGTCCCATCACTTCATAGCAAATAGATAGGGAAACAGTGACAGACTTTATTTTGGGGGGCTCCAAAATCGCTGCAGATCATGACTGCAGGCATGAAATTAAAAGATGCTTGCTCCTTGGAAGAAAAGCTATGATCGACCTAGACAGCATATTAAAAAGCAGAGACATTACTTTGCTGACAAAGGTCCATCTCGTCAAAGCTATGGTTTTTCCAGTAGTCATGTATGGATATGAGAGTTGGACCATAAACAAAGCTGGGCACCAAAAAATTGATGCTTTTGAACTGTGGTGTTGGAGTAGGCTTTTGAGGGTCCTTAGAACTGCAAGGAGATCCAACCAGTTAATCCTAAAGGAAGTCAGTCCTGAATATTCATCAGAGGACTGATGTTGAAGCTGAAGCTCTAATACTTTGGCCACCTCTTGCGAAGAACCAACTCATTGGAAAAGACCCTGATGCTGGGAAAGATTGAAGGTAGGAGGAGAAGGGGATGACAGAGGACCAGATGGTTGAATGGCATCACCAACTCAATGGACATGAGTTAGAGCAAGCTCCGGAAGATGATGATTGGCAGGGAAACTTGGCTTGTTGCAGTCCATGTGGTTGCAAAGAGTCAGACATGACTGAGCGATTGAATTGAACTGAACTGAACTTGAGGGATATAAGGATATAACACAGAGAATATGGTTTCCCTAGACACAAGACAGACCCAGAGCCAACATGTGTACTGCTTAATGTATGTAATCAAAAAGAGATCAAGAAGGGATGACTAGACAGTTGAGGTCAGCCTTCCTAGTGGTAAATTATGACTCCTTGAACACTTTCCACACATGAGCCAGTTTTCACAATCAGGACCATAGAGTATGTCAGTGATCACATTCTGGGAAGAAAGATCATACAACATCTAGCAAGTGTATATAGCTGTGAATCTCCCAGCCTCTTCTTATGGGATCTAGTCATCTTCTTAGGTAACTGGACTGGGAAAGGAAACTCATTTTGAGAGTTGTTGGATATTAAAAAAAAAAAAAGAAAAAAAAGAGAGTTGTTGGATATAGAGTCTTAGTTAATATTAAGACCTGGGGATTCAAATCAGTTTCATGGCTTTCCTATTAGAATTGAGGCATGTTTTGTTTCATTTTTTCCTCACAGATGGGTTTTAGCCAGATTTTAAATATATCCAGTTTCACAATTTTGTCTTTTAACTCTTGAGTCTAGTACAAATACATTTTTATGATTCAAGACATTTCTATTAAATTTTACCATTTTGTTTTGTACTTTAGTTCTGATATTTTTCTTCTACTTGTCTACATTATTCTTATTTTTCCTGATTTTTTTAAAAGAGCAAGTAGTTGTTTCTTCTTTACCCCATTTTCCCCCTAAACTATTTTGGAAGCTATAAATTCTGTATATTGTTTCATAAATTAGATTAAGCATTTTAGTATAATATATTAAAATGTCTAATAATTTAACCTTCTTCCCAATGGACTTAAAACATTATAACTCATCTTTTTCTTCCAAATTGTACATTTTTCTCACTAGGATTTTAGTTCCTTTGTTTTAAAGCAAACTATCAATGTTCATTTGGATATACTCCCATATTTAAGTTTTTTTTTCTTCCTCACTTCATTTCTATCTTATACATCCTTCTTAGAATTATAATCTTTCTTTTAGAAATACACATTTATAAAATCTCTTAGAGAGGGTCTGTTGGTCATAAAGTTTCAGTTTTGTACAAAAATGTTGGTGCTTGTCTTGAACCATATATTTGCTAGGTACCCAATTCTGGGCACATGTGCATGCACACATATATGCACACACCAGTTTTTTAATCCTTTATTTTTACTTATATTAATAATGTGATATGAATATTACATAAGTTTCCAAATAATTTCAAATATGATTTAGTGACTGTTTAATATTCTATTGTATGGGCAAACTATAATTTATTTAAATCATCTCCAAATATTTATTATGTAGGTAGTTTCCAACTTTTTACTATTATAATTAAGACTGCAGCAAACGTTCTTGGACATAAATCTTTGTCCTCATTTCTGAAATTTCCTTTAGAGAATATTACTAGAAGTAGAACTTCTGGGTCTGAATATCAACCTTATAAATTTAATTTAATTTTATTCCTCCCCCATCACACATCTGCCACTGTCTTTGGAATCGCTATTTAAATTAAAAATTTTATTTACATCAAATAAAACCTGCATATGATTAAAAAATCATAGTGTGGAAGGATTAAAAATGCAAAGGAACAGTCCCATGTTTTACATCTACCCTTTTCTGTCCACTTGAAGGGTTTTAAATTTTTTTAAGTTACAGTTTTGCTTGTTACATCAACATTTCAAAATAGCTTGCATACTCTGTTTCAGCACTATTTAATTTATTTCCACTCTCACACTTTCCTCTCTCTCTTCTTCTCCTGATCATCTCCCACTTTCTACTTGCTATAATTCTATATTTAAAATTTCAAGAAGAATAATCTATATATTCTGTTTTGTAACCATAGTCAAATACTCTAGAAGCTGATTCTCAGCGTTGACAACAGTAAGATTTACATGATCGGTCTTTGTAAATGTTGCTTGCTGTAGCGCTAAGCAGGGTGCTATGATTACTCTGTTTCTTCTTGGTTTTCTGCTTCTTTCACTGTCTATTTCTTCTCATCTTTGTTGTTGTTTGTTGCTTTTATCCTATGTCTATAGAGCTGGGAGAACACCAGAATTTGTTGCTCTCTTCCATCCATTCTCTTCTTCATCTGACTTTTTCTGTAGGCAATTCTATCCAAAACTGTAGATTTAATCCTGTCCAAATTATAATGAGGACTTCCCTGGTGGCTCAGTGGTAAAGAATACACTTGCTAATGCAGGAGAAGTGAGTTCAGTCCCTGGGTCTGGAAGATCTTCTGGAGAAGGAAATGGCTACCCAGTACAGTATTCTTACCTGAGAAATCCCATGGACAGAGGAGCCTGGTGGGTTACAGTCCATAATGTTGCAGACTGGGGCATGACTTAGCAACTGAACATACACACATACAAATGATAATGAATCCCAACTCTATCTCTTTAGCCATAACCTCATCCTGAGCTCCCAGTTCAGTTCAGTTCAGTTCAGTCACTCAGTCATGTCTGACTCTGTAACTCCATGGCCTGCAGCACACCAGGCCTCCCTATCCAACACTAACTCTTGAAGCTTGCCTAAATTCAAGTCCATCAAGTTAGTGATGCCATCCAACCATCTCATTCTCTGTCATTCCCTTCTCTTCCCACCTTCACTCTTTCCCAGCATCAGGGTCTTTTCCAATGAGTCAGTTCTTTGCATCAGATGGCCAAAGTATTGGAGCTTCAGCTTCAGCATCAGTCCTTCCAATGAATATTCAGCACTGATTTCCTTTAGGATGGACTGGTTGGATCTCCTTGCAGTCCAAGGGACTCTCAAGAGTCTTCTCCAACACCACAGCTCAAAAGCATCAATTCTTCAGCACTCAGAATTTTTTCCATTTCATTATCATTATATTTACAGAGAGAGAGAAAAAGAGGTAGACTGTTGAGATAGAGCATAGATTTCTCTTTGTAAGACATGGCATTTCATAACTTTGGCTAAGGGAGATTCTGAAGTAATTGAAAAATAGCTTCCAATATAAACTCAGCAGTTACCTTTCTTCTCAGAGTTTTATTCCAATGACAGATAATTGCAGTGCAGTTTTTAGTTTAACTGAAAATGCTGTAGCCACCTAAAACTGCTAAATTACTATAATAGTGGTTAGAAAGTGTGAAACAATTTGACATCCCTTGGACCTGGACTCCTTAAAAAGCATCACAGAAATTATAGCACTACAGAACACTAGAACATTCAAGTATCTTAGAGATAAATCTTACTAAGGGCTTCCAATTACACCTAGAATCAAATTCAAAACTTCTTACTACAGTCCACATGACCCTTCATGATCTAAATCCCATTTAACTTTTTGATTTTACCTCCTGCCATGGTTGTGTTATCATAAGTCACAATGCTATTTTTTCCCCATTATCTCATTTCAATCTCACACCACCAAAAATGATAGGGACTTTATGTATGAAAAACTAGCTTAAAGGTGTTCAGTAATTTACCAAAAACTACACATTTTTAATTGAGGTAGAACTAGGAATTCAACCCAGTTGGGTTTTACTCCACAGTTTTAATTCATAACACTAGAGTATTCTTCATTTAATTTATTGAAAAATCCTAAGGTAGAAAGTGAATTATTAGTCTTACAAAGATCAAATGCCCTTGAAGTCTGCCTTTTAGAAAATCACTTTTGCATTAGTTTATTGCCTGAGGCTTTGCTTCCTAAGCTCTAAAATGGATATGAGTTTTTTGAAGAAAAATAAAGATTGCTTTCTAGATAGCTTGCCAGTCAAAAATTAGACCCATCTTTATATTATGATGCAGTAAATTTATCCTGCTTAAGTCTCTTCTGAATAAACCTACAAACCAAGGTTTTGGATATTGTCGTGGAGGAGACCTGGATTCTAGTCTCTGCTGATCCAGTATCTCTGCTTCTCACTCTATCCTTGGGCACTGGTTACATGTGACCCTTTCTGCTGGTTTAGAGGACTCTTCACTTAGTTTATACACTGCTTTTTTCCCCTAATAGACTGTCAGCTCTGTGAGAGTAGCAACTTCAAGACTAGATAAATCCTGACATTTCAGACATAGAAAAGATCATAAAAGGTGACAGGATTTTTACCTTGGTGCCTTCTGGAGTTATTTCTATTATACAGTGAGAAAATAAGATTACAATTTTAGATTAGACTCAGAGACATTTCAACATTTTTATATAATTTTGTTGGGTAAAAAAAATATGGATTTAAAAAATTATGGGAGTTGAATTTTTGTGATATTTAACTTGAGTGTCATTAATTTCCCTCATTTTACGTTTGATATGTGATCCCACCACTGAAACATGCAATGTGCAAGAACTGCTACTGTGTAATATTGGTTAATGAATCAAATCATATTGATGAACCTAGATTTAAAACTAGGCTTTACTATTTACAACTTTAGGTCTCTAGTCAAGATATTTAATGTCTTTAACCCTGACCTTCCTTATCTGTAAAGTGGAGATAGTGATAACTGTTATGGTAGTTAGGAATAAAGCACCTCGCATGTAAAAGGTTTGTGGCAACCCTGATCCAGTAAATCTATCAGTGTCATATTTCCAAAAGCATATGTCCACTTCATGTTTCTATGTTGCTGCCAAGTCCCTTCAGTCATGTCCGACTCTGTGCGACCCCATAGATGGCAGCCCACCAGGCTCCCCCATCCCTGGGATTCTCCAGGCAAGAACACTGGAGTGGGTGGCCATTTCCTTCTCCAATGCAGGAAAGTGAAAAAGGAAAGTGAAGTCGCTCGGTCATGTCCGACTCCTAGTGACCCCATGGACTGCGCCTACCAGGCTCCTCCGTCCATGGGATTTTCCAGGCAAGAGTACTGGAGAGGGCTGCCATTGCCTTCTCCATGTTTCTATGTTACATTTTGGTAATTCTCACAATATTTAAAAAAAATTATGTATTACATTATTTATGATTATCTTTAATATTATTATTGTATTGTTTGGGGACATCTTTGATACTACAGTTGTATTGTTTGGGGACACCATGAGCTGTGCCCTTATAAGATGGAAAATTTAATTCATAAGTGTTGTATTGCTCTGACTGCTCCACTGAACAGCTAGATTTTCCTCTCTTTCCCTCTCGTCAGGCCTCCCTATTCCCTGAGACAGAACAATATTGAAATTGGGTCAACTAATAACCCTGCAAGGACCTCTAAGTGTTTAGATGAAAGGAAGAGTCATACACAATTACTTGTAACCGAACCTGGAAATGGTTAAGCTTAGTGAGAAAGGAAGCCATGTCAAAAGCTGAGATAGGCTGAAAGCCAGGCCTCTTGCACCAAATGGTTAGCCAAGTTGTGAAAGGAAAAGCTCTTAAAGGAAATTAAAAGTGCTACTCCAGTGAATGATAAGGAAGTGAAAATCTTATTGCCAACATGGAGAAAGTTTCAGCAGTCCAGATATATCAAACCAGCCAGAACATTCCCTTCAGCTAAAGCCTAGTCCAAGACAAGTCCCTTCAATTTTATGAAGGTTGAGAGACCTGAGGAAGCTGCAGAAGAAAAGTCTGAAGACCCAGAGGAATCGGGTGGAGAGGGAGGTGGGAGGGGGGATCGGGATTGGGAATACATGTAAATCCATGGCTGATTCATATCAATGTATGACAAAACCCACTGGAAAAAAAAATAATAATAATTAAAAAAAAAAAAAAAGTCTGAAGCTAGAAGGTGTGGTTCATGAAGTTTAAGGAAAGAAGCCATCTCCATTACATAAAAGGGCAAGGTGAAGCAGCATGTACTGATGTCAAAGCTACAGTAAGTTATCCAGAAGACCTAACTGAGAAAAATTAGTGAAGGTGGCTTCATTAAACAGAAGATTTTCAATGTGGACAAGATGGTCTTATAGTGAAAGAAGGTGCCATCTAGGACTTTCATAGCTGGAGAGAAGTCAAAGTTTGGCTTCAAAGATTCAACAGGCAGACCAACTCTCTTGTTAAGGACTAAGGCAGCTGTTGACTTTTGGTTGAAGCCAATGCTTATTAACTATTGTGAAAATCCTACAGCCCTTAATAACTATGCTAAATCTACTCTGCCCTTGCTCTGTAAATGGAACAACAAAGCCTGGATGGCAGTCCATCTGTTTGCAGCGTGGTTCACTGAATATTTACAGCCCAGTGTTGAAATTTATTGCTCAGAAAAAGAGATTCCTTTAAAAATATTATGCTCATTTACAATGGACCCAGTCACCCAGGAGCACTTATGGAGATGTATAATGAGATTCATGTTGTTTTCATGCCTGCTAACACAACATTCATTCTGCAATCCATGGATCAAGGAGTAATGCTACATCTGAGCAAAGTAAAGTGAAAATTTTCTGGAAAGGATTCACCATCCTAAGCACATTTCTGATTCAGAAGAATAAGTCAAAATATCAACATTAACAGGATTTTGGAAGAAGTTGATTCCAGCCTTCATAGATGATTTTGAAGGGTTCAAGGCTTCAGTGGTGGAAGGTGTGGTGGAAATAGCAAGAGAATTAGAACTAGAAGTTTAGGCTATATGACTGTATGACTTTAGATTTTAGAAGTTTAGACTATATGACTATATGAATTCCTGCAGTCTCATGAAAAAAACATAAAAAATGAGAAGTTGTTTGTTGTCCAACCTTTAGCAACCACCACCTTGATTAGTCAGCAGCCATCAACATTGAGGCAAGACTGTCCACCAGTCAAAAGATTACATCTCACTGAAGGCTCAGGTAATTGTTAGCAATTTTTAGCAGTAAAGTATATTTTAATTAAGGTATATACATTGTTTCAACAGGATGCTATTGCATACTTAATATTAGTAGACTGCAGGTAGTATAAACATAACTTGTTTATACACTGAAAGTGAAAGTGAAGTCGCTCAGTTGTGTCCGACTCTTTGCGACCCCTCGGACTGTAGCCTACCAGGCTCCTCCGTCCATGGGATTCTCCTGTCAAGAACACTGGAGTGGGTTGCCCTTTCCTTCTCCAGGGGATCTTCCTGACCCAGGGATTGAATCCAGGTCTCCTGCACTGGGGGCAGACGCTTTAACCTCTGGGCCACCAGGGAAGTCTTTACACACTGGGAACCCCCCAAATCCCTGTGACTTGCTTTCTTGTGATTCTCACTTTATTGTAGTGGTCTGGAACTGAACCTACAATATCTCTGAAGTGTGCCTGTATATATTAAGTGTGCCTTAATATATTTTATTTCCCTTTTCTTCTCTTTATTCTGATTTCTATATTGACTTATTCCACCTGTACCCTCAATTGCTGTTTAGCTAGTATTAGGGCATAATAGAAGCTATTAATTGTCCTCTACTATCCATTTTTCATTCCTCCTTTTACTAGTAGAACTCTCAGTGTTTTTCCTGGTGTATACCATTTTCAGCATTGCTTACAGCCATGTGTTGCATCTGACTTCTCTGGGTCAGTGTGTGAGGGTGGAACTGATGTGAAAAACTGCTCGGTTTTGTCCTCAAAATAGAGCTGCTAAGCCTCCACTTCCTCTTTCAGCTTCCCACAGGTTAGAGTGCAGATGCGGTGACAGTGGGTCAGCTCTGAGCTGCGGAGTTGGGAAACGGCCGAGAAGCATCAATAGAACCAGGCTCTCTGGGTGACCACATGAAGCAGAGCTTCTCTGTGCCCTGGACTGGTCATCAGTTTAGGTATTTTTGTGAGAAAAATATACTTGATTCTCTTAATTAAAACATTTTTATTTTGCTATTGGCCAGAGCAGTCAAACTGATATCCTAATTTGTATTAATGTTAACCACACCAAATTGCTGATATTGTAGATTAAAAATGTAAATAGATAACTACCTCAGGCTACTTTAGGACTGACTGGATTGATCTCCTTTCAGTCCAAGGGGCTCTCAAGAATCTTGCCCAGAACCACAATTTGAAAGCGTTAGTTTTAGCATTTAGCCTACTTTATGGTCCAACTCTCACATCCATACATAACCACTGCAAAAGCCATAGATCTGACTTTACGGACCTTTGTCAGCAAAGGGATGTCTCTGCTTTTTAGTATGCTGTCTAGGTTTTTCTGACTAAAGTCTGTCTAGTCAAAGCTATGGTTTTTCCAGTAGTTCTGTATGAATGTGAGAGTTGGACCAGAAAGAAAGCTGAGGGACGAAGAACTGATGCTTTTGAACTGTGGTGTTGCAGAAGACTCTTGAGAGTCCTTTGGACTGCAAGGAGATCCAACCAGTCCATGCTAAAGGAAATCAGTCCTGAATATTCATTGGAAGGACTAATGCTGAAGCTGAAACTCCAATACTTTGGCCATCTGATGTGAAGAACTGACTCATTGGAAAAGACCCTGATGCTGGCAAAGATTGAAGGAAGGAGAAGGGGACAGCAGAGGATGAGATGGTTGGATGGCATCATTGACTCAATGGACATGAGTTTGAACAAGTTCCAGGAGTTGGTGATGGATGGGGAAGCCTGACGTGCTACAGTTCATGGGGTCGCAAAGAGTCGGACAGGGCTGAGTGACTGAACTGAGCTATGTCTGTCTTAGCTTTCCTTCCAAGGAGCAAGTGTCTTAATTTCATGGTTGCTGTCACCACACAGCCATGATTTTGGAGCCCAAGAAAATAAAATCTGTCACTATTTCCACTTTTTCCCTATCTATTTGCCATGAGGTGATGGGACCAGATGCTGTGATCTTCACTTTTAGAATGTTGAGTTGTAAGCCAGGCTTTCCACTCTCCTCTTTCACTCTCATCAAGAGGCGTTTTAGTTCCGCTTCATTTCTGCCAATATAGTGGCATCATCTACATATCTGAGGTTGTTGATATTTCCCCTTTCAATTTTGATTCCAGTTTGTGATTCATCCAACCTGGCATTTTTCATGGTGTACTCTGCATAGAGGTTAAATAAACAAGGTGACAATATACAGCCTTGTTGTACTCCTTTCCCAATTTTGAACCAGTCTGTTGTTCCATGTCCAGTTGTAACTGTTGCTTCCTGACCTGCATATAGATTTCTCAAGAGGCAGTTCAGGTAGTCTGGTATATCCATCTCTTTAAGAATTTCCTACAGTTTGTTGTGATACACACAGTCAAAGGCTTTGGTGTAGTTAATTAAGGAGAAGTAAATATTTTTCTGGAATTCCCTTGTTTTCTCTATGATCCAACGGATGTTGGCAATTTGATTTCTGGACCCTCTGCTTTTTTAAATCCAACTTTTACATCTGGAATTTCTCAATTCACATATTGCTGAAGCCTAGTTTGAAGGATTTTGAGCATTGACTTGCAATCATGTGAAATGAGCGCAATTTTACAGTTTGAGGCACCAAGATTTTGGCCACCTAATGAGAAGCCCACTCATTGGAAAAGACCCTGATGCTGGAAAATACTGAAGGCAGGAGGAGAAGGGGATGACAGAGGATGAGATGGTTGGACAGATTCACTGGCTCAATGGGCATGAGATTAAGCAAGCCTTGGGAATTGGTGATGGACAGGGAAGTCTGGTGTGCTGCAGTCCATGGGGTTGCAAAGAGTTGGACATGACTTATTGACCCAACCTTCCCCTTCCCTTTCCTTCTCAACAAACTCTGGGTACCTGGTGGGTCTAGCCAGGGTCTGAACTGAGACAAGCTATGGTAAATGCCAGGTAGTGGAGTGTCTGGACTCAGGGCAGCTGGGAGGGGTCAGAGTGCATAGGACACAGCTTTCCTTTTCCTTAGTCGCAGCCACAAATGGAACAAGGATGGAAGGAGAGAGCTTTTAGATATCCTGTGTGCTGCTCTCTTCTGCAAGAGGGGAAGGTTCTCCAGCGTAGAATTTTCCTTTGGGTAGCACTCCACCTGGGTGGACCGGCTGCTGGAGGAGAGCTCCCTGAGGTTGTCCTGGCTTTGGGGAAAGGGAAGGAGACTTTACTTCAGTTCTGCTGGCCCTGGCCTGCCTTCTACTCCTTTGGTCCAGGCACTAGTGTTTCTTGTACTTAAAAAAAAACGTTTCCTGGGACCTCTCCCTTCCCTGCTGTTTTTGAGGCCCAAGAGGATCTGTGCTGTTCTCTGTTTTATGTGTGTTTACATTATGTGTCCTGTGTGTAGTTTCTGTAGTATCTGACTCTTTGTAACCCCATGGACCGTAGCCCACCAGACTCCTCTGTCCATGGAGATTCTCCAGGCAAGAATACTGAAGTGGGTTGCCATGCCCGCCTCCAGGGGATCTTCCCAACCCAGGGATTGAACCCAGGTCTCCTGCACTGCAGGCAGATTCTTCATCATCTGAGCCACTAGGGAAGCCCATGAATACTGGAGTGGGTTGCCTATCCCTTCTCCAGGGGATCTTCCCAACCCAAGGATCAAACCCTTGTCTCCTGCATTGACTGGCAGATTCTTTACCACTGAGCCACCTGTGAAGATAGACTTATACATTTATACATTATACCTAATAATAAAGAGAAAAAATCACAGCAACAAGAACCACTTCAGGCCCCCAACACTATAGACACTGGAAGTTTAGGCAAAGTCAAAATTCTAAGAGGGAAAACAAGTATACTAAGCCCCTACATATGAACCTTCAAGTGCAAACTTTCAAAGATAGGAATGTGTTCCTGTGTGCCACTGTTATACTATACTATGGTATTTTTCAAGGTATAGTACTGTATGATTAAAAATGTTTTCTCTGGTTTTTGTTTGTTTTTATGTGTTATTTGTGTGAGGAATATTATAAACCTATTATAGGATAGAACTGTATAGATGATTGTGTGAATTGGGTACCTAGTTTAACTTTGTTGGATTCAGAGTCAAATTGGACTTATTGAAAAAAATGGACTTAAATCAACCCTGAATATTCATTGTAAGGACTTACGCTGAAGCTGAAACTCCAATACTCTGGCCACCTGATGCGAAGAACTGACTCATTTAAAAAGACCCTGATGCTGGGAAAAATTGAAAGCAGGAGGAGAAGGGGACGGCAGAGGATGAGATGGTTGGATGGCATCACCGACTCAATGGACCCAAGTTTGAGTAAGTTCCAGGAGCTGATGATGGACAGGGAAGCTTGGAGTGCCGTAGTCCATGGGGTCGCAACAAGTCAGACACAACTGAGCAACTGAACTCACTGAACTGGACTTAAGGAACACATTCTCAGAATGGAACTCACTCATATGTAGGGGATTTATTGCACAACTAGTATAAGAGAAACTCTTTCATGTAAACTGATAGAAGTTGCTATGTAAACTAGCATAAAGGATCATTCAGGATAGACAAAAGGTTTATAGTTTTTGGAATATTAGAGCATCCTGAGTCCCTGTCCTATACGCATGTCTATAAACATTATAAGTGTAAAATATTTTAATAAAAATACAATTTTTTTTTTTCAGAAAATCACAAAATTATAAGCATCAGGCCTAGGGCTGTTATTAGATTATTGGAAAAGAAGCCTTTCTATTTACATAGGAATCGCTAAATCAACACACGTACTATCAATGAAATGGTTCCTGAGGTCATAATTTGAAAAAATGAGAAAAATTTGCTTTGTAGGGGACAACTGGCAGTGTCTGAAGACATTTGTGTTGTCACAGTTTGGAACTAGGTGCCACTGGTATCTGGTGGGTAGAGGTCAGGGATGCTGCTAAGCATCCTACAAAGGACAATTCCCCAAAATAAAGGGTTATTGACCTCAAAGTGTCAGTAGTGCCGAGGCTGAGAAACCTTGGAATAAAACCATCATAGAAATTTCAAGGAAAAAGAGATGGAGGAGAGTCATAACAGGAGCTGCTCAAACCCTGGATCCAGCTCTTCTCAAGTTCTGGATGTTTTACTTATGCAAACCAATAAGTATCATCACTCCCATCTCATATCCCCACATCAGTTCAGTTCAGTTCAGTTGCTCAGTCATGTCCGACTCTTTGCAACCCCATGAATCGCAGCATGCCAGGCCTCCCTGTCCATCACCAACTCCCGGAGTTTACTCAAATTCATGTCCACACACGCTGCTGCTGCTAAGTCGCTTCAGTTGTGTCCGACTCTGTGCGACCCCAGAGATGGCAGCCCACCAGTCTCTGCCGTCCCTGAGATTCTCCAGGCAAGAACACTGTTGTGGGTTGCCATTTCCTTCTCCAACACATAGGTCAGTGTAAATTTGGTTTCTGTTGGTTAAAATCAACAGTTTTCAAAAATTCGGCCTAGTTTTTTTTTTAACATAAACATTTATTGAAAGATGTTTTCCTCATCTCTAACTTTGGTTGATCTTTGGTTGTTCTCAGGTAGAAAATTTTGCTTGTTGGATGGTCAAGTGTGTTCCTCCGGAGAACGTCTAATAAGTGGCTTTTTACCATAGTTTGTTGATGAGTTTTGCTTGATTTTCTTAAATGAAAGTCTATTCACTAACAAATAACTGCTACTGGTGGGTCAGTCAAATGGGAATTCTATGAGAGAGCATTGCCTGAGAGGCTTAAAAAATTATGATGGAAGTCCTTGACACAAGGAAACTAGGATCTGTAAAAATTGCTGGCTTTGAGGTGTGAAGAGAATGTTGTGGGTTGAATTGTGTAACCTCTCAAAGATGTTGGAATCCTAACCCCCACTCCCCGGGAATGTAACCTTTTTTGCAAATAAGGTCTTTGCCGATGATCAGTGAAGATGTGATCATTAGGGTGGCTCTAATCCAATGTGACTATGTCCTTCTAGAAAAGGGCAATTTGTATACAGGGATAGATACACACACAGGGAGAATGCCAAATGAAGATGAAGGCAGGGATGTAGTGATGTATGTATCAGCGAAAGAATGCCAAAGATTGGCAGCAAAACACCAGAAGTTAAGATGGAGGCATGAAACAGATTTTTCCTCACAGCCCTCAAAAGAAACCTCTCCTGACACCTTGATCATAAATGTGTAGCCTTCAGGACTGTGGGTCAACAAATTTCTGTTGTTTAAGCACCCAGTTTGTGGTAGTTTATTATGGCAGCCATAGCAAACTAATACAGAGAAATCCTATTTTCTCATTGCTATGAAGACACTAGCGTTTATATCCTCTGAGAACAAAGAGTTCAGTTGAATACTGAATACTAAGTGAACTTGAACCAGTTCTGGAGAATATTACATTTATAGTTCTAAGGAAGGTCTATTATGATTACACATTAGAAGTATTTTAAATTAATTCTTTGAATATTTAGATTTATTTATTAGGTTTCAGCACACTCAAAAGGTCATTGCATATCTTTCTTTTATCTCTTCATTTCTGTTATATGCTATACTTTACTGATTGGAAACTTTAACTATTAAATGAAAAGCATTCAACAGGGAACTGTTCATTAAATTTAGATGTGTATTTGTGTTTGGAAACGTCATAAAATGTACAGAAAGAAGGGCTTCCCTGGTGGCCCAGTGGTTGGGAGTCTGTCTGCCAGTGCAGGAGACGTGGGTCTGAGCCCTGTTCTAGGAGGATCCCACGTGCCATGGGGCAAGTACACGTGTGCACCATGGCTACTGAGGGTGTGCTGTCGAGTCTGAGAGCTGCAGCTACCAAAGCCTGAGCACACCAACTACTAAAGCCCACGCACCCCAGTGCCCACGCTCTGCAGCAAGAGGGGCCACCACAGTGAGAGGCCCACGCGCTGCAACCAGAGAGAGTCCCCCACTCGACAAAACTAGAGAAGGCCTGTGCACAGTGATGACACAGCACAACCATAAACAGATGCACTTAAAAATACATACACAGAAGGAAATGATCAGTTTGTTAGATTGGTAAATATCTTTTCTACAGGTTAAAAAATCTAAAATCAGTGAGATAAAAACTACAGTTACTATCAAGACAATTTTCTTGCTTGGGAAGTATTGAGTCCTTCAAGTGAGTGTTTAAGCTTTGGCCAGTATGCCAATATCTATTTGTTGCTTCTCATCTTCACCTTCATCCTTCTTACTCTGAAACTCGCTCTGGGATAATGGGTGGAATTCCTTAAACCAGATCTTCTTTTCAGTGAACATGATGCCACCTTCCTTCATAGAGGGTGCTACAAAGATATTGAAAGAAGATGGGGCATCTCTCCCTGGACCCAGAGGCTGCAGCTGTGAGTGTAAAGTTATGTGATGGTACCCAGTCCCAGCCATGCAGCAGGAAGACACGGTTCCTCTAACATTGCAGCACTGATGCTGCCTGGCGATGAGCTTTCTGTGGCTCTCCCAACACGATGCCATGCGCTCCAGACCACCCGCTCAGAGGGGCACCTTGACTTCCTCTGTCCTAAGCATGCCTTCTGTGCCCTGGAGAGTTACTTCCTGTTTGAGTGGTTACTGTGGACTTAATTTGGCTCAAGGAATACAAAAACTTTTCTTCCATCCATTGGACAATCACACTCTCTCCAACAAATTCTGAATCTTCTTCTTGGTAGGTACCTCCATCCAGGTTTGACCTTCCTAGGGAATTTTCTATCAGTCCTAGAGTATCCTGTGGAATTTCTTTACATCTTATAGTATCTCTTTTATCATTGTTCAATGATTTTTATATTAAAATTCTCTATATCCTGTTATAGTTTCTATCTCATGCTTGGATCTGGTTTGAAGCAGTTGGAAAAAAAATTGGGGCATGCTGTAGAGGTTTCAAGCATTATATTCTTTGGGGGAAGAGTTGATTTGAATAATCATTTTTAATTTCTTCCCAAATCAAGCTTCTGAGCCTTCCTTTTTAAACAATGGAAACAAAACCTTGCTTTGAGAGAAGCATGGCTAGCAGTTGTTAATAGCTTTATTTACTGTGACCACAATAATCATCTCTTACTAATGATAACTAATTTGAAAGACTTAGAGGATTGATTTATTTAATGAACATACAGGTAATTGCAAATTTCTTTCCTAATGACATAAGGGAAATAAAGCCTGTTAACATTTAAAATAATTTGTAATGGACATGTACATCCTTTAGAAGAATAAAATAGTCTCATCAATTCCCTTACATTTGAAATGAATGTTTTAGTTGATCACTTTTCCTAATTACTAGAGCTTTATCTGCATATATGATATGAGCTAATTGGCATAGGGTTTATTTGTTCACTTCAGCCTCCTCTAAAATATAGTCATGTGGGACTTTCCTGGTGGCCCAGTAGTTAAGACTCCACTGTCCCAATGCATGGTGCAGGTTTGATCCCTGGTTTGGGAACTAAATCCCACATGCTGCAACTAAGAGTTCACATGTTGTCACCAAAGATTCCATGTGCCACAACTTGGACCTGATGCAGCTAAGTAAATAAATAAATATGGCCATGTAAAAGCTGAATTTAAATTAAATGAGCTGCTACTGTGTACCATGTGACTGTCTACTATATTTGAGGCTTGCATCATTATCTGTTGCTGTAATAATTCTGCATTACATGCTCTCCCAAAGCAGTAGTTTTAAACAATAATCAAAGATTTAGATCCTAGGTCTATTGGTACTTTTGGCTGGACTCAGCATGGTATGGCATTGACTGACCTTGGTCATCCATCTGGGACTTGACTAGGTATTGGATGACTTAGGATCGATTTACCTAAGGTTATTCAGCTTTGTTCCATTTGCTTTTTATTCTTCTAGAAGGTATTGAGAATGTTCTTAGGACAATGGCAAGTAACAGGAGTAAGAGTAAGTAGAAAGATGTGTGTGTTTTTCCAGTTTCTGTCTGTGTTACACATACTAATAAACTTTATATCAAAGCAAGTGACACGGTGTACTTGTCACTTGCTAGGGCTTCCATCACAAAATACCACTGACTCAGCGCCTAAAAAAACAGAAATGAATTTTCTCCAGTTCTGGAGACCAGAAGTTCAAGGTCAAGGTGTTGGCGGTTTTGACTTCTCCTGTAGTCTCTCTCATTAGCTTGCAGACAGTTGTCCTCTTGGCATGTCTTTGCATGGTCTTTACTCTCTGCACTTGCATCTCTGGTGTCTGTGTGTCGAATTTCCTCTCACAAGGATGCCAGTTACTTAAGATGAGGCCCACTGTAACAACCTCACTTAACTAGTGTGTGCTCAGTCACTTCAGTCATGTTGGACTCTTTGTGATCCCATGGACCACAGTCCACCAGGCTCCTCTGTCCAGGGATTTTACAGGTAAGCATACCGGAGTGTATTGCCATTTCCTCCTCCAGGAGATCTTCATTTAGCTTAATTACTGTTAAAGAGGGCCCTCTCTCCAAATACAGTCACATTCTGAGATACTGGAGTTTTAACATGCAAATGTTTTCAGGAAGGGCATAATTCTATTTGTACAACATGAACCAACTCAGGGTCAGCACAGGAAGCAGTGATATAAAAATATGCAAAGAACTGGGGCTATTATTTCCCCCCATCTACCATAACGCTAACAAAGGCCCCTTAGTGACATGGTTATTACTTTTGCCATTTTAGAGATGAGGGAAAATAAGGCTCTACTGGATGTGAGTCCCCACATATTTGTTTCTTTCATATAGAAAATACATTGATTAACTGAAAGGCAAGGCAAGAGAAGTCTTCTTTTTTTTTAATTTTTCAATCCCTTTATAAGAGTAGTCTTTTTTTTTTTTAATTTTCTCTTATTTGAATGAGGCAACCTAGTATAGTGATCATGTTGCCTGGCACTAGCCTGCCTGAATTCAAATCTCACCTTCAACACTTACTGGCTATTGTATCTTGGGCAAGTTAGTTAACTCTTGTGTGTCTTATCTTGCTGAAGCATGAGAATAATAGTACTACCTACATAGTGTTATTAAAAGATTAATCTGTTTATATAAAAAGCTGAGATTACTGCCTGGTAGGTAATAAATGCCATAAATTCTTTACTATAAAGATAACAACAACAGCAATCATTATAATCTTTTCTTATTTAAGATGTAAGGTCTATAAAACTGATTTGTCAAATTTTAACTGATTTGTCAGGGAAAGGGATAGTTTACCCACTCCAGTATTGGACAGGGAAGCCCGGCATGCTGCAGTTCATGGGGTCACAAAGAGTTGGACACGACTGAGTGACTGAACTGAACTGATTTATCAACAGGTTTTTCTCCTTTCCAAATCATTTAACATACTGAGGTCAGATGTAGATCCTGAAAAAAATCAGTTTCATTTTACTTATTTATTTTTTTTTTTCAGTTTCATTTTATTACTCATCTACTTAAGCCTTCACTGGTTCTCCAGGGCCAAAAGGAAAACATTCCAGTTCCTTATTCTGGCATACAAAACAGTCCACAGAACGACTGCCTCATTTCCCACAATTCCCTGTCGTGATCTGCATTTCCCACCACCATTATTCTGCTCACACTTACCTCCCATATGCATTCCTCTTTTTATTTACTTTTTTCATGTAAAAATCCTTTCTTTCCCTTATGCTAGCATCAGGATTTGGCACCTGTGGGTATTTTAATTCATCAGTTTTCCACATTATCTATGGATTTTCTGTTAGGGAAGATAACTTTGCTTTCTAATATTGTATTGTTACAATTATTGGTTATATAAGTTATCAGTTATTAGGTCTTTATACTATGCTTATATAAATGCAATTCTCAATTGAGTGTCATAGTGTACTATGGTTATGTTCCCTTTCCCTGAAGGTAATAATAATTTTCTTCCTTATTCATTTGCATGAAAGTGAAAGTGAAAGTTGCTTGGTCATGTCCGACTCTTTGTGACCCCATGGACATGGAATTCTCAGGCCAGAATACTGGAGTGGGTAGCCTTTCCTTTCTTCAGGGGATCTTCCCAGCCCAGGGATCGAACCCAGGTCTCCTGCATTGCAGGTGGATTCTTTACCAGCTGAGCCACAGGGAAGCCCAAGAGTACTGGAGTGGATAGCCTATCCCTTCTTTAGCGGATCTTCCTGACCCAGGAATCCAACCGGGGTTTCCCACATTGAAGGCAGATTCTTTACCAACTGAGCTATCAGGGAAGCCCCATTCATTTGCATAGTTTTCTTTATGCCCATCACTAATTCTTCTCACACCTTTCAAGAGTTTCTTGGTATAATTTTTCACAAAATCAATCACTTTCAAACCTTGATTAGCTCCAGTTTATTTTTCCCTCTGAAACAAGCTCTCAGTTTTCTAGTCTAGTTTCATTGTTTCCCTATGCTGGGGGAATAGTTTTCATCTTAGAGCCTCTCTTTACTGTGTTTTTTTTTTTTTTTTTTTCTTTTTAAACTTTTTATATGAGGCATATTAAGTACAAGTAATTCCTAAATGTAATTTTCTTAATTCTACAATAATTGGTGAATTGGTTCCAGATTTTCAATTTTGATCAGTAAATATTGACCATTTTAAACCACTTTCTTTTTTTAAAATTGAAGAACATCATTACATTGTTTACAGTGATGTATTTGTTTCAGGTTTCAGCACATTGCTTCAGTTCACAGTATGTGTTCTTTTTCAGGTTCTTTTCCCTTATAGGTTCCTACAAAATGTTAAATATTGTTCCCTGTGCTATACGGAAGTAGGTCCTTGTTGGTCATCTTTTTTATGTACGGCAGTGTATATATGTTAATCCCAAGCACCTAATTTATTTTTCCTTTCCCCCTTCTCCTTTGTTAACCATATATTTGTTTTCTATGATTGTGAGCCTACTTCTGTTTTGAAAATAACTTCATTTGTAAATTTTTTTTTCAGATTCCATATATAAATGTTATCATATGACATTTGTCCTTCTCTCTCTGGCTTGCCTCACTTCGTATGTTAATTGCTAGATCCATGTATGTGGCTGCAAATGTAACCAGACATATAGATCAATGGAACAGGAGAGAAAGCCCAGAGATAAACCCACGCACCTATAGTCTCCTTATCTTTGACAAAGGAGGCAAGACTATACAATGGAGAAAAGACAGTCTCTTCATTAAGCAGTGCTGGCAACAGCGGACAGCTACTTATGAAAGAATGAAATTGAACATTGTCTAATGCCATATACAAAAATAAACTCTCTTTGTTGCATTCTTGAAATTCCTTTTGATATCCCTTAGGTCAAGCCCTGGTCATAAAGATTTGGAGTAATTTATTTGTTTCTCTATGCTTCTTTAGCATGAAGTTTGGACGTGAACAAAATTTCCTGTAACATTGAGGGTTCTGAGTCACTAAATTCTGGTAAAGGAAGATTTTACTGCAGCAAATTTTAGTGTTTTTAAAAAGTTGTGAACACAAATCTCCACTTAACAAAAGGATATTAGCTGAAACTGGGTCTTAAACATATCATCAAAAATGGCATTTATAATTTGAATTTTTCAGAGTTTTTAGATGAAAGTAGAATTTCTGTTTTCTGTATAACCCTTTGTCCTCACACTGCATAACTTTGCTCGAGGTGGAAGATGAGATAGATTCTGTATTTACTTTAATGACTAGTGGCTAAAAGAAGCAATCATAAAATCCAATGAACAAAAGAAAGATTATTGTGGGACAATTTCCTCTCCAGATCATTTAAACAGATTAATAAAAAGAATATTTACTACCTACAATTGTATCACCTTAGCCATGGATGGGATGACTTTAACTTTTTATGATAGTATAAAATTCATTTTTCACCTTTAAGTCCCCTTAAGTTGTCCCCATTGTACGATGAAATAGCTGAGGGGTGAAATGTGTTCAGAATTAGTATTTGTGCGTGTATGCATTGTATGAGGAAAGAGGAAATAACTGAGGTGCTTCTAAATGGTTTAAGTGCCTGACATTATTTCTCACCTTGTCAGTTCTCAGCAGCAGGCCTCTGGGGTGATGTGAGTCTGGGAAAAAAGCATGGAAAACAAATGAGCTTCTGTTTTGGAATCAGGGTTATTTTATGTTTTGTGTGATGTTGCCAGAGATAATTTTATGAAGCGATCTTTAAACCAAACTTTGAAGAAGCAATTTTTTGTTTTGCCTATCTTATGATCTACTGCAAATCTGCAGCATTTGTAGTTTTTTCCCCTCTCCCTCTTTGTCTTCCACCCTCCACCCCTGCCTTTCATCCCTCCTCATTTTGCCTTTTCTTTGCACCTAACAGGTATTTGTTGAAGTTCTGCTATATAGTAGGTGATGTCCTATGTGTTGGACTTTCACAGTGGCTCAGTGGTAAAGAATCCACCTGCCAAAGCAGGAGATGTGGGTTAGATCCCTAGGTCAAAAAGACTCCCCTGGAGAAGGAAATAGCTACCACTCCAGTATTCTTGCCTGGGAAATCCCATGGACAGACAAGCCTGGTGGGCTACAGTCCATTGAGTTGCAAAATAGTTGGACATGGCTTAGTGACTAAACAATAACAACATTTTATTGTGTTAGGAATATAATGGAGAAGAACACAAAATCATTGACTCTAGGATGTTTATATTCAGTTAGAGGTAGGGTGGAGGACTAGGGGGCTCAATTTTGACAGAGTCCACCAATTTCCCTTAAAGCAAAAATACTAATTCCATCAACTGGTCCCCTCAAAAATCTATTGTCCTGAAAGTATTCATCTGATAACTGAGAAAATCTTGATGTTTGTTTTCTTAGATGACATTATAATATCCTGTTTCTCTTGTGGACACCAAGGGAAAATTCTGTCCCTTCTGACCTCTTGCCGTGTATGCTTTTGGATGGGCCATATCACACACAACATAATTATATAAGAGCTTATTATCATTCCCATAAACTAGCATTTTTTTTTCCTAGAGTTCCCTATTTTTTTCCAGCTATCCTGATCACAAAGATTGGAAATTCCTGGCATTTTACTGAGATCATCCCTCATTCTCTATTTGCCTTTTAACATTCATTTCCATTCAGTCACTAAATCCTGACTTTTCTTCTTTCACTTGTCTATTCATCTCATCTCATCTCATGACATGTATCGTATCTCTCTAGTATTCTTCACTTGGTACGTCTCTGCATCCAGTTGGCCTCTTTCTACCAATGAATGCTGGCACAAATCATTGTCTAAAGATTTAAATTATCCAATTTGACTAATGTTTAATCTTATGATCTTATCTTTCAGTTGTACTCCTTCAGTTTTGACTTCAAACAGTCCCAGGAATTTTGTTTCTTTAATAGTTGTCAACCCACATTGGCATGTGTTCACCTATCTTCCCCATCACCAAACTCAGGCCATGTGCCCAAAATCTGCTTAATCTCCCAACTTCCTGACTCACTGGCCTGCCTAAGGATTTCAGCTTGACATCTACATTTTTGGCTTAGCATTAACTACATATCAGTTCTAATCTTATCCTATGAAAGTACAAACTGCATGTCTTAAATGGTAGATATGCTGTTTGATCCTGTAGAGCATAGTGAATACACTCAAAGGCTTGCCATTCTGGTTGGTGAAGGAGTAACGTCGTTTGGTTCGATCCTTGAATGAATTGCAGAGTTGCAGAAATGAGTGTTGCAGTGGTAGTTGCAGTTTGAACAATCTCCTTTTAGGTATAGTGTAGAAGGCACTAAAGGCTGTGACCTCATCTTTATGATATGTCTGCCCCACAGAGACAAACCATTTACTCATAAATTTATTTCCTTACTTAATATAGACTCAGTGCCAAGCAGTATGGTAGAGACTTGAGTTACAAGACAAATAAGATCTAATCTCTTTTTCTAAGCAGCTTAACATCTGAAAGAAGACATATGTATTAATGAATATATTAAATTATATACACAATTAAAATATATATTTTATAAGATTATTTTGAGGAATAATTGAATAGGTATATTCAAAGGGCTTAAAATAGTGCCTAGCAAATAGAACACACTACATAAATATTTGTTTTAATTTTACAATGAACTTTAATTATGTTCAAGTGTTAGGGGGCCACAGAGTTTCCTCTGCATGTAAATGTTGCTTGTCCATTCACAGACTCTTGTGAGACTTCAACTAGGACTCTACTGATTCTGTGTTCACTTGTTCAAAAAATACTTTTTTAGCAATTTTATATAAGACTGTGATAGACACAAGGGGAATAAAGAAAAATAGTACAAGTTCCTCTCTTCAAGGTGCTTACATTTTTATTTGTTTAGCATTTGAGTAATGGAAACATTTCAAAAACTGGACTCAGTAAACTCCCTGAATTTTACTACAAATGTTAAAAAAGTAAGCCTTTAAATTTTGTTTGAAATTAAAAATGCAATTAAATTATTAGGGAATGACCTGGGCCTGTACACGTTTGGTTAAGTATTCTGTACTGTCTATATTGACAGGATTATAACAGTATAAACCACATATAATTCAAATGTAACACTAAGCTTCAGAAGAGCCAGATCATCACAGAAAATATATTTTTAATTATCACAGGTTTCATTATTAAGTATATTTTTCTAAATCCTTAGAAAATTGGTATCCATAAATGGCTAATTTTAATTAAGTAGAATATCCTAACTTGATTTATAAAATATAGGGGAAAGAGTACAAAAAGGCTGATCCTAGTTTTATCACTTTCTATCCATGGGCATTGAGTAAGTCATTTAACCTCTTCACTTGTGAAATAATGTGAATAAACGTCATGCAGGGTTGATGACAGGATTACCAGAGATATTATATCCAAGAACTCACTAAATTGATGGGACATAGGAAATGTTAGTCATATTTTCAGTGGGAGTAGCTGTAAAAATACACATGTATATATGGCCAAACCATCCATATGTATGCATGAAAGTGAAAGTCGCTCAGTCATGTCCGACCCTTTGTGACCGCATAGACAATACAGTCCATAGAATTCTCCAAGGGATCTTCCCAACCCAGGGATAGAACCCAGGTCTCCAGTATTGCAGGCTGTTTCTTTACCAACTGAGCTATGAGGGAAATCCCCATATGTAAGTATAAATGACTTTTTTAATTCATATTACTTCACCTGACTCCACAGAGGATTTGAGAGAATCATTTCCTTTTATATACGGCAAAATTTTTACAACATTTTCCTTAGTGTGGGGAAACATGTTTTAACACATTTTACTACCTGTAGGGATTATGTTACTTTGTTGTTTATGACAAATTACAGAGAAAACCATGTTCACATGTATGCTGTGGATACACAAATTCTTAATAGCAAGCATGCTTGGATTCAGTGAGGTGTCCAGCATACAGAGAAGTTCTAGTGATTTCTAAATAACTCTATGGACTAAATTTTAATATGCTTTAGTTTCTTGAAGGTCAGTTATCTATGACAGCAATGGCCACAAGGTATTCCTTCATCTTTATTTTGTGCAAGTTTACTTAACAATCTTGCAACAGCAAATTGTCATATGATGTGCTTTAGGAGAGTGGTGTGATATCAATTTGTCAAGCATGATTTAGGAATAATAAAATCCATTTGCCCAAGATGTGGTGGGGATGGTGCATGACAGAGGAGCTACAGGTTCCTTCTAATTTCACTTATTATTTGACTTACTAAACAAGGACATTTCCTCTGTGAATTATATTGAAGGCTGGCTTTTCCCTTAGTGACTGGAGGACTCCCATCAAAATAATTTAATGATGAAAATGAAGCTGGTTTAATTGAATTCAGTATGAACTAAGAGTCATCACCTTAGGGTAGTTTTAGCCCTTAGCAGTTAATATTCTGCTCTGCAGTTCAGCTTTGTGCCAAAGCCAGGATGTTGTCATTGCGGGCTTTAAACTCAGGAAGATTTCTTGCTTTTTAATACAGAGAACGGGAAGAAGAGCAAGTGCCCAAAATTGAGATAAATGTAGGCACTCACCTTGACCACTTAGGAGCTTTTAAAGACTGATACCTCATCAGCAAGTAGAAATTAACTTAGTGGGTCTCAATAAAGCTGATTTCAAAAACTAAAAGTCAATTTTTGACTTTCCCTTAAAGGTTCCTGTTCTTTATTTAAAGAACTAAACCAAACTCTTTACCTATCTTAGGAAGAAATTTTAATGAGTATCAGTAGGTTTCCCAAGTCTCTGACATGGAATTTACTTCAAATTGATTTTTAAAAATTGGGCTGGAAGCTCTAAGGACAGAATTCCCTAAGTCACCCTGCTCTGAAATACTGTGTTCAACTCACCATTGTCTGATCCTGTTTCGTTTAACCAATGATATTTTAAGGGCTAAGATTCAGTCTTCCATTTCATTTCACTGGGTCTCTGAAAGACAATCTAATGTTAAAATTGGCCCATTATCTAGGCTGATTTAATTTGTGCCTTAAAATGACTTTGGAAATAAGTTTTGATTAAAAAGTTACACCAGTGATGCACTTTCAGTATCACAAAGCAAAACCTATTTGAAGAAGTTATTTCTGCATGCCAGATTGAGCAGAAGCCTTAATTCCCCTTGGTAACTGTGTAGGCGAAAAGAAATTAGGGAGCCTGGTGAATAAACAGGAAGCCATAAAAATCACAGACATCTTTGCTATCTGTCTTGTTTTTCCATCAAATGGATTGTGCAGTCAAAAATTACAACCACAATCGAATGTAAAGTATTTTAAGAATGAATACACACATCTTATTTTTTCTCTGAAATAACTATTAACAACCAAGAAACATATGCTTCAGTGAATGCTTTTAGTTGAATCATAAACTACATTTCCAACAACTGTCTTTTTGAAACCAGTTGAGACAGCTACATAAGAGGATGTTAAAGCAAATCAACCTCTCACAGAGCCCATCTGTGACTTCCCAGCAAGTCTCCAAGTACTTGCTTTCTCCAAAATTACTGTAAGCTGTACAGTTGCTGTCTTGTTAAGGGATATTCTGTTCCACCTTTCCAGTGTGTCCATCCTCTAAAACATTAGGAGAAAATTAAGGCCCTGTTTTAACTAGGTGTAGAGGACATAGTTCATTATGGAGAAACTGATGAAGATACTGAATTTTGCAAAGACTTACTGTCTCCCATGACTGGATGTTTGCTATTTGCAGTGTTTGATATGTCATATTAGGAGGGCTTCAGCTGCCAAAGACAACAGGGAAATATTAAAACTGAAAAGAGGAGGGAGTTGGTGGTGAATGCTCAATGCTTTGGAGAGGAAGTAAGAAGGAGCCTCTGCAGTGTGCCAAAGTCTAGTATCTACAGTTAAAGCTGGATCTGGAGGCAGACGTGCCAAGTGTCAATTCAGTACAGCAGAGCTGAGGACAAGAATTTGAGTTCCATAAAGGAGTGACTGTGGAAATCGTGTTGGGGAACACAGCATTCCCAAGCTGATGATGGGAAAAGAGGTGGAACAGTGGCCTTCCTGTTTTCACATTCCTGCATCCAAGAGCAAGGAACAGAAGTTGGCAGAGAGAATCAGAAACAAGTCTCCAAAACAATCACTTCTGCAGAAGCTTCAGGGACTGTAGTTGGGGGTTTCTCATCTATTGGGGTGGAAGAGTGAAAAGGTAGCATGGGAAAAAAGGACACCAGCTCCAGAACCCTACCTTTCTTCCATCGCACTAATATCTCTCAAGGTACCCAGAGTAGACAAATATTCATAGCAGAATTAGTCATAACAGCCAAAATAAGAAACATCCCAAATGCCCATCAACTTATAAATAGATAAAATATAGCATATTCATATAACAAAGTGTTAGTTGGCCTTAAAAATTAATGAAGTACTAATACCCAATATAACATGAATAGTGAAAACATCATGGTAAGTGAAAAAAAATAACAGTCAAAAAGGGACAAATATTGTGTGATTCTATTTATGTAAAATACCCAGGGTAGCCAAAACTGTAGAGACAGAAATAGTAAAACAGTGGTTGCCTAGGTCTAGGGGTCTTGGGAGGAAATAAATTGTTAAAACATATGGGGTTTCACTGATCTCGGTGATGGCTGTGTAACTCCATAGATATACTAAAAACTATTGAATTGTGCATATCAAATGGATGGATTGTGTGGTATATGAATTGCATCTCAATAAAGCTGTTTTTAAGAAGGAAAAAGCAAAAACAAAAAAGGAATTTGAGTTCCAGAAGAAAGTCAAGACTGAAATCAGCTAGAGAGTAGAAAAGAATTTGTTCACTCTAAATTCATTCACTGTTATGATGAGGCATCTCCTGAGGAGTTATAGTTCTGCCTTTACAAAACTAATAGATTTCCTGCCATATTGGATGTGTTCTTTCTTAGAAAATTTTAGATGACAGATCACTTTCTTGAAAGTTCAGGAAAGGCAATTAACTCAGCATAGGAACTAGTAAAAAAATAACAAAATTTTAATTTTGATGCAAACATCTATGCTAATTCATATGTGTGTTTTTGTGTGTGCTGAGTTACTCAGTCATGTCCAACTCTTTTTGACCCCATGGACTATAGCCTGCCTGGCTCCTCTGCTCATGGGCTTCTCCAGGCAAGAATACTGAAGTGGGTTGCTAGTCCCTTCTCCAGGGGATCTTCCCAACCCAGAGATTGAACCCAGGTCTCCTGCATTGTAGACAGATTCTTTACCATCTGAACCACCAGGGAAACCCTAATTCATATACAGGAATCGAGTATTCCTTATAGTTTAAGAAACTATGTGAAATTGTTAAAAGGTGGACACTCCTTGAAAGCTAACTTCTTGTAGGTAAAGGACAGATAAAAGCCATGTCTGTGACCTGTGACCTGTGACTCCCTTAATTTTTCCTGTTTCTCTTCAAAGCCTGGCTCTGCTCCACATTCAGATGTCCAAGCTTAATCCACAACCCTATTCTTGGCCAACAGTAGGCCCCTTGTTGTCCCCATGATCAGAGATGCACACACCAGTACTGTGGTCTGTACTTGGGAAAATGGGGCTGGGGAAGGGACTTTCAGGCCCTTAAAGTGGATTTGAGAGCATTTTAGCAAGACCAGGATTAGGAATACCTGTGGCAACCCATTCCAGTATTCTTGCCTGGAGAATCCCATGGACAAAGGAGCCTGACAGGATACAGTCCATGGGGTCACAAAGAATTGGACATGATTGAAGTGACTTAGTATAAGCATGTATAGAGTATGGTTGGTGATGGACAGGGAAGCCTGGCGTGCTGCAGTCCATGGGGTGCAAAGAGTCAGATATGACTGAGCAACTGAACTGAACTGAATTGAACTGAGAGTATAGTTTAGAATGGAAGGATGGAAAGGGGCTGGAAACTGGGAGTGTCAGGGGGCAGGGAAAGGCTGGGGGGTGAGCTTTAGGTGGGCATGTTCACTTGGCCTTATAAACTTCTTGTCTCACAGAAAAGGGGACAGCTGGACAAGGACCAGAGTGGGGAACTTTATGAAGCCTGGAGTCTAGACTAGTGGCTACAGTTGCCTGGGTCTGGGGGTGAAACTGCCTCATGAATTTCTCACTGTTAACAGATAACTTGGCAAAGGAAATCTTTCACCATCTGGCCTCCTCGCCCATATTACTTTCTCTTAATGTCCGTCTCATTTCAATCTCCAATGGCTTTTAAAAATTCTTGTTTTTGTACCCAAACATATGACCTCTTATTCATTATATTATTTCCTGTGCTGTCTCCTTTTTGGGAAAAATCTGTTTTGTGCTCCTAAAAATTCCCATCCCTTTATTTAATACCTAGGAAAGCTAAAATGCTATAGTGACAATAGTTGATAGTGATTGGGCAACAATTAAGATCCAGGCCAATTGATTTCCAATTAGTTATCCTTCAGTTCTTCAGTGTTGTCCAGGTTCAACTGTATTTGTACCCTCTCTGATTTAATAAGCTGACTTGAGTATCATTTGACAAAGCTTGAAACCACATGCCCAGTTTATTTGTTCTCATTTATTAATATTAATGGTGAGGTCAATGACAGGCACTGTCCTGAGCCTTGAAGATATGAGGTAAATAAGAACTTAGCCTAAAGAAACTCATAGTTTGGTGGGGGGTGTACTCATACAGTGGTGGGAAGGATGGTGCTAACTCAGTTTGGAAGACATACAGCGAGGCAGATTTCCATGAAAATACGACAACAGACCTGGGTCTTAAAGGATGCTTACATTTTTGGCACAAAAGAAAATGGACAAGGTGAAGTAGCTGACAGGGCAGAGCTTTAAATCCTTGCTCTGAGCAATTGGCTTAGGTTATCTGACTCTCAGTTTCATCACCTGTTAAATGACAATAATAATACTGGACAGGGATCCCATGAGGATTAAATGGGATAAAGCGTGTGAAATCCTCTTCTTGTAGATGGCTTTCATTTGCAGAGAAAAGCATTCTCTGATCAGAAGGCATTATGAATGAAACTGTCACGTAGAGGTCAGGCCCCAGGCTATCAGTCACTCTCCTCCTCCTCCTCCCAAATTCTGGTCCATAAGAGAAATGGGAAATAGACATGGAAGTCAGGAACAAATGAAAATATCAGTTTTATTACTGGTACACTGAGTTGAAACACTCAGCTGCAGAACAGCTGGAAAACTGCAAATTTCTCCTCAGATTCAGAGCTCAGGCTGAAGGCTTTTCAGAAAGTAGCATATTTAAATTCTAACGGCAATCAACCAAACATAATATGTTGAAATTCAACAATCAGGCTGGGCCCAGGAATGTGTTTACCATTTTGGAATGAACTGACTACTTGGGAGATTTGGTAGCTTGTAGTTCTGTAGACAAATATTTTGTTTCCTCCCCTGCTGTGTCCATCCTTGAGGGAATTTTATATATCTCTGTTCTACTAAACTTAGGAGTGAGCCCAAGAGTGGTGTGGAAAATGAGGTTGAGATGGATGTGGCATGTGTTATTTGCTAGGAAAAGCTTTAAAAAGCCTATTTGTGATTTTCCATATCTTTCTTCTCTCTGCCACCAGCATAAGCATTGTTTCAGACAGAGGCTGTTCCACAAGCTTGGGTTCTGGAGTGAAGATGATGAAGAACAAAGCAGTGGCTGATGCCTGATAGACATGTAACCTGACCAGAAATAAAGCTGTGCTATAAGCCAATAAGATTACTGGATTATTTATTACTGCAGCAAAACCTAGCCCGGCCTAATGGATAAGAAGTTGTGAAATCACATCAGGCAGACATTTAATATTTAACCCAACAGGTCACATTTCTTTATTAAATCTATTCCTGTCTACATTTTTGGGACTTGGAGGGAGGTCTGTATAAAGTTGTTCAGTTCCTATTTGGCTTGTTTTTGAGGTTTTGCACATCAGTGATTTTGCATGGTCACTTCCCATCCGTCAAAACAACCAACCCTGACAAGAAAGAACATTTAATTTGCTTCTATTTCATCTAATTATTTTGCAATATTTTAAATACTATTCTTATTTGAATTTTCTCCTTTAATATGCAACATATAAATTTGTGATATTTATCCTATAGATTGATCTTTGCGTGCACGTTCAGTTGTGTCTGACTCTTTGTGACTCCATGGACTGTAACCTGCCAGGATGCTCTGTCTATGGGATTTTTCAGGCAAGAATACTAGAGTGGGTTGTCATTTCCTTCTCTAGGGTATCTTCCTGACCAGGGATTGAACCCACATTTTCTGCACTAGCAGGCAGATTTTTACCACTGTGCACCTGGGAAGCTTGCAGATTAGTCTTTACCTGTGACCTATCACTGACCAAAGGATCATATCTGCTATGTATGTATGTGTTGTATCCCTGCACAAGTTACACCAAAATAACTGCCCAAGTGAAAAATGTAGTCAAGTGACCAATTTAGCATCCAGTAAATTAAAAAAAAAAAAAAAAACTTCTGATTTTGCATTTTGAATATAATTGCCCTACTAATAGCCCTACTAACAGTACAACTGTTTAACATTTTTGTGCAATTAATAAGTAATGATCATAAAGAACAACTTTAAAACCAGATTGGATTAGAGAGTAGAGACAGGATTAGCCTCAACTTCAAATAGGAAAAAAGCAAATTTTTTATTACTTATTTAGTTTATAATATTGCCAACCACAGAGGCTATCAGTTGTTACATAAGTCCATTCCCAAACCAGTAACAGCAACTGTGTATCAAGTGTTTAAGATAATGTAAATAAATTCCAAAGAACAGGAAAAGTGACATAATTTTGATGAAATTAAATTTGAGATATGATCACTTACATGAAAACAATGAGATCATTTGTAAATGGCATAAAGACTGTAAACTATATATAGCAAGTTGCTGGCAGAATTTAGAATTAATGACAGGAAGGCTTAAATGGGAAAAGGATTAATATGGTATTATAAAATAAATGAAAAAAGATCAAGCTGGCCTCTCTATTGTCACTATATTCAAATTATAGTTGAAGAACTGCATTACTATAATTAGGGAATATCCCAGAGGAAATTAGAAGACTTAGTACAATGTAAATGTTTTTTGATGACTATTGAGTTCTTGCAAGTGATATTCTCATTAATGATGCTAACTGTGTAGGCTAACACTTCTTGTCACATTCAACGAGGTCAAAGTTCTGCAAGGATTGTTTCATTTGAATTTCAGTCTGTGAGGAATAAAAAGGCAAAACAATTAAGGTCCACATACCCTAATGTAGGCATAAGTGTAGTTAGCTCCTATACATATAAATCAGTCTTAAAGAAGAACTGTCTTTTACCTTGTGAAGTCTGCATGAATCGGAGCAGTGGTGCTTGATAGAACTTTCCCTGATGATGGAAACACCCTCTGTCTGCTCTTTCCTTCAAAGTGGCCATGTGTGACTATGTGTGGCTATTGAGAAAAGCAATTGAAAGAGACCTAGTGCAGCTGAGCAAATGATTTGAAAATTTTATTGAATTTTAATTGACTAAAATTCAATTTTAAATAACCAGATGTGGTTCCAGTCTACTCTATCAGTCAATATAATCTAGAGCTATCTCATTTAAAAGCTTTGTGAAAGTTGCTCAGTCATGTCTAACTCTTTGTGACTCCACAGACTATACAGTCCATGGAATTCTCCAGGCCAGAATACTGGAGTGGGTAGCCTATCCCTTCTCCAGAGGATCTTTCCAAACCAGGAATCAAACTGGGGTCTTCTGCTTTGTAGGCAGATTCTTTACCAACTGAGCTATCAGAGGAGAGCATTAAAAGCTATAGATTAAGCTAATTGCCAGCATATTCTCTGTAATCTTTCCAAATTATTTCTGCCAAAAAGAAAAATTTAAGAGAACCAGACCTTATTCATCTAAGAGAAAGATACTACCAGCCATGTTTTCAAGTACATCCCTTGTCCCAAATGTAATTAACTAATTTCCATAGATTTTGACATTTAATTATTTTTATATCTAATTATTAACGTAACCTTATTCTGATTTTGTTAGGTAAAATGATTTTTATCTATCCAGACATCCCCAACCCAGGTTTCAGGATTCTGGGCCTTCCTTATAAAAGCTCTTGCTTCAGCTTGGGAGACACGCCAGGGCTGAGAACTCAGCCTTTCTGAAGCTCTGCCTGTCTTCCAACTATGTCCAGTGACTGATTTTCTCTGTCTGTCTTCTGGCTGCAGGAGACGAGCATCACTTTAAATACTGTCCCTTGACTCTTGCACTTTGTTTAAAATTGTTGATTAATAGGTCTGAGCCTGGCCATTTTCTCTGTTAAATAAATCAGTGGCATTTGAGAACAGCCACCAAATTTCACAGGCATTAGAGTTGCTGTTTCTCCCTGATCTCTCAAGCTCATGACATTGCACAAGCTACCACTTCCCTTTTGCCTGTGTCCCTTCTGGGTCCAGAAGAGATGAGGTTTTTAGCAGTTGTACCTTAGATCAGGCCATGAACTATAAACAGAATACCCAGCACCACTAATAGGCCCTTCTTGTCATCCAGCCAGTGAGTGAGTAATTCCAGAATCCCTGATCACAGTCTCTGCTTCTTAGACCACTTCCAACTATGTTGGGTCAAAGTACTAAGAGACGTTAAGAGACACGGGTTCAGTTCCTTGGTCCAGAAGATCCCCTGGAGAAGGAAATGACAACCCGACAACCCACTCCCTCTCCAGTATTCTTGCCTGGGAAATCCCATGGACAGAGTAGCCTGGAGGGCTACAGTCCAGATGGTTGCAAAGAGTTGGACATGACTAAAGTGACTTAGCACACATGCACCTTGACGTGGACCCTAAGATGGAGATCTTTTATCAAATGATTCATTAAAGGAGGAGAGAAGTAATTAAAACAGGACTTGAGAGGGAGAAATAGAGCAATAATTCAGTCTCATTTGGAATCTGGCTTCAGTCTTATCCTCCAGGGAGCCTCTGGCATACACATGGTCCCACAGAGCCTCTCCCACCTTGAATTCAGAGGGCTGGCCCTTTGTATTCCCTTGTTTCCCTTGTGTGTGTGCTATCAATCAACCAACCAGGTGTGCAGTGTTGCAGGGGGAGGTGTTCCTTCTTTGGTGAAGATACCAGTTGTCAGTTATTCTCAGTCAACATTCATAGCAGCTAAGGTTGGGATTGGGGTATGTGTGTGTACATCAAATGGTAAAATTGTTCAGGGAAAGATTCTAACAGTATCCACTACAGTAGGACAGCACAAGTTTGTCTCCTTCCTTAGTAGGTTATTCAGCAAGATAAGTTGAAGATTTAGCCAGGGGCTGTGAGCTAAATGCTACCTGCAGAACATGGTTCTTTACATCTCATCACATGGCTATGCTTTTTTTTTCAGTTATACATTTCAGAGAGGATTAGAGAGACTCATTATATCATAGGACTAACCTGTGCTCTGGGAATAGAGCAATGATTAAGTTTATAGATCGTGAGCAACAGACTTGTAAGTGGGTGATTGTAGGGAAATGTGAGCAGCAGCTATCAACATGATATGAATCTGTGCAAGCAGAGAAGGGAGAGATGAGCAGTGGAGAATTAGAGTTCATGGAGAAGTTGAAATGTGAGCTAGGACTCCAGAGGTGATGAGGAGCTTATCAGACATGTTACCCTAGTTTTATAGCAATCATGTACCTCAATGCCTGTACATAAACAAGTGTTGTGTGTGTGTTTTTTTTTTTTTTTTAAATTCTGGTGGGATTTAAGGGAATGCTTGGATTAAGATCTTACAAAGGCTATAGGATATGATCCACTGTTCCATTCTAGTGACCTGTGTTTTATCCTTTGATTCCATAATGCAGTGTGTTCCTTTGTTGACTTGAACATAGAGAAGGTTACTCACATTCTATTTGCTCAGCATCAGTACTTGCAAGACATCGCAAATGAACCATTTCACACAAGAAATTGATGGTTATATAGGTGGGTGATGCCTCAGTTTCCAATCAAACGAAGGTTATTTGAATAATGAACACTTATTTTCTCATGAATCTGATTCCATAGACTCAGTTGAAAGGTAGTAGTATTCCAGGTCTCCTGACAGTCTCAGCTGGAGTTTTCTCATAGGACAGAGAAAAACTGGTATCAATCCACTAAAAAAATCCAGTGGTGAAGTTGAATATAAAACAGCTTCTATAGCAATAAGCTTTGCAAGCTCCTGACAATTAGTTGTTTACCATACACAAAGATATTTGCTTTTCATTTTTCCTACAGGGCACCTGATTGGATTTGTTCATTAAATGGGCAAAATCAAATCCATCTTTTGAAAGCACTGTTGGAGTTAATTGACGAGTATGTTAGGGCTTGGTCTGAACAATTCTGTCCATCAGATTCTGTTTCTTGTAGAGCAAACAGATGAATGCAGATGGTGAAGCAAAATTATTTATTTACTTCTTTCAGTTCCTGAAGTAACTGAAACTCTTTACCTCCTTTTTGTTTAATTTAATTTATTTTTTAAATGAAACTTCTTATACTGCTTCAGGGACACATTGTTATTCTTTCAATAATTAAATAATATGGATATATACTAACCAACAAAGTAGTAAGGAATTTTCTCCTAGTTTTATAAAAAGCTGTATTTATGCTATATTGATTCTTTATAGTCTCAGCTAAAGCATCTCTTTTTGTGGCATCTTTGTCTGGTTTTGGTATTAGAGTGATGGTGGCCTCATAGAATGAGTTTGGCAGTTTACCTTCTGCAATTTTCTGGGAGAGTTTGAGTAAGAAAGGTGTTAGCTCTTCTCTAAATTTTTGGTAGAATTCACCTTTGAAGCTGTCTGATCCTGGGCTTTTGCTTGTTGGCACAGTTTTGATTACAGTTTTGATTTCTGTGCTTGTGATGGGTCTGTTAAGATCTTCTATTTCTTCCTGGTTCAGTTTTGGAAAGTTATACTTTTCTAAGAAATCTTCCATTTCTTCTAAGTTGTCCATTTTATTGGCATATAGTTGCTGATAATAGTCTCTTATGATCCTTTGTATTTCTCTGTTGTTATTTCTTCATTTTCATTTCTAATTTTGTTGATTTGATACTTCTCCCTTCTTTTCTTAGTGAGTCTGGCTAATGATTTCTCTATATTATTTATCTTCTCAAAGAACCAGCTTTTAGTTTTGTTCATTTTTGCTAGCACCTCCTTTGTCTCTTTTTCATTTATTTCTGCCCTAATTTTTATTATTTCTTTCCTTCTACTAACCCTGGAGGTCTTTATTTCTTCTTTTTCTAGTTGTGTTAGGTGTAAAGTTAAGTTATTTATTTGATTTTTCTTCTTTTTTTTCTTGAGGTAAGCTTGTATTGCTATGAACCTTCACCTTAGTACTGGTTTTACTGAATCGCATAGGTTTTGGGTTGTCATGTATTCATTTTCATTTGTTTCTGTGCATATCCTGGTTTCCTTTTTGATTCTTCCTTGGTTATTCAGAAGCTTGTTGTTTAACCTCCATATGTTTGTGTTTTTAATAGTTTTTTCCTGTAGTTGACATCTAATCTTAACGCCTTGTGATCAGAAAAGATGCTTGAAATGATTTCAATTTTTTTTTTTTTAATTTAGTAATGCTGGATTTATGACCCAGGATGTGATCTATTCTGAAGAATGTTCCGTGTGCACTTGAGGAAAAGGGGAAATTCATTGTTTTGGGATGAAATGTCCTATAGATATTAATTAGTTCTACCTGGTCAATCGTATCATTTGAAGTTTGTGTTTCCTTGCTAATTTTCTGTTTGGTTGATCTATCCATAGGTGTGAGTGAGGTATTAACATCTCCCACTATTATTGTGTTATTGTTAATTTCCCCTTTCATACTTGTTAGCATTTGCCTTACATATTGTGGTGCTCCTATGTTGGGTGCATATATATTTATAACTATTACATCTTCTTCTTGGATTGAGCCTTTGATCATTATGTAGTGTCCTTCTTTGTCTCTTTTCACAGCCTTTACTTCAAAGTCTATTTTATCTGATATGAGTATTGCTACTCCTGCTTTCTTTTGGTCCCCATTTGTGTGAAATATTTTTTTCTAGCCCTTCACTTTCAGTCTGTATGTGTTCCTTGTTTTGAGGTGGGTCTCTTGTAGACAGCTTATATAGGGGTCTTGTTTTTGTATCCATTCAGCCAGTCTTTATCTTTTGGTTGGGGCATTCAACCTATATGAATTTAAGGTAATTATTGATAAGTATGATCCCATTGCCATTTACTTTTTTGTTTTGGGATCGAGTTTATAAACCTTTTCCATGCTTCCTATCTAGAGAAGGTCCTTTGGCATTTGTTGGAGAGCTGGTTTGTTGGTGCTGAATTCTCTCAGCTTTTGCTTGTCTGTAAAGCTTCTGATTTCTCCTTCATATTTGAATGAGATCATTGCTGGGTGCAGTAATATGGGTTGTAGGTTTTTCTCTTTCATCACCTTAAGTATGTCTTGCCATTCTCTTCTGGACTGAATAATTTCTATTGAAAGATCAGCTGTTATTGATATGGGTATCCCCTTGTGAGTTATTTGTTGCTTTTCCCTTGCTGCTTTTAATATTTGCTCTTTGTATTTGGTCTTCGTTAGTTTGATTAATATGTGACTTGGGGTGTTTCACCTTGGGTTTATCCTGTTTGGTACTCTCTGGGTTTCATGGACTTGAGTAGCTAATTCTTCCTTCATTTTAGGCATGTTTTCAACTATTATCTCCTCAAGTGTTTTCTCATACCCCTTCTTTTTTATCTTCTTCTGGGACTCCTATGATTCTAAAGTTGGGGCACTTCACATTGTCTCAAACATCTCTAAGGTTGTCCTCATTTCTTTTAATTCTTTTTTTTTTTTTTTCTTTTTTGCTCTCTGCTTCATTTATTTCCACCATTCCATCTTCCACCTCACTTATCCTATCTTCTGCCTCAGTTATTCTACTGTTGGTTCCCTCCGGAGTGCTTTTGATCTCAGATATTGCATTATTCATTATTGATCAACTCTTCTTTATTTCTTCTAGGTCCTTGTTAAACATTTCTTGCATCTTCTCAATCCTTGTCTCTAGTCTCTTTATCTGTAACTCCATTTTGTTTTCAAGATTTTGGATCATCTTTACTATCATTATTCTGAATTATTTTTGAGGTTGACTCCCTATCTCCTCCTCTTTTGTTTTGTTTGGTGGACATTTATCATTTTCCTTTACGTGCTGAGTATTTCTCTGCCTTTTCATTTTGTTTAGATTGCAGTGTTTGCGGTGGCCTTTCTGCAGGCTGGAAGTTTGTGGTTCCTCTTTATTGTGGAGCCTGCTCCCTGTGGGTGGGGTTGGACTAGAGGTTTGTGAAGGTTTCCTGATTGGAGAAGCTTGTGTCTGTGCCCTGGTGAGTGAAGCTGGATCTCTTCTCTCTGAAGTGCAATGAAGTGTCCAGTAGTGAGTTTTGGAGTGTCTGTGGGCTTGGCATGGCTTTGGGCAGCCTGTCTTTTAATGCTCAGGGCTGTGTCCCCGCTTTGCTGGAGAATTAGCATAGTATGTCTTGCTCTGGAACTTGTTGGCTCTCGGGTGGGGCTTGGTTTCAGTGTAGGTATGGAGGCTTTTGGATGCGCTCTTGTCTATTAGTGTTCCCTGGAATCAGGACTTCTCTGATGTTCTCTAGTTTTGGAGTTAAGCCTCCTGCCTCTGGCTTTCAGTCTTATTCTTACAGTAGCTTGAAGACTTCTCCATCCGTACAGCACAGTTGATAAAATATCTAGGTTAATGGTGAAAAGATTCTCCACAGTGAGGGATACCCAGAGAGGTTCACAGAGTTACATGGAGAAGAGAAGGGGGAAGAGGGAGATAAAAGTGACCAGGAAGAGAAGAGGGGGAGTCAAAAGGGGAGAGAGCAGTCTAGCCATTAATCAGTTCCCTAAGTGTTCTCCACAGCCCGGAACACCCAGAGAGATTCACAGAGTTGAATAGAGAAGAGAAGGGGGAAGAGATAGAGGTGGCCTGGGGGAGAAAAGGGAGAGTCAAAAGGGGAGAGAGCAAGCAAGCCAGTAATCACACCCCAAAGTGAAAATGGATACTCTAGATTAGATTTTTAAAGGTACAAAATTGCTAAGAAATACCAAAAAGCAAAGATTAAAAAGCTAGAGTAGTGATTATACTCTCAATAATGCAATATGAAAAATATAGAACAAAATCAATCACAAAAATAATAATATATATATATATTATATATATAATATATATATATATATATGTGAAATTTGCTTTAAAAATAGGGCCTTTTTTGCAAGGTAATAATAGGTTATAAAAATGAAAATTAAAGGAGTCATAAAGAACTTTAATTAAAAACAATTAAAAAGTGATACTGCCAAAAATATATCTAGGAATTTCTCTGGCACTGTTGTCGGCAGTGTGAGGTCAGTTCAGTTTCAGATAGTTCCTTGTTCTAGCTTGTACTTCTTCTCAAAGTCTATAGGCCCCCTCCAATGCTTAATCAATGTTAGCTGCAGGGTTTTAATCTGTTGCACCTGTCATTTCTAGAGTGCTTCCCTCTTCTTTATTTTATCTTTCTCTGTTTGCAAGTCTCCTCAGTGTCTAATTTCTGCCCTGACACAAGGGGGTGAAGGTGTTCACTTATTAAGCTCACTTTTTCAATTGTGTTGTGGGGAGGGAGGGACACTGCCAACAAGTATCACTGGCATGTGTGGGAAGTGCTCACAGTGTATGGACCAGTCGGGGTTTGCCCCAGCTCACGGCGGCGTGTGCTTTCCGTGTCTACACTGCTCAGGCTCCAGGTTGCACTGCAGAGGCACTCTCCAAAGCGGACCCTGCATTTTGTGCCCTTCCCAGGTCTAAGCCGCTCAGGTTCAGGTTCTCAGGTAATCCGCAAGGGTGCAGACTCTGTTGGGTGTGCATTTTGTGCACTTCCCAGGTTGGAGCAGTTCAGGTGACCAGATGCTTGGTGAATGCACTGTCCCAGGTGGCCACGCATCTTAATCACCTCTCCGGTCCCAGCCACTCGGTCTCCCAGGTGCACCACGAGAGTACTAACTCAGGTGTGCCATGTGTCTCCTCTGGGGAGCTGATCCCAGGCTGCGACCCTCCTGGCAGACGTCAACAGCCCAGGATCCCAGGAAGACGTGGTTAGCAACTGAGGGCCTGCTCACAGTCTGGTGGAGCTTGCCAGTCTCTGGGGCTGAGATTACCCCTTACCTTCTGGCTCTGGCTGTTGCACGCCTGCCTCTCTGTTGGGGGTAGGATTCTGTACGCAGCCAGCCGGTTATCTCTCCTTTGGTGTTCATTCAATCCTTTGTTCTGTGGGCATGCCAGGGTGTGGGAACTTACATGGGAAAGTTGTCTCTCTCTCACCCTCTTTTTTTTTTCCCCTCTGTCTGACGATCCCACAGTTTGTGTTCCTACCTCACATTAGCTCCGTCAGATTGTCCTCAGGACATTCAGGCCTGGTCCTTACCCTAAGCACCAATGTCCAGCCCGTACCTCCCTGTCTGCTCACTGGTAACAGATGCCAGCGTCTGGGCCACTTCTCTGCTGGCAGTTGCATTTAGGCGCATATTCTGTGGGGTGTTTTTTTGTTTTTTGTTTTTTTCCCCCTCCTGGTTCTGTTGTCCTCTGAGATTCCAAAACTCCCCAGAGGCCCACCTGTTAGAAGGTTTCCTACTGTGTTGAAAATTCTCCTTCATGACACCCTCCCCCCGACAGATATCTGTCCCTAACTCTTTTGTCCCTCTTTTTGTCTTTTATATTTTGTCCTACCTCCTTTTGAAGAGAATGGGCTGCCTTTCTGGGTGCCTGGTGTCCTCTGCCAGTGTTCAGAGTTGTTTTGTGGAAGTTGTTCAGCATTCAAATGATTTTTTGATGAATCTGTGAGGGAGAAGGTGGTCTCCCCATCCTATTCCTCTGCCATCTTGGGACCACCTCCCTCCTCTCATATCTCTTACTTATCACTAGTGCCACTTGGGAAGCCTATGGTATATATTCTTCCCAAGTGGTGCTAGTGGTAAAGAATCCACCTGCCAAGGCAGAAGACATAAGAGACGCGGGTCTGAACCCTGGGTTGGGAAGATCCCCTGGAGAAGTAAATAATATTCCTTTTAATATACTTTTCTATTGTAAGTTATCACAAGATACTGAATACAGTTCCCTGCACTATATAGTAGGTCCTTATTTTTAAATCTATTCTACATAGAGTACTGTATATATGTATATGGGGTTTCCCCGGATCAGGAAGATCCCTTGGCAAAGGAAATGGCAAGCCATTCCAATATTCTAGCCTGGGAAATCCCATGAACAGAGGAGACTGGAAGGCTTCAGTCCATGGGGTTGCATAAAGTCAGATAAGACATAGCTCCCTGCCAGAGGTGCATATGTTAATTCCAAACACCTAATTGATCTCTCCTCCATCCTCTTCTGTTCCCTTTGGAAACCATAAATTTGTTTTCTATGTGTGAGTCGATTTCTGTTTTGTAAGTAAGTTCATATGTATCTTAGAAATATTTCATATGTAAGTGATATCATATATTTGTCTTTCTCTGACTTCATTTAATACGATAATCCATTCATGTTGCTGCAAATGACATTATTTCATTCTTTTCAATGACTGAGTAACACTCCATTGTGTATTTTGTATATAATACATATTATCCTTTTTATCTATTCCTCTGTTCATGGACATTAAGGTTACTTCCATGTCTTGGCTGCACAAGTAGTGCTACAGTGAACATAGGAGTGCATGTATATTTTCGAATTAATGTTTTCTCTAGATATATGCCCAGGAGTGGGACTGCAGGATCATATGGTAACTCTCTTTTTAGTTTGTTAAGGAACCTCCATACTGTTCCCCATTTCGACTGTATCAACTTACATTCCCACTAACAGTGTAGAAGGGTTCCTTTTTCTCCACATCCTCTCCAGCATTCATTATTTGTAGATGTTTTAATGATGGCCATTCTAATTGGTGTAAGGTAATACATCATTACAGTTTTGATTTGCATGTCTCTAATAATTGGTGACTGAGCTAAGGAAAGCTCAATAATTGGCAATATTGAGCATAGTTTCATGTACCTGTTGCTCACCTGTATGTCTTCTTTGGATCGATGTCTATTTAGATCTGCCTATTTTTTTATTGTGTGTTTTTTTTTTATTATTATTTTTTTTTTTTGTCATACATTGTTATGAATCAGCCATAGATTTACACGTATTCCCCATCCCGATCCCCCCTCCCACCTCCCTCTCCACCCGATTCCTCTGGGTCTTCCCAGTGCACCAGGCCCGAGCACTTTTTTTTTTAACCAGGGGAGAGCGCGAACGCAGTCCCCCACTACCACAAATTATGCAGTCGAGTTTCCCACATTTGGGGAAATCGCAGGGGTCAGCACATCCGGAGTGCAATGGATAAGCCTCGCCCTGGGAAAACCACCTTCGTGATCATGGTATCTCCCCTGCCAGGTAAGTATTATTGTGTTTTTTTTTTTTTTTTTATATTAAGCTATATGTCCTGTTTTTATATTTTGGAAATTAATCCCTTGTTGGTAGCATCATTTGCAAATATGTTCTCCCAGATCACAGGTTGTCTTTTCATTTTGCTTATGGTTTCCTTTGCTGTGTAAAAACTTTTAAGATTAATTAGGTTCAATTTGTTTATTTTTGCTTTTATTTCCATTACTGTTAAGAAATGCATCCAAAAATATTGTTGCAGTTTATGTCAAAGTGTTCTGCCTATGTTTTTCTGTAGAAGTTTTATAGTATCTGGTCTTATACTTAGGTCTTTAATCAATTTTGAGTTTATTTTTGAGGTATTAGAGAATATTCTAGCTTCATTCTCTTACATAGGTTTAGTTTTTATTCTCCTCTCTTTCTAGCTTTATTAGCATTACTTGTTGAAGAGACTGTCTCTTCTCCACTGTATATTCTTATCTTCTTGATCACAGATTGATTGAACATAAGTTGGTGGATTATTTCTGGGCTTTCTATTTGTTTCATTGATTTACATGTCTATTTCTGCACCTATACTGTGCTGTGATTCATGGGGTCACAAAGAGTCAGACACGACTGAGCGACTGAACTGAACTGAATGATGCTGTTTTAATCATGGTAACTTCATAATATAGTCTGAAATGAGGAAGCATGATTCCTTCAGCTCTGTTTTGCTTTCTCAGGATTGTTTTGGCTATTTGGGGATATTTTTGTTCAAAATTATTAAAATTATTTGCTTCAGTTCTGTGAAAAATCCCAATGGTGTTTTGACAGGGATTGCATTGAATCTATAGATTGCCTTGGGTAGTATAGTCATTTTAACAGTATTTATTCTTCCAATTCAAGAACAGGGTATATCTTTCCATCTGTTTGTATCATGTTTGATTTCTTTCATCAGCATTTAAAAGTTTTCAGAGTACAGGTCTTTGTCCTCCTTAAGTTTAACCCTAGGTGTTTTATTCTTTTTGATGCAATGGTAAATGGGATTGTTTCATTAATTTCTATTTCTAATATTCTGTTAGTGTATAGAAGTGCAACTGATTCCTATATGTTAATTTTGTATCCAGAAACTTTTCTGAATTCATTGATGAGATCCAGTAATTATCTGGTAGCATCTTTATGGTTTTCTATATATGTAACAGCATGTCATATACAAACAGTGGCAGTGTTACTTCTTTTTCAATTTGGGTTATTTTTATTTCTTTCACTTCTCTATGTACAGTGGCTAGGACTTCAAAAACTATGTTGAATGAAGGTGGCAACAGTGAGCATCCTTGCCTTGCTCCAGATCTAAAAGGAAATGCTTTCAGAATTTTCCCATCTAATGTGTTGTTGGAGTTGGTTTGATAGTATTTTGTTAAGGGTTTTTGTGTCTGTGTTCAACAGTGATATTGATATGTAATTTCCTTTTTTTGCATGGTATTTTTGTCTGGGCTTGGTATCAAGGTGATGATGACCTCATAGAATGAGTTTGGAAGTATTCCTTTGTCTGCAAATTTTTGAAATATTTTGAGAGGGATAAGTGTTATTTCTCTTTAAATGTTTTATATAATTCACCTGTGAAGCTACCTGGTCCTTAATTTTTGTTTGTTAGGAGTTTTTAAATTACTGATTCAATTTTAGTACCAGTAACTGATCTGTTTATATTTTATATTTCTGCCTGGTTCAGTCTTGGTACCTTTCTAAAAGTGTGCCTATTTCTTATAGGTTGTCAATTTTATTGGTATATAGTTACCTGTAGTAGTCTGTTATGGTCTTTTGTATTTCTGTATTGTCTGTTGTAACTTCTTTTTCATTTCTGGTTTCATTGATTTGGCCTCTCTCCCTTTTTTTTCTTGATGAGTCTGGTTAAAGGTTTAATGTTTTATTTATCTTTTCAAAGAGTCAATTTTAGTTTCACTGGTGTTTTCTTTCTTTTTTTAAAAAAATATTGTGCATTAAATCAGTATCTATATAGGGCTTCCTCCCTCAAGTTGATATACCTTTTCAAAGTTTATATAAAAAAGGACTTTAAACATTTATTTATGTAATAAATAAGTACACAATATTATACTATCCCTATTTACAAATGACATGATTGTCTACATTGATAAAACCCAATGAATCTCTAAAAAAGTTCTTAGGAATAATAAGTGAGTTGAGAAATATTTCAAGATTCAGGATATATGTGGTACAGAAATCAATTATATTTTTAGATACTGCAGTGGAATATGTGGACACTGAACTTAAAAATGAACTACCACTCAAAAAAATGAAAACTTAGATGTTAACCCAACAGGTATGTGACTTGTATGCTATAAACTACGAAACACTGATTAACTAAATCAAAGAGGATCTAAAGAAATGAAAAGACATTTTGTGTTCATGGAATGGGATACTAAACATTATACATACTTGTATTCTCTTTTAAAGGATATATAGGGAAACCCAAAGCTCAATTCCTAGATCAAGGTTGTAACAATCCCCAGTCATATATTTTGTAAATGTAGACCAGATTATTAAAAAATTTACATGGGAATGTTTAGGCAATATAATAGCTAAAAATAATTTTGAAAAGAATACTAAAGTGGGAAGAATTAATCTGATCATAGAGCTACAACAATCAAGAGTATGGTGTTGACATAGGGATAGGCACATATACCAACAGAACAGTGCAATAATTCCAAAAATACATTTGCATAGATATGCCCTACTGAAATTTGACTCCAGTGCAAAATAATTTAGTGGAAGGGTAGCATCTCAGAGGTAAGGCATCCACCCGCAATGCAGGAGACACAGGAGATGAGGGTTTGATCCCTGGGTCTGGAAGACTTCTTGGAGAAGGAAATGGCAATCCTCTCTACTATTCTTGCTGGGATAATTCCATGGACAGAGGAGCTGAAGGGCCACAGTCCATGAGATCGCAAAAGAGTCAGACATGATAGAGCATGCACGCATATAGTAGGTCAGAAAACAAACATCAGTTAAACTCATAACTTATAAAACAATTAACTCAGTATAAATCAGTGCTTAAGTTTTTAATACCTAGAAATGGAATATCAAGCTTTTCACCACTTTACCTAATCACTCTTCCTTAATATTTTGTTTCCCCTTTAAAGCCCTTGGGATCTATGTAAGTGATCCTTCCTTCTAAGTCTTATTTGCTATTTCCTCCTCATCTTCTTTTGTTGCTGTTGCTGTTCAGTCACTAAGTCGAGTCCAACTCTTTGTGACTCCGTGGTCTGCAGCACGCCAAGCTTCCATGTCCTTCACTATCTCCCAGAGTTTGCTCAAACTCATGTCCTTTGAGTTGGTAATGCCACCCAATCATCTATCCTCTGTCGCCCCCTTCTCCTCCTGCCTTCAATCTTTCACAGCATCCTGATCTTTTTCAATGAGTCAGTTCTTTGCATCATGTGGCCAAAGTGTTGGAGTTTCAGCTTCAGCATCAGTCCTTCCAATGAATATTCAGAACTGGTTTCCTTTAGGATGGGCTGGTTGGATCTCCTTGCAAGTCCAAGGGACTCTCAAGAGTCTTCTCCAACACCATAGTTCAAAAACATCAATTCTTTGGTGCTCAGCCTTCTTTATGGTCCAACTCTCACATCCATACATGACTATGGGAAAAACCATAGCTTTAATTAAATGGACCTAAGAATTGACTCTCTCAGTATGTTGAGGTAATTTTCCTCTTTGCCCACTTTCTCGAGAGTTTTTGTCATAAATGGGTGTTGATTTTTGTCAGAAACTTTCTGCATCTATAGAGATAATCATATTTTTCTCGATTTGTTAATATGATGTACCACATTGATTTGCATATAGTGAAGAATTGTTTAATCTTAGGGATGAATCCCACTTGATCATGGTGTACAATCCTTTTAATGTGTTATTGGATTTTCTTTGCTAACACTTTGTTGAGGATTTTTGGATTTATGTTCATTAGTGATATTAGTCTCTAACTTTGATAGGTTTTTGTACCATGATGATTGTGGCCTTATAGAACGAGCTTGGGAGTGTTCTTTCCTTCGCAATTTTTGGAAGAATTTAAGAAGGATTTGTGTTAGCTCTTCTATAAATGTTTCATAGAATTCACTTGTGAATCCATGTGGTCCTGGACTTTTGCTTATTGGAAGGTTTTAAATCACTGTTTCAATTTCAGTATTCTTGAATTATCTGTTCATATTTTCTACTTCTTCCTGGTTTATTGTTGGAAAGGTGTAACTTTCTAAGAATTTGTACATTTCTCCCAGATTGTCCATTGTTTACGGTAGTCTCTTATGATCCTTTGTATTTCTGCAGTGTCAATTGTAACTTCTTCTTTTTCATTTCCAATTTTATTGATTTTGGTCATCTCCCTTTTTTGATGAGTCTGACAAAGGTTTGTGAATTTCCTTTATCCTCTTGAAGAACCAGCTTTTAGTTTCACTGATATTTGCCATTGTTTTCCTTCATTTCTATTTCATTTATTTTTGCTCTAGTCTTTGTGATTTATTTCCTTCTATTAATTTCAGGGTTTTGTTGTTGTTGTTGTTGTTCTTCTTCTTCTTTCTCTAGTTGCTTTATGTATAAGGTTTGGTTTTTATTTGAGAGTTTTCTTGTTTCTTGAGGTAGGATTGTATTGCTGTAAAATTCCTTCTTAGAACTGCTTTTGTTCTATCTGATTGGTTTTGGGTCATGATTTTGTTGTCGTTTGTTTCTAGATATTTTCTCTTTGATTTCTTCAGTTATTCTCTTATTTAGTAGGATACTGTTTAGCTTCTCTGAGTTTGTGTTTTTTAGTTTTTTTCTCCTGTAACTGATTTCTAATGTCATAGATTGTGGCAGAAAAGATACTTGATATTATTGCAATTTTCTCAAATTTACTGAGGCTTGAATTGTGGCCAAAAATGTGATCTATCCTGGAGAATGCTTCATTTGAGAAGAAAAACATTCTGCTGCTTTCAGATGCAATGGTTTATGTTCATGTGTGTGTGTGTGTGCTCAGTTGCTCACTCACATCTGATTCTTTGTGACCCCGTGGACTATACCACACCTTGATCCTCTGTCCATGGGATTTTTCAGGCAAGAATACCGGAGTGAGTTGCCATTTTCACCTCCAGAGGATCTTCCTTATGCAGGGATCAAACCTACATTTTCAGCCTCTCCTGTATTGGAATATGGTTTATTTACCTTTGAGACACCTTGGAAGCCAGAATGTCCTGTAAATATCAAGGAAGTCTACCTGGTTAATGTGTCATTAAAGGCTTATGTTTCCTTGTTAATTTTCTGTCTGGATGAGCTGTCCATTGGTATAGTGGGATGTTCAAGTTCTCCACTTTCATTGTGTTATTGTCACTTTCCCTTTTTAGTCTGTTATGATTTGCCCTTATACGGAGGTTCTCCTATATTGGGTGCATAAATATTTACAATTATTGTATTTTTAAAATTTATACCTTGGTCATTGCATAGTTCCCCTTCTTGTCTCTTGTAATAGTCTTTATTTTGAGGTCTATTTTGTCTTTTATGAGTATTGCTACTCCAGCTTTCTTTTGATTTCCATTTGCATGGTATATTGTTTTCTACTTCCTTACTTTCAGTTTATATATGTGTCCCTAGGTTTGAAGTGGGTCTTTTATAGATAGTATACATACAGGTCTTGTTTTTATACCTATTCAGCCAGTCACTGACTTTGGTTGGAACATTTAGTTTATTTACATTTAAGATAATTAACAGTATGTGTGTTTGTAACACGATTTCCTTAATTGTTTGGGGTTTGTTTTTGGTGTTTCCTATCTAGAGAAGTTCCTTTAGTATTTGTTGTAAAGCTTGCTTGGTAGTGTTGAATTCTCCTAGATTTGCTTATCTGTAAATCTTTCAATTTCTCCATCGAATCTGAATGAGATCCTTGCTGGGTAGAGTATTCTTGGCTGTAAGCTTTCCTCTTTCATCACTTTAAATATATCTCACCACTCCCTTCTGACCTGCAAAGTTTCTGCTGGAAAATTAGATGGTAACCTTATAAAGATTTCTTTGTATATTATTTGTTGATTTTTCTCCTGCTGCTTTTAATATTTTTTCCTTGTATTTAATTTTTGTTAGTTTGATTAATATGTATATTGGCATATTTCTCCTTGGATTTATCCAGTATGGGGCTATCTACACTTCCTGGACTTGGGCAGCCATTTCCTGTCACATGTTAGGGAAGTTTTCAATGGTATAATCTTCAAATATTTTCTCAGATCCTTTCTATTTCTCTTCTTTTTCTGGGATACCTAATTTAAATATTGTTGTGTGTAACATTTCCTCAGAGGTCTCTGAGACTGTCCTCATTTCTTTTAATTTTTTTGTGCTTATTCTTCTCCTTGGCATTTATTTCCACTGTTCTATCTTTCAGCTCACTTACTGATTCTTCTCTTTCAGTTATCCTGCTACTGATTCCTTTTACTGTATTTGTCATTTTAGTTATTGTGTTGTTCATTACTGTTTGTTCTTTAGTTCTTCTAGATCCTTGTTAAACATTTCTTATATTCTCTTGATCTGTACTTCCATTCTATTTCCAAGATTTTGGATCATCTTTACTATTACTACTCTGAATTCTTTTTCATGTAGGTTGCCTCTTTCCTTGTCATTTATTTGGTCTTTTAAGTTTTTACTTTGCTCATTCCTCTGGAACACATTTCTCTGTCATCTCACCTTTTTTGATGGGTGAGGCTGTTTCTGTTTTGCTGGTTGTTTGGTCTGAGGTGTCCAGAACTGGGCCTTGCCGGCAATTGGGTGGAGTTGGGTCTTGGTGCTGAGATGAGGACCTCTGGGAGAGCTCACACTGATTGATTTCCCCTGGGGCCTGAAATTCTCTGGTAATCCAGTGACTTGTAGTCAGCACTCCCACCACAGGTGCTTAGGGACCCCCTGCCTGGGAAGCATGACATGGCAAGTCATACGGTAGAGCAAATAAACCAAAACAAACAAAACTCCACAAAGCTCAAAGCAAATAATAAAAACAAGAGTAAAGAAAAATGAAAAGAAACAAACACACAAACAAAAACCCAATAAAACAGACAAATAACACCAAAGACAAATAATAAAACAAATCCAAGCAAAGAAAAAAAAATCAGGAAGCTAACAACAAGAACAACAAAGAAAGCAAAGAACAAGACACCTAAACAAACAAGTAAGCCCAAAATAAAAATCAATAATAAAAACAAAACTAACCTAAGCAGAAGACAAAACATAAAAGAGAACTAAAAGAAAACTAAGAGAAGAAACAACAAAAATGACAATAACAATAAGAAAAACAAAAATAAAGAGAAGAAAAAAACACAGCAAAATAAAGAACAAAGTGAAAACAAACAACACAAAAATATCAAAGGAACAAATGACAGCAACAAAAATAAAAAACCAAAAAGAAAAAAAAAAAAAGAGATGGCAAAATAGAGAACAATAACTAAAAAATAAAATGAAATTAGAAGACAAAATATATTAGAAAAAAAGTGAAAAAATAACAACAACAAAAAAAAACCATACCCCCAAAATAAAGTAAATTGGAAAAAAAAAAAAATTCCGTGATGCCTTCATGGTGGGCTACTTCCAACCTTGGCCTCCCCCGAAGACCTCCAAGACTTCCAGATAGCTCTGTGTATCTGCTGTGTCAGCCCTATCTCTGTGTGTTCCTTTCACCAGGATTTCCCTAGTGGTTCAGACAGTAAAGAATGCCCTTCTGAAGCTGGTCCAGAGCATTTGTGCCCATGCAGGCCAGCTCAGGTGCAGGCTTTGGAGGGGGTGTGTCAGCAGGGGACAGCTTAGCTAGAGGAGGCTCTGGAGGGGGTGATGTTTGCACTGCCTGGAACCATGTGGCTAGAACAGGCTTTGTCAGGGGCAGCACGTGAGCCTTTTGTACCCACTGGTCTATGGAGAATTTTGAGGGGTGGGGGAGGTGGGTTGTATTCAGGTCCAGCTGGACTGAATGGTCAGAAGAGGCTTTGGCAGAAGCAGGGCTCAAGCCTGTGACCTGTATGGCCCTAGGTGGCTTTCGAGGTGGAAGGGTTCACGTTCAGGGCCCTCGCAAGCTCACTAGAGTCTGAATGCTTAGGGGATACCCTCACTTGAGGGGCAGGTAATCCTGCTCATGTATCCACCCCTACTATTGCCCAAGGTGGCTAGGCCAGTGGGTTGGAGAGGGGCCTTGCGATGGGACCCTGTCCTTTGCGCACCAGTCAACAATGGCTCCTTGTTTCCATGTTGACCCTGGTTTCCTCTGCTAACCTTCCTGGCTGTGGAGCTCTTCCCTGCTGCTGCTTCAGGCTGTCCCCTCACCACCAACAGTTGTCCCCTCCCTTGGTTTACTGCCCAGTTCTCTTCCTCACTAGCAGACACTCAGTTCAGGCTGGCTGCTCAGGGCTGTGTCACAGACTCTGTGCATAGGTCTTACTCTGTCCTGCCTTCAACAGTCTGGTTGCTGCATTCCACTCTGACCAGGAACCCCAAAGACTCCTCACTGCCCCCACTGATCCCCTTGTCATGAGTGGGGTTTTCTGGGTGTGTAACCTCCCCTTTCCTTCAGAACCCCCTCAGGGGCACTGATCTGTCCTTTTTTCCAGTTTTTGCCTCACTTTCCTTCTTTCTTATATACTACCCAGTTGTGCGGTGATTTTTCTTATTCCCTTAGATGTCCAAGGCTATTCACTTGTTTTCAGTATATGCTTTGTGAGAATTGTTCTGAAGTATTCTTGATCTAATTGTGAGGAGATGCGATCTTCATGTCCTCCTATCCCACCATCTTGACTCCACCCCCCTGAAATGCTGATCTCATTTCCTTTAAATATACACCTAGAAGTGGGTTTCTGGATCATATAGTAGTTCTATTTTTACTTTTTTGAGGCCCCTTCATACATTTTTCATAGTGGCTATACCAATTTACATTTCTAGTAACAATATACCAGGGTTCTTTTTCTCTACATCATCACCAAACCTTGTTATCTCCTGTCTTTTTAAGGATAGTCACTCAATATATTTAAGGATGATTCTTATTTTTGTTTTGATTTATTCTTCCCTGATGATCAGTGATGTTGAGCATCTTCTCAGGTAACTTTTTGCCATTTGTATATCTTCTTTGGAAAATGTCTCTTTAGGTCCTCTGCTATTTTTAATTGAATTATTTGTTGTTTTGCTATTAAATAGTAAATTCCTTATATAACTTGAATATTAACTCCTTAGTAGAGAGTTGGTTTGTGCTTGTCTCCTGTTTTGTAGATTTCCTTTTTTATTTTATCAATAATTTCTTTTGTTTTAAAGAATCATTTTTAGTTTGACAAAGTCCCACTTTTTTATTTTTGCTTCTGTTGCTTGTACTTTTGCTGTTGTAACCAAAATATTGTCCTGAAGAACAACGTTAAGGAGTTTTTTCTCCTAAGATTTCTTCTAGGAGTTGTATGGTTTCATATTTTGTTTAAAACTTTAATACACTTCATAGTTAACTTTTATGAGTGGTATAAGATCTGAGTCCAATTTTATTCTTCTACACATGACTCTGTAAGTATTTTTATTGGTTTAAATGCTATTGTAAATGAAATAGTTTTCTTTATTTCATATGCTAATATTGTATTTTGAAGCTTTACTGAACTCGTTGATTAGTTCTAATAGCTTGTGTGTTTGTGTGGGTGTGTGTAGTCTTTAGGATTTTCTATACATGAGACATATTGTCTGCTAACAAAATCAATTTGACATCTTCCTTTCCAATTTGAGTGCCATTTTTTATTGCTTTTCTTCTCCCTGAATACTCTTGCTAAGACTTCCAATGCTATGTTAAATATGAGTGATGAGAACAAGCATACTCCCCTTTTTAGAATAAAAGCTTTTAATATTTGACAATTGAGTATGATGTTAGATGTTGGATTTTCATATGTGGTCTTTGATATATTGAGGTGTGGCCTTCTTTTTTTATAACCGACTTGTTGAGAGTTTTTATCCTGAAAAGAGGTTGTATTTTGTCAAATGATTTTTATACAACTATTGAGATTATCAGACATATTTAACTTTTATTATATTATTAATGTAGTATATCACTTTTACTGATTTGCATATGCTGGACCATGCTTGCATCCCAGTTATAAAGCCCACTTGATCATGATGATTCCCTTAATGTTCTGTTGAATTTAACTTGCCATTTTCACAGAAGTAGAAAAAATAATTCTAAATTTGTATGGAAGCACAAAAGACCCTGATAGCCAATGCAGTCTTGAGAAAGAAATAAAAGCTGGGGGTATCATGCTCTTTGATTTTAAAATATACTAAAAATCTACAGCAATGAAAAGAGTATTTTCCTGACAAAAAATAGGCAAATAGGTGAGTGAAACAAAATAGAAACTGCAGAAATAAACTGATGCACATGCAGTAAATTAATCTATGAAAAATGAGACAAGAATACACAATGGAAAAAGGGAGCCTTTTCAATAAGTGGTGTTGGGAAAACTGAACAGCGACATATAAAAGAATCAAAGTGTACTGATTTCTCAGAATATGTATACTAATAAACTCAAAATGGATTAGAGGCTTAAATGTAAGATCTGAAACCATTAATCTTGACAAAAATGTGTCTTTGACATCAGTCATATCAATAGTATTTTTTGAATATGTCTCCTATGACAAAGAAAGCAAAAGGAAAAACAACTAAAGTAATTACTTTAATCTAAAAACATTTTTACACAGTGAATGAAACTCTCAATCAAACAATAATGCCACCTACTGAATGGGGGAATATATTTGCAAGTAGTATGCCTTAATAAGGTGTTAATATACCAAATATACAAAGAGTTTACATAACTCAACATCAAATAAAACAATCAACCAGAGTTAAAATGGGAAAGTACATGAATAGACATTTTTCTAAAGAAAATATACAGATGGCCAACAGACACATGAAAAGGTGGAAAACATTACTGATCATGAGGGAAATGAAAATCAAAACCACAATGAGGTGCCATCTTACAAATTTCAGAATGGACATCTAAAAGATGAAAATAACAAGTATTGGTGAGGTTGTGGAGAAAAGGGAATCTTCGTGTACTGGTGATGATATTACAATTGGTGCAGCCATGAGAGAAGACAATATAAAGGTTTGTAAAAAAAATAAAAATATATAGGACTGCTATATGATACATTAATTTTACTTCTAGATATTTACCCAAAATAACAAAAATGCTAATTTTAGAAGGTATATGTGTTCCAAAGCCAAGATATAGAAACAACCTTAATGATCATCAATAGACAAATGGACAAGGATGATGTGGTATATTTACACAATGAAATATTACTCAGCCATAAAAATAAAAAGTTTCCATTTGTGATAATGTGGAAAAATCTAGAAGGTGTTATACTAAGTGAAATGTCAGGCCAAAAAGACAAATGCCACATAATCTCACTTATATATGCAATTATAAAAACAAAACAAACCAATAAACAAAATAAAACAAAAATAGACTCATAGATACAGAGAACAAATGTGTGGTAGACAGAAGGGAGAGTTTGTTGGGATTTTGTCATATAGGTGAAGGGAATGAAGTACTACAAACCTCAGTTATTTAATAAATCAGTCATGGGGTTGTAATATATAGCATAAGGTATATGGTCAAAAATATTGTAATAACTTCTTATGAGGACAGGTGGGACAGACTTACTTGTAGTGATCATTTTAATATCATGTGTGCAAATGTCAAATTGTTATATAGTACACATGAAACTAACATAATATTATATATCAACTACATCTCAATTTAAATAAATAGTTTAAATCCTTATCATGTAACATCACATCTTTTTCTAAAACAATTGTCTAAAATAACTACATTGTTACATCTAAAGAAATTAGTACATCATATTCTATCTAGTCCACATTCCATTTTTTCTAGTTTTTAGACAAACATCACGTATTAGGAAGGATTTTTTTGAATCATAATTCAAATGAGGTCTCTGCATTTTACTTCACTTTCTGAGTCTCATTTAGCAAGGGACACCCATCCCTTCCCTTCTATCTCTTCATGTTATTGCCCTTTGAATTTTCCTAAAGAGTATTCAACATTCTCGATTTGGTCAGTTACATTTTCACGGTCTCATGTAACAGATTTTTTCAATTTCCTATGTTTTTGAAACTGGTAATTAGAAATGGAAGTTGATTGCTTTCAGGAATCAGGAGTTTTGTTTTATCAAGAATACTTCACTGAAGTATTATATATTTTGTGTTACATCACAACAAATGGTCAACAGTGTAAGACTGGCCCACTTTAATGATGCTAGAATAAATTGGTAGGTTCCCCTGCTTGTTGTGTGATGTCTAATTCTTTGCCAACCATTCTTGCAAAGGTTTGTCTTAGCATCCATTGATAAATGTTGTCTGGACCAATATTTCACTATGGGTTGCACACTGGTGAGTTTCATCATGTTTCAATACTTATTTATTTAACAAATTCCCCTGGAAACATTTTCAAGATGGATTCTGTGTCCATTTAACATGACCTTATTCATCTTTTAAATTTCATTGTTTTCTGGACCTAATAAACAATGAAGGCTTATTTTGTAATTTTTTTTTTTTTTTTCTCAGACTACAAATCAACTATTTCTTCAAGGAGCCATGGTTCTCTTTATTGGATAATAGAAATTGTCTCAACCCAGGTTCCCTAGTAAATATATTTTGGTGCAATCTTAGGGCAGCACAAGTAAGGGAAATGGAAAGTGAAGCAGGAAAGAGTGGGATTCAAGGTAGGATAATGCTTACTCAGGTTTTTTCTTTATGCTAAGCTTAGTTGGAGACATATCCTTGCCAAATACATCTGTGTGGCCATGTGGGAATCTCCAGAAAGGCTTTATTAAAAAGTCATACTTTGGGGCATACACAGGAGAGAAAAGAGGGGATTAAGAACATCTGAGTGGTTCATTCTTCTTTTATTTGCCATTCATCAGTGCTCATCCCTAGCAATTAGTTTTTGCATCATCAAAAACTTTCAGGGGCTAGTAATTTGGAAGCTAGAATCTATGTCTCACATTGAGACATTTTATCTGCATACAAAAGTTGTGAGAGGGACCAGAACCCTAGAGGCATGCTTCATTGGCTTGGCTTTGAAAGTGGCAACTGAACGGTAGAACCTGATGCCTTAGGTCAGAGTATTGGTTGGGCCCATGCAGTGAAACTGAGTGAGCCTGAAGGGAATTAGTGAACTGGTGGCAACTGAGGTGGAACAATCATCCCAGGGCCTTGGAGTTAGGTGAGGCTAACTGTGTCAGGAGAGATACACGCAATACATTTGAGATAGAAGCTCATGATAACTTTAAAAGATAATGTTAAACAATGTTTATTTTTTTTCAATCTGAAAGATTCATGCTGTAGCCAAAAGGCGGTACTCAGAGAAAGCAAAACGTAGGCTATATGAGTTAGGATACTGCTAGAGAACACACATAACTTCCACCACTTTCCGTGAGCTGAGACAGTTTTTTGACCACATTTAAGTTAAAGAGAGGGAAATAAGGTTTAGCTGTATTCCTGGGGAGAGAAGTAAATTGGTTTTGGAGAGTCAGTTTATGTCACATAGATAATATTTAACAGTGGAATATTTCTAAAGTATTGTAGCAATGGTCTTTTAAGTAGTTATTATTTCTTTTTAGAGGTTAATCTGCAGTATGTCACAGAATTCACAGATGTTTGGCCAGATGTAGGATTTTTCTGGTAACTTTCATGGATTTAATTCAAAATTAGAAAAGAGTGAAGCAATAAAGATAGGAAATTGGATATCTCAGAATATTCATGTCATGCTACACCTGAGTCACATTATGATAAAATTTAGGTTGCTAATTCCTTTTATATACTTTAACATTCAGGTCAAGAGGATATTGTTACTTTTCTATAATGTTGAAATGGCAACATAGCAATAATTAATTTGCTTAATAAAACTGAAGTTTAATTTTTATATGGTGAGAGCTATCACCTATTAAGTGAATTTTATTTTGATCCATTTAATGTATTTCAATATAAAAATTTATTCTTGCATATTTATGAATCACTACATATTTTATAAAGATATGATCCAGTTACTGTTACATAAATTTGTTATGTTACAAATTTATGTTATTGTTACTGTTACATAAATATTGGGAAACAAAGTTGAACACACCATGTGGCAAAAAAAATATATTTCTTTCTGAGAACAAAAATTTCTTTTATTAAAAGAAATAAGGTGTAGTGCTGTATGCATCTTATTCTGTCATATCAGAATGTAAGAAATGTCTGTGACTCTTCCTCTCAATGATGTTAAAATCAGTGGGTTCAGATGATGGCAGCCTGATACTCCCACTGAAATGTTCTTCATCAGCAATTTACGTAGTAGTTTTAACATCTGCTAATGAGTAAAGTATTTATTCTTTTTTAATTTTATCACTCCTTTTCGATTTATTAACTGTGATTATTTTATAAAGTAGAGTTATGTTTCATGAATTATTTGATTGTCCCAAAACAGTCCATACAAGAAAAGCAAAAGATTATTTCACTTTTTGTATTTTATAGCAATTCTCAGAATGGTGAATCTTGAATCCAGCAAAGATAATCAATGATTTTGCATATATTAGTGTGAAATAATAAATTTTTAAATATTATACATGTTTCAATCCACTGCTGTCTTTGTTGTTAATGAGTTCAAGTTACCCTCTCTTTTCTAATGGAATGTGATTGTCTCCACTTAAATGATAGTCTCTATTGCAATAAGGAGTCCCAATCTCATCTTGTACACATTCTACTGAGCCCTTAAGTCAGCTATTTTTCCAAGAAAGTTTCTTTTAATGGTGAACAGAATTTGGAGACCACAAGTTGTGCATTTTTTATTCATTATTTAATATTATTCATCCACTACAGGTGTTCATTGTTCTTACAAACCTTTATAGTGAACAAAGATAATAAGCAGGTCATTTTAAAGAAAAATGTTAAACAAACTGTGAATTCATACTGATATTCCTAAGTCAAAAATTACAGGTTTTATTTTATGTATGTATTTCTACTCTCATTCTGAAAGTATAATCTTTTAATAATTTTAACATTAAATGTATATATCAGCTAGTTCAAAAACAATTATACTAATTATGCTACTTACAAGAAGACCAATGAATGTAGATTAAGATTTGTGTGTGTGTGTTTTGTCCTTGTATATACCTTGTTAGAGACATGACATGGGACATGATGATCCCATACTGTTTAAATACTGATTGAAATACTTATCTGTGTAGTTGTAATTCTCCTACAAAGAAAAATTTTTAAGTTTTTAATCATCGAATTGATATATAATTAGTTTAATTATTTTCCATTTATTCTTATATTTTGAAGTTTACTTTGTTTTTTCCTTTTTGTTTGATTTTTAAATTAATGTAAAACATTTGTATAGTTCCAAACTTAAAACTATGAAATAAATACATTGAGAAAGTGCTTACTTGTATATTTGTGCCCATATCCCATTCTCCCCTTCCTTAGAAAGTAACAATTTTTATTAATTTTTAGTTCATTCTTCCATTATTTCTTTTAGAGAATATTAGCAAATATATGTTTGTATTTTTTCCACTTCTTCCAGAACAGAGAGCCTATGTTCATCATTCTGCGCCTTGTTTATTCACCTAAAATTGCATATTTTTGTAGTCTATTTTAAAAATAGATCCCTAGACATGAGATTGCTAGGTCAAAGGGTAAATCCATATAAAATTTTACTAGTTATTGCCAAATTCCCTTCAGTAGAACTGTACCATTCAGTGTTTGATAAGATTTTGAAAATAAGCATTCCCTTGTCTCTGACCTACTGAATCAGTCTCTAGGATTTGAGTTCCCAGGTGATTTGGATGACTGCTCAGGCTTTTGAAAGCTTATTCTAAACAAAGTTTGAAGTTGAGTGTGGAACTTAATTCAATCAATTACTCACTTGATATGTGCTAGGTATTATATTGGACCCTAGTGAGAGAAATCAAAAAATGAGCATAATTTAGTCTCCCTTGGAGGATTTCATAACCTAGTTAGTGGAGAAGGAATATTTACATACAAATCATTGGACATCATATGTAATTATTGGTATAATAGAGACGTATACTGGTACTAAGGAAGCAAAAAAGAGGGAGCGTAAAAGCTCTCTATGAGAATTGTGCCTGGTATGGATTTGGATATGCTGCTGCTTAGTTGCTTCAGTTCTGTCCTGTTCTGCAATCCTGTGGACTGCAACCCACCAGGCTCCTCTGTCCATGAGATTCTCTAGGCAAGAGTATTGGAGTGGGTTGCCATGCCCTTCTCCAGGGGATCTTCCCAACCCAGGGATTGAACCTGGGTCTCTTGCATTGCAGGCAGATTCTTTACTGTTGAACTTTACTGTTGAATGAAGCCCAGGTTGGGACATAATGCTCTTTAAAAAAGCAGAAATATGTATTTAACAAACTCTTTACAAAATGTATTTAATGAAGTCTTCTTCTTGAGAAGAAATAAATCAAGAGTTTAAGTCTGAGTTTATCTCATTTGTACTTCTTCTTCGCTTGGTTTATTCTTTGACATAGCTTCCAGTTTTCAAGTTGGAACTATTAAGGACCTCTATAAAGATTTTTCAATTTAAGATAATCATAGCATGCAAAGTCCTAACATAATGATATTTTCACTGTGAAAGCACCACCATAATAATGACCATAGTGTGGTCTGCATAAAATAAATAATGTTATTCATGTAGCTGACAGGAGAGAAGATAAAAGTCAATAAAAAGAGAATTATTTATTAAAAAGATCTAATGTTACAAGAACAGTACACAGAACTATTATCTGACTGTGCCTTCCACATGGTATATACCATTATATATAGTATATATACAGATTGTATACAATATATTTAATGGTTTGACATGGGGTCCACAGTACCTTCATTTGGGTATGCAAAACATTCATGAAAATTTTAATAATGGGGAGTCTTTTTTATTCATAGTTCAACTGACATTATACAAAAATACAGTCTCTTTAGTAATTTAAGACTGCGTGGTTACTATCCCATCCAAGAAAAAGCTCACTGAGTATAATGTACCTTGATAAGCAATGATGTTCTGCTTTCTACAAAGTAACAGTATGTAATACATAAACACATAAACATTTTAAACCTGTTTTTTAATAGCTTCATGATGCAAAATACATATTCTGTGAACATTGAGTGAAACCATTCCATATCACTGATTTCTTTAATACTTCAGATATTCTACATTTAAGTATTCTGTCAGATATACACCATATATCAGCTCGTCAGAAATGTTGGTTAGATTGTATTTTCCGTATACTGACATTATATTTCATTGGGCTTTGCTTTATAACTCAGTTCTCAAAGTCCACTGTCTCATTTGAAACACCATGGAAAATGAAGAAAATGATTTGATTTATCAAATATGAAGTAAAAGTTATTGCCCGTTCTTTAATATTTTTGCTGCATTTTTTGGATGTACAATCTGCTTCTGCAAAGCTATGTCATACTTGAGAGAGCTCCTATTTGCCTGCTAAACAATTAGCATTCTCTCCATATGCAAAGTCCTGTCTCTCCCGCTTCAAAGGAGGTGCTCAAGGAAGGCCACTTGGTTGTCCTTTTTCACAGGCTTTGATATCTACCATCTGTGGTAATATACTACAATAATCTATTAACCAAAAGAGTCTTCTTAATCACTCCTTGTTTGTTTAGGGGTATTTTGGAAATAATTCCCCTCAGAGAGAGGGAGTAACCAATACAAGAGTGGTCCTGTGTCTCTGAAACCAGTCTCTGAGGATGTTCAGAACAGAAAGTCTAATCTTTCTTCTGATTCTATAAGGATTAACCTCTAAAGCTAGCAATTTGAGCTCAATACTGCTTCATTTTGCTCACTATTAAAAATGTGAGCATTAACAGGTTTAGAATTTACAAAGAAGGAGAAAGGAATCAACCTTTTGTTATCATATTAACAACACCTGTAAAGTGGTAGTTTCTCCAGGCTATTGTTTTGGCATATGACTTTGCAATAACTATCCCTTCAAGCATCTCCTTGGGTCTAATGTGAACTCTGGCTATTCTCGCATTTGTTAGAATGTCTGTAAGAACTTATCACATGTAAAACTTTCACCTCACTTTCCAACAACTACCAAAGATCACTTATGTTCAAGTTGATCCTCAAATAGTAAATGGGTATAACCTCTCAAGCAGTAGATGGCTGGAAGAAATAGCTGGGCCCCTGTACTGAGGTCATGTTTCCACACACAGCTTAATTTAAAAAAAATCAATTTATCCAAGAGGTCCTCTATTTTAATAGTCAGTAAGATTTTATTAATGGCTTGTAATGCATGAAATTGTTTTTAAAAAATCAACATTTGTTATGCTTCACCATTTTAATCCATAGACTATCTGTATGTAAAACTACTTGTAGAACAAAGTTTCATTGTCCTTAAAGTTATTTGCAGTTAGAAGAAAACCTTGGGCCTAATTCAACACCTTTTTTGACAATAGGTGGGGAAATGGAAAGCTGTCTTTTACTCATTTTCAAATTAGCACCCTTGGCAGCATGTCAGTATCTGCAGCCTTTAGTGATCATCTATACATGTATATATAGTGACTTTAAATTATCTTTTGTTATTAAAAATAAACATTTATTATATTTTCAGCTAGATAACATAGTACTTGATGAAAACAATAGCACTTCAGTTCATTTGGACTCACTTTCTATTTACCTTGCACTAATATAAATGGCTTACTCCCTACCCTAATAACTGGCTCTAGGGATGCATATAGAATAGCATTTGACAAATTTTGCTACTTCATAATGCAATCATTCAATATTTTTGTGGGAAAATTTTTGTGTACTATCCTATAATTGACCACACAATTGAAGTATTTTTTCATATTTCCTGCTGGCTTGTTGATTGGTATAGTCAGATGAAGGAAAAATTAAAAACAGTAGACTTGGAGTATTAAGTGAATTTTTCATTCTGTTTTGTGTTTGTGTTTGAAACAGATCTGCTAGAGACCACTTACTTAACAAATGGATGGCACACACTCAGGGTCATCAGATATAAAATCAAATTCCAACATACTAAAAAAGTAAAGAATACATTTGACAGAAAGTACTTTTATTTACAAAATTTCATTACATACAATCTGCATATTTTTATTGGACCAAGAACTGTCCTCTCCATTTACAAAAACCAAAAAAAAAAACCTGATGGATAAGTAATATCCCCTCAATCTCCTATAAGTGCACCATGTATAGTTCCAAGTTTTTAACGCTCATCTCAAGGTCCTGAGTTTCCAGTTACATTACTACTCTATTCACTGTAGTTATCAAGCTAAAGCAAAGAAAATCAAATTAAGTCTGAAGTTTTCACCAAGGGGTTGAAGGAATCATCAATGCCAAAAGCAACGTTACTGATGAGGACATGGAGAGAGTGTGGAGGGCTGACTGAGCACTGGTGATTTTCCCACCTGTGAAAAGGAGAAGCATTAAATGGACAGAATTATTTTGGCGCTGTCTGAGCTAGGATAAACTCATTTTTTAGGTATGTTAAGACAAATGAATGCAACATCAATCCTGTTTCTGATGAGAACATTCCTTGTGTTTAGGAAACAAGAGGTTGTCTGGGGTTCTCAAAAGATATGCTGAGGGCAGAAGTGTATATGGAATAGTGTGTTTAAAAGGCCGTGTCACATTGAACAAATATATCTAATCAAATATATATAAAACATCAATCAAGTATATCTAAAACAAATATATCTAAGTGTGACTTTCAACAATGAGACACTGATGGAAAACATCCCAAATTCCAGGTATGAGAATAAAATAATTTCTATAGTGCAAAATTCAGGAAATGGAATAAAAATAATTAGCAAAAGTTTGTGGCAACTAGAATTCATAATTCAATGAAATAAATTTTTAAATTTAATCATAAGATATTATTTATGTGTGGATCTTTAATTGATTTTACAATGAGCAGGCTTAAATTCTGGATTTGTTTGAATTGAGATTCTCACATCAAACTCGGCAAAGAAGAGGCATCTTTTATTACTCTGGCCAGGGCTTGCCAGGTGGCGCTACCGAGAAAGAACCTTCCTGCCAATGTAGGAGACATAAGAGATGCTGGTTTGATCCCTGGGTTGGGAAGATCCCCTGGAGGAAGAAATGACAACCTCTTCCAGTATTCTTGCCTGGAGAATCTCATGGACAAAGGAGCCTGGCAGTCTACATTCCATAGGGTTGCAAAGATTTGTACATGACTTCTTGAGACAAAAGCATTGTATGTAGTTAATGTATTGGGGTGTCTGCTTGACTAAACTCACTAATTTGGATGGATTTTTGTGAAGTAGTTTTGATAGCTCCATAAATTCACAAACTAAGTATCATTCTTAGATTTTCTGTAATGGTTATTCAAGCCAGAAGTCTTGGGACATATCATCATCATGATTGATTTCTAATGAATGCTTACTATATGCCGAGTACTGTACTAAGCCCTTTATACAGACTATCTTATTTGATCTTCACAACATTCCTATGTAGTATGTGCTATTGTTTATCCCAGTGTTGCAGATGATACTGGGGCTCTAAAAGATGATAGAAACTTGTTTAAAGTTATTGAGTTAGGGATTAGGGGAAAGAGGTGCTTTTATGTGTTATCTCTATTAAAACAATGATAGGCCTTAATTAAAACCATAATGATAGATTAATAATAAAATGTACCAACCAATTTTTGGAATCATCCTTCTGTCAAGCTATCCTCTCTGGCCAGATTGAGTGTAACAGAATTCTGGGTGTGATTTTTGTTACAGGATAGACTCTGTTTATTTTCCAGACATATTTAGGAACTGAAGAAACCTGTGCTTTGTAAACCACACATACATACACACAAAGCAGCAAATCTTCTTTCCTTTGAAAATTTTTACAGCTAAGGTGCTAATAAAATCTATTAATCAACATATTGGAGAATGTTACATATATTTCAACTTGTACAAAATGGGGTCATTGTGAAGTGCATGGCCACATGTGAGCTATAAGAAAGGTTTGATGGCAGAGCCTCACTGGCGTGTGCATGCATAATAAATAAAAACTATGAAAGCATTCTTTCCATTTATATGAGAGTGGCTGCATCCTTGTTAAATCAACTTACATGACACTTGTGCAAAAAATCTCCTCACTTTCAGAATGTTAAGTAGGGTCTATATCTCAAATTCCACATAGAATCCATGAAAGCAAAACATGCTATTTCAGCATAGCAAAACACAAGCAACAAAAAAACATTGAGTCAATTTCTAGTCTCAGATATAAAACTAATTAACTATTTCACTTGAGCAGGTCATTTAGCTTCTTACGCTTTTGGGTTTTAGAAAAGAGATAAGAATGAAACCTATTGTTGCTCCTGTTTTATGGGTCTAAGACAATACCAGGAGATTGCACGTTATTAAAGCTCAGGAAATGGGTTGACTGGACAAAGTATTATCAACTGAAACATAAACGTTGATAATTTTACTTGAGAATGATTGCTCAGTAAATAATGCTCACATGCTGTGCTGTGGTTTGTCACTCAGTCGTGTCTGACTGTTTGCGGCCTCATGGACTGTAGCCTGTCAGGCTTCTCTGTCCATGGGATTCTCCAGGCAAGAATATTGGAGTGGGTTGCCATGCCTTTCTCCAGGGGATCTTCCTGACCCAGGGATCGAATCCAGGTGTCCCTCATTGCAGGCAGAACTGAGGTCTGCTGCATTGTGGGTGGATCCTTTACATCTGAGTCCCCACAGAAACCCAAATAATAATGCTCATAATTACCCATTAATTAAATGTACATTAAGCATTTTTTATTTAAGGCTTTCATAAAAATTGCCTAATAGTTTTTCAATGAGAGATTTATGTCTTTAATGTAATCTTTTGCTTTTTCTTTTCACAAGCTCAATGAAATGATTACTTTCTTCTGAATTTGTAAAATCTCCCTTCTTTTAATCAGTTTTTCTCTTGCTGATATAATAATGGTGGCAGTGGGTGTTAATTCCCATTCTTCCTCTTAGTATTAATAAGAGTATTAATCAGAGTATTAATAATAGTATTAATTCTAGTATGATCTTAGGCAAATTACTTAAATTTTCTCCATAAAACAAGAAAAATGCCACCTACCTCATAGATTGTTAAGAAAATTAAATAAGTTGTTAAGCATTTATGATTGTGTCAGACTTATAGCAAGGGCTCACTAAAGGATAGAAATTATTAATATTGCTGATAATAATAATGATGTTCAAATAAGTTCTAGCAATCTAGTATACAGCATCATGATTGCAATTAATAAAATGTAATATATATTTGAAGGTTGCTAAGAATGTAAATTCAAAATGTTCTCACCACAAGGAAGAATTAGCAATTATATAGTCTGATGGAGGTATTAGCTATGTTTTTGCAATATATTTGCATAATATATAAGTGTATCATATCCACTTTTGTACACCTTAAATTTATACAATGTTAAATTTCAATTATATTTCAAAATAAAGCTGGAAAAAGAAAAAATGCAATGAACTTTAAAATTTATTTTTAAATCAATAAACCTAATAATATTTTAATTTTTAGAAACATTCCCTTTAAAATTTCCTGCCCCTCACTGTCCATTATCTAATGATAAAAGCAGTCACTACAATAGAGAAAGAGATATATTAAGCTAGAGCAACAAGGAGAGAGAAGAAAGCCTTTTTAAAGGAACAATGCAAAGAAATAGAGTAAAACAATAGAATGGGAAAGACTAGAGATCTCTTCAAGAAAATCTGAGATACCAAGGGAAGATTTCATGCAAAGATGGGCACAAAAAGGAATAGAAATGTTAAGGACATAATGGGAGCAGAAGTGATTAAGAAGAGTTGGCAAGAATACACAGAAGAACTATACAAAAAAGGTCTTAATGACACTGATAACCACAAAGGTGTGGTCACTCACTTAGAGCCAGACATCCTGGAATGTGAAGTGAAGTGGGCCCTAGGAAGCATCACTACAAACAAAGCTAGTGGAGGTGATGGAATTCTAGTTGAGCTATTTCCAATCCTGAAAGATGATGCTTTGAAAGTGCTGCACTCAGTATGCCAGCAAATTTGGAAAACTCAGCAATGGCCACAGGACTGGAAAAGGTCAGTTTTCATTCCAATCCCAAAGAATGCTCAAATTACTGCACAATTGCACCCATCTCACACACTAGTAAAGTAATGCTCAAAATCTCCAAGCCAGGATTCAGCAGTACGTGAACTGTGAACTTCCAGATGTTCAAGCTGGATTTAGAAAAGGCAGAGGAACCAGAGATCAAATTGCCAACATTCGCTGGATCATAGAAAAAGCAAGAGAATTCCAGAGAAACATCTACTTCTGTTTCATTGACTACACTAAAACCTTTGACTGTGTGGATCACAACAAAGTTTGGAAAATTCTTAAAGAGATGTGAATACCAGGCTATCTTACCTGCCTTCTGATAAATGTGTATGTGAGTCAAGAAGTAACAGTTAGAACTGCACATGGGACAATGGACTGGTTCAAAATTGAGAAAGAGTACATCAAGGCTATATATTTTCACCCTGCTTATTTAACTTATATGCAGACTATATCATGTGAAATGCCATGGTGGATGAAGCAGAAGCTGGAATCAAGACTGCTGAGAGAAATATCAACAATCTTGTATATGAAGATGATACCACTGTAATGGCAGAAAGTGAAGAGGAACTAAACAGTCCCTTGAAGAAGGTGAAAAGGGAGAGTGAAAAAGCTGGCTTAAAACTAAACATTCAAAACACTAAGATCATGGTATGGTCCCATCATCTCATGGCAGATAGACGGGGAAACAATGGAAACAGTGACAGACTTTATTTTCTTGGGCTCCAAAATCACTGCAGATGGTGACTGCAGCCATGAAATTAAAAGATGCTTGCTCTTTGGAAGAAAAGCTATGACAAATTTAGACAGTATATTAAAAATCAAAGACATCACTTTCCCAACAAAGGTCCGTCTAGTCAAAGCTCTGATTTTTCCAGTAGGCATGTATGGATATAAGCATTGGACCATAAAAAAGGCTGAACGCCAAAGAACTGCATTTGAACTGTGGTGCTGAAGAAGACTCTTGGGAGTCCCTTGGACAGCAAAGAGATCCAACCAGTCAATCCTGGAAAGGAAATCAACCCTGAACATTCGTTGGAAGGACTGATGCTGAAGCTCCAATACTTTGGCTACCTGATGCAAAGTGCCCGCTTATTGTAAAATCCCCTGATGCTGGGAAAGGTTGAAGGCAAGAGGAGAAAGGGATGACAATGGATGAGATGGTTGGCTGGCTCAATAGACATGAGTTTCAGCGAACTTAGGGAGATGGACAGGGAAGGACAGGGTTGCCTGGCATACTACAGTACATGAGATTGCAGAGTTGGACATGACTTTACAACTGAACAAGAGCAAAACTGGTTTAAAAGCAGTATTGCAAAGCCCACATGGCCAGCAGGGTACTTCTTGTGGTCAGGGAAGACTGGAGAATTTCACAAATAAAGGTATCTTAATGAGAATGTTAACTCCTTCCAAGATGTGTGGAAATTTCACAGTTGTGGGTGGGCCACCATTGTTTGTATTAATCAGAGGATCATAGAGTAATCTGGCTTCCCAGGTGGCTCAGTGGTAAAGAATCTGCTTGCCATTGCAGCAGATGCAGGAGATTTGGATTTGATCCCTGGATTGGGAAGATCCCTTGGAGAAGGAAAGGGCAACCAAGTCTGCTATTCTTGCCTGAAAAATCCCATGGACAGAGGAGCCTGGCAGGCTACAGTCCATGGGGTGGCAAAGACTTAGAAACAAATGAGCAGGGAAGCATGCTCACATATAACAATCAGAGGATAAGAGTAGAGAACCTGCAAAGTCTCTGAACCATGCAACCCATCATGTTAATTTTGATGAGATTCGCATCATGTTAATGTTAGTGGTTATCAAATTAAGCCTACTGTGTCAAAACTTACCTGAATATGATGGGACCCTGATTTGGGAACTAGCGGTTCCATCCCCTCCTTCACCATATGCTCGAACTTCGATAATATAGACTCCAGCATCTGGGAGTGGGACTACTGCTTGAGGTTTCTGCGTTTCAATAACTTGACTGTTGCTGTGACCCTCTTGCCTATAAAAAACCTGGAAATGATGACAGATTTTTAGTCATCTGATATTCGATCAGGGATTCCAAAAGTTTATTGACTGCCTCCTGTATACCACACTCTGAACTAAGAAGAGGGAGCTTACAGCTTAGGCAGATATGCAAACCAATGCCATGTATATGTTATATGCAGCAACGGAAGTGTACACAAGGGGCTATGGGAATGCAGAAGAGAGTTTAATTCCCTCTGGCGGTTTAGGGAAGGCTCCTAAGCAACTAAACCACCACCTAAGAGAAGGCGGTGCTGAGCTAAATATTTAAAGATAAGTAGAGCTCACCAGCTGGAGAAGGAAAGCAGAAAAATTTTACAGAGATAAGAGAAGGTGAAAAATACATCTAAGTAATAACAAAGCAATAGCATTAGAAGACAGTTGAGAATAGTGAGAAATTGAAGCCACAGAAGTAGGCAGTAAAGGGGCAGATCATTGAAAATGTGTTATTCCTGGCTAATGAAGTGAATAGTATCCTGAGGGAGTACTCAAAATTGTCATCTTCAAATCATTTGAAAGGAGTAATCAAAATTTGTTAGATATATCAATAATAAAACCTTAACAATGTAGAAGATGGCTGAAAAGTTAAAAATAAAAAAGAGTATTTTTAGTTTTACTTTTGCATTTACTTTTTTGGTGAATTGGCATTTGGATATATTGGGTAGCCAAGTTAAGGCTTTTTTCTTTTTAAAAACATATTTCCTTAATTTATTTGGCAGCTCTCACTCTTAGTTGTGGCATGTAGGATCTAGTTCCTTGAATAGGAAGGTGAACTTAGGTCCCCTGCATTGGGACCGTAGAGTCTTAGCCACTGTATAACAGGGAAGTCCCATGTTAGGGATATTTTTTGGACATTTGTTCATGGTACTAGAATTGAACATACATTTATGGTTAATAGAGTTTTAGAACTACAGAGTAGGACACAGAATTAGCTTGTGTTTACAGGTCAGTAATCTAAGGTTGTAGAGATTACACAATTTATACAAGATTATATGGCTAGTTGTGGAGGTAATTGCATTAGAAGATTAGTAATCTGATGATCAGTTCAGAGGTGTCTCACTGTATTATACTGTTTCTACTCATTTGCCCCCAATAAACTTATGTGTGTGTCTGTGAGTAATAGGCAAGTAGCAGCAATGAAGATTTTAAATGCATTTTTTATTCAGTTTCATTGTTTTTGTGGTTTTTCATAATTGTTAGTATTTTGATTTCTTTGTGTAATGATGAGGACAATGATTTTGTAGTCATACAGACCTGTATTCAAAACAGTCTCCTACAAAATAAAACAAAAAACAATTTCCTAAACATTTCAGTCTGAGCAAATTTGGGCAAGTTGATAACCTTTCTAAATTTCAAGTGCCTATACTATAAAGAAAAACACATGTAAATATGTCCAGCAAGGATCTGGTAAGCTTAAAGAGAAAGTGACTTCTTCTGTTGCTAATATTGTTCATTGTCAGTGGTCAGTATTTGCATCATAAAAGATTAGTAGCATTGGGAAACTAGAAAAAATTATAATGGATTTTGCTTATTAAAAATGTGTTTGAACTTGACTAACCTACATACAAGAAAAAAATTAAATGTAAGTTTCACATGTTGAAGCCTGCTTGTACTTGATCCTCCTTTTTGCATTCTGGTAACATATGCTCCCTCCATTTTACTTTCTCTGTCTTTCATGGATTTGAATTTACTTCTGGTCATGGGAGAGAAGTAAATTATCTGTAAAAGTATATAACATGTGCAATAATTCTATCTATTGAAATCCTTAGAAGGAAAGATGCCATAGTTTCAACATAGTTGGGAAATGAAAAAAATCATGGAATATTTCAGTGGGTATCTCATGTAGGTCAGACAGAGTGATATATACTGGAAATTTAGAGAATAAGAAGACATGGTTCTGCTCTCATGGCACTTACAGCAGAGACGAACAATGCAATCAAGTGTTCTGTATACCACAATAGGAAACATATTTGATGCTATAGCCATGTACAGATTTGGGAATCAGAAGCTCTTCTAGGAGGATGCCTATAGCAGGTTATTTTGGCTTTAAAAAAAATGACAATTGTATCAAAATTTATGATTCTCATTTTGACTGTAGTAGCATAAAGAATTAGAATTCTGTTCATCCACATGAGATAATTAGAAAGCAAATTTATGGCAACAAAAAAGTATGTAAATTGGTGAGGATTGGCAGGGGAGTAACTATTTTAGAGGACATTGTTATTATGGTTCAATAAATTACAATTCTTATGACAACGAAAAATGCAGCCAGTAATGCATATCTAATGTCACTGTAAAATCCAGAGTTGAAGAAAAATTTGTGGATCAGCTGAGATTTAGGAACAAAAGGTAAGGGCAGGAAATATCAGTTAACGGCAGCAAAAGGAGTTTGAGATTAAATGTGGCTTTTACCAATATATTCAGGGAGATGTAGTGCTATGAGAGAGTAAGTAGGTATACTAAGTGAAAAGATACATTAAATTAATGGTTAGTCTTAGGTGATTTAGAGAATATTCATTCGTTGTAAAATTCTGATTTAGAAAAGATGAATACAAATGACAAATATGAAATGGTTAAGGGATTATCAAGACATGTCAGAAATAGTTATTGACAGTAACAAGACCAAGGAGTACTTTGAGGACCTGGACATCTATAGATTGACTGTTATAATAATGACTATCTCCAGACATAAAGAAAAGTGTCTATTTTCAAGACTATTCTCAAATTCTACTTAAAAACCTGAGAACAGTGGGTTAGCCAAAGAGATGATTCTAAACAAACAATAATTTGATACTGCTATTCTCAAAGGCATGATCTGGTATTGGCTAATCTGTACATCTTATGGTAAAAGTAATGGTGTGAGTGAGTCTAAAAACATAGCAGAATAAATTTATGCTAGTTTTGCCCACAGTGCCTTTGGAAGGATGGATCTTATTAAACAAAAGGGCTATCCACCAGTACTTCCCAGGTGGTGCAGCACTAAAGAATCTGCCTGCCAATGCAGGAGACACAAGAGACACAAGGTTTGATCTCTGAGTAGACAAGATCCCCTGGGTTAGGAAATGGCAAACTGCTCCAGTTCTTGCCTGGAAAATTCCATGGACAGAGGAACTTAGCAGGCTATAGTTCATGGAGTCGCAAGGAGTTGAGTGACTGAGAACACACATACAGTCACCAGCTGAGCATCTTGAGGGCAATTGCTCTTCACAATAGTGAGTGACAAATCCAAAGTCCCAGCGGCCGTGGGTGGGTGAGGAGAAATCAGTGAGATACTAGAATCTGGGTGAAAAGAAGGTGGGAGCACAAGTAACAGTGAGAAGTCCCAGCTGTAAGATGACTACAAGGACCTTTAAGAAGAGGATTTCCTGTCAGCAATTTCATATGTGTGTTTGCATGTTGTGCCTTTCAGTCTACTATCCCTCACTGACATTTCCATAAAGTCTTCTTTGTATATGTTATTCAGTTCAGTTCGGTCGCTCTGTTGTGTCCAACTCTTTGCAACTCCATGAAATGCAGCACATCAGGCCTTCCTGTCCATCCCCAGCTCCCAGAGTTTACTCAAACTCATGTCCATTGAGTCAATGATACCATCCAACCACGTCATCCTCTGTCATCCCCTTCTCCATCTGCCCTCAATCTTTCCCAGCATCAGGGTCTTTTTAAATGAGTCAGCTCTTCGCATCAGGCAGCCAAAGTATTGGAGTTTCAGCTTCAACATCAGCCCTTCCAAAGAATACTCTGGACTGATTTCCTTTAGGGTGGACTGCTTGGGATTTCCTTGCAGCCCAAGGGACTTTCAAGAGTCTTCTCCAACACCATAGTTCAAAAGCATCAATTCTTCTGTGCTCAGCTTTCTTTATAGTCCAACTCTCATATCCACACATGACCACTGGAAAAACCATAGCCTTGACTAGATGGAACTTTGCTGGCAAAATAATGTCTCTGCTTTTTAATATGCTGTCTAGGTTGGTCATAACTTTCCTTCCAGGGAGTAAGCATCTTTTAAATTCATGGCTGCAATCACCATCTGCAGTGATTTTGGAGGCCCCCAAAATAAAGTCAGCCACTGTTTCCACTGTTTCCCCATCTATTTGCAATGAAGTGATGGGACCGGATGCTATGGTCTTAGTTTTCTGAATGTTGAGCTTTAAGCCAACTTTCTCACTCTCCTCTTTCACTTCCATCAAGAGGCTCTTTAGTTCTTCTTCACTTTCTGCCATAAGGGTGGTGTCATCTGCATATCTGAGGTTGTTGATATTTCTCCTGGCAATCTTGATTCTAGCTTGTGCTTCCTCTAGTCCAGTGTTTCTCATGATGTACTCTGCATAGAAGTTAAATAAGCAGGGTGACAATATACAGCCTTGATGCATTCCTTTCCCAATTTGGAACCAGTCTGTTGTTCCATGTCCAGTTCTAACTGTTGCTTCCTGACCTGCATATAGGTTTCTCAAGAGGCAGGTCAGGTGGTCTGGTATTCCCATCTCTTTCAGAAATTTCCACAGTTTATTGTGATCCACACAGTCAAAGGCTTTGCCATAGTCAATAAAGCAGAGATAGATGTTTTTCTGGAACTCTCTTGCTTTTTTGATGATCCAGCAGATGTTGGCAATTTAATCTCTGGTTCCTCTACCTTTTCTAAATCCAGCTTGAACATCTGGAAGTTCATAGTTCACATATTGCTAAAACCTGGCTTGGAGAATTTTAAGCATTACTTTACTAACATGTGAGATAAGTGCAATTGGGTGGTAGTTTGAGCATTCTTTGGCATTGCCTTTCTTTGGAATTGGAATGAAAACTGACCTTTTCCAGTCCTGTGGCCACTGCTGAGATTTCCAAAATTGCTGGCATATTGATTGCAGCACTTTCACAGCATCATCTTTTAGGATTTGAAATAGCTCAACTGGAATTCCATCACCTCTACTAGCTTTGTTTGTAGTGATGCTTCTTAAGGCCCGCTTGACTTCACACTCCAGGATGTCTCGCTCTGGGTGAGTGATCACACCATCGTGATTATGCAGGTCATGAAGATTTTTTTTTGTACAGTTTTTCTGTGTATTCTTGCCACCTCTTCTTAATATCTTCTGCTTCTGCAAGGTCCATACCATTTCTGTCCTTTATTGAGCCCATCTTTGCATGAAATGTTCCCTTGGAATCTCTAATTTTCTTGAAGAGATCTCTAGTCTTTCCCTTTCTATTGTTTTCCTCTATTTCTTTGCATTGATTGCTGAGGAAGCCTTTCTTATATCTCTTTGCTATTCTTTGTAAGTCTGCATTCAAATGGGTATATCTTTCCTTTTCTCATTTGCTTTTCACTTCCCTTCTTTTCAGAGCTATTTGTAAGGCCTCCTCAGACAGCCATTTTGCGTTTCTGCATTTCTTTTTCTTGAGGATGGTGTTGATCCCTGTCTCCTGTACAATGTCACAAACCTCCGTCCATTGTTCATTAGGCATTCTATCAGATCTAGTCCCTTAAATCTATTTCTCACTTCCACTGTATAATCATAACGGGTTTGATTTAGGTCATACCTGAATGGTCTAGTGGTTTTCCCCACTTTCTTCAATTTAAGTCTGAATTTGACAGTAAGGAGTTCATGATCTGAGCCACAGCCAGCTCCCAGTCTTGTTTTTGCTGACTGTATAGAGTTTCTCCATGTTTAGCTTCAAAGAATATAATCAGTATGATTTCAGTATTGGCCATCTGGTGATGACCATGTGTAGAGTCTTCTCTTGTGTTGTTGGAAGAGGGTGTTTACCATGACCAGCTTGCTATGACCAGGTTGTTTGCTATGATCATATATGTATATGTTATATACATACATATATACACATTATATGTCACAGTATATATACATGGTATACATATACATGTCTTCAAGTTATATAAGCCATTTCTGTCTTAATTTTTAAAGTATGATGAAAAACATGTCAGTGTAATTAAATATAGAGATGATAGTATAAACTATTGTGTATCAGTTCAGTTCAGTCACTCAGTCATGTCCGACTCTTTGTGACCTCATGAATCGCAGAACGCCAGGCCTCCCTGTCCATCACCAACTCCTGGAGTTTACTCAGACTCATGTCCATGAAGTCCGTGATGCCAACCAGCCATCTCATCCTCTGCCGTCCCCTTCTCCTCCTGCCCCCAATCCCTCCCAGCATCAGGGTCTTTTCCAATGAGTCAGCTCTTCGCATGAGGTGGCCAAAGTACTGGAGTTTCAGCTTTAGCATCAGTCCTTCCAATGAACACCCAGGACTGATCTCCTTTAGGATGGACTGGTTGGATCTCCTTGCAGTCCAAGGGACTCTCAAGGGTCTTCTCCAACACCACAGTTCAAAAGCGTCAATTCTTCGTCACTCAGCTTTCTTCACAGTCCAACACTCTCATCCATACATGACCACTGGAAAAAACATAGCCTTGACTAGACAGACCTTTGATGGCAAAGTAATGTTTCTGCTTTTTAATATGCTATCTTGGTTGGTCATAACTTTCCTTCCAAGGAGCAAGCGTCTTTTAATTTCATGGCTGCAGTCACCATCTGCAGTGATTTTGGAGCCCAAAAATATGACGTCTGACACTGTTTCCACTGTTTCCCCATCTATTTCCCATGAAGTGATGGGACCAGATGCCATGATCTTAGTTTTCTGAATGTTAAGCTTTAAGCCAACTTTTTCACTCTCCTCTTTCACTTTCATCAAGAGGCTTTTTAGTTCCTTTTCACTTTCTACCATAAGGGTGGTGTCATCTGCATATCTGAGGTTATTGATATTTCTCCTGGCAATCTTGATTCCAGCCTGTGCTTCTTCCAGCCCAGCGTTTCTCATGATGTACTCTGCATAAACTATTATGTATGAGTCATTTTAAATTGTGGGGATCACAGTAAATGGCTGAATCCCATCTTTGGAGTGAATATGGGATTAAAGAACAGCTACAAGATACAGGAAGCTCTCTTGGAGGAGGGCGTGGCAACCCACTCCAGTACTCTTGCCTGGAGAAGCCCACGGACAGAGGAGCCTGCAGGGCTAGAGTCCATAAGGTAACAAAGAGTCTGATGAAACTGAAGTGACTTAGCATGCATGCAGGATATAGTCAATCAAGGAGACTAGCATGGCCACAGACCCTAAGTTCCCTGAAAAACTGGAGAAATATTTGGATGGGCTTCACATTCTATAGGCTGTGGAATATATTTTCAACCCAAGTGTACCTATATCTCAGGAGTCTGGCAGGCTGTAACTGATAGCTAAATGGAACAAACAAATGAAAATTCCTATGTATTGATGGATCATATAATAACTAGTAAGCTTTGAGCCTGATTCCCCCATACTTTCTCATGCTCTATAAATAACAGAAAGCAGAGGTAAAGGGGGAAGATGTATGGTGAAATGTTAGTTGCTCAGACATGTCCAACATCTTGCAACCCCATGGACTGTAGCCCATCAGTCTCCTGTCCATGGAATTCTCCAGACACAAATACTGGAGTAGGTAGTCCAACTATTCCCCTCATTAGGGGATAGAATTACATCTTCTGCATTCATGGATTCTTTACCATCTGAGCCACCAGGAAAGGCCCTATATGGTGAAGGGGTTGTATATTAGGAAAGGATATCTCTAGTGTAGATTGAAAAATGAGACTTTGTTTTCTTGGCATGTAACTGAATTCCTCCTGACTGCACATGTCTTTTCTGAGTGGACAGAAGTTTCTCTTGGTGGAGAGAGGGATACTTGGTCTAGGGAAACTGTTGGTCTTGGGTATTTAGCATTTATTTTCTCTTCCACTTAAGTTTAAGTCTGTACAAGGAGAATGTGGTAAGTATAAGATTGCTGTTCTACTTGATAACTTGGTAAGCTTCTTTCACAGCATAAAGAAAAAAAAAACCACTCTCAAGATCATTAAGGAGAATTACAGCTGAATATAAAAACGGAGAATATATCAATAGCTGAGAAAAAAAGAGAAGCTAAAGGCAAAGGAGAAAAGGAAAGATATACCCATTTGAATGCAGAGATCCAAAGAATAGCAAGGAGAGATAAGAAAGCTTTCCTAAGTGAACAATGCAAATAAATAGAGGAAAACAATAGAATGGGAAAGACTAGAGATCTCTTCAATAAAATTAGTGATACCAAGGGAACATTTCATGCAAGAATGGGCACAATAAAGGACAGAAATGGTATGGACCGAACAGAAGCAGAAGATATTAAGTAGCGATGATAAGAATAAGCAGAAGAGCATACAAAAAAGATCTTAATGACCCAGATAAATACAATGGAGTAATCACTCACCTAGAGTCAGACATCCTGGAGTGTGAAGTCAAGTGAGACTTAGGAAGCATCACTACAAACAAAGTTAGTGGAGGTGATGGAATTCCAGCTGAGTGCTTTCAAATCCTGAAAGATGTTGTGAAAGTGCTGCACTCAATATGCCAGCAAATTTGGAAAACTCAGCAGTGGCCATAGGACTGGAAAAGGTCAGTTTTCAATCCAATCCCAAAGAAAGGCAATCCCAAAGAATGCTCAAACTACCGCACAATTGCACTCATCTCACACACTAGTAAAGTAATGCTCAAAATTCTCCAAGCCAGGCTTCAGCAATACATGAACTGTGAACTTCCAGATGTTCAAGCTGGATTTAGAAAAGGTAGCGGAACCAGAGATCAAATTGCCAACATCTGCTGGATCATAGAGAAAGCAAGAGAGTTCCAGAAAATCATCTACTTCTGCTTTATTGACTATGCCAAAGCCTTTGACTGCATGGATCACAACGAACTTTGGAAAATTCTTAAAGAGATGGGACTACCAGAACACCTTACCTGCCTCCTGAGAAATGTGTATGCAGGTCAAGAAGCAACAGTTAGAACCAGACATGGAATAATGAACTGGTTCCAAATTGGGAAAGGAACACATCAAGGCTGTATATTGTCAGCCTGCTTATTTAATTTATATGCAGAGTATATCATGTGAAATGCTGGGCTGGAAGAATCACAAGCTGGAATCAAGTTTGCTGGGAGAAATATCAATAACTTTAGATATGCAGATAATACCACCCTTATGGCAGAAAGTGAAGAGGAAGGAAAGAGTTTCTTGATGAAAGTGAAAGAGGAGTGTGAAAGAGCTGGCTTAAAACTCAACATTCAAAAAGCTAAGATCATGGCATCTGGTGCCACCACTTCATGGCAAGTAGATGGGGAAACAATGGAAACAGTGAGACTGCAGCCATGAAATTAAAAGATGCTTGCTCCTTGGAAGAAAACCTATGACAAATGCTGGCAGCATATTAGAAAGCAGAGACTTTACTTTGCCAACAAAAGTTTCCCTAATCAGAGCTATAGTCTTTCCAGTAGTCATGCATGGATTTGAGAGTTGGACTATAAAGAAAGCTGTGCGCCAAAGAATTGATGATTTTGAACTGTGGTGTTGGAGAAGACTCTTGAGAGTCCCTTGGACAGCAAGGAGATCCAACCAGTCCATCCTAAAGGAGATCAATTCTGAATATTCGTTGGAAGGACTGGTGCTGAAGCTGAAGCTCCAACACTTTGGCCACCTGATGCAAAGAACCGACTCATTGGGAAAGACCCTGATGTTGGAAAAGATTGAAGGCAGGAGAAGGGGATGACAGAGCACAAGATGTTTGGATGCCAACACTGACTTGATGGGCATGAATTTGAGTAAGCTCCGGGAGTTGGTGATGGACAGGGAAGCCTGGTGTGCTGCAGTCCATGGGGTCACAAAGAGTCAGACATGACTGAGCGACTGAACTGAACTGAACTGAACTGAACTGATACTTCAGTCCAGAGTTATGTTGTTGTTTTTGGAAGTGCCGGTAACAGATGCAACATGTGTTAAAGATACTAAGGATTCTAGATTCAGATCCCAAACTAGTGGAGGTATAAAAACAAAGATTTTTTTATTTGAAAATACTTATTTGGGAAAAGTAAGTTAAATTAAGCAATTTCTTTGAAGTTTTTTTTTTTTTTCCAGTTTTCTTACAGCTGATATATAATATATTAAGGAAACATGGAGTTGATTCTGAATCGGGAACTGTAAAAATAATCACATATTAATTGACCTGAAGAAGTCATGTATATGCTAAATAAGCTCCCAAATTTAACTTGACTTTTTATATAGAAAGCTATCTTGTTTGAGGGTAAATAATTTGTAGCCATGTCTACAAAAGTCAATTATTTTTCAGCACTTTGCTGGTTCTTCATGCTTCTATTACTCTTGCTTATTAATACAAGTTGTGATATTTTAAAAGTGTTACTATTAAATCTAGAGTTCTTAAACAAAATCCTAAGAAGTCCAAGTTCTCTTGGACAGTCTCAAATAACAGTGAGAAATTTCACTAAATAGGTAATGCTTAACGTTTATCTGAACAGATTCAATGTTAATGTGTTGCCTCTGACACAATTATAAATAGTTCAATTCCATCCTTCTCTCACTATATTCTCGTTCACTTTGAGGTCCCTGATAAGTTTTGTGATGGGGAGACCGGTTTTTTCTTTTTTTCTTTCTCTTAACACATTTGAAAGATACTTTCCATATCATTGTGTATTTCTCTGGTAATATCTTGTCCTTACGTATGTTGCTGATGACTCAATCTCTGGAATCAAATAGAGAAGTAAGATCCATGCTTTCTTAGAAAATGGACTGATCTAACCCCAAACTCTTGCTCTTTCATCTTATTATTTTATGTTATTTTTGTGATTTATTTATTTATTTTTGGCTGCCCTGGTCTTTGTTGCTGCACGCGGGCTTTCTCTAGTTGCAGCGAGCAGGGGCTACTCTCTAGCTGCTAAGCATGGGCTCTAGATCACACAGGCTGGAGTAGTTGTGGTGAACGGGTTTAGCTGCCCAACGGTATGTAGAATCCTTCCAGACCAAGAACTGAACTGATGTCCCCTGCATTGGCAGACGTTTCCCACCCACTGGACCACCAGGGGAGTCCATGATTTAAATCTTTGAGAATAAATTGCACCTAGTATATACTACCTTAACTATGAAAAAGAAGAGTTCAGTGTATCCTTTATGGATCACGTCTACAGATTAAATCCATTCCCCCCCATATTTATCACTTATCAATCATTTTCACAATCTTGAAATTTCTAGATGAGGATTTCTCCTTAATTCATCCACCTTAAACTAGGCTTGACTCCTACTTCTAGTTTCCAGGCTTAAATTTACTTGCCATGTATATTTCTAGTGATCCCTAAGCAAAGTAATTGGCCAGGATAAAAAGTTAAAATAAATTTACCTTCCTTTTAATATTGCAATTAATTGTGGAAGTTCTCTCTTACTTTGATTAGCAGGAAGTCCTCTACCACAAAATTTCCAAGAATTCTAAAAGGTGAACTCAGTCTGAATGGGTCCGAATCTTTACAATCCCATGGACTGAAGCCCGCTAGGCTCCTCTGTCCGTGGGGTTTCCCAGGCAAGAATGCTGGAGTGGGTAGCCATTCCCTCCTTCAGAGGATCTTCCCAACTCAGGCAATGAACCCAGGTCTCCTGCATTGCAGACTCTGAGCCACCAGGGAAGCCTCTTACTGGGTCAAGCCTACTTCAAATTAACTCATGGAAAGAGAAATGATTAGTGAGTTGACATGTCCCTAGTTTTGTTAATCTATTGCAACTGCTATACACTACTATGTTTAAGAAGAGGGCTCACCAATGTAATACACTTGTACCACTTTTGGTCTGGTAATAGTTTTCTGGGGATGAAGTGGGAATCAAACGGCAACCCACTCCAGGATTCTTGCCTGTGAAACCCCATTGACAGAGGTGCCTGGTGGGCTATATCCCTGGGATTGCAAAGAGTCAGATGCGACTGACACAGATAACAGCTGATTTTCAATATTATATCAGTTGTATATGTGCAATATAGGGATTCAATATTTTGGCTTCTTCGCTGGTGGCTCAGACGGTAAAGAATCTACCTGTAATGCAGGAGACTGAGGTTTGATCCCTGGGTTGAGAAAGTCCCCTGGAGAAAGGAATGACAACCCATTCCATTATTCTTGCCTAGAGAATTCCATTCCTAGTGGGCTGTAATCCATGGGTTGGTAAAGTGTCAGACAGGACTGAGAAACTAACACTTCACCTCAGCGGGAATCAAATATTCTCCCTCTGAGTATCACACTGCCCACTCCATATTTGTGTGAACCTCCCTCCAGACGGTATGGGTGTTTTAACCGCATGTAGATCCTTGCCTAGGCAGCTCTTGTGTAGTTCTTTTCTAAGCCATGCTCTGAAAAGGAAGATCCAAACTTGTGTTCCCTAGGTTCCATCGCTTCAGTTTATATTCATGGCTACTGTTTCATGTAGCTTATATTCACATTCCTGTTCCATCGTGCCTATGTCAATAGGAGCTTTCACGCCTAGTCACCTGCCCTATGAAAACTAGACCTTTGTACGGGAATCCAGTCTCTATCTCAGTCATCAGTTTTGAAGTCCCCTTCCCTCAAGGGGCCCTTTGCATCATTTCTGCCAGTAGCTCTCTCACTGGGGATTAGCCCATCCATCAGAAGGTCTAATAAGGTAGATTCCATTTGTTACCAGCAGACTCCTTTTTTAGAAACTAGATTTTCCCTCTCGGGGACATAAGGAGGTGAAACCATTTCAAGGAATAAAAGAAAACAAGAAAAAAAAAAAAACAACACCTCTGTCAACATGTGCCTACTTGGCACTATTTCTATAACTAAGATGGAGAACATTAGAGATTCTTCTCCCAGCAACAAGGGATTCCAAGGGGTTTTGCACTGTTTTCACTGAGATAGAACTGGCAGGCAACTTTTAAAGATCAATTTCTTCTGTTAAAATATTAAAAATTTCTACCTACTGGGTTGAATTCCTCCAATAACAATAAAAAAAAAGTGATAGCTACTTTTTTTAGTGAGCACTTCCTAGATGCTAAGCATTTTACACAAATCATCTTATTTAATCATTAAAACAATCCTGTATATTACTATCTTTGCATTTTAAAAATATCGATTTCTTCATTTTTTATTTGGCCACAAAAGATCTTCCTGCAGGATCTTTTCATCACAGCAGACAGACTCAATTTGCTGCTCTTGGGCTTAGTAGTTCCTGCAGCATGCAATCTTAGCTGTTCCATAGCAGGTGGCATCTTAGTTTTCTGACTCAGGATTACACCCACCACCCCTTCATTGCAAGGTGGAAGTCCCTTATCTTTTTTTTTTTTTTAAAGTTAAAATTGAGAGGGTAACAGGCAGGAAGGCCAGGGGTCTCTAAGTGGAGGAAAGAGGCTGCAAGTGCCAGGCATTTTTATCTCTCTTAAGAGGCAGGAAGAAAAAACCAATGATATGTTTTTCCTTCTCTATACAAATTTAAAAGGAGGTTTCTCTTAAAATGCTGTGTTGCCATGACACCTGGTTTCACCTGAAGCTAACTACTCTCAAACCTTAAGTTAACCAATATATTTCTTTTTCTTATGGAAATGTTGTCTTAAGTTATGTTAATGTACCCCAGACTCTATCTTCAAGTTGCTTTTGCCAAACGGCCTAATTTACTTATTCAGGTATTGTTCCCTAATCTATGTAAATGAAACTATTTGTGTGGTAATCTGCCCTTCTACAAGATTCAAGTGAATCGTTTTATGGCCAGGGATGAATTATCTGGTGCCATTCTAAATTTTATGACATTCCTTTCGTTTCATTAACAGACTGTGAGTGACTATATAACACACAGCTAAAGACTAGGAGGGGGGTACTCTTTTGCCCCCTTCTGATGCCTATGTCAGAAGCTTCCTCTATCTCCTTTATACTTTAATAAAACTTTATTACACAAAAGCTCTGAGCGATCCAGCCTTGTCTCTGGCCCCGGATTGAATTCATCTCCTCCGGAGGCCAAGAATCCCGGCATCTTATCGTTCAGCAACAGCCTTTCAAAATGAAGCTCAGTTTAAGCAACTAGTTCAAAGTTACAGAACTGGGATTTAAACTGGTATCTATTTGACTTAAGGGTTGGTTATCTTTCCCCACTCCACACAACACATGGGAAGGCCATGCATAAAATACCCCTAGTTGGGTCAAAATTAATGTTTTCATCCTCCCTAGAAGCATTGAGTGTAAAGAGATGAGTAAGACAGAGGCTTTGCCTTCAGTCATGTACAGTCTGGTGGGGAGACAGTGTCGCGTAAGGAGGATGATCAATGGTGTGATAGAAGGGACAAATGGGAGCAAGGAGGTCGTCTCACCAGGAGCTCTATGCCCAGCTTCACATTTTCTTCAGGTTGCGTGGTACTTCTTTTCTTCCCTGAGAGGTGCCCAAAGCCAAATGGCTCTTCCAGGCAGTCATATGCTTTCATCTACCATCTATTTTCCTCTCCAGTTCAAGAGACTGCTTGCCACAGTTTTAATGAGATCAGATTTGTTCTTGGTGATCTATTGCCATTTCTGACCATACTGTTACCCTTAATCATTGGAAGGTCTACTTGCCTTAGACTACAAGATGTGAAGATGAGGGGAAGGGTGCAGAAAGAAGACTAGAGAAGGATACAGAGAGAATGGCTCACCTGTTCTCCCTCAAAGATGAAATTCAAAGTCCCTGAGGATTAGGACAGATTTGAGAGCGTGTTTAATGTGAGGGTGTTTATGATCCATAATAATTCTAGTCTATAAGAAGTACTATAGTTTGTACCTTAACATACTCTTCTTGGGTTATTATTTAACTTAAAAACATATCTCATTTATAACTATTTAAGTTTTTAGCTTCAGAATTTTAGCCCTTTGTACACCAAATACTGTTTCACCATCTCAGATAATTGAACAGCCACCTAAATAATGCCTTTCAGTTTAAAGATAATCATTGAACTATTTAAAAATTAAAAATGTTTTAAATAATAACCATTAATAATTCTGTATAAGTTTAGGAAATAGAATCTGATATTATGGAAGAAGAATTTGAAGTTCAGCCAATTCAATATCTAGACCACATATTTTTTAAAATCAGAGACAAAGTTATTTTTCAAAACAAACTGTCTGAACATTTTTATATTTGCAGATCTCTTGCTGGCACATAGCAGGATGACTTATGTGAAATGTTGCATCTATTTTGGAGCCAGCTGTCTCTCTCCATGGTCTCTCTCATATCCCCTGTGCTGACCCTAGCATTTTTTTCTTCTTGTGTTTCTTTGCTAATGGAAAGCCTTTCTACTCAAACTAAGTAGTCCAGTCTTTTCCATCTGCCAGGACAGTTTGTCTTTGGAGAGAGAATGCGAAGACTCTCTGTCAAAGTTATGCTTGTCCTGACACTGCATCGTGGAGCCATCTTCACCCAGTGTTCAAATTGTTGCTGTCTTCTCTACCCATTCGCTTCCTATGACTTGTGTAGCTGAAACTGATTTTGATTGCCTTGACTTCCCCACTGCATGAAGGCTGTTTCTAGAACATAGGTAGAACAATGACTGAGAGGGAAAAAATGGCTATGTTATAGGTCTTTTTATGCCTTTTTAATTGCACATCCTCACGATAGCAATTTTTGAGATGCACATCTATCTAAGAGAGTGAACACACACTGACCTTGTAGCCCATGACTTCAGACTCGTTGGCTAATGGTCTGACGGGGTCCCAGCCCAGAGAAAGCTGAGAACCCTGTTGCTCCCACCTGAGATTGTTAGGTGCTTGACTGGGGGCTGCAAAATGAAAAGCAAAAGTGAGTGCAAGAGATATGTTAAATACCTTTATTCACTTAAATTCTTGTGAGTATTTCAGTCTTTTCCTGTGTTCAGTAGTTGGCTGGCACCATAGGCTTCCTTCCAGCGAGAATCAGATAAGGAGGGTTTTGCTCCAGGAGTGTCATTTTAATAGCTACTCTGCTGAGCTTTTGAACCCAAATCCTTTTATCTCCCTCCTGTGTCAAAAATCACTTAGCCTTGTTTCACAGGAAGATAACCTTTATCTACTGTGAATGCAAAATTTTCTGAGCTAGTTTTAGAATTCAGATCTAAGCACTGAAACGAGACTAGGAGTCAAAACTCCTCTTCAACTCAGTTTATTATGTACCTCACGTGGCTTTCAGAAATGTTAAAAGATGTTCCTCTTTTGTCTGAGACAAACACAAAGCCCCGGTCACTTACGGGATTTCTTGGTGGCTGCACTCACTTCACTGCTGGGTGGCCCATATCCAGCTCCATTATAAGCCCTCACTGTGAAGTGATATAGCGTATTTCCTTCTAATCCTGTCAGGATGATGGATGACTCGTTCCCCCTCGTTTTGACGGTTTCTGCTGCATCTTCTTGTTCCATGTCTTTCCGATAACCAATCTGTCAACAAATTATCACATGACAGATTAATTTTAGTTTCCCCTGTTGAACTTTTTTTTTACCCGTTGGGTGTTTCTCAATGCAGAGTATTAACCACTATACAATCATGGCTGGTTCGATGTTTCTCAAACCCACCTCTGGGAAATCATTGCTGTATCATCCAACTAATAGGTTCCACTAATGAGGCCAAATCAATCTTAACTGCTGCCTGATTTGCATCTGTGTAAACCATGGCACCTTAACAGTACTCAGCAAAGCAGCGAAAGGAGCTACCTTGTAGCCTGGTAGCATGAAGAATCATTCATGAAGTTGGAATAATTCCTTTCTCATACGTCATTGGGACCATTTCCCATTCAAAGCCATCTAGCTTTTAATGAATTATTTAAGAAAGATACATGAGGAATATTTCCTCCTCTGCCTCACACAGAGGTGAATCACATAGCTGGATGAGTTTAAAAAAGAAGAGGTGAGAGAACATTCGTGATGATTTGGAATGGTCTAAATACATAAAAATAACATTACTAGGATGTGGGAGGGTGGCAGAAGGGAATAACTCTTTGTCAAAACACACTTTGTGCATTGAGATGATCTTTCCTGGTTATATGCTCTTGGTGGCTGGTCTCATACCAAACTTGATCCCTTTATGACATTTAATAATTATCTGTGTGTATATAATGCTTAACCCTGTTCATAAATTAGAACTCAATTATGCATGAAGGCATTACAGGGTAGTTTTTCCCCCTACTTCTGTACCTTGGTGAAAATGAAGAATAACAGTTCTTTTTCCAGTTAATTACTGTGGTGAAAGAAGTGTATTTCTGCAACCATTTCATCTCCTTCAAGTTCTTTGTCTACAGGCTAGAAAGTGAAACATCATATTTGCAGATTCTAGTATGAGATTTAGGCAGTGAGGACTCTGTGTGAAACTTGATGTATTCTGGAGTATACTCAGGACACCCACTTCCTTGGGTCCATTGGAAGGTACTGGAGGCCACTGTCTTCCAGAAGAGAAAAGGACTGGAGTCACTTCCCATCCCTCTTCCAGCCTAGATGCTGGCTGAAGGCAGAGGGAGTAAAACATGTCCAGAGGAGGAAGAAAGTTAGAAATTATAACTGCAGCCTCAGGACATGAAGACTATAACAGCCACATTTTCTTCTTTATACTGTTTCATATCTAAAAATTAATAACCTGGGTCCCTTCCTTTCTTGTGAAAGGGTGTTATGAGTAGGTAACTTTCTATTGTAGTTTGTTAGAGGAGACGGACAAGTTGACTAAAGGAAGTTTCTTGGCTCTCCATTTTAAGGAGATGGTGAGTACATTTTCATTTGTTTAAGAGATATTTGCACAATGTCAGTATGGGACAGTTCCACTGCCAACTGTTACTTTTAGGAAACTGTTGAATGGGGAGAAGGATGTGTATGGACGTTGAGTAATGAAAGGGATATAGTACTTTGGTTTTCAACATCCATTTCACCCTCATTCTAGTGTGTCTTCCTGGACTGAAGAGATGAAAAGATAAACACTGTATTTCCAAGACTCCCTTGCAGTTAGGGCTCTGAATATATTTTAGGTATAGCCAGTCAGATGCATATGCCTGGTATTTGAAAGTAAAAGTGAGATAGAGATCAAAGAGATATAGATCAAACTTCCACCAACTCTGGTGTTTGTTTGTTTGTTGGTTTGTTTTTTGCCTACAAGTATAGTAACAGACAGTGGAAACAGTGTCAGAATTTATTTTTTTGGGCTCCAAAATCACTGCAGATGGTGATTGCAGCCATGAAATTAAAAGACGCTTACTCCTTGGAAGGAAAGTTATGACCAACCTAGCTAGCATATTAAAAAGCAGAGACATTACTTTGCCAACAAAGGTCCATCTAGTCAAGGCTATGGTTTTTCCCGTGGTCATGTATGGATTTGAGAGTTCGACTGTGAAGAAAGCTGAACACCGAAAAATTGATGCTTTTGAGCTGTGATGTTGGAGAAGATTCTTGAGAGTCCCTTGGACTGCAAGGAGATCCAACCAGTCCATCCTGAAGGAGATCAGTCCTGGGTGTTCATTGGAAGGACTGATGCTGAAGCTGAAACTCCAGTACTTTGACCACCTCATGTGAAGAGTTGACTCATTGGAAAAGATCCTGATGCTGGGAGGAATTGGGGGCAGGAGGAGAAGGGGACGACAGAGGATGAGATGGCTGGATGGCATCACCGACTCGATGGACATGAGTTTGAGTCAACTCCGGGAGTTGGTGATGGACAGGGAGGCCTGGTGTGCTGCAATTCATGAGGTCATAAAGAGTCGAACATGACTGAGTGACTGAACTGAACTGAACTGATAGTAACAGAGACATTATTTTGCCTTTCCCCTTCACCCTCTGACTGGTAGCAAAACTGAGTGGCTCATTGTCTAACCATCAGCTTTATGGGAGGTTAAGAAGCCACGTGCAAGAAAACCATTTTGTTGGTGCAAATTATAGTAACATGGTGGAGTTCTGGAACTGGCAGGAACAGCAGAGGCTTCCAGATCACAAAGTCTTCTTGAACGTGGAGCTGTCCTGTTCATGTTGACTTCCAAACAAACCACAGCAGTGGAGAGTGGGACGAGGGCTGGAGACTTCCTGCTTTTAATGGACATCACTGTCTTCCTCTATGTCATGGTCCATCGACTAGCTTTAACAGCCATTTTTGAAAGATTACGGAGTCTGTTAATTTAATTCAATAATTTTGTAACAATTTAATCCTTATAATAAAACACTTCCTATTTAAGCTAGAGTAATTTAATTCTTTGCAATTAAAAACTGTCTGACACACCTGCACAGCTCTTGGGGAAAAAAAAGTGTATATAGTTAATAAGGGACTTCCCAGTGGCTCAGTGGTAAGCAATCCACCTGTAATGCAGGAGACACAGGTTTGAGCCCTGGGTTGGGAAGATCCCCTGGAGGATGGCTTGGCAGCCTACTCCAGTACTCTTGCCTGAAGAATCCCAAGGAGTGAGGAGCATGGCAGGCTACAGTCCATAGGGTCGCAAAGAGTCAGACATGACTGAAGCAGCTAACCACATTCTCACATAGTTAATAAGATAATCATAATCAAACTCCTGTTGCTCATCCTTGTCTCTTCACAGATTTGAACTGGCATACAACTGAATGAATGAACTTCAGAAATTTGTTTGATTAAGCTGAAATGCTCTAACCCTGCCTTTTGTATTATGTTTGCCCCATTATTCGTAATTCCAAGAGCTAACTTATCTTGTTTGATTTTCAGCATACTTTTAACTGAAGAAATCTAAGCTATTTTCAAACTACACAATTGAATGACATGTTGTTGGATGAACAAACGTGTATCTTTCTCCTTTCCAATGATTTCTCTGATTTTCAGGTCTCTGTTTCAACTTTCTTTAATTGGATAGATTATTTTAAGTTAGTTAAATATATATATTTGAGAGAGTTTAGTGTGATTAAATTCAACAGATTACAGATTTCGATACAAACACAGATTCCAATACAAATTCTGGACTTCTAAATATTGAATATTTAATTTGCTGATGAATCACCATGAAATTCAACATCCCAAGTAAAAGATAATATGTTTCTAAGTAACAGATTGCAAAATAAATACAAATTCTAGCTGTACCAAATAAAACCTGTCATAAATCTAAAATTTAAAAAAAAGCATTATTTCTCTTTCTGGAATTTTGAAAAAAGAGCTGGAAGAGTTAGTTATTACCTTTATAGAGAAATATTAATTTTATTTCCTATGTTTTTGATGGAGGAGAGGATAAATCAGAAAAGCAGAAAAACATATGGAGTTTAATATCATGCTTATCTAGTGATTCTTAACTTGAAATTGAGGTAATATAGTATTCATAAGTCACCCTATACCTTTTAAAGTTGAAACTTCCTCTTTATTCAATTTATTTCCCCATGATTCAATTCTATCCTGATGATAAATTTCATCAACCTATACATTTTGAACTCTCTATGAGATCACTTGAAATGAAGTTTAAAACATTTTAAAAGACACAAATATCTGAAACTAGAAGCACAGATAACCTGCTATTTTATCACTCTCACACAATTGGGGTTTTCATGGGTATGCTTTTATTACATTATTTTATTATACCCTTCTAGTATTTTTATTACATATAGCTAATAAATCATGTACTTATAGTCACATATGAATATTTTCCCATTTTTATAGTAATAATTTATATCCCTTGTGTACCAAATATAATTTAACCATTGTTCTTTTGTGGAACATTTGGGTAGCTTCCAGATTTGTTCTCTTACTTAAAATGTTGACATGAGTATGTTCATTGTTCATGTATATTGTTTTCCACATACTGGAGTAATTCCCCAGAACAGAATCCCAGACAGGAGATTATAGGATCCAAAATTATTGAAGTTTTTATACTTTTGAAACAAAAGTGCTACACTGGTTTTCAAATAGTTTGTACTAATTTTCATTTCCAACGATAGCGTATAAATCTGAGAGATACACTGTACTGTTGCCAGCTCTACACATATCATGGTTGTGGAGTCAGAGGCCTAAATTTTAATCATATTTTTGAAATCTATAAGCTTCATATAGTGGGACAAGTTACTTAACCACTGAATCTCTATATCCTTATTTATAAAGCAGATAAAATACCACTTACTTCAGTTTTATGAATTGTTTTCAGACAGCTCCCTTATTTTCATCTGACTACTTAAACTATTTTGTTTTTTGGTGGTTTAATATTTCTGATTTTTCTAACTTGTGTGTCTGTTTTCTTTTATTTTTGCTATTCTTTACATTGTTTTATTTTCTGATTTCATTCCTCAGAATTATTTTTACTTATGTGTAATATAAATAGTGGCAGGCAGGAAGCATGAATTCTGAGTGAGCCAATAGTTTTAAGAGTGTAGATTTGAACTTAAATCTGCAGGATGCTTTTCTTAGTAGATAACCCATTTTTTCCAAAATTGATTCTCCAGGATAATGATAATTTTAACTATGCAGATAACATATTCAATTATCTGATATGATGATTCTAAGATATTCATGTCATACACAATCTGGTTTCCTTACATGAAGTTACAGGATTTAAATCTACCACTGCTGCTGTATGCAGTCAAAGGTTACTGGATGAGACACGGACTTCCCCCTATTTCCCAGTCTTTATTCAGTCACATTTAAAACCATTGAAGGTTTCTTCCTAGCCGATTTTTGTTACCTGTTAGTTTTTAAAAGCATAATTCTTACCTCCTGTATTCCCTTGTTTATAATTTAAATTGCACACAATGGTCACTGCTCATTCAATAGTGTACTTCCTGAATTTAATAAACACAGCTCTATTATCTGATGTTATTTAATGTTGCAAAAGTTTTTGCACCATTGCAAGTAATTTATTCTCTAGTAAGGTTAGATTTTTTTAAAAAAATAATCAAAATGCATAGTGAAATGTAAATATTTTACCATACTTTGAGTTTTTCAAAACTATTAAATTATTCATTCAAAAGTTTTTTTGAATATGCATTATTTACCAAGCACTGTGCCTGCAGGCAACTGGAGATTAATGGTGAGTCCAAAAAGACACTGCATAGGCAGAACACAGAGGAATTTTAGGACTGTGAAACTATTATGTACAATTTACAATGGTAGATACATGTCATACTTTTGTCTGAAGACTTAAAGTGTACATCAACAGTGAATCCTAATTTATTTGTTTCTTATTGAAGTACAGTTGACTTATAATGTTGTGTCAATTACTACTGTATACAAAGTGATTCAGTTATATACATTCTTTTTTATGTTCTTTTCCATTATGGTTTATCATAGGATATTAACTATGGTTTGCTGTGCTATACAGTAAGACATTCTTATTTATCCATTCTATGTTTAAAAACTTATATCTGCTAATCCCACCTCCCACTGTATCCATTCCCTAACCCCTTCCCCCTTGGCAACCACCAGTCTGATATCTGTTTTTGATTCTGATTTTGTTTCGAAAATAGGTTCATTTGTGTCATATTTTAGATTACACATATAAGTTATATCATATGGTATTTGTCCTCTTTCTGCCTTACTTCACTTAGTGTGATAATCTCCAGGTCCATCCATGTTGCTGCAAAGAGTGAACGCTAATTTAAACACTAGATTTTGACTGGTAATGACGTGTCACTGTAGGCTCATCAACTGCAACAAATGTCATTCTCTGGGGGGGATGTTGATCATGGAGGAGTTAAGGTTAAGTGTGTGAAGACAGTGGGTACGTGGGAACCCTTTTTGTCTGCTCAATTTTGCTGTGGATTCAAAAAGTTTCTTAACTGGAAAAAAAAAAAAAAAAACAGTAGCCAAGATAGTTACTGGATGAAAAACCACACAAATGTACAATTGTGGTTCAGCCAAGCTGCATATTGCTGGAGATCTACAGTCTGAACTAGGACTCAGTGGAAGGAGGCTGGTCAGAGAAAGCATCAGTAAGGAAGGCAGAGGGGGAGTAGGTGCAAACGTGGAGAGGTGAGTGGAGAACGTGTGAACCTGAAAAAAACTTCACTTAGGCTAACGTGAAGGCTGAGGGTGTGTGTAGCTCCCTTTGATTCTAGAGGCAAAGGACGGAACCTAATCTTATCACTGGCTGGAGCAATGCAGTTTGGAGCTTAGCACAGTTTGGAGCAATGCCAACACATTGAAGGATCTTAAGCAGGGGTGAGCGTGACATGTACATGTGATATCAAATTTTTGTTTTGAAAAGATACACGCAGCAGTCAAACATTTTTTGCTTTGTTTTTTCAGCATGTAAATTAGGTCACTCCTTTGTCCAAAACTCTCCATATTGCACTTAGAGTAACTTGCAGACTGCTCACCACAGCTTACCCGACATGATTGCTGTATACTTCTCCAACCTCACCTCATATCTCATATCACTTTGTTCATCACCTTCCAGCAAAACAGCCTCAAACATTGAGTTACATTCTCGATTTACAGCCTTTGAACTTCTAGTGCCTTTTTTACCCATAAACTCTTTTTACCTTCTTTCTCCAAATTGCCATCTCCTTTCCATCCAAGTTTTAGCTAAATGGTGAAGCTTCCCTTGGTCACTTCCTTAAAGAAACTTTCCCTCCCTTAGTCACTCTATTTTATATTACTCTGAGTTTTATTATGATTATTATTATCTCTTATAATTATCACTAAATGAAAAGAAAAGGAAAGTGAAGTCCCTCAGTCATGTCTGGCTCTTTGTGACCCGTGGACTGTAGCCTACCAGACTCCTCCATTCATGGGATTTTCCAGGCAAGAGTACTGTAGTGGGCAGCCTTTCCCTTCTCCAGCAGATCTTCCCAACCCAGGGACTGAACCCAGGTCTCCCACACTGTAGGTAGATGCTTTACCGTCTGAGCCACCGGAGATGCCTATATGAATTACTATATGAGACTATCCTACTTTATCTGTTTAATTGCTTGCTTCATATTGGCATTGAGGAGCACTGTATGATTTATCTTAGTGAATAAATGGTTGCAATATGAAGACAGCTTGGAAAGGGGCTGAAGTAGAAACAGGAGAGCAGTTAGGAGGTGATGCCTGAGTCTGGTAAGAAATGGGGATGGCCTGGATTAGCGCGACAGCTATGGACATGGGGATGGGTATGCAGTAGAGAGATCTTTAGAAGATAAAGCCAACAGACTTTGGTGACGGACTAGTTATAGGTGTGACAAGAAACTCTGTGGGCGTTCTCTACTTTAAGGTAGGGATATTTTTCAGTTACTTTGTTTTTGGATTGCTGTTTACTTTGGATTTTTATTGTTGCTATTGTCACTGATTTTGCTCCATCTATTCTGTCTTCTTGGCAGATATCTAGTTGGTTTATGGACCAAACCCCTTTTGTTCTTTACATCTGCCTTCTTCTCTCTTACCTTATAGTAAAATTTCCTTATTCATGTACTTTGCATTCTGGGTTTACTTCTCAAGCTTGTACTCCAAAGCACTGGCCTAAATAATTAGCAATATCAAATTTGCATTTGATTGTTCCTAATGAATATTTTATTTTAATTACTTAGGTTTTTATTTTATTGCACTCTCTTTAATAACCAGCATTACTCTTTTAATATATTGATAGAAGAAATATTTTCTTTTCTCTCATTATTATCTAGAAACTTATGTTTAAAAATTATCTTCTTATTTACAAGAAAATCTCTTATGGGAAAGGAATTCATTCTGAGCCTTATTTGTTTTCTTATTCCAAAGATTTTTCTCCTATCATTTCTTTCCTCTTTAAAAAGTATTTCTTCTGTTTAATGATTCTAGGATTTAACCTGTTTTTAATGGTGCTCTACAAAGGAATAGAAGTTCTATTTGCATGGGGATATATCCATCTCTAGACTGTGTATCCAAGCCCAGTGGCTGATGCTGTGAGACAGAGGCCAAACTTTGTGCTGGTACAAGCCTCCACTCATACTCTCCACACAACACAAAAAAATTTTCAGAAGCTTGAGATAAGAGACAAAGCTTCCTGTTCGTGACTACAGTTTTTTCATTGAAGAAAAAGATAAAGGAGAAGGAGGCTAGAGGCTATTTTGTTGCTTGCTTGAACCTAGAAAATGGAATTTTGAAGATGGGTCATTGCACGAAGATGAAAGGAAAGAAAACCTTAGAAAATTGTACTAAAATTCTTGTTTCATACTCCTCATTATGATTGCAAAAAAGATTCTCTCTTTTCTCATGGTTTCATGGTTACTTTAAGAGATATTAAGAAAAGGTGATTTTACATGTTTCCATTCAATTCACTGCCATTCCTAAATTTAAAAATTGTGACTAAACTGACGGTTAGAAAGCAGATACTTCCTTACTACCCTGCTTTCTCCACTGATTCTTCACCTTCAGACACACTTTAAACACTATAATCTTTTCCCGAGTAATGCTTAAGTCCCTTTTATGTACCTCTTATGTAACACCTAAGTTCAGCCATGTATTTCTATTGAGTTTCAGAAATTCCCTGATAGCTCAGTTGGTAAAACATCTGCCTGCAATGCAGAAGATCCCAGTTCAATCCCTGGGTCGGGAAGATCCCCTGGAGAAGGAAATGGCAACCCACTCCAGTATTCTTGCCTGGAGAATTCCATGGAAAGAGGCACCTGACAGGCTACAGTCCATGCGTCGCAAGAGTAGGACACCACTGAGTGACTAAGCATGCACACCAGTGTCCTTGGGCTTCCTTTGTGGCTCAGCTGGAAAAGAATCTGCCTGCAGTGCGGGAGACCTGTGTTGGGGAGATCCCTTGAAGAAGGCAAAGGCTACCCACTCCATTATTTTGGCCTGGAGAATTCCAGGGACTGTATAGTCCATGGGGTCGCAAAGAGTTGGACACGACTGAACGACTTTCACTTTATGTAAAACCTAAGTTCAGCCATGTGTTTCTATTGAGTTTCAGAAATTCTATACATGGGGAGCACATTTCCCATGAATAATGAATTTATTTCGGTCAGAAAAGTCTCTGCTTGCGTCTATTTAGTTGATCTCCAGTTTCCTAATCTCCCGAGCTTAGCACCAGGTATAGTTATTAAATTGGCTATTCACAATCAGTACTCTGAGATACACTGGCAGTCAGCATTATTAGATTGCATGCAAAATTAGCTGCTTTGTGCCCAGAGGTAATTTTACTATAAAGGATACAATTTAATGAATCAAATAAGATAAACAATGCGTAGTTAAGATTTTTAATATTTATGAGACAGTTCAACAGTGATTAGAGGCTCTGCGGTGAGGAAGTATGAAATGCAGCAGGAACATAAGGATGGATATAATTTACTGAATAAATTGTATTTATTTTTTCTATAAGCTGTCACTGCTATCTAAAAATTACACTTAAAAACTGGTTTCAAATATAATTGAATTTGTTCTTAACATGTGTAGTTCAGTGTAGGTGTTTTACAAATGTTAGTTCCATTCCCTTCTTCATTTTAATCTACTCAAGTGTTCTAAAATACAATATATTAAACAAGATATTAGGGGAGTATTTTTATTAATAACTAAGGTCCTTAAATGTTTTGTCTGATCAGGGGTAGATGTAATAGTCCCTTAATAGATACTAGTTATATGAAAGAATAAAAGTTACAGTATGAAAGTTAATATAGTAGAACTATATTAAATTTTTTTAAAAAAAGTATTATGTACTCAAGCATATTATATGGTTAACCACATCTAAGGTGCTAGAAATGCAGTTTTGGAAATGTATAGTTTTAAATGCATATATTACAAAAGGCAAAAAGCCAAAAAATCAATGATAAAACCATCTTACAGAGTTTGAAAAACAATACATTTTAAGCCCAAATAAACTAGAAAGAAGGGTATAATAGAGATGAATTGAGAAACAAAATATTGGAATAGAGCCAAAGTTAATTCTTTGAAAAGACCCCAAAATTTGTAAATCTCCTTTGATCAGGAGTCATCAGAATAGAGAGGGAGAAGGAGAGGATATCACCAAATTATTGAAAGAAAATAATTCTACTGATCTCGGAGATATTAAAAAGACAATGCTAGAAAGTGGAAATGCTTTGTACAGTGGAAATACAAATCCTGCCCTAGGTGAGAATTTTAAAAGTCTTGGCAAGCATCCAAAAGCAGACAGAATTTGAAGGAGAGTTTACTCTTGACAAGTTACAACTGTGACAGGTAAGTTTGTGAATGTTTTACTTGAGAATATGACCATGGTGCCAGGAGTTTACAGCTTTACCGGCTGGAGTAGCAAATGGTAGAGTTTAGTGCAAGAAAAAGCAGTTGGAAACATAAGAAGGAAATTCAAAAAGTAAGAGAATGACAGAAATTGTAAGACCCCAAACCAAGCATAAACTCTTCATATTTTGGCTAAATGATAAACAATTCTTGCCTGGGGATAAATACTGTGGCATCTGATAAAAATGTAAGCAGTGACCAAGAGAAATCTACTTTTAAAAGAGCTGCACTGGGTGGGATTTTTGAGCTTGCTGCATTTTAACTGAGTGTATTCTCTAATCTGCATGACTTCAGGGTGCAAAAAAATGACAGGTCTTTAAAGCATGTGTTTAGAGACTTATTGGGCCTTTCCTGATAGCTCAGCTAGTAAAGAATCTGCCAGAAATGCAGGAGACCTGGGTTCGATCCTGGGTCGGGAAGATCCCCTGGAGAGGGAAAGGCTACCTATTCCAGTATTTTGGCCTGGAGAATCCCATGGACATACAGTCCATGGGGTCACAAAAAGTCAGACACGACTGAGCGACTTTCACTTACTTAGAAACTTATTATGAAATACTTTGGGTGAAAATGATATGATGACAGAGATATTCTTCAAAATAATACTATGATTGATTGTTTTTGTTGTTCAGTCACTAAGTCATGTCTGATTCTTTCACAATCCCTGAACTGTAGCTTGCCAAGTTCCTCTGTCCATGGGATTTTCCAGACAGAAATACTGGGGTGGGTTGCCATTTCCTTCTCCAGGGGGTCTTCCCAACCCAGGGATCGAAGCCCTGTGTCCTGCATTGGCAGGTGAATTCTTTACTACTGAGCCACCCAGGGAAGCCCTAGGATTGATTGAAAGTGAAAATGATAGTTGCTCAGTCATGTCCAACTCTTTGCGAACCCAAAGACTGTAGCCCACCAGGTTTCTCTGTCCATGGAATTCTCCAGGCAAGAATACTGGAGTGGATTGCTATTCCCTTCTCCAGGGGATCTTCCTGACTCAGGGATGGAGACTTGATTTCCTACATTGGAAGGCAGATTCTTTACCTGCACTTTATATACGGCTTCTCGTGGGATCCCCTGGTTGCTCAGACAGTAAAGAATCTGCCTGCAATTCAGGAGACATGGGTTCAATCCCTGGGTGAGGGAGATCCCCTGGAGAAGGAAATGGTGACCCACTCCAGTATTCTTGCCTGTAGAATTCCATGGACAGAGGAACCTATTAGGCTACAGTCCATGGAGCTTCAAAGAGTCAGACATGACTAAGCAACTAACACACACAGACATACATATATAAAACAGGTTATTCTTTATTAAGCCCAATTATTCCTTAATTCATAATTATTGAAGACAAGTGTTGAGTAGAAATTCAGTATGCTCTTTTGTATATTTCATATGTGTAAATATTTCACAACACAAAGTTAAAGAAAAATATGTTAAAATCAAAGGTTATGGTTATATTACAATGAAAAGATTAAATAGGGATAAATCAAGAAAAGATCTGCAAGGTCAGTGTGGATAAAGATCAAAGAAGGCCTAAAAAATGCAAGCTATATAATGATCATGAATTAGGTATGATATTCTAAGTGAATAATTCTACCAAAATTGTTTTATATACTCAGCTCCATTCATAACATACTCAAACTGTAAACAAATCTAATGTCCATCAATGGAAGAATGATAAATATATTGTGGGATACTCACAAATGAACTTTAAGGGAAAGTCTGTAATAATGTAAATTAATCTTACCAATACACTGTTGAGGGAAAAATAGTCATTAGTAATTGGCATTTTTATAATGCTAGTATGTCTTTGGCAAAGCTTTCTTTGTGTGTTTGTGTTAAAACACTTTATGATAGTCCTCTGTTTCTCAGTATAGTAAGCAAGCCCATGTATATATCTATCTCTTCAACACCCACTGAATTAATACCTCTATGCCACAAGTATGTTGTCAGGTATTTAAGTTATAAACCTAGCTCTCAAAAGGAAAAGTTCGCTGTAATTTGGTAATTCTCATATGGGTCATTCTAAAAGAATCTGTTCCCAGTATTGGTAAAATTAAATGGGTTGATATCCACGTTTGCTATTTTATTTTGTGCATGGGTGTACATTATATGATAGAGAGTAAGACTGTGGATGGTCACATGATGAGCTCGAGATGGCTGGATTTAAGAGCAAGGAAAACACCCTGTTTTGAGGTAACACAAATTCACATTTGTGTCAGAGTGAAAAAATAAGAAATGCTTCTGATTTTGATAAGAGATATAATTCATACCCTTGGGTTCTTTATGTGGATAAGAATATATTTGGGCATATATTTTAGTATTCTTTAAATAAAATGATTTATAAAAGTTTAAGATGGAAAATTTGAAAAGTGATTTGGGTTAGAGAATTTTCTCCATCAAGAAATGTATCTAGAAGCAAATGAAAAAGAAACACAGTATAAACTGAGTTATCCATTATTTTCTAAAAGAACTCTACAGAATAGCTTCTCAATAGGACAAGAGACAGAATAAGTTAAGTAACTGAAATGTTGCTTCAATTTCCTTTGATCTGCTGAATTTTGAAAAACATAAATAGCTTTAGTTAGCCTCCCAGTCTCTGAAAATAACCCAAGAAAGAAATCTAATGATAGAAACATGAAAGCTATTTGATTTTTTTCAGAATTCACAGAATTTCAGAAAAGGAAGGGTAGAAATAGTTACTTCTCACTGTTTAGGTTTTTTTTTTTTTTTTCTTATTATTATATGAACGTGTCATCTACCAGTCATGTCTGACTCTTTGCGACCCCGTGGACTGTAGCCTACCAGTCTCCTCCATCCATGGGATTCTCCAGGCAAGAATACTGGAGTGGGTTGCCATTTCCTTCACCAGGGGATCTTCCAGACCCAGGGATCGAACCCGGGTCTCCCGCCTTGCAGGCAGACGCTTTAAATAGTCATGACAAAAAGCTAAAGAGAATCTGCAAAAATAATTGCTACACATCACCTTTTGGAAAATAAAACAGTCTTTGTTTTTACTTTTTGGTAACTGGTTTCATTTTGGCTTCTTCTCCTCCTTTAATTTATGTCTGAAATTCTATTTTCCACACACATACACACATACCCTTGCACCCTCTGCTATACCAATTAAATGCAATCTGCCTAGTAAGAATTATTGTCAGTCAACAGTGAGGACCTTCCCCACCCCCCCCCCCACCCCCCACCCCCCCCCCCCGGTTTCCTGCTCTGATGCTTAGAGTCAGAACATAAAATAAAATACAAAAACAATCTCATCACTTTTTGCCTTAAGAAATCTCCACTACAACTTATTTTATAGATCAAAACACAATTGGCATCTTTTCAGTGCAATCAATAAGTGGAAATAGCTTTAGTGACACGTCTAAAATGAACTTCTGAGTTACATATCCTCTGCAAGATCTGAAATAAATACATGCAAGTCTTGAACATAGCCCAGGAAAAGCAGTCGCTAGGAGTGTCTTTTAGTGAGAATTGTAAAATGGGACAAGCTGTTTTACCTTTCATTCTTCTTAATAGTAAGCATGAAAAACTTCGAAATCAGAACCAGGACATCGTGTACTTTTCTCCTTGCTATAAAATACATTGTTGCTTATTGCTGAAATGAACCCAGACTTTAAAATACATAGTTAATAAAAATCTTTCAAAAAGGCCACAGTGAATATGAAATGCCTTTAACTTGATAGTCATGGGGAGTTATGTTTCACAGGCAAATTGCAGAATACATAAAATATTTCTAAAATTCCTTTTCTGGTTTATTCAGGAAAATTTTTATTAATAATTTACTATTTTATTTAGGAAAATTGAGGACATTCAGGGACAGAAGCATATGCTCATGCAAACAGAAATTTATGCTCATGAAGGGCATTGGCATGGGTTTATTTTCAGGAATGTTTCTCCAGAATATCAGGATGCTAAGGAATCCCAGGGTAATTATGGACATAAGAATTGTCTTGTTCTGATGTTCTTCCTCTCTGCCTTTTGTTTACTTTGTTGTTTTTCAGTTGCTAAGTCGTGTCTGACTCTGTGACCCCATGGACTGCAGCATGCCAGGCTGCCCTGTCCTTCACTGTCTCCCAGAGTTTGCTCAAATTCATGTCCATTGAGTTGGTGACTGTATATAATCATCTCATCTCCTATCACCTGCTTCTCCTTTTGCCTCAGTCTTTCCCAGCATCATGGTCTTTTCCAGTGAGCCAGCTTTTCGCATCAGGTAGCCCACGTATTGGAACCTTAGCTTCAGCAACAGTCGTTCCAATGAATGTTTAGAGTTTACTTCCTTTAGGATTGACTGGGTTGATCTCCTTGCTGTCCGAGGGACTCTCAAGTATCTTCTCCAGCACCATTCAAAAGCTTCAATTTGTTTACTTATATTTTCCATAAACACCCCACAATATTAAACTGTGATCTTTTTAAGAGTAAGAACTAGATTTTAATGATTTTTGCATTTCTCCTGCCTAGCACAGTGCCTGATACTAAATAAACTTATTTTAAAATACTTATCAAGTGTTTACTTGGTAAGTGAAGAAATAAAAAAAAAATAATCATTTAGCATTCCATTAGCACTTCATTTCCTTTGTCATTCCTCTCAATCTGGGAAAATCAAAGGCAAAAATGATGAAATGGGCTTCCCTGGTGGCTCAGACAGTGAAGAATTTGCCTGTAATGTGGAAGACCTGGGTTTGATCCCTGGGTCAGGAAGATCCCCTGGAGGAGGGAATGGCTACCCATTCCAGCATTTTTGCCTGGAGAATCCCGTGGACAGAGGAGCTTGGTGGGCTGTATAGTCCGTGGGGTCACAAAGAGTTGGACAGGACTGAGCGACTGACTTTTTCTTCTTTTTTTCTGGCTACACTGGCATCTGTTCTGATTTTGGATGCACATGAAATACTGATTTTCTCAGAAAAGCTTGAGAGATTCTGCTCTAAGATTCAGGAACTACTGTTCATAGGACACTTAATGCTGGTGGGTTCATAAATTCCAAACTGAATCTAATAATTTACTTGCATGGGCCAGTGACAGAGATGGCAATCCAGATGGGATAGTCATGGTAATTCAAAAATCAAAATCATTCAATAAATATAGCTCACTTCTGATTTTCAATCATGCTGCACGTCAGAGCTAGAAATTTCACATATCTCAATGTCAACGATTTCTGCATTTAGTCTCTGTAGCCATGAAATTTCAAGCTGCTTCCATGTAAGTAATCAAACTTCTCAAATGGGTGGTTTTAAGATAATGTCAACAAAATAGTTCAGCTATTTGTAAAATACAATTAGATGGATTGGTGTCTATATATGTGATTTGATACTCTTTCCCTCAGATGGCCATTTTTGCGAGGTAATGCTAGATTTATATGAAGGCAGTCTCAAAAGTTAGGTAAAAAGACCACCTATTAGAACTCATAACAGAATTCTAATCTAGCCTAATTGTGACATTTAGAAATTCCATGGTGGACCCACTTATAAATTAAAAGGGATGACATTACTAAAAATTCCTGAAGCCCTTTACTATAAAGTCATTTTATTTTCTGTCGAGCTAGGGTCTGTCATCATTCTGACCCTGTCTTTGTGCTTTGCTATTTCTACCAAATCAATTGCTTTGACCATTCTGTTAGATAGAGCAATTAGTCATTTTAATAACAAAATTAATCAGTTTGATTTGAATTACTTGGTTAATGTATTTGAAAGTGTTAGTTGCCGATTACTATAGTTTAAGTCAAAATCCTTGATTCATTGCTTCTTAAATTAAGATGTACTGGAGGCTTCCTTGTAAAAGACACAAATGCCAATTATAGGCAGGAACCTGACAGACGGTGTCAGGGAAAGCCTCTTACTGAGACCCTTACCCCTGCCCTGCAGGTCTGGCTGCATCAGGAAAAAGGACGTCAAAACCATTTCATTAAACAGAAGGAACTGCCAGGACTTACCAAACAACAACAACAAAATCCCCAAAAGACAAAAATGAAAGAAAGTGAAATAAGTTTCCCTTGCTACACTGTGAGCTTCCTAAGGGCAGGGACCTTGTCTATTTTACTTTTTGCTTTACCCCACGCACTGCAACAAAACAAAAGAGGTATTCAACAGCTATCAAATGGATAAATAAATGAATGAGTAAGAAATGATACCTGAGATCCAGACAAAACATACAGAAAATCAGATCAGAGACAGACAAGATCCGGATCTGCCTGACAATCCGGGTCACAATCAGAGTCGGGCTGTGAGTCAGAGGAGGAGCAGTGAGTGAGAACAGGGGGAGGAGAGCACCAGTGAGGAGCACTCAGCAGGGGAGACCAACCGATGCTATACTGGCTTTAAGGACTTATTGCCCTTGATGACTGTTGCTCCATCTTAGTTCTAAATGACCCTTGCTTGGGGGTAGCCTCCCAAGATTAGTACAAGAGAAGACACAAACATTTCAGAGTCAAGTGAACTAGATATAGGTTCGAGTTTGCTTATTTATTAAGAGTGCATTGAGGGGTTATCATTAGTTAATACCATACTATGCATTCTAGAGATATAGTTTTTCAATATCAAACTGATAGTTGAGTATATGTTTGAGAGGAGCAATATCTTAGAAAGAAATAAATGTGTGCCCATAACTTCAGAAATGATTTATTTTTTCTCATTTACCACCTTCCCCCAATTATTCCTGGTGTATCAAGGGAACCTCCCCGTATAAAAGTCTCATCTTGACTTCTTTCAACTGCTTTTCTATGAGGCTAAAATAGTTTTCTGCAGTGGTGATTAGACTCTCATAGGCATTGGCTGGTGCAAAAACATATTAGTGGTTGAGTCTGACTCTTAACAATTTCTGATAACAAAACTGGAGAGTTTATTATTCTAGTGTGAATTAAACACCTTGGTATCCTGAAAAGAGACAGATGGTTCTAAAACAAATACAGCTGTTGCTGGCCTGAGAGTTCTATATTGATGTGCTCTCTTCCCAAATTGTTGCTACTGATCATTATTTAGACAGAAGTAGTGATTGATCTTAAAGGTTCAGTTCAGTTCATTTCAGTCGCTCAGTTGTGTCCGCCTCTTTGCGACCCCATGAACTGCAGCCCACCAGGCCTCCCTGTCCATCACCAACTCCCAGAGTCCACCCAACCCATGTCCATTGAGTCAGTGATGCCATCCAACCATCTCATCCTCTGTGGTCCCCTTCTCCTCCTGCCCTCAATCTTTCCCAGCATCAGGGTTTTTTCATGTGAGTCAGCTTTTCGCATCAGATGGCCAAAGTATTGGAGTTTCAGCTTCAACATCAGTCCTTCCAGTGAACACTCAGGACTGATTTCTTTAGGATGTACTGGTTGGATCTCCTTGCAGCCCAAGGGACTCTCAAGAGTCTTCTCCAACACCACATTTCAAAAGCATCAATTCCTTGGTGCTCAGCTTCCTTTATAGTCCAACTCTCATATCCATACATGACCACTGGAAAAAACATAGCCTTGACTAGATGGAACTTTGCTGGCAAAGTAATGTCTCTGCTTTTTAATATGCTGTCTAGGTTGGTCATAACTTTCCTTCCAAGGAGTAAGCATCTTTTAAATTCATTGCTGCAATCACCATCTGCAGTGATTTTGGAGCCCCCAAAAATAAAGTCAACCACTATTTCCCCATCTATTTGCCATGAAGTGATGGGACTGGATACCATTATCTTAGTTTCCTGAATTTTGAGCTTTAAGCCAACTTTTTCACCCTCCTCTTTCACTTTCATCAAGAGGCTCTTTAGTTCTTCTTCACTTTCTGCCATAGGGTGGTGTCATCTGCATATCTGAGATTATTGATATTTCTCCCAGCAATCTTGATTCCAGCTTGTGCTTCTTCCAGCCCAGTGTTTCTCATGAAGTACTCTGCATATACGTTAAATAAGCAGGGTGATAATATACAGCCTTGATGTATTCCTTTTCCTATTTGGAACCAGTCTGTTGTTTCATATCCAGTTCTAACTGTTGCTTCCTGACCTACATACAGATTTCTCAAGAGGCATGTCAGGTGTTCTGGTATGCCCATCTCTTTCAGAATTTTCCACAGTTTATTGTGATCCACACAGTTAAAGGCTTTGCCATAGTCAATAAAGCAGAAATAGGTGTTTTACTGGAACTCTCTTGTTTTTCGATGATCCAGCAGATGTTGGCAATTTGATCTCTGGTTCCTCTGCCTTTTCTAAAACCAGCTTGAACATCTGGAAGTTCATAGTTCACGTATTGCTGAAGCCTGGCTTGGAGAATTTTGAGCATTACTTTACTAGCGTGCGAGATGAGTGCAATTGTGCGGTAGTTTGAGCATTCTTTGGCATTGCCTTTCTTTGGGATTGGATTGAAAAGTGACCTTTTCCAGTCCTGTGGCCACTGCTGAGTTTTCCAAATTTGCTGGCATATTGAGTGAAGCACTTTCAAAGCATCATCTTTCAGGATTTGAAATAGCTCAACTGGAATTCCATCACCTCCACTAGCTTTGTTTGTAGTGATGCTTCCTAAGGCTCACTTGAATTCACATTCGAGGACGTCTTGCTCTAGGTGAGTGATCACACCATCATGATTATCTGGGTCATGAAGATCTTTTTTGTACAGTTCTTCTGTGTATTCTTGTCACCTCTTCTTAATATCTTCTGCTTCTGTTATGTCCCTACCATTTCTGTCCTTTACTGAGCCCATCTTTGCATAAAATGTTCCCTTGGTATCTCTAATTTTCTTGAAGGGATCTCTAGTCTTTCCCTTTCTATTGTTTTCCTCTATTTCTCTGCATTGATTGCTGAGGAAGATCTTAAGGGTATTTTATATCTAAAAAAAAGAGCTCCCCCCACCATTACCTGGTCATATGTAACTAAACTGATAACATAAGGGATATTGATCATTCATTTAATTGTGAAATTTTTCAGAAGATCACCAGTGACCTCTAAACATAGTAGACACTTTTTTGCTTTTATCTGACTTGATTTCTTAGCAAGTTTAAACACAGCTGACCATTTTCTTCTTTTTGATTAGCTCTTTTACTTTCTTTGATACCTCACACACCTGATTTCCGCCCCCCACCCCCAATCAAGCTGATCTCTCCTTGTTATTCTCCTTGATGATTCTTTTCCTTCAGCTAAACTTCTACATGCTGAGTGTACCAGGTGGTAGGTCATCACCCCCTTCATTCCACTTCTTCTTTCCTCTTCTTTCCCCTTTCTGGAAATTTGTCCATTCATGTAGTAGAGTGGTTTTAAATACCAGCCCTGTGATTGCCCCCATTTTGTCTTCAGCTCTGATCTCCTAATTAGACTGCAAACTCAGTTATCCTATTGCTTATTTGACTTATTCTCTTAGATGCCCACTAGGCATCTCAAATTTGATTTAGCTGGAACATACTTCTTTATTTCCCACTTTCAAATCTCTTCTTTGTCCAGATTTTCCCTTTAAAAAAATGTATTGTTTCTGTTATGATTTGATAAATGGCACCACTGTGCATCCATTTGACCAAGCCCAATATGAGAATCATCATTTTCCTTCCCTCCATGTCTGATCAATCAGGAAATTCTGCCAGCCCTGCCTCTAAAATAAGTCTACTTTCCCCCTGCTTCACTCTTACGACCTTAGTCTAAGTTATCATCATTTCTTGCATGGATTATTGCAATAACCTCCTGATTCAACTCCTGACCTTTCTCTCCTTGCCCTTTCATTCTGCATGGAACAGCAGCCAGAGTAATATCTTAAAAAATATAAATCAGACCTTGTCAGTCTCCTCCTAAAATTGCCCTGATGGATTTTCATTGTATTTGAAATAAAATACAAACTCTTTTCATGATCTATTTACCCCTATATAACCTGTGTCTGCTCACCTAATTCTGACTGCTTTAAATTCTACTTACACCACTGTTCGTCAAGGTCTAGTTACTTCACCTCTTTCTGTTCCTTAAATGAAGTTTGCATTTCTGCATGTATTGTTACTTATATGTACTGTTACCTACATATACTATTTTACTTACCTAGTTGTATTTATTTATTTGTTTATTTTCTCCTGTTAGGATGAAGTATTCATGAGAGCAAAACCTCTCCTCTCTTACTCACACATTCAGTTCAGGAAAAACAAGAGAGCTGGCCCAAAACACTGTCTCCACTATTTTAAAAATGGCACACAGCTAGTGCTTTTAAAGTAACTAACTACTTTAAACATTGCAGGTAAAACTGCAATTACAGCTATAAAAATGACACATAGGATGACAAGATAAATGCATAACATTTAAAACAAGTCTCATTACTTGGGTGACAAAAAGTATGTAGTTGCTTCACTGTTACCATGCTCAGAATTACACTATTGGTAAATATAACAATATTGTGATTGGGATGGAATACAGGAGGGGGACAGCAATATGATGAAATATTAAGTTTTAGGGGTTGTATGTTTTATAAATATTTAGTTGAGGTTTTTTTAAAGGGAGGGAGAGTGTAAAAAAAGAGTGGGTGAGTAAGGCTGGTAAGTTTCACTTACGGCATATTTTTAAAATCTACATGCATCTATACAGTTATGAGATAGTGTATGTTTATAAACAGTCTTTGCTGCCTATATTTTGTTTAAAATAACCATGTCATATTTAGCTATTGAATTATATAAGGTTTGCAATTATTTTCTTTTATTTATTTACTTGGCTGCAGTGGATCTTAGTTGTGGCAAACAGGATCTTTTGTTGCATCATGTGAATCTTTAGTTGCAGAGCACAGAGCTCTAGTTGTGGTGTGGGGGCTCAGTAGTTACCATGTAAGGGTCCGGTTGCTCTGCAGCATGTGGGAACTCAGTTCCCTGAGCAGGGAGTACCCCATGTGCCCCAAGCCGCAAGGTGGATTTTTAACCACCATGGTGGTCCTGAATGTTTTAATTATTTTCTGGTCATAAAAGCATGCATTTGATTTTCCCATTAACAAGATACTGACTCTTTTTTGTGACAAGATGCCATCTTTTTAAAACTTCAACTCACAATGCACTATAATATAGTATAACTGCTATTGTGCCCATGGATTCTGTTGTTTCTATCTTTAAAATTAGTTGTCAGAATTTGCCTTGATTTATTTTAATTAAAAATGCAGTCATTTTGGTGATTGCTTCAGAATTTGATTAATCCCCATTCATTTACATCCTTAAGGATATTCCATTTTTGCTTGTAAGTTGTCATTTTGAATAAGATAGATTTAGCAAAAACTTTGTGCTCTGACACTCTTGAGTGTTGTTCTGGAGTGATTTTGACCTTATTCTCTAGTCAAACCATGATCATCGGCATCTCAGTAGGTCTGCATTGCTACATCCATTGGACAGTCTCAGGCCTCACCATTCTCAATTTCTTAGCAGCTTTTGTTTGACTCGGTAGAACATGCCTTCTTAAAAATTCTTTTCTTGGCTTCTGAACTTCTTCGTGTCTCCTGTAATTTCTTTGGCCATATCCTCTTTCTTTCTTCTGTTCCAAATGGTGGGAGACCGTAGCGCTAAATTCTCAGACATCTTTATCAACATTCAATGATCTCAGCTAGCACATGTATAAAAACCATTAATATACTGATGAATTCTCAGAGTGATAGCGCTATCTCTAAACTTTCTCTTAAAGCAAGATTTAATTGATAACTTTTTTGAAATAAAAATGTTTATAAAATTTAACAAATTAAAACCAGAATCTTTAATATCTTTTTTTTCCTCTAAAATATGCTCTTCTCCGTGACTTCCTTACATATGTGAGTGATTTGTCATTCACCCAGTTTCTTGGGTCAAATAGCTCTGGAATTACCTTTGACACCTCTAGTTTTCATAGTCCACATCCAATTCATAATCAAATCCTGTCACACTTCCACTCAAAATGTATCTTAAAAGGTCATGTGTCACCAATTCCATTGCTACTGTTCTAGTTAAAAGCAAAGTCATCATCCATTACGTCGGAAGGACTGTCTTTCCATTGATCTCCCGAGCTCCTCTCTAGAGTCTATTCTTTACCCTCTAGGCCAAGAGACCCTTTTAAAATGAGTCAGATCCTGACTTGACTTTCTTTTATCACAATCCTTTCATGGTTTTTCCTTGTGCTGCAGATAAAATCTAAAGTCCCTGTGGTTCCCAAGACTGACTCCGCCTAACCTGTTCTTGTCCTGGCCATTTTTCTTCACTCTACCACTCTCCCTGCTGTCCACTGCTATCTCACCAATACTACTCCTGTTCTGTTCTTTGAACAAGGTCTGGATGCTTTTAGGTAAGAGTCTTTGAGTTTGCTGTTCTCTGCCCCCCACCCCCTATCTCTCATATGATCATGTCAAATGTCACAACCTCAGGAGCTGTGATTCTTCAAATCTCTATAGTCAACAGTCAATGCTACCTTCTTGAACAGTTCTTTTTGCACAGTATACATCAGCAACTGATATTATACCATATATTTATTTGTTAGCTTCTTTATTGTTTGTGTTTCCTACTACAACATAAGCTTCATGAAGATGGGGACTTCAATTTGCTCATTGTTTTATCCCTAGCATCTAGCTGAGTGTCTGTTACTTAGTATTCCTCCAATAAATATTTCTTGAATGAATGATGATTGATATTTAGAAAGAGAAGGATTGTGCACAAATCTAGATCTTATGTGATCTCTGGAGAACCTCATAGAAAGCTGTTATTACAGGTGAATCAGGGTGGGAATATGAAAAAGCTGAAAGTGAAAGTCTCTCAGTCACATCTGACTCTTTGGGACCCCATGGATGCATGCAGTCCATGGAATTCTCCAGGTCAGAATATTGGAGTGGGTAGACTTTCCCTTCTTCAGGGGATCTTCCCAAACCAGGGATTGAACCCAGCTCTCCCACATTGCAGGCAGATTCTTTGACAGCTGAACCACAAGGGAAGCCCAAGAATACTGGAGTGGGTAGCCTGTCCCTCCTTCAGCAGATCTTTCCAACCCAGAAATTCGGCATTGCAGGCGGATTGTTTACCAACTGAGCTATCAGGGATAGCTGATAGAAAGCTGTTATTACAGGTGAATCATGGTGGGAATATGAATGTCACGCTACTAGTACAGACAGAGAAAAAAAGTTGAAGATCTGGCTGTGGCAGAGGAGCACCACTTTGAGATGTGGAAGCCTGAATCCTCACTGTTCTGTGCAACAGAATACACTTGTGACTTTCTATAAGTATGTACACCAGATGTTCTGATTCAGCATTCTAGGTGGACCTATGCTTAGGTAGTTGTTTTAGATTGGGTTCCATAGAAGCAGACCCCGAGACAGGTATTTTATCATTGTGATTTATTGAGGATGCTTGCAGGTAAATCTATAAGGAAAAGAGGAGAAGAGTGCAGGGAAAGAGAAGAAACTGAGCCAGAATGGGGTCCCAGATAGTCTAACGTTGGTCTGATGTACATGACAAAGGCTCCGGATGATAAAGTTGCAGCATTAACTCGTTTTCTCCTTGAATCAAGGGACGAGTTTCAGTCAGTGTAATTGACCTAGGGTTGCCTGATTATGAGGAAGGTATCTTTTCAGGTAATAACAGTGGAGGATAATCCTCATTATACAGCCAACGTTCTCGGCAGTTGGGGGATGTTGCCATGGCCAGTGAAGGCCACTCCCATATCTTCTACAGAGGGACCAACAGGGGTTGACTGTGAAGCATAGGTATTCACTCATTCAACAAATACTCAATTGTATTCACAGTCCTGAGATTCACTGTTAAACAGACATGGTCCCTGCAGCATGGACAGTGAGAAAAAGAGTTTTAACAAAACAAACATGTGATCCTGGTATGATACATATTGGATTACTGCCAAATAATGAATTGAAGCAAAATTATGGAAATAAATCCACAATACTTATAAGTAATGTTTTTCTATAAATGTCCTTTGCTGTAACTCTTAGTAAGATTGTATAAACTGCCAATCACAGTAATCTTTATCTAATGCTAGTTGTATAATAATCAAATAGCTCTTAGGCATTATTTGAAAACACAAATAGAGTAAAGAAATGTGATTTTTAGCCTGGAAACTATGTTGATATACAAGCCCTATATTAGATCATTGTTCAAAAATCAAGATGATTTTCTTTAAGTGGGAGTTTAAACAGAAGAAAAGTAAACATTAAAAGTTTAAAGACAGTTAAGATCTTGGGTTGGATGTCACTTCTTTGCCTTTTATAGTTACCCCTCTAGTCCTATACCTCATGGCAAAGGCAAGAATAAGAGCGGGCTGAAAGCCTGGGATCTTGTTTTTGTGGCATACTCCAGTTCACAAGTCTGTTGTTCCATGTCCAGTTCTAACTGTCCTAATTTTCCACAGTTTATTGTGATCCACACAGTTAAAGGCTTTGCCATAGTCAATAAAGCAGAAATAGATGTTTCTCCGGAACTCTCTTGCTTTTTCGATGATCCAGCGGATGTTGGCACTTTGATCTCTGGTTCCTCTGACTTTTCCAAAACGAGCTTGAACACCTGGAAGTTCACGGTTCATGTATTGCTGAAGCCTGGCTTTGAGAATTATGAGCATTACTTTATTAGGGTGTGAGATGAGTGCAATTATGCGGTAGTTTGAGCATCCTTTGGCATTGCCTTTCTTTGGGATTGGAATGAAAAGTGACTTTTCCAGTCCTGTGACCACTGCTGAGTTTTCCAAATTTGCTGGCATACTGAGTGCAGCACTTTCACAGCATCATCTTTCAGGATTTGAAATAGCTCAACTGGAATTCCATCACCTCCACTAGCTTTGTTTGCAGTGATGTTTTCTAAGGCCCACTTGACTTCATATTCTAGGATGTCTTGCTCTAGGCGAGTGATCACACCATCATGTTTATCTAGGTCATGAAGATCTTTTTTGTACAGTTCTTCTGTATATTCTGCCCACGGACCTTGAGTCCATGTGGAGGCTAAAATTTTACTGATATCAATGAATTGTTATAAAATGTTTACCATTATAAGGCTGGCATAGCTATGTTTAAAAACAACACAATTTGAAGGACAAAAAGCCATTTGAGTAAATAGGTACAGGTTACCAAGTTTCAAGCAAATTTGAGAAGTTAGTATAGGAGGTAAGATGTGCCATGAACAGTATAGAAGGAAAACTTGTTTCATACATCAAATTATGAGACAGAAATACACAAGAATATTTTTAACCGAAATTGGATACTGGTAAATAGCAGCTGGTAGGTCCTGGTTTTTATCTTAAGGTCTATTTATTTTCAATTTTTAAAAACCTTTGCCTGGTGCCATGGAAACTACTATCCTGAAAAATAAGCCAGCTAACGAGCAGCATAATATATGTCAGTAAAATAGTATATTTCTTATTTTCCATAGAGCAAAATTTCAAAGGAATGTAATCTTGTTAAAGTGTCACCAACCATCTCTTTGGGAGAAAACAATGGCAACAGAAATAATAAGCTTATTTTCAAGAATTCTGTTCATACCTCAAATCCCTGGGGTCTTCCTAGACTCTCTTTAATATGTTTCCATGCAACAAGAATCTCTGACACAGACATACTTGTAGCCTTGACATCTGTGGGAGCAGCAGTGGGTTCTGTATGAAGGAAAATGGAAATAATAAACCACGGAGGTAACGGGTTACACCTACCAAAGTACTGCACCTGAATACAGCAGGTGTTACTTCCTTCTACCCGATTTTTTAAATGAAGGGCTCTGGTGATTATGAAAAACACAAGATAAAAAGATGATCTTTTTGGATTTCTCTGAGATCAGGTCTCATCAGTACCTTACCAATGACAATAAATCTAGCAAGACAAGCGAAGAAGATCTTTATCCTTGGATTAACTAGGATGTTTCTGGAGAAGTTAAATTATCTGACTTAAATTGTCTGCCAGACTAGCATAATGGTCAAAAGAGTGGACTAGGAGTCAGGCTTGGCTTTTTTGCTTGCTAAGGTTGTTTTTTGCCTTCCAGAAAATTATTTGCCTGCAGGCAAGTTACTTTACTTCTTCCTGAGCTCCAGTCCCATCATCTATCACCAGACATATTGAGAATACTTAGCTCGTAGGTTTTTAAGGTTAGTTTTAATTGGAATAATACATATAAACTATCTAGCATAGTTCTTGGCACTTAAAATATCTATTCAGAAAGTATCATTTATTTTACTTTTTACCTTGTGAAGGTACAAACAGGATCTAAGTTTCATTTGATTTCTTTTGTTGTTTTTCCAACCACAAAGCCACATTTCCATGATTGTGTAAAGAATGTGTTATGAATCATGATATTTAAAAGGCATGCATTGACTTTTAAGACTGGTATGGGCTGAAAAGGAAAGTCCCTGAAGGTCTTGGTGCTGTTGCTCAAAACCACCTTTTCATTCGTGTCTATGCTCAGTGACCTTCTGCACTGTTTTAGTTTTTGCTTTTTTTCCCCAAATACATCATGTCTGACTGGCATCCATCAAGAGATGCACTTTATTTGAGGTTGTACTGTTTGTGAGGAACAAAATATTTCCAGCTTTGACATTGCTGAATCATAAATACTGTGTCACAAACACACGTTAAATGAAATGGCAGAATAAAGGCCATACTTTAGTTCAACCAATCTGTACACAGTCGATGTCAAAAACTCCTACCCCATGAAAATTGTAGAGACTTTGATTCTAACCCCATATCACTGCCAAGATTTCAGACGAAGCTTATCATTGCTAAGACTTCAGATGAATCTATTTAGATTCAGTCAACCAGATGGCAAAGGCAGAGTTCTAAATAAGATTTTTATGTTTTAGAAATATAAAGGGAATTATAGCCATTTGCTGAGACTATTTCATTTTCTGATGGACAGTGGCCACATGCCTACCTTGAGAGCCTTCATATATTATTAATTGAAAAAATAAAAGCAAAAAACATCTGCCCTTGTTACTATGAAAGAAGTCCACAAAAGACTTTTTCAAAGTTTGTACTAAGCAATGGTTTTTCTTTTGGTCAAGCTTTCATTAAAATTACATACCATATTTGCATTAATACAAAGTACTTTGATAAATTCACATTAATCTTTACACAGAAGCTGACATTAGTTTCTGCCATGGTATAATTTGCAATTTCTCATTCTATCCTTTAAATATCTTTTATTTTATTATATTTTGCTCAGTGGTTTCCCACACCCCACTTTCCAACTGCCTGTTATTTGTGCATCTACCATTTTTAAAAAAAATGGGAAAAGCTTCTAATTTTATTCTATCCTAGAATTCTGATCAGCAAACTTGCAACAATTTTTTCATCACTATTTAATAGGAGCTAAAATTCTTGATTTTGTAAGTAAATGAAAGGAAATGCTCATGTTCTTAAGTGTGTATAATCTGATCTCCCAGATTTAGGATATGGTTTATTTCAAAGAAAGCCACTCTTTAAATATCATTTGTTATTTAGAAGGAGTTTTGCTTATCTTTTCAGTGAATGCACTGCAGAGATTTGTGTGCCAAATGCCTTTTTCTACTTTTTTTTTTTTTAATTAAGGTAATTATATCTTTGCCAAAGAAGACTGCAAGGAGATAAATAATTTCAGAAGCACAAAATATGTGGTTGGATTTCTATCTCTACCTTTAGAGAAAGGAATTTCTCTCTCAGCTTTCTGTAGCACTACACAGTTTAAATATTTTTTTAAGCAGAATGATGAAAGTTTTAAAAAAGTAAGAAATAAAGAAAAATATTCAGAAAATTATTTCCCAAACTAGCACCCTAATTTCTGTTTAAAAGCTCTAAGGTTTTTAAATCAGTGTCAGATATTAAAAGGCATTCCACAGTTGCACTCACAGGGGCTAAATATTATGCAATATTAGAAAGTCACTTTGATCAATGGTCACAGCTAATTAAATGAGGGTCAATGAAACAAGAATTGAACAGTAAATTTTTATTTGTTTCACTTTCTAGATATAAATAATATCAAACATTGGGGCTTCTCTGATAGCTCTTGTAATGCAGGAGACCCTGGTTCTATTCCTGGGTTCAGAAGATTCACTGGAGAAGGGATAGGCCAATCACTCCAGTATTATTGGGCTTCTCTTGTGGCTTGACTGGTAAAGAATCCACCTGCAATGTGGGAGACCTGGGTTCAATACCCTGGAGAAGGGAACGGCTACCCACCCACTCCAGTATTCTGGCCAGTATCAAATATTACCATGCTGACCTGCATTGAAAATTTAAGTATGTAAAAAGGTGCTGTTCTTACTGCTGCTAAGTCACTTCAGTTGTGTCCAACTCTGTGCGACCCCAGAGACATCAGTCCACCAGGCTCCACCGTCCCTGAGATTCTCCAGGCAAGAACACTGGAGTTGATTGCCATTTCCTTCTCCAATGCATGAAAGTGAAAAGTGAAGTGAAGCTGCTCAGTCATGTCTGACTCTTCGCAACCCCATGGACTGCAGCCTATCAGGCTCCTCTGTCCATGGGATTTTTCAGGCAAGAGTACTGGAGTGGGTTGCCATTGCCTTCTCTGGTAAAAAGGTGACCTCATTCAATTTACTCCCAAAAGTTTCAATTTGCACCGTTTATTAGTCGGTGAACATTTTCATGTGTATCAAAAAGTTTGTCTGCAGACAAGATGAATGGATAAGGAAGTTGTGGTACATATATACAATGGAATATTACTAAGCCATAAAAAAGAATGAATTTGAGTCAACTCAGTTGAGCTGGATGAACCTAGAGCCTGTTGTACAGAGTGAAGTATGTCAGAAAGAGAAAAACAAATATCATATATTAACACATATATGTGGAATCTAGAACAACAGTACTGATGAACCTATTTGCAGGGCAGGACTAGAGACACAGATGTAGAGAATGAACTTATGAACACAGTGGGGAAAGGAGAAGGTGGGACTGATTGAGACAGTAGCATTGAAAGATACATATTACCACCTATCAGATAGTTAGTGGGAAGTTGCCATATAACACAGGGAGCTCGGATTGGTACTCTGTGACAATCTATAGGAGTAAGACGCGGGGGTGGGAGGGAGGCTCAAAAGCAGGGGATATGTGTATACTTGTAGCTTATGCATGCTGTATGGCAGAAATCAGCAGAAGAGTGTAAAACAATTATTCTCCAATTAAACTAAAAATTTAAAAAGTAGCTGACTAGATCATCAGATGTTTGCTTTGGATTGAAACTAGATGTCCTGTTTGGGTATCCCATTGTATTTGAATTATGAAGAGTCACAACCAGGCAAATTTTAGAAAGTCTCTTGGATCTATGCTCATATATGGATGACCAAAGGGTCTTCAGCCATGCTTTGTTTGCCCAAGTAATGTATTAAATTGATTAATTCCAACAATTCATTTAAAATAAGAATTTGTGGCTTATTTTGGGAAAAATGGGTGATACCAAGTCTGACTCCTTGGATATTGGTAGATGAGAGCTATCAATTTGTCCCATTAGTGAGGGCATGCTCTTTTAGTTTGCCAGATTCTCCACCACTCCCTATGGTCTCACTTCTGGGACTACTTCACTTATTTATATTTCTTACCTGATCTCTTTAGGTTTTGAGTTATGAATCTATGTTTTAAATTCATGCTTTCATTTTGCAAACGCAAAAAGTGGCATAGAACCTTGCTGATTTATCTAAACTCTTCTTCTAGATCTCAAAGAGTTCCAAGTAGAACTCAGATCTCAAGTGCTCTCTCTTTTGTTGTTTTTACATTGCACCAAGGAGGCAGCTGGCTCATTCTCTCTCTCTTAGGGTAATTTGGGGGGTGGAAGAGATTTTTTACAGGAGACTATATAGTTTACTCTCTTGCTGCACAGTTGTTTCCAAGTAACTGACAGATGAATGGACAAGTAACTGACAGAATAAGACTGAAACAAACAAAAAATAACAAGCAAAATAGATGAGGGGGGAATAACCAAAGGTAATAATAATAACCGCCACTGATTGAAGATTTGATATATGCCAAGCCTTATTTAAAATTCTTTAAATGTATTAATGCATCCTCCCAACACACCTACTATCAGGACCACCATTTTTCAGATGAGGAAATCTGGGAGCAGGAGGTTAAGCAGCTTGCCCAAAGTTGCATAGCTGCTAGAGGCGGAGAGAGGAATTGAGCAAGGCAGTCAGCCGGGCTCTGACCATCACTCTGTTTTGCTTCTGTGCACACATCTATGTGTACACTCTGGGTTTACACTGTTTTTTCCTGCCATGTTTTCTTCTCCTTGCCCTCCACACCTAACTTATCTCAGGAATACTGATATCGGAACCCCCGCTTGGCCTCTCTCAGTCTTGCCAGAAACTACTGGAAGCCCTGGGCTTGTGCTCAGTGCGTCAGGCGTGTTGGACTGCTTGCAGCCCTGTGGACTATAGCCTACCAGGCACCTCTGTCTATGAGATTCTCCAGGCAAGAATATTGGAATGGGCAGCCATGCCAAGGTCTCCTCCAGGAGATCTTCCTGACCCAGGGGTCAAACTGAGGTCTCCTGTGTCTCCTGTATTGGCAGGCAGATTCTTTACCATTGAGTCATCAGGAATCCCACCTGAACCCCCATCATTTCCTACTTAAGCCTGTTACAGACTTACTATCAACTCCTTTTATTCCTATTTCCTGGAATTTATTTTTTTTTAATAATTTTGCATCACAGCTACACTGCTCCTCATAGATCTTATATTCAGGCATCTCTGAAACTCTCCTGATCTGTAAATGCCAGGATGTTTCTCACCACTCTTACCTCTGTCTGTTATACTTGGAAATTTTGATTAAAATTTATGGACTTATTTCTGAGATTATACTAGCATTATGTCTAAAAATTCAAAGATTTTTAAAGATTTTTTTTTTCACTTATGATGATATTAATTAGACCATGGCTGGCTCCTTCACTCCAGTCTTGGGATATAAAGTGGACAGGCTGACTAGAGATCCATCTAGTCAAAGCTATGGTTTTTCCAGTAGTCATGTATGGATGTGAGAGTTGGACTATAAAGAAAGTTGAGTGCCAAAGAATTGATGCTTTTGAACTGTGGTGTTGGAGAAGACTCTTGAGAGTCCCTTGGACTGCAAGGAGATCCAACCACCCCATCCTAAAGGAAATTGGTCCTGAATATTCATTAGAAGGACTGATGTTGAAGCTGAAGCTCTGGTATTTTGGCCACCTGATGTGAAGAGCTGACTCATTGGAAAAGACCCTGATGCTTGGAAATATGCATCACCAACTTTATGGACATGAGTTTGAGTAAGCTCCAGGAGTTGGTGATGGACAGGAAAGCCTGGTGTGCTGCAGTCTATCGGGTCGCAAAGAGTTGGACACAACTGAGCAACTGAACTGAACTGAACTGAATTATATTAAAAATATTGTACAGCATTGCCATGTTCATGAATTTAGATGATACATTTGTGTTAGGTGACCTATCAGCTTGAGTTCTCCAAGTAATATGGGGGGATGGGCTTGTAATATTGATTATACATTTGACTTCCCAGGAGTAGTGGGCAACACCATTAATCAAAGGACAGTTTAATAAACTCCTTGGGAGAAGGGCTATGGCTTCATTATTTAAAAATTCAGTGAAGATAGCTGTAGTTGAACTTTTATAGGCACTAATCCAAATGGATCATCTGGCAAAGTCAGGAAATTATTCCTTGTATTTTACAACTAATATGCCAATTTATTAATTTTCAAGTTCACATAAATCCCACTGAGCTCAGTTTCAGCTCAGGACTGATCTGCAGAATAACACCCCATGAAAGTCAGGTTTTAATTTGAGCTGTGGTAGCTCAATTTGCAAGAGGATAATTGCATATCCTTTTCTGGAAGCAAGAAGAAGCTTCTGACTTTAATAAAAAGTAAAAGCCACACATTTTTTCCATATAAGGAAAAAGACCCCCCCCCCAAAAAAAAACTAGAAAAGGCTAACACACATTAAGTATAAATAAAGCTTTCAACCTACAATTAATCTATATTAAAGTTCCCTCTAATTTTCTATTGGATGTATTGAATTCTCAGTTTCTTTCCAAAACTATAGTAACAAGAAATAAGTGGAAAACAAATATAACTTTAATTAAAAGGTATTTCTAAAGATGGGGAAATTAAGACTGATTTGATTTCTCATGTTGGAAAAAATTTGCTTTTTATCATTTGTACTATGCACTTTTAAAGTCAGTTATGTTGGAACTTTGCTATTCTTTTTTAAAAAATAGGATTGTTTCCAATATGAGAGTATTGCATGGTGTGGTCCCCCACATTTTTGGCAGCAGGGACCCATTTTATGGAAGACAGTTTTCTCAAGGACAGGGTCGGGGATGGTTTCAGGATGATTCAAGTGCCTTATGTTCATTGTGCACTTTATTTCCTTTATTACTATTACATCCGCTCCATCTCAAATCATCAGGGATTAGATCCCGGAGGTGGGGGACCCCTGGATTATACCATACCCTGAGACCTGAAGTCAAATCAGGGTTGGAATCCACATAACTTTTGCTTGGCTCAAAGGATAGAGATAATGGTACATGTCTACGATGCATGGAAGTCCAAGCAGGCAAACCTCTTTCCTCTGACTTTATATGAGCTGCTGCCTGTCACTGAAAGAGTCATTCAGGGTTACTTCCACTGTGTAAACCTTGAAAGGTTTCAGCGTCTCAAGGGTGTTAACAGGAAAAAAAAACAACAAACATCTGGAGGTTTTCTGACAGGGAAAGTGTTAGTCACTCAGTCGTGTCCAACTCTTTGTGACTCCGTAGACTGTAGCCCACCAGGCTCCTCTATCCATGGAATTCTCCAGGCCAGAATACTGGAGTGGGTTGCCATTCCCTTCTCCAGGGGATCCCCCCTACCCAGGGGTCAAACTGAGATCTCCTGCATTGCGGGTGGACTCTTTACCTTCTGAGTCACTAGGGAAGCCCAGTAATTTCTGACAGTACTTTAGGGCAATAGTCAACCTTCGAGGGGTGAGAGTCATTTCCTAAGTGATTTACTAAGTATCTATGTGTATAAAGGATGACTCCTTCCATAACAGATCACGTTCAATATTTTGCCTTCAATAATGCATGCCTCACTCATTCCAATAGTTTTCTTGAGAGGAAAGGAAAAAGACTAAGGGCCTGGCAAATGCACACAAGCACTTATGGAAGTGTGCTCTGGATGTGAATGTCATCCGTTGTCGATGTGCCAGGGGAACTGGGTTGAGAGCTAGTACTGTCAGGAGTGCCTTGAAGTCCTTCTGTTCTGTGCTTCCCTCCATCAACATGAAATCTGGTGGCTGCGTTTGATACGGCACCTGGCACCTTTCTCTTCGGGGCTTGGTGTCAGCTCTGAAAAGGCGATACCTTCTTCCTGGTACCCTGGATGAGTAGCTGCGTCATGAATGAAGGGAAGCAACTATACCCAGAAATAGGGATAGAAAACCAGTCCCCTGCTCTTGTTCTTCACTTTATTTAAGAATAAAGAGGGCTTTTGAAGTGATAAACAGGTGGACTAGGTTAATGGAAGAACAAAGAAACAGAATTGGTCTTATGGAGAAGTACAGTCTCCATGAGATATCTGGGCTTTGGGCAAGAGTATGATGCCAAGGGCTCACTGTGAACATCCACGGACATGGACAAGAGGAATCTGCTCTGGCATAAGCACTACACTCTAGTTTTACTAGTTTATTACAGCCCTTGACTCTTTTTAAAATTGTCCAGTCTTGAAAACGTTCACTCTTTTTCCAGTAGTTTGCCAAGTGACTAAAAAGGATGTTGATTTCCCTGTTTGTGTGTGTGTGCTCAATCATATCTGAGTCTTTGCTACCACATGAACTATAGCCAGTCAGCCTCCTCTGTCCCTGGGATTCTCCAGGCCAGAATACTGGAGTGAGCCACCATTTCCTACTTCAGGGGATCTCATGGACCCAGGGATCAAACCCATGTCTCTTGCTTCTCCTGCTTTGGCAGGCAGATTCTTTACCACTGTGCCAGCTGCGAAGCCCAAAATCACTCATTAGACTTCACTGGGTCTTAGTTGCAACACATGGGATCTAGCTGCTTGACGAGGGATTGAAGCCAGGACTCCTGCATTGGGAGCTTGAAGCTTTAGCCACTGGACCACCAGGCAAGTCCCTTCCCTGATTTTATTCTAGAACAAAAGTTAATCTATTATTACTGCCTATTCTGTGACAACGAAAATGTAAAAGAATTTTTCAGAAAATAGAATAACAGAATTTCAGCCTTAGATTTGTAATGGCTCCCAGCAATATTATAGATTTCCACTTCTAAAGTGGAAGAAAGCAAGGCTCAGAGAGGTGAAAAAAACTGCCAAAGGCTTTCAAGTTAGTGTGAGCTTCCATCTGCAGCTTTGCCCACTCCAGGCAAATACTCTCTCTTCTTTCCATTATCATGCTTTTCCTGGTTGACACAATGTAACGGTGCTAAAGCTCTATTAAAATTTATACATGAAGTTCCAAGTTGGTAAATTTAATTAGTGAGCAAATGCTAAATATATGTTTTAATTTTGTTTTCAGAACAAAGGCAGACTCTATCCAGATTTAATTTTCCTTATATCTTTCATATTTCAGTCAGCCAAAATAAATGAAGTGTTACTATGAAATATGTTACAGCAACAGCTTCAGTGTCTTTGAAAATGTGCATATTTTCTATCTCACTAGAAAGAGGAATCTCTAAAGGCAAACCGTTTCAAGTGTAAGGAAACAGAGTAAACAACCAATGGTGGCTACTACAATTTCAAAGCAAATGTTGACAAGGAATGTATAAATTTGGATTTCTCAAAGGCAGCACTGGTGTTACCATGCAAATCATGTTCACAAACCTCTACAGTTCATCTCATGTGACCTTTTGGGCCATGTGCATAACAAATGATACAAAATATTACATACAATAGCATAAAACAGTAGCAAAACATTATTAAAAACATTCCTGATAAGATGATACAGGGTAGTGACTAAAGGCATTAGTTTTGGAGTCATACAGACCTGGGTTCAAACCCTAGTCCTGTCACTTACTACACTTAAGTAGCTTACTTAAGTAACTTACTGAGTTACTTAAGTAACTACAGTTACTAGAGTTACAAAAGTTACGACTATTGTCCTGAGCTGGGTTGAATTTAGCATGTTAGCCTTAGCCTCTGAGCCTCAGTTTCCTAACAGTAAATTGCAACTTGAGATTCCTACCTCACATTTAATTGTAAGAGTTAATATAAGTAACATGGAGACTGGCTATACTATCTGAAAACACATTACAAATTTGAGAAGCTAAGTACATGAATGGACTTCCCCAGTGGCTCAAAGATAAAGGATCCATCTGACAATGTAGAAGATGCAGGTTCGATTCCCAGGTCAGGAAGATCCCCTGGAAAAGAAAATGGCAACCCACTCCAGTATTCTTGCCTGGGAAATCTCATGGACAGAGGAGTCTGGTAGGCTACAGTCCCTGGGGTGACACAGAGTTGGACAGAACTTAGTGACGAAACAACAACAAATGCATGAATATCTCATCAGGACACTTGTAGTTGTTTGGTGTTACTTGACTCTTCACTTCCTTGGTCATTCTTATACTAGGGTAAATTTTCTACTTTTGCTTCAAAATTTGCCTCTATGTCACAAAAAACAAAGGAGCTGGTAACTGAAAAACTACATCTTACATAAATCAGACACTACCTTTGCATTTCAATATTCAAAAGAAGTTATTTATTTACCCCCATGAATGCCCAGTATCAAAAAAGACTGATGATCCTCTTGATCTATTCAAGTCACACATGTGGACACAAAGGAATAAAAGGGTCAGTTTATAAAAGCAGTAATTATTTGGAAGGTCAAATCTGTGCTGTCTCTGGTGGGACATTAGTTCAGTTGGCTGTCAAGTTTAGGGACTGTAAGGCATTGTATTTATTTTCAGGGCCAACTGAAATTCTGCGCTTGAAGAAAGACTATGTGGAAAAACTAACTTTGGGGAGTTAGTTCTGTCAAGCTTCCTCTCAGAAAATGCATTTTTGTATTAAACCTGAACAAACCAAAGATTTTGATGTAGAAAGCTGAGTTGGCACTCTAGCACCACTCACTATTGACTATAACCATGAATAACGTCATAGTCTTTCTTCAATTCAAGCACAGAATTTCAGTTGGCCCTGCAAGTAAATGCAATGTCTTACAGTCTATAAAATGGGTATACTGCTCAGGTCCTGCCAATCTGGTAGTTTTTTTCCTATTAAATGGTAGTTTTAATGATACAGAATTCTATTATTTTCTGTTGACTAATCATGATACAATGGTATTAAGTGACTAATAGCTATATAATCACAATAGTAAAAGATGTTTATCAGTTTCACTACCTAGTGGTTTTATATGACTGAAGCGACTTAGCAGCAGTTTTATATTGAGATTGAATAAGGTTTTGCATATGATGGCAGTTTGCTATAGACAAACCAAGGATTTAATGATTGGCAGCAATGGGTTTAATTCTCAATTACAAACTATGCAATTTTTTCAGCAAGTTCCTTAATTTTCCTGAGCTTCAATTTCTCTTCCCTTACAATGGGGATTATAATGCCTATTAGTCAAGACTGTTGTGAGGATTTAATGATACCATGTGTGAAAAGCTTGCAACAAAAATCCTGTCTGATACTTCTTTATCGTACAATGTTTTGTGTATGATGTTAGTAACAAATATTTATTGGAGTATTTATTTAAATTCATTTGATATAAATTTAAATTTTTGTCAGTTAAAATGGAAAATGATCTAAATTTCAAACCAAAGAGAAATATTTAAATGTCCATACATTCACAGGATAGACTACATACCAGGCATTACTGATATTGTTATTATCATGGAAAGATGTTTGCCATATATCAGTGGGGCATGAAAAACATAAAGCAAATTACTAATATATGGAATGATCAATTTTTGTCAATAAAACTTTTTTGGAAAAATTTTGGGAAAATATATCTAAAAAGTTTAGTGGATCTATGGGTAAGTTTTGTTTTATGGGTTTTTTATTTTCTCTTTTGGTATATCTGTATTTTCTAATAATACAATAATATCACATTCAGTTACCAAAGTAAAATATTAAAATGCTAAATGAAAATAAGGATGATAAAACTGACCTCCTTCAGCTGAACATATGACAACAATTTGACTGAAGGGTCCATCCCCTTTATTGTTATAAACTCCAACCTTCACTTCAAAGGGAGTAAGAGGAGGGACACTTTCATCTCGATAGATGAATTTTGAAGCTTCAGAGGATGTCACCATTTTTTCCTTCCAGCCACGTGTTCCATTGGGCCTGAAAGCCACAATATAGCCAAAGCCTTCCCCATTCTGAAACTCTTCAGATACTGGCTAGAGAAGAAAAATGCAATTAATTATCAGCAAAATAACTGGTTAAAAAAACCTATTTATTCCAATTTTTAAATTTTTATATTATAGATAACTAGAACAAAAGAGATTCTCCAAACTTTCTAGTACATTGAAAGCCAACATAACATAATCACTTGGCAGTTGTTGGAAATTTAAAAGGCTTTAAAGGTAAAGGATAAAAAATTAAATGTATCAGTTGATATTTAAGAAAATTATCAAGAGTACTGAAAACTCCTGAAGTGAGACAAATTTACTCCAATTAGTCATGTATATGAAACAAAGGTCCTTGGATTCCACACTAGAATTTAACATGTTGGTGAAAACTGTCACATGGTCTGGTGGTTGGGAAAATCTTGTCCCTGGTAATGCTCTGCAGAGGTCTTTGCTCAGAAAATTTCGGAGAAATTAATGTAAGATCTTTATTGTTTTTCTTTCTTTAGTGTTTTTCTTAAATACTTTTGTGCTTTACTAATGTGAAAAATTAGAATAATTAGAATACAGTATATGCTCAAGAAGCTTGTACTATATGTCTTATATTTAAATTCTTTAATTTTTATTTTTTTGGTCACATGGCATCATATACCGAATCATAGTTCCCTAACCCATATCCTCTGCAGTGGCAGACTGGAGCCCTAACTGCTGGACTGCCAGAGAATTCCCACATTTAAATTTGTTAAATGGGCATCAATTGCATACCATAGAAAATAGTAATTGAGATTAACTAGTTAGTCAATGGAGCAGTTACCAGCCATTGCCTAGGACAATGTTTGACAAATAGATATCCAATAGATGGTGGCTTAGCAGTAAAGAATCTGCCGTCAATGCAGGAGTCTCAAGAGCTGCAGGTTTGATCCCTGGGTTGGGAAGATCCCCCGGAGGAGGGCATGGTTACCCATTCTAGTATTCTTGCCTGTAGAATCCCATGGACAGAGAAGCCTGGAAAGCTACTCTCCATAGGGTTGCAAAGAGTTGGACATGACTCAAGCAATTTAACACACACAAATATTTGTTAGTTTTTAAAAAAAATTTTGATTTGAGGAAAAACTATGTGTTGAATGGAGGAAAAGAGACAAAGCCTATCATATCAAAGTATATACTAAATGTTTATATCCTCTCCCCTACCCAGCCAATTTATATGATAATTCCTAACCACTCCCCTCCCCCAACCCCTTGTGATTGTATTAGGAGATGGATTTTTGGTAGGTATTTAGTTATCAGCATGGAGTACTCATGAGTTAGATTAGTGCCCTAATAATAGAGACTCTAGAGAGCTCTTCTGCCGCTCTGCCAGACGAGGACACAGTGAGAAGATGGTGCTGTAAGCACCAGAAAGTAGGCCCTCACTAGACCTGAACCCCCCCGTGCCTTCTAGAACTGGGCTTCCAGCATCCAAAACTGTGAGAAATAAATTTCTGTTGCTTCCAAGCCACCCAGTCTACAGCATTTTTGTTACAGTAGCCCATGAGTAAGACACAAAACTGACAGGGAAGGCAATTCCATTTCGAGAGATACGATCTCAGTGAAGGTCAGGAATTGGGAAGTTAATACCTCTGCAGAAATCAAAAACAAGACATAAAGTTTTATTGAAGAAGAGATTGAACAGAGGAACAGGTCACAGGATGTGTTTTTCTCTACATTTTTGTATACTCTTTTATTGTTCTTTGAGTTGGTCAAGGATTAGTTCAGCTTTCTCCAATAGGCACTTCCATCTCCACTTTCTAAGGCATTGATCTATGATCTACAAAGCTATATTTGATAATAGACTAAGTTAACATCAGAGAAGGAAAGTAGCTTTATGTAAAATAAATGTACCTCTCACAGGCTTTCCCCCCCACTCTTTTACTTTGACAGAAGGAATTTTGGAGGTCAGATGGTGAGGGATACAAAAGAACAAGGATTTTGTTATAAAAATCCCAATTCTACTGTTTCTCAGGAAAGTACTCAAACTGTGTATCAGTTTCATCATTTAGAAAGCAGGGAAAATTATCACCACTAGTAGAATTATTGTATGGGATAAATGAGATAACCCAGGCTCTACTCCAGAAAACCCTCAGTGATTTTAGCCCACAAAATGTCAACTGTGAAGTAATCAAACATTAAACTAAGCCAAACAAACCTCTGAACTAATTTGAGAGAGGACATGTTTTAATTATTCAAACTTTATTCTAAGAGAGCCCATATGACAAGATGGGACTTTAGACTTGGTATGAAAGGTTCACATTGGAAATACTCATGTGAGTAATGTATGCTCAAAGTGTTTTGTAATCTCATTTGTAATCTCAAACAAAAATTACAGTTACTCTGTACCAGGTACTCATACCCTATGTGTAGCTTTATATTCTAAGGAATCAACATGTCCTGACATCTGAGTGGGCTTTCTTACCTCCCAGGCGATGACCAACTCGTGCCTTCTTCCACTTCTTCCACTTACATTGGTAGGTGCTGTCTTTGGAACTGTGGTTAAAAATGGGCCATGAGTGAGGACAATGCAGACTTTAAGGGTCCCTACAATAAGAATGCATCATAATTCTACCTGGTTGGGTAACATTTCCAAATAAACAGATCAATATTTGTTTGAAGTCAGGATGGTCTTATTCAATATTAAAACAAAATGTTTGTGATGGATACACTGCTTTTAAATCTCTGTGGGAGAGTTTGGCATATATTTTTCATGGCCATATACTGCATCTCCAAACTAATTATTCTCTTGTAAATGTTCTGTGGTTTATAAGGTCCAAATCATAATTAACACTATAGTCAAGGACATCTACTAATGACTACTTAAGCTTCATGCTGCACACTTTTTTCCTTTCTAATCATGTGAATCTTCTGTGATCCAGGGCTTGCATGGCCCCTGGAAACTCCACAGGTAGACATTAGCCTTAGGTCTTTACTAGAACTCCCAGGAAGCTCCAGTTTAAAGAATTTTTTCCACCAGCCAAAAACTAGTCTTTCTTCTTCTTCTTCTTTTTTTTTTTTTTTTTCATGGAAAATGCCAATTATAGTTTCTTTTGAAGGGTAAATGTAATTCCTTTTCTTCTTTAATATTTTCATGGGAGGGGAGACCTGGGTGTGAACTCTGGGTTGGGACGATCCCCTGGAGGAGGGCATGGCAACCCACTCCAGTGTTCTTGCCTGGAGAATTCCGTGGACAGAGGAACCTGGCAGACTACAGTCTATGGGGTCGCAAAGAGTTGGATATGACTGAGTGACTGAGCACATGTAGCTTATTTACAATATTCTGTCCGTTTCAGGTGTATTGCAAAGTGAATCTGTTAAACATATATCCAGTCTTTTTATGATTCTTTTCCCATTACAGAGTAATGAGTAGAGCACCTGTGCTATATAGCAGGTCCTTATAAAGAAATCTTAGCAATAGCTCCATGGAGTGAGAACCTATTTAAATGATTACAAGAAATAAAAAAAATTAAAAAAAAAAAACCTATCAAGAATGAGTCTCTCTGCAACTGAAAAATATATAGATACTTGGTGAAACTTTTACAAATGTGTAATTATTAAAAGAATAAATGTGTCAAAGAAATAAATTTCCCCTTCACTGCACCAAGCCACAAAATATGTTTGTAGTTGAAAGGGAATATTTTCAAAGGAATAACTGTTAAATGAAGAAAACTATTAAAAGAAAGCCTTTTCCAGGCTGTGAGACTGCATTAGCAATTTTACACTTCAGTGTTACCTTTATATCTCAGCATATAGTTTTTTAAATGATCTTGATATACTCATAAACAATAAATTAACTTTCATATATTCCCTACTTGGATGAAAGGCTTTTAATTACTGGCAGATATTCACACAACATTCTATATACTAGAAAAACTGATGCAGAATTTGTATACTACTAGAAAGGAAAAACAATTCTCCCTGGACCATGGAGGTGGGAAAGAGCACTATCATTGCGTCTGTTGAATTAAATGACCTTTAGTCACCAGGGTCCCAATTTTATTTCCTAGGCCATGTTCTCCATGAATGTCAGTTCTTGTCTTGTTCATGTAGAAGGATATATACAGAAGCAGTGACCAATCTTTCTTCTTTCACAGTTACATACATGTCAATAATTATTCACATGTGGAATTCATTCTCATGTACTCCCTCAGAATTATGTGGAACTGGATACCCCTTTGTCTCTCAGTCAGGACATTACAAGTGATTCAACTAAGAAAAATGATGGCGTTAGAGCAATAGCAACGAATACATCTTGATTTATATGAAGAACAGGCAGATGACTTGAGTTTTTTACTAAAAGTCAAAAGTTATTGCTGCATGTAACAACTTCTGACATGGCAGTGTGCCATGACACCAGGTCTCCAAATCACTGTTATGCAGCACTAATTCAAAATTCTTTTTTTTTCTGGTGTATGGTATGGATAAGGCACACAAGAGGAGAACAGGTTTAACTGTATGTATAAAAGGGCAGGGATACACAATTCCAAATATACATCAGTGGCTAATGTCAGAGTTCTGAATACTGTGACCATCAATGCCTGGTCAAATAAACTGCATAAACAAGTTAACTTGTTGATATTGTGCCATGAAGGCTTCTCTTAGTACCATTTGTTTATAAAAAATAAAAAGTTATCCACACACAAATATGTTTCACATTCATTTCTGACAATTAATAGCTAAATAATATTCAACTAATAGCTACCAGAGCTACCTACTTCATCTATTATTTTGGAATTACTTACTTATACCCTAAATTTAGGACCTTGAAAATTTTTCTTTGAAGATACTCTCCCCACAAGCATGGATTTTGTGGAAAAACTAGGCACTGAAAGTCCTTTTCTGTTTTATTCAGCCCTCAAACATCATCTAAAAAGAGAATGCTTGGAACCTCTAGCTTAGGGTTTGAGAGTAGGCTGTAAGCTCTTTTGTGAATATTTCTTGAAGTTCATTAAAGAAGCATGAATTGGATGAAATACAAGTGATGATATGATGTCAAAACTTTCTTCTGGAGCTTTGGTAGTATTGTCCCATAGTCTATTAATGTTTTTATTTTTTAGAAAACATATTGAGAGTTTTCAAAGATTTTAACTTTTTGAGTAAAAAATAAAAAGAAACTAATGAAAAGTGTGGTGAAAATGTCCACTTTGAGGAACCAAGAAAGCAAAATTTAATTTGTTTTTGTATGGGAAACTTCTTTGTCAAATTATCCATAATTGACCTAGATTTTGTAAAATTTCTTTTATCATATAAAATTAGTTTTTGAAGTCTTCCTATTGCTATCAGTTTCTTTTAAGGCAGTAAAATGAAAGTCGCTCAGTAGTGTCTGACTCTTTGCCTGCCAGGCTCCTCTGTCCATGGAATTCTCCAGGCAAGAATACTGGAGTGTGTAACTATTCACTTCTCCAGGGCATCTTCCCCACCCAGGGATCAAAGCCAGGTCTCCCACATTGTAGTTGGATTCTTTACCATCTCAGCTACCAGAGAAACCCATATTCAGCTTCACGTTAAGTAAGTTTATCCAATTCTAATGTATAATGAAAGTGAAAGTCACTCAGTCGTGTCCATCTATTTGTGACCCCATAGACTATACAGTCCATGGAATTCTCCAGGCCAGAATACTGGAGTGGGTAGCCGTTCCCTTCTCCAGGGGATCTTGTACCCAGGTCTCCCACATTGTAGGTGGATTCTTTACCAGCTGAGCCACAAGAGAAGCCGTTTAATGTATAACAAATGATACAAAAGAGGCATTATAGAGCATTGTATTTGAATAGTTTATGTATAAGTATATGTTCTAAATTATGTATAAGTGTATAAGTTAGTGTATAAGCACTAACTGTTCCTTCTACAACAGGCTTGCTAGATATAATAGGAAATAGTAACAGAATATGGTAATTGGAATGGTAACAGAAAACTTGAGGCTTTAAAAGACAGGGAAATAACCTAAATGTCCATTGATCAATGAATGGATAAAAAATATATAGTGTATTATATTACGATGAAATGCTATTCAGCCATACAAAGAAAGTAACCTGACCATTTGAGACAACATGGATGGACATGGAAAGCATTGCATTAGGTGAAATAAGCTGGACAGGGAATGACAAATATTATATGATCTCACTTACACGTGGAATCTTAAAAAGAATGGAACTGGTAGGAACAGAGAACGAATTGGTGATCACCAGAGGTGAGGATAGGGGTTGAGGAAATGGGCAAATGTGGTACAAAGGTACAAACTTCCGGATATAAGATAAATAAGTTCTGGGAAGACATGGTGACTATAGTTAACAGTACTGTTATCATATTTTTGAATATTGCTGAGAGCACATCTTAAAAGTTCTCATCATAAGGAAAAACAACTGTGTGAGGTTATTAATATTAACTAAATTTATTATGATAATCATCTTGTAATATACAAATATATAAAATCATTATGGTGTTCACTTTTAATATAGTGTTATATATCAATTATATCCCAATAAAACTGGAAAAACAAACAAAAAGAAAACCTAAGGCTTTAATAGATATAACTCAGGCTGTGTGTTCTGCTGTCAGGATCACAGTGTTTGAAATGAGCACTCTGATTCTAATCAGCTTAAATTTCCTAATTACATGCAGATGATCAGTGGAACCCATGCTCATTCATTTCTTTTTCAAGTTGATGGCACACAGTTATTATCTCTGCAGTCAACGCTTTGGAGTCCACTGATTTTAATTATATCCTTTATTTATGAAACAACATGCTTATGATATGTAGAGATATGCCTTAATCTTTCAGAGTCCTTCTGTTGTAAAAGTTCCGTAATTCTTGTTAGAAGCAAAAAATTAATATGATCAAACATGTAATAAATGCTTTCATTGAGTTCAGAGAAATACACATTTACTTAAAACCAAATATATTTAAATATAATCAAATTCTGATTTAGATTTACGCAGCTAGATTCCTCTCTCCCCCAGTTGGCTACTGATAAAAGCCATGAGATTATTAGTTCAGAGAATCAAGCTTACATGCACGATTAATGGGTTCACTCTGGGCTTCCCTGGTCACTCAAATGTTAAAGAATTTGCCTGCATTGCAGGAGACCCGGGGATTTGATCCCTGGGTTGGGAAGATTCCCTGGAGGAGAGCATGGCAACCCATGCCAGCATTCTTGCCTGGAGAACCCCATGGACTGAGGAGCCTGGTGGCTACGGTCCATGTGGTCACAAAGAGGAAGACACCGCTGAGGGGCTAACACTTTCACTTTCACTGATTTTTCTGAATTTCTTTTTGAACTTTACTCTTCCATGACTGAATAATGTGATTAACACTTTTCCAACAATCTGTAAATGCCTTGCTGTTTTAGTGTTTTGTCCGGCATGTTAAAATGTAGACTTTTGTCCCTTTTCATTTTATATGTTCAGTTGCAAGTGCTCAGAGCAACCGAAATATATTATACTACCTTAGTTTAAGCATGCAGGAAGTTAAGTTTGTGCTTCAAAGAGCTCTTCCTAAGTGTAGTAGTCTGAACAAAGTCTGTCACACCAAAAATATGCTTTAATTAAAATTCAACTAATAAAAGAATACAGGATGAAATCATCTACCAATCTCTCTTTTTTTTCCCTGAAAAATTTCCAAATCTACTATAGTAGTTGTTTACATGACTCATTAAATAATACAGCTTTGCTAGAGATCTGAGAGAAGTCACAAAATTAGGAGTATAATCCAGCAACTGCTTTGGACAGAAATGTGCAGAAGAAAGGAAGAAAGGAATAGAGATTACTTACACGGTGAGGGTGAGGTCAGAAGAGAAATCAAGCAACAACAACAAAAGTTCCTACCTGAATTGAAGTATATAACATACAAGTATTTCAGTTAACTGATTATCACTTAAGCCCACTTTATTAGAAGAGTTAGAGTTTTCAATAATGATAATAATAATAATAATCAGTGGTGTTTCCTAAGGAGTTCAAATAATGCTGTTATTCCTATCAATAGTGTAGATAAAATGGTACATGTAAGTAGTAATAAAGTGCTCTTCTGGGACCAAGAAAGATCTTAAAACCTAATAACAGTGTTACCGTTCTAGCTGCTTGGTTGAAATACTTCTTAACCTCTTTGTCCTTCAGTTTCCTCATTGAGATAATAATAGTACTTACTTTTTAAGGTTTTCAAAATTATATATCACAGTGCCTAGAAATGTAATTTATAAATTTAACTTCTATGCAGAGTTTATATCATGCAAAATGCCAGGCTGGATGAGTCACAAGCTGAAATCAAGACTCCAGGGAGAAATAGCAACAATCTCAGAATGCAGATGATACGATTTTAATGGCAGAAAGTGAAGAGGAACTAAAGAACTTCTTGGTGAGAGTGAGAGAGGAGAGTTAAAAAGCTGGCTTAACACTCAACATTCAAAAAAGCTAAGATCATGGCATCCAGTCCAATTACTCCATAGCAAATAGATGGGGAAAAAGTGGAAACAGTGACAGATTTTATTTTCTTGGGCTTCTAAATTACTGCAGATGGTGACTGCAGCCATGAAATCAAAAGACACTTGCTCCTTGGAAGAAAAGCTATGACAAATGTAGACAGTGTATTAAAAATCAAAAACATCACTTTGTTGACAAAGGTCCTTATAATCAAAGCTATGGTTTTTCCAGTAGTAATGTATGGATGTGAGAGTTGGACCACAAAGAAGGATGCATGCCAAAGAACAGATGCTTTTGAATTGTAGTGCTGGAGAAGACTCTTGAGAGTCCCTTGGATAGCAAGAAGATCAAACCAGTCAATCCTAAAGGAAATCAACCACGAATATTCATTGTAAGGGCTGATACTGAAGCCGAAGCTCCAATACTTTGGCCACCTGATACAAAGAGTTGACTCAGTGGAAAAGACCCTGATGCTGGGAAAGATTGAAAACAAAAGAAAAAGGGGCAGCAGAGGATGAAATGGTTAGATGAACTACCCAGGTGGGTAGGTGCCCAATATGCTACTGGAGATCAGTGGAGAAATAACTCTAGAAAGAATGAAGGGATGGAGCCAAAGCAAAGACAACACCCAGTTGTGGATGTGACTGGTGACAGAAGCAAGGTCTGATGCTATAAAGAGCCATATTGTATAGGAACCTGGAATGTTAGGTCCATGAATCAAGGCAAATTGGAAGTGGTCAAACAGGAGAGGGCAAGAGTGAATGTTGACATTCTAGGAATCAGCAAACTAAGATGGACTGGAACGGGTGAATTTAACTCAGATGACCATTATATCTACTACTGTAGGCAGGAATCCCTTAGAAGAAATGGAGTAGCCATCATAGTCAACAAGAGTCTGAAATGCAGTACTTGGATGCAATCTCAAAAACGACAGATTGATCTCTGTTCATTTCCAAGGCAAACCATTCACCATCACAATAATCCAAGTCTATGCCCCGACCAGTAATGCTAAAGAAGCTGAAGTTGAATGGTTCTATGAAGACTTATAAGACCTTTTAGAACCAACACCCAAAACAGATGTCCTTTTCATTATATGGGACTGGAATGTGAAAGTAGGAAGTCAAGAAATACCTGGAGTAACAGGCAAATTTGGCCTTGGAGTAAGCAGGACAAAGGCTAATAGAGCTTTGCCAAGAGAACGCACTGGTCATAGCAAACACCCTCTTCCAACAACACAAGAGAAGATAACTTGGGAATCATCATTTTGGACTTAAGATTAGAATTCCAGGTCTGCCACTTACTGACTAGGTAACTTTATGCAAGTTTTTAAGACTCTCCTATTTTGTTTTCTCATCTGTAAGATGGGACTAAACCTTCCTGCTTTACAGAGTTGATATAAGAATTAAATGCTATAATGCAGAGCACGTGCTCAACGTTGGACTTGGAACATGCTTCATGATTTTTGACTGGCACATAGCATGATAGGGACTAGGGAGACAGGAGAAATCTAACTTGAGTGTTTCACATTTTCCCCTGGGCTGATAACCTCTCGGTGCCCTTTTGTCTTTCATGTTCAAATCTCCAGTGGTCCTCCCTCACCTTGCTGTTAATCAGAAATGGACATGCCTAGCAATTACTCATTTCATTTAAAAAGGCATTTGTTAAAATCACCATCTCTGTTTGCAAAGTGCCTCTGAAACTGAAGATATATTTCTTGAAAATATTTCGTAGAAAAGATTTTCCTAAACCAAAGTGGTTTCATGATTTAAAAACACTGTCTGCTGTACTATTAGCTTCACTTTTCCTGAATATTGAGATTTGGTCTTAGAGGTCTGTTGCTTGCTCTTAATATGATCTTTGTCTTCTCCTAGTGTTACTGAGAACCATTTCTTTTATTTAATATAATTAAATTACTCAGTTGAAGAAAGCTATAATGTTCACTTAATAGTATTTTCTTTGAGATTTGCCCAATTATTTCAGCTGAATGCTTATGTTTTTTTTTTTTTTTTAACATCATATATTTTTTTAGAAACTTAGACTGGAGAGACCTTTAAAACCCTCACAGCTTTATGCCTTTTCTCTGTACACTCCAGTGCCTGACAAAAGTACGTAGATTTTTTAATTGCCCCTATAAATAATTCCACCTGAGTCCCATTTGGTCTGGCCTTCAAAACCACATTAAATGCCATTTAAAAGGCCAACCCACATGCCCCTGAGAAAACTAATTCAGCTCCATCTTACAATAGTATTTTATTGTGTTCATTCCATAACTTTTGAACTCAGTGAACTTTCCTAAGTAATTATCACAGACAAGAACTGCGAAAATAAGAATATGAAAAAAGCAAGATCCTATCAGCAGTAGAAAGATAATGTACAGGGAAAGAAATTGTAGTAGGAAGCTTAATGAGTCTTTTTTGGACTTGGGATGAGACACAAACAACCTCTGATGCAAAAGCGAGGTTGCCTAGCTAAAACCACAGAACTATCAGGAAATGGAGAAAACCAGTTTTCTGACCCTTCCCCATTACTCTCCTTTTAGCCATCTTTATGAGATTATTTAGCACAAGGAATGTGTTGGAAGAGGCTGTCAGCTTAGCAGATGGATGTGGCATCTCCCTCCAGCCTCGGCTGTCACTAGGAGTGAAGTGGGAGCGTCAATTCTCCCCTCGAGCTAAGTAATATAAGAAGCAAAACAGCTGCTGCAGAGTACAGATGCTTACTTCTCACATCCTAGCTGGATGCTGTTGAGCTTCAGAATTTTGCAGGATGACCCAGTCCCACACTATGCCTCTAGAGCAGAGACCAAAATGGTTTCTGAAGACATACTGTACTTCTAAAGCTTGGCAGGTCAGAAATGTGAAATAATATTGTGGGCAAAGCAGACACTACAGAAGGTAGGTTTGAATAGGCTTGCTGGGATCAGAGCTGATAAAGCTGCCTGCTAGTAGTAGATAGGATACTCTACAAAGAACCCAAAGTACTCATGAGAGAAAGGAACAGGATGTGGACAATTGCCACCTCATGGGGCACTCAATATTTGCTTGAGAACCACAGATTGCAACACCTGAAGTAGATTTCCACCTTCTTCTTTTCTGACCTGGGAAGTTGGAATAGAATTTGGAAGGTCAGAGAGAAGCAGAAAGAAGCAAGAAAAGAGAAATCATAACCCTTTAGTCAAGCCTGCACTAGGATAGAGGGACAGAAGCATAGAACTAGATATGAGATGCAAGTTTTCATTAAGTTAAAATGGAATTCTTTAATACTTGAAAAATGAGGCTGTCCTAATACCTAAAAAAACTTTAGATAAATTAATAGTTGGGCCTGAAGACAGACTTGAGATGGAGCATACTGGAGAACAACAGTGGGAGAAGAATAAAACTTATTAATATGTTTAAACTCTACAGAGTTCAGCATGTTTAATAAACCAGTTACCTAGCTGTAATATGATATAGTACAGAAACTGCTAAGGCTAGAAAATATATTCATCGGATTGCTTACTTGATGCTCATATTTATCTGGTTGAGCATTAGCCTCTCAAATGTAAGTATATATTTTCCTTATTTGGCCAAAAATTGTTGTTTAGTTGCTCAGCTGTGTCCGACTCTTTGTGACCCCCTGGACTGTAACCCGCCAGGCCCTTCTGTCCATGGCTTCTCCAGGCAAGAATATTGGAGTGGGTTGCCATTTCCTTCTGCAGGGATCTTCCCAACCCAGGAATCAAACCCTCGTCTCCTGCATTGGCAGGTGGATTCTGTACCATTGCTTAGGCCAAAAAATATATGTGACATTTTCCATATTAACGTCCAAAGAGAATGACAGGACAGAATATAATGCAGTGAGAAACTGGAAAGTTATTGAATTTGCAACAATTTGCTTAAGCAAGTTGTTTCACTTCATTTTGCTATAAACCGCCCCCTGCCTTCAATCTTTCCCTGGCTAGTTAAAAAAGCAGCCAGGAGAGGCCTTCCATGCAGGTGAGGAGGGGCTTGCAGCCAAGAAGCACCGCCTACTGTGTACGACACTGTGAAAGTCTCTCTTCACTCCCTGACCACTCAGCTGGGCTGCGGGCCCAGGCTGGTTGGGGCACAGTCTACTGTGGAGACTTCTCAACAGGATGGTGTCTTAAAGAAGCCCACTACAAGCCAAGAGACTAGATGACTCTTACTATGTTGACAAACAGATATTTAATCTGAAAATTTTCCTCTATATGAAAATGGCAACTCATGCATGATCACTATTGTTTAAATTTCTATTTAATAAAGTAATAATATTTAAATTCATGATAAAAAATTAATAGTAATCACAAGCTAGTATTAAGCACTTACCATGTGTGCCAGGCTCTTCACCTGCATTATCTTATTTAATACAATAGTCGAAGGGAGTAGATTGCTATATTATTTCTATTTTACAAGTGAGAAGATTGAGCCTTGAACAGTGCATACAGCTTACCTATGTTTATTGCTAGTAAGTGGCAGAGAAGAACATTAACCCAGATTTAACTAACTCTGAACCTGACACTCTTAATTATAGGTACTAGGCAGTACCTTCTTTTATTTCTTTCTCTATCAATTCATTACAATTTGAAATAAAAAAGCAAGTATTGAGATTTATATCAAGAGCTTTGATAATAGAAATTTTATACAACAGAGAAAACCAAATCTTTCTAAATTGTAGGTTACATAGTGAACACAATCTTCTCTCCTTTTCATCTATCTTTCAACAATTGCTGTTATAAATATGTAACTTATGGAATATTAAGGTTCAATTAAATAAGAGAATTGTTCAATTAAATGAGAATTGCTGTTGTTAAATTCATGTTTACATATTTTGTTATTCCTATGACAATGTATATTTAAATTCATTTCTTAAAGTATGATTTTTCTCTCTTGATTATTACCTTTTTAAATGGTAGAAAAAGATTCCCACTATTCAATACAAACTTACATACTAAAGATTGTAACACATTTCCAAAATTAAACACAGAGTTATATTTACCCCTTTCTCTCTCTCTCTCTCTGTCGCTAACTTACTAAAACTTATAAGAAAATTGAACTATAAATAAATAAATATAAACATACATTAAAGTGTAAATATATACAGGTATCCCTTGCTTTTCAAAAGTTTGCTTTACAGTACTTTGCTTTATCTACATTAGTAACTGCTTCACTAACTGAAAGAAATCTGAAGAGATTTTCACTTCTATGAAAAAAGGTGAAAAATGAAAACTGAAATGAAAATTTCAAAGAAATTGAGCACTAAATGAAATGAAAATTCTTCACTTGATGGTATTTTGACTTACAAAATTTTCATAGGAATGCCTTTCTTTTTGTATAGCTGGGGAAACCTGTATTTGTATGACTATTTTGACATCCTAATTATAATAAGCTGACTAAACCAATTTATCTTATATTTATTGATTACTAAGAGTATTTTGATGACTGTAAAATTCAAAATATAGCCTATAGGATATTGCAAAGAAAATTTAACCTTTTGGGACATGTGGACAAGAAACAATCTAAAGTAAAATAGCTTTACTAAAAGTGCTTCGGGTCTAGAATATTCTAGTAAAGAGGAGAATTTAAAGGGACATAAAGCTTTCAACTCAATATCCTGAGTGTGAGACCTTTTCTCTTCCAAGCAGCTCCATTGCTTTTCAAAGATTACTTGGTCCATTAGAACAGCATCATTTTTTAAAATACAGGACATGTACTCAATAGAGGTAGAGTGCATCACTTGAGAGGATGTCTCAGGATGTTGGTGTTCCTTTTAATCTGTGCTGCCTGACAAAACAGGGGCAAAACTCAACACTTGTTTCAACACCATTAGTAGCTCTAGCCTTGTGTTACCATATACAAGAAGCGTAAAGTGCACAGTACAACCTCCCTCAACTCATTTTCAAAAGAATATCTCATGCATTTTCATGCTATTTCTCTTCTCTTCCATAAGATTTTAATGGACTAGAGTATGTCATGTATATAGAACTCATGAGAAAATGGAGAGACAGACACTATATGATGGAAGTAGCAGCAGAAATAGATGAGGGGCAAGTCTTTTAAAAGTGCATCATCTGAATACGATTTAGCTTGAAATGTGACAATGTTTTTGTTAAAGTACTTTTTAATAGCACAAAGAGGTTTATACTATTGAAAATCTAAAAGGATTAGGCATCCCAAATGGATTATTTATTTTTGAAATGAATATTTATAGAGAGCATCTGAATTAGGCAGTAATCTTTGCCTTTGTTTAAACACAATTAACAATATGCAAAGTAAGGCAGTGCTTTTTAGAAAATATGTGAGCCTAAGTACTGATGTTGGCAGTCATTTAAATATCTGCACAGTGAGTACATAAAATGAGGAACAACTAACCTGTTATACTCTTAATTAATGAACACCTGTACACAATGAAAGCATGGCTGATTTTACGAATGCATGAAAATCCAACCGAGCAATTAATGTTTAAAATTCACTATTATTGAACATGTAGCAAGAAAAAACAACTTGTAATTGACAAAGCACAAAAGCAGAAAGTTGGATTTTTCTGTGAATGAATCTTTTCCAATGTATTAGGCTACTCTATTATTAATTTTTTGGTGCTTAATTTTTATATGAAAAGAATTTGAACATCTTTTTAATGATTATTCTCACTTTATGAGAATTATGTAATTCTCACATTATGTAATGATTATTCTCACTTTCTGATTCTTTTCTTTCTTTCTGTGTTTAAAGAATGAGACTCAGTGCATTTTAGTGAAAGAACCAACACTTTTGATAGTTTAATTTTTTTAAACTGCATTCGATTTCTAAGAAGTCACAAATCACATTTTTTGGTCCAATTCAATAACTGTGATACAAAATGTACACAGTTGATTCTTAGTCCTCTTTGTACATGTTTCTCTGACCGAAGTCCTGATGTGGGTAGCAGCATACAAAGGAAAGGAAACTAACAGTCTCTTTTAATCTTTCAACAAAGACATACTACCAGTGCCAGACATTGTTCAAGGTGAACAATAAAACAGAGAACAAAGAAGACAAAATTCTCATCCTTACTGTACTTATATTGTAATGATTGAGATTCACGTTATCATTGAGTGTAAAGACATTAATGTTTCTCCCTCTTGTATCTGTAATCTACCCCTTCTTCATTTCTCTGTTGTTTTAATTATTCTCATCACATTGTTGATATCTGTGTTTGCCTAAACTAGTCCCTTACCAAATATGTTTTACATACAATTTAATAGGGTCATAAAGGATAAATCTCAATAAGACTTTGTCCAAAGTAATCAAAACTCTATTAACAACTTTTTAATTCTGCTTCTTTCAAGTGATAAACAAGATACCTTAAAATTTGTTTTTAAATAAAGCTGTTAATTTTCCTTATGTGGTCTTTATAAATATTCTGTCAGAGACACATTATTCTAAAAGACTGGAAGCATGCTGGTGTTTTCTAAGTTGGTCAAGTTAAGGCAAAATTTGTCTTTTCAAAGTATAATTTATACCAGGTCAGATGGTGAAGGCAACATAAAGAATTTTAAGAAAGTGCCTATAATTAGAGATAACTGCTATCACTGGAGAAAAAAAGGGTGAGCCAATCTATTCTGAATTTTATGGATCTGCTATATTGAATGAGTACATAATTAGAAGAAGAAACTAACAGCTTCAATTTCAGAAACTAACATCTTCAACTTAACTTGAAGATAACTGCAAGGGTTGGGAGGAAATGGAAGCATCTAGACACCTGTATTTATGGATAAAAGGAGAAAAAGTTCTGAAAACAAATAAAATGAAATAATTATCTTAAAGGAAATAGTTTTATGATGTCCAGGTAAATGAATTTGGAAAAAGTACACTAAAGCAATAATGGTTAATTCAAATTGCTTTAAAAGTGATTATTTGCTGTATTACTCAGGGAACAAAAACCAGGACTCTGACAACCTAGAGGGGTGGGATGGGATAGGAGGTGGAGGGAGGTTCAAGAGAGAGGGGATATATATATATATACATATGTGACTGATCCATGTTAATGTATGGCAGAAGCCAATACAATATTGCAAAGCAATTATCCTTTAATTAAAAATAAGTAAAATTTTAAAAAGCAATTAGGGGCATACCCAATAGAACTCTGACCCTCTAATATTCTTACCTGCTTCATTTGTGCGGATCATTCGAGATGGAGTGCTTGGATCTCCAGTCCCAATTGGATTGGTGGCCACCACTCTGAATTCATATTCTACCCAGGGGTTCAGGTCCACTGCCATGGCTGATTCCATGTCCCCTGTTATGACTTCTGGGACTATGGAGAGGAAGGAAATTTCATGTCATCAGGTGAACTTTATTTTCTTGGGCTCCAAAATCACTGCCAATTGTGACTGCAGCCATGAAATTAAAAGACTCTTCCTCCTTGGAAGGAAAGCTATGACCAATTAGACAGCATATTGAAAAGCAGAGACATTACTTTGCTGACAAAGTTCCATCTAGTAAAAGCTGTGGTTTTTTCAGTAGTCAGGTATGGATGTGAGAGTTGGCCCATAAAGAAAACTGAGTGCCAAAGAATTGATGTCTTTGAACTGTGGTGTTGGAGAAGACTCTTGAGAGTCCCTTGGACAGCAAGGAAATCAAACCAGTCAATCCTAAAGGAAATCAATCCTGGATATTCATTGGAAGGACTAATGCTGAAGCTGAAGCTCCAATACTTTGGCCATCTGATGCAAATAACTGATTTACTGGAAAAGACCCTGATGTTGGGAAAGATTGAAGGCAGGAGGAGAAGGGGATAACAGAGGATGAGATGGTTGGAGAGCATCACTGACTCAATGGACATGGGTTTGAGCAAGCTCCAGGAGTTGGTGATGGACAGGGAAGCCTGGTGTGCTGCAGTCCATGGGGTCGCAAAGAATTGGACACAACTGAGCGACTGAACTGAATTGAACTGAGGTGAACTAGAAATGCTCATAGATTGCAATCAAAGACATTAGGCCCTGACAGACACGGCAGGCTTCTGCATATACCCTTATATCATGTGGTCACGTGTCACTTCTATTCTTATTAGTGAAACAAAAGTCAGTCTTCAGAAATAAGCAGTTGCACATGCCAAACTCTGTTATAGCTGGAATTCTTTCATCTCATCTTTACACATAGATGGACACAACACAACTTGCCATTATCTACACTAAAATCTTTTTGTCAACCTTTCAACCCCAGAGAAGATGCCAACCAATGCTCCAATTTAAGCAAACACTTCTATTTCTAGGGAAATTTCTTGAGCAGTTTGCCTCTCCCAGTTCTGGCAAACATGCTCAGCCACTTGGCAGTTCCAAGCAGTGGTTTAAGAATATATCTCTCTAATTTAAAAACTCCCAGTTTGTGGTTTCAAAGTGGAAGCTCTGAACTCTCCTTGGAGTGACTTTTGTACTACATTTAGATTTTTATTAAAACATAAAACTGTGTGTCAATATAATTGCCACATAGTAAAGCATTTTCACATAGTGTTTATGCTCTATCTGGGACTGCTTTTCTTGTTCCCTCATCTCTGCTGTCTAGGAAATATTTCTGGAAAACATTTGTTCCAGAGGTGAAAGTGTGGAAGTGAAAAATCTCCCTATGAAGTGCAAACATCCTTTGAATTTATAGCTGCCCTGATTTCTGTTTAAGCATGGCAGGGCAGTGTTGGGGAGGAGAGAGGCTTTTATTTGATGACACTGTAGATTTTACTACAACAAGGTGAAATAAAATGCATCTTGCATTTCCCATGAAAATCTCTCTTGAAATGCAACAAGAGAATGTTACCAAATAATCAGTTCTGTGAAAGGTGAATGCTCAGAGCATAGGCAGTGTGGGCTGCCTGACCAATCTCATAGCCCTACAGAGCTGAGTTTTTAAAGCAGTGAAGTGAAAACATGAAAAAAAAAAAAAAAAAAAACCGTCTATCTTCTTTTGCTGCACTGCCAGATGAGCAACATCCTTGAAGTCTGAGTGGTAGAGGATTAAGGCCACTATTCAGGACACCGTTTGGCAGAATGCTGAGCTGTGTCTGCCAAACCTAAAGGTGGGAAGAAGAGATACCAAGACACTCAGCTCTCCCGAGACCCAAGAACAAACTGATTCACCAGTACTTGCCTTGGGTCCATCGGGACCTACTGTTTCATTGACTTCTGTTTATGTCAGTCGCTTCAAGGAACTCTGGACATAGAGGTCATCCCTCATCCTTTAATCCCTAGAGGACTCTGTCTGTCTCAATTGCCATCCTTCCCTAACGTTTAAAAGCCTTTTACTATGATCTTTGGAATTCATAATCCATCACTAGCAAAATCCCCTTGTCCGCATCCCTCTTCCTCAACTTGCTTCCAACGTTTTACTCCAGGAGAAAACTGAGTCCCCTCTGAGGCAACTTCATGCTTCTCAAGGGGTAGCACTCTTAAAATATTGTACGGAAGAGTATCCAGTCTGGCTCAGTGGTGTCTCTCTCCTACCCGATCCCTTACCCTGCCAAAATCTCTAATACAGGCATGCAGATATTTTTCTACTTAAAAACAAAACAAAATTATTTTAAACTTTTCTTGCCTTCCAACCTTCACCTAGTCTTTATGTTTCTTTTATAGCAAAACTTCTTGAGAGTTATTAATATTTGTCCCTTATTTGCCATCTCCATTTATTCTCTTTTAATTCACTCTTGAAACTTCCTAAGTGGTGCAGAGGTAAAGAATCTCCCTGCCAAAGCAGGAGATGCAGGAGACATACATTCCCCTGGAGGAGGGAATGGCTACCCACTCGCGTATTCTTAACTGGAAAATTCCATGGACAGAGGAGCCTGGTGGGCTACAGTTCATGGGGTCACAAAGAGTCAGACATGACTGAGCACACACACATACACACACATTCATTCTCAGACTCACTCCAGCCAGGTTCTCACCTCCAGCAATCCACCGTAACTGCTCCTGTCAAGATCAGCAGTGACCTCCTATTCTAAAACTCTGTGCTCGGGTCTCTGTTCCTTATCTCATTTGTTCCTACATCATGCTTTGACACAGTCAATCATTCTCTGCTAGTGCTTTTCAAAACTTTTGCTCTTCTTGTTCCCAACTATGTCTCTTCAATCTGCATTACTTCTTTCTTTTTATCTTCCAGATGCACCGCAGTTCTACTACTGCCTTTTCTTTTTTATTGTACTCTAAGGTGATCTTATCCAGTTTCATGGTTCTAAATACCTTCTGTATGCTGATGGCTGTAACATTTTCAGCCATGAACTTCCTCCCTAGACTCCAAATTCATAAGCCCTGTAATCTATTAAACATTTCCATTTAGATAGAGTTAACTCTTAATTTCCTCCCCTACTTTTGCAGTATTCCTTATTTGGTGAATGACAATTGCTGTACCCCCAAACTTTGAGGCCATCCTGTATGTCTATCTTTTTCTCTTGTCCCACTCTAATTCATAAGCACATTATGATTACATTAATCTACAATGTAGACAAAAGTCTACATTAACTTTTCTCCCATTTTCTCTTGAGCCAATTCTTGTGAGTCTTTAGTCCTTAAAATTTTACTAAAACTTCTAGAATCAAGATCATGAATGACCTCTGGTTTGTTTAAGTCAATGATCAATTCTCATTTCCTCATAATAGTCGCCAAGTCAGCAGCATTGCACCCAGTTGATTACTTTCTCTTCCTTGATAGATTTTATTCTTTTGTCTGTCAAGATATCACATTGTTTTTTTCTAAAACTAAATGACTGCTTACTCTCTATATCTTTGGTTGAATCCTCTTTTCCACAACCTCTTATTATTGGTATGCTTGAGGGCTCAATTTTAATACTCCTTTTTTCTTTATTTTATGCTTATATCCTTGAAGAGCACATGCAGTCTTATGACATTAAATGCAATTTATATGCCAATAATTTCCTAATTTATATCTTCATTCTAAACCTCACTTTTAAACTCCAGTCTCATATATCTAGGTGCCATTTGATCTCCATAAAGACCTACTACTCTCCAAGTACAGTTATATAGGGGTTAGGGTTTCAACATACTAATTTTGGAGAGATACAACTCAGTCCAAAGCAGGCAGGTGATTATTTAAAATATTTTAAAATTTAAATAATTTTAAAAAAATACACTTGATGTACACCACTATGTTAGATTTCACATGTACTACATAATGATTTGACCTTTGAGTACATTCTGAAATGACTTCCATAGTATGTCTAGTAACCATCTGTCCCCAAACAAATATATTACAGTATTACTAACCATACTCTTACTCTTACGCTATATATTACTTGCCTGTGACTTGTTTATTTATAATTGGAGGTTTATACCTCTTAATCTTTTTCACCTTCTTTACATCCCCCAACCCTACCCTTCTGATAACACCAGTCTAGTCTCTGTATCTAACAGTCTGTTTTCATTTTGCTTCCTTTGTCTGTTTGGTGAATTTCACATATAAGTGAGATTGTGTGGTATTTGATTATTTCATTAGCATAAGACCCACCAAACCCATTCATGTTGGGTCAAAGGGCAAGATTCCATTTTTACTGTAGTGAATTGAAGTCAGTCATGTCTGACTCTTAGCGACCCCATGGACTGTAGCCTACCAGGCTTCTCCCTCCATGGGATTCTCCAGGCAAGAGTACTGGAGTGGGTTGCCATTTCCTTCTCCAGGGGATCTTCCCAACTCAGGGATCAAACCTGGGTCTCCCGCATTCCAGGCAGACGCTTAAACCTCTGAGCCACCAGGGAAGCCCACTATGTATTTTTACTACAGCTGAGCAATATTCCATTGTGTGTGTGTGTGTGTATCAAATATTCATTATCCACCCATCAATGAACACGTAGATTGCTTCTGTATCTTTGCTATTATAAATAATGCTTCAGTGAATATTGGAATGCATACATCTTTTTGAGCTAGTGCTTTTATTTTATTTGGGTAAATACCCCAAAGTAGGATTGCTGGATTGTTTAGTAATTCAATTTCTTAATTCTTTTGAGAGAGTTATTACTGTTTCCATAGTGGCTATACCAACTTATGTTCCTATGAAGAGTGCACAGTATTTTCCTTTTTGCCATATGCTCATCAGCATTTTTTATTTATTGCCTTTTCAATAAAAACAATTCTCATAGGTTTGAGGTAATAGCTCATTGCAGTTTCAACATGCATTTCTCTGTGATTAGGGATGATGAGCATCTTTTCATGTGTCTGTGCCCATCTCTACGTCTTCTTTGGAAAAATGCCTATTCAGATCCTCTGCTTATTTTTTAATTTTTAAGTTTGATTTTGTTGATGATGAGTTGTATGAGTTCTTTGTATATTTTGTATATTAACCCCTTATTAGATGTATGATTTGCAAATATCTTCAAATATCTAAATAGACTACCTTTCTGTTTTGTTGATAGTTTCTTTTGCTATGCTAAAGTTTTTAGTTTGATGTAGTCCCATTTGTTTATTTTTGTTTTGTTGTCCTTACCTGAGAAGATAGATCCCCCAAAATATTAAGTCTCATGATGAAGAGCATATTATGTTTTCTTCTAGGAATTTGATGGTTTCATTTAAGTCTTTAATCCATTTTGAGTTAATTTTTGGTATATGGTGTGAGAAAGTAGTCCAATTTGATTTCTCTGTATGAAGCTATTCAGTTTTCCCAGCATTATTTACTGAAAAGGTTTTTCTTTCACCATTTTATAATCTTGCATCATTTATCATAGACTAATTGACCAAATGTGTGTGGGTTTATTTCTGGGCTCTCATTTCCATACTATTTTGATTACTGTAGCTTGGAAGTACATTTTGAAATCAAGGAACATGATACTCCAGCTTTTGTTTTCTTGTTCAATTGTATAGGCTGTTTGGATGTTTTGTGTTTCCATAAAAATTTTAGAAATTATTTGTTCTAGATTTATGAAAAATGTCATTGGTATTTTGATAGATACTGGTTTCAATTTGTAGATTGCCTTAGGTAGTTTGGTTATTATAACAATATTAATTCTTTCATTAAATCATTTTCTATGTATAGTATAGTGTTATGTCATCTGAAAACTGAGTTTTATATCCTTTCCAATTTGGATTCCTTCCATTTATTTTTTTGTCTGATTGTTATGGCCAGGACTTCCATAAAGGTGGCATTTGAACCGCAGCATGCCAGGCCTCCCTGTCCATCACCAACTCCCGGAGTTCATCCAAACCCATGTCCATTGAATCAGTGATGCCACCCAACCATCTTATTCTCTGTTGTCCCCTTCTCCTCCTGCCCTCAAACTTTCCCAGCATCAGGGTCTTTTCAAATGTGTCAGCTCTTCGCATCAGGTGGCCAAAGTATTATAGTTTCAGCTTCAACATCAGTCCTTCCAATGAGCACCCAGGACTGATCTCCTTTAGGATGGACTGGTTGGATCTCCTTGCAGTCCAAGGGACTCTCAAGAATCTTCTCCAACACCACAGTTTAAAAGCATCAATTCTTCAGTGCTCAGGTTTCTTTATAGTCCAACTCTCACATCCGTACATGGCCACTGGAAAAACCACAGCTTTGACTAGACGGACCTTTGTTGGCAAGGAAATGTCTCTGTTATTTAATATGCTGTCTAGGTTGGTCATAACTTTCCTTCCAAGGAGTAAGTGTCTTTTAATTTCACAGCTGCAATCACCATCTGCAGTGATTTTGGGGCCCAGAAAAATAAAGTCTTACACTGTTTCCACTGTTTCCCCATCTATTTGCCATGAAGTGACGGGACTGGATGCCATGATCTTAGTTTTCTGTGTTGAGCTTTAAGCCAACTTTTTCACTCTTCTCTTTCACTTTCATCAAGAGGCTCTTTAGTTCTTCACGTTCTGCCATAAGGGTGGTGTCATCTGCATATCTGAGGTCATTGATATTCCTCCCGGCAATCTTGATTCCAGCTTGTCCTTCCTGCAGCCCAGCATTTCTCATGATGTGCTTTGCATATATGTTAAATAAGGAGGGTGAAAATATACAGCCTTGATGTACTCCTTTTCCTATTTGGAACCAGTCTGTTGTTCCATGTCCAGTTCTAACTGTTGCTTCCTGACCTGCATACAGATTTCTCAGGAGGCTGGTAAGGTGGTCTGGTATTCCCATCTCTTTCAGAATTTTCCAGTTTATTGTGATCCACACAGTCAAAGGCTTTGGCATAGTCAATAAAGCAGACATAGATGTTTTTCTGGAACTCTCTTGCTTTTTTGATGATCCAGTGGATGTTGGCAATTTGATCTCTGGTTCCTCTGCCTTTTCTAAAACCAGCTTGAACATCTGGAAGTTCACGGTTCACGTATTGCTGAAGACTGACTTGGAGAATTTTAAGCATTACTTTACTAGCGTATGAGATGAGTGCAATTGTGCGGTAGTTTGAGCGTCCTTTGGGATTGGAATGAAAAGTGACCTTTTCCAGTCCTGTGGCCACTGCTGAGATTTCCAAATTTGCTGGCATATTGAGTGCAGCACTTTCACAGCATCATCTTTCAGGATTTGAAATAGCTCAACTGGAATTCCATCACTTCCACTAGCTTTGTTTGTAGTGATGCTTCCTAAGGACCACTGACTTCCCATTCCAGGATGTCTGGCTCTGGTGAGTGATCACACCATTGTGATTATCTAGGTCATGAAGATCTTTTTAATATAGTTCTTCTGTGTATTATTGCCACCCCTTCTTAATATCTTCTGCTTCTGCTAGGTTCCTACCCTTTCTGTCCTTTATTGAACCCATCTTTGCATGAAATGTTCCCTTGGTATCTCTAATTTTCTTGAAGAGATCTCATCTTTCTAATTCTATTGTTTTCCTCTATTTCTTTGCATTGACCCCCGAGGAAGACTTTCTTATCTCTCCTTGCTATTCTTTGGAACTCTGAATTCATATGGGTATATCTTTCCTTTTCCCCTTTGCTTTTCACTTCCCTTCATTTCACAGCTATTTGTAAGGCCTCCCCAGATAGCCAGTTTGCTTTTTTGCATTTGTTTTTCTTGGGGGTGGTCTTGATCCCTGTCTCCTGTACAGTGTCATGAACCTCCGTTCATAGTTCATCAGGCACTCTGTCTATCAAATCTAGTCCCTTAAATCTATTTCTCACTTCCACTGTATTGTCATAAGGGATTTGATTTAGGTCATACCTGAATGGTCTAGTGGTTTTCTTCACTTTCTTCAATTTCAGTCTGAATTTGGCAATAAGGAGTTGTCATATATAGATTTTACTATGTTGAGGTGTTTTTCCTCCATAGCTACTTTATTGAGAATTTTTGTCATAAATGAATGTTGAATTTTGTCAAAAGCTTTTCTGTACCTATTTTGTTGATTATATGACTTTCATGCTTCAATTTTTTATTGTTTTATATATCACAAGGATTGATATGGGAATATTGGATCATCTTTGCATTCCTGGTATAAATCCCACTTGATTTTGGTATGTGATTCTATTTATTCAATTCAGCTTGTTAATATTATGTTGAGGATTTTTGAATGTGTTCATCAGTGATATTGGCATCTATTTTTCTTTTCTGTTTTGTCTTTATCTAGTTTTGAAATCAAGGTGATGTTTCCCTCACAGAATGATTTTGGAAGTGTCTTTATCTCTCAATTTTTTGGATAGTTTGAGAAGAATAGGTGTTAACACTCCTTTAAATATTTGGAGTTCTAAGGTGGCACTAGTGGTAAAGACCTGCCAGCCAATGCAGGAGACATAAGAGACATGGATTTGATCCCTGGGTTGAGAGGATCCCTGGAGGAGGGCATGGCAACCCACTCCAGTATTCTTGCCCGGAGAATCTCGTGGACAGAAGAACCTGGCAGGTTATAGTCCATAGGGTCACAAGAGTCAGACACAAGTGAAGTGACAACATGCAAGTATGAACATACATTAGCATACCAGTGCATTCTAGTTCTTTTTAAAATTTATTTTATTTAATTTTTGGCTGTGCAGACTCTTAGTTTCTTGATCAGGATCTAACCCACAGCTTCTGCACTGGAAGTGTGAACTCTTAATCACTGGACAGTCTGGGAAGTCTCCAGCCTTTAGCTATTTAGTAGTATATTGTTTACCATCCATATGTTTGTGATTTTTTTGCAATTTTTATCTTGTAGCTGATTTCTAGTCTTAAGTCATTGTAGTTGGAAAAGTACTCAGTATGATTTAATTCTTCAAAAATGTGTGCTGTGGTCTAGCATGTGGTTTATCCTGGAGAATAATACATGTGCACTTCCAGATAATGTGTATTCTGCCATTTTGGATGGAATGCTCTGTAGATATCAATTAATCCACCTCGTGTAATGTAACATTTAAGGACAGTGTTTCCTATTGATTTTCTGTCTGGAAGCTGAGTCCATTAATGTAAGCAAAATCTTAAAATCCTCACTACTATTGTGCTACTGCCAAGTTTTCCTTTATTTTGTTAACACAGGCTTTATGTATACAAGTGTTCCTGTGTCATATATATATATGTATATATATACATATATATATAATTGTTTTATTTTCTTTTTGGATTGATATTTGTGTATATTTATAATTGTTATATTTTCTTTTTGGATTGATCTCTTCAACAGTATAAAATATCTTTGCTTGTCTCTTGTTACAGTCTCTGCTTTAAAGTCTATTTTGTCTAACATAAATGTAGATGCCACAGCTTTCTTTTGGTTTCAGTGTGCATAGAATACTTTTTTCCAGTATGAATATGCAAAAAGATATGATGCTGAGAGATGAACTCCCCAGGTCGGTAGTGCCAAATACACTAACTGGAGAAGAGTGGAGAAATGGCTCCAGAAAGAATGAAAAGGCTGAGCCAAAGCAAAAGCAATGCCCAGTTGTGGATGTGCCTGGTGATGGAAGTAAAGTTTGATGCTGTAAAGAACAATATTGAATAGGAATCTGGAATGTTAGGTCCATGGATCAAGGTATATTGGAAGTGGTCAAAAAGGAGATGGCAACTGTGAACATTGACATTTTAGGAATCAGTGAAATAAAATGGAATGGAATGGATGAATTTCACTCAGATGACCATTATACCTACTACTGTGGGCAGGAATCCCTTAGAAGAAATGGAGTAGCCATCATAGTTTAAAAAAAAAAAAAAAAAAAAAAAGAGTCCAAGATGCAGTACGTGGATGCAATCTCAAAAACCACAGAATGATCCCTGTTCATTTGCAAGGCAAACCCCTCAGTATCACAGTAATCTAAGTCTATGCTCCAACCACTAACTCCAAAAAAGCTGAAGTTGAACAGTTCTATGAAGACCGACAAAATCTTCTAGAACTAACACTAAAAAAAAAAAAAAAAAAAAAAAAAGGATGCCCTTTACATGATAGGGGAATGGAATGCAAAGGTAGGAAGTCAAGAGATACCTGGAGTAGCAGGTAAGTTTGGCCTTAGAGTACAAAATGAAGCAGGGCAAAAGCTGATAGAATTTTGCCAAGGAAATTCATTGATTATAGCCAAAACCCTCTTCCAACAACACAAGAGATGACTTTACACACAGACATCACCAGATGGTCAATATCAAAATTAGACTGACTCTATTCTTTGCAGATGAAGATGGAGAAACTATACAGTCAGTAAAAACAAGACTGGAACCTGACTGTGGATAAGATAATGAACTCCTTATTGCAAAATTCAGGCTGAAAGAAAGTAGGGAAAACCACGAGACCATTCAGGTATAATCTAAATCAGAACTGTTATAATTATACAGTGGAAGTGACACAGTGTGTAAAGAACTATGGAAAAAGATTCATAACATTGTACAAGGGGCAGTGATCAAAATTATCCCCGAGAAAAAGAAATGCAAAAAGGCAAAATGGTTGTCTGAAGAGGCCTTACAAATAGCTGAGAAAAGAAGAGAAGCTAAAGGCAAAGGAGAAAAGGAAAGATATATCCATCTGAATGCACAGTTCCAAAGAATAGCAAGAAGAGATAAGAAAGCCTTCCTCAGTGATCAGTGCAAAGAAATAGAGGAAAAAAATAAAACTGGAAAGACTAGAGATCTCTTCAAGAAAATTAGAGATACCAAGGGAATATTTCATGCAAAGATGGGCACAATAAAGGACAGAAATTGTATGGACCTAAAAGATGCAGAAGATATTATGAAGAGGTGGCTGGCATACACAGAAGAATTATATAAAAAAGATCTTAATGACCCAGATAACCATGATGGTGTGATCACTCACCTAGAGCCAAACATCTTGGAGTGTGAAGTCAAGTGGACCTTATGAAGCATCACTACGAATAAAGCTAGTGGAGGTGATGGAACTCCAGCTGAGCTTCTTCAAATCCTAAAAGATGATAGCATTAAAGTGCTGCACTCAATATGCCAGCAAATTTGGAAAACTCAGCAATGGCCTCAGGACTGGAAAAGGTCAGTTTTCATTCCAATCTCAAAGAAAGGCAATGCCAAAGAATGCTCAAACTACCACACAATTGCACTCATCTCACATGCTAGTAGAATAATGCCCAAAATTCTCCAAGCTAGGCTTCAACAGTACATGAGCTGAGAAATTCCATATGTAGAAGCTGGATTTAGAAAAGACAGAGGAACCAGAGACAAAATTGCCAACATCCATTGGATCATAGAAAAAGGAAGAGAATTCCAGAAAAACATCTACTTCTGCTTCATTGACTAAGCTAAAGCCTTTGACTGTGTGGATCACAACAATCTGTGAAACATTCTTAAAGAGAAGGGAATACCAGATCACCTTACCTGCCTCCTGACAAATCTGTATGTAGGTTAAGAAAAAACAGTTAGAACCAGACAGGGAACAACAGACTGAATCCAAATTGGGAAAGGAGTACGTCAAGGCTGCATATTGTCACCCTGTTTATTTAACTTCTATGCAGAGTACATCCTGAGAAATGCCCAGCTGGATGAAGCACAAGCTTGAATCGAGCTTTCTGGGAGAAATATCAATAACCTCGGATATGCAGATGACACCACGCCTATGGCAGAAAGCAAAGAGGGACTAAAAAGCCTCTTGATGAAAGTGAGAGAGGAGAGCAAAGAAGCTAGCTTAAGACTCACCATTCAAAACATGAAGATCATGGCATCCAGGCCCATCGCTTCATGGCAAATAGGGAAACAATGAAGACAGTGAAAGACTTTATTTTCTTGGGCTCCAAAATCACTGCAGATGGTGACAGCAATCATGAAATTAAAAGATGCTTCCGGCTTGGAAGGAAAGCTATGACAAGCCTAGACAGCATATTAAAAAGCAGAGACATTACTTTACCAACAAAGGTCTGTCTAGCCAAAGCTATGGTTTTTCCAGGGGTCATGTGTGGATGTGAGAGTTGGACCATAAAGAAAGGTGAGCACCAAAAAATTGATGCTTTTGAACTGTGGTGTTGGAGAAGACTCTTGAGAATCCCTTCGACTGCAAGGAGATCCAACCAGTCCATTCTAAAGGAAATCAGTCTTGAATACTCAGTGGAAGGACCGATGCTAAAGCTGAAGCTACAGTACTTTGACCACCTGATGACCAATTAACTGACTCATGGAAACGACCCTGATGCTAGGAAAAATTGAAGTCAGCAGAAGTGCACAATAGAGGATGAGATGGTTGGATGGCATCACTGAATCAATGGTCATGAGTTTCAGTGACCTCCAGGAGTTGGTGATGTACAGGGAAGCCTGGCGTGCTGCAGTCTATGGGGTCACGAAGAGTTGGATACGACTGAGCGCCTGAACTGAACTCAGTTGACCTTTTTCCATCCCCCAACTTTCAATTTGTTTCTGAAGAACTGATGTGAGTCTCTTGTCAGCATCATATATACGGTTCTTGTTTTCTCATTCATTCTCAGTATTTCCTTCAATTGGAGCATTAGTCTATTTAAATTTATAATGATTATTGATAAGTATGGAGTTATTATATGGTTACTTGTTTTCAGGTTGTTTCCACAGTTCTTTTTTGTTCTCTTCTTTTCTCTCTTTGTGATTTGATGACTATTTTTAGGCTTATATTTGGATTTCTGTTGCATTTTTGTGTGTATTTCTTGTAAATTTTTGATGTGTGATTATCATGACATTCATATATAAATATATAGCTGTATATATAGATGTCCATATATATATGCACGGTTTTATATACTATACATATACTTGTTAAGTTGGTCATCTCTTAAGTTTAAATGCTTTTTAACAACCCTGCATTTTTACTCCCCCTGATGTTTAATGTTATTGACATCATTTTATACTTTTTGCTTTGTGTATCTCTTAACAACTTATTGTTTTCATAAAAGATTTAATTACTTTTTTCTTTAACTTTCCTACTAGGTTTATAGGTGATTCAAAGTCACTCAAAGTGTTGGTTGCTCAGTCGTGTCTGACTTTTTGTGACCACATGGACTGTAACTCACCAAGCTCCTCTGTCCATTTAATTCTCCGGGCAAGAATAATGGAGTGGGTTACCATTCCCTTCTTCAGGAAAAAGTGAAAGTGAAAGTCACTCAGTTGTGTCCAACTCTTTGCGACTCCATGGACTATACAGTCCATGGAATTCTCCAGGCCAGAATATGGGAGTGGGTAGCCTTTCCTCTTCCAGGGGATCTTTCCAACCCAAGACTTGAACCCAGGTCTCCCTCATGGCAGATGGATTCTTTACCAGCTGAGCCACTACGGAAGCCCAAGAATACTGGAGTGGGTACCCTATCCCTTCTCCAGGGGATCTTCCTGACCCAGGAATAGCCCAGGATCTCCTGCATTGCTGCTGCTGCTGCTAAGTCGCTTCAGTCATGTTCGACTCTGTGAGACCCCATAGATGGCAGCCTACCAGGCTCCTCTGTCCCTGGGATTCTCCAGGCAAGAACACTGGAGTGGGTTGCCATTTCCTTCTCCAATGCATGAAAGTAAAAAGTGAAAGTGAAGTCACTCAGTCATGTCCGACTCTTCGCGACCCCATGGACTGCAGTCTACCAGGCTTCTCTGTCCATGGGATTTTCCAGGCAAGAGTACTGGAGTGGGGTGCCATTGCCTTCTCCGCCTGCATTTCAGGCAGATTCTTCAGCACCTGAGCTACCAGGGAAGCTTGATGTTGTCCCAGAGGTCTCTCAAACTGTCTTTAAATTTTTTTTTCCTTTTTTTTTTTCTCAACTTTGGTAATTTTCACTACTCTGTCTTCAGTTTGATGATTTATTACTCTGTATTATCTAATATAGTATTGATTTTTTTCTTGTATATTTATTTCAGTTATTGTGTTTTTCAGCTCTGTTTGGACTTTTAAATATTTTCTAGCTCTTTGTTAAAATTATCACTATGTTCATGTATGTTCTTCTGAGTTTAGTGAGCATCTCTGTGAAGATTACCTTGAATTTCTACCAAGTAGATTGCTTATCTCTACTTTGTTCAGTTTTTTTCTAAGATTTTATAAGGTTTTGTCTTGTTCCTTGTATCATATTCCTCTGTCTTCTTATTTTGTCTATTTGTCTGTTTGTTTCTATATGTTAGATAGGTCATTTACATTTCCCTATCACTGAGAAGTGATCTCAATATAGGAGATGCCCCCTAGGGTCCAGCAGCATACCCACTCTGGTCACTGGAATATATGCTCTAGGGGTATGCTTATTTGGGCTGCATGGCCCCATCCATTGTGGCACAGCTGACTACTGTGGGTTCTCTGGTAGGCCAGACTGGCTCCCAGTCTGTTTGCCTGTCAAGTACTGCCTCATGACTCCTGGCCTGCTGAGAGAAGGGCAAAGTTTTGAAGTGGTTAGCTGCTCAGTCCAAGAGGGCCCTGAGCTGATGTCAGCTTGATGGTGGCCAGATAGTCCCTCACCACTAACAGTCTAGAGCGAGGACTCCAAAATATCGCTTGCCAGCATCAATGTGCTGCAGTAGAATGAACTCCCCACAATGACTGTCGTCAGTGTCTGTATCTCCAAGGGGAGTCTCTGTTGCCTCTGGCTTTTCTAGGAGGCTCTCCAAGATCAGAGTGCCTGACCCAGAATCCTTTAAAATTACTGCCTCTTCCCTGGGACTTGAAGGGTTGAGATTTTGTGTGTGCCCTTTACAAGTGGAGTCCTTATTTCCTATAGGCCCTCCTGCTCTCTGAATGCAAATTCAGCTAGCCTTCAAAGACAGAAGTTCTAGGGACTCTTCTCTGATAAAGGATACCAAGAATGGGGAGTCTGCTATAGGGACTGGGATCTTTGCTCCTTGGGGAGAACCCCTGTAACTGTGATCATCCTCCCATTTGTGGGTTGCATACCTGGGAAGCATCTTCACCACACATAACCTGAAATTTTAAACAGAGTGGTCAGTATAAACCTCATTAAGAAAGTACATTTAAGTGAACTTCTGATTGAAGTTTGGATTTAGCTATGCCAGTATTTAGAAGAAAGCATCCCACGCAGAAGAAATAACTAGTACAGAGGTATTAGAAGAATTATATGCAGAACATAAGAAGACCAGTGAGTCAGGAGCACAGCAAGCTTTAAGGAGAATGGTAGAAGATGAGTTTGTAGAGAGATGGAAGGAACAAAGTCACATGGGATTTGGGCTTCCATCCTAAGACAAACGAAGAGACAGTGGGGAATTGGTACTCTGTTATCTTTTAATAGATTAGCTTTAAGTTATGTTGAAAATAGGAAGTAGTTAAAGTTAAATGAAATCATAAAGGTGGTGTAATGATCTGATGAGACTACTGTCTTTATAGGAAGAGACACTGGAAAACCTGTTTCCTTGCTCCTGTCTGCCAGGTGAGCACACCCTAAGAAAGCTGTAAGTCAGGGGGACTGTCCTGACCAGGAATCAAATCAAACTGGCTGACACCTATATTTTGGGATTCTCAATCTCCAGAACTTTCAGAGAAAACATTTTCTTGTTGTTTAAGCCATCTAGGTAATGATATTTTGTTATGACAGTCCAAGCAGACTAATACACTGTCTCTCCCACAGTACTTCTGATTCTTATATTTCTTAATTTTTTCATACATTAACTTCTCCCAAGATACTATATAACTTATGTTCTTATTGTGTCCTCTATTTATTTTTTGTCCTCACCCATATGAATTCAATCTCTACAGGCCAGGGATTTTTTTTGTTATTGTTATTACCCCATACATTCTATGGAGGTTACTTGATACATTTTTGTTAAGTGAAAGAAAGGGGAGTTTGGATTGACACGTATGACCAACAGTTAATTTCTGTTTTAATCTTGTTGTAATCATTTCAGACATTATGTTAAAAAAGAAAATTAATGTAAAATGTAAAAAATATTCTTCCTCCCAAAGCTATATATTAATATTCTCTAAGCCATAGCTATAGGTTTTAAAAACCCCTACTCCCATTCTGCCTGCAATGCAGGAGACCTGGATTTGATCCCTGGGTCAAGAAGATCCCCTGGAGAAGGGAATGGCTACTCACTCCATGTTTTTGCCAGGAGAATCCCATGGACAGAGGAGCCTAGTGAGCTGCGGTTCAAAGGGTAACAAAGAGTCGGGCATAACTGAGCAACCAATACACGCACACACAGTCCCTTTCTACATTCTCTCCATCATCCTTAATTCTAATTCCTCTTTAAAAAGGAAAAAAAAAAAAGAATTCTATATTCTTGGCTACTTGCAAGGATTATAAAAATTGTAAAAAAGGTAAATGTGAGTTGAAAGTATTAATATTTTGATGAAATAACATACAATATGAAATAGAATAGAAACTTTTTAAGACTCGATGCACATGAGTTTGGGTGAACTCAGGGAGTTGGTGATGGACAGGGAGGCCTGGCGTCCTGCGATTCATGGGGTCGCAAAGAGTCGGACACGACTGAGCAAGTGAACTAAACTGAACTGAACTGAAGATACAATTTGGATTTTGATTTCAAAATGAATATTGTGGAGATTTAAGATAATGAAGAATGTATACCAAGGAAGTATTTTAAATCATTGTAGGTATCTTTTCATAGTCTTTCTGGAAATCTGGAGGCAAGCTGATTTCAAAGAAAACATTCTGCTTCAAAGAGAACATACAGCAACGTTAGTGGAGGACTGCATGTTGATCCAGGGAGAAAAACTTGTTAAAATGTTTTTCCTATTAAGAGAATTGCATCCAAAAATAAATTAAATTTAAATTAAATTAAACTAAACTAAATAAACATATTTCGTTGATAAGTGTAACCATCATTCAGTGGAAATTATCCACAGAGAAGACTTATACACTGATTGAAGAATAGTTAAGAAAAATATTTAAATTAAGTAAATAATGGCCCATCAATTCTATGATTACAGATGATTTGCCATTCCTAATTAAACATGGTCATAAAAACTTGGTCAGCAAATCCTGTTCAGTAATATGAACAAGAAATTCAGGTGTTCAAATAAGAAGCAGCTTGCTTGAAGAGAAAAGGAGGTCTGCAAATGAAATTACCTATTTCTTATGATTTTTATACTTTCTTCAAAATGAATAAATGGCCCCATTCACAGTCACCTGTTTTGAGTCTTATTTTTAGGTGGGCAGCATTGATAAGTTAATCCCAGATGTGCTTGGCCCATGTGCAATTCATTACTTCATTTGTCAAAATGAGAAACTTACTATTCTTTATATTCATGCTGGCATGTAAAGAAATCTTAAGAGCTTTTAAAATGCTAGCTTACACATTACGTTAACATCTTAAGTGTTCAAACTGCAGAACTAAATCTTTTTTTTCCTAACATGTATTTCTGCATTAAAGTATGTGCCTGCATGTGCGCCCAGTCACTTCAGTTGTGTCCAGCTCTTTGTGACCCTATGGACTATAGCCTGCCAGGCTTCTCTGTCCATAGATTCTCCAGGCGAGTGAGTTGCCAAGTCCTCCTCCAGGGAATCTTCCTGACCCAGGGATAGAACCTGGGTCTCCTGCATTGCAGGCGGATTCTTTACCACTGAACCACCAGGAAAGCCCATATTAGGGCATATCTCTACTGAAATTGATTTGGGTTAGATAATAACTATGAAAGCAAAAGATCCACTGCCCCAGTGAAGATGATGTAGCCCCCAAAAAACCTCTTTCGCTAACACAGGCCATGAGTTTGCACTAGAAGCAGAACCCAAGAAACATTTAAAACAGCTGCTTTAGAGTAGAAGTCCCCAACATTTTTGGCACAAGGGATCGGTTTTGTGGAAGATCATTTTTCTACGGACCAGGCAGTAATGCAAGTGATGAGAAGTGTCAGATGAAGCTTCGCTAGCCTGCCACTCACCTCCTGCTAACAGGCTAACAGTACTGGTCCCCAGCCCAGGAGTTGGGGACTCCTGTTGTAAAGCATGGAAAAGTTGACAACTGCCCCTTGGCTTGCCTGATGGATGGCAATGCCTCTACCATAGCTGCAAGTGATGCTGAGTTTTCAAGAAATGTGTGACCACCTTAGGTGAGGAGACACCTTGCTAGAGAATGATTTGATATCACTATCAAGGGCAAATAAAATTGATCATTTATAGGAATACACTTTTGAAAAATATATGTTTATTTGTAAATGCAATACAACTCGATTTTTTTAAGCACTTACTGAACTAATTTTATTTCTTTATTACTATTTTTAGTGTTGCCTTTTATTTATTTATTTTTAAAAATTGTTTTAATTGGACGCTAATTACTTTACAATATTGTGGTGGTTTTTGCCATACATTCACATGAATCAGCCATGGGTGTACATGTGTTCCCCATCCTGACTCTTCCTCCCACCTCCCTCCCCATCCCATCTCTCAGCGTCATCCCAGTGCACTGTCTTTGAGTGCCCTGTTTCATGCATCAAACTTGGACTGGTCATCTATTTCACATATGGTAATATACATGTTTCAGTGCTATTCTCTCAAATCATCCCACCCTCACCTTCTCCCACAGAGTCCAGCAGTCTGTTCTTTACATCTGTGTCTCTTTTGCTGTCTCGCATATAGGGTCATCATTACCATCTTTCTAAAATACATATATATGCGTTAATATACTATATAGGTATTTTTCTTTCTGACTTACTTCGCTCTGTATAATAGGCTCCAGTTTCATCCACCTCATTAGAACTGATTCAAATGCATTCTTTTTAATAGCTGAGTAATATTCCATGGTGTATATGTACCACAGCTTTCTTATCCATTCGTCTGCTGATGGGTATCTAGGTTGCTTCCATGTCCTGGCTATTATAAACAGTGCTGTGATGAACACTGGGGTACATATGTCTCTTTCAATTCTGGTTTCCTCAGTGTGTATGCCCAGCAGTGGGATTGCTGGGTCATATGGCAGTTCTATTTCCAGCTTTTTAAGGAATCTCCACACTGTTCTCCATAGTGGCTGTACTAGTTTGCATTCCCACCAAGAGTGTACGAGGGTTCCCTTTTCTCTGCACCCACTCCAGCATTTACTGAACTGATTTGAAAAAGAGCTCTCTATTCAAATATAGGGCTTTCCCTGGTGGCTCAGCGGAAGAATCCACCTGTCAATGCAGGAGACGATCTCTGGTTTGGGAAGATCCCCTGGAGAAGAAAATGGCAACCCACTCCAGTATTCTTGCCTGAGATATCTCAGGGAGAGAGGAGCCTGGTGGGCTATAATCCACAGGGTTACAAAGAGTCAAATATGACTTAACGACTAAAAGAGCAACAACAATTCAAATATATTTCCAACGTTCAAATTAATTAGATAAGAATGCAATTTTATATCAGGGACTTTTAACATAAGTAAACAAACCCCAAATACCCTTTAATCAAAACAATTAAACCCTCTACACATACAGAAATACACACCACTCTTGTTTTTCCTTAGTTTATGCCAAAAAATTCAAAGTTTATATATTTTTACATATGTATATATATACATGATATATATATACACATATCTATATATCCACTATCTATCATTATCTGTCTATCTGTGTGTTGTGCTGAGCTCAGATGCTCACTTGTGTCCAACTATTTATAATCCCATGAACTGTAGCCTGCCAGGCTCCTCTGTCGTTGGGATTTTTCTGGGAAGATTACTGGAGTGGGTTGCCATTTCTTTCTCCAGGGCATCTTCCTGACCCAGGGATCAAACCCAGATCTCTTACATCTTCTTCATTGGCAGGAGGATTCTTTACCACTAGCACCACCTGGGAAGCCCTCTATCTATCTATCAAACAACAAAAAGTACAAACAGTTGAATCAAGGTATGTAAGAAATCAAGGAATGAGAGCAACTAAGAAACTATGGAAGATGAGATATCCTGGATAGCCGTACAACATGTTAAGAAGCACAAGAACATGGGTATGGGATAAGCAAGGAAACACATGTTAGGTACTGCAATGTACCACAAGGGAAACATCCCAGGAAGCAAGTATTTTAGGCAGTGTGGCAAGGGTAGGCAGAAAGCATAGCTACAGGCAAGAGAATGAGCTTGCTGAATGCACAACATGAAGTTTGAAGGTAAATCCATTTCCCAACAGCAGACCAAAATGTTAGGGCTCTCACACTTAGGATGACTTGGGAGCACCTTATAATAAATGAAGGTCATAAGAATTCTTGTATAAACCTGTTCATGTGGTCTGAATTGGCATCCTTTCCAGAATCATCTACCAAACATAGAGATTTCTTCAATTCTTGGCTTTACATTTGCATCTCAGGATTAAAATGGAACCAGGAATGAAGCTGATACCCACAATTCTATACATTATTTATATTATAAAACAAATTTGTACACATGTATAGTACACTATAATGATAATTTTACTGAATTTTATGGATTGCTATAGGAACCTAATATCAAGAAAAACTTGAATCATATCAATATTTTGCATTTGGATGAATGTACTTTTGCCCCTAGATTACAAGTTTCCACTCAAATTTAATTTAAGCAATGAAATGGACTACTTTACTCCTATAACATTCAGATTAATGGAGTTTTATGGTTACTGCACTGAGATATTTTACTGATTTTATATTTCACTTCTATGCAGGTAAATCAGTTTTATATTTAGATAGAAAATAAAGTCACAAATCCATTCTCAGTATGGACAACTGCTTCTGAAGATTACATTTTATAGATACTGTTTGCTTTTCAAATATCAACATGTTAAATAGGTAATAACTATCAAGTGAGTGTAATTTCACGTATCCCTGCAGATAGCCACATTTAGAGAGGGAAAGGAAGTTTAGTTATAACTTGAAAAGAAAGCCATCAGGGGAAAATTATTTTTAAAATAATGCAACTATAATGCAAATATCTTAGAAGTAAGCATTAGAATGCTGTTATTTTAAATAATGTCATTTTATGTTAGATTTTATTTTTATAAATAAAATGGGTGTGTGACTCTAAAGGCATAGAGCAAGGAACTGGAGTAATGGAGCAGTTCTGCATCTGACTGTCTTGGTGGAGGTTTGAATCTATATAATAAACTTCATAGAATTTTATGGAACTATTCCCTAAAAAAAATTGTACATAAAACCTGGTGAAATTTGAATATGATCTGTGGTTTATAGCGTTGTATCAATGTCAGTTTCCTGATTTGATCACTGTACCATCCTTAGGTAGAATAGCAGGGAAGTTGAGAGATGGGCCCACAGAAAATCTTTGTATTATTTTTGCAGCTTTTACATGAGACTAACGTTGTTTCAATAAACAAACAAATAATGTGGTCCATCCTTGGGAAATGAGAAGAGAAGGAAACAAAGTGGCTTTATAAAAAGAAGCAAACAATGGTTAAGATTTTCATGCGTGCCTGCGTGCAAAGTGGCTTCAGGCGTGTCCAACTCTTGGCGACCTATGGATTGTAGTCCGCCAGGCTCCTCTGTCTGTGGGATTCTCCGGGGAAGCATGCTTCCCTGGTGGCTCAGAGGGTAAAGCATCTGCCCGCAATGGAGGAAACCCAGGTTCGATCCCTGGGTCGGGAAGATCCCCTGGAGAAGGAAATGGCAACCCCCTCCAGGACTGTTGCCCAGAAAATCCCATGGACAAACAAGCCTGGTGGGCTACAGACCATGGGGTCGCAAAGAGTCGGACACGACTGAGCGACTTCACTTTCACTCTTCCAGGTAAGAATACTAGAGTGGGTTGCTGTGTCCTCCTCCAGTGTAATATTGTCATAAATAATAAAATGTCCCAAATCCAAAATAATCCTGCTGAGATTGTTAGCAAAAACAGCTCATGACATCGGAAGACGCTCTGTCTGTGTCTGATGCTGTCTCAGAGCCTCTTACCTGTTTTTACCGTTTGCCAGCCCAGGGAGAAGGGGCTGCGAGCCTGCAGGTTGTAGGAGGAGATGGGGCTGTGGTTGTCAGCCGCTGGGCTCCAGGAGAGCGTGGCTGTGCTCTCCGTGATGTCCTCCACGATCACTATCCCTGGTGGGCCTGGGGGACCTGTAGGCAAAAGAGCAGGGAAAGAGTTAAGGTCAAGCCATGTTGAGGAGCCATGATAAACTGTGTCTCCAATAAGGACCCAATCAAGATAGTAAAGCATTTTAACGGAATACATACTTAGTATGTATTAGTATGTAGTATGCAGTAGCATGTAGTATGTAGTATGTAGTAGCATTGCCACTAAAAAGAGATGGGATGCAAGTTGATTTCCATGATTTCTGAGGATAATTTAATTATAGATTTTTTTTCATAATACTTTGTGCTTGGATACAACCACCAGTTAACTTTGCATTTTATAGACATGCAAAAAAATAATTAGAAACGAACACAAGGACTCGAATGTCAGTAGCTACTCCGACTGCTGAAATCAATCACAGCTTACAGAGGCAGTGACAGAGAAAGAGGCAATGCTACTAGAAACAGAAATGACCCCATCATTACCACAAAGTTACAGGTGTGTGGGCCTAATTTTCAGCCAACCTACAGTGTACAAATAGTGTGATGTACTTACCAAGGAGCTTAAACTCTAACAGGGAAAAAATGAAAGGCTCTGAAATATTGAGAATTCAGACCAAGGAAGGATATATCCTAGAAGCGAGGCATGGAGAAATGTTGTGAGAAGTTAAAACAAAGGTGTGATTAGATGATGATGATGATGATTTTTTTTTTTTTTTTTTTGGTGAATGTGAGAAGATGGTTAATCAGAGAATATGATTCCCCTTTTGATCATAAAAAATTGGTATAGTATAGAATTATGTTTATCAATTGACATGCATTAGACTTTAGATTCAAGAAACAACCATGATCTGACATGAGGAGATGTATGCCCCTGTGTTACTACTTCTAAAATAGTGATTTCTAATAGCATTAAAAATATGTATAGTATTCATATTTTAATGGCTAAGCACAAATGTCAGTTTTCTTCTTAATGTTTTTCTATTCCCTAATATGAACAATCAAAGCTTTAAGGATCTTTTATTTTCAATTAAAAACATCCCACCTGTAAATATTTTAAGTTTTTTTCTAATTTAGTCCTTGTTTAGCAAGTCGCTCTCTGGATTTGGTTATTATGAAGTCTGAGCAGTAAGTGCTGACCTAGACCGGAAAGAGCTAAGAAATGGTGGAGTGCTAAATAGATGGAGGCAGTCAAGTCCTCTGAGGAGAAATGTTCAATAATGAAGGGACAAAGGGATGGACAAAGTGTTTAAAAGGGTCACCATACAAGTGACATTTTTAGGCAATGAGAAATGAGCATTTTTATCAAGAGTGAGAAACAGCAGTGGGTAGTGGAGACCAAAGACTTAGAAGAAAAGGATTATTCCATCAAGAAGGTAACAAATACTGGGATTATGAGCAGACATGTAGAGAATAACCATGAGAAGTGGCAGTTTTTTTTCCTCTGGAGAAATTAAGGAAGAAACTGAGTATAGAGAGAAAGCTTTTGAAATGTCAAGAAGCTGGGAGAGTTCATTCGGGAAGTTTCTCCTTTTTTCACTAAAGAAGGAAAAAAAAGAAACACAAAGTGAAGGTGGTTGGGTGAGAGTGGGACTGGGAGCTAGAAGACACTGGGAAATGTCTGGATAAGGCCCATGATAAAATGAGGAAAGAAAGGAAGAGTGAACTATTTGGAATAGTTTGGAATTCAAGTTTGCCTCAATATCACCATTGTGAAGTAGAACTGACCAACTCAGCAAGCTTAGGCTAGAAAGCCAGGATCAGGACCAGAGAAAGTGGTTAACTGGGTCAATTCAGGCTTAGTTTATAAATTTGATATGACTTATCATCAAAGATGCCAATGGTATGAATGGCTATGGCCTCAAGGAGGACTAGGGCATCCAGGGAAGCCAGATTGGTGCTGGCAGACAAGAATAAAATAATGAAATCCAGAAACCAGGTTACTAGGAGGGAAAGATAGAAAGATAAAAATTCTATAATTTGAGATTTCAATGTAGGGAACTTTTGATGAAAGTTTGTATTTATCTGGAATTAAGCGGGAAATACAATTATTAGGTCAAGTACTTAGGGAAGAATCCTTTCAGTTGATGTACAACCAATTTTCAGAGTATTAAAATGGTAGATAAAGATGAGGTATGGAAAATAAATAAGATCCAGTTGCTTAAGATGTCTAACAAGTTGCTAGACTATATGACAGGGACATGGAGGTGTGACTATAATGATAATAATATAATAATGATAAAAATATTAACTGTAGTAATAATACCAATAGCTACCATATCCTCACTATTGAGTATTTTGCAAACATTAGCTTGTTCACTTATTTCTATGTTACTATGAAGTGGGTATTATAACTCCTATTTCACAGAGGATGTAATAGACTCTTAGAGGTCATTTGGTTGACTAAGAATAAACAAGTTACTTAGTCAATAACCTCACTGTATGTTAGGTATTACATGAGGCAGTAGGTGTCAGAGAATCCCTTCTAGTGAGAAGTTACTCAGATCACCACTAGTGCATGGCACAGCAGAGCTTTGAATTCAGATTTGATTCTAAAGCCTGATTTGTTCAAGAAAGCAAGGGTTATGGAGATCCTTCTTCCTTTCACTGTTAACTGAAGAAAGTGTTTAGGATTTTGTGGCAGCCTGGGTATATGATGGCCACCACCAACTTTCTTTCCTCTTGCACATGCAGGTCATTCCCTTACTGAAAGATGAAGCCTGGTCCTTAAACTTCCTTGAATCTGGGTTAGCCTGTGATTACAGGCATACTCTGGTGATACTGTGGATTTTTTTCTTGTGTGCATGCTTAAATCACTTCAGTCGTGTCTGACTCTTTGCAACCCTAAGGACTGTAGCCTTCCAGGCTCCTTTGTCCATGGCATTCTCCAGGCAGCAATACTGGTGTGGGTTGCCATGCCCTCCTCCAGGGGATCTTCCTGACCCAGGGGTTGAACCCTGATCTCTTAAGTCTCCTTCATTGGCAGATGGTTTTTTTTACCACTAGCACCACCTGGGAAGTCACCATAATACAGCTAATATGGCAATAAAGCAAGCCATGCAACTTTTTGATTTTTAAGTCCATTAAAAAAAAAAAACAACTTGTTTACATTATACTATAGTCTATCAAGCATGCAATAACATTTTGTCTAAAAAAGCAATGTATATACCTTTATTAAACATATTTTATTGCTAAAAACTGCTAACCATCATCTGACTGTTCAATAAGTTGTAATCTTTTGTTTGGTGGAAAGTCTTGCCTTAATATTGATGGCTGCCAACTGATCAACGTGGTGGTTGTTAAAAGTTGGGGTGTCTGTGGCAATTTCTTAAAATAAGACAACATGTCTATTTACTTTTCCTTTCATGAATGAATTCTTTGTAGCACAATGATGCTAAATAGTATTTTACCCATAGTAGAATTTCTTTCAAAACTGGAGTCAGTTTTCTCAAAACTTGTCATTGACTTATTAATTAAGTTTATGTAATATTCTCACTCCTTTGTTGCTATTTCAATGATTTTCACAGCATTTTTTCCAAGAGTAGATTCCATCTCAAGAAATTATTTTCTTAGCACTTGCATAAGAAGCAACTCTTTATTTGTTAAAGTTGTATTGTGAGAATGCAGGAATTCGACTAACAGCTAAAACCTACACTTCTAATTTTAATTATCTTGCTATTTCTACTACATCTTCAGCCACTGAAGTCTTAAGTCCCTCTGTCATTCCTAAATGTTGGAATCAACTTCTTCCAAATTCCTGTTAATGTTGATTTTTTTACTTCTTCCCGTGAATCACAAATACACTTAATGGCATTAGGATGATGAATCCTTTCCAGAAGATTTTCAGTTTATTTTGCCTATCAATGAAATCACTATCTATGGCAGCTGTAGCCTTATGAAATGTATTTCTGAAATAAAAAGACTTGAAATTCAAAATTACTCCTTAATCCATGGGCTGCAGAATGAATATTGTGTTAGCAGGCATTAAAACAGCGTAAATCTCGTTCTACATCTCCATCAGAGCTCTTGGGTGATCAGATGCGTTGTCATAGAGTAGCGATATCTTGAAAGGAATTTTTATTTTTTTCTGAGCAGTAAGACTCAACAGTGGGCTTAACGTATAGAGTATACAATGTTGTAGACAGATATGCCGTATTTCATGTTTTGTTGTTCCATTTATAGAGCACAGGCAGAATATATTCACCCTAGTTCTTAAGGGTCCTAGGCTTTTCAAAGTGGTAAATGAGCATTGGCTTCAACTTGCATTAGCCTCTAACAAGAGAGTCAATTTGTCTGTTGAAATTTGAAGTCATGCATTGACTTTTCCTCTCTAGTTATGAAAATGCTAGATGGCATCATCTTCCAACAGAAGACTATTTTTACTACAATGAAAATCAGTTGTCTATTGGAGCCATTTTGATTAATCATCTTGCCTAGATCTTCCGGATAACTGGTTGCAGCTTCTGCACCAGCACTTATGTTTCACCTTGAACTTTTATGCTGTGAAGATGGCTCGTTTCTTTAAACCTCCAAAATCAGCCTCTGCTGTCTCAAGTTTTTCTTCTTCAGCTTTCTTCAGCCTTCATAAAATTAAAGGGAGGTGAGGCTTTGCTCTGGATGGGCTTTAGCTTAAGGTAATGTTGTGGCTGGCTTGCTCTTCCATCCAGACCCCAAACTTTCTTATCAGCAATAAGCCTGTCTCCTTTTCTTGTCATCTTTGTATTCACTAGAACAGCACTTTTAATTTTCTTCAAGCCTTTTTCCTTTGCTAACTTGGCTAACTGGTGCAAAAGGCAAAGCTTTCAACTTATCTCAACTTTTGACATGCCTTCCTCTCTAAGCTTAATCTTTTCTGGCTTTTGATTTAAAGTGAGAGAGATACAACCATTTCTTCACTTGAACACTTTACAGGCATTATAGGGTTATTAATTGGCCCAATATCAAAATTATTGTGCCTCAGAGAATAGCAAGCCCAAGGAGAGAGAGATATAGAGAAACAGATGGTCAGTGGAATAATCATAGTGCAAACAGCATTTGTTAATTAAACTTGCCTTCTTATATGGGTGTGGCTTATGGTGCCCCCAAACAATTGAAATTGTAGCATTGAAGATCATTAATCACAGATTACCATAACAAATATCACAATAAATAGAAAGCTTGAAATATTGGAAAAATTACCAAAATGTGACACCGAGACAGGACGTGAGAAAATGTTGTTGGAAAAAATGGCACTAATAGACTTCTTTAACACAGGCTTGTCATAAAGCTTCAATTTGTAAAAAAAAAAAAAAAAAAAAAAAAAAAAAAGTACAACATTTCCACAAATCAATTAACTGCAATAAAATTAAGTATGCCTATATTTGACTCAAATGGCATTGGTAGAAATGACACAGCATGACTTTTGAGGAGAGTGTCATAAGAGGCTTTGCAGGTTCATCCCATATCTCCTGGAATGCTTATGAGGCAATCCAGCTGCCTGGTTAGAAATCCTGTTAAACTGATGCTACTATTCTGTCAGGAAGTCCAAGTTAGTCACTTGGAAAATCCCATGGAGAGGAGGAGATCCAACTCACCCTCACCTATTCCAGCATCCCAGCCCAGACACCAGATGCAGTGAATCCTTCAAATGATTCCCACTTCAACCACCATTAGACACATATGCATGAGACATCCCTGGTAAGAAATTGGCTATGGCTGTCTGCTGTCAAAACTATAAGAGCAAGTAATGGATAGATTTTTTAAGCCATTAATTTTGGGGAAACAACTGATAATTGGAACAGACTTCAAAATAGTTTGATTTGGAGTTTGTTCATAGGTAGGGAATTTATCAAGAGAATCATTACCGTGCTTTGAAAAAAGACTTGAGGTTTAGCTATTGTATTTATATTGGAATAATTATCAACATAATTTATTAAGTTGAATTCCATATTGTTCCATTTATCCTGTTCCATTTCATCCATTCTATTTAATCATGTCTTTAAAAAACATTAACAATCATCTATGTGTGAGGCATAATAGGAAATATTGTGGAAAAGAGCTATTTGCTAATGATGTAAAATGATTTGTCTTTCTGAGTATTAAATCTCTACTAAAATATTTAAATTAATTTGCTTAAGAAAGGAATATTTCTTTTAATAAGAGGCAATAATTACTCTGCTGGATCATCAAAAAAGCAAGACAGTTCCAGAAAAACATCTATTTCTGATTTATGGACTATGCCAAAGCCTTTGACTGTGTGGATCACAATAAACGGTGGAAAATTCTGAAAGAGATTTGGGAATACCAGACCACCTGACTTGCCTCCTGAGAAATCTGTATGCAGGTCAGGAAGCAACAGTTAGAACTGGACATGGAACAACAGACTGGTTCCTAATAGGAAAAGGAGCACATCAAGGCTGTATATTTTCACCCTTCTTATTTAACGTAGATGCAGAGCACATCATGAGAAATGCTGGGCTGCAGGAAGCACAAGCTGGAATCAAGATTGCCGGGAGGAATATCAATGACCTCAGATATGCAGATGACACCACCCTTATGACACAAAGTGAAGAAGAACTAAAGAGCCTCTTGATGAAAGTGAAAGAGGAGAATGAAAAAGTTGGCTTAAAGCTCAACATTCAGAAAACTAGGATCATGGCATCTGGTCCCATCATTTCATGGCAAATAGATGGGGAAACAGTGGAAACAGTGTCAGACTTTATTTTCTAGGCTCCAAAATCACTGCAGATGGTGTTGCAGCCATGAAACTAAAAGACGTTTACTCCTTGGAAAGAAAGTTATGACCAACCTAGACAGCATATTAAAAAGCAGAGACATTACTTTGCCAACAAAGGTCCATCTAGTCAAGGCTGTGGTTTTTCCAGTGGTCATGTATGGATGTGAGAGTTGGACTATAAAGAAAGTTGAGCACCGAAGAATCAATGCTTTTGAACTGTGGTGTTGGAGAAGACTCTTGAGAGTCTCTTGGACTGCAAGGAAATCCCAAGCAGTCCACCCTAAAGGAGATCAGTCCTGGGTGCTCATTGGAAGGACTGATTTGAAGCTGAAATTCCAATACTTTGGCTGCCTGATGTGAAGAGCTGACTCATTGGAAAAGACCTTGATGCTGGGAAATATTGAGGGCAGGAGGAGAAGGGGATGACAGAGGATGAAATGGCTGGATGGCATCATCGACTCAATGGACATGGGTTTGGGTGGACTCCGGCAATTGGTGATGGACAGGGAGGCCTGGCGTGCTGCAGTCATTGGAGTCACAAAGAGTCAGACATGACTGTGTAGTTGAATTTAACTGAGTCCCTCAATAAATATCTGAAGAAAAGATGGAATGGAGAATGGCGTGGAAAAAAAGAAGAGATGTGGAAAGACCAAAGTGTTATGCTGGGAATTTGAAATGCTGTGTAACAATTAACAATTTTTAAAATAATTGTCATGTAAAGTAAAAATCCAATCTTACAACCTTTCTTTTTGTTAAATCAAAATATAATTGAGCTAATTTTTGTTTTTTTCAGAATAGAGTATGGTGATAATAAAATTGACAGACTAGGTTCAGAATGAAGAAAATGAACCTTTTCATATTTTATACTAAGTATAAAATATTTTTCAAATTGTCATATTTTATACTATTCAGTCCATGTAATTCTTCAGGCCAGAACACTGGAGTCAGTAGCCTTTCCCTTCTCTAGGGGATCTCCCTAACCCAGGGATTGAACCCAGGTCTCCCATATTGTAGGTAGATTCTTTACCATTGAATTCTTCCACAAGGGAAGTCTAAGAATACTGGAGTGGGCAGCCTATTGCTTCTCCAGGGGATCCTCCCAACCCAGGAATTGAACTGGGATCTCCTGCATTGCAGGCAGATTCTTTACCAACTGAGCTATTAGGGAAGCCCCACTTTACAGTAAAGCTCATCATTATTAGAAACTTGGAGTATTAAAGTTATGATCAGATAACTTTCTATATATTTGTAAATCTGAAATATTATTATGAACAAATTATTTTAAAAGTATTCTAAAAATTACTGATATGATTTACCTTTTAAAATACATTATATGCAAGACAGAAAAAGAGACACAGATGTATAGAACAGAATTTTGGGCTCTGTGGGAGAAGGTGAGGGTGGGATGATCTGAGAGAATAGCATTGAAACATGTATATTATCAAGTGTGAAACAGATCACCAGCCCAGGTTGGATGCATGAGACAAGTGCTCAGGGCTGGTGCACTGGGAAGGCCCAGAGGGATGAGATGGGGAGGGAGGTGGGAGGGAGGGATCAGGATGGGGAACACATGTAAATCCATGGCTTGATTCATGGCAATGTATGGCAAAAACCACTACAATATTGTAAAGTAATTAGCCTCCAACTAATAAAAATAAATGGAAAAAAATTTTTTTAAATACATTAAATGCAATATAAAGCACCATAATGAAAGTTTAAAAGAGTTTAGAGTCATTACACTAGTATCAGTTTATAATGCTCTATTTAGGGATAAAAATGTATCAGCATACTGAATTCTGGCTGCAATTAACTTCTTGTATATATTGAGGAGTAAATTACTTTAGAGTTATATAAATGCAATGAACACTTTTGTTTTTAAAGCCTGCTAATGACAGTCATATTTTCAGCATCTTTTGGCATTTTTTAAAAATCAGGGAGTAAATGTTCTCTTCAAAGAATATTATGACTAATTTATGCAAGATATCTGAAAATAGATTAATAAGAGATAAGATGACAAATGTGTGACAGTAGCTAGTGTCTGAATGTTATATATATGCCACTCATTTAGAAGAAATCTTATTAATTTTATATGGAGATGTAATGATTCAGTGTCAGATGGTCAGGAATCTGGAAAGTCCCCCTCTTACACTCCCATGACAATGTTGTTAGACAGGCTCACTAAAATAAATATTTTGTTTGAAAGTAGACCATTTAGAAAAAAGGACACAGTCTCTTTATATTTTCATGGTGAGGACTCTGGGAAAATTATAAAGCACAAAGGCCCCTAGCAGAAGCCATGTTCTCATGAACTCAGTCCTTCTCAATCAAGGGCTCCCCAGGATGGCCATTAGTTTACTGGCAGATCAACTCATTCCACTGACCGAATGTTCAGTTAGAAAATTATCTTCTCTTGAGAAGCCATGGACTCTAAAGTTGAAAAACACATAAAATATATATCTCCTTGTAATCTCTAAAGTTGTTATTTTTATCCTGGTGACAGGAAATAAGGACTTAAAACTTCATGTAAAAGCTAAATAATATTACAGAGTTGTGAAATGTTTAAATTAACCAGAGAATTCTCTGCCTGATTCTGACACCTACTGATTCAACAAATATTTCCATTGGTACATGTTATTTTTTAAGCAAATGTATTTGGTAAAAAAAAAATCTACTCAGTTTTTATTTTCATTTTTATAAGATTTGAGGGACTTTCTATTTTTCTTATTTAGAAGTTTTAAGTGAAAAATTAAACTTGTTGGGATTCAAAATATTAAACAGCTTTGCTTTTAATTGTTTAAACTAAGATAAAAAAATTTAATACCAATATACCATGGTATCTGAAATTGATTCTGTTTTTAAGCCCTTAAATATTGCTTGGGGACACTTCTTACTAATGCATGTAGGCATTTGGGTCAGCTTCCCTGAGAGTTCAGTTGGTAAAGAATCCGCCTACAATGCAGGAGACCTGGGTTTGATCCGTGGGTTGGGAAGATCCCCTGGAGAAGGGAAAGGCTATCCACTCCAGTACTGTGGCCTGGAGAATTCCATGGACTGTATAGCCCATAGGGTCACAAAGAGTTGCACATGACTGAGTGACTTTCACTTTCAGGCATATGGGTAAGAATAAAAGGAAGAAAGCATGGCAGTCACAGAAGCAAAGTTACAAGAATGCCCTTCTAATACCAAATGAAAAGATTTAGCTACTGTCTCAAAGATTAGAGTAATGGAGAAAAAGAAACTCCATAACTCAGACCATGAAGAGTATTTTCTGTTTTAATGATATATTTTAAATAGATGCATTGAAGCATCCAGTACAAAAGACCATTTTGTGTAGAGAAAACTTAAAAAGCCATATGTAAGTAATGACAAAATCTTTCATTAAAAAGTCATGTTCAGTAATGTGAGTAGATTTTCCGTAGCACTTCATATGTTAATACCTAGTAGTAACTGCCTGCTAAGGTTTTCATCTTTACTATATAAAATGAAGTCTTATACACTTATTTAAAATGTTATTGATAGCATATTTATTTTTATGCAAGAAAATATTTCCTGACATACTTTGACATGCTGGACTGGCAAGTGCAACTTCACATAGCATTGCCTCCCTCTTTCTTTGCCTTCTTCTCAGATACTTCCTTACATCATTATGTTCCTCATGAAGTTGAGAGAATGTTATATTTCTTTACTCTTCAAGTGATCCTTTCATACTGTTCTCAATCCCAGGAGAACATTTTTTTTTTTTTTAAACCAGGGGTAGTTAAGGATGAAAATGAGAGATTAACAGCTCTAATGCTTTTTTTTCAAAAACAAATTTTGTTTCCAAATAATTTGGTAAAGTTCATTATTTACTCTTTCTGTCTTTCCATCAGTTCCATTCAATTCAGTTCAATTGCTCAGTTGTGTTTGACTCTTTGCGACCTCATGGACTGCAACAGGCCAGGCTTCCCTATCCTTCACCAACTCCCAGAGCATGCTCAAACTCACGTCCATCGAGTCAGTGATGCCATCCAACCATCTCATCCTCTGTTATCCCCTTTTCCTCCTGCCTTCAATCCTTCCCAGCATCAGGATCTTTTCCAGTGAGTCAGTTCTTCCCATCAGGTGGCCAAAGTATTGGAGCTTCGGCTTCACCATCAGTTCTTTCAGTGAATATTCAGGACTGATTTCCTTTACAATTGACTGGTTTGACCACCTTGCAGTCCAAAGGACTCTCAAGAGTCTTCTCCAACATCACAGTTCAAAAGCATCAGTTCTTTGGCGCTCAGCTTTCATTATGGTCCAATTCTCACATCCACACATGACTACCGGAGAAACTAAAGCTTTGATGAGTTGGACCTTTGTTGGCAAAGTAACGCCTCTGCTTTTTAATATGCTGTTGAGGTTGGTCATAGCTTTACTTCCAAGGAGGAAGCGTCTTTTTATTTCATGGCTGCAGTCACCATTGGCAGTGATTTTGGAGCCCAAGAAAATAAAGTCTCTCACTGTTTCCATTGTTTCCCCCATGAAGCGTGGGACCAGATACCATCCTCATATTTTTTTTTTTTTAATGTTGAGTTTTAAGCCAGCTTTTTTCATTCTCCTCTTTCACTTTCATTAAGAAACTCTTTAGTTCCTCTTTGCTTTCTGCCGTAAGAGTGATGTCATCTGCATATCTGACGTTATTGATATTTCTCCTGGCAATCTTGATTCCTGCTTGTGCTTCATCCAGCCTGGCATTTCACATGAGATACTCTGCATATAATTAAATAAGCAGGGTGACAATATACAGCCTTGAGGTACTCCTTTCCCAATTTGGAAGCAGTCCATTATTCCATGTCCATTTCTATGTGCTGCTTCTTGACCTGTTTACAGATTTCTTAGGAGGAAGGTAAGGTGGTCTGGTATTCCCATCTCTTTAAGAAATTTTCGTTTGTTAAAATCTGCACAAAGGCTTTAGTATAGTCAATGAAGCAGAAATAGATGTTTTTCTGGAAGTCTCTTACTTTTTCCATGATCCAACAGATGTTGGCAATTTGAACTCTGGCTCTTCTGTCTTTTCTAAATCCCGCTTGAAGTTCTCAGTTCATGTACCGTTGAAGCCTGGCTTGGAGAATTTTGAACATTACTTTTCTAGTGTCTGAGATGAGTGAAATTATGTGGTAATTTGAACATTTTTGGCATTGTCTTTCTTTGGGATTGGAATGAAAACTGACCTTTTCCAGTCCTGTGGCCACTGCTGAATTTTCCACATTTGCTGGCATATTGAGTGTAGCACCTTCACAGCATCATCTTTTAGGATTTGAAAAAACTCAGCTGGAATTCCATCACCTCCACTAGCCTTGTTCGTAGTGATGCTTCCTGAGGCTCACTTGACTTCACATTCCAGGATATCTGGTTCTAGGTGAGTGATCATTGTGGTTATCTGGGTCATGAAGATCTTTTTTGTATAGTTCTTTCGTATATTCTTGCCACCTCTTCTTAATTTCTTCTGCTTCTGTTAGGTCCATACCATTTCTGTCCTTTATTGTGCCCATCTCTGCATGAAATATTCCCTTGGCATTTCTAATTTTCTTGAGGAAATCTCTTGTCTTTCCCACACTATTGTCTATGTATGTATCATCATTATTATACATATTGTTATTTTCTTTCTTTTACTGATATATTAATATATCATCATTATGATTATATTTATTGTTATTGTTATTTTGCATTTATCTATCTATCATCATCATTATGTGTGTAACCTGGGCCCTCAGCATGAAATTTTTGTCTCTCTTCACTTAGCCTATTTAACATCTGTTTAGGCTTCAAATTTCAATCTTTCCCCAAGTATTACTGCTTTGGAGGAAATTTCTCTTACTGCCCTGCTTAGGATATTCACGGGATTATATCCATTCATATAGTACCATATACCTCTCATTCAGAGCTGAAATCACATCAAAGCTTCTACTTATTTGTGTGACTCTCCTATTAAGTGCAGATTTCCTATTTGAATTTTAGGTACAGTACAGCTGAAACTGTGCTTGTAATTTTCTCACTATTTTATTTCTCTTCCCAGTAAAGTTCTTGACAGCTAGTGTGTTATCACTACAGATTTGCATTAATAATTAATGATTGAATGAATAATTTTTATTAACAGTCTATCACAGCTTTTCAACTATTTTTTACACTGTTTTCTTTCAGACTCAATCAACATATTAAAAAAGTAATATACCTTCACAAAATCATAGCCTATTCTGAAAAATACCCTTAAAATATATTTTGAAAAATGATTCTTATTATGCTATATTCTCCTGGAGTAGAAAATGGCAACCCATCCAGTATCCTTGCCTGGAAAATTCCATAGACAGCAGAGCCTTGTGGGCGACAGTCCATGGGATCACACAGAATTGGACACAATTGAGCACACACATACCCACATGCTGTGTTCTCCTCTTTGTTAAATTGTCTTAATTAGATACCCATCTGATCATGGTGTGTCTAAATAACAACAGCAAACAAGCTATTAGCATATTTCAAACTTTGATGGGCAACAAAATCTCTGGTATTTGTAAAACACACACACACACACACACACACACACACAAAACCTAGATTCCTGGACTATACTCAAAGCTACTGAATTTCATTACCTGTGACTAGAGCCTCAGCATTGTAGTTTACGCAAGTTGTCTAGGAATTTTTATGCATCCTATATTTTAGGAAAAACTGAGCTAAAGAAAAGAGATTTGGATAAAGAGTCATAGGAGTCTTATTCCACTTCTGACTCTTTTGTATAAGAGCTTTATGCAAGTTTCTGAAACTTGGGTAAGTTTCTGAACCTCATAAATTCTTAGTTTTTGTACATTCTATAAAAGGAATGGTAATATCAATATTATGTCTTTATTGTGAGGGCTGTGAAGGGTAATATATACAAAGTATAACAGTACTTTGTAAACAGTTATGCTAGTATTGGCTAGGTCTTTGACTCAATAACTTTGACAATGTCATATGATCTCACAATGCTTCATTTTTTACCAAAAAAATGAGAACCTATGCAACACACTGATTTGTCAAAATAAATAAGGATAGATGTGAAAATGCTTTGAAAAAGAAAAAAAATGTACTATTACTAATGGATTCAATAATCAATCTCTATCTTCAGGGAAGTTTATTATACAAAGAGGAAAAGCTGATGCTGAAATGATAACAATTTAACAAACACATATCAGGTAGAAGGTAATGTACTAAATATTATGTACTTCCTCTCAAGTCTTTGCAGAAAATCTGGTATTATAGAAGATTTTCTGCAAATGAGAAGACTGAGTCTCAGAAAGTACAAGTAACTCATGCAAGAGGACACAATATTCCAATAGTGAACTTGGAACTCAATTCTGATTCTTAGTTACATACACACACACACACACACACACACACAAATATATGAGTTTTAACTCTGTGCTGTTCATTAATACCCAACACTTCTTCACATAATTGAACACAGGCAGAAAACACAGATTTCAAAAGTTTAACTGTTATTATTAGCAGGGACAAATGACTTTAATAAAGAAGAATATACAGAAGATTATAAAGAATAATCAAAAATGGATTTAGAGATAGAAAATGTATGTTAGAGGTGAAGTGGGCCTTGTGACTGGCTCTCTAATAATATTCACTCCACCTGTCACAATATGGTATAGGGAATTAACCCTTCATTATATATGCAGCCCTGATTAGCCTATGCAAATCTTGGAAATCTCACCTACCTTTGCTGGTGATTGGTTCAGGAAGTTAGATATAAGCCAATTCAGTCCAGTTCAGTTGCTCAGTTGAGTCTGACTCTTTGTGACCCCATGGACTGCAGCACGCCAGGGCTCCCTGTCCATCACCAACTCCCGGAGTTTACTCAAACTCATGTCCATTGAATCAGTGATGCCATCCAGCCATCTCATCCTCTGCCATCCCCTTCTCCTCCTGCCTTCAATCTTTCCCAGTATTCAGGGTCTTTTCCAGTGAGTCAATTCTTCACATCTGATGGCCAAAGTATTGAAGTTTCACTTTCAGCATCAGTCCTTCCAATGAATATTCAGGACTGATTTCCTTTAGGCTGGACTGGTTGGATCTCCTTGCTGTCCGTGGGACTATTAAGGGTCTTCTCCAACACCACAGTTCAAAAGCATCAATTCTGCACTCAGCTTTGTTTATAGTCCAACTCTCACATCCACACATGATGAATGGAAAAACCATAGCTTTGAGTAGACAGATCTTTGTTGGCAAAGTAATGTCTCTGCATTTTAATAGGCCAATTAGATCATGATAATCTTCTTATGATAGATGCTGGTTCTGGAGCAAGCCCATGGTCTAAACTGGAGAAGTCAGATGAAGGAACAGGTATTTGTAGAGATACACTAGGTTTTTCTCTTGCTGTATATAAACAAGAAAGCATTTGTTGTTGTTGTTTAGTTGCTAAGTAGTGTCTGACTCTTATGCCTGTCCCATGGGATTTCCCAGGCAAGAATACTGGAGTGGATTGCCATTTACTTCTCCAGGGGATCTTCTCAACCGAAGGATCGAACATGTGTCTCTTGCTTGGCAGGTGGATTCTTTACCATTGAGCCAGCTGGGAAGCCCCATGAAAAGATTTAGCCTCTATTATTCTTGGCAATCAGCCTATGATTGCAATGGGCTTTTAGAGTAAGGCCAGCATTGAAGATGACTGAGTGGAGAGATGGAACCAACCTGGGTCCTTGAAAGAAACTTGAGACACTGGATCAACCAATGAAATAATCTGCTTTGGCTTTCTGTTAGAAGAACCAATAAATCTCCTTATTATTGAAGCCAGTTTGAGTTAGGCTTCATATTACTTGCAACTGGAAGCATCCTGAGATACATAGCATAACAAAACTCTGTGGGTTTATGATGACTGAAACTGGAATAACTCATTTTATGTGCTAAAACTAGTTTACTAGCATAAATAACCCCAAAAGAGGATCTCCAACAATATCTAATTACTCCAAATAAGCCACTTGTAACTGAAAAATGACAAGTCAGTTGGGAAAACTATAGGAATAGCTGCCCAACTAGCAGAAAATTGCCAGAAAAGCAAATTGTACAATGAAATTACTAAATTGACTTCAACATTTACCTACAAGATAATGGAATAATCACTTTTGGATAGAGATTTGGGGCTTATTAAAGATGTAGAATTATAACCAATGAATTTATATGTTATATGTTATATATATTTATTTGTTATAAAGTTAAAGTATTGAAAATTAGAGAAAGAATTTTAGAGCAATCTTGACCTAAAATTCTATTTTAGAAATCCACTAATAATCTGTATCATTCTCATTGCTACATTCATTTTTTTTAAAGGGCCAGGAAAAGTTAGAGAAATTGTCATATGAGGACAAAAATGAAAAGCTAAAACTTGCCAGCTTTGACTTATAGAAGCTGACTGGATACTAGGGGACGTAAGATCTTATGGAGGCCTTACCATTTTCTAGCTAAGTGAGTTAGGAATTCACTTTTGCATCTCTAGCACACACAAAATTTTTCAGGTACTAAAGCTGGAAGGATGGGTTTTCCTGTGAATATTGCAAGAAAGCTGTTCCTTTGGCTTAATACTTAAAGATGGAATAGGTGCCTTCTGTTTGTTCTGGGTGGTAAAAGAGGGTAATAAACAAATATGCCAAATGACTGAAAAATTCAAGGCTTTTTGAAGAGCAGGAAAGTAGATGATTTAAGTTTGGTCAGAGTAGCAAAATTTTATGTGGAGAAAAGGAGGTCGAGGGAAGACCTTGAACACCTGGACAATGAGTTTGAACATTTTTATAAAGGTAATGGCGGTCAGTAAATGTTTTAAACTTGGAGGTGAACCAACACAGTAGATATTATAAAGGAAGAATCAAGAATGGGAATGAAATATTATTCCAGAATTTCATGCTAAATAAATTGGAAGAAAAATGATATAAAAAGGGCAAAATCTGGAGGTGGATCTCAAAAGTTTTCCTCTCAACTAAATGTAATAAATTTTAATTGAAATAATTCTGAAGATAACACTGAAGTGCAAAGGTAGGAAGATGCTAGTTTGGAGACTGAAGAGAGTTTGAAAAGTCAGAAATCGTTATTGAGAGCCATGTGATAGGAAATAAACAACATCTGAATAGCAATATTACTGAAAAACATCGAAAGCTTATGTGAAATGAAAAACATGATTTTATAGGAGCTGAGACAACTTTTTTCCATTAGGTTTTTTTTATCACTCATTACCAGAAACAGGTGATTGAGTTTAAAATTTGGTGTGATAGGCATCAAGGAAGTCATGAATTTCAGGTAAGAAATGAATTAGATAAAACTCTTAACCATACAAGTTAAGTAGAGTGATGTGAAGCTCAGAGGAAGATAATAAATGTGGGAGGCACGTGCATTTAATTGCAACATGTTAAAACTGTTGTCAGAGGTTTCATGTCTCAAGCTACAGATCAAAATATACATAGCAGAACTCCTAGGATGCAAGTCAGTGGCCTTGCAGTTGTAAATAGGGAGAGATAATAAGGCCCTGGCCCTCAGAGGGGGCTTCCCTGTTGGCTCAGATGGTAAAGAATCTGCCTGCAGTGCAGGAGACCTGGGTTCAATCTCTGAGTCACAAAGATCCCGTGGAGAAGGGTATGGCAATGCACTCCAGCATTCTTGCTTGGAGAAGTCCATGGATAGAGGAGCCTGACGGGCTACAGTCCATGGTTTGCAAAGAGTTGGACATGACCAAGAGACTTTCAGTCACGCTAAGGGGGCTAATATATCAATTGATAATTCAAAAAATCTGCTCTTGGTATAAAACCTCAATGGACACATAAACCTTTTCTTTAACACTTCTATTTAATTTCTTACCCATATACAGTTAAACTTCATTTCATTGCACTTTACAAATATTGCTTTTTAAAAAAAAAAAAAATGAAGGTTTCTGGCAATTCGGAATCTAGCAAGTTTATCAGCATCTTTTTTCTAACAGCATCTGCTCACTTCATGTTTATGTGTCACATTTTTTGTAGTTCTTGGGCTATTTCAAACTCTCTCCCTATTATTATATTTGTTATGGTAACCTGTAATTTTTGGTGTTACTACTACAATGCAGAAAGTTCACATGATGGTTCACATTTTTTAGTGATATTTTTAATAGGTATTTACATTGTTTTTGAGGCTTAATGCACACTTAAAGGACCAAGCATTTTGTAAGCACAACTTTTCTTTAACTTGAAATACAGTTGATCTACAAGCTGTGTTAATTTCATATTTACAGAAAAGTGATCCCATATATTGGGCTATACAGTAGGTATAATAACTTCTAGGTGCATCCATGCTGCTGCAAATGGCAGTATTTCATTCTTTTTTACAACCGAGTAATATTTCGTTGTATGTATGTGCCACATCTTCTTTATTCTTTCATCTGTTGAGGGACACAGGTTGCTTCCATGTCTTGGCTATTGTAAATAGTGCTACCATGAATATTGGGTTGCATGTATCTTTTTTATTTATAGTTTTCTCTGGATATATGACCAGGAGTGGGATTGTTGGATCATAAATAGATCTATTTTTAGTGTTTTTTTTTTTTTAGATCTATTTTTAATTTTATAAGGAACTTCATTCTGTTCTCCAAAGTGCCTGTACCAACTTACATTCCCATCAACTGTACAGGAGGGTTTCTTTTTCCACCACACTCTTTCCATCATGTACTATTTATAGACTTTTTGATGTTGGTCACCCTGACTAGTGTAAGGTGATACCTCATTGTGTTCTTGATTTGCATTTCTGTAATAAATAGTGATGTTGAGCATCTTTGCTTGTGTCTTTTGGCTATCTATATGTCTTTTTTGAAGAAAAATCTTTTTGTGCCTTCCGCCCATTTTTTCTGCTAGGTGTTTGTTTTTTTTGATATTGAGCTGTATAAGCTGTTTGTATATTTTGGAGTTTAATCCCTTGTCAGGCTTCTGAGATGGCTCAGCTGGAAAAGAATGCATCTGTTAATGCAGGAGATGCAGATTCGATCCCTGGGATGGGAAAGATCCCCTGAGGAAGGAAATGTCAACCCGCTCCAGTATTCTTGCTTGGGAAATCCCATGTTTAGAGGAGACTGAGGCTATAGTCCGTGGGATTGCGACAAATTTGGACATGACTTAGCAACTAAACCACCACCACAATAACAACAAATCTCTTGTCAGCCAGATCATTTGCAAATATTTTCTCCATTATGTAGGTTGTCTTTTCATTTTGCTTATGATTTCCTTTGCCATGCAAAAACTTTTAAGTTTTTAGTTCCTATTTGTTCATTTTTGTTTTCATTTCCATTACTCTAGGAGATGTATCCAAAAAGATATTGCTGCAGTTTATGTCAAAGAATGTTCTGACTGTGTTTTCCTCTAGTTTTCTAGTATCTGTAGCATATTACATTTAGATCTTTAAGTTTGAGTTTATTTTTGTATATGGTTTTAGAGAATGTCCTAATCATTCTTTTACATGCAGTTGTCCAGTTTTTCCAGAATAACTTATTTTCTCCATTGTATAGGCTTGCCTCTTTTGTGGTGGATTAATTGACCGTGGGTGAGTGGGTTCATTTCTGGGCTTTCTATTCTATTCCATTGATCTATGTCTTTTTTGCACTAGTACAAAATTGTTCTGATAACTGTAGCTTTGCCATATAGTCTGAAGTCAAGGAGTTTTATTCCTCCAGCTCTGTTTTCCTTTCTCAAGTTTGTCTTGGCTTCTCATGGTCTTTTGTGTTTCCATATAAATTTTAAGACTTTTTGTTCTGGTTCTGTGAAAAATGCCAATGGTAATTTGGTAAGGAGTGCATTGAATCAATAGATTTCCTTGGGTAGTATATTTATTTTGACAATATTGATTCTTTCAATCCAAGAACATTATTCTTGGGATTCTTTCTGGTTGTCATTTTCAATTTCTTTCTTCAACATCTTAAAGTTTTCTGAATGCATTCCTTTGGTCTCCTTAGGTAAGTTTATCACTAGGTATCTTCTTATTTTTGATGTGATGGTAAATGAAATTGCTCCCTTAATTTCTATTTCTGATCTTTAGATGTTAGTGTATAGACATGCAACAGATTTCTCTGTATTAATTTTGTATCCTGCAACATTACTGAATTAGTTGAAGAGTTCTAGTAGTTTTCTGGTAGTGTCTTTAGGATTTTCTATGTATAGTATCACGTCTTCTGTGAACTGACAAGTTTACATCTTTTCCAATTTCAATTCCTTGTATTTATTTTTCTGCTCTGACTTCTCTGAGTTCTGTGGCAAGAACTTCCAAAACTAAGTTGAACAAAAGCAGTAAAAGTGGATAGTCTTGCCTGGTTCCTAATCTTAGAGGAAAGATTTCAGTTTTCTGCTAACTATGACATTATCTATGAGTTTAGCTGTGAGTTTATATGGCCTTTGTTATTTTGAAGTAGATTTTCTCCATACCCACTTTCTGAAGAGTTTTTTTTTAATCATAAATGAATGGTTATTTTCATTAAAAGCTTTTTCTGTGTAAGCATAAATTTTATATTTACTTGAAAGCCAAAACATTTGTGTGACTTTTTATTGTGATATTCACCTTATTGTGGTGGTCTGGAACAAAACCCACAGAATCTTCAAGTATATATGCACTCCAGGTTGCCAGAATCTACCATATGAATTATTCTTGGCTATTTGAAATTAGTTTTTAGTATTTAGATTAATATTTCCTGTAAGAATGAATGTATGTATGAATGTATGCTGCAAGGAAAAGGGTGGAGTGAAAGGAAAATCATGAAAAAAATTGCTGAGGGACTTAAAGAGATCAGAACACCAAACTTCAAATAATAGTTTTGTGATTGCAGCCACACTAAACTTCTGAAAATCTTTTCCCACCATACCACTCCCAGTTTTTCCTCCAATTTTACTGGGTTTGCTATTCTGCTTATTGACATATTATATGACATGACAGTATATTTAATATTAAATGCCTATGATTATTGTTTACTTAGTTACTGTTCCATATACTGAACATTCTTCCTTATTTATGTGAGTTTAAAAAAATGTGATTATTCTTTTTAGGGAAAAGGATTACATATTCATTCATTCATTCATCTAATAATTTGTTTAACAATATTGGGAAATATACAAACTAGACTTTGGGCATTAGGCAGTAAATAAGATATAGAATGTACTTGCCCTTATATGTTTTATTTTGTAGGGAGGAGAAGATAGTCAATGAACAAATGAATGAGATGATTTCAGATAGTAATAAATGCGATGAAGAAAATAAAGTGGTATAAAAATTGGTTGGAGACAAGGCAGGAGACATTAGACGTGGAGCTGATAATCAAATGATATCGTTGTTCAATGGCTGAGTCCCATCCGACCCTTTGGGACTACATGGGCTTCAGCATGCCAGGCTTCCCTGTCCTTAACTATCTCCTGGAGTTTGCTCAAATTCATCTCCATTGAGTTGATTATGCTATCTAACTGTCATCCTCTGCCACCCCCTCTCCTTTTGCCTTCAGTCTTTCCCAGCATCAGAGTCTTTTCCAATGAGTCAGTTCTTCTCATCAGATGGCCAAAGTATTGGAGCTTCAAATTCAGCATCAGTCATTTCAATGAATATTCAGGGTTGATTTCCTTTGGGATTGACAGGTTTGATCTCCTTGCTGTCCAAGGGACTCTCAAGAGTCTTCTCCAACCCCACAGTTCAAAAGCATCAATGATAGGAAAGAACTATCCAGCACATAAATGGGCAAGAGTGTTCCAGGCAGATATTAATAATAAAAATATTCCTAAGTGTTATGTGCTTGGCATATCTGTGGAACAGAAAAAGAATTCTGCTGTGGTTTAGTCAAAGTGATAGAAGAGGTTAGAGGAAGATAATATTGTTGGAAATATCAGTAAGTGCCAGGTAATAAAGGGATTTGAAGACAATGGTAATAAATTTGGATTTTACTCTGAGTGTATTGAAAATTCATTGGAAATGAATTTTCTTTTCATACAAGAAGAGTCAAAGGGAAGAAGCCATTGAAAATTTTAGATAAAAAGGTGCAATGTAAGACTTTTAGAACATATAGAAAGATTTGGGGAAAAACCTATATAAATGACAAAAATTTTTGAGCATTTTTCTTTGCAATAAAATTTTTATAACAAATACAAATTGTGATCATTCAGTGAGTCTGTTTTCCAGTGCTGATTTATTGTACTGCTGTTGCTTAGTAGACGTTGTCAGTAGTAATAGTAGCAGTTTCAGAGACACTGGCCATTGGATGCTCCAAGGATGCTTTGGACATATATTTCTTGCAATCTCACGGACTCTGTGGTGATTTTTCTACTTCCATTGAAAGGAAAAACAAAAATTTTACCACCTCTTCCCCATGTCAGTCTTATAAAATTGGAATTTTTATGACATTTATCCTAATTAATATAATTTGTGAATGGCATGCATTTGTCATTGGGATTTTGACTCCTTGTGAGTTGTGAGCTAAAATAGCTTGTGCTGTTTTGGGCTGAAGCATTTAATTACTAATGTGAGACTTTACACATCACTACATTTAAAATGTTTATTTAAAGAATCCTTGTGTTCCTTTTTAGAAAAATACAAACATTTCTCCGTCAATTATTACAAACTTCAGGTGAAAGGTAAATTAAGCAACAATTTCAAGTAGTTAGGCAGGCATAAACAATGTAGTTTTATATAAGTTGGAGTTGTGCACTCTTTATATATTCCAATATATAAGTGTTACTCTCCATCCATCGAAGGTGATCTTTCTGAAATGGAAAATAGATATTTGAGTATCTATTGTGCAAACTAGCAAGAATAAGTAAAAATAATCAACTTATTTATTTAAAACCTCAAGCAACCCAGACACTATCCTGAAATTAATTTAGTAAGCTAGTGTTACATAAATTCTAAGAACAGATGAGTTGAAGAAATCCTGTGGGAAAATAACATATGGGGTGCTAAAATATGCTAGGTATCATGCTTCTGCAGAGCTTTCTATAAATCCAATATTGGATTTATTGTGTATGACTCATTACAACTCTGTAATGCAAATTAAGATAAAAAAATAACATATGCCTATATGGGCTTAAACAATTTTCAATCTCACTATTCATTTATGAATAATTTATAGCTATCCTGTGACATATTTTCCTAAATATACAATAAGGTAAATTTGGAATTATTTCCAAAGACACTTTAGGACCACATGTTTATAAAGTCATTAATTTTAAGACAGCTGCACCCTTGGCAATACTGTGGCCTAAACTAGACTTTCTTTAATTTATTTTTCTCTGAAGCATAAATTTGCAACTATTCTCATTTACAGTTGTTCCCCAGCATCCACCAGGGATTGATTCCTAGATCCCTCCTCAGATGCAAAAATTTGGGGATGCTTAAGTCCCTTGTATAGAAAGGGATAGTATTTGTATATAATTTACACAATCTTCCTGTATACTTTAAATCATCTCTGGATTAATTGTAATAAGTCTAAATGCTATCCAAATACTTGTAAAAACAATGTAAATGCTATATAAATAATTACCTATACAACAAATTTAATTTTTGTTTTTTGGAACTTTCTAAAATATTTTTCCCCAAATATTTTTGATACACTGTTGTCTGAGTCTGCAGATGCAGAATCCACAGATACGGAGAGTTGACTATATTTAGATTTTCTTTCATGATGTGCCTTGATACCAACAACTTGTTCTACAAGATATTTATTTGAGACTAGGGACATGTTTCACAGTCATGAAAGTGAACAAAAGTTGACAAACATGTATCTGGGGGTCATTAGTTTTATATTTTAACTAACTGAGCAAATCAATTGGACCCTTAGGACTTAGAAAAGAAAAAGTATTACTTCTTAAGTGCTTAACTTATTGGGCAATGGCTGAGATAAAGAACTGTCTCAGTGGTTTCTTGACGGTTACTTGCTTATCCTCTGAGTTTTTGTTGTTGTTGTTCTACAACTGTAAGAAGATATTTATCACTGCAGAATGTACCGTTAGAGCTCAGCACAGATTGAAAAAAAGACTACTGTCATATGGTGACAGTGAACTTGGTGCAATCCCTATGCCACCATGGAATTCATTAGGAGAGACAGAGACAGTGGGCTTTTGCAGAAGCACGTAAGTAGAGCAGTCCTGGAGGCTGGATAATTTGTAACAGATGTTCCATATAATGAATGGATTATGGGGAGAGTGTCTGCAATGCAGACTATCTCATTCAGTGGGTATGATCAATGCTTCTTATTAGCTTGACTTAACATTCTGTGAACTGAGGTTGTGAGACAAATATGTGAGCTTTGATTTACTGATACACACATATCAGGTAATAAAATCTCTTTGAAACAGAGATTAGGTATCTCAAATGAAGTTTACTAATAACAGTCCTATTTCTTGAGTTGGCACAAAAGAAATAATTACATGAACCAATAACTGCCTGAACTTGTTTAATGCCATATTTTTCTGTGATTAATGTGCACTAAAATTAACCAAATTAGAACACTGACAAATGAGAAAGCTGACAATTTAGTATAGATGATTAATTTTTGTTAACTTATGTGATTTAGGAAAAAAAAATCCTTTGTTTGAAATTCTGTACTTTTGACCCAGAATGTTTTAAAAGCTAAGACATAATTCCAGAGGAACTTGAAAACCATTCATACTATTTGTTTTCAATTAAAAAAATCTAACTACTTCCAAATCTTTTAGTGTCCTTGGTGCTGTTTATAAAGGCTTTTTACTTTAATTTTTGCATTGCTTCATTGCCAACTAAAAGTATGCAAAATTTCAGGTAAATATTCATATAATGAATATTTATGTTCTTAAAATATTAAAGACTATGATATAAATCAATTTATAATATTTGGGGGGGTTCATTTCATATGCTATCAAGCTGGTTACTTTTAGATAGGCAGATAGTGATGATTGTCACTGGTAGAAAAGCAGTAATCTTAGGGCTCTATTATAGATTCATCTACATATCTTTTCTAGAATGAAATATAATTTGTGCATTTAACTTTTTTTAATTCAGCCTTAGCCTCTTGGTGACTTTGTGTAACTGTACCTCAAGCTCTTATTTGTTTCACACATAGGAAATTCTCTTGTGCACTAAGGTAGCTATCGTAGTTTGCTCAAAGATGAGACCTCCCACAATGGAATCCACAATGTAAATAAATACACTAATATAAGCAATCCACTTCTGGAAAGTGAGGGAAAGCTTCATCAACTCAGTTAACTGAATATACTGAGATGGTCCCAATGGTGTTTCACAGTTCATGCTCATGATGGTAAACCCGCAGAGAACACAGTTATACCAGGCTTAAAAACATGCTCATTTGGCCCTGAGGAAGAAGAAGCAACCAAATTGCTCCCATTCACCTTTAGAATGCTTATCAAAGTGTAAATGAACAAGATGGACAGAACAATCATAAAGTTATCGGATATTTCATCAGTGGATAATCAGATAGGATTGTTTGTTGGATAAATGTAGACCATCTTCTTGTTTATAGGTACCATGAAGAACAATGATTCACCTCCAACTTCCTAATCTTAATGATTAGGGAAACATATTCTTCATCTGGTGAAGAATATCAACAACAGTGTCTTGCATTTTCTGAAAAGCATTCCACCACTTGAAATCTCAATTCATTTTCTTATTAAATCTGCAACTTGGATATTGTGTCCCCATTTTACAAATGAAGAATCCAGAAGAGGTAAAATGACTTGCCTCCAGTTATCCAGGAGATAAAGAGTTAGATCCAAATCCTGGCCTGAGGTTATTTTTAGGATGCTACAATATATGGGCTGTGTAACCTGGCTTCTATCACACCCATTTTAAAAAACACCAGTCATCTTTAAGTTGGGCTATTGAGATTCAGCAAACATTTACAGTGCACCAGCTATAAATTAGTGCAGCATTAAGGGCACAGTTGCCCAAAGATCTTTTTTCCAAACAGCACAAGTACAGCAGATCTTTTCCCACTACTTTTTGCACATTTTGAATTTATGCAGTTTTATTTTCTCACAGCAATAATTAACCTCGCAGCTGTCATTTTTATGTCTCAGTTTTTCAATAGTTGACCACTTTGACTTTTGTAGAGATAATTCTCTGTTTTAATAAACTGCTTTTTTTTTTTTGGCAAAAGTAGGAACTATTTTTTCCTTTCCTTCTCAGTTTTTTAGGTACCTCACCAATGATTCGCAAATTTCCAAAAGCAAAATCTACTGTTATACTCCATCTATAACATAGGAACCCATGTACTCATGACTGCCAATCTTTACAAATAATGTATTAAAGAGATTTTCTCCATAAGTACTAAGCAACATGTTTTACATAATTTAGTTTAGAAAAAATAAAAAAGACATCAATTTTGAAAGATTTTTTTAATCAAGAATGAGTGGCTTATTCTTTTTTTTTCCTCATCATCTGCTGTTCAGTTTCGTCCCTACTCTTTCACCTCACTTGCTCTAACTCATTAGAAAGCTAATTGCCTTTGTGATTCCAAATTAAGGAGTAGTGAAATGGAGACATTACCTTTACCAGGTGTTTGGGAGGACAAAATCCAATTTGCAGTAAAAGTTTCTTCCAATCAGTGTTAGCCCTCTGTTCAGGCTGCATGGATTTTGTGTGGGTTAATGAAGAATCATTCAGAGTCCAGGCTATATGTTGTATTGTGTTACACAAAATCAAGAAAATAATTAAGAATTGAGTACTCTGGAATATAAATTGAAGTAAAACAAGATTTGGGGATAGAATCTAAAGTGAACTTACCAATTTTGTATTATCTTCCTTGGGGATATGCCCAGTCATTGTGTTGACATCCAGCAGAATTTTTGCTTGGAACTTGGATTCCACATGTGGATACCAAAAAAGGGCCATGTAATAATGTATACATATGCCCTGCAAAACTATTCTGGGCTTTCCCCGAAAACAAATTACTACCCAATATTCAAAAGACATGCTAAAACAATTTATGTAAAAGTCACAGGAAACAGTGCATTCAGGGAAATAAAAAGGTTAGGTTTCAGAAAGTTTAGGTTCAAAAGGCTAGGTTTCCTAAACCAACTGTTGGTTGGTTAGGCTGTGTCTACATAAAGTATACGAAAAGTAGGTAGGATGACATTTCCAAGCAATTCAAACAAATGAATAGACATATAAAATGTACTTCTGATATTTTAGCTAAGCAACATTGGTGACCTTAAGGACATCCTTTTGAAAATCAAAGACCATTTTTTGTTTGTTTGTTTGTTTTCTGCTGTTTTGTCTTCAAGGCTCTTAACATAATTCACTTATAAGTAGATGAGAAACAATGAACATCAAAGTTTTGAAAGAATAGGGACTGCAACTGGGCGGAAGTTTAGGCACTCTTTTAAAGCAACTGGCCATTTTTTTCTTGCTTAATAATTGGGGCAATTGGAAGAAAGTTTAAAATGAGAGAACAAGGAGAGATCATGTAGAAAGTGGTCTATTATTGACTGATTCTTACTATTCCTGAGGATATTTTGTCCAGAAGTGATTTCTTTCTATTAAAACATAAAATGTTTAGAAAACAAGCCCCACAAGATGTCCTGAGACAAGTCCCAAAGAGGTTAGTTTCCTTATCTGCAAACTGGAATTAAAAATAGTAACCCTCTCATATTGTTCTTATAGGACACTCTAGATATATAAGATGAAATAACTCATAGAGAGACTTTAACACAGTTCTTGGCATATAGGAAGAACTTAACAAATATTAGCTGTTTCATCAATAGAGCTTATGATCAGAAAGCAAAATGTGCTGCTCATATATCTGTAATCATACTCTTTGTATTATATTATAAAAAGTGTCCCTTCATGCTGGGGACATAAGTTGCTTGTGATTAGCTGTAACACAATGCCTGTTTCATATTGTGCATGCATGCGAAGTCACTTCAGTCATGTCCAGATCTTTGTGACCCTATGGACTGTTGCTCCTCTGTCCATGGGATTCTCCAGGCAAGGATACTGAAGTGGGTTGTCATGCACCCCCCCCCCCCAGGGGATCTTCCCAACTCAGGGATCGAACCCTGGTCTTCTGTGTCTCCTGCACTGGCAGGCAGGTTCTTCACCACTTGTGCCACCTGGGAAGTCCTCTGCCATGTATTATGTGCCCTATAAATGGTTGATGAATAGCTACTGAATGAATGAGAGAAGAGTGAGCAAGGGCTAAAGTTGAGCAACCTGCTCAAAGTCACACACCTAGTTAGAGCTTTTGGGGACGCGGAACATTCTGACTTCAAACCCTACGCTTTCCTTAAGATCCTGCACGGCTTTTCATATATTGTCACTTACCTCTCTCCACTTACTCTGATTTCATTATTACACTGAATTTGCCCTTGTCAAGGTCATCAATTATCTCAAACTGCTCAAACCAGCGGTATCTATTTGTTCTTGATTTACTTGCATTTGACACTGAAGGCTGTTTCCTCCTACCTGAAATTGCCTTTTCCTGTCTTTGGTGTCTTTGGTGTCTTTGATCTTCCACTTAGTTGCTCTGTCTGGCAGCTACTTCCCCATCTTCATGTAGCTTCCTTCTCTTCCTCAACGTCAGTGTTTCTGAAGCTTCTGTGTTGAGCTTCTTCCCCTTCTCATTCTTCACATGCTGTCTTTGCAATTTCATTTTCATCTCATCATGCTGAAATTTACATCTCAGTTCAACCCTATTCTCTCCCGATCTCTGTAGCCACAAATCTATTTACTTACTGGATATTTCTCTCTGGAGAGCCTTATCTTAACTGCTCTTCCTTCAATCCCCAATTCGCCTATCTCCTTATCTTCCAGATAAATTGAAAAGCATGACCATTCTTAATTAGGATGGCCACTTAATTTATCATCTAAACCCGGACAATTTTGAGAGAAAGGACTTCATCAATAATTATGCTGGGTCTCCGAGTTTAACCTGGAACTGGCTTGGTCTAAGCAGACTGTACGTCTCTCCTCCCATTGACCACTCAGTTAAGTATTACCGCTGGGATTTATCCTGGCCTCCTCTTCTCATTTTGCATAATGTGAGCCACCAAGTTCTGTAGATCTTGTCTCCTTCCTAGCTCTTTAACATATGTGTTTCTTTCCATCTCAATTACCATTGTCTTTTATCAGACCCTTCTTATTTCTTATCAGGATTATTGCCATGGTCTCCCATTTGGTCTCATGCTCCTCTAAAACATGCCCTGCTTTGTCAGAATGATCCTCTTGAAGTGCATAGCTAATTCCATGCCTTTCCAGTTTTGGCCCTTTAATGGCTATCTATAATCTGTGGCATAAAGGTAAGCTCTTTCCCATAACATCAGACTTATACCCAATCCTGCCTCACCACTTATCCTTCTTGCACACTAAAACTGTCTCGGTATATAGTAGGTACTCACTAAACAATAAATAAAATCAGCATGTAAAACATAACCCCACATACCAAGAACTTGCTTCAACCAGTTTACGTAAGTGAAAAGTAATAGTAGATGTCTTTTTTATAATAGGACGGACACATAAAAAAAACATGTAAGATTTGTGGAGCAAAATACAAAGTGAATTGTGATTACCTTTCAATTTGTGGTTCAGAAATATGTGTGATATAAAACTTATTTGATTAGATTTTTCTTAAAATGGAAGAGGGAAGTCAATGTGCTTGTTTCATAATAGCAAAATGCTCCCCAGAAAGTCTAAGTCAGTTGATGGAAATATCAGTTCCTAAAAGAGAACTTGGCTTCTGGCAGGCACTCAATATTTGTTGAGTACCTAAATATAAGAAATTTAGTCTCCATCAGTTGGTTGTCTATATACAGTGACAATTCATTTGTTCATTTTATGTATAACTGTGGCAAGCATTTGGTCATTTGATCAAGTCACTCCAGTCAACTATTATTTCAGTGAACCAAACTAAATGTTGCACAGAAAATCCACAGTCAAAAATGTTACTTTTTAGTCAGTTGTTAGAGTTCCCAGATTAGCAAGCAAGCACATGAAAAGTACAAGAGAAAAAAAACTAAACAGCTATTCAGCATCTAAGAGAAATTGTATAGATGTCAATCAAACTAGTTAATGTAGAAAATGTCTAAGCAAGTGATTTGTATACATTATTTTATGTGTCTTACCCAATACTAGTGACAGTAGTGATCTAAAATTCCCACAGTGCTATACAGGATATTCTAATAAGACTTTGCAATGAATGAGATTAGATTTTCTTCTAGACAAGGACATTTTATTTTATATCTCAATTTTAAAGCTTTTTTAAATATTGGAAAAACAAATATATTAACCAAATAATTTCTATTCTGCTCTAAAATATAAATTATTGGCAAATTTGTTTAATATTAATATTAACATTAAAATTACACTGAAAGCATTTGTTATTGTTCTTTTGAGCCTAAAATACCAGCACATCATCAAACCCAGCTTTGTTTTTTGTGACTTATAGCTCCTTTTCTTTTTCCCTGGAGACTCTTTTGATTCCAAGACATTACTCCACCATATGAAGGCTTATGCAAACTCCAACCCTGTCATTTCATATTAGATTAGTGGTGGAAAAGGAAAACTGTGCGAACTCTGGATAGTTGTGCCAAACATTTGTGCATTTTAAAGCTTGAAAGTTTAGTAGTGGTCAGATGGTAAAATACATTTATATCAATTTGGAATCTACACATTTCAAAAGGGTAGTGCTTTGAGAGATATAAAGGCAGAGAACATTAATACTGGTTAATTTTCAAACCTACATGTATAAGAAATATGTTCAAGATTTTCATTGAGCTTGAGTTTCCTTTTGTATTTGGAAAAATGATAGTGTGTACTTGTATCCCTCCAAGGACAAAAAGCAGAAAACTTGAGACTTTTTCTCTCTTGCTGGTGAGGATCACTGAAGAGTATATCTTGGAGAGAATTTGGAGAGTATTTAATCAAAGTTTCCAAGTTGGTTTCCATCAGATGGTAACTGGTATCTTTAGATTATTTTCAACTATTTGAAAACAAAACAAAACAGATAACACTTCACAACTAGCTAAAATGTAAATCCTTTTTCTTTGTTTTTCTGTTGGCTAGAGTTGAATTATCTAGTTTGGTAACACTGGCTACCTCATGAGAAAAGATTTTAGTGGAAATTTAAATAGAAATATGAATTAATGATTACTTCAACATAACGAACAAAATCTTTCAAAACATAAGGCTCTTGAGGTAGAATAATAGAAAATGATCTTTTGTGTGAAAAGCTGATGAAACCTCTGAGGAGGCTTTAGTATGCTATTTTTATAGATGAGCAAACACATTAAAACGACTTTGTTATAGCTGATCCTCCCCTTTGCTAAAGTCCTTTTGTTCCTGTAGCTTCATACATAATTTGATGCTGTGCCTGGCTGACTTCGTGGTGTATTACTTCTGCAGTCACACAAGGTCCCTGTCTTAGAAGGTGCCTATGCTTGGATTAATGTTCTGCTGTCACTGTCTTAAGATTCTTGTCAAACTTTTGCATTTTCATTTTGCACCAGGACCCACAACTTATGAAGTCAGTCCTATAGCTATGCCTATGGATTTTCATAGCATTTCATTATTTCCCCTAAAAGATGTAGGTTATCTAGGGAGCTTTCTTCCTTGGTGTTTCTCACCCCATTCCCAAAGGTGGTTCTCACACTAGCGGACAAGCCACTTGGTCTCACACAGAGGGCTGAGATCTTGGCATCTACATCTGTTTCTATTCTGCAGCAGGGCTTGCTACAGAGCAGGTACCAGATGAATGGGTGAGTGAATAAATAAATGGCAAATTATCAACAGATGCCTGTGACTTATTTAACTGGCACAACAAATTCTTAATAGCTTCTGTTTTGAAATAAAAAGTGACAAGGTTGATCAGCAGAGACTCAAGGTAAAATATTCAAGGAAAAATATTGGAAAGCATAAACGGAATTGAACTGATGAGATGTTTGAAGCAAGTAAGATTGAAAGACACTCTGAACTCCAGGTTGACTCAGAAGTGATAGATGGAAGGAGGAATGAATAGTTAAAAGCAGTCAGATTTTTCTCAACAAATTGTGTCCTGAAGTAGATTCTTTCTTCTCAAATTCAGTTTAATACGTGTCATATCTATCTTGTAAATTGTAATTCAGGGAAGAAAAGTTGTCATTCAAGTTTGGGGAAAAGAGGGTATACAGGCAGTGCGTTCAGAAAGAACCAAGAGATTGTGGATTGTTCTTTGACTGTGTATGCCAAGACTTTCTTGATCTACTGTTTTTCATTAATTAATAACAGAGCAATCTAAATAAAAATTTGTATGATGAAGTGCATTTTTTATTGTTTTCTCTGCCTGTGGGCAGAATAGACAGAGCTCAGCCTCAGGTTCCCAGTTAGTTTAGCTAAATGCATTTTATTCTTTAAACCATGATAGTTTCTTACCCTTATATTCTCTTCGGGAAACATATTTCTGACAGTTTTGTAAAATAAAATAACAAAAAACTAACACTTCTTTCTCTGTTGTGTTTTATGTTGTGTTTGGTCACCTCTCATAATGCTTGGGAGTATCAGTTCTTTACAAATTGTGTCTTCCCCTCAGTGAGGTTATCCCTTAATGGTCTATCTCCTTTACCATAAAGAATATAATACAGTTTTATCCATCTTTAAAGAGGTTCCCTGTAGCATTGTCTAGATTTACTTTCTCCCTTGTTGCTGTATCACACTTGAGTAAGTGACTTAAATTGTGCACAGATGTCCAGGTGTGGCTTTAATTTCTTTTTATATTCTGGCAAAATAACTTATTTTAAGTTCATTACTTCTATTATGAGTCTCCAAATTATGCATGGTGCTGTTATAAGGCTGGTTCACTGAATATTAAGTATATGAGAGCAAGCAATTTTATGCTTCAGATGATTATTTATGAGAAAATTCAATTTTTGGAGGATGATAATGATGGTGGAATAGAGGTGAATAATAGCACTGACATTCACAAGCAAAATAAAGCAACAGTGGAAACAAGCATTTGGGGGAAAGACAGCTTTCAAGCAGTGCGTGAGAAGAGACGCAGGGACCAGCTCTAGCCGGGGAAGCTCAGATTCCAAACAAGCACTGATGAGGTCTTAGGGCCACACACCGGAGCCCAAATTTAGTGCGCGTGTGGGGTCAGGTGGAGAATTGCAGGATTTGATGAGATGCGCCAAAGAATGTCATAGACTTTCTCTAATGGGAAAGGAGACAATCTCCTAGGTTATCTAGGAGAATATGGACTTAGTCCCCTGTCTCCATGGAAATAGAATTACAGAGTTATAAAAACATATTCCTTGCTAGCTAAGAATGTTTCGCATTCTCTGAGCTATACAATGAAGGTATCCTATATGAAGTATGGTGAAACTGTCTTTACCATTCTCATTTTATGACACTCGAGTAAGTGTCCTTTAAGGATTCTGCTGCTAAAATTGTAACCATCATTAGAACACCTTCATCTAGAGAGCTCAGCTTTGGTCCTGTCGCCTGAACTATTAGAAGGCCCCAAGTTTACAAACCCAATGGTGGGAGGAGTGGGAGAAAGAAGAAGACAGGGTAAAACTATTTTGAGTTTCATGTTACAACATTAAGAGCTGCAATATTCAAGCATCTGAGTTCCTTCAATTACCAGGAAGCTTCAGAAAGAAAAAAGAAAAAAAACAGAACCTTCACTTCAACTTTTAAATCTGTCTGAGACTAGCCAGATAGAAGAGGCAAGCTATTTTTACTAGTTTTAGAAAAATAATACAAGTATATAATAGAAAATTGGTGACTTGAAACAACTCACTTCAAATGAAAGCTTGAGCTGAATGTTGCATGAATATTCAGACAATAGCAGCCTGTTTGAAATTGCTATTGAGTGTAATTCCAAATTTCTGCATTTTATCATCTCCTAGGCATAAAGCCAAAGGCTAAAAGAACAGAACATAAAAAAGTCGAGCCTGAATTATATTCTAAACGCTGTTGAGTTTAATTTTACTTACAAAGCCGAATGTTACTTTGCCACTTAAATATGCCCCTCGCAGCCCTGTAAAAATACCTGGCTTCTTGTTATCAGGCTCTAAATTGTGTTATTCATTTAGAAAGCTCCAATTTTAAGAGCATCATTCTAAATTACTAGGCAAGTGCTACACAACAAATACACATAATCTAAAACCGACTGTAGTGAGAGAATAAAGCAATTTTCTATAAAATTGATTGCAGTGTGTGGCTTGCCATTCCATAAGCCTTGTAACTTGAAAGGCATAAAGGAAAAATTTTAGCTAAATGAAATATCATGAGAGGATGAGCACTTTAAAAAGCTGATGTTTTGTAATTGAGTAATACAGATACACATTCTTGTTATAAATTTGGAGATGAGTTCAAATAACCTTCGGAATAGAAACAAACACACGCAAAAAATGAGCATTCTGCCACTCACCCAGATACACATCTGTTTCAAAACAATGTTTTACTTGGACCAGCAGTAGATGCACTACCCCAAATCAATAAACCTTGGGTGACACATACAACTAAAACAGATGATGAAGCTTACATAGGCCTTGTATTTCCTGCTCAAGATTTTTATAGTATTAATGAATTATTGAAAATTATGATTGGAAAACACTCCAAGTGAATAAAACAAGTTAATGTAAGATATAAGTTTTTGTTGCAAATTGTGTAATTTTTCTTTGTAGAGATCATGCAAGGGGTCTTAGCATGCAGTAGTCACACCAGTCAAATGTGATTTTTTTGAGACCAAAGAGGGAGAGGTGGGATTCTGGTAATATTCTAGCTCTTGTCTTAAATAGCAATTTCTTGGTGTGATTACTTTATGATTTTTTTTCTTTGAGCTGTATACCTATACAAATATGATTTTTGTATTTTTATGCAGATATATTGTATCTCCATAAAAAAAACAAAAAAAGAAAAGAAAGAAAAAGGGGGGAAAAAGAAAAGAGAAAGAGGGCACAAATAAAGGAATGAAGGAGGCAGAGAAAGAAAGGGAAAGACAGAGAGAAAAAGAAAGAAAGGAAGAAAGAAAAAGAGAAAATGCATGCTTAGAGCGGCATTTCCCAAACTGGCGAATAATGCGCTGAAAGAAATTAGTGCTGTAGGCATTTACTTAATTCAAATAAGATATAGCTTCATAGGGTCGTAGAATTTGGCAGCCTTGCTCGTAGTTGGAAGCCACTTAACTGTCATTTCTGCACAGAGAGACTGTATGTTGACATTTTCAGACTTTTAAACAATCCTTGTCACTTAACAAGTGCAAATGCCACCATATTAGGCATGCAGTTTTTCTGTTTCAGGAAGCAGAATTTAGAAGTTAGTGGAGAGAAAAAATGCCTAGGGGTTCCAATAGCTTTACATTTGGAAAAACACATACATACACACAAAATTTTTGTTTCTCTAGTGTTCAAGTGTCTTTGTGACTCAACTGTGGAGAAATTCATTTTGGCATTAAGTTGGGTAAACACCTAGTAACCACCTAGTACTAAAGGTGTTTGGGAACCTGAAGTTGTATCTGTGGGTTTTGTCTGTTTCTAAAGAGCAAGTTACCATATAATTGGTTCAAAGGCAAAAGGTTAAGCAAGAATGACATATATTGTAAAATCAAAAGTAAAATGCAAAGTATTCCTGTGCTCAAAGTCCATGCATTTCAGTTCCTTTGTATGATAGTTCATGGTGATCATGTCTTCAGACTGCACTATTAGCATACTCACCCCTAACAAGAAGTTCTGCCTCATCTGAAACACTGTCTGCTGAGGTCTGTACCCTGCAGCCATATCTCCCAGCATGCATCAGAAGGATGTTCCTGATCATTAAATCTGCAGAGGATGCTTGCTGAAAGAGGGATGAAGTGCCAGTTTAAAATGTTGCAAATCTGCCTAGTTCAAGGTGGTTTAAGGGGAACTTTGCATATTCAATCAAAGGGCCCATTTCTGGCCTTACAATTTATCTGACGACATTTCAGAAATCAAACATGCCCCACTTTAAGGAACACATGGAAGCTATGTTTTTAACAATTGCTAATATCACATTCAAACATTTAATATTGCATATAATGATTTAGCAGCTACAATATTTAAGAAATATTTACAAACAAATTCATATCTTTAAAAGTTTAGGAAAAATAGTGAACAAAAATTATTGCTTTGCTATTCAGAGACAGGCTTATTTTTGTGGCAAGAAGGCAGTATTGAAAGGAATAACAACTCATGTAATTATGAGACAACAGTAGTCAAAAGATTATCTTGCATGGCTTTATTGAATGGCTTCTTTTGTAGGCAACAAAATGAGGTGGTGCTTAGGTGCAAGAGTGCTGGTCCCAAAGCCATATGTTTTCACTCAACAGAGATTGATTTATTCCTTCCACAACCACCATCATCAGGAGTAGGGTCAGCCTGAAATCTCTGTTAATCAAAGCAATTAAAAAACATGAAGAAGACTCGAAACACCCAATACTTGTTGACAGCAAAATGATTAGAACATAGTTGAAGAACAGTTGTATCAAGGAGATCAATAAGTACCAAGGAGATTATTTCATGGGATCAGTGATTATCCTACACTTTTAGGATGTCTGGTATAAGCTTTCATTACTTAATCTTGTCTTTCATTTACTTTAACAGGAAAGATATATTTCCTATTTTCATGAAGATCTGGTATTTACAATACATGAGGTATTCTTTTCAGAGAATGACATAGCAAAACTCCAATATGCTCTTCACTTTCCATGTTGCAATTAAAAACAATTCCCTGGAATGAGAGTACATGCATGCAGCTTGAAATGATATCTTCAAAAAACTCAACACTCCTCTTTCATGGGCACTTGAAAGAATGACTAATGCAAGACATGAAGAAGCACTGCTGATTAGATATCTTTAATTTGTTGATGGAATGGGTGAATTATCTTAAAAAATGATTTGTTTGTCCTTAGAAGGCAGCATCCTGATGAGTATTTAAGAATTTAGTTGTTTACCTTCATTTTGAAATAAACTAATGGACTATATAAAATTCATGAAAGTGAGAGGAATTTCTGAAAATCTGTTGGATTTTTTTTCCCTTAGCATTCATAACAGGCTGAGAAATCATTGGGATTTTTTACCTCTCAAACCCCAGTAATCTTGCCTGGAGAATTCCATGAACAGAGGAGCCTGGCAGGCTACAGTCCATGGGGTTGCAAAGAGTCAGGCGTGACTGAGCAACTATCACTCACTCTTTAAATCAATCAATTAACTGTATATTCTGTTTTAGGACATTTCTTCCTAATATTTCATTTCTGTTTGTTTTTTTTCCCCTTCCCATTAGTCTTATGATAGGAGCTTCTAAGTGTATTGAAGTTTTCTCTCATGAAATAATTGTTAATACGTGGTCTGGTTCATTCATTTACAAGGGAATGCTTCTTGGTGAGAATGCATTAAAATGTCACAATAATTATTTTAAGGAATGTGATATTTGTCCAGTGAATGTTCTCCACTCTTCATTTCCTTAGATAAAATTGTTACTCAAATTTCATTTTCTCATGTGTACCAGACTAAGTGCTCATTTCTTTCAAATCTGAAAAGGAAATTTACACTTAGTAAAACCTTTGATTTCTCTTGGGGAAACAAAAGCAAACTGTAAACATCATAAGCCATAGCTTAGTCTCACATCTACATAATATAATACTGTTTGTGCATGCTAAGTCGCTTCAGTCCCATCCAACTCTCTGCGACTCTAGGGACCAGGCTCCTGTGACCATGGGATTCTCCAGGCAAGAAACTGGATGGATTGCTGTGCAACCCCCTCCAGGGGATCTTCCCAATCCAGGGCTTGAACCCGTGTCTCTTACATCTATCTTTATTGGCAGGTAGGTTCTTTACCACAAGCGCCACCTGGAAAAGACCTATAATACTGTATAAAAGACTTCAAATATGTTTACCACGTTATATAGCATGGATCCATTTTAGGTGTGAAATATCCTTTTCCTCATGCATTTCCTCTCCTAATAGGGTACTCAGTTAAATTAGTCAAAAATAAATTTGCATCCCATGGACCTTGAATAGAGTCTATGCTTAATGGAAAAGCCAAGGATAGGTCCAGAAAAGAATAGAGGACTATTCTTCTCAGCAGTAATGCTTCTGAAAGACTACACTTGGAGGTTTTTGCTTTGTTTTGTTTTTACTTGCTTGCTTCTCAGTTTCACAAACTGATTGGTGGTTGTTTAACAGTAGAAAAAGTAATGATCATAAGTCATTGTTCAGGCTCATAGTTTTGACAAAATTATTTTATGAAATCACATTTCTGTGATCAAATTTTATTTTCCAGATATTTTTCTTCCCAAATAATTGATTTCTTTTTGTTCTGGACAAAAGTCTTGAAACCTTTGTCCTTTTGTTAAATTATAGTGAAAGAAAAGTTTAATGAGATTAAGAAGAGACTTTACTGAAAATCACACAGAGGCCCAAAGAATTCAGGAGAGTGAAGCATAGATTATCTTTCTTATCCTGTCCTTTACTTGCTTCCTGCAATTAACAGCATGCAGTACTCTAGAAACTCCACCACCATCTATAAAGAATAAAAAGTCTACAGCCTATTACTTATGTATTAATGCCAAGACTATGTGAGGAGTTGAAATTGTCTCATTTCAACTCATGGGGCCTATTCCTCCTCTTTTGGATTATTTCTGCCTTATATTTTTACAATTCTAAACAGAGAAGATTAAAAGTAAAATGAATGGTGAACACTAAACCTAAATTACCCTTTCAGGAGATTTACTGATTTTCATGAGAAGTAATGAGAAGAATTCACGTGGGAGCCCATTATACTTAATCTCAACCCACAGTATGCAGTTCCTGGGAGAGAACTTCCACAATTTAGTGCACTTTTAATGAAATGGTTACTTAGAGCAGATGTTTGCTTTCTTAAGCTTAAAGCTCATTTTCACTTTTCTCTCTTAGGAGTTACTCTGTCTTATCTTGTTTTCTTTGACACTTGCTTTATACCCTGCCTTTTTCTTTGCTGCTTTCTTTTGCTTTATGAACAGATCGCGTTACATGGTGCTTCAAAAGAACTGTCCCCACAACCAGTGCCGTAGTACAACTCTCCAAGCACTGGGCACCCAGCACAGGGCATGCCCCAGTAACCATCTGTTGAATGGATGAACAAGCGGGGCATCTTTAAGAAAGAGGCTCTGTTCACCCTCTGTGGGAGCGGTGACACTTCTAAGTCATTTACATCTCTTGGTCACATAAGTTCACTAGAGCAGTTGCTAGATCACTGTAACTTTTATTTATGATTCGGAAATAATACAGGAAATGTCATCCTTCCACTCAAGTCCAGTTCTTTATTGGCATTCACTTGGACTACGTGTCCTGCTCACCCATCATAAGACTGATAATTAAGACTTCCTAAAAATGGAAGCATGGCTAGCTTTGCTGTTCTGAGTGTCTGTTGACTCTTGCTGCCTTGAGGAAAAGTCTAATCTCCTTGTTTTAACAGAAGGCTCCTCAGAGCATGATTCTACTTCCCATGCTGAATTCTGTCCTTCTATGACATTAACCTCACATTTCTTCCTACACAGGAATACCTCTCATAATTCAGCCTGTCTGTTACAGAAGATTGTTCTCCTTTATTTGCCTGCAAAGATACTGTTAGACACAGCTCAGATGCCTCCTCCTTGTTTAAGCCTTTCTTCATGAGTTCTGCTACTGTTTAGCTTTGCTTCATTAGTACTCTGTTCCTGTCTCTGAACTACCACTTGACATTCTTGGAAGTCACCCCCGAGGTCCTCTGGGCATTCCCAGAGCTGAGCTGGGCACTAGGGCAGCTGATGGTCATCGGGTGAGTGATGAATGGCTTGCTTCCTTCCTTCTCTGTATCTGACAATACCTCCTCCTCTTCCTCTTTTTCTCCTCTTACAGAAATTAGAAGGGAAATAGGAAGAGACTATGGAGGAAGACAGCAGAAAAAAAGGTGCTGAAAGAGTATATACAGGTTTTAGGATGACACAGAATTGCATGAACCCCTGCTCTGCCACGTATTAAGTTTTGAACTTGGAAAAAATGCTCTATTGCTCAGAGCTTCTCTCACAGCTTCAATGTGATATTGCAAGTGAAGCTCCTAGAAGTGTATTTGGCACACAGTAAATGTTTGACAAATGTTATCTTTTAAAGGACACTATAATGCATTCTTAGCCAAGAGGAATATTTCTTTAACTGGTAACCACGCCTTCAATGAACTGGATATCAACATTCTCCATAGGTATAGTAAGTTTTCTGGTAAGTGCCTGGCTTATTTTAGATGTATGTTATCCCATACCTTTCTTTCTTATATAAAACCACTGTACTCAGAATAAGAAGACCTGAATTCTAACTCTAGCTTGGCATCTTCCTAGCCCTGAGACTTTGGGAACGGCACTTTACTGGAATAAAAATAGCTTCACTGTCTGTCTCCATATTTGAGGGGAATTGAATGAAACAATGTGCACACATGAACTCCTAGGAAATGCTTCAAAAGTATAAGGTACTCAAAAAGCATTTTTGCAGAATTTAGAAGAATGCTGTGCATGTAGCAAGCACCCTGAAGAGGTTTGGGGAAATAATTTTCTGAACAAGAAGATAACTTGAGTGTTCTCACAAAAAGTGAATTCATGCTGAATGGCTTAGCCAGAAACCTGCTAGGTATTGGCAGTTTTTGTGATCTCATTTACAGTTTATATAAATTTCTCTACGGGCTCGCATAAGGCACTTCTAGCATCCCCAGCCCCCACCAAACAGACTCAGGAAACATTCCTCTCTATAAAACAAAGGAGAATGGCATGTAAATTCTTTGAGATGTAATTTTAAAAAAAGATCTTCTAACACAGAAAACTGGGTATCAGCTAGGAGATATGGATTATTAGATATGATTAATGTTATTGACATAAAATGGATATCTAAAATATTTTCCTGGTAACACTATTTCTTTTTCCCAGAGGATAATCTGCTAAAAAACCTCATCACAATAAAGAGACAATATATATACGTTATTATTCGTTTTACAAGTGTTTTAGACCTTTATATAATGGGATTTATATTTATGGTGGTATGAGTTTAATATATTTTTTAAGAAGTTGCTGTGTTAACTTACATGCTTAATTAATTGGACATGTTATCTGAAATAGAAATTTAGTTGTTCCCAGTGAAGAAAATACTAGACAAAATATTATTTGATGAAAATGTTTATGTCCATCATGATAAAATATTAAATGCATCCAACAGTGCATTGAAGGGACTTCCCTAGCAGTCCAGTGGTTAGGACTCCATGCAGGTGGGCATGGGTTTGATCCCTCGTTGGGGAACTAAGATCCCACATACTGGGAGGCATGGCCCAAGAAAAACAATGTACATTGAAGATTAAAAGTAGGCGAAAATGGCTCTACCATGCCATTTCTAGGATCTTAGTATTTACTTCCAGCATATATTCTAAAAATGTTAAGTACTAAGAAAAATACATAAAGTTTTTCTTGATGACATAAATTAAAGAGGAAAAAAACGAGTTGATGACTCATTGATGAACTCAGGATGGTAGGTATCCAAATTGCATCATTTGGTATTATGAACAAAATGTCACAAATTTATAGGATCAGTCTACTATCTTAGTTAAAATGAAGATTGGGAATTATGATCAGCTCAAAGCAAGAAAATATAGGACATAATTACACAATTAAATTTTAGTATAATGAATTTATTTTATAGATGACAATATTGATTATATTAAGAATACTTAATGGATGAGAAAATGTCATGTATATCACATTAGCGTTACTCCTTTCCCAAAGAGGCAAACAGGACTAAGGGGTGTGGTGTTTAACTTGACAGTGGATGCCAGACTTAGATAGCATATTTGTATCTTGATTCTTGAAAGATGTCTCTTATCTGGTCATATGTACATTGACTCTCTTTTCCCTAGTGGTGAGGGAAAAGGGTACTCCTTTATCTAAGATTAACATAAATGACCAAGGCAAAAGGACTCCATTTGTGTCCTTCTCAAGGCTTCCCTGGTAGCTCAGATGGTAAAGCGTCTGCTTACAAAGCGGGAGACCCGGGTTTGCTCCCTGGGTCGGGAAGATCCCCTGGAGAAGGAAATGGCAACCCACTCCAGAATTCTTGCCTGGAAAATCCCAAGAACTGAGGATCCTGGTAGGCTACAGTCCATGGGGTCACAAAGAGTCAGATACGACTGAGCGACTTCACTTCACTTCACTTCAAATTCATATGCTAAAACCTAATCCCCAATGTGATAGTATTTGAAGGTTGGATGTTTTGGAGGTAATTAGAGTATGAGCATGGGTGAAGCCCTCATGAATGGTATTAGTGCCTTTATAAAAGAGACTGATCTCACTTCTTCTGCTGTGTAAGGACACAATAAAAAGATGGCCCTCTGTCAATCCGGAATCTGGCCCTCACCAAACACCAAATCTGCCACTGTCTTGATCTTGGAATTCTTAGTCTCCAAAACTATTAGAAATAAATTTCTGTTGTGTATAAGCCACCCAGACTATGGTGTTCTGTTATTGTAACTTCAATGGACTAATAAAGGATCTAAGTGCATAGTGTCATTTCTATATTTACCTAGTGCTTCTAAACTAAATGAGACATGAAATATATCATATACAATTTATCAGTCATATGCTTTCTTGATTTACTCTCAACTCCATCCTATCTGTTGCAAAGCTTGTCTTGTATGATTACTGAGAATATTTGGCTCATAGTTCTTTTATTGTTTATACAATTATTGCTACTTTATTCAACAGATATTTATTTCTGTGTCCTATGCTAAGCTTTGGGTATACAGATATATATTCTGCCCTTAAAGAATGCTTCCACCTTGATGGAAAAAAAATGTAGGTGGAGAATGTGGAGTAGCTTCCCTTACATCTGCATCTAAGCCTGGAAGAGACATAAAGGAGCAATGTGTTATCTGATAGCACAGTACCCAGACTAGGTCCAGAGAGAAATATTTTCTCCTTCCATGAGCACTGACCCTTAGGTTTATAGTAGATTTCAAACCGGCTCTTTATGTCTTTTCTTTGTCCCACCTTCCCTCATATGACATGCCATTGCTAGGTTAATCCTTTTTAAACACTGATTTTATGATCTCAAACATCTTCCTTGGCTACCTTCGCCTATTGTCTATAAGACAGTCCAACTTCTTACTCAGCATTTGAGGCTTGACACGACCTATCTTGTCTCTCACTCTAGTGGAAAATGTACTCTCTGCACCTTTCCTGAAGTGTCTCCCCAATGACCTGCCAAAGTCCCCAAATTCTGTCTCACAAGTTAAAGCCTTGTTCAAGTCTTCTCTCTTTCAGAAAGGCTTGACTGACTATGAGGACTGGCTGCATCATTTGTGGGTCTTAGCGTAAATTGAAAATATGAATCTCTTTGTCCAAAAATTATCCGTAATTTCAAAATGCTGACAGTCAGGCTTTACACCAAGTACAAGGTTTTTCTCAGTGTGGGGCCCTGGGTGACCACACACGTTGCACACCTAGGGAGTTGGTCCTGCTGAACCCTCAAGTCCACACTGATCTCCTAGAACACGTATGCACATTCTAGGCAATGATACTCTTTGGAATAAATATCAAGGAAAAAATACATCTTTTGTAAATTAAAAAAAAAAAGCACCTTTCCTACCTTGATGTCTGTACCTTCTCTTTTATTTTTTACTGACCTGGAATCTTTTTTTCAATGAATTTTACAATTAATGAATAAGAACAGTTATTACATCCATCTTCTTAAGGCTTGTGTTAAAAGAAAAAACAGTGATCAACTTTATATTTTATACTGAATATTTGTTGTGAGCCTATGCAGGCATCAACATATCATGCTTTATTCCATCTAAATATTCTTTTTGCTTTTTTCCTGCATCTCCAGTGTTGGCACAAAGCTGACTTACACATTTGTGTCAACTTCAATCTGGCATATTGGTGAGAAACCAGGAGACCTTATCTCATGCTTTGAAGGATGGAGATGGGATCCCTATGTAAACTTCCCAGTCCTAGAGCTGGAAGAGACCATAGAAAGCCTCTCATCCTCACTTTGAAGTTCAGTTTTTAAATGCCAAGGCATACTAGTTTTCTTTAAGAGAATTCTAGGCAAGAATGGTACTTAAATTCACATCATTAATGTTATGAGAAAACCGTTCCTAGTATGACAGGTCAACTTTCTCATGCAATCACATCAGGGATAATATTTTGTAATCTGAATAACACCTGGTCCATGGGTTGGCTCAATGAAGCAACATTGGTAGGTAGAAAGATAACAATTATAGCAGGCAATACATGCTTTTCCCTAAAAGAGTGATTTGCACCATTGTTAAATAATGGAATAAGCTTTCTATCTTTCACTTTTAAATTACCTCTCATTGATGTTACATCAAGATGATATAACTAGTCAGAAAAAACTTTGCTCCCTCATGAATTAGCTTGTGCTTTGTAAACAGCTAATGATGGCATATATGCATATGTGTTCAGTCAACTTAGTCATGTCTGACCTTTTGCGACCCTGCGGACTGTGTACCCCACCAGCTCCTTCTGTCCATGGGATTTTTCAGGCAAGACTCCTGGAGTGGAGTGGGTTGCCATTTCCTCCTCAAGGAGATCTTCCCAACCCAGGAATCAAAGTCTCATCACTTGCATCTTCTGTATTAGCAACCAGATTCTTTACCAATGAGCCACCTGGCATGACCACGAGGAAAGTTCTAGAATTTTACAATAGTGACACATTTTATTTTATGAGGGCTCATAACAAAGCTATGGTTTTTCCAGTGGTCATGTATGGATGTGAGAGTCAGACCATAAAGAAAGCAGAGCACAGAAGAATTGATGCTTTTGAAGTGTGGTGTTGGAGAAGACTCTTGAGAGTCCCTTGGACTGCAAGGAGAGCCAACCAGTCCATCCTAAAGGAGATCAGTCCTGGGTGTTCATTGGAAGGACATGTTGAAGCTGAAACTCCAATACTGTGGCCACGTGATGTGAAGAGCTGACTCATTTGAAAAGACCCTGATGCTGGGAAGATTGAGGGTGGAGGAGAAGGGGACGACAGAGGATGAGATGGTTGAATGGCATCACTGACTCAATGGACATGAGTTTGGGTGGACTCCGGGAGTTGGTGATGGACAGGGAGGCCTGGTGTGCTTCGATTAATGGGGTTGCAAAGAGTCAGACGTGACTGAGTGACTGAACTGAAATGAACTGAACTGAACATATGTACAGTTATACATTTGTTAATTCATTCATGTATCGATTATTATTTAGAGTATCTATTTTATCTAAGTAGAACATTGAAAATACTTGGCACCTTTGATGTTATGCCCTTGTCCTTTGCTCATAGAAAATATGGCCGAGTTTCAACCCAACTGATGGACTCAACACAGTGCTTCAGTTGACTGGAGTTGGTACAAGAGATAAAATCTGTCATATCTGATATGCACATTCTATAAGATAAAAGATAAATTATGACTTTGAGAAACTCACAATGCAATTTATGAGGCAGGCAACTAGCTATAATGCAGTATGATGTGTTAAAATAGATAACAGGACAAAAACACCATTTCGGGGATAATTGATTTTAATGTGTGAAGAAAAATAACAAATCATATGGTTCAACCAAGCCCTATAGCATTTGAGAAGATGGGACTGAAGAGTGTAGGTTCAAGGGTTAAGTGTGGAGTCTGGAGCAGATTCTTGGGCACTGACTCTCAGTCCAGTGTTGTTTCCATTCTACTATTGTGCCTATGGAACCAGTCCCTGTTCTACTTAAACTTGCAGGTAATTCTATTCACTTATACTAAGTGAAGCATAGTTTGGTAAAAGTACCAAAACAAAACTATATCATTACATGGTAACAACCACAAAACTATCATTAGAAATTAATTCTCAAATAAACCCTAGAATGATTTTGAAAGCTCTTGCTGTTATCATTGTTCTTTATCAGTCATATCCAGACATGAAATGCTGCATCTTCCTCTGAAATGCCAGGGTCACCTTTCTCATAACATATGACCCCTTAGCCTCATTTGCTCACGCTGTCATTCAACCTTTCTGGGACTTTTAATCCAGCATTGAGAGAATTTTCTGTGTGTGACCCACAACTGACACATTTGCTTTTAGCCATGTGTAGTTTTTAGTGATACAATTTTAATTGAAGAAGAATTAACCAAGTTTGTCTTTCTAACCTAAGTGCATAATTTACAGGGAGCAATATTTTACTAATATTTCAATGTGTCTGTTCCTTTTCTAAATATTTATCTTTGAAGTTAACACTATTTTGTTATACCATCATATAAAGTCTTCCAGGATGAATTGTGCTTTATTTTGCTACTGACTTTTACACTGAAGAATAGTCAGTGTCTATACACAAGTCTAGTACCATCCTGGCTATGGAAAGAGTGCTCAGATACTCCTTTGGAGGATTTCCATTTCTTCCCTGAAATCACAGAGTACAGGCAGGCAGAATATTATTATTGATCTGAAATTGTCATAAGGTCTCAAATTGTTAGGAATGTGATAGACAATTCTGTTTCATTGATTTTTGCAGAGAACTTTACAAATGGGTCTGGAATGAGGCCAGTTCGTTCGTGTGCCTCTATTTTACTTAGGCCTCTTAGATCCTGGCAATTTATCACCCTGGGTCTCTGGCATCATGCAGGAAGTGTGAAAGTGTGAGTCACTCAGTCATGTCCGATTCTTTGTGACCCCATGGGCTGTAACCCGCAGGCTCCTCTGTCCATGGAATTCTACAGGCAAGAATCCTGGAGTGGGTAGCCATTCCCTTCTCCAAGGAATCTTCCCAACCCAGGGTTTGAATTCGGGTCTCCCACATTCCAGGCAGATTCTTTACCATCTGAGCTACCAGGGAAGCCCATCATGAGGGAAAGTGGGAGGCTAATACTGAGTGTAGAAGACTAAAGGAGAAGAGACCACCTACACTGTTCTACGGTTTCTCTTTCTGTCCTTCCCTTGCCATTGGTAAATAACTCATTTGTAGCTGCTCTAATTTTCCTTCTGTGACATCAGTTTTATCCCTGTCTTTTGATCCCAGATCTCTCTAAAGTATAATACCTCCTAATAATTGGAATGGAGCTTTACTGCTTCATATGAGTTAAATTTAATATCTTCAGATTCTCTTAACTTCTGCCCTTCTGGTATTATTCTTTCCCATTATTTATCCTTTCCCCATCCATCAAAGTGACTGAAAAATGCACTATGAATTATTTAAAATTTGTCCCAAGAGCCAACTGTGAAACATACTCCATGTTATTACAGCTAAAAATGACACTATATTATAGTGAATATTTCATAATCTATTCCATACTACATTGGCTGCTGTCCTTTATGGGGCCACTACTTGCACATACTGTGGCTCAAAGTATCTATTAGGCTTAGGATTCAGTTTCTTGTTCACTGTGGTAGATTAAGGATGTCCATTCGTATTTTTTAACTGATTCTATTAAGAGGCGAAGTTTAATTCCCTATTCCTTAAATCTGGACTGGACTTGGTAACTTTTTGACTAATAGAATATGACAGAAGCGATGTATTGAAAATTCTGTGACTAGATCATAAGAAGAAGTGAAATGTCTTCCTAGACCTCCTGAAACATTTGTTCTGGGGGAAGCCAGAGGCCTTTTAAAAAGTTGGACTATCCTGAGGTTGTCATAAAAAAAGACCAAACTATTTACGTGGAGACATGCCATGCAGAAAGAAAAAAGTCCAGATATGCCCAGTTTTAAAACCATGTTAGCCCAGCCACCAGATTTGTGGGTAAAGAAACTATCTGTGACTTTCTAGCCCTGGCAGCAGTACAGTGAAAACTTTGGGATCCATCTACCTCTAGGACTGAGGCTCTGAGCTGGCTCCAGCCACTTGGCTACACTGGCTGAAGGCCCAGTCATTGTGGAATAGATTCAAAACACCCTCAAGGTTACCTGCCTGATTTAATGACCCACAAAATTGTAAGCATAGCCAAATACTTGTCATTTTACAACACTAAGTTGTGGGGTGGCTTGTGGTATAGCAGTAAATAACCACAAAATAACTGGCTACCTGCAGGTGGGGTGCCACTGTGACTGATGTCTAAACATGCGACACTGGCTTGGGTTGCAGGCAGAGGCTTGGAAGGCTACGAGGATGTAACTACTAACAAGGAAGGATCTCAGGGAGACCATCGATAAGGACCTGAGGAACAATGAGGAAACTTCCTGGAGACCGGAGAAAAAGTGGCCCTTCAGGGTGCTGGAAAGTTTGGCAACACTGTCCCACAAGATAATGCAAACCACAGATTATACACAGTGGACAAACTTTGAATCTGCCTAAGGAGATTTCCATGAAGAAAACTGAGAATACTAACAGATTTCTTTTTGTTTTGTATGATAAGATCTGAATACTGGGAGATGAACTGAAACTCAGGCAGAACATAGAAGAAACCCAGAGGAGCTGGAGGTCCAGATTATACCTAATTTTTTTTACAAAGGCATAATTCCATTATATCCACATGGAATAATTAATTTTATATAAGAATTTCTAAAGGTGAATTTTCTAGTTAAATATCTGTTTCAAGTTTCTCCTCAAAATTCAGTTTTTTTAGGTTTTCTTATTTTATTTGCAATATTAGTAAATATTTTAGCAAGCATAGTCTTCAATAAGTAGCTGTATCGTATCAACTATGTGCTTTATGACAAAATACTGAGTATTCTTTGGCCAAGCCTAACTTGATAGTTCCTAATGCTTAGGAGTGCATTTCTGTGTGAAAAAGTACCCCACAGCAAAACAAGGAAATTTGGGTTATATCCTCCGTTTAAGCACTGTCATTCACAGTCATGAAAAATCTCACCAACTTCAAAAATACTAAGAATTTAGGGAATTCAAACATGTCAGTGTCAGAAAAAGACTATTCAAACTGCTGCTTAGATTGTGAGCTACAACATTAATCTTCCAATGAAGATTCAATCAGAAGAAGAATAGTTTAGTTAAAAGGAAAGGTCAAATTGAATAAATGTGTCAATCAAAAGCCAACTATGAAAAGTTCAAGGTCAAGGACTTGCAGTCAAATTCAACTGACATTTTGAAAGTGATCGAGACACTTTGATACAGAAAGCTCATTTTTAATAACAAGGCTTTTGCAATTTTATGAAAGAGAATTCACCAATTATTTAGTATATAAAAATAAGTTTACTTGGAGATTGAAAAATTGTCAGAGGCTATGGTCTATTATTTCCTCTTACTTTTCTTTAACTATATAATACTGCTTCTGATGCTTCAGGGAAGAGTTACAAAACTCTTTCAAAGCTGCACATCTTTGAATTAACTGCAACACTAGTGATTATATATGCACATATATTTTGTCCTAAGATATTGATAGAGCTTGAATTGTTCATTATATGTGGAATATTTTGTATTTATGTGCTGTTTACACAAATTAAGGAATTCTGTCTCTTACCCAGAAAAAGGATATTGCTTCATTCTATAAGATAACTATTGCTTTTAGAGAAAACCTTTATTTAGCTTTAGAGAAACTTTTTATCATTTATTGAGATATTGTATATGCAAATATTCTTGCAATAGGAAAGATTTGTGATTTGAGATTATTTTTCTAGTTTGGATCCCCTTCTGAATTAAGAATTTTTCAATTCTAAGGACAACTAGAGACTGAAATATCTTCCATAAATCAAGCAAGTATGCAGTATTTAACAGATAAAATATGATTGGGAGCTATTTAACAATGCCCCCTCCTGAAAAAAAAAAATGTTTAGTGTTCACTAAGACTTTTAAAACTGACTTCACAGTATATCTGAAGAGGGCCTTTTTTGTTGTTGTTGGTTGGTTTTATTCCTTGAATATTGACTTTAAAAAGAATAAAACTTTAAAATTAGATGGGAACATTGAGTCATCTACTCTAACCTTTTCAGTTTGAAGATGACCAGATCTAATAATCTTTTACCATATGAAAATTCACTCAGTAGTGTACTTTGCAATTGTACCATTTCTGAAAAAAAAAAAAAAATCTGGCAGCATCTATTTAAATTTAAAATGACTTTATTCTTTTACCTGGGAATCTATTCCTGGGAATCTATCCCAAAGAAAGGATATTATTAATACCCAAGAATGCAGCTATTCAGAGATGTTTTCTGTAGTATTGTTCACTAATCTCTCAAAACAGGAAGCAAAGTTAATATTTATTAATAGGGAGATGGCTAAACAAATTAAGGCATAGTCATATGCTTATTATGTACCCATTGAAAAGAATGAATTAGAGATAGATCATGTGATGTGGAAAGATTAAGATAATGAGATGTAAAAATACGTGAAGTGTTTTAATTCATTAAAAATAATCACAAGAATATCCCTCCACATGTTTGAATCTACTTGGGATTACAGTATGACAGAGGAAAATCTAGAAAGACAGATACAGACTATTAAAAAGATTAACCAAGTGTGATAAATACTTTCATATGAGGATAAAAGCAAGGGAAAATCATCCTAATCAAAGCAGCATGCATGATATAATCTCATTTTGTGTAGCATGTGTGTCCGTGTATGCTTGAAGAGATGAACACATGATTACAAAAATTAATTGTCATTATCTTAAGGTGGTACAAGTCCAAGGGATTTTTATTCTTTTCGTTCTAGCTTTATTATGCTTAAATGATCAATAATATGCTGGTATTATTTATACAAATATAAATGCAAAAAAGATCTACTTTCATTATGGAGAAAAAATGAAAATCTGACTTTGATTTACAGTGGAAAGCTACGGTTACTGTGGAGAAGCACCAAGCCAAGTATTTATCATCAATGACAGATATTATAAACTAATCAGCTTATGCAGCTAAAAATGATCCATGCCTGATAAACAGCTCTTCCTACACAAGTGAAGATTGCATTTCTGTTTATTACTACAGATGGTCATTTAGAACTTAGTCTCTTTATGAGTCTGCATCTCTGACTTATTGTCTTCTCAAGGCATCTGTTAACAAAGAGTCTTCATATTTCCTTTTGCTGAATGTCAGACTGATCTAGCATTGTAGGTGTATGTTAGCAATGAATAGCTGCACTCTATTAGTCATCGTGTGACATATTGTTCTTCATGTATTCTTTTAAAGTCTCTTTGCAAAGGTCATATTTTAGTTAATCTTTGGGTAGCTGCTGCAATGTTTTTTGCTATTATCTGTTCTCCATGCCTGCTAAATCCAGCATAACTGAGTAAATGCCGACAACTACATTCTGAAGCTCAAAAACACATACTCATTTTAACATTAAGAAGTACTAGTGGGTTATCTTGATGACATAGTAAATGTAAAGCTGAAGATTATAGATAAGAACTCAATGAACTTCTAGATGTGTAGAAGTTTACCTTATAAGAGCGTTCTAAGATCTTCAGATTTAACTAAAGCTTGATGTCATTAGGATGTACAAGTTGATAGACTTAGTCTTTATTTTTTGACTTAGTCAAGAACATTTTATTATGTATCAATGATGTAGAAATACTCAATTGTATTTTTTTTTTAATTATCTTGACTGCACATGGGATTTCTACACAGGCCATAGAAAATCTGTATTTGAATTATCTTTTGGTATATTAAGCCACACACTTGAGCTGTTTTTTCAGGTCTTTTTGACTACATACATTGACATTATAATCAAGACTAGGCAAGAATTTTTTGGAGGGTTTCCTGAAAGACTTTGATGGTATCCCTTGGTGTTACCAGCTAAAAGTTGACTTAATGGAAAATTCATTTTCTACCATGCTGTTCACAAGTGAAACCTTTACCTTTGAGTCCAAGAGCTTCAACAGACATGCCTCATACTCCGTAAAATCGTCGTTTGCATGTCCTAATCAATATAGCTTAGTCACCTTTGTTTTTATCTTCAAATGCTTTTTAGAAACTCCTAGAATTTCTGAGTTGGAAAGATCTCCTGGAGGAGGAAATGGCAACCCACTCAGTATTCTTGCCTGGAAAATCCCATGCATAGAAGAACCTGGTGGGCTACAGTCCAGGGCTTCACAAAGAGTCGGGCTCAACTGAGCAAGCAGTTTAAAATCTTTTGAATTCTCAAGACTAAAGTTTACTTGAAGAAAACAGTCACATCCTATAATCTGTATTCCTTTATTACCCCTAAAGCTTCAGCTATAAGCACAGTAATAAATACAAATAAGTTTCACAGGAAATACAATTATTGAATATGGAAGCTGAAGACATGAATTTGGACTAGTTTTTCCACCTCTACCATTGTCTTTAGATCAGTCTATTTCCATAGCTTTGATCAAACTCTTAATTTAATTCTAGACTGTGAACAGTTTCATAAATATGTATGTCCATTCTCTCCAACAGTTTAACCTGCAGCAAAATCAAAGGTAATACAAATAATGATACCATCATTCATTAATGAAAAACAACTAGTATATGCTGGCTAAAAGAACCTATACATTCATTTTGGATATGGAATGTTCAGTATATTTCATGTTTGCTTAGATATAGCCACATCTCTTTCCAGCAGTTCATAAATAAATATATCTGTTTTTGGTCCTATCAAGTATAAACTAAAGTACAGAAATCAGCAGAACCAATATTTGGAAGAGAAATTTAACATGGATTATAGATGAAGTAGAAAATATTATATAATTGTCTTTGGAATATGCTATTTTCTGAAATACTTATTAATTCATTAATTTTAGTTCAGAATATTTCTCTGTTAATTTTTTTTCTTTATAACTGCTGCCAATTTTCTACTAAAAAGCGAAGTGATTAAATTTTCCCAACATTAAAAAAAGAGAACACAAATCATATAAAATGGAAAAATAACCAGATCAAGTGCTTTAACTGAATCCAACAAAAGGGATCAATTAAAGTAGTGACAGGTTAATTTAGTCAGGAGTTGACACAGTCTGTGTTGCAGGTGAGAGCACATACTGAGTTTTAGTGTTGTGCAAATGATTATTTTCCCAGATAATCTTTTTCCCCTACTTAACACGGCATGTAAATCTAACTTAGTTTAGCCTTAAAAATACCATAACTGAGGTTAAGGATCATCGGACACTTTTTAGCCTATGTGGTAGATTGGTGCGGTAATGGACCCAGCATTTTTCATACCCTCCTGAATTCATACCCTTGGGGAGCCCTCTCCCACACTCATTCACTGTGCCTCATGAAGTGAATTGCATTGGTCAATGAGACATTAGCAAAGACAGAACAGATAGATGATTGCAATGTATGTGTGCATTGGAGATTGCTGTTTTGAAGCCCTGTGACAACCGCGGAGCACGGCCTGGTGAGCCTGAAGCAGGATGAGAGACCACTTAGAGAAGACACAACCATCCTGGCTTTTGCCTCCCCAAACAACTTCTAATTGACCTGATAGCTGACTGCAGATGCATCAAGGAGCCCAACTAAGACCAACAGAATAAAAAACAAACATGTCCAGCTCAAATTATTGACCCATAGAATTGGATCATAAATTTTGTGGAGTTTGTTTTGTAGAAAAGCTAATGGAAACAAATCAGAACAATAACTGAATGAGACTTTTGTGGGTCCTGCATGAAGGCTGTAAGTTAGAGAAATGTAAAAAATTGTGCCTGGAAAACAGATGGAGGTAGACGGTAAAAATGGCCTCAATACTTTGCAGTTCCTCCCCACAGGAAGTTTCCCCATCCTTCGAGTGTGATATGGCCATATGACTTGTTTTCACCAGTAGAAAGTGACAGAAGTGATATTGAGGAAAGTCTGAGCCTAGACCTAAGGGATCATGATGCTTCTGCTCTTGTGTCTTGGAATCCTGAGATTTCCATATGAATAAGTCTGGGCTAGCTTGATGGATGGTGAGAAACACACAGCCCATTTGTCATACTAGTTCCACCTAACAGTCAGCTGATCCCTCACATTAGTACCTTGAAGTTGGATGGCAGTTGAAGACAGATGCATAAGTCTTTCCAAGACCAGCAGATGACCTCCAGCTGGGTTCAGCCTAAATTGCCATTCCATAGAATCATGAGCAAAATAAATGGCTTTGAAACCACTAAGTTTAGGGGTGGTTTGTTTGCAGCAAAAACTAATTTATATAGATTGTATAATTTATAATTTATTAATTATATTTATAATTTATAGTTTATAACTTATAAACTGATTGTTTAATGGTAAGCTGTATATATTCAGAATTACTACTCCTTAATTCTTTTCCTGTGGTTATTCATAGGAACATGGGAGATGTACAAGGGGTATTCATTGATATTTAAACTGTGAAGTTTTATCCTAAGATATTTCTATCTCAATATCAAAAATATAAAAATAAAACAGACTAATGGATTATTCCAGTCAGAATTTTGATATAAGATTAAGCACGGTTGGAAACAGCAATGTGAGCAAAACCCCAAAATAAACTTAGCTAAGAAAAAATTATCCTTAATTTCTTCTCCCTTAAAGGCACATGGAAACATTCTCATTCAAATGCTTGCATCTCTCATACCAGCTAGTTATTTTAAACACCAGAGACATTGCAGTAGCCTGTTTAGAATCATTGTTGATGTGATAGGAACAGTGAGCAAAGCATATCACTTTCAGTTTTCCTTACTATTCCTGAAGTGATGGATAATGGCAATTGTGCAGGCTTCAGAAATACTTTTAGGAAATAATACCACTATATTTAATAAGTATTTTAAAACAAACTTTGTCAATATGCTATATTTATTTGTGGGGTTCTCAACAATTAAAAAGGATAAACTGTAGTATCTTGTAGTTTTGGTTAGGCTTCTTTATGTGAAATCTTTGAACTCTTTAGTACAGTGTTATATCTTCACCATTAATGCATTCCAAATTATTTTAGCTAATTCTGCTTCAAAATGGTTAATTGTTTTGGCTTTATAGGTGTGTAATGTGTATAATGAAAAATGTATTGATTTAAAATCAAGGCAGGATTAGTTAAAACTTATCAAAAAGCTAATAACCTTTTTGATAAGGTAATAACCTTACCTTGTGCTAATCAAATATACTTTAGTAGCAAATTTAATTGAATCCAACTGAACATTAATTCTTAAGAACAAGTTTTTCTCCCAATGACATACTTGGTTAATGATTCAAATTTCTCTTCCAGAGTTTTTTTTTTTTTCTCTCAACAGCATAATGTCTCAATACTATAGCACTTATTTCATTCAATAGTTGTGTAACACTCTGTCTAGATTAAGACTTCTAGAAGGGAGATATCACGCTTTATTCAACAATATATTCCCTGCCCTGATATTGTGCTATATATACTACAAGTAACCATTAAGTGTAAAGTGAATAAATGTATTAAAATTTTTCCTGATATTGGTATATTTATTTTTCATGTGGTAATTTACCAGATGAGAAACTAAGTGAGAGCATAACTATATTTAAGAATAGAAAATAGTATTCATTTCTGTAATAAATAAAACTGACCCATTGGAAAAGACCCTGATGCTGGGAAAGATTGAAAGCAGGAGGAGGAGGGGATGACAGAGGATGAGATGGTTGGATGGCATCACCGACTTGATGGACATGGGTTTGAGTAAACTCTGGGAGTTGCTCATGGACAGGGAGGCCTGGCATGCTGCAGTCCATGGGGTCACAAAAAGTTGGACACGACTGAGTGACTGAACTGAACTGAACAGAATAAACAATTTGGCAAACATTTTATCTACCAGACATGATGCCAAGTGCTGACAACGGTTAGCAAAATAAGTATGATTACTTTTTTTTTCAAAAATATATAATATAATAAAGGGAAAAAATGCAGAAGAAAGGTCCCTGCCTTTTTAAACTACATTGTATTCTTGCAGATGTTTCTAGAATAACAAGCAATCTTTTGACAAAAACTGTTTCATGTCTCTCAGGATTTTATCTCAATGACCTTTAATATTGAACCTTAACACTATAATAGTCAATTTCTTTTTTATGTACCCCACAGAGAGCTTCTAGAAACAAGTAAACTTATGTGAAGCACATACACCTATGCTAAGCAATAATTTATCCCTAGATTTAATTTGAAAATATCTAGTAGCTTTACTTTGGCTAAGGATATGTAACATGCTATAATTGAGGCCAAAGATCTTAGCCATCTATGTAACTTTCATTGGCAACATACAATGCTTTCTTTAAACAATAATCTGATAGTAATATATTAGATGAGGTTTGCTATGGCTATGAAATCATCGTTATTAGAATTTGGTAAGCTTTTATCTTTCATATTTTCTTTGTCCTTAGTCTTCCTTTGACCTTACTGTCTTCCACCTTTCTATTCCTTGTTTTGCCTGAAATACTCTTTCTCTCCTTAAAGCACAGGCTTACGTATTATTTGGTTTCGGAAGTCTTCCCTTCTTCCACCATTTGGATGATGTGTTACTCGGACTGAATTCCTTGAACATACTTCTTCCAGTGCTCTTGCTACATGTTGGTTTACATGTTTGTTCCTCTGTAAGACTCTAGCTCCCCAAAGGCAGTCCTCTCAATTGTATTCACATAACTGCTACAGAGTCCTCAGTTCCTGGACAGGTACCTAACATATAGGGGTTCAGTACATCTTTGTGGATCTGAGATAAATTCAGAATTCATCTATTATACACTGATAAATATTATATAAAGCCATCAATTATTCCTTAAAGATAATGATGTCATGCTTTCCAAATTCTCTAAGTTGACCTTTTATAAGGCATACCAGATGAAGAAAGTGAATGATATTATAACAGCTCAATAGTTATCTTTAAAAACTCCTCTTTCTCCTTTTTCAAGAGAAGAAACATCATTGAGAGGTAACCTATTGAGTTATTAATTCTAGACTCCTAAGATTGAGTTTTATATTGTAATATGATGAAAATAGTCCATGAGAGAAACTGCAGGATTTTGAAAAACTGAAAGCTAAACATATCATAACACTTATGCACTCTTTAGAACTTAATACAAAACAGATGCAGAAAGAAATTGTGAAATAAAGGTAGAATTTCAAAGACATCTTGAAAATAATGGCCTCTCAAAAACCCATCTTTTTGAAAACTACTTTTTGAAAATAGTTAAAAACACAATACTTACATATCAATGGTATTTCAAAATGAAACACTGAACCATGTTTGCTTATAAAAATCCTAAACCTTATGTGGTATTAAGGGTATAAAGACAGCCTTTTATTTGTCAAGCTTTTCAGAAACTGAAAAGAATAATCTTTTGTTATGTATTATTCCAACAAGGTAACAATTCTAGTATTGAGGGCCTTATTATACTATGCATTTCATCACTCTGTAGGTAAAATTATATCTACTGGATACTACATCTATATAGGACATTCTTTTTAAAATAACAAAAAAAATCTATAAAACATGTCAGCATTGCTTCAACAAGATAACTAGAATCCACATGTATTTCTCTATTATTAAGAACTCCTATGATTATTATTTCCAGAGAAAACAATTACTTTCAGCACAATATCAAAGATATTTAGATGTTCATATGAAGCAAAACAAATAAAACTATTGATCACTGGCATTTCCTATAGCTATATTAGAAGTTAGAAATTTTTCTTGGTAACAAAAAGTGAAAAAAATGCTGTCTAGATAGATGTTAGTCAATTTTTAAAAAAATCTAGTCAGTCTAGTCTAAATGGCTAGTTTTTACTTCATATATTCCTACCTTCACTGATTCCTTTAGCAACTTCACAGATGTTTATTTAGTCTTGGATGTGCACAGTTACTGTGTGAGTTCAGAAAAATAAACATCCTCCGAACTTGCAGAAATGTAAAGGCTAGAATGAAAGAGTCAAGAAACATTTACAGTAGATTTTGTTACTTACTCTGGCAGAGGGATGGAAAATTTATAATAGAAGAACCAGAAGCATTGGGGGTGAGGAAGGGGGAAGACTCTCAACCCCTAATGAGTCTATGACTTGAAAACTGGATTTTTGTGGCCAAAAATTCACATGAAACCAACCATTCTGTAACTAACTTAGTAATCACAAATGACTTAAAGTGTCTCAAATGTGAAATTTATGTTCTATACTCTTTGCCTGATCTTCAGCAGTAAAAAAATGGAACATACTGCATCTCATATTCATATTGAGAGTATTTTCAAAAGACTAAAATGGGAAGTTGATAAAAAGGGGTTCAAACTATAAAATGAAACAATTACAGCAGCCGGAGAGTGAGCGTTAATTAATGGGAAAACACACCCACAGAACATCTGAAGAAGCAAGTGTGGTAGGATATTTTAAGATGTTTTTAAACTCATCCTCAGTAAAGTTTATGGAAAAATTTTTTCACAACAAATGTGGTGTTTTGATCTTACAGAACATATGATTTTAATGTTTTAATAGTGATCAAGTAACTAAGATAAAAATAGGCAGAGCTGACCAGTTAAAAGAGGTAAGACTGAGGAGAAAAAACACAATCTCTTCCTGTCCTTAATTTTCAAAATGCCACAGTGAAGAATTACAGCTAGTTTTTGCTCTTCATATCTTTGCTCATAAAACCAGATTTAGATTCCATGCCAATGAAGCTTTCAGCTCAAAGCTTAAATGGTAATAGGCACTGTGTCCTCCGTGTGCCTGGGTTCTCAGAACCTCTGTAGTGAGGGATGTAACCCCTCTTCCTTCCTGGGGTTCAATTTCTTCATCTATTTGTGATTCATCTGTCTCACAATATTGTGGGAATCAAAGGAAATACAATACATGAGAGAGGAAGGGCATTTTACATCTTCATGGTATAAAATTCTACTTATTTATTTTAACTTAGGTCTTAATCAGATAATAAAGCTGTTTCAAATTTATTCTGAAATGATTAAATGTTGAAGAGTCTGGCTGGTAGGACTGCTTTTACATTATACAACAGAAACAAATTTTTGGCAAAGGGCCAGAAGATTGCTCATAATAGTAAAATTTGCAAATATCAGAAAAAAGAACTTGTATATTGTAAATATAATAAATAACTTTATGGGAGTGAGTGACTTTAGATGACTATATCAAAGTCTTATCAGCAATGAGAATAACTGATCCACAAATTATAAAATGGGTGAAGTATATTCATCTACATTATTCACCACATGATATAATTTAAAATTAAATTCATTGATAAAAAAGGAAATTTAAAATTTTATCTCTCCAAATAGTTGTAGATATGCTCTAGGTTTGACCAAATATTTTCAGAGGCAGTGTGATATTGCAGTTCAGAATTAGTTTGAATAATAACTCTCCTATATCAGACTTGTTTAAATTTGAAAAAGCTATCTATCTTTCTGAATTTGTTTTTTTCTTTCAAAGAGAAAATGCAAACAAAACCAATCTCGACATCATAGGATATTTGTAGGAAGTAAGAGAAATAACACTTGAAAAGCTGATGTCAGCTATTTAATGGGCCTTCAATGGATGTAAATTATCATTATTACTTTTTACTATTACTCATACTTGCTTCGAGTGCTTTCTCAATGATGGCATTTGCCTTCACGGCTGTCTTAGGTCAGGGTTTCAGAGAAGCAGACTTTGAGATGGAGACTCCATTGGGGAATGCCATATGGGGAACATGAAGAAAGCAGAATTGTGCAGAGGGGACGTTTAACTGTGAAGCAGTCATGATAAAGGCCTCAGCTTATTCCACAAGGAGTTCTGTAGCTGAGAGACCCTTCAGATTTGTCCTCCTTTGAGGCAAGAGACTTGGACTTCTTAACCATCCATATGCATTCACTGGGCTTCCCTTGTGGTTCAGCTGGTAATGAATCTGCCCGCAATGCAGGAGACCTGGGTTTGATCCCTGGGTTGGGAAGATCCCCTGGAGAAGGGAAAGGCTACCCACTCCAGTGTTCTGGCCTGGCGAATTCCATGGACTGTATATTCCATGGGGTCCCAAAGGGTCCAACACAACTGAGCAACTTTCATTTTCACTTTCATGCATTCACTGGGGCTTCCCTGACAGTTCGGTTGGAAAAGAATCTGCCTGCAATGAAGACGACAGTATTCCTGGGCTTCCCTTGTGTGCTCAGCTAGAAGAATCCACCTGCAATGCGGAAGACCTGGGTTCCTGGGTTGGGAAGATTCCCCAAAGAAGGGAAAGGCTACCCACTCCTGTATTCTGGAGAATTCCATGGCTGTATGGTCCATGGGGGCGCAAAGAGTTGGACACGACAGACAGACTTTCACTGATGCATTCATCAGACTTCCTAGGTGGCACTAGTGGTAAAGAATCTGCCTGATAAAGCAAGAGACTTAAGAATTGTGGGTTCCATTCCTGGGTTGGGAAGATCCCCTGGAGGAGTGCATGGCAACCTTTTCCAGTATTCTTGCCTGGAGAATTCCATGGACTGTGGAATCTGGCAGGTTACAGTCTATACGGTCATAGAAAGGAAGCAACTTAGCACACATCACGCACATGCATTCATCACCCCATCCTTGGTTATGGGCTGGGGGTGGGGCATAATTAGGGCCAGAAAGCTCTCTTTGACAGGATAGCCATTCCCAGAGAGGGACTCACATTCTGTGACTTAGGGAAAGAGTGCCACAGTCTTGAAACGGGAATCTAATGTCTATGACAATGGCCTCTGGTATCCTCGAGCCAACTGACACAATTAGTTATCCTTCCTAAGCCAATTTATGTGAACCGGCCCATGGATCAACGCAAATAATGAATGGGAGAGGAATGCAAGAAAACAGGAAGGAGAGAGGTACTTTTAAAAATTATCAGGATTTAAATAGTGGCCTTTTAAGAAATAAAAGCAAACACTGATTATGTATGAAATTAGAGCATTGAGAAAAGATGAATATTAGGCTCTGAAGATAATTTAGGCAATCATTTCAGTAGCTTGATTTGAACATTTGATACTTTACTAATTTATTTATTCATTCTAAACTGATTAGTACATATATAATTTATAAAGATTTTTGGTGTCTCATAAAAAAAATAGTCTCCTTCAGATTAGGACAGGGAAGACATTCTAGAGTCAAGATCCTTTGATTGTTCTCCCATGCACAATTACAGGATAACTAATAGAAATTTAGAGTAATAATGAATGAACACAATGGAAATTCTGAACTGAAACCCAAAATACTTGGATGGTTATTTTGCACGCAAATTTATATTAGAAATTTGTTACACATATTAGAAAGACATTTAATAAATCTAAGGAAGCAATTCGCTATTGAAAATGACCTAGAATTTGGTAAGAATTTGGCTTGATAAACACCACTGAAATAAATCAGATAGGCTTTGGGTCAAGGTTACAATCACAATGGTTGAAAAATTATTGGGGCCTGCTAATGATCACATTGCCAAAGGCAGAGGCACTTCATTCAGGATTAAATTTTTCTTTGATTGAGTTAAAAAAAATGAGAGGAATGCAGCATTTTAGAAATCTAGACAGCTAATATTTGCATGAAATGGAAAAATAATTTTGGAAAGAAATGAAACTTCCAAAGGGAACAATATGGAGTCCCATACTCCATATTGTAAACACTTAATTTCAGGAGTTAGTGAGCTAAAGCATATTTAATATCTGGAGTTTACAATCTAGGAACCCTGGGTTGGAAATATCCACTGGAGAAAGGATAGGCTACCCACACCAGTATTCTCCGCCTTCCCTTCACTACAATCCGCCTGTAATGCGGGCGACCTGGGTTTGATCCCTGTGTTGGGAAGGCCCCCTGGAGAAGGGAAATGCTACCCACTCCAGTATTCTGGCCTGGAGAATTCCATGGACTGTATAGTCCATGGAGTCGCAAAGAGTCGGACACAACTGAGTGACTTTCACCTCACTACAATCTGCAAAAGCAAATTCTGTTAAGAGGTAAAGGACTGTTTTCGATTTCTCACTGCCTACTTTTCCCAAGCCAATAACCTGAAACATTTCAGTTGGCTCTGATGACAATCTCTGGGAAGTATGGTGCTTTTATTCTCTCCGTGATCAGAGACTATTGATCTGATTTTTCTCAGCATGGCCAACACTAAAATTGCCTTTCTCTATAAGAAGCTTTATTTTCCCTCTCTCTCTTTCAAAAAACAAACAGAAAAAGGCAAACCTATATTTCTGCACTAAAACATACTGCAGAGAAACTGGTAACTTTTGCATTATCCATAATACTATGTAAAGCTGCTATCAAAAATGGAGGCTCTAACTGAACAAAAAGCTCTGTATGGTCACCATAATTCCATACCCAGAAGGTATGTTTTGAGTAGACTACCTTTAAATGAACAAAGTGAAGCCTGTGCCTTCTTTTTTTGCCATGGGAACTACTACCACATTGAGACGAGAGTGGGTGGAGGCATATTCTCTAATACAGACAAAAACGGAGTGTGGACGTGGTACACTTTCTGGAATGATCTGAAAATTGTAAGGCTTTTGCGTGTAGCCTCTCTTCTTTTCAGCCTCAAGCTTTGGTTGGTTATTACTCTGTTCTGTCCTATTAACATGACAATGTGATTTTTTGTTGTTGTTGTTAAATTAGGTGAAAGACTGGGAGGAACTGCTACAAAACAAACGTGTAGCCGTCACAAGATCACAACAGAGTACGGCTGTGCTCTGTGCTATTCTTAGTTGTGTCCAAGTCTTTGCAACCGCATAGACTGTAGCCCACCAGGCTCCTCTCTCCATGGGGATTCTCCAGGCCAGAATACTCGAGTGGGTTTTCAGGCCCTTCTCCGGGGATCTTCCTGACCCAGGAACCGAACCAGGCTCTCCTGCATTGCAGGCAGATTCTTCACCAGCTGAGTTACCACAGTACAGAAGCCTGGTGAATTATTAGGATTCAGAGCAAGACAAAGACCCAGGAGGCAAGAAAGCGAATGAGGAGGGAGAACAAGCCCTTTTCCAGGCAGTCAGGGGTAGGGCTAAGTGTGCAGGAGGCCATACTACTTGGACGTATGAATATTACTAGTGAGCAGAATGAGCCAAAGAGAATATGTGACTTTGTTGACCCTCTGCCTTTCATACATTTTCTGATTAGTTATGAAGTGCCTTCAAGACTTACACCTGCTAACATGCTGAAGAGGCAGATGCGGCAGATGCTCTCTCAGTCCTAAGAGCTTTGTGCGTGAGTAAACCTTGGAAGCATATCCAGTGATTTCATTCATTTTTATATTTATCCATTAGAAGAGAGAATGGTGCAGCCGAGTACTTACTGTTTTCTATTCTGAGACTTTTACTCCTCAGGAAATAGAGGTTAAGTCCTAAGAAGATAAACTTGGAACAGAAGTAACCATAATAAGAAGACTGACATAGGCTAGGACTTCCAGCTAATGAAAAATTCTGAGGTACCAAGGTGTTTATATTCTGGCCCCCTTTACCTACCTAATAATCCACAAACACCAGAGATATGAAGCAGGCATATTACCTTATGATTCCTATGTGTGCGATACAGCTGATCATAATTACTCCTACTTTCCAATTTTCTGATGTTCAGATCTGGTTGGTGATGGAATGGACTACTTCAGAGGAGTGAGTTCTTCTTCACTAAAGGGATTGCAGTGAATACTGATGATAGTGATGGGGAATCCATATATCAACCTAGGACAAACTCAGTAATTCCCAGGAACCCTTGTAACCTTGAGATACAATATCTTTTCCCACCTAAGATTGTCTTTCTCTTTCTTCTTTTCCTATCCTAATGCTAATCATCCTTTGAGGTCTAGGTCAGAAGGCACCTTCTTCCCAAATTATATTTATATAATTATTATGAGGAATTGATGAGCGATTGTGTGTATTTACACATAAGCTCAGCTGGTAAAGAATCTGCCTGCAATGCAGGAGACCCAGGTTCAATTTCTGGGTGGGGAAGATTCGCTGGAGAAGGGATAGGCTATCCACTGCAGTTTTCTTGGGTTTCCCTGATGACTCAGCTACTAAACAGAGAAGGCAATGGCACCCCACTCCAGTACTCTTGTCTGGAAAATCCCATGGACAGAGGAGCCTGGTAGGCTGCAGTCCATGGGGTCGCTAGGGGTCGGATGTGACTGAGCGACTTCACTTTCATTTTTCACTTTCATGCATTGGAGAAGGAAATGGAGACCCACTCCAGTGTTCTTGCCTGGAGAATCCCAGGGATGGGGGAGCCTGGTGGGCTGCCATCTATGGGGTCGCACAGAGTCGGACACGACTGAAGTGACTTAGCAGCAGCAGCAGCAGCTGCTAAAGAACGTGCTTGAAATGCTGGAGACCTGCGTTCAGTCCCTGGATTGGGAAGATCCCCTGGAGAAGGAAAAGGCTACACCCTCTAGTATTCTGGCCTGGAGAAATCCATGGCCTGTATAGTCCATGGGGTCTCAAAGAGGCCCCCCACTCATTCACACGACTGAGTGACTTTCACTTTCACACATAAAATGCATTAATGTGTGCATGCGTGCTCAGTCATGTCCTAGTCTTTGTGACCCTATGGACTATAGTCCACCAGTCTCTTCTGTCCATGGAATTTTCCAGGCAAGAATACTGAAGTGGGTTGCCATTTCCTACTCCAGGGGATCTTCCTGATCCAGGGATCAAGCCCAAACATCTCTTGGGTCTCCTGAATTGGCAGGTGGATTCTTTACCACTGTGTCTCCTGGGAAGCCTATACATATATAGGTTTGGTTGGTTTAACTCACTGTTTATATATATACATATAAATAAAGCTGAATGCTTAACATATAGTAGGTGCTAAATTAATTCCTTTCTTCACTTTTCTCCACAATGATAAAAAAAAATTCACATTAATCTCCTTTATGGTCTCCAAAAATATTTGACTGTAATTTAAGAAATAGTAATTGCTTTCTTATGGCATATTTTTTGAGTTACTTTATTTTCTATGTCATTTTAACATATAATAGAGACCAGAACCAAATCTTTCTTTTATTTTTATTCCCCACAGTTTATAGACAGGGCTGAACATGAAAAGGTCAATGAATGTGGAAAGGGTAAACGTTGAGAATCAGCATAATGCATTTTAAAGATCATAGTGTATTTAATATTGTTAACCCAATTTAGTATTTATGTGGCCTGGGAAAATCTTATGCTCCTGTTTCCTCATTTAAAAATGGGATTGAACATCCCTACTCTGCTTTCCTGAGTGTATTGTTATAATCAGAGCAACAAGTAAATACAAAGGACCATTCAAATAGTGCATTTTGATTTGGTTGCCCATTTAGTTGCAGTTTATCACATTTGGAGAGTTCACAGTGAAAAAGGCAATTCTTTGGCCAGCCTTCCTGATCACAAATATTTGGCTTTTTTCTCTGTCCTCAAAAGAGCAAAACTACAGGCTTCCATGATATTCAGTGCAAATGATCTTTATGCACCGTAAAGATTAACACTAGCTTACATCTTGAATGAATAAATAGGAATTTCAAGTCTCTGGAGAACAATGCGTCAGCACAGTTCTCCATTAAGATTGTGGCTTTGGAGTCAAATGACCATGTTTAGGTGCTGTTGAGACACCCTGAGGCTATTAAGAGAGTCTCAAAGACCTCTAACCAACATAGACAACTGCTTCAAAACACAATTGTGTCAAAGCACAGTTGCAAATGCTTTATTTGGTAACTGAGTGGTTATTTGAGGCAGTTGCTTATAATGGTCAGTGTCTCATTGTAACGTGTGTGTGTGTGTGCGCGTGTGTGTATGTGCGCGCACACGCACGCTTGCGCTCAGCCACAGAAGACTCTTTGTGACCCCGTGGACTGTAGCCCACCAGGCTCCTCTGTCCATGGGGTTTCCCAGGCAAGAATACTGGAGCGGGTTGCCATTTCCTTCTTCAGGAGATCTTCCCGACCCGGGGATCAAACCTGTGTCTCCTACACTGGCAGGCAGATTCTTTCCCACTGCACCTGGCAAGCCCCAACCTCTGCTTAACCTGCCAGGAAGGAATGTCAAGTCAGCAAGCTATTCAACCCCTGCTCCACAAGGCTGTCAGAATTATCTTTCTGAAGAACAAATTTGAGTTACACGGCTCCCTGCTGTATTCCAAATACAATCCAGATTCCATGGCTTGAAAATCAGTGTGTTTAACGATGAGGACTCTGCTGGTCACCTTTAAACGCAACCAACAAATATTGCCTTATCCCCTACTCTGTCCTCACTGTACCATCAGGGCTATGTTTGCTCACTGTTCCTGAGAGGTGCTCTGAGCTCTCTGCTTTGTCTTTGCTTTAGCTGCTCACTCTGTCTGAAATGCAGTTTCTCCTCATAACTTCTTTGCAAAATCTTAACAGTCCAGATCCAGTTTGAGTACCAAGTCTTCCTGCCAGCAATATGTAGAGCTCCCTCGTGGCAGCACCCTGATAGAAGATTTCTAGCTACCTGTCCCCTTAAACTGTGTTCTTTTAGGGGAGAAGGGCCGTGTCTTTTAGCTTGGATCCTCCACAGCACTTAGCTTGTAAAATCGAATCTAAAGTGAATCTTAAGAATAGCCTCACTAATTTGCCACCTTCGATTAGCTCGTATCATTGCCAAAATGTGATTTGGGTGAACTGGATCAAATGTTTACAGACTAATTGATTTACTTTGGACCCTTTCAACATAGGCTTCAATACTGGATTCACTCCAAAAATCAGTCAAATTCCTGGGTTTGTAAAACATGGCCAAAGTAAAGAGGCAAGAGAAATAGAAGCATTTTCATTATAGATTTCAAAGCAATAGCTATTATTCTTTTAACCTGATGTGATGATATGCTTATTTATTCACTCTCTTGAAATGCAGTTCAAATGCACTATTTTATTTCAAACATAATTATACCTTGCCTATACATGTTATAAAAGCTACACATAAAATTTTACATAGAGCTTTATCTGCAAACCAGTGGCTATGTATAAAAGACATCGCTGTAACTAGTTGAAAAGTAGGGAACTTCATGAAGCTGTATTTTGGCATTACAAAATGGAAAAATATCAAGATTGGTTGATTTCATCTGACACTATGCAGTGTTAATGTGCTTAAAAATATACCTATCCCCCCAGTCTCTTCTGATTCATCCCCATTCAATCACCCACTGGTTGGTTAGCCCAGGGCAGTTAATATAGAGACTTCTCCAGTCAAAGGCATACTCTTTTCCTGCCTAAATCCCAAATCCTGTTGGACTTCCTACTCTGCTGGGCCAGCCTAGATTCTTAAGATCTCCTTAGTGGCTATCTTCTGACACACACAGCAAGCCACAGACCACCCCACCAGTCTTTCCTCTGAGCCCTGGCCTGCCCTCTTATCCCAGAGTCTTCAACTGTTCTCCCAAACAGAAGGTTTCCACACTTTCAGAGGCCTTCCCAAATCTCACTTCTTTATAACTCTTTCATCCCTCCTTCTGAAACATGTTATTTCTCAGACATATTATTTCACAAGGAGAAAAGGGATGGAAAGAGAATGATTTCCTTTTTCCCTCTGATTTTTCAAAGTCACAAAACTGGATTCTCTATCAGGTATGTCCTTAAAGGCAGCCAGGACCCAATCAGTTTTTGAGGATATTAGGAGAAGGGGAATAGACTATTTATTTCAGACCTTGCAGGTTTGAAGCTTCCAAATACTTTAAAAAGTAAAGCAAAAAAATTTATTATTTTTTCTAAATATACTAAAGCGATAAATCCTAGATGACCTTAAAGCTAAATATTTTTCTTTCTTCTCAATATAATAACTTCCTCTATTCTTCTGTTCTATAGTTTATTATCCCTGTCTACAAACTGAGCCTAATTTACAATGGCTTAAAGCAATATGAGTTTGCATGGAGCAGGGAGTCAATTTTGTACTTCTCAAGGGCAAGAACAACATACGTAGAAAGAGAGATAAAGCAGATGTTATTAAGCGCCAACCTTATTAAAGGATTAAAGGTATTTATTGATACAAATGAATGAACATGAAACTAACGTGGATATCTAAGAGACAAAAACAAGAATTCACATAATTGTACCAAGACCATTTATTGATTGCTATTTTAAAATAAAGAAGGCACCTGCTTCTATGAAGTGAAAATTCATTTTAGACATATTTTTATGTGTCTGATCACTCAAAATAAATGTTTACAGAAAATCCTTAGAAGGTATATTTTTGCTGGAATATTTGTTGTTTTCAAATGTAACATTTTTATGTCACATTTTTCTGGTTTTCTTTTATGACATTCATAGCATAAAATTTGTTCACAGTCTTGAAGAAATGATCAACTCAAGGTAAATGAAAATTCCAAATTTGAGGAAAATGACTTTAACATGATCAATAAATTTTGTATATAACATAACCATTGCTAATTAAAATTAATTTATTAATGAAATGTGAATAATACAGTTGGTAATTGTTTCTTATTTATGCAGTCTCTCTTATTAATTAAAAATAAATCAGGATGAAAAGAATAAGTTAAAAGAAAATGTTTAATTTTTTTTGCATTGAAAAATGCAATAAAGTTCATTCTTACTATTCTCCTAATACAAATTTGTCAAATTCTGGAGTGAGAGGGGTTCTTAGAAATTATCTGGCCCAACTGTATCACTTTAGTTCTCTATGCAATCAATGCCCAGGCAGGTCAAGTGACTGGATCTTTGTTACATAGCTGATTAAGGATTGAGCTGGAACTTGATCCAGAAAATTCCTGACTTTGGGTCTAGGACTTTCCCCACTGTATCTCATTAACTTTAAAATAAAATTCAATCCAAACTGAGTTTTTTATGTTTGGGCTCACGGTAGCTGTGGTTTTCCAGTGCTTCCTACGGTGTTTAGAGAAGGATAAACTGGTATTAATAAGCATGTGGCAGCATTTTAAACTGGAGTTGCAGGCGTGAATGGCATTTTGATCCACCTCTCCTGCCAGGATTGAAGGGACATTCCAGCCAGATTCTCTCTACCACTTGGGTTCCATCATCTTTCTCTCCCTCTGTGTCACTCTTTTGTCTTAAACAAGCCAGTGTGGGGAAAAGATCTTTTTTTCCAGTTCTCTGTTGAGTTAAGACACTGTGATGGTACTATAGGATTTGGTTGAAAAGATTTCTTACTCTATTTAGTAGATATATAATAGAAGATATTACAGGAAAGATTTGGCAGCTGAGAAATGAGCATGTCTGTGAATGTTTATCTAAGGCTAAAGCATTTCTGACTTTGGGTTGCAAGTTTAAATTCTGTAGTTTGTGAGAGATTAAAGAATCTCCAAGCATTACTATTTCTTCAAGAACAAGCATGCTTATTTCACTTATTCATTGCATCATAATTACTAAGCATGCTTTAAATAATACTAGTCAGCTGATGTAGCTACATAATATTTGAGAAGTAAGGTGTAAATATGGACAATACTAATCAAATGAATACACGTTGCAAAGAAACGAAATTTGCATTATGAAGTATTTCCAATTTCTTACTGGGAAATTTTAAATAAGTATTACTTTCAGTTTGGCATAGAGAGAATAATGAAATAAAGTAATTTGAACTTTTTCCTAAACATTTCATCGATAAGAAAATTCTTACATTTGATTCTAAATTTCTAAAAGTAGTATTATTCAAAGAACAAAATTGTATTAACTTACGGCCCTGATGCTTTCAAAATGTCCACCTTCCTTTTCAAAATTGATAGGCTGTCCTTTTAGTGTCCAGTAGAAAGTGACATCCAAACTAGGATCGTGAATTGCTTTGCAATTAAGGACAATGCTTTCTCCCACTGTTAACTCTGTTCTTTTAGGAGTAAGCTCTATTCTTGTAGGTTCTATAGAAATAAAAATACATTAATTAGCATAGCACATAGTTTCCCCTGCATTCTGTATTTTAAATAATAGAGAAAAATTAAACAAGGAATCTATGTAATATAGTTGCTCCAGGTAGGTATCTTTTAATAAACTATCATTAATTGAAATATCTTTTATTGTATTTAGGGTATTTTGCTAGGTATTTGTAGGGAACTGATGATTTAAAAGTCACTATTCCTATGAACAAGTCAGCTTGGAAAGACTATACAGCTAGAAACAGCATTTGGCATCCTGGAAGGAGAAATATTAGAAAAAAGATTGTAGCTTCCCTGTCCACCTTCAAGGATCATCAAGTTTAGAAAGGATTTTTACTAAAAAAAAAAAAAGCCTCTCATCGAAGAAAGAATAATTCAAGCAAGTTCACTTCTTTAAAGGTTATAGGAAGCACCTCCCTTCAAATTTCTATCTTCACAAAGACAAAACTATCCTACTACTGTACCACCTTGTATTTTGTTTGTAGTTTACAAAATCTTGTAAGTTCAGGAGTGGAAGAGGCTCCTCTGGCTGATTATAAAATATCACCTCCAATAGCTGCTTTGACTTAGATCTAAACAAAGGCAAAATAGTGAATAGGATTTTTTTTAAGAAAAAAATGTTTACATTAACTAATGATTCACTTTAATTTTTAAAAGATAGATATATTTTTACTGGATGTAGAGCAACTTTAAACCAATAAATGCTAGTACCAACTGTACATCTAAAGGATATTTAAGCTAATGATCAAATACATGCAATATGAGATATATATATATATATATATATATGTTTGAATAAATAGGGAAATGATGCAGACAGGATTTTGATTTTTTTCTTTTTTCCTAATTAGATTCCTGATTGTACATGACTCAAGAAGCCTGGCACAAACATTTAAAATTTAGCCTAATTTTCCTATTCCAGCTCTATTGTTTGCAAAGCATAGTCTGATGAAGCACCATTGTTAACTATTGATAAGTTCCTTCTAAGCAGCCTCTGAGAGGAAAGAGTGACACCAGGAAAGGAATGTCACTGTAAATATTAACATTCTGGAACTCAGATATTCTGTGTGGCATTCTAAATTCTGGCTTCATCAGAGAAGATAGATAATCACAGCATACTGCAGTTTAAACTTTGTGACAACTGGAATGTTCTGAGTAACTAAACATTCCACTTAGCTCATGGTTAACAGAAAGCATTGTTGCTATTATTAAATGAAAAAGTCTGTGAAATCTGCCTTGCTTCACTATGGAAAAGGTTATTTAACACACACTAAGAATGAGACTCAAATTTGAAGACTGAGTTGTGTTCCAGTAATATATGCTCTAAGTGAAGACATTTTAAAAATTATATTCCTTTCTTCTGTGGATGTTTGCCTCTTTTCTAAAATATCAGAGTGCCGGCTATTTTAATTACATTTCTACTTCTAAAGAAAGAGAAAAATTAACATTTTATATTTTTGTGGCCAAAGTATGATTCACTGTATACTACACGCACAAATGGAAAAAAAAAAAAAAGAGTGATGTACTTTGTTGTGAAAAGCATTCCTTTGTCAAATGAAGAGAGTGTTTAAGACAGGAAATTTTCTTATAATTTGACAAGTAGTCGCAAAAGAAGGTTCTAGATTTGAAATCTAGTTCACTTTAGAACTAGAAAACTAACAGAAACATTTAAGTGGTGATGTTTATAATACTAAAAAATGACTGTATAAAAATTCCACTGATGTCGACATCAAAGAGTAGCTCTGGTGTTGCTTCATCTGATGCATATTCCAACACCACATGTTCATATCCTCTTTCTGCTTCTCTTTTTTGCCCCAGATTCCCAGTTGAAGTGGTAACAAAGCAGTATTACTGACTGATGCTAAAATTAATCTTGGTTGAGGAAAATATTTTTACTCTGCTGGCATACTTAAAATTTTTGAGATACCAACTAAAACTTCAGAAAGCTTTCTTTACCCTCCCACATATTTTGTTCAGAGCGAAATACTTAAATTTCTACCAATAATATGTCCCTTTCTTCACAGTCCCCTAAATAATGAAAAGGGACAATTTGACTGTGTTTGTCTTTTATGTGCAATTAGATTTCATCAACGGAAGCATGTACACGCATACAAGCAAACACACATATATGCATGTTACATTTATTCTCTTTCGGATAAAGCCATGAAACTATGTTTATAGAAAATTCACCACATTTTCTTACCTTTTACAGATACTGTAGCTGTGATTTCAGCAGAACCAAAGACATTTTCCCCTCGGCAAACATATTTTCCCTCATCTGATTTAGAAGCATTTAGGATCCGGAGACTCCCGTCTGGAAGAATAGCTATTCTGAAAATTATTAAAAAGGGATTTTTTTTTTCCTGTTTTACTGCAAATCATCTAAGTGGTAAGAAACGCTGATGAAATTTGAAACCTTTTCCAAGGTAATAACAAATAAGATAAAGATCACTGTGAAAACATGCAGGGAGAGTAGAAATATTTTGCCCTTCAAAAAATTATATGGTAAACCCACATAATACCTTCTTATAGTTAAAAGGGTTAGGGAGTTACAGGTTGTCTTTTGACACATTTATGACATTCATTTTAAAACTTGTGGGAAAAAAGGTGACCCTGAATTTGGTTATTAAAACTTACACTATAGTAACACCCAGTGATATTTTAATATTAAGCTTGAGGTATTTCACCTCAAAACAAGAATGACCTCAAAAATCAAATATAAAATGAAATAGCATAAAACATAGAGGAGGACAAGCACAGAACATAAAATTAATTGTACACAGCCTGGAGATGATTTATGGTGGTTTCTCTGCAGTGCAACCTATGTAGCAAGGGCGTGACAATGAGGCCTGAATCCGGGAAACTGGACTGCTCACACTGCACTTTTCAAACAGAAAAACGTGATATCTGAGTTTGCATTTGGGCTCTTTTGAGACCTTTATTAAGTGGACCTTGAGTCTTATATGAAGGTGAGAAATTAGAGCATTATTAAAAATTTCAGAAGTTTAGTGAAAATGAGGTTGACATTCAGGATTACCATATTCTCCTGTGTATTCATCATTCCAGAAATATACAGATTTCAAGCTTAATTAGAATTTTTGTCCTTTTCTCCCTCATATGCTCCTGAAATATAATCTATTATTTCACCAGTGCATCAGTGAAGCAACCTGAGGCATAGCAGAGATGGCTGTTGTGATTTATTTGATATGCCACTAGAATTTAGACTGCCTTCTTTTAGGAAAAAAGTCTGTAATACTTTTGGTAGAAAACCAAAGCGCTCACAGAACTTAAAATTCTAAAATTGGATGCTCCTGGTTCTGAAAAGAATAGTTTATTCCAAGCCATCATAAAAACATTAAACTGTTTAAGGTATAAGAATAATGGCTAAATCTGTCTAGTCAACATCCTATACGTTATTTTAACATTAGTATTCAATCTTGCCAATCAATCAAGAACTGATGGCTAAGGACAGTATTGAAATTTTAACAACTGGATTAGATTCTAGGCTGCTGAATATTGATTATTAATTTTCCTGACATTGTCGTCCATAAAGAAACCAGTTTAAAAACATTATACTGCTTTCAATATGGATCAAATTTGATTTACAATGTGTTGACAAGGGAGACAAATTTAGAAGCAAGCCAAGCTAGGAATAGAAGATTTGACTGTAATTTATATTTAAGAAGAATATTAATGAGACATTTGGAAAAAACAGTGATCTCTAAGGATATACCATCTATTTAGGATGGTCAATGAAAAATTCTGTTTATTATTTAGGACTGTTTCTATAAAAATAGAATATAATGTATTTATTCCATTTTAGTAGCAGAAATACACCTGCTACAAAAAGATGTATTTTAAAGCAAAAATTATACTTTTTATAAACAAACGAGTCTTCTCTTGTACTAATGACACACTTTATTTAAATACAGTTAAATTACTACAGTTTGCAAGATTGTTAATATCTTAAATATGTCTGGATTTTACTTACTGGTGTAAATTCTAATCTAGCAGGGGAGGAGTTTGGCTTAAAAATTCACCACCTTTAAAGAAATAAATGTATCTTAGACACCGGCAGTATTTCAACTCTTGATTTAAGATAAGTCCTTTCTCACTGACAGGAGGCAATATATTACAAAGATAGTTTATGAACACTCCTGTACTTTAGGCCACTGATCCATTTGGAGGATGAAGAATTTTGAGTATCATGATTTTTTTTATCTGTCAATTGGCAGTGTCATTTAACCAAAAGACTGTCTACTGGTTGACGTTGCAAATCCTTATCAGATAAACTTTTTTTTTTTTTTTTTTAGAAAAGAAAAAAAATAGAATAGACAATGAATGCAATTAACATTATAATGTCTGGCTATTGCAAACATAAATACTTAGATAATTGAATGTTTAATTAATATTTCTTTACAGTTTCCTGCTTCTTTATCTTCTTCCCTGTGCTATTACCATGTGATTCCTACATTTGGAATCTTCAGATCTGGAGACCAGTTCTGCTGAGACCTCCTTGACTTGGAGTGGGATGCTCAGTGAGTGGTAGGTGAAGGTCTTCTCTAGAAATGTTAGTAATACAGGCCAGCATTCTAGCATTTGGTATCGAGGCACTCTCTTCTGGTCTCTAAGCTTCTCCCCAGGTTTCTGCCTAGACCTGGAGACATCTTGTGTCTCATCTTGCACTTAATTATTGGATCTCTATCTTGGTAACTCATCTAGTACCACAATCTACCTAGGACACCATGATGCTTACCCCTATCTTGCATGGATTTACTGCTAACTTACTTATGCCAATTCTGATCTCCAAATTTCAGGATCATTTTCTGGACTCTCCATTTCCATGTTTGACTTACTTGTCAGACAACACAGCCTAGTTTAGACCCTTCCAAGTGCTTGACTGGGACTACAACCTATATGTGCTTAGTCACTCAGTCATGTATGACTCTTTGTGATCCCATGGATGGTAGCCCACCAGGCTTATTCTCCAGACAAGAATACTGGAGTGGGCTGTCATTTCCTTCTCCAGGTGATCTTCCCAATTCAGGCATCGAAATTGTCTCTCTTGCATCTCCTGCATTGGCAGACAGATTGTTTACTGCTGAGTCCCCAGGAAAGCCCTGGGTCATGTCAGAGTGGATATCGTATTAAGAAACCATTAATCACAAATTTAGACTGTGTGCTTTAAAGTCAGAGAGGATTGTACTCACATCACTGCCACTGACCAATACATATGTGATCTTATGTGCATACACTCACCTAGAGCCAGACATGCTGGAATGTGACGTCAAGTGGGCCTTAGGAAGCATCACTATGAACAAAGCTAGTGGATGTGATGGAATTCCAGTTGAGCTATTTCAAATTCTAAAAGATGATGCTTTGAAAGTGCTGCACTCAATATGCCAGCAAATTTGGAAAACTCACTAGTGGCCACAGGACTGGAAAAGTTCAATTTTTATTCCAATACCAAAGAAAGGCAACCCCAAAGAATGCTCAAACTACCACACAATTGCATTCATCTCACACGCTAGTAAAGTAATGCTCAAAATTCTCCAAGCCAGGCTTCACCAGCATGTGAAACATGAACTTCCAGATGCTCAAGCTGGTTTTAGAAAAGGCAGAGGAACCAGAAATCAAATTGCCAACATCTGCTGGATCATAGAAAAAGCAACAGAGTTCCAGAAAAACATCTATTTCTGCTTTATTGACTACGACAAAGCCTTCAACTGTGTGGATCACAATAAACTGTGGAAAATTCTGAAAGAGATGGGAATACCAGACCACCTGACCTGCCTCTTGAGAAATCTGTATGCAGGTCCGGAAGCAACAGTTAGAACTGGACATGGAACAACAGATTGGTTCCAAATAGGAAAAGGAGTATGTCAAGGCTATATATTGTCACCCTGCTTATTCAACTTATATGCAGAGTACATCATGAGGAACGCTGGGCTGGAGGGAGCACAAGCTGGAATCAAGATTGCCGGCAGGAATATCAATAACCTCAGATATGCAGATGACACTACCCTTATGGCAGAAAGTGAAGAAGAACTAAAGAGCCTCTTGATGAAAGTGAAAGAAAAGAGTGAAAAATTTGGCTTAAAGCTCAACAATCAGAAAACTAAGATCATGGCATCTGGTCCCATCACTTCATGTCAGATAGATGGGGAAACAGTGAAAACAGGCTGACTTTATTTTTCTGGGCTCCAAAATCCCTGTAGATGGTGATTGCAGCCATGAAATTAAAAGACACTTACTCCTTGGAAGGAAAGTTATGACCAACCTAGACAGCATATTAAAATGCAGAAACATTACTTTGCCAACAAAGGTTCATCTAGTCAAGGCTATGGTTTTCCAGTAGTCATGTATGGATGTGAGAGTTGGACTATAAAGAAAGCTGAGCACCGAAGAATTGATGCTTTTGAACTGTGGTGTTGGAGAAGACTCTTGAGAATCCCTTGGACTGCAAGGAGATTCAACCAGTCCATCCTAAAGCAGATCAGTCCTGGGTGTTCATTGGAAGGACTGATGTTGAAGCTGAAACTCCAATACTTTGGCCACCTGATGCAAAGAGCTGACTCATTTGAAAAAACCCTGATGCTGGGAAAGATTGAGGGCAGGAAAAGAAGAGGACGACAGAGGATGAGATGGTTGGATGACATCACCAACTCGATGGACATGGGTTTGGGTGGACTGCAGCAGTTGGTGATGGACAGAGAGGCCTGGCTTGCTGCGATTCATGGGGTCACAAATAGTCGGACACAACTGAGCAACTGAACTGAACTGAACTGAAGTCACCTCAGTCGTGTTTGACTCTTTGCAGACCTATGGACCATAGACCACCAGCCCCCTCTGTCCATGGAATTCTCCAGGCAAGAATACTGGAGTCGGTTGCCATGCCCTCCTCCAGGGCATCTTCCCGACCCAGGGATGAGACCCTCATCTCTTATGTCTCCTGCATTAACAGGTGGGTTCTTCTCTGCTAGTGCCACCCAGGAAGCCCTATGTGTGATCTTAAAACTACTCAGTCTCTGTCCTTATAGGTATTACTGTCATAATTACGTCTAACCAGTTCTTTAAAAGTATTAACCTCATAGTATATGTAAATTGTTGTGTTTTTGTTTTGTGTAGGCAGTAATTCAACATTTACTTAAAAATTTAAGTCAAATATGTGACAAATTTTGAAAAAGAAAAAGTGGTGCTAGGGAGAGTTTCTACTACTAAAGCCTTAATTATTTAGGGTGTTTGATGAATGTTTTCTGAGGGAAGTATGACACTGAAACCTGAGGGGTGAGAGAGAGTTAACCAGGTAAAGATTGGGAAAGCAGAGGGAGCGACGTTGCAAGGCCTCCAGATAGGAAACCCCCCACGACCTCAAAGAGCCGAACGACCAGCTATGATGCAGATATAAAGGGGGAGCTGAGGCTGGCTCAGTGGTAAAGAATCTGCCTGCCAAGCAGGAGATGCGGATTCCATCCCTGGATCTGGAAGAATCCAGATGGATTGGCATCTGGATCCAATCCAGTAAATGGCAGCTTACTCCCATAGTCTTGCCTGGGAAATCCCACGGGCGGAGGAGCCTGGTGGCTTACGGCCCATCAGTCCATGGGTCACAAAAGTGTCTGAAGTGACTTAGCGACTAAACAACAACAATAGGAATATAGTAAGTTCACATGCTAAAAGTATATAACTGAAAAGTTCTTACATACAGATGCAGTCATGAAACTATTAACACTATTGAAATAATCAACATATATGTCACCATCCAAAGTTTCTCTATGTTCCTCTGTACTTTCTCCACTCAGCCCTTTCTCATCTCACCCCTATCATGGATCAACTACTCATCTGCTTTTTATCATTAGAGTAGGTTTGCACTTTTTCAAAGTTTTATGTAAATAGAATCTTATCAGCATGTACTCCTTTTTGTTAGGTTTATTTCACTCAGCATAATTAAGATTAAATTGAGTGTCATCCCTGTTGCAATTACTAAGAATCCATTCCCTTTCATGGCTGAGTAGTATTCCATTGTGTATAGATGGCACAACTCTCCTATCTTTCACCTTTCGGTGGATGCTTGTGTTATTTTCAGCTTGTGACTATTACAGATAAGGTTATTCTGAATATTTGTATATATGCATTTTATTAATATTTATTTCTCTTGGATAAATACTTAGAACTGGATGACTAGATCATCTGGTTTTTGTTTCTGTTTATATGTGGAATTTAAGAAAAAGTATAAATGAACTTATCTACAGAACAGAAATTGGGTTACAGATGTAGAGAACAGCCTTATAGTTATCAGTGGGTAAGAAGGGGGAAGGATAAATTGAAAGATTGGGGCTAACATATACACACTGTTACATGTAAAATAGATAACAAACAATGACCTACTGTATAGCACAGGGAACTCTACTCAATATTCTGTAATGGGAAAAGAATCTAAAAAGGAGTGGATACATGTACAAGTGTAGCTGATTCACTTTGCTGTACATCTGAAAATAACATGACTTTGTAAATCAATTAAACTCCAATAAAAAAATAAAAATGAATAAAAACTGGTTTCAGCCTGAGAACAGAAAATAATTTTATGTTTAATGTTTAACATTTTAAGAAGTTGCTGTACTATTTCCACATGGCTGTGCCTCTTTGCATTCCTAGCACCCCAAGTGAGAGTTCTTGCAACACTTAGTATGGTCAGTCTCTTTAATTTTAGTGACTATGATAAGCAGGTAGTAGAATCTTATTGTGGTTATAAGTTCCATTTCCCTAATGACTACTGAGGCTGAGCATTTTTATATTTGCTTATTTTCTATCTGTATATCTTCCTGGATGAAGAGAGTGCTCAAATATTTTATCAGTTTTTTTTTTTACGGAGTTGTTTTGAGATTTGAGAGTTCTTTATATAGTCTATATATAACTCATTTTGCAGGTATGAGACTAGCAAATTTCTTTTTCACAAGTATCATGTTTCCAACAGCAGCAGTTTTTGATTGATGAAGCCCAGTTGATTCTATGCTCTGTGCTTTTGCTATCATACTAAGCAATACGTTAGGTTTGCCACCTAACCTAAGATCATAAAGTTTATCTGCATTGTTTTTGAAATTCGATAGTTTCAATTTTTATGTTCATGTCTATGATTCGCTTTGAGTTACTTTTTGTTTATGCTGTGGGGTATGAATCTAACTACATATTTATCTAGCACAGTGAAAGTGTGAGCGGCTCAGTTGTGTCTGACTCTTTTTGACGCCATGGACTATAGCCCGCCAGATCACCTCTGTCCATGGAATTCTCCAGGCGAGAATACTGGAGTGAGAAGCCATTCCCTTTCTAGGGGGTCAGGGATTGAACTGGAGTCTCTCACACTGCAGGCAGATTTTTTAATGTCTGAGCCATCAGGGAAGCCCTTTACTTAGTATGTGGTTATCCAATTGTTCCATGCCATCATTTGTAAAAGACTTATCTTTCCTCCATAGTCTTTCCATCATTGTCAAAAATCAATTGGCCATGCAAGTGTAGATCAACAAGTGCTTAACTCTCTCCGCTGGTCCATTGATCTACTAGTGTCTTTATGACTGGAGCCATGTGATCTGTCTTAAGGTCACGTGAGATAATTCCTTCTACTTGCTTCTCTTTTTCAAAACTGTTTTGGGTATTCTATATTCTTAGCATTTCCATGTGAATTTTGCAATTACCTTGTCAGTTTCCAAAAAACCTATTGAGATTTTGATTGGCATTTCAGTGAATATACAGCTCAATTTGAGGACAAATTAATGTTAACAATACTGCTTTAGAATCCATGAACATGACATATCTCCTTTTATTTAGTTCTTTTAGAATTTCTCTAAGTAATATTTTTTAGTTATCAGTCTACTGGTCTTAGATATCTTTTTTCAGATTTATCCTTATACTTTTTGTTGCTATAGTAAAGTACTACTTTTAATTTAATTAACTAATTGTAATTGCTTATTTAATTACTATTTTTAATACTAACTACATAAGAAATATATAGTTTTAAGAAGCTGTATAGTGATATCCCTTGTATGCTTTTTTTTTCAGTAACTCTTTATGGTAACATGTTGCCATGAAGTGTAGTATAGCCAAAGGTATAGTATAATATCACAATCAGGATATTTATATTAATATAATCAATTGATCACATTTAGATATTCCTAGCTTTAACGTATTCATTTGTGCATGCTTTAGTTTCTATACAATGTTTTCATTTTGTGTTTGTGTATCCACCACCACAGTCAAGACACTGAACAGTTCTAACAGCATAAAAACTCTTCATTTTTCCTTTCACAGCCTCAGCATCTTTGTTCCACACCACCACCACCACCCCTAGTCCCTGGGTCCTCATTGCAGCCAACCAATAATTTGTCCCATTACTTTTTTTCATTTCAAAAATTATACACAAGTGAAATCTTATAATATGTAACTTTGGGGGGCAGTTGATTTTTTTCACTCATTTAGCTTAATTCCTTGGAGAATCATCCAAGCAGTTGTATGTATAACAGTTTATTTTTACTGCTGACTAATATTCTATGGGGAGAAGGCAATGGCAACCCACTCCAGTACTCTTGCCTGGAAAATCCCATGGACAGAGGAGCCTGGTAGCCTGCAGTCCATGGGGTGGCAAAGAGTTGGACACGACTGAGAGACTTCACTTTCACTTTTCCCTTTCTTGCATTGGAGAAGGAAATGGCAACCACTCCAGTGTTCTTGCCTGGAGAATCCCAGGGATGGAGGAGCCTGGTGGGCTGCCGTCTGTGGGGTCGCACAGAGTCGGACACGACTTAGCAGCAGCAGCAGCAGCAGCAGTATTTTATGGTATATATGTACTGCAGTTTTTTAAAACACCCACTTGTTGAAGGGCATCTAGGCTGATTATAATTTTTGATATTACAAATGAACTTCTATATGCATTTCCATACAGGGTTTGTTAATGAACCTACATTTTTATTTCTTTGGCATAAATGCCCAAGATTATAATTGCTAGGTCATATAATAATTGAATATATAGTTTTATAAGAAAATTTCCATTGTTTTCTAGAATATCTGTATCATTTTACATTAGTAGCAGGAATGAATGAATGATCCACCTTGTCCAGACCTTCACCAGCATTGGGTATTTCTACTAAATTTTTAAAGTCATCTTGTTAGGTATATAATAATGTCTCCTTAAGGTTTTAACTTGTATTTCTCCCATGGTTAATTATGTTGAATATAGTTTCACATATTTCTTTGCTATCTTTGTATCCTCTCTGGTAAATTACAGCTCATTCTTTGGCCTGAAATTTTCTTGGTTCTCTCTAGTCTACAAAATAACACACTTATTCCTTAGTAGAACAGCTGAAACTGAAAGTGAAGGTCACTCAGTCGTATCCGACTCTTTGCGACCCCATGGACCACAGGGTCCATGGAGTTCTCCAGGCCAGAATATAGGAGTGGGTAGCCTTCCCCTTCTCCAGGGGATCTTCCCAATCCAGGGATCGAACCCAAGTCTCACGCATTTCAGGTGGAATCTTTACCATCTGAGCCACAGGAAAAGCCCAGAACAGTTGAACGTTTTACCAAATGGTCATAACTTCCATAATCCCTGCTCTCCTGTGCTGTTCTGCAGGTCTCCAAACTCTTTATAATGCATTTTAAATATGTGTGTTTTACTTCACTGGTAAATAACTGATGCATCTCACACACATATGCACATGGAATGCTATCCTAATAATACTAAGTGCATTGTAAACATATAATAATTAGGTATTGGGGCTTCCCTGGTGGTGCAATGGTAAAGAATCCACCTGTCAGTGCAGGATACGCAGGTTCTCTCTGGGTCTTCTTTGAGAAAATCTCTTGGAGCAGGAAATGACAATCCACTCCAGTTTTCTTGCCTGGGAAATCCCATGGATAGAAGAGCCTGGTGGGCTATAGTCCATGGGATCATGAGAGTTGGACACAACTTAGTGACTAAACAACAACTATGATTATAAATAAAACAATATTCCATTTTCTTCTTTCCTCTTTCTCATCTCCTAATGAATATTTTGCACTCCTCTGAATTGTTCAGACTTGTATTTGGAGACCCTTGCTCTGGTCATAAGACCATGCGCCTTTCAGTGCTTAGATTCTTACCTGTTTATCTTGCTCACTATCTTGCTCATCTGAACTCCTCCTCAATGCCCTTTACTTAGGATTATTCCTGCCTTTGTTTTTACTTCCTCAGAAGAAAAATAACATTTGTCAAGTTTTTTCTCAGCCTATGATGTCTTATGAGTTTTATCCACTGAGCACTAGAATTTTAGCATTTTTAAGCTCTCTTGTAAAGACTTGAGAACTAAAAAAAAAGAAAAAATTATTCAAATAATAAAAAAAACTACAGTGTTGAAAATAATATAATGGAATGTTGTAACAATTAGTCAATCCCAGTTTATCCCTTCCATTATACATAAGAAAGTTCCTATCATAAAAATATAATAAAATCTTGCTATTATATTAATACTTTCAGTGATACAGTTATTAAAACTATTTCAAAATATCCTATAATAAAAATGTACAATTGGTATGTGAAATAGGTACATTTATGATTTTGGATAAAATTTGGGGTGAAAACTTTAAACAATAAGAGAAGCTGGGCTCTACATCGGTCTTAAAATGGTTATGCTAATGCTGAACATTTACTAATCACTTCTTATGTGTCAGGTGTCATACTAACCTTCCATACCTTATTTCATATAAGGTTTCTAACTATTATGTTAGTTGAGTATTGTTAACCTCATTTACTAATGAGAAAACTAGCATTCCTCATCATTTATTGCTTTATTCCAGGCTCTTCAGCAAGTGGCAGTGCCTTGATTTCATCCAGGGTCTTTGACTGGTTATTTGCTTGCTTGTCAGTATCTTCCTGCTTCATTTGTAACCTTCCCTTAATTCTTCAGTTACTCCATAACTCCACAATAGCTAGTACTCAATAAATGGTGACGGAAATAAACTCGATGTACTTAAACTGATTTATCTTACAGATAAAGATACTGATGTTGAGAGCACTTCAGATCACCCTTCAAAAAATAAAAGGATATATAACTTGTTTTGATAATATTTACCATGTCCCTACAATTTGCCAGGCCCTGTAAAAATTTTTTTAATACATTTTAATTCTTACTAAGATCCCAGGCATAATTTTATTCTCATTTGATAAAGGAAACGGAAGAAAATGAGGCAGCAGGGGCTAAATGACTATCAAGATTCTAGAGTTGGTCTGCTGGATTCCAAAATTCATCCTGCACTTTCAGCTATTATAGTTGACCCAAAGTAAACATCAGAAGAAAGCTTTGCATAAGATCACAAGCTTAGTGGCAGCTTTGACCTGTGATAGAAGTTGACAGAAGTGGAAATGCAAGGGTAACAAGAGAAGACACATGTTTCCTACAGATGGTGAAAAAGAGAAATTCACACTCTGTAACTTGATCAGTAAGATTTTTAAAAAGCTGAGGGCGATGCACACTCAAGGAGGGCTGTGCTGTCGCCAGGCTCTTCCCTTCAGACGCAGTTTAGCTGGAAGGGAGAAGGGAGGTGACCCAGAAAGACATGTACGACAGCCGTTAGAAAGCAAGAGGGAAAGCTTAAGTGCAGAAGTTACTTTAATTAATGGACCTCATCCCTGGCTCTGAGCATCAAATAAGGAACCTGAAAAAACTGCAGGAGCTTTTGTGCTAAGCCGTCGAATCATGTCAGAACCTCCAGGCTCTGAAGGAAGGGTGAGGTGGCAGGGGGGCAGCCTCTTTGCCAGAGATATTAATAGATATTGGAAGGTGTTACCGTTAACAAAACAAAACGTAATAAAGCAAAAATCCCAAACACACATTCATATCGTGGTCTTTCTGAAGGACATCATTACAAGCATTTGTCACAGACACAACAAACAACATAGGCTGACCTATACTTAATCGTTTTCCTCAAATTGGCTTCTTACACCAATGTTTCTTTTCTTTTTTTTTTTCAATGTTTCTTATTTTAGATGAATTTGTGAGGAAAATTCTGAGTGTTTATGTACCTATTTTTTTTTTTTTTTTTTGTGGAGACACTATGTAACTTTCCTCAGCTTCTTAGGGAAATCTGTGATGGAAGCAAAAGTAAGAACCACCATAAAATCTTTTATTTTATAGATGACATAACTACTCAAAGATAGAAAGCCAAGAGTATTTCCTTCTTAAAGTTCAAGGTAAAATACAGACTATTAACTCAGAAGTCATCATTTAGTTTTCTTTTTTTCCATCATCACAAATTGCTCAAGCCAGATGTATTGCCTATTTTAAACATTTCTTATACCTGTTCCCATGACTTTGGCTTACTGGAGAGTCTAACCCAGTGGGTAGAAAGCTTGAAGTGGTTTGACCTTTTCTAATCATTGCCTTTAACCATGTCTGATCCATTTTTCTACTTTCTTTGAACGTCCAGAAGTGCCCACAGCTCTTAGGTAATTTGTACTTGTACAAAGGGCACATTGATCTCTGAGGCTTCCCTAGCTCCGCTCCTAACAAATGACTTGAACCCAGGACTCTGCAGCTACTTGGAGAATGGAGAGCGGTCTTTGCTCGCATCTTTTCTCTTTCTTCTCCCCAGTTCTTGTTCCCCTTTCTGCGTCACTGTAGGGAGGAGAGAGCTGGGAATGGAGCCGCGCCTCTTACTCCTCCGGCTTCCGTTGTGGTTCTTAGCAGGATGCAGTTGCGGCTCTGGATGAAGACCTCCAAAGACTGGTGCTTGTGAGCCGGTCAGCGAGTCTGTGGGGCCTTCTTCCTGAGCGTTCTCTGATGGTACCCCCTCTTCAGGCACCACGGCTTCCCCTCTTAGTCAGCTCCTACCTCTGGGAATTTGCTCATGGGGCCCAGAAGACTCATGGTTACCTGCTTTCTCCAAACTCCATCCAACCCAACACATACTCTTGCTTTTCTAAATGGAAGGAGTATAGGTTTCTTTCCTGCCACACCTCTTGCTACAGTATCATCTCTTTTTAGTTATCTCCTCCCCCTGTTCAAACAAGGCCAGAGACAACCGGTGATTCTGTTGCCTAAGCGAGTGTTCCATAAGAAATTTATTGTTGTTGTTTAGTCACTAAGCTATGTCTGACTCTTTGTGACTCCATGTACTGTAGGCATCCAGGCTCCTAGGTCCATGGAGTTTTCCAGGGAAGAATACTGGAGTGGATTGTCGTTTTCTCCTCCAGGGGATCTTCCTGACCCTGTCTCCTGCATTGCAGGCAGATACTTCACCACTGAGCCACCAGTTTTACAATTTCTGTGACTGTCCTTTAAATTTTTGCCCTTACTTGAATTTTAAGGTTTGGGAAAAATAAGAAAAAATAAAAATAAAAGGTCTCACAATCCCCACTAAGCCAAAGCCTGCAAAGGATGTCTTCCTTCTCTCTCCTACTCTTTCACACACAGAAATGAGTGGAGAGGGATGTGGACGGAGCAGGTAACACTATGCTAGGATGATATTTTAACAAGCAGGACTGGAGCAGCTACCTGTGTCCTGGAGGAACTACCTGGCTCCTAAAGTTTTAGGTGTCTCCACAGGATATTGGGTGCTAGCAGCAGCTTTGTTCTCACCCCTGAGTTTCAGATTTAACATAATTACCATTTTCTTTTACTGCCACAATCATATTTGAAGCTCTCATCGACATTCATCTACACTTTTGCAATTCTGTTATCTGCTTGTAGTACTAGGCCCCTCCCTATTTCAACACAGGGGTTTCTTCAGTGTGGTATATGATGCTGTTATCATTGACTTAATGCCTATCCAAGTCTCCACCCTGCATTCAGGATAAAATCCTAAATTCCTTAGCGTGATGTATGATGTCTTTCATAATCTCAATCTCTCTCTGCCTTTGCAATCACATCTCAGACTCCAAGCTGCTTCCTCACGTCTACACCTATCCTGTTTCTATTCATAATGACCCACTTTTCATCTTGTGAAGAATCTATGTGTGTGTTTTCTTCACTGTTTTTTTTATTATTTCACAGATTTAGGTACATTTCATAGTGCAATGGTGTGTCTATTAGCATGAATATGTAAGTTTTTCATTGTTGACAATAAAAACCTACTCAAATCTTAATAGGTATTCTTTCTTTCAACCATACTTTGAAAAATGCTATTTTATTAGCTAGGTATAACCTGTGTGTTTATAATATGTTTTTATATTCTACATTAAATTTATTTCTTCCTTATCAGCTCTTGAATAGTTTGGTAAAAACCCATCTCAACTAAATGCACTTTTTCATTTTCCCTGGGAGCATTTTGCTTAGCACTAATGAGAAATTGAGCTTACAAAGAGGGAGAAATTAAAACCAAACACCGTAGAGCTAGGTAAATGCTTTCAGAGTGACAACACTGAGTTCTAAATTTTTCCACTGATATGTTTCTAAAGCTGAAAGATGCTGTGGAGTTGTATGTAGCACCAAACTGAGAATTTTTTAAATAAAATACATAGTTGAGATGCCATTGAATCATTTACCCTGAAGCTTTTCACAGTGTTCTGAACTGAATACTCTGTCATTTCGTGTTAACTTGGGCACAAAATCTGTCAGTATATCTTAATCCAAACTAAAAAGGAAAAAGGACAGGTATTTATAAAGACGTGGAATCTTTATTACTCCTGGAGTTTGTGTGAGTTTTTGCTTTTTATTTTTAGTCTGCTGTCTGTATAAATATCTAAATCTCTTAGGAAATGGAGAAAAATTATTGCTCTTCTGAAACCACTAAGGTCACACAAATAGCATCCAGGGCCAAATTATGAATTTTTGATATGCCCTAAAAACCTGGGATGGTTTTTACTCCATTTTAAATTATATTGACCTAATTAGAAAGCTTGACTGTAGCTAAGCTCTTTAATATTAAAAGAGTGCCCTTTATTGTTATTTTTTTATAAGTTCCCTCTTAGAAAGCAGCTCTTCCACAGTTTAGCTCAACTTACTTTTTGAACAGAACAAATCAACATGAGTTAATTGATTTATTTTTATTTTTTATCTGTTGATCTATGGTGTTGTAGGGTAAGGTAGAGTATATTAGACAGTAAGTACAAAACCCTACTCTGCTCCCACTTGTTAAATAACCTTTATTTCAATTCTGTGCCTCATCTCCACTAGTGTGGACTAAATTTCTAAGATATTTTTCACCTATTTATCCATCATTCTAAACCTTTCTCTCAGTCTCAGGCTATATTCCATGATTTCTTTTCTTTCTTACAGTGAGCCCCAAGCCCCAGAGAAGGTGTGGGCTTTTTTACCTTCTCTATCTCTTTCTTTCTTTTCTTCCTTCCTTTCTTTGTTTTTGAAGTTGCCTTGAAATTTTCTGCTTATCAAGATCCTTCTCAGTAAAAGACAGGTTCCCAGTTTCCCAGCTTCTAATTTGCACCCAACCGTAGATGCACAGGGCACTGTGTCCTCCTTTAAGGATGACAGAGAATATAAAACCTTTCTCAGTGCCCTGAAATAGTCACTGATTCCTTTTTCACTTTTCTGAAAAAAACCTGGTTACTAACAAGACTTATTTGGGTGGTAGGGAATAACTATCAGTATTTCAGAAATTTTAAGTCAGTATTGACAAATGCACATAAGGAAGTCAAGTGTAAGTTAAAATTTCAGTTGAGTTTAGGATTTAAGCAATGTCACAAATAGAAAGATTTGGAGAAATATGAAGCTGTTGTCCAGACAAAAATCATATTAGTACAGCCACCTTAATTTCCTTGATGTAAGTCTGTTAATTGTATTATTTGTACATTTTCTTTCTTTTAAACAACAACAAAAAATTATATAGTACCAAAAAAAAAAAAAAAAATCCCACACAGGTTTTCTTTTCTTTTTTAAAAAATTTACACAAACAGACTCAGCCACTTATGGGCTGAGTGATTTGGGCAAGCAATTTAATATCTCTGAATAATCCATTTGTAAAATCAGTGTTGCTAATGTTACTTCATGGCAAATAGAAGGGGAAAAGGTGGAAGCAGTGACAGAGCTCCTTTTCTTGGACTTTAAAATCACTGCAGATGGTGACTGCAGCCATGAAATAAGATGACTGCTTCTTGGCAGGAAAGTTATGACAAACCTAGACAGTGTTTTGAAAAGCACTGATATTACTCTGCCAACAAACATCTGCATAGTCAAGGCTATGGTCTTCCCAGTGGTCGTGTACAGTTTGTGAGAGTTGGACCACAAAGAAGGCAGAGCAGCAAAGAATTAATGCATTCAAACTGTGGTGTTGGAGATGACTCCTGAGAGTCCTTTGGTCAGCGAGATCAAACCAGTCAGTCTTAAAGGGAATCAACCTGAATATTCATTGGGAAGACTGACGCTGAAGTTGAAACTCCAGTATTTTGGTCACCTGATGTGAACAGCTGACTCACAGGAAAAGCCCCTGATGCTGGGAAAGATTGAGGGCTGGAAGAGAAGAAGGCATCAGAGGATGAGATGGCTGGATGGCATCACTGATGCAATGGGTGTGAACTTGGGCACACTCCGGGAATTGGTGAGGGATAGGGAAGCCTGGTGTGCTATAATCCATGGGGTCACAAAGAGATGGACCCTACTGGGCAACTTAATAACAACAGCAATGCTTGTGTGGTATCTGTAAGAATTAAACATGAGTAAAGTGGCTATCATTGCACCAAGAATAATAGAAGGCATTCAGTTGGCTTTTGCTATTTGACATTAAAAATAATATTATCTATTATTTTTGGAGTGCCTGATATGAGCCAGGCACTGTGCCATACCGGCTTACTTGAGTCATATTCTCTTGGGAAAGTATTTTAATATAGTAACACAGCTAACTTCTTGGAGAAGGGAATGGCAACCCACTCCAGTGTTCTTGCCTGGAGAATCCCATGGGCAAAGGTGCCCGGCGGGCTATAGTCCATGGAGTCACAGAGCCAGACATGACTGAGCAACTAACACACACATAGTTAACTTCTAAATGATAAGAAGGAGGCAGCCGCACCTTTCAGAATATGCGAGAAGATTCCTGTCAGAGGGAATAATGGTTACAAAGACCCTGAGACTAGAGTGACTGTGGGCACAGGTACAGAAAGAAGGCCGGTCAGTATGAACACAAGACAGAAGGTAAAAATAAGAGTGGTAGATATTTACATGGATGGAAACATTTCAGTAGATTAGCTACACATTTTAAATCTAACATGATATGGAGGAAAAAAAAAAGATAAAGTATATTTACTTTCAGTGAGAATAATCTGAGTTGGGAATATATCAATAAATCTAATTACTTAAATCATATTTGTTTTACTTGAGAGACAAAATTGTGGTTCTTCATGTATTTTAAAAGCAAAAATGCTTCAAAATTGAAGCATTTAGTCAATCAAAATTGACTAAAATAATACGACTTATTTTTTAAAATTTCATAGTCCTTTTCAGGTAATTGGAGGATGGCCATTTAAAAGCACATCATTACCTTTGGCATCTTTAAATAAGGTGATTCTGTTTTTTTTGCAGTTTTTAGGCAGTCTTGGTACCTCTGGATTCATAGAAAGTTCAGCTACCAATTGAGCTTCAGAATCTTATACTAATCACTGCTTTTCATTCTTTCATTCACTTAAATATTTGTTGAGTGAGTGAGTGAGTGAGTGAAAGTCGCTCAGCTGTGTCTGACTCTCTGCGACCCCATGGACTGTAGCCCACCAGGCTCCTCTGCTCATGGGATTCTCCAGGCAAGAATACTGGAGTGGGTTGCCATTCTCTTCTCCAGGGGATCTTCCCAACCCAAGGATCGAACCCAGGTCTCCTGTTTTATCTTCTTTTAGTTTTGCTAAATATTTGCTGAGTCTCTACCATATGTCAGGCATTGTTTCATGCTTCTTTCTTCACAGATGAGGAAAATCATTTTTTCAGATACAGAGCTCTTAATGAATATCTTCCTGTTCCTCAAATGAAAAAAAAAAACAACAAACAAACGGCAGCACACCAGTGCCAGCAACAAAGCTTTGGGTCTAGAATGTTCCTTCACTCCTCTATAACCATCTTCCCTTTGGCTAGTTCTGTTTAAGTGCCACTTCCTTTGAGAAGCCCTCCCTGATTACCCTGGTCTTGTGTGTTTCTTTTGTTGTATACATGCATCAATCAGATTTCTAACCTTCAGAACAAAAAAGCAAATTTCTTAACCCAATTTGTTATTTTTGATTAACTAGTGTGATATTAATGTGATTACTTTGGCCACATGATGTAAAGAGCCAACTCATTGGAAAAGATCCTCATGCTGGGAAAGATTGAAGGCAGGAGGAGAAGGGTATGACAGAGGATGAGATGGTTGGATGGAATCACCAACTCGATGGACATGAGTCTGAGCAAGCTCCAGGAGTTGGTGATGGACAGAGAATCTGGTGTGCTGCAGTCCATGGGGTCATGAAGAGTTTGACACAACTGAGTGACTGAACTGGAACTGGATATAAATGATGTTAGAAAAAGAGAAAATTTGAGGGATTGTTTAGTTTGAGTTAAAAATCATTCATAAAATACTGGAGACAATTCATAATATCAGAAATACATTTGGCTCAGGAACTGCTAACAAACATGCAGTGCAGTGGAGATTCAGGAAATTTTGCAAAGGAGACTAGAGCGTTGAAGATGAGGAACACAGTGGCCAGTCATCAGGGGTTGGCAACGACCAATTGAGAGGATCATCAAAGCTGATCTTCTTACAACTACATGAGAAGTTGCCAAAAAAACTCACTGTCAACCATTCTATCGTCATTCAGCATTCGAAGCAAATTGGAAAGTTGAAAAAGTGCTATAAGCAGGTGCCTCATGAGCTGACTGCTATTCAAAGAAATTGTCATTTTGAAGTGTCATGTTCTCTTATGGGATGCAACAGCAATGTACCATTTCTTGATTGGATTGTGACATGCCATGAAAAGTGGATTTTATCCAACAACCAGCAACTAACAGCTCAGTTGTTGGACTGAAAAGAAGCTCCAAAGCCCTTCCCAAAGCCAAACTTGCATTCAAAAAGGTCATGGTCACTATTTAATGGTTTGCTGCCCATCTGATCCACTATAGCTTTCTGAACCCTGGCAAACCATTATATCTGAGAAGAATGCTCAGCAAACTGATGAAAAACACCGAAAACTGTGATGACAGCAGGTGGCATTCGTCAACTAAAAGGGCCCAGTTGTACTCCACCACAATGACCAACTGCATGTCACACAACCAATGCTTCAAAAGTTGAACAAATTTGGCTATGAAATTTTGCCTCATCTACCATATTCACCTGATCTCTCACCAACCACTTCAAGCATCTCAACAACTTTCTGCAGGAAAATCACTTGCACAACCAGCAGGAGGCAGAAAATGCTTTCCAAGAGTTCATTGAATCATGAAACACAGATTTTTATGCTACATGAACAAACTAACTTATTTCTTGTTGGCAAAAATGTGTTGATTTTAATGGCTCCTATTTTTATTAATAAAGATGTGCTTGAGCCTAGTTATAATGACTTAAAATTCATGGTTGAAACCACAATTACTTTTGCACCAACCTGATAAGGAAACCCATACAGAAAACCTAATGAGGGAGATCTTTACTTATAATTTAGATATCTGATCAAATAGGGTAATCAATCAGGCAAGCTGCTCTCTCAAGATACCACTAGGCTGGAAAACAGTATGAAGATTCCTCAAAAAATTAAGAATAGAATTACCATATGATCCAACTGGGGTTTCCTAGGTGGTGCTAGTGGTAAAGAACCTGCCTGCTAATGCAGGAGACTTAAGAGATGCAGGTTTGATCCCTGAGACAGGAAGATCCCTTGGAGAAGGGTATGGTGACCCACTCTGGTATTCTTGCCTGGAGAATTCCATGGCAGGAGGAGCCTGGCAGGCTACAGTCCATGGGTCACAAAGAATAAAAAAAAAAAAAAAAAAAGATACCACTAGGCAACTATACACAAATGTAGGTGATTGGTGCAAACCTAGAAGATACTCTGCTTTATTTCGTCTTCTGGGTTAGATAAATGTTAACAGACTCAACTCAAAAGAAGGAAGAAAAAACTGTTTTTCACTAAATCTAAAATTGTATTTATTTATTTATTTGCTAACATGGGTATTTGGGTGAGCATAGATTAATTTTTAAATGTATTCTTGGCATGATTGCCAAGGGTCAATGAGAGACAGCCTACATTAAATCAACTTCCTTCTATGGAGGACAACTATAGTTAGGATGGTAGTTGAGCTTACCCTGAGCTATATGAAATGAACAGCAGAATTATTTCCATACTACCCTGAAACACAAAGTACCTTTAAAATATGCTTCTTTAAAATGAAGGATTGGTAATCAGATGTTTACCTGAAATATTTTCTTTTTCTTTTACATGAAACATTTCCATATGCCTAGGGTAGTAACATCTACATAAATATTAATGTAAAGTTTACAATAATATCTGGTCAAATGAAGCTTGATTCTCTAATTTGTTTCTTAGTCTTCAGCAGTACTGCTGGAATATTAAATGTTGGTGATGCCTTTTTAAAAAAAAAGTATTCATTTTTTAACTCCAAAATATCATCTATTAATTTTTTGCTTCTTTTCCTGCATCATGAACCATTTTTTACCTAAAGAAATTAATGAAATCAGAAATGCTACTTTCAGTTTGGTGTGATTGATTTAATAGACTTGAATCACCAAACAGCTACTGACAGTCACTTAGTAAGAAAATTTGAATTAAGATTTAAATATTGATCAAGGAGATATTGATGCTTTTATGACACAGTGTAATGTAGTGATGAAGACTTTCAAGAAAAGGCTCAGGAGTTAGATAAATCCAGGTTTAAGTCCTCCCCTAGTTACCTCTCAGTTTGTGATGCAGACAAGTTCTTTAACTTTTCTGAGCTTTTATTTTATGGATATAATAGCATTATCTATCTCAAAGGATTACCTGAAAAGGATTGAGAGGGAGTGCAAATTGATTAGCTGTAGGTCTAACACTCAATAAATATTCAATAATTGTTAGCTATTATTCATGAAGGAAATGTAGAATCTTAAAATTGTGTGGGACTTCATGAATTCAGGCTTATACTTACATCAGGAGTTACTTTTAGTGCTTGTCTGATAAAGGGTCATTCACTTTCAGTGTTTGAATATTTTAAAGGATAGAGAGCACAGTAGTTTGAAAGTAACTTCTTCAATTGTTGAAAAGCTTAGTTGATACTCTTATTAAATTATAAGCCTAAATATAGACTTCCTGTTAGTTAGTAGTGTTTTCATATATCTATTTCTGTATGATTCACAAAGTACTTATGATACATTAATCTCATTTGATACAACAACCACAAGAGGGAAGTATGGTCCATTCACTGACTCATTTATTCATTTGCTCCAAAGTATTTATTAAGTATGACTAAGTACCAGACACTGATGATGTAGGTTCTGGGGAGTTAAAACTTCGTAACAGGTGAAAGGGTCAAGATACTTAGGCTTTTATTCTGTGTGCTATATTTTTTACCAGATTATTTATAACATTTGTTTCTGTGAGATGAGAATATGAGCCTCAGATTCATTCACAAAAATAATAACCTTTATATTTTAGAGCTGTTTTAGGTTCACAGCAAAAGCAACTAGAAAGTACCGAGTCCCCTATACCCCTTGTCCCCACACATATCACCTCCCTATCAATATTCCACACCAGAGTGGTAGCTTTGTTAGAATGAGTGAACCTACACTGACACATCATTATCACCCAAAGTCCATAGTATACACTAGGGTTCACTCTGGGTGTTGTATATTCTGTGGGTAACCATCACATGTTCCCATGACTGCAATATTGTACAGAGGGGTTTACCTACCTCACTGTACTGCCTCTTCATCCCTTTCTCTTTCCTAACCTCTAGCAACCACTATTGTTTTCACCAGCTCCATAGTTTTGCCTTCTCCAGAATATTGGGAAATTAGAATCCAATAGTATTTTCATTTGGTTCACGTAGTGTCTTTAAGTTTCTTCTAATCTTGCTCCCACCAACCTCACTGACCATCATCACTTCATCCTTTATCTCACCACCCATTCAGCTTCCTACAGTTACACTTTTATTAGGCTACTTCTTTTTTGAAACTCAGCTAGAAAGTGAGATTGATTGTGGATTGCTTGACAATGTATATAATAGAAATGCACATTTTATACAATATTTTGTGGTTTTATAACAAGTTTATGTACAGTATCTCACTGGATTCTTAAACACGTGGTATATTAGAAATTGCCAGATCCTCTTACACATTAGTTGGAAAAACTGAGTGACTTGTGCAGGCAAGTAACTATATAACTAAAAACACCCTAGAATCTTCTGGCTAAATAACTATGCTCTTGCCATTGTTATCTCTTGTTTTACTGATACATTTCTACAAAAATCATACTATCCAGTTACTTGCATTTTTATCAAAAGTATTATCATTTTTCCCTGTCCTGTCTATGATTTATAATTTATAGGATCATAAACTCTAGAAAATAGTTTCATCCCCCAGGGGATCATCCCGACCCAGGGATGGAAACTGCATCTCTTATGTCTCCTGGATTGGCAGGTGGGTTCTTTACCTGGGAAGCCCATAGAAAATAAGAACAGGGAAATGGATTGTCTTGATATTTATTCTGTGACCTCTCTTTGATTTCTCATTTATACTATACCCTTCATGCTTCTCAAATTTATCTGCTGCTTCTGCTAATTCACGTCAGTCGTTGTCGGACTCTGTGTGACCCCATAGATGGCAGCCCACCAGGCTCCCCCGTCCCTGAGATTCTCCAGGCAAGAATACTGGAGTGGGTTGCCATTTCCTTCTCCAGTGCATGAAAGGGAAAGTGAAGTCGCTCAGTCGTGTCCGACTCTCACCGACCCCATGGACTGCAGCTCACCAGGCTCCCCCGTCCCTGGGATTTTCCAGGCGAGAGTACTGGAGTGGGGTGCCATCGCCTTCTCTGCAAATTTATCTAGGTATAAGTAAAATATGGAATTTTTTTCCATTTATTCATGAGTCTGGACTGATACAAGGATTGATATATAGAATAAAGAAGATACAATTACCACTTTAAATAAGACTGTATTTAAATTTAGAGTAGTGATATAGCAAATAAAAATCTAAAGACAAAGAATTAAAGAACTGAGAAAAACAGAACCACATCAAAATTATTAATTCATTATTTGTTCTTGTATTCATTATATTATTTTCAGAAACATAGTTTTAGCTTTGATTGTGTTTGTTATCAATGGCAAGTGTTAGACACAGAGAATCATGCAAAATTAATCTCTCAAGCTCATGATTTATAATAAAATTGAATAAGGACTTTTACTCAGCCATAAAAAATTGAATGAAATATTGCCATTTTAGCAGCATAGATGGGCTGGAGAGTATTACACTTAGTGAGGTAAGTCAGACAGAGAAACACAAATATTACATGTTATCACTTATATGTGGAATCTAAAAAATAGTACAGGGGAACCTATTTATAAAACAGAAACATACTCATAGACACAGAAAACAAACTTATGACTACCAACAGGGAAAAGGAGAGGGGAGAGAATAAATTAGGAGGATGGGATTAACAGATAACAAACCACTACACATAAAATAGATAAGCAACAAGGATTTACTGTATAGTACAGGGAAGTATATTCAATGTCTTATAATAACCTATAATGGAAAATAACTGAAAAAAATGTATGTAAATTGAAATAAGAATCTACAAAGAGTCACAGCAGTCTCTAAGAGGAGTATAAACAGAAGTAAGCTAACCTAGCCCTAGAGAATTTTGGTTAGGAGTGTAGACTTGAATTAGATAGCATTTTGACTGTGGGTAACTGATGCAACTTTTCTTTTTTTTTTTATTTATTTTTATTAGTTGGAGGCTAATTACTTTACAATGTTGTAGTGGTTTTTGTCATTCATTGACATGAATCAGCCATGGATTTACATGTGTTCCCCATCCCGATCCCCCCTCCCACCTCCCTCTCTAACCGATCCTTCTGGGTTTTCCCAGTGCACCAGGCCTGAGCACTTGTCTCATGCATCCAACCTGGGCTGGTGATCTGTTTCACTATAGATAATATACATGTTTCGATGCTGATCTCTCGAAACATCCCACCCTTGCCTTCTCCCACAGAGTCCAAAAGTCTGTTCTGTACATCTGTGTCTCTTTTTCTGTTTTGATGCAACTTTTCTAAGCTTCAGTTGTTTCATCAGTAAAAAAGAATGATTATAACAACTTTCACTTATGAGGAATAAATGGCATAAATCATATGAAATATTTGTACAGTCTTATGCATAATAATAAATTGCAATTATTAATATTATGACTATTTTCACTTGAAAATATTCTTCAGAATAATGGAAGGCCCTAGGGAGACAAACTATTTCAAGCACAGAAGACTAAATGGGAGAAAGTGAGCTGGAAAAGAGGATTTTTGATTGGAGGATAAGTAAATTGACTTGGATAAGGAAATAAGACCTGGAGAAATGAGAAATGTGGGCTAGGCAATAGGCTAGGAGACTGATTTCAGGATGGCACAGACAGTAAAGAATATGTCTGCATTATAGGAGACTGGGGTTAAATCCTTAGGTTGGGAATATCCCCTGGAGGAAGGTATGGCAATCTACTCCAGTATCCTTGCGTGGAGAATTCCAGGGACAGAGGAGCCTGGTGGGCTACAGTCCATGGGGTTGCAAAGAATCAGACACAACTGAGCAACTAATACTTTCACTTTCAATATTGAAAATAAATTTTAAAGCAATAATGCAGAAAGTTGCATATTATATTTATGTTAGGATGATAAATATTAGTAACAATGATGTTCAGGGGAAATCTTTTAAAAAAAAATATTTTCATACCTGTCAATATCTTTATCTATCCAGAACATCTATACCTTTAAACATATTGCTTAACTGTATAGAACATTCATTTAACCACTAAGATTTCAATGAGGTTCTCTGTACTGATGAAATACAAAAAATATATACAATTTTAAGTCTATAAATAATATAAATAACAATAAATATAACAAATAGGCAATTTTTATGAGACTTGGCTTGTATTCAAGTTCCTTATTTTTATTAGCAATCAAGTCTCAATCTCAATTGAAAATTCTTCAAATTAATTTTAACAAAGAATGTGTTCATTAAACTCTGGTAGATATGTGTTTAGTTTTCATCTTGTCAAAATAAAAGAAAAAAAACTTAGTACAGAACTTTTAGAAGATAATTTTTGTCAAATGCTCTACAAATAGAGCTGTTTTTAAATTTAATGCATCACCACATTTCTAAAGTTGTAGGAGGCATGAAAGACAATAATGAACTTGTGTCTTATTTATACTCCCTTGGCTGCTTTGAGTGAGAATAAAATCTCATTTAGCATTCTAGGAAGGAATTGAGTTATCTGGTACTCTGATTTGCAAAGCAGTTTAAGTACCATCTATCTTTCTTTTCTGATGAAAGGTGAATTCTTCCTTAGCCCCTGGAGAAAAAACAGCAGTTACCAAGAAGCATGCATTATATTCAAAGATCTTATTACTACTGATATTAAGGATCATAAGACATTTTCTTTGTTCCCTCAGCAAGCAGTAAATGGACTAGCATGTTTGACCCCTTTGCTTCTCTCATTTGCTTCTGTCATATTTCTGATGTTTATCTGTCTGATTGCGATTGTCCTTCTTAAGGTGATAAGCCTAAATTTCTCTCTCTCTCCCCACCCTCTGTCCCCTTCTCAAAATGCTCAATGAAACTTCATTTATCCTGGAGGCCTTAAATAATCATCTTTCTTTATCTCTTAGAAATATGCATGCTGTGATAGAGTGCATTCAGAGTACTTAAAAAGCCCTGCCTGAAGTGATAATGCCCCTTAGATCTGCCTGTCACTCCAAATTATGTTTATCTAAAAGGCCTTTTGAACCCAAGAAATACCACGAATATTCAGTAAGTTCACTGGAATAAGAAATAAATGTTTTGTGCTATAAACTGCCAGCCTATTATCTTTAGAAAGGAAACTTAATGACCTTTGTCACAAAGCTTCTTCTGCAATAAAAGAGGTGCTTCCCTGGTGGTTCAGATGAAAAAGAATATTCCTACAATATGGGAGATCCAGGTTTGGTCCTTGGGTTGGGAAGATACCCTGGATGAGGGCATGGCATTCCATTCCAGCATTCTTGCCTGGAGAATCCCATGGACAGAGGAGCCTGGCAGGCTACAGTGCATGGGGTCACAAAGAGTAAGTCACAACTAAGCTACTAACACAGGCAATAAGATAAAGAAATAGAGAAAAAAATTAAATGACAATAGAAGTGTAAGGAGGAGGGGGCCTTACAAATAGCTGAGAAAAGAAGAGAAGCTAAAGGCAAAGGAGAAAAGGAAAGGTATACCAATTTGAATGCAGAGTTCCAAAGAATAGCAAGGAGGGATAAGAAAGCCTTCCTCAGTCATCAGTGCAAAGAAATAGAGGAAAACAATAGAATGGGAAAGACTAGAGAGCTCAAGAAAACTAAAGATTCCAAGGGAACATTTCATTCAAAGATGGGCTCAATAAAGGACAGAAATGGTAGGGACCTAACAGAAGCAGAAGATATTAAGAAGAGGTGGCAAGAATACACAGAAGAACAGTACAAAAAAGATCTTCAGGACCCAGATAATCATTATGCTGTGATCACTCACCTAGAGCCAGCATCCTGGAATGTGAAGTCAAGTGGGCCTAACAAAGCTAGTGGAAATGATGGAATTCCAGCTAAGCTTTTTCAAATCCTAAAAGATGATGCTGTGAAAGTGCTGCACTCAATATGCCAGCAAAATTTGGAAAACTCAGCAGTGGCCACAGGACTGGAAAAGGTCAGTTTTCATTCCAATCCCAAAGAAGGGAAATGACAAAGAATGTTCAAACTATCGTGCAATTCCACTCATCTCACACACTAGCAAAGTAATGTTCAAAATTCTCCAAGTCAATCTTCAATAGTACCTGAACTGTGAACTTCCAGATGTTCAAGCTGGTTTTAGAAAAGACAGAGGAACCTGAGATCAAATTGCCAAAGACCGTTCGATCGTTGAAAAAGCAAGAGGGTTCTAAAAAAACATCTATTTCTGCTTTATTGGCTATGCTAAAACCTTTAACTATGTGGATCACAACAAACTGTGGAAAATTCTTAAAGAGATGGGAATACCAGACCACATTACATGCCTCCTGAGATCTGTATGCAGGTCAAGAAGCAACAGTTAGAACCGGACATGGAACAACAGACTGGTTCCAAATCAGGAAGGGAGTATATCAAGGCTGTATATTGTCACCCTGCTTATTTAACTTCTATCCAGAGTACATCATGAGAAATGCAGGGCTGGATGAAGTACAAGCTGGAATCAAAATTGCCTGGAGAAATATCAATAATCTCCGATATACAGATGACACCACCCTTATGGCAGAAAGTGAAGAAGAACTAAGGAGTCTCTTGATGAAAGTGAAAGAGGGGGGTGAAAAAGTTGGCTTAAAGCTCAACATTCAGAAAACTAAGACCATGGCATCTGGTCCCATCACTTCACGGCAAATAGATGGGGAAACCATGGAAACAGTGACAGACTTTATTTTCTTGGGCTCCAAAATCACCTTAGATTGTGACTGCCCGATGAAATTAAAAGAAGCTTGCTCCTTGGAAGAAAAGCTAACCTAGAACAGACCAACCTAGACAGCATGTTTAAAAGCAGAGACATTACTTTTTAAAGACATTACTAAAGGTCTGTCTCGTCAAAGCTATGGTTTTTCTAATAGTCATGTATGGATGTGAGAGTTGGACTATAAAAAAGCTGCTGCTGCCGCTGCTGCTAAGTCACTTCAGTCGTGTCCAACTCTGTGCGACCCCATAGATGGCAGCCCACCAGGCTCCCCCATCCTTGGGATTCTCCAGGGAAGAACACTGAAGTGGGTTGTCACTTCCTTCTCCAATGTATGAAAGTGAAAAGTGAAAGTGATATCGCTCAGTTGTGTCCGACTCTTTGCCACCCCATGGACTGCAGCTTACCAGGCTCCTCCGTCCATGGGATTTTCCAGGCAAGAGTACTGGAGTGGGGTGCCATTGCCTTCTCCAAAGAAAGCTGAGCACCAAAGAATTAATGCTTTTGAACCCTGGAATTGGAGAAGACTCTTGAGAGTCCTTCGCACAGCAGGAGGGATCCAATCAGTCCATCCTAAAGGAAGTCAGTCCTGAATATTCATTGGAAGGACTGATGCTGAAGCTGAAATTCCAATACTTTGGCCACCTGATATAAAGAACTGACTTATTGGAAAAGACCCTGAGGCTGGGAAAGATTGAAGGCAGGAGAAGGGGATTACAGAGGATAAGATTGCTGGATGACATCACTGACTCAATGGACATGAGCCTGAGTAAGCTCCAGGAGTTGGTGATGGACAGGGAGGCCTGGTGTGCTGCAGTCCATGGGGTCATAAAGAGTCGGACATGACTGAGCGACTGAACTGAACTGAACTAAGGGGCATTTCACTATCTGGATATATTGTAATTTATTTATTATTTCATTGTTGATAGATATTTGAGTCATTTTCAGTTTTTTTCTCTATTACAAACAGTGCTTCTATCAATAATGTATTTATCTCTTGATGTGCATGTTTAAGAGATAAATTAGGTGATTACATAGAAGTAGAATGGCAAAATTCTTGGGTATATGCACCCTTGATACGTAATGACATTATTTCAAGAATGGTTATGAAAATAAACAATCTCTTCAGCAGGTTTAAGTTTTCCTTTCACTCCATTATAATTTGGTATGGTCAGATTATTGAATTTTTTTCCCTAATATGTAGGATATAAGGAATGTCAGACTATATTTATTTTTAGATCTACATTTTCCCAATACTAATCATATTGAGAAATTTTTCCCCTTGGAGTTCCTCTTTTGTGAACAGCTTGTCAGGCCTTTTCCAATTTTTCTAGTTTATGTGTATATATGTTTTATTTATTTGTTTTTTGTTAATTTTTTTATCTTAAATTTGGATACAAGTTCTTTTTTAGTTCTGTGTTTGAAATATCTAAATATCTTGTTCCATTCCAAGGTTTATCTTGACACTATATTTAAGGAATATTTTGAAGAACAAAATTCCATAATCTTAATATGAATATTCCTATTTGAATGCAGAGTTCCAAAGAATAGCAAGGAGAGATAAGAAAACCTTTCGCAGTGGTCAATGCAAAGAAATAGAGGAAAACAACAGAATGGGAAAGACTAGAGATTGCTTCAAGAAAATTAGAGATACCAAGGGAACATTTCATGCAAAGATGGGTTCGATAAAGGACAGAAATGGTATGGACTTAAAAGAAGCAGAAGATATTAAGAAGAGGTGGCAAGAATACACAGAAGAACTGTACAAAAAAGATCTTCACGACCCAGATAATCACGATGGTGTGATCACTCACCTAGATATAGAAACCCTGGAATGTGAAGTCAAATGGGCCTTAGAAAGCATCACTATGAACAAAGCTAGTGGAGATGATGGAATTCCAGTTGAACTATTTCAAATCCTGAAAGATGATGCTGTGAAAGTGCTGCACTCAAGATGCCAGCAAATTTGGAAAACTCAGCAGTGGCCACAGGATTGGAAAAGGTCAGTTTTCATTCCAATCCCAAAGAAAGGCAATGCCAAAGAATGCTCAAACTACCACACAATTGCACTCATCTCACACGCTAGTAAAGTAATGCTCAAAATTCTCCAAGCCAGGCTTCAGCAATACATGAACCGTGAACTTCCAGATGTTCAAGCTGGTTTTAGAAAAGGAAGAGGAACAAGAGATCAAATTGCCCATATCCACTGGATCATCGAAAAAGCAAGAGAGTTCCAGGAAAACATCTATTTCTGCCTTATTGACTATGCCAAAGCCTTCGACTGTGTGGATCACAATAAACTGTGGAAAATTCTCAAAGAGATGGGAATATCAGACCACCTGACCTGCCTCTTGAGAAACCCGTATGCAGGTCAGGAAGCAACAGTTGAGAACTGGACACAGAACAACAGACTGGTTCCAAATAGGAAAAGGAGTACATCAAGGCTGTATATTGTCACCCTGCTTATTTAACTTCTATGCAGAGTACATCATGAGAAATGCAGGGCTGGAAGAAGCACAAGATGGAATCAAGATTGCTAGGAGAAGTATCAATAACATGAGATATGCAGATGACACCACCCTTATGGCAGAGAGTGAAGAGGAACTAAAAAGCCTCTTGATGAAAATGAAAGAGGAGAGTGAAAAAGTTGGCTTAAAGCTCAACATTCAGAAAACTAAGATCATGGCATCTGGTTCCATCACCTCATGGGAAATAGATGGGGAAACAGTGGAAACAGTGGCTGACTTTGTGTTTTGGGGCTCCAAAATAGCTGCAGATGGTGATTGCAACCATGAAATTAAAAGACACTTACTCCTTGGAAAGAAAGTTATGCCTAACCTAGACAGCATATTAAAACACAGAGACATTACTTTGCCAACAAAGGTCTGTCTGGTCAAAGCTATGGTTTTTCCAGTAGTCATGTATGGATGTGAGAATTGGACTGTGAAGAAAGCCGAGTGCCAAAGAATTGATGCTTTTGAACTGTGATGTTGGAGAAAACTCTTGAGAGTCCCTTGGACGGCAAGGAGATCCAATCAGTCCATCCTAAAGGAGATAAGTCCTGGGTGTTCATTGGAAGGACTGATGCTGAAGCTGAAACTCCAGTACTTTGGCCACCTCATGTGTAGAGCTGACTCATTGGAAAAGACCCTGCTGCTAGGAGGGATTAGGGGCAGGAGAGAAGGGGATGACAGAGGATGAGATGGCTGAATGGCATCACCGACTCGATGGACATGAGTTTGAGTGGGCTCCGGGAGTTGGTGATGGACAGGGAGGCCTGGCATGCTGCGATTCATGAGGTCACAAAGAGTTGGACACAACTGAGCGACTGAACTGAAGTGAATTGAATATGAATCTTAAAGCATCAATCTACCTCAATAGTTGCTTCCTCCCACTCTTATATTTTTTAAAAGAATTCTTATCTACTATAGGTTCATGAAAATATTCTCTGATATTATCTTCCAAAATGTTATATATTTAGGGCTTTCATCCACCTGAATATGTTTGTTAATATGATTTGAAGTAGGGGTAAAATTTCTGTTTTTTCCACATGGTATTCAATTTTGCACTGATTTGCAATCTCACTTCCTCCTTAAATTAAACACATAAATATATGTATCTGTTTTCATTCCTCTAATCTGTTTTCTTGCCTGTAAGCTGATTTGTGTCAGGATTTCATTATTTAAATTCTATTCTCTTGTAAAAATAAAACTGTATTATAGATGTCATTTTGTTTTACAAGGTATGTTCTTCACCATGTTCTTTTTGTTCATGAAAATATTTATAGTTCTTGACTTTTTGTACTTCATAGAATTTTTGGAATTTGCTTGTCAAATTTCACTTAAGCAAAAACTCACAACCAGAGTTAAAATGTGACTGAGATATTTTTTGGTATTGTTATCCTTACAAAAGTGAGTTTTTCAATTCATGAACCCAGTATGTTGCGATGTGCTTAGTCGCTCAGCCGTGTCGGACTGACCCTTTGTGACCCCATGGACTGTAGCCCACCAGGCTCCTCTGTCCATGGGGATTCTCCAGGCAAGAATGCTTGAGTGGGATACCATGCCTTCCTCCAGGGGATCTTCCTAACCTGGGGACCGAACCCAGGTTTCCTGCATTGCAGGCAGATTCTTTACCATCTGAGCCACTAGGGAAGCCCGAGGATACTAGAGTGGGTAGTCTATCCCTTCTCCAGGGAATCTTCCCAATCGAGCAATCGAACCTGGGTCTCCTGTATTGTAGGCAGATTCTTTACCAGCTGAGCTATCAGGGAAGCCTAAACACAGTATACCACATTTATTTGAAACATCTTTATTGCCTTTGGAAAAAAAATATATTATTTTCCTTCAATAAAGACTTAATCCTGGATTCAGGATTTTTTTAACCTGTATTAAATAGTATCCCATTAAAATATTTTTATTTTGCAACTATTTGCTTTAACTATGTTGTAGTTAAACTCTATATGATAAACTCTCTTTTTTTCTAGAAACGTATCTATATATTCTTTTGTTTTTCAGTTTAGGCAAATATATGATACAAAAATAATGAAAGTTTGGTTCTTCTGCTCATATAATCTTTGTAGTATATTCTATATTATCAATACTTCATTATGAGAACTTAATTATTTTAATCTTTTAATTTAATTATCAACAATATTCATACTGGGCCTCCCGCATAGCTGAGTCAGTAAAGAATCTGCCTGTAGTGCAGGAAGTCCAGGTTTGATCCCTGAGTCAGGAAGATCCCCTGGAGAAGGAAATGGCAACCCACTCCAGTATCATTGCCTGGAAAATCCCATCGATAGTGGAACCTGGTGGGCTGCAGTTCATGGGGTCGCAAAAAGTCGGGCACAACTGAGTGACCAACACACACAATTAAATGTGTGTTTTAATGCACACTTCTTAAATGCATGTTAAGAAGCTCATGGCAGGATTCATTTACCAAATATAGTAAAAAATGGTATTTTAAAATACAATCAAATTACTATTAATAAAGCCTGAAGGAGATCAACCCTGAATATTCATTGGAAGGACTGATCCTGAAGCTCATGCTCCAATACTTTGGCCTCCTGATGTGAAGAGATGATTCATTTGGAAAAGACCCTGATGCTGGGAAAGATTGAAGGCAAAAGAAGAGGGTGGCAGAGGACAAGATGGTTAGATAGCATCACCTACTCAACTGACATGAGTTTGAGCAGATTCTGGGAAATAGTGAAGGCCAGAGAAGCCTGGCACATTGCAGTCCATGGAGCTGCAGAGTCAGACATGACTTAATGACAGAAAAATGAAAATTGAGAACAAATAGTGCTTAGTTCAGGAGTAGATAAACATTTCAAATTTAAGTAGACATGTGCCTGACAGATTTTAAACCTACATGCACTAGAAGCATGTAATTTTTTTCCCATATTTGAACAAAACTTAGCATAAAGTAATATAATTTATATATCATTATCGAATTAATTTTAGGGCCTCTTAAATATTTAAGTATTTTTATGCTAGAAATATAGTGGCCATCAATACAAAATAAAATAATTAGGCATAGTTTTTTCTCAGCAAAAGTTTTTATACTCAACAAAATTATGTGTGCATTTTTTTAGATGGAAAACAGTTGCATTTATTGGTCAAGGAAGAAAGATTAGTATTCACACCATCTGATTGACAGTAAAGTCACTTGGCTTTTATAACTGTCTATAGAATTTGAAAATCTTTATCACTTCTTTTAAACAATGATTATTAGATCTATCAAAGTAATTATATATGTTTTTTTCTTTGTCACACTTTTTGACCAATTTGGCAGTAAGATAATACATATCAGCATTTCCTATATTTGAGTAAATAAATGGAATTTTGAAAATTTAAAATGAGTCTGTTATCATCAAAATTTTTACATAAATTTTGTTTAAAATTGGATATTTTTATAAAGTGCTTGTAATCCAAGAAAATAACATTATTATTATTATCTAGGAAGTCACAAGTAATAGTTAATCTAGTCTTCAGTTCTGAGAAAATGATTGAAATTTAACTGATTGTGCAAATTTGCTATCTAATAGTGTTAAAGTTGAAATCCTATCATAAAAGCAACAGAAATATTATGTAAACAATTTGACTGGTTCGAGTCTGATTACTTGAAATCCTAGGTAGATTCTAAGTTTAGAATATTTGCTTAATTGCCCTGGCCCCTATTGTTTCCCATAAATCGGACAGAATAGAAAATAACATTTTTATTATTTCCTTTTTGCTCATCTTTATGAGAATATTTTCTGTGGTAAGCTATTAAAAATTAATGCTTTAGATATAAAAACAGTCTACCGTATCCTCTTCCTGATAGCAGTCTCCTCCTTTGAGAAGAGCATGCACATGCAGGAGGATTCAATTAATCCCCCTGTCTGATCTTTGGCAGATCATTTAACTTTCTGAACCTCAGTTTCCTCATCAGTAAAACAGGATTATTGTAATCTACTTTGGTGGGTTTGTATTATAGATGACATCATGCACACAGAGTAGTCATTTAAAACCAGTTATTAATAAAAAATAATAATAATAATATTAATGGGTGAACATTGATTAAAAGTAGGGTAAAACTTCTGATAGGTATTTATAAGTATTGAAGATATTCAGAAGCCTTTAGGAGAAGGGACCAAAAGTGCAGTTTTCATTGTGGGAATATCAGAGGGAATGATAAATCAACTCTCTTCAACCTATAGATACTTATTCATCATACATTGGGCACTTTCTTTATAGCTCCATCCGGCCTTCTTCAAGAGCACACTGACATTAAGGTTACTTCTCTGTGCGCATGGATGCATGCTTTTTATTTAATGTGTTTGTGTGTGTGTGTGTGTGTGTGTGTGTGTGTGTGTGCGGAGTGATGGAGTGACATATTATTTGCTGCTTGTTTTTCTGGCAGTAAATACATTCAAAATTGCTTAGAACAGGGAGTCGGAGGCCCAAATTCCAGGCTCTGCCACTAACTAATCTGGCTTTAAGCAGTTCATTTTAAAACATCTGAGTCTGTTTCTAACAATGCTGTCTTGGAACTTTACACAATGCACCGAACCTTATTGCATTTTCAACTAAAAAAAACTAAAAAATGAGCACCTAGTGAAAAGAAACCTTCGAGGTTAAGGCGGAGAAGAAGACAAATGAGTACCTATGGAAGTCACAGCCATTCAGGCTGGTGGACCCATCACAGCCAGGGCAAGGGTGGAAGAAGCTTGAGCGGTGATTCCACTTAGAGGGTCAAGGTTAAATATCACTCATTTCCTCCAGGAATAAAATCGTGGCTAAAGGGTATATGGTTAAAGTCATATTTTGAAGGGTTAAGCATTTCAGAAAAAAATAGCAGACAGGCTCAGGAGAGAATTCTGACTGAAATATAATACTAAACAGAGCCAGGCCAGAGCACTGGTTTAGTCTTTTTGTTTTTTTAATTTTATTTTTATCACTGGCTTTAACCACCTGCCAAGCACTTTCCATAAAGGAATAAAGATATATTATATCCAGGAAGATAAGAGATTCCCAAACCTATTATAATGAGATATTTCAAAATACTTTAGGCATAAAAAAATAAGTAGCAGTCAATCTCTTCTGGAAACGTATACTCATTTGCTTTGAGTTGAGGAAAAATGTTTCTATTTAAATTGGCTAAGACTATTTAGTAAAAGCTAGAAAACAGGCATAGCTGGAACAGATTTAAGGACCTGGTGTGAGAATAAAAGTGAAGTAACTAAGTTGGTAACATTTGCTTAAATTAAAGTAGGAAACTCACTTAGAATTGTGCAATTATTTGTACCAGGTAGCTTGCCCAGTGAGGAATAAATCCAGTTTAAGCAGAGTTCTTAAAAGCGGTGCCCATTAGGTGGCTTGCACTGTGGGCTCAAAAATCTTCATTTCCATATTCCTCTAGGTGCTGTTGATCCCCATAATTCCAATTTCAAACAAACCACTCTCTGCACACCATTTCTTAACCTTCAAGCTCAGTCTCACTAAAATTCCTACACTGCTTTGAAATGTGCAGATATCTATTATGTGATACCCTGATCTCACCACCTTCTCACAGTCTCTCCCACCCAGATTTCCTCACATTGTCTTAGCTCAGCTTTGAGTTTATGGTCACTCACTGAAATCACTTTTCTGTAAGCATATCCTTGTCTGTCTCTCATTTTACTATACCCCATACACAAATACCATTAGGGGCTGAATTCAATCAGCCACCAATCCCTGCTTTCGCCTGTTAGTGTACTGGCCTCTTCCATTTAGCAGAGTGTACTTTGAGCTTATCAGGTAACTGAGCACCCACAAAGAGTGTATTTTCTCTGTTGAATATATAACAGTCTACAGAAAAACTTCAGTTTAAGGTCAGGTCAGTCCACCAAGAGGCGGGCAAGGGCAGCAGGGTCTGAAAATAACACACACACCAACAAAGGGAGTTAGCTGATCCGTCACTCCTATTTGGCAGTTGTAAACTTTGCTTCTTTTCAGTGAATACCCTGCTTACTGTCTTTGAAAGGGTTATATTAGTTAAAGTCTGCAAAGGCAGGAAAAAGAGAAAGAGGTGATTAGAATTTATCTTTCAGATTTAAGCCAAGAGTTAAAGTACAAACTGTTTGTGGTACGTGCGCCCAGCTAGGTCTCCATGGCATGTAGCCATTACAGCATCTCTTAAACTTGTATCACCTTCCCCACTTATCAAAGGAGATTAGGAGGATTAAGACCAAACAATGCATTGGGAGAATTTGTATGAGCACTTAGTCAGGTCCATGAAAGCTGCACTGGTTCAGTGTGCAGTGTTTTATTAGAAACAAAGCGACAGGAGTTAAAATTTTTAAAAATCATGAGTATATGGATTGTTGTTGTTTAGTTGCTAAGTCATGTCTGACTCTTTTGCGACCTCATGGACTGTAGCCTGTCGGTCTCCTTTGTCCATGGGATTTTCTAGTCAAGAATACTGGACTGTTCCTGCTGTTACCTTCTCCAGGGGATCTTCCCGACCCAGGGATCGAAACTGCATTTCCTGCATTGCAGGCAGATTCTTTACCACTGAGCCACCAGGGAAGCCCAAGTATATGGATAAGATATTGTTTAAAACAGAAATGCCAGAGCCTAATAAACTGTGGAAAATTCTGGAAGATGTGGGAATACCAGACCACCTGACCCACCTCTTGAGAAACCTGTATGCAGGTCAGGAAGCAACAGTTAGAACTGGGCATGGACCAACAGACTGGTTCCAAATAGGAAAAGGAGTACGTCAAGGCTGTATATTGCCACCCTGCTTATTTAACTTATATGCAGAGTACATCATGAGAAACGCTGGGCTGGAAGAAGCAAAAGCTGGAATCAAGATTGCCGGGAGAAATATCAAATAACTTCAGATATGCATATGACACCACCCTTATGGCAGAGAGTGAAGAGGAACTAAAAAGCCTCTTGATCAAAGTGAAAGAGGAGAGTGAAAAAGTTGGCTTAAAGCTCAACATTCAGAAAACTAAGGTCATGGCATCTGGTCCCATCACTTCATGGGAAATAGATGGGGAAACAGTGGAAACAGTGTCAGACTTCATTTTTTTGGGCTCCAAAATCACTGCGGATGGTGACTGCAGCCATGAAATTAAAAGACGCTTACTCCTTGAAAGGAAAGTTATGACCAAACTTGATAGCATATTAAAATGCACAGACATTACTTTGCCAACAAAGGTCTGTCTGGTCAAGGCTATGGTTTTTCCAGTGGTCATGTATGGATGTGAGAGTTGGACTGTGAAGAAAGCTGAGCACCGAAAAATTGATGCATTTGAACTGTGGTGTTGGAGAAGACTCTTGAGAGTCCCTTGGACGGCAAGGAGATCCAACCAGTCCATCCTAAAGGAGATCAGTCCTGGGTGTTCATTGGAAGGACTGATGCTGAAGCTGAAACTCCAGTACTTTGGCCACCTCATACGAAGAGTTGGCTCATTGGAAAAGACCCTGATGCTGGGAGGGATTGGGGGCAGGAAGAGAAGGGGACAACAGATGATGAGATGGCTGGATGGCATCACTGACTCGATGGGCATGAGTTTGAGTAAACTCCGGGAGTTGGTGATGGACAGGGAGGCCTGGTGTGCTGCGATTCATGGGGTCACAAAGAGTCAGACATGACTTAGCGACTGAACTGAACTGAACTGATGAATGAGTTAAAAGCTATAAGAGTTGGCTCTTTCCACAAGAGACAGAGAGGAAAAAAAAAGATGAATCTTTTAAAAAAAGAAAAACTATAATTTGAAAAGGCCTTATTTATGAGAAATTGATTTTAAAATGCCATGGGATATTTTGAGGGTGCTGAACACATACCTTGTTCCCTTCAGGTTTTCAACAATTAAGAAATATGGACTAGGACCTCCAGCAGCCCTGCCTTAATCCAGAACTAATTTTGAGACGGGCTGGCTAAAGAGGCAGATGAGAAGAGAGGCTGTTGTTTTTCATGCTAAAGAGTTTGGACTTTATTCTGTAGGGAGGGAGAGATGAGGAGAGTTTTAAAGATATGATGATGTTTACATTTCAAATATAGCAATATTCTATTAGGGTGATTATTTCATTGAAAGAGCCCAGGAAAAATTGAGGAAGATCTAAATTATAGGAAATGGTGAGGATGGAGGCTGTAGCTTATATTTTATTTTTCACATTGTATAGTACAGAATGTTGTATAGTGCTAACACTTAATAAATTTGTTAATGTATTTTCATATACTGTCCATAACATTTAAAAATCAAATTGCCTAACCATTTATATACCTTCATATTAGCCTGAATGTAAATATATATTAGGGAAAAATGAATTTATCTTGTACATAAAATGGCCAGAGAGTCTTTCTAAATATATCACGATATTTTCAAAATTGAATATGATCTACTGAGGTAGTGATTCCATATTCTATGACGCATTTACTTATGTAATGCTGATGTTGCTCAGTTGCTCCAGTCATGTCCAACTCTTTGCGACCCCATGGACTGTAGCCCACCAGGCTCCTTTGTCCATGGGATTCTCCAGGCAAGAATACTGGAGTGAGTTGCTATGCCCTAATCAAGGGGATCTTCCCAACCCCAGATAGAACCCAGGTCTCCTGCGTCTCCTGCACTGAAGGCAGATTCTTTACCACTGAGCCCTTATTTATGTATTAGAGTGATAGAAACCTTATTTTGTCATTAAAAAGCTAAGCTACAACAGCAGAGATCAAAACTTCAAACAATGAGAGGATGTTTCCCAAGAGAAGCAGTATTTCCATAATGATAGCTTCTTCCCTCCTTATGATAAAAATAATAGATAAAACATGAATCATATTTAAAGGTTGTGTGTGTATTACTTCTTAGAAAATTTAGCAGTGATGTATATTCAGTATAGTATATATGGAAATTAAACATACATAGAAGAAAATAAAGATCTTATATAATTCCCCATGCAGATATAATCACTGTCTACATTTCGATCTATTTTCTTCCAGTATGTAATGAAAGTTATTTATATGAGAAAAAATTGTAATAGAATCTCTCCTAACCAAGTTCCAAATTCTAAATCTTTCAATATTATTATTCATTATTTTTCTTATAAGGAACCAAAAGTTTCTTTTATGGGCTAGAAAATGTGTATTTTCTATCTGTACCACTGTAGTTACTACATTTATAGAGAAGGTAAAAGATATTTCTTCCTCTTAAAGATTAAATCTCATCATGCTTGTGCTGAAATATCTCATATATTAAATTCTTCTACTCCATGATGTCTGATACTGGCTAATAATTTAATGAGCAAATCATCATTATTAGAGAAAAGCTATGAATAGAATGATCAGGGGACAATCACAGAATTGTTTTACAGACCAAAAGTTCTTAAGGCCTCTTGTGGTTTGTGATTATGTTATCTTCCATCCCTGTCTCTTGAGCATGTTTATTGAGAGAGCCTAACCCTGTCTGCCTAGAATGGCAGGATTCTTGAGACCCAAATCCCAAGGGTGCCTGATATTACAGACCATGTAGGCTAAAGCGAGTCAATAAGCCTTCCTGTAATCTCTCTTTCATCAGTAAAATGATAGCAATGGCTGAGAGAATTGAAAGAAAAACAGTAATCGCAAAGCACTTTGCCAATACAAGTTCTTAATTGACTAGTCATTAAGGAAACCTGTTCGGCAATGATGACTCCCAGAAGGCTCCTGTCAAGTCACAGTTTTTATCTAAATAAAACACCCGCTGCCCATGTGTCAGACAAACAACTCCCAGGATAAGGGTTACTCTTCAGAAGCTTAAACCCGTTAACAAATGGGCCAGAGGTCTAAAAATGCCATCCCAGGGCATGCCAGAACATGCCTCTCTTCGATAAGGACACATGTGATTGGTGATTGGGACACAGATAGCCTTACTTCTCTCAATGGTAACAATGACAATAGCTAATATGTATTTGGCACTGAGGGCCAGTTTCGTTGTTGAGTGCTTTCAGGCATAATCGTGTTTAATTTCCACAAGAACTCTATGAAGTAGGCACTTTGCCCCCATTTCGTATATGTCAACATGATAGATTAGTGGGATCATCCATCCTCAAGAGCGTTGCTTCAATAATTCTCTCTTTATTCTGTGTAACCATCAGTTTCTTCCCTCCCTTTCTATTCCAAACTCAAAAGAAACTCTGTTAATGATGGTCCTCAACTTACCATGCTTCAACATAATGATTTTTGTCTTTGCTATTATTATTACTTTAATGAAATATAGCTTATTTATAATGTTATATTAGTTTTAGGAGTACAACAGCAGGATTCAGCTATACATATGTATTTTTTTCAGATTATTTTCCCTTATAGATTATTATAAAATACTAGCTATTGCTTCCATGATTTTTCAACTTACAATTTTTCAACTTTACAATGGTGCAAAAGTGATATGCCTTCAGTAGATTTTAATCAAATTTGGAACTTGATTTAAAAACTCCAAAATTTCAAAGTATGAAAAAATCAGATTTTGAATTTTGCTCCCTTTTCTGGACTAGTGATATACAGTACAATACTCTCTGATGGTAGGCAGTGGCAGCTCCTACTGAGCCACATGATTCCAAGGGTAGGCCGCCTTGCAAAGCATTCTATACTCATACAATCATTCCGCTTTTCACTTTCAGTACAGTATACAATAAACTACATGAGATTTACAACACTTTAGTATAAAATAGGATTCGTGTTAGCTGATTTCACACACATGTAGGTAAACGCAAGTGTTCTGAGCACATTTAAGTCAGGCCAGGCTAAGCTAAGATGTTCAGTAGGTTAGGTATCACATGTATTACATGCATTTTTTTACTTAGGATATTTTCAGCGTACCATGGGCTCCTCAGGATATAACCCCACTGTAAGCTAAAGGTCTGTACCTGCTTCCCCTAACAATCCGCCTCCCCTTCTTTCTTGCAACTGCTCCAACCACACTTTTGTCTCTGACACTATAACTTTTCCTGTCAACTGAATTACACCTTATTAAAAGTTTGTAGTCAAATCTCTGTCCTCATTTTACTTTACCTACGAGCATCATTGACACAAGGTCTCTTTCCTTTCTTTTTTCTTTTTAAGATTTTTTTTTTTTTTTTATGTCCTTATTGAATTTGTTACAACATTGTTTCTGTTTTATGTTTGGTGTTTTGGCAGGAGGCATGTGGGATCTTGGTTCAGCCTTCATTCATCTCTGAAGATCTTTGAATTTTGAACTGCTCTACTTCTAAAAACTCTGTTCCACCAATACTTACTCCATAATGAGCTAATCCAGTCTCATGGTTTTAACTACACTTTATATGTTGGTGACTCCAAATCTCTAGCCCTAGTTCTCTATTACCATCTCATATAGCCAACTGCATTTAGATAATATATTTTTTGCATTTACATATTCTTATTTGTATAGTGTTCTCATTTAAATTCACTGGGCTCCCAAACTTGGATTTTTGGCAATGTTTCCCATTCAGTAAGGACAAATTCCATTCTCCCAGTTCTCCCAGTTGTTCAGGCTGGCATCCTGAAACCACTTTTGTTTTCTCTCCAATTTCAATCAGTTAGAAAATCCTGTCTTTTCTATCTTCATAACATTTGAGAATCATACCACTTCTCACTACTCTGACTACCAAACACTCTGGTCCAAGCCAGACTTTTGCTTGCTTGAATGTAAACAGTAGCATCCTGATCTGCCTCCTTGCTTCTACCATTACACACTACAGCTGCTCATTCTTCACACAGTCATAACAATCCTTTAGAAAATAAACCAGAACATGCTTCTCTCTTAAACCTCTCCAAAGGCTTCTTAGTCTCACTAATAGAGATAAACAAAGTACTTTAATGATCAGTAAGACCCTATGTATTTGGTCCCTTACTATCGTATAACCATATCTTCCATCACACTTCCTTTCACTCACTGAACACCAGTCACACTAATTTCTTTTCTGTTCATCAAATGAGCAGGAATTTTTTATCACATTATATGAATTAGAAATATTTATCCCTACTTTCTGGCACTCTTTATTTCATTTACCCTACTTTATTTTCTCCTCATTATGTTTAACACAATCTGATCAATTTCACACTTTTAAAAATGTATGGATTCATCCAGTAAAATATAAATTATTTGATACAGAGACTTTGTTCACTGCTTAGTTTCCAGCACCGAGAAAAAAACCTGTCTGATAGTGAGCATTCCATAAATATTTATTGAATGAATGAATAACAACTCAAAAATGTTTATCATGATTACCATTTGTTTTCCTTAGTGCCAGATCTATGTATAACCAATTGCCTACAGGATTTTTACAGATGGATATTCCAAAGTCATCCATAAATCAAATCCCTTCCTAGCCTGCTCTTTTTCTTATCTCTTATATTATATTTATTTTTCTATCTTAGGTAATGGCACCTCAATCCAATCTGAACCTGTATAACTATCTCTTTCTCACTAGTATGTTCCATTATCCAGTTTATCAACCAAATTGTGTTAATTCTACCTTTTCAACATTCAAGTTTGTTTTTTATTCTTTAAGTTCACTGCTAGTGCCAATGTTTAGAGACACATTATTCTCACCTAGATATTTATAATATCCTTTTAACCAATATTTGCCTCTCTTTTCAACTCTCTCAAATCCATCCTTCGTACTATTGGCAGAATAATTACTATAAATACAGACACTGCTTTGCTCTCTTTACATTTATATCATCTTTTGCATACTTTTGACAAAAAAGTATTGTCTCTTTTCCTCTCTCTAGTTATGCAGGTCCTAGATAGCAACTTCTTCCAGCTGAAAGCTGTTTCATCTACACTGAAATCTACACAGTGTGGACAATCTACACAGTTGTCTGAGCTATTGTTATTATTTATCTTAGCTAGATCTCCCGGAAACTTGTTGCAGCTTCCATATCACCATTTGCTACTTCACCTTGCACATTTACGTTCTGGAAATGGCTTCCTTGACCAAACCTCATAAAACAGACAAACAAACAAACAAACAAAACCCTTCAAACATTTTTTTCTGCAGCATCCTCACTGCTCTGTCTTCATAGAATGAAAGACACTTAGGGTCATGTTCTGGATTAGATTTTTACTTCAGCGAATATTGTGGTTGATTTGATCATCTATTCTCCATATTAGCAATAAGGCTGTTTCATTTTCTTATTATTCACGTGTTTGCTTTGAAGAACCTTCCCTTTGCATTTACAACTTCACTGTTCGGCACAATATGCCAAGCTTTCAGCTTATCTTGGCTTTTGATGTGCCTTCCTCACTAAGCTTTATCATTTCTAGTTTTTGATTTAAAGTGAGGAACCTGCAATTCTTCCTTTTACGTGAACACTCAGAAGCCATTTCATTATCATTGTGTCTCAGGGCATAGAGAAGTTCAAAGAAAGAGAAACAGACAGGGGACAACAGGTCAGTGGTGCAGTCAGAACGCACATAACATTTATCACCTAAGTTTGCCATCTTATTTGGGTATAGTTCATGGTGCCCTAAAACAATTACAATAGGAAGAGCAACGATCACTGACCTAAGAGTACTATAACACATATAAGAACAATGAAGATACTTGATATACTAAGAGAATACCTATAACGTGACTCAGAGACACGAAGTGAGCAAATGCTGTGGGAAAACGACACTAACAGACTTGTTCAACGCAAGGTTGCCACAAAACTTCAATCTGTAAAAAGTACAATCTCTGTAAAGCATAACTAAGGTAGAGAACAATAAAACAAGGTGTGCCTGTATATAAAAGCAAAATGGAAGATAGGGAAAATCTTTAGTAAAATATAAAGCTTCTGAACTAAAAATTTTTCATGTGTCATATATTTTTATGCCATTCTTCTTGGAATATACATTTTAATTATATTATATATGTATGTGTATATATATATATATATATATATATATATATATATATATATATAATATGGGCTTCCCAGGTGGCACAGTGGTAAAAAATCCACTTGTCAGTGCAGAAGGTTTTAGAGAGGTATGTTTGATCCCTGGGTCAGGATGATCCCCTAGAGTAGGAAATGGAAACCCATTCCAGTATTTCTGCCTGGAAAATTCCATGGACAGAGGGGTTGGTGGGCTACAGTTCATGAAGTCACAGTTGGACATGACTGAGCATACACACACGCACATATATTTATATATATATATATACACATTTTTAATTTCCTCACTTTTTCTTGCAGGTATAGACATGGAATCACATCACTAATGACCCTTCTTGATATGAAACCTGAATAAGAATGGAAAGAGGGAAAAAAGTCTCTTTTCCCAGTTGTTTGGTATCTTGTGTATTGCTCATTGTTTTTTTTTTTTTAATTTATCAAACCAAGCACATACCCTTTCTAACTGCAAGGTGTCAGCCAACATATATACTTCCTGGTTTAAAAGAGATATATTTTTTTGTTTGAAAAGGTGATCATCCTCTTATATTTGTTTAGAAGTTTTAAAAGAGATGAAAACATACCTGTGGCTGTCCAGGCAGTAAAAAGCAGTAATTTATTTGTTATTATCATACATAATTTATTGTTAGATAGGCTAATAATAATCACAAAACTAACAGAGAGAATAAAAGAAGACTGCACCTGTAAATTAGTTTTCTCCAGAATTGGATATATAAACCTTAATAGAAGTAGAACAAAGTTCATTTCACTTTTTCAAAGTAAATTAAGAGAAAACAAAAGAACTAGCATAAGTCAGACTTCTGTCAGGCTCTCAGTGCAAATACAGATGAATGTGTGATCTTTAAAAAAGTTGGGTAATATCACTGTCACAAGGAGTGATATATGAAGAAATTTTATGTCTATTAATATTGAATAGAAGAATTGAAATGGCAGGTTTTGAATGCCACATTCAAAAGCAAGGTATCTCAAATTCCTAAGGCCAATATTATCACAATGGTTGTTCTTCTGTACCTTTATTTTAACAATCTTGGTTTTAATCTCATTTTTATTGACACATCTATTTTCCTAATTCAACCAAAGATTATCCTAAAGTTAAGACAATACTGAATGATCTATAGATGAAGAATATCATTTTTATAGACCTGAATATACACTGAAATTCCAGATAAAGGTGATAAATAATGTCACATACCAGTATTCAATAATTTACAAGCAGAGAGGTGACTAGACCTTACCCAGGAAACAGCAGGAATATATCCAACAAAGAAGTTGAGGGACCATTATTTAGAGCCAGCCTGTAAGTTATGATTGAAACCAAATGGAAACAAGAGATTGCTGATATTATTTGAGTTTATGAACATAAAAAATTATGAAATAACACTAGCAAGTGCAAGTGTGATGATAGCCATATCTATTAGTCAGAAAAGAGTCCAGTGACACTAGCAATGTCAAAAAGCAGTAGTGTGCCTTCTCTGGTGGCTCCGTGAATGAGAATCTGTCTTGTCATGCAGGGGCGGTGCTGCCCTGGGCTTAGTCGCTCAGTCGTGTCCGACTCTCTGTGACCCCACTGACTGCAGCCCGCTAGGTCCTCTGTCCATGGGACTCTCCAGGCAAGAACACTAGAGTGGGTTGTCATTTTCTTCTCCAGGAGATCTTCCCAACCCAGGATTCAAACCCAGATCTTCTGCATTGTGGGCAGATTCCTTACCATCTCAGCTACTAGTTTAATAAATACATTGTGTGTTAAATAAAAAGATTAGCAATCGAAGAGAATTAGAAAGATGGTCAAGCTTAGTTCTCACAATTTTTTGGTAAGAAGCCTATGTGTTTTATCTGGAAGATATAAATATTATTCTGCATTCTCTCTTCTATCTAACATAACATGAGAACTTATATTCAACATGGGAACATAAATACTGCTCATTACAACTTGAACTATTTTGTTTCTTGATGGCTTTAGTAGCCCTAGAAAAACCCAGTAATTAATTTTTACAATAGACATTAACAATAAATCAATGAAAAAATAAACCAGTGCATATTGAGAATTCTCTCTGTGCCAGATACTGTATAAGTATTAACTATAAAGAGATGAGTAGGTTGGAGGGGCAACATAAATAATTGCAATATCCTCATATTGGAATAGTGTAGAAAATGAAATACTATTGAAATAACAGTGGGAGAGGCAACTCACTGCTTGTATTGGGCAGGTGGGCAAGAGGCTATGGAAAGCTTTTCTGGGGAAAAATCATTTAGCTGGATCTTGAAAATTAATTCGGGCAAATCATCAGGTATCGGTAAGGACATTTCAGGCGGATGGATAATCAGAATGTGCAGTTTTATTGCACAAATATTTTATAAGTAGCTTCAAAGTATTAGTACATATTAAGGATATAAAGATGAGTAACAGATGGCCCTTGACTTATAGGAATGTCTATTCCAGTGTAGTCAACTGATAAATAGATATTCTTTAATAAAATAATAAAACTACAATTTATATCTTATTAGACATTAGCCATATGCCAAGCAGTGGCATAGGTACTTTATATTCATTACCTCATTCAAATCCCCACCACCCACTTCCTAATTTGTGAAACTGAGGCTTGGAAAAGTTAATTTGCTCAAGGACAAATAGCCAATAAGATGCAGAAGCTGAATTTTATGAGAGAATACCACCCTTTAAGGGGAGTAGAGAGGAAAAAAGAGATTCTCTAAACAGATAATGGAGGGTTGATAGCCTGACCTTCCAAGTTCATATTTCATTTATTTTGGTAGAAGCTGAGTTTAAAAGGAAAAGTCATGCTTGATAAGTTCAGATTTGTATGTAATTGAATTGTTGGAAGCAGCTATGAGCTCTTCCTATCAACTGTGAAAAGGCACATTTCCTTTATCCTTTTTTGGGGGGGAGTTTAAAAAATGTCTGTTATTTGTATCTTCAGCAGCTTTAATCTCACATTTCTATTTAGCTTTTCTGATTTCTATCCTGGCAATCCTTTGTTATTTTCTGACATGTCACCCTCTGGATTAACTTTTGCGTTAGTGGTACTCATCTATGAATCCATCTTTGTATCATTAAATAATAATCAAAATCAAATGACATTATAAATTGAATTTGAGGGAGAACCATCTTTGAAGCTAGATACTAACTTGCAGTGTTCAATTTTCAACTCCAGTTACCAGCAAAGAGCTGATTCCACGCCCTCCCATTGGAACTACCTCACTAACAGGGCCATATTGTCTCTCTCCTCCCAGATTACAAGGTAAAGGGAACAAGCTCCTTGCTGCTGAGAACAAAGAGGAGCTCAGTAAATATGTACTGAGGGAATGAAGGAAGGAGAGGCATTGTGACCACGTTTATAACTTTAAATGTGTCTTGTGAATTGTATCATGGCCAAATTATCCATCCTGGGACCAGTAAGCCCTTATAAATACATTCTCTATGCAAAAGTATGATGATATTTTCTTTGTAGCTGTGTTGTTAAACAAGGAGTGCAGAGTTTTCAACTTTTCACTGTACCATTCTCATTGGCATTATCTGCACAGAATCTCTACGAAAACAAAATTTTCAAAGGAAGAAAAATTAAATATGGTAGGCTGAATCTGACAACAAACCAAAGTGAATCCCATTAGCCAGCTGGACCTCCTAAATGAAACTATTAGTTCTCTAATGTTGGCAATTATTTTCCTATCTGTTGGTGACAGTACATTTTATGCAGAGAATATCTGAATGTTGACAGCCTATGTGAAGTGTGACAGAGCTTGAACTGGCCATTAACTTCATATGTAAGTTGCTATTAATCATTAAGTTTATTTCTAATGACTGCAAGTATGTCTCAGTGTGTGTAATTTCTTTTAATCTATGTGACCATTATTAAGAAAATAATAGAAGTCTCCAGATATCTTTCATTTATGTTGTGATTTTATAATATGATTAAAATGAATAAAAAATACACTTCTATTATTTTATAAAGGTGATTAAAAATTTATAGTACAGAAATTCTTTAATAGCCTACAGAGAATTAATTCTAAAAATAAGAATATATAAGTTGCTTCTGTGTTTGCAAAGGATAAATCAAAATTCATGTTTTGCTCCATATTTAAGGTAAAAATTGAGGTATTCATAAATATTAGGTTTATTAAGGCAGGTAGACTAATTTCAAGCAAAATACTATCTTTGTAAAAAATGGTTCTCTTTCTTCAGTGTCAGACTCTTCAGTGTATTAAAAGCAGTGCATCATTTGGTTTCAGTTGTAAAAAATGCATATAAACATTTGGGGATTTTATTGCTTAGTTATGCCAAATTTAAGCATAATGTTACATGGTTTCTCAAAAGATGTATATGATTCATGCAGATTGCTAGAATGCCTTCACTAGCAAGTTTATTTTAAGAATATGCATAATAGGCCAATCCATGAAATTTCTATGTAAAAATAAACTATGAATGTCAAAATATAGATTTTAAAAACTAAAAATTCAGAGAAAACATTAAAAAGACAAGAGCAGCTGATTCTATTTCTTCAACTTGTAGTACAATCACCACTTTAAACTGTTCCTGCTATTAACACTCCCCATCACTACCAGCGCCTATCACACGTGCTTTTGATATGTGCCAGGCAGGCTCCATAGAGATGTGCTTTTTCCATGATCACTTTTTACTAAATTCTCACAATAATTTTATTAAGTGGGTGCCTTGGTCCATTTGAGCTGCTATAACAAAATACTGTAGACTGAGGGGCTTATAAACAGCAGAGATTTATTGCTCACAGTTTTGAGGGTTAGAATTCCAAAATCAGGATGCCAGCATGGTCAGACTCTAGTGAGAGCCATCTTCCAGAGGACTGCAGAGTGCTGACATCTTGAATCTTCATAGGGCAGAAGGGCTGAGCCAGCCTTTTACAAGGGTACAAATCCCATCCATGAGGGTTCCAGTATCGTGACTTAATCACCCCCAAGAGGTCCTAATACTTGCGCACTGTTGTTCAGTTGTCCAGTTGTGCCTGACTCTTTGCGACCCCGTGGACTGCAGCGTATCATGCTATAGGTGTGATGTGTGATTATGAGAATAGGGTGAGGATCTGAAGTACGGTCTTTTCTTCAGTAATATGATAATATTCTGGGATTTGGACTTCCCTGGTGGCTCAGAGAGTAAAGACTCTGCCTGCGATGGAAGGAGATTCAGATTTGATCCCTCTCAGGAAGATCCCCTGGAGAAGGAAATGGCGACCCATTCCTGTATTCTTGCCTGGAAAATTCCATGGACAGAGGAGCTTGACAGGTTACAGTTCATGGGGCTGCAAAGAGTAGGAATGACTGAGCAACTAACAATTCACACTTTCTGTGATTTGCAACTTCATGGTCTTTAACTATTTGTTTTTATGTGTGTGGGGCGGGGAGTGGGGCAGAGGGGCAGTTTTTACCACTGGTAAATTTAAATGCCTATGGAGGCGCCAAAAAGAACTTCTGTAGCTCCCAGGAAATTCAGAAAATACTCATGTTCAGAGAACTATATATTTATGTCTTTCTTTGGAAGGCCTGGAAAAGATGGGTTTTAGTAACACTTCTAAGCAACTGCAGTTTTCTTTGTGATTGCAATAGCTCTTTGCAGCTTCAGAGGAATTTTGATCTGATGAGTGTCTGTGCATAAGTATAAAAATGGAATCATAGAAAAATGGTGGTAGAATCGCAATGATTCTCATAAACTGGGATTCTTACTGTCCCACTGGTCAGGATTAAGACAAACCCATGTGAAAACACATCTTGCAAATTTCTATCGAATTTTCAGCTTTGAATAGAAAAGAGGACATCCAACTGCTGGGGCACAGTCATGTTTTAAAGGCATGACTCTCTATCAACATATTTTGCAATTCACCCATCCATCCAAACATCCTACATACATGTATTTATTTAGTTTTTGCTCATTCACAGATATTTTCTGAGAAGCTACTCTATCCCAGATACTCTGCAAGTTTCTAAGATACAATAACAAACAAGTTAGACATATTCTCTGGCCTCGTATTTCCTAGTGCTTGTAGTCTACTTGGGAAAACATGTCTTGAACAAATGGTTACATAAATATTAATTCAAATTGTATCAAGGCATATAAGGGATAATTCAGTTCAGTTCAATTCAGTGGCTCAGTCATGTCCGACTCTTTGCGACCCCATGGACTGCAGCACACCAGGTCTCTCTGTCCATCACCAACTCCCGGAGCTTACTCTAACTCATGTCCATTGAGTCAGTGATGCCATCCAACCATCTCGTCCTCTGTCGTCCCCTTCTCCTCCTGCCTTCAGTCTTTCTGAGCATCAGGATCTTTTCTAAATGAGTCAACTCTGCATCAGATGGCCAAAGTAATCCGAGGATATCTTCCATAATTTAAACTACACTGACTAATAATCCCATTCTCATTGGAAACCCTTTGCCATATAAGGTAGCATACCCACAGATTCGAGGCGTTAGAGCCTGTTTAGCTTTGGGAGGAGCATTCTCCTACTTACCACAATCATTAAAGGGCTATAGGAAGGAGAATAAATTGGAAAGTTATTTCCAATAAGGCTAGATGTATAAAGGTTGACTTTTTTATTTTTTCTTTTATTTGGATGAAAATTGCTTTACAATGTTGCTAGTTTCTGGTGTACCACTAAAGGTTAACTTTTAAGTTTCTGATTTAAGTATGTGAAAATATTATGCTTTTGTTTATGAATATAGCAAGAATGAAAGAAGAGTCAGTGAAGGAATGAAGTGAGATCATGAGTTCAGGTTTGGGTTTATTCAAGTGAGATAGCCAACCAAGTAGAGATGTTAAACAGGCAATTGGAAATACAGAACTTAGAGCAGATATTTAGATTGGAGATACCCATTTTGAGTGACTGATGCATAGATTATAATTAACATCTTAGAGATCTGCAGAGAAAATAGAAGAGAACCTAGATCTGACAGTGACCATTACTCTGCCCTAATAAAGTCTATTTATGAACCATTAAGATTCATATAGCTTTCTCTTCCATGACTCACATAGAATTCCAGGTTAATACATTTTGGAAAAATGATTATTTATCTTGATCTTAATAACTTCCAGAGAGTGAAACTTCTGCCACAACTAACACAAATCTGTCTGGCTATTTGATTATACGACTAGCCCTTCATTTAGTGTGGGCAGCTTTATCTTCCAAGCCAAAGAGCATGGCAAACTATGATGAAAATCAGAGGACTGCCAAGCAGGAAGTTATGACTGCTTTTAAGGAAGGACTATTATTACCACTTCTAACATCTAGAAGGGAGGTCTGTATGAATGGGGAGGGTGGCACAACCTGGCTCACTGTGTCCTCTATCATGTCTTATCTTCCGTTCTCAGCAGTAGCAACATTGAATCAGCTATTCAGTTCAGTGGTTTCTCAGGACAGCAGCATTTGCAATCATCGAGGAACCTGTGAAAAATGCAAGTTCCTCAGTCCCATCTGAGACCTACAGAATCAGAAATCCTGGGAGTGGGACCCAGAAATCTGTATTTGAACAAGCTGTCCAAGTGATTCTGTGCACACTGAGGTTTGCGAATCATTGGTTTGAAGTATAAGAGTTACTTTATTAACACATGAAGAACCTTGGGTTGTGCACTGCATTTGGGTGAGCAGCTTACTGGTACGCAGCATTGTTTCTTAACCCTGGCACACCTCTAGTTTGGTTCCAATGGTCATGGATTTCTTTCATGATCTTAGTCAGTTTTAATTACATTCTCAAATGCATTACTATTTTTCTCAAGATGAACAATGAAGATTATAGTTTCTCTGTGATTAATATTACAAGTCCTATTGCTGCATTCAGTATAAATGACAATATAATATACTGTAAATCTGAGATAGAGACCCAAATTAGCTGCTTTTTCTCCCAGCACTTAGGTCCAAGAGTCTTCCTGACTCAGCTTTTGTCAGATATCTCTTTAAAGATTTTTTCAGTGGCTCCCACTTCCCTCGTCTCCTTACTTCTTTTTTTACCTTTTCATTTCATGTTGTTTCCCTTTCTCTGTTCTCTGCAGGGCCTATAATAATTTTCTTGACACATATTTACAAGTTTTTGTCCTTGTATTTGGTTTACCTAAAATGGCTCTTATTTGTAGAAAAATGTAGATTTTGAATACGACAGGAAAGGGGATGCTAGTTCTACATTTACCAATGTTTCAATGTCCAGTTTTCAAGAAAATTTTGGCTGAAACCCTACATTTATCACTTGCTTCATGTGTGACCTTGAGCTATTTTACAGTTCTGAGCATCAGCTTTTCTGTCTTCAGTATGGGAACAATAATAGCACTGATCTCAGAAATTTCCTTATTAAATAAGATACTGCATGTGAAGTACTTAGCATAGTACCTAGTGAATGATAAAAATTCAATAAATATTGGCTATTGTTATAAAAAAGGAAATGAGTTTTTTGATAGCAGTCCATTTTAGGCTGCTACAAGAGAACGCTTGGGTGGGTTATAAACAACAAATATATTTTGCACAGTTCCGGAGGTTGAAAGTCCCAGATGAGGCTACCAAGCATGGCCAGGTGAAGGCCTTGGGTTTCAGAATTCTCACTATGTCCTCACGTAACAGAAAGAGGGCTCAAGAGCTCTCTGAGGCCTCTTTTATAACAACACTAATCCTATTCAGGAGGACCCTGCCCTCATGACCTAATCACCTCCCACTGGCCTCACCTCTTAATAACATCACCTTAGCTTTGCAACATACACATTTGGGTGTGGGGAGCAGAAACATTCAGACTATAGCAGTTTATAAGCCTACTTTGATATGTCCTAGGGAAATCCTACCTTATGAATTAATAGCTCTTACCTGCTAATTCAAATTAAGCTGGCAATGACATAGTAATCTCCAGACTTTTTTTTCCTCTGTCATAAAATCCTGAAGGAAATCAATCCTGAATGTTCATTGGAGGGCCTGATACTGAATCTGAAGGTCCAATACTTTGGCTACCTGATGTGAAGAACTGACTCATTGGAAAAGACCCTGATGCTGGGAAAGATTGAGGGCAGGAGGAGAAGGGGACGACAGAGGATGAGATGGTTGGATGGCATCACTGACTCAGTGGACATGAGTTTGACCATGTTCTGGGAGATGGTGATGGACAGAGAAGCATGGTGTACTGCAGTCCATGGGGTCACAAAGAGTCAGACACAATTGAGCGACTGAACAACAACAACCATGGCACCATAGCAAACAATTTAAAAACTGCTTTTACCCTAGGGGTGCTAATAAATATTGATTAACTCACTTTTATTTAGAGACATTTTTCTTTTTTAATTTATGTATTTTTAATTGAAGGATAATTAATTGAAGGATATTTAATTGAAGGATAATTGCTTTACAGTATTGTGCTGGTTTCTGCCAAAGAGCAACATGAATCAGTCTATGTCCCCTCCCTCTTGAACCTACCTCCCTCCTCCTTCCCCATCTCATCCTCTAGGTTGCTATAGAGCTCTGGTTTGATTTCCCAGAGTCATTCACCAAATTCCCATTGGCTATCTATTTTACATATGGTAATGTATATTAGTTCAGTTCAGTCGCTCAGTCATGTATGACTCTTTGCAACCCCATGGACTGCAGCACGCCAGGCTTCCCTGTCCATCACCAACTCCCGGAGTTTACCCAGACTCACGTCCTTCAAGTTGGTAATGCCATCCAACCATCTCATCCCCTGTTGTCCCCTTCTCCTCCTGCCTTCAATCTTTCCCAGCATCAGGGTCTTTTCCAATGAGTTAGTTCTTCACATCAGGTAGCCAAAGTATTGGACCTTCAGTTTCAGTATCAGGCCCTCCAATGAACACCCAGGACTGATTTCCTTTAGGATGGACTGTTTGGATCTCCTTGCAGTCCAAGGGACTCTCAAGAGTCTTCTCCAACATCACAGTTCAAAAGCATCAATTCTTCAGTGCTGAGCTTTCTTTATAGTCCAACTCTCACATCCATACATGACTACTGGATAAGCCATAGCCTTGACAAGATGGACCTTTGTTGTCAAAGTAACGTCTCTGCTTTTTAACATGCAGACTAGGTTGTGTTTCCATGTTACTCTCTCCTTGCCTCCCATCCTCTCCTTTCTCCCCTTCCCCCACGTCCTTAAGTCTGTTCTCTATCTATAGAGACATTTTTCTAATCAGTTAACAACCCAGTGAACCTTCTTAGTTACATTTCAATTACTCACTATTATTAACTTTGAACAGTAATACTCTTAGAGACGAACATCTTTCTCTGCCTTATATCTTTTCTGTCCCTCAAAGCATCTCAAGTCATATAATTTGTTTCAATTACCCATTACAGGTTAAGGTACAATCTGGAAATTAGAGTATTTCCATTTGTCTTAGGAATTTGGCTGACTAATAGTAAAATTAAAAATTTAGGTAAGAACCTTTAAATTAGCAATGATGATTAATTTTAATATTTAAAAGGACTGTTGGCACTTTAATCACTTAAATAGCATCAAAGTGTGTTTGACAGGAAAGCGTTTTACATTACACTACGTTTTTGATTAACATGACAGTTCACTATATACATATTTATTTCACCTAAGAGTTTGAGATGTATTATTTATGAATTTGATTCATCTCTCTGCAAGAAATATTAAAGCTTGATATATATATAGATGTAAAGGAAAGTACCAATTTTCATCTAATAGTAATAGAAAAACCTAGTGGCAAAAACATTTCATGTTTAAAGGGTAGAAATTGTGATGGACTGATTTACTTACACTATTTCACAAACTTTAAAGTCAGATAGTTAGTTCTATCAAATTTCTAAAATATGAGATACAGATGAATACATTCTCAGGAAAAAACAACCCAAGGCAAGAGTTGGAGTTTCTACATTTAGTCTTTAACTATGCTGGAAGCTAAATTAAAGACTAGGTCTCATATAAAAGTTATACAGATAGGCCACAGTGAACCTAAACCTTGGCTATACTGCAGTGCATTCACTGGGTTATGGATTACATAGAGTAACAAATAAGAACATATGAGCTTTAAAAAGTGACCAAATGAGAAAAATATGCACTTTTAAAGAAGTATATATTGCTGGTATCTACATAAAAGTCCTTGGATTCCACATTGTATATACTGCACAGTGGGGTATCTCCCTTCTTGGGACTATCAGATTCACTCAGTGAATACGCAACAATCCTTCATCACAGATCCAGGAAAGTGGACAAGTGGGATGAGGGAAGATAAAGCAAAAAGCAGCAACATCCCCATATTGTGACTGTACTTCCTACTAAATCGTTCTTTGTCTAACACCGGGCCTGGGTGTGTGGGGAAAGGAGCTTATTGAAGCAACAGCAGTCAGTTTGAAACAAACACATTTTCTCATAGGGAACTGAGGGAAGGATGGATAGAAGGAGATATCCCATTTCAGAAATGTTAAAATTAAAAAAAAAAAAATGTGAGTGTAAGAATTAAAAAATGTAGGACTACACTCCCAGGAAGCTATTTTGGTCCTTAAATTATTACCTTGAAGTCGAAGCTTATATTTTTGAATAATGCACTTTATTTCTCTACCACTCTACATCCAAACCAATAACAAATCAGCCAAGTATACAATATCTATAAAGTGTACTTGAGAATAAGCCTTGTTTTCACATTATTTAGAATGTTCATAATTTTTTATTTTCTCTTCTCCTAGATCTATAGTTTATAATGATAGATATTCTAGCATTGAAAAGACAGACTGATTGCTGAATTAAATGGGTATGATTTTTTCTGTGGAATCACATGTCTTCCATTTCTCTCTTTTTCTTGACTGTACTAAACTGCCTTGAACTCCTTTTGGTTGACCTAAAATTTTCTAAAACATGTAATTAGGGAAAGAAATAGTCACTATTTAAGTAGACTGTTGACACTTTGATCAGTTTCAGTGGAATCAGATGAACTGATACTCTCTTATACTCATAAGGATGGTATAAATTTGCTCAACTTCCCTGGTGAGCAACTCGTCAATATATAAAAACCCTCATATTGTTTAACGCATAAGTTCCAGTTCTAAAAGAGTAACTGGACAAGTAAGGCAAATCTGAATGCTGAAGTATTTACACCTCAAATGGCCTGAATAGTGAAAAATGAAAATTAATGTATATTTTAAAAGAGAGGACTAGTTAAATAAGCAACAGTACAGGTGTGAAAGGAGATACGGTCACTAACAATTTGCTATGGCTATATAAATGAATATGAAAAATGAGCCTTGATGTATGCAGGGAAAGAGCAAACTGGCCAAGATGGTGTGGTCAGGCTCCCTCACCCCACAGCATCTCGCTCTGGCCCCACGTGTTGTGAATAATAATTATGTAACATCTGAGCTCACTCACAGCACTGCGCATGCGGGTCGCGAGGTTCTCGGAGGGGCACCAGCTGTTTTGTGCGGTTCGCCTGCACGGGCTTCACCTTGAAAGCCCTGGCTGGCGCGGCGTGGGGGCTTCGCTGCAGCAGCCTCATGGCTGGGTTAGATGGGGCTGCGTTATGGCTGTCGTGGTTACGTTATGGCTACGTTGTGGCTGCTGCATCAGAAAGGGGAGAGGCTGTGTTACGGCTGCCGTGCCAGCCAGGAGAGAAGGAACGTGTCTGCACTTGCCATGACTCCTCGCCTTTTCCTCCAGCTTCCCCGCCCGCCCCTTACCTACCCGGGTTCAACAAACGGTGGGAACAGCAAGCCAGTTGCCACTGTGAGCAGGATCAACGGTACAATATAGTACTATGAGAAAAACTTACAAAACTGTAGACAGAGTAGCTCCAGTTAAATATATCAGTATTCATATCTTCCAATAAAATAACTTTCATTTTTAAACAAAGCATCAAAGTGTTAGTTGACACTAACATGCAAAACTTTTAAAAAAATGTTTTTTGTCTAATTCATGACCGTTTATTCTCAGGGCAATCTTTAGGCATAAACACATTCACGGTGTAGAGGAAATTCATCTAGCTCAACCCAGAGAAAAATATGGACATAAATCAACTTTAACTTTGATATATTCTCACTGGTCTTTCAGTATTTTCTCTAACTTCATGGTTTTCTTTTCTTTTCTGAAAAGTCAGTCCTCACAGCAAGAAATTTACTCTGACGTACTCTCCCACACATTCGCCTAAAATTGTTTATTATATATAGACATTGCTTGGAATCAGGGTGAAGTTGTTCTTTTATTTTATTCATTCCAAAATTACTTTTCTTAGAAAATACAGAAGTGACAAATACTCTAAAGAATCATCCCTGTAGGAAGTATACTTCAGTTATCAATCTTGGACAGCTTAGTAAGAAGTGTTTTGTTGTCTAGTTACTGGTGAAAAGATGTACTTTTCCAAGTAGTAATTTACATGTAAATAGCAATCACCAAATAGCAACAAGAGCATAACAATAATCTTGCAGCTGTTTGTATATCATTTGCTTCTTAAGGACCCCCATAGAGAAATGTAAATGATAACCATGGACAAATCAACCTATTTTCTTTTTTGTAGAAATATGCGTTTCTAACTTAACCTGTTTGCAGCTGAGGATAGAGCAATACTGGGTCCATGCTACTGGCCTGTTCTAAACCAAGCCAAGTAACAGTTTAGAATAATCTTTCTAGAGAGTGTTCTTGTGCCTCTTTTTTTTACACAATAGATCATTCTGTGGGCATACATGTCACTTGGTGAGTAAAATTCAGAAAACATCTGGAAAAAATTGTTTTGAACCAGTTTTTTTTTAAAAGGAGACTAAAAGTTCACATTCTGATATGATTAATGTAGAAAATTTCTATGGCTTATGAAATAGAGATTTAAAACGCTAACCACAGGTTTTTTATTTTTTCTAGGTAAACAATGTAATCTGAAAAATATAAATAGAATATGTGAATAATGCTTTTTAGTTACTGTAAGCTATTTCCATATCCATTTTACAGTTTTAAAACAGAAGTTAACAATTAAACATAAGAAACATTTAAAGACAAGATGGATAGTCTTGGAAAGAGAAAATCATTCTACATATTAAAATGGTTTTTGTATTCCAAAGCCTTTGATTATGGTCAATTCTGTCAACCTTTATATGGTTAGGTGATTTTGCAAACCATAAAGTATGACACTAAAATAAAATCAGCTTCCAAATGAAAAAGATCTATTAGTTAAAATTCAAAGCAATTACAAATCCTCATTAACTCAGCACAGCTGAAGACAATAGATAAGTCGAAAATGCTGCTTGGTTTCAAATCAATTCCCTGTTATTGAATAGTTTGCACCCAGAAATTTATTATTGACTCAAAGAGTCATCTGTGTTTTATATCAATGGCATTTCTTTTGTCTATCACAAAATAATATCAAACAGTCATGGTTAAAAGATTCTACAAATAAGCAGTATTGCCTTTACACCAGATTTTATGGCCCTTCCCATCTTTGCTTTTTATTGATCTCAAAAACTGAGAGTCAGCAGCATTCATTCTGCTATAGTGAGTGGCAGTTCAGCCTCACAGTTGTGAAGAAAACTCTTGCAATCCCTTAACAGGCTACATTCAGAGACAGAGTTAAATAAATAAGTTACAGTCCTTTTCTCAGGAAGGCACATGATATCCTCAAAAGTAATACCAATGTAAAAGGTAGTTTCTATATTATTTCATATAATAGTCTGCCATGTGAGATTTTATCTTCAATTTCGACAAACCCTTGTAAATTAGGTATTCAGTTCAGTTCAGTCTCTCAGTTGTGTCCGACTCTTTGTGACCCCATGGACTGCATGGACTGCAGCACCATCACCAACTCCCGGAGTTTGCTCAAATGGATGTCCATAGAGTTGGTGATGCCATTCAACCGTCTCATCCTCTGTCATCCCCTTCTCCTCCTGCCTCAATCTTTCCCAGCATCAGAATCTTTTCAAGTGAGTCAGTTCTTCACATCAGGTGGCCAAAGTATTGGACCTTCAGTATCGGTCTTTCCAAAGCATATTCAGAACTGATTTCCTTTAGGATTGATTGGTTTGATCTCCTTGTTGTCCAAGGGACTCTCAAGAGTCTTCTCCAACACCACAGTTCAAAAGCATCAATTCTTCAACTCTCACATCCATGCATGACTACTAGAAAAACAATAGCTTTGACAAGCTCTTGTCAGCAAAGCAATGTCTCTATTTTTTAATACACTGTCTAGGTTTGTCACAGCTTTTCTTACAAGGAGGAAGCATCTTTTAATTTCATGGCTGTTGTCACCATCTGCAGTGATTTTGGAGCCCAACAAAATAAAGTCTCTCACTATTTCCATTGTGAGAAATAGATGGAATAGGTTTCATTCCGTTTGCCGTGAAGTAATGGGGCAGGAGGCCATGATATTCGTTTTTTGAATGTTGAGTTTCAAGCCAGCTTTTTCACTCGCTTCTTTCACTTTCATTAAGAGAATCTTAGTTTCTCTTTGCTTTCTGCCATAAAGGTGGTGTCATCTGCATATCAGATGTTATTGATATTTCTCCTGGAAATCTTGATTCCAGCTTGTGCTTCATCCAGTCCAGCATTTCACATGATGTACTCGGCATAGAAGTTAAATAAGCTGGGTAGCAATAAATGGCCTTGACATACTCTGTTGTTCCATGCCCGGATCTAACTGTTGCTTCTTGATCTGCATACAGATTTCTCAGGAGGCAGGTTATGTGGTCTGGTATTCCCATCTCTTTAAAAATTTTCCACAGTTTGTTGTGATCCACACAGTTAAATGCTTTAGAATAGTCAATGAAGCCAAAGAAGATGTATTCCTAGAATTCTCTTCCTTCTTCTATGATGCAATGAATGTTGGCAATTTGATATGTGGTCCCTCTGCTCTTTCTAAATCCAGCTTGAACATCTGGAAGTTCATGGTTCACATACTGTTGAAGTCTGGCTTTTAGAATTTTGAGCGTTACTTTGCTAGCATGTGAGATGAGTGCAACTGTGTGGTAATTTGAGCATTCTTTGGCAATTGCCTTTCTTTGGGATTGGAATGAAATCAGACCTTTTCCAGTCCTGTGGCCACTGCTGAGTTTACCAAATTTGCTGGCATATTGAGTGCAGCACTTTCACAGCATCATCTTTTAGCATTTGAAATAGTTCAGTTGAATTTCCATCACCTCCACTAGCTTTGTTCATAGTGATGCTTCCTAAGGTCCACTTGACTTCACACTCTAGGATGTGTGGTTCTATGAGAATGATCATACTATTGTAGTTAGCTGGGTCATTAAGATCATTTTTGTATAGTTTTTCTGTGTAGTCTTGCCACTCATCTTAATATCTTCTGTCTCTGTTAGGTCCATACCATTTCTGTCCTGTATTGTGCCCATCTTTGCATGAAATATTCCCTTGGTATCACTTATTTTCTTGAAGTGATCTCTAGTCTTTCCCATTCTATTGTTTTCCTCTATTTCTTTGCATTCATCACTTAGGAGGGCTTTCTCATCTCTTCTTGTTATGCTTTGGAACTCTGCATTCAGATGGGTATATCTTTCCTTTTCTTTTTTTATATTTTTAAAAATATTTTATATTTTTCCTTTCACTTCTCTTCCTTTCTCAGCTATTTGTAAGGCCTCCTCAGACAACCATTTTGGCTTTTCCATTTCTTTCTTGGGGATGACTTTGATCACTGCCTCCTGTACAATGTTATGAATCTATGTCCATAGTTCTTCAGATACTCTATTAGATCTAATCTCTTGAATCTATTTGTCACTTCCACTGTATAATCATAAGTGATTTAATTTAGGTCATACCTGAATGGCCTAATGGTTTTCCATACTTTTTTTCAGTTTCAACCAGAATTTTGCAATAATGACTTCAAGATATGAGTCACAGTTAGCCCCTAGCCTTCTTTTTGCTGACTGTATAGAGCTTCTCGATCTTCAGCTGCAAAGAATGTAATGAATCTGATTTCAGTATTGACCATCTGCTGATATCCATGTGATCTCTTGTGCTGCTGGAAGAGGGTGTTTGCATTCTCTTGACAAAACTCTGTTAGCCTGTACCATGCTTCATTTCATACTCCAAGGGCAAACTTTCCTGTTACTCCAGGTGTTTCTTGACTTCCTACTTTTGCACTCCAGTCCCCTATGATGAAAAGGACATCTTAATTTTGAATTATTTCTAAAGGTCTTATAGGTCTTCATAGAGCCATTCAAATCAACTTCTTCAGTGTTAGTAGTTGGGGTAAAGACTTGGATTACTGTGATATTGAATGGTTTGCCTTGGAAATGAACAGAGATCATTCTGTCGTTTTTGAGACTGCATCCAAGTACTGCATTTTGGATTCTTTTGTTGACTGTGAGGGCAGCTTCATTTCTTCTAAGGGATTCTTGCCCACGGTAGTAAATTTAATGATCACCTGAATTAAATTTTCCCATTTTGTTCCATTTTACTTCCCTGATTCCTAAAATGTAAATGTTCATCCTTGCCATCTCTTGTATTATGCATTATTATGCCCATTTTGTGAAGGGAGGGAAAGATCCTATGAGATTCAACAAGTTAAATATATCTCACCATTTTATGAGTTTACAATAGGATTCTGTTATACAACCCAAATCAATATCATAGTGCCTGGTTCTCATATGTAGTCTAATAAAACATGCAGTCTGAGATATATTATATGTTAATGCTAAAGAGAGGTACTCTACACAAATGACTCATTTGCTCACTTATCCAAGTTAATAATATTCACTTACTGAATGACTGATAGATGTTGTGTTAAATAGAAATGCAATATAACACTTGTGTGTTCTGTGACTCAGTCATATTTGACTCTTTTGAACCCCATGGACTTTAGCCCACCAGACTCCTTTGTTCTTGGGATTTCCCAGACAAGAATACTGGAATAGCTCGCCATTTCCTCCTCCAGGGGATCTTTCCAACCCAGGGATCAAACCAATGTCTCCTGCATCCCCTGCACTGGCAGATGGATTCTTTGCCTCTGAGCCACTTGGGAAGCATGCAGTATAACACTTAGCGTGCTGAAACAGAAAGCTTTCCTTAAAAAAAAAAAAAAAAAAAAAAAGTCTTAAAAGTTAGTGAACTGATTATCCAATAATCGTTTTAGATTCTGGAACTCATAAATCCTGTTATCTCAACATTAGTCATCATAGTGGCAAATGTTACACCTGGCACAAAGAGATTTTCAGGTGGTAGAGAAGATTTTACTAGATTGAGATATTGAAAGTGACCTTGGGACAAGAGATTAATGTCTGTGGAACATATGCTCTGGGCTAGACAGTTTCGACACACTATTTCATGTTATCCTCTCAGGAACACTGTTTTATAGTATTAGGTCAGGACACTTCATAGATTTTGTGGGTTGGTGTTTTACTTCTCATAGCAGAATTCTATGATACAAATAAGACAGTAGAATCATAGCACCCTGCAGTTGGAAAGAACAGTATGTAACTTGTTCGTTTTCAGAACAAGTAATGGGAGTTTGGGGTAAGGGCTTACTCAAGGTCACAAAGCAAGTCAGTGCTCATGTTAAATCAAGACCTACTAGAACCCAGGTCCCAGAAGCTCCCCCCCACCCACCACAAATGCTAAAGGCAACAATGTGTGATTCTACTAGGCATGCTATGTTTCTGCCCAAAATCTGCTCAGAAGTAAACAAGTTCCTCTGCCAGGAGAAAACAAACATCATAGAATCCTTTTTTTTTTTTTTTTTTAACCTGAATACAAGACTAGCCAAGCAAGTGGTGCTGACTGTGTGACTTTGATGGACACATTTACTGGAAAAAAGTCAAGAAAGCTGAGAATTTCCTCACCTGCCACCTGTGATGTGCTTCCAAGGCAGCCAACTCAATTTGCTTTATTATCCCAAAAGAGCTTCTTGAAAGCTGTTATCCAGTATTTCATTCACTCTGCTTGATGCCAAAGCTTTCTCTTTAAAGTTACCGTAAATCTTATTTTAATATTTTATTCCATCAACCATTCAAGCTTGCTAAAAGAAATGTGTGGAATCCACATACAAAGTAATATAGGATTTGCCTTCCAAAGATGAGATATGTCAAGAATAAAATAAGAATAATAAAGTATAGGTATAATTTTACTACTTATAGGGAAAAGTAAACTTGTAATAGGCAATTATACTTTCTACTTGGCTCTCATAAGCTGTTTCTATTCATTCCCAAGGGATGAAAAATGGATTTACTATCTTTTCCCTCCTCTCAGATAACCAATTTCATAACAAATTCTTCTATTTCACTCTCATATTTAAGCTAGTAGCTAGTGATATCTGAATATATTATGTATGTTTGCACTCTTCCAAGTCAAATTTATAACTGTCGACCTTATTTTTTTTTTATTTGATAAAAAAATCTCTCATGCTTCATGGGGTATTTTCCAAATTGCAGCTATATCATAAAAACAGGAATGACTTCTTCTTACTTAAATGGTTCATTAATAGCTTTAGTTTCTCTCCCAGCAAGGTAAAATGTGCTTTCTCTTTCACAGAAAACTGCAGTTGGTTGAATGAATTGTGGATGAATTCTGCTGACTCAGCAGTCAGTTGCCTGATGCTCTTACATTTCCTCCGCTTACTGCTTCTGATGGATCTCCTATGTGACTTTTTGATATAAGAACTCTTCTGGCCTGCAGTCCAAGCTTGGGCCAGATGGAAGGACAGTTTATTGTCATACTGGCTGAGGGACTATCTTAGAGCATTAGAAGAATGGAAAATAAACAGAGGTCATTCTCTTTCAAAACAGGTAATGGCTTCAGACAGGTCCTTACAACATGTTATCTCCATCTCTCTGGTGGCCACTGACCTGATCTTTCATGCACATGGCTTGAAGTAGAAACAGATTTTTCTGTGTAGAAACAGATTTGTGTAGAAACATATTTTTCTCCATGAAAACCTCACCGATGCACCTGGAGATAGATTTCTTGGCTTCTGAGTTCTAAACATGAAAAATACTTTATAATATTGTCTTAAAATTATGTCCAGTTTTCCATTAACATCATAGCTTCTAAACAACAAATAAAGAAAAAACAATCTCTCAAGGTCTACTAAAACTGTATGACTTAAAATTATATTATCCTTTAAAAGTATTAATCTTTTACCAAAACATTGCTTATAATAGCGAATTTTTACAGTTTCTTAGCATGTTTTGGAAAAACAAAAGCAAGATAGAGCATGCTAATTCTCTGGCCCCTATTCTTTTGTTACATTTCTATCTACTGGATATTACCATTTGTTAGATCTGCCATATCAGTTCAGAAGTAACAAGTCTCAAAATACTTCTCAATTTCTCCTCTCAAAGTCCGAAAAGACTTCTTTTTTTATAACGATATCAAATCTCTCACTCCCTCTCTCTGACCACACACACACACACACACACACACACACACACACGCACACACACACACACACACGCACACGGGCTTTACAGGTGGCTCAGCGGTAAAGGAGATGTGGGTTAAAACCCTGGGTAGGGAAGATTCCCTAGGGAAGAAAGTGGCAACCCACTGCAGTATTCTTGTCTGAGAAATCCCATAGACAGAGAAGCCTGTCAAGCTATAGTCCATGGGGTCACAAAGAGTTGAACATGACAAGCCTGCACACACACACACACACACACACGCATGTTGCTGTTATTGTTCAGTTGCTAAGTTATGTCTGACTGTTTGCAACCCCATGGACTTCCAGGCTTCCCTGTCCTTCACCATCTCCTGGAGCTTGCTCAAACTCATGTCCATTGACATATATGTAATTGCTGATACTCTTGTACATATGAGAGCGTGCTTAGTTGCTCAGTCATGCCTGACTTTTTGCAATCCCATGGAATGTAGCCCTCCTGGCTCCTCTGTTCATGGGATTTTCCAGGCGAGAATACTGGAGTGGGTAGCTATTTCCTTCTCCAGAGGATCTTCCCAACCCAGGGATTGAACTCAGGTCTGCAGGCAAATTCTTTACCATCTGAGCCACTAGGGAGACCATTGTAAATACAGTTCAGTTCAGTTCAGTCACTCAGTCGAGTCCGACTCTTTGCGACCCCATGGACTGCAGCACTCCAGGCTTCCCTGTCCATCACCAACTCCCAGAGCTTACTCAAACTCATGTCCGTTGAGTCAGTGATGCCATTCAACCATCCCATTCTCTGTCATCCCATGCTGCTGCCTTCAATCTTTCCCAGCCTCAAGGTTTTTCTCAATGAGTCAGTTCTTCACATCAGGTGGCCAAAGTATTGGAGTTTCGGCTTCAGCATCACTCCTTCCAATGAATATTCAGGACTAATTCCCTTTAGGATGGACTGGTTGGATCTCCTTGCAGTCCAAGAAACTCTCAAGAGTCTTCTCCAACACCACAGTTCAAAAGCATCAATTCCTCAGCACTTAGCTTCCTTTATAGTCCAACTCTCACATCCAGACATGACTACTGGAAAAATCATAGCTTTGACTAGATGGACCTTTGTTGACAAAGCAATATATATGCTTTTTAATATGCTGTCTAGGTTGGCCATAGCTTTTCTTCCAAGGAGCAAGCGTCTTTTAATTTCATGGCTGCAGTTACCATCTGCAGTGATTTTGGACACCCCCCCACACCCCCGCCAAAATAAAGTCTGTCACGGTTTCCATTGTTTCCCCATCTATTTGCCATGAAGTGATGGGACCAGATGACATGATCTTATTTTTCTGAATGTTGAGTTTTAATCCAACTTTTTCACTCTCCTCTTTCACTTTCATCAAGAGGCTCTTTAGTACTTCTTCTCTTTCTACCATAAGGGTGGTGTCATCTGCATATCTGAGGCTATTGATATTTCTCCCAGAAATCTTGATTCCAGCTTGTGCTTCACCCAGCCCGACATTTTGCATGATGTACTCTGCGTACAAGTTAAATAGATTTGTGTCGTAAGATGGCAGAGTAGAAGGACGTGTGGTCATCTTCTCCTGCAAGAACTCCAAAACTACAACTCGCTGCTGAACAACCATTGACTGGAGAATGTTGGATCCCACCAAAAAAAGATACCCCATGTCCACGGGCAAAGAAGAAGCCCCAGCAAGATGGTAGGTGGGGAAGAATCATGTTTAGTGTCAAACCCCTTGCCTGCCAGAGATGCTCAGAGGGCCTAAGCAAACCTTGTGTGCACCAGGACCCAGAGACCCCACAGAGACTGAGCCAGACCTGTACATACAGTAATCACTCAATAAATATTTTCTGCCACTAGCTGCAATGTGAGCAGAGTATGAATGATATTTTACTCTTTAATTAGTGCCAATAACTGATTGAAATTTGAAGACAAGACAGTTTGTAATTACTGCCTAGAAAAGGCACACAGTAACCAAAGCCAATTTGCTAACAAACTAACCTAAAGTTCAACTGGGATTTTCAGGATGAAAACAGATTTCTGCCACATTAACCAGAGCTTTCTTTCTTACTCTACATCTATTTCAGTCTATGATGTTCACTTGTCTCTGCTTCGAGCATTGATCTCAGGAGAAGATAAGGTTCTAGAAGAGCTGACTGGTAGTCGAAGCTGACAGCCCAGATGCTGTCCAGTAATGGCGACATGCAGGGAGCTTGAACGGCTTGTCAGGATGGTGGGTGGAGTGGGTTGGGTCTTCGGAAGGCGGAACCAAAGGGTAAGGAGTCCTCATCCGTCGTTGTGAAATGACAGAATCATTAACATCTGCTTTATAGAGCAGTTGTGAGGATTAAAGGAATTAATTTATACAGCTCCAAGCATAGTGCCTGGCACACAGAAAATATTTATCTAACTGTTGAATAAATGAGTGAAATGACTTATAAATTTAGTCTTAAAAGATTTGAGGAATTAGCTATTTGGGGGAAATAGGTACGATTCTCTTAATACAATTGTCATCCTAATACAATAGCTGGAGCAGAAAAATGTTTAAGGACTTACAAGTAAATTATGGGCAGAAGGAAGGAACTGCTATAAGAAGGGGTTGAAAAATAAGATTGGACCCAGGTTTACAGATTTCTATACATCATACAAAGTAGTTTAAACAAAGGGCAGTGAGGGAGCCACTGACAGTTTCTAGCTAATGTGATAATCTACCAAATGAAAATTAAATTAAAAGGAGATAGAATAAAAAGTTAACACATGATGGGATTTTTAAAGCATCAAGTTATTTAAGGTGAAGATTAAGAAAAAATATTTAAAAGCTCTCCCTGCCACAAGCTGTTTTGACTATCTCATAAAACTGACACTTTGGAATAGGATCCAAATACAGATAAACAAAATTGGCCTAATATCAGCAAATGTGCATCAGTGCCAGATCAATTATACCCTGCAGGTCTAGAATTAATGATTATGAACTGCCAAAATATTTCTTTGTGTTTACCCACAGCAGTGATGTTAATCAAGAAAAAAAGCTTTATCTGAATATCATGTTTTCAAATTTGGTAGTCTCACAAATTTAACAATGTCTATCTTTGATGTGATACCATACATCACAACCTAGACGTTTGTTTTAAATTGCTAAAACATTAAAAATTGGATATTCACCCAAAGAGCAAACACTTTTACCTATCCTTCAACCATTTAGTGGAAGAATAGTGTAGATACTCACCTGGATGGCAGTCCCAAACAGATCAAGACTAGAGAGCAAATTTTTGACTAACAAAGGGAAAAACAAAAGGGTGGGGAGGGATAAATTAAGAGTATGGCATTAACAGACACAAACTACTACACATAAAATAGATAAGCAACAAGGATTTACTATATAACCCAGACAATTGTATTTGATATCTTGTAATACCTATAATGGAAAATAATCAGAAAAAGATGTATATAACCAAATTAATTTGCAACACACCTGAAACTAACACAATATTGTAAATCAACTATATCTATACCTATATACAGATTCAAGATCAACTGGAGGGTAGGTGAATAGATGTGTCTTAACAGGCGCTCCTTCAAAATTTGGGAGTTATGGAAGTGCTAAGTTTCAGGATTCATTTGATGATGACACGATGCTACACATATGCTAAAAATTAAAGAAAAATTAAGCCTTTCAACTTTCCTTAGATGGAAACCATTGAACTCTCTATAGAATCAAAACCTGGGGAAATGATAAAATTTTTACTTCAATTAAAAGTAATTTAAAACATTTACTGTGATGCTAAGTTTGCAAAAGTTGCAATAAAGACTATAGGAATTTGTTTTCTGACAGGAACACAGACTGCTTGGATTGAAAAGAAGTGGGGAAAATTTATGTTCACAGTTTAAGTTCTGGACCTAAAATAATTTCAGGAGGCCAGAGATAATTAGTATTGTTATTGGCAATATAACACTTCTCTAGCAGCAAAGCCATCTTTTATTGTGCTGTCTCATTCTCTTCAGTAATCTTTATGGAAGTGTTGAGGCTCTGAATGTTACGTTTGGTGTTGGTACCTTCCAAAATCTGTTACCTTGAACACTCAACCCTAGTCTCAGTTTACATGGAGATGTAAGGTACACTGTTGGTATGGTAGGCGTTAGCTACAGAGGCCATTTAAATTTAAATAAATCTACAAATTCAGTTCCTTGGTGGCACTTAGCCACATTCCACATGCTACTGTTTTGGGCAGCATAAATATAGAACATTTGCTCTGATCACAGAAAGATTTATTGGATATCACTGGAGAGAGAATGAGATTTGACTTTAATAATAAAAGAGTCAAAGCATGTTAAACGAAGACTATAGTCTTCCATATTTTTCTCTTATGACTAACATATAGGTAATCAGAAAGTTCTGTTACAAGACTTTTTTTTTTTTTTTTTAAATTTTGCTGTCTTTTAAGACAGATACAGGAGGCCTGGTGGCTCAGATGGTAAAGACTGTATCACTTGAGAATTGTACACCCTTAATTTTTCAGCCATAATATCATTAAGGGAAGGGGTTAGTGAATTATGTCATAAAGATACTCTTTTCTCCCTTAACTATATTATTCTGCATTCAGCTTAAAATTATGTCATACCATAGTTTGAAATTTTCACTTGCTCTTTATCTTTGGACTTAGTTGTGCCATTTGCTCAATCTCAAAATGAGTCAAATGGTTTCAAGAAAAGAAATATATATGCTGTCTGTTTTCTATCTTCTCATGGTTTTACTACCCTGGCTATGAGGAATGAAAATGTAATCACCAAAGTTCCATAATGCCATACAAAGAAGTTAATTGTAACAAGAAGCCTTAGCACATCTCTAAGTAGGTATCAAAATTTTTCAGTTCTAACACAGGACTAGTTTAGGAAGAACTAAGCAAGTGAAGGGGTGCTTGTTGCATTTGTGGGTCTAATAGTATGTATTACCAATTCATGTTTTAACACAGAATCTCTCTATGGTTCATGCACATACATCTTTACTCTTCGTTACATCAGTGTGATTGATTGCCACCAATGATATACACCAGGCTGTAATACCAAATTTGAAATCTCAGTAGCTAAAAAGTACACAGGGATTTCCCCCCATCACTCTTGAACATGTGCCTTGAAGGTCAGCTGAAGACTCTGTTCTTCATTGTCCTTAACCTCATGGCCTTTTCTGTTGGATTGGCTCCTGTCTATTTTGGTAGCAGAGAGAAAGAGAATCTGGCAAAGCAGTCTTGGGCTGTTAAGGCTCCTCTCCAGAAGTCACATAGACCTTCCACCTACATTTCATTGGCCAAAGCAAGTCACATGGCTAAACCTAAATTCAAGTTAGCAGGGAAGTGCAGTCCCATTATGTGCTGAGGACAGGGAGTTAGAGTATTTATGAACGTCCAGAATGTCTATCACAGAAGGGAAATGCAGCATTTTAGGCAATATTTCTCTATACAACTTTGTATAGAAAATGAGAGAGAAGATAGCAAACTACTTAGCTCACAGAAGACAATCCAAGAAAGAAGATAAAATTGCAGAAAGTGAACAGAGAAACTATTAATGTCTCTCTTTTAGAGACATAATGAATAATAGAAGGAGGTTGAGGTATGATGCTCTCGAATTATGAAGGTATATTTTCATTCTGATGACTGCTTTAGGAACAAGTCTATCTCTCTTTCTTGCCTCTGGATCACAGAGATAATTCCATAGACTGACGTGTGCCTTTCATCATTTCTGTCTCATCTTTCTGAGATGCTGCCTCATTGGTCTGTTTCATGCAGTCTCTCTGTTCTTGTAATTTTGTTGCTTTCTAAAGTGAATAGTTAACTGAGTAATTTAACCAAGAGTGGCATCAGTTTTTAAATAATAACTACTTGGTCTAATGAAATCACTTAAGTGGAAAAAAGACTGATCTAAACGTTTCCATTTCCACCCTCCAAATATCTGACCTTGGGTGTCGTTTATAACTAGCGTTTCCATTGACAGGTCTTACATTTAAATCTAACATATTTTTCTTTCTCTCTCTCCCTTGGTATATCTTCATAACCATGTTTTATTATGGAGAAATTTAGGGTTACAAACTTACTTTGGCTTTACATTTTTCATACTGACACTTTGGGAAGAGTTATATTCTAGTCAAGGAATATAACTCCTGAAATCCCCTCTTTAATTCGATACTTAACTGGCTCCTGCACTTTCAGGAACATTTGCACAAATGCTGAAATATAATAAGATGGCATTGTTGATGCTCCCAGAGGCAAAGCATCTTCAAATAAAGCATTCCAGACTGACGCAACATCAATCCTACACTTCACTATTACTGTAACAAATGGTTCCCTTGACCCAGTGCCTTCTATCAATCTCTAATTCTGAAGATGCAATGAGAGCAATCAGATTTGTCATTGGACATTTAATTAATTATAGAGCCCTTCAACATGCTATTCATGAACAAATATAAGTCATTTTAACCTACCGTAGAAAATTATAGTCTCTGGTATGGATCACAAATTAGATTAAGAGTACTTTGTTGCACATTATATGGTTCATAAATAGATTGTTCTGTGCTTTTCTTTCTCTAATGCACTTTATAATATGTCGTGGGAAAACATTTATCTAAGTGTAAGTTCTCATGATGAACTGGGAAACACTTTGCTTTTTAAATATTCAGAAAATAGTTTAAGTATATATCAGGAAAAATCAGTATCCTATACTATTCAAAAATATAAAATTGGATAGAACTCCATAAAACTTCCCATAAAATGTTACATTTATCTTCAGGGGTGTTTACCATCAAGTACTGATCCTCCATAAACTGATCACCTTAATGTAACTTACTTAAATGCTAAACTTTCAGCATTATTTCTTAGATGTCTAAGATTTACAGTGAAAATTTGGTTCAGCTTATGTTCCATCTTTCTATATAAATGGTTAGAATATGGAAATGAAAGAGCTGACTCCAAAGCTGGAAACAAACATAAGATGAATTCCTTAGATCCTATCATAAAGATGAATAAAGCAGATCTTTACATTATTTTTAATTATACCTTGCATCAGTAAAGTGTGCTCTTGCTACTTTATGCCTTTCATTTTGAATGCTTATTCAAAGAGTAAAATTTATCCAAAATATATGTTGAAATGAAGACCATCTTTTACTCTTTCTTTTTTACAAAGAATTACTGAGGTAAGATTAGCTAGTAATTTTTATTTTGTTATCAGAAAGAAAAAATGGCAGGAGAGAAAATGGCCAGGAATATGGTTCTGTTGCCTAAGTAGAAGAGTAGCTGCTTGGGTGGGTCCTAGGAGTGAACGCCTGAGGCTTGCCCCTGCTATCGTAATTCAGTCACTTATTCTTTTATTTGAGGATCTTTAAAAGGCAAATAATCTTAGTATTATGTATGATTTAATTGTTTAGGCTTTTCTTTAGTGATGAGGTAAGCCCTTGGTGATATGAAAGTGCTGGATGCTGGAGATAAGAATTTGGTCAAGGATATTGGAAAATCACTACAAAAGGGGAATAAGTCTTTCTCCACAAGACCTTGTGATTTCACTTTTTTCCTCCTAGAGTCAGTTTTGCCTATGAAGTTTGTGCAAGAAATGGAGAGCTGATATTCTGTCAAGTGACTCTTTTCCTTCAAATTAAAATAGACCACCAAACAAAAATTGCTGAAATATAGTGCATTAGATACAGTGGTGAGAATATGTATGCTGTCTGCACTTTTATGTAGTTTGTAGACTAGTTGTGGGGGTCAATCACTTTTAATCCAAGGTAATATAAAAATTAATCAAAATGGAATAAATGCTACAAAAGAAAAATGTAAGCTATTATGAGAATATGTAATAGTGCTATCAAGGGCAGCACATATGAGACCATCTGATAGGGACTCAGGGAAAACTGTCACAAAGTTTAACTTTTGTTCTCAGGCTGCTTGTTTTTTTCTTTACAGGATCTTGACCTAACTAAGAAACATTGCATATGTAAAGAGTTGAAATATTACATGGATTTAGTTCTTCAGAATTTTGTGATATAAATATATGACACTCCCATTTGACCTTTTCTTTTGATTCTTCCTGCCAGCTACCTTGCCCACCACATATCTGAATTATTGCATCAGCTTCTTACCTCCAATCTCTGTCTGCTTCTGTCTATCCCACACATAGTTATTTGGTCATGTCTTCATAAAACCAGTTGTATATTGCATTTTTATGTATTCTGTTTTCTTTATAGCACTAATCCCTTTGACTTCTATTCAAACTCAATAATATTTCTTAGACATTGCTGAAAATCTTATATTATCTTCTTATTCTCTATAAGACGAAATGCAGTCCTCAGTCTGGCCTACAGGTGTCCTCCTAATGTGACTTCAACCTACTTTTCTTATCTTTTCACTCCTTTATTCCTACAAAAATCATCCCCTAAAATCAAGCCAATCTATTCAGAATGCCCTTTACTAGCCTAGATCTTTTCTTAACAAGTAAAGATTTCCCCACTATTCTCTGTTTAGGTAAATCTTACTCAATCTTGCAGGTTTCACCCAAATTAAGCTTTGCTTCCTACAAATTATATAATATTACCTTTTGAAATAGTTTGACATTGAAAGCATATACAGACATATATATGTATATATACACATATATGTCCTTATGCTTATATGTTAATATATATGTAGCTAGATAATACATAGATGATAGATAATTACGGCTTTGAAAATGAAAACTTTACTTTTATAAACTCTATTGTTTCATGCATGTTTTCCTTAAGAATTGCTAATTGATGCATACGTGATAATAAAGAGGAAAGGAAGTGTAATTAACAACTATCTGATTTTAGAGTCACATTTCAAACTACCTTTATAATAAAGTGATTTTCTTGTGTGTTTTAGTTCTTTTCCAATTCAGTTCTCAAAATTGGTTGTCATAAGGTACCTCGGCCAGATTTAGGACCCACCAAATGGTTTAGGTAAAAAAGGATAAACTATAGTTACAGTGTTTAGAAATAAACCTTTTATTCTATAATCCAGTGCACTGTGGAGTTTGCTGGAATTATCATAATTAGTATATTTTAATATTTTTAGTAGCATGAAATTTTTTCATTAAGTCTATTGACCTCATGCTAAGAAAGAAATTATTTTTAATACATAAAAATGTATCTACTATCCATCAAAAACTCTTGTATTTTACACTAGGGGGCCTTATTTTCCTCAAAATCTGCAGGATATCTGGCATAAAGGAAATAAAACTCTAATTTACTGACAAGTATGTAAGCAACACAGGAGTGAGGGAAAACTGGTCTTGGGGATACTTTTATTAGTATAAGTTTATTATTAGTCTACTTTATTAATGTCTACACTATGTTCTGAAAATGGTAAATCTGAATCCACTTTCCAAATCTACTAAATATGGGTGATTTATTTAGTTTTTGAATTTTTAAACTTAGATATGATGGTAGTTAATATGTCCTTCAGCTGTCAAATATTAAATTGCTTTCAGAGTTGACTGACTTCCAGTGGAACTCAGAGAACTCCCATGAAAGTAAAATGTGATGCAGAATATTTAGATGCCTCTGACTGCAGTTGATTTTCTGTTGTGCAAGTGGAGACATCGTTTTATATAAACACCATATCACCTTATGATGTTCTCTATTAGATGGATGGAGACCATTATTATTTCCTCTTCTTGTCCCAAGGAGCACAATTTAATCTGATTTCATAGGCAAATACACAAATACCTATTGTCCATTCCGGATAGACTTATCATCATCCACACACCGACATTTTATTCTTACATTTTCAAGGCAGCAATGGACTCCATCTTTATAATGTTATATGATGGTTTACCAGTACAGTTTAAATTGCAAATTTATAAAGGGATTCTGGGCATACATGCCACTGTTTCAGCATTTATGAGTGTCCTTCATCTCCCTATGTTCCCTCTCTTCGCTATTCCCCACCCTTGCAATAGATCCCAAATCAGAGGAGACTCTTGGAAAGACATTTGAAAGAGAAAATTTTGTATTGCAAAGTCTGTCTCTTTAGCAAACACCTGTCCTTTTTCTCCTGGAAACCGAGCTATATGGCATATTCTGCCCATTATTTTACACAGTGTTGTGCTACTTCATGGCCATGATTTTCTGACTTCCCTGCAGTCAAGTGTGGCCAGTGGCTCATGAGTAGATATGACAGCTGCCATTGCAGGTGTGGCTTTCTCAAACTTCCCATGCCACTTTCTTTTTGTAGCTTGATGTGAGGATGTCTGTAACACAACCACAAAGGGCCTGAGTCTCTGAATTATTGTCTGAGTCTCTGTCTTCTGATCGCCAACACTCATTCAAACTTTGTATGAGCTGAAATCATTCATTTATGTAAGTCTTGTGACTTGAGGGTTATTCTTTATGTATCTAGTATTTCATTAAATAATATACTTTGTTACACAAAATGTAGCATCAAAATCTATAAAAGATGGACAGTATTGTGAGAGAAATTATTACGTGACATAGAGATATTTCCCTTGAATATTTTAAATATCTTAAATATTCACCTTTAAATACTTATTTTGTGGATTCTTAAGCATCTCCTGGAAATATAAAGATCCGAAGGTGGGGGTTTTTCTCTTGAACTGGAACCAGCTTAGGGACTGAGAGGTCTGGAATGAATGAGAAGGGATGGGACCTGGTGGATGAGTACAATGGGGAGGAGGAAAAAGAAGAGAGTTTGAAAAGCAAAGACAATAAAGCAAAAATAAGGGGGACTACATGAAACAAAAAGATTCTGTACAATAAAGAAAATCATCAATAAAATCAAAAGGCAATCAAATCGTGTATCTGATAAGGGGTTAATATCTAAAGTGCATTTAACAACTCACAAAACTCATATTACAAAAAGAAAAGAAACAACAAGCAATCCAATTTAAAAAAAAAATGAACAAAGGACAAAACAGACATTTTTCCAGAGAAGACATACAGATGGCCTATGGGAACATGACAGTATGCTCACTATCAATAATCATCAGGGAAATAGACATTTAAATCACTATGTCCATCAACAGAGGAATGAAAAAAAGATGTTGCACATGTATACAATGGAATATTATTGAACCATAAAAAGGAATGAAATAGTGCCATTTGCAGAGACATGGATAGAACTAAAGACTGTCTGAGTAAGTCAGAAAGAGAAAAGCAAATGTGTCATACAAATATCACTTATATGTGGAATCTAGAAAAATGGTACAGATGAAATTATTTTCAAAGGAGAAACTGAGACACACACATGTAACAAAAGTCTCTGCTCAGTCTCAGCTCGTGCATCTCTTCTAGAAGCACCAGGAAAAGCCTAGATATTCTGCTGCCTAGCGTCTCCTTCATGACAAGGATGTGGTGGAGGTAGCAAGAATAACCCCTGAGTTCCAATCTTAGTTTATCCTTTTAGCAGCAAGCTTATGAAAACCTTGGGAAATCTTATGAAACCCTAAGTTAACTCCGAGTGTTAGTTTCCTTAATACCTGCAAAATAGGTATTATAAAACCTGCCTTTCCAGTTGTAGTATCGATATTTGCCTATTTGCAAGATACAAAGATATTTGCAAGATACAAAGAATATGTTCCATCAAGACTAACTCTTCACTGCCCTGATTTTATTAGTTGGGTACAGCGGTAGGCAACCTTCTCTGCTTCTTACTGCCTATGCTAAGTACCACCCCTACTTTTTTCACTTTCACTTTCCTCGCTACTTCTAGATCATATAAAATATATCACGAAAATTCTAGGATGCAAGTGTGGTGAAGAATACCTGTATACAACAAAAAGGCTAGAGGAACATATGACATGTTTGTAGAAGGATACCATAGATCTCTTAATTATAAAGAGAATAATCCTATGAGATTCAGATGTGAAACTAGTGAAGAGAAGGTATAATAATGGAGGGACCAAACCATCCTGATAGATACTGTCACCTACCCATTCTTCTCAAAGGAAAACACCTAAGGTTGGTTATCTATCTATCTAACTATGTATCTATCTGTCATCTATCTAACATGTCTAAAGTCAACTGTATCTTCATCCAATGATTATTTCGTTAATATTTTGCTATTATTCCTTCATCTATATCTGAAATTATACAGATTTCAGATACAGCTTTTAAATTATGTTTCTTTCATATAAGCATCTATTACAAATAAATTCCTATAAGGCCAGGTGAATAAAGTAAAAAAGAAGAAAAGTAAAACTGTCAGGTATAACTGTGTTTGAAACAACAGGGGGTCACTAAGTTTTTGGTGAACTGGGAGTCCATTAACTAAAGAAAGAAAAAAGCCACAATTTGGAAAATGTGGCCATGTTAGATTTTGTGGGTGTTTGTTCAAAAAAAAAAAAAGAGGAAATCTTAAATTTTATGGAAAATTTCCTCATTTTTAAATGCTATTTAATTTTTTTTCTGGAAACAATGTGTGTCAACAAACTGTGTCCAAGAACCAGATAGAACCTTCATACTTCCAGTTAACAGTCTCTTTTAAATGTACTTCAAAAACATGAGTTTAATGGCTGAATAATCACATAACTTTATTTAATCATCTCCCTATTCTTGGACATCTAGTTGTTCCATATTTTCCCTATGATAAATAATACTTCATTAAACATTGGAATATGCTTTTGCTCTCAGGGATAAAGTCTTAGAAGTAAAAATTATGGGGAAACATATAGATATATATTGCCAATTCCAGCAATGTTTTAATGATGAAGTTTCCCTAAAAAGATAGAAGAGCTTATTTCAGTGCCATTCTCACCAGCAACTAGCACTAAGATTTAAAAAAAAAAATGGTTTTTACTAATTTGATAAATGTAAGACAGTAACCTTTTTTCCTGAATAATAATAAGGATGAGACTTCTTTTTAGGGGCATTCATGATTTTTAATTTTTTCCCCTTTTAAGCTGCCTATTAATGTACTTTATTTGCTTTTCTTCTGAAGTATTAGTGTTTTCCTTTTCAATTCATATAGACTTTATATATATATGGTAAATGTTTTCTTAGAGTTTTACCTTAGCCATCAAAATGAAGTCCAAACTCCTTAGCATGATACCTAAACACCCTACATTATTAGTAGATTCTCTACCATCTCTAAGGACTTCTCTGGTCGCTCAAACAGTAAGGGATCTTCCTGCAATGCAGGAGACCCAGGTTCAATTCCTGGGACAGGAAGATCCCCTGGAGGAGGGGATGGCTACCCACTCTAGTATACTTGTCTGGGAAGTTTCATGGACAAAGGAGTTTGGCAGGCTCCAGACCATGGGCTCACGGCTGAGCAGCTAACACATACGTTGCCACCTCTCAACCCTCAGATCTCCTCATCCTTCACATTCTATTCTCCAGCTTCCCTGAAGCTTCTGTGCCTTGGCAAGTTATGTTTCAGTTTTTGATTTGTGTGTTTTCTCCCTCCTTTGTCTGGTGAATTCCTACTCAGACAAAGCTACATGATATTCTCAGAAGTGTACAGATTTTTTCGGCAAACTAGCACTGAATTTGAGTTTTGCTAATAACTAGTTCTACCACTTAGTTTCCACTTATGCAACTTCATCTCCATTTCCAGATTTGTAAAACTGATGGAACCATTCCTCAGTGAGGTCAGGATTAAATTAGATGATATATGAAAGCATTTAGCACAACACTTGGTTTCTAGCAAGTACTTAACAAAAGCTATTATATGTGACTATTTGTTCTGGATCTTTCTGCTCATGTATCTGACTATACTATAATATTTGAAAACTACTCCTTTCAAACATGATATTTTCTACTCTGTCTCTGAGAGTTTTGTGTTCATTTTAAGTTATTTGTGAAAAGCAGATAATATGATGATTTCCCGTTGTTTGACAAAATAGAATAAAAAATGAAACAAATTTTAGGACTTTTAAAAGAATTTCACAAGTTCTATTTCCTTCATTATTTCAGTCTTTATATTCATCTGGTATAAGTCAAAGATCTCTGTAACCTCTTGGCGGTATACTGGAGAAAATCATCACTAGCCTATGGAAGTTGCTAAGTGTGATTAAGGGCTCCTCATGGCACAAGCATCGTTTCACTTTTACCTAGAAATTTTCCCCAAACTTGGGCTTTCCAGATGGCTCAGCTGGTAAAGAATCTACCTGCAATGTGGGTGACCTGGGTTCTATCCCTGGGTTGGGAAGATCCCCTGAAGGGAACAGCTACCCACTCCAGTATTCTGGCCTGAAGAAGTCCATGGATTGTATAGTCCATGGGGTCACAAAGAGTCAGACATGACTTGACTGACTTTCATTTTTTCCCCAAACTTAAGAGACTAGTATAATAATCGCTTCCAGCTCCCTTGTAGCAGCTGCAGGTGCTGCTAGGTAGAATGTAATAATTAAAATAGACTTTGCTTTTCAACTCCTCACTGACTGGAGAAAAATAGGATTTTTATAGGATTACAGCTAGTGCTTCCAAAGGTGAGTGAGTTCACAGGTAAGACATGCAGCATCAAGTGAGGAATAGTGTTATTAAAAATGAGGTTTCAAAGAAAAAGGAAATAGCCACATCACATTTCACCTCAGTGAGGCAAGGTTAGAGAGCACTAAACACTTGGAATACCATTTTTTTTTCCTAGTTTAACAAGAAAAATGTAATAAGTGTTCAGATTTCCATTACAAGGTTGTCAGAGGAAAATTAGTACATGACGCGCTCCAAGACACAGATTGTTCAGAATTTACCGATGCATGAAATCAGAATTAGGCAAAATGCTAGAATCAGGAGGAAACCTGGCAAGGACTCATTTGCAACTACTGAAGTGTAAATACAAATATTAACAGTTTTAACAGAACTTTCATTTAAGTAAAGTCTAGAGAAGGTACCCAGGCTAATTACTCTTTACTTATTGATTTTAAACATTAATAACATTTTAAAAATATTGCACTTTAAACATAAAATCTGGATTAGAATATTGTACAGAATTTATGCTGAATATGAGTTAAAGGCATCTGACTCAATGAATTTATCTTGTAGTTCATTTGATCAGAATTAAGAAACAGAAGTCCAAGTGCTTTATTTGAAAGATGGGGGAGCTGTCATCTAGAAAGGTGAAAAATTAATTGTCAAAGGAGGCTATAGGGGAATTCTTATAGTGGATGAGAATAAAATGGCTTCAGAACTTAAAGATTTGATAGTTTTATTTTTGTCCAAAATCACAAAACTAGTTATAGATACAATTCATGTCTCTTAATTAATCATGTCTGCTACTAGTGTTGATATATGACCAAAGATCACCAACAATAATTAAAATTTTCTCCTTTCCTGAGTAAACATTTTAAAAGCACCTCAGGTAAATAAAATGCACTCTAGAAGCATCTATTTTACCAATAGCTTTCCCTAAAACTGTTCCTTTAAATATTTCTTATCAGTGATCAGATTCTTGATGAATCCTAAATTATTATTTTCTTCAGGTTTTCAACTACATTTGGCACCATTTAAGCTCTTTTCTCCTTTAAATTCTTTCATTTTGACGTCTGGAAAATGCAGGTTTTCAGGACTTTCCCTCCTTTCTTTTTCAACAGTCTCCATTCCTTCAGTTTCCATTCTTTCCCAAAATGCAGGTATTTCTTTCAGCTCTGCTCTATGCTTTGTAATCTATGTGCATTTCAGGGTATCTGGGTCAATTATGTTCAAATCTCTCAGCCATTAACCAGAGAATTTTGAGTCCTTAATTGGTGATCAGATACTTCATTGAGTTCTTGTTCCCACTGTTCTCAGCAAATCCCAAACAACTGATCGTATTCCCAATCACAATAGCAACTCCTTGCAATTTTGTTGGCTCTGTAAAAAGTGGAGCTCATACACTTAACTCACTTTTTTTGTCATCACTTTATTTATTTATTAGTGATAGTAGGTGAATAATAGTCATTGTATTTGGTCCCAGTTATTTAAAAAAATGAATGGCATTTACAGTGATGGTACTTTTAGCAGATTAGAGAAAGCCAGAAGACTGGATCATGAAGATTAAGCAGGAATTTCTTGGAATAAAAGAGTAAGGATCTAACGGAGGAAGTCACATAAACAAAGAAAATGGAATCCAATGGGATACAATAAATTCAGTGAACATGAGAAATTCTGTATCATCAAAGCATAAAAGATGCATGGCTTAGGGATGAGAGACAAAGCTAGAAAAGTGGATTATTTCTTACTTCAATAGGATAAATTCACATTAATTGCATCCTTCTTGAGTTCCCCGTCACCCCCACCACCAACCCTGCAGCAGGGTTCTCACTGCCAGAATACTGTTTGTTTAATAATGAAAGGCCTCAGGATATTTCTCTGTCGCATGCTTTCCACTAATCTTTTATTTATTTATTTTTGGATTTTCAATTTTTTTTTCATTTATTTATATTAGTTGGAGGCTAATTACAATATTGGAGGCTTTACAACAATTAGTTGGAGGCTTTACAATATTGTAGTGGTTTTTGCCATACATTGACATGAATCAGCCATGGATTTACACGTTTTCCCCATCCTGAACCCACCTCCCACCTCCCTCCCCATCCCATCCCTCTGGGTCATCCTAGTGCTCCAGCCCTGAGCACTTGTCTCATGCATCCAACCTGGACTGGTGATCTGTTTCACAATTGATAATATACATGTTTCAATGCTAATCTTTTATAAATGCCGCACTGCATGCTCCCCTTCTGCTCATCCACCCCGGTGTGCCAGCATGCATATCCCACCTTAGTCTTAATCTTCAACAGGTCTGTTTAAACCTACACGTTCCTATCTCATACACTATTTGTGTAAAAGTCTAACCATCCTCACTGTTGCAGGAACACCACGGGTTATTTGCATTTCATACACTGGATTATTTTATTTCCTGTATCTGAAATGTCTTCTTTTCCCCTGCCAAACCAAGTCCTATCTCTCATTCTAGAACTAAAGTCCCACAACTTCCTTGACATCTTTTTGATGACTTGTAGATGTCTTGTCAGTGTTGTTATAAGCATAGTGGAGAATCCATTCTACTCACAAATTAGACTCATCTCCTCTAGGAAGATACCTAAGTTACAAGTTGAGGTAAAGCAAATTAAAGGAATCATCAAGCTGGTAACCGGACTTCTAATCTCCTCACCTGGCAAGTTTTATAATTATATAATCCCACCAAGTCCCCAGGAGGCCACAGCCTGTTCTAAGTATGAAAAAGCTATAATACAAGTTAACACAAGCCAAGAAAAAGTCTGAATTATTATTCTTCCTTATATACTGGTTTCCTTTGAAACTGTATTCTGAGCTTGGCTTATTTAATTTGATTAACTAATTCACAAAAGAAAATTTGGGTTGATATCTACCATGAGCAAAGGCAAATACAAGAAAGGCAAATAGTCTACAGATATTAGCCTCAAACAGTTTATAGAACAGTGGAGGAAAAGATAAATAAACATTTAATGTAACATAAAAAAAATAGCTGTTATAGCAGAAGTATGCAGGAGGGGCTTGGCCAGGAAAAGCCTTCCAAAGGGGTGAGGTCTGAGAAAAGTTCTACTGTGCACTCAGCACTTCTTGGGACACTGTGGAGTCTTTAAGCCAGAACGGGACTTGTAAAGTAGAAACACAAGACCTTAAGGAAAAGTACTTCAGATTCCAATGCAGAATTTATATTGTAATGGGTTACAAACCATGTTACTGGAGCTAGTATTCTAGCTTTGGAAACTGCAGTCAATTAAAAGCCAACAAATTAGAAGGAAAAGGCATGCTGCTTACGGCAGTATTAACATTGAGATAAAAGACAAAGATGTATAAAATACATAACTGGAGCTAAAAAACAAGCCAAAAACAATCAAGGACATTTTAGCAACAGAAGAGAAAATTCTGATGTTGCAGTAAAGCCAAGAAAACAGTGTTTTCATTTATTTTCTCAACAAAGCAGCAACTAAAGAAATTACTGAGTGCCTACCGGATGTGGTGGATTATTTTAAACAAAAGAGATAAAAGGTGAAAAACCCAATAAAGCGAGGCAATCAGATAACTTGGTAGAAATAATGTGATAAGTGCTATGAACAAAGTGTGGGCCAAATATCCTGGGAGCACAGAGAGGTAGTGATTAATTCTTCAGGTGGAGGGAGACATCACAGAGAAGGTAATTGGGAACTGTAAATTGAATGGTTTTAGCAAAGAACAAAAAGTGAAAGCCATCCTTGGCAGAGAGAGGGACAGAGTAAGCACAAACCAAAAAGAATAAACACTCAGAAACATTAAAGTACACGGACTATTTGGAGAATGGCAATGTAGAATTGTGTAGTTATCATCTTGTGATATACTCTGCTTTGTAAGATGGCTTAAACACTTCTGGAACAAAGCAGGGTGCAATCAATGAATCAACTAATTAAACATAAGCAGTATGTGAGTAGAGGATGCCGGTGGTAGGGCACGTTTTTTTTTATGCTAGTAGCTACTTGGTCTTGTAGGTCAAGTGTCAAGGCCAATTTCAGTGTGCTGAGGAAAAAAACTGGATTAGGAATCACAAAATGCTAGTCCTTATCCCAGTTTCCCTGGGATGTGGGATTTTCAGTTTTATAATTGGCATAGTTCTGGGAAAACTAAGATAGTCACTGTAACTCTGATGTCAGCTTGTCACAGTCACTTGACCTTGGAAAGGCTTTATCAGTTTCTTGTTTGCTTTGTTTCAACTCAACTCTAATCAAACTAATTAAAATAAATTTTCTGTGGAAATTCTTCTCGGCCTGTGAATCATTGTTTACAAAGCTAAATGTAAATACTCCTCTCTCTCTATCCATTCCCTTTTGCGATGGGACTTTGTACTCATTTCCACTTATCTATTTCCTATTCTGAATCTGAGCTGGTTCTATGACTTGCTTTGACCAACAGAATGCAGTGAAGTGATGCTGACCTCACTGATGTTGGCTTTAAGAAACTTTTCAAGCTTTCCATTCATTCTCTTGGAACCCTGCCCACTCCTGGGCAAGCAAGCCTAGCTAATCTGATGGAAAATGGCAGAATACGTAGGACAGAGTTAAGTCAGCACAGTTGTGCCAAACAGATGTGACAGATGGGATAAGAAATGTGTAATAAACCAACCAACATCACCAAAACTTCTGCAGGTGAGTGCAGACCGATGAGGGAGCCCAGAAAAACCACCCAACTTGACCCCTTAAAACTCCTGAACCATAATAAATGGTTATCATTTGAAGTCATTGTGTTAGATGTGCTTACTCTATGGAAGCTTCCTAGGTGGCCCTAGTAGTAAAGAACTCACCTGCCAGGGCAAGAGACACAGGATACATGGGTTCAATCCCTGGATCAGGAAGATCCCCTGGAGGAGGAAATGGCAATGTATTCCAGTATTCTTGCCTGGAGAATCCCATGGACAGAGGAGCCTGGCGGGCTATCGTCCACAGGATCGTAAAGAGCCAGGCATGACTGAAGTGACCTAGCACGCACACAAGTGCTTATTATATAGCAACAGATAGATCTAAAAGAGAACTTCTAAATTTAAGCCAAGGAAGGTATCAAGGTACACTAATCTGATGTGAAATGGAATATATTCCAGGACAAAGAATTTTAAAGACCAGGTTTGGGACTAATGTTTCTTTCTTTCTTTCTAATTGAATAATAATTGCTTTACAATATTGTGTTGGTTTCTGCCATATATCAACCTGAACCAGCCATGGGTATACATATGTCCCTTCCCTTTTGAACCTTCTTCCTTCCTTCCACCCCATCCCACCCCTCCAGGTTATCACAGAGCACCAGATTTGAGCTCCCTGCACCATACAGCAAATTTCCACTTAACAGAATAACTCTAAAGCACAAAGAAACAGACCAATACAATGTAACACAAAAACAACAACAAAATCTGCTGGGAATTTGGGAATCCTAGTCAGAGGAGGACTCCCTTATATGAAAAGATCATTTCCTTGGGATCCTAATGTTGTTCACGTTTTGCAAGTGTACTTCCAGTCAAGGGGTTAATGATAGACATTTGTAACTATGTAAGTAATCACTACTCCTGATGTCATTTTTGAATATAATAAATGATGAATACTATTGTGCTCACTTTATAGCCTGATGACACATAACTTCTTGCTTATAATAGCTATAATTCATATTCATTCTGTGATGTCCCTGGGTAACTGGACTCAAGCTTTAAAATGCTGTAGTAATCTCTCTATACTTAAATAAACACTAATGAAAATGGGTCAGAAAGACCATACACCATCCATTTGTAGAAGATAACTTTTAGCTCAGCTAGTTCATCTTAGGGAATGTTGGCAATTCTGACTATGGGAAGAATGGGAGATTTTTTTTTTTTAATGCTGCCCAATTAAATTTCTTTTACATTGTTCAACTCTGTCCTCTGATTTTGACTCACAGTTTCAATTGACCTGCTACTGAGGAAAATACATAGGAATGACTGAAAGTGCAATTTTGCCCCAATATAGAGTGTGTATTCTGTCTCATTACATGAAAAATGAATAGCTGTTTCAAATAACATTTTGTGACAATGCATAAATCTCTCAATCCCCCAAAATTTAAGTAACATTACAGTTATTATTTCTAGATAACTTTTCACCTCAAGATTTCAAATGAAGGAATGTTAAATCGAGACATCATCTTTCATTCCCTATACTTTTTATTCCTCCTTTTGATCTCAATAGTACCAAAATTGTATTTATCTCATCGCATTATTCATCTGTCTGTCGTTCAAGCTTTTTATGATTTCTTCTCCTTTCAGTCAATTGCCAGGAATAACTTCTTTTATTCCATGTTTTTTTCCACCACTTTCATTAATATTCCTCCCTATGGGCATAATGACACTATGCATCCAGACAACCTCTTCTTTTCAACACTAACCTCCTTTATTCTCATGGAAAATAAACCTGATTCTCATAATATAAGTGTAGTATGGCATTTTGGGAAAGGTACTTGGCTGAAATTTAGGAGAGGCAGATTAGTGAATTTGAGCAAATTATTTTACTTCTCTTGTCCTCAGTTACATAAAATGAGGAAGTTGGACTGAATAATATCTAAGATTGCTGCCATTTTTTAGAACACCAGTTTGCTCAGAATCACGGAACATACTAAGGTTATGATGATACGGTTGAGTTGTAGAGGTGTTTCCCATCACTGAGTGGTTTAGGGAAAAGTGAATTTCTATAATACTTCCAAAGTGAAAGGAAAATAATTCACCACTTTTTAAAAAAATTAAAATTTACAAACTCCTATTTCCTGAAAGAAATAGCTTGATGCTGAAAATGAATAAGGTGAAAAGCTGAGCCTTGGGGGAAGGTGGGCTTCTGTGCTGGGAAAAGAGCATCCTGACCACTTTGCTTTTCCCTGGCTGCTTCATTTACTTCAGTAGCTTGAAGAAGCTGTTCCCACCAACTGTGCAGTTTTTAATCTGCTTTCAAATAAGAATTGTAATTATATTTACATTCTCCCTTCTCTCTCCATGTAGTTGCATGGCAGCAAAGAGTTACTTGGAAAATGATAGGGAATTATTGCTCTGAGTGACCAGTAAATGTTTTAGAGCAGACTAGTATACTGACAGAAAATGACTTTCTAGGTAGATTAATTTTTCATAGTAGGATATGTAGCCTACATTTCAGTATAGGTGAACTCAGAAACTGGATTTAAGTCAGTAGACTGAGATAGTCCAAGAGTGATATGGTAGTTGGGATTTAGAGGTTTTGGTGATTAATGAAGCTGAGGAGAACAATTGGTCAAAGAAGACTATTATTTAAAGCCTATGGGTGGTAGAAAAATGATGGGAATAATGACAGAGCTCCAGGTAGAAGAGAGATCAGGTTTCAAGGAATGATGTGTGGGTGATGTCTACACATTAGACAATGTCAAGAGCTCCATGCGAAAGGACCATTCCAGAGTGGACATGTACATCAGTCAATGTGTGAATAATGGGTGTTGAACATGAACCATGCACTGCAGTGAACATACTGAGGATCATGTCTTGTCATTCTTGCCAAGACTGTGAAATAGATACCATTAGCCTTTCCTTCTTACAAATGCAGAAAGTGAGGCTTACAGAGAACTTTTTGGGACCACACAAGAAGTAAATAGTCTAGTGACTAGACTGACTACCCAGAGCAAAACACAAACACAGGACCCATTGTTTAGAAAATCATTAAGAATTTCAATCTGGTGATAGCAAAACTCTAAACCAAGCATAGAGCCCTTCTAAGTATGGTGCTCTGTGCAACCATGCAAGGAGAATGCCCATGAAGCCAGACCAATCTACCAGTAATTAATTCCAGACCTAGCATAGATGGTATTCGTGACCTCTACCTCATATTTTGGTTCCTTTTGAATGGGGAGCAGAATCATTTTCATAGAAGTTTGAGAGTCATTATGACTGGAAATAAAGACATTGGAAATAGCTCTTTGCTAATAAGTTATTGAGACAAATTATCTGATGAATTGTTTAAATATATCATCAAAGGTATACATGTGGACAAAAACTTCCTGAAGTATTTTCTGTACTTTTCTCTCACAGGCTTGCACAGCCATCAGAAATATAGCCTGGTAGTTTAAAACACAAAGACTGACACATAAACTTGGTCTGATTCTAAAGGCTAAATTATTGATTGAAGTGAAAGTGAAAGAGGAGAGTGAAAAATTTGGCTTATACTCAACATTCAGAAAACTAAGATCATGGCATCCAGTCTCATCACTTGATGGCAAATAGATGGGGAAACAATGGAAACAGTGAGACTTTGACTGCAGCCATGGAATTAAAAGACTTGCTCCTTGGAAGGAAAGTTATGACCAACCTAGACAGCATATTAAAGCAGAGACATTACTTTACCAACAAAGGTCCATCAAGTCAAAGCTATGATTTTTCCAGTAGTCATGTATGGATGTGAGAGTTGGACTATAAAGAAAGCTGAGCGCAGAAGAATTGATGATTTTGAACTGTGGTGTTGGAGAAGACTCCTGAGAGTTCCTTAGACTGCAAGGAGATCCAACCAGTCCATCCTAAATGAAATCAGTCCTGAATATTCATTGGAAGGACTGATGCTGAAGCTGAAACTACAAAACTTTGGCCACCTGATGTGAAGAAGTGACTCACTGGAAAAGACCCTGATGCTGGGAAAGATTGAAGGCGGGAGGAGAAGGGGACAACAGAGGATGAGATGGTCGGATGGCCATGAGTTTGAGTAGGCTCCAGGAGTTGGTGATGGACAGGGAAGCCTGGCATGCTGCAGTCCGTGGGGTCACAAAGAAACAGACACGACTGAGTGACTGAACTTAACTAATTGATTGAAGGGGAATGTGTGCTGAAAAAATAATACTACATTTGTCAAACCACTTCAAACATCATCTTACATGTAAAGTTCAGATAAAGCCTCTTACTTAAGGTGAGTTTTTTAAAAAAAGAGAGACAAATTTGAAATTACCTATGAAGATGTGTTTACATATGCAGTATGAACATTAACTGTGGTATGTATGGTATTGTCCTTATTCAAGAACTTCTATATACTAGCAAAGTAAACAGAGTGTACACTAGATGGATCCAAACACATTATACATATTTAATAAATAAAGAACAACTTTAGTGAGATTTCTAGATGCATCTACTCCAAAACTTATTCTGGGTTTCTGTTGGAAGCTCAGTGTAAATTAAGACAATTTGTAATTCAGAAAGAAAAAAAAAATTGATAATATATAGATATACTCTATAAGTTGGAATCTTACTTTTTATTTCATATCTTCTAAGTTTATTAGTTCTTCCTGGAATAGTCTCATCTAACAGGCAAATTGGAGAAATCACACTACAATAAGGATGCTTTGCTAAAATATTTGGGTCACTGAAATGAAAGTGTTTTATATTTGCTTAACTTCACTAATTTTTAAATACATTTACCAAGGGGGATTTAAATAAAAATTGGTTTCCAAATATAAATCCTGACACACAATAAGACTTCTATTTATGCAAGATGTGAATAAATTTTCATAAAAATAGGTTGTCAAAGATGAAGTCAAAAGATGAAAACAAGAGTTTTCTCTCGTCTTTCTCTCTTTGTTCCATCCCCCTTCTCTTCCTCTCTCTCTCACTGTCCCTCTCTCTCTTTGTAGGCCTCTTTTGTGCAGATTGTGGGGAAGCTGGAGTTGAGGGACACTCCTCATTAGAGAGATGCACCAGAACCCAAAACACACTTATCACTTTGCCTTCCTCCCCAAACATCATGAAACCTTTACTCCAGTGATTAAGAGAATAAATACACTTCAAACATTTCCTATAATTAAATGTAAATGTCAACGTGCTTAAAGATAGATTGACCCTATTTAAATCAAGGATCATGAGCAAGAAGACACATAATGAGATGCAGAAGTGGACAAAGGTTCTAGTCTAAACAGGAGCACACTAGAGTTAGGTTCATGGACCAGAGTTATTAATGTTTCTGAATCTGCCTGATCCAGGACAACAGCTCAGTTCTGTCTCTTGGAGGACTGGCTCTTCTATCTGTTTTTACTCCTTTTTACTTGAGAGTGCCTCTCTCACTGCTGGATATAACCAAATAATTAATCCTCATTATATAATGAAAGTCTAAGTACATCTGACTTCATGTAAACAAAGGGATCTGACACAAGGTATGAATAAACTGCATAATTGGAACTAATTAATACAAACTGGAAAGTAAAACTGTCCAGTTCACCATGTTTGAGGGGAAATGCTAATGCCAAACAGCTGTGGTTTTTAAACCTGCCTGCTTATGAAAATCAACTGTGCTCTAATAAAAATTCTAAATCATGGAGACCCACCCCATTTAAACTACAGAAAGAATTCCAGGGAATGTGGTCTATTTATCTGTATTCCTGATAAGATTCATTTATAATCCTTATGCCCCTTCATGGATCACAGCCTTGTGGTGAAGGGGCTTGTGTAAACTCAATGAAGCTATGAGTCATGCTATGCAGGGTTGCCCAAGACAGAAGGGTGGCAGTGAAGTTCTGACAAAACGTGGTCCAGTGGAGAAGCAAATGGCAACCCACTCCAGTACTGTTGTCTGGAGAACCCACAGACGCTATGAAAAGCCAAAAAGATACAACACCAGAAGATGAGTGCCCCAGATTGGAAGATGCCCAATATGCTACTGGGGAAGAGTGAAGGGCAATTAACCAATAGCTCCAAAAAGAATGAAACATCTGAAACAAAGCAGGAGTGACACAGTTGTGGATGTGTGGATCCCAATAGACTGTGGAAAATTCTTAAAGTTGTGAAGTAATTAGCCTCCAACTAATAAAAAAATAAAAAAAAAAATAAAATTTTAATAATGAAGTTTAAATATTAAAAAAAAAAAGATATGGGAGAACCAGACTACCAGACCACCTTACCTGTTTCCTGAGAAACCTGTATGTAGGTAAGAAGCAACAGTTAGAACCGGACATGGAACAACAGACTGGTTCAAAACTGGGAAAGGAGTATGGCAAGGCTGTATATTGTCACCCTGCTTATTTAACTTCTGTGCAAAATATATCATGGTAAATGCCAGGCTGGATGAATCACAAGCTGGAGTCAAGACTGCCAGAAGAAATATCAACAACCACAGATGAGCAGATGATACCACTCTAATAGCAGAAAGTGGAGAGGAACTAAAGAGCCTCTTGAGGAGGGTGAAAGAGGAGAATAAAAAAGCTTGTTTGAAACTGAGCATTCTAAAAACTAAGATCATGGCATCTAGTCCCATCACTTCATGGCCAATACAAGGGGGAAACATGGAAGCAACGAAGATTTACTTTTCTTGGGCTCCAAAATCACTGTGGAAAATGACTGCAGTCATGAAATTAAAAGACGCTTGCTCCTTGGAAGGAAGGCTACCTAGACAGCATATTTTAAAAAAGTGACATCAATTTGTTTAAAAAAAAAAAAAACTCCTATAATCAACGTTATGTTTTTTTCAAATTGTGGTGCAGAAGACCATTTAGAGTCCCTTGGATTGCAAGGAGAACAAACACATCCAGCCTAAAGGAAATCAACCTTGAATATTCATTGGAAGGACTGTTGCTGAATCTGAAACTTCAATACTTTGGTCACCTGATGCAAAGAGCTGACTTGCTGGAAAAGAACTGTTGCTGAGAAAGATTGAAGGCAAGAGGAGAAGGGGGTGGCCGAGGATGAGATGGTTAGATAGCATCACTGACTCAATGGACATGAATGTGAGCAAGCTCTGGGAGACAGTGGAGTCAAAGGAGCCTGGTATGCTACAGTCCATGGGTTCACAGAGTCAGACATGAGTTAGTGACTGAACAACAACAACAATAATCCTTATGACATTATGAAAAAAAAATCTTGAGCAATGATCATGAGATCCTCATTGTGCCCCCAAACTCAAGTTACTGTTATCAGACTGCAGAAAGAATTAGGAAACCCAGACTTTTTTTTATTATTATCTCTACTTTCATAAAAGACATAATTCAAAGAGTTGTGTGCACTTAAAAGCCCACAACTTTCAGAAGTCATCAACAAACACAAGCTATAGTTTGGAGAAAATCTGAGGGAACACAGGGCTGCCAGTGACTAGAACAGTTCTGTGAAACCTCAGCCAGGGACATCCCTATTTTCCTAGGAGTCACCATGACTTTGGATAAAACCTGCAGTGCCACCAAATATGTAGGACTCAACTCAAAAATGGTCCCTGGTTCAGAAGGAGGCAGATACTGTATGTCATTGCTGAAGAGGCTCATACACATGTAAATGACTCATAAATGAGGCAGAAGGATGGGACTGAGCCTCTTCCTTCAAACCTGTGTACCCCAAGAACTCTGCTTGATGGAAGAAGCTTAATGTGTAAGTGTCATAATGACATTTACAGCCTATACCTTAAGGAACACATCTTGTTTCAGTTTCTTTTAAGCATCAAGGCCCCCTAGTCTACTTCCAGAGAAAAAGATTTGGCTGCATTAAAATCTGATGCACAGGTGCAAGCATGCATGCTGGTCCCCGGCCCCTCCTCCCAACACACACATACACACACAGAGGACAGTGACATAAAATTTTAAGTGTTGGTCTCAGTATGGGGGAAAACACAGTCCTATTCCACACACATGATTTATATAGATATAACAGCTCCAATGTGGTATGCCACCCTCTACATTTTTAAAACAATTTTATAAAAGTATTTAAAACCAGATAGGGACAGTTTAGAGAGCAAAGCTATATCAAGGTGTTTAGTTAAAATGATTTGCCTGTGGGTTTTAAACAGCATTAAGTGGTTTGTGAAAGGCATTCTGATTTGTGCTTAATATGGATGGTGCTTAAAAGTCTGGGCACTGGAAAGGTACACCCCTAGAGACACATTCACCAGAAAAATGCAGGCCTTAAATACAGCTGGGTGTTTGTTTCCAAGACTGTTTTTTCCGACTCTTAGCTTTTAAACCACCCACAGAGGCTTTGCAGATGCTTCACTGGGTAAATGAGGTAGAGAGGAGAAAGCTCACACCTCATGGCTTCTACTTTTAATTCAGTGATAGTCAGGAAAACTGGGATGGCTAGAAAATCAGGTTTTAAACTAGCAGAAAAGAAATTATCTTGGAAATCTAACTCCATTTACTTAATTTTCTTAAATTAAATAAACAAAGGGAACTGACTTTTCTTCTTACAACTTCCTAACTTAATTACATGCTATTTTAATTTTATCATATGAGAGGGGTCTCAGATCTTTGTGAGTAAATAAATACTCATAATACTATCACTTCCATGATTATAATACCTTTCTCCAGAGAAATTCAGAGTGCTATATGATGCTGTCTCCTCTAATCCTCATAATATCCTTAATAATTTAGCTTGAAATATTACCATGTTCACTACATTTAAGAGGCTGAGTCATGGAGACATATAAGGTAAGACTGCAGAAGATTTGTGCACCTGTATTGTTTCACCAGATTTAGTTAAAGGTACTGATTGGTTTCTACACTGTTCAGAGCACCGTGCTAGGCTCTGAGGTTACAGAATAAAAGACCAACAGAGCTACTGTGTCCCAGAGATTCTATTGCAGGGAGGGAGACAGCTAACTGTTGAGTAAGTAAAAAAAAAAAACAAGATTATTTCAGAATGTAATAAGTGATTTGAAGAGAGCAAGATGAGGTGAAACGAGAGGAATAATTGAGATGGAGTTTCTGTTACAGACAGGGGTGAAGTGTGCCTCTGAAAAGGTAACATTCAACCCAAGACCTAGATATCCAGAGGAAGACAACAGTGCTAACACCCTGGGGCAATAGTGTCAAACTGAGGAAATAAGAGATGCCTTCCTCTGAGGCAGGAATGAGTAGTACGTGTATAGACCACAAAGAAGGACAGTGAGGCTAGACCTTTTTGAGCAAGTGGAATGGGAGTAGTGAAATGAAGAGAAGGAAGACAGCAGTGAACTCATCTAGGGTCTCACCTGACATGGTATGAAGTTTTAAGTTTATTCTGACTAGAAGAGGAGGGAACATTGAAAAGTTTCAAACAGTAAACTGACCTGATTCATGTTATGCTTTGAATGAATACTCCGATTGCTGGGTAGAGAATGCTAGAACAAAGGTGCATAAAGACCGGCCAGTTCAGGTAGTACTGATTGATGGCATAGGCTAGACAATGTAGTGAGGATTATGAGCATAGCTGGGGAGATAAAACTACTTTGAGTAGTTTGAAAGATTTTACTTCTGTTGCATGAAAAGATTAATGATTGATCACAGAAATTCAAAAAAATAGGTGATAAATTAAAGACAAAATTTATAAACCCATTTCACTCTTATTTTTAAAGGTGAAATTCAAATATAAAATGTGAAGATCCAGTTGCTCCCAGCAGCTAAGGATAAGGCCTGTCCTCCCTAACGTGACCGATAAGGCTGATGGTTGCTATTTACTGAGCATCTTCCAGTGCTAGACACTGCTTAAGAAGAAAAACAGATAAAAGGATTCCAAATTTAAAAGGAAGAATTAAAACTGTCACTGTTTGCAGAAGGCTATTCATAGAAAATCCTAAAAATGCTACCAGAAAACTACTAGAGCTTATCAGTGAATTCAGTAAGGTCTCAGGTTACAAAATTAATATACAGAAATTTGCCACAGTTCATACACTAACAATGAACCCTCAGAAAAAGAAGTTAAGGAAACAATCCCATTTACCATTGTATCAAAAACAATAAAATGCCTAGGAATGAATCTACCTAAGGAGAAAATACCTGTACTCAGAAAATTATAGTAAATCCCCTACATATGAACCTTTTAGTTGTGAACTTTCAAAGATGCAACTGTGGGTTAACATATCCAATCACATGAGTTATTTCAAGTGTCTGGTGTACATTGCATTTGCATGCATGAAGATACAGTGGTCGTGCTTTTCTGTATTAATACTTCACAGTACAGTACTGTGGAAAGTAGCATAGTATCTTTATTTCAAGCCCAGTTGCCTGGAAGAAAGTATAAAAGCAGCAGTGATGTAGTAGGTACTACTGTAATTTTCAAATACTACTGTACTGTACAATTAAAAAATGTTTTCTGTATTGTTTGTGTTTGTTTCTATGTATTATTTTTGCCAAAACTATTATAAACCTATTACAGTACAGTGCTATATAGCCAACTGTGTTAGTTGGGCACCTAGGCTAACTTTGCTGAACTTACAAACAAATTGGATTTAGCAATGCACTCTCGGAACAGAATTTATTTATATGTAGGGGATGTACTGTACAAGATACTGATGGAAAAAATTGAAGACAAAGCAAACAGATGGAAAGATACACCACGTTCTTGGATTGAAAGAATCAATATTGTTAAAATGACCATGCTACCCAAAGAAATCTACATATTCAATGCAATCCCTATCATATTACCAATGGAATTCTTCACAAAATTAAAACAAAAAAAAATTAAATTACTATGGATACACAAACACCTTGAAGAGCCTTGAGAAAGAATGGAGTTGAAAAAATCATGCTCTCTGAGTTCAAACTATTCTAAAAAGCTACAGTAGTCAATACAGAGTGGCACTAGCATAAAAGAGACATAGAGATGAATGGAACAGAATAGAAAGCCTAGAAATAAACCCGTGCGGCTATGGTCAATTAACCTACAACAGAGGAGATAAAAAAATACAGTGGCTAAAGGACAGTGTCTTCAGTAAGGGTTGTTGGGAAAATTGGACAGCTTCATATAAAAGAAGAAATTAGAACATTCTCTAATGCCATATACAAAAATAAACTCAAACTGGATTAAAGACCTAAATGTAAAATCAAAACTACGAAACTCTGAGAGGAAAACACAGGCAGAACACTCTTTGACATAAAATGCAGCAATATCTTCTGGATCTGTCTCCTAGAGTAATGGAAACGAAAATAGAACCTAATTAAACTCAAAAGCTTTTTCACAGAAAAGGAAACCATAAATTAAACAAAAAGATAGCCCTTAGAATGGGAGAAAATATTTCAAGCAGTGTGACTGACAGGGATTAATTTCAAAAATATTCAAACAGTTCATAGAGTTCAATATCAAAACTCCAAATGACTGAATCAAATACTGGGCAGAAGACCTAAATAACCAATTCTCCAAAGAAGACATATAGATGGCCAATGGGCACATGAAATTATACCATTATTGCTAATTATTAGAGAAATGCAAATCAAAACTACAAAGAGGTACCACCTCACACCAGTCAGAATGGCCGTCATTAAGAAGTCTACAAATAATAAATGCTGGAGAGGGTGTGGAGAAAAGGGAACCCTCTACACTGTTGGTGGGAATGCAAATTGGTGCAGCCACTATGGAAACAGTATGGAACTTTCTTAAAAAAATAAAAGTAGAGCTAATATATGACAGACTGGTTCCAAATAGGATAAGGAGTACATCAAGGCTGTATACTGTGACCCTGCTTATTTAACTTCTATGCAGAGTACATCATGAGAAATGCTAGGCTGGAGGAAGCACAAGCTGGAATCAAGATTGCCAGGAGAAATATCAATAACCTGAGATATGCAGATGACACCACCCTTGTGACAGAAAGTGAAGAAGAACTAAAGAGCCTCTTGATGAAAGTGAAAAAGAAGAGTGAAAATGTTGGCTTAAAGCTCAACATTCAGAAAACTATGATCATGGCATCTGGTCCCATCACTTCATGGCAGATAGATGGGGAAACAGTGGAAACAGTGGCTGACTTTATTTTTCTGGGCTCCAAAATCACTGCAGATGGTGATTGCAGCCATGAAATTAAAAGACCTTTACTCTTTGGGAGGAAAGTCATGACCAACCTAGACAGCATATTAAAAAGCAGAGACATTAATTTGCCAATAAAGGTCCATCTAGTGAAGGCTATGGTTTTTCCAGTGGTCATGTATGAATGTGAGAGTTGGACTATAAAGAGAGCTGAGTACCCAAGAATTGATGCTTTTGAACTGTGGTGTTGGAGAAGACTCTTGAGAGTCCCTTGGATTGCAAGGAGATCCAATCAATCCATCCTAAATTAGATCAGTCCTGGGTGTTCATTGGAATGACTGATATTGAAGCTGAAACTCCAATACTTTGGCCACCTCATAAGAAGAGCTGACTCATTGGAAAAGACCCTGATGCTGGGAAAGATTGAGGTCAGGAGGAGAAAGGGATGACAGAGGATGAGATGATCGGATGGCATCATCAACTCGATGGACATGGGTTTTGTTGGTCTGGGTGTTGGTGATGGACAGGGAGGCCTGGCATGCTGCGGTTCATGGGGTCACAAAGAGTCAGACACGACTGAGTAACTGAACTGAACCTTTTACAAAAGTGTGCTGGATTCATGATTATGTTTTTTTCAAATTCTGAACCCTTTCTGAAATACAGTCTACCTCAAATCCTATTTAAGGACTATTTAAGATGCCAGTTCTTCCAAATTTTCCCTCATTTTTCATCCAGATTTAATTTTCTGCTTTTATTTTTTTAACTCTCAAAAGTTATTTTTTATAGAGTGGAATACACAAAGAAGTGGCTTGGATCCAACAAGAACTGGACTTTCTGACTCTGTAGCTTGCTATGTGTGTGACCTATTACCCCATTTAAAATATTGAGGTAGATTATAAGTCCCTTATAAGGGACCTTATTTTGAGGATTGATATTAAGTACTGCATATATAAACGAGCCAATTCTCAATAAATGGTAGTTATTTTGTTATCTTAATAATCCTGTTAATAATATGTATGTAAAATACATTAAGAGCTCTGTGTTAATATTCCTATGTTATTATTTTCCTAAATAGCTGTATTATAATTATCTATGAGTTAATTTTATTGCTCTTTAGACAGGTACCACCTTGAGGGATGGGATTCTGTCTTACTTGTTATGACCTGGCATAGTGTCTTACATTCAGTATATGTTGTACAAACTTTTTTTTCACTAAAATCAATTGAATTAAATAGAACAGTGTCTAGGCAATTTGGCATTAGGGAAAGAAGTGGAGCTCCTATCTACAGTTGAAAGAGAGAAAAACAAAAATAAATTGGTACCCTGAAACTTCTAGATACAACTAAGAACACAGTGATCAGCTTATATTTTTGTACCTATCTATCAACTATCTCATAAATTCTGTCATTTGAACAAAGAAATGCAAACATGCTAATGATATCATGTGTAGATTATCTTTTATGGAAATGATCTGCAGGTTGTTTTTTATTGTTGTCAAGATTATTGTGTCTATGCCCTAATTTGTAAACAGCCCACTAATTCCCATTATGAATCAACCATAGTTAAATTAGATCATGATTTATGTAAAACTGAAAAGAAATGACTTTAAAACACTCAGGGGAAGCTAAAAATGTTCATCATAAAATGCTTTTCTCTGAACATCCTAGGAATCTTCTCTTTTCTTTATTTTATATTCACTGAAGAGTCATTTGGGGAGGTAGCAGGATCAGTCAGTGGCACATACTTAGATGCTTGAATTCCCAACTATTTTAGATGTTGTTTGTCTTAAGGACAAATTAAACTGAAAGTTGTAGCCTTGGGGGGCTTTTTGAAAAGAAAATTTTTTAAGCAACTAATGATTTGTTCAAGTTGTCCCTATGTGGAGATCATAACTAGGCAACTTGTACAGCAATTTATAGTAACCAGGGTAAATTAGTCATAATTAAAAGTAGAATTTATGAACTATTTGCTAAACTAGGAATTAGCTAGTGATGTAAAGCCACAAACTGGCAAAGTTCCTTGCACAATTGAACCAGAATTATTTTGTTGTCACTTGCAGATTAAATTAACTGACTTTCTCGGTGGTATCTCTCTTGGGAAATAGGCATGTTGGGGCTTTCCTGGTGTTTCAGATCATAAAGAATCCGCCTGTAACTCAAGAGACCCAGATTTGATTCCTGGGTCAGGAAGATTCCCTGGAGAAGGGAATGGCTATCCACTCCAGTATACTTGCATGAAAAATTCCATGGACAGAGGAGCTTGGAGGGTTACAGCTTATGGAGTGGCAAAGAGTCAGAGATGACTGAGAGACTAACCCTTTCACACTTGACTTGTATTTAGCAATTTTTTAAAAAGTGGAAATGAAACAAATTGATGGTGAGAATTGCTATAAAAAAAAAAAAAGAAGTAGATGACCTTTGAAGAGAAACCTTTAGATTTCTTGTGATCTTAACTTTGGGAAATATTAGGGACAAATAATTTGAAGCTTCTGTATTTAAATGGATGTCATTAATTTGAATATTTATGATCATTGTTATATTATCTAAACATGCTATTGACAATCGAATCATTTGAAAATGTGAAAATTCTTTTGATTTTCCATTTCCATTCAATTATTTGTCATGGTATGAGAATATTGTTATTCAATAAATTTGAATTACTGGGAGTTGAATCATTGCCAGAGGAAGATGACGTTTAGAAACACTGGATATCCCTTAAAACAAGGGAGATCTACAATGGGGAAAATATTAAAACAGCCCAGAAGCACCACATGCTGGCATGTTTAGAATTATTTTTTGCATACAATTTGATCAATTGGTCAATGTGTCACTGAAACCAAAGAACAAATAATATTTCTTATAACCGGACTGTCAATCAATACCTATGTAATCGGGTGGTGGGTTAGTTGCTAATTTGTGTCCAACTCTTGTGACCCCATGGACTATAGCCTGCCAGGCTCCCGTGTCCCTGGGATTCTCCAGGCAAGAATACTGCAGTTGGTTGCCATTTCCTTCTCCAAGGAATCTTGCTGACCCAGGAATCAAACCGGGGTCTTATCTCCTTCATTGCAGGCATATTCTTTACCAACTGAGCTACAAGGGAAGCCAAAAAGTGAAAGTTGCTCAGTCGCGTCCGACTCTTTGAGACCCCATGGACTATACAGTCCATGGACTTCTCCAGGCCAGAATTCTGGAGTGGGTAGTTTTTCCCTTCTCCAGGGGATCTTCCCAACCCAGGGATAGAGTCCAAGTGTCCTGCATTGCAGGCAGATTCTTTACCTGCCGAGCCACAATAAGTCTAGTTTATCATAAAGTTAGATGAAGAAAGAGAAAAGTAAAAGCAAGATGAAATTTTGACCATTGTGTCTCAGTTTTCAGTTTGGTTCCATGATTTTTTTTTTTTTTTTAAGAAAAATTAGATTCAAAGTTAGGTCTTTATTTGGAGGATTTTCTTAATATTTGCGTGTGAGTGTGTGTGTGTGAGAGAGAGGGACAGAGAAAGAAAACTGACTATGAAGTTGGTCATGCAGGTTTTGAGTATAGACAGGGAAGATGAATTAGAATTATCAGAAACATCATGGACACTGAAGGAATTCTATCACTATTCTCCATGTCGATTGAAATGCAACATCACTGCCAGACAATCTGATTGCTAAGATTATCACAGAATCATTAACAAGTATAAGACTTGATTTTAAAGCTCAGCTTTATGATGGATTACCTTGAACAAGTCTCTTAATCTCTTTAAGTTGCAAAATTGTTATATCAGCAATGACAATATCTAAATCAGAGTGCTGTGAATTGGTACATACTATAAATTAAAAGAAGTTGAGTTAAATCATTTACTGAAGTTTCTACTAACTACAGCTTCTTGATAATTGTGTCTGCTTGAGCATTTCCAATGATGGGAAAGCATAAGAAGAGAGTTCTTCCTCTTGAGTTAGGATTTCAAATGTTATTGAGGTTTACCAGCATGCTATAAAGAAGTAGAGGAGAGAGAAGGGAAAAGTTTGAGTAAAGTTTACAAGGTGAGAAAATAAAGAGTCTGATTCGGGGAACTGTGAGAGTCCATTGTAAGTAAAGATAAAATACTTTGGAGTTTGGGTTTTTTGTTTTTGTTTTTTGTAGAAAGAAGAAATAAATGGGTAGAGATACACGGAGAGTGAAATATAGTTGAACAGGTAATAAAGCAGGTGTAGATTCCGAACTTCATGTAGGTAGGTACACTGAACATTCTAGTCACAACTCCATCCCTGGCCTCAAGCATTATAGCATGTAGATATGTTTAAATATTAATGTGAACCATATGAAATATTGTTCTCCATTTTTAAGTGACAAAGTAGAAATTTCATAGATTTCAACTTTATATCTATTAGATGGACTAATGAAAAAACATGGAAAATGTGGAGAACTTCAAATATACTCATGGATTATTATTGTATTCAGTAGAAGATTATCAGTAATTTCAGCATGTAGATGACATCTTCAAAGCTGTGCTTTGAGAATATTCCTCTGGTAATGGGGAAAAGCATGGCTTTTATGGGAGAGTAGGGGGAAGTGGGAAAAAAAAAGAAGGAAACCCAGGAAAAATGGTTAAGTGTATGCTTAAATTGGGTTGAATATTTCATTTTCTGTTGAAGTTTTGCTCAATTGGTCAGTTGATTGAAAGAATGGTAGCATAAGAGACAGATCTGTTCAAATTGGACTAAAATGAATCTCAAGGGCCAATCATATCAATTTTTCTAGAATACATCTCTAAAAGACTAGGGCAAGCAATTCAAATTGTTTCCAAAACCAAGTAGATACTCTCCTTAAAGATATAAAAATTATAGCAGGATGGATAAGAATGTCCTTACCTTTTTATATGTCCAACTCAAATCTAAACTATTTGAATTAAATGATTAGAGATATATGCAATTTTAAGAAATTTACTCCTACAAATTTTTAGTGTATACCTTAACTTTCCTTACTACTACATAAATTAGAAAATATTATATAATAATTATATAAAATTTGTAAAGTACAGGAAAGCACAAAATTAACATTACCTATAATCCACCTCTTAGGGGTATTCTGTGAACAATTTGAGGCATCTACTATATGTAGGCATAGACATAAAATTGCTATCTACTTATATTGTATCTATTCCTGTCAGCTATGCTTATTACATTTGTTTGTTTTCACATCTTGTTCTCATATTTGTGACTATAAATTAGCTTTTACGCTTTACGGATCTCTCTGCTTCTCACTCTTTTGGGCTTCCATGTTCAGAGGCCTGGCTTTGTCTTCTGGTAACATTCCTAGCTTCTCTTGCCTCCCTTCACTATTTCTATCAATGTCTGAACCCCTTCCTCAAATATTAATCTTGACACCAGTCAGCTGCCCAAGACCAAGTCAAATATATTTAGGCTTCACTAGGTATCTAATATCATTTGGATAGAGGCAAGATGTTTGTTGATTCCTATTCTCTCATCCTTATGATATTTCAGTTTCCAGGTAAACTGATTCCTGGAAAAAGCTAACTGCTCTATTCTTTCTAATTTCAAGAATCCGCAGATTTCATTATTTTTCCTTTATAACATTATGTACTAAAATTGTTCTTTTGTAAAAAACTTCAAATCTTAAAATTTATATCCTTTCCCAGCCCCTTGATGGATTCATGATCCCAAAACTTATCCTGGATTGGTGTTGATGGGAGGGAGTAGGGAGAGAAACTTCTTGCCACCTTAAAGAGTAGCTTCTGTGTAGTAGAGGGATTCAAGTCAATTTGTAATGAGGCCCAATTCCTGAATTTAATATGTATGGGCATAAAGTAGAAGGTAGCAGAAGATTCCTTGTTCCCTTCATTTTTTGATTTAGTTGTAGTTTCAAAGGTCTAGGATTGAACAGTCTTTTGATCATTTCTTAATTGAGCCTATTTTTACCTGAAGGCATAATTCTTCTAAAGGGTAAAAATGTGTTCCTCTACATTGCTTAATTTCCAATGGTCCTATGACTTTGCGTTTTTTCCTCTTTAGTGTTTTGCTAAGATTTTAAAGAGAAGGTTAATCAGGCAGACCGTTGTGCAGTTAGCTTTTAAGATCAGGAAGTCAACATCCTAATCCCACCATGAGGAGTGTAAGACCATTTCCTCCTAATCCCCTTCAGCTCAGTGGACCTCTGGAATAGCATCCCCATCCGCGAGGGGCAGATAACACATTGTATATTGTGATCAATTCACAAGTATTACATCTTATGAAAGTAGCTATCAACCTTCTCATCCCTAAGATTATTTTATTTCCCTTGAAAGCATAGATTTTAACTTACAAAGGAAGTCAACTAATATATTCTTGATATATGAATGTTCATTTTCTCTCATTTACAATTTCTCAGACTCTGAGAAAAAAAAAAAAAAGAAAAGAAAACAAGATACCCAGGGTCTATATTGTTTTATGTTCTTAATATGTAAAAGACATTGTCACAGAGGAAACAACAAGACAGCTTGTTCATTAGCAGACACAGCATGTGGATGGAAACAGAGGGGCAGAAACAAGGCCCTAATTACACCCATGAATTCCTCTTCTTCCTTAGAAAAAGAAAGAAGACTTCGTTTTCGCCTCAGTAACAATGTCCTTTAGGGCTTGTGCTAAGAATATATTTTTCCATATGTCTGTGAGTTAGTATGTGAGCCTGATCATTGTTGCCTAATAAACACAACATGAATTCCCACCAGAAGTCAACTAATGGGCACTTCAAGTGCAGTTTTCTGTGTGTGTTAAATGAGTGAGTTGGAAACTTCGCTGTTCTGAAGCTCCTTTGGTGAGGAGGGGGTTATTACAAAGGATTTTCAGTAAGTCTTTGCCTAGATTATAGTCCCATAAAAGAAAAAAAAAAGCACTATAATACTGCCCCTCCATAGGATACTTTTTATATTTTGGGATACACAGTTTCCTTAGCATCCATCTGAATTATAGTCCATTTTCTCCATAACTGGTACCCACCCTACTTGGTCTAGAAATGAAAATTGGTACTTATTACAATAATTGTGAACAATTTTTAAAACATATATGACATATTTTATGCATTTCAATAACAGTTTTAATATATGCAGATGGAGAATAAACAAAAAACCTGTGCCTTTGCAAAAGCACTGTATTCTTCATTTCAGCCAAGATTGTCTTTGCCCACAAAAAATACAGGAAATGAACATAGAATAATGAAGGCTTAATATTTGTGCACTGTTGGAGTGCCTCTGGGTGATTATATTTTAACAGAAGTTAATGGCCAAGTAATGGAAATAATGAGCTGAAGTGAAAATCTAATATGCGTTTGATGAGCAGAACATTCTGAATGAAAGTACACTAGAGGAGAAAATCCCTATGGACTGTTTCATGTCTTAGTATTCCTGGAACAAATTAGTTTCAGTATGAAAGTGGACATGATCGATAAAGGAACTTAAGTGGACATGTGCTGGTGATTTTTTAAAGCAGTGGGACAAAACCTGGAGATGCCATAAAAGAAAAAAATACCCAAATATAGTTTAAAAACCTTCCTCTTTATTTCCATTACTCTTCATGTATATTCATTACATGTATATTAACATAGCCTATGATACTGATCACAGAACAGCTAACTATTGAGCCTGCTAGTTCAAAAATTATCCTAGTAATACTGAACCAAAAATAGGTAAGGTTGGTGAGAACGGCCACACCATGAAAAAATGCCAAGAAGAGTAGGTCTGGAGTCTGATGGATAAAGAATGCTAACATAGATTAGCAAATTTATCATATGGAAGGCACTAAAGGTTTTATAAATGCCAGATAATAACTTAATTTAGGCACGCTTCCCCTAATTATAGGAGAAAGGATAGGAAAGTGTTAAAGTTTTTCAGAAGTACTGATACCAAAATTAACACCAGTATTCAAAGATTCAAAAGTTCAAATGACACCATCATCATCACCACCACCACTACTGTCCACATCTGCAGCAATAGCTTCATCACAGTCACATTCATTGAGCACTTACTGAATGCCGTATACCAGCCAATGTATTTTACACACAAAATTTCATTTATTTCTCAGTACCTAACAGGTACTGTTATTCTTTTAGAACCTAAGTTTATAAGTAAGAAAACTAAGTGACCTGTTGAAAACTTATCATCTTCCCGCTTTACACCCTGGGTTCTACTGTTACCCACAATGTTAAACTGCTCTGTAAATTATAAATGCTACAGACTTAAAAGCAATCATCATCATTATTAGCAATAATATGATTTACTGTTTGAGCAGCAGTTCATACTGATCATTTCCTGATATAGACAATTCATTCTTATAAAAAACAAATGACTATAAACAACTCACAAACTCTGACATAATCCATTTTCTTACATATTTTAGTTGTATCACTTAGGGCCAAATGAATGAAATATTTTGTATGTATAATCAGACAACTTATTTGTTAATCTTATTTCTTCTAAAATTCATGTCATGTCCTAGTTACTCTTTATTACATTTTAAAATTTGCATGCATGTGTGCATGCTAAAGTATCTTCAGTCCTGTCAGTCTCTCTGTGACCCCATGGACTGTAGCTTACCAGGTTCCTCTGTCCATGGAGCTTCTCCAGGCAACAATACTGGATTGGGTTGAAATGTCCTTCTCCAGGAGATCTTCCCAACCCAGGTATCGAACCCCTGTCACCTATGGCCCCTGCATTTACAGGCGGATTCTTTACTGCTGAGCCACCCAGAAAGCCCTTTAAACTTTAGGATAATGATTTACGTATTTCTTTAGCAAAACAGACAAATTTAAGAAAGTTTGTGTTTTGAAGAATCCTTCCCAAAACAAAACGAAACTGAATTTGGGAACATTCTGTTAGGTGGTTAGAATAGGAAAAAGGAGTCCAAGATGGCAGTGGCTAAAAGACAAAGGAAAAAGTCCAAGAAAGTGGAACAAAAGAAAAATCCATGGACTGGAGTGAGAAATTCAGGTGAAACAAACATGCCCCCTTCTTGGCTAGCCCAATTTGCATAGGGTAGGCTCAAGGCCGGGGAAGGAAACAAGCACATAAAAGGAGGAAGTCAAGAGGGGCTGCGGTCTCTCCTTCGGGGTTGGCCTGCCCTCAAGCCTCCAGGGTGTACTATCCTTTATTTGCAGAATAAAACTGAGCTGTGACCAAGTTGTAACACGAGTCCACCATTTCAAAACTTTGCTGCAACAAGACAGAACCGAGGAAATTACACATGTGCCCTGACAGACCCATCAAAATGTGGCATAAGGTACACATAAGGAATAGGGTAAGGTAATAAATTGACACTCCATTGATAAAATAAATGACTTATTAACCTCAAGTTGTTATAGATTTACAGTTTAGAATTACATTGAAATTAATGCTGATTCAAATTCACTGTTTTGAGTTTCTGACATACTTTCAGCTGATTTGGTTACAATTTTTTTCTGCAGTTGAAATCTTTTATTACATTTTTAGGTTATTGCTCTGGACACAATTTTATGCTTTGAAAGTGATATGTTTCTCATACCTAAATGTTCCTATTATGATATATTATTACTTTAACATCATTTTCTCAATGTAATAGTAGTCTTTATGTCCCCATACAGGAAATTGTCATTTGTTGTTTTAATCCTTAATTTGGAAAGACCCCAAATAACTGAAGATTGTGAATGAAGGTCAGGCTATTCATTTAACTGGTTTTTTTTTTTTTCCTAGTTGTAGGTTGGATGAGTGAAGGACATACTTGATGCAGATTACATGAATGGTGAACATATTTATAACAAAATAAACAATGATTTGAACCTGTGCCCCAATGTGAAATACATATGACCCTAAATTTTCAAAGCATTAACAGTTTTCTAACATCTCCCTGTTAGGGAAATTAAATAGTCTTTTTAGGCTTAAGAGACAATGTAGAGCAGGCCTCTGACCTTGCTTCTAACCTGCCTGGACCTGTCCTGACTGTGAGTGCCCAGACTGCCTGGTGTGAGTGCAAGACTTGCAGCACCACAGATAAGACAGGTAAGGAATCTTGAAATTGTTGAGGCCCTGGAGGGGGCCTGGCCAATCAAGGCCTGGGTCTTAACAACATTCCAAGTTTTACATGACAAAAAAACCCACCATTAACATGAAAGCAGAGCTTCAATTTGCTCACAGGTTGATGACTGAGGGATTATAAACCCTGAACTGCAATTTTAAAAGACTCATCCAGAGAGTAGACTCACTGTCTGGGACCTTTTCCCAATTGGGACTCAGTATGTGCTGTGACATGAGACTTCCCAGTGCTGTTTAAGTCTGGATGCGGGCAAATTCAATTTGGTGAAGTATGTATTATTGCTCTCGTTTGCTGTTTCTGTTTCTCTTTCCTTTTAATGTTAATAAAGAAAGTAAGCTAGATAGTTCTCTAATAAATAGTGGCATTATTCATTTGTATATAATGTGTGACTTATTTTGTTAGCAAATCCTTTGAATCTGAGACAAAATTGAAAACTTTTGGCAAAACACTCCCTTTCCACTTACAAATAGCTGAAGTACTTCTAACAGATACAAATGACCTAAAATATATGTAAGAAAACAAGTTGTCATATGTAATTGAGATACTCTTCTAAAGCATATAAAATATATACATTTAAATTTTTGTTTTGCGCTCATATTTTTAGAATGTACAATTGTCCAAATAGCTATGTGTATTCTTATAATGCTTTGTGTAATTCTTTTTACTGTTATTTAAATCTTAGCCTCTTACTTTAATATGTGAACATTTATTTTTTATATCCAATTAGATTGTATTCTTACTGAAACTTGACACTGCCAAAAATTACATTTTGCAAGTGTGCCTGTCAATTTTAAAGAATAAAAATGCACTATTGTCTTTGATATTTGTTATGAAATTAAACCAATTTACAGATTTAAGCATATAGTTCAGGGTAACAAAATGCTAACTGTGTCTAAATCTTACTTTTACTTAAATAAAAACACCTTTCAGTATTATTGCTAAATAGCATTTTCACCAGAGGTATTGAAATATGGAAAATTTGAGTGATCTTAGTTTGATGCCATTGTATTTCACTGTTAACCAAGGAGTTAGCAGTAAATAGAAAAGGGAGCAAGAAAAATGGAAAATTCACAACTATGCATTTTGACTTCTGTAAAATAAAAAATTTATTACACTCATATTTTTGTAATAGAAATTCATAATCCCATTTCTCTTTCAGTACTTTTGCTTTGACAAAGAGATGGCATCATGCTTATTAAACTCAATGTGATGTTTACAAAGAGTTGATGAGGGACATTCTATGGTGAACTGAAATAAGACAAGGCTCACATGTCATTTTCAAACATAAAACAAAGTAATGCATTGCAAATGGAATGGCTTATACTAATATGTCATATATATTTTGATGATATGAGAAAATTCAATACATTCAAAAAAATTATAAGTAAGCAATGTAAAGTATATGTTCTTACTAGGATACTACAAATTCATTTTCTCCTGTTATAACGAAAGATTTGTGTGAGGTTTTTGTTTCTTTGTTTTTGTTTGTTTTTTCATATTTCTGAGCAACAATCATTAAAAATTCATTTCAACCATATACAATTCATCCAAATGAAACACTGATCTTACAGCTTATAATTCACTCCCCAATCTCACTTGCACTAAGAAAGAGTTTTTTCTTTTTTTTCCTAAACAAAATATCCATTATGTGGGAGATAAGTCACTTCAATCATATCCAACTCTTTGTGATCCTATAGACTATAGCCCACCAGGCCCCTCTGTCCATGGGATTCTCCAGGCAAGAATATTTGAGTGGGCTGCCATGTCCTCCTCTGGGGTGTCTTCCCAACCCAGGGATCAAACCCGCATCTCTTGCATTACAGATGGATTCCTTACCACTAGTGCTACCTGAGAAACCCAATGTCCATGATTAATCCATACCAATTCTAGGCAGCATAGATCCTTGGGCCTGACCGTAATCCAATCATTCATAAATTATTTCATTAGAGACATGCATCTTAAAATAATATCTCTCAGACTTGAATGGGAAAAGCATATATTCCAAAGATATTTTTCAAATATTCCAAAATATTCTAAAATTACTTAAGGAATTGTTTAAATGGACTCTAATGCTGACTTAAATTATTTTAGCTATATGTTTACTGAGACTGAAATATAAATCAAAACATAAACTCCTAATTTTTATAGATCAAATAAAAAACACAGCCTTAAACAACATATGCAACATTATTGTAACATATGGAAGATAATATTTTATCAAATCACCATTTGCAACACCAGATGATAATGACTGGTAATGCATGAGACTTTTGAGTTTGTCATACATAGACTGTTGTGCAACTATGTGATTCTCTCATCATTTTTCCCCATTTGTAGTCCCATGCTCTGCTTTGGCTTTATGTATCAATGACAGACCTTTATATGGTAGAAAGTTCTCTGTATATTCCTTATTTGCATGTAGCAACTGAAATAATTCTATAGTGTTTTTCATTAACATAATTAAAGCAATAATGCAAATTTAACTTGGCTGTATTCTGTCATAAAGGGATTACCCAGGATATCAAGAATATGTTTATATTATTTTTAATACTAACACTGGAATGCAAACCCATCATCTAAAAATTATCATAGATAACTTCTGGGTCCTCAAACCTGGAGACCCAAAATGAAAACCAAAATTAACTAACTGAATGAAAGTATTTGCTTTCTTCATAATCTGGTGAAATTCCCAATTGGTGCTGAAATATCACAGAAACAAGGAAGTAAGGCCATTTTGAGATAGAACTTTTTCCTTTATAGATCACTTGATTTCTTTCTTAACCACTATGAAGACAAAACCACAGCTCAGCCAGTTCATGAAATATGTCTCACCATTATGTTAAGACTCATATGCTTTGTGTGTATCATCCACAACTTCAGAAAAGTCTGATGTTAAAAGTTTGAATTATGAAATAGACTTCTAACCTTTTATTCTCTCTAACTGCTTTGTCTCCCTTCTTCCAAGAGATAGTTGGTTTTGGAGATCCTTGAGGTTTGCACTCTATGATGACTTCTTGGTCTTTGGGAATAATTATTGTTTTCTTCAGTTGATTCAGTGCAAAAGTGGGAGCTGAAGCTATAAAAAAGAAAAGGTTAATTCTACCAGAAGCAATGACAGTAACTTCTAACGGATGATTCACTGAGATTGGGCAATTTTACCTTTGGAATGCATTTTTAATAAAATCATAAGATATCTACACATATAAAAGGCACTAATTTGAATATTAATTTGAATATTTGAATATTAATTTGAATATTAATTTAATTATTGCTTCATAGATATCTTATTGGCTGTCCTTTCTTTTACCAGGTTCTTACAATTGTGGGGCCTACAGATAAAGGTTGTTTCAAAGAATGAGATGCTTTAATTAAACTTTAATTGTGTAAGTTTAATGATCACTTTGGGCAAAAGGTGAAGGGGTTGAACATGGGTCTGTTTGGGGCTTCCTTTGGAAAAATGGAGGCTATCTGTGAAGAAGGCAATCCTGTGTCATCTGTTTCTAATCTCTGAGTCTTGATGCATATTTTACTTAATAATGTGTATGTGTGTGTGTGTTCAGGCTCTCAGTCATGTCCAATAATTGCAACACATAATTTTCCAGGCAAGAATACTGGAACAGGTTGCCATTTTCTACTCCAGGGGATCTTCCTGACCCAGGGATGGAACTGGGATCTCCTGCACCTCCTGCATTGTCAGGAAGCTTCTTTAGCACTGGGCCACCTGAGAAGTCCATTTAAATAGTATACAAAACTAAATGTAGAGTTTTAGGAAATACAGTTTTAAGAATTGAATAATTTAAATTTCAACTCATTGGTTGCAATTATTCACCTAGGCCTGAGCATTCATTAATATTCATTTTATATTACTAGATTTTTATTATTAGTTTTCATTTAAATTTCCCAAGACATTCCAGTAGGTAGCTGTGGTTAACAACACTGAACTAAAGTTCAGTGCAGATCAGTCGCTCAGTCATATCCAACAATTTATGACCACCTGGACTGCAGCACGAAAAGCTTGCTGCACCACCAAATCCTGGAGCCTACTCAAACTCATGTCAAGCCCATCAATGATGCCATCCTACCATCTTATCCTCTGTCATCCCCTTCTCCTCCTGCCTTCAATCTTTCCCAGAATCAGGGTCTTCTCAATGAGTCAGTTCTTCCCATAAGGTGGCCAAAGTATTGGAGTTTCATCTTCAGCATCAGCCCTTCCAATGAATATTCAGGACTGATTTCCTTTAGGATGGACTGGTTGGACCTCCTTGTAGTCCAAGAGACTGTCAAGAGTCTTCTCCAACATCACAGTTCAAAAGCATCAATTCTTTGTTGCTCAGCTGTCTTTGTATTCCAACTTTCACACCCATACACAACTACTGGAAAAACCATACCTTTGACTAGATGGACCTTTGTTGGCAAAGAAATGCCCCTGCTTTTTAATATGCTGTCTAGGTTGATCATAGCTTTTCTTCCAAGGAGCAAGTGTCTTAATTCATGGCTGCAGTCAAAGTCTCACTGTTTCCACTGTTTCCCAATCTATTTGCCATGAAGTGATGGGACCAGATGCCGTGATCTTAGTTTTCTGAATGTTGACTTTTAAGCCAACTTTTTCACTGTTCTCTTTCACTTTCATCAAGATTCTCTTTAGTTCTTCACTTTCTGTCATAAGGGTGGTGTCATCTGCATATCTGAAGTTGTTGATATTTCTCCCAGGAAACTTGATTCCAGCTTGTGGTTCATCCAGCACTTTGCATGATGTACTCTGCATATAAGTTAAATAAGCACGGCGAAAATAAACAGCCTTGACGTACTCTTTTCCTGATTTGGAACCAGTCTGTTGTTCCATGTCCAGTTCTAACTCTTGCTTCTTGACCTGAATACAGATTTCCTAGGAGTCAAGTCAGGGGTTCTGCTTATTTCCATCTCTTTAAGAATTTTCCATAGTTTGTTGTGATCCAAACAGTCAACGGCTTTGCTTTATTCAATAAAGAAGTAGTATGTGTTTTTCTGGAACTCTCGTGCTTTTTCCATGATCCAACAGATGTTGGCAGTTTGATCTCTGGTTCCCCTGTCTTTATAAGCCCACCTTGAACATATGGAATTTTATGGTTCTTGTACTGTTGAAGCCTGGCTTGGAGAATTTTGAGCATTACTTTGCTAGCATGTGAGATGAGGACAACTGAATGGTAGTTTGAGCATTCTTTGGCATTGTCTTTTTTTTGGGATTGGGATGAAAACTGACCTTTTCTAGTCCTGTGGCCACTGCTGAGTTTTCCAAATTTGCTGGCATATTGAGTGTAGCTCTTTCACAGCATCATCTTTTAGGATTTGAAATAGCTCACCTGTAATTCCATCACGTCCACTAGCTTTGTTCATAGTGATGCTTCCTAAGGCCCACTTGACTTTGCATTTCAGGATGTCTGACTCTAGGGGAGTGATCACACCATCGTGATTATATGGATCCTGAAGATCTTTTTTGTATAGTTTTTCTGTCCTTAACTGTGCCCATCTTTCCATGAAATATTCCCTTGCTATCTCTAATTTTCTTGAAGAGATCTCTAGTCTTTCCCATTCTATTGTTTTCCTTTATTTCTTTGCATTGATCCCTGAGGAATGCTTTCATATCTTTCCTTGCTATTCTTTGGAACTCTGCATTCAAATTGGTATATCTTTCCTTTTCTCTTTTACCTTTAGCTTCTTCTTTTTTTTTTGGTCAGCTATTTGTAATGCTTCCTCAGTCAACCATTTTGCCATTTTGCATTTCTTTTTCTTGGGGATGGTCTTGATCCCTGCCTCCTGTACAATGTCATGAACTCCCTCTGTGGTTCTTTAAGCACTCTGTCTATCAGATCTAATCCCTTGAATCTATTAGTCAGCTCCACTGCATAATTGTAAGGGATTTGATTTAGGTCCTACCTGAATCGTCTAGTGGTTTTCCCTACTTTCTTCAATTTGAGTCTGAATTTGGCAATAGGGAGTTCATAATCTCATCCACAGCCAGCTTCCAGTCTCATTTTTGCTGACTGTATAGAACTTCTCCATCCTTGGCTGCAAAAAATATAATCAATCTGATTTTGGTATTGACCTTCTGGTGATGACCATGTGTAGAGTCTTCTCTTGTGTTGTTGGAAGAGGGTGTTTGCTATGACCTGGGTGTTCTCTTGGCAAAACTCTATTAGCCTTTGCCCTGCTTCATTTCGTGCTCCAAGGCAAATTTGTCCATTACTCCAGGTATCTGTTGACTTCTTACTTTTTCATTCCAGTCCCCTATAATGAAATGGACATCTTTTGGGGGTGTTTGCTTGTTCTAGAAGGTCTTGTAGTTCTTCATCAAACCGTTCAGCTTCATCAGCATTAGTGGTTGGGGTATAGACTTGGATTACTGTGATATTGAATGGTTTGCCTTAGAAACGAACAGAGATGATTCTGTCGTTTTTCAGATTGCATCCAAGTACTGCATTTCAGACTCTTGTTGACTATGATGGCTACTGTATTTCTTTTAAGGGAGTCTTACCCACAGTATTAGATATAATGGTCATCTGAGTTAAATTCACTCATTCCAGCCCATTTTAGTTCAGTGATTCCTAAAATGCTGAACTAAAGAATATGTGAAAAAATAAATAAACAAACAACAAAAAAAGAGACACCTTTACATCTAAAAGAGAACCTGGAAAATATCTGTACAAGTTTACTGTATCTTAGACATTTTTTTATGCCAATCTGAAAATCTTATGAATATTTCATTTGTGTTTTATGTTCATTACATAGAAGTATAACATAATTATACTTAGCACATAACACATAACATTAAAAGATATCTATGCATCACAAACAGAAAAAGGTACCAACTGAGATGAGTTAAGAAATTGAAAGAAAAATTTAGGAATTTATAGAAAGATAACATATTTGGTTGCCTACTGGGTATATACCTTATTAAAGGTAATTTTGAAAACATATTTTTGAATAAGAAAGGAATCCATTTGAGAGTGTTTCTGCATAAACTATTGATTAGGTGAGTGCTGAATCAGTTTTTTAATTCAGAAATACTGGTGTATGAGCTAACAAGAAAGTAAATATTTTTTGATTGGTTAGGATGTAAGACATTGAAACATGGACTCCTGTATCAATATTGGATGGATTTGTTATAGTGTGAGGAAATTTCAAATATAAACATTCATAATTCAAGTTGGTTTATGGCATATTATATTTAACTGATATATGAAAGGTGCATTTTCAGACTCCAAGATCTTGGGTGTTTCTGTGAATGTTGTGCTTTGGGTCAGTGGGAAGTACACAGCATACTCAGGCCTTTGCACACTTCTGATAAATGGTGTGTTAAGGTCATCTAAGTCTCTCTCTTTGTGTTATAATTATCCCAGAACCAAAATTTAGAACATCTTGAGAATGAGAAAAAAGAAAATCGATTCTAGTGCCCTAAAGAGGCTCAATTTGGTAGCCTGTTCCCCTGGATTGAATTTTTCTTGTAGGAAAGTGTGAAGTAGTGCTAGTGTTCTGGTTATATTCCAGAATGTAACCCTATGAGCTTACTGTGTTCGGCTTTAGGAGGGCTCTCATCAACCTGTTAAGGTGGTAACATCTCTTTAACAGACGATGCTTTCTTGGGCGTCCTGCCTTGCAGGAGCCACGTACCTACTGGTAGGTAGGAGCAGCTTGGGAAAATATTAAGCATTGCTGTGTTGATACCCTACATTCTGATACTCTACCTTTATGACAACTTTCCTTGAAAGTTAGCATACTTTTCTTATGTGATTTTTTCAAAGCCATAGAAAAGATATATTGTGTAAATCTGTTAGAATTAAAACTAAAATTAAAGAAAGTACACGTTAAGGACAAATTGTATGCTATATAACCTTATCTCCCAAAATTTAAAAAGTATATATCAGAAAGGCATAGTATTTCTTTTTAAAAGATAAAATTGGTTTTTACAATCACATCATAAACCTCCAGCATAGTAAGAATTAAAGCATGAGAAGAAGCCACACTTCTTTCTTGTTCATTTAGTTAGAAACAGCATACCTAAAATCTTCAGCTCAGCACTTGCATAGATGGTTCCATATTTATTTTCAGCCAGACACTGATACATTCCAGCATCTGATTGATTCACATTGTGGATCATCAATACTCCATTAACCATCTCAACCCTACTCTGTAATGAAATAAGAAAAATAGATATAGAAATTGAATGTTTCACACATATTTTACAGTTATTCTCTCCTAGATTAAAAAAAAAAAAAAGGCCTCCAACGTTGAAACCCCATGGACTATAGCCCTCTGACTCCTCTCCATGGAATTCTCCAGGCAAGAATACTGGCGTGTGTAGCTGTTCTCTTCAGGGGATCTTCCTGACCCAGGCACTGAAGCTGGGTCTCCTGCATTGCAGGCAGATCCTTTACCATCTGAGTCACTAGGAAGCCCCCACAATTAATACAGTTGAACATTATTTCAATTTAGGAAGACAAATTTACTATACATTATTCTAATGTAAAATATAGCTATGTCTTGATCAGAAAAGAAATTATATCTTCTTATAGTTATTTTTATGAATTTTACTTTTGATTATATTTTAAAATAAGCAGCTTTTGTTTGGTATACTGGTCAAGCTAATGAAATACAGTCATCAGATAATGCTTTTATCGAATTTATTTTACAAATAAGAAGCTGGATTTCAAATGTAGAAAGGATTGAGACTGCAGATATGTAGGATCAAAGTTAAATACAGTCCACTAAATTCCAAGAATCTCTTTATTATATTGATCTGGTCAGATGTTTGTCTTTTCTCTCATATTCCAACACAATGACATAGATTTAAAAAAAAAAAAAAAACTGTCCTATAACTGGAATCTGTATAAAACTTTTGGTCAGAAAATGTAAATTTAATTATCAGATGAAATAATACAGAAGACAGAAAATAAAACACATGCAAACTGAGGTAAACTGAGGCCAAGAGCACACTTCGAAAACAAATTTTAAATTTAAAATGTTCTTTAACAATCAGATATCTTATCTATTCAACATCAAGCAAATCATTCTTTTAATTTTAGTGAGCAGTGCTTTGCTTATCTATCAACAGAGATGCCAAGTAATTTGACATCATTTTTTAAATGAACCCATTCATTCATTCGACAATTATCTGCCAGTGGAATTTACTGAGTTGGTGAGAGTAGACAATATAACCAGCACACGCCCCTTCCCAAGGTTTATGTGCTATCCCAAGAAGATTAGAGAGACAGGCAATAAGCCAACGTCCCAGGATTCCCACTCCCTCCCTCTCAGTTTTCTTTAACAGTTCTCCTATTCTTTTTATTTGTGTCGGTCTTTTTCTGTAACTATGCTTTGGCGTTAGTGATTTTAGAATAAGGGAATATTGGAGTTGGATGTGACTGTGGCAGTGATATGATCCAATTTTTTGATTTTACAAAAGGGCAAATCAAGGTCCAAAAAGGCAAACTACAGAAACGAGATCCTTCGATAATGGCAGAACTTGTGCAGAAACTGTGTTTGGAATTTCAATTTATACACTTCCCCTCCCTTTTGTCCATAGGTAATAAAGTAAGATGGTAGGTGTTGCGAGAGGGCATCAGAGGGCAGACACACTGAATCCATAATCACAGAAAACTAGCCAATCTGATCACAGGACCACAGCCTTGTCTAACTCAATGAAACTAAGCCATGCCGTGTGGGGCCACCCAAGACGGATGGGTAATGGTGGAGAGGTCTGACAGAATGTGGTCCACTGGAGAAAGGAATGGCAAACCACTTCAGTATTCTTGCCTTGAGAACCTCATGAACAGTATGAGAAGGCAAAATGATAGGATACTGAAAGAGGAAATCCCCAGGTCGGTAGTTACCCACTATGCTACTGGAGATCAGTGGAGAAATAACTCCAGAAAGAATGAAGGGATGGAACCAAAGCAGAAACAATACCCAGTTGCAGATGTGACTGGTGATAGAAGCAAGGTCCAATGCTGTAAAGAGCAATATTGCAGAGGAACCTGGAATGTTAGGTCCATGAATCAAGGCAAGTTGGAAGTGGTCAAACAGGAGATGGAAAGAGTGAACATCTACACTTTAGGAGTCAGTGAACCAAAATGGACTAGAATGGGTGAATTTAACACAGATGACCATTATATTTACTACTATGGGCAAGAATCCCTTAGAAGAAATGGAGTAGCCATCATAGTCAACAAGAGTCAACAAAATAAAGTACTTGGATGCAATCCCCAAAATGACAGAATGATCTGTTTGTTTCCCAGGCAAACCATTCAATATCACGGTAATCCAAGCCTATGCCCCAACCTGTAATGCTGAAACAGCTGAAGGTGAACAGTTCTATGAAGACCTACAAGACCTTCTAGAACTAACATGCAAAAAAGATGCCCTTTTCATTATAGGGTACTGGAATGCAAAAGGAGGAAGTCAACAAATACCTGGAGTAATGGGCAAATTTGGCCTTGGAGTACAGAATGAAACAGGGCAAAGCTAACAGGGTTTTGCCAAGAGAATGCACTGGTCACAGTACACACCCTTTTCCAACAACACAAGAGAAGACTCTACACATGGACATCATCAGATGGTCAGTACCAAAATCAGATTGATTATATTATTTGCAGCCAAAGACGGAGAAGCTCTATTCAGTCACCAAAAACAAGACCAGAGCCTGACTATGGCACAGATCATGAACTCCTTATTGCCAAATTCAGACTTAAACTGAAGAAAGTAAGGATAACCACTAGACCATTCAGGTATGACCTAAATCAAATCCCTTTTGACTCTACAGTGGAAGTGAGAAATAGATTCAAGGGATTAGATGTGATAGAGTGGTAAAATGGCTGTCTGAGGAGGTTTTACAAACTGCTATGAAAAGAATAGAAACAAAAGTCAAAGGAGAAAAGAAAAGATATACCCATTTGAATGCGGAGTTCCAAAGAATGCAAGGAGAGATAAGAAAGCTTTCCTCAGGGATCAATGCAAAGAAATAGAGGAAAACAATAGAATGGGAAAGACTGGAGATCTCTTCAAGAAACTTAGAGACACCAAGGGAACATTTAATGGAAAGATGGGCACAATAAGGGACAGAAATGGAATGGACCTAACAGAAGCAGAAGATATTAAGAAGAGGTGGCAAGAATACACAGAAAAACTATACAAAAAAGATCTTCAGGATCCATATAATCATGATGGTGTGATCACTCACCTAGAGCCAGACATCCTGAAATGCAAAGTCAAGAAGGCCTTAGGAAGCATCACTATGAACAAAGCTAGTCGACGTGATGGAATTACAGGTGAGCTATTTCAAATCCTGAAAGATGATTCTGTGAAAGTGCTGCACTCAATATGCCAGCAAACTTGGAATACTCAGCAGTGGCCACAGGACTGGTAAATGTAAGTTTCCATTCCAATCCCAAAGAAAGGCAATGCCAAAAAAAAAGAAAGGCAATGCCAAAGAATGTTCAAAATACTACATAATTGCCTTAATCTCACACAGTATCAAAATAATGCTCAAAATTCTCCAAGCCAGGCTTCAACTATATGTGAAGTGTGAACTTCAAGATGTTCAAGCTGGTTTTAGAAAAGACAGAGGAACCAGAGATCAAATTGCCAACATCTTTTGGATCATTGAAAAAGAATGAGAGTTCCAGAAAAACATCTGCTTCTGCTTTATTGACTATGCCAAAGCCTTCCACTCTGTGAATCAAAACAAACTGTGGAAAATTCTGAAAAAGATGGGAGTACCAGACCACCTGACCTGCCTCCTTAGAAATCTGTAGGCAGGTCAAAAAAAAAAAACAGTTAGAACTGGACATGGAACAATAGACTGGTTTCAAATCTGGAAGGAGTACATCTAGGTTGCATATTGTCACATTGTTTATTTAACTTATATGCTGAATATATCATGAGATTACTAGATTGGATGAAGGAAAAGCTGGAATCAAGATTGCCAGGAGAAAAATCAATAACCTCAGACATTCAGATGACACCACACTTCCGGCAGAAAGCAAAGAAGTACTAAAGAGACTCTTGATGAAAGTGGAAGAAGATAGTGAAAAAGTTGGATTAAAACTCAACACTCAGAAAACTAAGATCATGACATCTGGTCCCATCACTTCATGGCAAATAGATGGGGAAACAATGGAGACAGTGATGGACTTTATTTTTTGGGGTTCTGAAATCACTGCAGGTGGTCACTACAGCCATGAAAATAAAAGACACTTGCTCTTTGGAAGAAAAGGTATGACCATCCTAGACAGCATATTTATAAAGCAGAGACATTACGTTCCTGACAAAGGTCTGTCTAGTCAAAGCTATGGCTTTTCCAGTAGTCATGTATGGATGTGAGAGATGGACTATAAAGAAAGCTGAGTGCCGAAGAATTGATGCTTTTGAAATGTGGTGTTGGAGAAGATGCTTGAGAGTCCATTGGACTGCAAAGAGATCCAACCAGTCCATCCTAAAGGAAATCAGTCCTGAATAATCATCGGAAGGATTGATGCTGAAGCTGAAACTCCAATACTTTGATCATCTGATGCAAAGAACTGACTCATTGGAAAAGACCCTGATTCTGGGAAAGATTGAAGGTGGGAGGAGAAGCAGATGACAGAGAATGAGATGGTTGGATGGCATCACCGACTCAATGGACATGAGTTTGAGTAAACTCTGGGAGTTGGTGATGGACAGGGACGCCTGGGTTGCTGCAGTCCATGTGGTTGCCAAGAGTTGGACAAGACTGAGCTACTGAACTGAACTGAAGGACAAAAGATAAACTGATTAGAATCAAATGGGTCCAAGGTAGTAGACAAGTTGACTTGATTAGACCCTGATCTTCAATCAGCAAGGATAATGAAACACCCAGAGGCACCATGGACAGTTCCAATCACTGTCAAAAAGACCAAGGAGTGCATTATGACACAATTCCTGGAAATCTCCACCTCTTCCCAAAAATAGTTGCAATAATCCTCCCACTTAATAGCATGTGAAATACCCAGCCTATAAAAACTAACCACACCACATTTTGCACTGCACTTGCCCTCTGTGATGGCCCAGGCTCTGTCTGTGGATTGTACTTCTCTCTGACTCTGAATAAATCCATTTCTTAACTGCCACTTTATCTCTCACTGAATTCTTTCTGTGGTGGGACATCAAGAACGTGAGCTTCATTCAGTCCTGAAAGCAGGTATTGTGGATTTTGGCTGGGTTAGAATCCCAGCCCATAGGTTCCAGTCCCAATATGTGGTAAACAGTTTCCATCTCAGGCAAGCAACTTTATATTTTGATTATCCCACCATATTCAAAGTGACAGCAGTTGGTTAGATGATGTCTAAAAGTCTGCTAAAATGGCAATGAGTTAATGATAATCACTGATATTTTCCTATGAACTTATAGGATTGAATAAAATTTGAAGAAGTGATGTATTACCAGAAAGTAATGAGGCAATTAAAATGAAAAGAAAACTATTTTTTTCAACAACAACAAAAAGAACCCCATACAAAAACATGGGCAGAAGACCTAAATATAGATTTCTCCAAAGAAGACACACAGATGGCCAACAGGCACATGAAAAGATTTTCAAAATTGCCAATTATTAGAGAAATGCAAATCAAACTACAATAAGGTACAGCCTCACACCAGTCAGAATAGCCAGCCATCATTAAAAAGTCTACAACTAACAAATGCTGGAGAGGATGTGGAGAAAAGGGAACTCTTCTACAATTGGTGGGTATGTAAGTTGGTGCAACCACAGTGGAAAACTAAAAATACAATTACCATATGATCAAGTGATCCCACTCTTGGGCATATATCTGGACAAAACTGTAATTCAAAAAGATATTTGCACACCTATGTTTATAACAGCACTATTTGCAATAGCCAAGACATGGAAATAACCTAAATGTCCTTCAACAGATAAGTGGGTAAAGAAGATATGACACATCTATACAATGGAATATTCAGCCAGCAAAATAATGTCATTTGCAGCAACATGGATGTAAGTTGAAATTATCATACTAAGAAAAGTAAGTCAGAAAAAGACAAATATCGTATGATATCACTTATATGTGAAATCTAAAATATTACACAATGAATCTATTTATGAAGCAGAACCAGAATCACAGAGATAGGGAGCAGATTAGTGCTTGCCAAGGGGGCAGAGGTTGGAGGACAGATGTAGTGGGAGTATACATAGAATGGATAAGCAACAAAGTTCCACTGTACAATACATAGAATTATATTCAATATCCTATGATAAACCACAATGGAAAATAACATTTTAAAAAGAATATATATATGTATAATTGAATCACTGTGCTGTACAGAAATAATTAACACAACATCGTAAATCAACTATAGTTCAATCATTTTTTTTAAAGAGTGAAAATTAATTTGTTTATATGTTATCTTTCTCATTCCGAATATAAGGGATAAATAAGAAGTGGCTTTCAATAAGACTAACAGAAGTTAGTTTGTCCTTTGTGAAATTCCACAAAAATATCACTGGAACATGTTAATGGTTACCAACAGTACCTGGGGCAAGAGGGGCACTCCATTCTTCAGCCAGCGGTAGGTGGGCCCGGGTTTTCCAGTGGCCTTACATTCCCATCGCAGAGGGCTCCCACTGTCTAACTGAGTATCATTCAGTTTTTCTGCCCAGTGTGGATAGGCTATAAGAGTTTAAGGAAAAAAGGGTGATTTCACTTCTCAACGTTTCACAAAAATCAAGGTTTTATGGAATGTTAATGAATTCATAAGCATTAAATATTTTATCAATTCATGTAACTTGGATTTTGGAAGAAAATTGGCACGGCATTACACAGAGAACTCTCTATCCTGTGTAAAAATATAACCATGATGATGTTTTAATAATTTGAAACACTTTTTAATCTAAATGAAGCATATCTTTCTGTTCTTGTTGTTTAATTTTAAAATATCTCCTCTTCAAAAGGCACTTTTTTTCTTATCTTTTAAAAAATTTATTTATTTTTAATTGAAGGATAATTGCTTTAAAATATTGTGTTGTTTTATGTCATATATCAACATGAACCAGTCATAAGGGGGAGAACATACAGGTCTTCTTGTTTTACCCTCCTTAGAGTAAGTGGTAGATTCTTCCCATGGAGAGCATGGGAACTTGTTTAGAAAGCAGTCTTTCTAAACTAAAAATCTTTCTAAACAAGAAGCATCTCTTCTTCCAAATATTGAGCAGAATTAGCACAGTTTTAAGTAATATAACATGGAAAAAAAAGTAATATAACATGCCCATTTACTGAATAACTGTTCTGTTTTTGTTTCCTAATAAAGCCTGAATTGTTTCAAAAAATAATTTGTAAATTCAAGTATCATTTGATATAAAATTGTTCTATATTTGCTGGCATTTTAGTATACACACATATATTTATATATACAAGTTTTCAATGCTCTGTTTCTTTCTCAAAAAAGATAATATTCCACTCATGAAGTTTATAAAGTGTGAAAAGTGAAACTCGCTCAGCTGGGTCCGACTCTTTGCCACCCCATGGACTACACAGTCCATGGAATCCTATAGGCCAGAATGCTGGAGTGGGTAGCCTTTTCCTTCTCCAGGGGATCTTCCCAACCCAGGGATCTAACCCAGGTTTCCCACATTGCAGGGGGATTCTTTACCAGCTGAAACACAAGGGAAGCCCAAGAATACTGGAGTGGGTAGCCTATCCCCTCCCCAGAGGATCTTCCGACCGAGGGATCGAGCTGGGTTCTCCTGCATTGCAGGCGGATTCCTTCCCAACTGAGCTGTCAGGGCAGCCATGGTTAAAGCATCTTTCCTACATTGACATTTTTCTCAAGTTTGAATCTCTGAATCTCTCTCATCTATTTCTTTCATCTCTCTGACCCTTTCCCTTCTGGCAATCACCCATTTGTTCTCTGCATCTATTACTCTGTTTCAGTTTTGTTATGTGTTTTCATTTGTTTTGTTTTTCAGATTCCACACAAAAGTGAAATCATATGATGCTTGTGTTTCTCTGACTTATTTTCCTTAACATAATTCCCTCTGGGTCCACCCGAGTTGTCAGAGATGGTAAGATTTCTTTTCTTTTTTTTTTAAAGCCTGAGTATCATTCCATTTTATATGTATGTGTGTGAGTGTGTGTGTGTGTGTGTGTGTGTTTCAAGATGTCCGATACTTTTTCATAGCTATTGAGACGATTATATGATTTTTTTCTTTGATTTGTTAAAGTGATATAACACAATAATTTGCACCCTTGGGATAAGCCCCACTAGATCATTGTGTGATCATTGTAATGTATTGTTGAATTCAATTTGCTAGTTTTATTTTTTGTTGTTGAGGATGTGTCCATCTGTGTTCATCAGTGGTATTGGCCTGTAAATTTTTTGTGCTATATTTCTGTCTGGTTTTAGTACTAGGTGATATTGTAGAATGAGTTCAGACATATTCCTCTGCAAATTTTTGGAAGAGTTTGAAAAGGAGGGCTGTTAACTTTAAATTTTTGGTAGACTTCACCACCTGGGAGGCCATCTGGTACTATACTTTTGTTTGCTGGGAGTTTTTATTTTATTTTATTTTATTACTGATGTAACTTCATTACTGGTAATTGATCTTTTCATATTTTCTATTTATTCCTGATTGTTTCTTGGGAAATTGTACATTTCCAGACACTTATTCTTTTTTTCTACATTGTCCATTTTATTGACATATAATTGTTTGTAGTAATCTCTTATGATGCTTTGTCTTTCTGTGGTATTGGCTGTGACTTCTCTTCTTTCAGCTTTGATTTTATTTACATGGACCCTCTTTTTCTTGATGAGTCTAGGGACAGTTTTATCAGTTTTACTTATTTCAAAGTACCAGCTCAGTGAATTTCACTGATCTTGTTTATTGTTCTTAGTCTCTACTTCACTTATGTCTGCCCCGTTTGCTGCCAGGCCCTGCCTCATGCAGTGGCCAGAGGTGCGTGGGACTGGGTCCCAGCGTGACTGGCTGGGTGGCCTGGTCACAAAGGACTCGCGCTGACCCGCTGGTTGGCGGGACTGTGTCCTGAGCTAGCTGGCTATGTCCTGGGAGTCCCGGGACTGGTGCCAGCCTACTGATGGTAGGGGCTGGGTCCTGATCCAGCTGGCTGCCAGGCCACTGGTGGATGGGAACACCTTTAAGGTACAAATTTTCTGGAATGCTTTCCTTGAACCAATCCGGTGGAAAGTAGTGGACTCTGCTCCTGTAGGCTTTTATCACAGCAGACAGCATGCTCTGCCCTCTGTGGGATTTGCTTTTCATCTAATTTAGTCAACCAAGAGTTTCCTCAAATCTCTATTGTTAGCTTGTAGTGCAGTAATAGCATTTAATAAACAGTAACTGAATCAATGAGTGAATGAGCAAAATGTGCGTGGCATAGTAAATTTGGTTGGAGGGCTGAATTTTTAAAGGAGTTTTTTTTTTTTTTACAAATAATAAAAACAAAACATGTTGAAATAATATTTTAATATTTCAAAATATTTTGCAGCATCCCTGTGAAGAACATTAAGTTTTTTAGATGAACTGATCTTGAATACAGTGACAGTTATAGTTACTAGCAGATTCAGCTTAATAAGCAATTTGTTTAATTTCATGTTGTAAGGATCTGTATTTTCTTGTATCAGTGCTCTGTGTGACAGTTTCCCTCAGTTTTAGTGTCCTCATCTGGAAAATAAGAATAGTATCACTTACTTTTTATGTATGATAGGCATTATAAAAGCAAATATAAAAAGTATAATTTGCTATTTATAGAAGATGAGATTGTAGATATTTTGGAAGTAGATTTTCCCAATTCTTACACACAACCTGGTTGTCTCTGAAATTTTTGGAAAATATAAACATTTGTGAGCCATGAAGGTTATGTATCATACAGATGCAGTAATTTAGTGTAGGACCAGCAAAGTTTTTGTGTAAAAGATGAGATAGAAAGTATTTGACACTTTGCCAGTCAGCTGATCTTTATCTCAACAACTTAACTCTGCCTTAGCAGTGCTTAAAGCTGATGCAGGCAATATGCAAACAAATGGGTGTCACTGTGTTTCAAAAACTTTTTATTTACAAAAAAAAGAAAAAAAAAAAAAGGACAGCTGGTAGGATTTGGCTCATGGGCAATAAATTGTGACTCCTGATTCAGGCCAAGGGCAAGAATAAGTTAATAAAGGTTATAAGGTTTGCAACATCAGATGACAGCTTTAGTGCTGCGAAAATATTTTTAAGGTTAGCAATTACCTATGCTATAAAAAGAACCTGACAATTCCTCATTTGTTTTTAATTTAAAGCATTTCTGTGTGTAGGGTAATTTTACCCAGTGATTTACCATACAAAAGAAGCACGGTATAAGTATCTAGTAATGTTTAGTTCAAATTGCATTTTCAGTTTGACTCTTGTGACCAGGGCATCAAACTTGGCTGAGAGCACTTACTGTATACTTGCAACTGTCCACGAAAGGAATTTTTTCCACGTGAGTTTTCAGCTCTGCACTCATATGTGCCTGCATCGTCCAGCTGCACGTTGGGTATTTCCAGTACTGCCTGAGATTTACGCAGACGTGACTTACTAGGAATATAACCGTTAACCTTCATCCATGTGATTGTTGGAACTGGGCTACAATAAGGAGTAAAAATGCCATTAATACACTTTCCACTATTAGGAACATAGATTCTGTTATCTGGTAATTTAAGCACTTAATAGGCTGAGTGCAATAAAGTGTAATCACAATTAAGAACCATGTGATAGTTGATATACTTCACTTTCCATGTGCCTTGTCTGCTTGTAAGTTAGATTACAAGGAAAGGGAGTTTCCTTTTCTTTTGTATTTCAGAAAAGCAATTCAAAGGTTATATTTTACACATATATATGCTATGCTTTACTTTTTTAAAACTGTGTAAAATTGTTTAAATGATGAAAGTAATTTGGAGAAATTTACAAAAGTAATATATACTTATCATAAGAAGTTGAACAAAAGAATCATGAGTTAAATGAATTAAGAACTCATTTTTGTTCCAACTCCTTCAAATATCTTCTGCAGAAGGAAATAAAGTTAGCAAGCAATTTCCTGCCTGGTCTCTATGATGCATATATAAACACATATAACAAATTTTTTATTAATAAAAATCAAATCCAAGATCAACTGCTGACTTATTCTGGTTAATAGCTATATATTATCCCCTTGTGTAGATGCATCAGAATTTTAATCAAACATTCTCTACAGTTAGACATTCAGTGTAGCCCCCAAATTTTTCCTTTTTTTTTTTTTTGCTACTAAGCAATAACATTGCTAAATGTAACTTTGTACATATATATCATATGCCATTGCTTTTTATTTTCTACTGCAGACATTCACAAAAGTGGAATTGATAGACACAAGGGCATGCCCATTTTTCATTTTAATAAGTGCTGCCAGATTGTTTTCAATAATATAGTAGCATTTTCCACATCTATCAGTAATACATGAGACTGTTTTCCCATATCCTTGCCACCACATTATGTGATCAATCTGTTTAATTTTTATCAGTATTGATAGGTAAAAAATGACATTTTGTTACAATTTCTCTGAACTCTAACAAAGTTAAACATCCTTTCATAATTATATTAGCTATTTGAATCTGCTTCACTGTGAAGTGTTTATGTTATTTTTCAACTGTTTCTTTCACTTTTCTGTTTGCCTGTTTGCAGTGTTTAATTTCTTAGGATTCTTTGTGTATTAGGGCCATTATGAATTTGTTTACCAGAAAAATTCTTTCTCGGTATACTGATAGTTTACGATGGCATCTGCGATAAATTTTACAGATATTTTTGGGAGAAACAAGCATCTGTAGGTTTTTTTCACGACTTCAGAATTTTTGTTTGTTTAAAAATTATCTGTAAACCCAAGTATGTATCCAAATTTCCTTCAATCTTTCTGGTAGCTTTTTTAAAAATTATTTTTAAGCGTTTGGGTCTTTAATCCATCTGGACTATATTTGTGGTTTTGGTGTGAGATGAAAAATGCAACTAATTATTTTAGAATCACTAAAACTCCTTTTCCAACAAGTTTTGGAATTTTACCTTTGCTATATGATTGGTTCTCACACGCTTATATCTGATTCAGTCTTCACAATTCTGTTCCACTGAGTTATTTATTACTATCTACATTTAGTGTACTTTATGTTCTGGATTCTGTCTACTTTTTCAGTTCGATTTCTCACTATTCCTTCGAAAGACATCTTTGTGTGTTTCCAGTCATATCTGTTAAACTCTACTAATCTTTTGAGAGCCATTCTAAATGCTTCCTCTACAGTAAAGTCTCCTTATTTATGCAGTCTTCTGGAATATTTTCCTTTTAAACATCAAAGTGATTTGTATATACTACTTGGACCTCTTGTAACATTTTATAATTGCGAAATGTAGGATATTTTTTCACTAATTTTTCCTGACAGGAGTAATAGCAGTGTTAAATTCTAGAAACCATGCCTCATTAAACACAGTGTTTATTTTGTAACATCTTTCTTACATGTTTCTTAGGTATAAGAGAATTGAAATTGCTGTATTAGAGTTGACAAGTTGTTCTTCTTTGTTTAGGTACATGTATCAATATCTTGGAAAACTGAAAATTGCATTTTCAAATAACACTTATGTTGGCCTAACACATCGTTCTTTTAATATGTACAAGAATTGATTTATTATATTTTTAAATTTAATATTTCTGCATCTATATTCAAAGGTGAGACTGTCTGTACTCACTAGGTTTGCTGGTTTACATGTGCACATACTTGTTAGTGAGTTGGTGGTTGCTTTATTTATAAGCTAGCATTGACAAAATTGGAGTCATAGTGATGGGTAATAGTTTGGTAAACATGCCAGAATATTTGCATCTCCTATTGTGATAGCTTCAATAGTAGAGAAATTGTATGTTCCTTAAGAAACTGATCAGACTGATAAAAATAAAGTCACCCCCATCATAAGTAGAGTTAGTTTTTGAAAGCGTTTTCAATTTCTTCTATTTTCTTTGATTATTTGTATTTAAATTTCTGTTTGTGTCTACTTTGGCAATTCATGTTTCCCTAGAAAATCAAAGTATTTCATCCATGAGTTCAATATTTTAGCAGTAAGTTATATAAATGCTAATTTTTTTAAAGTTTAAAAAGCTCTTCTATTATAAGTGGTCACACGTTGTAGAAGTTAAATGCGTTTTCCACTGTCAGACTTCCCAGAACAAAAGTAACTGTGCAACTACATCTTTTCTGAGTTGCATTTCCCATCTCACACCAAAACCATGAATATAGTCCAGACGAATTAAAGATGCAAATGTTTAAAAATAATTTTTTAAAAAATCATGAAGTTTTTAAAAAAATCATCTCATCATTTTTTAACATCTTGTTTTGTTTTTCCAGTTACCCCAAATGTAAAATGTGGTGGAAATAATAGTTCCTATTTCATAAATAATAGTCCCTATCTCAGAGGGTAATTATAAGCATTTGATAAGTTAAAGTACTTGGCACAGAACAAGGAGGCAAAAAAATAATGTTTGCAATACTGTGATGGTTATATTTGTATGTTCTTTACAACTTTAATGGTATGAGTGTATGCTTTCTCAACTTCCTCTCCTATTATCACTGCACGTTGGTTAGGAACATGGTCTACCAGGGAATACAATTTACATTCAAATAAAATTAAAACACACATATGTTATGTGACCATCAGAAAGTAATCTAAGTTCTATGAATCTGGGTTCCCCATTTTAAAATGAAAATATTATTTGTTCCTTCAGAATGCTCATATCTTAAGGGCACTGGCATTTCTCTTGTTTAGGAGTATATCCACACTGTCTCATAGAGTGCTGAGAACATAGTTGGTACTTAAATGTTTATGAAGTAAATTAATGAATGATTCTCATAATATGATTTTGAGCATTAAATGAGCTAAGTTCTTGTAAATTACTTAGATAAATATATTGCAAATAGTGAATACCCAATAAATGTTACCTATAATGATAAGCTTTGTCAGAGGCTTATCTATTTTATTAGTCTTTAAAATATATATTTTGAATTTTTAATTATTTTTGTGCTTTAATTTGTGGCTTTCTATTTTTTTATTTCCTTATCCCTTTTTATTGATTAGCATATCATTACACTCTAACTTTGTTAACTGGAATTTTTTATGTGCAAATTTTTTATGGTTGATAGTAAAAGTGTGGCTGCTTTTTCCTCTGGTATCAAAGGTAACCACTTGCCTTATGTTCTGACACACAGGGACAGTGACCTGTACAGTTTTTTTTTTTTTTTATAACTTGTTTATTCAATATTTGTAGTTAATATATAGAATGAATTATTGTGAAAGTTATATGTCCATTGAGAAAAAAGGTATGCTTTATTTTGGGTAAGACTTTAAAATTAGCTTTTAGATAGTTTTTATTAATTGGGTAATTCAAGTATTGTTCATTGAAAAAATGTGAATGAAACTAAAATTTGAAAAACTAAAAAATTATTAGTACATTGAATTAAGTGGAAGCAAACAAGTCAGAAGTAAATTAGACTTTGGAATGAGTACATTGTTAAATAAATCAAGAGTCTGAATTTAAAACAATAGCAAAACTTTGAGCATTTGAACCTTAAAACACATTTTAAGCTTCCAAAGTTAGATACAGGAGTTTTGGCTACAAAATCTGTACAGGCCCCAAATAGGGAACATTCCCCGATACACATTTCAATTGTGTCCATGAAATAAAACAAACAAGAAAAATGTCAGAGAGTGAAGCCAAGGTACCCTGGAAGATAGACAAGATAATTTCTTACAAAGATAGACAAGATAATTTCTTACAAAGATAGACAAGATAATTTCTTACTCAAATATAGAGTCTAATCATGAACTCTCCCATTCTTCCACAACCAAACCCTCCTCCATACAATCACACAAAAAAGAGAGAGGCTGTGCAATGAATGACCTTACAGGAGAATTTTATACTTGAGATGGATCAGTGATTAGTTTGAGACTCCTTCTTTTTTCTGAGTAGAATATTTTTCCTGTGAATAATAAACTTATATTTTAAGTGCACAAGTTACAGAATCAAGAAGATCCATATCTAGACCTGATGGAGATCTGGAAATTTGGACTTGAGAGTATGCAGAGGCCAGATGAGATAGAGTACATTCAATGTGAGGAAAGAACTGAAATATTCCTCAGAAGAATAGATTGGCTAGATGTTAAAAAAACACATTTTCCTTTCTTCCTGGACATATAATTACCGCATTTTTCCATCTTCCCTTAGGTAGGGGCATGGAATTGAGCTCTGGCCAGTGGAATAATGACAGAAAGATGTACCAAACATGATCTAGGAACCAGTTTTCTACATGATCTTCCATTTTCACTTTTCCTGGCTCTGCTTGATAGATGTTACTGTCAATGGTAACTCTTGCAGAAAAATGTTTATTTTATGTATATATAAATGTTTTCATGTCTTTGCTGTATGGAAGAATTAACTTTTTAAGCAATACATAAAGCATTGCTACCCATAAAATACTGATGCATTTGACTGCATTCATAATAACAATTTCTTTTCATTAAAAGAACACGGGGACTTTCCTGGTGGTCCAGAGGTTAAGACTCTGTGTTTCCAATGCAAAGAGTAGGGATTTGACCCCTTATCAGGCAACTAAGATCTCACATGCTGCCAAAAAAGTTAAAAAATAGGGGAAGAGTTATTTGCCACACAATTAACTGACAAACCTAAGAGATTGAATAAAGAACTAAAGTATATAAGAAAACAACTCATAAAAATGAGAAAGAGACAAAAGAAAAAGTAGAAATTATCACAAACATATGACAGCATATTCAGTCTCATTAATAATCAGGAAAATGCAAATTTAGAGTATAATAAATTCCATTTCATGCCTAACATATTTGTAAAATGTAGTACTTTTACATACGGATGCCAATCAGTAAGAAGTCTAACACACATAGTGAGGTTTTATATTAGTGCAACCACTTTGGAAAGCTATTGGAATCAACTTATAAGTGAGAATGGTTATTATACATTATATGGTCTGGAAGATCACTCAAGAAATGGAAAGGAGTAGAATTACTTACAATCCCCAGAGAAATCCTTGCACATACCCACAAAGAGTAATGTATACTATTCTTATAGTGGCATTTACAAATAAACATTTTTAAAGATGTAATTTACCAAAAAGGAAGTGAATCCATTGAAGGGTACAGTTTGAAGAGTCTTGCCAAATGTCTATGCCTATTCAACTATTGCTTCAATTAGATTAATCATGTTACAGAGCATTAGTTCATTCTTAAAAGTTTCCCTAGGCACCCCCTTCCCAATCACCCTCACCCCTGTCCCAGGTGATCAATAATCTAACTTTCATATTTTAAGATAACGGTTGTCTTTTTAAAACTACTGTGAATTGAATCTTATAGTCTGTATCATTTCCGTACGCTTTCTGAGCTCTGCACACTCACTCAGTCATGTTTGACTCTCTGGGACCCGTGGGCTGTAGCCCACCAGGCTCCTCTGTCCATGGGATTTTCCAGGCAGGAATACTGGAGTGTCATTTCCTCCTCCAGGGGACCTTCCCAACCCAGGGGTCAAACCCAGGTCTCCTTCATTGGCAGGTGGCATCTTTACCAACTGCACCCTTTCTAGCCAGCTTTTGTCTCTTAAAGTAAGATTTGAGAGATCAGTCTATGTTTCTATGTATATCAATTGTCCATTTCTTTTAACTGTTGACCACTTTTAATATATGGATAAGCTACAATTTGTTTATCCAGTTACTTGTTGACTATTGGACATTTGGGTTATTTTCAGTTTTAAGTGATTATGAATAAAAACAGTTTGTACATTCATGTGTAAGTTTTTTGTGGACACAATTATGTCTCTTGGGTTAGTAACTAAGGGTAGAATTTCTATATTATATAATAAGGACACTGTATGAAAATGGCCATACTATTTACCTTAATAATTATATAATTTATACTTCTACCAGCAATGTGTAAAATATCCAGCTGTTTTATATCCTTGCAAAATGCTTAGCATTGTCAAGCTTTTAAATTTTATTCAACATGAATATCCACATGTTGTAGCACTATTTATTTAAAATAGTACTCTTTCTCCATTAAATTACTTGGCATTTTTTATGACAAAATAATCTCATTTGTGTGGGTTTGTTTATGGACACTCTTCTGTTCCATTAATTTGTAAGCCTAGCTTAAGCCAATTCCTCACTTTTCTGTTTATTACTGCTTTTAGAGAAAAATTTGAAACCTAATTTTAATTACATTTTAAGAATAACTTGCTAATTGACGTTTCCTGGAATTTTAACTGGATTTTGTCAAATTAGTGTGTGAATTTGGTTAGAATTGACATCTGAATACTACCGAGTCTTGTAATCAATACGTGTCTGTGTGTGTTCAGCCATGTCTGACTCTTTGCAATCATATAGACTGTAGCCTGCCAGACTCCTCTGTCTGTGGAATTCTCCAGGCAAGAATAATACTAGAGTGGGTTGCCATTTCCTTCTCCAGGGGATCTTCCCAATGCAGGGATGGCACCTGCATCTCCTGTCTCCTGCATTGGCAGACAGATTATTTTCTACTGAGTCACCTGGGAAGCCCCTTGTAGTCAATAAGCTCAGTGTATCTCCTCACTTATTTAGACATTCTTTCATTTATCTTCAGCAATACTATTGATTTTTCAGTGTACATACCTTTAGATTATTTTGTATGGTTCATCCCTAAATATTAATTTTAGTATTTTTTGGTAGATTTTCAACATAGTGCACATATATATTGCATCTGCAGGGTATGAATGTGTTAGTTCCTCAGACATGTCTCTGGCTCTTTGTGAACCCATGGATTGGAACCCACCAGTCTCCTCTGTCCATGGAATTTTCCAGGCAAGAATACTGGAGTTGGTTGTCATTCCCTTCTCCAGAGGATCTTCCCGACCCAGAGATTGAACCTAGGTCTCCTGCATTGCAGATTCTTTACCATCTGAGCCACCAGGGAAGCCCTTACTGCATCTGCAGAGACAGTTTTAATTCTTCCTTTCCTGTCTCTAAGATGTTTTATTTCTTTTTATGCCTTATTTTACTGTGTAGGATCCCCATTAAAGATTGAACTTAAGTGATTAGAGAAAAAAGAAAGGAGACAGACTAGTTTTCACCATTTAGTATGATGCTGAATATTGTTTTTTTTTTTTCTTTTTCTTCTTTTTTTTTTGTAGATATTCTTTGTCTGGCTGAGGAAGTTTTCCTCTAGTCCTAAATTGTTGAAAGTTTTGTTAAGTACGTTGAATTATGTAATATGCTATTTCTGCATTAACTAAGAGGAATGTAAGAGTCTTTATTATTTCATTCATGTGACAAATTATATTAATTAGTTTTTAAAAGTTAAACCAACGTTGTATACCTGAGGTAAATCCCACTTGATCGTGTGTATCATTTCTTCCTTACGTGCCTGACAAAATTCATCAGTGAAGCTGAAGCTATACTATTCAAAATTTTTGTAGTGGGGAGGTTTTTAATTACAAATTCAATTTCATTAATAGGCAATAATTCAGATTTCTCCTGTGCCAATTACTCAAAGTATGTCTTTTAAGAAGTTTATTTAGTTTAGTTGTAAAATTAGATGTTAAACATTCCTATCCTGTCATTTAATGTTTTGGAATAGAGATGTAGTGACATTTCCTTTTTCCTGCTTGATATTGATATTTGAATTTTATCTCTTCTTTTTAATGTTTACCAATTGCATTGATATTTTCTAAAAATCAGCTTTGTACTTCATTTTTCCTCATTGTCTATTCATATTCAGTATCATTGATTTCTGCTATTTAATCTTTCTTTCCTTCTATTAACTTAGACTTTAAATTATTTTACTTTTCTAATTTGTTTAAGGTAAAAGTTTAGATCATTGATTTTTAAATTTTCCCTTTTTAAAAAGATATATGAATTTACATTTAAGCACTACACTAACTATATCACACATGTTTTCATTATTATTTAAAATGATTTCTAATTTCTCTGTAATTTTTCTTTGATAATTTGGTTATTTAGTTATGTTTTTTGAATTTCCAAATATTTAATGACTTTTCAAGTATCATTGAAAATGTTGTTTCAATTAAAGAATATACTGTCTAAATTTTTGGTTCTGTAATAAGCAGTGATACTTGTTTTATGGCCTATCATATGGCTGATCTTTGTGAATGTTCCATGAGTAGGCTTTTTAAAAGTATATTCTGTAGGTGATGGTTGTAATGTTCTTTAAACATAAATCATGTCAAGTTGGTTAATAATTGTGTTCAAGTCTCTTGTTCTTTACTGATTTTCTGTCTTTTTATTCCTGTAATTGATAAACTATTGGAGATGCCTGTTACTTTATTGATTTCCTGTCCTGTCCTTGTGATTGATAGGCTAATGGAGAAGAGTGTTAATTTCCAACTATAATTCTGAATTTGTCAATTTCTTCTTTAATTACTCTCAGATTTAGCTTTATGTATTTTAAAGCTTTGTTACTAGGTGCATATATATTTTAGATTTCTAACGTCTTAAGAAATTAATCTTTTTAATACTATGACGAGCCCATCTTCATATTAGGTAACATTCCTTGTGCTGAAGTATACTTTACCTGATATTAATATAGTAGCCTTAATTTCCTTATGATTAATAAGCATATCTCTTTTATCCTCTTGACTTCAACATATATATTCTTGAAACATAAGTATACAGATACATATAATACACATTTAAAGTGGGATTCTTTAGGGTCTTGCTTTTCCATCCAGTCTGACTATGTCCACCTATGGTGTGATTCAGTGAATTTACATTTAATACAATTATCTATGGTTGGATTTGAAGTCTAGTTTTTTTTCTATTTCATCAGTTTTGTGTTCCTTTTTTTTGGCCCTCTTCCCTTACCTTATTTGCCATTAATTACTTAGTTTTTTAGTATTTCATTAAAGCCTTCTATTAACTTATTAGCTATAGCCCTATGTTTCTTTTGTGTACGTATGTGTGTTCTAAAGCTTGGAATATGTATCTGACAATATTATGCTCACTTGTCTACCTTCCCACCCTTTGTGATATTTTGAAAATATATATTATTTATACACACTTTATAAACTCACTACCACATTACTATTATTTTTACCTTAAATAAAAGAGTAGATATTAAGAATTTTAGAAATGAAATATACCAAATATATTTTATACTTATACCTGCTAAAAAAGGAAAAAATGATATCTAACCTTTCATTCCTTTGTGCGGATTGGAGTTTTGAAATAGTATTAGTGCTCCTTCATCCTAAAGTATGTTCTTTACCATTTCTTATAATGCAGTCTACTACAACAAACTACTCAGGATTTCTGTTTTTGTTTTGCTTTTACTTGATAATGTTTTTATTTTGCTTTCATGCTTGGAGAATATTTTCATCTAATATTCTATGCAGACTTTTTGCCTATGCAGACATAGGCAAATAGTTCTATGCAGACTTTTAAATTTTTTTCATCATTTTTTTTAATAATTAATTTATTGTGTGTCTTATACTTCTTGTATTTCATTGAACATAGGGGATCAGTAGAGTTAAACCATTGAACATAGGGGATCAGTAGAGTTATACTTTTCAATAATTTGGTAACTGTTGGTCAAAATCTTCAAATATTTTTTATACCTACCCCTATCTTCTAGGACTAAAGCTCCATATATATGATAATTTAATGACTTTTCCATAGGTTTCTCAGGCATAATTTAATATTTTGTCTCTCTCTATATTTCATAGAGTGTATCTTCAAGTTCATTCATCTATTTTTCTACAGTGTCTAACAATATTAAGCCAAACAAGTGTAGTTTAAAATTTAGTCATAATATTAATATATTTGTAAGAGCTGTTTTAAAATGCTTTTTTGTAAATATGTCTTACCTGATATTTCTGTGAGTGCTTTTACTGACTGATTGTCTTCCTGTTTATAGCTTATTTTTTGTGCCTTCATACTTCTAACAATATTTATTATAAACTCTGCTATACACTGCCGAGTACCTGACTTTAGCATTTGTCCTTAACAATTGGTTGACTTTGTTCTGAGATCAAATTTACTTGCAGTTCAAATTAATCCTTCTGAGAATTGTTTGTAGTCTTTGTTAGGGTGTGTTTAGCATAGTCTTTATTTTGTGCTTATAGGTGCTCAATCATTTCTGCCTCTCTGCAACCCCAGGAACTGTAGCCCACCAGGCTCCTCTGTCCATGGGGTTTTCCAAGCAAGAATACTGGAGTGGATTGCCAGTTTTTCCTCAAGGGGATCTTCCTGACCCTGGGATCAAACCCATATTCCCAGTGACTCCTGCATTAACAGGCAGATTCTTTACCACTGAACCATCTGGGAAGCTTTTATCTTAAGTCAAGGTTAATTCTTGTCCTAAAACTTACTCTTTTTTAGCATCTTCAGTGAATTACCCGTTTGCTCAATAAGGCTTTATCATTCTGATTGCTTAGGGTTTTAATTTCTTTTGAGTCTTCAATATCTAGTATTTTTCATCTTCCTGGTAGTTTTTCTCCATTAGTTTTTCTTAGAGTATAAAGTACCAGTTTATGTACACACTGCTTACTATTCATCAAATACACTGACATCTCACTGTAGGTTTGAGCAAGCCGTTTTCTGTGTTGCTCTCCTTTGCTGTCTTTCCGCCCTATACATTTTTATCTCTGCTATTCTTTCCGTCTTTTCAGTGCTCTGACATGGTTGTGCTCTTAGATTCCCCCTCCCTAGGTCAGTCTGTAGTAAGTGCTTTCTGGAAGAAAGCTGGAATGATGCATATTAGTTTTCTATTTATTAGGCAAAATAAACTACAACTACTCTTAACCAAGGTTGTGGAAAAAGAAGGAAGTCACAAATAACTACATATAATATGAATTCAGCAATACTTTGAAATTAAGAAAAAACAAAGGATATGCATATATATATATTTATAAATACATACATGCATACATACATATATATCATAAGATAATTTTGTTAAAGCAAATCACAAGGCCGATAAACAAATACTTCAGACTGTTGGGTCCTCACGGAAGGCAGGTAGGATTGATGACACATGACTTCAAGATTATTGTTACTCCTTTTACTGTTTTGGATCTTAAGTTTGTTGCTTTATTCTCAAGAATTCTTTTATATTAATCATATTGTATATTAAAAATGTATAGACCAAAAGTATTTTATATATATTCTTAAACATAATTCATAATTCATGTGTTTTTAAACATAATTGCTATTCTTTTCCAAATGTTAAATTTGATAGATAAATAAACCTTACTGGAACATCTAATTTTCTATTATATTCATTTTGTCATCATCAGGTTCTATAATCATTATTTGCTTTTGTGATGGGATTTCTAGGATAGTTCCTTTTTAATAATGTATATCTAAAATAATTTATATGAAGTCATTCATATTTTTCTACACACTTATAAGGTAATATAGATTTTCAATTTGATCTTGGAAGTAAATTGATTTCTGACACATTACATTCAGTTTCTCCATCACTACACTAAATAACTATCCAGTTAGTTAGTCTATACTTAAACAATTTAATGCAATAGGAAGTACCACTGAAAAGAAAACTTGGTTCTTTAATATGAGGATAATCCCTTCTTTATGTTATCTTCTTCCATCTAGATTTCTAATTTTCCCCTCAGCAAAATAAAAATTACTGAACTAAACACATTTTTCATGACATATATATATATTTTTTTCTTTCTCTTATCTTTACATCATTTCTACCATAGTTTGTGTTTGGGGCCTTATTAAATGGAATTATAGCTAACCCTTAATTATTTACATAAAAACATACTACCTCAAATAGTAATAATCAAAGTTTTCATTATCTATTTACCTACATTTTTAATGCCTTACTTTTCAGCAGTATATTCATTGATTTTCTGACTCCTATTTGATTCATTTTAGCTGCTTTATTTTGTAACAACATGTTAATTCTTATGCAGCACTTCATCCACTCTCCTAGGGAAAGAACCCAGTATGGATAGGAGAAAAAACAAATTGTGAGGTGGCAAGGCTATAGGGTGGAGATGAGTAGACTCAGGATATGCGATAACAGGGGGCATGTGAAATCACTTCTCGTAGTCAGAAGACAAAACCCCACTTCAGTGGCATAAGAAGAAAGAAGATCTAGGGAGGAAAAAAATAAAGAGACCATCACTCTTGAGAGCAATTATGCTCAAATGGCTGGGCGAGCAGTTTCAAGAATTTAAAGTATATTCATTAACTCCTTCAAAAATTTTTTTCTGAGTCCTCACTATATGATAGGCCTGTATTAGAAGTAAAGATCAATTAAATAACTGATACAATGCATTGGGGGATTTCTGACTTAATTAAAAAGGCCAAAGAATGAACTGAAAGTGAAAGTGAGAGGTGAAAGTCTTTCAGTCCTGTCCGACTCCTTGTGACACCATGGACTATAGTCCATGGAATTCTCTAGGCCAGAACATGGGAGTGGGTAGTCTTTCCCTTCTCAGGGAGATCTTCCCAACCCAGGGATCAAACCGAAGTCTCCCACGTTGCAGGCGGATTCTTTACCAGCTGAGCCACAAGGGAAGCCCAAGAATACTGGAGTGGGTAGCAAGAATGAACTAAATAATTCAAATATAAAAGCCAAGAGTGTTAAAAGAACATAGTCAAGAAAGAGTGTTTTTACTAGACTGGAAGGTAAGGGAATGCAGTCCAGAAGATATGAAACATAAGGTGAGCCTTAAGGATTAGAAAAATTTACCCAGGGAGCAAAATGTATATTCTCAGCAGTGAAATCTATATGCATAAACACAGAAAAGCAAGAGATATCATGTCTGATTGATGGAACATCACATAATGCAGTGTATGTTACACTGCATAATGTGTGTAGAAAAACACTGAAAAGCTTATGAAAAGTGCAGGTTTTCTCTTCAAAAACAAAGATTTATTCATAAAAGTTTCAATGCTGCTTACTTCCATTTTTACTTTCTTGTAGTCTCAAGATTAGTATTCTAAAAATTTCACCTCCAAATTTTTAGAAGCATTGGAAAGTAAAAATTTTGAAATGCATGGCTGAACACTTATTTGGAAAGATTTCTGTATGCAATGATATACGCAAGCTATTATTAAATGAAATGTGAAGATGAGCCTAGTAGTAATAGTAACTTTTTACAGGCACTTTGGACAGCCCATATTTATTTATGTTGTCCATGACACTTTAGGGGAAATCAAATAATTTTTGCTGTTTTAAATTGACTTATAATGAAGGATGAGTCATTCATTCTTTGGAAGTACATAGAATTTTTAAAATATCTGAGAATATGGAAAAATTTGAAATCTACTAAATCTTATACTATTACTCAAAGAAAATTTCTTTTCAATAATAAACTGAAATGGGGCTTTTGTTTAAAAAGAGGACTGATTTTAGCTACACTAAGAAAATGAGTAGAAATGTCAACTTTGACAGGTAAGGTAGAAGCAGTTATATTTTTCCTTATTTTAGTCTGTTGAAATAATATCTGTTCAAATATACATTTGATTTTCATGTAAAATAAGCAATTCAACTTGAAGACAAAGGAGCTTTTTCTTGCTAATGTTGTACTGAGGATGGCACTATTCCTTTGGTTCAAAAATATCTCTGCTAATAACAGTAAAAGACTATAAAGCTCCATTGAAATTTTGACACAGGATTTTTGTTATACACTGTCAAACTGACAATATAAAAATGTCTCCAAAATGAAGCTCTAGAAAGTTTAAAAAAAAAAAAGTTGGATGAACTTTACCCACTGTTGAAGTCATTAAAGGTATTTTTTAAAGATCATTTTTACACATATGATATGGTAATGTGTGAAATCTGTCAAGGCAGAAGGAATATGTTGCTGTAAGGATTTAATGATTTCAAAGGAAAGTACTCCCTAACTGCAAATCACCATTCATAGACAAATTGTAGGTCTATCTAATGGAGCTTCCTATTTTCCTTGCATAAGTCACAAGTGAGATATGAATTTTACATCTGATGTGAAAATATACACAGTTATGATTCCTTTGTGACTTGCACAAAAAGAAGGAAACATTGTATATCTTTGATAGAAGCTGAAGGTACCAAGTTTTATAACTTTACTCTAAGAAAGAACATAAAAAGTCATCATAAAAAAAGCTATTGAGCCAAAGATATTTTTTTCTTTTATGATCCTATATCTCACAAAAATATAATAAAACTCAATCACTAATGCAGGTGATCATTACTAGGTACAAAATATGCAAAATTTTTGAAGGCAGAAGCTTTCCATGTAAAAGTTCAGAAACTTTCAGGGTCAGTAAACATGATGCTCAGATCTTTCTTGAGAGGATTTCATCTTTGAGGCAGGAAACCACTGTCACAGCCTCCAACAATTGGACTAATTAGCATTTAGGGAGAAGAAATTAACTTCATCTAACATATATAAACTTAAATCTGTCTGCTTTTATTCTTGACTAGTGCATTGACTCATAGTCTCCCCGCGGTATTATGCCTACTCGGGAACAAAAAAATCACGATTAAGAATATATCTAGTCAGTTTTAATTATTTTAGGTGAATAACCAAGTTTGAGTAAAGAATCTTGGTAGTCTCTATGAGATTATGACCTGGTATGGCTTTTGTACTTTTATCATTGTTTTATAAAACTTACTAATTTTCTTCCATTGAAAGAAAATAATGTAACCGTGAAAGCAGTCAATTCTGAGGTGAGCCCACGTTTCAAATACTGGTAATTGGATGCCTTTCTTTTCCACATGTAGTTCTTCCCATGTGCTTCTTAGCCCCAAAATGAGAGGAGACTCTTGAATTCAATCAGATGAAGAGGACTTGGAAGAATCATATGCCAAACTGGGTTTGCCAAGGAACAACTATAGGTTTGCAGGTAGCCGAAGGAAGTTTCTGAAATAATACTGTAGTTGCTCATTCATTCATTAAAAGTTATATACTTTATATCTACTACCTGATACTCTGTAATAGATTTTATAATAGATATAGGGATTATGATAGACATGATAAGTATGGAACTTTCATACAATTAGCTAGGTGATAACTTGAAAGAATAATAGGCAATTTAGTGTGGTTGGAGGTAGGGAATGATCCCTTAAGCAAGAAACATTAAGTTCATCCTTAAAGAATGAGTAGAAGTCATCCAGGTAGAGGCAAAAATATTCAGGGAAGGGTTAATAGCATGTGCTGCCTTATAAGACAAAATGATGTATTTAAGGAACTGAGATAAGTTCAGTATAGTTGGTGTTTGTTTGTCGATGGCTAGTGACAAGGCTGAAGAGGTAGGCAGGAGCAAATATGAAGTACCAAAGAGTAATTTTAAAGAGCTTGGACTTTTCCCAATGGTTACTGAAAAGCATTGAAGCATTTTAATAAGATATGTGATCATATCTGAGTTTAAGAGGGGCTGTACAAACTTTTTTTTTGTTTTTCAAGTGAGAGATAGTAAACATTATAAGCTTGCAGACTAAATGGTCTCTGTTTTAAGTACTCAAGTTCGCTATGTAGTGAGAAAGCAGAAATAGGAAATACATAAATGAATGGGATAGCTGTGTTCCAAAAAAATTTTGTTCATGAAGAAAGATGGTCAGTCATGGTTCATAGTTCTCCAATCCTCAGTTTGAGATATTTTGTAATGCAGCTAATGGAATGCATTGAGAGTAAGTAAAAATAGAGGTAGGGAGGAAAAATTATGGTGCTGATGAAGAGATGTATATGAAAGATATCTATTGTCTAGATAAGGTTATGAAGTAGAGATAAGAAATGGATTTTTAAGGTATTTAAGAGGTAGAAATAACAGAACTTTATGGTAAGTGGAATAGAACGAGAAAAAAAGAAAGTTAAAATGTTAGTTACTGAGTTTGTGGCTTATACAGCTGAACAGCAAGAAAAATACCAATTGGGCGCCCAATATGGGTCAAATCCTGTTCTAAGCAGTATATATCAACTCATTGGATTCCTTCCTCCCTTCCCTTATTTTGTGGTGAGAACATCTCACATGAGATACATTCTGTTAACATTTTATGAGTCAAATAAGGAATCATATTAGATTATCAGTGCAATGGTCTAAGGCAGACGAATTATCCTTCATAGATGAAACTTTATCATATTGAATAACAACTCCCTATTTTTTTTCTCCTGATATCCCATGACAAGCATAATTCTACTTTATATTTCTATGTGTTTGATTATTTTATATACCTCATGTAAGTAGTATCATGCAGTATTTGTCATTTTGCAGTTGGCTTTTTATTTAGCATAGTGTTCTCAAAGTTTATGTTTATAACAGCATTTCCTTATTTTTTTAAGGCTGAATAATATTCCATTTATGTATGCATAACATTTTCTTTATGCATTCATCTATCAATACACAGATTATTTACAAATCTTGGCTTTTGTAAATAATGAAGCAACTATTAAGCCTGTGCTCTAGAGTCTGGAAGTCACAACTCCTGAGCCTACACTGCACAACTGCTGAAACAAGCCTTAGGGCCCATGCTCCACAAGAAGAGAAGCCGTCACAACGAGAAGCCAGTGCGCTGCAACTAGGGAATTGCCCTCACTCACCGTGATTAGAGAACAGCCCATGCAGCAGTGAAGACTCAGCACAACCAAATATCAATAAGTAAAGGAAAGATTTTAAAAAGCTATAAGCGGGAAAAATTGCTATTTTATCTATGAGTTTATTTAAAAAAAAAAAGCTAATAGTAACCACAAAACTGAAATCTAGAGCAGAAACAGAAAACAAAAATAGAAAAATGTCATTGAAAAGCACCAAACTAACATGGCAGGCAGAAATATAAGAAAAAAGAAACACTGGAGGTATACAGCAATCTGGACACAAAAGGTAAATGGTAGTACTAAATATTCATTTATCAACAATCATCTGAAATGTAAGTGGTTGAATTTATCAATCAAAAAATAAAAAGTAAGTAGCTGGATTGAAAAACAAGAACAATGATTTGCTGCCTCCAGAAGACTCACTTCAGCTCACATCAGAGTGAAGGGATGGAAGATGATATTTCAAGCAAATGACAGCCAAAACAAAGCATGTACTGTCATATTCACACCAGACAAAATAGATTTCAAGTCAAAAAGTGAAAAAGAAACAAAGACAGATGGTGCATTGTGATAGAAGGGGCAATTCACCAAGAAGATATAGCAGTTATTAATACATATGTGCCTAACATAGGGGCCCCAAAGTAAATAAAGTGATCAGTAAGAGACTTAAAACAAGAAGTTGACAGCAATTCAATAATAGTAGGGTAATTCAACACCCCAGTTATATCAATGAGTATATCATCCAGATAGAAACTCAAAAAGAAAACAGTGACTTTAAAGGAGATATTAGACCAGATAGATTTGATAGCTTAATACAAAATATTCCTTTTAAATGCAGCCTAATACACATTCTTTTCAAGAGCATATGGAAGTTTCTCAAGAATAAACCGTATGTTGGGACACAAAACAAGTCTCAATAAAGCTTGAAATCATATCAAACATAGTTCTTGATCCCAGTGGTACAAAATGAGGAATCAACTACAAGAGCAAAGTAGGAGAAAACCACAAATATCTGGAGATTGAACAACATGCTACTGAACTATTGGTTAAATGAAGAAATCAAAGGAAAATTCAGAAATTAACTGAAGAAAAATTGAAATGTAAACAGGATGTACCAAAATCTCCAAGATGCAGCAAATGCAATACTAAGAGGGAAGTTTATAGCAATGTAGGCTTACATCAATAAACTATAAAAATCTCAAACAATATAATCTAAAAGGACTAGAAAAAAGCCAGTTTCTTTTACTTAAAGGAACTATAAAAAGAACAAAGTCGCAAAACTAATAGGAGAAAGGAAATAATGAAGATGAGTGAAAATAAATGAAACAAAGACTAAAAGGACAAGCAGAAAAGATCAATAAAACTAAGAACTGACTTTTTTCCTAAGATAAACAAAATTTACAAAACTTTAGCTAGACTGACTAAGGAAAAAAGTGAAGGCTCTGATAAATTAAATTATAAAGGAAAGAAAAGAAATAACAATAGATAACACAAAGAATTATAAGAGACTACTGTGAACAGATTTACACCAACAAATTCGGCAACGTGGATGAAATAGACAAATTCTTAGAATCATACAACCTTCTAAAACTAAATCATAAAGAAATAGAAACTCTGAATAGACTGATCACATATAGAGATATTTTAACAGCAACCAAAAACTTCCACAAAAGTGCAGTTCTAGACTGCTTAGTGAATTTTATCAAACACTCACATATGTAATCATTATCCTTCTCAAACTCTTGCTAAAAAATGAAGATTAAAGAATGATTCTTAATTCCTTCTGTGAAAATAACATCACCCTAACACAAAAATCAGACAAGGACAGCACACATACACAAATATTAGGCCAGCATCTCTGATGAATATAGATGTAAAATCCTCAACAAAATATTAGCAAACCAAACATAATACATTAAAAATATATACAACATGATGAAGTGAGACTTATGCAGGGATTCAAGAATGGTTCAACATTGCAAGTCAAACAACAAGATGTACCACACTAATATCATGAAGGATAAAAGCAATATGATTATTTAAATAGATGTGGAAGATTCATTGAGATGATTCGATACCCATTTATAGTAAAAACTCAGAATAAACTGCATATAGAAGCAAGGTACCTAAATAAAACGAATATTATACTCCATGGTGAAAAAAATAAAAACTATCTATCTAAATCAGAAACCACAAGTGCGGGCAGCTGCGACAGCACCCAAGCACAGCCTAGAGGAGCTACCCCATACCCAAGGTCAGGGGCGGCGGCTGAGAGGAGCTACCCCACGTCCAAGGTAAGGAGCAGCAGCTGCGCTTTGCTGGAGCAGCTGTGAAGAGATACCCCACGTCCAAGGTAAGAGAAACCCAAGTAGGACGGTAGGTGCTGAGAGAGGGCATCAGAGGGCAGACACAATCACATACAACTAGCCAATCTGATCACAAGACCACAGCCTTGTCTAACTCAATGAAACTAAGCCATGCCGTGTGGGGCCATCCAAGACGGACGGGTCATAGTGGAGAGGTCTGACAGAATGTGGTCCACTGGAGAAGGGAATGGCAAACCACTTCAGTATTCTTGCCTTGAGAACCCCATGAACAGTATGAGAAGGCAAAATGATAGGATACTGAAAGAGGAGCTCCCCAGGTCGGTAGGTGCCCAATATGCTACTGGAGATCAGTGGAGAAATAACGCCAGAAAGAAAGAAGGGATGGAGCCAAGGCAAAAAAAACACCCACTTGTGGATGGGACTGGTGTGATAGAAACAAGGCTCAATGCTATAAAGAGCAATATTGCATAGGAAGCTGGAATGTTAAGTCCATGAATCAAGGCAAATTGGAAGTGGTAAAACAGAAGATGACAAGAGTGAACAATGACATTCTAGGAATCAGCGAACTAGGATGGACTGAAATAGGTGAATTTAACTCAGATGACCACTATATCTACTACTGTATATACTACTACCCTTAGAAAAAAATGGAGTAGCCTTCATAGTCAACAAAAGAGTCTGAAATGCAGTACATGGATGCAATCACAACAATGACAGAATGATCTCTGTTGGTGTCCAAGGCAAACCATTCAATATCACGGTAATCCAAGCCTATGCCCCAATCAGTAATGCTGAAGAAGCTGAAGTTGGACAGCTCTATGAAGACCTACAAGACCTTCAAGAACTAACACCCCAAAAAGATGTCCTTTTCATTATAGGATACTGGAATGCAAAAGTAGGTAGTCAAGAAACACCTGGAATAACAGGCAAATTTGGCCTTGGAGTACAGAATGAAGCAGGGCAAAGGCTAACAGAGTTTTGCCAAGAGAACACACTGGTCATAGCAAACACCCTCTTCCACAACACAAGAGAAGACTCTACACATGGTCATCACCAGATGGCCAACACTGAAATCAGATTGATTATATTCTTTGCAGCCAAAGATGGAGAAGTTCTATACAATCAGCAAAAACAAGACTGGGAGCTGGCTGTGGCTCAGATCATGAACTCCTTATTGCCAATCAGACTTAAATTGAAGAAAGTGTAGAAAACCACTAGACCATTCAGGTATGACCTAAGTCAAATCCCTTATGACTATACAGTGGAAGTGAGAAATAAATTTAAGGGACTAGATCTGATAGACAGAGTGCCTGATGAACTACAGACGGAGGTTCGTGACATTGTGCAGGAAACAGGAATCAAGACCATCCACAAGAAAAAGAAATGCAAAATAGCTCTCTGAGGAGGTCTTATAAATAGCTGTGAAAAGAAGGGGAGTGAAAAGCAAAGGAGAGAAGGAGAGATATTCCCATTTGAATGCAGAGTTCCAAAGAATAGCAAGGAGAGATAAGAAGATTTCCTCAGTGATAAGTGCAAAGAAATAGAGGAAAACAATAGAATGGGAAAGACTAGAGGTCTCTTCAAGAAACTTAGAGATACCAAGGGAACATTTTCTGCAAAGATGGGCTCAATAAAGGACAGAAATGGTAGGGACCTAACAGAAGCAGAAGATATTAAGAAGAGGTGGCAAGAATACACAGAAGCACTGTACAAAAAAGATCTTCACAACCCAGATAATCACAATGGTGTGATCACTCACCTAGAGCCAGACATCCTGGAATGTGAAGTCAAGTTAGCCTTAGGAAGCATCACTATGAACAAAGCTAGTGGAGGTGATGGAATTCCAGTTGAGCTATTTCAAATCCTGAAAGATGATGCTGTGAAAGTGCTGCACTCAATATGCCAGCAAATTTGGAAAACTCCGCAGGGGCCACAGGATTGGAAAAGGCCGGTTTTCATTCCAAAGAAAGGCAATGCCAAAAAATGTGCAAACTACTGCACAATAGCACTCATCTCATGCACTAGCAAAGTCATGCTTAAAATTCTCCAAGCCAGGCTTCAATTATACATAAACCATGAACTTCTAGATGTTCAAGCTGGATTTAGAAAAGGCAGAGGACCTGGAGATCAAATTGCCAACATCCGTTGGATCACTGAAAAAATCAAGCATTCCAGAGAAACACCTGCTTTATTTACTATGCCAAAACGTTTGACTGTGTGAATCACAACAAACTGTGAAAAATCTGAAAGAGATGGAAATACCAGATCGCCTGATCTGCCTCCTGAGAAATCTGTATGCAGGTCAAGATGCAACAGTTAGAACTGGATATGGAATAACAGACTGGTTCCAAATTGGGAAAGGAGTACGTCAAGGCTGTATATTGTCACCCTGCTAATTTAACTTATATGCAGAGTACATCACTCAGCATGCCAGGTTAGATGAAGCACAAGGTGAAATCAAGATTGCCGGGAGAAATATCAATAACCTCATATATGTAGATGACACTACCTTTATGGCAGAAAGTGAAGAAAAACTAAAGAGCCTCTGAAAAAGTTGGCTTAAAACTCAACATTCAGAAAACTAAGATCACGGCATCCGGTCCCATCACTTCATGGCAAATAGGTGGGGAAACCATGGAAACTGTGACAGACTTTATTTTCTTGGGCTCCAAAATCACTTCAGCCAATAAAATCACTTCAGCCATGAAATTAAAAGATGCTTGCTCCTTGGAATAAAATCTATGACCAACCTAGACAGCATATAAAAAATCAGAGACATTACTTTGCCAACAAAGGTCTGTCTAGTCAAAACTATGGTTTTTCCAGTGGTCATGTATGGATGTGACAGTTGGACAATAAAGAAAGCTGAGTGCCAAAAAATTGATGCTTCTGAACTGTGGTGTGGGAGAAGACTCTTGAGAGTTTCTTGGACTGCAAGGAGATCCAACCAGTCATTCCTAAAGAAAATCAGTCCTGAATATTCATTGGAAGGACTTATGCTAAAGGTGAAATTCAATATTTGGCCACCTGATGCTAATAACTGACTCACTGGAAAAGACCCTGATGCTGGGAAAGACTGAAGGCAGGAGGAGACAGGGATGACAGAGGATGAGATGGTTGGGTGATTTCAGCAATTCAATGGACATGAATTTGAGCAACCTCCAGGAGTTGGTGATGGATAGGGAAGCCTCACATGCTGAAGTCCATGGGGTTGCAAAGAGTTAAACATGACTGAGCGACTGAACTGAGCTGAAACTGTGTATATTAACACATTTTATAGATATAAGTGTTTAAATATTTTGTCTTTTAAGTTTTATACTGAGTTAAATGTGATTTATATACTATCTTCACAGTATTGCAGTTGTTTGTATTTGTCAATGTATTTACTTTTATTAATATGCTTTGTATTTTTATATTCTTTTTTAATGTTGTTTAGAATTGATTAATTTGAATTTGTAGAACTTTCTTTAGCATTTACCAGTTTTCCTGGGTATAGTGTTTTTGTGGGTGGTTTTTCTTTTTTTTTTTTTCTTTCAGCACATTAATTTCTTCTCATTGCTTTTGGGCCTATGACATTTCTGCTGAGAAATCTGCTCATAATCTATGTAGGTTCCCTTGTATGTGACAGTAACTTTTCAATTACTGTTCTCTTTATGTGACAGTCATTTATCTCTTACTGTTTTCTCTCTTTGTCATTGGCTTCTAACAATTTGATTATGATGTCTCTTGGTTTGGATTTTTGGGGGTGCAAGTAATCTGCAGTTCATTGGGCCTCCATATCTGTATGCCCATTTCCATTTCAGATATAGCAATATTTTAGACATTATTTATTTGAGTAATCTTTCAGACCCCTTTTCTTTCTCCTTCTGAGACCCCCATAATGTGCATGTCAGTCAGGTTCACATTTCCCATACATCACTTAAGCTTTCTTCAGTCTTTTTTAATCCTTTCCTATTTGTTCCTTTGGACAATTTTCAATGACTTGTCTTAGTGTTCACGGATACTTTTTCTACTTTATCTATTCTGCTTTTGAAATTCTTTAGTACATTTTTCAGTTCAATTATTATATTCTTCAGTTCCATGACTTTTGTTGCTGTCTTGGTTGAAATTCTCCATTCAAGCATTTTTCTCCTGACCTCAGGAGGCATCATTATGATTGTTGTTTTGAATTCTTGATCAGTATATATCTTCTTTTCATTAGAGTCATTTTCTAGAGATTTATCTTATTTCTTTGTTTGAAACATTTTTTTTTTGTTCCTTTTTTTCCCCTTGACTCTTTCTATTAATGTATGCACAGGAGAGAAATTGGTCAACTCATCACAGACTGGACTTGTACAGGTGGTGAATCTTGTGAATCAACTCAGGCAGAGATTTTAGTGACCTCTCAAACCTTAGTGATAGTTCAAACTACTATCTTTGTTTTCAGTAAATGTCATGTTATCTAGAGCTTTCTGGATCTTTTCAACACACTGAGACAAATGAGATAGCAGTCAGTCTTTTGGAACCTCTCAGAAAAATTAGGATGTTGTGTGTATGTTATAGTCCTTCCCTTCCTTCCCAAGGGAGAAGTTATGATATAGGGTTTTCTTCCCAGTTGAAGTGGGCTATGTCAGGAGCTCAGCATATGGAAAGAGAAAGTCTCATATATTTCTATTGGTTCCATGTGAATTGTTTTCCTCCTGCATAGGATTCAGAGGCCTCAAGTATCTTTTGGATTTTTCACAAATTGAATCATTCTATATAATGTTGAATCACTGTGGGGGAAACAGAAAGCCCAGGGCTTTCTATTCTGCCATTTGTCTGTCCTCACTATCCTGACTTTATTTTTTTATAACTATGTGCAGTAAAAAATATTATTTCATCTTGTTTACATAGGAAGTACAGGAGAATTAAGGAACTTGAGAATAAAATGAATTCTATTATGAGGGGAGAAATAAGATTGTGTGTAAATACACATAAAAAAGCCATTTTAAAGAAGAAGACTGAAAATACTGGAAAGGCTAACAATCAAGAGATACACTAAGAAAAGAAATAGATCAATATGGTCTAATACGAGGATTTAGAGCTCACCTCCTCTGATAAACATATCAAAAATAGATCTACATGTGGCACAATTCTCACTGAGAACTAACTAAAGACTGAAAGAAAGACTCTTGTACAACCAAAGCTGTAAGAATGATCCCCATGGAATTGGGTAGAATGTGAAGAAAAGTGATCAGGTCAGGACCTGTGACCTTGGGAAGGGACACAGAAGATGAGGGGGACTATATGGACAGACAGCCTCCCTAGGGAGTGAGTGGTTGAAGTCACATATTGGGTCCCCCAACCCTCAGGTCCAACATTGGGAATATGGACCCTTAGCTGATTAGAAAACCAGGGGGATTAACAGAAGGGTTAGAGGAAACAGACTCTGATAATGAAGGTCATGTACCTACTTGCTTCCTCCACACAAAAGCTGGAGAAAAGAGATTGAGGCTGCAAGGAGCTCTGGCCTGTCTTCTGTGACGGTCCTGACACTCACTCCAGCCTAGCGGTGGGTCGGCTCTGACACATTCGCTTTGTTCAGCAGCTCCACACTGGGCTGAGGGCTGCAGCCGCTGATGGAGGGAACTTCTCAGTAAAGAACTGAGAAGGTTTAGACCCAGAATGGCATCTGAAAAAACAGGTACAGCCATTTCTGGTGCCTAGAGAGGCACTGCATCAGAAGTGGCTTAGGACTCTGACTGAAGACATGTAGACCAATGCAGGGCCCCTGCTCCAGCTCCCCTCCGCCTTAGCACCGCTTCCCTCTCCAGTGAGGACGCCAGTTCTGGGAGAAGGAAGAACATGCACTTAGAGGGAACGCAGCGTGCGTGGACCTAGCTCTCCAGAGCTCTGCTCCATCAGCTAGGGTCCCGCTCTGTCCTCAGCAGAGTGGTGGTGGCCACTGAGCAGAGGAGAAGCCCCGATTCACACACGACTCAGACTCCAGGCCCTCCGTCTCCAGCCCCACTTTCTACCAAAGTGATAGTTGCCAGCACACCCTGGACAGAAATGACTCATGCTCACATCAGATCCTGCTCTCACATCAAAGCCACTGGGCACACACAGCCAGGACAGGGATGTTCCCACACAAGGGCACCACTTCAGGAGATTAACTGATATTTGTATCATCTAATATCCTAGAGACAGAGAAAGTTAAGCAAAATAAAAAGATAGAGGAATTTGTTTCAACTGAAAGAACAAGAGAAAGCCCTTGAAAAAAACAACTAATGAAACAGAAATAAATAGGCTACCATAGAAAGTATTTAAAAAGAACTGAAATGAGAATGTTAAATGCATTAGAAAAAAGAATAAATTCTATCCTTTGAAAAGAGGGAGAATTTGAACAAAGAACTAGAAAGTGTAAAAAAAAAAAAAACACAAAAAAAACAAAACAGAATTGGAGAATAAAGTAACTGAAATTTAAAACATGCTAGAAGGCGTTAGCAAATTAGGTGACTACAGAATAATGCATAAGTTATCTGGAAGATAGAATAATGGAGATCACCCAATCAAAACAGCAAAAAGAAAAAAAAAGCTATGGCTGAAAACTTCCCAAACTCAAGGAAACAGATATCTTGGTAAAATAAACACAGAAAGTCCCAAGCAAGATGAACCCAAATGGACCCACACCAAGGATATCACTATAAAAGTGGCAAAAGTTAATGAGAGAATTCTGAAGACAGCAATAGAAGAAAAAAAAAAGCACACAGTTCTGATCAACTAATCCATGATATAAAGGAGGCAAGAGTATACAATTGAGAAAAGATAGTCTCTTTAATAAATGGTGCTGAGAAAACTGGACAGCTACATGTAAAAGAATGGCATTAGAACATTTTATTATATCATATAAAATAAATTAATAATGGATTACAGATCTAAATGTAAGACCTAGAATCATAAAACTCAAGAGAAGATGTATGGGATACTCTTTGACATGAATTATAACAATATTTTTTGTATCTGTCTCCTAAGGTAAAGGAAATAAAAGACAAAATAAACAAATGGTACTTAATTAAATGTAAGAGCCGTTGCACAATAAAGAAAATCATTGACAAAATTAAAAGACAATCTACTAAATGGGAGAAAACTTCAGCAAATTATATGACTGATGAATGGTTAATACCCAAAATGTATAAATAGCTCAAACAGCTCAATATTAAAAGATCAAACAACTCAGTTAAAAGTGATTAGAAGCCCCAAATACAGATTTTTCCAAAGAAAAGGATATATATATATATGTATATATATATATATATAGCCAACAGGCACATGGAAAGATGCCCCAAATCATTAATCATCAGAGAAATGTGGATCGGAACCACAATGTGATATTATCTCACATCTGTCAGAATGATCATCATCAAAATATCTACAAAAAACAACCATTGGCAAGAATGTGGAGAAAAGGGAACCCTAGCACACTGTTGGTAGAAATGTAAATTGGTAGAGCCACTATAGAAAATATTTTGAGTGTTCCTCAAAAAACTAAAAATAGAACTAGCTTCTAATCTAGCATTTCCACTCCTGAGTATGTATCTGAAGAAAAAGAAAATTCTAATTAAAAAATATGCATGTAACCCAATGTTGATAGCAGCATTATTTACAACACCCAAGATATGGAAACAATCTAAGTGCCCATCAAGAGATAAAGAAGATATGGTGTATATATACAGAGAGAAAGAAATAGTCTATGTCATCACTTATATATGGGGTCTAAAAGATAAATAAATGAATACAACAAAACAGAGACAAACTCACAGACATAGAGAACAAACCAATAGTTACCAATGGTGAGAGGGAAGTGGTGAGGAGCAAGATAGGGATAGGAGATTAAGAGATACAAATACTAAGTTTAAAATAAATAAGCAACAATGGTATATTGTACAGGACAGGGAAATACAACCATTATTTTATAATAACTTAAAATTATAATCTATAAAATATTAAATCACTCTGTTGTATACTTGAAACTAATGCAAGATTATTAAAGTAACTGTATTTCAACTACAAAAGAAGAGAGAATATGCTAAGGAAACAAAAGGATAATATGTAGAATGAAGGTAGGTTTGCATTCCTGATAAAGATATGTTTTTCTGTTGTAAAAATATGTAAGGAAAAAGGGTATGTAGGTTTGTTGGGACATTTATAGGTTGGTAGTCAGGAAATGAAACCTTTTTTTGTACAAAAGTTTCAATTATTTCTGTAGCCTCTGATACAACCTGCAGAAGCAGGAGATGGCAGTTTGAAACTATAAGCAAGGTGAAAAGACAGCCCTCAGATTGGGAGAAAATAATAGCAAATGAAGAAACAGACAAAAGATTAATCTCAAAAATATACAAGCAACTCCTGCAGCTCAATTCCAGAAAAATAAATGACCCAATCAAAAAATGGGCCAAAGAACTAAACAGACATTTCTCCACAGAAGACATACAGATGGCTAACAAACACATGAAAAGATGCTCAACATCACTCATTATCAGAGAAGTGCAAATCAAAACCACAATGAGGTACCATTACACGCCAGTCAGGATGGCTGCTATCCAAAAGTCTACAAGCAATAAATGCTGGAGAGGGTGTGGAGAAAAGGGAACCCTTTTACACTGTTGGTGGGAATGCAAACTAGTACAGCCACTATGGAGAACAGTGTGGAGATTTCTTAAAAAACTGGAAATAGAACTGCCATATGACCCAGCAATACCACTTCTGGGCATACACACCGAGGAAATCAGATCTGAAAGACACACGTGCACCCCAATGTTCATCGCAGCACTGTTTATAATAGCCAGGACTTGGAAGCAACCTAGATGCCCATCAGCAGATGAATGGATAAGGAAGCTGTGGTACATATACACCATGGAATATTACTCAGCCATTAAAAAGAATTCATTTGAATCAGTCCTAATGAGATGGATGAAACTGGAGCCATTATACAGAGTGAAGTAAGCCAGAAAGATAAAGAACATTACAGCATACTAACACATATATATGGAATTTAGAAAGATGGTAATGATAACCCTATATGCAAAACAGAAAAAGAGACACAGATGTACAGAACAGACTTTTGGACTCTGTGGGAGAAGGCAAGGGTGGGATGTTTCAAGAGAACAGCATCGAAACATGTATATTATCTATGGTGAAACAGATCACCAGCCCAGGTGGGATGCATGAGACAAGTGCTCGGGCCTGGTGCACTGGGAAGATCCAGAAGAATTGGGTAGAGAGGGAGGTGGGAGGGGGGATTGGGATGGGGAATACATGTAACTCCATGGCTGATTGATGTCAATGTATGACAAAACCCACTACAATATTGTAAAGTAATTAGCCTCCAACTAATAAAAATAAATGGAAAAAAAAAAAAAAGTTACTGTTAGAATTAGCCACTACGAAGTCGTAAGCAGCATGGAGGGCCTCAGTAAGATTAAGGATATTACCTTTATAGTGGGACCGTTTTATAGAACTGTCTCCTCTTTTCAGCAGTGCTAAACAGCTTGAGAAGAGGCACACAGACATCAGATGATTAGATTCAGTGAGGATTCAGTGAGACTTTGAGGAGCTGATATTAATGAAAGAACATAGTGACAAGGAAGCTAAAGATATGAGATAGACTGACTAAGGCAGTGGACTGCGTATTCTTGTTTATAAAAGGTAAGAGATTAGACAGAGGTCCCAATAAAAGGAAGAAATTAGGGATCGTGGTAAGATAATTTTGATGTAGCTGAAGACAGAATTGGGCTTGCAAATAGGGTAGTAACATCTTTGTAAAGATGAGAAGTCATAGTAAGAAGGTGTTATAACTGATTTTACTATTTCAGATGCAAGGTAATTCTACACATGGAGCATTGCAAAGTCTGCTTCTCTGCATTTGTATTACAAGACACTGCCTTTGGACTTCACTAGTGGCTCAGACGGTAAAACGTCTGCCTACAATGCGGGAGACCTGGGTTCGATCCCCTGGATCGGGAAGATCCCCTGGAGAAGGAGATGGAAACCCACTCCAATACTAATGCTTGGAAAATCCCATGGATGGAGGGGCCTGGTAGGCTACAGTCCACAGCGTCGCAAAGAGTCGGACAGGACTGAGCGACTTCACTTCGCTTCTCACTGCCTTAAGGGCTTCCCAGGAGGCGCTATTGTTAAAGAATCCACCTGCCAATGCATGAGACGTGAAAGGTGGGTTCCATCCCTGGATTGGGAAGATCACCTAGAAGAGGGCATAACAACCCACTGCAGTATTCTTGCCTGGAGAATCCCATGGACAGAGAACCCTGGTGGCCTACAGTCCCTAGGGTTGGGCAGAATCAGACACTATTGAAGAGACTTAGCATGCACGCACTCATACGCCGCTGTGAAAACTTTGTATATGCTTTGTAGAAACTGGATATGTTGGGTTAAAACTTACATGGAAAGAGCGTCTGCTATACAGAAAGACCACAAAGTTTGTGATCATCAGCTCTACATATTAATTTTTGATCTTTTATCTTATTTTCATTTGCACAGAGTTTTATGATTGTATATAGCTTTTTAAAATATCACAAAGCAATATACATTTTATTAAAACAAAAGGTTGGATGAAACTTAAGAACTGCATTCTGTTATCAAAATAATGAATCTTCAGTTGGCAACCTACCAAAAAATTCTTTCATTAAAAATTTATATTTGTAGATTAGAGTGATAAAGAAATTTCATTCTTTTATATTGACCCTACCTATCCGTGTACTCAAGGACTATGTAGGGAACATATAAAAAAGTATTACTCTTTTTGTAAAGCTATGTGTAAACTTCCCCCTAAATGTTGCCAGGAATAAGAAAAGAGTTTCAGTATTTAAAAACAGCATTCAGAAGCAAATTAATATCATCATAGATTTTTATGACAAATTTATGCAGAAATTCTGTTTTCATGCAATATTATTGGTATAACACATTGGCAGACAGTCCATTCTTAATACTCTTTAAAGTTTCATTTTTGATAAGCATATAGTCACAAAAATCCATAGGATTAGACTTAACCTTGTGAAAGATTCCCATTAATAGTTATTCCAAGTATTACCTTGTTTACTAAAAAGAAACTTGAAGATACTTAATATATTTTCCTTGCTAATTAAATTTGCAGTGCTATAAGAAACAATACCTTTTCTCTACAGAACACTATTTTTCATTTATAATCCTGTATTTTGAGTCATTTCCTGTTTTGTCTAGTGTTAAGGACTAAAACTGAAGTCAATAATGATACTTAAAATAGTCCACAGTAAAATAAAATATAATTCCTTAAACTTTTTAGATAGAACTAAATCCACATTAAAACAATTAATGTCATAGCTGAAAAAAAAAACAGCATTTAGAACATTCAAATAGATAATCTGATGTGCTATATCTGATGACATTTTCATAGTAACATTTTCAGAACCTTCGTGGGACAAGTACATTAAAATAAAGGTTTATCTCTCACTTTCCTCCATCTCCCAGGTTCTCAAAATGTGTTTCAAGTTGAGTTAAATATGGTTGGGTGCATCAGAAATTATATGACATTGAAATATATAGTTCATATGTTCATAGTTGACCATATGAATTCTGTCAGTAAAGGAGGAGGAAAGTAAAATCACTGTTCTCTTAGGTACCTTTACATCAATAAGTTAGAGACACATTAAAGTTGCTGCTAAAAGCCACTAGAGATTTATGTAAAGATAGTATCTATACATTAGGCTGACTGTATAGAGCTTCTTCATCTTTGGTTGCAAAGAATATAATCAGTCTGATTTCAGTGTCGACCATCTGGTGAGGTCCATGTGTAGAGTCTTCTCTTGTGTTGTTGGAAGAGGATGTTTGCTATGACCAGTGCATTCTCTTGGCAAAACTCTATTAGCCTTTGCCCTGCTTCATTCCCTACTCCAAGGCCAAATTTGCCTGTTACTCCAGTTGTTTCTTAACTTCCTACTTTTGCATTACAGTCCCCTATAATGAAAAGGATTCAGAAAACTGAGATCATGGCAACAGTCCCATCACTTCATGGCAGATAGATGGGGAAACAGTGGAAACAGTGGCTGAATTTATTTTTTTGGGCTCCAAAGTCACTGCAGATGGTGATTGCAGCAATGAAATTAAAAGAAGCTTACTCCTTGGAAGGAAAGTTATGACCAACCTAGATAGCATATTAAAAAGCAGAGACATTACTTTGCCAATAAAGGTCCGTCTAGTGAAGGCTATGGTTTTTCCAGTGGTCATGTATGGATGTGAGATTTGGACTATAAAGAAAGCTGAGCGGTGAAGAGTTGATGCTTTTGAACTGTGGTGTTGGAGAAGACTCTTGGGAGTCCCTTGGACTGCAAGGAGATCCAACCAGTCCATCCTAAAGGAGATCAGTCCTGGGTGTTCATTGGAAGGACTGATTTTGAAGCTGAAACTCCAACACTTTGGCCACCTGATGCGAAGAGCTGACTCATTTGAAAAGACCCTGATGCTGGGAAAGACTGACAGCAGGAGGAGAAGAGGACAACAGTGGATGAGATGGTTGGATGCCATCACTGACTCAATGGACATGGGTTTGGGTGGACTCCGGGAGTTGGTGATCGACAGGGAGGCCTGGCGTGCTGCGGTTCATGGGGTCACAAAGAGTCGGACACAACTGAGCAACTAAACTGAACTGATACACTAGGCAGTGGAAAGTATAGTTGTTGTTCAGTTTCCCAGTGTGTCCAACTCTTTCAACCCCATGTACTGCAGCACACCAGGCCACCCCATCCTTCACCATCTCCCAAAGTTTCCCCAAGTTCATATGCATTGCATTGGTGATGCCATCCAGCCATCTCATCCTCTGATGCCCTCTTCTCCTTCTGCCTTCAATCTTTCCCAGCATCAGTGGCTTTTCCAATGAGTCAGCTGTTCACATCAGATGGCCAACATACTGGAGCTTCAGCTTCAGTGTCAGTCCTTCCAGGAATATTCAGAGTTGATTTCCCTTAGGATTGACTGGTTGGATCTCCTTGCAGTCCAAAGGGCTTTCAAAGGTCTTCTCCAACAGCACATTTCAAAGGTATCAATTCCTCGGCACTCCATCTTCTTTACAGTCCAGCTCTCAAACTATGTGTGACCACTGAGACCAGAGCCTTAACTCTACAGACTTTTGTTGACAGGGTAATGTCTCTGCTTTTCAACACACTGTCTAGGTTTGTCAGAGCTTTCCTGTCAAGAAGCAAATGTCTTCCGATTTCATGGTTGTGGTCACCATCCTCTGTGATTTTAGAGCCCAAGAAGAGGAAATCTGCTACCATCACTTTTTCCCTCCTCTATTTGCCATGAAATAATGGGGCCTGATGCCATGACCTTAGTTTTTTTTAATATTTAATTTTTAGCCAACTCTTTCACTCTCTTCCTTCACCCTCATCAAGAGGCTCTTTAGTTCCTCTTCACTTTCTGCCATTAGAGTGTTATTATCCACATATTTGAGGTTGATGGCGTTTCTCCTGCCTATCTTGATTCCAGCTTGTAACTCATCCAGCCTGGCATTCCTCGTGATGTGCTCAGCGTACATTAAACATTCAGAGTGACAGCAGACAGCCCTGTCATACTTCTATCTCAATCTTGAACCAATCACCTATTCCATACAGGGTTTTAACTGTTGCTTCTTCACCCACACCCAGGTTTCTCAGGAGACAGGTAAGATGGTCTGTCATTCCCATCTCTTTAAGTTTTCCACAGTTTATTATGATCCACACAGTCAAAGGCTTTGGTGTATTCAATCAAAACAGAAATAGATGTTTTTCTGGAATTCCCTAGCTTTCTCCATGATCCAGGGAATGCTGGAAATTTGATCTTTGGTTCCTCTGCCTTTTCTAAACCCAGCTTGGATATCTGGAAGTTCTTGGTTCACATAATGCTGAAGCCTAGTATTCAAGATTTTAAGCACGACTTTACCATCATGGGAGATGAGTGCAATTGTCCAATGGCTTAAACATTCTTTAGTACTTCCCTTCTTGTGAAATGGGATGAGGATTGACCTTTTCCAGTACTGTGGCCACTGCTGGGTCTTCCAGATTTGCTGACATATTGAATGCAACACCTTGATGGCATCATTCTTTGGGCTTTTGAATAGTTCTACTGGAATTCCATCACATCCACCAGCTTTATTAACAGCACTGCTTCCTTATCCATTTGTCTGCTGATGGGCATCTAGGTTGCTTCCATGTCCTGGCTATTATAAACAGTGCTATGATGAATATTGGGGTACACGTGTCTCTTTCAGATCTGGTTTCCTCGGTGTGTATGACCAGGAGTGGGATTGCTGGGTCATATGGCATGGGATGGAGAGGGATGAGGGAGGGGGGATCAGGATGGGGAAACACATGTAAATCCATGGCTGATTCATGTCAATGTATGGCAAAAACCACTACAATATTGTAAAGTAATTAGCCTCCAACTATTAAAAATACATGGGAAAAATAAATAAATAAATAAAACAGCACTGCTTCCTAGGACCCACTTGACTTTGCTCTCCAGAATGTCTGGCTCTTGATGGGTAACCACACCATCATAGTAATCTGGTTCATTTAGATCTTTTTGTACAGTTATTATGTGTATTTCTTTCCACGTCTTTTGGATTTCTTCAGCATCTACTAGGTCCCCACCATTTATGTCCTTACTTGTACCCATCTTTGGGAGAAATGTTCCTTGATATCTCCAATTTTCCTGAAGATATCTCTGGTCTTTCCTCTTCTGTTATTTTCTTCTGGTTTTATACACTGTTCATTGAAGAAAGCCTTCTTGTCTCTCTGTGCTATTCTTTGAAAATCTGCATTTAGTTGGATATACCTTTCCTGTTCTCCCTTGCTTTTCATTTCTCTTCTTTCTTTAGCTATTTGTAAGGCCTCCTCAGATAACCACTTTGCCTTTTTGCCTTTCTTTTTTTTGGAATGGTTTTGTCTGCTGCCTCCTGTACAATATTATGGACCTCCATCCACGGTTCTTTAGGCACACTGTTTACAAGGTTTAATCCCTTGAATCTATTTGTAACCTCCACTGCAGAGTCAGATCATACTCAGCTGGTCTAGAGGTTTTTCCCATTTTCTTTAGCTTAAGTCTGAATTTTGCTATGAGAAGCTGATGATCTGAGCCACAGTCAGCTCTAGGTCTTGTTTTTGCTGACAGCTTCTCCACCTTCAGCTACTAAGAATGTAATCAATTTGATTTCAGTATTGACCACTCTGTAATGTCCATGGGTAAAGTCATCTCTTGTGTAGTTGAAAAAGGGTATTTGCTGCGACCTGTGGATTTTCTTGGAAGAATTAATTTAGCCTTTGCCCTGCTTCATTTTGTTCCCCAAGGTAAAACTTGCCTCTTACTCGAGGTATTGTTTTCCAAGGCAAGTCATTCAGCATCATAGTAATCCAACTCTATGCCCCTATACCACTGATTCCAAAGAATCTGAAGTTGATCAGTACTATGAAGACCTAGATGACCTAAAACTAACACCAAAAAAAGATGTTCTATTCATCATTGATGATTGGAATGCAAAAGAAGGAAGTCAAGAGGTACCTGGAAAGTATAGTAGGTAAATTGTACTGAGATGGGGATTCTAGACCCAGTTTTATGATTTCATGGGAGATTCTTGCAGTTATTCAATTTCTATCTAAGCCTTAATTTCTGAAAATACTATGTTTGGGAAGCATGGTTTTCCTGACTTGATTTTTGGACTAGAAAATCTATGAGTTTTGGACTATAAAACTATACAGCTATTACTAATTGCTCTTTTACTTTGCTCTCAGATTTTCATATGGTATATAATTTAATTTCCACAGAAGCCTAAGATGTATACTTTATTTTCTGTTTAACAGGTAAGAAAACTGCCAACAATAAATATTCCTCTAACTAGGGGGAAAAAGGAGATAATTCTAAAGTCATTACTCTTATATATGTTCAGTAAACATGTTCATGAACATGACTCCTTTGGATCTTTAGGATATATAGTGAAATGAGATGGAGAAGTGGACAGAATATGTGGCATATGTGCATGCCTAGTTGCTTCATTCCTGTCTGACTCTTAGGACCCCATAGACTGTAGCCTCCCAGGCTCCTCTGTCCATTGGATTATCTGGGCAAGAATCCTGGACTGGGCTACCATTTCCTCCTCTGGGGGATCTTCCATGACCCAAGGGTTAAAACTGTGGCTCCTGCATTGGCAGGCGAATTCTTATCACTTGAACCAATTGGGAAACCAAACTGGTAGTATTTTTACACAGTTGATTATATAAATCTATAGTATAGCTTAATCTCTCAGGTGGTTAAGATGCTATACTAGTGATATATCATGATAATGAGAAGACTGTGACTTTCACCTATATTTAAAATAGTAAAATCTATTATAATCTACTGTTAAATATTTTATTATAGTCAGAAGGTGTCCAGTATGCTACTGGGGAAGACCAGAAGGCAATTACTAATAACTCCAGAAAGGATAAAGCAGCTGGGCCAAAGCAGAAGCACTCCTCAGTTGTGGATGTGTCTGGTGGTGAAAGTAAAGTCTGATACAGTAAAGAGCAATATTGCATAGGAACCTGGAATGTTAGGACCATGAATCAAGGTAAACTGGACATGGTCCAGCAGCAAATGGTAAGAGCCCAAAATGCAGTACTTGGGTTCAATCACAAAAATGACAGAATGATCCTGGTTCCTTTCCAAGGCAATTCATTCGTTATCACAGTCATCCAAGAATAAAGACAGACCTACAATACCTTCTAGAACTAACACCAAAAAAAAAAAAAAAAAAAAGATACCCCTTCATCATAGTGTATTTGATTGCAAAAGTAGGAAGTCAAGAGATATCTGGAGTAACAGGCAAGTTTTGCCTTGGTGTACAAAATGTAGCAGGGCAAAGGTTGACAGAGTTGTGTCAAGAGAACACGTGAGTCATTGCTAACACCCTTTTCCAACAACACAAGTGATGATTCTACACAAGAATATCACCAGATGGTCAATACTGAAATCAGATTGACTATAATCTTTGTAGTCGAAGATGGAGAAGACTTATGTAGTCAACAACAACAACAAAAAATACCCGGAGCTGACTGTGGCTCAGATCATGAACTCCTTATTGCAAAATCCAGACTTAAATTGAAGAAAGTATGGAAAATCACTAGGCCATTCAGGTATGACCTATATCAAATCCCTTATGATTATACAGTGGAGGTGCCAAGTAGATTCAAGAGATTAGATAAGATAGACAGAATGCTTGAGGAACTATATGTGGGAGTTTGTAACACCTAGAAGGCAATGACAAAAACATTCACAAGAGGAAGAAATGCAAGAAGGCAAAGTGGTTTTCTGAGGAGGCTTTACAAATAGCTGAGGGATGAAGAGAAGTGAAAGGCAAAGGAGAAAGGGAAAGATGTAGCCAACTGAATGAAAAATTCTGGAGAATAGCAAGGAGAGGTAAGAAGGCCTCCTTAAATAAACAATGCAAAGAAACAGAGGAAAACAATATAATGGGAAAGACTAGCGATGTCTAGAAAAATGGAGATAGCGAGGGAACATTCCACACAAGGAGGGACACGACAAAATACAAAAGTAGTAAGGACTTAACAGAAGCAGAAGGGATTAGGAAGAAGCAAAAATACAGAGAAGAACTATATAAAGAAGGTCTTAATGACCCAGATAAACATGATGGTGTGATCACTCCCCTAGAGTAGATATCCTAGAGAGTGAACTCAAGTGAGCCTTAGGAAGGGTTACTACAAACAAAGCTATTGGAGGTGATGGAATTCCAGCTGAGCTATTGCAAATCCTAAAAGATGATGCTGTTAAAGTGCTGCACTCAATATGTCAGCAAATTTGGAAAACACAGCAGAGACCACAGGACTGGAAAAGGTCAGTTTTCATTGCGATCCAAGAGAAGGACAATGTTAAAGAACAGTCTGTCTATCATACAGTTGCACTCATCTCACATGCTAGCAAGGTTATGCTCAAAATTTTTCAAGCTAGGCTTCAGCAGTACATGAACTTAGAACTTCCAGATGTACAAGCTGGATTTAGACAAGGCAGAGGAACCAGAGATCCAATAACCAACATTCATTGGATCATAGAGAAAGCAAGGGAATTCCAGAAAAAAAATTTACTTCTGTTTCATTGACTACGTTAAAGACTTTAATGGCGAGGATCACAACAAACTGTGGAAAATTCTTAGATATCAGAATACCAGACCGCCTTAGATATCTCCTGAGAAACTTGCATGTGGGTCAAGAAGCAACCATTAGAATCAGACATGGAACTACTGACTTGTTCAAAATTGGAAAAGGAGAACAAGGCTGTATATCGTCACCCTGTTTATTTAACTTCTGTGCAGAGCACAGCATGCAAAATGCTGGGCTGGATGAACTGCAAGCTAGAATCTAAAGATCGGCAGGAGAAACATTAACAACCTGAGATATGCAGATAGTACCACTCTAGTGGTAGAAAACAAAGAGGAACTAAGAGTTTCTTGATGTGGGTGAAGGAAGAAAGTGAAAAAATCTAGCTTGAAACTCAACATTCATAAAACTAAGATCATGGTATCTGGTCCCATCTCTTCATGGCAAATAGATGGGGGAAATGTGGAAGTGACAGATTTTATTTTCTTGAGCTTCAACATGCTGCAGATAGTGATTGCTTCATGAAATTAAAAGACGTTTTCTCTTTGGAAGATAAGCTATGACAAACTTAGACAACATAATATTAATAAGAAGCAGAGACATCCCGTTGTCAGCAAAGTTGCATATAATCAAAGCTGTAGTTTTTCCAGAAGTCCTGTACAGATGTGAGAGTTGGACCATAAAGAAGGCTGAGTGTCAAAGAATAGATGCTTCCAAATTGTGGTGCTTGAGATGCCTCTTGAGAGCTCCTTGGACTGTGAAGAGATCAAACCAGTCAATCCTAATGAAAATCGATCTTGAATATTCATTGGTAGGACTGATGTTGAAGCTCCAATACTTTGGGCATCTGATGTGATGGATCAACTCATTATAAAAGGCCTTGATGCTGAGAAAGATTGAAGGTAAAAGAGAAGGGGGTGGCAGAGGATGAGATGATTAGACTGCATCACCAGCTAAATGGGCATGAATTTGAGCAAACTCTGGGAGTTCGTGAAGGATGAAGAGCTTGGCCTGCTGCAGTCCATGGGGTTCAAAGAGTCAGACTTAACCTAATGACTGAACAACAACAACATAGTCTGTATCAGCTGTGGAAGAACAGATGTTCAAAGGTGTTTTTCAATGCCATTTTTCTTCAGTTATATTTCTGTCTGCATTGCACTTAAATTTTTGTTTATAATTGAATTACCTATAGATTTTAAAGTCACTGATGATCTTCATAAACAGAGAAAGTTCTATCCTATATTGCAATTAAAACTATAATATGATTCAAGTTATTTTGCTTAATCATTTTTTCTATATCCAGAACATATGGATTTTATAGCAATAGTTATTAAGCCAGTAAAATCAATGGTGGAGCAAAATTATTCATATACATATTGTTGTTCATTCACTCAGTCATGCCTAACTCTGCAACCCCATGGACTGTGGCATATACATATGTGTGTGTGTATGTGTCTGTCTGTGTATATTTTTCCTAAGTATTTGACCACCAATATTTACCCTTTGAAAAATTTGTGCCCTCTTGGCATTCTCTAAGATCAATATATCAAATTTATTGCTAAAATAATCATAAAATATTTTAAATATTAATAGCAGCCTGAGTAAAACATTACCCTTGACTTAGCATGTAAAATCAGCTTAAAAAGTAGTCTTTAAATTAATGGGGGAATAAAAGAAGGGTTTTGACCTGAAAGAATGTTTGGGAAAGATAAAACTGACAGAAAAAAATTCCCAGTGTTTCTTATGTATATAAATTTGTTTTATAGGTTCAGAATTTTTTACATTACTAAGGCACATGTCAATGTATATTATAAGCAGAAATCTAGAGACTGGATTTTTTCTGGTCTATTCTTATTTGAAACCATAAAAAGCTGGATGTTAGCAGAGAGTGTGAGGTTTATAGGCTATTGGCATTCCTGGTTGAGGAAACACTTGAGTAATAGACTACGTCTTTAATAAGTATTTCAGAAAGCAGAACATTAAAGTATTGGCAAATGTTTCCTAAAACAAATAATGTTTTGCAAATATTCCAGAGAACTAGAGTGAAAGAGGGAATTAATACACAATTTATAAGTCTTTACTATTGAGACTCTCAGTGAAATCTAATAGCAATTTTATGAGGTAGGCATTGTCAGGAAGCCCGGGTTTCATCCCAGGGTCTGGGTCGGGAAATCCCCTGGAAGAGGAGCTGGCTACCCACTTCAGTATTCTTGTCTGGATAATTCCATGGACAGAGGAGCTTGGCAGGCTACCCTCAGTGGGGCTGCAAAGAGTTGGACATGGCTGAGTGACTAACACACAAATTGTCATTCTTACTCTACAGATTTTATATGAGATTTGATCTATGCAATACCTCGTCTGATGTCATATAGGTAAATGACTGGTTCAGTTGATAAATATCTCAAACTATCAAGACTTTGCTCTTGTTAGGTAATTTGGCATTAAAATACAAATTATTAAACTGTAGAAGTTATAGATTTCCATGAATGCAATATGGCAGATTTCTTTTTGAGGATTATAGGATTTAATTAGAAAATTACTTTTCCTTCTTACTTCTCCTATTCCAAATTGTTTCTGAGGAAGAATTCAGTCAAATAACCATTCTAGTACCTTTTTGTTTCCAAAGTTTACAGAATTTTTTTTTTTTCCTAATAAAGGCAGGTAAAATATGCTATATCCCACACGTTTCATTTCTGCCTCCTTGGTTAGACAAAGATGATTAGGGCACCTTTACTTTTGAACTTTCATTTACTTCTTACAAAAAAAAAAAAAAAAAAAAAAACTAAAAAAGACTAAATAGAAAACAGGTGAACATTAGACAAAATATATATACAAATAGATCTCAAAATTTTGGACATCAGGCTGTGAAGGACATTGATCCCTGAAATAAGTTACATAATCCATGGAGCCATACAAGAGCCTCAGCTTAATCCCTGGGCAAACTTTCCAGGGTAGCAGAGACTCAGTCAGAGCCTGTCTGTCTTCCTGATTTGAGGAGACAAATCTGGGAGTCTAGGGGAGCTAAGGTGGCTGGGTTCACAATACTCAAAAGGGGAGAGCAGCATAGAGAATGTTGAGATCTATGGAAGGTTCTCTTTGATTATTCACTTTAGAATGAGTCAACATATCCATTTGAGAAAAAATATTTAAAGATTGAAAAGGACCTTCTGAATGGATTGGAAGAAACGATACTCAGAATTCACCCAGGTTGGAAATAGTTCCTACCCTAATAGTCTGGGTGGAGAATCTCATAATTCAGGAGTCATTGATTGGAGTACTAAGAAGAGTCTTGCCTCAGGAGGGGGGAAAATTCACCCTCAATTGAATGGCTCTCAGGTCTTGTCTAAAAAAGCATGAAATAAAGACTTGAAAAGATCAGGTTGTTTCCAGCTAACTTAACCATATCTCAGAACAAAGGTCAAGAATACAAAAATACCCAGTATCAAACAACATAAAATTCAAACATTTAATGTCAAATTAAAAACTGTATGTGTGCAAGGAATTAGGAAAACATAACTGATAATGAAGAGGAAAACATTAATCAACTTAAACTAACACAAAGAAAGATATATGGTAGAATTAGATAAGAATATTAAAACAGTTATTGTAACCATGTCACAGATGTTCAAAAACCTAGAGGAAACATTCAATGTGTTATTTAGGAAAAAATAAAGGCTTATATTCATACAAAGACATAAATATTCATAGAAGTTTAATTTGTAATAGCTGAAACTTGGACGTAACCCAAATGTCCAACAGGTGAATACATGAACACATTGTAATATAGCCAATAAATGGAATACTACTTAGCATTATAAAGGAAAAAATTATTGGTACAACTTATATGAATCCCAACAACTTATATGAATCTCAAGATAATACAACCATACCTCAGAGACATTATGGGTTCAATTCCAGATCACCACAATAAAGCAAATATCACAATAAAGCCACTCAACACAGATTTTTCAGCTCCCCAGTGCATATAAAAGCTATGTTAACAATAAACTGCAACTTAATAGTGTACATTATTTAATAGCATTATATCTAACAAAACAATGTAGTTAACTTAATTAAAAAATACCTGATTGCTATTATCTAAACCTTTAGTGAGTTGTAATCTTTTTGTAATAGTAACATCAAAGATTACAGATCTCCATGACAAACATAATAATAAGAATGATAATAATAAATAATAAAACATTGAAATATCATGAGAATAACCAAAATGTGATACAGAGACACAAAGTGAGTAAATGTTGGAAAAATGGCACCAATAGACTTATTCAACTTGTAAATTCACTTATTCACGGTGTCTGTGAAGCATAGTAAAGTGAGGTACTGTAAAGCAAGGTGTGCCTGTATACTGAGTGAAAAAGTCAGACAAAGAAAGCTGCATAGTGCATAATTCTGGTTATATTGGACTCTAGAAAAATGCATACTAGTCTATAGCGACAGAAGAGAAATCAGATCAGTGGCTTTCTGGAGGTGGGAATGAATGGATGGAAAGAAGGGAAAGATTATACATTTACATGCAGATGTTTATGGGTACTGAAGAGGCATGTGACATTCACGGGGGTATACATGTGTTAAAATGTATCACATTGCATATCTTAGACATTTATTGCATGTCAATGCTCCCTCAGTAAAACTTTTAAGAAGCAGTTAGAAGAAATCTTTCAGCAGTACAGTTTAGTTTATCTAAATGAACACTTGAATCAATATATTGTTTTTCTACACATTTAAGTCACTGAAAATGTATTAGAATATTTATCCTTTCTAGTTTACTCCTTTAATCCAAAAATGAAAACAAAACAAGAACCTAATGGGGGTAACCATCATATATGTATCTTTTACTATCACTCTTTGTGGTTCTTCTACTTTATGTTATTTGTGACACAGACTCAGTAACAACCAGAGAGTTAAGAAATGATGAAGCAAGTGGAGGAGGGATTCTCCTGGACTAGCTTCCTTTGTATTCAACGCCCTCTTTAAAGGTGCTTGTGTTTGGACCCTCACAGATGACACGATTGGAAGTAACTGAGATTGTTAATGCTAGAATAACTATTGTTGACTTAATAAAACAAAAATATACACTTGACAACCATTTTCCTAGTAGTTTCCAGTGTTACAGGGCAGATATTTTGCTTATTAACTCAGATTTTTAAAATTAAATTGAATATAAATGGAAGAAGACTATGTTATCACTCAGGTTCTGACTTTATCACTAAGATTAGACATATACCACATTAGCCTTAATTAATCTAATTCATCACATCCAAGGCACTTGTGAACATGACACACCCTTAAGAATAATCAAGAAACAAAATACTGCCAATTAAACTATAATATACCATCAATTGTAGAATATATCTAGGCTTCATATATGTAAGCATTTTTTTCAACATATGCTTTTGAGTGTATTATACCTATGCTTTCTTTTAATGGAGTGTGGCTAAATGTAATAGTATTACATGAACGTGGAGGAGGAAGATTTCTTCCCCTTTATTTCTGTGTAGGAAACCCTGATGCATGTTCTTCTATCAGACATATTGAGGAAGCTACATTTCTCTGTAGGGATGTATAAAACAAGTGACCTGATTTCATAATGGACCTTCCTTTGAGAAAATGGCCATAAATAAGACATTCTAAAAGTTGTAACCAGATTGATTCGATCCCCGAAAGAAAAGTAGGGGCTAGAGGTGACCAAAAGCACTTATCACTTGCTTTTCTACTATGAAACAGCAGCTGACATATGTCCCCACTGAGTATCACTTTTTGTGTCTACTGGCTATCAGTTAAATTTATCCTCCAAACTGAAACATATTATTACAAAGATTTGACATGAAAACTATTCTGTACCACATAGCTACTAACAACAACAGTGACAGGAACAGAAGGTAGGTGTTGCTATATTGCATTACAAAAAAGAAAATAATAATAAAGAAAACATGATGACAGAGGTTTAGCTTTCTTAACATTTTCTATCTTGAGATACTCTTTCTACTGATTTAATTATTTATTCACATACACGTACATCCATACCTACATTCACATGTTTCATTTGTACAGGAAACAAACTGCTTAATTGCATCATATCCTACCATGTGCATGTGACTCTATCACTGAAGATCAAGCACACAGCCAGGGACCACAAATGCAAATAGTACCAAATCAAAAGAGAGAAACTTTCTATTGTCATCTGAAGTGGAAAATGCTTACATATAATGGAGAAACAAAAATTACCTAAGGCAAAAAGGCATGAGCTATAAGATAATTCAGAACCAGTTTAATTATACATTGTGCATGCAGATACATTTCATTTAATTGCATATTTTGCAGCACTATTATATTTGCAACATAGAAGTGAAGGATATGAAGTTGTAATGCTTTAACTTCAAGGTACTTTTTTCCAATAAATATTATTGCAAAGCTAAGTAAAAACTTAGTTATGTTACCTGTATGATAAAGGCATAGGAGATGCTTTTGAAAACTACAATTTAAGTAACAGCCTTTTCCATGTGATTCACCCTCCCTACCTCATCTGAAGAGCCTCTGTTTCCAAGTTTCAAAATTCACTAAAATTCCAAAGACAGAGATGGAATTGTCTCTGGTTGCTCAATTGGTAAGAGCTCAAATTTAAGAGGGAACAAATAGGGGCTTCCCTGGTGGCTGAACTGTGAAGAATCTGCCTGTCAGTGCAGGAGACTTGGGTTCTATTCCTGGCCCAGAAAGATCCCACATGCTGTGGAGCACTATTGAGCTGGTGCTCTGGAGCCTGGGGGCTGCAACTACTGCGTCCATGGGCCACAGCTACTAAAGCCCTCGCATCCTAGAGCTCCACAAGAGAAGCCACCGCAACGAAAAGCCCGTGAAGCGCAACTAGAGACTAGCTCTGCCTTGTTGCAACTACAGAGAAGCCTGCCCAGCAAAGAAGGCCCAGGGCAGCCATAACTAGATAACGAATTTTTTTTAATGAGTGAACAAATAAACTTTGTATGTGGTCTTCAGTGTGCTATGCGTGTGTCATTGACATCACAGATATTAATACAAAGGAAAGTTTTCTCCTCCATCAAGTATCTGGCTAAAAGACCAAAGACATTCAGATATGCCGCATCCTCTGAATCTCAGGCTAAATCCTAAATTGAAAAGACTTACACTAGAATTGGTGGGGTTAGATAATCACAAAAATTTTCTGTTACCAGACCCTGTAATATGACTTCTAATTTTATGCTTAATAAGGCTGAAGTGTTTCCCAAAGGAGGCCACAAACTTAAATATGTCATGAGTAAAAGAAATACTGTGTTTTTGGAAATTGTAGTCATGAGGTTATATAAGGCTAAAAACCTTTATATTATAAAACTTAATATCCTCAATCAACTTCCAGTGGAAGAGATTATTCTATGAAACTACAGGGAGATTCACCCAAAGTAAAGTTCTTGGATGTGTCTAAAAGAATCCAAGTATAAAGCTCAGTCATTTTGATAGTATCTCCTGCTTTATGCTCTTGGTGACTTGTCCTCTATACTAATATTACTAATCACTGGGATACTTAATGCTTCCAGAAGAATAGTTGCTTTGATAAAAATGGAAATTACTCTTAGCAACTGAAAAGTGTTACAGTAAGTTGGGAAGAGCATTAGTTTTAGAATCAGAAGACCTGGTCTGCTTCTACAGCATGTTAGCTCTGAGACCTTTTGCAGCTATGCAGTTTTTCTGGTGAGGCAGTTTAAGCAGCCCTAAGCCAGCTCTGGAAGAATTAGAAATATGATGACAGTTAGCTGTGACTCCATATGTGAAAAATAAATTGCTCTGTGTCCCTAGAAATAGACGACACCTCTGAGAGCAAGAGTAAATAAGTAAATAAAGCACTCTCATAGTCGGCACTGTGGAAGGAAGAATGTTGAAAATATAAAGAATATCAAATGATGAAGCATCATATGATTAGTCTGGCCAGCTTGCCCAAGTGTCTTGGACTAATCTTTCCCTGCAGAGTCTCATTTCTCCATCTACAAACTGATAATAGGCTACACAATCTTTAAGGTTCTTTCAGCACCCATTTCCTTTAGGTACCATCTGAAATGAGGATGTGTCCTTAGCTTCAACAACACTGAAGCAACCAATAGCTCACAAGTGAAATTTTCTTGAATCCATATGTACAATTTCTCTATGATAGCTAAACATTTATTGATTGCTAGACTCAGTAACTAACTCCTATCCCCAGATCCTTTATCAATCTAACGATTAAGTAATTTGAGTTTGATTTGATAGACAAATACCACACAACTCCAATTTATTTTTTAATTTCTGCAGTCCTTAGTGACTGGCAGTTTCAAATAAACAGTATTAATAAATCATCAATCTGTAACTAAAGAGCAGGTTCTTTGACGAACGTTCACCGGTTGCAGACGGTGGGGAGTCTCAGAGGAATATCTGTCATTCTCACAGTTACAATGCGACGGAAGAGGAGCCATTTGAGACGGTTAAAGACTGGTTAAAGACTGAGGAAAAGGGAACACAAACTACCACAAAAATGACTTTGTGAATTGATAACTGGTACTTTCTTATTTGCAATAAAAGTGTAAAAAGGGAAAAAATTACTTAATGTCCTGGTTTCCTAACAGGCATTTGATGGAGTGTAACAAAAGATGATTTATAAATGCTATCTGAAAGAGAGATGGAGCAGGAACTAAAAGGGGCAGGAAATTGAATGTATTCTTCCCTCCCACCTCACCACCAGGGTTCAGATGAGTCTGGAAAGGTCATTCACATAATTATTACAGTAACTGGTTCAAGGCCTTTTGAGCACAGCTGATCCGATTGTGTGTTAATGGCTGTGAAAGCAAGATAAGGAACATGTAAAGTAAAGAAAAAAAAATCTGCCTGTAGTGCTGTTAGCTTGCAGGATTGTCATAGTAGATAAACCAATGTTGCTTTAAAGCATATGGCTTCTTTATTACAGAATAACCCCAAGTTTGCCCTTGTGTAAGGGGTCACTTAAGCATCAGTGGCCAAATTTTAGTTTTTCGTTGTTGGTGGCTATGTGACATTATCTAGTGATCTTTCTGGTGTCTGCAAAAGGTGATATGGTGAAATGAAACCTGACAAAAAACTGTAGTTAATATAATGTGGTCTGAATTTTCAGGGCCAAAACACGTGAGAGGCATCTGGAGATTTCTGTCTGACCAAACCAAGACAATAATATACCTCCTGTTACAGATGATTGACCACATTTTCATATTTGGATTACGTTCAGTAAACATATTCAACACTTGCTGCATAGAAGAATATTCTAGGGATGTAAAACCTTAGCACAGTAGGCGGATACACACAGCTAACCCAATGGGGCAGGCTAAACAGCGAGAGATGGTTGTTCATGTGTCTCCAAAGGATATATATTAAATCTCAAGTAAAACAGGTAGAATTAATGGAGAAGTGGCATTTGGCTTAAACCTTGAAGACTGAACAGGGATTGTGAGAGCAGGATATTTTAGACTGAGGGGTCCAAGTTGCAGGATCACAGAAGAGGGATGTGTGTGGGGATGAGGTCCAGGAAGGGGTTGTTCATGGCTGATTAAACGATGAGCTTGAAAAGGTAAGGTGGAACTTGTGCTGGTTGTTAAATTAGCGCCTGTAGCTTCTTCCTCACTCTGCTTTGTGATGCAAGGGCCAGGACTCTAGAAACCACATTTCTGCATTGCAAAGAGAAGGCTCTAGAAAGAGGCTGCGAGACTAGAGGAGGGAGAAGGGATGTGCTCTATATTGCTCCCTCTCTGCTTGGGATTCCTGTGAATGGCACCTCAGTGAGGCGTTCTTCCCTAAGCGGCAAAGGAACCTAGTTTGAGTTTTTCCAACACTTGTAGTTCCAGGTACATCACACTCCCACCTCAGAAAACTTAGCTCCAACCCCTGGCTGGTGGAGGCTCCTCAGGGGTCTGGGTCCCAGGACGGTGCCTCCAAACTTCTTAAATTTTAGTAACTGCAACTCTTCTGCAGCCAGAGAGATGGTAGCTACTTCTTGTACTTAATAACTCTGCCTACTTCCAAGTTCTCATTTTGCTCTACACGGCCTTGTTAACAACTTATACAGATCGGACTTACACATTGAGCACAATCACTTGAAAATAGCACCAACTTTCTTTTTTCCCCTTTCCTAGTGCATTTCTTTTTAAAAACTCTCATTTTATATTCGAGTTCAGTTGATTCATGATGTGTTAGCTTCAGGTGAATAGCAAAGCGATTCAGTAATGCATATACATGCATGCATGTTCAATCACTTCAGTCATGTCCGACTCTTTGTGACCGTGTTACAGACTGTAGTCAACCAGACTCCTCTGTCCATGGGATTCTACAGGCGAGAATACTAGAGGGGGTTGTCATGCCCTCCTTCAGGGGATCTTCCCCACGCAAGGATCAAACCAGCGTCCCTGATGTCTGCTGCATTGGCAGGCAGGTTCTTTTCTACTAACACCACCTGGGAAGCCCTAATACATATACATATAGATACATATATCTATTACAGATAGATAGATAGATACATATATCTATTCTTTTTCAGATTTTTTCCCATATAGGTTATTACAGAATATTGAGTAGAGTTTCCTATGCTATATGGTAGATACTTGCTATTTATTTTATATATAGTAGTGTGTATATGTTGGGGCTTCCCAGCGGTAGGGACTTTACTAGCAGTAAAGAACCCACCTGTCAATGCAGGTAGACAAAAGAGATTTGGGTTTGATCCTTGGGTCAGGAAGATCCCCTGGAGGAGGGCATGGCAACCCATTCCAGTATTCTTGCTTAGAGAATCCCATGAACAGAGGAGCCTGGCAGGCTGCAGTCCATAGAGTCACAAAGGTTCAGACATGGCTGAAGCAACTTAGCACGCATGCATGCATGCAGTGTGTGTATGTTCGTCCAAAACTCTTAATTTATCCCTCTTCTCCTCCTGCCTTTCCCCTCTGGTAACCATAAATTTGTTTTCTAAGTCTGTGAGTCTGTTTCTGTTTGGTAAATAAATTTATTTGCCTCACTTTTTTAGATTCCACATGTAAGTGTCATCATACGGTATTTTTCTTTCTCTGTCTGACTTACTTAGTATGATGATCTCTAGGCACACCACATTTAGAGATAACGTTGAAATGAAATATTTATTAGGGACCTAAGAGAGTCCTTACTTGCATTGTCTTTTAACCTTTTATCTCTCATCTCCTTGCAAGAGTACTGTGTCCAGTGTTTAAAAGCCAACCTGGGAAATATCAAAGGCACTGCTTCTTTCCAAACTAAAGTCACGAAGCTTAATGCTGATAAGAAAAGGCAATACCCTTCATTTCTATTTCTCGCACATGCCACCAACCACTTTAAAACATTGTATAATAATGTAGTTGCCAAAAGGCAGCCAATTAAGTCTGCCTGACTTTAACCTTCTACTCTTAATAATTCAGTCTGAGTGGGCGGATGAGTGGCAGGCAAAAGAGAAGGTTTAAAATGTTCATTTCCAACCCTGACCAGTACCATGTTTCTCCTTTCAGGAAACATTTCACCTAAATTATTAGAAGGCAAACGGGTCTTATTTTGTTATAGCAGCAGTGTGGGGAAAAGCTTCTAAGATTCTATTGTCTCACTGATAGCCTGTTTTCCATTTAGTTACTTATTTTAAACACTTCTACATTATACCTCTTCTGATTCCTCTGGTTTGATCCCATACTGTTGGAATTTCTCCCTCTCTCCACTTTGGTGAAACTGGAGAAAGCTTGTGGTGATCTCTTGATACTAATCTTCCGTATGTCTAAAACAGCCTTTTCTTTCCAAAGTGATTAATCCACCTTTCCATTTTTATACTTTGCTGTATTTCCCAAGCCTTACACACTTTTGTTTCCCAGTGGATCCTCTTTAAGCATTTCCCATTCCCCACCCCTCTGGGGAAATCATGCCTTTGCTGAACTGAACAATACTAAACATAGCATGTGACAGTCACTTCATGCATTCTCTGTGTACTCAGTGCTGCGTAATTCTATTTGCAGAGGGGCGTCCAAGGGGGTATAAACAGCACTCTCTGTTGTATTCTTTTGCAGTAGCTAATAGAAAAACCACATGATTTTTTTAAAATTCAGATTTAAGTAGAGATTTCTGTAAGAAGCAAACTTACAGCTTACAACTTTACTATTGACTTTTAAAAATTTATTAAGGGGTGTTTTTATTTTTATAAAGTATGTTTCTTTTCCATAAAGTGGGTATTTTTAATTGAAGTATAGTTGATTTACAAACGTGTCAATTTCTGCTGAACCACAAAGTGATTCAGTGATACACACACACATATATACAAGTACACATTAAAAATATCCTTTTTCATTATGGTTTAATCATAGGACATTGGATGCAGGTCCCTGTGCTATATAGTAGCATCTTGTCGCTTATCCATTCTATACCAAACAGCTTGCATCTGATACCTCCAAACTCCCACTGCGTCCTCTCTGCCCCACCCCCGCCCCCAGCCACCACGCGTCTGTCCTCACTGTCTGTGAGTCTGTTTCTCTTTCCGAAATAAGCTCGTTTGTGTCACACTTTAGATGCCACATTATAAGTGAGATCGTATGACATTTATTTGTATTGTTTAGATTTGTATTGGAGTATAGTTTAACATACTATTGGAGTATAGTATATATATAAGATTATAGTATATATATATATATATATATATATATATATATATACTATTGGAGTATAGTGTATATATATATAATATACATATATATATATATAGGAATATAGTATATGTATATATTATACTATTGGAGTATAGTATAACACAATTTTACAATGTTGTACTAGTTTCAGGTGTACAACAAAGTGAATCAGTTATACATATACATATATCCACTCTTTTTTAGATTCATTTCCCATATAGGTCACCACAGAGTATTGAGTAGAGTTCCCATTGCTATGTAGTAGGTCTTTATTAGTTATCTATTTTGTATATAGTAGTGAGTATATTGCAATCCCAATTGACTTTTTATTTAACTTCAAATTAGGCAGGTTGGTAAATTTGTGTGATACTAACATACAGTAAACTTTGGTAATCTAAAATAATTTGCCTTTCTGCTCTTTTCCTTCAAGAACACAGAAAACAATATTAGTTTATATATCTTTAAATTATCTTTATTTATTTATTTTTTAATTGAAGGATAATTGCATTACAGAATTTTGTTGTTTTCTGTCAAACCTCATCATGAATCAGCCACAGGTATACAAACATCCCCTCCCTTTTGAACCTCCCTCCCATCTCCCTCCCCATCCCACCCCTGGAGGTTGATACAGAGCCCCTGTTTGCATTTCCTGAGACATACAGCAAATTCCTATTGGCTATCTGTTTTATATATGGTAACATAAATTTCCATGCACAACTATAGCTGCTTTAATTTACATACTCTAGGTTGTAAGAACTGAATGTGTTCAGGGACAAATTATGTAGAGAGGTAAATGTACTTTTCAAAAACATAAGAACATAGTATTTTTCTTTGTGGGCAGTGGTGGAAGTGTATTTTGACATGTTTAGAAAATAAAGTCTATTATTTATTATCTGTTAATAAAAAGTAGGCTGGATTAAGTAGGCACATAGCTCTCGGAGTTCATCCATCCCTTCAAAAAGTATTTCCTGAGTGTTGTGCGTCAGGCACTGTGGTAGGCATCGGAAATACACAAGTGAAGAATGCAATCGGGATCCCTGCCCTCATGAGGCTTAAAATTGAATGATGGGTACTTGCTGGTTATTCTGTTTGTCTCCCTTACCAGTCACCCTCATCTTCCCTCAGAATCTCCGCCTTCCTTTTGTATTGCCAACTGTATTCTCTGGGGTGGCAGGCTGGCTTCTAGTTGCCTTTCAGTCATGAACTCAGCAAGGAGGAGATCAGAATGCACAAAGAAAAAGTCAGGATGTGAATTTCCTGCTCCTTTCCCCAGCTGTGTTCCTCTAATGCATCTCTGCACAGACATAGCTGCTGTAGAGTGGTCCCCGGACAACACCGCATCTTCAGGTCTCTGCCTTGAGGTGACACTGCCTTCCACCCTTGCTCATTTTGGCTTCAGGGTGAGAATAACTTCCTGCTATCACTAGTCTGCAGATACTTCAGTTTCTTTCTTAGTTCTCTTGGATCTTCAATTTATGCCTAAATTCTTTTGAGCTATCTGAGTCTTTCCAGTTGGATCTCTGACTGATAAAGTGAATTTTGTTTTTTCAAGTAGTGAAACACATATGTGAATACTTTAAAACTGTGTTAATGTTGATGAAGAAAAATACAAGATTTAGATACAGAGTAATGGATGTGAGTTATATACTTCAAGTATTGTAGATGAACTCTTAGAGAATGATGTTTAAGTTGAGGTCAGAGAATAAGTGGGGGCCTGGAGGAAACAAGGGCAAAGCCCATGAGATAGAATAGAGCTTAGTATGCTCCACACCAGAATTTGGTTATATTAGTCTATGGGGAACATTTAGTTAAACTACTCTGTGTGGACAGACTGAGGGGGCAAATCAGCTTGAGTGGCAACATGCTGATCGATATCTAGTGACAGGTACTGAAGATTTTGGACAGGCAAAGGTATACCAGGGAATCTTTTACTTATTAAAGTGGGATGCAGCTCAGGTGAGCTGTAGGAATAAAGCAGATGCTCAGGTATTAATTTGAAATTGCTGTGATCACGTTGAGATGCAATGATGATCTATTCCACATGATAATGTGCTCTACAGAAATTAACATGTGTAAAGATGCTATTTCTTTGATCTTATTTACTTTCAACAGAGTGGTAAATTAGTCTTTAGGTAGGGATAAATCTCTTCACAGCATGTTCTTTTTCTTTTTCCCATAATTGTGACACCTCACATAAAGAATAGGCAGCAGAGACCTTCTTGACAGTCTGTGTGCTTTGTTCACCTTCCTACATATTTATTTATTTTCATGGGGAAAGAGGGAGTAACAAAGAAGGAGTGGAGAAGCTGAAGAAAATATAGTATTAAAAGAACTTAATCTGGCAGTTAGATCCAGCCTAGAATGAAAGGGACTTTATGGATCAATTTACTAAGCATATTTCAAGACTTCCGAAAGCAAACATATCAAATTTATTAAATAAGCCTGCCTGGGGAAATATCCCATATTGCTTTTTCTCTATAAATCTAGTTCTCTAATTTGTTTTACAGTATGACCTCCTTTCGTTTGTGGCTTTAGTGCAAATTCTGACATTTAAAAATTATTTAACTGTAGGATATACTAAAACCTTTGACATCAAGCCAATATAATTATTTTTGTATTTACCAGAATTGAGCAGTTCACTTGGGGCATTTTCAAGCATACCTGACACCACAACTTTGGGAAATTATGAAAAACATGACTTTTAAGGTGATATTTAATTATTAATATATATGGGTTTGGAAATCTTCCTCGGATATCTGCCAAGTAACTCCTGGATGAATTTTGAGTTATTGAAATATACTTCCTCTTACAGGCATCTTTTGTTGGACTGCTCAACACTTTCGATGGACCAAACAACAATCTATTTTTTTTTTAATTGATTACGATCTGACTCTTATTTAGATTTAAACAGAATTGCACATTATTTCAAATAGTTTTAATATTACAAAACATGGTGATGACTATTGTTATGTTCTAAAACACCTTTTATTAGCAGAATTTTTCATATTTACTAAGATTTTCACACCCACAGACTAAGCCTACTACAAATATATTTATAGAGCATGTTTTATTTCCAAGTACGTTATATTTATGCTGTGGGAGTTTGCTCACCATGACTGAAGTTGAATGATTAGTAACTCTGATAGAGATGCATTTATGCAAATTATAATTATAGAGTCTAGAAAGGACTCTGAGGTCTTATCACCCTAAAAACACAAAACAGCAACAGTCTATTTAAAATAAATCATAATAGTTTAATCAAATATAATCAAAATCTCACTCATGTTATTATGCCCAATATTCTTATTGTAAACATCATTGACAAGTGATTATACATTGTGAGATTTAAAGTCTCAGAAATAAATCATTAAGTATAGTAGGCATTATAGTGTGGTATAAATCATCTTCCTGATTTGGGGAATAATTGCATGTTGTACATATTGACAGCTGGTGCTATCATGTTACCATTATTCCAGAAGAGATTAATCTGTTGGACCAGAGTGACTATTATCTTTATGATTTTTATACTCTTTTCTTATTATATCTTATCAGAATCTATATCTTTTATATAGGGAGAGGATAAGACCTCATCCCTTTTTTATTTACATCATTGTTGCATAAAATTTAAGAATGATACTGAAATTTTAAGACAAGTAAGCAAAGACATGTGAAGCTCTTCTTTTATTACATTTCCTTTATGTTAAGATAGCAAAATTATATACATTATTGCTCAGAGAAATGACCAAAGAGATAATTATAATTGGTTACTTCATCAATTCCCATTTGCCTTTCTTTAAAAAAGTGAATAGCCACCAGGGAGCTTCAATGTTTAATTCAAGGGAAATAAAACCTAGCAAAGTAAGTGATATAAAAATAGGACATGTCACATTTTAATAAACAATTGTGTCTAATTATAGAAGTTTGTGTACTTACTTGCCAAGTGCAAAGCACTCCATCTTAACAGTTGTTCCCTTAGCAGCTGTAACTGTGAAAGGGAAATGGACCTCAATTTTCGGCTCATATTCTCCCATCACACCTGGGAAATAAAGAATAGTCTTTAAACATTAAATAAATGTCACAATTTCTTTCCAGTTCTGGAGATGTTACATTGAAAACCACTGTGTTGTCCACATCTGTCTGAAGACAGCTAAATTTTTGATGCATTGAAATAAGAAGTGCACACAGACTTAAATTGTGGTGAAATTCTAATCTAGCTTTAAGGACTGGATTGCATGTATATTCAATACCCTTTAAAATAATAATTGTTGAAAGTGCCAATCAACATTGGTAGTTTAGCTACTGATTATATTTCAGAGGAAATAAGTAACCATGAACAAATTCCATGGTAAACAATGGTGCTGATTTTTTTTTTTTTTAATAGGTAAAGTCCTCAGAACTTTGTCATTGTCAGATAAATGAATGCTTGTTAAGTCAACATATATTTATTGAATATCTATAATATGCATACATTCTGTTAGGCATTATGGGAGATACAAAGATAAATTATCCATGGGTTGTGCTCTCAAGCATTCAAGTGTATTCTTAAAAAAAGAAACAGTATTTACTCAAGGGGAGGAAAAGAATGGGGCTTCTCTGGTGGTGCAGTGTAAAGAATCTGCCTGCCAATGCAGGAGATGCAGGTTCAGTCATTATGTCGGGAAGATCTCCTGGAGAGGGAAATTGCACCCATTCCAGTATCCTCACCTAGAAAATTCCATGGACAGAGAAGCCTGGCGAGCTACAGTGAGGTCCTCTGTCCATGAGGTCGCAAAGAGTTGGACATACTAAGGATCACAAGCACCGGAGAGAAGAATTACACATCAAAATCATTGTAATGTAAGATAGAAAGTGATGTTAAAGTGTTAGTCACTCAGTCACTGTCTGTCTCTTTGTGACCAGGTGGACTGTAGCCTACCAGGCTCCTCTGTCCATGCGATTCTCCAGGCAAGAGTACTGGAGTGGGGAGCCATTCCCTTCTCCAGGGGATCTTCCCAACCCAGGGATCTAACCTGGGTCTTCTGCATTGCAGGCAGATTCTTTACTGTCTGAGGCAACAAGGAAGCCCAGAAGGTGATAAATGCCCTGAATGAGGTATCCTGAAAGTATTATGTGCCTTTGAGGTAATTATATGAATAGTTAGCATTTGTATAAGTGAGAGAAAGATAGGAGAAAGTAAATGGAACCGCAGGAACAATGACAAAGAGATCAGAAACCACCAGAAATAGGAATATCAGTTTCTCTGGCCTCTTGATTTGTAAAGGGAAGTCATACTAGGCAAATTTGGAAATATAAATGGAGTCAAAACACTAGAGGACCTTGATTATCAGAGGAAGGCATTCAAACTTTAATCTGTAAGTAATTTGGAGTCATCGGAGTTTCAAATAGGAGACTGGCAACTTGCATATATATATCTGGAATTGGAGCAGAGAACAGTAGATCAATTATATTGCTTCAATAAGATAAGTTTGAAGTAATGAAAACCTGGACTTGAGTTATATAGTAAAAAAGGAGAAGATGCATTAGAATGAGAAAAAAAAAAATAAGAAAGACTTGAACTTGGCACACAATAGGTGTGCTGGTGAAAAGGTTGTGGGCCTCGTCAATAATAACACCAAGATTTACAGCTTGAGAAGGAGGTTGAGTGATGTAAGTAAAAGAAAAAGGGACACTTGGTGGGAAAAGCTATGGTGGGAAATCTGACTTTCATTTCAGGAGTATCATCTTTGATGCTATATCATATTCAGAATGCAATGAGAGGACAAAGCTGGCGGTAAGTTTGGGCAGGTGATGTACACTTAACGGCATCAGTCACAGGTGGCGGTTAAAGCCATGAGCTTGGAGAGGGTTTTCACGTATCGGAGAATAGTATACAATGAGAGTCACTTTGCTGCACAACAGAAATCAGTACAATATTGCAAACCAACTATACTTCAATCAAAAAAAAAAAAAAAAAAAAACACGAGTGATGGTGATTGCGCTCTCTGTCAGTCTTGGAGCTAATTTCCTCCCCAAAATAATTGTTAGCAATCCCACAGAGGACACAATAGTGACTGAGCACAGATGCTTCTCTAAGGAGTGTTTGTGTGCGTATTTCGGCATGTCTCTCTTCAAAGGCATATGTGTACGTAGAGATCTGTGTATGTGTATAGCTCTATGTGTAATTCCTTGGTGTGTGGGGGATGAGCAAAGAGAGAAGAGAAAGAAACTCAGACAGAGGAAGAAAAAATATGAAGGCAAGATGCTCTGGACAGGCAAAGAGAGAAATAGCTACCTTTGGCAAAACAAAAACAAAACCAAAACACACCTTTATATTTTATATAAACCTTATATAAAATTTATATTCATTTTTATTATTATTATTTAAATTTTTTAATTTGAGATGGTCTTTGAAGGAAGAATGTGGACAACTTTAGGTAGAAAGTGTTTAAGTTCACTGTGGAGAACATTATCTCAGCTTTTTTTTTTTTGGTACTTTTTTGCAAAGCAATCATTGAGAAAACATCACTGATTTTTCATCAAGCTTGTGGACACTGGCTCTGTTTAAAACTAGACTATGGCATCTCTGACGTGTCAGTGGCCTCTGTGACACTCTTTTTCTAATCTTTAAACTGGGGGAATGGAAGAGAACTACCATTAATGTATTGTGCTGCTCTGTCAGGCTAATTCCCCCGATTCCTTCCAAGTCTAATGTTCCCTGAGCACCAGAAGCCTGGCATATAGCTAGGGAATTAAGTGGTCAGTTCTATATCACTCAGAACAGATGTTTAAGAACTTCTTCTCCATCTCTTTCTCAATAATGTTTTTCTCTTCAAACTTCTTTTATCTTAGATCATTCTGCCCTGCCCACATATTTTTCAACTTCCTTTCTTTTACATTTTTATATTTTTCTTTTTTCCTGTATATTTCCTGATGGCAGTATTTGGCCTGCTGGTGATAACTGGCTGAGTGTATCCAATGAAGAGGAGTTTATCTTCAATGTCCTAATACTTGGAAGTCCCCATATAAACACTCCCCGGGATCCATCAAAGTGGTTACCTTTGACTGCCCGCCTGAAGCAGTCCCTGAAGTCAGCTTGTGATCTTCTCATCCCCTCTTAACACTGATTCTGTAGTATTCTCTTTCCTGCCTGTCAGTCTGATGATTTAGCAATACATGATTTACCATGATGCCTATTAAACTTAATGCCCTACTTGCATAGGTCACTGTGAGTGTTGGAAGTTGCTGAGTTCTGTAGAATGTTGTAGAAAGGCAGTGAAAGTCAGACTGAATTTAGAAAATATTTCTATATAATTATTTGCAGCATTGTTTAAAGACATCTCAGAAGAACTTGAATCTCCAAACTCCAGTAATTTGTTTTGATTATTTTTTCCTATTTTAACTAAAATTTCCTTTTATAATCCATTTTTATAATAATTCTTTTGCATTTTTTTATTAAAGAATGTCTACTAATTGTACAACATTGCAGACCTTCAAGACTTGTATCTGCCTCTAAATAATACCAAGGATATTACTGACACTATGGGCTAATAGGAGCCAGGACCATGTCTTTTCTCAATTCTCTTCCAGATAATGTTTGTGAGTTGCAGAGAAGATATTATTTTATAGCTTTAATTCTTAAGGGTGACTCTAAGGAAAGACACTCCTCGCAGTATTTTGGAAATAATTTTTGTCCATGTAAAGGCTTCTGGTGCTTCTTAAATGATTCCTGTACAGCCAAACACATTATTAAGCCTCACTCCAGGGCCCAGGGGTTTGTTAACATCTGAACTGGATATTAAATATAGAAAGTTTAAATGCAAGGCTTCAAATTATATTACCTAGCTTGAACTGCACTGTAAGAAATAACTAGTTCTTTGAAATTTCACTCTGATAGTGGTGATATGAGGATAGATGAGAAAACTCCTTAGGTATGTCTTATTCTTTAAAGACTTGATTACACTCAGGGATTAAGCTTTGCTTTGTGTTTGCTTTGCAATGGGATAATTATGTTAGAGCTAAAGTTCACATTAAGTTATATAATTTACCTTCTTTTTTTTAAAGATGAGAGGGTTCAGTCCAAAAGGTCAAGTAATTGGCTCAAAGTCCTATTGAAAGCTGTTGGTGGAAATGGGACAAAATAGGCATTTTTTCCCCTTAAGTTTACAGCTGTTTTCTTGACATCACTCTGTTGAGGAATTTTAATCACAGAGTATAAGAATCCAGGCATATCACATGTACTAATCAATCATTAACAGTCTACCATGGATATTTGGATTATTTCAACTGCAATTTTTAATATCTCATCATAGGCAGCTTAGCTTGTAATTTCTTTATTTATTTTTTCAGTATGCTCTGATGACAAAAGGAAAGAGAAACAGCCTTATAAGACACATAAAGATCAAAATTTTAGGCTTGTCTCTTCAGTCAAGGTAACTCTTTTATTTTTTTATAACTCCTGGTATTAAGCTAAATATGCTCAAGAGACACTATGTTCTGTCTTCATCTTGTTCCCCACACCTGTCTCTCCTGGCTTAGTTGGCTGACCCACTTCGGAATTATATGCCACTAGAAGATGACCTCAAATTACTCTAGTTCCTAGTAAACAGAAGGCTTCCAGCTGATAGCACAGTACTCTCCTTCTATGTCTTCATGGTTGTTGATTTTCTTATATTCCAATTACTTGCAAAGAGTTAGGGTGCTTTTCCTAAGTGGAATGCAATTTAGAGCAGTGTTTCTTCAAGTGCATTGGCAGAACAAAGATACAATGACTTCACAATAGTCTGGAAAATTTACTAAAATTTTAGGCTACAGGTGGAGAAGGAAATGGCAACGCACTCCAGTATTCTTGCCTGGAAAATTCCATGGACAGAGGAGCCTGGAGGGCTACAGTCCATGGGGTCACAAATAGTCAGGCATGCCTGCATGCAGGCTACAGAGTTCAATTTGAAGCCCAGTTATATATAAACTTAGGAAATGGGACTACAGACTGCATATTTTAATTGTTTTTTTTGATGGTTTTATATACATTAAAAAAATTCAAATTTGGGCCTACCTTGATACTGATTTTTATTACATTACTTGTCATTTTGAGATTAGAGTGTAGCAGACAAATGACTGAAAGAATACCATACAGAGAGTCTATAATCATATTGCATTCAATGATGGCTTGCAATAACAGTAATGAACATTATATTTAACGCATATGTACTGGAACTAACACCAAAGCTGGGTTTTTTCTGATAGTCTAGACATCAGTTCTTACTGGTTAGCGTCTAGGAGATTGCAGTTGCTAGATATATCAAATGAGGTTTCCATCTGACACTAAGAGTAATGTCATGTCTAGGGTACAGAACTCATGTCCAATAAACCTTAAAAATTCAACTTAGCTAATGACTTAAAAAGGTTTGTCTGACAACCTCATGTTCAGTAATGGGTATTCACATTTTTGTCTTGAACATTATTGCCAATCATACTCAACAACTGTTCCTTGTCTTCCCAAGAATAGCTACTATTTTTTAGTGCTTTTTGGGGGGAAGTACTTCTTCTATCTTCTCTAGCCATGAGAGTTAAATGGGAGCCACTATCTTCCTATAGGATCTGCTGTAGTTATTAACTTGTCATGGGCATCTGACTCAAGCTTGACCAATTAGATTACCTCACTGCCTTGGGCACAATCTTTGATTCATGGATGAGCAGCTGAGGTTTTTGAACTCTGGACTAGTAGCCCATCTTACTTTCTCCTTCATGACAAAACAGAGCCTGCATGTCTGAGAGCCACTGAAGCATCCGTAACTGGAAGGAGGCAATCTGCCATTGAAGAGAATTAAGCTAATGACAATTCAGATAGAATTAAGCCAAAGCAGGTAGAGGAGAGATGAAAACAGAGTACTGGTAGCATGTCAGTTCTACTTGGGATTTAGCTACTTGATCTTCTCCCAGTTAAGTAAAATGAAGTCCCTGTTTTGTTTAAGTTATTTCAAATAGGGTTTCTCAGCTGCAGCCAAAAATGGCTCTGACTGATAACTCATTGAGCTCAGCATAACCAGTGGTGACTCTATGTCAGATTCTATTTCATAACTTACCTGGTGGCTCAGTGAAAAATAATTTTTCTGCAATGCAGGAGATCTGGGTTTGATCCCAGGGTCAGGAAGTTCCCCTGGAGAAGAAAATGGCTATCCATTCCAGTATTCTTACCTGGAGAACTCCATGGACAGAAGAGCCTGGAGGGCTACAGTCCATGGGGTCAAAGAGTCAGACACGACTGAGTGACTGACACTTTCACTTTCATCATGCTCTAGATTAGGCAAAGTAGAAAATGGAATGGTGGTGGTGTATATCAATATACACAACCCACAATGTTTCCTATTTTAAAACATTGTACATTTTAATAATGAAAGAAATCCTAATAAATATAAATACCCTGTATCTGTGTTCTATATCTATATATCTACATTGTTGTTACTGTTCAGTTGCAAAGTCATGTTGGACTCTTTTGTGACCCTGTCGACTGTAGCCCTCCAGGGTCCTCTTTCCATGGGATTTCCCAGGCAAGAATACTGGAATAGGTTGCCATTTCTTTCTCCAGGGATCTTCCCAAATCAGGGATCAAACCCATGTCTCCTGCATTGGCAGGTGAGCTCTAACACTGAGCCACCTGGAAGCCCCTATATATCTACATATCTCCTAGTAAAAGAGGATAAATTAAGTTGGAAATGTATAAGATAAAGTACTATGGAAGTTGAGAGGAAGGAGAAACTATTGACTAAGAAAGTTGAGAAAAATGGGAGAACTGCTTTAAATGGATTGTGACAGTGGGATTGCTGAAGATATAATGGTGGACGGTTAGTGACTCTCAAATGGAATACTCTTTTAACAAAGACATGGAAGTGAGATTCTGTTTGGAATTTTGTTGTTATTTAGTCACTAAGTTGCATCTGACTCGTTGTGACCCCATTGACTGCAGACTGCCAGGCTCATCTGTCCATGGTATTTTCCAGGCAAGGATATTGGAGTGGGTTGCCATTTCCTGCTCCAGTTTGGAATTTTATCAGAAATTTGACTTTATTGCATTGACTATGAAGGACTAGTGAAAGAGAAATTTCAAACATAAGTATGAGCTAGAAGATAAACAATATTTAGGAATGTTGTATTTTATCATTTGTTTATTAGGATGACTCAGCAGTGGCTTGATAAATTTGCTTGAGCCCTTGTTTGGAAAAATAGTGACAACAAATGATAGGCATCTGATTTATTTAGAGATAGCACCAGGAGTTATTATTATTCATACTCTTTGTTACCAGTGATTATTTATTGGCTAATTAAACACAATAAGTGCAATGAAGATGTACATAGAGTAAGTATCAAAATGAAGACTTTATGAACTAAACTATAGTTTCCACAGTTTATAGTCTGCACATTTAGATGCATTGAAATGACTTCATGAAATTTCTTAAGGATTCTCCTTTATTACATGAGAAATATACCTGATGAGAGAAGGGAGAAAGGAAATGACTAAATAGGTCACATTATGCATATGTGTGCATGCTCAGTCACTCAGTCGCGTCACTCTTTGCAACCCCATCGACTGTAGCCCACTGGACTCTGCTGTCCCTGGGCTTCTACAGGAAAGAATTGTGGAGTGGATCACCATTTCCTCTTCCAGGGGCTCTTTCTGACCCAGGGATCAAACCCATGTCCCCTACATTGGCAGGCGGATTCTTTACCACTGAGCCACCTGGGAATCCACACATTATGCCTATAAATATGGCAGAATTTTGCTTAGGATTTGCATTAGTTACTTCAGTCACTCAGTGATGTCCGACTCTTTGCGACCCCATGAACTGCAGCATGCCAGGCCTCCCTGTTATCACCAACTGCTGGAGTCTACCCAAAACCATGTCCATTGAGTCGATGATGCCATCCAACCATCTCATCCTCTGTTGTCCCTTTCTCCTCCTGCCCTCAATCTTTTCCAGCATCAGGGTCTTTCCAAATGAGTCAGCTCTTTGCTTCAGGTGGCCAAAGTATTGGAGTTTCAGCTTCAACATCAGTCCTAACAATGAACACCCAGGACTGATCTCCTTTGGGATGGACTGGTTGGATCTCCTTGCAGTCCAAGGGACTCTCAAGAGTCTTCTCAAACACCACAGTTCAAAAGCATCAATTCTTCGGAGCTCAGCTTTCTTTATAGTCCAACTCTCACATCCATACATGACTACTGGAAAAACCATAGCCTTGACTAGATGGATCTTTGTTGGCAAAGTAATATCTCTGCTTTTTAATATGCTGTCTAGTTTGTTCATAACTTTCCTTCCAAGGAGCAAGTGTCTTTTAATTTCATGGCTGCAGTGACCATCTGCAGTGATTTTGGAGCCCCAAAAAATAAAGTCAGCCACTGTTTCCCCATCTATTTGCCATGAAGTGATGGAACCGGATGCCATGATCTTAGTTTTCTGAATGTTGAGCTTTAAGCCAACTTTTTCACTCTCCTCTTTCACTTTCATCAAGAGGCTCTTTATTTCTTCTTCACTTTCTGCCATAAGGGTGGTATCATCTGCAAATCTCAGGTTACTGATATTTCTCCCAGCCATCTTGATTCCAGCTTGTGCTTCCTCCAGCCCAGCATTTCTCATGATGTACTCTGCATATAAGTTAATTAAGCAGGGTGACAATATACAGCCTTGACGTTCTCCTTTTCCTATTTGGAACCAGTCTGTTGTTCCATGTCCAGTTCTAACTGTTGCTTCTGGACCTGCATACAGGTTTCTCAAGAGGCAGGTCAGGTGGTCTGCATAGATATGGTACAATACTGTACTCATCCTTTCAGGACATATTAAATATTAGCCTGTGATTTGTAGATAAGTGATGCAAATTCCAACTCCATCCCTGACTCTGTTGAAACATTGTGGCAATGGATAGAACCTTTGTGGATCCATTTTCTCATGTATAATTAGAATACTACCTGGTATTGTGGGTTTAGATATCTAGTAGTGGCATGTTAGGGAATATATGTTACACATTAACAGATCATTTTTTTTTTACTTACTGTATTTTATAATAAACTAAAAGTTAAAATCTGTGGAAACTTTAATGACTTAAAAATGTGCCCAGATGCTTTCTTTTCAATTCTCTGATGAGCCTCTAAGTAGACAACATATTGTTTTCTCACTTCAGAAAAAGTGTATATTATCCTGAATGATAGTTTCTCCAGCTGAGTCATTGTTATGTAAATGAAGAGGTAGAAGGATCTCTTGACAAAAAGAAATAAGTCACTTGTATTACTTTCAAATACCTGCACCATTATGAATATTGTTTATCTGGGTAGATTGAGAAGAATCAGAGTTTTATTATGGAAGATGTTTTTCATCACAAATAAATATACTTTGAAAATCAGGGAACAGAATCAGAGTTAAAAATAAGGAATAGATTCTTTTTCCCCCTCTCCATCCCCAGGAATAAATCAATTAGTGGGTTGCCTCACACTGTAACTGTTTCCCTCTGATTAATGAATTTTAAGATACATTTTCTTCCATTGTTCATGCTAGAGTCATTTAGGGAAATATACCCCTTTCTCGCCATCAACATCTATGGCATCATTCCCTGTGAATCCATAACTTGGAAAAAGAATTCATAAAAGTAAAGTCTAAAGAAATAACTATATGCATGCTCAATTGCTTCAGTCTTGTGTGTGTATGTGTATATATACATATATTTTCATATGTATATTTTTCAAAACAAATATATAAGCTCACTAACATTAAAATAGCAGGCTAAAAAGAGCAATCTTGAAAAATTTGATAATTAAATTTGGAAACAGAAGTATATTTTTAAAAACTTTGAAATAGAAGTATATTTAAAAGTTTTCCTTTTAAAAAAAAGTATTTTGGTTATTTTTATAAATTTCTAGTGATAAATAAAATTACAGAACCTCTCCAATAAATATGTCTACATAACCAAAATATATATAGTTTTGTAATAAGTTCATTATTTATAACCCTTGTGGTTGACTCCTTGTCATGTTTTCTTTGACTTTGTGAATGTGTGTGTGTGTGTTTATTTTTGTGTGTCTCTTTTGAATAAGAAAAAGAGAGAAAAATTTTGAACTTGCTAGAAATTTTGGTACTCTGACTTTTATGAGATTACACCAGGACCTACGTTGAGCATAACAACAGATCAACAATTCAGTAAACTAAGGTTCTTATTTCTATAGCCAAGGACCTTTCTTTGAAAGTCAGTCCTTCTTTGAATGGATCCAGTAATAATGGGTAAAGAGCACTAATTACTCAAAAGGAAATTCACTAAAAATAAAAAATAATGGCTCAAAATGACATATTAATAATCTAATAATTAAGTGCTTTGAAGGTCTCTAAATAAATGTATGGGAATATTCCACATTAATCAGAGTTGATTCTTTCCAAATGTGATTGAAATTAGAAACTATATTTCTATACAATTCGTCTGAATGCTTGTTTCTATCAGAATCTTCTTACTATTAGAAATGGTAAGTAAAATGCCTCAGAAGCATGGTGGATTTTCCTCATTGCATTAAGCGCATTAGTCATAAACTGCTGTATTACAATTCTTTCTACAAGAAAATAAATGCTTGCAGTGTGGTAAAAATAAGGCAAAGTCAAACCTCAATTATGAGGAAGCAGTTTCTACACACGTCATTTAGAAGATAGGGAAGATATATTCAAATTGCAGGATAAGACCAAGCCAATTGTAGGGTAGAAACGTGGTGTATAATAGCTGAGCCACATCTGAGGAGGAGAAATAAAGGGAACAGTTATACACTCCTTTAATTAAGATGACTAGAACTATTTGGATTCAGTTTCCAGTCCCAAAAGTCAAGCCATACTAAATACCCTGATCTTGGATTTCTCTAATATCTCCTTCCTCTTAACATTGCATGTATTTTCTGAAAACAAAATATCTTACATATATTCACTTGAGTGTATTCCTCTTCATTACAACCTCCTAGAAGACTCAACCACATTCCTTTTTATTTCTAAATTTTTAACGTTCTTCAGAAAGATTATTCCTTTCAGCAAAGCTTCTTACCCATAGCTGTCTATCTATTAATAAAGTAATCACCATTTGTGGACTTAAAATATCCTGGAGGAATTAGTTCTGCCAACTCGGTTGATCAGCTGCATAACTCTTGGAGAAAACGTGACAAATGGGTTGTTTTAAACTATTGTTAAAACTTATTTTTATGCTTTAATCTGCACAGATTGTTTTCTCACTTCTTGTTATTGAGAGTGCCAGCACTCCTGCTGTTAGCACGCTCACTTGAGATACTAAACATACCAGGCCTTATTTACTCTGTAAACAATTCACTACATATTTTACCTCATATACTGTTACTGATTTCAGAGGGTCTATGGATGATATGGTTCAAAAGATACATATTTCAAGAGAGGGAATGTCAATCATCACAGCCTCTTCACAAGGTTCTCTATGCATTAAAGACGTGAGATAAAAAGAGAGAATAAACATTGATTGAACACCTGCTATACGCCTCGTGCTATGTTAAGTGTATGCAACTAAATTGTCATTTAAATCTTTCAAGCACAACAAGGTAGATATGATTATTCCATTTTAAATGAGAAAAAAACGAGTATTGAAGAGTTTCAGTATCTTGCTCAATATCTCTGAGCTATTAAATGACAGGTAAGGGGTTCAATTCCAGTACTCTACTAATTCTGAAGCCAACTTTCCCTCATTATTCTATGTTCCTCCCCAGGAATAGTTCCTGCTGTTTGCAAAGCAGAATTCATTTAGTCAATGCCAATTCTGTAGATAACTTAGTTCTACTTAAAATATTACTTTCTCATGAAAGTCTTTCCTAACTCTCTGTCCCCTGCCACTCTCCATCCAACCAGGCTAATCTCGGTCACTTTATCTTTCATATATGTGCAGATACACACATATACATATTAAATATATATGTGTATATATGTTTGTATAATACTCTTCACTATCTCTATGTATATACATAAACATATATAGAGGGAATATATGTATATATTATTGTATTCACTTTTTTGTTAAAATTTATCACAATTATAATCAGTCATTCTATTTGACTGAATTTATATTCTTTAGCTCAACATTTGTTTTCTCTTCTAATTTATAAGCACAACCAGGAGTGGGACCACCTTGCTTTGTTCCTTTTGTATCCTTAAGCAGTGCCTAGTACAAAGTCTGGACTCAAGAGTATTTGATAACTGAACTAATGAATCCACTTGTCATCAACTGTGTGAAAGATGTGGGATAGGTGACATAGGAGCTAAGAATATTTTATTTTTATGTATTTCAATGCTTATGTTCTTCCTACATTGTAAGGATAATTGAAAGTAATTTTCTAATTTGAAATTATAAATTAGAGATTATATATATTTTGTTTCAAGTTATGATTTTATGAGGTTAAAAATATTTTGTGAATGAATAAAAGTATCTCTACTTCTCTGTTAACTTGGTTTTATAGCATCTTTCCTATCCACCCCTTTTCTTCCATTCTGATTGTCATTAATTTGAATTCCCTTTCAATTAGCTCATTAGCTCTGACAATTGCAAAGATCTTTGGTGACATGAGTGGTGGTCATTAATGCTTTATAATATTAGATATAAGAGAAAATAGAAGAGAAATATGAGATAGAGGAAGCCATACTGCAAAGGAGAGCAGAGAAAATAATATGAGAGCAGGAGGAGTGTTGAATCAAGGAAAGGTTACTATTTAAGATAGTAAATATTCTAATATGTTTATAGGTGAGAATAATTAAGTATGAAGGAAACAAGTGCTGCTTACAGGACAGAGGAAATAATTGCAGAAGGAAGCTCCTTAAATTAGGTAAGAGGGCATGAGATTCAGCACACAGAACTGTCAAGAACAGTTCATTAGTCACAATTAAGAGGTAAGATAGCATAAATGGATATGGATACAGCTAAGATGTTTTATTTGTTGCTGAAAAATAAATGAGATCATAAATTTAAAGCAAAACCTGAGCTCTAAGTTAGGTTTTGTGTTTATTTCTTTTTTTTCCTATCCACAGTCAGCAGCACAGATACAATGATGAAGTGAATGAGATCGAGTCTGAGGTTGAGTTAAAAGTCTGCCAAGTGAGTAGACTATCATAGAGAGACAGGAGAAACAGAGTTAAGAGTGTATAGAGAAGCCCAAGATGGCAGAGGAATAGGACAGGGAGACAACTTTCTCCCCTACAAGTTCATCAAAAGTTCATTTGAATGCTGAGCAAATTCCACACACACAAAAAACCACAAACTTCTGAATGCTGGCAGAGGACATCAGGCACCCAGAAAGGCAGCCCATTCTCTTCAAAAGGAGGTAGGACAAAATATAAAAGACAAAAAGAGAGACAAAAGAGTTAGGGACAGAGACCTGTCCTGGGGAGGGGGTCGTGAAGGAGGCGAAGTTTCCAATCAGTAGGAAACCCTCTCACAGGCAGGGTCTGTGGAGAGTTTTGAAGTCTCAGAGGGCAACGTAACTGGGAGAAAACAAAACAAAACAAAATATGCACCTGACCACAACTGTCAGTGGAGAAATAGCCCAGAGGCTCCCATCCGCCACCAGTAAGCAGGGGCTGGACAGGGAGGTGAGGGCTGCATAATTGGTGCTTAGGGTAAGGACCAGGCCTGAATGTCCTGAGGACAATCTGAGGGAGCTAACGTAACATAGCAACCCAAGCTGTGGGATCACCAGAGGGGAAAAAAAGGAAAGAGAATTTTCCCACTAAAGGCTCTAACACGCAGCCTGGCCGGCTCACAGAACAAAGGATTGAACAAACACCAAAGGAGAGCTAGCTGACTGCTTACAGGCCCCGCCCCCTCGCCGGAGGCAGAGAGGCAGGCATGTGACGGTCAGAGCCCAGGAGGCAAGGGGCTGCTCCAATCTGGGCCCCAGAGACGGCATCCTTCACCGAACTGTGAGCAGGCTCCCAGTTGCTAACCACGTCTTCCTGGAATCCTGGACGACTGACATCTGCCAGGAGGGTCACGGCCTGAGATCAGCTCCACAGAGGAGACACACAGCACACCTGGGAATATACTCTTGCAGTGCCCCCGGGACACTGAGCTGCCTGGACTGGGAGGTGATAAGACACATGGCCCGCCCAGGACAGTGCACTCGCCACCCACCTGGTAGCCCGAGATGCATGGACCTGGGAAGGGCCTAAAACACAAGCTCGGCCCAGTCTGTTCCCTTGCAGGGCACCCGAGAACCTGAGCACCTTAGACCTGGGAAGTGCATTAAACGCAGGGCCCACTTGGGACAGTGCCCTGCGGAGGACCCTGGGCCTGAGCGGTGTAGACCCAGGAAGCACACGCTGCCTTGGGCTGGGGCAAACCCAGTGTGGTTCATACGCTGCGAGCACTCCCCACACAGCCAGTGATACTTGTTTGCAGTGTCCCTCCCTCCCCACAGCACAACTGAACGAGTGAGCCTAAATTAGTGACCGCCTTCACCCCCTTGTGTCAGGGCAGACATTAGACACCGAAGAGACCAGCAAACAGAGGAAGCCAAAATAAACAAAGAACAGGGAACCACTCTGAAAGTGACAGGTGCAACAGATTAAAACTCTGTAGTTAACATTGTCTAAGCAATGGAGGGGGCCTATAGACCTTGAGAACAAGTACAAGATGGAACAAGGAACTATCTGAAACTGAACTGACCCCACACTGCCCACAACAGTGCCAGAGAAATTCCTAGATATATTTTTGGCAGTATCACTTTTTAATTTTTTAAAATTTAAGTCCTTATTTACTCCTTTAATTTTCATTTTTATAACCTACTATTACCTTGCAAAAATACCCTATTTTTAAAGCAAATTTCATATAATTTTTTATAATTTTTATGATTGACTTTGTTTCATATTTTTAATATTGCATTTTTGAGAATATAACCACTACTCTAGATTTTTAATCTTTGCCTTTTGCTATTTGATATCAGTTTTGTACCTTTAAGAACCTAAACTTCAGTATCCATTTTCATTTAGGGGTGTGATTACTGGCCTGACTGCTTTCTCCCCTTTTGACTCTCCCTTTTCTCCCCCAGGTCACCTCTATCTTCTCCTTACCTCTTCTCTTCTCTACTCAACTCTGTGAATCTCTCTGTGTGTTCCAGACTGTGGAGAGCACTTAGGGAACTGATTACTGGCTCAATTTCTCTCTCCCCTTGTGAGTCCCTGTCTTCTCTTCCTGGTCACTTCTATCTCCCTCCTCCCTCTTCTCTTCTCCATGTAACTCTGTGAGCCTCTCTGAATGTCTGTCACTGTGGAGAATTGTTTCACCATTAACTTAGATGTTTTATTATCTGTGCTGTATGGATGGAGAAGTCTTGAGGCTACTGTAAGAATAACACTGAAAGCTAGAGGCAGGAGGCTTAACTCTAAAACTTGAAAACATCAGAGAAGTCCTGATTCCAGGGAATATTAATAGACAAGAGCTCACCCAAAAACCTCCATACCTACACTAAAATCAAGCTCTACCCAAGAGCCAACAAGTTCCAGAGCAAGATATACCATGTTAATTCTCCAGCAAAGCAGGAACACAGCTCTGAGCATTAAAAGACAGGCTGCCCAAAGCCATGCCAAACTGATAGACACCCCAAAACTCACTACTGGACACCTCATTGCACCTCAGAGAGAAGAGATCCAGCTTCACCCATCAGACCACAGACGCAAGCTCACCTAAGAAAGAAACCTTGACCAGCCACCAGCCCACCCCCAGGGAGCAGGCTCCATAGTAAAGAGGAACCATGAACTTTGAGCCTAGGAAAGTGCACCCAAACACAGCAATGTAAACAAAATGAAAAGGCAGAGAAATAATCAGCAGGTAAAGGAACATGATAAATGCCACCAAACCAAACAAAAGAGGAGGAGATAGAGAGTCTACCTGAAAAAAATTCAGAATAATGAAAATCATGAAAAAATCATGAAAAAAAAAAGTGGAGTTACAGATAAATAGACTAGAGACAAGGATTGAGAAGATACAAGAAATGTTTAACAAGGAGCTAGAAGAAATAAAGAACAGTCAATCAATATTGAATAATGCAATAACTGATATCAAAAGCACTCTGGAGGGAACCAATAGTAGAATAACTGAGGCAGAAGTTATTGAAAAATCAAAAAACAACCTAACATTACACCTAAAGCAACTAGAAGAGAGGATGAATGTGGTGAAAGATAGAATGGTGGAAATAAATGAAACAGCGAGGAAAAAAGAAAAAGGAATTAAAAGAAGTGAGGACAAACTCAGAGACCTCTGGGACAATGTTAAGTGCCTCAACATTCGAATCATAGGAATCCCAGGAGAAGAAGACAAAAAGAAAAGCTGTGAGAAAATACTTGAGGAGATAATAGTTGAAAACTTCCCTAAAATGGGGAAGGAAATAGTCAGCCACTTTCAAGAAACCCAGAAAGTCCCAAACAGGATAAACCCAAGGCAAAACACCCCAAGACACATATTAATCAAACTAATGATTAATTAACTAAGGTTAACAAGCTAAGATTAATCAAACTAATGATTAACAAACTAAGATAAAACACAAAGAGCAAATATTAAAAGCAGCAAGGGAAAAGCAACAAATAACACACAAGGGGATCCCCATAAGGATAACAGCTGACCTTTCAACAGAAATTCTTCAGGCCAGAAGGGAATGGCAGGACATACTGAAAAGTGATGAGAGAGAAAAACCTGCAACCCTGATTACTATACCCAGCAAGGATCTCTTTCAAATATGAAGGAAAAACTGAAGGTTTTACAGACAAGCAAAAGCTGAGAGAATTCAGCACCACCAAACCAGCTTTTCAGCAAATGCTAAAGGATCTTCTCTAGACAGAAAACACAGTAAAGGTTTATAAACACGATCCCAAAACAACAAAGTAAATGGCAACAGGATCATACTTATTGATAATTACCTTACATGTAAATGGGTTGAATGCCCCAACCAAAAGGCAAAGATTGGCTGAATGGATACAAAAAGAACACCTCTATATGCTGTCTACAAGAGACCCAGCTCAAACCAAAGGATACATACAGACTGAAAGTGAAGGGCTGGAAAAAGATATTTCATGCAAATGGAGACCAAAAGAAAGCAGGAGTATCAATACTCATATCAGATAAAATAGACTTTGAAATAAAAGCCACAAAAAGAGACAAAGAATGACACTCCACAGTGATCAAAGGATCAATCCAAGAAGATAATACAATTATATATGCACCCAACATAGGAGCACCTAAATATACAAGCCAAACACTAACAAGTATGAAAGGGGAAATTAACAGTAGCACAATAATAGTGGGAGACTTTAATACCCCACTCACACCTATGGATAGATCAACCAGAGAGAAAATTAGCAAGGAAATACAAACTTCCAATGATACAATGGGCCAGTGAGACCTAATTCATATCTATAGGACACTTCACCCCAAAACAATGAATTTCCCCTTTTCCTCAAGTGTCCATGGAACATTCTCCAGGATAGATCACACCCTGGGCGATAAATCTAGCATTGGTAAATTTAACATAATTGAAATCATTTCAAGCATCTTTTCTGATCATGGTAAGGTAAGATTAGATGTCCACTATCGGGGGAAAAAATTATGAAAAATTCAAACACATGTTTCTGAATAACCAACAAATCATGGAATAAATCAAAAAGGAAATAAAAATATGCCTAGAAACAAATGAAAATGAAAACATGACAACCCAAAACCTATGGGATTCAGTAAAAAGCAGTGCAAAGGGGAAGGTTCATATCAATACAAGCTTACCTCAAGAAACAAGAGAAAAATCAAATAAATAACCTAACTTTACACCTACAGCAACTAGAAAAAGTAGAAATAAAGAACCCCAGGGTTAGTAGAATTTAAGAAATCATAAAAAATTAGAGCAGAGATAAGAGAAAAAGAAGCAAAGGAGACTATAGCAAAAATCAACAAAAGTAAAAGCTGGTTCTTTAAGAAGAGAAATGAAATGGAAAAACTACAGCCAGACTCATCAAGAAAAAAAGGGAGAAAAATCAAATCAACAAAATTAGAAATGAAAATGGAGAAATCACAACGGACAATGCAGAAATACAAAGGATCATAAGACAATACTATCTGCAACTATATGCCAATAAAATGGACAACTTGGAAGAAATGGATGAATTCTTAGAAAAGCATAACCTTCCAAAAATGAACCAGGAAGAAATAGAAAATCTTAATAGATCCGTCACAAGTATGAAAATCAAAGCTGTAATAAAGAATCTTTCAATAAACAAAAGCCCAGGACCAGATGGCTTCACAGGTGAATTCTACCAAAAATTTAGAGAAGAGCTAACACCTATCCTACTCAAACTCTTCCAGATAATTGCAGAGGAAGGTAAACTGCCAAACTAATTCTAGAAGGCCACCATCGCCCTAATACCAAAACTAGACAAAAATGTGACAAAAAAGAAAAATGCAGGCCAACATTACTGATGAACATAGATGCAAAAATCCTCAACAAAATTCTAGCAAACAGAATCCAACAACATATTCAAAAGATCATACATCATGACCAAGTGGGCTTCATCCCAGGGATGCCAGGATTCTTCAATATTCTCAAATCAGTCAATGTGATACACCATGTTAACAAATTTGAAGATAAAAATTACATGATTATTTCAATAGGTGCGGAGAAAGCCTTTGACAAACTTTCAACATCCATTTATGATAAAAAGTCTCCAGAAAGTAGGCACAGAGGGGACATACCTCAACAAAATAAAGCCATATATGATAACCCCACAGCAAACATTATCCTCAATGGCGAAAAATTAAAAGCATTTCCCCTAAAGTCAGGAACAAGACAAGGGTTCCCATTCTCACTACTACCATTCAACATAGTTTTGGAAGTTTTAGCCACAGCAATTAGAAAAGAAAAAGAAATAAAAGGAATCCAAATTAGAAAAGAAGAAGTAAAACTCTCACTGTTTGCAGATGACATGATCCTCTACATAGAAAACCTGAAGGACACCACCAGAAAATTACTAGAGCTAATCAATGAATATAGTAAAGTTTCAGGATATAAAATTAATCCACAGAAATCACTTGAATTTCTATTCACTAACAATGAGAAAACAGAAAGAGAAATTAAGGAAACAATCTCATTCACCATTGTGACAAAAAGAATAAAATATTTAGGAATAAATCTACCTAAATAAACAAAAAACCTACATATAGAAAACTGTAAAACTCTGATGAAAGAAATCAAAGATGACACAAATAGATGGATACCATGTTTCATGGATCAGAAGAATCAATATAGTGGAATTGAGTATACTACCCAAAGCAATCCATGGATTCAGTGCAATCCCTATCAAGACTCTGATAGTATTAGTACAGAACTAGAACAAATAATTTCACAGTTTGTATGGAAATACAAAAAACAAACAAACAAACATACAAAAACTCAAATAGTCAGAGCAATCTTGATAAAGAATAATGGAACTGGAGGAATCAACCAACCTGACTTCAGAATATGCTATAAAGTTACAGTCATCAAGACAGTATGGTACTGGCACAAAGACAGAAATATAGACCAATGGAAGAATATAGAAAGTCCAGAGATAAATCCACACACCTATGGATGCCTTATCTTTGACAAAGGAGGCAAGAATATACAATGGAGAGCAAAATCTCTTCAACAAGTGGTGCTGAGAAAACTGGACAACCACCTGTAAAAGAATGAAACTAGAACACTTTCTAACACCATACACAAAAATAAACTCAAAATGGGTTAAAGATGTAAATATATATAAGACCAGAAACTATAAAACTGCTAGAGGAAAACTTAAGCAAAACACTCTGACATAAATCACAGCAAGATCCTCTATGACTCACCTCCCAGAGTAATGGAAATAAAAGAAAAAATAAGTCAAATGGAAACTGATTAAACTTAAAAGCTTTTGCAAAATGAAGAAAACTATAAGCAAAGTGAAAAGACAGCCTTCAGAATGGGAGAAAATTATAGCAAATGACAAAGAATTAATCTCAAAAATATATAAGCAGCTCATGCAGCTCAATACCTGGAAAATAAATGACCCAATCAAAAAATGGGCCAAAGAACTAAACATACATTTCTCTAAAGAAGACATACAGATGGCTACCAAACACATGATAATGTGCTCAACATCACTCATTACCAGAGAAATGCAAATCAAAACCACAATGAGGTACCATCTCATGCCAGTCAGAATGGCTGCTATCAAAAAGTCTACAAACAATAAGTGCTTATTTATTTATCTCCACAGCCACTGTGGAGAACAGTGTGGAGATTCCTTAGAAAACTGGAAATGGCCATATGACCCAGCAATCCCATGACTGGGCAAACACACTGAGGAAACCAGAACTGAAAGACATACATGTATCCCGATGTTAATCACAGCACTGTTTGCAATAGCTAGGAAATGGAGTCAACTTAGATATCCATCAGCAGATGAATGGATAAGAAAGCTGTGGTACATGTACACTACAGAATATTACTCAGCTATTAAAAACATGCCTTTGAATCAGTTCTAATGAGATGATGAAACTAGAGACTATTATACAGACTTACTTCAGTAAGTCAGAAAGAAAAATACCAGTACAGTATATTAACACATATATATGGAATTTAGAAAGATGGTAATGATGACTCTATATGCAAGACAGCAAAAGAGACACAGATATAAAGAACAGACTTTTGGACTCTGTGCGAGAAGGTGAGGGTGGGATGTTTTGAGAGAATAGCGTTGAAACATGTATATTGCCATATGTGAAATAGATGACCAGTCCAAGTTCAACACATGAAACAGAATATTCAAAGACAGTGCACTGGGAAGACCCTGAGGGTTGGGATGGGGAGTGATGTGGGGGGGGGGGGGTTCAGGATGGGGGACACATGTACACCTGTGGCTGATTCATGTCAATGTATGGCAAAAACAACCACAATATTGTAAAGTAATTAGCTTCCAATTAAAATAAACAAATATTAAAAAAAAAAAAAAGAGTGTATAGGGAAAATGTTTTAAAGGGTGACTGTAATCTAAGCTAGAAAAGGAAGGCACTTGAGGCCATGAAGGTGCAATAGACAGTAAAATAGCTGATTGATCAAAGCTTGGAGAGCCTGAGGGGTTGAAAAATTGTTTGAGTGAAAAGAGATAAACAGAATTATTTGGACAGAAAGGAGGCTATGGGCAAATAGCTATTTACTTAAAACTGAGATTTTGATGAAGGCAGAATGGTAATCACAATATTCAGGTTATTGCCTTTGTAATAGGTAAGATGGGATGGAGTACAAGTTCATGGGAAGCAAGGAGGTCAAGACACTGAGAGGTCAGCACTCTGAAAGGATCATTGATTGTAAATATAGAGGACGCCAAGACAGAATAGAACACCTTCTGTAAATGAAGAAGACAGAACTAAGAAGATGTGAGATTATTGCTTTAGAGTTTACTGCAACTGCTGAAAAGCATGCTGTGGATCCTTCCTTTTTATTTATTGTCTACATTTTGTAGTTTTCCACTCACAGACTTCAATGTTCTAGTCCTAAGTTATGTTTCCAAATTTACTCTCACTCTTTCCCTTCACAAATCCAATATTTTATATAACAGAAATGCTTTCTATTTTCAGAATATAATTCATTCCTCAACTGATGTTGATCTTTGTACATGCTGTTGGTCCTTATCTAAAATTTAGTTTATCAATAAACTTCACTTAAAATTTTGTTTCATCAAAAGAAGAAAGAGGAGGAAGAAGAAGGAGAAGAAGAGAAAGGAAAAGATGGAAAAGAGGGGGATGAGGAGGAGGAAGAGAAAGGACACATGAAAACACTCCCCTTCCCAGTGAAAACAAAACCCAGAAAACTTGTGTAAATCCTCCAGCAAGAAATCCTGTCTTGTAATTCTGGGTTACTGTGGTTTTATTTCTTATGTTACTAATTATGTTCTCTCTTGTACTACAGTTATTTGTGTACAGCTATTCCCATTATCTTATTGGTCAAAACCATCACCATTGAATCTGAGTAAACTCTCTTATCTAGCCCAATTCTACTCCTAATTTTCCTTTAGTATGTCTTTCTGATGTCTTTGTAACTTGTTCTTAAAACTCCCAAGTGAATATAAACAAACATATTTTGTTATAGCTGTTTTAACTCCTCACTCTGTCAAAAAGAAAACTGCATTTTTCCCTACCATATTCTTTTGACTTTCATTCAGTGGAAGAATAGAGTTGGAGTACACTGTATATCATTCTTCTCTCCAAAAAGCTATTCAAGACTCCAGATCAACATTTGAATCTGTTAGTTTGTCTATTCTACTACTACTAGCATTGTTGTCCTGAAGGTAAACAAGCAAATAAATAAAAAAGAACAACAAAAATAACAACTTTTTAAATGTCAGTTCCCTGCTTAACCAAATTTCAATTCTATTTACACAATAATGTATTTAAAATAAAACTGAACCCCGTGACGCTGCATCCAAAACCCTTCACAATCTGGACCTTATCACTCTGTTTAGTCTTATATTTAGCGACTGCTCACAAATCTCACACTGTAGTCACACAGAACTTTTCTCCACTTCGCAAACTAACCATGCCACTTTACAGCCACCCGCTTCTGCCCCTCTGTAATTCTTTTAATCTTTTCCTATATTTAGTAAACTTTCATCCAACTTTCAAAATCATACTCAAATAACAACTCCCCATCTTCAGAAGAATTATTTTCAATCTATTCTTTGTTTTCAGAATACATAGTTCAAACCATTATTTTTGTACCTATCTGATTGCATTTTAATGATATTTACTTCTCTATATCCCTCATTTCATTGTGGTTACTAGCAATGAGAAAATGAAATTTACCTTTTTTTGTACCTGTAGTGCTTGAACATAAATTGATTTAATTTCTATCTGGTTACATGTCACACTTTGGATCAGCCTGGATTTCAAGTCCATCAGTTTCTTCCATAGTCCATTAATTTCAGACATCAAATTGCCAACATCTGCTGGATCATTCGGAGAAGGAAATGTCACCCCATTCCAGTACTCTTGCCTGGAAAATCCTATGGATGGAGGAGCCTGGTGGTCTGCAGTCCATGGGGCCACTAAGAGTCAGACACGACTGAACAACTTCACTTTCACTTTTCACTTTCATGAACTGGAGAAGGAAATGGCAACCCACTCCAGTGTTCTTGCCTGGAGAATCCCAGGGATGGGGGAGCCTCGTGGGCTGCTGTCTATGGGGTCGCACAGAGTCGGACATGACTGAAGCAACTTAGCAGCAGCAGCAGCTGGATCATTGAAAAAGCAAGTGAGTTCCAGAAAAGCATCTATTTCTGTTTTATTGGCCATGCCAAAATGTTTTACTGTGTAAATCACAACAAACTATTGAAAATTCTTTAGAGATGGGACTACCAGGCCACCTGACCTAACCTGCCTCCTTAGAAATCTGAATGCGTGTCAAGAAGCAACAGTTAGAACTGGACACAGAACAACAGACTGGTTCCAAATCAGGAAAGGTGTATGTCAAGGCTAGATATTGTCACACTGCTTATTCAACTTTTTTGTGGAGTAAATTATGTGAAATGCCAGGCTGGATGAAACACAAGCTGGAATCAAGATGGCGGGAGAAATATCAATAATGTCGGATATGCAGATGACACCACCCTTATGGCAGGAAGAAAAGAAAAAATAAAGAACCTCTTGATGAAATGGAAAGAGGAGAGTGAAATAGTTGGCTTAAAACTAACATTCAAAAAACTAACATCATGGCATTTGGTCCCATCACTTCATGGCAAATAGATGGGGAAACAATGGAAACAGTGACAGACTTTATTTTCTTGGGCTCCAGAATAACTGAAGATGGTGGCTGCAGCCTTGAAATTAAAAGAGGCTTGCTCCTTGGAAGAAAAGCTATGACCAACCTAGATAGCATATTTAAAAACAGAGACATTACTTTGCCAACAAAGGTTCATCTAGTCAAAACTATGGTTTTTCCAGTAGTCATACATAGATGTGAAATTTGGACTATAAAGAAAGTTGAGCATGGAAGAATTATGCTTTTGAACTGTTCTGTTAGAGAAGACTCTTGAGAGTCCCTTGGACTGCAAGGAGATCCAACCAGTCCATCCTAAAGGAAATCAGTTCTGAATATTCATTGGTAGGACTGATGTTGAAGCTGAAACTCCAAAATTTTGGCCACCTGATGTGAAGAACTGGCTCACTGGAAAAGGCCCTGATGGTGGGAAAGATTGAAGGTGGGAGGAGAAGGGGACGACAGAGGATGAGATGGTTGGATGGCATCACTGACTCAATGGACATAAGTTTGAGCAAGCTCCTGGATTTGGTGATGGAGAGCGAGGCCTGGTGTGCATGGGGTCGCAAAGAGTTGGACACAACTGAACGATTGAAGTGAAGTGAACTGAACTGAGCATGGCCCCACCATCAGAGAAAGCCTCAGTTTGTCCCACAGCCTGTAGCTTCCATTAGGAAGACTTCACAAGCCTCTTCTTATCCATCATAGGCCAGACAGAAAGAAATCCACAATCACATAAAACTAACCAAACTGATTACATGGATCACAGCCTTGTCTGGCTCAATGAAACTATAAGCCATCCCATGATGGGACACCCAAGATGGACAGGTCATGGTGGAGAGTTCTGAAAAAACATGGTCCATGTGGTGCTAACATCTGCTGGATCATAGAAAAAACAAGAGAATTTCAGGAAAAAAAATCTGCTTCTGCTTCATTGACTATCTAAAGTCTTCGATATGTGCATCACAAGAAACTGGAAAATTCTTAAGGAGCTGGATATACCAGACCACCTTACCTGCCTCCGGAGAAATCTGTGTGCAGGTCAAGAAGCAACAGTTAGAACTGGACACAGAGCAACAGACTGGTTTCAAATTGGGAAAGAAGTAGGTCAAGGCTGTGTATTGTCACCCTATTTATTTAAATTATATGCAGAGTACATCATGCAAAATGCCAGACTGAATGAAGCACAAGCTGGAATCAATGGCTGGGAGAAATATCAATAATCTCAGACATGCAGATAGCACCACCCTTACAGCAGAAAGCAAAGAGGAACTAAAGAGCCTCTTGATGAAAGTGAAAGAGGAGAGTGAAAAAGCTGGCTTAAAACTCTACATTCTAAAAATGAAGATCATGGCATTTGGTCCCATCACCTCATGGCAAATAAATGGGGAAACAATGGAAACAGTGTCACACTTCATTTTCTTGGGCTCCAAAATCACTGAAGATTATAACTGCATCCATGAAATTAAAAACCGCTTGCACCTTGGAAGAAAAGCTATGACCAACCTAGACTGTGTATTAGAAAGCAGAGACATTACTTTGTCAACAAAGATCCATCTAATCAAAGCTATGGTTTTTCCAGTAGGCATGCATGGATGTGAGAGTTTTACCATAAAGAAAGCTGACTACCAAAGAATTGATGCTTTTGAAGTGTGGTGTTGGAGAAGACTCTTGAGAGTCCCTTGGACTGCAAGGAGATCCAGGCAGTCCATCCTAAAGGAGATCAGTCCTGAATATTCATTGGAAGGACTGATGCTGAAGCACCAATACTCTAGCCATCTGATACGAAGAACTGACTCTTTGGAAAAGACCCTGATGCTGAGAAAGATTGAAGGCAGGAAGAGAAGGGAATGACAGAGGAAGAGATGGTTGGATGGAATCACCAACTTGATGGACTTGAGTTTAAGCAAGCTCCAGGAGATAGTGAAGGACATGGACAGCTAGAATGCTGCAGTCCATGTATGCAGTGTTGCAGAGTCAGTCACAACTGAGTGACTGAACAGCAACTGTGTATAAGACAGAAAAGATATAATATTGTAAAATGACAAATGCATTAATATGCTGTAGCACTGTTTAGTCCTAGTTCACTAAAGAGTTTTATATTAGGTTTTTAACACTGATGAAAAGTGATTCTATCTTAATGATCCACTATTAAAATTATTAATAAATCACAACTATTTAAGTTTTCATGCCCTTCTTTTCACAAAATAATCTATTTGCCTAGGTAACATACAACAGTAGAGCAACATTAATGTTTCCTTATGACAGCTTTTTGTTGAACATATTACCCAAATTAAGCCAAAGTAGAGCACCAAAGAATTGATGTTTTTGAACTGTGGTGTTGGAGAAGACTTTTGAGAGTCCCTTGGACTGCAAGGACATCCAACCAGTTCATCCTAAAGGAGATCAGTCCTGCGTGTTCATTGGAAGGACTGATGCTGAAGCTGAAATTCCAATACTTTGGCCACCTCATGTGAAGAGTTGACTCATTGGAAAAGACTCTGATGCTAGGAGGGCTTGGGGGCAGGAGGAGAAGGGGACGACAGAGGATGAGATGGCTGGATGGCATCACCGACTCATGGACATGAGTTTGAGTGAGCTCCGGGAGTTGATGATGGACAGGGAGGCCTGCATGCTGCGATTCATGGGGTCGCAAAGAGTCGGACATGATTGAGTGACTGAACTGAACTGAGAGTACAAAAAAAAATTTTTGACCATTGAATACAGTTATTGAATGTAGCTATTCACATTGAAAAGCAACAGAAATTAGTGCTCAATAGACTGTAAAAGATACACTTTTCCTCCTTTTGAAAAAGAAGTGTGTGAGTCAGAAGAGGATTCATAATAGAAATGGGATACTGTTTTGCAAATTGTCCTATCTCTTTTTAGGTGTGAGTAAACACTTCAAAAGAGAATCAGAAGTAGGACTATACCCATAGCTAACTGTTCTCTGCAAACACAATGGCTATACAAATGTTGCATCTCTAACACTGAAAAGTCTTTGGAGATTTTATTTTATTTTGACTTTTTAAGTTTATATATCACCTTATCCCAGTTTGACTGCCCTCCTTTTTCACAGGCTGAAAAAGGTTTAGAAAGTCAAGATTTGGGGAAGTAAGTAATTAATGATAGCTGCAACTGTGATCTGTACGGTTTTGCTTTTTCCTACTTCTAGTTGTATTATTAGAAGTACATATATTCTTCTATATAATACATATATATTACATATATACATATGTATATATACATATTACATATAATACTAGTTGTATTATTATTGGCTTCCCTGAAAGCTCAGTTAGTAAATAATCTGCCTCCAATGCAGGAGACACCAGTTCAATTCCTCGGTCAAGAAGATCCGCTGGAGAAGGGAAAGGCTACCCACTCCAGTATTCTGGCCTGGAGAATTCCATGGATTGTGCAGTCCATGCCCTCCCAAAGAGTCGGACACAACTGAGCAACTTTCACTCACTTCAGTTGCATTATTACTTTTTATATTTTCAATAATTTAATTTGTGAAAGTTTTTTTTTCACTTTATAGACGATTTCCTAAGTTGTAGATAAAAATTAAAACTTAAAACTTCAATTAGGGTCTAGTATGACTTTCAGGTCATGGACTAATCACTGTTAAAAGCATTATGTTAATCTAGAAAAGTATAATGATAATATAGCAATGAAAATAATATCCACTCCATATATGGGGTTTACTATACATTAGGTACCTTTCTAAATCTTTTAGATGTATCAGTTCTGATCCTTACAACAGTTTGAGTTGTTCTAATAATTATCCTCTTTTTACTTCTGAGGAAACTGAATTAGAAAGTTTGAAAAATTTTCCAAAGCCATGGCTATTAAATGCCACAGTCAGGATATGAATTCATGACATCCAGCTCCAGAGGCTATGTTCTTCTCCATAATGCTAAGTAATGAATGAATTGTATTCCACATGTTCTGCCATAACTCAGCACTTTGGAAACAAAGATACTTTTCCATAGGAAACTGTAACTCACAAAATACTACCTAATTCATAAGATGTGATCTAAAGAAATTTAGATTACAACATAGATAACACAAGAAAATAAAATATCTCTCCTCCCTGCACATGCTTTTTCGTAGAGGCAGAGCCAGCCTCAGACAAAAAAATTGAAAGTGAGTAAGAATTTTGCTTTAAAAAATATTAAGCATTTTTAATTACTTTTTTATTTACCATTTTTATTTGTCTTTCTTAGCTAGTTCTTTTGGGTATGCTTTATTCTCTGTCTATGATGCCAGCCCAGCACTGGGGCCTTTGACAAATTCCTATTCTTTTTCAGCAATGCCAGCTCCACTTTGCCAATTCTCCTGACAGCCCTGTGGGGCTAGTGCCTGTCCCCTTGGTGCCTCTGACATATGATGTCTCTAAATTTTACTTTTTGCACATGGTGATGTGACTTCTTTTAACAGAACCATAGCTTCGTCTATCTTTCCCATTAGATCGCAAGTCCCTTGAGTATCAGAGGATATGTTATTCTTCTTGAATCCTCAACACCGAAAAAAAAATAAGAAACAAACAAAAAATAAAAAAATAGTGTGTCATAGTTTTTAGGTGTGTAGTTATTTTATTCTTAACAACAATCTCGAAGCTGTTGTATGAATCAAAAAACCAAGGTTTAGCAAGTATAAGTCAGAATTAAAATGAGGCAGATTTGGGAATACAAAATAATTAAGTCTGCCTCAATAGCTGTCTGTCTGACCCTATTTTTTAAAGTGATGCCAAATTCCCTTCTATTATCCTTCATATCCTATCCAGCTCTCTTCCCAAATAATCTCTACTTATTTCTTCCTGGGAAGTTATCTCAGGAAGATATTAAAAGCAAAATTATATGATTTAACCAGTATATAATAAAGCAAAAAGTACTGATCTCTGATTTTCTCTGTGGTATCTGATTTTTTTTTTTTTTTTAAAGCAGAATTCTTATTCACTCAAATGGCTGTTTAACTAGTGAAATTTAGCTCAAGGGGTGTAAGTATTATGGCACAAGGATAAAGTTGTAGATAGTGGGTCTGTGTTTGACCAGATCTGTCTGAAAATCCATTTCTGAGGTTAGAACCTCAAAATTGTTCCCAATGTTTTCTTTTGTAGATTTTTTGTAATTTGTTTTCTGTTTGCACTCACTTCTGAATTTCAAATGCTCTGAAAACTTCTTGAGGACATGTCTTTGTTTAAACAAAAGCAAAATCAGAAGAACCGGTGACAGTGGTGACACATATGATACCTACTTGTAATACATGGGCTTCCCTGGTGGCTCAGAGGGTTAAGTGTCTGCCTGCAATGTGGGAGACCTGGGTTCAATCCCTGGGTCAGGAAGATCCCCTGGAGAAGGAAATGGCAACCCACTCCAGTATTCTTGCCTGGAGAATCCCATGGACGGAGGAGTCTGGTAGGCTACAGTCCACGGGGTCACAAAGAGTCGGACACGACCAAGCAACTTTACTTGGTTGGCCATCTGTAAGATTTGTACTACATATATTTATTTGATCATTGAGTTGTCAGGATGACAGCAAAATAATTCTTTATGTTGGCTTTAATTTATTTATTAAACCAGTGACATAGATATTCTTTAAAATCCTGGACTTGGTGCAATCTTCATTTTCTCTTCCTTTATAGTTATTTTTTTAACACTGTGAACTTTGAAAAAAAACTTACCATTAAAGAAAAAAGTGTGCTATAATATTAGAAAAAGCCTACTAATTATTAAGAAAATTAGGCTATGTATTCTCCTGACAGATATTTTGACAGATAATTAACACACAATATAGAAGGCAAGTTTATATTCTCTATAGATGAATTCTGTCACTCCCAAAGATGAGCATAACCCCAATTTTACTTAAGTGGGTTACTCCATTCTTGCTATCTAATTTCATAAACTTGATGGATTCTCTCTTTCTTGATGAACTGAGGAAAAAAAATCTTCACATCATCTACAGGGATGAAACTGGAAGGAAGCAGACTGCTGCGATGATAGGTAAGCTGCTCATATGGACGATCGTCTCTAACCACACTCTAAATTTTATTTCAGGTAGTATTGATAAAGTAACCTAAGACCCCAGTTTGGCATTGAGATCATAAGGGAAGCATAAAGATACAGGGGGGAAAAAACACTATGACCTTGGGAGAGTCACTTAACCAGGTGATAACTGAGCAATAAAATATAACATTTAGCAGGATACATTTTAGAGTCACACACATATAAGGTTAAGAGGACTTGCTGCCTGTTTCTGTATGGCAGATTTTTTAACAGTGAAAGAAAGATAAACTCAAATGCTGTTTCGTTGTGAGGACTAAATGAGAGAATGTATGAAATGCTTTCAGCAAGGTGCCTGATGCATACGAAGGACGTTAATCATTTTCAAACCTTCTACTTGTGCAGCTGCTATCTCCCTTCCACGGCAGCAAGAGACAAGAGCTATAAAATAGCAAGAAGAATCATTCAGTTTTAAAATATTCTGAATAAAGGCAAGATTATATTGGTGTAAGTAAATTTCTTCCCAGTATTTCTACTTTGAAGAACACGATACTTATTTGAATATATGAGTTTCAGTATGTTGTTTCCTTTTTTAAAAAAAATCAGTTGTTATTTTATTATAAATTTCAAAATATTTCATTGGAGTGAACTATGGAAGAAACACTTCTAAATATTACAAATGACTTTCCAGAAGAAGTAGTTTTAGAGCACTCAATATCTTGGATGTGATTTTTAGCACCGGAGAATAAAAATGATCAGAAAATAATAATAAAATTCAATAAAGACACAAATAAGGATGTAAATTCAGTCACCTTGAAGGATAAGGGAAACCTTAAAATATCCACCATAGAGTTACTCAATTTTAGACAAATTAACTGAGACAAATGTGAGAATTAGTTCAGGAGGGAAAAAAAATGAAAGGAAATCATTTAAAATGATTCATAGGGAGACTTAAGGTTATTTTTAAATACTTTATTTGATGCTCAGAGAAAAATCAGATAGATCATATTAAGAACAGCAGTGCAAGGTAAAAGAAGGAAAAATGGCAAGAGTAGGAAAATGGGAATCTTGTTAATACTAGGCATGCGTGTGTGCTCAGTCACTCAGTTGCGTCCTATTCTTTGGGTCCCCATGGACTATAATCCACCAGGCTCCTCTGTCCACAGGATTCTTCATGCAAGAATACTGTATTGGATTGCCATTTCCTCCTCCACATGATCCTCCCAACCCAGGGAATGAACCTATGTATCCTGCATCTCTTGCATTGGAAAGTGGATTCTCTCTCTACCACTGAGCCACCTAGAAACTGCTAGGAAGATTGTCTATATAAAGTGAATGGACTTATGGCACCCATGGCAGCTCAGTTACGAGGACACTCCACTAAAAGCAGCATACTGATCCAAATTTCACAATCTAAACTTGCATGTAGATCTTAAACTACCTCTTTCGTTTAATCCTCTCTCTGAAGGAATAGCAGGAATAGAATGACCCCACTAGTGGAATTTGGGTGATACATTTAAAGATCTGGGTTCTCTTGAGACCTCTCAAGAGAGCAGTCTTTATTTTCTTAAGGTCTTAGTTTCTTAATTCTCTCATAAAAAATCTGCACAATCACCACAGACATAGTCACTGTAGAATCTTTACTCCTTTTTGTCAGCATTGTCATTGACCTTTGTAGTCCCTCTAACTTTCTTCAATCTGTTCTTACATTCCTTTTGAAATTGTCTTGAGGTCTTCTTCTTCTCATACAGGCCATGTCTTACAAGCCTGTGTTTGGGATCAATCTTCCTCATGTAATTCAAGGAACTGCAAATCATTTGAAAGCCAGACATCCTGCTCCCACCAAAATGAGTTCTGAATCCAAAAACAAAAATGACATCTGGTGTGACCTTGTACATTTTGGCTAGTTTTTCCCAAATTTTTGTCTTAGGTAATGTTGCCTTTCCAGGGTGAGGAACATCAATGACAATTTTTTCCACTGAAGTAGTCTGTTGACCATTAACTTCCAGGTATGGATATTTACTGTATTATTCACGATGGTGGCTCCAGTCTTGATTCTTAAAGATACTGCATAGTCTACTAGCTGACTATGTTTCTGGGAGGGCCTTATGACTCACTGGACCTGAGAAAGGAAGTGTTTTTGCATCTTAGGGAGAGAGACCATTGCCTTTAATTATTCCTAGCAGCTTCACTTGGGAGAGGGTTATTGGGGTTCTTGGGGGAGAGAGGGAGCAGAAGTACTCCCTGCATTTTGACAAAAAAATTGTGGATTGATCATGCATTTTCCTTACATTACTGGAGTTAAAAACTCTGGTTTTCAGGACCACTCTAGAAATTCTGACTGAGTAGTTCTTGAGTATAGCCCAATATTTCTGTTTTTTACAAGCACCCTAGATTATTCTCATTCAAGTGTTTTAAGGATCACAGTATTAAAGGCTTGCCTATTAAATGTAATTTTATAGATTTCCAAAACCTTTTGATAATTTTAATGTTAAAGGTTATTTAAAATTAAACAGAGAGTGAATAGAAATAATATGAAGGAAAATATTTTCTTTTGAAATACCTTAAGTATGGGAAGCAATATGTTGGCAAAGTGGAATAGTCCTATGGGGGTGAGTTGGAGCTGCAATTTGCTGATAATTTTGTAAGTTATCTTAGTATAAGAAGTATTCTACTGTGGAAATAATAAAATCTCTAAATTTTTAGATGACACTGAGCTCTACTGGATTGTGAAATATCGAGCTGGCAAATACAATTTGCATGACAGTGTCATAAAGTTGTGGGTGGGTATTATGAATGTGGCAGATGGATTTCAATATGGACAAACAGAAAATTCTTTTACAATAAAATCCAAACCATACTTATTATATGGTAGATTTTATTCTCTTTATTGTAATAAACAAGCTGTGTGATTTTAGGCAAATCATTCAACCATTTGCAGCAGAGTTAAGAGGTAAAAGGGTATCTCAGAAGAGAGAACCAAAAGAGAAGGAATTGAGTCAGAAAATTCTGGAGTATTTTTTGATCAGATAATATGATTGAAGACAAGTGATGGAATATACAACTTCTTCCAGTGCTGCTACCCCTTACCCCAACCTCTATTAAAACATCAATTCTGAACTGAGGAGTTTGAATTTACGTAGCACATAACAGCAACAACACCAAACAATATAGTAATAGAAATAGTCTAGGAAAGTAGTTTTTTACTTCAATTACCCACACACTAGTGAAATGCAGTGGCACTTGTGTCATAAATACTGTGTGAATAGCTAATTTTTACTAAAGCTCACTAGGTATCAAGCATTGTTCTAATTGATTTGTATTTATTAATGAATTTGATCCTTGCAATAACCCCAGGAGACAATTATCCATACTATCCCTTTGTTCAGATGAATAAATTGAAGTACAAGCACGTTAAGTTTCTTGCTCCATCATAAAGTAGGAGGTAAATTAAATCTGGCTTTGTGACTGATTTACTTTAAACAAAATTTATAAAAATACATTCTAGTTTAAATCTCTTTAATGATGCCACTGTTACAAACTTGCTTTACGTTAGCTTCCTTAACTGCTAGTAAAATAGGTAGTGTTATAGCTAGTTCACTGGTATTGTACCTGAGACCATTTTTATCTTCTATAGCCTAGAACATAGACGTACTCTGGAAAGTGAATTTTGAATAAGAAAATTATTCAACTACTGTGAACTTCAGAAAACGGCATTTGAAATTCACTGATCTAGGCAAAAGGCAAAGATTGTTGTAATTAGAAGTGCAAAGAAGAATGAAATTGCAGAATTTCAAATTGCAATAGATTTAGTGACTAAACAACAATGACAACATAAGATTGGAAGGATTCTGATTGATCCAGAAATATTTGCATTAGATGTTTAGAAGAAAAATGATCTCTAACAACAGATATCAGTTGAAGAAGTTAGTTTGTGGGAAATTTTAAACTGAAAACAGAAATAAAAGTGCCCAATATAGATGAATATTTAGAAATACTGATGGAGCACAGGAGTAGAATCCCGAGGAAACACCCACATTTGGAAGGATAAGCCTTCTTAAGTCCTTCAGGGGAAACATGCCAAGTGTAAACAAACCAGACAAATGGGTAAAGACACATCCAGAACAGTAGGTAAAAGGAATGATTGATTTAGGGAGTAGATTAAAGAGACACAGTGAAAGGTACAGATGAACCTGTTCAAGAGCATATGTGTATGCTGTGCTTAGTTCAGTCATGTCTGATTCTTTGCGATCCCATGGACTGTGGCCCACTAGGCTCCTCTGTCCATGGGATTCTCCAGTCAAGGACACTGGAGTGGGTTGCCATTTCCTTCTCCAGAGGATCTTCCCAACCCAGGGGTCAAATCCACATCTCCTGCATCTCCTGCTTTGTAGGCTGATTCTTTATGGTGAGCCACCAAAGAAGCCCACAGAACATCTACAGCCTGGTAAATCAAAAAAAAAAAGAAGAAGAAGAAGAAAGAAAGAAAGAGAGAGAGAGAGAGAAAGAAAGAAAGAAAGAAAGAAAGATTTTCAGGCTTAAACTGATTTTGATAGGTCAAGAATGATGAAGACTGAGAAAAACCTGGTGTGTCTGACAAACAGAAACTTGGCAAATTTTGAGAAAACACCTTGAGTGGTTTGTTGAGGATCAGTGCCAGATTACAGACTATGAGACACATTTATGAGGAGACCATGAGGAAATAGAGCATGGAGACGGTGAGTAGACTAGTCTGACAATAGAAAAGGAAGTCAGATTAAAGGTAGTGGATTACATTTTCCATTCAAAGACTAACTCAGAGTTCGTAGTTCTTTCCTTATGTTAAGAATGCTATATTCACCATTATGATGCCAGTTATCAGAAGTTTACATTCTTTGGACTTTTAATTTCTAAATAACAGTATCAAGTTTACATATAGGCAACCAGGAAAAGTCTAAATTAGATTCATATTTAAGCCATTTACCTTATTATTTGTAAGCACTTATTAAACAATTCTTCAAAGTTTCTAAGATGTATTAAAGGATTTAACAAAACAATGCACATTGTTTTCTTTGATAAAATTTTTTGTTTCCATAGATAAAAGTTCACATTGTTTTCATAAATCTGCTTGAGGATAAATTGAATTGTATGCAACGACTGACTGGCAAGGACATCTGAGCAAATTATTCAGAAATCATCCAATGATTCTTGACATTTTTAGTTAACTTGTAGCATATAAAGATAATAAGCTTTCCAGACAGACATAATAAATAAAGGATTTATTATTTAGTATTATTTCTGTCCTTTATTATTAAAGGACAGAAAAATAAATAAAGGATTAATAAAAGTCAAATTAGTATCTTATATTCCTGCAGAACTTGACATAAAAACTTAATATTATTCAGCTTCTTTAATGTAAATAAATATCCTTCAGTAGGAGTGCCCTGGTCACAAGTTTCCAAGTTTCTTGAAACTATTCATAAGTTGAAAACTCTGAAAAAAGGATTAGAAGAAGAAAAAGTCTCCTGGGTTTAGGATAAAACATTTAATACGCAGTACAGAATCTAGTACCAGTATGTACAGCCTGGTATACTGAAGTGGGTATAGATTTTCCCTTCTCCAGGGGATCTTTCGAACCCAGGGATCAAACCCAGGTCTCCCACATTGCAGGCAGATTTTTTACCAACTGAGTCACAAGGGAAGCCCAAGAATACTGGAGTGGGTAGCCTATGCCTTCTCCAGCGGATCTTCCTGACCCAGGAATTGAACAGGGTTCTCCTGCTTTACAGGAGGATTCTTTACCAACAGAGCTATCAGGGAAGTAAAGATACCCTATGTCCAATGGCAAAGAAGAAGCCCCAGAAAGATGTTAGGAGAGGTGAAATCACGTTTAGAATCAAACCCCGTACCAGCCAGAGATGCTAAGAGGGCTCAAACAAACCTTGTGTGCACCAGGACCCAGAGACTCCACAGAGACAGAGCAAAAAATGTTTCCGTGTCTCCTGCAGAGGTACGGGTCAGCAGTGGGCTGCTGCAGGGACAGGGGCTCTGGGTGCAGCAGACCTGGGTATGGCATAAGCCCTCTTGGAGGAGGTTGCCATTAACCCCACCACAGAGCCGCCAGAACTTACACAGGACTGGGAAACAGACTCTGGGAGGGCACAAACAAAACCTTCTGCACACCAGGACCCAAGAGAAAGGAGCAGTGACCCCACGAGAGACTGACCCAGACATGCCCATGAGTGTCCAGGAGTCTTTGGCGGAGGCATGGGTCGGTGGAGGCCTGCTGCAGGGTCGGGGACACTGAGTGTAGCAGTGAGTGCATGGGACCTTCTGAAGGAGGGCGCCATTATCTTCATTACCTCCACCATGGTTTGGCCTCAGGTCAGACAACAGGGAGGGAACACAGCCACACCCACTGACAGAAACTTGGATTAAAGATTTACTGAGCATGCTGCCCATCAGAACAAGACCCTGTTTTCCCCTCAGTCAGTCTCTCCCATCAGGAAGCTTCCATAAGTCTCTTCTCCTTCTCCATCAAAGGGCAGACAGAATGAAAACCACAATCACAGAAAACTAACCAATCTGATCACAGGGACCACAGCCTTGTCTAATTCAATGAAACTATGAGCCATGCTGTGTATGACCACCCAAGATGGACGGGTCATGGTGGAGAGTTCTGACAAAACGTGGTCCACTGGAGAAGGGAATGGCAAACCACTTCAGTATTTTTGCTTTGAGAACCCCATGAATGGTATGACAAGGCAAAAAGATAGGACATGGAAAGAGGAACTCCCCAGGTCAGTAGGTGCCCAATATGCTACTGGAAATCAGTGGAGAAATAACTCCAGAAAGAATGAAAAGATGGAGCCAAAGCAAAAACAAAACCCAGCTGTGGATGTGATTGGTGATGGAAGTGAAGTTTGATGCTGTAAAGAGCACTATTGCATAGGAACCTGAAATGTTAGGTCCATGATTAAGGTAAATTGGAAGTGGTCAAACAGGAGATGGCAAGAGTGAACATCGACATTTTAGGAATCAGCAAACTAAAATGGGCTAGAATGGGTGAATTTAACTCAGATGATTATTATGTCTACTACTGTGGGCAAGAATTGCTTAGAAGAAATAGAATAGCCATCATAGTCAACAAAAGAGTTTGAAATGCAGTACTTGGGTGCAATCTCAAAAATGACAGAGTGATCTCTGTTCATTTCCAAGGCAAACCATTCAATATTACAGTAATCCAAGTCTATGCTCTGACCAGTAATGTTGACAAAGTTGAAGTTAAATGGTTCTATGAAGACCTACAAGAACTTCTAGAACTAACAAGCAAAAAGGATGCCATTTTCATTACAGGGGACTGGAATGCAAAAGTAGGAAGTCAAGAGATACCTGGAGTATAAGCAAATTTGGACTTGGAGTACAATAAGAAGCAGGTCAAAAGCTAACAGAGTTTTGTCAAGAGAACACAATGGTCATAGCACACACGCTCTTCCAAAAACACAAGAGAAGACTCTACACATGGTCTTCACCAGATGGTCAACAGCAAAATCAGATTGATTATATTCTTTGCAGCCAAAGATGGAGAAGCTCTATAGTCAGCAAAAACAAGACTGGGAGCTGACTGTGACTCAGATCATGAACTCCTTATTGCCAAATTCAGACTTAAAATGAAGAAAGTAGGGAAAACCACTAGACCATTCAGGTATGACCTAAAGCAAATCCCTTACAATTGTACAGTGAAAGTGAGAAATAGATTCAGGGGATTAGATTTGACAGACAGAGAGCCTGAAGAACTATGGATGGAGGTTTATGACATTGTATAGGAAGCAGTGATCAAGACCATTCTGAAGAAAAGAAATGCAAAATGGCAAGATGGTTGTCTGAAGAGGCCTTACAAATAGCTGAGAAAAGAAAAGATGCAAAAGGCAAAGGAGGAAAGGAAAGATATACCCATTTGAATGCAGAGTTCCAAAGAACAGCAAAGAGAAAAAAGAAAACCTTCCTTAGTGATCAATGCAAAGAAATAGAGGAAAACAACAGAATAGGAAAGACAGGAGATCTCATTAAGAAAATTAGAGGTACCAAGGGAATATTTCATGCAAAGATGGGCTCAATAAAGATCAAGAATACATAGCAGAACTATACAAAAAATATCTTCATGAGCCAGATAATCATGATGGTGTGATCACTCACCTAGAGCCAGACATCCTGGAATGTGAAGTGAAATGGGCCTTAGGAAGCATAACTATGAACTGGTGGACATGATGGAATTCCAGTTGAGCTATTTCAAATCCTAAAAGATGATGCTGTTAACATGCTGCATTCAATATGCCAGCAAACTTGGAAAACTCAGCAGTGGCCACAGGACTGGAAAAGGTCATTTCATTCCCATCCCAAAGAAAGCTAATGTGAAGAATGCTCAAACTACTGCACAATTGCACTCATCTCACACATTAGCAAAGTAATGCTCAAAATTCTCCAAGCCAGGCTGCAACAGTACATGAACTGTGAACTTCCAGATGTTTAAGCTGGTTTTAGAAAAGGCAGAGAAACCAGAGATCAAATTGCCAACATTGGCTGGATCATTGAAAAAGCAAGAGAGTTCCAGAAAAAACATTTACTTCTGCTTTATTGACTGTGCTAAAGCCTTTGGCTGTGTGAATCACCATAAACTGTGGAAAATTCTGAAAGAGATGGGAATACCAGACTTTCTGACCTGCCTCCTGAGAAATCTGTATACAAGTCAAGAAGCAACAGTTTGAATGTGACATGGAACAACAGACTGGTTCCAAATCAGTAAAAGGAATACTTCAAGACTGACTGTTATCACTCTGCTTATGTAACATATATACAGAGTATACCATGAGAAATTCTGGGCTGGTTGAAGCACAAGATGAAATCAAGATTGCCAGGAGAAATATAAATAATCTCAGATATGCAGATGCCACCTCCCTTATGGCAGAAAGCGAGGAAGAATTAAAGAGCCTCTTGATGACAGTGAAAGAGGAGAGTGAAAAAGTTGACTTAAAACTCAAAATTCAGAAAACTAAGATCATGGTATCTGGTCCTATCACTTCATGCAAATAGATGGGGAAACAATGGGAACATCGACAGACTTTATTCTGGGGGGCTCCAAAATGACTGCAGATGGTGACTGCAGTCACTTGCTCCTTGGAAGAAAAGCTATGACCAACACAGACAGCATATGTAAAATCAGAGACATTCCTTTCCAACAAAGGTCCCTCTAGTCAAAGCTGTGGTTTTTCCAGTAGTCATGTATGGATGTGAGAGTTGGACTATAAAGAAAACTGAGCACCGAAGAATTGATGCTTTTGAACTGTGGTGTTGGAGAAGACTCTTGAGAGTCCCTTGGACTGCAAGGAGATCCAACCAGTCCATTCTAAAGGAAATCAGTCCTGAATATTCATTGGAAGGACTGATGCTGAAGCTGAAACTCTAATACTTTGGCCACTTGATGTGAAGAACTGACTAATTTGAAAAGACCCGGGTTCTGGGAAAGATTGAAGGTGGGAGGGAAAAGCGATGACAGAGAATGAGATAGTTGGATGGCGTCACCGACTTGATGCACGTGAGTTTGAGCAAGCTTTGGGATTTGGTGATGAATAGGGAGGCCTGATGTGCTGCAGTCCATGGGGTTGCAAAGAGTTGGACACGACTGAGGGACTGAACTAAACAGAATCTAGAAAAGAAAAAGAGATAAGCTAAGTATATTCAAGTCCATTCTGATGACCATATTTTCTTGGAATAAGCGGGCTGATCAGGAAGTAAGAATGACTTTGCTGAATCTCACTGTTTGAGTAGCAAAACCAATTCAGATGTTTGAAAGAGAGAGTAGAACAAGATCCATTCCGTCTGTAGTTTATCTGGAGCAAAGCCAGCACAGAAGGTTGGAATGGAACAGGGGTACATTTTAAGTGATGTTTAGTCCAACACAGGTTGTTATTTCTGATTCAATGACTGTGACCATGAGTGCTGAATTACCAGAAGAGTGTTAATAACCAGTTCTCTCTGGCTGTAGGATGGTAAGAACTCTGGTAGGCTTCTCAGGTGGTGCTAGTGGTAAAGAGCCCTCCTGCAAATGTAGGAGACAAAGGAGACATGGGTTCAATCCCTGGGTTGCGAAGATCCACTGGAAAAGGGTATGGCAATCCACTCCAGTATTCTTGCCTGGAGAATTCCATGGACGGAGTAACCTGGGAGGCTACAGTTCATTGGGTCATACAGTCAGACATGACTGAAGCGACTTAGCACACACTTATATAAGAACTCTGATACATAGCCTTTGCATTTTTTATGTTGTAATTACTCCTATCATGGTTGATCTCAGTGTACCAAGACATGAAGAGAGGCACACAACCAACCCTTGCAAGCAGGGAGAAAACAGCTTCAATACACTGCTAGAATAGCCAAGAATATTGCACACAATAAGTGATAACAGTAAATTGCTCCAGGCTTCTCTTTGGTCTTTGTATAGTTTGCTGTGTCCCTGTATTAAGACCCTTAACCACATTTGCAAAAATCCTTTTACTATATAAGGTAACATTCAAAGATTCCAGGAATTGGGAAATGGATGGCTTGGGGACATTATGTAACCTACCACGATCTTCAAGGGTATGCCATTTTTCAATATTTTCCCACTACTTTTAGGACCTGCCTTATTCAGCAGTGAATTAATGTGGCTGATTCAAAAATTATGTAAGTATGTGATTCTGTGCGTAATTTTCTCATCGACAGAATTCTTGCTCTAAAAGGAAATCTGATGTCTACACATCCATCCTTCGCTGATGACTTTGCCTGTAGTTCATTTGTTTAAAAACGCCATCAGACTTCCCACCACCACCAAATATTAGGTTATCTGCGTCTACAGTCTTTTTACTTTTCTCCCCACTGTGACAACTGATGAATTCTCTAATAAAGGCCACACTCTTTCTGCATGCATTCTGACTATATCCTAAATCATTATCCAAGCTACTCCCTTAATTATTCTTCTCTCTTTAGCACTATCCAACTTGAGGGATGGCAAAAGAACCCAAGGACTATTTTTATTAATATTTTTCTTTCTTTTCTTCTTTTCATCCTCTCTGTACCACTTTGGAGCCACTATAGCTCTGGAGAAGGGTCTGAAGAAATCCCTTCAGACCTACCTTAGGAAGGAATTCTACCTCATAGGCGAAGATTTTTCTGGAGCAGAAGAGGAGGAGCCCAGTGTTGTACACAATGGATTGTGGGAAGATGCTTCACTCTAGTGAACCTATTATCACAATGGAATGTTCCTCTCTGTACTTAGAAATGCATTTAGTATCACATATGATATCAGTAGATCAATCTAAACTTTTCATTTTTAATTCATACTTGCTTGTTTATGTTTTCCATCCTTTCATGTTAATACTCATAAGGTCTTTAGAACAATGCCTCACATGTACCATTAATTGTAAATGGTGATTGAATAAAAATAAAAAAAAAGTTGGTTGAATAAAAATAAGATAAACTGAAAAAAAATCTTCAGAACTAGACTGAGAACTCAAATGACAGTAGAAATGAAAGTATGAGCTTGTCATACATAAGGCATAGATAGAAAAACCTTGAAAGGAGACCAGAGATAATAGTGTAGGGGAAGCAGAAGTGTGTTGTATCAAGGGAGAGATATAGCAGTTGTAGGAATAAAAGGCTGTCAAAAGAGAGAAGTGGTTGGGGGGGGGGGGTGATTAATAAATTCTTGTATGCTTTGCAGAATATTGGCTCCTTGTTCACTACCCTCCAAACCATTAGCAAAATTCTGTATTACTTATAAATGCTTTTGAAGCTAGATTTATTTGTCTTGTTTACAATGCAATGATCTGTGAGAGTTCTCCATGGAGCACTGAACCAGGGCAGGCAGATCCTGTGATGCAAGGTTACACTAGTATTTCGTGTACTATCGCCCCTTGTGTTATATTGTAAGATACCTAAGGACAATTACTGCATTTGTTTTGCCCTCCATTATATCCCCACTGTTTAACAAATTGTCTGGCACAAAGTAGGTGTGCAACAGATTTGTTAATGTGTGAGGATAATTTTTCACAGTGCCAGCAGAGGAAAATCTGATCATGTTGTTCATGTGCTTGCTATCTTCTAAAGTTTCCCCTCTGTACTCTGGATCATTTTTGCACATCTAAATGACCTTGGACAGAATTTTTACTCCCTGCAATTGCCACTGCAGCCAGGTCTGTGGAGACACAAACAGTTTCACTCAGTTGCAACTTGAGAGCATCTTATAAATGCACATGGGAGTTAACAGCCTGTGGAGTCACTTTAGGAATGGAAGCCCATTGATATGTCTTCCAAGGAGATTATCCTGAATGCATCTCATAATGCTCTGGTACTGTGGGACCAAGCTTCAGCTGCCTGTTCAAAGTGGTCATCTACATAATGCAACCCTGCTTTTCACTATTTCACTCCTCAACCCCACCCCAGCCCACATTCCTGCTTTCTGGAATACATTTCATATAAACTATCTATAAACAAATTTTGTTCCAAGCCAAAATAATATATTTTATAATAGTTTATAAAACTTCATTTTTACTTAAAGGGAAATAATTTGCCTATGTATATAGTCTCTGTTATTTTTAGAAAGGTCTTCCTTTTTTCTGAGAAGTGCAAAAAATGTAATGTTCTGAAATGATTTTTATAGCTAACTCTATGGTCACAGCAGATTAAAGGTAATTTTTATATTCAAACCCCTGCAGAGGTGTTTGCCAAGTTTGCAGAAATATCCATTATAATGCCTGTCTCTGCAGTGGTTTGTAAAACCCAGCAGGAATTGCCGCTGACTGTGATGCAAAAATGGAATCATCCATGATCATATTCTATTTTTATTTTCAGACTAAGTGTTTAATATAAGCCACCTACTTGGGAAATTATTCAAGAATATGTCCTTTTTATGAACACACTCTTCAATTACTATTTTGAATAGAGATCAAATAGTAATGTAAAAGTCTTTTGAATTAAGAACAATTCCAAACTATTCAGTGCCTTTCTGTGAAAGCAAAATTGTTAGTTGCTTGGTTGTATCAGACTCTTTGTGACCCCATGAACTGTAGCCTGCCAGATTCCTCTGTCCATGCCATTATCCAGGCAAGAATAATGGAGTGGGAAGCTATTCCCTTCTCCAGGGTATCCTTTTTACCCAGGGATTGAACCTTGGATTCCTGAACTCCAGGCAGATTCTTTACCATCTGAGCTACCAGGAATGATATTAAATATTTCCTGTTTTTTTTTTTTTTTTTTGCCTATTATATTGATATAAACTCTATATCCCTTAAGTAAGCTCAGTAATTTTTAATAGAAACAATTCATTTAGCAATGTATATAAATATTACATCTAAGAAGCTTGGACACTGTTGTGTGTTTCCCAATCTGGCAAGCTTGGTTTCTTTCTGAGAGGGCATGACTGTGAGAGGTGGGTCAACAGTCAGCTCTGCTTCCATGTGAAGGCCTGGAACTGGCTGTTGGTCTGCAGACATTCACGTGCAAAAATGAGAAGTTTTTGCATTCTGTGCCACAATTCACATTAAGAACTTTAGCTTTCCTTGGAAAGTTCACTCATGTCATTGAGACAAGCCTTTTGGTCTTATCGGATGTAGGGACAGGGAAGAGAATGGATTCCAATATTGATAGATGATATAGATGTTTAACATACATACCTAAGTCCTCCTTTGTTTGGCACCATTTCTTACGCCCACCCCTAGCTAACTTTGATTTCAGAGTTTTTTCAGGTTTCCATTGGGTACATGGTTTTTATTGCTTTCTTTGGATCCCTTAAACTTTATTCTAGGTTGGCTCAATGGTAAAGAATCTGCCTGCAAACAGGAGAAGCAAGTTAGATCCCTGGGTCAAAAGATCCCCTCCAGGAGGAAGTGGCAACCCACTCCAGTATTCTAGCTGGGGAAATCCCATGGACCGAGGAGCCTGGTGGGCTACAGTCCATAGGGTGGCAAAGAGTCGGACACAACTGAGAAACTGAGCCTGACTAATCCTTAAACTCACATCCTTCCTTATCCTTCCAGAAATACGTCAGTGTGTCTCATTTGTTAATGAAATGCTACCTCTACTCACTGATGATATGAATATTTCTACGGGGTGTCTGAACAGAGACAGGAGACAAATACAGGCACCCAGTCCACCAACTTGAGTGTACACCCTCTTCTCATTGAAATACTCATTTCCCTTGACTCCCTTGACACTACATTACTGTTTTTCCTCTTATCGCTCTCATCTCTTCTCGCTATCCTTTGTAGGGTTTTCATTCTTGACCTTTCCATTGCAATTTGGATTAGTCAAGGCTTGGTCCTAAGCTCACTTCATTCCATACTCATTTCATGGGTTTTCTTTCTTTACTTTTTTTCCCCCCCCAGGGAGTTCAGAGTGTTTCATTTGAACCCAGCCCCTCGCCACAAACTCGCCAGGACGTCAGAGACCCCCCTCAGCTGGGCAGTACCACATCACTCCGCAGGGAGCACAGCCTCCAGGGATGCCCCTCCGTGGTGGTCCCAGAGGAGACCGCCGGGGGGCTGCTGGCGAGGGCGGGAGCCGAGGGCTGGCATGCACACAGGTGGAAGCGTGGCTCACATCACCGCCTCCTTCACGGGTTTTCTTAACCACAGTAAGGGTTCATTTATCATTTGCATTATGGAGACTCATGTTCATATTCCATCACTATTATTGAAACTGAATTGTGTTTGCATAGCAAAATTTTAAGAGAAATCACATTCAAAGTGTATCACAATATTATTTCCTTGTTATATTCAATTTAAAGTTTCAGTCATGAAAAACAGGTCCAGGAGAGCACACATGCCCACAAATAGCTTTAAAATCTGTAACAATATGATACTGAATGCTAATTGTATACTAATCATTCGTTAACATCTATTTATTTTCAGCTTTTACAGTCAGTCTATGGGACAATTTAGAACTCTTGGTTACATTTACAGGAGAGATTATCAGAGTAAAAGTGGCAGATGAAAGGATATAAAAGTAATGTAGAAAAAGTAAGGGAAAAGCAGGAGTGAAACTATCACTTCATGTAAGAGAAAGTCAAGAATTATTTCCAAGAGTTAAGAGGATAGTAGAGACAAGCATATTGTCAAATTAAAAAGGAAACAACAGAAAAGCACTATATAAATGTAATATGTGGGTGGATAGAAGAAACATATATATCATATGAGGGAGTAAACAGTTATTCTCTAAACTTGATTAAACAAGAAGCACAGTTTATATGAAAACCTTGGGAAGAAAACTATGAGAAGTTAAGCAACTGGCTTTAGGGAATGAGATTGAATGGAAGAGAGGTTTGACTTCCCCCCCTCTTATCAGCACGTATAAACCTCTACATTCCTCTGATAAGGGTATCTCTCTATGTTAAAAAATAAAAATTAGTAGACAATCACCAAGAAAACAACCTCAGATAAATTATAGAAAGAACAAATGTGAATTTTCTAACTTTTCTAACACAAATCTTAAAAAGACTGTTATTGAGTGATGTAGTTGAAATTTAGCAGGTGTTTTCCACCTGTTTCTTTTAACTGAGATGTTAACTTTAAAATAACAGTTTTATTTTAAAATTTTATTGAGCCTTTCATATAGTACCTCACAATTTTTTTTTTAAATATAGATGTTTGTAAAATAAAAATAAGTCAACAACTTCAACTGCTTCAGTAAATTCAACCAATATGACTAAAAATATTTTTTTAACTTAGGGACATAATTTTAGTTATATAAGAAACAATGACTGAAAAGGCCAAAGTGGTATGCTCTGAAAAGGCCAGTGGGAATGAAAATCAACAGTCTAAGAGGAGGAACTGGTTTTAGCAGGAGGAGGGAAAGTGGAGTATCTCTACTGAATTAGAATAAGGGAAAAACAGTATAAACGGAGATGTAGTTAGATTTGAATTTCCGTTCATAGGAAAATAAACTTGACACTTAAATAGTTTTGTAAAGCAGTGGGTAGAGAAGGAGGCTGTCCAGTTTGAGAACAGAAGACAAGATTCCAAGAACTTTCGGGAGAGTTACAAATTGACCATCCACATCAACTTACTAGGATTGAGGGACAATGTTGAAGCTGGTGATCATGCATGCTTGATGAGTGTAACTTTCTAGTAGCTTTCAGGATGCAAAGCAGTCACAAATTAAGTGTATAGTGAGTCCATTAGGATTGGGGTTTTGACAAACAAGAGCAACAGAATCATAAGGGCAAGTGAGTTTAAATATCAGCAAACAAATTACACTAAGCATTCTAGAAATGCTTGACAATGGAAAGTAGAAGGTAAATTTAAGTGCTATATCTGGGCCACAAAATTAAAGAAATGGAAGAGTGCTCATCATGAGCACCGAGCTTTTATTCACTAGTGAAGGTGGAATCAGTTTTGGATTCTGACTTCACATGTGCTTCTCTCCCTTGTGAAAGTCAATGTAATGTTTACAGCTGTTGTGTGAAAAGCAGGCAGGACAGCCTAAACGACCTCAGTTCAGTTCAGTTCAGTCACTCAGTCGTGTCCAACTCTTTGCGACCCCATGAATCACAGCACGTCAGGCCTCCCTGTCCATCACCAACTCCCGGAGTTTACTCAAATTCACGTCCATCGAGTTGGTGATGACATCCAGCCATCTCATCTTCTGTCGTCCCTTTCTCCTCCTGCCCCCAATCCCTCCTAGCATCAGGGTCTTTACCAATGAGTCAACTCTTTGCATGAGGTGGCCAAAGGGCTTATCCAAAAACATGGTATTATTACATCAGTTCAGTTCAATCACTCAGTCGTGTCTGACTCTTTGCAGCCCCGTGAATTGCAGCATGCCAGGCCTCCCTGTCCATCACCAGCTCCCAGAGTCCACCCAAAATCATGTCCATGAGTCGCTGACGCCATCCAACCATCTCATCCTCTGTCGTTCCCTTCTCCTCCTGCCCTCAATCTTTCCCAGTCTCAGGCTCTTTTCAAATGAGTCAGCTCTTCGCATCAGGTGGCCAAAGTATTGGAGTTTCAGCTTCAAATCAGTCGTTCCAATGAACACACAGGACTGATCTCTTTTAAGTTGGACTGGTTGGATCTCCTTGCAGTCCAAGGGACTCTCAAGATGTTTGTAAAATAAAAATAAGTCAACAACTTCAACTGCTTCAGTAAATTCAACCAATATGACTAAAAATATTTTTTAACTTAGGGACATAATCTCCAACACCACAATTCAAAAGCATCAGTTCTTCGGTGCTCAGCTTTCTTCACAGTCCAACTCTCACATCCATACATGACTACTGGAAAAATCATAGCGTTGACTAGATGGACCTTTGTTTGCAAAGTAATATTTCTGCTTTTTAATATGCTGTCTAGTTTGGTAATGACTTTCCTTCCAAGGAGTAAGCATCCTTGAATTTCATGGCTGCAATCACCATCTGCAGTGATTTTGGAGCCCAGAAAAATAAAGTCAGCCACTGTTTCCACTCTTTCCCCATCTATTTGCCATGAAGTGATGGAACTGGATGCCATGATCTTAGTTTTCTGAATATTGAGCTTTAAGCCAACTTTTTCACTCTCCTCTTTCACTTTCATCAAGAGGCTTTTTAGTTCCTCTTCACTCTCTGCCATAAGGGTGGTGTCATCTGCATATCTGAGGTTATTGATATTTCTCCCGGCAATCTTGATTCCAGCTTGTGCTTCCTCCAGCCCAGTGTTTCTCATGATGTACTCTGCATATAAGTTAAATAAGCAGGGTGATAATATACAGCCTTGATGTACTCCTTTTCCTATTTGGAACCAGTCTGTTGTTCCAGGTCCAGTTCTAACTGTTGCTTCCGGACCTGCATACAGGTTTCTCAAGAGGCAGGTCAGGTGGTCTGGTATTCCCATCATTTTCAGAGTTTTCCACAGTTTATGGTGATCCACACAGTTGAAGGCTTATGGCATAGTCAATAAAGCAGAAATAGATGGTTTTTTTTGGAACTCTCTTGCTTTTTTTGATGATCCAGCGGATGTTGGCAATTTAATCTCTGGTTCCTCTGCCTTTTCTGTATCCAGCTTGAACATCTGGAAGTTCATGGTTCACTTATTGCTGAAGCCTGGCTTGGAGAATTTTGAGCATTACTTTACTAGCATGTGAGATGAGTGCAATTGTGCAGTAGTTTGAGTATTCTTTGGCATTGCCTTTCTTTGGGATTGGAAGGAAAACTGACCTTTTTCAGTCCTGTGGCCACTGCCGAGTTTTCCAAACTTGCTGACATGTTGAGTGCAGCACTTTCATAGCATCATCTCTTAGGAGTTTGCATAAATTAGTATAAATGGAATTAGTTATTGTCTAGTCAACAAAATGTTACAATTTTCAAACAAAGATATTTCAAATTCTTGAGGAAATTAATGAGAAAACACTCTAAATTTTATGAAAATGGCTTATAGAGAATCACTTCATTTGTAAGCTACCAACTAGATAGGTTTTTAAAATGCATGTCTATTTTCCTTCATTTTTTTTCCCCCTATAGACATTCTTATATAATTTTGAGTTTGGCCTTCTATACACACAGTCGTCATAGCTTTAACTGTAGTGATGGAATACACAGTGATGACTCTTCAATCTCTTTATCCAGCCCAGTTCTTTCTTGTGCATATTAGGATTATGTATCAGTATAGGTACTGCATATTTCCACATAGATGTCCAATAAACATCTCATTATTCCTTTATCTGTCTTATCTCTTTTCATGAAAAGAATCATGACCCATCCGATGAACTAGGTGAAAGCTTCCTCCTACTCTAGAGCGCCGTGTTTAATTAGTCATCACATTCTGACAGTTCTACCTTGTTGGGATCCCAGGCGTGTTTTCTACCCTTCAGTGTTACTGCTGCTTTCATTCTGTCCCTCCTCACTTAGCTTCGGTAGCCTCTAAATTGGTCTCCCAATTTTCCTTCTTATTTCTCATCTCTCCTCCATGCCGTTACCTAGAATGTGTGACCTTTTGTAGTTCACTGCATCTCTTTAAAATTGGCTTCCTCATCTCTGAAAGAGATATTGCATTTATACATTCTACCTGATAGAATCATAGGATTATTGCTAATAAATACATGCATTATATATAAACTCTGGTTATACTGGTCACACTTCACTGCAGCACATACTCTAAACTAAGCATATAAAAGACTACCATTGAAATAGATTATCTTTTAAGCTTCACAATCCATCAGGATTCTCGAGCTCACTTCTTAATAATACCTTCATAGGTTTTTTATTGCATGACAGAGCAAGCCACATATCATATATCAAGTGTAATATAGCACTTTACTTCTTTAATGCAATGCTTAGCTGTAAATGTCTGTAACGACAAATGAAGTATTTAAATTTGAAGATATTTTGGATATATGGCAATACCTATAAATATAGAATCATCATTTCTGCCTGAATTGCACTTAAAAAGTTCCAACTGCTTCTATTATTGGAAAAGTAATAATAACAATTATGACTATGCCATGAAGTATTAAAAGCTGAACATTCAATTTGAAGGTGGCTAAAGTGAAAAAGTGATGAAAAATGAACCTTGTAAAATGCTTGCAATTTATACACATATGCTATATAGAGGCCCTAAAGAGCAAAGAAAAGAACTGTGGAGTTTTTATTACAGTTCATCTTTTCAGAATTCCTTTCCCTTTCTGGCACTAGGGTAGTGCTATGGTTAACAGTTCTCATCTATAGATCATCCCTTTCCTATGTAAGAAAATTTATTCTAAAATATGCAAATCTTAGACTAGAAGTGTAGGGTTTCCAAATATTGCAAATGTCTTTTTATTTTATTTGTGCTAGGTTTAAGTGTTTAGAAGACCACTAATACATTTTTAAAGTGTTTTTATACAGAAGTACAGTTCTTACAGTACTGTGTTAATTTCAGATATACAGCATAGTGATTCACTATTTTTGCAGATGATACTCAATTTTTCACATTTGAAGTAGCTAAGCATTAAATCGAGGTCAGGCAACTTACCATCATTACGCAGAGTCAGTGGTGTTGGAGGACTAAGTACTCGAGCATTCGTCACTGTGTTTTTCACCAGACAAATATAGCTGCCAACATCTGATGTTTGGACTTTAGAAATATAAAGGTTGCCTGTCTCCTGGGAAATGAACCGCCGGCTGTCTTCGGCCACAAAGGAAGGGAACTCGTTAAATACCCAGCTATAGATGATTTCTGAAAATATACAAAGTTTAATGGTTGAAAGATACATTATTTTATTAACAGTTAAACAACAAAGCCTTTATTAAGTGTTACATATGTTGCAAGATCATACATATGTGATTCAGATATCTATATCATTTTGTATTTTATGTTCAAAGAACTATAGCTCTTCATGATTAAAGGAAGATCTGAATATTTTATTTCTTGAATATTTCTTAAAGCCTTTATCCATTCATCTATGCATTCATTCACTCAATTTTAATGTGTGTTGAATGTGTTTTACATGACTGGCACTGTGATATGATAGCACTGAAATTAAAAAGATGAGAGAGAGAGTTTCCCATTCTCAAAGATCAGTCTAATGAAGAGATCTACCTAAACCTATGGAAAACAATGTAGAATAAAGAAATGGAGATGTGCACTGTATTGAAAGGAAGATGAGGGAAAAGACATTTAAGCCACAAGTCAATCAGCAAAAACTTCTTCAGCTCAGATGCCTGAGCTACATTCATTTACTAATTTTTTCACCGAATACTAGTTGAGGGTCATGGTAGGCCAAGAATGCTCTAAGTGGGAGGAAAAAAAAAAAAAAAGTCTGCATTCTCATGGAGCTTTCATTATAGTGGAAAGAATACAGATCCAAAATAAGTATTTGTCAAGTGGTAATAAGTGCTGGGAAGAAAGCCAAAGCACGAATAAAGAGCTGGAGAATGACAGGGGTGAAAAAGACATGTGAATTTATATTTTAAAACTCTGACTGCTGGGTAGAGATGAGACTGTGTGAGGACAAAGAAGGGACCAGGGGAAGGAGAAGCAGGAGGAATAATATCCACTAGCCCTAGTGGCTATTTTCAAAACAGACATGCACTATGTAAATGATTTGCACTAGAATGGTGCTTAGTGGTAGGGACAGTAGTGGTAAAATGGTGAGAAGTGATTGGTTCTAGTAAAAATGTGATGTTAGAGCTGATTGGAATTGCTGATGGATTGATTATGAAATGTGAGAAGGCAAAAAAGATTAGTCAAGGAGTAAGATTTTGAGCCACCACCACAGTTCTGAGTTTATTGGAGTGAAAAATCCAAGAAAGGTTGGATTAGAGGTTAGAAATACTGGAAATAAATCCAAATGACTAAACACAGATTAACATGGTATGTATGTTGTGTTAAGGAACTTGCACTCTATCCTGGATGTTTTCTAGCAAAGAGTTGACATAAATATGTATGTCTGTAGGTGTAGGGAAAAAACAAATTAACCATGATGGCGCAGTCAGGCTCTCACATGCCACGGTCTCTTGCTCTTGCCCCACGTTTTGTGAATAATAATTATGTAACAGCTGAGATCACTTAGAGCACTGTGCATGCTGGTCATGAAGTATTTGCTTGGCCACAGGCTACTTTGTACCATACACCTGTAGGAATTTCAGCATAAAAGCCCTGGCTGCTGATGCATTGGGACTATATTGGAGTGACATCATGGTTATCTTATGTGAGGTTATGTTAGGGTTCCATTATGGCCATATTATGGTCATTTCTGGCTGCTGCTGCAGCTGCTGCATTAGCCAGGAAAGAGGCTATGTTATGTCTGCCATGCCAGCCAGGAGAGAATAAATGTGTCTGCAGTTCCTATGGCTCCTCACATATTCTTCCAGCCTCTTAGCTTGCTCCTTGGGTTCAGCGATCAGTGTGAACAGCAAGATAATTGACATCATGGACAGGAACAGTGATACAACTGGTATAGTTGGCAGGATACCCAGCAGGTAGAGGAGCCCGAGGCTCCAATGGATGGAGAAAGCCAGTGGCCACCTTATAGCATATGGTACCATGTGGCCACAATCCTCTCAGCGTGGATTCTGGTGGAAGACTGGGAGGCAGTGGACAGGTCACCGGCTAGCACAGAAAAGGCATTACAGGCAGTGAATTCCTGTTTGCTGAATAAGGCAGCATGCACTGCCGCTGGCCCCATCAGGTGGATTTTCCTGACTGCCCTGAAGGTGAATATGGATCATGCCCTATGCAATGCCGCCCCAGTGCACAGGGTGCAGAGATGCTTGGAAGAGCTAGAGCAATGTATATTGATGTTAGGGGCTTGTGGCCCTAAACCCACGGCCTTGAAGAACCCAGCATCTCTGACAGTGAGGCAGGGAGTGACAGTGATGATGAACATTATGAGATTAAGGATAACGATGATGGACGTTGTGAGACTGCGGATACCTGCTTGGCAGCTAGGCCTGTTGTTCCGCAGAAAGTAAAGCATGAGCAGCCTATGGCCTGGGGGGACATGTGCAAGGGGCCCCCAGTGTGACCGAGTTCACAACATATCAATCATGTACTCAGGTGGAGTTGGTTGACTTGGGTAAGCAGTTTTGGCAAAAGCATGGGGGGGGGGGGGGGGGACCATTAGCAGCATGGCTTTTGTGACTTTGGGACACAGGGGTGGACAGTATCATATGTGTTAGGGATGAAATAGAATCAGTCCAGTTCAGTTCAGTCGATTAGTCATGCCTGACTCTTTGCGACCCCATGGACTGCAGCACTCCAGGCCTCCTTGTCCATCAACAACTCCTGGAGCTTACTCAAACTCATGTCTGTTGAGTTGGTGATGCCATCCAACCATCTCATTTTCTGTCATCCCCTTCTCCTCCTGCCTTCAATGTTTCCCAGTATCAGGGTTTTTTCCAATGAGTCAGTTCGTCACATCAGGTGGCCAAAGTATTGGAGTTTCAGCTTCAGCATCAGTCCTTCCAATGAATATTCAGGACTGATTTCCTTTAGGATGGACTGGTTGGATCTCCTGGCAGTCCAAGGGACTCTCAAGAGTCTTCTCCAACACCACAGTTCAAAAGCACCAGTTCTTCAGTGCTTAGCTTTCTTTATAGTACAACTCTCACATCCAGGCATGACTACTAGAAAAACCATAGCTTTGACTAGACGGACCTTTGTTGGCAAAGTAATGTCTCTGCTTTTTACTATGCTGTCTAGGTTGATCATAACTTTTCTTCCAAGGAGCAAGTGTCTTTTAATTTCATGGCTGCAGTCATTATCTGCAGTTATTTTGGAGGGTTGGCATCTATAGCATTGAGACAAAGGTTGCAGAATGCTAGACTACTCATGCAAGGGAGGCTTAACCAAATGCATGCCTTCGTGGAATGGATTAATGCTGTCACCCATATTATGTGGTCAAACGTGGGAGAGCTCCTGAATACTGTGAGTAAATGGCATATCTATACCAAGCTGACCCAAATGATGAGAGAACTGGGGAGAAAGCATTGATATTTAACCTAAATACCCGAGGCCCAGATGAGAAGTGTTTCACTGGCAGCATTCAGTATGCCATTTTGAACAATGCCCCATCTATTGCTTTTGAATCCAGGACTGCTATTCTTGTCACCTATGTGTGGTGCCACATCTATGAGGTGACCTTGATAGTGGCTAGCTTGGAAGAAACAGAGGGATGGCAGGAGGCAAAGGGGATTAGAAGTGTGAAGACCCTGAAGGGGGCCTGAGCTGGTAAAGGCCCCCTCCTGGTGATGAGAATGCAAGTTTGGGCTGATTTGTTGGCAGCGGGAATTGATAAATAAAACTGATACACAGCCCAGTGCTCTGCTCCCAGAGCTATGGAGGCAACTGAGACCATAGCAGCAGTTTACCAAGTTTGGGGAGCGTCCACAGCAAGAGGTACAGGTGGTTCAGTTAAAAGATTACATGGTGCCCAAGAATGTTCTTTTGGATGATGCCCTTTTCCACTTTGAATAGGGCTCAGACCAAGGTGCCTTCCTGAAGAGTCAGGGACCAGAGACCTCATGTAGAACTTGTAATTCACTGGTCACTAGCTAATGTACAGAAAGTAATGGCCCTGGCTGACACCAGTGCTGAAGGCAACCTTGTTTACATCTAGCCTGAGGCTGTGTCCTTACCTTTGGAAATTGGAAGGCTCCCTATGTGAAAGGCTTTTTTCTATGATATATGATGTAGGTTTAAGCTGTGTTCTATAATGTATATCTAGAGCAGTGCTGTAAAGGCTATGTCCTGTGATGTGCTACTACCTTCTCATTCTCTTGCAGATTTAGAACAGTGTGAAAGCATTTGGAATCATGAGGTGCCCCGTGAATGCCAAAATTCCCCTCCTTGAAGGGGTGGGCCTGGCGCCTGTAGAGGGTTTTCGCAGGTCCTTGATAAAAAAAATGCCTGAAGGGGTGGAGTTGACCCTGTGGAGGCTTTCCTGCAATTTTACAAGGACAACCAGTGGACTAGACTTGGCCAAGGAAGATAAAGGCACTCCACAGTGGGTGGCTCTTCTAGCTCCATGAGGGCAAGGACTGAAACATGAGTTCCAGGTGATACCTGGCATTGGGTTTTGCTGTGTGTTGGGGATGTAACTGTTTGTTGTTGTAGCATCTACTGCTGTTGCAAGATGTAAATTCAAGAATCAGTGTTACTCACCAAGGGACCATCACAAGAGATGGATTGCATGTGGATTATGAGGTGAGAGACCGTGAAGGGGTGGCGTTTAGGGAAAGAGCAAATTAGCCAAGATGGCGTGGTCAGGCTCTCTTGCCCCATGGCCTCTCGCTCTTGCCCCACGTTTGGTGAATAATGATTATGCAGTATCTGAGATCATGGCATTCAGTCCCATCACTTCAGGGCAAACAGATGGAGAAACAATGGAAACAATGACAGACTTTATTTTCTTGGGCTCACAAAACACTGCAGATGGTGACTGCAGCCATGAAATGAAAAGATGCTTGCTCCTTGGGAGAAAAGATATGACAAAACTAGACAGCATATTAAAAAGGAGAGACATTACTTTACCAAAAAAGGTGCATATAGTTAAAGCTATGGCTTTTCCAGTAGTCATGTATGGGTGTAAGCTGAGCTCCAAAGAACTGATGCTTTTGAACTGTGGGATTGGAGAAGACTCTTGAGAGTCCATTGGACTGCAAGGAGATCAAGCCAGTCAATCCTAAAGAGAATCAGTCCTGAAGATTCATTGGAAGGACTGAAGCTGAAGTGGAAGTTCCAATACTTTGATCACTTGATGTGAAGAACTGACTCATTGGAAAAGACTCTGATGTTGGGAAAGATTGAAGGCAGGAGGAGAAGGGGACGACAGAGGATGAGATGGTTGGATGGCATCACCGACTCGATGGGCATGAGTTTGAGCAAGCTCCGGGAGTTGGTGATGGACAGGGAGGCCTGGCGTGCTGCAGCCATGGGGTTGCAAAGAGCTGGGCTTGACTGAGCAGCTGAACGGAACTGAACTGAATGGCTGTGCTTATTTACGGCACTGCGCATGCATGTTATGAAGCCCTTGCTTGGTCACAGGCTCCTTAGCGTGGTACCCCTGTAGGAGATTCACCATGAACGCCCTGGCTGCTGCTGCACTGGGGCTACATTGGCGCGTCAGCATGGTTACGTGATACTATGGCTTCATCATGGCTATACTATGGTTATGTTCTGGCTGCTGCTACAGCTGCTACGTCAGCCGGGAGAGTCTGTGTTATGGCTGCCACGCCAGCCAGAAGAGAATAAACGTCTGCAGTCCCTACAGCCCCTCACATCTTCTTCCGACATCGTAGCTCGTGCCTTGCCTACCCTGGGTTCAGCGAACAGAGAGAACAGTGTGAACAGCAAGACAATTGCCATCATGAACAGGAACAGTGATACAGTAGGGTATTCTGGTGATTCTGCAAAGGCTGAATTTAAGTAAACCCAAGGTTGCCGAAGGGAGCAAGAGAACAATATTGCATACTGAAGGTAAGAGCTGAAGAAATCTGAATCAGAACCTAATCATAGCAACAAGAAGAAGGATATTGGGATATTAACCCAAAAAATACATAGGAGGGGCTTGCCTGGTGACTCAGACAGTAACGGATCCTCCTGAGATGCATGAGACTTGGGTTTGATCCCTGGGTCAGGAAGATCCCCTGGAGAAGGGAATGCCTACCCATTCCAGTATTCTTGCCTGGAGAATTCCGTGGACAAAGGAGACTGGTGGGTTCTATCTCATGTAGTCACAAAGATTACACTTTCAAGACAAATGAAGAGACAGATAGTTCAGGAACACTTTCATATCTCTCTTGAATGGCTGGGAGGAGGATGGCATGTGAAGTTCAGGATTAAATAAAAACAAGGTCAAATTAGTTTAAGGAGAAAGATCATTCGTTCACTGTCAGGACATTTTGAGTTTGAGGCAAATCCACATAAGCAGTTCCAGCAGTTGGTGAGCATGTGTTTGAAGTCTATGAGAGTAAATCTGGGGTTGGAAGATGTTGGTATACTGGTATAATTGAATCAGGTAAGTAGATGAGAATAAATATGGTGAGAAGACAGTTCTCTGGAAAGCACAACATCTAGATAAAAAAGGAAAACAAGAAATGTTAAGAAGGGGAGAGGGAAGGAACCACTGGCAAAATTCAAGGGGAATAAAGAAATGCAGTGCCACAGAGGCCAATGGCTCAACCATTTCAGGAGGTTTAAATAATGCCAGCTAAGGAAAAAGGACTTAGTAGGAATATTTATAAAGATAATAAAGGTAAATGTTACTTAAGATTGACATTTGCGATATCACTGAATGGTAACTTCAATAGATGAGTGGAAATCAAAACCATATTGCAACTGAGTTAATAAAAGAAAAAAGAAATGTATGCCAATAGCATTAAAATCTCAATAGACATTAGAATTACCTGTGTTATAGCTGAAAGAACAGATTCCGAGGTCCCCTTTCTCCACAGCTATTTGTTTAATAACACCACTTGAACTTTTAAGAAAGCTCAAATGTGATTCTAATCTACAGTAAGGATTGGGAAGCCCTATTTTATGCCTTTCTTCTCTTCCTTTTTCTCTCTCCTTCCTTCTCTCCCTTCTCCTCCCTCCCTCCTTTCTTCCTTCCAATATTCTAATTGTTATAATGAGAGTTTCATTTGTTGCTGAAACATCACTCAGACATTTTGATACTTTTTACAATTTACTTTTGGGTTAAACTTTACTGGAGATATCTCGATTTTTGATTTGTATTACTAGAAATTTTGGAAGAAATAAAGCAAAGAACAATCACATTAGAGACTATCAATAACTGAAATCTAGTTTTGTTGTATCAATAATGTTTCTTGAGTCAATGTTTTGTAAAATATTTTTAGAATAAGCAGAAAGTATTTACACAAAATTGGCATTTTTCTCAAATTTTATAGGTTAATGGGCATTTGGGTATTCAACAATGTTTATTTAGTTTTTAAAATAAGTTTTTAGTTTTATATAGCAAAGCATTTCATAATTTTAAGAAGGATAAAAAGTGGAAATAGTACACAGTAGAAAAGCTGACAGTCTGAATTTGGATTGGATTTTCTGCCTGTGCAAAAAATGAATATATTGAGCTGGTCTAAACCTCTCTTAAAGTTACTGTTTACCTTCTCTTATACATTTTTTTCATTCTCTATCAGCATTTATTTAAAATTCTTTTCAAACTTGTCTTCACTTTTGTAAAAAAACAAGCATTCACTTTACTTTTAGTATGTCAGAATCTGAAGATAACAAAATGATTCAGGAAAGTCATAAAACATAGTTGGCTCTGGGGGCATATTCTTTACTCCAATTTAACACTTTGTTTCATAACACTTATGCTTGGCCTTAAAAATATTTTAATATAAGCTGGTATAGTAAATATTGAAATCTTAATATCATTATGCATTATCAGAAGCACACTAAGACTAGTTGGTCAGTTGTGATTTTTCCCATTCTTTTCAGGTTTTTTTCTTTTTAATAGTATGTTTGACTTAGACAATTTTTAAAATGTTTTAGAAGTCTTGATATTATTCTTCAATGTGCACCCTGTAAAGTTTTTATGTTAAATTTCTCTAATACATTTTTTTATACTGTGTGGTAACTGAGAGGGTAACAGGCAGGAAGGCCAGGGGTCTCCAAATGGAGGAAAGAGGCTGCACGTGCCAGACATTTTTATCTGTCTTAAGCGGCAGGAGGAAACAAACCAGCGATATTTTTTCTTCTCTATACAAATTTAAAAGGAGGTTTCTCTTAAAATGCTGTGTTGCCATGACACCTGGTTTCACCTGAAGCTAACTACTCTCAAACCTTGAGTTAACCAATACATTTCTTTTTCTTATGGAAATGTTGTCTTAAGCTATGTTAATGTACCCCAGACTCTATCTTCAAGTTGCTTCCACCAAACGGCCTCACTTACTTACTCAGATATTGTTTCCTAATCTATGTAAACGAAACTATTTGTGTGGTAATCTGCCCTTCTACAAGATTCAAGTCAATCGTTTTATGGCCAGGGATGAATTATCTGGTGCCATTCTAAATTTTATGACATTCCTTTCGTTTCATTAACAGACTGTGAGTGACTATATAACACACAGCTAAAGACTAGGAGGGGGGTACTCTTTTGCCCCCTTCTGATGCCTATGTCAGAAGCTTTCTCTATCTCCTTTATACTTTTTTTCCCCCCTTCCCTTAAACATTTATTTATTTATTTATTTTACTTTTTTTTTTTTTTTTAATTAGTTGGAGGCTAATTACTTCACAACATTTCAGTGGGTTTTGTCATACATTGATATGAATCAGCCATAGAGTTACACGCATTCCCCATCCCGATCCCCCCTCCCCCCTCCCTCTCCACCCGATTCCTCTGGGTCTTCCCAGTGCACCAGGCCCGAGCACTTGTCTCATGCATCCCACCTGGGCTGGTGATCTGTTTCACCATAGATAGTATACATGCTGTTCTTTTGAAACATCCCACCCTCGCCTTCTCCCACAGAGTTCAAAAGTCTGTTCTGTACTTCTGTGTCTCTTTTTCTGTTTTCCTTTATACTTTAATAAAACTTTATTGCACAAAAGCTCTGAGCGATCCAGCCTTGTCTCTGGCCCCGGATTGAATTCGTCTCCTCCGGAGGCCAAGAATCCCGGCGTCTTATCATTCAGCAACAACCTTTCGGTAACATACATTTTGTTTACAAATTTGTACTGTGTTGACTTAAGGTTTTGATATCTTATGGGAGATTTTTTTTAACTTTTTTCCTGAGTCAGTGACAGCCATTCAATTTCACTGAAAGAATAGCCCATTAAAGACCTGGTTTGGTGCAGACATTTATTCTTACTTTCCCTCTCAGGAAGACCCAAAGACTTGTCCTTTATACCAGCATGAACAATCATCCTCAAGCTCCTAGACTCTATAGTCTACCCCCATGAACCTTTGTTGCCAAAATTTCCTCAGGATTAATGGATTAATAGGATTCCTAGATGTCAGTTAGGATTTATTCCTAGATTTTTTTTTCCATTTGTTTCTGATACCTACTTTTTTTCCCATTCCTGTGAGCTTGGCTATACGTTAAGCTTTATTTTATTTATCATTTCTAAATTAGGGGAAATGTTCTAGGTTGGATCTATTTTCCTAATTGAATGTCTGGGTTTTGTGGCTTTGTTCATTGCAGATTTTCATCACACTTGCTGTAATTGATTCAGTGTCAGAAAACAGACTAGCTTTCCTTTGCTCCCCTGACAAATAAGATGATTACTTAAATGATGTATTTCTATGTCTACAGGGTATAAAAACATGATCATCCTTATGGGAAAAGATGTTCATTTCTTATAACTGCAGTGCCATTAAAAAAAAAATAGTTTGAGAAACAGGAATAAAACTGCATATTACACTCTCTGAAGTCTCTGAAAACAATTTCAGTGAGTAATCATATGCAATTCATTTCAACATTCTCTAATATAACTGCAACTTAGAAGATAACCATTCTTCTTCCAAATAATGTGTGTACATAGTCGAAGCTGTGGGTCAAAAGATATGGAGAGAACACAATGGATATAGCAATTGATTTATTCACCACCCAATTAATAACGTGACTCTTCTAGGGAGTCTAGTTTTTTTTTTTTTTTTCTGTTTTATCCTTGTCAGCTATAAAAAGGAAAACTTAAAAATCAGAATCTTCTCTATTTTTTAATATAAGTTTTATGGTTTATAATAAAATTTTCAGCTAATGGGCTATATTTTTCACAAGCTCTGTTCTTATCTGTTTTTGGTTATCCTTGTAATGTGAGATATATAAAATAGCTATAATTATAATTTGTTCTTTATTATACCAGTGGAACTTTTAGTTTGTTTTAATGTTAAATTGAGCTTTTTACTTGTAGTTTGATAAGTTTTTTCATTAATTTTTACTGAATGCTGCTTAATAGAGTGTATGTCATAAGCAATTTAGTATTTATTAATTGCTTTGTAAACATTTTTGGTTTTATAGTTCCATTATCTGTTATGACTCCTTTGCCTCCAGTTCTGAAGAAATAATTGATGTGACTATATTTGAATAATGAAACTTAGTAAGTTATTGGATAAAATGGCACTGCTTTAAAAATTGGTACTGTGAAGATTTTGCTTATATAAAGTTTGTAGCTGGTGGCTAGCTACCATTTTGAATTTTAGAATTAATGACACCATGAAGGAAATTATAGGGAGTTGTACTATTAATTATCCATTACTACTGAGCATAAGGGAATATACTACTTGGAAGGAAAGTTATGACCAACTCAGATAGCACATTAAAAAGCAGAGATATTACTTTGCCAACAAAGGTCCGTCTAGTCAAAGCTATGGTTTTTCCAGTGGTCATGTATGGATGTGAGAATTGGACTATAAAGAAAGCTGAGCACTGAAGAATTGATGCTTTTGAGCTGTGGTGTTGAAGAAGACTCTTGAGAGTCCCTTGGACTGCAAGGAGATCCAACTAGTCCATCCTAAAGGAGATCAGTCCTGGGTGTTCATTGGAAGGACTGATGTTGAAGCTGAAACTCCAATATTTTGGCCACCTGATGTGAAGAGCTGACTCATTGGAAAAGACCCTGATGCTGGGAAAGATTGAGGGCAGGAGGAGAAGGGGATGACAGAGGATGAGATGGTTGGATGGCATCACCGACACAATGGACATGGGTGTGGGTGGACTCCAGGAGTTGATGGACAGGAAGGCCTGGCATGCTGCAGTTCATGGGGTCGCAAAGAGTTGGACACGACTGAGCGACTAAACTGAACTGAATCTGAAACTAAGGCAATGTTTTTTGCATTGCAGATTTATACCTGCATTGTGATAGAAAATATCATTATTAGCAACATTAAATAGTCTTGGCAGAGTAGAGACTAAATCTACTGTGTTTACCACCATAACCCTTAGGACCCAACAGAATGGCTGGTGTGCAGTTGCTCAATACATAGTTGATGAGAAAATGAATAATTAGAAGATAAATACCAATATATATATTTAATAAATAGCTCTAAATTTTAAGAACAGATTTTTTAAGAGTATATTTTTTCATATTTTAAATTTCTTATTGGAAATTTTTAAAGATCTACTTGAACTTATTTTGACCTTTAGAATATAAATCAAAGATTACGTTTGGTAACTGAGCTAAAAACAGATCCTGAGAAGTAATGTAGGCAGTTTTTAAAAATCTGGATTGTCCTGTCAATGAAGAAAAGAGAAAGGGTCATGTTTACAAAGTTACTACGAAGTATTTCTGTGATTTATTCTAGTAAGTAAATTAAACAGAGGTAGAGAGGGATGTTAAATTTGAGGTGCTCCAACCTCCCTCTTTTATGGTTGGTGACTGCAGCCATGAAATTAGAGGACGATAGTTTCTTGGAAGGAAGACTATGACAAACCTAGACAGCACATTAAAAGGCAAAGACATCACTTTGCCAACAATGGTCCGTATAGTCAAAGCTATGGTCTTTCAAGTAGTGATTACATATGTGAGAGTTGGACATAAAGAAGGTTGAATGCCAAAGAATTGATGCTTTTGAAATGTGGTGCTGGAGAAGACTCTTGAGAATCCCTTGGACAGCAAGGAGATCAAACCCATCAGTCCTATGGGAAATCAGCCCTGGATATTCATTGGAAGGACTGATGCTGAAGCTGAAGCTCTAATACTTTGTCCACCTGATGTGAACAGTCAACTCTTTTGAAAAGACCCTGCTGCTGGGAAAGACTGAAGGCAAAAGAAGAGGGTGGCAGAGGATGAGATGGTTGGATAACATCACCAATTCAATGGATGTGAACTTGGGTGAACTCCGGGAGAGGGTGAGGGCCAGGGAGGCCTGGTATGCTGGAGTAGACTTTGTCGCAAAGAGCTGGACACGACTTAGCGACTGAACAGCAACAACCACCTCCCTCTCAGGTTAACAGTCTTAATGGTGATCAGTCATTTTGCCTCTGCTTGAGCATATCACTGTCACTGTTGAGGAAGCTGATTTGGCAGCTCGAGTTATTAAATGGATCATATCTAAAGATTATTTTAGCTGCTAGTTTTAGAATAGAGACTGAGATCAAGACAACTTCGAGTATTCACAAGTAGGTAGTGATACGTTTTTATATGCAAAGCACCGTTTAAGGTATGTAGATATAAGGTGGAGCTGGGAAAGGAACTAACTTGAGAATTAACTATGAGTTACACACTTTGCACATTTTCCCCCAGCTCCCAGTCACACACATACACAGAGATTAGAAGGCAATGCCGTGAGTGAATAAGACTATGGACTTTGGAATCACAAAGATCACAGTACCAGTGATGGCTGCATGATCTAATGACCTATGTACATTTGGGCAAACTATTTAGTTTCTCATCTGTAAAATGCAATTAATGGTGAAATTATAGGTTAAATTAGATATTATATTTAAGATTAGTACTTCAGAACTAGATGCAGGTATTACCATCACTATAATCATCTTCAACATTAAAGTTGTGAGGCTCAAATGGGTGAGCCAGTGGAATATTATACCTAGTAATTTTTAGAGAAAAAAATGCAATCTGACTCACCTTAAGCCTATATCTTGTCATCATATTTTATCTTTGCATCCCACTGCTTTAATTATTATATTCTAATATTGTGAATGTGCATGTGTGCTAAGTTGTTTCAGTCGTGTCCAACTCTTAGCGACCCTATGGTCCACAGCCCACCAGGCTACTCTGTCCATGGGATTCTCCAGGCAAGAACATTGGTGTGGGTTGCCATTCCCAACTCCAGAGGATCTTCCTGACCCAGGGACTGGACTTGCATCTCTTACATCTTCTGAATTAGTAGTAGGTTCTTTACCACTAGTGCCACCTGGGAAGCCTATTCTAATATTATTAAACCTCAATTTCAATATTCATAAAATAGGATAGTAACATCTAAATGATATGATTGTGCTGAGGATTACATAAGCCACCTAAATGAGAGTGTTCAATTTGCAGAAACTGTTCAGTAAGGGTAGCTATTGGCTTAGGATAAATAACCTGATATATTCCAGTAGAATTTGGTACAGTGCAGATTCTTTGTGAACCTTGTACATCTGGGTTTAATTTCTACAAGTGTCAGATATTTCACCTCTAAAGCATAGCCAGAAGCAAGAATCCTGAGAGAAACAGCAGAAGATAGTTGTCTAATTGACACTTGGTTAGAGCTCAGAGGATCAAGATATTTTTAAAGATGTTGTGAAAAATGCAAGAGAGGACATTTGTCACATGTTTTAAAAATTGAGTCATCTTAATACAAAGACAGGCTGTATTAACATAGTTTCAGTTATCTTGGTTGAACAAAACAAAGTACTAATTCTTCTTTTTATAAGTTTTTGAGACATGTATTTCCATTATGTTTATTACCTAGAGTCAGAAGCAACAGAGTTCTGCTTAAAAATTATAATATGTCAATGTGACAAAATAAAAATTTGTATGCATATAACTCAAAACACCTTTAGCAAAACAAAATGCAAAGAAAAGACTATTTATAATAGAACCAGTAGTAAACTGGCATTCTCTCACAATCCACAACTCAAACGACTCCAAGTAAGTGAATTCCAAGTTCTAGAGTTCAAGTGGGTGACAATAGCTATTTTTATTTTCCCTGAGGAATGTTTCACACTACAGAGGACATTTTTTAAATCTCAGGAGCCCTGTGTCTAGATATAAAGGTCATTGCCAACTCTTTTCGAAATGCAACCTAAATTTCTTGCTTTGCTAAGGGGTTTTTAAATTATTTTTTATTGAATTGTAAACTCTATCAGGTCAGAGACCAGCATTTTCCCAAAAGGGCGTGATAGTCATGGCACAGGTTCAACTTAGGTTTTGAACTTTGCATTCAAAAGCATTCACACTACACTTCCAACAATTGCCTGTTAACGTGCACTGATACTAGCCCTTGATGGACAACAAAGAGTATCTGTTTACTAAAACGATGCCAGGAAATAAGACCTGGTGTGCTTATCAAAATTATGAAGAGCTTAGCTGAAAAAAAAAAAAAAGATGCATGGAGATTTACTGGGAGATGGTGTAGTTCATTCATTCGATATGACCAAGGTAACCTAAAAGTTTATCCTCCTTAAATCAGGTCACTTGACAGTTTAATGATAACAAAAGTAACAGTAACAGTGAACATTTATGTTCTTAGGTCGGTTTCCTAGAAACAGAATCTGAGAAGGGGATTTTTTTGAATGTGACTCATTGATAGAGTGTTCCCAGGAGAAGGGATTAAGGGAAGAAGGATTGGGTAAAGAGAAAAAAAAAAGGAAGCAAGGATGTGGTCCTTGACAGAATTAGTTTACAAGACTAATCCCACTTAGGGCTTTGGGAATGCAAATTTTGCTGTCGAAGTGGTAAGTCAACAGAAGGTAAAGAGAATCAGTCTTTTATACCCACCTCCCCTACATCCAGCAGGGGGCCTTACCTGTACCTCGCTTCTCTCTAAAGAAGGTACAGCTGCCGGATGAGTGCAAAACCAGATGAGAGAAAACGGGATGTAACACCAATAGGATCTAGTAAACCTCTATAGCACCAATGGGTTCCAGACAGTGTTTCTATGTATATTAGTTTATTTAAATCTTACTGAGATAAATAACCCTGTTTTATGAATGAGGGAACTGAGATACAAAGATAAAAAACTTGACCAGGAAGTCTTATTGAGCACAGATCTCTATTTGAAAAAAGAATAGCCCGATTAGTAGCTATTTCAAGTATCTATTAGATGGAGTTATGTATACCATAAGATCCAATTTTGCCAATGAAAACGTTCATACTTCAAATAACTATTCAGAGAAGTGTCTAAATCCAACTCACTAGACAAAAGCACATTTCTGGATTCCTATTAACTACTGAGTCACTGTCTAATTCAACTGTGATCACAGAGCCTCAATTATGTAAAAAGGTAAAGGTGTATCCTGCTAGTGTAAAAGCCTACTGTAAAATAGGACAGAGTGCCTGACCTGCAGATGTTCCTAGGGATAAAAGCAATTGTACACAATTGCCAACAAGTATACTTATTCCTGTCCTCCTCTTACATTAAGGCTATATAGAATCTAGAAAAATGATACTGATGAACTTATGCCCAGGGCAGGGATAGAGAAGCAGATGTAGGTAATGGACTTGTGGACACAGCAGGGGAAGGAGACAGTGAGAGAAACTGAGAGAGGCGCATTGACATATACACACTATCATACCATGTGTGAAATAGATGGTGGGAAGCTGCCGTATCACACAGGGAGCCTCCCAGTGCTCTCTGATGACCTAGAGGGGAGGGGTGGGGGTGGGGAAAGAGAGGCTCAAAAGGGAGGGGATATAGATACAGCTTCAGATGTATGCTTACAGCTGATTCACAATGCTACAAGGCAGGAACAAACACAACGTTGTAAAGCAATTATTCCCTAATTAAAAAATTTTTTAAAGACTTAGAGTTTTTCAAATAGTTAACCGAAAAAATAAAAAACCTCCGTGCATAAATAATCCAATATTGCTGGTATCAATGGAGGTCCACAAGAGCAGTGCTTGATGTGTAGAAAGGACTAATCTTCAGCAATATTCCAGAGGAGGGAAAATGGAAATCTTGAATAGTAGAACAAAATTTACTCATTTTTTCTGTGTTTTATTTAGTAAAATGTATTTTATCCTAAAGGTATTTGTCATTTGTACATAAATAAAAGAAATAAAATTTAATTTAGCTCGAGGCATTTGAAGCAAAAGAAAATTCATAAAGTATGTATTCAAAATACTCAACATTTTTCAAAGACAGTGTATTTTTAAGAGATATCTAACATTTCAATTTCATGCTATGCAAATTTTATACTGTAAATTTGAAGATTTACTGCATGAAAAATATTAGCAGAAATAAATAGGAGTTTAAAATTATCCCTCTTTTAGGTAGACAAGCTCACAGAAGACAAAATTCTCCAAAGTTGTGATTAGCCTAAGCTTTGCACTTTAAATATGAAATTTTGGTTGCTTTTGGATTATATGTATCATGTAGGTGCAGTAGAGAATCTTTTAGTTGGGTTCAGTCGCTCAGTAGTGTCCAACTCTTTGAGACCCCATGGACTGCATCACTCGAGGCTTCCCTGTCCATCACCAACTCCTGAGCTTACTCAGACTCATGTCCATCAAGTCAGTGATGCCATCCAACCATCTCATCCTCTGTCATCCACTGCTCCTCCCCCTCCTTCAATCTTTCCCAGCATCAGGGTCTTTTCAAATGAGTCAGTTCTTCACATCAGGTGGCCAAAGTATTAGAGTTTCAGCTTCAGCATCAGTCCTTCCAATGAATATTCAGGTGTGATTTCCTTCAGGATGGACTGGTTGGATCTCCTTGCAGTCCAAGGGACTCTCAAGAGTCTTCTCCAACACCACAGTTCAAAAGCACAAATTCTTTGGTGCTCAGTTTTCTTTGTAGTCCATCTCTCACATCCATACATGACTACTGGTAAAACCATAGCTTTGACTAGATGGACCTTTGTTGGCAAAGTAATGTCTCTGCTTTTTAATAGTCTGTCTAGGTTTGTCATAGATTTTCTTTCAAGGAGCAAGTGTCTTTTAATTTCATGGCTGCAGTCACCATCTGCAGTGATTTTGGAGCCCAGAAAAATAAAGCTACTCGCTGTTTCCAACGTTTCCCCATCTATTTGCCATGAAGTGATGGTACTGGATGCCATGATCTTAGTTTTCTGAATGTTGAGCTTTAAGGCAACTTTTTCACTCTCCTCTTTCACTTTCATCAAGAGGCTCTTTAGTTCTTCTTTGTTTTCTGCCATCAGTGTGGTGCCATCTGCATATCTGAGGTTATTGATATTTCTACCGGCAATCTTGATTCCATCTTGTGCTTCATCCAGCCCGGTATTCCTCATGATGTACTCTGCATAGAGGTTAAATTAGCAGGATGGCAAGATACAGCCTTGATGTACTCCATTCCCAATTTGTAACCAGTCCATTGTTCCATGTCACATTCTAGCTGTTGCTTCTTGACTTGCATACAGATTTCTCAGGAGGCAGGTCAGGCGGTCTGGTATTTCAATCTCTTTAAGAATTTTCCATAGTTTGTTGTGATTCACACAGTCAAAGGCTTTTGTGTAATCAATAATGCAGAAGTAGATGTTTTTGTGGAACTCTCTTGCTTTTGCTCTTTCAATGGTCCAATGGATATTGGTAATTTGATCTCTGGTTCCTATGTCTTTTATAAATCCAGCTTGCACATCTTGAAATTCATGGTTCATGTACTGTTGAAGCCTTGCTTGGAGAATTTTGATCATTACTTTGCTAGCATGTGAGATGAGTGCAATTGTGCTGCAGTTTGAGCATTCTTTGGCATTGTCCTTCTTTGGAATTGAAATGAAAACTGACCTTTTCCAGTCCTGTGGCCACTGCTGAATTTTCCCAATTTTCTCACATATTAAGTGCAGCACTTTCACAGCATCATCTTTTAGGATTTGAAATTGCTCAACTGGAATTCCATCACCTCTATTAGCTTTGTTCGTAGTGATGCTTCCTAAGGCCCACTTGACTTCACATTCCAGGATGTCTGGCTCTAGGTGAGTGATCACAGCATTGTGGTCATCTGGGTAATGAAGATCTTTTTGTATAGTTCTTCTGTGTACTCTTGCCACCTCTTCTTAATATCTTCTGCTTCTGTTAGGTCCATACCCTTTCTGTCCTTTATTGTTCCTATTTTTTGCATGAAATGTTCCTGTAATATCTCTAATTTTCTTGAAGATATCTTTAGTCTTCCAGGATCTTTAGATCTATAAGTCTAGATATCAAGTCTAGAGAATCTTTAGATAAGATAAATTATTATAATGAGATTCTCTGTTGCTCAACTTCTTCTTACATTCAAGGTAATTTTTCATAAACATTTTTATGCTTTTACCGCTTAAGTAATATTCATTAATCCTTCATGCAAATCTTTAATGAAGGTGATTTATTTGTCACATTGCCATGCATCATATAGAAATAGTTGATACTGTCTATTTATCAAGAGACACTGAAATGGTTTATTTTCTGCTCTAGGGGTTTGTCCCTATGGTTCACCTGCTTGAGAAAAAATAATACTAACCATAAATTATATATTTATATCTGCTAATATGTAATCTCTGTAATAAATCTTCAAATTTCTATTCATTTGAATTCACGTAGCATAAAACTTTGGCTAGAACTTTTTTAGTTGCTTTCTTTAACAAAAATAGAAAAGTTGGTATGAGTAATACTATTAATACAAGCAGTATAAAAAGTATTTAGAATTTATTAGCTTTCTAATTCTACAGGAGATTTTTTTCTGTAAAACTCAGATGTCTTTTGATCTTTATAATCTTGTTTGCATCTTTCCTCTCTGATAATTATTATCGAATATGCCTATGAAATAGACCTTATGATAAAGTCCAGTAATTATCATTAGAGGCTTGGGGCAATGAAATTACACATTAAGAAGGAAGAAATATGGCTTTAAAATTGATATATATATATATTTTTTCCTTCGTGGCTCAGATCGTAAAGAATCCACCTGCAAAACAGAAGATGTGGGTTCAGTCTCTGGGTTGGGAAGATCCCCTGAAGGAAGGCATGGTGATCCACTCCAGTATTCTTGCCTGGAGAATCCCCATGGAAAGAGGAGCCTGGCGGGCTATAGTCCATGAGGTGGCAAAGAGTCAGACACGACTGAGCAACTAAGCACAGTATAGCACATGGCAAATGAGGGGCCACTATTCTGAGCCTAATACGCATATTAAACATGAATGTTAGACATTCAGAGATATGTGGCTGGTATGTACTATGAAAATAAATGGTTCAAATGGCAAGAATATGTTGGCTTTCCCTGAGTCAATTTTTTTTTCATGTTTCTCTTACTCTCTTTTAAATTTGCCTAGAAGTTTTGCAGACTTCTATTTCCTAAACTGGCTATTCTTTGGTTGATTCCTATATTGCCTCAATCTTTAACATGTTTTATAATTTCCAGATAAGAAAGGAGTTTACTTTTTAAAAAACCAAACTTATTCAGACTTCTTTGTTGAAAATTAATTGCTTGGATGTGTTCTGAGTATTCTCCACAAGCCTGGGCTCTGTGATGTATTTTTCTCCATAAGCCTCTGTTCCTGGTTTGTTGGTTAATTAATGATTCTCACGATTGTCTAATGATATTTTCTAAAATCACAAGACTGCTATGAGTGATTCTCATATTGATATGTTTCTTACAATGTCGTTTCCCTGGACTAGAATATATTCCCCCTTCCTTCTGCCCGATGACCTGCCTATACACAAACGGAGCACAGGTGCTGTTTTCTTGAAGAAACCATCAGGAGTCACTTTTAACTCTTCTTTTCTGAAATGTTATGGCCATATCATTAACTTGTATCCTGCTTTGCTTGAAACAATACTATATACACCATTTACACCATTTTCCCCAGTAGGATTATTAATACTCTCCTGTTTCACTTTCAAAAATGTTTTTGTATTAAATATATTTTATGGTCTCCCAAATCCCTATTCATCATAAACAAAAGCTCCTCCTGTATTGGTACTGACTACGTTCTCTTATTGTCCTTTATTCTATGTGGCTATGTTGGTTTCCCCTCTTGGATTATATATACATCATAGAGCAGGGGCTGTGTCATATGCTTACTGAACAAACATGGCATTGATTAAATTAAATTAATTAAAAAATTAAAGAAAAAGTTCCTTAAATGAATTTATATTTAGAGACTTTAGAAAGGATGTCATGTTTTCATTAAAGACAGTTGGGGATATCTCGAGTGGCACCAGAGTGTTCTTGCATGGCATTTCTCCAGCTGTCTAAAATAGTGTCCCACTCACTACAGTGTCCAGGGAACAGTCTACAAATCTTTTTCTGATGATGGATGAACTCTTTTGTCATTTCATCATAAGTAAAATAAGATGTTTTCTTATATTGTTTCTTCAACCCTTGGTAATAGAATTTTATAAATCTTATAAAACTCTATGTGATTTTGCCCCTGGATATTGCTCTAACTGTAACACTGTCTTTCCTTTCTTCAACTCATCCAAGCCTCCCTGGCCTTCTTGCTGTTAATTTTCAACCTAAGACATGTACATTAATTTGTCATCATATTCTGAAACATTATTCTTCCAGATGCTTTTGTGGCTCACTGCTTGACTTCTTTTCAGATCACTGTTCAAATGGTTCCCTCTGGGCAGTGCTCTCTAGCCAACTCACCCAAACCAGCCTTATCACTTCTCTTTCATTCTCTCTCTCATATGTATATATATATATATACACACACACATACATATACACATACACATATACATATGTACGTATACACACACACACACACACACACACATATATATATATATATGTATTTCTTATTGGTTGTCTTCTGCACTACAATGTGACTTTTATTAGGGTAGGAATCTTACCTATTGGTTCACCACCATAACCCTCAGGATTGTGAAAAGTGGCAGATACAGAATAAGTAATGATTAAATGAATGGAGAACTAACACAATAGTGAAAATGTTTTCTACTAAATGTCATGACATAAATTTCTTGGACATTAAATTAATGAGTACTGTTTTCCCCTTTATAAGGTAATACCTAAAATATTAAAGTGATTTATGAGGAAATTTTTCAGAACCCCTGGGAATGTGTGCATTTTATTATATATGTAGATGTGTGATAAAGATGAGACTTGAATAAATACCAATATTCTAACCATTTGATTATTAGTTTTCACAAATGTCGGAAGAGGAAATGAATGAAACAAGAATTTTAAATGAGAATTAAGAGAACCCTTTCAACCCAACTCTGTACATTTCTTTTGTTTTATTTCATTTCAGACTACTGACTGTAACTTGTGGTGAAGTTTTGTCAAGAAAAACTAAGTCATACTTGTTTTTTAATTAGTTCTTTTGCTATCAGACCAACATTTGGGGATTTTGCCTTTTTGTACTGTTTTTATATTATTACTTGAAACACATCCTGAACTTTTACTTTAATTACAAAGAAATACCATCAAAATGAATGTTTTAATCTATCTGGGGAAAGAGCACATGCTTTCCAGGGGTGGATCTTTGCTGTAAAATGACAGCAACATGACATTGATTTTATTAACTCTCTAATGAAGTCCTTAGATAGAATTGCCACAATTTTAAAGCACAGCATGATAGCTATTCTTTACAAGTGGACAAGCACTATCCTACCCCAATATTTCTATAAACAACACATCAGGGGAAAAATGAAAATGCCTATGTGGAAGGTGACCAAGGAGATCCTCATAACGTTGAATAGTATGTTGAATGTTGTAATAGTATGCCTAAATGAATATTTATGATTAGATAGTGTCATAGTATCTTTGTGAGAACAATAGGGTGCTGGTCTCTATGGGCCCATTTCAATGTTAATAACTTTGAAATACCATACTCATTTTTTGCTCATCTCCTTTGTTTTTCTTTTCAAATTTTATTTTTGTCATATAGCAGTTCATTATTCAGTACTTCTCCACACACACACACACCCCCGCCCCCCCCGCCCCCCCCCCACCGGGCATGAATCCTCTCCAGTAATACTGATAATTTGAGGATCTATAAACTCAAGAGTGGACTTCCCTGGTTACTCAGACAATAAAATCGTCTTCCTGCAATACAGGAGACTGGGGATCGATCCCTGGGTCAGGAAAATCCCCTGGAGGAGGGCATGGCAAACCACTCCAGTATTCTTGCCTGGAGAATCCCATGGATAGAGAAGCCTGAGGGGCTTCAGTTCATGGTGTCACAAAGAGTCGGACATGACTGAGCAACTAACACTAACTAATTCTAAAGAGTACAAATTGTATAAATGTATTACTTGTGTAAAATATTTTCTTGATGGGATTAGTTTCCTTTTATCTAGATGGAGGCTCTGCATCTCAGTATTATTGGTATTTGAAGCCAAATAATTTCTATGAGAGATACGCTGGTGCATTGTAGGATGCTAATAGGCATACAGATCCACTAGTAAGTAGGAGGCTAATATGCCTCTCCCTGGCCTCTACCCACTAGATACCAATAGCATCTTATCCCTCCCCCTGCCCACACCCATTCCAGCTATGGCAGTCAAAAATGTCTCCAGGCACTGCCTAATGCCCCATTGTGGGAAATCATTCCTGTTTGCGAACCATTGTTCTCGGTTAATCTGCAAGTGAGTTATTATGATTGACCAATTATTTGAGTTATTAGGTAATAACTATAATTATTTTTAGTCATTGTATAAATAATAGATGAAAGCTAACCGTTTTCAATTTCATTTTTCTTCTTATTTTTAAGGGTAAATTACTATACCTCCTTCATGATTTTAAGTCTATGACATACATATATAAAATAGGCAAATAGGGTAGTGTGCTGAGCTGAATTAGAATTAAGTATCAATCATATCCATAGCACAGAATCTAAGAAACATTGTTTACTTTTAATTGAATGAATTAAAATACATTAAAAATGATACCATTTCAGGTTATTTTTTCCCCATTAATTGTCAAAATAATGGAAAAAGTCAAAGACTGGATTGACACAATGACACAATATGGACAATATCATTTTTCTCTTCCTTATATAAAAAGTATAAGGGTGTAGAAGGAAGTTCAGCTTCATGAGGAGTCCAGTTGTTTTATTTGCAAAAAGAATTCACCTTACAAGTATATAGACTTGCAAATTGTGTGTGAAATCTGAAACAATGTATCTAATTTACTACTTTTTACTTAGTCATTTGAGGTTTTTTTCCCCACACTTAAAAAATAATGAGATATGTATTTACAGAACTTACTCGGTTGTATTAAAATGAAGTCAATATAAATTAATCCAAGATAATGGAAACAAAATGCAAGTTTATGGTAGAAATAATACAAAAGGAGGAAACCAGTTTGCATGAATATTTAAAGCACATGGGATCTGTGTTAAACAGAGAAGAAAGGAATAGATTTCTTATATTGTTAGAGAAATTTATAGATTATTAAATTACTGTTTCAAAGCAGTTTATTGGCATGACATAAGTTTCCATATTTATTTCATTTTTGAATATAGAAATTACTGTAGAAAATCTGGAAGTCTGGTAAAGTAGTTCAATTGAAAGCAGTCTACTCATGGCAAAACTAGACAAATGTCTGTGTTGACCAGGGGTAATAAATCCTGAGAACTCGGAATCTAGACTGAATCAAATACAGTACACAATAACTCAGAGACAAGACAGGTTTTTTTTGTTTTTTTTTTTTCTTTCAGCTAGATTTCTAGTGTTTGATCGCTTAAGCCTTGCCTTCATCACTTACTCTTTCTGTAACCGTGGGCAAGTTACTCAACGTTCCTCAGTCTTTATTATCCTCCTTTGAGGTATGTATTGCTTCATATTATTTTGTAAAGATTAAATAGAAGTAACAAGCAAGTACATAGTTTCATGCTCAGTGCCTAGAAAACATTTACTATATGAAGTTATGTTATTACTTCAGAATGTCTTTTAGCTGAAGAAGATTTTTTGAGATAGGGCAAATCTATATACAAGGACAAAAATTCCAAGGTTATCCTAACTCAATCGACATTGAATTACTAGCCTATTTTTTCCCATCTGGCTTGGCCTATCATTCAAGGATGTAAAAGCACCCTTCATTTCCAGTCATATGCCTTGATTCCCCAAGGAGATGCAAGATCCTGTTGTTCTAAAGAATGAAATTTATTTCTTAAATGTCACATAGTGTTTTTGTACTTATAAATATATTAAGCAGTTACTATGTGCCAGACATTTTGCTAACCATTCTCTATCATTTGTAATAATATGATTACCTGTTTTACAGACTTGAAATTGAGGATAGATAAGATTAGGGGGTTTTGTTTGTTTGTTTTTGTATAAAACAGAGAGAAAAAAGTATAGCTGCAACCAGAATTTTAGGAAGTAATTGAAACTGTGAAAACTTCCCTAACACAGGGAGCCCCTTGGCCTATGTTATACCAGTTTTGGAAGCTCTAGAAACATAGAAACTATATTAGTACAAATCACAACCCTTCTTCCATAAAATCCTTCAAAATATGAGTTCACTGTTGATTTATTTTCAATACCGTTCTTATAAAAAGGAGACAATATTTATTTTAAAAGATTTAGAGACAGATTGCATGATACAAGCTTACTGCAAAAAGAAAGTAAAATTCTGTATTTTTGGTAATAGGCTTTCTGGAAATTTTCATTTTCTTTTATTAAACATAAGGAAAAATACAAAATGAATGGTGTGTATTTTCAGTACAGGTTGAATCTTCTACAGTTTACTGCTGCCTGTTTCAATTTCTTGATTAAAGACAATCTATTAAACTTCAAGTTGAAGCACTGTAACATTTAGGAGTGCCAATTTCCATTGGAAAACAGTGTTGCTATTATAGTATTTTCCCATCTTCCTGAACTGTTCGTCAAGCTTCAGAGTGCAGTTGCACGCAGGCTTAGAAAGAGCTCATTTCCTAAGGGGAAAACACAGTTCCCAAGTACGTTTAAAAAAAGAGCCCATGGTTTCCCCTTATCTTTCCCCCTTACGTCTTTCTCTTGTGTCCAATAGAGAGCCACTGAGATGGCACCCAGATTGATCCTTGTTGACACAACCTGGACCACAGCCCGGGAACACACATCCCTGGGGCTCAGCCCTGTCACTGCCCGCTGCTCTGCCCGCGTCCGTATTGTGTTAATTGGGCGAGGTCAGCCAGTTCTCTCTCTCTCCAGACTTCCATTTTCCCTGAGGAGAAGAACCGTTCCAATGAATGATCAGCCATGTCTAAGGGCACTCATTTTCGAGGCTTGTTAGCTTAATGCTTCTTTGCGATATGTAAGAATGGCATAAGAGAAACCATTTATATCACTAACCTCCAGACCAGCTTTGCAGAACAATCTTGGGACTTCAGCTCTTAGCAGCTGACTTGCCCTCTCCCCAGTCATACAGGGGCATATTCTAATTAAAGTCACACTGCTTACTCTATTTTTATGAGTCTAAGGGAATTCTCCTTAACAAGATGCTAAAACAGTTTTAAAAAGGCTATCCTAAATACACAGATAAATTTATAGAAATCATAGAATCTTTAGCTAGAATTCTCTTTCCTTTTTATCATCTATAAAATCAAATAGTATTAATAATATAAAACTTATAGGTATTGTATTAATTTGATTAATCCATGCCTAAGCTTACCTTTTTGCCTCTTATGCAGTGGGAATTCAATAAATATTGTTTTCTTTTGCTTGTTTTTAATGAAGGAATAGTTTTCTACGTTTGTCTAACATATGCTTAATGTTTAAGTAGAACCTCACACTTAAGATCTCCACACTTAAGATAACAGACTTCCACCCCAGCCTTCTACCCTAACATGTCTCATTTTATTTACATGATGGGACAACAATGACAGTGGTGTTTGAGATTTTACCTTTTTCATTTCCTTAGTCACATCTGGCTGCTTGATCCATAGAGACTATTATTCTTCTTATGACCTGACCCTTGCTGGGATGCCAGCTAACCAGTGGGCTAGAGAGAGATAAGGCTGTAAGATTGGATATTGCTTGGACTTTTTTAATAAGGTTCACATACAACCCTTTCACTGTCATAGGAGAGTCTGGATTTCTTCTCATCTAGTCCAAAAATGTTACTTGCAGTTAGGCACCTAACAGCAGGCAGTGCCCTTTTGAAGAAAGGGAAAAGAAAAGGTGAAGGCATTCAAAGGACTAATTAGATAACAGATAGCTTGCCTAGTTCCTATTACTCTCTGGAGGAAAAAAAAAAAAAAAAAAAAGGAAAGGAAACAATATATAGTCTTAGAACTTTACTAAAATGAAACTAACAAGATGTTTGCTTAGGCAACATGCTATTTGTATTTTAAGTGAATCAGCCAATGGGCAGGAGGATGTTTATTTCCTCACCCCCTGCTATTTCTCATCCTTGACAAAGATTCTTTTTTTTTTTTTTAACCTCTCAAATGTCTTCAGCAGGAGGTAAAAATAACGACTGTCCCTCTGAACAGTGAAGAGAGACTGGAGCTGTGAAGTTGGAGCCCTTCTACTTCGTAAAGTATCTTTCTTGAAATGGGTTTGGTGGAGGAATAGGGATCTTTATTCCTGTTAGAAGGACAAAATGAAACTAGAGAAAGGCAGTCAGAACACATGTGAGGGAAAGGCAATGAATGCCCTTTACAAAACTAGGAGAGAACTGGGTTCCAGCTAGGCAGGATGAAAGAGGGGCCAGGGAACACACCCGTTCTTTCCGCTCTACACACGACCTCCGCGACCGCAGACTAGCAAAGTCGAACAGATTGAAGTTCAGAGGTTTGGCAAAGAGTAATACTAAACAGAACTCAAGTGGACTAAGGGGAGAGTTTCACAACTAGTGCAGGGATCACTAGATGAAGCTAATTTACATTGTGGCACTATTTTTGGAGAGCACTTTGACAATACTTTTCAACCACTTTACGGCTAATTCTTTCTCAAGGAAATTCCGTCTCTTGCAATTTAGTACAAAGAAATAATTTAGAATATGTGCAGATATCTATAAGTGTTCATGGCAAAGCTATTTACAGCAAAAATAAAAGTTTTTAAAATGTTCAGATGTCAACTATAAGGGTAGAGGTTATATAAATTAAATTATTTTTCTAGAATACTGTGCAGCCATTAAAATAAAATCGGAGATTAGACATGCAATTATATTTCCCATATATTGTTTACTAAAAATGTAATCTCAAATGTCCTAAGGTATGTATTGTATATATGAACTAACTTCTGCTCATTTAGAATGTTACTAGCTGTGTACTATCTTTGAAAGAACTAAGAATACAGTCATCCAAATCATCTTCTGCAGAGTTTGATTTCCTTGTGGAACCCTGATTTAAAAAGGCTAGCTTTAATATATTACTTCCAGGTCACATTTTTTTTATAAGAATCTGAAGGATATCAAGAAGTTAGTGATTTGTTAATTTCCTTATATCTTATAAAGCAAATATAAAGAAACTGATGTAGATGTAAACCTGTGAAAGTGAAAGTTGCTCAGTCGTGTCCGACTCTTTGCAACTCCATGGACTGTAGCCTACCAGGCGTTTCTGTCCATGTAATACTTCAGGTAAGAATACTGGAGTGAATAGTTACTCCCTTCTCCAAGGAATCTTTACAACCTAGGGATCAAGTCAAGGTCTCCCACATTGCAGGAGGATTCTCAAATATACATATTTATAAAGAAGAATATGGGTTGGAGATGTAGTTTTCCCTTCTTGATATTATGACTTTTGCAACATAAACATCTATATGTTTCATGATTGACAAACATCATATCATTTATACTTAGTTTATTTTTCAATTTCATCATAAATTATTATCAGTTTTGCTTGAACCACTGTTTTGTCTGCTTCTATGAATGAAACAGAGATAGGGAAGAACGTGATAATAATAATTTAGACAATGTTCATATGGGACAAATCTAAGTTCTGATGTCTTTTGTCATGTATACATGGTCCTCGCATATACACTGGGATCTCTACCAGTTATCTGTTGGTATTTAAACTGAGAAATATGTCAACTAATATGTGCAGGTAGTTAAAATTTCAAAAGATTCTGTCTGGCCACTGCATAGATATAGATAAAACTTCTGTGTTAAGATAAAGATTCTTCAAATGAAAGAAAGAAAAAAGTAAATAAATACAACAACTGTTAGTTGTTTAATCATTTCAATGGCACCAGCACTAGCATCTTCTATTTTTTAATAGAAAAGAAAAGAGGTCTTAACAGTGAAAGAAAATGTATGTGTTATAAAGACTCCATATTTACAGAAATATGTATGTTATAACACCACCATATTTAGAGATAAACATGATGGTGTGATCACTCTCATAGAGCCAGACATCCAGGAGTGTGAAGTCAAGTGAGCCTTAGGAAGCATCACTACAAACAAAGCTAATGGAATTCCAGTTGAGCTGTTTCAAAACGTAAAAGATGATGCTGTGAAAGTGCTGCACTCAATATGTCAGCAAATTTGGAAAACTCAGCAGTGGCCACAGGACTGGAAAAGGTCAGTTTTCATTCCAGTCCCAAAGAATGCACAAACTACTACACAATTGCACTCATCTCACATGCTAGCAAAGTAATGCTCAAAATTTTCCAAGTTAGGCTTCAACAGTACATGAACCGTGAACTTCCAGTTGTTTAAGCTGGATTTAGAAAATGCAGAGGAACCAGACATCAAACTGTCAACATCTGTTGGATCATAGAAAAAGCAAGAGAATTCCAGAAAAACATCTACTTCTGCCTCACTGACTACACTAAAGCCTTTGATAATGTGGATGACAACAAACTGTGGAAACTTCTTAAGGAGATGGGAATACCAGACCACCTTACCTGCCTCCTGAGAAATGTGTATGCAGGTCAGGAAGCAACAGTTAGAATCGAACATGGAAAAAAGGACTGGTTCTAAATTGGGAAAGGAGTATATCAAGGCTGTATGTTATCATCCTGCTTATTTAACTTCCATGCAGAGTACATCATGTGAAATGCGGGCTGGATGAAGCATAAGCTGAAATCAACTATATAAATAACCTCAGACATATAGACGACACCATCTTTATGGCAGAAAGTGAAGAACTAAAGAACCTCTTGATGAAAGTAAGAGGAGCATGAAAAAGGTGGCTTAAAACTCAACATTCAAAACACTAAGATCATGATATCCTGTCTCATCACTTCATGGCAAGTAGATGGGGAAACAATGAGAACAGTGAAAGACTGTTTTCTTGGGCTCCAAAATCACTGCAGATGATGACTGTAGCCATGAAATTAAAAGATATTTGGTCCTTGGAAGAAAAGCTATGACAAACCTAGACAGACTATTAAAAAGCAGAGACGTTACTTTGCCAACAAAGGTCTAATTTAGTCAAAGCTATGATTTTTCTAGTATTCATGTATGGATGTGAAAGTTAGACCATAAAGAAGGGTGAGCACCAAAGGATTAATGCTTTTGAACTCTGGTGATGGAGAAGACTCTTGAGAGTCTCTTGGACTGCAAGGAGTCAAACCAGTCAATCCTAAAGGAAATCAGTCCTGAGTATTCAGTGGAAGGACTGATGCTGAAGGTGAATCTACAGTACTTTGGCCACCTGATGCAAAAAGCTACTCATTAGAAAAGACCGTGATGCTGGGAAAGACTGAAGGCAGGAAGAGAAGGGGACGACAGAAGAGAGAGGATGGGATGGCTCGACGACAGAACTGTCTCGATGGACATGGGTTTGAGCAAGTTTCAGGAGCTGGTGAAGGACAGGGAAGCCTGGTGTGCAGCAGTCCATAGGGCTGCAAAGAGTTGGACATGATTGAGCATCTGAACAACAAATTTACAGAAAAGAAAAATGCATATAGCACTCCAAGAGGAAAATAACAATAGATACTGGAATTAAAATTATGTATAAATTTTCAAGCACAGAATGATAGAAACATAACAAGAAAAGGAAAGAGATTTTCATATAGCTGCATAGATGCTAAAATCAGGATACAGTCATAAAATAAATGAAGGTCATATATTATACCTGTAATATAAAAGTTTTAAAAATCACACGAGGACATATATTCAGCCCTTAAAGATTTATACTCCTATGCTCGTAGCCATTCATTCTTTTTTATAATTTAATTTATAATTGAAGGATAATTGCTCTACATAATTTTGTTATTTTCTGTCAAACTGCAACATTAATCAGCCATCAGTTCAGTTCACTCACTCAGTAGTATCTGACTCTTTGCGACCCCATGAACTGCAGCACACCAGGCCTCCCAGTTCATCACCAACTGCCGGAGTCCACCCAAACCCATGTCTATTGATTCGGTGATGCCATCCAACCATCTCATCCTCTGTCGTCCCCATCTCCTCCTGCCCTCAATCCTTCCCAGCATAAGGGTCTTTTCAAATGAGTCATTTCTTCGCATCAGGTGGCCAAAGTATTGGAGTTTCAACTTCAACATCAGTCCTTCCAATGAACACCCAGGACTGATCTCCTTTATGATGGACTAGTTGGATCTCCTTGCAGGCCAAGGGAATCTCAAGGGTCTTCTCCAACACCACAGTTCAAAAGCATCAATTCTTCGGGGCTCAGGTTTCTTTAAAGTCCAACTCTCACATCCATACATGACTACTGGAAAAACCATAGCCTCGACTAGATGGATCTTTGTTGGCAAAGTAATGTCTCTGCTTTTTAATATGCTGTCTAGGTTGGTGATAACTTTCTATCCAAGGAGTAAGAGTCTTTTAATTTCATGGCTGCAGTCACCAGCTGCAGTGATTTTGGAGCCCGCAAAAATAAAGTCAGCCACTGTTTCCCTGTCTATTTGCCATGAAATGATGGAACCAGATGCCATGATCTTAGTTTTCTGAATGTTGAGTTATAAGCCAACTATTTCACTCTCCTCTTTCACTTTCATCAAGCGGCTCTTTTAGTTCTTCACTTTCTGCCATAAGGGTGGTGTCATCTGCATATCTAAGATTATTGATATTTCTCCCGGCAATCTTGATTACAGCTTGTGCTTCCTCCAGACCAGTGTTTCTCATGATGTACTCTGCATATAAGTTAAATAAGCAGGGTGACAATATACAGCCTTGATGTACTCCTTTTCCTATTTGGAACCAGTCTGTTGTTCCATGTCCAGTTCTAACTGTTGCTTCCTGACCTGCATATAGGTTTCTCAAGAGGCAGGCCAGGTGGTCTGGTATTCCCATCTCCTTCAGAATTTTCCACAGTATATTGTGATCCACACAGTCAAAGGCTTTGGCATAGTCAATAAAGCAAAAATCGATTTTTTTTTTCAATATTGTAGTGGTTTTTGCCATACATTGACATGAATCACCCATGGATTTACATGTGTTCCCCATTCCGATCCCCCCTCCCACCTCCCTCCACATCCCATCCCTCTGGGTCTTCCCAGTGCACTAGCCCTGAGCACCCTGTCTCATGCATCAAACCTGGACTGGTGATCTATTTCACCCTTGATAATATACTTGTTTCAATGCTATTCTCTCAGAACATCCCACCCTCGCCTTCTCCCACAGAGTCCAAAAGTCTGTTCTATACATCTGTGTCTCTTTTTCTGTTTTTGCATATAGGGTTATCATTACCATATTTTTAAATTCCACATATATGTGTTAGTATACTGTATTGGTGTTTATCTTTCTGGCTTACTTCAGTCTGTATAATGGGCTCCAGTTTCATCCATCTCGTTAGAACTGATTCAAATGAATTCTTTTTAATGGCTGAGTAATATTCCATGGTGTATATGTACCACAGCTTCCTTATCCATTCGTCTGCTGATGGGCATCTAGGTTGCTTCCATGTCCTGGCTATTATAAACAGTGCTGCGATGAACATTGGGGTGCATGTGTCTCTTTCAGATCTGGTTTCCTCAGTGTGTATGCACAGGAGTGGGATTGCTGGGTCATATGGTAGTTCTATTTCCAGTTTTTTAAGGAATCTCCACACTGTTCTCCATAATGGTTGTACTAGTTTGCATCCCCACCAACAGTGTAAGAGGGTTCCCTTTTCTCCACACCCTCTCCAGCATTTATTGCTTATAGACTTTTGGATAGCAGCCATTCTGACTGGCGTGTAATGGTACCTCATTGTGGTTTTGATTTGCACTTCTCTGATAATGAGTGATGTTGAGCATCTTTTCATGTGTTTGTTAGCCATCTGTATGTCTTCATTGGAGAAATGTCTGTTTAGTTCTTTGGCCTATTATTTGATTGGGTCATTTATTTTTCTGGAATTGAGCTGCAGGAGTTGCTTGTATATTTTTGAGATTAATCCTTTGTCTGTTTCTTCATTTGCTATTATTTTCTCCCATTCTGAAGGCTGTCTTTTCACCTTGCTTATAGTTTCCTTTGTTGTGCAAAAGCTTTTAAGAAATAGAAAATCCAGCGATAAATCCACGTACCTATTGACACCTTATGTTCAACAAAGGAGGCAAGGATATACAATGGAAAAAAGACAACCTCTTTAAGAAGTGGTGCCAGGAAAACTGGTCAACCACTTGTAAAAGAATGAAACTAGAACACTTTCTAACACCATACACAAAAATAAACTCAAAATGGATTAAAGATCTAAATGTAAGACCAGAACCTGTAAAACTCCTAGAGGAGAACATAGGCAAAACACTGTCTGACATAAATCACAGCAGGATCCTCTATGACCCACCTCCCAGAATATTGGAAATAAAAGCAAAAATAAACAAATGGGACCTAATTAAACTTAAAAGAAATAAATGTTTTTTTCTGGAACTCTCTTGCTTTTTTGATGATCCAGTGGAGGTTGGCAGTTTGATCTCTGGTTCCTCTGCCTTTTCTAAAACCAGCTTGAGCTGGAAGTTCATGCTTCACATATTGCTGAATCCTGGCTTGGAGAATTTTGAGCATTACTTACTAGTGTCTGAGAGGAGTGCAATTGTGCGGTAGTTTGAGCATTCTTTGGCATTGCCTTTCTTTGGGATTGGAATGAAAACTGACCTTTTCCAGTCCTGTGGCCCCTGGCGAGTTTTCCACATTTGCTGACATATTGAGTGCAGCACTTTCACAGCATCATCTTTTAGGATTTGATATAGCGCAACTGGAATTCCATCACCTCCACTAGCTTTAGTTGTAGTGATGCTTCCTAAGCCCCTCTTGACTTCACATTCCAGGATGTCTGGCCCCAGGTAAGTGATCACACCATCGTGATTATCTGGGTCATGAAGATCTTTTTTGTACAGTTCTTCTGTGTATTCCTGCCACCTCTTCTTAATATCTTCTGTTTCTGTTAGGCCCATACCATTTCTGTCCCTTATGAATCAGCTATTGGTATACATATACATATATCCCCTCCCTTTTGAACCTCTGGAGAAGGAAATGGCAACCCGTTCCAGTATTTTTGCCTGGAAAATCCCATGGACTGAGGAGCCTGGTAGGCTACAGTCCATGGGGTCACAAAGAGTTGGACATGACTGAGCAACCTCACTTTCACTTTCTTTTGAACCTCCCTCCCATCTCCCACCCCATTTGAACCCTCTAGGTTGATAAATAGCCCTTGTTCAAGTTTCCTGAGCTATACAGGAAATTCCCATTGGCGATCTACTTTACAGATGGTAATGTAAGTTTCCATGTTACTCTTTCCATACGCCTCACCCTCTCCTCCCCTCTCTCCATGTCCATAAGTCTATTATTCATGTCTGTTTCTCCATTCCTACCCTGCTCTTCTTCTTCTGGGACCACTATAGTTCGAATGTTGGTGCCTTTGATATTGTCCCAGAGGTCTCTGAGACTACCCTCAGTTTTTTTCATTCTTTTTACTTTATTCTGCTCTTCAGAAGTTATTTCCACCAATTTATCTTCCAGCTCACGGATTTGTTCTTCTGCTTCAGCTATTCTGCTATTGATTCCTTCTAGAGTATTTTTAATTTCAGTAATTTTGTTGTTTCTCTCTGTTTATTTATTCTTTAATTCTTCTAGGTTTTTGTTAATTGATTCTTGCATTTTTTCCCATTCTGTTTTCAAGGTTTTTGGTTATCTTTACTATCATTATTGTGAATTCTTTTTCAGGTAGTTTGCCTATTTCCTCTTCATTTTTTTTGGACTTCTATGTTTCTAGTTTGTTCCTTCATTTGTGTGGTATTTCTCTGCCATTTTGTTATTTTATTTTTAACTGATTGTCTTTGAGGTCTTCTTTTCCCAGGCTTCAAAGTTGAATTTTTTCTTCCTTTTGGTTTCCTTCCTCCTAAGGTCAGTCCAGTGGTTTGTGTAAGCTTCGTACAGGGTGAGATTTGCGCTGAGTTTTGTTGTTTTTGTTGCTGCTGCTGCTGTTGTTGTTTCTTTGTTTTTCCTCTGATGGGCGAGGCTGAGTGAGCTGGTAATCCTGTCTGCTGATGATTGGGCTTATGTTTTTGTTTTGTTTGTTGTTTAGATGAGGCATCCTGCACAGGGTGCTTACTGGTGGCTCAGTGATGCAGGTCTTCTTTCAAGAGGTTTCCTTTGCGTGAGTTCTCACTGTCTGATACTCCCTAGGGTTCGTCCTCTGTAGTCTAGGGTCTTGGAGTCACTGCTCCCACCCCAGTGGCTCAGGGCTTGATCTCAAGTTTTGCATGTTTCTATATATTCTTTTCCGCTGGTCAGGTACTCCTGTCCACTCTCAGCTGGGGTTTTGCATGCACGTCTGTGTCTGAAGGTGTGTTCCTGATGTATCTGTGGAGAGATGTACTCCACGTCCACCTACTCCTCCACCATCTTGTTCACTATAGCAGATTTTAAATACAGTTCTCTCTCTCTTGAGGTGTTCTCTCTATTCTCTCTTTGCCTTCAATAAACTCAATAAACTCTCCTGGAGGATGGGCAAGTCAGAATAGCATCAGGTTTCTGGGCCTTAGAAGCCAGTGGACTCAGATTGGGCTCCACAGTAGCACCTCACAGGTAGGTGTTGCTTCCCTGGGAGCTTCTGAGCATTGGTTTGATAAGAGTGAGAATTGAAGCCTTCACCACCATTCATTCTTAATAGCCCACAATCATCAACTGATGGATGGATAAACACATTCTGGTACATTGAGGTAATGGAATCCTATTCAGCAATCAACAAGAACTAGCTACTAACTCAGTAACATGGATAGATTAGATCCAAAAATCATTATACCAAGTGAAAGCGGCCAGGCTTATAGACTACATATTGCACGATTTCTTTTAAAAGAATTTTTGGAGAAGACAACATTTAAGGACAAAAAGCAGATTATTGGATGCCAACGATGGGAGTTGTGGGAGAGGAGTGATTGAGAAGAGGCACCACAGAGCTTTCTTTGTGTGTGTATTAGTTGCTTAGTCATGTCCAACTCTTTGACACCCCATGGACTGTGGCCTGCTAGGCTCCTCTGGCCATGGAATTCTCCAGGTAAGAATACTGGAGTGGGTTGCCATTTCCTTCTCTAGGTGATCTTCCCAACCCAGGGATCGAACCCGGGTCTCCTGAATTGAAGGTAGATTTGTTACAGTCTGAGCCACCAGGGAAGCCCCTGGTGGGGACCTTTCTCGGAGAACTTTCTGCGGTTAATGGAAATGTCTTATGTCACGATTATGATTTTGTGCATCCATGACTCTTTAACAAAAAAATCATGGAATTATACACTTAAAAATGCTAATGTTAAAAAGATGCTCATGTTCTTTATATGTTAATTATAACTCAATAACTTAATTTAAAATAATTCATGTATATAAGTGATATAAAATAAAGAGAAACATACTAATGACTAAAACATTAGTTTTTCAATTTAGAGCATTATTTAAATCCCTAAATGAAGATAACATTTTCTACTTATTTTTATTCCTCTATAGTAAGATTTATACTGTGTGATTAAACAACTATATCACTATATTTAGTTTCTTGAAAATAAAATAATAAAACATTATCATTTGTCTTTTGAAAAATACAGAAATGAGCTATTTAAGATGGGTTTGTTGGACCAGCCTTATAAGTTGTTTTAATAAGATTAATTAGCAGTATCCATTGAGCAGCTGACATTCAGGACTGTGTTAGCAGATGTATATAAGGTACAAAGATGCAAGGACCACCTACATTAAGTTGCAAAGTTAAAATATCAGAAATGACTCTTATGCAGTGGAATATGTGATAAGAATTAGACAAGAGAAGGAAACTTGTTTATAGGGACTTAGGAAACCTGACAAGGGAGTGGGAACAGAGAAGAATGAATCCTTTCTTACTTAGTTGGCCAGAAGAAGATAAAGTGAGGGATGTATATGATCAACAAAGGTAAAAACATTTACTTGTAGTTTTTCAGTCAGTAAGTCATGTCTGACTCTGTGACCCCATGAACTGCAGCATGCCAGGCTTCCCTGTTCACCAAAAATATTTACTATGTGGCCACTAATTGAAAAAGTCTGCTGACCTTTGATCGAGAAGAATTAAAGTTTGATGATATAATGCTTAGTTAAGTAAGCTAAATGCAATGCAAGTAGGAAAATTTCTCAGAGTAGGAAGTAAAGAACTGGACTATGGCATTGTTAAGTCTATTATTTTCTGTGATAATCAATTTTCATTTTAAAGTGACCTGATATTCACTTACCTTGGCTTTTCTTTCTTGAATTAATGTGGTTGCTATCTGTTTCTCTCAAAGATCTATCATACCATTTAATTATTTAAGAAGAAGTTTGGGAAAACTAACACCAATATCTTACTTTAAAATTTTATATTAGATCAGAGCTCTTTTTATTCCCATTTTTCAAGGGTTGAAACTGAGGCTAGGATAAATTTTATTTTTTTACTTTTTGTAAATTAATCTATTTATTTTAATTGGAGGGTAAATACTTTACAATACTGTAGTGGTTTTTGCTCTGCATTGACATGAATCAGCCATGGGTGTACATGTGTCTCCCATCCTGAACCCCCCCTCTCACCTCCCTCCCCATCCCGTCCCTAAGGGTTGTCCCAGTGCACCATCCCTGAGCGCCCTGTCTCATGCATCAAACCTGGATACATTTTATTCCTCTAAAACAACATTTTAGTAATGGTATAGTCAATATCTGCATTCAACTACATGACTCTAGGTTGTGTGCGTTTCTTTTTATCATTTTCATTACTGTCAATGGGGAAATATTGTTTCTTTGGTTTATCAAAGCATATGAGAGGAAAGAAGTATTAAGAATTTTGGAAAATATGATGGCTTTTAATTTAGAAGCTCAGCAATTCAATCTAATTTGACTGCATTTTACCACATTAATTTGACATATTCAACCACCTTGCCCAAATCAGATGAAAGTGGTGATTTATATCAGCGCAACATGAAAACACTAGTTATTTCAAGTAACATAATAATCAAAGAAATGAGCATCTGACTCACTATTTCCTGCCCTCTTCTGTGTGGAGTATCTCATAAAGTGGGGGGGAAATGGACAATTTTAAAGGAGCTGGAAGTATTTGGTGAAATATAATTAAACAATAAAAAATAATGAATTAAACAGATCGTTATATGTAAAAATTTCAAATAAATATGAGAAAAAGTGGGTCACTGCAATGTCCTAAATTTTTCCTACCCTGTCTAAATATTTTGAAACAAGCTTCATGTTGAGGTGCTTGCTTTGTGATATTTAGCTTTCTATGTACATATTTTGTCAGGTAGAGTTAAAAAATACTCCACAACATATTGAATTTTCCTTTCCAGTGACATCTAGAGAACACACTACAACAGAGTGAATGATAAAAACATGTATTTTTTAAAACTGAGTTGTAAAGATTTTAAAGCAACATCAAAATGTATTTTTTGATAAGTGCCAAGTTCAGAAACTATCAAGCAACCTGTTAAATTACAAATGTTTCTCTGCTAAGTGGCAGTCTGGATGGAACGGAGTTTGGGGGAAAATGGATACATGCATATGTATGGCTGAATCTCTTCATTGTTCACCCAAAACGAACACAACATTGTTCATCAACTATACTCCAATATAAAATAAAAGGTTTAATTAAAAAATGTTTCTCTGACTAGCAGAGTTTGGGTCAAAATAGTCTTTTTCTGTATAATTTAAGGGTATATAAATTATATATTATTATTTATTTTACATAGCAAAGCACACATAATAAAAAATACAAGAGTCCTTTATTTCTCTATTTCATTCAATATGCTTCCATTATCACTTATCTTGTATGGATTCTAAATAATTGTTAAGATACAAACTTGACCATTCTATTATTCTGTTTGGTAAAAATATGAAATTTTCTACATTTGTGCTATTTGCTTTCATATATTGTTTCTAAGTGAAGTAGCTCAGTCGTGTCTGACTCTTTGCAACCCCATGGACTGTAGCCTACTAGGTTTCTCTGCCCATGGGATTTTCCAGGCAAGAATACTGATTTTAACAGTGCTGAGTATTCACCACAGTTAACAATTTGGTCAAGTTGGGAAAAAATAATTGAGAAAACTACTGGCTCATTTACATTGGTGTAACAAACAGGTTGACCAGTGGCCAATGTATGCACAGAATAGAATTTTTCAATAAAATTCAGAATGAAGTTGTGGAAAGCACATATGATGCAATCAGAAGGAAATTGGGCTTGGGATGACACAGGGCTGAATCTCTGTCAAGTTGTTTATTAGATATGAACTTTAGGGAAGTTTCTCTGTGAGCTTCAACATTTTCATTTATAAAATGAAGGCTTCAATGATATACATATAAATAAAAAGAATAAATAAGATATTGTATGGAAAATGTAAAATATAGGTTTCTTTCCTTCTCTTTATCCTAATGACATGACTGACCTTCATCAGAACTTGACAATGGAGTTCTCTGTGTTCAAATAATGTAAGTCAGTTTCCCTTGATTACAAAAAATTTTAGAGAAGAAAAATCACATGACAATAATGACAAATTATCACTTTAAAAGTTAGTCATAATTCAATGCTCTTCCACTTGTAGCACTAAAAATCTACCTTTCTCCATCTTGACAATCTCTTTTTTGCCAGTTATTTACAACAAATAAAGATACAGCATTTATATATTGCAAAGTGAAACTTCAAATTTTGCAAAAGTTATAGATTTCATGAAGTTAACAAAGGCAAATTTGGAAAATGGCTTCAATCATTACAGCATAGTTACTAACAAAAGAAGAAATGATGAGGTGCCCAGAAAATCTACAAGAATGTGGACATTACATGATTGAACATACAGTGATTTGAAACTGAATATTAATATAGGCCTTGGGAAGATTGCCTAATTCCTCAAATATTTTGCAATTACATTTTGTGATCTTGGTAGGTACAAATGCAATGGAGCATGGGGTATCATGCTATCCTACTATTTTGTAGGGGAAAAAAAGATGCAAAAAATCTTTTTGAGTAATTTTTTTTCCTCAGAGTTGCACGTGTTACACAAATTTTAATTTATGAGATTCAGATTTTATAATCATTTTTAAGAATAAATATAAACCAAAATATTATGTTTTCAACTCTGCAAAATTTTGTTCCTATTTTATATAGAGTTGCTTTAAAGGAGTGATTTCTAATTCTAACTATTCTAAGATGAAGAGCTCCCCAGAATGGGATTAAAAATCAATATATAAAATTCTGTTACTTTTCTGTACACTAGTAATGAACTAGAAGAAAAATAAATTACTAAAACTATCCACTTACAATTTCATTAAAATGAGTAAAATACCTAGCAATAAGGTGGCTCAGATGGTAAAGAACCTGCCTGCAATACAGGAGACCTGACTTTGATACTGGGATCAGAAAGATCTCCTGGAAAAGGGAATGGCTACTCACTCCATTATTCTTGCCTGGAGAATTTCATGGACAGAGGAGCCTGGTGGGCTATAGTCCATGAGGTCACAAAGAGTTAGACATGATTCAGTGGCTAATACATAAATAATTAATTAAAACAAGATGAAAGGTCTACACAATGAAAACTATAAGGCACTGATAAAAATAATTGGAGAAGACACAAAGAAATGGAAAGATATTCTGTATTCATAAATTAGAAAATTAATATTGTTTAAAAAAAACCCACAATATCCAAGGAAACCCATATATTCAAAGAAATCCCTCTCAAAACTCGAATGACATTTTTCACAGAAATAGAACAAACAAACCTAAAATTTGTATGAAATCACAAAAGACCCTGAATAGCCAAAGTAATCTTAAGAAGAAAGAACAGAGTTGGAGGTATCACACTCTCTGATTTCAAAGTATAATATAAAACTACCATAGTCAACAGTATGATAAAAGCAGAAAAAGTAGAAACATGGGCTCATTTAACAATGGAATAGAATAGAGAGCCCAGAAATGAACCTACATTTATATAGTCAATTCATTTAGGAGAAATGAGCCAAAAATATACAATGTGGAAAGTGCAATCTCTTCAATAAACGGTATTAGGGAAATTGAACAACTACATACAAACGAATGAAACCAAACCATTGTCTTATACCACACACAAAAGTAACCAAGAGTGAATTAAAGTCTTGAGTGAAAGACCTGAAACTGTAAAACTCCTAGTAGAAAACATAAGTGTGTTAAGCCCCCGATATAGGTCTTGTGGGTGATTTTTTTATTTTATCTGAATCCAAAAGCAAAGGCAACAAAAGCAAAAATGAACACATGTGACTACATCAAACTTAATAAAGATAAAAATTAAAAAGCTGCACAATAGAAGAAATTATCAACAAAATTAAAAGGAAACCTACTGAATGGGGGCAAATATTTGCAAATCGTATACCAGATAAAAGGCTAATATCTAAACTATACAAAGAGCTCATAAAACTCATAGAAAAAAAATTTTTTAAATGGGCAGAGAATCTGAATAGATTTTTTTTTCCAAAGAGGACATGCAAATAGACAAAAGGTACATGAAAATCTGTTCAAAATCACTAATCATCATGGAAATATAAATCAAAATGGCAGTGAGATATTTCTTCACACTTACTAGAAGGGCTGTTGTCAAAAACAAGAAATAACGTCAGCAAGGATGTAGAGAAAAGCATACCTTTGTGCATTGTTGGTAGGAATGTATTGGTGCAGCCACTATAAAAAACAGGATGGAGATGCTTAAAATTTTTTTAAAGTAGATCTACCATATGATCTACTAATTCTACTTCTCGGTATTTATCTGAAGAACATGAAAATACTAATTCAAAAAGATATATACACCTCCACGTTCACTGAAGTATTATTTAAAATAGGTAAGACACGGAAACAACCTACATGTCCATTGATGGATGAATGGATGAAGAAAATATGGTATATATTCACAATAGAATATTACTTATAAAAAAGACTGAATCTTGTCATTTGCAATAACATGGTAAGACATTGAGGGCATTATGCTAGGTGAAATAAGTCAGACAGAAAATAAATACCATATGATCTCACTTATAAGTGAAATCTAAAAACAAACAAACAGAGCCACTGAAACAGAGAAGAGATTAGTGGTGGACTGATGTGGGAGGGGGGCGATAAAGTGGGTGAAGGTGGTCAAAAGGTACAGATCTCTAGTAATGAAGTAGTGGGGATGTAATGTATAGCGTGAAAACTATAGATAAAAGCACCATATTGTATACTTGAAAGTAGCTAGGAGAGTGAATCTTAAAAGTTCTCATCACAAGAAAAAATGTGTAGTTATATATGGTAACAGATGTTAATTAGACTATCGTGATGATCATTTTGCAGTTTTTACAATAATCAAATCATTATATTGTACACTACAAGCTAATATAATGTTGTATGACAATTATACCTCAATATATAGAGACAGAGATCCCTTAGCAAAGCTCTCTAGTGATCTTTTGCTTCACTGACATGATGACTTGCTTCACTTTTTCTTTCAAGGATTACTTTTCCATGTCTAACCCTCAGATTCACATTTCCAAGTGTTACTCATCTAGTTGCCTTGTTGTCAGCTTGATATCAGCAAATACCTACAAACTGGTAATTAATGTTAGCAGATAATGGTTTAAAATGTCACTGCTCTCACAAGTATTTTCATTCTAAGAGGATTCTTGAAGACAGATTCACAAGACAATATTGAATTTAATGCTTACTATTCTCCAAACATTGGGCTAATTGCTTTACATAAACTATCTCTTAATTTTCACAATGATCTTGTGAGCTGGTTTGTATCATCCTTCTTTACAGGTAAGATAATTGAACTCATTTCACATGTTTGCAAAGTAATGCTCAATATTCTCCAAGCCAGGCTTCAACAGTACATGAATGGGGAACTTCCAGATATTCAAGCTGGATTTTAAAGGTGCAGAGGAATGAGAGATCAAATTGGCAACAACTGTTGGATCACAGAAAAAGCAAGAGAATTCCAGAAAAACATCTACTTCTGTTTCATTGACTATGCTAAATCTTTTGACTGTGTGATTCACAACAAACAGTGGAAAATTCTTAAAGAGATGTGGATACCAGGTCACCTTACCTGCCTCCTGAAAAATCTGTATGCAGGTCAAGAAGCAAAAGTTAGGACCAAACATGGAACAATGGACTGGTTCCAAATAGGAAAAGGAGTATGTCAAGGCTGTATATTGTCACCCTGCTTATTTAACTTATATGCAGAGTACATCATGAGAAACACTGGGCTGGATGAAGCACAAGCTGGAATCAAGAGTGCTGGGAGAAATATAAATAACCTCAGATATGCAGATGACATCATCCTTATGGCAGAAAGTGAAGAAGAACTAAAGAGCTTCTTGATGAAAGCTCTTGGCTTTCATCAAAAAAGTTGGCTTAAAAGCTCAACATTCAGAAAACTAAGATCATGGCATCTGGTCCCGTCACTTCATGGCAAATAGATGGGGAAACAATGGAAACAGTGGCTTAAAGCTCAACATTCAGAAAACTAAGATCATGGCATCTGGTCCCGTCACTTCATGGCAAATAGATGGGGAAACAATGGAAACAGTGACAGACTTTGCTTTCTTGGGCCCAAAATCACTGCAGATGGTGACTGCAGCCATGAAATTAAAAGACACTTGCTCCTTTGAAGAAAAGCTATGACAAACCTAAACAGCATATTAAAAAGCCCACACATTACTTTGCTGACAGAGGTCTGTATAGTCAAAGCTATGGTTTTCCAGTTATCATGTATGGATGTGCCAGTTGGACCATAAAGAAAGCTGAGTGCCAAAGAATTGATATTTTTGAACTGTGGTGTTGGAGAAGACTCTTGAGAGTCCCTTGGACTGCAAGGAGATCAAACCAGCCAATCCCAAAGAAAATAAATCCAGAATATTCATTGGAAGGACTGATGATGAACCTCCAATAATTTGACCACCTGATGAGAAGAGCTGGCTCATTAGAAAAGACCCTGATGCTGGGAAAGATTGAAGGTAGGAAGAGAAGGGGACGAATAGGATGAGATGGTTGGATGGCATCACTGACTCAGTGGACTGGGTTTGTTCAAGCTCTGGGAGATGGTGAAAGGCAGGGAAGCCTGTTGTGCTGAAGTCCATGGGGTAGCAAAGAGTAAGACATGACTGAGAGCCTGAACACCAAGGTTTAGTTTAACAAAACAGTAGCGAGTGTCAGAGTCAGGCGGGGAGTCCCAGGTGTCTGAGTCCAAATCGTAGGTGAATGACTCTGATACAGTATAGCTCTTGGAAAGAGGAGACTACCTAGTATTCCTTTATCACCCTGTTTAGATGGTCACCTACTTGTATTCTCTTGATTTGTTTAGCCATACAGCATCTGGTTCCATAGTGACTTTGAGGCTAGTATATATTCATCTTCAATTAGTTCAGGTCAAATTTTCTTTGTTGTTTTTGTTCAGTCACCAAGTCGTGTCTGACTCTTTGTGACCCCATGGACAGCAGCAGCACACCAGGCCTCCCTGTCCACCACAGTCTTCCGGAGTTTGCCCAAATTCACGTCCATTGAATTGGTAATGCCATCCAACCATCTCATCTTACCATAAGTCTCTTATTCCCTGAGTACTGAATGTCTCTGCTGGAGTTTTATAGCTCAGACATAAGTTCTAAAGGCCTCCTTTGCTCTGTCCTAATTAAAACTTCACAGAAGAGAAATCGCAGGGCTAGAGGAAATGCAGGGAAGAGCATCTGGAATAAAACCGTGTCCTTTAGTCATGCAGCATCCTTTGCTGTTTGAGTACTTTTCGGAAATGGATAAACTATGCATCAGAGAGTTTGCAATGAGCGTGTTAAAGGGACAATGAACTGCGTTTTGGTCGTGTCTCACTTGTACGCCAGGCCTTAAGCACTACTATCACTTACTGACTTATAAACTCAGCTGTATTCTACGATGGTGCAAAACATATATGCAGACATGAAATGTTAGTCTGTAAATCATTATGTAATACCATTAATGCAGTTTTCTTGGCTATAAAATAGCCAAGTATTATATTTTATTCTCCTTCACTTTAAGACTCAGGATGCACTCAGCACTGTTACCCATGAGTGCCATGGAGTCCCCACAATTCTGTGATTGGAGGAGGGACAGTAGGGGGATGGATTGGTTTGGAGAACATGTTTGGGGGAACTGGACCTGTTTCTATGGTTTTGAATTTTTAGGGATACAGATATATCAGACCGGGCATTTATTTTGCCTGGGACTCAGTCATACATAATTTTACAAGATCACCAAGGCAAACAATACCAAGTTAGTACAAGTGAGGATAAGCAAAGGGTCCAGGCAGTAGAATAAGGACAATGATAACATTTGTTGGAAATAAATCTTAATTATTATGCTTTTTATCTGGATGCAGGTGGCTTCATGTACTCTGATGTTTCTTCTACTTTAAATCAGCTTTGTTGGGACTCGGCTTGCATCTTTTAAGGTCTTTCCCATCTGTCTCAGTATCTACCGGGTTTCCCAGGAGGGAAAGTGGTGATGAATCCGCCTGCCAATGCAGGAGACATAAGAGATGTGGGTTCAGTCTCTGGGTTGGGAAGATCCCTGGAGGAGGGCACAGCAACCCAACCCAGTATTCTTGCCTGGAGAATCCCAGGGATAGAGGAGACTGGTAGGCTGCAGTTCATAGGGTCACAAAGGGTCTACATGACTGAAGTGACTTAGTACCCATATACTATATCTCTTGAGGATATAAGCTCCTCTCTTTTACAGGCATTGAGCCTCTGGTGTTCCAGGGCATATAGAAGGTGCATATCAAAGTTTTTTGATTATTCTAGCTTTTGCATGTTTAAAACTATAACATTGCAATCTTTAAATAGTCAATAAATCTTTTTCCTCCAAGCAGTTAATTCTTACAAACATTTGGAGTTAAAAAATGTGAACTGTAGGTTTTTTTTTAATTTCAGTGTGATTTGTTGCAATTTGTGCCACATAAATGAATAAATTCTGTCAGTAATTCAAAGTTATTTAAACCGGTTGGTATCATAGAAACAGAATAGCTATTTTTTGCATGTTATATTGGTCTTTTTTTTTCCCCATGATGTTTACTATACAAAGAGAAATCATGCTGTTCACACTGTAAACACTCTTGCTGAGAGCTCCCAATCAATCTCATAATCAATCCTGAGACAACTATGCTGATTATGCCTAAAATTATAGTCTCCTGCTCAGATCCCTTTCCTAGACTTCAGACTTACATATGCAGTTTTCTGTACTATCTACAGGTACATAATTCTTCACATATCCATGAACTCAACTAAACCTATTCTGTTCTAAACCAATTTTTTATCTTAGCCATAAAACTAAGTTTCTTTTCTTCCTCAAATTCTGTTTGATTAGTGAGTGAATGATTGAATCAATTAATCCCCAGAAGCAATCATATAAGCAATCCTATAAAACCAAAATGACTTTAAATAGGCATATTAAGATTTTACATACTATTTCTAAAATAATAGAAATAAAATGCATAATTTTAAATTGAGTAGAAGGAAACATTCATTTCAAAACCTTCCATTAAATAAAAAAGTCTGAAAGAGTGAAATGAGGGCAAATAAATCATAGAAAAAGGATAGCAATTAGTAAAAAATGAGGTGGTATAAATAAACAGGCTAAGTTCATTAATTAAAAGATAATATATACTCAATAAGCATTTGTTGAATAAAACGGTAAGTACAATGTTTGATATTATAAAATAAGAATTTTGAGAGGTTAATAAGTCCATTGATTTTTTTAAAGTCTTATTTGTGTTCATGGTATAAATTATATATATATATAGTGTGTGTGTGTGTGTGTGTGTGTGTGTGTGTGTGTGTATATATATATATAAAGCGATGTACTATAACTTTATCCAAAATACATATTATATGGCATAAAATATACCAAAGACTGAAATTCTGGTTCCATCATTTACTAAAGATGAGAGCTTAACTGTTTCACTTAATCCTTCTAAAGTTTCTATAGGTTCCTCATCTCTGCAACAGGGATGACGAATAATGGCCAACTCTCAGATATTATGCAAGGATTATGTTGGCTGTGCTGTGCTTAGTCACTCAGTTGTGTCCAACTCTTAGCAACCCTATGGACTGTAGTCTTCCAGGCTTCTCTGTTCATGGGATTCTCCAGGCAAGAACAGTGGAGTGGGTAGCCTACCCCTTCTGCAGGGGATCTTCCCAATCCAAGAATCAAACCAGGCTCTCTTGCATTGCAGGTGGATTCTTTGCCAGCTGAGATACCAGAGAAGCCCTTGCAAGGATTTTATGGTTCAACAAATGTGAAAATATGATTGTATATTATAAAATGTTGCACTCATGATATATTTTTTAACTGCAGTCTATTAGATGTACAAAAATTTTAATTTCCACTTTGATATAAGTGTGCAAGCTTCTGAGATAATACTTCTGCACAAAATAGGGCCAAAACATATTTAAAGTTAAATAGTAATTACTGATTTGCTATTTAAAAGTCTGTGGTGATAACCTCTAAACCTTTAAGTAATTCAATGCTTGGTTATAGATTTTATGAGGCTTATTTTTACATTTTCAGAGAACTTCTTTAATATAGTAAAACACTGAATTTCAAAATTTCTAAATGACAAAACTGTTTTTTTGGCAACCAAAATCACTTTCTTCAGATGTGTTTCAGAATCTAAGAAGATATATCTATTTACAGGTAGGTGAATAGCTACTTCAGTATCCAGTCAAGATGTTTTTATTCACAGATATTACTGACAGGAATTAATATTGCTCTCCTGAAAAGTAAATGGGGAAATTCAGCAAATAAATCAACCCTAGCTTTTGCTTTTAATCACAGGAAAAAAATGTGCATTGTACATCCATTTGAGGGTAATAAGAAAATGGATTTGATGGCTATTTCTGAATATTATTTAATCTTCTTTGATGCAAAAAATGTTTATAATTTCATATAGTTATCTAAAGTGTAGCACTTGCTAAACTTTGAAATAATCATCATCATATTTGAATAATATTTGAAATAATAATATTTGAATGTGACATTAGGTGACCCAAATATCTATCATAAATAAGAGCTGGTTATGATAAACTGATAGCAGAAGCCTGATGAAAACTTTTTAAAGCCCTCTGAAACTCTCATGAGAATCAGCACATTTATTCAGTTATTAAACATGCACTTAATGAATACTTACTCTTCTACTTTTTCATATACTTACAAGTGTCAGGTACTGCACAAAGTATTAGAGATAAAATATGAGGTAAAAGGTTTTGTACCATTAAGAAACATATAATCTACTAGGGGAAATTAAAATATTAGGAAATGTTTACTTCCAACACTTTACTTCATTTAAATTTTTGATAAAATAAAATAATAAGTCAATTGTGATTGAAAAGATGGTAGTAAAATAAGAGTGGAGAACAAAAGAGAATCAAGCATCAGTTAACTAGGTATGCTGTGATGATCTGTTGGACTGATCACCCATTCCATAACACTTTATGGAAAAACTTGAATGAATATTTGGCCAACACAATACATAACTATTTAGACTTGACAGAAATTTGGGGCTGAGATTCTAATATGGATCAAGTTATTTACTCATTTCACAGTGCACAATCTCAGCCCACCAAAACAAAGGCAATTGTTGAGGCCTTTGCTAACAGGTGCCAGACCAGGAAAGCAATCACAAGGTCTTTTCATTGAGTAGCCCTGGCTTATTCTTTCTACACTCACCGTTCCTCTACAGCAAGAATTTTCTGACTTGACTTCCCCAAGACAATTTCAAACTTGTCTTTCTCTTAGGATTAATCCACTATTTCACAGTATGATTGTGACTTAAATTTAAAAATCCAATCAGGTTACAGTTTTTATTTTTATTTTATGTTTATTTTATTCTTCCATATTGATGATAGTAATAATGTTCATTTATCTCTTCTTCAATTCACAACATCATTATAAGAGAAAGGTAAATGGTAAGAAAATTTTCTTACTACACAGCTGATCTATTTTTCTTTGTTCTTAGGATTTCTTTCTCAGTTTCTGATAATTATATATGGGCTAAAAACCTTGGCCAATTTTATTTATTTATGAATATTATGCATGTACTCACTCAACAAATGTTTTTGAGCCCCTACTCTATGCCAATCATTGTTCTAGATATGAGGGTCAGCACTGAACAAAAACTACAAAAATTCTGCCCTCATGGGATTTTTATTCTATTTCAAGAGGACAGGGAATAAGCAAGTAAGTAAATTTCTATAATGTATGGAAAGTGATTATCATTGTGGAGAAAAGAAAGCAGAGAAAGAGGAAAGGGATTGTTGGGGTTCATATCAAAATAGGAAAATTAGAAAAATTTTCACCAAGCAGGTGAGTTTTGAAGGAAGATTTGAATGTGAAATAGTGAGCCATTCAAATGGCAAGCATAAGAGGAATCAGGCATTGAAAATAGCAACTGGAAAGACTTTGAGGCAAGACTATACCTAGTTCCTGTGGAATATCAGAGAAACTAATATAACTATATATGAAAAAGCAAGAAAGAGAATAGTAGGCAAGGTAAGAGAGATTATATGGAGTCAAATGGTAAGGATTCTCCAAGTTATTGTCAGTCAGTCAGTTCAGTCACTCAGTCGTGTCTGACTGTTTGTGACCCCATGGATTGCAGCACGCCAGGCCTCCCTGTCCATCACAACTTCCTGAGTTTACTCAAACTCACGTCCATTGAGTTGATGATGCCATCCAACCACCTCATCCTCTGTCACTGCCTTCTCCTCGCATCTTCAATCTTTCCCAGCATCAGGGTCTTTTCAAATGAGTAAGTTCTTCATATCAAGTGGCCAAAATATTGGAGTTTCAACTTCATCATCAGTCCTTCCAATGAATATTCAGGACCAATTTCTTTAGGATGGACTGGTTGGATCTCCTTGAATTCTAAGGGGCTCTCAAGAGTCTTCTCCAACACTACTGTTCAAAAGCATCAATTCTTTGGCACTCAGCTTTCTTTATAGTCCAACTCTCACATCCACACATAAGTACTGGAAAAATCATAGTTTTGACTAGGTGGAACTTTGTTGGAAAAGAATATCTCTGCTTTTTAATATTCTGTCTAGGTGGTCATAGCTTTTCTTCCAAGGAGCAAGCATCTTAATTTCAGGGCTGCAGTTACCATCTGCAGTGATTTTGGAGCCCAAAACAATGAGCTGGAGCAGTGGCTGTGTGGTGCTGGAGTGACTGTGAGGAAATACCCCACATCCAAAGGGAAACCCCATCAGACAGTAGGCACTAGAATAGCAGCAGTGAAGCGCTGGAGCAACTTTGTGGAGATACCCCATGCCCAAGGGTAAAGGAGAAACCCCAGAAAGGTGGTAGGAGGGATGAAATTGCATTTAGAATCAAACCCCCATACCAGCCAGAGATACTCAGAGGGCTCAAACAAACCTTGTGTGTACCAGGACCCAGAGACCCCACAGAGACTGAGACAGAACTGTGTTTGAGTGTCTCTTATGGAGGTACGGGTCAGCAGTGGACTGCTGCAGAGGCAGCGGCTCTGGGTGCAGCAGACTTGGGTATGGCATAAGCCATACTCCTCTTGGAGGAGGTCATCATTAACTCCACCACAGAGCCACCAGAACTTACACAGAACTGGGAAACAGACTCTTGGAAGGCACAAACAAATTTGTGCACACCAGGACCCAGGAGAAATGAGCAGTGACCCCACAAGAGACTGACCCAGATTTGCCCATGAGTGTCCAGGAGTCTCTAGCAGAGGCGTAGGTCGGTGGAGGCCTGCTGCAGGGCTGGAGGCACTGAGTGTAGCAGTGAGTGCATGGGACCTTCTGAAGGAGGGTGCCATTATCTTCATTACCTCTACCATGGTTTGGTCCCAGGTCAAATAACAGGGAGGGAACATAGCCCTGCCCAGTAACAGAAAACTTGATTAAAGATTTACTGAGCATGGCCCTGCCCATCAGAACAAGACCCAGTTTCCCCCTCAGTCAGTCTCTCCCATTAGGAAGCTTCCATAAGCCTCTTATCCTTCTCCATCAGAGGGCAGACAGAATGAAAACCACAATCACAGAAAACTAACCAATCTGATCACATGGACCACAGGCTTGCCTAATTCAAGCTATTGTCAGTAAGGACTTGAGCACTGACTGAATGAGATGGTATAGTAGTCTGCTTAGGGTGCCATTGCAAAATGTCATAGACTGACTGGCTTAAACAATAGTAAATGATACTGAGGCTGGAAGTCTGAGATCAGGGTTTCAGCTTAGTTGGTTTCTGCTGAAAGGTCTCTGACTGGCAGATAGCCACATTCTCACTAAATTGGAAAGAAAGAGCAAGCTGTCCGATATCTCTTCTTATAGCAGCACTAATTCCATCATGAGGGCCCTACCCTCAAGGTCCCTCTATACACCTAGTTACTTTCCAAAAGACCCATCTCCAAATATTGGGGCTTCATATGAACTTAAGGATAACTCAATTCAATCTTTAGCAGACAGGAAGTTTTTGGAGTATTTTGGACAGAGAGGTGACATGATAAAAACTATAAGGCTATGGATTTTCCAGTGGTCATGTATGGATATAAGAGTTGGACTTTAAAGAAATCTGAGCACTGAAGAATTGAAGCTTTTGAACTGTGGTGTTGGAGAAGACTCTTGAGTGTCCCTTGGACTGCAAGGACATCTAACCAGTCCATCCTAAAGGAGATCAGTCCTGGGTATTCATTGGAAGGACTGATGATGAAGCTGAAACTCCAATATTTTGGCCACCTCATGCGAAGAGCTGACTCATTGGAAAAGACCCTGATGCTGGGAAAGGTTGAGGGCAGGAGGAGAAAGGGATGACAGAGGATGAGATGGTTGAACAGCATCACCGACTCAATGGGTGTGAACTCCGGGAGTTGGTGATGGATAGGGAAGCTTGGCATGCTGCGGTTCATGGAGTCGCAGAGTCAGACATGACTGAGAGATTGAACTAAGGTCATGCTTAGCTACCATGTTGAGAACAGATTTTTAAAAGATAAAGGCAAAAATAATAGAGAACTGTTAAAAGGCTATTGCAATATCTCAGGTAGGTGATAATTATACCTTATACTAGAGAACTGGCATGGAAGGTATGAGAAGTCGTCAGATTTCAGATAAAATTTATAGTAGGACCAATAAAATTGCGGATAATTTTTATGTGAGGTGTGAAAGAAAGTAATAAAAAATGTCTCAAACACTGATGAATTGCAAGGAATGGAATTGTCATTAATTTAGGGGGAAAAGATCTCCTGTTTGGGGAGGATTTAACCAGGCGTTCAGTGTTTCTCAGGGTGAGTGTGCAGTGTCTATTAGCCATGCAAATGGAAATGCTAAATAGGCAGTTAGATGTATAACCAGATTCCTGATTGGAGACATACATTTGGGAGATGTCAGTATTTAAAGAGTATTGTGGGGTGAAATATCAGGGAAATGAGTCTATATTAAAGAAAGAAGTTCGTGGAATTCTGCAAGAAGGTGTTCTATGAAAGAAGGAGTTTCCAACATGAGGACTGAAAATAATGTTAAAATGTTAAAAAGTGTCATAAACTGAGGTATATCCATACAATGGAATACTATTCAGCGATATGGAATAACATACTGACAAATATGGGCGCACCTTAGAAACATTAAGTGCACACACACAAAAACTGCACATTGTATAATTTCACTAAAACAAAATTTTTAGGAAAGGTAAAAATGTAGAGACAGAAGGTGGATCAGTGATTGCATGAGGACATGGGTGGAAATGCCTTTGTGAAATAATGGAAGTTCTAAACTTGGACTGCAGTGAACATCGTGTTAAACATACAGAAGCTCATTGAACTGTACACTTAAAACAGGTGAGTGTTCTGGGATAGAAACTGGCTCTCAATAAATCTATTAAAAGGTTAGAGAAAGAGACAGAGAAAGAGGGCAGAAAGCAAGAAACAGACAAAAAGACAGCATCAGAGTTGAACTGGATAATGCACATACAAAGCCTCTGAAGAGTTTGCTATGGAGAGGAGCAGGAAAAAAATGAGGTGGTAGCTGAAAGAGAAGAGGTTTGCTTTATATTGTTTTGTTTTCAGATGGAGGAGGGGACAGTATGGTTGTACCCTGTTAGAAATGACCCAGAAGAAAGTAAACAATCTCTGGTGAAAATTTAGAAGAGCGGAACAGAGAATTACCAAAGTGATTTATTTAAGTAGATAAATAGGGATGAATTATAGTACACAGGTTGAGGGATGGGCCTCAGAAGCACAGCAGTACATCTGTACTAAAGAAGAGAGGTTAGAATATGAAGCAAATGTTAATGAGTGTGTAATCTGGTGATGAAGGCTTGTGTAAGTTATCCTCTCATTGCTTTTCTTTTCACAATGAAATGGTTATCAGCTGAAAGTGAGGATGGGAGAAAAATTGAATGATTGGAGACACATTGAAGGTTTGACAAAATTACAGTGAGAGGGCTAGGTTTATTTTTTTTTCCCCTGAATTTCTGGTCAGCATAAGTGCACTTGAGATTCAGAGTTTGGATTTTAAATTTAGACTGCATGCATGAGTGCTGAGTCACTTCAACCATGTCTGACTCTGCAACCCTATGGACTGTAGCCCACCAGGGAATCTGTCCATGGGATTTTCCAGGCAAGAATATTGGAGTGGGTTGCCATGCCCTCTTCCAGGGGATCTTCCCAAGCCAGAGATCCAAACCACATCTCTATGTCTCCTGCATTGGCAGGCAGATTCTTTACCACTACCACCGCCTGGGAAGCCCCCAAATTTAGACTAATGTGCCTAACTATTTTCATAGTGTCATATATACATACATATGTATATACATATGTATTGGCTGTACTGTGAGGCTTGTGGGATCTTAGTTCCCAGGCTGACCGGAGATCGAACCTGTGCCCTTGACAATGAAAGGGTGGACTCCTAGCCACAGGACCGCGAGAGAATTCCCTTTACAGTCATATAAGGTTGAGGAGTTTCAGGCTGAAGAATGGGTTTACATTGGGATTAGGATTTTGCTGAGTGTTGTGAGGCAAAAGGAGGTTGAAGTAATTAAGGTTGTAACTAAGAAAAGTGATAATGATTGAAGGAGAAAAATGAGACTCAAAGAAGGGGGAACAAAGGTGAAAAGGAGGTAGAATCAAAGATTTGCAGATTTCAATGAGGTTGAAGGGTTCCTGGAATCAAGGAAGCAGTGAGCAGAAAATGTACGTATTCTCAGTTGCTCAGCCAAGTCCGATTCTTTGTGGCTCCATGGCCTGTAGCCTGCCGGGCTCCTCTTGCACATGGAATTTTCCAGGAAAGAATACTGGAGTGGGGTGCCATTTCCTATACTAGAGCAGGGTACTGTTTCCTACTCCAAAGATCTTCCTGATCCAGGGAACAAACTTGAGTCCCCTGCATCTTCTGCATTGGCAGGCAGATTATTTACCAATAGTGCTAGCTTAACTGGAAGCCCAGTTAAGAAACCATAGCGGCTGGTAATAGAAGATGAAGTGCCTGAGAATGATTGTAAAACAAGACCATTGGAATGGCAAAAGGAAGACAAAATGAAAAGGAGTAAGCTGGGAGTGTGTAAATGACAGCAACGAAGATTTGCAGAGTCTAAATTGAAATTTTAAAAACAGAGGGGTCTTTTTTTTTGTAAGGAGAATAGAGAATATGTAATGAGAAAGGAGAATATGTGTTCCAATCTCACTTTGAATGGCACATAAACAATCTGACAGAATAAACAGCCATAACTTTAAAGGGCTGCAGTGGAAGCCATGTCTTTGTGGGATGTGCAAGTTTCAATTGGAACCAGAATATAATTGACATGCTCAACAAAAAGCTAGAGATATATTATAAGATTTGGCTAATCAAGGGATAAATGGCCAACTTGTAAGTGTTAGACATTGGCCTGGAAGCTGAGCTACTGTAGTTATTTCGGGTCACGCATGTGTCCCCCAAAATTCTGTTATGTTAACACTGATGTTTGAATAAGTCATTTCATATAACACTTCAACATGTGTACCTAGTAGAATATAACCTCGTCTACAATTTTAAATTATCTAATAAGTCTAATATTTCTTCTGACACATTGATTGTCATACAATACAATAACAAATAAGCCAGCTTTATTCTTGTTGATCTCAAAGAACACATTTTTATTTATTCAATCAATTATTCATACATATTCTTATCTTATGCTTGTCATGTATACAATTCATTATACTATTGTTTTCCCATTATAAATCTTCTGTATATAGTTTTCTCTGCCAATTGGATAATTTGTTTATGTGTAGTCTTACAGTTTTGCCTCTTGACGCATTCTCTTTCATTTCATTTTTTAACATATGTTCCAACAGCCCTACAACATAGATTGTATCTCAGAGAAAATCTTGCTTTTTTCCCACGGGAGTCACTGCATATTGCTGATCCCTGTAAAATTGCTGATGAACACTTTCATCCTCTGCAGAGTCTGTTGTTGCCTCCTCCTCCTTCTTTCCCTAGCCCCTCTCCATCTTCCCCTCCTTTTTTATCTCTAACACTTATTTATCTAATACTTCTCTTCAAACTAAATATAATAACCCAACATTAAACATAACATATTAATTTCATAGGATTCTCTTAAGCCTACTAAAATCCATTTTGAAAAAGGTAAAACACATATAGGTAAGATTGGATATATTTTCTGTAAAGTTCACGAACTACTCACAAAAGGATTGGAACAACTGAATTGACATATTGGAATTAAGTTGATATAACTCAGAAATTATTCCTCACAGTGATTATTATCTCAGTTTCAAAGTAAAATATTTTCAAAAATATTTTCCTGTTGAAACTTATCTTACTTTTCTTTCAATTAAAAAGAAAGTTAGGGTCTGATAGAGATGAGAAACTTTAAGAAAACTGATTTGAGGTCTTATTGCAAAGTATGATAAGGATTATCTATGATAGAACAAAATTGGGCCCCAATATTATACTAGCAATGCAACCTAGAGATAAGTTTGGTTTTCACTCTAAACAAAAAAGAAAAACTGATTCAGGTTACCAGGATCCTGAAATCTGTTTCCACTTGTTAACTAAAATCTTCATTAATTCTCATGTAGAAATAGACATTTGATTCTCTCTCTTTCTCTTTAATTGGCGTTTCTTAAACTGCATTATAGGAAAACTTTACTGAGTTGCAAAGAGGTACTCACTTCAAATTATAGAACTTAAAACCAAATGGATATAATTATCTGTGAGTTGGGCGAGAGGGGAAATAATTAATCTGAGCACAGTTGACTATTTTGTTACTTCAAACCCTGAGAAATACTTACCTACCATGATAACTTTTACAAACAAGAACTCAAGTAGTCAGAAAATAATAAGGAAATCATAGCTCTATGAAACTCAAGAAATATTTCTTAACACTTTTTTGTTCCAGTGTGAAAAATTACGCCATAAACAACCCGGTCTCCAGCTTATCTTCTAACACAAGAGGCGCATTGGTGTTCATTTAACTCAACTCTGACATTCCCAACAATTTTGAAAAGTCCCTAACTCTCTCAGCTTATCACTTTCCCTGTGTTCCAGGTGGCAGGCAGAGACATCGTAAGCAGGACGGTCCGCACTCAGGCCATAAAACGGTCTTATCAGAGGAGCTCAGTCTCCTGTCCTGCGGCATTCAGAGAATATGGTCTTTACTTACTCATCCGGTACCCTGATACACATCGAGAAAACCACGCACATGTCACCTGAATGTTCCCTGGTCAGCACCCTGTCTAAAGGAAGGAGCACACGGGAGGAGAGGAGCAGCGATAGGAAACGGGAGGCGACCTACCCGGCGAGTGAGGCGGCGGCGAGCAGAGGAGGACGACGCCTTGGCCTTCCCGCACGGACACCGCGCTTCTCGTCCGGCCGCTGAAGTTGCCCAGATCTGCGGACGTAACACAGTGTTCAGATGCGACGCAAGAAGGAGCTTAAAGATGCACTGCTCTTGTAACGTGTCCTTACTTGTCTATCATTATCTAAACAAGGTTTCTTGCTCTTTGTCGAGCAGTGAGAGGAAAGTTTTAACAATAAATCTCTACCATCCAATTTTAAATATGTTTTCAGACTATGTTTGCATTCCTAATTTCTATGTATAGTGCATACAAATTGGCAGTGTAGGGAGAAATTAAACAATAGCTATATAACACATTGAATAGTTACTGTATTTCTTTATAATAGCTTTTACATATTAATTTTTCTACTACCAATCAAAGCCGCTCATGCATATTAAGAACAGAAGTGGTTGGGGTGTCTGGTGCCCAAACCACTTCCTAATAATCTGTCTAAAAATGGTATGTAATCATGCTAAAAATGGTATGTGAAACCAAGCATGAATTTGCCAAATTAGAGAGACTTGTGCACTCAAGCAAAATATAATGAAGATATAAGGACTCCTTTTCTATAAATGTGAGTGAAAATGTCATGTTACTTTCATTTTATGTAAGCCTGGGATGGTGTGTACAAATTAATTATACTCATCCATTTTAATTATTCTAGAAATATTATAGTTATTGAAACACTCACTTGAATGTATGAAGGACTAACACATCGAGTTTCAATTGTCTTCCCTTAAATTTTCTTGCATTTGCACAATTTAAAAACATTGCCCTAAAAATAAAGTGGCCTTAAAAAAGAATGGTATGCATTATTTATACTTCTTTTATTTTTTATTAATCTATTCATAGTTCAGTACATTTGTACCTTCCTTTTTTCTTAGGCTTGGTTGATTAAATAAATGAGTTTTAGAATAGTTTCTTGGAAATGATAGGAGTTCAATATTTTTATAAATAAACATTGTCTTAGAATTCCCATTTTGTAAAATCTTGTTACCCTGGTGAGAAATGCTTCTTGAAAATGTTCTGCCTTTCCTATCACTATCAATTATAAAGGAGATGTAAAAAAAAACAAAAAACAAAAAACTTCTCATTATTTCATGCTAAAGTTGCATTGTTTCATAATAATACAATGTAGACCCTCAAATTTAATGTTTGTTAATCTGATGAATGATGAAGGTAAGCAGTCAAGAAAATATACTGAATGGATATGAAAGAGATAAATCATCATCTTTAATATTCTAAGAGAAATTCTATAAATTACATCTTTGAGAGAGGGCTTACAATTTAAAATTTGCTGAATTTACAATCCAACCTTTTAAAATACATTCAAAAACCATGAAGGACTAGTAAACAGTCAACGCATAATGAATAAATAGGAAGGAATTCATTATTGAGGAAAGTGTTTAGGATTTTACATACATTCTGCATTTCACTGTAAATAGTTAAGTATATAATAGTTACTATAAATAAGTAAAGTGGTAAAACAAAAAGGAAAATTTATTCTACTACTTTTTTTGGTGGTTTGAAAACCTACACACCAACTTCTAATAAAAATCAGTTTCATTAACTTTCAAATGTACATAATGCGTGGCTTTAAACTCATTTTCATTGACCCTTAAAGATAGAAGCTGTCTTTCTTGTTTTCCCCAACAAATGCCCTCAATTTGAAAACAGCATGACAAGGTTTCCTGTTAACTTCCTTTGACTACTCTTACAAACACAACACAGTGAGCAACGGGGTTGTAATATCTCTTTAGAGATTATATGGTCTTATTTTCCTCTTTTCATCCTCATTGAATTTATAAATTCTGGAAAGCTATTTGGATATCAATTTATTCTAACTAAATATCTTAAATGTTTTCTTAAAAGTATATATATTTAGCTTCTAATACATTTACTACAAGTTTTTATTGTGCTCATTATGACTTTTCAAATCAACTTATTATAGTTAAAACATTTTAACAGCAAACAATCCCAATGAATGCCTATTTCTCATAAACTGAAGTATGGGCATGACCTAGAAATTAGACGCAGAAAAGAAAATTATAGAATAACTATGACCTGAATTGTGTTTTGAGGTCTCAATGACTCAAATGGTAACATCAGCCCTAACTGCTTTATTTTGTATCATCTGTTAATACAGGTACAATTCAACAGTTTCTCCTGGAATTGTCTTTGTGTCATTGCTTCCTAGGAGCTATAGCATCAGCAGTACAAAAATAAATGGATTTTTTTCAATTGTGAATAGATCATTTTTGTCTCATAAAGACATATACAGAAATACTAAAGAAAAGCCTGCACTTTGATGGAGAGTGTGCTTTTTTCATTTAAATCTTTTCTCCTAAAATAAAAAAAGAGTAAACCTCAATTATTTTTAATGTAAAAGTAGTCCTTGTGTCAGGCAAGATTCTGGTTGATCTGAGACCAGATTGATGTGAAAAAAATTCTTAATTGGAGCAGGAATGGCAACTAGAGAGAATAGTCTGAATAAAAATACTGCTGGTTGTTTTGATCTCATGGTTAAGAGAAAGCAGTTACTTTGCAGGTGCTCATCAGAGAACTTAGTAAGAATAAGCATTCTATATATCAAAAAGAGAAATGCAAAAAAAAAAAAAAAAAGAAAAGAATTTTTATGGATGAAGCTTTGATTATCTTATTGTCACTTACAGCAGGTTTGATCCCTGTGTCAGGGAGATCCCCTGGAGAAGGGAATGGCAACTGACTCCTGTAGTCTTGCCTGGAGAATCCCATGGACAGAGGTGCCTGGTGGGCTATAGTTCATAGGGTCACAAAGAGTTGGACATGACTGAAGTGACTTAGCATTTACTCATGGGAAGTTAAAAAAAAAATCAGTTTCTATGTTCTATTTTGATCTTTAAGGTGAAAAATGAGTTAAAGTAAAAATTTTACTACAAGAACTCTAAAATTCAGGTTCAAATTATAAACTGAAATAAGCTTCTTTCTACACTTATTATGAAACACATGGACTAAAAGACAAGTAATCTGGAGGAGGAAGTTTGTAATAAAGAATCATAAGACCTCAGGCTTTATTTTCTCTCAGATCTGTTTTCCAAGTCCAGAAATTCATGCAGAGTTTGATAGTGGAGCTTTAACTAGAACTGCAGCTTATACGATTATACCTATCCAACTAATTCATACAATTAATGATACGGCTGAGAGTCACATGTGACAGACTATAAGGTTGAAATGTGTGATTGGAAGCTTATTGACCACAAATAAAACAAATATTTTCCTCAATTCATTTAACAGGTATTTTTTCAGTGCAAGCTGTATACCAAAAAACTATGTTAGGCACTGATAATACAGAAAGGAAGGAAGACTTCCTGAAGGAAGACTTCCTAAAGGAAGACTGTAGATATATGAACTAATCATACAATTGAACTAATCAAGGTAAATTGGAAGTGATCAAACAGGAGAAGACAAGAGTGAACATCTACATTTTAGGAATCAGTGATATAATTGACTGGAATAGGCAAATTTAATTCAGATGACCATTATATCTACTACTGTGGGCAAGAATCCTTAGAAGAAAAGGAGTAGCCCTCGTAGTCAACAAAAGTCTGAAATGCAGTACTTGGGAACAATCTCAAAAATGATAAAATGATCTCTGTTTGTTTCCAAGGCAAACCATTCAATATCACAGTAATCCAAGTCTATGCCCCAACCACTAATGCTGAAGAAGCCAAAGGTGAACGGTTCTATAATGACCTAAAAGACCTTCTAGAACTAACAGCAAAAAAAAAAAAAAAAAAAAAAAAAGATGTCTTTTCATCATGGGGAATTGGAATGCAAAAGTAGGAAGTACAAGATATCTGGAGTGACAGGCAATTATGGTGTTGGATTTAAAAATGAAGCAGGGCAAAGGCTAACAGAGTTTTGCCAAGAAAATGCACTGGTCTTAGCAAACACCCTCTACCAACAACACAAGAGAAGGGTCTACACATGGACATCACCAGATGGTCAACACGGAAATCAGACTGATTATATTCTTTGTTGCTGAAGAGGGATAAGCTCTATACAGTCAGCAAAAACAAGACTGAGAGTTGAGTGCAGCTCAGATCATGAGCTCCTTATTGCCAAATTCAGACTTAAATTGAAGAAAGTAGGGAAAACCACTAGACCATTCAGGTATGACCTAAATCAAATCCCTTACAATTATGCAGTGGAAGTGACAGATAAATTCAAATGATTAGCTTTGATAGAGTGCCTGAAGAACTATGGATGGAGGTTTGTAACATCATACAGGAGGCCATGATCAAAACCATCCCCAAGAAAAAGGACTGCAAAAAGGCAAAATGGTTGTCTGAGGAGGCCTTAAAAATAGCTGAGAAAAGAAGACAGGTGAAAGGAAAAGGAGAAAAGGAAAGATGTATCCATATGAATGAAGAGTTCCAATGAATAGCAGGGAGAGATAAGATAGCCTTCCTAGATGACCAATGCAAATAAATAGAGGAAAATAATAGAATGGGAAAGACTAGAGATCTCTTCAAGAAAATTAGAGATACAAAGGGAATATTTCATGCAAAGAATGGCACAATAAAGGGCAGAAATGGCAAGGACCTACAAAAAGCAGAAGATAGTAAGAAGGGGTAGCAAGAATACACAGAAGAACTATACACAAAGATCTTAATGACCTGGATGACCAGGATGTTGTGATCACTCATCTAGAGCCAGACATTCTGGAGTGTGAAGTCAAGTGGGCCTTAGGAAGCATAAATACAGACAAAGCTAGTGGAGGTGATGGAATTCCAGCTGAGCTATTTCAAACCTAAAAGATGGTGCTGTGAAAGTGCTGCACTCGATATGCCAGCAAATTTGGAAAACTCAGCAGTGGTCACAGGGCTGGAAAAGGTCAGTTTTCATTCCAATCCCAAAGAAAGGCAATGCCAAAAAAAGTTCAAACTACCACATAATTGCACTCATCTCACACTTTAGCAAAGTAATGCTCAATAATCTCGAAGCTAAGCTTCAGCAGTATGTGAACTGAGAATTTCCAGGTATTCAAGCTGGATTTAGAAAAGGCAGAGGAACGAGATTAAGTTGCCAACATCCGTTGGGTCATTGAAAAAGAAAAGGAGTTCCAGAAAACACCTACTTCTGCTTTACTGACTATGCCAAAGCCTTTGACTGTGTGGATTACAACAAAATGTGGAAAATTCTTAAATAGATGGGAATACCAAACCACCTTACCTGCCTCCTGAGAAATCTGTATGCAGATCAAGAAACAACAGCTAGAATGTGACGTGGAACACTGGACTGGTTCCAAATTAGGAAAGGAGTACATCAAAGCTGTATATTTTCACACTGCTTATTTAAGTTATATGCAGAGTACATCAAGAGAAATGTGGGGCTGGATGAAGCACAAGGTGGAATCAAGATTGCCGGGAGAAATATCAATAACATTAGATATGCAGATGATACCACCCTTATGGCAGAAAGCAAAGAGTAAGTGAAAAGCCTCTTGGTGAAAGTGAGAGAGGAGAGTTAAAAAGCTGGCTTAAAACTCAACATTCAAAAAACGAAGATCATGGCATGCGGTCCCATCACTTCATGGCAAATAGATGGGTAAACAATGGAAACAGTGGCAGACTTTATTTTTCTGGGCTCCAAAATCACTGCAGATGGTTCTGCAGCCATAAAATTAAAAGACGCTTGCTCCTTCAAGCAAAGGTCCTTGCCGACAAAGGTCCATCCAGTCAAAGCTATGGTTTTTCCAGTAGTCATGTATGGATGTGAGAGTTGGATCATAAAGAACGCTGAGAGCCAAAGAATTTGTGCTTTTGAACTGTGGTGTTGGAGAAGACTCTTGTGAGTCCCTTGGACTGTAAGGAGATCCAACTCATCAATCCTAAAGGAAATCAGTCCTGAATGTTCATAGGAAGGACTGATGCTAAAGCTGAAACTTCAATATTTTGGCCACCTGATGTGAAGAACTGATTCAGTGGGAAAGACCTGGATGCTGTAAAAGATTGAATGAAGGAGGAGAAGGGGATGACAGAGGATGAGATGGCTGTATGGCATCACTGACAGGATGGGCATGAGTTTCAGTAAACTCCGGGAGTTGGTGCTAGACAGGGAGGCCATGCGTGCTACACAACGGCCAGGATTCAGGGCAATCATAGTCCTCTGTGTGACCAGAGTAGAGTGCACTGCTGGGAAGCATATGACATCTCCTATAAAAGGCTACTTTTCCAAGGTCAAGTGATATAGACAGCCTACCAAATACAAAGAAGTAAAAATAGCAGATCAGGCAAAATGAGATGACAAAAGAATATGTTCCTAATAAAGAACAAGATAAACTGCAGAAAAATAAATAAGTGAAATAAAGATATGCAATCTCCCTGTCAGAGAGTTCAAGGTAATGACCTTAAAGATGTTGAAAGAATTCAGTATAAGTTTGGATAAACACAGTGAGAAGTTAGAAAAATTTAATAAAGTAAGAAAATATAAAGAAGAACCAAACAGAGGTAAATAGTCTAATAATTAAAAGCAAAAATACACTATAAGGTATTAACAGTAAATTAAATAATAAGGAGGAACAGAATAGTGGGCTAGAAGACAGAGTAGTGGAAATCATTGAGCTAAACAGAGAAAGAAAAAAGAAAAGAAATAAACAGTAAAAAGACAGTTCAACAACATCAAACATATTAATAGACAAATTATACACACCCCAGAAGAAAAAGAGCGAACGAGATGGTGAAAAAAACATATCTGAAGACATAGTGGCTAAAAGCTTCCTTAATCTGGGAAAGGAAATAAACATCCAAGTCCAGGAAGAGAGAGTTCCAAACAAGACTAAACCAAAGAGGACCAGCCCAAGACCCACTGTAACTAAAATGGAAAAAAAAAAAAGAAAAGAAAAAAAGAAAGAAAACTAAAGTGAATTTGTTTTATAAAGCAAAGGTAAAGCAGCTAATTATGAACAAATTCCTATGTTGTTATCAGTTGATTTTCAGCAGAAACTCTGCAAGCAAGAAGGCAGTACAGTAATGTATTTAGAGTGAAGAAATGGAACAACCAGGGATACTATATGTGGCAAGGTTTTCATTCAGACTTGATGGAAAGACCAGAAGTTTATAGACAAGCAAAAGCTAATAGTCCAGCATGACCAAACCAGTTTTACAAGAAATGTTAAAGAGATTTCTCTAAGTAAAAAAAGTCAAAACTAGAAATATAACAACTACAAAAGGAAACATAAAATCGGTAATAGCAAATATACAGTAAGGGTGCTAAATCAATCATGTATAAATTTACTAGGAGTTTAAAAGAGAAAAAAGAGTAAGTTTTTCTACATATCTACAATATGGAGTTAGAGATACACAAAATAAAAGATGTAAAATATGATGTCAGAAACAATACAAAGAGTGGTGGAGTAAAAATGCAGGGTTTTAAAAATTTGCTTGAAGTTAAGATACACACACACACACACACACACACACACATGCCTCATGGTGAAAATGATAATCATTCAACCATGTCTAATTATTTGTGACCCCATGGAATGTAGCCTGCCAAGATCCTCTGTTCATATGATTCTCCAGGTAAGAATACTGAAGCGGGTTTCCATTTCCTTCTCCAGGGCATCTTTCCAACCCAGAGATCAAACCTGGGTCTCTTGCATTGCAGGTGGATTCTTTACTGTCTGAGTCACTGGGAAAGCCATTCCTCATGGCAACCATAAACTAAAAATCTATCAAATGCAGATGCACACACAAAAGAAAATAGAATTCAAATATAACACTAAGTACAGTCATTAAATTACAAGGGAAGAGAGTAAAAGAGGAAAAGAACAACAATAAAATACTACAAAAAATTAAAAAACAATTAACAAAATGGCAGTGAGTTCATAATTGTCAATAATTACTTTAAACATCAAGGGATTAAATGCTCCAATCAGAAGACAGAGTGACTGAATGGACACAAGCAAAACTATATATACAGTACCCTTAAAAACATCAAGCATGTAAAAGACACAGTTAAGGTTTAAAGATATGTACAAACTTAAGTGGTCCTCAGATGGCAGAAGAATAGGATGGGAAGAACACTTTCTCCCCCACAAATTCATCAAAGATCATTTGAAAGCTGAGCAACTTCCACAAAACAATTTCTGCACACTGGCGGAGGACACTAGGCACCGAGAAAGGCAGCTCATTCTTTTAGAAAGGACTGCTGTATGGCTGGAGAAGTCTTGAGGCTACTGTAAGAATAAGACTGAAAATCAGAGGCAGGAGGCTTAAATCCAAAACTTGAGAAAACCAGAGATCGCCTGACTCCATGGAACATTGTCAGCTCTTCTGACAAGAGCTCATCCAAAAGCCTGCATACTTACACTGAAACCAAGCTACACCCAAGAGCCAACAAGTTCCAGAGCTAGACATACCACGCTAATTCTCCAGCAACGCAAGAACATAGCCCTGAGCATTAAAATACAGGCCACCCATATACACCAAATCCATAGACACCACAAAAGTGTCTGGACACTTCATTGAGAGAAGAGAGAGATCCAGCTCCACTCTCCAGAACACTGACGCAGGCTTCCCTAGCCAGGAAACCTTGACAAGCCACTAATCCAAACCCACTCACAGGGAGCAACCTGCACAATAAAGAGGAACCACAAACTTCAGGCATATGGAAAGGCCACCCCAAACACAGCAATCTAAACAAAATGGAAAGGCAGAGAAATATTCAGCAGGATATCATGCCCGGCAGTGGGCATGATAAATGCCCGCCAGTCAAAACAAAAGAGTAGTAGATAGGCAGTCTACCTGAAAAAGAATTCAGAATAATGGTAGTAAAGATGATCCAAAATCTTGAAAACAAAATGGAGTTACAGGTAAATAGGCTAGAGACAAGGATTGAGAAGATGCAAGAAATGTTTAAAAAGGACCTAGAAGAAATAAAAAAGAATCAATGAATAATGAATAATGCAATAACTGAGATCAAAAGCACTCTGGAGAGAACCAACAGTACAATAACTGAGGCAGAAGATAGGATACGTGAGGTGGAAGATAAAATGGTGGAAATCAATGAAGCAGAAAGGAAAAATGAATTAAAATAAATGAGGACAACCTCAGAGACCTCCGGGATGATGTTAAATGCCCCGCCATTCGAATCATAGGAGTCCCAGAAGAAGAAAAGAAAAAGAAGGCCATGAGAAAATACTTGAGGAGATAATAGTTGAAAACTTCCCTAAAATGGGGAAGGAAATAGTCACCCGAGTCCAAGAAACCCAGAGAGTCCCAAACAGGATAAACCCAAGGTGAAACACCCCAAAACACATATTAATCAAATTAATGAAGATCAATCACAGAACACAAACATTAAAAGCATTAAGGGAAAAGCAACAAATAGCACACAAGGGGATCCCCATAAGGATAACAGCTGATCTTTCAAAAAAAAAAAGGGATAACAGCTGATCTTTCAATAGAAACTCTTCAGGACAGAAGGGAATGGCAGGACATACTTAAAGTGATGAGAGAGAAAAACCTACAGCTCAGATTGCTATACCCAGCAAGATCCCATTCAAATATGAAGGAGAAATCAAAAGCTTTATATACAAGCAAAAGCTGAGAGAATTCAGCACCACCAAACCAGCTCTTCAAAAATTGCTAAAGGATCTTCTCTAGACAGGAAACACAGAAAAGGTTTATAAACTCGAACCCAAAACAACAAAGTAAATGGCAATGGGATCATAGTTATCAATAATTACCCTAAATGTAAATGGGTTGATTGCCCCAACCAAAAGACAAAGACTGGCTGGATGGATACAAAAACAAGACCCCTATATATGCTGTCTATAAGAGACCCACCTCAAAACAAGGGACACATACAGAGTGTAAGTGAAGGGCTGAAGAAAGATATTTCATGCAAATGGAGACCAAAAGAAAGCAGGAGTAGCAATACTCATATCAGATAAAATAGACTTTGAAATAAAACCTGTGAAAAGAGACAAAGAAGGGCACTACATAATGATCAAAGGATCAATCCAAGAAGAAGATATAACAATTATAATTATATATTCACCCAACATAGGAGCAATGCAATATGTAAGCAAATGTTAACAAGTATGAAAGGGAAAATTAACAGTAACACAATAATAATGGGAGACTTTAATTTAATACTTTAATAGTGGGAGACTTTAATAAGTGTGGGTATTAGACCTACACCTATGAATAGATGGATAGATCAACCAAACAGAAAATTAGCAGGGAAACACAAATTTTAAATGATACAATGGACCAGTTAGACCTCATTGATATCTATAGGACATTTCACCCCAAAACAATGAATTTCACCTTTTTCTCAAATGCACACAGAACATTCTCCAGGGTAGATCACATCCTGGGCCATAAATCTAGCCTTGGTAAATTCAAAAAAATTGAAATCATTTCAAGTATCTTTTCTGATCACAATGTGGTAAGATTAGATGTCAACTACACGAAAATAAAAACTTAAAAATTCCAACAGATGGAGGCTAAAGAACACACTTTTGAATAACCAACAAATCACAGAAGAAATAAAAAAATAAATCAAAATACACATAGAAACGAATGAAAATGCAAACACAACAACCGAAAACCTATGGGATTCAGTAAAAGTAGTGCTAAGGGGAAGGTTCATAGCAATACAAACTTAACTCAAGAAAGAAGAGAAAAATCAAATAAATAACCTAACTTTACACCTAATGCATCTAGAAAAGGAAGAAATGAAGAACCCTAGGGTTAGTAGAAGGAAAGAACTCATAAACATTAGGGCAGAGATAAATGAAAAAGAACCAAAGGAGATTATAGCAAAAATCAACAAAACTAAATGCTGGTTTTTTGAGAAGATAAATAAAATAGACCATTAGCCAGACTCATCAAGAAAAAAAGAAGATCAAATCAACAAAATCAGAAATGAAAATGGAGAAATCACAACAGACAATGCAGAAATACAAAGGATCATAAGAGACTACTACCAGCAGCTCTATGCCAATAAAATGGACAACTTGGAAGAAATGGACGAATTCTTAGAAAAGTATAATATCCCAAAACTGAACCAGGAAGAAATGGAAAATCTTAGCAGATCCATCACAAGCACGGATTTTGGAAGCTATAATCAGAAATCTTCCAAGAAACAAAAGCCCAGGACCAGATGGCTTCACAGGTGAATTTTACCAAAAATGTAGAAAAGAGCTAACACCTATCCTACTCAAAATCTTCCAGATAATTTCAGAGGGAGGTAAGCTGCCAAACTCATTCTATAAGGCCACTATCACCCTAATACCAAAACCAAACAAAGATGCCACACACCCACCCCCACCCCCCCAAAAAAAAAGAAAGAAAAGTGAAAGAAAACTACAGGCCAATATCACTGATGAACGTAGATGCAAAAATCCTTAACAAAACTCTAGCAAACAGAATCCAACAACATATTAAAAAGATCATACATCATGACCAAGTGGGTTTTATCCCAGGGATGCAAGGATTCTTCAATTTTCACAAGTCAATCAATGTGATACACCACATTAACAAATTGAAAGATAAAAACCATATGATTATCTCAGTAGATGTAGAGAAAACCTTTGACAAAATTCAACCTCCATTTATGATGAAAATTCTCCAGAAAGCAGACATGAACTCAGTACATAACTCAACATAACAAAAGCCATATATGATAAACCCACAGCAAACATTATCCCCAATGGTGAGAAATTTCCCCTAGAGTCAGGAACAAGACAAGGGTGCCCACTCTCACCACTACTATTCAACATAGTTTTGGAAATTTTATCCACAGCAATCAGAAAAGAAAAAGAAATAAAATGTTCCAGACTGAAAAAGAAGCAGTAAAACTCTCACTGTTTTCAGATGACATGATCCTCTACATAGAAAACCCTAAAGACACCACCAGAAAATTACTAGAGCAAATCAATGGATATAGTAAAGTTGCAGGATAAAAAAATTAACACACAAAAATCCTTTGTGTTCCTATACACTAACAATGAGAAAACAAAGAGAAATTATGAAACAATTCCATTCACCTTTGTGATGAAAAGAATAAAATACTTAAGAATAAATATGCCTAAAGAAACAAAAGACCTATATATAGAAAACTATAAAGCCCTGATGAAAGAAATCAAAGATGACACAAATAGATGGAGAAATATACCATGTTCTTGGATTGAAAGACAATATAATGAAAATGAGTATTCTACTCAAAGCAATGGAATCCTTATCAAGCTACCAATGGTATTTTTCAGAAAACTAGAACAAATAATTTCACAATTTATATGGAAATACAAAAAACCTCGAAAAGCCAAAGCAATCTTGAGAAAGAAGAATGGACCTGGAGGAATCAACCTGCCTGACTTCAGACTATACTACAAAGCTACAAACACTAAGACAGTATGTGACTGACACAAAGACAGAAATATAGATCAATGGAAGAAAATAGAAAGCCCAGAGATAAATCCATGCACCTATGGACACCTTATATTTGACAAACAAGGCAAGAATATACAGTGGAGAAAAGACAATCTCTTTAAGAAGTGGTGCTGGGAAAACTGGACAACCTTTTGTAAAAGAAAGAAACTAGAACACTTTCTATCACCATACACTAAAATAAACTCAAAATGAATTAAAGATCTAAATGTAAGACCAGGAACTATAAAACTGCTAGAGGAAAACATAGGCAAAACACTCTCCGACATAAACCACAGCAGGAACCTCTATGACCCACCTCCCTGAGTAATGGAAATAAAAGCAAAAATAAACAAATGGGACCTAATTAAACTTAAAAGCTTTTCCACAATGAAGGAAACAAACTATAAGCAAGGTGAAAAGACCATCTTCAGAATGAGAGAAAATAATAGCAAATGAAGCAACTGACAAAGAATTAATCTCAAAAATATACAAGCAGCTCCTGAAGCTCAATTCCAGAAAAATAAATGACCCAACCAAAAAGTGGGCCAAAGAACTAGATGGACATTTCTCCATAGAAGACATACAGATGGCTAACAAACACATGAAAATATGCCCAACATCACTCATTATCAGAGAAATGCAAATTAAAACCACAATGAAGTACCATTTCATGCTGGTCAGAACGGCTGCTATCAAAATCTACAAACAATAAATGCTGGAGAGGGTGCAGAGAAAAGGGAACACATATACACTGTTTGTGGGAATTCAAACTAGTACAGCCACTATGGAGAACAGTGTGGAGATTCCTTAAAAAACTGGAAATAGAACTGCCATATGACCCAGCAATCCCACTGCTGGGCATACACACTGAGGAAATCAGAATTGAAAGAGACATGTGTACCCCAGTGTTCACTGCAGCACGGTTTACAACAGCTAGGACGTGGAAGCAACCTAGATATCCATCAGCAGACGAATGGATAAGAAAGCTGTGGTACATATGCACAAGGGAATATTACTCAGCTGTTAAAAAGAATGCATTTGAATCAGTTCTAATGAGGTGGATGAAACTGGAGCCTATTACACAGAGTGAAGTCAGTCAAAAAGAAAAACACCAATACAGTCTATTAATGCATATGTATGGAATTTAGAAAGATGGTAACGATGACCCTGTATGTGAGACAGCAAAAGAGACACAGATGTAAAGAACAGACTTTTGGACTCTGCAGGAGAAGGTGAGGGTGGGATAATTTGAGGGAATAGCATTGAAACATGTATATTACCATATGTGAAATAGATCACTAATCCAGGTTCGATGCATGAGACAGGGTGTTCAGGGCTGGTGCACTGGGATGACCCTGAGGGATGGAATGAGGAGGGAGATGGGAGGGGGGTTTGGGATGGGGGACACATGTACACCCGTGGCTGATTTATGTTAATATATGGCAGGAACCTCTACAGTATTGTAAAGTGATTGGCCTCCAATTAAAATAAATTAATTAATTAAAAAAAAAAGAAGATACATACAAACTAACAGTGAAGGCATGGAAAAAGGTATTCCATGTAAATGGAAATGAAAAGAAAGCCAGGTAGCACTATTGACAAAATAAACTTTAAAAGAGGATGGCAACAAGGCACAAAGAAGGTTATCATATAAGAATTAATCCAAAAAGAAGATATAGCAATTGTTAATATATATGAACCCAACATAGGAGAAAGTAAACACATGAAACAAATATTAACAAATATAAAGGGAGAAATAGATAGTAACACGTTAAAAAAAAGCAACATTAACACCCCCACTTATACCTTTGGACAGAAAATCCAGACTGAAAATCCCTGAGGAAACACTGGTCTTAAAAGACACATTAGAATATGTATGTGTATAGAATATGTATGTATGTAGAATATGTATGTATGTATATATAAATGCTTCCCAGGTGGTGCTAGTGGTAAAGAACAAACTTGTTAATACAGGAAACATACGAGATTCAGGTTCTATTCCTGAGTTGCAAAGAACCTAGAGGAGGGCATGGACACAAACCCCAGTATTCTTGCCTGGAGAATCCCCATGGACCGAGGAGCCTAGGGGGCTACAGTCCATAGGGTAGCAAAGATTTGAACACAAATTAAGTGGCTGCAAGCACATATAAGCATACACACACACACATATGTGTATATATATATAATGGCATTTAAAAGCAGCAAAATATATATTCTTTTCTAGTGCACAGGGAACATTCTCTACAATAGACAACATGAAATGACACAGAAAAAGTTGCAATAAATTTAAGAAATTAAAATTATATCAAGCGTCTTTTCTAACTCCAATACTATGATACTAGAAATCAAGTACAAAAAGAAAAAAACCTGCAAAAAAACGTGTATGCTAAATAATATGCTACTAAAACAACCAAAGGTTCTCTGAAGAAGTCAGAGAAGAAATTTAAAAAAAAAAAATCTGTAGACAAATGAAAATTAATACAAAGCAATCCTAAATAGTTCTTAGAGAAAAGTTTATAGTGATGCAATACTACTTCAGGAAATAAGAAAAATATCAAGTAAACAACTTAATTTTACAACAAAAGGAACTAGAGAAAAAGAGAGAGAATGAACAAAACCCAAAGTTAGTAGAAGTAAAGAAATCATGGTCAGGGCAAAATTAAATATAATATACCTTGAAAAAGACAATGAAAAAAATCAATAAAACTAAGATAAAATTGATAAACATTTAGCCAGACTTATGAAGGGAAAAAAAAAGACAGAGAGAGAGAGCATATCCATATCAATAGAATCAGAAATAATAAAAGAAGCTACAACTGACACTACAGAAATAAAAAGAATTTTAAGAGGACAAATCTACACCAATAAGCTGGAAAACCTACAAGTATTAGACAAATCCCTAGGAAAGAATAAGGAAGAAACAGCAAATACTAAGAAGCAAATTACCTGTACTGATATTGAGTCAATAATTTAAAAAACTCTCAGAAAACAAAGTCCAGAACCAGATTACTTAACAGTTGAATTCCACAAAACATTTAAAGCAAAGTAAAGACAGATTTTTCTCAAACATTTTCAAAGAATTTCAAAGAAAAGAATGATTTCTAATTCATTTTGTGAGGAGAGCATCACCCTGATATGAAAACCAGACAAGGATATCACAAGAAAAACAAAATTGCAGGGCAATATCTCTTATGAACATAGATGCAAAAATCCTCAACAAAATACTTACATACCAAATTCAACAATACACAAAAAGGATCATACAACATGATCAACAGGTGTTTATCTTACAGATGCAAGTATAGCTCAGTATCAATAAATTGGTCAATGTTATACACTACATTAACAAATTGAAGAAAAAATCATATGATCACCTCAAAGCTGGAGAAAAATCTTTTGACAAAATTGAACATCCATTTATGATGTTGAACTCTCCACAAGCCCGCAGCTAACATCATCATGGTGAAAAGCTACAATGAAGAACAAGATAAGGATGCCCACTCTAATTCGATACTGGAGTTCCTAACCATATAAATCAGATAAGAAAACAAAATAAAAGGGCTTGAACTTGAAAAGAAGCAAAACTGTCACTGTTTGCAAATGATATCATACTATGCAAAGAAAATCCTAAAGATATCACAAAAAATTACTAGAGCTCATCAGTGAATTTGATAAAGTTGCATGATGCAAAGTTAATAGACAGAAACCTGTTTATTTCTTTACATTATCAATAGATTATCATAAGGAGAAATTAAGGGAAAAAATCCTATATGCAATCATATTGAAAAAGAATATGTACATATGAATATATCTAACTAAGGAGGGAAAAGACCTGTACTCAGACAACTAAAAGATACTGTTGAAAGAAACTGAAGATGACACAAACAGATGGACATATATACTGGGTTTATGGATTGGAAGAATTAATATTGTTAAAATAAACATGCTACTCAAAGTAATCTACAGATCCAATACAATCCTCCTGTCAAATTACCAATGACACTTCACAGAACTGCAGCAAATAATTCTGACATTTGTATGAAAACACAAAAGATCCCCCCAAATCAAAACAATCTTCAAGAAGAAGAACAACATTAGAGGTATCACACACTCTAATTTCCAACAATACTACCACCTACCATAACCAAAACAGTATGGTCCTCACACAAATTCAAATACGCATATCAATGGAAAAGAATAGAGAGCTGAGAGAAAAACACACACACACACACACACACTTGTATGGGCATTTCATCTATGATAAAGGAGGCAAGAATATACAATGGAGGAAAAATAGTCTCTTCAACAGCTTCTGAAATCAATGATGTTGAGAAAACTGGATAGCTATATGCAAAAGAATCAAACTGGACTATTCTCCCATACAATGCATAGTTATTCATTCAAAGTGGCTTAAAACAAATTTAAGAGATGCAATCATAAAATTTCTAGAAGAAACATGATAAGTACTCAATTGACATTGGTTTTAGTATTTTTTAAATACGCCTTCTTAAGTGAGGAAACCAAAAGCAAAAATAAACAAAAGGACAATATCAAGCTAAAAAGCTTTCCACAGTGAAGGAAACACTTCCCTGGCAGAAGTGAGGGGCAGAGGAAATTGCATTTCATTTCAAATAAATGAAAATGACACCTATTGAATGGGAAAAGGTATTTTAAAACAACTTACCTGATAAGGGGTTAATATACAAAATATACAAAGAACTTGTAAAACTCAACATCAAAAAACACCTCAAAATAAACAACTATGTTAAAAAAAATGGGCAGAGTATTTAAAGAGACATTTTCAACTAACACTAATAACTAATACTCTAGAAAAGGGATCAAAACCACAGTGAGATATCAACTCTCACCTGTAGAATGGCTGTTATCAATAACAATAAGTGTTGGAGAGGATTTAGAGAATGTAATGTTGGTGGGAATGCAAACAGGTGCAATCATTATGGAAAATTGTACAGAGACTCTTGGAAAAAATTAAAAACAGAACTACTATATCACTGAGCAATTCCACTCCTGGGTATTTAAAGAAACTAGAAACATTAATTAGGAAAAAAGTGCACCATAATTCATCACAACATTATTAACAATAGCCAAGATGTGGAAGCAACCTAAGTGCCCAACAATAGATTAATTGGTTATGATTAATAACCATTGGCAGTTATATAACCAATGGCAGTCCATTGGTTATGATTTTGTTTTCTAATGCAGGAGGTGTAGGTTAGATCCCATGTCAAGGAACAAAGATCCTACATGCCTCATGGCCAAAAAATAAACAAAAACAAAAAATGAAAACACACACACACAAACAGAAGCAATATTGTAACATATTAAAAAAAACTTTAAAAATGGTTCACACTAAAAAAAACATTTAAAATAGATAAACTAGTAATAAAATGTCACATATATATATATATATATATATATATATATATATACACGCACACACACACAATGGAGTTTTTACTCAGCCATAAAAAAAATATAATCTTTCCATCTGTGACAACATGGATAGACCTAGAATGTGTTATGCTAAGTGAAATAAGTCAGACAGGAAACAAATACTGTATGATTTCCACTTCTATGTGGAATTCGGAAAAAAAAAATTGACAAACATAACCGAACAGAAACAGTCATGGAAGCAGTGAACAAACCAGTGGTTGCCAGGGAGGATGGGCTCAGGAGAGGGAAGGAATAGGTGAAGGACATTTATAAATACAAACTCAGTTACAAAATAAGTGAGCCATGTATAGGAAATATAAAGTGTGGGAAAACAGTCAGTAACTACGTAGCAACTTTGTATGGTGACAGATGATAAGTAGACTAATAATTGTGATCATATTTACATGTGTAGAGATATTGAACTACTATATTGTGTACCAGGAACTAATATAATGCAGTACCCCAATTATACTTCAAAAACAACTGAATAAATTAATAAAAAAATATATATCAAGTTTGTGCTTATCAGAGGCAGGAGTGAGGGGTAGGGGAAATTGCATGAAAGCAGTCTCAGATAAATAAGCACTAGGGATGTAATGTACAACAGGATAAATATAGTTAACACTGCTATCTCTATGTTATATATGAAAGTTGTTAAGGCAGTAAATCCTGAGTTCTCATCACAAGGAAAAATATTCTCTTCTATTTGTTTGTTCTGTATCTATACGAGATGATGGCTGTTCACTAAACTCGTGATAATAATTTCATGATGCATGTAAATCATATCATTATGCGGTATACCTTGAACTCACGTGATATTGTGTGTCAATTATATCTCAATAAAACAGGGGAAAAACAATATTCACGGTGGAAACTAGATAAAATGGAGAGTATGCCTCACACAAAGACATTTACACTTGTTTAGTAAACACTGTGCAAGCTAAAGGAAACACTTGTGTAGTAAGATTTATCCTGAAGAAGAATACCTTTTCAAGCTTCGACGAGATGATCTCCAAGATGCTAAATATTCCAAGAATTTAATATACCACCTATGATACTCACTATCATTTGGAGCCTATTTTTTTGTGCAATTAGATGTTATCTATCATTCAGAACTTATTTCAATCTGTAAACATATTTATATAATAAATACATATACAAATCATAAAATATATATGAAGAAAATATATGAGGCTCCTAACTAGTCTCCATTACTGAATTGAATATCAAATGAAACACTGTTTATATTTTGTATTTATATTTTGATGACTGATTTGATTAACTGAAGTAAGAAAACATTGTTATCACTGTAAAAATGTATAGCATTTATGGATAAGGCTACAGTATTCTGTAGTTTTATGATGAATGATCTAAGGAAAATAAACATAGAAAAAAGTGCTGAAATGAATATTCTGCCATTATAATTGTTAAAATGTGTCATGCTTATCTTCTAAACTATGCATTATGAAACATTATATTCAAGACACACTTAATTATATTTTAAAGCCTTTTATATGATGTCTGACACATAACAGAATATATGTGTTTTAAAATTAAGTAAAATTAAAAAAATAAATAAAATAAAATTAAGTAAAATATATTTTAAAGTGTACAGAAACAGCTCCAGTCTTTGTAGTATAGGAGATAATAATTAGATGAATTACTCCAAAGTTACACTTTTTGGTAAATGATGGGCCATTAGACTTTATGATTTCCTTCCTCATTTGTAGAGCATGAAGACTAGATTGTAATAATACCTCCAAACCACCAGATGGCTTTATGCAGTTGGAAGAACTGAAGCAGAATTTTTTACAGAAATGTTTGCTCTTCTACTTTGTGTGAACTTAGGATAATCCTCATTTAAAAAATCTAATTTATTTCTATTGATATCAGGAATTCCTGGGACCTCACCATATTTTTACAGAAAACCCCCCTCTTTTGTATTTCGCTCTACTCTTAAATGCAGTTTTCAGCTTTGTTAATTTCTACTTACAATTATCTCCTCTGGACAACCCAATTCTAATGTTTCTTCTCCATATATCTACTGAAAAATATATAATTACCTGGTGAGTAGATTTTTTAAAATAAAATTTTCATTCTAAGTATAAAATTGTATTTTTTAATTTGAGCACTAAACATTTTAGCAGAGCAATAGATTTTCCCCTCCCAAATCCAAACCAGTCCCAAAGTACATGAAAATGTGTGTATTTGGTTCTTTTGACTTTTGCTTTGGTTAGAGCAAGACCTTCAGACTTGACTAATATGTGTGTTTGAGTGTTTTGTTCTGCCAGATTTGTTTTAAACTGCTGTGAGTATTGCCGAGCACAGAACAGTCCTGGCCCCTGGAGCAAGGACTTTAAGATGTAAATTGCTTGCTTTCTAGATTCCCTTAGCTCATTTGCTGTTGTAGAGTTAAATCAAGTATCACAGATTTGCATTTTTTTTTACAAGCTATAACCTCATCAGTTCTATTTACATAACTTACATCCTGTTTAATTAAAAAAAAAAAGAAAAAATCCTAGGGAGCTACCATATTTCATAACTCAGCTGACTATAGATCATTTTTCAACTTACCTTGAATCTTTACTAAAAATCTCATGCTTTGCCTTAGACTAAATCTCCTCCGACCTTGTAGCACTTTTTATTTCCTTTCCTAGTATTCAGTAATCTCAGGAGTTTTAATATGTGATCTTCATTTAGGCTGAACTAATATGTAAAGTGGTTTGGGGTAATGCTCAAATTTTAGAGAGGGTTGATTTTACTAAGTGCAGCAATTCACAAATCATACAGTACCTCAATGGTGAAAAAATAAGTTATTTCAGGTCAAAGCCCAAGTCATTTGTAGGATATCACCTATGCTTACTTACAGTGCCTGGCATTCAAAAATTATTGAATGAATGAATGATGCACATTTAAAAGGGCAGTTGTTACCAATAGGCCTCTGTAAATGTCAAACACTATTCTCTTCCTATATGATTTATGTCCATGAAACTAGAGAAAAGCTCTTCTAAAGCAGAAGATACATGTAAATAATTTACTGAAAACATGACATTAGTTTGAAAATTTCCATGATTATATGAAGAAATTCTTGACAGAATGAAATCACTTCACATCAACCATTAGTTCAGTATACTAGTATTATGACTTTCTTTCTGTTGTCAGTTACTCTAGCTCTTTTGCACTGAAGTACAAAAAAATGATTTCCTGAAATTGTGCAGAACTGATCTGTCCATTTGCTTATGGTACATTTTTCCTTAAACCTGTTAAGGCATATGCATCACTCATATTGCTGAAAGGCATCCCACATATCTAATCCAAGGCTCACAGACATTTTCTGTAAAGGGTCAGATAATAAATATTTGAGTCTTTTCAGGCCAAAAAAGCAAAACTGAACATACTATATAGGTACTGTCGTATAATTTTCATGTCACAAATTATTGTTTTGAATTTTTCAACCATTTAAAAATGTAAAAATAAATCCTTAGCTTGTGCACTCTATAAAAACAAAGATATAGCCTGTTGACTCCTGGTTCTAGTCCACTGAAATTAGGAGGGATAGGAAGACTTAATAGATAATGTTCCAGTGCTAGAGAGTCAATGACTTTTCTACATAGTCTGTTCAAGTCATTTTACAGAACTAAGACATTTGCATGGTAGAAGATCTTGGCCTCTAGAATCAGAACAGCATGGATTTGAACTCTGTGTCTCTACTACTACTTCCCATGTATGTTGGACAAGCTTCTTTAAGCCTCAGTTTCCTTACCTGTGCAGTAGGAATAATAAGACTCTAACATTGCTATCAGGAGGACCATGCGTGCAATTCATCTAGCAGCAGGCCTTGGCTTACAGTTAATCCTCAATGGTGGTGGTTTAGTTGCTAAACTGTGCCCAACACTTGCAATCCCATGGGCTATAGCCCACCAGGCTTCTCTGTCCAAGGGATTTCTCAGGCAAGAATACTGGAGTGGGATGCCATTTCTTTCTCCAGGGGAATTGCCAACCCAGCAATCAAACTCGCGTTGTCTCCTGCATTGCAGGTGGAGTCTTTACCAACTGAGGCACCAGGAAAGCTGTAATCCTCAATAAATGTTAGCTATTACTATTTATGTACAGAATTAAGCATATTAATCCTATATCCATCATCTAGCACCATGTTTACCAAATGAGGTTCAGGAATTTTCATTCATTTACTTTGCTGCATTAAGCAAGTGCTCATTGCATGTCTACTATGTGTCAGGCACCATGTTAGGTACTTAATAATTATTGTTGAAGGAATAAATCTAGGCTGGTGAGCTGATTTTTAGATAAAAAAGTAAGTCATTATAGGTTCTTGATTAGAGAAAACATGACCAACAATAGTTCTCAGAAATATTGTGGTAATCTTAGCAGCTTACAGCTCAAACGGTATTTCAAATTGAATCTTTAAAAACTATGGAGAATGGGAGCAAGATAATGATGATAGTGATGATGACAATGATGATAACTAACAACTTTTATGAATATTCACTCCCAGTAATATTACTGTACTATGGGCTTTATATGTTTTTTGTTCATTTAATTCTTTCAAAAATATCCTTTTAGTTAAGTACCCTTGCTACTCTAAATTTTGCTTATGTACTTTGTAATGAGAACTCGAGACTTAGAAAAAATCTACACAGTTGCCCAAAATCACACAGCTAATAAGCAAAAGGAAATCCCTGGGGATTAATTTGCTTTTTAATATTATGAATTGCAATTAATTTGATAAACTTCAATTGTACCTAGAATGTAAGGTCAATCATACAGTCCTTGCTTCAGAAGCTCATTTATTTATTCACTCAACCACTTGTTCTTTCAACAAGTATAAATTAAATATCTATTATTTTCCAGGTGCTTTTATACACTGTGATGAGATCAATGAAAATATTGAATTTGCCTTTAAATAATATTGTTTTTATTTTGTTTTATTTTTAGAGAATATTCCTAGGAATTATGTTTTCCTTGTTTAGTGACAATCATTTCCTTTTCTTTTAGATTTCCTGTCTAGCTACCATATTAAATTTTGTAGTTTATGAAATTATAAATAATATTCTGATTGTTCTGAATTTTCTGGAAATAAAAGCATAACATTTCCAAATACTGCTTATTTTATCACCTTTAAGCAATATTATATCTTAAATTTTACTTATTTCATTTGTTTTAGCAAATCAATTAGAATTTAAGATGCTTGTTATGTTACATGATGGAAATTAAGAAATCTTATCATCTTTTGCTACTTTAATGAAATGTCTCAGAAGCTTATTAAATATTATAATAATGGTTTAAAATTAAACAGAATCAGTGAAACTATGAGAATTTAAATAAAAAGTTATATTTCACTCATTTTTAAAATTAAATATAGATCTTTCAGTATCTGACTAGAAAATCAAATTCTAATTTACTGACTTCTGTGCTATATTAAATAGATTTTCTAATGCTAATTTATTTTTTGATTTTTAGAAATACAGATGACTAGAAGATATATGATAAAGTTAAAATTGTTTTCTTCTAAACTTTCATCAATTTCTCCTTGAGATTCCAATAATGATTCCTTTATTAGTTTAACATTAATGCATAAAGGTTTACAATTTCTGTATTTCCACTATTGACTATATCTTTTATAAATGCATAATCACTAGCTCATTCCTTGATTGGAATCTTCACTCTTATTTTCTTTTCCTGCAGTGCTGTTAATCTCACCAACCTATCCCTACAGACTTACATATGTATATACAAATGAGCAAGCACATATACAGAGACTAGTTAATATGTATTGAATTTTTAATTTTTTAGCTATCAGTTTAAATATCACTTTTTCACACTTGCCTTCACACAAATCCAGTCTCCCAAAATTATAATGATAAGATGACATTTTTCTCCCTAAGTCTTTATCTTAACTCTATATAACTGTGCAATTGATTGTTAAATAATTTACTCCATTAAACAAGTTTCACATGACAAGTACCAACACTGTGTCATTTAGTGCTGTAACCCAAGTATTTATTAAAACAATTTTTTGGTGCCAGTAGTACACTCTTTAGTCTAGTCTGAAGTCAGATTAGACTGACTTACTTTTGTTTACTTTTCTAAAGATTGTTCTATCTATTCAGGGTTTTCTCTGTTTCCAAGCAAATTGTAACATTTTTTGTTCTAATTCTATGAAAAATTCCATTGGTTATTTGACAGGGATTGCATTCAATCTGTAGATTGTTTTGAGTAGTATGGTCATTCTCACAATATTGATTCTTCCAATCCAAAAACATGATAAACCACTCCATCTGTTTTTGTCATCTTTGATTTCTTTCATGAGTATCTTAAAGTTTTATGAGTAGAGATGTTTTTGTCTCCTTAGAAACATTTTATTCTTGTTTGTTGCCATAGTAAGTGGGATTGTTTCCTTATTTTCTTTCTGATCTTTCCTTCTTAGTTTATAAGCATTCAAGAGATTTCTGTGCATTAATTGTGAATCCTTAACTTTACGAAATTCATTGATTAGTAGTTTCCTGGCGGTACCTTTAGGATTTTCTACATATAATGTCATGCCATCTACCCAAAACAGGAATGCATATCAATGGGACAGACTAGAAAGTCCAGAGATAAACCCACACACTTACGTTGACCTAATCTGTGACAAAGGAGGCAAGACATACAATGGAGGATTGACAGTCTCTTCAATAAGTGGTGCTGGAGAAAACTAAACAACTACATGGAAAGAATGAAATTAGAACACTCTCCAATACCATACACAAAAATAAGTTCAAAGTGGATTGAAGATCTAAATGTAAGGCCAGATACTACAAAATTCTTAGAGGAAAACACAGGCAGAACACTCTGAAAAAATCGCAGCAATATGTTTTTGATCCACCTCCTAGAGTAATGAAAATAAAGCAAAAAGAAACAAATGAGATCTAATTAAACTTAAAATCTTCTGCACAGCAGAAACTTGAGGTCTTCCTCCATTAAAAAAATGAAAAGACAACTTTCAAAATGGGAGAAGATATTTGAAAATGAAGCAGCTGGCAAGGGATTAATCTCCAAAATATAAAAACAGATCATGCAGCTCAATATAAGGCAAAGCAAAAACCCAAGCATAAAAATAGGCAGAAGATCTACAGAGATATTTCTCCAAAGAAGACATACAGATGGCTAAAAAGCACAGTGAACAATGTTCAAATAAGTAATTTTTAGAGAAAGGCAAATCAGTCCTATAATGAGGTATCTCTTCACAACTGTCAGAATGGCCATAATCAAAAAATCTACAAACAATAAATGCTGATGAGGGTGTGGAGAAAAGGGAATCATCCTACAGTGTAGATGGGAATGTAAATTGATATAGCCAGAACAATATGGAAGTTTCTTAAAAAAATACAAATAGAACTACTATATGACACAGCAATCTCACTCCTTGGCACGTACCTGGAGAAAGCCACAAGTCAAAAATGTACATGCACTCCAATGTTCGTTGTAACACTATTTATGATAGCTAGGATATGGAACCAACATAAATGCCCATCAACAGAGGAATAGACAAAATGATGTAGTATATACACACACACAGTGGAATATTACTCAGCCATAAAAAAACAAAATGTCGTTAACAGCAACATGAACAGACTTAGAGACTGTCATACAAACAAGTTAGTCAGACACAGAGAGACAAATATCATATAATACCACCTATGTAGACTTTATAAAAAAGATACAAATGAATTTATTTACAAAATAGAAGTAAAGTCTTGGGTGTCAAAAACAAACTTGTGGTTACCAGGAAATAAGGGGGGATAGACCGGGAGATTGGGACTGCCATACACACGCTACTATATATAAAATAGACAACTAATGAGATTTCTCCAAAGAAGATGTGCAATAGACACATGAAAAGATGCTCTACATTGCTCATTATTAGAAAAATGCAAATAAAACTGTAATGAGGTTTCACCTCACAGCAGTCAGAATGGCCATCATCAAAAAACTACAATCCGTGCTGGATAGGTGTGGAGAACAGGGACCCCTCTTGCACTGTTGGTGGGAATGTAATTGATATAGTCACTTTGGAGAACTGTATGGAGATTTTCTTAAAAAACTAGGAATAAAACTACCATATGAACCAGTAATGCCACTACTGGGCATATACCCTGAAAAAAAAAAAAAAAACACAATTTAAAAAGACATATATACCCAAATGTTCATTGCAGTGCTATTTACAGTAGCCAGGACAAGGAAGCAACCTAGATGTCCATCAACAGATGAATGGATAAGGAAGCTGTGGTACATATATACAATGGAATACTACTCAGCCATAAAAAGGAACAAATGTGAATCTGTGGAACTGAGGTGAATGAGATGAACCTAGAGTCTATTATACAGAGTGAAGTAAGTCAGAAAGAGAAAAATAAATTTTGTATATTAACACACGCACACACACAAACACACACATACATAGCTATGACTGATTCATGTTGCTATCTGGCAGAAACCAAACAATATTGTAAAGCAATTACCTCCAATTAAAAAAAAATTAAAGTTAAAAAAGGAACCTGCTATACAGCATAGGAAAGTCTATTCAATACTCTGTATTGACCTATATGGAAAAAGAATCTAAAAAACAAGGATATATATATATATATATATATATATATATATATATATACATATAACATACTCACATTGCTGAACACCTAAAACTAACATGATGCTGTAAATCAACTATGGTCCAATTAATATTTTTAAAAGAAGTTAATTAAAAGTAAAATGAAAGAACACCACGTACCTAATCTGAACCCAATGAATGAATGTCTGCCCTTATTTTTGTGCTATGCCTAACAATGTTATTAATCTATGCTGTATTTTTTGCTGTTGGGAGATATTTTGTTTATTTTTTCACATATAATCTGTTTGTATCTGTGGCATGGTGAAGGCACTTGCATAACTCAATGAAACTATGAGCCGTGGCTTGCAGGGTCACCCAAGATGGGTGAGTCACAGTGGAGAGTTCTGACAAAATGCGGTACACTGGAAAAGGAAATGACAACACACTGTAGTGCTCTTGCCTAAAGAACTCCACGGACGGTATGAAAAGGCAAAAGATATGACACCAGTAGCTGAGCGTCAGGGTTGGACAGTGTCCAATATGCTGCAAGGGAAGAACAGAGGGCAATTACTAATAGCCCCAGAAACTATGAAGTGCCTGGGCCAAAGTGGAAACAAGGTTCCGTTGTGGACATGTGTGGTGGAGAAAGTAAGTCTGATGCTGTAAAGAATAACACTGCACTGGAACTTGGAATGTTAGGTCTATGAGTCAAAGTAAATTGTACATGGTCAACCAGGAGATAGCAAGAGTGAACAATGATGTCCTAGGAATCAGTGGACTGAAACGGTTGAGAATGGATTAACTTAATTCAGATGACCATGATATCTACTACTGTGGGCAAGAATCTCTTAGAAGAAAGGGAGTAGCCATCATAGTCAACGCAAGAGTTCGAAAGGCAGAACTTGGATGCAATCTCAAGGATGACACAATGATCTCCATTTGTTTATAGGCAAACTATTCAACACCACAGTAATCCAAGTCTATGCCCCAACTACTAATGCCAAAGAAGCAAAAGTTGACTTGTTGTATGAAGATCTCTAACATCTTTAAAACCAATACCAAAAAAATGTCCTTTACAGCACAGGGGATTGGCATGCAAAAGCAAGAAGTCAAGAGATACCCAGAATAAAAGGCAAGTTTGGCCTTGAATTATGAAATGAAGCAGGGCAAATGGTAACAGAGTTTTGCCAAGAGAACACCCTGGTCACAGTAAATAACTTTTTCCACCAACATGAGACAGATTTACATGTAGACATTACCAAATAGTCAATATTGAAATCAGATTGATTATGTTCTTTACAGCTGAAGATGGAGAAGCTCTGTACAGTCAGTAAAAAAAAGATGTAGAATTGACTGTGGCTCAGATCATGGACTCCTTATTACAAAATTCAGGCTTAAAGTGAAGAAATTAGGGACAATCACTAGCTCATTCAGATATGAACTAAATCAAATCCCTTATGATCTACAGTGAAGGTGACAAATAGATTCAAGAGATTAGATCTGGTAGGCAGAGTGTCTTAAAGTATTAATGGACTTCATAGCACTGTACAGGAGGTAGTGATCAAAACAAACCCAAAGGGGAGAAAAATGCAAGAAGGTAAGGTAGTTGTCTGAGGAGGCTTTAGAATGAGCTGAGGAAAGAAGAAAAGTGAAAGGCAAGAGAGAAAGGGAAAGATATACCCAAATGAATGCAGATTTCCAAAGAACAGTTAAGGGAGCTTTCTTAAATGAACAATGCAAAGAAATGGAGGAAGACATTAGAATGTGTAAGACTATAGTCACATCAAGAAAACTTGATATATAAACAGAACATTTCATGCAAGGATGGGCTTGATAAAGGACAGAAAAAGTAAGGACCTAACTGAGATTATGAAGAGGTGGCAAGAACACACAGACCATGGGGTTGCAAAGAGTCAGACACTACTTAGCCACTGAACAAGTAATGTGACTGTAGATAAAAATTTCATATACGTAGAAAAATTTTTATAATTTTATATTCTTTGAATTTTAATATACTAATTTAATGCATTTACATTTATTACCATATGTGATATTTCTGATGTTATTTATTATTTTATGTGTGATTTCTGCTTTCATGTTGATTCTTTTTTTCCTTTAATATAGATTTTTTTTCTTTGTCTTAACTTTGTTATAATATATACATATACTATATAATTATTTATATGGCCACTTTCCTTATCTATTATTTATATTATTTTAAAAACCTACTGAAGAGAAAATATAACTTTTAAGAGAAAATATAATTGCATATTTATTAATAAAGTGTCATGAGAAAAATTTTTAATCCCCTCTATGTTCAATATGAGGAACTTAGTAGGCATTTCAATTAATACTACTCAGTTCCTTTATCTGCTATTATTAGTATAATCTGATTTAGAGACTAAACTGTTTTTATTAAGTTATTATGGCTGATATTGATAGTATTAGATATCTCTATTTCAACATTTTTGAGATTCTTCTTCCCTTAAGTAATTTTATGATTACCTCTCAAGAGAAATATTTAATTCTTCACTGCAAAACTTCAACAATTATGAATTTTAGATTGTGATTGTTCTCTTGATCTTTGAGTCTATGTATGTGATAAATCTTTTCAGAATTTTTCACACCTGAGATCTTTTTGGCACATCCAGACATGAACATCAACTTTGCTGATTTAATTTCCTTGGTTACAATTTTCTTAAAAACTGGGACAATGCTCATGTGAAGATCAAGTCTCCTCTTATGTTAGTTACTATAGAGCTTCCCAGGTGGCTCAGCTGGTAAAGAATCCGCTGCAATGCAGGAGACCTAGGTTCAATCACTGGGTTAGGAGGATACTCTGGAGAAGGAAACAGCTACCCACTCCAGTATTCTGGCCTGGAGAATTCCACGGACTGTATATTCCATGGAGTCACAAATAGTCCTACACGACTGAGAAACTTTCACTTCTCACTGGGGAACCAGGAGATCATATGCCCTGTGGCACAGCCAAAAAAAAAGAAAAAACACATTTGAACTATTAAACTCAGATACTTCAATGATCGATGTTATTGAGCCTAAACCTGTTTCTTTGAAAGTGAGGATTAAAAAGATCATTTTTCTTGTAAATATTGAAAAATTTACTGGTGAATGAAGCATCTGTTTGAAATGTGAAATGTGCCACCATGAAGACTGTATTTGGACTCCAGGAAAATCTTCATACTACCTAATAGGTGGTAGGTGGAAATGGTAGCAAGAGCAGTCACTATAGCAACAGTGGTAGGAAAAGGTAATTTTGTTTTCATCTCCCTGAATAACAGAATGTCACCAGCTGCCAATAAAGATACCAGCAGTACCCTCCTAGACAAAGTCCCTGGCAAGGCAATGACAACAGCTGCACAAAAGCCAGAAAACAAAGAGGAGTGTTCTCTGTCTTGATCCCCAGCCCGAAAAGTTTAAAGTGTGCAAAGCCAGACATATTTTTAATGAATTATCCATTTTAGAAGGTGAATTTATCGGGTGGAGAGAGAGGTGGGAGGGGGGATCGGGATGGGGAATACATGTAACTCCATGGCTGATTCATGTCAATGTATGACAAAACCCACTGCAATGTTGTGAAGTAATTAGCCTCCAACTAATAAAAATAAATGAAAAAAAATTAAAAAATAAATTATAAGTCACACGAGGGAAAATAAAAAAAATAAAAAAAATAAAAATCTTTATATACACAAATGTTTACATACAACAGCATATATGTTGAGATACGAAAAACAATACAATGTTGGCTAGCTTGATGGGAAGGAGTGTTGATAATTCTATTATCAGTTACGAACCATAAAGAATCTTATGTGTCTGTCCATGTCTTGCTGTGATCTATGGCAACGCAGTGTGTAGAACACTGCTGCATTAGCTTGTGGGAAACTCCTGCTCCTTGTCCTGCTGTCCGTTGTCACTCAGTCGTGTCTGACTCTTTGCAACCCCAGGGACTGGAGCCCGTCAGGCTCCTCTGTCCATGGGATTCTCCAGGCAAGAGTCCTGGAGTGGGTCACCATGCCCTCCTCCAGGAGATCTTCCCTACTCAGGGATCGAACTCAGGTCTCCTGTTACCTCTCCATTGGTCTGGCCACTCTTGGCTCCTTTGGTCCCTTTCAGAAATGTAGACGCTCAGGCCACACTCCAGACACAATGAATCAACATCTTCATTTTAATATTGTCTCCAAGTGATTCACGTGTCTATTAAAGCCTGAGAAGCTCTAAATTAATTTACTATGTGAGTAGGTGCATGTGCACTCATCATGTCCAACTCTGCAACCCCATGACTGCAGCCTGCCAAGCTCCTCCGTCCATGGGATTTTTCAGGCAAGAATACTGGAGTGGGTTGCCATTTCCTTCTCTGGGGGATCTTCCTGACCCAGGGATCAAATTCATGTCTCTTCCATCTCCTGCATTGGCAGGGAAGTTCTTTACCAGCTGAGCCATTGGGAAAGCCCTAATGTACCATGACCACTGTTACAGTTATCATTATATTCTCTGTGCCTACAAACCCTTCCTCAGGATAGTAGGTGCTCAATAAATTTTTGTTGAACAAAGGAACATATTAGTGTGGTACTATCAAAAAGCAAAGAACATATTATTGCTAATTTTCCTTAAGATTCACTGAGAGGAGAGGTATTAAATTGCAGTATCCTTCTTGATATACTTCAAATTGTCCAGCTTTTATTTGCACATTCATTTACAGTTTAGGTTGAAATATTAATAGTAAGATACTAATGCCAAATAAGTGTGATTGCTGCTTTTAATAATGATATCTTGATATGTAGTTAGGGCAGAAAGTGGCATATTGCTCATACTGGAGATGCCACCATGGAAAAAATGAGACTTAAAGGACTTCTGATGTTCAAATCCCAGTGAATTGGTTAATTTTCAGCCCAATTATCAACAACTTCAATAACTTTTTGCTGACTATGAACTGAAAAGACTTACGAAGAGCACTTAATAGAATATAGCACTTAATGTTCTTACCATGTATTTAATACTTGTATTGCTTTTGTAAATATACTGTTTACTTTCAAACAGTTTGAGATATATAGAAAAGTTGAGAAGTCATTACAAAAAAAATTCCAGACATTCCACACCCAGTTTCCTCTATTAGTAATATCTAAAATAGGTATGCTGTGCTTCTCACTATTAATGAACCAATATTTACATATAATTATTAACTAAAGTCCATAATTTTTCAGACTTCTTTCAATTTTACCTGAGGTACTTTTTCTATTCCAAGATTCCATCCAGGACTCTGCCTTGCATTGTCATGTATCCCTATGCTTCTTATCAGCTGTGACAGTTTTTCAGATTTTTCCCTGTTTTTGGTAAATAAACAAATGGGACCTAATGAAACTTAAAAGCTTTTGCACAACAAAGGAAACTATAAGTAAGGTGAAAAGACAGCCCTCAGATTGGGATAAAATAATAGCAAATGAAGCAACAGACAAAGGATTAATCTCAAAAATATACGAGCAACTCCTGCAGCTCAATTCCAGAAAAATAAATGACCCAATCAAAAAATGGGCCAAAGAACTAAACAGACATTTCTCCAAAGAAGACATACAGATGGCTAACAAACACATGGTAATGTAGACAGTTTTGAGGGTCACTGGTAAGGTATTTTTAAAAGTCCCTCAGTTGAGATCTGACATTTTTCTCATGACTAGACTGGAGTTTATGGGTTTTGAAGAGGAAAACCACAGAGCTTAAGTGACATTTTGATCACAGCATATTAATTACATGCATCACCATGATTAATCACTGCTGATGTGGACTTTAATCTCTCTACTGAGGTGGTGTTTGCTAGGTTTCTCCTCTGCAAAATAATTCCTTTTAGCTCCCCTTTTTATATTGTACTCTTTGGACGTAAATCATGAAGAAGAGTCCACGATTAGGCAGTGAGTGGTTATGCTCCACCTCTATGGGGTGGTTATCATCATGAAATACTTGGAATTCTGCATGAGAGTTGCATCTTCTCCACCATTTATTTATTCAAATAACACATACTCATAAGTTATGGATATATATTATTTATAATATAGGTGCATAGATATCTATTTTATACTTTATAATCCAGTATTATTTTACTGCTCAAAGTATTTTAGTTTTTGCAATTATAATTCTTTCAGTTGAATTCTGTACCTTGTTAAGTTTTTGATCACTTTCTTGCACTTGTATTGCTATTTTATGTCAATATTCAGTTTTTCACACCCAATATATTGTATACTGAGATGAGAGGCTCTATTTTTCTGATTCTCTGCACGTAATAGATGAGCATATTTTGTTCAATTGTGATGCTTCATGCTAAGTGAAATATTATTTATGAGAAAACTTAAATGTGACCATTTAATTGTGGTCTTTAATTGTAATCATTGTATTAGGTAATGGAATAATTTATAAAAGTGAAGATTAGTGAATCAACATGTAGAATCTGATTTGAAAAATATTTTTAAACGAAATATTTTGTTGTTGCAAAAGACTAACCTCAGTACTGTTAGAAGAATAAAATGTCTAATGAAATTTACCAACATATCAAACAAAGTTATGAGCTTGATGGACTTCCTTAATGGTAGAAAGGAAAACAAAACATGTTTTTAAGTTGAGAGTTTCAAACTGTGTCAATATATTACAGCTTAATATATATTTTTTTCTTCTACTTGTCAAATATCTACCTACCTACCTACCTACCTATCTATCTGTCTTTGGGGAAAGAATCAGATTATGGACCAGAGCTTATCCTGACATCACCCAATCTTTCTTCTTTTAAGGACTATCATGTATGTAGGTTATATTAATGCACATATGCGTATATCCAAATGACATTTCAAATACATCTACATATTTTCTCAAGTTGTTACATAAGGAATGATTTTGCTGTTCAACGAGTTCTATTTTTCTGTTTTCTACTCCTGTAAAATTCTACATAAATCAGTTAATGATGTTGATTGATGATGATGATAATAATAAGGACTATGGCAATTATACCTAAATATATTCAATGCTTGTTCTTGACAGTGACAAGGTTGAGCTTTTTACATGAGTTATCCTCTCAACAACTCCAAATGTTAACGCTTTCCTCAATTAAATACATGATACAATGAAACACAGAGACATTAAAAAGCTTGTCCTGGGTCACACAGATAACATATGATGAAAGCAGGATTCAGACCCAGATCCCTCTGATTTCAGAGCACTCATACCCAACTAGACCATAATTCCTCCTCTCTGTGCATTTTGGTTTCTGAGAGTACTGGAGATAATGTCCTTTAAGGCAGTCCTTTCCTTCATCTCTGTTCTCTCTGCGGGTTTTCTTTCTTAGGATGGTGACTGTTGCTAACAGCGCACGACTAAGAATGAATCAAAGCCTAATCAATGTGGTTCAGCTTCAGGCTCTTTGATCTTAGAAGCAAAACGAAGCCTCTTTCAGCTCTCTTTCATGATGCCCCAGATGTTTTCTTCACTGTGCCCTGCCACGCTGCCACCAGCACCACGGCCTGACTAGGCAGACTGCTGTTGGCAGTTGACTGTCAATATTCTTTAATACTTGAGTCTCTGGGCTCTTTTGAGCCACCTAATTAACATATTACAGAAACATCAAAATTTCAACCTTGTCAAGTCGTGTTAATTGAAAAGAAAAATGAAAACATTGCAGCTGTGCATTCCTTCCCCTTAGCAAGGAAGAAAGGAAGAGAGAAGAGCAAGCATCTCTCTCTTATAATAGGATAGATTAATGCAAGGACTGGTGGTAATGATCCTTCACATCTAGTGGGCATGATTATATGCCAGGCACTGTGCTTGATGGTTTATAAGCATTATTTCTTTTAGTCCTAAGAGCAGCCTTATGAGGTAGGAGCTATTGTGACTCTCATTTTAAAGAGAAGAAAACAGACATAAATAATATCTCCTAGGATGTTCCACTGCTAAGTTACAGAACTGGGATTCCAATAAAATTTATTTGATTCTTGTTCATGCTATTAATCGTTATATAACACCCACTTCATTATGTAGCACTCAATCACTACATGCTGTTCTCACTGCCAAAATAATTATTTTAAAGGATTTATACATCTCCATTCACATTTTGAGAATTTCCATCTCTGCCAGTCTTCATAAGTGATTCTCTCTCTAGTCCTACTAGCAGAGACTACAGCATTGGTCAAAATCCTGCTGGGAATCGATAAGAAGCTATCTTATCGATGGATGATTGGTGAAACAGGATGGATGAGAGAATGTGGAGATGAATGTCTAATTCATATAAATATCAAAACAAATTTTAAAATTGGTGTTTTAATCACATGTTAATTTGTTATATTTGGTATAATCAAATTTATACAAATACATATTTACACAAATATATATTAAAACATAACTATGCATCATAAAAATATCAAATGAACACCCATATGCTAACAAACAGTTTATGAAACAGAGCATTATAATTACAATTAGGCTCTTTTATTTCATTCCCTTCCTACCCCTTTGTAGCAATACTTCCCATTATAATACATATTTAAAATTCTGTGCTTATCATTCCTTCAAAAGATGGATATGATATATGCTCATCAAAAGATGTATTATTTAATTTTGAATTTTACAGAAATGGCATAAAGTCAGCTGCAATTTTCTTTAACTCAACACTATGTAATGTTATTCATAACATCATATGTATTTGAGTTCATTAATTTTCATGGTGCCACATATTCCATTGTCTGAATATACAGCTGGTGTGCATTTTTGTCTTTACTAGTTTTTTGTTGTTGTTGCTAATAAGGTGATGTTGTGAACTTTCTTTAACTGATTCTGACATATCAGATTTAGATATTCTTTGGAGTGTATCTTGAAGAATAAAATTCTGGGATCAGAGTTTTCAGCTGTACAAATTTATAATATATACTAAACTTCACAAATGATGTTACCAATGGTTTTATAAAAGTTCTCTATAGCTCATACAAATTCAGTATTTCATAATATGTGATATATACATTTCTGACAAGCTATTGTGCATAAAAGAATGTACAAAATGTACTTAATTAGAATTTCATATTACTAACAAGTTTGAACATCTTTACATATTTTTAACTATATGAATTTCTTCTTGGGAAATATTTATTAATATTTATTTATTATTCTATTTCATAACATATATGTATTTAATTATACCTTAATTTATATAAGTTTTTATATATTCATATCACTTATATCAGAATCATTTATCACTCATATATGTTTATATATTTTCTCAAATTATGACTTGGGTTTAAAATTCCTTTTTTTACATCTTTTATTTTGTATTGGTGTATAGCTGATTACAAATATTGTATTAGTTTCTGTTGTACAGCAAAGTGATTTAGTTATACATGTTCATATATCTATTCTTTTACAGACTCTTTACCCATATGGGTTATTACAAAATATTGAGTAGAGTTTCCTCTGCTATACAGTAGATTCTTGATGGTTATCTACTTCATATATAGTAGTGTGTATATACTAATCTCAACATAATTTATCTCTCCTCCCACCCTTTAACCTTGGTAAACATAAGTTTGTTTTTTATGTCTGTGAGTTGGTTTCTGTTTTAAAGCTAAGTTCATTTGTATCATTTTTTAAGATTCCAGATATATATTGAATCATATGATGTTTGTCTTTTTGTGTCAGACTTACTTCACTTAGAATGACAAGCTTTAGGCCTACCCATGCTGCTAAAAATTATATTATTTTGATTTTATGGCTAATTAATATTCCATTATATATATGTATATAATATTTATTTACTATTTAAACCACTCCATGGCTTTGCCTTTTCCCAGAACATCATGTTTTTGGAATAATGCAGTGTGGTCTTTTCAGATTGGTTTCTTTCACTTAGTAATATGCATTTAAGTTTCCTCCACCTTGCTTTATGGTTTGATAGCTCATTACATTTTAGCAGTAAATGATGTTCCATGCTGATTGCACTACAGTTTATTCATCCATTTATGTACTGAAGTACATCTTGGTTGCTTCCAAGATTTGACGATTATAAACAAGGCTGTTATAAACATTCATGTGGATATTTTTGTGTAGACCTAAGTTTTCAACTCTATTAGGTAAATACTAAGAACAATTGCTGAATCACTTGGTAAGAGTACATTTAATTTTATAAGAGACTGTCAAACTGTCTTCCAAAGAGGCTGTAACATTTTGCACTCTCATTAGCAATGAATGAGAGTTCTTGTTGATACCCATCCTTGTCAGGAATTGGTATTGTCAGTATTTCAGATTTCGTCTTTTCAAAAAAGTTTGTAGTGATATCTTACTGCTTTATGTGTCTTGTTTTTCATTAATAAGATCATATATTTTGCCTCATTTCTCTAACTGTTCATTAATTTTGCAAGAGACTTATATGTTTTATAACTCAAAAAATTACATGTTAGTATTATTATTGTTATTGCAAAATTCAGGCTTGAATAGAAGAAAGTAGGGGAAACCACTATCCATTCAGGTATGAACTAAATCAAACCCTTTGTGATTATACATTAGAGGTGATGAATAGATTCAAGGGATTAGATCTGCTAGGCAGAGTGCCTGAAGAACTATGGATGCACATTCATAACATTGTACAGAAAGCAGTGACCAAAATCATATCAAAGAAAAATAAATGCAAAGAGGAAAAATGGTTGTCTAATGAGGCTTTACAAATAGCTGAGACAAGAAGAAAAGTGAAAGGTCAGGGAGGGAGAAAGGGAACAATATACCCAATTGGGTACAGACTTCCAGAGAACTGTAAGAGGAGATGAGAAGGCCTTCTTCAATGAATAATGCAAAGCAGTAGAGGAAAACCACAGAATGGGAAATAACTGGTGATCACTTCAAGAAAATTGGAGATATCAAGGGAATATTTCATACAAGGATCGGCATGATAAAGGACAGAAATGGTAAGGATCAAACTGTAGCACAAGAGATTAATAAGGGGTGGCAAGTATACACAGAACTATAAAAGAAAGGTCTTAAAGACCTGAATAACCACGATGGTGTGGTCACTAACCTCGAACTAGACATCATGTAATGTGAACTCAAGCGGGCCTTAGAAATCATGACTACGAACAAATCCAGTGGAGGTAATGGAATCCCAGCTGAACTATTTCAAATCCTAAAAGATGATGCTGTTAAAGTGCTGCACTCAATATGTTGGCAAATTTGGAAGACACAGCAGTGGTCACAGGACTGGAAAAGATCAATTTTCATTCTAGTCACAAATAAAGGCAATTTGAAAGAATGTTTAAACTACCAGACAATTGTGCTCATTTCACGTTCTAGCAAGGTTATGCTCAAATCCTTCAGGTTAGGCTTTTGTTGCATGTGAATCAATTGAGAACTTCCAGGTTATGAGCTGGATTTAGAAAAGGCAGAAGAACCAGATCAAAATTGCCAACATTCGTTGGATCATAGGAAAAACAAGAGAGTTTCAGACAGACATCTATTTCTGCTTCATTGACTACATTAGCCTTTGACTGTGTGAATCACAACAAACTGTGGAAAATTCTTAGAGATGAGAATACCAGACCTCCTTACCTGCCTCCTGAGATACCTGTATGTAGGTCAAGAAGTAACAATTAGAAGTGGACATGGAGCAATAGACTGATTCAAAATACAAACTGGGAAAGGAGTATGTCAAGGCTGTAGACTGTCACCCTGCTTATTTAACTTATATGCAGAGTACATCATGAGAAATGTTGGCATGGATGAAGTAGAAAATGGAATCAAGATTGCTAAGAGAAGTATCAATAACCTCATACATGCAGATTATACCACTCTAATGGCAGAAAGTTAAGGTGAACTAAAGAGTGTCTTGATAAGGGTGAAAGAGGAAATTGAAAAAGCTGGACTGAAACTCAACATTCAAAAAACAAGATCATGGCATCTAGTCCCATCACTTCATGTCAAATAGAATGGGAAAATTTGGAAGCAGTGTCAGTTTTATTTTTTTGGATTCAAAATCACTGTGGATGGTGATGGCAACCATGAAATTAAAAGACACTTGCTCCTTGGAAGGAAAGCTATGACAAACCTAGACAGCATAATACAAAGCAGAGACATCACTTTGCCAACAAACGTTCATGTAGTCAATGTATGGTTTTTCCAGTAGTCACCTACTGATGTGAGATTTGGACCAAAAAGAAGGCTGAGTGCCAAAGAATTGATGTCTTCCAATTGTGGTGCTGGAGAAGACTCTTTAGAGTCCCTTGGACTGCAAGGAGATCAAAGCAGTCAATCCTAAAGGAAATCAACCCTGAATATTTATTGGAAGGATTGATGTTGAAGCTCCAATATGTTGGCCACCTGTGTTGTGAGCCGTCACTGGAAAAACAAAACAAAACAAAACAAAACAAAACCCTGATGCTGGGAAAGATTGAAGGCAAAAGGGGAAGGGGACAGCAGAGAAAGAGATGGTTCGACTGTATCACTGACTCAATGACAAAATCGGAGCAAACTCTGGGAGATAGTGGAGGACATGGGAACTGGGGGCTTCCCTGGTGGCTCAGATGGTAAAGAATGCACCAGAAATGATGCAGGAGACCTGGGTTCGATTCCTGGGTTGGGAAGATCCCCTGGAGGATGGCAACTCACTCCAGAATTCCTGCCTGGAGAATCCCCATGGACAGAGGAGCTTGGTGGGCTACAGTCCTCGGGGTTGCAAAGAGTCGGACACTGAGTAACCAAGTACAGCATATGGGGTTGCGAATAGTGAGACATGACTTAGGGGCTGAAACAACAACAAAAAAGTCATTTTGTACAGTAACATATATTTAACTGATTATCAGTTTACAAACATCTTCCCCCCCCCTTTCTTTTTCCATCTTAGATCTTTCTTTTGAGTGCATATTTTCCTGAATATACTCTTAATCCTTCCTTTAGTAATATAAAATTATTGGTGGTAAGTTCCTTCCATTTTTGTTTAGTTACAAAGTCATTTTTTTTTCTAATCCCCTCTTCTTGACACATAATTTTTCTGAGAACACAATTCTAGGTTGAGAGCTATTTTTTGTTTAGCACTTTGAAGATTTCATCTTCTAGCTTCTTTTGTTGCTGTTGAAGAATTTGGTTGTCATTCTGTAAGTGCCTTGCTTTTCCTTTCTGTTCTTAAGATCTTTGTAATACACATTCTGTAATTTCAGTGCAGTGTGTCTGAGTGTCTATTTCTATCTTATTTCACAGTGTTCAGTATATAGCACACCTCTGTTACTTGTTAAACCATAATTTTCATGAATTTTGGAAAATTCTCAGTTATTATGTTTTCAAGTATTCTTTGATTATTAATTCTATTCTACTTCAGTAATGAGAACTCTATACTTTAGTCAATTTATTGAATATATTTCATTTAAAAAGCTATATTTATTTATTTTTTCAAATATCTTTGGTCAACCTGGATATTGTATAGATCTCATTTACCTTTTATTATTTTTTTAATATTTAAATTGCAGTTATGTTATATTTTTTATCTGAAGTAACAAGTATTATTTTAAGTTTTAAGGGTAAAAATCTGATTTTTTTCCAATTTGACGTTTTACTTGTAACATTTTCCTCTAGGATTGGCGATATTTGATTTTTAGTCATATATTAGGCAGATACGAAAGCAGCTGTGTTTTGGACCATGAATTTTAAATAATCACTAGGCTCAAACATATCTTTGTTAATTAAAATAGGAATCATTACAATCAATACATGTTTGCCAATGAGGAATAAGCTTGTTTATTCCCATAGCATAAAAATCCATGCTTCAGGATTTGATTAATTCTTAGAAAGCATTTTCTGTCTCCTGTTGATTGTGGAAGCATTTTCCCTACAAAAAATGGTTGAGATTCTTGAAGAAATGGTAGTCAGTTGTGAGGGGTCAGCTGAATAAGGCAGGTGAGACAAAACTTTGTAGCCCAATTCATTCAACTTTTGACACATTGGTTGTGGGATGTGTGTTTGGGGGTTGATGTGGAGAAAATTTGGCCCTTTCTGTTGACAAATGCTGGCTGCAGACACTGCAGTTTTTGGTACATCTCGTTGATTTGCTGAGCATACTTCTCAGATGCGATGGTTTTGCTTGGATTCAGAAAGCTATAGTGGGTCAGACCGACAGTGACCACGACTTTTTTAGTGCAAGTTTTGCTTAAGAAGTGCTTTGGAACTTCTTCCCAGTTCCACAACTGAACTGGTTGTCACATAAAATCTACTTTTCATGGCCTGTCACAAACTAAGTGAGAAATGGTTCATTGTTGTTGTGCAATTTTTATTTTTTTATTTTTTTTAATTTTTGGTCAGCTCATGAGGCACTCACTTATCGAGTCTTTTCACCTTTCCAATTTGCTTCAAATGCTTATGACCATGGAATAGTCAACATTGAGCTCTTTGGCAACTTCTCAGGTAGTTGAGAGAGGATCGGCTTTGATGATGGCTCTCAATTGGCCATTGTCACTTCCAATGGCTGGCCACTATGCTCCTCATCTTCAAGGCTCTTGTCTCCTTTGCAAAACTTCTTGAGCCCCAACTGCACTGTACATTTATGAGCAGTTCCTGGGCAAAGTGTGCTGCTGATGCTGCGAGTTGTCTCTGCAGCTTTCTGACCCATTCTGAACTTGAATTAAAAAAAAAATCACTCAAATTAATTTTTTTGTCTAACACCAATTCTGTAGTTTAAAATAAACATAAAATAAACAGGAAATATGTCATTAGCAAAAAATAAAGCAAAAAACGTGCATTAAAATGATGTATAACATAACCATATTTATTTAAGAATGTATTCCAATATCAAATGGCAAAGTTCAACAATGCAAAATCGCAATTACTTTTACATTAACCTAATATAGTTCCGGGAGTTGGTGACGGACAGGGAGGCCTGGCATCCTGCAATTCACGGGGTTTCAAAGAATCAGACATGACTGAGCGACTGAACTGAACTGAATATAGTTCATGTGAACTTTTGGGAATCTGGAGGCCTATATTCATCATCCTTTCCTCCAGAGAGCTCTCCATTTGCTTCTGTTCTTAGCCAATAGGAGATTCAGTTTTGGGGTCATTCAGCCACCCTGTCAAGTTTTTTTTTAACACAACTTGTTTTAAAGCAGCTGAAATATAACAACACTATTTGAACTGTAGATATTACCCAATACCAACTTTTGTCAACAGTTCAACAATATAAGCAATACCCTGCCAAGAATCTTCATTTCCTTCCTGAAAAGCATGAGTGTGTCAGACACAGTTTCCTATTAACAGTACTACTTTCTTCAATAAGATACGTTTGGTTTCTGATTAATAGACTGTGAGTCTGAAAAGCATGTGGAAACATTGTTCTTAAAGGAACTGATTCATTTTGGGGGGATTCCCCAATTTTATGTTCAGGGACACAGTTGGAAAATACTGACTTTTCTCATTTTCCAGCTTGCCACGTTTCACAAACGCACAGATTCTAGGTTCATTTATAAAAAATAACTTAGAAAGGCCATGTATATCCTAACTGATTAGCCTTTTTGTTATTGGTTTTTTGTTTGTTTGTTATTGACAGGCACTCTCCATTATTTTTCTGTTAGTCAACAGTGTATGTATGTTTACAAGGAAGCTGTATTCAGGTAGGTCATTCCATTCAGGATGTCCTTATGACAATAATGAGTAAGCTACAGGTTGTTCTTTCTCAAATTTTTTTTTTTTTTTCTTCCCAGATCTCTTCTGAATGCCTTCTTGCTGGGCTGTAGCTATGAACATGTCATAGTTTTGAATGAATTACTGATTGTAGCATTTATCTTCAAGCCACATTTCTATTATTGGTTGCTTAATACAGCCCAGCTCTTGTTTATAGTGAACTCTTCTTTCCTCTTCTTTTGTTATGAAGAGGCGGATGGCTTAGAAGGAATGTGCTCGTTGAGATTTATCCCACTTTATACAAGTCCAGCATTAATTATATTTTAGGAGGAGTACTGTATTTCATTGTGAGGGTTTCTTGGGAGTGTCTGGAACACTTATTGATGAAAACTCTTATTTAAACTGTAAACTATGACCATTAAGGGTGTGATCAATGTATGAAGTCACTTTGCAGTTAAAATTATATTCAGCACTGGACATTGTTACCAATTGTTTAGGGGCTTCCCAGTCCCTAAATCATCTTTGCTAAAATAAGCTACATCATTCCTGATGGCTTTGTGACTGGTTGTATGGCGATCTACAGTTTTGGTGCTAAACTGTGCTGTCTGGGCCTGTTATATCAGAGTCTTCTTTCCCCATTCAGGGGCAGCAGAGTGGTGACAAACTCAGCGCTGTGTTTGATCACCAATAATAACTAAGACTGTGATCTACTGTGATGAACAAGAAGAAATAGGAGGAACTTAACTGGGAAGCTGTGGAACATTATTAGACGAAGCTGTGCATCTCTCAGACAGTAGTCTGTGGAATAAACTGCAAACTCTGCAACACATGGCCAGAGGGGGATCTGCCTATGCTACAAATCACAGTAATGACCGAAAACCTAGCACCAGCAACTTCTGTACCAGTAAAAAATCATTGCCACAGGGCAGATTTTGTTTATGCCCAGCACTTACCAAGCATGCTTTCCCCTTTATTTTCTTTTAAAAATAATGACATTGTAATCTGTATACTCTACCTGAAGAGTCAAGTGTGTGTGTGTGTGTTTTTCTTTTAACTGCACTTAAATCCTTTTCAACATAATGTAGACTATTGATATGAGAACAATGGTGCTGTAATTCATAATAATGGATTTCAATGAGTTTTAAAAATGCATAACTAATGGAGAACCAAAGTGACTTTCCCCAGGAAATGCACCATGAGCTCTTCCATGAAAAACTGTAAATAACAGTTATATGAATCATTTCATAAGGATCTAAACACATTTTCCTTTCTGGCTATAATTTTTTAAAGTTTGGAGCAGGAATTTTATTTTGAGCAATCATTGTATTTCAACAGTTGAAATTAAAAAAAAAAAATCATTGTATTTCAACTCTTGAGATATTGTGGTTTTTATTTTACAGTGTGAGTTGTGTCCAGATCAAATCCATGTATTCCAGCAGCTGTTGTTTCTAGACAGTCTTTAGCACAAAGGGCTCTCACTGGTCACACCTACAACTTCAAGAACTTGGCCATATTCCTGCTGTTGCATAATCTGTCAGAATGTCTGATAAATCACAGATGTGTGCTAAATAATTACTGCCGGTTTTAATTAAAACTAGCTTGCAACTCTTAAACTCAATTAGTATCTTCAGAGTTGGCCTTAATTTTCTCACTGAGTAGCTTCTAATGAAGCATGACATTTTTTAGGTGTACTTGATAAGTTTTAGTTCAAAGAGTGACACTTTTCTCTTTCAGTATTAAAAAAAAGTCATAAAGTTTTCCTCCACTCCCTCACAAACAGATAGTTGAAATAACTTATTTTCACATCTGAAATAACATTTTCCATACTTAAACAGATGACAATTTTGTTATTCTTAAAGTTGTATAATAATGTTCTTGGAATTCTTGACAGAGAAGGTGATTTAAGCAAATGATTATGTCACATCAGAGAACATTTGGAAAAACTCAAAATCAATTCATAATATTATACAAGATGTTGCTGTCTAAATTTTTATAAGCCTAAATTTCAAATATTTTCATAAAGTTGAGAAAATAGTTCAAATATTATTCTCTTCAGACATGTCTCTGGCATGAAGTAAGGATGCCATCAATTCTGAAAAAACTTTGAATCTTACTTTAATTGATGTTATATCACTTATTTTGCCAGCCTTTCAGGGCCTTGTTTTTGTTGTGTTTGGTTTATTCATCATGAATAGAAAGAATATAAATGCAGTAAAAGAAAATGGTTATTCTTAGTATTTACATTGAATTTTTTCATTCCATGAGTACTACTGCAGAAAAATCTGTAACCTACATACTTTTTTTTTTTTAGCTTAGAGGAAAAGAAAGCCAACAGAATATTGACAATATTAATGTCTTACCTGAGCTATTTATATATCAAGTTAATCATTTTTCACAGTTGAAAATATTTCAACAACTTCACTGATCATATTTGGGATATTAATAAACTCATGTTATGCATATGTGAGAAAATGTAACATCAAAAAATATATTAACTCAGTCGTGATCAACTCTTTGTGACCCCATGGACTGTAGCCCACCAGGCTCCTCTGTCCATGGGAATTCTCCAGGCAAGAATACTGGAGTGGGTAGCCATGCCCTTCTCCAGGGAATCTTCCCAACCCAGGGATCGAACTCATGTGTCTCGCATTGAAGGTAGATTCTTTACCATCTGAGCCACCAGGGAGACCCAATACAGCCAGGTATAATTTCTTTGTTCAACTGATCATGAACTTGAATTTAAGAACAGTGAAAAGAAGAGTGGTAGAGGGAGACCCAAGAGGGAGGGGACATATGTATAACACGGTTGACGCACTTCACTCTACAGCAGAAAGTATGACAACGTTGTAAAGCAATTATACTCCAATTTAAAAAAAAAAGGGAAAAAGGAAAAAGAAGGAAAAACTGGCTGGCCAGTGGGAACCTACATCATGTTAAGAGAAGTTCTCATATATGCAATTGGTTTTGGTTTTGCTTCCTTTTTATCCTTCAGAAGGCCACGTAGTTAAGCAAATAAATATTGCATCTGTTGAAAGCAACTGCACGTTACCAGTGGTTGCTACCATCATCTGCAGTGCTATAGGGTGAATAAGAACATAAACTTCTGCTAAATGCACTGAGCATCACAACTCAGTTCCCAGACTTGCTACATCTTAAGCCAATTTTGTAAACTCTTTCATCTATGTAATTCACTTTAATATAGAATTTTTACCAGCTCATGTATAGTTGTCATGAGCATCACATGGGATGAAGTCTTTCATAGTACTAACATATAATTAGCACAGAAACTCAGTAAATGCTAGCTAGTTGTATTTTTTAAATTTGGGACATGGAGCCATGAGTTAAAAACAGGGAAAACCAATTCTTGCCAAGTCTATATGTGGAAATAACACATAGAAGTTTCTTATATCTGCAGCATCTATATGTCTCTGGATGGTGTCAGATCTGTTTCTCTGTCTTGCCCAATTTCAAAGTTGCCAACATCCCCTAAAATTTACCAGTGTGTACTATCTGATCTGATGACATATTTCATTAGTACCAAGAAAAGCTGAATTCAATGATTTTCACATTTTTAAAAAAATTTCCTCTAGGAAGACTTCTTACTCTTCCATTTAGCTGCATGATGTATGAGTATTCAGTTGTGTCAGACTCTTTGCAACCCCATGAACTGTAGCCTGCCAGGCTCCTCTGTCCGTGGGATTTCCAGGCAAGAATACTAGAGGGGGTTGCCACTGCCTCCTCCAGGAGATCTTCCCAACCATTGGATGAAACCTGAGTTTCTTTTGCTTCCTGCTTGACTGGTGGATTCTTTACCACTCTGCCACCAGGGAAGCCCTGAGATCTCTGTTTTCCCCACTGCTTAATCAGCAATCAACATCACCAGCATTTCTGGAAGTATTATCTCAAACAATCACAACCAAACTATTGGATTGGGGCAGAAAATTGTTTCTTTGAGTGTGGTGGTGGTGTTGTTTTTTCCTGATCCTTGCTCTTTCAGAATGCATAGTCACTTACTATATGTAAGTCATCACTAGCTTGCATTGTTGTTTAGGATTTGAAAAAAATTCTAAATTGTGTAATAATAATTCATCCTTGCTTTTGGTTCTTTTCCCCCAGGTCATTAATAGCTTTCTCTTAATCAGAATAAAATTGGCTCATTTATCTTTTACAATAAAACACAGAGGAGAGGCAGTGTAAAAGAAAAAGCAGAAACCAGACAAGAATAGGAGACAGGAGATTTGACTCTAATCTCAGAGCTCTCAGCATTCAGTTTTGTCATCCTAGAAAAGACTTAATTTATTGGACATAAGTTTGTTTACCTCTAAAACAGGGGAATGGAAGAAGTAACCTCAAAGTTCCTTTCTGTTTTGTGATTCTAAATGCCATCATATTTTGGGGTCATGCATAATGTATGCTACTTACTTAAAAGAAAATAACTGGTGTGGAACTTATGAAAATTCTTAATAAGTAATTATTAAGGTAGACTGCATTGAAGTAGACTGCTCAATATGAAGTTCATTACCATGTAGTGTCACAGAATGCTACCCTTCAAAGTAGTAAAATGGAAGATGAGAATTTTGTGCATATTCTCAAGACTCTTGATTGCAAATGGTGAAATAAATTCATATCTTACTGACATGGAAAGGTGCACATCATTTATAAAGTCAAGAGATAATCTGAACAGATTTAATAGTTTTAAAATTAATTTGATAAGTAGGTAGATTTAAAGTCTGAAATACCAATTCAGATACTGTAGTGTATAATTCTACATGTATAATGGTGTTGCACCCTACTACTTCATGCAATTTAAAGCAATTAATCAAGACTCAGCTATCAGAAAAAAATGCCTTCTCTTTACAGTAAAGCAGCACTGTCCACAAATTTTAAATAATTAAGGACTATCAAAAGCAACTCAATGGACATGAGTTTGAGCAAACTCCAGGAACTGGTGATGGACAGGGAAGCCTGGTGTGCTGAAGTCCATGGGGTCACAGAGTCGGACACAACTGAGTGACTGAACTGAGCTGATCAAAAGAAAATGTAAAAATTAACTCATTTTGAACTAGAAATGCAGATATAAAATTACTTTGTATTTAGATTTTTTTTTAAATCCCTGAATCCATAGAAAGGAACTTTTCTGTCCTTTAGAAGTAGAGAACTTGGTTTCAGTAAGTTTAAAAGCCAGAGTAAGTGAGGAAAACTAGTTTCCACTTGGGCACATGATGATTGATCCAGTGAGCCTAAATTCAGAAATAAACTTTACAGTGACTTTGAAAGGCTAGATTTTTAATTCCAATGATATCTGTCTAGGTAGTTCAATTGTCCACTGGCCAAATAATCTATTTAAATTATTGCCTATCCTTTTAGGTTTCATAAAACTTGAGCATTTTTTTTATAAAAAATTTCAGAGTCAATGAGAATAAAGTTCCTTTTTAGTTATAAAAGAAGGAAAGCACTTTCCAGGTTAACTTCCAAAGGGTATTAAAAATCCATATTAATGAAAATATGGAAAGAGTTTTATTCTATGAACCTTTCAACTCCATTTAAAAACATCTCTAATATCATGGCATCTAATTATCACTCCTACGGCTTTTTTTTTTTCTTCCTTGAGAGTTCAAAGCAATTTACATAGTTAACTCACTTTAGCAAAAGAAAAAAAAAAAAAACAATTTAACAGGATAAAAGATACTGAGGCCCATAATAGTTAAGAAATTTGGTCACTATTATACAATTGGTGATGGAGAAATGAAATTTACTGTTTGATGTTGAGATAAGATGATGAGGTTCAATCATATTCTTCCACTTAAATTATGTTTGATCCTGAAAAATTATTGTCTCTGAGTCTCATTAATTCAGCATAAAACTGAAAAATCTTCCTTATTCAAGGTTACTGTAAGTTTCAGGGGCATTGAAATAATTTATATTGGAAGGTTTGTTAAATTATCAAAGGCTACGTTTAGAAAATGATGTATTCTTAACTCTTCTACACAGTCTCTCAAGGAGGATTAATTATTTATCTGATATCTTGACTAAAAAGTTTGAATGCCTTATGCCTAGTGTACCATATAGTTTTAATGTATATGTATTCAGATATTTCCCCATTACTTCTTAATACAGCTGGGACCCCAGTCTTAAAAGTAGTGTGGAGGATGAAGCTGAATAGGGCTCACGTGTTGCCTAGAGCAGAGAAGAGAACCACATAGTCTGTGGTCACTGAGGAGAAGCAAGCGTCAGGATTAGAATAAAATCAGTCACAAGATATAAGAGGAGAGAATACAGGCATCGTTAGGAGACAGAGCAAGAGGTAAGGGTCTGAGGGTACTAACTAATAACAAGGAAATATGCAAAATATTCTGAAGCAATAGGGTTCCAGATGCAGGTCTTGAGTAACTTAGAGGTTAGGAGAATTTTCATGGGGCTTGGCCATATGGCAGAGGCACCCTCAGTTCAGTTAAAGGGATGAGATAGGCTAGTCAAAAGAAGTTAGGTGTCTTAAAACCAAAGAACGGTGTCAAAACTCTCTTTCAATTAGGGACCATACGGAGTCTTCCACTATATATATTTCTGTCAGGGTATTACATTATTAATGTCCAGCCTGGAGGGGTGAAAGCAAGTAGTGTTAATGGAAATCAAGTAAAAATAGGTTTAATTTTTCTATGGTAAAAATCACTTTGCAAATAATATATATTTGCATATAGAAATATACAAAGGTTTTTGTATAATAGTGCTTGTTAAATCTAGAACTAAGCTAATATTTTAATGTGTATTTAAAACATACATGAGGAACCTGCTTTATTTATTCATTCAGTAGATGTATCATGAGTATCTATTCTGTACCAGGTATATATCCAAGAAAGATAGTCTGAGTTCACAGCCTTTTAGAGAGACTACTTAGAATGAATGATTACAAATGTGTTGAGTAGCAGATACAGCACATTGTTGGCATATATAAAATACTGCAGGGGCTGTTCTGGTGGCTCAGTGGTAAAGAATCCACTTGCAATGCAGGAGACTCATGTTCAACCCCTGGGTCCAGGAGATCCCCTGGAGAAGGAAATGGCAACCCATTACATTATTCTTGTCTGGGAAATCCCATGGACAGAAGGGCCTGGCAGATTATGGTTTATGGGGTTGCAAGAGCCAGATACAACTCTGCAACTAAATCATCACCACCCATAAAGTAATGCAAGGGATCAAAGAAGTAAATATACCTGAGGAAGCTGAAGCTTGACAGGATCTCTATTATCGGACTATAGTGTAGTTAAAACTAGTAACATGCATGTGGAATTTCCTGATGATTCAGGAGTTAACACTAGGCGTTTACACTGTGAGGCCCTGGTTTCAATCCCTGGTTGAGGAACTAAAATCTCACTAGTTGTGAGGTGCCACCGAAAACAAAGCAACAACAACAAAAAGACAAACTAGGAGTACACAGCCACATTTTATAGATTTTAATCCCTATTGCTATAGAAAAATTTATGACCTTTTTATTGTTCAGTAGTAATAAAAGAAGAACACAAAAATAACCCAATAGAAGAAAATTAATAGCTTGCGTACTACTTTGTTCCACTTCAAATGCAGAACATTTTTTAATAATCAAATTTCAACGCATAAATATATCTAGATTAAAACTAAACTATGAACTAAATCAAAATTGAACCAACATATGAGAAGAAAAGTTAGTCTCAGTAATTATTTTTGAGTGTTGATAGCATTGTTGTTCTGAAGCTCATGTGTATGGTATAAAGTAATTCAAGAAGTAAATTAATAATTAAGAATATTCTAATACAATCATGACCAGTAGCAGTTAGACCTGGGATTCTCAATATGAAAGAAGAGATAAGACATTGCTCAGAAAGGTAAGTAAAAAGTACTATAACCCTGGATTTAGAATGCAAGTATCAGTATGATCTACTCCTGAGATATTTTATGCTTACTAATACTGTAACAATGAGCATTTCTAGCAACCTATTTTTTAAACTTATAAATCATATTTATTAGTTCATTCTGTCCCATATAATTAATTAATTCTTGGTGATTTGTATGAACACAATAGGTTTTCTCATTTCAGTGGTATAATAAAAAAAAATTTTTAACTTGAAGTATAATTGATATATGTTACATTAGTTTTAGGTATAGAGCATAGAGATTCATAAATACATATACAATATGTGTTTTATGTATAAAACACATGAATATATATATATATATCTTCTCCAGATTCTTTCCCAAGTTACCACAAAATACTGAGTATAGGTCTCTGTGCTACAGTAGGTTCTTGATGGCTGTCTATTTTATATATAGTAGTATGAATATATTAATCCCAAACTAATAATTTATACCTCCCTCCGATGTTTGTTCTTAATCAATTATTTCCAGTAAAAGAAATCAGAGCATCTATTAATAGTATCAACTCTAAGACTGAGTCTTGTTATTCCAGATGGTCACAATTAGGATAATGTTGAAAGAATCCAAGAACCAGCTTGCTTTAAGGAACTCACACTAGCCAAAACAGGGAAATTTGAAGTTCAAAAAAGATAATTTCAATTGGTTGAACCATATAAATTGTTTAAGTTCATTAATTCCTTTGTTATAAAAAAATAATTGTCTTTATTAATGATGGAGAACCAATTTGCTAACTTGGAATTTGGCAAAAGCTTCTGACATCTGTGGCAAAGTCCTCTTTCTTGTCCTGGGTGGTAATTACAAGGGCATTCACTTTATAACAACTCATTAAATTGTAGTGTTTTTTGTTATTTTTTGTGCCTGTGTTTTATCTTATAGGTTTAAAAATAAAATAAAACATCAGTTTTTCATAGCCTACTACCAAAATATGTTATTAAGCTAGGTTATATTGTTCCTTAGTATATGGTTTATTATTTTTAATTACTCTCCTTTTTTAGGTGTTTTATGAAAAAAAACTCAATATGCAATAATTTAAAAATGGGCAGAGTGTTAAGATTTTTTTAAGAGTCATATGATAGATATAAAATCAGAAATGAGACTTTAATGTTTTGAGAAACTAGCACATGTTATTTGTGTATTGAGTACCTTATCAGATATATGTTTATTAGAGGAAGACATTCTGCAACCAAAAATCATGATTCCACCAGAAAGCCCACTGATACTATGAATTCCTCCACTCTTTCACAAAACAAAATTTACTGATAATAGTTTAGAGATCTCATCTTCAGAGAGCTGAAGGGTAGGGCTTATTTTTAATTCTGTAAGATATCTTCAGTTGTGATATGTTTCACTTATGCTTGTTTAGCAAACAGCTGCCCTTAGAGCATGAAGCAAGAAACCTCCTTTAAATAGATGTTTAATATTTTAATATTACAGGTTATGACTCTATTTGTTTTATGTATTTTCATTACATGCTATGCCTTTGAAATCAGAATAGAAATTTATAAATCAAGCACATACTATAATAGTTTCATTGCAGATGAAAAATATCTCAGATGAATGAACTCAATCATCAAACGTATTTACATTAAAGATGAGAAAGAAAAGCTACGTTTCAAGTTATTTTTTCATTCTGTAGTGGTTGTGTTTTGGTAAATAATCAAATAACTTATTGTATAAATGGGTGGAAACTTTGGATATAACAAACTACTTTGATGTATTTTTTAAAAAGTAGTAAAAAAATTACTACTTTTGAGACTGCAGATGACAGACTAATAAGACATAAAATAAAACAGTACTAACAAGTATGTCATTTAAAATCTCTTATCTTACTATGTGTAGCCATTGTTTCAAGTTTATGTACTATGTACCTTTCATTAATTAAATCACACATTAATTATTTTATTTAATGATATTAGGGTTACCCTGGTAGATCAGATGGTAAAGAATCTGCCTGCAATGCAGGAGACCTGAGTTCGATCCCTGGGTTGGGAAAATCCCTTGGAGAAGGAAATGGCAACCCACTCCAGTACTCTTGGTTGGAGAATTCCATGGACAGAGGATTCTTGTGGGCTACAGTCCATGAGGGTCACAAACAGTCAGACACAAGACTAAACGACTAACACACAATGATATTATTATGTTATCTCTCCCAGTAATGTTATATTAAATATGTAAAGAATGGTACTTATACATCAAGGCAAGATCAGAAATTTAACTACTATGTTGCTGTGTAAGCCAACAAAACTAATGATTTTAATCATCAAGTAAACATCAAGTGTGTAGACATAAATCACTTGATGAGAAAATTGACTCTAAATTACAACTAGAATTTCTCCAGCTTTTTCTTTTCCCCCATTGGTGGAAATATCAAAAACTGCCCCAGAATTAAAAGGTAATAAATTCACAAATTTTATATTTCATGTCCAACTTTGTATATATGTCTTTTTGTTGTTTTCTATACCATAAACGTGTATGAAACATGTTTCCCAGTGCTTGAAATTAAGCTCAGGATGCATAGTTTTAGCTATAACAGAAATAACTCTGTATTTGTTACATGAAGACCCAAATTCCAGCTCTTAACACCAGGCTGATGATCAATTTTGAAAGAAGAAAATCATTTTTCTAAGTTAATAGAAATTAAGGCCAGTAATTACTTGTAATTTAAGCAATCCAGATCCAGGCTGGCTAATATTAATATCATCTGAATAATGATTTTATTATTAACCAGGGTCTGTACTTTAATCAATCTACATTGCTCATTAAGGGATTGAAGATCTCTGACCTTTTTAACTTTTGATTTTATATTGGAGTATAGCCTATTAACAATTTTGTGATGGTTTCAGGTGGACAGCAAAAGGATTCAGCCATACGTATATATATCCATTCTGGATCCAAACTCCCCTCGCAGCCAGGCTGCCACATAACTGAGCAGAGTTCCCTGTGTTACACAGTAGGACCTTGTTGGTTATCCATTTTAAATATAGCAGTGTATACATGTTGATGTCAAATTCCATACCTATCCTTACCCCCATTTTTTCCCCTAGAAACTGTAAGTTCCTAAGATCTCTGATTTTTAAAATCTGTGCCAGCTAAGTTTTAGTAAGTTAACAGTATTTTATAAACTGAAAACTTTTCTCCTTAGTACTAATGTTTTCCTTTAAGAACTTGAACCTGCTGTTTAACATTTAGAGAGTATATTCTCTTTAGTTCTGTTCTCAAAGGGTCAATATTAATGACATATAAATTTTATTTTTTGGCAGTTTCTTATACTCAGTAATTTTAAGATTGCTTTGTTCGTATTGTTAGTAAGTTGCTACTTAACGAAGAAATTAGACATTATACACAGTGTCCCATGTTTTAAAGGCAATCTAGTCTAGTTCTAACTAGAATTAGGTGAGCCTTTAAAAAAAGAATGCAGTTAGCCATTAAGAACTTAAATAATGATCTCTAATATATTCACTTCAAATTTATATTTTATTGCTATGACACTGACAAGTTTGAGAAACCAGATAAGCCTTGTCAAATATATGAAGTCACTGAATTTCTTCTAAAAGTATATGAGGTTAACATATAAGTCAGTCCTGTTTCCATACAGAGAAGGCAAATGATGAAAGATCTGGTATAATCATCTTTTTTTCTTTTTTTCCTGAAAGGAGATTTCCATTTGTTTAACTATCAAAAAAATGACTAGGAGAAAAGTTCTCACTTGAAACTTAAAATTCGATTTTCTGACCCGGAGATTTACGTGTAAACATTTGATGGTAGCATATTCACATCTATCTAAACCTGGTGATTAAAAATATTAATTTGATTGCTTTTGAATTAACAATAAAGATGTTTCTGGTTTTGCCATTATAGCTAAATTCTATTATTTTATCAGGTTAGCCATATTTTTGTCACATCTAGTTAACATTTAAAACATTCAGATTACATTAATAATATCCCAAGGTGGCCTCCCTAAAAGAAGAATGTCCGATCTATTATTTAGATTTCATCATTATTGTCAGATACATATTGAAAGTCTTTGGCCGAGGGTAAAGAGTAAAGATTGTAAGAGCAAGGTTACCTCTCACAGCTGAATTAGGGACTTAGTGGTTGAATACTTTTCACTCCCCATTGGAAGAGAAAAATCCCACCTCTTCCCTTCTTGCTACATTTGTGTGATCAAAATTATTTAGAGAGCAATTAAACATTTTCTTTCTTCAAAATATAGGCACAAAATATATCCCTGAACACAAAGCCATTTATTATGCTATTCCCAGTTCCACTGGCAAAATCACAGGCAAAAAGTCAGTCTACCACTGAGAATACTGCCTTCCAATTAGGTAGCATGGCAGGGGGCCAGGGTAAATCAGCATTTGCATTTCCAGATAGCATCCTGAAGCTAACAGTGCAGCTCAATATTTTGCATCAGCCAGGAGGCTAAAATTACTTGAAATTTTCTGGAAAACTTTAATTGTGACATTTTAAAATAGATCCCTAAGGGAGTAGCTACCCTTTACTAATCATCTTTGCCACATAGATCTGAATTTAATAACTTAAATGCAGAAGCAAAGTGAATAGAGATAAAGTGAAAATCAAGACAGAAAACACAGTCTAAGCTCTGTTTTGCTCTATCCAGATCAATTGATTATGTATTATCAATTCCTCACGTTTTACCCTGTCAGGAAGTTGCAGCTGCTGATCTTGTTTTCTGGTGTGAAGTTTGAAAAAAAATGAGTAGACTTCAGCTGTGCATTTATAATGAATATTGCTGTTCTGAGGAAGAGAATAAGACAGTAATCTTGGCAGATGGAAAAGAGACTTAGGGAGTAAATGGCTGAAGACATGATATCTATGCTCAATAAAATTATTATATGAAGAATCAAAGTTTATGCCAATTTCAGAAGAAGAGACAAACTTCAGGGTCTTTTTCATGTAAGATATTCTAATATTTAATTATTTTAAATTTTTATTTATCTACTATTCAACATCTATAGAAGAAAGAGCAAAGTATTTGCAGTAAATCAGAGTTTAAATTATCACTGGATTTTGACATATCAATTTTTCAGAGTTTCAGCTTTCACTCTATAACCTGCAGTACATTATGTGCTTCACTGGATTCACAGGTCCAGATATGAAAATGCATATGAAGATACTTTGTAAAAATATAAAGGCCTGAACTTAGAGAAAATTATGGAGAAATAGACTTCTTAAATTTCCCTGAAATGAAATTTTACTAGGCAAAATAAGAGTTTTCAAAATATTATTTGCAAACTATTTGACATGCTGCATGGATCCATGCATCGTGCTCAGTGAGGAGGCTGGTGCATGGTGACTATTGGTCACAGGGCCCTTGCTCTGAAGTCACATGTCATCTAGTGTTGAAATCACTACAATCACTTGTAATTTTTTAAAAATTTTCTATCCTGATCATTCTTCATATTGCTCAAATTGATGTCTCTAAAACATGATTTCATCAAAGCTCCTATTTAAGAACTACATACGTCCCCTCTTGTTTATCTGTTCAAGTGTGTGCTAAAGAGATTTCAATACAGCCAAAATCCCCTTCGTTTGTTCTATGAACATTTACCTCCCTGACTCCCAACACAAACATGCATATGCCCCAGGACACTTGACCTCTTTCTTCATCTCATACTGTGTTCACACTTCCTCTAATGACCACTTTCTATTCACCCTTCATAAGCGGGCTTCCTTGTTTTTCTGCAGACTTCATTGTTTCTCTAAAATGTTAACTGTGTTTTTCAGCACTGGGCACTGACTGGGGATCATCTTGCTCTAAAGCGTGCTTCATGATATGAATATTCTATGAATTGGAGCACATACTTTGAAATTAGAAATCTAAATTTAAATCCCATTTCAAAACTTATTATCTGGGACAAACTGGGCAAGCTTGCATCTGCTTATCAAAATAGGATCAGCATTTCTTACCATTTAAAGTTGTTTTGTAAATTTTAACAGCCACTGTATAAAAAAAAAAACACTGGGCATAGTGCCTGGTATATAATAAATTTTCATTGTGTTGACTTTAGCTATGATTTCTTACACAATGCTTTGTTCTCTGTTTCATGTGCATTTATTCTATTTTATCACTTGTGTAGCATGTCTGGTATATCTTGGTGATTTCCTCTTTTTCAGTGTGATAGGTAGAATAATACTCCCCCAAATTTATCCTTATATGAACTCTGGAATTTGTGAATATGTTAGGTTACATGGAAAAGGGAATTGAAGTTGTATATGTAATTAGGTTGCTAAGCAGCTAACTTTAAAATAGGGAGATTCTCCTGGGTTGTCCATATGGGCTCAATGTAATCAAAAAGTTCTTATCAGTAGAGGAGAGAGGCAGAAGCAGGATTCAGAAGTGATGATGGAAGCAGTCAGAGAGATGCTGTGCAGCTGGCTTGGAAGGTGGAGGAAAGGGCTCACAGGATAAGATATTTAGGTAGCCTCTAGACACTGGAACAAACAAGGTAATTGATTGATCCTTAGATCTTCTAGAAAGAAAAACAGCCTTGCCAACCCTTGATTTTAGCTCACTGAGACCTGTGTTGGACTATCCTACAGAACTGCAAGGTAATGAATGTGTGCTCTTTTAGCCACTTAATTTGTGGTCATTTATCACAGCAACAAAAGAAATCCAACAGACCAGTTCTCCATAACTGCAAAGTTCTTGACACTGGTACATAGTAGGGAGTTTGGGATGCACACATGCACACTGCTATTTTTAAAATGGATCACCAACAAGGACCTAGGGTAGGGCACAGGGAACTCTGCTCAATGCTACGTGACAGCCTGGATGGGAGGGGGTTGGGGTCGAATAGTACATGTGTATGCGTGGCAGAGTTCCCCTTTGCTGTTCACTTGAAATCGTCACAGCATCGTTAACCAGCTATACCCCAATGCAAAACAAAAAGTTAAAAGAAATACATGCATGTTTATTTAAAACTTCACTCTTATATTGCTTCCTCACCATGTTAAAAGCAAAAGTGTATCAAGGGTGAGAAAGACAAGAGAACAGTCTGCTTTTACAGTTCTTGGATCTAGAAAACAGTGATCCTGACTGAAAGATGTAAGATGCATATTGAATATATTTAGAAGAGAGAAGTAGCTGAAAGGACACAAGCTTTGGAGTCACTCAGATCAGGGGAATCTCAGGTTTACTTCTAAACAGTTGTATGACCTTTGGGGTTGGATATCTCTTCAACATACTCTATATGGCAACTGCGTTGCCTTATGTGGTTTCTACCCATCTAAAATAGTAAAAGTCCCCAAACATTTGCACAATTTCCAGTGATCTGCTAATGTCTGTCCCCACAAGCAACCACATTCCTTTACACAGATGCTACAGGAAGCTGTGGTGTGGGTTGATAAATACTGCCATGTGCCACTGGGGGAAAAGATATGCCCATGTAGTTGATATACAACCTGGCCTTGGAATCCATGGGCTGAACCCAGCAGGTCGTGGCTCTATGTAAAACACACTGAAAATGGCCATGGCAGCAAACCAATAGTCTCGATTCTGATTCACAGAAAAATAGTCAGTTGACTCATTTCAATACTAGTTCCTGAACTTCAGCTCTGATGGTGGTGTTGAATGGTTGGGAAGCACAAGACACATGTTTTATTGCCAAGTGTTCAGGAAACTTAAATCCACCAGGATGACAGGTACCCTGATTTTAGGTAAGGCTTTAAACACCTTAGAAAACAACCTAGACTTCTTTGGGCCTCAATTTTCTCAGAAGCAAACTATAATAAAAATGGCTTTCTTGCAGAATCATACTGAAAATTAAAATTATATGTGTTAAGTACCTAATAATGTGGCAGGTTCAATGTTGATAATTGATAAAAGATAATATTTTACTTTAAATGGAGCAATAACCCAGGAGAAGTAATGACACTTTGTACCTTTATAAAATGTGCAAAGGAAACTGTTGAGTTGTGAAAGTTCCTAAATTCTTTGAATGCCTGAAAAAAGAAGTTGTTTTTTTTTTATACACAGAAGTTACCTTCAGAACAAAACCACTCACTTGGAAACTACCCAGATAATCTGTGAGATTACATTGCTTTTTAATACAAATTATATTGTCAGAACATTCCTAAAGCTAGAATATCCACCCCCACATATTCCTAGATGCTGCTAATATGTGAAACTACTGAACTATGACAGTGCAATTTGAAAACCAGTAGCGAATTCTCAAGAAAACTTGCATTTTAATAAATATATAAATAAGAACAATAACAGTTCCACTATGGTGTGGTGCAGGAAAAAAAAATCAAAATTTGAATCCATATGGCTATTGTCTTAAATCATCAAAAATTAATTAAAACAAGTGAAACCAAAGGATGCTACAACTACTTATAAACCCAGGTTTAATGAGTTGTGGAAAATGCAATCAACTAAACAAATCACACATTGCTACTAATTAAGGGGCTGTAAAAGGATTCCAGGTGGCTTAGGCAAATAATTATTATTTTGTATTTTAAAAGGAAAGATTTTGGTAATTATCTGGTAAACGTAATTGATCTTAGCTACGTCTATATAAAGATTCTGGTATTTCTGCCCCATTGTAAATGATTATCCAGATTACTTAAAATACATATTTTCTAAATTCCTTAAATGAAGTTATACTTATCCATCATTTCTCAAATATTTGATATCAAACTTTTTATTTTGATATATGAATAGTTATAATTATAAACTTTTAAATCAGAAAAATATTCTCCTGATAAAATAATTTGCTTATTTTCATCAATATATAGAGAGGTTATTTGAATTCTTCTTCTAGTACCTTGCATTTTTTGTTAATCCATCATATGCTTGTTACATCCCAGTGATAGTTTTTATTTTTAAGGGTTCAAAGATTACATCTCATCCTTTTACATAATCATATTCTTATGAGGAAAACATATAATAGTCCATATGAAAATTGCAACAACACAGAAAGTTAAGCTTCTGAAGTACAGAGGTGAGGAGGATACAGAGTCCCTTTTACTTTTACTTTGCATAAAAGTAAAAGAGACAGTTGAAGTAAACCTTGGATAAATAAGAGCCCTCAAGACCAATAAAGAGATGAAAGATGCCTACTACAATACCTGGCACAAGATTGATTTTATTAATATTTGTTGTGTAAATCAAGGTAAAGGAAGCTGATTTCACTTCTTATGACTGGTAATTCCCTTATTAACTTAATGCATGTTTATTTTATGCCAATGATTGTGCTTACTGTTAAGGATTTGCATATATTCTCACAATATGTGAAACATGTATGTATTTACTGGAGACAAACAATAATTGTGGTGTATGAACCTTCTTCAAGAGAAGATTTTATACTTTCTCAAGTGAATCATTATATAACAAACATAGAAGAGATTCTATTGCCTTTATGCATTAGTTTGGTAATGTATTGATGTGATATGCAATTCCAAAAACTTTGAGCCAAAGAATTTCATTATGACACACTCATGCTATAATGGAAAATAAGTAAATTTTAAAAATTAGTTACAGAGCTCAGAGTATGCCTTGTTGAGGAAGATAACATCAGAGCTGAGAATGGGCAAACTTGGGAAGCTCCAGAGAAAGAACATTCCCAGCAAAAAGGATAACAAGACCACAGTGAAGCAAGTGGCTTTGTGACAGCAAAAAGGATAACAAGACCACAATGAAGCAAGTGGCTTTGTGACAGCAAAAAGGATAACAAGACCACAGTGAAGCAAGTGGCTTTGTGATATCAAAACCACAGTCTCTGGTTCTATTCCTATTTTACACAGAAGTAAACAATCTGTAACTTGCCCTTGTTTTTCTGCTAGGAGTTTGTATTTGAACCCAGATTTTTGGACTTCAATTCACGTAAACAAAGGGCAAAGAATCCATCATTATAGACAAGTCACATAACAATGAGAAGAATCAAGAAAAACTTTATGCATCCTGACTGGCACTGGGATGACCCTGAGGGATGGGATGGGGAGGGAGGTGAGAGGGGGGGTTCAGGATGGGGAACACATGCAAATCCATGGCTGATTCATGTCAATGTATGGCAAAAACCACTACAATATTGTAAAGTAGTTAGCCTCCAACTAATAAAAATAAATGAAAAAAATAATTAAAAAAAAGAAAAAGAAAGCTTTATGGAAAACATAGCATGTGGCTTATAAGTTGGAGGAGAGGTGAGATGTTAATAACAGAAATATGAAGGCACTCCAGGTCAGCGTGTCTGTGTGAAGCAGAAAGAAGAAGGGATATTACAAATTCCCTGCAGTAATATAACAAATGTGTATCAAAATTGAGAGAGTAGCTGTCTGGAAAGACTGCTTGAGTTCAGATGTGCTGATCTTTAACCTTTATTTTAGTACTCAGCGGAACACTGATGGGAGTAGCAGTGGGAAGTCTTGATAAGAAGTGAAATAGGAACACTAGGGATGATTTGAGAGCATAGAGATGACAAAACCAATCAGGAAGCTATCATAATAGCCCAGATAAAAGGTCCACTAAAGACTTCAACTAGGGCAGTTGAACTTCGGTAATAAAACAATGAAAGTGTAACAATTACTTGGAAATTGATCAGATATGGAGGAATAAAAAGGATAATGGAAAATATTATAATAAAGAATAATCAGAGATGACCTCCAGTTTTCTAGTTTGGCAACATTGGTACAATTTGCAAAACAGAAATTCAAAGCCTAGAAGAGTTTTATAGAAAAGAAGGTGAATTAGAATGATGTTGAACAAGATAGTCTGTAAGTGATATAGTACTAGATACTAGAAATAAAGTGAGAAATGGCACAGATTTAGGAGATATGGATTTGTCCTGCACAAGAGAAACAGGTAAAAATGAGACAATGTCTGAGGTGGTTTCTGGAGAGGGGAGAAAGAAACAGAGAGAGAGGGAAAATTGCCCTAAACCTCGGGATACCTATACATAACGCAACACAGGACAGAGACAGGGACAGAATACGGACGGAATAAAGAAAACAGACACCGAACAAGATATGAGGTACCAGACAGGAATGACTTTAAAGGATGCGACACGTGAAAGCAAATTATTTCAAAATAGTGAGGCACATAAGGTGAAAAGTTGATCTAGAGATGAAGTGCTTTTAACACATCTGACCATTATATCAAAAGAAATGTGAGGGTGGGACTCTAAATGACGTTGCCAGGCAGTTGGTAGATCAAATCTTAGCTAACATTTCTACTGTGGCTTTCTCTGCAAAGACATAATTTGAGCGATCAGAGATATCTTAGTAAGCCTCAAATGGGATGAAGGTGAATTATTTGTAAATTTTGGCACTGGTGAAGTAAAAGTCGCTCAGTCGTGTCTGATTCTTTGCCACCTCATGGAATTCTCCAGGTCAGAATACTTCAGTGGGTAGCCTTCCCTTCTCCAGGGAATCTTCCCAAACCAGGGATTGAACTCATGTCTCCTGCATTAGCAGGTGAATTCTTTACCAGCAGAGCCACAGTGGAAGCCCATTGGCATTTGTATATGAGTATAATTCAAGGAAAGACCTATCCTCTGTACAGCGCTGACATTGAAAGTCTAGTTCAGGAATAAATTCTCCGTTTAGATATGGTCAGGAGACTTTGATGTTGCTAAAAGTAATTGGATGTAAAAGGAAGAGAAAGATGAAGCCAGAACAATAATTTTCTCAATACAGAAAGAGTAATAGAATTATTATTGTTTTTCAATAGACTATAGGATTTACTATATGTGCCTTCCTACCCCTTAACTTATCATCATAAATTCCACTATCCATCCGCTGCCTAACTTCCAAAGAAGCAAATGTTTGTTTCCAATTTCTTACCATATGTTCACTTCTTGACATCTAATATATATATTTTTTTATCTCACTCCTTAATGGAAGTACTGTCCTAATATTCAAGTGTTCTCTTCTTATTCTATTTTTAACTAGATGACAATTATATTATTGTGAAGGCTTTGCCATACATCAAAATGAATCAGCATTATATATACATATGTCCCCTCCCTCTTGAACCTCCTCCCTACCTCCCTCACTGTCCTATGCTTCTAGGTTGTCACAGAGCACAGTCTTTGGGTTCCATGCATCATACATCAAATATCCACCAGTTGTCTATTTTACATGTGATAATGTGTATATTTCAAAGCTATTCTCATATCAAACCCTTGAGCATCTCTCCTCCATTGGTTTTCCATAACTCTAATACTCAGTTTCTCCGCTTTCAAATCTTACTGCTCTCATTAAATTAGTCCTTCTAAGAAGAGCAAAGAACCTGCTCTATACCATTACTCTTATTGTATAAGGCTCCACTTTGACCAAAGAAAAAGCAACAAATGTATTTTCTATCTATCTTTTATTAGGAGAGCAGTTATAAAAGGAAAGACATATCTCAAAGGCAACAAAGTGTTCCAGTTAACCTAATCTGCAATTGTCTTTCTTATGCTGATGCTGATTGCTAATTTTCATTATGATTAATACTTTATAATAAAGTAGTACAAGTTTACAGCTTTGATGAATATTCAAGTCTTTTTAGTGTAAGTAAAATAGCTTTTTAACCACATACACTGTGAGGCTGTCATGGCTAACGCCATGGCAGGCAGCCTAGATTAGGAGTAGGCCTGGTTTCCCGGGGTAACATAATTATCAGGCCTCCTGGAGTCAGCCAATCAACATATGCCTAGCCAGAAAAAAGGGAACCTATCAGGGGAAAGCTGAAAGCCCCACGTTGGGCCAACAAAAATTACCTTGCAACTGTGTAACCAATCCACTTGCACCAACTACCTGCTGCTTTTTTTGACCTAATAAATACCCGAGAGAACTGGGGCCCAGGGCCTTTCGTCCTCACACACTTGGTGAGGGCAGGAGGCCCTGGCTCGAGTCAGTAATAAATTCCCCTATTGCGAGTTGCATTGTTTCAAGGAGTCTTCTTTCCTGACTGGGGACTCGAACTACGGGCAGAACATTTTGGGGCTCGTCCGGGATCACTTGACCAGGGAAGAACGCACTTTGGAACAAAGGGGAAAAAAGTCAGGTAATAGCACTGGTGCTCAGGCAGGTCTAGAAAAGTCCAGAGTAAATCCGGGGCCCTGCTGTGAAGCAAGAAGGTGTCTGGCGCAGAAAAGTCCAGAGTAAATCCGGGGCCCTGCTGTGAAGCAGGAAGGTGTCTGGCGCAGAAAAGTCCAGAGTAAATCCGGGGCACTGCTGTGAAGCAGGAAGGTGTCTGGCACAGAAAAGTCCAGAGTAAATCCGGGGCCCTGCTGTGAAGCAGGAAGGTGTCTGGCACAGAAAGACCAGAGTAAATCCGAGGCCCTGCTAAAAGGCAGGGTGTCTGGCGTTAGGGAAAGCTTTCCATGAGGGAACGGACTGGCCGTTCCGGCTGGCGTGAGGCCGAGGCCAGTGAGTGCGCTGGAAGGCAGCCAGCTCTGTGGGAAGGAGACCTCCTCTCCTAAGCCCAAATCTGGGGAACAGTGGACGCCATACGGTACGGTGACCCTTGTTCCAGAGGATCTGTGTTGTCGGCTGATGTGTGCCTGTCTGTGTGTTTTTCTGTATAACTGCCGGCATTGTCTCCTGTCTTGTTGTTCTCTGGTGTGTCGTTGTCTACTTCTTCCTATAAAGCCTTGGAGCCTCATTTCTGTTTCTGGGAGTTTCAGTGAACAGGCAGACAGTTGTCAGGGCAACTGATGAGTCCCGGCCAGGGCTACTCCCTGGCGGATTCTGAAGGCCTCCCAACAAGTCAGCCCCAGTAACCGGAGCCCGAGAGGGTGAAACTCTTTTCTTTTTTCTCGTATTCTAAACCGAGAATCTGGCCAAATAAAAACCCATCTGTGTGGGCACGGGACAAGCACTTAAGAGCCGATAGGGCGCCTGCCACTGGAACACTCCCATGAAAGGATAAGGGGGGGTCACGGAACGGGCTAGAAACCCTTAGGGTGCCCGCCCCCAGCAAGAAAACTTCCGTGCAACGACTAAGGCACTCAAATAGTTCCACGAAGCATATCATAAGCCCAACGTCCTGGCCGCCACCACTCCCGATAGGATTTATTGGTGGTAATTCTCGGTGACTTTCTTCTGACTCTCACTATGGGGCAAAGAAAATCTGCCTCACTCTCTCTCATGACTGATCATTTCTCGGATGTCAGGGCTAGAGCGTATGATCTGTCGCTACTGGTTACAAAGAGTAAATTAGTAACCTTTTGCTCTGCAGAGTGGCCCGCCTTCCAAGTTAGATGGCCTCCAGAAGGAACTTTTCAACCTTCTATTATTTGGGCGGTGAAAGAAAAAGTTATGGCTCCTGATCCCTGGGGCCACCCGAGCCAAGTCCCATATGTTATGGTCTGGCAAGATCTAGTAAAAGATCCACCCAAATGGTTAAAACCGTTTGTTCACAAACTCCCTGATTCTCCTAATGTACAGGCCCTGGTAATGGAAACTCCCACTCCCCCAGAGGAAGCCAAGAAGAATAAGGGCCCAAAACTGGTCTTGCAGGAATCCTCGGACCGGAACCTGATTGACTTGGAGACGGAAATTAGGCCCCTGCCATATGCCCCTCCTCCGTTGCAGGTTCCCCCGGGGGGAAGAGCCCCCTCCCCCCCCCCCCCCCCCCGATGAATCAGAAGGGACAAGGGAATCCCGGCCCCAGAGAAGGAATAGAATAGAATAGAATAAGGGTGAGCAGGATCATGGGGACCCAGAGTTACCTTCATCTACTGTACAGGCACTCCCCGTCCGGGTGGGACCAGCTAACCCGGACAGAGAACGAACCTATCAGTACTGGCCCTTTTCTCATTTTGTTCACTCATAACCCCACCTGGGATGATTGCCAGCAGCTGTTACAGGTGCTCTTCACTACAGAAGAACAGGAGCGAATCCTGGCAGAGGCGCAGAAACGGGTCCCGGGGGTCAACGGGAAACCAACCGCCCAGCCTCATCTCGTGGACGAGGGGTTTCCTCTGTTGCAGCCTAACTGGGATTTTGAGCGAGTGGAAGGTAGGGAGCGTCTCCAAGTGTACCGCCAGACTCTAACGGCTGGCCTGCGGGCCGCAGCTATAAAGCCAACAAATTTGGCGAAGGTAAATTTAGTAAGGCAAGAGCCCACTGAGAGCCCGTCAGCCTTCCTAGAGAGGCTGATGGAAGCTTTCAGGCAATATACACCTGTGGACCCCCAGGCTGAGGAGTCACGCGCTGCAGTTCTACTAGCATTTGTGAATCAGGCAGACCCAAATATTAAGAGGAAATTACAAAAGATAGACGGGTTAAGAGAACAGACAATACAAGACTTACTGAAAGCAGCTGAAAAGGTATTTAATAATAGGGAGACCCCAGAAGAAAGGGAGGAACGACTTCGTCAGGAGGAAAGGGAACTAGCTGAGAGGATCAGGAAAGAAGATAGGGAACATAGGGCGAAAGAAAACCGGAAGAACCAGAGAGACCTAGCCAAGATTCTTTTTGTGGGGATAAAGGCCGGAACAGAATTGAGGGAGCCTCGAGACCCCCAGACGGGAGAAACAGAGAGACCAAAAAGGCAGGCCCTAAAGAAAGATCAGTGCGCTTACTGCAAAGAACGGGGGCACTAGAAAAATGAGTGCCCTAGGAGGGACCCAGAGAGAGAAAATTTCCCCTGGAACTCGAGTTCTATATGCGGGGGAAGACAGTGACTAGGGGAGTCAAGACTCGACACCCCTCCCCGAGTCCTGGGTAACCATACATGTAGAGGAGAAACCCGTTGGCTTCATGGTGGACACTGGCGCCCAACACTCTGTTTTAAATCAAAAACTGGGACCAATGTCTAAGAAAACCAGCTTGGTGCAGGGAGCCACGGGGACAAAAAATATTGTTGGACCACAGAACGGAAAGTAAATCTGGGGACCCATCAGGTGTCCCATTCGTTTTTGGTGATACCAGAATGCCCAGCCCCTCTACTTGGACGGGACTTGTTGACCAAAGTTAATGCTCAGATCCATTTTGACCCTGGGGGAATGTCAGTCACGGATGGACTTGGACAGCCGATACATGTCTTGTCTCTAGCTTTAAGAGATGAATACAGACTTTTTGTGCCTAAGCCCTCAGAGGTTATAGCACCAGATATACAACCGTGGGTCCACAAATACCCGTTGGCATGGGCAGAAACAGCAGGAATGGGACTGGCTAAACAGAGACATCCGGTCGTCATCGAACTAAAAGCCGAGGCGACTCCTGTGAGGGTGAGGCAATATCCTATGAGCCAGGAGGCTCGGCAGGGGATCACTCCCCACATTCGATGGCTCGTGGATGCCGGAATTCTCAAGCGGTGCCAATCCCCTTGGAACACCCCGTTACTACCAGTGAAGAAGCCAGGGAGTACAGATTACAGATCTGTCCAGGACCTATGAGAAGTCAACAAGCGGGTGAGTGACATACACCCTACTGTCCCCAACCCGTATACCCTCCTGAACAGTCTGCTGCCTGAGTACACTTGGTACACTGTGTTGGACTTGAAAGATGCTTTTTTCAGCCTACCCCTGGTGGCCCAGAGCCAGGAGATATTTGCCTTTGAGTGGACTGAGGGGGAAGGCCAACCGGTAGTACAACTAACTTGGACCCGCCTCCCACAAGGGTTCAAAAACTCCCCTACCTTGTTTAATGAGACTTTGAGTGAAGACCTCTATGAATATTGGACTCACCACCCAGAGGTCATCCTGCTGCAATATGTGGATGACCTTATGTTGGCTGGAACCACAGAGGAGGCATGCAGCCGTGCCACCGGGGACCTCTTACAGACCCTAGGCACCTTGGGATATCGTGCTAGCACAAAGAAAGCGCAAATATCCCGGCAAGAGGTCACCTATTTGGGGTATAAGATCAGGCAGGGGCAAAGGTGGCTAACTCAGGCCATGAAGGAAACAATATTGCAGATACCAGAGCCCAAGACCCCCCGCCAGGTGAGAGAGTTTTTTGGGACTGTTGGATATTGTAGACTGTGGATCATGGGGTTTGCTGAGAAGGCCCGGCCCTTGTATGAGGGAAGTAAAGACACCCCAAACTGGACTTGGACTGAGCCAATGAAACAGGCTTTCCAGACACTCAGATGGGCCCTACTAGAAGCCCCAGCCCTTGCCCTGCCTAACCCAAATAAGCCATTCCAGCTGTTTGTATATGAAAAGCAAGGAATAGGAAAGGGGGTCTTGACACAACAATGGGGACCATGGAAGTGGCCGGTAGCATATCTTTCAAAGCGATTGGACCCGGTGGCCTCTGGGTGGCCCCCTTGCCTCCGCATCATTGCAGCCACTGCCCTCCTCGTCCGCGACGCCGACAAGTTGATGTATGGACAGCAACTCTGGGTTTACACCCCCATGCCATCGAAGGGGTTCTAAAGCAGCCGCCGGGTAAGTGGATCTCCAATGCCCGTTTGACACATTACCAGGCCCTGCTGCTTGATGCCCCACGGGTGCGTTTTCAGACCCCTTGCTTCCTGAATCCAGCCACGCTTCTACCTAACCCAGAAAAGAACCACCCTCTCCATGATTGCAGTGAGATACTGGCTAAGGCCCTGGTGGCTCAAAAAGACTTAACTGATGTGCCGCTAAACAACAGTGAGCTAGTATGGTTCACTGATGGGAGCAGCTATGTAAAAGATGGACAAAGGAAGGTGGGAGCTGCTATAGTTGATGATTCAGGGCAGACAATATGGGCTGAGACACTTCCCCCAAACACGTCTGCACAAAAAGCAGAGTTGATTGCCCTAATACAGGCTCTGGAACAAGCAAAAGGGAAGAGAGTCACCATTTTTACGGACAGCCAATATGCTTTTAGCACTGTCCATATTCAAGGTCTGATATACCAGGAAAGGGGATTTAGAACAGTGGAGGAAAAAGAAGTCAAGAATTTGCCCGAGATCCACAGGCTCCTGAAAGCTGTTCAGCTGCCCCGGGCAGTAGCAATTGTACATGTCCCCGGTCACCAGAAAGGAGAAGACCCTAGGGCATGGGGCAATCGGGCTGCTGATGCGGCCGCTCGAGAAGCGGCCAGCCGGGACTACGCCACCCCCATATTAGCCATGGGACTTCCACCTCCTGGAATGGGGACTCTGCCGCCAGTCCCCGACTATTCCCTCCCTGACCTCGTTTGGATCAACGAGGATACCACCCTCCAGAAGGATGACAAAGATGGATGGTACCGAGATCAAAACAACAATCTGATATTGCCTGCCACCCTGGGTCATCACCTATGTGAACACCTGCACGCAACTACACACTTGGGGGAAAAATAAAGACCTTGACACTTCTCCAGACAGCCTGCCTGAGGTTCCCTCGACAAAATGCAACTGTACGAGAGATAATCCAGGCTTGCAAAGCGTGCCAGCCGATGAGGACAGGGAAAAGGCAGCACACTGGAATGAGGTACCGAGGGGAAGAGTCAGGGCAACACTGGGAGATGGATTTCACTGAGGTAAGGCCAGGCAAGTACGGGTATCGTTATCTGTTGGTTCTGGTAGATACCTTCTCGGGGTGGGTAGAAGCCTTCCCCACTAAGGGAGAGACAGCAACAGTGGTTGCTAAAAAGATCTTAGAAGAGATAGTGCCTAGGTACGGGCTGCCAGTGACTATGGGCTCTGATAACGGACCTGCCTTTGTGAGCCAGATTGTACAAGGGCTGGCCCAAGCTCTGGGGACAAAATGAAAGTTACATTGTGAATATAATCCCCAGAGCTCAGGACAGGTTGAGAGAATGAATCAGACCCTAAAAGAAACTTTGACAAAGTTGGCAATAGAGACTGGCGGGGACTGGGTGACCCTCCTTCCCTTCGCGCTCTTTCGAGTACGTAACAACCCTTATAAGCTGAATCTTACCCCTTTTGAGATTCTGTATAGAAGACCCCCTCCTGTGTGTCCTATATTCGAGAGAAAATGCCTGCCACCCACTACCTTGGGACAATTCCAGCAATCACTGATGGCATTAAGTAAGGTGCATAGCCATGTTTGGAAATTAATTTGAGAGATACACGAGGGAACAAGCAAGGGAACCATCCCCTCACATAATATTGGCCCGGGTGATTGGGTTTGGGTAAAACGACACCAATCTAAAGCATTAGAACCTAGATGGAAAGGCCCTTATGTTGTTCTCCTTACCACTCCTACTGCTGTTAAGGTTGACGGGATCGGGCCCTGGGTTCACTGCAATCACGTGCGGCAAGCCACCCCGGAAGAACAGGAGAAGATGCAAGCAGAATGGGAGGCAAGACCTCACCCGTCAAATCCTTTGAAACTGAAACTCGTGCGACGGGAGCCCTCTTAACTCTCCTGCTGATAACAGTTTTCATCGGCCCAGGAGCAACCAGCCACAACCCCCATCAGCCAGCTAACCTGACTTGGGTGATTTACAATCCTGAGACTGGAGAAGTGCTTAATTCGAGCTCCAAAGTGGCCCCCAAAGGGACATGGTGGCCAGTACTGACCTTTGATTTGTGCGTGCTGGCGGCTGACGGTAATGGGTTTGGTCCACACCAACTGACCAAGTTCTTTGCCCACGGCTCTTTTGGTCTGTTCACCCGTAGCTGTGAGCGAAAAGGCCCACAGTACTATGAACAGGTGCCTGTCTATGTCTGCCCGGGGGGAAGAAGGGATCGGAACCAAATTGAAAAATGTGGGGGAGTTGACTCTTTTTATTGCGCCGCTTGGGGTTGCGAAACCATGGGAACAGTCCATTTCACACCTCCAAGAATCCTTGAGCTCCTTGGCTGAAGTAGTGTTACAGAATAGGAAAGGTTTAGATTTGTTGTTTCTGCAACAAGGAGGATTATGTGCAGCACTGGGAGAAGAATGCTGTTTCTATATCGACCATTCAGGGGGTGGTACAAAAATCTCTCCAGAAAGTAAGAGAGGGACTAGCCCAGCGGAAGAGAGAACGAAAAGCCCAACAAGGCTGGTTTAAATCTTGGTTTCAGCGCTCCCCCTGGTTGACCACTTTGATTTCCACCCTCCTAGGTCCACTCATAATATTAATATTGTTACTGACCTTTGGTCCATGCATTTTAAACCGTCTGGTCTCAGTTATTAGGGAGCGCCTAAATACCATCCAAATTATGATATTGAGACAACAATATCAGTCAGTTTCACAGGGTGAAGAGAAAGATTTCTCTACAAAAGTACAAAGACAGGGGGGAAATGTGAGGCTGTCACGGCTAACGTCATGGCAGGCAGCCTAGATCAGGAGTAGGCCTGGTTTCCTGGGGTAACATAATAATCAGGCCTCCTGGAGCTAGCCAATCAACATATGCCTAGCAAGAAAAAGGGAACCTATCAGGGGAAAGCTGAAAGCCCCACGTTGGGCCAACAAAAATTACCTTGCAACTGTGTAACCAATCCGCTTACACCAACTACCCACTGTGTAACCAATCCGATTGCGCCAACTACCTGCTGCTTATTTTGACCTAATAAATACCCGAGAGAAGTGGGGCTCGGGGCCTTTAGTCCTCACACACCTGGTGAGGGCGGGAGGCCCTGGCTCGAGTCAGTAATAAATTCCCCTATTGCGAGTTGCATTGTTTCGAGGAGTCTTCTTTCCCAACCGGGGACTCGGACTACGGGCAGAACATACACGTATCTGCACATCATTCAGCATTTATCATCATTAAGGTAAATTGAATCACCAGGTTACAAACCTTTATTACGTCATTGAGAAAAATCAGCTCATTTCTTAAATGAGGTCTTAGAGGGTTAAAATTTCCTAATGAGCTATTATATTTGTGTAAGTGCAGGATGTCCATTGAACTGTTTATCTCTAAAATCTAATTAAAGGATCTGAATCATCTATCTGACCCTCTGTTTTTTGTCACTGTCCTTTACTAATAGCTCATTTACTAGTTATATATGATTAATAATTAATCAATAATTATTTTCTAAGCTAAATCATGAAGTATATTTTAAATTTCATTTTAAAAGACAAGTAATTAGGAAAGCTAAATTTTAGTACGGGATTGTGTTAAAATGGACATGATCTCGTTTTAATCCTTGTGCAAGGTTGAAAATTTTGAGAATGAGATATGCCTACAAAGTTAAAGTAATCAATTAATAAGGAACAGAAGTCTTTTTTTGTAGTTTTATAGAGAGATGATAATTTGTCTCCATGGCAAAAGCCAGGAGGGAAAAATATCTGTTATAAGCAAAGATGAAGAATATCATTTTGTGGCAGAGGAGTTTCAATAGACTCTTGTCAAGGACAAGTATTTCTAGTTCAATAAGACCATGTATAAATTGTATGAGTTGAAATATTTTATTTGTCCTGAGCTAGTTATGTTAAAATATTTTTGGCAGCAAGTCAAAGAAAATCTCATTAATCAAAATGATGCCAAGGTGTCAGGATTGTAAAGGCAAACAAGATTAGGTTGGCAATTAATTTTTGTGCTTTATATTTAAATACTCATTTAGCCTCATCCATATTTACAATGCCATCAGGAATATGCTAGGAAAAATGCGCTGTATGTAAGTATGTTGTGCTATCAATTCTGTATTACTAGTACTTCTAAAGTATGGAAGCTCAAATCATAAAATTTGTACTGCAGTTAAAGCTTGCTTCTAAAACATTAATTTTTAAATTATAAAAATATGACTTGGTGTTACTAGTTGTTCAACTGGTTTTACTTTAGGCCCACAACAGTAGTAGTAGCTATAAACTTTAGGTACTAGAAAAGGGTTTGAACTAAAGTAGAATATCTGTACATCCCTAAATTCTGGGGCTAGGCTTCCAAAGGTGCACGCAGTTTCAGGAAGATGAACTGGGCTTATTTTGGAAGGCCACATTACTGAAGCCACCACGGTCAGCATGTACCCTCTGATCAAGTGTGATCCAATAACATTGATAGAAGAACTGAATGAAAACAAGTTTTTTCATGTCTCTTATAATTAGGGCTATTTTGAGTTTCACCTGCACGTTAATAAAAACCAACATGAAGTCCTCAATATTATATGAAATTATGTCTCACTTGGTTTACTACAAAGAATAACATTAGAGTAACATCAGTTGGTATACACGTTTTCTGTGAGGCGTTGTTTTGGAATAATCGTTGTGAGTAAATGAGCCCCTGGGATAGAATAAACTAAAGCGTGGTCTCGTATGAAAACATTGAAATAAAAATTAAAAGCAAAGATGACATGAATGTGTGTAAGTACATGGTTGTATCACATGTATGATGTTTATCTTTTATCTGAGCTCTGAGGCCAGATGTAGACTATGTAACACTTATCATTTCAATTATTTGATCTCAAAATTAGAGTTTACGAGACTACACAGCGCGACCTTAGTGTTGTTCGAGTGGTTCAATGAGACATCACATGCAAACTCGATAAACATTAGGGAAATATTTCTTTTATTTTGTTAAGAAATCTGGCTCTAAAGTCAGATAAAACAAGACTTGAATTTCAGTTTCATTTCTTGTCAACTATGTCAAGTAAATAACCTCCTACAATTTCCTAATGTTCAACATGTTTAAATGTGGATAATCTAACTTATGGGATTTTTATTTGTGATTGAATATGAGTATATGCAAAAAGCTTACCCCACTATCAGGCATATATTAATCAATGTCTCAGCTATTATTATTAGGCTTGAAGTTAAACACTACTAATGTTCATATAAATAAATATAAATACTATACAAATGTCTAACTTTTAAAGTAAATTTTTAAATTGTTAAGTATACTTAATTTCACTTTTTTATTTTATGAGCAAATATAGCATTAATGTTTTTATAATCTCTGAAAGTGCATAAATCAACTAAGATCAAAAATATTTAGAGAACATTTAAAAAATAACTGGAAAAAATTCTAAAATATAAAATTCATAAAATTAAATGAATAAAATCACCACCACAGAATATTCTATACAGGAAAACATGTAATTCTATTTATCTTTTTAGGAGTGCTTTTAAAAAGCAAAAGCCCATGAAACACTGATAACTTATTCAGCTATTGTGTTCTTATAATGGAATTTAAAAAATAGCAATTGTAAGTCAAGCTTTCTAGATCTGCTTACACATTGGTGCACTAAGACTCAGAAATTTTGTTTAATAAACATGCTAGTTCCATTCCAGCAATTATATTATTTATTTTGTGAACTTAATGAATGTTTCTGAAATACCATGAATTCTAATTTAAATGTCTGTTACAGCTGTTATTCCTTCAGTTCAGTTCAGTTCAGTCATTCAATCGTGTCTGACTCTTTGCGACCCCATGAATTCCCTTAGGTAGGTGATTTACTGTGTTTATGAAAACAGAATTGATATTAATGACCTCATTTGCTGTTCTTTACTGACACTTTATGGACATATTGTTGACTATTTTGTTGTGACAGATAAGTTTCTTTTAAAATGCTATTTACTTTCCTGTAAACTACTTAGGGAAGGTGATTCTTTAAACTCATCTACAAAGTAGGAGCTGGTAGGTAAGTGCTTTTTATTTTCTTTTGGTGGGCTGCAAAACAAGATTTTTCAAAAATTGAGTGAAAAAAGTAAACTACTATTTCTATATCTTTTGACATGAACAATAGCAACGGAACTGGGTAGACATCTTACGTGTTAATGACTGAACTAGAGTGACATTTGCACACATATTCTCAAAAAACTCAAAAGCATGTGTATACCCATGGCTGATTCATGTTAATGTATGGTTGATGCTGTATTGTAAAGCAATTATCCTCCAATTAAAAGTAAATACATGAAAGAAAAACTTAACAGCAAGATTAGTTGCTTTCCTTCAGTTCAGTTCAGTTCACTTCAGTTGCTCAGTCGTGTCCGACTCTTTGCGACCCCATGAACCGCAGCATGCCAGGCCTCCCTGTCCATCACCAACTCCCGGAGTCCACCCAAAGCCATGTCCATTGTGTCCGTGATGCCATTCAACCATAGCATCCTCTGTCGTCCCCTTCTCCTCCTGCCCTTAAACTTTCCCAGCATCAGGGTCTTTTCAAATGAGTCAAATCTTTGCATCAGGTGGCCAAAGTATTGGAGTTTCAGCTTCAGCATCAGTCCCTCCAATGAACACCCAGGACTGACCTCCTTTAGGATGGACTGGATGGATCTCCTTGAAGTCCAAGAGACTCTCAAGAGTCTTCTCCAACACCACACTTCAAAAGCATCAATTCTTCTGTGCTCAGCTTTCTTTATAGTCCAACTCTAACATCCATACATGACCACTGGAAAAAAAACAGCTCAGACTAGACTTTGCCAACATTATTTTGTTGGCAAAGTAATGTCTCTGCTTTTTAACATGCTATCTAGTTTGGTCATAACTCTCCTTCCAAGGAGTAAGCATCTTTTAATTTCATGGCTGCAATCACCATCTGGAGTGATTTTGGAGCCCAGAAAAATAAAGTCAGCCACTGTTTCCCCATCTATTTGCCATGCAGTGATAGGACCGGATGCCATTACCTTAGTTTTCTGAATGTTGAGCTTTAAGCCAACTTTTTCACTCTCCTCTTTCACTTTCATCAAGAGGCTCTTTAGTTCTTCTTCACTTTCCACCATAAAGGTGGTGTCATCTGCATATCTGAGGTTATTGATATTTTTGCTGCAATCTTGATTCCAGTTTGTGCTTCTTCCAACCCAGCGTTTCTCATAATGTACTCTGCGTATAATTATACGCATATAATATACAGCCTTGACGTACTCCTTTTCCTATTTGGAACCAGTCTGTTGGTCCATGTCCAGTTCTAACTGTTGCTTCCTGACCTGCATACAGGTTTCTCAAAAGGCAGGTCAGGCGGTCTGGTATGCCCATCTCTTTCAGAATTTTCCACAGTTCATTGTGATCCACACAGTCAAAGGCTTTGGCATAGTCAATAAAGCAGAAATAGATGTTTTTCTGGAACTCTCTTGCTTTTTTGATGATCCAGCAGAGGTTGGCAATTTGATCTCTGGTTCCTCCGCCTTTTCTAAATCCAGCTTGAACATCTGGAAGTTCATGGATCACGTATTGCTGAAGCCTGGCTTGGAGAATTTTTCTTTTTTAAACTTACATTTTTAATAATATTATTATTTTTTTTAAAAACTTGGAGCTGGGATAGGTGGCAGAAGGGAGGAGTCCAGAGCTTTACCCTTCTACTACCAGACACCTAAAGGGAGGGTTTGGGGAAGGGACATTCAACCAAGTCCCATGACTTTAAGTCCCTAAGGGCTATGGGTGTAGGCAACCCTGGGCTTGAATGGGGTGGAGTCAGGAGGATGGGGGTACCCAACCTGGGGTGAGGATGGAGGCAAATGCTCTGGGCGGGGGGTGGGGGAGTGGTCAGGACATTTCTCAGAGGCTCAGGGTCCACGGAGGCATCTGCATGAGGCTCCCCTTCCCCCAAAAGGCTCTGAGGAGGCCAGCCCCAGTCCAGGGCCACTGGAGGACAAATCTTGGCACCTGCCTGCAGTGAGTCCAGTTCCTCCCTGAAGCGGGGGTATGAGGCTGCCCATTTCAGATGCTCAGTCTCTCCATCTGTCTTCTGCTCCCTGGGGCTGCGAGTGGTGGGGCAGGCACCCTACCAGGCAGCTGGTTGGCTGTGGAGGGGCCTCTGCTGGGAGGCCTGTGACGTGGGGTTCTCTGATTTGCTCTCTTGGCTGGATGGAGGCTTGCTGTTCCAGGGGCTGTTGGCGCCCAGGGCAGGGGAGTTGTTAAAGCTGTCCTTGTCGTCAATGCCGTTGGTCGCGTCAAACTGGGTGTTCTTGGCTTGGAGAATTTTAAGCATTACTTTACTAGCATGTGAGATGCGTGCAATTGTGCGGTAGTTTGAGCACTCTTTGGCATTGCCTTTCTTTGGGATTGGAATGAAAACTGACCTTTTCCAGTCCTGTGGCCACTGCTGAGTTTTCCAAATTTGCTGGCATATTGACTGCAGCACTTTCACAGCATCATCTTTCAGGATTTGAAATAGCTCAACTGGAATCCCATTGCATCCACTAGCTTTGCCTGTAGTGATGCTTTCTAAGGCCCATCTGACTTCACATTCCAGGATGTCTGGCTCTAGATGAGTGATCGCACCATCGTGATTATCTGGGTCTTGAAGATCTTTTTTGTACAGTTCTTCTGTGTATTCTTGCCATCTCTTCTTAATACCTTCTGCTTATGTTAGGTCCCTACCATTTCTGTGCTATATTGAGTCAATCTTTGCATAAAATGTTCCCTTGGTATCTCTAATTTTCTTGAAGAGATCTCTAGTCTTTCCCATTCTGTTGTTGTCCTCTATTTCTTTGCATTGATCATTGAGGAAAGCTTTCTTATCTCTCCTGGCTATTCTTTGGAACTCTGCATTCAAATGGGTATATCTTTCCCTTTCCCTTTTGCTTTTTGCTCCCCTTCTTTTCACAGTTATTCGTAAGGCCTCCTCAGACAGCCATTTTGCTTTTTTGCATTTCTTTTTCTTGGGGATGGTCTTGATTCTTATCTCCTGTACAATGTCATGAACCTTCATCCATAGTTCATGAGGCACTCTGTCTATCAGATCTAGTCCCTTAAATCTATTTCTCACTTCCACTGTATAGTCATAAGGGATTTGATTTAGGTCATACCTGAGTGGTCTAGTGGTTTTCTCCACTTTCTTCCATTTCAGCTTGAACTTGTCAGTAAGGAGTTCATGATCTGAGCCACAAGTTGTTGCTTAGGTTCACAGATTCTATCACTATACTCCTAACTATGTTTGAAACTCAATGATGGCCTCATTGAAATAAGTAGGAATATTTTGTGCTACCACGATTAGTAGAGAGATGTTGGTAGAATTGTAGAATAATTTTTAGAAAGGATAGTCAGAATTTTCTTCAGTCTGCAGTCAGGGACATATCTAAATTTACACTTAAAAGGGCAACTTTTCCATAGTACTCTGTGCTACATTGGTTTGTCTCAGATATCTACTAAAATACTAGATATCTACTAAAATACAAAATATATTAACAACAGCATACAAGGTAATATATAAACATACTAGTAATGTTAAAATGAAATCAGCACCTGTTTTCATATTAATATTAATTTTAGCCATTATGGCAGAAAGCAAAGAACTAAAGAGCCTCTTGATGAAAGGGAAAGAGGAGAGTGAAAAAGTTGATTTAAAACTCAACATTCAAAAAACTGATGATGGTATTCATTCCCATCACTTCATGCCAAATAGATGGGAAACAATGGAAACATAGACAGATTTTACTTTCTTGGGCTCCAAAATCACTGCAGATAGTGACTATAGCCATGGAATTAAAAGACTCTTACGCCTTGGAAGAAAAGTTAAGACCAACCTAGATAGCATATTAAAAAGCAGAGACATTTACTTTGCCAGTAAAGGTCTGTCTAGTCAAAGCTATGGTTTTTCCAGGAGTCATGTATGGATGTGACACTTGTACTATAAAGAAAGTTGAGCACCAAAGAATTGATGCTTTTGAACTGTGGTGTTGGAGAAGACTCTTATGAGTTCCTTCAACTGCAAGGAGATCCAACCAGTCCATCCTAAAGGAAATCAGTCCTGGATATTCATTTTAAGGACTGATGCTTAAGCTGCAGCTCCTACATTTTGGCCACCTGATGTGAAGAACTGACTCATTTTAAAAGACCCTGATGCTCAGAAAGATTGAAGGTGGAAGGAGAAGGGGACGACAGAGGGTGAGATGGTTGAATGGCCTCACTGGATGGACATGAGTTTGAGTAACCTCCCAGAGTTGGTGATGAACAGGGAAGCCTGTTGTGCTGCAGTCCATGGGGTCGTGAAGAGTCAGACACAAATGAGGGACTGAACTGAACTGATCTCTTAATATCCTTATAGGCATTAATATAAACCTCAAGGACTTCCTAGGTGACTCCACGATGGAGAATTCATCTGCCAATGTAGGAGCCAATGGAGATGCAGGTTCAATACCTGGGCTGGGAAGATCCCCTGAAGGAGGAAATGGCAACCAACTCCAGTATTCTTGCCTGGGAAATCCCATGGACAATGGAGCCTGGCGGGTTACAGTCCATGGGGTCACAGAAGAATTGGACACGACTTAGTGATTCAACAACATCAACTTGGGAACTGAGGATGATTTTCAAAAGTAGTTGCCATGCAATATAATAAGAAACAAATATTAATATAATAAGGAACATATGAGAGAGAGGGTGAGAGAGAGAGAAATGATTGAACAATTGTCCATCAATCAGGGATAATATCACAAGTAAAGCTATGATATCACAAACAAGAATAAGATGTTTTGAGCACTGTATATAGTTTAGTATAGCCTTAGATTTAGAAAAAAAATCTTGAAAAGCAGGCAGAGTCTAAATAATAAATGGCCTTGTAAGCATTTGTGGGAGTTTGCACTTTATTCTAGAATGAATGATAAGACTTAAAATGTTTTAAGAAGCAGCACAGGTTTATCACATTAGTGTTCCCTGAGAAGGAGGGAAAGTGAAGAAGAATAGCAACTTTTGTCTAAAGACAACAATGTCAACATTAAAACAGACACATAGATCAATGGAACACAACAGGGAGCCTAGAAGTAAACCCACACATATATGGTCAATTCGTTGATGACAAAGGAATCAGAATATGCAATGGGTAAAGGATAGTATCTTCAATAAATAGTCTTGGGAAAACTGGAAAGCTACTTGCAAAAAAATGAAACTTGACTACTGTTGTATATCACTTACAAAATATAACTCAAAATGGATAAAAGACTTGATCCCATGAAAAATACTTGAATAAAACGTAGGCACTAAGCTCCCTGACATCTGTCTTGGCCATGATATTTTTTTAATTTGACATGCATGTGTGGATGCTAAGTTGCTTCAGTCATGTCCAATTCTATGCGACCTTATGGAATGCAGCTTGCCAGGCTCCTCTGTCCATGGGATTATCCAGGCAAGGATACTGGAGTGGGTTCCTATGCCGTCCTCCAGGAGATCTTCCCGACCCAGGGATTGAACCTGTGTCTTATGTCTACCTGCATTGGCAGGAGGTTCTTTACCACTAGCACCACCTGGGAAGTCCCTTTAAATCTGACATCAAAAGAAAAAGCAACAGAAGCAAACATAAAGAGTGACAGTACAATAAACTAAAACAAACAAACAAACAAAAAAAAACAAAACTATTCAGCAAAGAAAATAATTAATAAAGTGAAAAGTAACCTACTGAATAGGGGAAAAAATTGCAAATCATACATCTGATAATGAGTTACTATTCAAAATATACACAAACTCATGCAACTCAGTAGCAAAATAAACACAAACAATCCAAGTGGAAATGGACAGATTTGAATGCATATTTTCTCAGAGACATACCTATGGATGACAGAGACATAAAAAGATGCTCATCATCACTAATAATAGGGGAAACCTGCTAGACTGATTATTATCAAAAAGATAAGAACTAACAAGTAGTGCCAAGGATGTGGTGAAAGGAAACCCCAGTGGCCTGATGGTGGGAATGTAAACTGGTGTAGTCACTATGGAAAATACTGTGAAGTTCCCTAAACGATTAGCAATAGAAATATCATATGATCCAGCAATTCTACTTTTAGTATTTAAGAAAATGGAAACATTAACTCAAAAAGATATCTGCAGTCCTATGTTCACTGCAGCATTATTTACAGTATTCAAGATTTGGAAACCAAGTAAGTGCCCATTAATGGAAGAATGAATAAAGAAAATGTGATATATATATATATATATATATATATATATATATATATATATATATAAAATGGACTATTTTTCAACCATAAAAGTTAATGAAGTTTTGTCTTTTGTGACATCATGGATAGATCTTGAGGGCACTGTGCTAAATGAGATAAGACAAATACCTTATGCCACTTACATGTGGAATTTTAAATAAAGCAATAACAAAAACTGAGCTCATAGATAAGAGAATGTATTGGTGGTTGCCAGAGGCAAAAGGTGAGGGGTGGGTGAAGGAGTTCAAAAAGTAAAAATTTCCAGTCATAAAAGAAGCAAGTCATGGGCATGTAATGTACAGCATGGCGGCTACATTTAGTAATACTGTGTTGACTACTTTAATGTTGCTAAGAGCAAATGTTCTCGTCACACCAAAAAAGACTTTTTGCAACTACATAAGGTGACAGATGTTAACTATTGTGGTAAGCAACAAATATACAACATACATGAATTTTAAATCATGTTGTACATATGAAACCAACATAATACTATATGTCATTGTCATTATATGTACTTTGAATTAAAAAACAAAATAAATTTTTAAAATAATTTAAAAGAAAGACAATGCTGGGTGGCCAAAAGGTTCATTTGGATTTTTCTCTAAGATGTTATGGAAAGTCTTGAATGAACTTTTTGGCAAACCCAAAGTAAACACATACATGTCCACAGAGACAGGCTTAATGGCTTATGAGGTGATTACCACAACCCAACAAACTCCATGCTTGGCCCTTAAGTCCCACAGAATGTATAGAACATAACCTCGGCATAGAGAAGTCATCCTCATCCCACTTTAGTCTAAACATAGACCGTAAGTCCAGTAAACATGACCCAGAGGTGCAGTCTTGTCAAAATTACAGACTAGGTTAAATGGTCAATGTGTGAATGAATCCTAAACAAAGTTATAGAGTATGATTGTCATATTTCAATTTAAGCATCTAACACAGACTTATAGAGCATAATTTACAGCTGAAAAAATGTCTATTTCATTAACTTGAAAAGTTTTTTTTTTTTTTTTTTTTAAATCTCTTGTTTCAGATACACAAATAAGCCTGTAGGATTTATGAGAAATCCAAATGAACCCCCATAATTTTCTCAAAATACTAATACTAAATTTTGACTAAAAACAGAAATAAAGCACAAAGACATAGATAACATTGCAGAAAGGTCACACAGAAACTAGGAACATGAATTCACAGGTGCAGAGACCCTTCTGAGCAGCACACAGCTGATTATTTGGTCTTGATTAGGGGTTATACTCTCAGTTTCTCTTCTTTTGGTAATTTTGGGAATGGGAAAATATCAGTTAAATCTAACTACCATGTGATTCTTCCACTGAGTGTTACAAAGTTATGGCAGTAAAAAATAATTTCTACTTCTCTTGAGATAATAGTTGTGTTTTATTGAAAAAGAGCAAATTTTAGTGGATATGGAATGAGAATTAGTGTTGAAAGAATTTTAAAAAAAGAAATATTCATAGGATATTATTGTTCCCTGACTGGTTTAGAGTTCTTAAGAGTTTGCAAGGTCAAAATGTGAGAGCATAAACTCTAATATTTTTCTAGCTCCACATATTCTTTACAACATTGAGAATCTTCCGCATGACAGATTTCCCTGGAAGAAGATGAAAATTAAGAGGAAACCTATACTTTACTTAAAAGGAGAAATTCATTTCACAAACTAGAGTCTATTTTGTATTTTCAGCATTTTTCTCAACACTGAGTCCTTTCTACTCCCAAATACTGCTATGTTTCACTGTCATGTCATATCAACAAAACTTTGTTAAACATTCTCATTACTGTTACAGTCAAAATCATAATTCACAACTTTGTGTGACCTCATGGACTGTAGCCCACCAGGGTCCTCTGTCCATAGGATTCTCCAGAGGTATTCTCCAAGAATACTGGAGTGGGTTGCCTTGTCCTTCTCCAGGGCATCTTCGTGACATGGGGGCTGAACCCACATCTCTTACTTCTCCTGCAGGTGGGTTCTTCACCACTAGCACCACCTGGAAAGCCCTCATATTATCTTATACTTAACACCCTTCAATCCTGATTTGTCTCTATCATTACTAAAACTGATTTTTAAAAGTTTCAAAATTCAAGTGGTTGACCAGTTTTCCCAGCACCACTTGTTAAAGAGGTTGTCTTTTTTTCATTGTATATCCTTGCCTCCTTTGTCAAAGATAAGGTGTCCATAGGTTCGTGGATTTATCTCTGGGCTTTCTAGCAACAGACAAAGGATTAATCTTAAAAATATACAAGCAACTCCTGCAGCTCAATTCCAGAAAAATAAATGACCCAATCAAAAAATGGGCCAAAGAACTAAACAGACATTTCTCCAAAGAAGACATACAGATGGCTAACAAACACATGAAAAGATGCTCAACATCACTCATTATCAGAGAAATGCAAATCAAAACCACAATGAGGTACCATTACACGCCAGTCAGGATGGATGCTATCCAAACGTCTACAAGCAATAAATGCTGGAGAGGGTGTGGAGAAAAGGGAACCCTCTTACACTGTTGGTGGGAATGCAAATTAGTACAGCCACTATGGAGAACAGTGTGGAGATTTCTTAAAAAACTGGAAATAGAACTGCCATATGACCCAGCAATCCCACTTCTGGGCATACACACTGAGGAAACCAGATCACCTGCACCCCAGTGTTCATCGCAGCACTGTTTATTATAGCCAGGACATGGAAGCAACCTAGATGCCCATCAGCAGACAAATGGATAAGGAAGCTGTGGTACATATATACCATGGAATATTACTCAGCCATTAAAAAGAATTCATTTGAATCAGTTCTAAAGAGATGGATGAAACTGGAGCCCATTATACAGAGTGAAGTAAGCCAGAAAGATAAAGCCCATTACAGCATACTAACGCATATATATGGAATTTAGAAAGATGTAACGATAACCCTATATGCAAAACACAGAAAAAGAGACACAGATGTACAGAACAGAATTTTGGACTCTGTGGGAGAAGGTGAGGGTGGGATGTTTCGAGAAAACAGCATCGAAACATGTATATTATCTAGGGTGAAACAGATCACCAGCCCAGGCTGGATTCATGAGACAAGTGCTCAGACCTGGTGCACTGGGAAGACCCAGAGGAATCGCGTGGAGAGGGAGGTGGGAGGGGGGATCGGGATGGGGAGTACATGTAAATCCATGGCTGATTCATTGCAATGTATGACAAAACCCACTACAATAAAAAAAATTTTTTAATAAAATTAAAATCAATAAATAAAGTTTCAAAATTCAAATTCTTTTATGAGAATTTAGCATTTGATATGACACTTCCCACCTTAAAATTCTGAATGTCAGTTATATTTTACTCTATTTTATTGCTTTCTGTTGCTCTTCTCAGATGATCCTTTTCTTGTCTTCTTCACTAACTCCTTTCTATCTTCACTCATCTTTCTATCAGAGAAATATATATATTCCTAAAGGTTAATTCTTAGCCCTCTTTTCTTCCTAATATAATTTCTCATTATGAACCATCCCCACGGCTTCTCCTTGTGTCCTGCCTTTTCTGAGCATCAACCAGTATTTTATTTATTTTTTTTTAATTTTTATTGAGGTATATTGATTTACAATGTTACATTAGCTTCAGCTGCATAGCAAAATGAATCAGTTATACATACATATATAAATTTTATATATACATATACATATATATATCCGCTTCTTTTTAGAATATTTTTCCCATAGAGAATAATGAGTTGAGTTCTCTGTGCTATACAGTAAGTCCATATTAGGTGTATATTTTATATATAGTGATGTTTATATGTCAATCCCAATCTTCCAATTTACCACTGCCCCATTATCCCTTGGTAAGTCAAACAGTAATTTTAAATATTGGGTATTTTCTTCTAAAATTCAGACTAAACCAACTTATCTGAAATCATTTATTCTCCCAGAAACTTGCTTCTCTTATCTGTGAGATTTTATTATGTATTAGCACAATGAACTGTTTAATTGAATTGTTCAAAACTCAGAATCTTTATCTATATCATTCTAACTCTTTCATAATTTTTAAATGTCCACCCCCTTCTGTTCAATAATTTGCAAATTCTCATTTATTCTGAAGCCTACAACAAATGCCTATTATATCCAATATATCCAAGCCTTCAAGTTCTTTTTACCTAGATTATCAAAATTACCTCTTAATTTGAATTTTCCTATAGAGATCTAATAGACAGAGGGCCTGAAAAACTAGGGATAGAAGTTCATGACATTGTACAGGAGGCAGTGATCAAGACCATCTCCAAGAAAAAGAAATGCAAAAAGGCAAAATAGTTGTCTGAAGAGGCCTTACAAATACATGAGTAAAGAAAAGATATAAAAGACAAAGGAGAAAAGGACACATACCCTCATTTGAAAGCAGAGGTCCACACCCTCTCCAGCATTTATTGCTTGTAGACATTTGGATAGCAGCCATCCTGACTGGCTTGTAATGGTACCTCATTGTGGTTTTGATTTTCATTTCTCTGATAATGAGTGACGTTGAGCATCTTTTCATGTGTTTTTTACTGTTGGTGGGAATGCAAACTAGTACAGCCACTATGGAGAACAGTGTGGAGATTTCTTAAAAAACTGGAAATAGAACTGCCATATGACCCAGCAATCCCACTCCTGTCCATACACACCAAGGAAACCAGATCTGAAAGAGACACGTGCACCCCAGTGTTCATCGCAGCACTGTTTATAATTGCCAGGACATGGAAGCAACCTAGATGACCATCAGCAGACGAATGGATAAGGAAGCTGTGGTACATATACACCATGGAATATTACTCAGCCATTAAAAAGAATTCATTTGAATCAGTTCTAATGAAATGGATAAAACTGGAGCCCATTATACAGAGTGAAGTAAGCCAGAAAGATAAAGCCCATTACAGTATACTAACACATATATATGGAATTTAGAAAGATGGTAATGATAACCCTATATGCAAAACACAGAAAAAGAGACACAGAAGCACAGAACAGACTTTTGGACTCTGTGGGAGAAGGCGAGGGTGGGATGTTTCAAAAGAACAGCATCGAAACATGTATATTATCTAGGGTGAAACAGATCACCAGCCCAGGTTGGATGCATGAGACAAGTGCTTGGACCTGGTGCACTGGGAAGACCCAGAGGGATTGGGTAGAGAGGGAGGTGGGAGGGGGGATCAGGATGGGGAATACATGTAAATCCATGGCTAATTCATGTCAATGTATGACAAAAACCACTACAATATTGTAAAGTAATTAGCCTCCAACAAATAAAAATAAATGAAAAAAAAAAAAAAGAAAGCAGAGGTCCAAAGAATAGCAAGGAGAGATAAGAAAGCCTTCCTCAGTGATCAATGCAAGAAATAGAGGAAACAGTAGAATGGAAAAGAATAGAGATCTCTTCAAGAAAATTAGAGATACCAAGGGAACATTTCACGCAAATAGGGATACAATAAAGGTCAGAAATGGTATGGACCTAACAGAAGCAGAAGATATTAAGAAGAGGTAGCAAGAATACAAAGAAGAATTACACAAAAAAGATCTTCATGACCCAGATAACCACAATGGTGTGATCACTTACCTACAGTCAGACATCCTAGATAGTGAAATCAAGGGGGCTTAGGAAGCATCACTATGAACAGAGCTAGTGGAGGTGATGGAATTTCAGTTAAACTATTTCACATCCTAAAAGATGATGCTGTTAAAGTGTTGCACTCAATATGTCAGCAAATTTGGAAGACACAGCAGTGGCCTCAGGACTAGAAAAGGTCAGTTTTTATTCCAATCTCAAATAAAGGCAGTGCCAAAGAATGCTCAAACTACACACAACTGCACTCATCTCACACACTAGCAAAGTAATTTTCCAAATTCTCCAAGCCAGGCTTCAACAGTACATGAACCGTGAGCTTCCAGGTGTTCAAGCTGGATTTAGAAAAGGCAGAGGAACCAAAGATCAAATTGCCAACATCCTTTGGATAATCAAAAAAGCAACAGAGTTCCCGAAAATCATCTACTGCTACCTTACTGACTACACTAAACATTTGACTGTGTGGATCACAAGCTGTGGAAAGTTCTCAAAAAGATGGGACTACCAGACCATCTTATATGCCTCTTGAGAAATCTGTATGCAGGTCAGGAAGTAACAGTTAAAACTGGACATGGAACAACAGACTGGTTCCAAATCAGAAAAGGCTGTATATTGTCACCCTGCTTATTTAACTTCTATGCAGAGTACATCATGTGAAATGCCAGGCTGATGAACCACAAGGTGGATTCAAGATTGCCGGGAGAAATATCAATAACCTCCGATATGCAGATGACATCACCCATATGGCAGAAAGTGAAGAAGAACCAAAGAGCCTCTTGACGAAAGTGAAAGAGGAGAGTGAAAAAGCTGGCTTAAAACTCAACATTCAGAAAACTAAGATCACGGAATCTGGTCCCATCACTTCATGGTAAATAGGTGGAGAAACAATGGAATCAGTGAGAGAGTTTATTTTCTTGGACTCCAAAATCACCGCAGATGGCGACTGCAGCCATGAAATTAAAAGACGCTTGCTCCTTGGAAGAAGAGTTATGGCCAAACTAGACAGCACATTAGAAAGCAAAGACATTACTTTGCCAACAAATGTCTGTCAAGTCAAGGCTATGGTTTTTCCGGTGGTCATGTATGGATGTGAGAGTTGGACTATAAAGAAAGCTGAGCACCGAAGAATTGATGCTTCTGAACTGTGGCGTTGGAGAAGACTCTTGAGAGTCTCTTGGACTGCAAGGAGATCCAACCAGTCCATCCTAGAGGAAATCAGTCCTGAATATTCATTGGAAGGACTGATTCTGAAGTTGAAGCTCCTACACTTTGGCCACCTGATGTGAAGAGCTGACTCATCAAAAGATCCTGATGCTGGGAAAGATTGAAGGCGGGAGGAGAAGGGGACAACAGGAGACAAGATGGTTGGATGGCATCACCAACTCTATGGACATGAGTTTGAGTAAGCTTCAGGAGTTGGTGATGGATGGGGAAGCCTGGCATGCTGCAGTCCATCAGGTCGCAAAGAGTCAGAGAAGATAGTGACTGAAATGAACTGACCCGATAGAGTTCTCTTGTATTCATATACCCAGAGTAACTCTCTTTTTCTTTCTGCCTTCTATATGCTTAAAGGGTAAATTACAAACTCTGTTTAATTATTATAAACCATAGGCATTTATGCAGCAACAACATGGTCATAATTTTATTTTACATCATTTTGGAAAACAAAGCAGAGAGATTTAGTAGAGTTGGAGTACAGTGGAGATGAGAGATGTTAAGGCATAGAAGTGGGCAGCAGTACCAAGCAGGCAATTGTTCTGGTAGGTCAAGAGGAGATAACTCATTAGAGGCTCCCTGACTTCCAGAAAAATACCTGAGAAACAGTAGAAGTTGAGTAAATGTTCTATCGATAAAACATCTACAGATATCCAAAACAAAAATGTATGGTTAAGTACTATATTGGGGAGAACAATGTAGATTATAAGTATAAATTTTGAAGTTAGACCTGAGTTGAAGCTACTGTTCTATTATTTCCTAGCTGTGTGATTTTGGAAAAACAACAACACTCCTGAGCTTCACTTCTTTTCCTGTATAAATTAGGTCAAAAATGGAACTCCCCTCATAAGGTTGATATGTGGATTAAAGAGGGTGATGATGTATTAAATTTATTTAACACCTTTTAAGTGTTCAATAGCTATTGCTCCTTATTCTTGTATTAAATTTATGTATATACATAACAGACAGACATATATGTTTAATGTCTATACATGCACACATGTTTGCATCTGCATCTCTATTTGTCTATCTATCTATCCACCCATCTATTCTTACACATGAAGAGTAGGAATGTGTGAAAATGGCAATCAAATTACAAGAACTCTAGCCTGGGTAATACATATTCACTTGGACTTGTCCCTCAGGAAAAGATTTTTAGAGAGCAAAATAAATTTAGAAAGGACTCATGTCTGCCTCTTTATTTATATTTTTTTATATATTAGTATCTTTCTTTTCATCAGAATTATATAATGTCCTAACATGGAACTGCTATTTTCTTAGGTAAACAGGACACTAATAGTGAGATTCAAAATTTCACTGTAATTTTATGCCTCAGAATATTTTGTGCTGGAGAAAGGTCTCAAGACATTCTGCTAAGGATTAGGGAATGATGAATTAGGGAATAAGCATTAAGGGTCAGAGGGTTTATACACTCTCTCATCCTAGTCTTTCTGCTTCACTTCATATAATGTGAGGAACGAAATGCCTTTCTGAATTTCTAAAAACTGAAGCAGAGTACTGAGATTACTGAGGGGAGCTCTTGTACCATAGGTCAAGCATTTCACTGCGTCTCTCACATACAGCCAGAGTTATTCATGATTCCCCAAAATAATGAAAGTATGTGTTTGGGTGAACTTTAATAAATACAACCCTTACAACATTTTAAATAAAATGAAGAATTAATGCTTGAGGACAATCGACCAGATGTCAACTTTGATTCATTCATGACTTTCCTTTAAGGTAAGAGGAAGTATTTTTAATTAAAAATTTTCTATGATATCAAAGAAGTCATGCTATAGTTTTCAAGGGGTCATATAGTCATAGGTACCATATTATCATTATTTTAAAGGAAAACTTAAAACATATTCTTTAGGTAATGATTTTATAAAAGTTTTGCTTTGCTTATAGAAGATACAATTACAACTAATATTAATTTATTCCATATTAAAAGTAGATAATTTTATAACATAAAATCATCCATGCCAGTGTGACTCATCTAGATTAATATTCAAATAATTTAATACATTTGTTATGAACAAAACCTCATAGACTAATGGGATAAAGCTTCATATATACTGTAGAGTTAGCAATTATTCAGATAATTTCATTAGATATTAAATGCTACAAATGTGATTTTAAAGTCTAAGGTCAATTTTACTTTAGGAGAAAAAATTTTAAAAAAGCTAGAGAAGTAATTTTTCAGTTTTACATGAAAATGAAAGGTTAAATGACTTAAACACAAAGTCTGTAAAAATCATATAATCTCTCAAAGAGTTAAGGAGGTTATTTTAATCAACTGCTTCCAGGAAAACTAATGGAATATTCTGGATGTAAATCATCTTAAATGCCCTGAAAAGCAATATGTTCGAATTTAGATATGAACTATCAATTCACCGGATGGCATATAAAGATATTTTTGAAGCAAGAGACAGCATGAGGAGATTTTATTCTTGATTCATTTTATGTTTGACTTGCTGTTATGAGTTATTTCTAAAAATCCAAACTTTGGAGAGACTGTTATGAGCCTGAGATTTCTGAAGGATGTTTGAGACGTGTACAGTGTCACATTATCAATTCAAAATTCTCATCAGCATGGTAATAAGCTAATAGAGTGACAAAGTTTTATATGGTGTTTTCTTGCTTGTCAGTGAAGAAAAATCACTGTACTAGGTGAGGAAATTATACTCATGATGAACATAAGCTACAGGAATAAAGTATACTTTGTCAAAAACAATTTTATTGATAACCAGAAACAATCATCACTAGCAATAATACTCCAACCTTGTGTTCACCTATATCTTTCTTTTTGAACTTAAAAATCAGTTCACGGACATGACTTCTCCACCTCATTAATTTTTACTATACCCTTATGAGATATATTCTTATTAATGTTAAAGTACATAATTAACATTAACTAAGCTGAGCCATGTTTATAAATAAACATTCATTTAGGGAGAGCTTAATTTCTACTCACAGGTAGACATTTACACATGTGAGGGGTGGGTTAAAAGGAACAACAGCTGCTCAAATTCATTAGCAGCTCAAATCAAAAATTTAAAAAAAAAGATTCATAAATGAACGAAGTGAATAGCTTCATGATTAAATTCTAGTTACATTTTAAAAATTGGTTTGGTTTTATGTCAAGCTAATTAAACTTCCTATTGAGTTGATGCAGAGGTGTTAAAATCTCTACATAAAGTGTCAAATGAGAAATTTCTATGAGAATTAAATGTCAACAAAAAAAAGAATTTCTTCTCTTAAGGAACTTGGGGGAAATTAGAATCCTTTAAATGTTTCTATTTTTCCTTTTTCTCTAACTACTGGACGTCCCAAAAAAATATTTATGCCATGACCACAATAATTATGAGACCTATGGCTTACACTATCTTGACTTCTTGTGATGAAATGTATTTTTCCTGTATTTAATAATTTACATATTTATCTTTTATGGTTCATGATTTCATATAGCAAGTAAAATAAATCACATTTGGGATGAGGTTGAGACTATTATATTAGCAAAATAAAATAATTACTGTATAATATATATTTGTTGACACATGAGTGACAAGTGTGAATAGGAACACAACTGAAAAGAAACTAAATTTGTTTTAAACTTACAATTAATTTTTCCACACAGTAGATATACTTTTTAATCATTGCTACATCGATAGTAAAGGTGTCAATACACATTTCATTATCATCAGCTCTCCAAAAGCCAAGACCTATGAATATATTTTCAGCTTTTGATAACACCCACACTCATCTTTGTCATTTAGAAAATGTAGCTTTCAAGGTCCTAACTATAGACTGTCTAATAAATTTTTAAAATTCAGTGGAAAATGTATACTAAAAGAGAAAATATAAGGAAAAAATTACATAACATGATTACTATAAATCCTCAAATTCTAGATCTAGGAGACCAAATGATCCCTAAATTCTCAAATTTCCATAAGGAAAATCAAACAAGAGACATTATCTAATTTAAACAATGAGAAGAAATGCAGGATGATTATATACTTATTTCTATCTTGATATTTATTTTTGTTAAACACATTTTTATTGGTGTATTTATTATGAAATGATTTGATGAAGAAAACATATAAAGATTTTTTGAGAGATTATAATATAATTATACTCTGAGAGGTGAATTTAAAATCAAAATTAGTATGTCATAAAGCAAATATAATACATATATATATTAGGAAAAGACTCAGAATTATCAGAGTTAAATACGAGGTTGCAGCTGTAAAATACATTTACATTCAACAGTGTAATGAAACATATGTTGGTTATGAGAATGAAATGAATTGACATATTTTAAAACTTTTAGAACATTGTCTGCCACAGAAGTAAGCACCCATTAAATATAAACCATTTATACAAACTTGAGACCTTAAAAAAGATTTTGGTTTTATAAGTCTTTCTTTACTAAACTGATTTGGTAATATCATCCTCCTTGGCATCAGAACTTATTTGGATCAATTTTATATGCACCTCTAACACCTAGATTTTCATAGAACTGTTCAACTTCTCTATAAACAACATGCATTACAGTCAATATAAAATAGTTGAATATATACTTGGGGAGTAGTCACAAGATCAAGATGTTATTGGAGGAAAGCTAAAATATTTTAAAATATATTTCTGGTTAATAAGAAGAAAAGAAGCTAATATTAAAGGACTTTCATTAGTCAAAATGTGACAACTGGTATATGTATATGAACAAGCTAACTCTGCATAATCTTATTTAATATGATGTTTATGTGTAGGGAGCCCCTGGTGGCTAAGATACTAAAGGGTCTGCCTGCAGTGCAGGAGACCTGGGTTCGATCCCTGTGTTGGAAAGATACCCTGGAGAAGGAAATGGCTACCCACTCCAGTATTCTTGCCTGGAGAGTTCCATCAACAGAGGAGACTGGCAGGCTACAGTCCATGGGGTTGTAAAGAGTCGGATATGACTGAGCAACTTCACTTTCACTTCACTTTCATATATGTATATAATGTATATAATTTTCATGCAAAAGGAAGATGATTCTAATAGGATATGATTAATGGGATTTTTAACATATGGTTAGAATATTTAAATACATATCAATTTATAAAATATAGATTTGGACATTTTTCTATGAATATAATTAGGGGAGACATATTTAATGTTTATTTAACATTGTCCAATTAAATCTTATAATCACATTATTTTAATCAGTCAGTTCAGTCATTCAGTCGTTTCCAATTCTTGGTGACCCCATGGACTGAAGCAAGTCATAGCTTTTCTTTCATGGAGCAAACTTCTTTTAATTTCAAGGCTGCAGTCACCATCTGCAGTGATTTGGGCCCCCCACCCCCCCAAAAAAAGTCTGTCACTGTTTCCATTGTTTCCCCATCAATTTGCATGAAGTGATGGGACCAGATGCCATGATCATCATTTTTTGAATGTTGAATTTTAAGCCAGCTTTTCATTCTCTTCTTTTACTTTCATCAAGAGGCTCTTTTTTTCTCCTTCACTTTCTGCCATAAGGGTGGTGGCATCTGCATATCTGAGGCTGTTGATATTTTTCCTGGTTATTTGACTCCAGCTTGGGCTTCATCTAGCCCAGCATTTCATATGATATACTCTGCATAGAAGTTAAAAAAGCAGGGTGACATCACAGCCTTGACATATTCCCTTCCCAATTTTTACCACTCTTCTGTTCCATGTCCAGTTCTAACTGCTGTTTCTTGACCTGCATACAGATTTCTCAAGAGGCAGGTAAGGTGGTCTGATATTCCCATGTCTTTAAGAATTTTCCACAATTTATTATGATCCACACAATCAAAGACTTTGGCATAGTCAATAAAGCAGAAGTAGATTTTTTATTGTTATTTTTTTTCCTGGAATTGTCTTGCTTTTTCGATGATCCAAAGGATGTTGGCAATCTGATCTCTGTTTTCTCTGCCTTTTCTAAACCTAGCTTGAACATCTGGAAGTTCTCGGTTCACATACTGTTGAAATCAAGTTTGGAGGATTTTGAGCATTATTTTGCTAGCTTGTGAGATGAGGACAATTGCGCAGTAGTTTGAACATTCTTTGGCATTGCCTTTCTTTGGGATTGGAATGAAAACTGGCATTTTCCAGTCCTGTGGCCACACCTGATTTTTGCAAATTTGCTAGCATATTGCATGCAGCACTTTCACAGCATCATTGTTTAGGATTTGAAATGGTTAAGCTGGAATTCCATCACCTCCACTAGCTGTTCATAGTAATGCTTCCTAAGGCCCACTTGACTTCATATTCCAGGATGTCTAGCTCTAGGTGAGTGACCACACCATCACGGTTATATGGATCATGAAGATCTTTTCTGTATAGTTCTGTGTATCCCTGCCACCTCTTCTTAATATTTTCTGCTTCTGTTAGGTCTATACCATTTCTGTCCTTTATTGAGCCCATCTTTGCATGACAAGTTCCCTTGGTATCTCTAATTTTCCTGAATAGATCTCTAGTCTTTCCCATTCTATTGTTTTCCTCTATTTCTTTGCACTGATCACTGAGTAAGGCTTTCTTATCTTTCCTTTCTGTTCTTTGGAACTCTGCATTCAAATGAGTATATCTTTCCTTTTCTCCTTTGCCTTTCACATCTCTTCTATTCTCAGCTATTTGTAAGGCCTCCTCAGACAACCATTTTGCCTTTTCATTTCTTTATCTTGGGGATGGCTTTGATCACCGCCTCCTGTACGATGTCATGAACCTCCATCCATAGTTCTTCAGGCACTCTGTCTATCAGATTTAATCCATTGAATATCTGTCACTTCCACTGTATAATTGTAAGGGATTTGATTTAGGTCATGCCTGAATGGTCTAGTGTTTTTTTCCTATTTTTTTCAATTTAAGTCTGAATTTTGCAATATGGAGTTCATGATCTGAGCCACAGTCAACCCCTGGTCTTGTTTGTGCTGACTGTATAGAGCTTCTCCATCTTTGACTGCAAAGAATATAATCAGTCTGATTTCGGTAATGACAATCTGGTGATGTCCATGTGTAAAGTCTTCTCTTGTGTTGTTGGAAGAGGGTGTTTGCTATGACCAGTGCATTATCTTGGCAAAAATCAGTTAGCCTTTGCCCTGCTTCATTTTGTACTCCAAGGCCAAATTTCCTGTCACTCCAAGTATCTTGACTTCCTACTTTTGCCTTCCAGTCTTCTATGATGAAAATGACATCTTTTTTTGGTGTTTGTTATTTTAGTCAAGTATATCATATTTCAAAAGGTGAAAACATATGCAAAATATGTGTTTAAAGTATTATTTATATAACAAAAATAATGTTTAAATTATAAAATTGGCCAAGAGCTAACAGTCTCACTTTGCAAGGAGCAACCAAAATTCAGTTGGTTGATAACTCAGAAACTACTCTGGATTGGGTAATATGATCCTCCTTTCTATTTGATTTTAGAACATCACAATTGTACTACACAGTGCAGAAAACCACAGTTGATAAAATAATTGTGTAGTACATAATTAAATTAAGGTATAAAGATAAAGGCTTTTATACCTTAAATTTATACCAATTACAATTAAATCATTGTAAGCCGAGTTTGTATGTTTGTAATCATTTTGATAATTTGTAATTTTGTCTAATTACATGACATTTAAAACATCTAACAGATTTGTGTTAGATTTAAATGGTTTTAATAATTATCTAAACTTCATAATATATTAGTTTTGAAATATTAGTTGTATAGTAATATATATTTGATTTTTTTCATAAATAGTAGATGATGATATGAAGAATTAATATCAGCCCCAAAATGTGTACAAAGTAATCAGAGTTCCTCTAGTCAATAAATCTCTTAAGCCCTAAAGGACATTAAGCATTCTATCAAAAACAGAAGGTGAACTCATCTCTATATATGAGGCTGGTCATAGAAAATCATGATGCAAAGGGAATTTGACACCAAATTCTTAATCTTGCTTTACATTTGTATCCTCTCTCTTCTTTAAGAAGTCCCAGTTTTCATTCTCTGTGACATCCTGCCTCATTTCCTCTCCCTAATTATAAAACTATACTGACTCCTAGAATCCTATCACACCCATATACACACCCAGGTATCCATTCAGTTCAGTCGCTCAGTCGTGTCTGACTGTTTGCGACCCCATGGAATGCAGCATGCCAGGCTTCCCTGTCCATCACCAAAACCTGGAGCTTACTCAAACTCATGTCCATTGAGTCGGTGAGGCCATCTAACCATCCCATCCTCTGTTGTCCCCTTCTCCTCCCGCCTTCAATTTTTCCCAGCGTCAGGGTCTTTTCCAAGGAGTCAGCTTTTTGCTTCAGGTGGCCAAAGTATTGGAGTTTCAGCTTCAGCATCAGTCCTTCCAATGAATATTCAGGATTGATCTCCTTTAGGATGGACTAGTTGGATCTCCTTGCAGTCCAAGGGACTCTCAAGAGTTTTCTCTAACACCTCTGTTCAAAAGCATCAATTCTTCCGGGCTCAGCTTTTTTATAGTCCATTTCTCACATCCATACATGACCACTGGATAAACCATAGCTTTGACTAGATGAATCTTTGTCAGCAAAGTAATGTTTCTGCTTTTTAATACTCTGTCTAGGTTGGTCATAGCTTTTCTTCCAAGGAGCAAGCATCTTTTATTTCATGGTTCATTCACCATGTGCCATGATTTTGGAACCCCCCCAAAATAGTCTCTCACTGCTTCCATTGTTTCCCCATCTATTTGCCATGAAGGATGGGGTTGGATACCATGATCTTAGGTTTTTGACTGTTGAGTTTTAAGCCAGTATACTAGTACACTGTATATACACCCAGGTATATTAGACACCAATGTATACTAGACAGCAAAGTAAATCTTTGTTCTATCTTCTCTATTACCTGTATTTTCATTTCCCCCCAAAGATATCCCAGTCAAAAGATAGAACGAAGCCTAAAAGACTTAATTTTTATCCTACCAACAGAGACATAATAGAATCAAGATGGGGAGCGATTTTGAGGCAATATGTAAGTGACTGCTTCAACCAGGACTTTTATGGGTTCTTATGCATATGTATAACCTCCAAAACAAAACAGCAAGATAGTTGGGACAGGGATAGTGAGAGGCTGAGTAACAAGATACTACCAATGATTGCATATTTTACCCATATGTTTAAGTTAGTATTAAAAAATAAAGCAACTACTGTTGCAAATTAAGTTCAGGACAGCTTGATGCTGAGTAGGTAAGATAGGTAAGTGGGCAGGTAGAAGGTAGGTAAGTAGGCAGGTCAGCTGATTGAGAGAAAGCTTTCCTTGCCTAGTCTTTAAACTGTAAATGTTGGTGCCAACTTATCCACGCTACATGAGGTGGAGTATTTGTTAACAGTGGCTCATCTTTCTAAATATCCTAGGAAGATACAGTCCAATAGACATCTAGAGTCTTCCAGCAAATAGATTTCTGCTCTGAGTAATGTAGAAAACATTGCATATTTTGCATCACTGCTGATTTAGGAGAAAAAGAGGTGACTGAGAATTGATATACTTGTGTAAGATAATATAAACCAAATAAAAAGTTATAAGCCACTGATATTAGTATGTTTCCTGGATTTTCTGTATTTGTCTTGAAAAGACTGCACTATTGAACACAGGAACAGTAAGGAGAGTTGCTTATTAGGATACTTTTTGTATTCATTTCACACACTAGCAAAGTAATGCTCCAAGCTAGGCTTCAACAGTACATGAACTTAGAACTTCCAGAAGTTCAATCTGGATTTAGAAAAGGCAGAGGAACCAGAGATCAAATTACCAACATCAGTTGAATCATAGAAAAAGCCAGAGAATTCCAGAAAAAAATCTGCTTCTACTTCTTTGACTACACTAAAACCTTTGTGCATATCACAACAAACTTTGGATAATTCTTAAAGAAATAGGAATATCAGACCACCTTACCAGCCTCCTGAGAAACCTGTATGCAGGTCAAGAAGCAACAGTTAGAACTGGATATGGAACAATGCACTAGTTCCAAATTGGGAAAGGAGTACAGCAAGGCTGCTTGTATACATCAAGTATTTGTCACCCTGCTTATTTAACTTCTATGCAGAGTACATCATACAAAATGCCAGGCTGGATGAAGCACAAGTTGGAATCAAGATTGCAGGGAGAAATATCAATAACCTCAGATATTCAGATGACACCACCTTATGGCAGAAAGCATAGAAGTAAAGAGCCTCTTGATGAAAGTGGAAGAGTGAAAAAGCTGGCTTAAAACTCAACTTTGAAAAAAAACTAAGATCGTGGCATCTGGTCCCATTCAGTTCAGTTCAGTCGCTCAGTCGTGTCTGACTCTTTGTGACACCATGAACTGCAGCACGCCAGGCCACCCTGTCCATCACCAACTCCCAGAGTCCACCCAAACCCATATCCATTGATTCGGTGATGCCATCCAACCATCTCATCCTCTGTCATCCCCTCTCCTTCTGCCCTCAATCTTTCCCAGCATCAGGGTCTTTTCAAATGAGTCAGCTCTTCACATCAGGTGGCCAAAGTATCGGAGTTTCAGCTTCAACATCAGTCCTACAAATGTACACCCAGGACTGATCTCCTTTAGGATGGACTGGTTGGATCTCCTTGCAGTCCAAGGGACTCTCAAGAGTCTTCTCCAACACCACAGTTCAAAAGCATCAGATCTCCAGCGCTCAGATTTATAATGGTGATGTCATCTTCATATCTGAGGTTGTTGATATTTCTCCCGGAAATCTTGATTCCAGCTTGTGCTTCCTCCAGCTCCGCGTTTCTCATGATGTACTCTTCATATAAGTTAAATAAGCAGGATGACAATATACAGCCTTGATATACTCCTTTTCCTATTTGCTTCATGGCAAATAGTTGGGGAAACAATGGAAACAGTGACAGACTTTATTTTCTTGGGCTCCAGAATCACGACAGTTGTGACTGCAGCCATAAAATAAAAGACACTTGCTCCTTGCACGTAAAGCTCTGGAAAGCCTAGACAGCATATTAAAAAGCAGAGATATTACTTTGCCAACAAAGGTCCATCTAGTCAAAGCTATGGTTTTTCCAGTGGTCATGTATGGATGTGAGAGTTGGACCATAAAGAAAGCTGAGTGCAGAAGAATTGATGCTTTTGAACTGTGGTGTTGGAGAAGACTCTTGAGAGTCCCTTAGACTGCAAGGAGATCAAACCAGTCCATCCTAAAGAAATCAGTCCTGAATATTCATTGGAAGGACTGATGCTGAAGGTGAAACTCCAATACTTTGGCCACCTGATGCAAAGAGCTGACTCATTTGAAAAGACCCTGATTCTGGGAAAGATTGAAGGTGGGAGGAGAAGCGGATGACAGCAGATGAGATGATTGGATGCATCACTAACTCAACAGACATGAGCTTGAGTAAGCTCCGGGTGTTGGTGATGGACAGGGATGCCTGGCGTGGTGTAGTCCATGGAGTCACAAAGAGTAGGACATGACTAAGCAACTGAACAAGAAGAAGGATAATTTTAAATCTACGTATTGAGAAATATTAGATTTCTGTGATACACTGTGTAATATTTTCAAAAACAAAAGGAGTATAGTTAGTCTATTATCTTGGTATATTTGGTGTATTTAAAGTAGCAGTCTGAACTCCTTAGCCAATTCTACTCTAAAAGATAATGTTTTGAGTTTTCTAGTGCCTAGCTAGATTTTCTCCAAACTGGATCCATTATCATTTTTTTTTTTTATTCCCTTTTCTCCTTCGCATTCCTTTAACAGGTTGTCTGAGTTTTGGGTTAATTAGACATAATATGTGAAGAAGATTACCAAGAGAAAAATCAATTATTTCACTCTTCAGGGTGCAGTTCTAACTTAAAAATCATTTTGTGATAAATTACATAGCCATTATAGTTACATTTGAATTATTAACACAAAGATCCCTGGTCTTCCTATCTATTTCTTAGTGATTATAATCCTCAAGAATTTAAATTCAATTATGATTACTCACTAAAAAATGATACAAAAGTTTTTTTCACCAGTAATCTATCTTCAAGTTTGTATATGACTCATAATAAGCAAAATAATTTCAAGAGTTTCAAGAAATCTATACCATTAGTTAATTAGATATATGATCTATTTTAGAAAATGTATATCATCTAGATATATGAATGAATACATGAGGTATCTTTTTGTCCAATTAAAAAAGAAACTGGGACACTTGGGAGGAAAGTTATAGTCAGTCTGAAATAGCACTTCAGAGGTCTTTCTTTGGTTTTTTGACTAGAACGAGAATTTTTAGAATATGCTGTCTTATGTCCAGAAGAATCTATAGCCAATAGTGACTATAATAGGCAGCAGCAGAATAATATCAAGTAAGTGAATATTTTAAAAGCAGATAGAACTAATTAAAAACCTATTTCTTACTAGATTTCAAAAGATATTTGAATTCTAATACTTAATCTGCTTTTATGAACTGAATTTTTAGCCTCCCAGACTACTACCTATGTGAAGAGGGCATATATTTCAGGGAATTTAAAAACATGTCAGGAAGAAGCATGTTGTTTGCATAGTTCTAAGCATGACTAGTTCATATTATTATTAAAAAATTTGAAGCCATAAGCTCTTGCCTAAATAAACTTCAAAGCTATATATGTATATACACACACAGTATACATGTATATGTGGAAAGAGCAATATTTTACTCACAGGCAAACTGAAGTATGACTTCTCTACTAAGAATACTTCCAAATGTGTTGGCTGCCAAACACTGATAATGACCAAAATCCTTTGCTTCACTTGGATTGCTTATAATAAAGGCCCCGTCTATCAAACTGTAGCGATAATCACTTTCCAAATCTATTTCTGTTCCATTTCGAAGCCATCTTAGGGAAAAATCAGAAGACAAACATGTAAAAATTACTTGAGACATAATACTCCCTGGGTGTATCAGAATCCCACTGAAAGGAATTTTTTAAGACAAGAAATATGATTAATAGTGAATTTCTACCTGTAATTGGGAACTGGGTTGCCACGAGCTTCACAATTCAGTGCTACTTTCTTTTCATCAGAATCAGTCGGGAAAATTATATCATCTGGTTCTTGCACAAACACTGGCCCGTAATCCACACTTTCTGTAAGGACCAAAAAGACACACTTTAAAATTTCTTAAAATAGCAAGACATTTTTTTCTCCACTGTGTCCCTACTCAAAATCCTTGCTCTTTCCTCATACTGAACAGGCTTATTAGCAAAAGAAGGTATAGCTGGCAAATTATATTGTTTTATTAAATTGCAGAGACCTAAATAGATGCTTTTCTCTACTTGACCAAGATGGCTCTTAGAAAATATGATACATGAAATAAAAAAACACACATCTCAAGCATAGGTGTTGTACATTTAAAAATATATCTTTAAATTCACCAAAAGCAGAACTAAGGAGATAGTAAATAAAAATATTAGTTTTTAAAAAAACTGAAATTGTAGAAGTGTTGGAATGTTGAAAATAATATGTGATAAAGTCATGAACTAATACTTTGTTACTACTTGAGTATTGTAGATATGAAAATGTTGGTTCTTGTGCATTTTTCACATATTTCTTTCTTCACTTATTCAATCAAGCACTACTTAGTGCTTAATGATGCTTGAGTGTAGGGGGAAATGATGCAATGCAAATATTCACATTCTCATGGAATAAATGAGACATGTCTTCAAAAAAATCAAATAATTGAATAAAGATAGCAAAACTGTATACAACTAAATGTTCACCTGTTAGTAAATTAAAGTAAATAAGGAACTGAGAAGAGGCAAAAAAGGAAGGTAGGGAAGAAGAGCTGTTTAAGTGCATACTATGCCCCAGACACTGGAGTCTATCTCATTAATTAGCACAGAGAAAATCTATGATAAAGGTAATTTCAAACTAATGAACATTTCAAGGAAAAGTAGAAATAAAATGGGCCTCAAATGTCAACTTGAACTTAAGGAATTTTAGGATAATTCTGTTGGAGAAATGAGTAATATGCTGGAGGGATTATAAATCGTATATAGCCCTAGTTGAGTAGAATGTACAGAGTTATATGCATACCTAGTCTCAATAGCATTCTGAAATGTGAAATCAGGAAAAAGCTAAACTTTTTCTTTTTTCACTAATCATAAATTTGATTACATGATAACCTTAGATTAATATTTTCAACACTGGCACAAACGTCGTTTGGGGATATTCTTTGTTGTGAGGGTTTTCTGTGCACTGTAGGATGATTACCATCATTCCTGGCCTCTACCCTCCAGATTCCAGCAGCACACCTCCCCAAAATGCAATAATCAAAAATGTCTGCAGACCTCATTAGATGTCTCATGGGGACAAAATAATCCTCATTTAAAACCACTGTCTTAGAAAATATGAAGAGAAAAGATTTTAGTAAGAATGTTTTTCCAATGTCTGTGTTAAACAGGTGGGGTATTTACATCCTCTGTGGATAATCACAAGAAAATATCAGGAAACAATTCAATAATGAATAGTCTTGAAAAATAAAGACTTAGTAAATTATTACTGAAAAGATGTACACCTCCATATTTAGAATAATGAGTTTAGAGTTAATTGATTTGCTTTCTTGCAAAGTACTCTACAGCCATTCTCTTTTGGATAAAGAGAAACATGGTATTCTAATCATCCTTCCGATACAAATTGAATACTCACAATGGCCAATACCAACAAGTATTTTCTTTGAGTCCTCCTGGAAAACCTGAGGTTCTTTTCCCTAAGCTATTAAAAAAAAATTACATGACAGTAACTAATATGTGTTATTCTATACCAAATACTACTGCTGCTTTACTTTACAAAAGGAAAATAAATAAGACATTTGATAAATAAATAACTAGAGGAAATTATTGTCAAAACATCATGCTGCATGTTATTGTATCATAATGATCTTTTTAAAATTTGAAAAAGCACATGAAACCTCAAAATCTCAATTAGTATTAAACTACATAATCAAATCATGAAAAGGAATCATTTTTTTCTGGACTTTACACTTAAAATATAATCATTTAAATTGACATTATAAATATCTGCATATATATATATGCAGATATTTATAATATATATATATATATATATTATATATATATATATATATATATATATATAGAGAGAGAGAGAGAGAGAGAGAGAGAGAGCCATGAAATTAGAAGACGTTTACTCCTTCAAAGGAAAGTTATGACCAACCCAGACAACATATTAAAAAGCAGAGACATTACTTTGCCAACAAAGGTCTGTCTAGTCAAGGTTATGGTTTTTCCAGTGGTCATGTATGGATGTGAGATTTGGACTATAAAGAAAGCTGAGCACCAAAGAATTGATGCTCTTGAACTGTGATGTTGGAGAAGACGCTTGAGAGTCTCTTGGACTCCAAGGAGATCCAACCAGTCCATCCGAAAGGAGATCATTCCTGGGTGTTTATTGGAAGGACTGATGTGGAAGCTGAAACTCCAATACTTTGGCCACCTGATGTGAAGAACTGACTCATTGGAAAAGACCCTGATGCTGGGAAAGATTGAGGGCAGGAGGAGAAGGGGACAACAGAGGATGAGATGGTTGGATGGCATCACCGACTCAATGGACATGGGTTTGGGTGGACTCCGGGAGTTGGTGATGGATAGGGAGGCCTGGTGTGCTGCGGTTCATGGGTTGCAAAGAGTCAGACACGACTGAGTGGCTGAACTGAAGTGAACTGAAATATCTATGATATATAAGATTAAATTTTAATAAATGTACTTTTATATATTTTTTAAAATTCTTGAGCTTTAGAGTCAGACACTTGGGTTCAAATTTTAAAACCATCTTTTTCTAGATTTGAGCCAACTACTTTTATCCTTTGCTGCTTCATTTATTAATTGTAGATGATAATGTCTCCTTACAATATTATTATGGAGATAGATCAATATTTGTAAATACTTAGTATGTCACAAGTACTCAACAAATTATAATTAATAAGAGTAATAGCTAAAACTTACTTGTGGTATAATTACTATACACCAGACATTATACTGAATAATTTATATGCAATATATCATGTAACACTCATAACAATGTGACTAGAACTAATTTCTACATTTTACTTTTTCATAGATTGGTAATTTTTAATTTTTCTTTGTAAGAGTAGTATCCTTTATTTTTAATTAACTTTTATTGAAGTATAGATGGTTAACAATGTGCTAAATTCAGGTTTAGAGCAAAGTTAATCTGTTTTATATATATTCACACCTTTTTAGGTTCTTTCCCATATAGGCCACTACAGAGTATTGAGTAGAGTTTGTGTGCTCTACAGTAGGTTTTTACTAGTTATCTATTTCATTTTCCCATTTTATAGAAGACAAAACTGAGGCTGAAATCAATTAAGCAAATTTGTATAGCAAATAAATGATAAATTTGTGACACAAATTCAGGGTTGTTGGAATACAGAACTTGATTATCACTGTTGATATTGTTACTACCACTATTACTATTATTTATTATTATTATTATATTTAAATAACATTCTTAAAGCACTCTTGTATATTACTATTTAGTTATCTGAGCTGAATTTCATAATTATTTGTAATTCAAAGATGAAAACACTGAGCTTCTGAGAGAAGACTTCTTCAAAACTAGCACATAGTAAATAGTTGATTTAATTAATCTTCTATGGTTCCAAATGTTAGACTCTGAAAATTGTCAAAACAAGACAAGAGAAATAAAGGCTTCCCAGACTGGGAAAAAGCAGAAAGTTAAGATATTCTAAATTACAGACTGAAAAATTAAAGGACAAGTCTGAAAAACACATATTCTATTATGACAGCCCATAGTCCATTAGATATATCTGCTCAATGTAACTTCTGAAAGCATTTTAGTGACTAGTGAGCCCTCTCGCTCCCTCTCTTTCTCTGCTGTTCCTCTTTCTGTTGTTTTTCCCTTAGAAATAAAGTTCGTCATAAGGGGTGGAAAAGCCTGTATCTATGGTGAGTTCCCCAGTCCCTAGAAAAAGGTAAACAAAGCTGGTTCTATCTCTAAAGGGATTAAAGTTCCATCCCAACAAGGTATAATTACAGGTAAACTCAGACTATTTTGAGGGCTCCCCCTGGTGACTTGGCAGTAAAGAATCCTCCTGAATGCAGGAGTGGACCCTGGAGTCTGGTGGGCTTTTCTCCACATCCTCTCCAACATTTGCTGCTTGTAGATTTTTTTATGATAGTCATCCTGACAGGTGTGAGATGGTAGTTCCTTGGCTTTGATTTGAACTTCTCTAATACAATTAACAATTTAGAGCATTTTTTTCCATGTGCCTGTTAGCCATCTGAATGTCTTCTTTGGAAAAACATGTCTATTCAGGTCTCATTTTTATAGCTCAGATTTTCAGTTGGTAAACGAAGGATAGTACACCCACAAGGCATTTTGGTGGGCTGACCCTGAAGGAGAGGTTTCAACCTGTCTTGACTCCCTCTTTTTATACTTTTTGTCTCCTCTCTCCAAGCCTGCCCTATGCAGATTAGGGCTAGCACACATCATCAGTCAGGAAGCGGGTGTGTTTGCTTCACCTGAGGTTCCCACTCCAGGTCAGAGGATTTTTTTCTGTGTTCCCTTTTCATGGGCTTTTCCCCTTTCTTTGTCTTTTACCTGCCACCATTTTTGACTCTTTTTTTTTTTTTAATTATAATTACCTAACATTCCCCCCTTAAGAGTTGGGAGGCCCAATTCATTGGAAATAGGGGCATCGAGGTCTCTCTGGCTACTTCCTGCTGAGAAGAGACTTTGAGGAGCATGGGGTCTCCCTCTCTTGCTAGGCTCAAGCCTCAGAGTCCTTATAGAGCTGTCTGTCTAAGGGTGAGTGAGCCTTCAATCCATTCTATGAAGGTATCTATCATGACTATTAGGTATTGATATCCTTGAGAAACTGGCATCTGGGTAAAGTCCATCTGCCAGTCCTTTCCTGGGTAGGTCCCATGCCATTGGATTGGCTGGGCCAGCTGGGGTCTTTGAGTTCTTTGGGGGTTGTTTAATTGGCAAGTGAGACACAGGGAGACCACTTGACTTATAGTCGTTTAGAGGCCTGCTCCTCTGAGCGACCTCTCTAGTAATGCTTGGAGGGCCTTGTCCCCTAGATGAGTGGTGGCATGTGAGGAGTTAACCAACTCTCATTGGAGGTTCCTCAGCAGAAAGAGGAGCCCCTCTTTTTGGAAACACCTCACATGATCTTGTTGAAAGCCCTCACTCTTAGCTTTAAGACTCCCACCTTCAGTATATGAAGAAGTTCCTGGCAAATTAGTCTGCAGCACTAAGTTGGAAACCCCTATTAGGTAACTGTTTTGTAATGCTGCTCTCTTAGCTGCCACTGCCTGGTTCCCTTGAGCCACTTCTGTATTCCATTTTTCAGTCTCTTCTACAGTGGGAGACTGCAACCTCAGCAGGCAGATGGACTGCCTCCAAGAGCCTAAAGATTTTATCACCATACTTTATTGGGGACCCTCGGGTGGTCAAGTGGCCTCTTTCTTTCCAAATAGCAGCAGATGTGTGTAGCACCCAAAAGGCATACTTGGAATCAGTGTAAATGGCTACTCTTTTTCCTTTTCCCAGCTCTAAAGCTCAAGTCAGAGCTATGAGCTCAGCCAGTTGGACTGAAGTACCTGGAGCTATAGGTTTAGGCTTTATGGTCTCAAAATTGGAGACTACTGCAAATCCTGCCTCCCTTTTCTATCTAAGATAAAGTTGCTTCCATTGGTGTACCAGATTTCCTCAGGATTTATCAGAGAGTCTTCTGACAATCCCTCTCAGGGTTTTGTCCAATGGTCCAAAGTTTCTAGGCAAGAGTGAAAGGGGAGAGAGTTCTCAGGGGTAGGCATAAGGATAGCTGGGTTAAGAACCTCAAAAAAGGATATAGTCCTGGATTTTCCATCAGCATTACCTGGTAATGCATGAGGATTCTTTGATGGGACATCCATAAATGGCCACTCCCATATAGGAGTTTTTTTTCACATGGTGGCTGGTAAAAAAATTAATTAATTAATTAATTAAAAAGCAAGAGAGTTTTAAAGCATCTTCTATTAGGGCTGAAAGCATTCAAAGGCAGGGAGGCCAGCCTCAGGCAGTTGGGTTTAGCCTCCTGGATAAATGAGTTACTGACTGGGGCTCAGTTCCCAACCTTTGCATTAACACTCCCAAGGCTATTCCTTCCTTTTCATGGACGTATACTAGGAATGCTCTTTCTGGGTCTGCAACCTCAAGGTGGGTGCTTGGGTTAAGGCTTGTTTTAGTGTTGCCTCTGCCTCCTTTTGAGGTCCCCACATCAATGGGATTGGTGAGTATATCTCTTCTCAGTAAGGGATCTGGACTCTCAGGGACCATCAGAAACTGATGGGAAAATATCTATCTATCCCAGCAACAGAGAAGTGATTGGGTGAATATTTTTGTAATTGTTTTCCTATAGCACCCAAAATGGTACAGGCTGGGGGGAGATGGCTCCAGAGTAGGAGGTCAGGAGAGAGTAGGTAGCCCCAGTGTCAATCAAGAAATTTTTGGACCTACCTGCCACATCCAGTTGCACCTTTTGCTCCAGCCCCATGATGGTTACCTATTACAGGTGGACTGGCTGGAGTGGGCCACTTCAGTCCTGTTAAACCATCATGAGGGAAGGCTTGGCACTTGACCTTGAGGCTCTTGGGTCCCAAGGGCAGAGTGCCATCCAATATCCCAGTTGATGGCATTTGTAGCAAGCTATTTTAGGAGGCTTGCCACGGTTTGGACACTTTCTGGCCCAATGTCCCACCTGTCTACAGATTAGGCATTTGTCTCATGCCTTGTCCTTCAAGGACTTGAGGTTTGCTACAGGGCTCCCCTGGAGGGTGGCCAGCATCTGGGCATGCCTTGACTCTTTCCTTCTCTCCCTCTCCTGGGCCTTGGCCTCCCTCTCCTGTTCTCTGGTATCAAAGGAATTGGTGGCTGTCTGGACCATTTCATCTAAAGAGGAAGCAGAGTCCTGATGTAACTTTGTACTGTTGTAACTTTATCCTTATGTATGATGCAAATTGGGACAGGAATTTGTCCTTTAACATCACCTGTCCATTTTAAGAGTCTAAGTCTAGACAGGTAAACTTTTGTAGAACCTCTTTTAGTCTTTCCAGATAGGCAGTAGGATTCTCATTGGGCTCCTGAGTTATTGCTGAGACCCAAGCACAGCACCACAGCACCATAACTAACAGGTTTCCTTCTGTTTCCATGGGTGGATTTCCTTAGGGTGAGTCTTCTGAAGCTTATCCTAGCCAGTACTGTTGCAACCTGAGAGCTTGGCATCCCTGGGTCAGGGCACAGTTCCCCAGGCAGGTGGAGGCAGGTCAACCTCCTGGAGATGGAATCTTTAGGCAAATCAGACTGGACAGCCTCCTGGGAATTGGGTCCCTGGGCAGGTTGAGGCAGGTTGACTCACTCTAGATAATAACAGAATTAATGATAAAGAAGTGGGTAGATGTTTGATAAAGTGGAATGAAGATTTGATCCAGGGGGTATGTTCACAGTTTTAGGAGAAGAGTGGTAAGAGTTTGGGCCCAAATGGCCCACAGGCTAACTCCCAAAGTGGCAAACATTGTCCCTGGAAGTCCAATTGCCCCTGAAGGGATATCACCAACAGGTGGACTTTTAGCAGGCACTGTGTGTCTGCCGCCCACCCTAGCAGGCGCAATAAGTGCTGTTGCTGCACATGTCTTAGGAAACACGGGAGATGAAGGCCTGAATCTCTTGAGGGATCGGGTAGTAAACACTTTTTCCCTCCAGTCATTTTCTGATTGTCCCACCAGAAAGTTGCAGAGGCAACTTTGTGGGCCCAAACAGAGCTCGTGCGAAGGTCACAACTTCTGGAAACAGAAAGCTAATAACCCTCCCAATACTTTGCAGAAAGTGGCATAGATGAAGGGAGGAGCTGGAGGACAAGAGGGGAAGGCAGTGAGAAGAATGTGCTGAGGAATTACTATTATTACTATCCCTTACTATTATTATCCCCTTATTATTCCTGAGGAATAACCTTCTAGGAAAGTGGCTATACGCTTGACCTGTGCCCACACAGCTTTCACTTCCCTGATCCTTGGCACAGGGGAGACTAAGGATAAAACAGTCCTCACCCACTGGGCAACAGCTACTGGGTACAATGGATGGTGGAGCCTTCAGGACATGCCAGGGGGTAGCCCCTGACAGAATCCCTCAACTACATCCACAGCCACTTGCCTGTTTACAGGGGGTATGAGCAGACACAAACAAGAGATTGTAAAGAAATTAAGATTTTGTTAGCCATATGTGCCTTCCAGCCAGAGGCGAGGACCTCCTACCTTAACCAGAGGCCTTCTGGGACCTGAGACTGTGCTACATGAGCTTTCTGCCACCTTCATTGTTGCTGTGCCAGTTCCCACCACATTCAACTTCGCATCACTTCTGCTGTGCTGGGTCTCTGTTGCGCTCAGCTTTCACCGAGTGAACTTTCACCATATTGGGCTTCAGCTGTGATGGGCTTTCGCCTCACTGGGGCCCTGCTGAGGTTGCCACGGCCAGGTTACATCTGGGTCTTGGCACCAGATATGTCGGGAGAGGGTGTAGTATCCTCAGTTAAGTCTAACCACAGCAAAGAGTTGAAAAGGCAGACCAGTGTTACACCTCGGTTACAACTCAGTTTTATTTGGTAAACAAAGGATAGTACACCCTCAAGGCATGTAGGAGAGTCTATGCAGGTCTTCTGCCCACTTTTTAATTACATTGTTTTTTTATACTGATTTGTATAAACTGCTTACATATTTTGGATATGAATCCCTTCCTGGTTATGCTATTTGCATATATTTTCTCCTATTCAGTAGGTTGTCTTTTTGTTTGGTCAAAAGATTTCTTGTACTGTGCAAAATCTTTTAGGTTAAATTAGGCCCCATTTGTTTCTTAAGTTACCTCTTACTTGTTTCTTTTTGGTTTTATTTGTTTTGCCTTAGGAGACAGATCCAAAAAATATTGCTAAGATTTATGTCAACAAGTGTCCTGCCTATGTTATCTTATGGGAGCTTGAAGGTTTCAGGTCCTGCATTTAGGTCATCAATCTATTTTGAGTTTATTTTTGTATATGGTGTGAGGAAATGCTCTAGTCTCATTGTTTCACATGTAGCTGTCACTTTCCAAACCCCGTTTATTTAAGAGAATATCTTTCCTGCATTGCATATTCTTTCCTTTTTCATCATAGATTAGTAGATTATAGGTGCATAGGTTTATTTCTGGGCTTTCCATTTTGTTCCATTGATCTATGTGTCTGTTTTATGTGCCAGTACCATGCTTTTTTGACTACTCTTGCACTGTAATATAGTCTGAAGTATGGGGTCATGAAACTTCCAGCTTTTTGCTTTTCTCTCAAGATTGTTTTGTCAAATAAGAATCTTTTGTTGTTCCATGTAGATTTTAAGATTTTTTTCTAGCTCTATGAAAAATGTCATTGCTATCTTAATGGGCTATCATTGTATATGGAGATGTTTTCAATTGCATGGCTATTTTAACAATATTAATTATTCCAATGAAAGAGGTAGAGATATCTTTCCATTCATTTGTATTATATTCAGTTTCTTTCATTGATGCTTTATAATTGTCAGAAAATAGATTTTTCACCTCCTTGGTTGCATTTATTCCCAGGTGTTTTATGTATTCATTCATTGATGTGATTTTAAACAGGATTAATTTTTACCTTTTATTTCTGGTAGTTCATTATTAACATACAGAAAAGCAACAGATTTCTGTATTTTAATCTTGTATCCTGAAACTTTACTAAATTCATTTCTTAGTTGTAGTAGATTTTCTTGGAGACTGTAGGGATTTCTGTGTTAAATACTATATCATCTGCAAATAATGACTGTTTTACCTCTTTTTTTTTTTTTTCCCAATTTGGATGCATTTTATTTCATTTTCTTGTCTCATTGCTGTGGCTAGGGCTTCCAATACTATGTTACAAAGAAGCGGCAACAGTGAGAATCCTTGATTTTTTCTGAATTTAGACAAAAACTTTCAACGTTTCACCATTAAATATAATGTTAGCTGTCGGTTTGTCATAAGTGACCTTTATTATGTTGATATGTGTTCCTGGTATACGCAGTTTTATGTCAGTTTTAATCATGAATGGAGGTTGTAGGTTTTCAAATGTTTTTTTCTGCATCTATTGAGCTAATTTTAAATGTTAATCCTTCCTTTGTTAATGTGGTGTATCATGTTTGATTTGCAAATGTTGAATCATCCTTGTGTCCTTGGAATAAATATGACTTGATCCATAGCTTTTGATCCTTCTTGTATATTTTTGGATTCAGTTTGCTGATATTTTCTTGGGCATTTTATATGTATATTCATCAAAGATATTGGCTTATACTTTTTTTTTTTTGGTAATTATTGTCTGGTTTTGGTATCAGGGTAGTTGCAGCCTCATAGGATGAATTTTGGAGTGTTCCATCTTCTTCCATCTTGGAAACAGATTGAGAAGGATAGGTTTAATTCTGTGTATGTTTAGTAGAGTTCCCACATAAAAAGCATCCAATTCTCTGGCTTTGTTTGCTGTCTTTTTTTTTTTAATTACATTCACAAATTTATTTTCAGTACTAGTGATCAGTTTATTCAAGAAGTCTGTTTTTTCTTGATTCTATCTTGGTTATTTGCATCTCTCTAAAAATTTGTTCATTTCCTCTAGGTTGTCTAGTTTGTTGACATATAACTATTCATGATATTCTTGTAATTTTTTTTTTTTCTTTTGTAGTTCTGTGATATCAGTTGTTATTATTACCCCTCTTTCATTTCTTATGTTGTTTACTTGGATCAGAAATCTCTTCAGTTGCTTTTAGTTTATAAAATTTATTTTTATGTTTCATGTTCTATTTGGATGATTTTATTATTTTATCTTCCAGATAACTTATTCTTCTCTGTCACTTAGTCTGCTACTCATTCCTTCTAGTATGTTTTGTGTTTTGTCTATTGAATTATTTATTTTTATTGGGTCTTTTTATATTTTCTAGCTCTTTATTAAAATGTTCAATAGTTAAGATCAAATTTTTTTTTTCTAATTCAGTTAACAATTTTAGTACCAATATTTTGAATTCTTTATCTGACAACTTATTTGTGTTTATTTGTTTTTCAGGAGTATTCTCTTTTTCTTTCCATTAAGAATAGTTCCTCTGAGTTTTTATTTTACTTAATATTCTCTGGCTCTATGAATTTAACTGAAACAATTGCCTATTACAGTCTTAAAGTAATTTTTTTTTTTTTTTTTAATGTGAGAACCTCCCTATGCAAACTGGGTGTATCTAATGCCTTTGGTAGGAGTGCTGATATGAAGTAGATGTCAGTCGCATCTTTCCTCAGGGTGTGCTGGTAGATATCACCTTGATAGGAATGGGACTGGAGATGAAGGAGCTAAAGCCGGTACTGAGTATGAAGTAGGATTTCCTCATACCTCAGTGTCAAGGGTGGGATATGACCCCAAGTTGCTGGAACAGAAGCCCTGAGGATTGGGTTCAAAGTGGCTCTATTCCCTTTAAGTGTCTATTCCCCCCCCCCCCCCCCCCCAAGCCAGGTTCTTTGCCCCAGAAGCAGGGAGAGCTGAAGCAAGTGAGACTCAAGTGCAAGCAGAGCGCCAAGTGCGGCGTGTGTGGGTGGCTGTGGCTCTGATCAGGCACAGCCTTGGGCGTGCGCTCCGTGCCTTCCTCCCAGCTGATCACCGTCCCCTCCTGTGCTGCCTCCATCACCGTCTCACCGTCGTGGAGTCATTTCACGGGGATGGCAGGACCCACACGGACTCTAAACACATGATGAGGGATTGGCTTTGGTGGAGCAGTCACTGTCAGGGCCTAGGAAGCTTTGGGGACATGGCTTGAGGAATGCCTTCTATGGCTGGGACCACCTTCCCCGGGCTATGCCCCAGGACTAGGTAGCTTCTGCATCACCTCGGGGTGTCCTTCCTCCAGGCTGGTCTGCTCCAGATCCAGAGCTGTGCTGTGCCCGTGGAGAGAGTGGGGTCAGAGCATTCACTGGACTTGACTGTGGCATGCACCAAACAGAGGCTGGCTGTGGGAAACCCGCAGTCACAACAGCAGATCTCTCTCTGCCCCCTGCCTTGGGGCTATTTAGCATGCGTAGACCCCTCAGAAGTGTACTGCAAGCTTTTCCAGACATTTTATCTGGTCCAAACATATTCCATCCAGCCAAGGAGACTTGTCTCCTCTGTGTGGGACTCCAGCAATGGGACGCCCTGTCTCTGGCTTCAGTCACTCACTCCCCAGGGCGGGTATCTACTCTTATAATCTTCCTTGTCCTCTGAGTCCCTTTCCTGGGGGCACAAGGTTTTGACTCAATTGCTTTTCTTCCCTTCCTACTCAATTGCATGAGTATGTTCTTAAATTCTTACTTGTACAGACGTCTTGCCAGTTTCCAGTTCATTTTCAGTGAAGATTGTTCCACACGTAGATCTATTCCTTTATGTGTATTTGTTGGAGAAGTTGAGCTCCATATATTCTTATTCCACCATCATTTCTTCCCTCCTAAGACTTCATTTTTCTGGAAGATTTCTTCTTCATTTGTTTCATCCTCTTCATACCATTTAGGCATACATTGGCTTTTTTTTTTTTTTTTTTTAATGTCTGCTTCATCATCTCTATAATAAGTTTTTTTATAAAGTATTTTTTAAAATTTTGATGTAGGCCATTTTTAAAGTCTTTATTGAATTTGTTGCAATATTGCTGCCATTGTTTTTTTATGTTCTGGTATTTTAGCCACAAGGCATCTGGGATCTCAGCTCCCTGACCAGGAATCAATCTCATGCCCTTTGCACTGGAAGGCAAATTCTTAACCACTGGACCACCTCAGAAACCCTCTGTAACAAGTTTAAATTTTTATCTTTTTCCTATTTCTTTGACTTTCCAAATTTGTTTGCTATGCTCCTGTCTTTTCAGTTGCTTCTATATTACCAATAACGATGCTTTCCATTCTTTAATGGTTTTATTTGTCCTTTTCACTTGTTTCTTACACTCTAAGAATTGCTTATTATCAGTTTCTGTTGTCTTGTCATATGTACTTTGACTCTATTTATGTGTTCTTTAAACTGTTCATACAATGTCAGTCACTTCCTCGGAGGAAGACAGTTGTTGAAAAAGTTGAAAACATAGATTTTGTTCAGGTTATGGAGGAGTCCACATATAACAAACTGAAATCTCTGGCCTGGCCAACAACCGAAAAGAAACTGAGTTCTACTAACACCTCCATGAGCGTGTTTTGAAGTGGAACTTCGTCGGTCAATCCTTCAAAAGTGAATGCAGCTGCAATCAGCAGCTTGACTGACATCTCATCTCATGAGAGAGCTTAAGCCAGAACCACCCACCTAAACTACCACTAGATTCCAGACCCACAGTCTTTGTGAGAAAATGAATGATTATTGTTTCAATTTGCTAAATTTTGAGGTGATTTTTACATAATAATAGATCATTAACAAGCTATTTTCATCTCTCCATATTAATGATAGAAAAATGTGTTTAAGACAAGCCATAGCTATGAAAGCTATGAACTTCCCAGAAAAATAGAGAATAAAAATACCATTTGCAAGTAATCATACTTGGGAGAATGAAAATACTTGATTTAAGTATTATTGAGCCTTAAAGTTTTAGAATTAGAGGGATAATCTTTCCATTCTAATAATCCCTTGGAACTTATCCAATCATAACTTCATCACTTTTAGTAATGTATGAAGACTTAACCAATTACTGTTTTGTTGTTATGTGTTAGTTGCTCAGTCATGTCTGACTCTATGCGACTCCATGGACTGTAGCCTGCCAAGCTCCTCTGTTCATTGAATTCTCCAGGCAAGAATACTGGTGTGGGTAGTCACTCCCTTTCCAGGGGATCTTCATGACCCAGGGATCAAACCTGGGTCTCCTGCACTGCAGGCATATACTTTTACCATCTGGGCCAATTGTTAGGACTCTCAAAAGTGAAGGGTGTCTTAAAATAAGAAACATGCTTGTGTCCTAGATGATGACATCTTTTAATTCAATTCTGTTCTAAAATACAGTTTACTTAAGATTTTACCATAATTGAATTGATTAGCACATCAATAACACTTAATTTACAGAAATTACCATTAAGATTAAAATATGAAGACTCTACTAAGTATATCTTCTGCTCCCCTGATAGAATGTTATGTAAAATTAAAAAATTAAACAAAATATTTTTAACTTTAAATTTTATTCATTAGAAAACAAATTTGTTTTAATATAATCAATAAACTTTGAACCATTTTAATCATAATCAATTAATAAATGAAGAAGAATATTTTAAGTGTCTACTTATACTCAATGTCAAAATGATCATCTACAGTGAAATTTTATGTCACCATTAACACAGTTATGTTTGATATATTTTGCCTATTCATGTGTGACAGGAATTGGCTAGATGCTCATTAATCCCATTTATTCTCCCTAAGAATATTGGAATACTTTATTTAACCTTTCTTATGATTGTACTAGGACCCCAATGTGACTTGTTTCTGGACTGAAATAATATATGTGAAATCCACCCCTTCTTTCTTCATCTGTCAATTAGCTAAAGGTAAAGGAGTCAACTCATTGGAAAAAGACCCTAATGGTGGAAAAGATTGAGGGAAGGAGGAGAAGGGGATGACAGAGGATGAGATGGTTGGATGACATCACTGAATTGATGGACATGAGTTTGAGCAAGCTCCAGGAGAAGGTGAAGGACAGGGAAACTTGGAGCGCTGCGGTCGATGGAGTCACAAAGAGTCAGACACGACGATGGGGTCACAAAGAGTCAGACACGACTGAGCAACTGAATAACAAGCACAAAAGAAGCAGTAGGCACCAGTGAGGTCCCAATAGATATCACAGATGTTACATGGTTTCCAAACTCTCCACATAGAGAATAACATACGTGGAACAGGTGGAACAGGATGTGACTAGAAAAGAAACATATATTGTGTTGTTATTTGTTATAGCATCCAGAATTACCTTGTCTTGATTGATATTATATTTAAAAGCAAAATAACTTTAAAGATTCACAATCTGATTAAGAAGCAGTGGTCATTGAAGCATATATCACTAGATTATAGAACCTTACTTCCTTTGCTAGTTCAGGCCTTTGAACTACTACCTAGTTAAGTATATTCCCAGGCCAATGGCCTATGAAAGGAGATATTCAATCATTCAGCCTTGTATCTAGCTGTACCAGTTTTAGTGCTCCAGTTTTATAACTGACTTTCTACTTAATCCTTGAGCCCCAGTCCTTCTTAACATGACCAAATTCTGAAAATGGGTTTTAATCCCATGTCTCTATTTATAAATCCTATTTTGATAACCTTTCTAGAAGGTCCAAGGTCATTATTTAGACATTTTCATTATATGGATGTTATGGTTTTTGTTTTGTATTTTCACATGGTTGACTTTCACTGTACAGTCACATAGTCAAATCTGACTACATTTTTTATATTTGACTGATGATGACTTTCAAGCCACACCAGTCACTTTTTCCCTTTTTCCTCACCTCAGGGAAAGATGGCACTCATCCCTCCCTTGACTCAAGTAAGAGAGTTCATAACATGCAAACTCAACCTACATAGGAGCTCTCACCCCAGTCCCACACCCCTGCCATGACAAGATTAATGCCACTCATCCCCGCCTATTCCATGCTCAAGCCATTTTCAGACCAGCCTACCCTGTTCTTGTCAGAAAGCTTCATGATGTGAATAATAAATCCTTTCATACTTTTTGGTGTATGTATGTGTAGCATTATTAGTCTCTGTATTTGAACTGATTTTATGCTATGATTTGTTGATCTTGTCCTCTGTAGGGCAATCACATGGCAGGTTAAGGATCAGTGGACCTAGGTAGGTGACAGTTTTTGAAGGAAGAATATATTCCTGCCAAGAGGTTTGCATTCATGGAAGTAATAGGTCTTCATGACAGTTAACTAAAATTTTAAGGTTTACATGTGAGAAAAGTAACTCCTGAGTTTCTCTAGATAGCTTTCTCTTAGGATTATATCATCCAAATTTTGGGGACAAGATGGCCTTACTTTTGACTGGAAGCCAGGGGCTAGGTTTGGAAGCAGTTATGTAGACTACCATAAACTCCAAATGTTTACATTACACTTATAAATCATTCCTCTTTCTCCTTTTCCTTTTTCTTATTCCTAGGCCTTAGTAACACTCCATCCTTTCAGGTCTCATTATGTCCAAAAAGCAGTATAGAATTTAAGAAAAAGTGCTGAACATCCATCTTTAGGCTAGTGGTTCTCAAATTCTTTTAATAACAAGCATTATATAATTTTCCTCTTATTATTGATAAATTAAAGGATATTCTAACCTACCTATATATTTTTTTAGTCTAATGAAAGGGAAAATATGGAATAAGTAACATTATAAAATAATATTTATAAAATAATATTTAATTCAATATGTAAATTCTCAAGAACAATTGTAATAGAAGACATAAAGAAGTAAAGCTTGCTTTTGTTGATAAAACACCTTGGATGTAGCAGCTACAAATGTAAACTGATCTAAGTGTAATTTAGATTAATCACATCTTGCCAGTGTTATTGGTGTTAGGTGATGTGATTTTTCTAAATGGTCAACAAATTCTGTTATTCTTGACAAAACTAAATATAATCTTGCTGTAATTTACATATTTTTCACTGACATATCCATTATACATCAAAATACCTTGTGTATAATATAATACAGAGAGATTCTTGCTGCAAAAAAGTTTAGAGAATTTTCATTCCATTTAAGAGTCCTATACTGTATAATTATAGGTCATTTAGCACTCCTAGTCTCCACTCTCTAAATTAGCATACTTGAATCAAAACTAAGACAACCAAACTACTCCACAAATTTTAAAAACACCTCTAAAGTAGAGGTGTCACCATTTCTTAGAATCAGACTAGAACAATAAACCAGATCCTAAAGTTAGCATGGTATTGGCAGTAGTCTTTAGACAGAGATGCCTAAATAGGAGGATGAAGCTCTACTGTGAAATGTGACCCTGATGTCCACATGCCCTTCTCTTGGTGAAGCTTCTTGAAGCACTGGTATGTCATTTGGTTTATGGAGACATTGGTTTCCCTTGCAGAGTCATGTATTAGGATCAAGCTGACGTCTCATCCACTCTAATCCTCTTTGAAATTTCTACCCCTTATTGATAGACTATCCAGATATTAAAATTTTTCCTGCCAGAAAGCTTTAAAGGATCACCTTATGTGAGACTTTTACAGCCAGGTTCCCTAGGGAAGCCTTGCTTCTTGGTTGGGTCATGTGTTTTCAATTGTTTCCTGAGTCTCCAAAGCATTACCATGTCTTCCTAGATTATAAACTTGTCTTTCAGACTTATATCCTCTTTTAAACAACTACTTCTGAATCCACTTTTCTCAGGTTAGTCGCAGTCGTGTCTGACTCTTTGTGACCCCATAGACTGTAACCCACCAGGTTCTTCTGTCCTTGGTATTCTCCAGGCAAGAGTACTGCAGTGGGTTGCAACTTCCTTCTCCAATTTTTCTCAAAAGTTAAGCTTAATGCCAGATCCAATGCTCTCCACCTACTGTTCCTTTCTTTAAAAAAAAAAAAAAAATGTCACTCAGTGATATCTAACTCTTTTCTGCCCCATGGACTACAGCTCGCCAGGCTCCTCTGTCGATGGAATTCTCCAGGCAAAAATGTTGGAGTGGGTAGCCATTCTCTTCTCCAGCAGATCTTCCAAACCCAGGGATCGAACTCAATTCTCTTGCAATGCAGACAAATTCTTTACCATCTGAGCCACCAGGGAAGCCCCCACCTACTGGTTACCTCTAATTAATGACTTTGTCTATCTTATTTATGTAATGTGAACTAAGCATATCAGTGTTACAATCTAAGAAGAAATATCAACATATCATGTCCAATGCAATTAAAACAATTTCAACTTTAATGGTCATTAATCTATTTCATGTGATAATTTCCAAACATTTTGAAATGTTTGGTTAGAAATTGCATTTTATGATGACATTCACAGAATGTGAAAAAAAAAGACTTTTCACACTATATGAGAATATAAGATAAATTCTTAAAGATAACATCCAAACCTTTCTTTAAGGTGCATTTTAACATTGAAATTGTTTCTTTATAAAAGTTAAACAAGTGTGAACTGTCATTATAAAACTTTCAAGGATTTCTAAGAATTGAAGAACATGATTTATTAAAAAGCATTGTGATGAATGTTTCATGGGTAGTAGTATTATGTTGTGCACATACATACTATAAACTGAGTCTAATAGATTTTTTTCATCACTTTTAATGTACCTATAAAAGAGAGATCAGATGATTCAGAAATGCTATCACATGAGAATAATCAAAGTGAACTGATCCCATATAACATTCAGAAGATGTCAAATCACTAGCTACTTGTCAACAAATGGAAGACATTGTTTTTCCCTCCTTTTCATTTGCAATTCAAAAAACATAGTTTAGTTTTACAATTTTCAGGTAAATATTCTGTCATGGTTTAGAAATTTAATCTGAAGTCATATTTCAACTTCTTCAAGTAGATGTATCCTTAATTAAACAATATTTGTTAATCTCTTACTAAGCTTGCCCTGCTCTAAGTACTGAAAGAGAAAAAAAAGAGGAGTATACAAGATGGTCTTTGCTCAAATGGCATGTAATTAAGCTGGAGAGAAAAACATAGTAACAGAAAATAATAAAAATAGCTCAAAAATTAAGAATACAATAAAACAATAAAATCAAAGTTTCAAAGAATAGTCATGAAGTCATAAAGCTTATATACACTATCTTATGTAAAATAGCTAGTGGAAAGCTGCTACATAAAGCAGAGAGCTCAACTCTGTGCTCTGTGGCAACCTAGGGCGGGATGGAGTGGGGTGGCAGGGAGAATCAAGAAGGAGGGGATGTATGTACACTTATGGCTAATTCATGTTGTACATCAGAAACCAACACAATACTGTAATGTAAATTATCCTTCAAGTAAAAAAAAAAAGTTTTAAACTGAGAGAAAATAGAGTGATCTGATTTACAGAGGAGTATGTCATCCAAGTGAAATATGCTTTTCCTTGCCCAGAGGGAGTTATTAGTCTCATAAAAGATCATTTAAATGTTTTATTTGATCTCCAAGACAATATACCAGCAAAGTGTATTTTGAGGAAACAACAGAAAATTGTCAACACAGAGATCACTTTGAGTCATGATGCCATTGCCCATGTTCCAAACCTAATCTGGAAACAAGCCACATCAACAATGAAATTCAGCCAAAGGTCCTGAGGATATGAGGCAACAAATTTGGTAGGTTTCAGGAATCTCCAAGATGTCAGAAGCCAATGGTAACAACTCCAAAAACTGGATAGACTCAGAGTGGTACATAAATTGTAGGTTGTACTTATCATTGGGGGAATTTAAAAGATCCAAAATTATATACTTAAATGCAGCAAAAAAAAAAAAAAAAAAAAATTGCTTCAGCTAAAGAGGACAGAGAAAAAGCTGACTTAAAACTCATCATTCAAAAAACTAAGATCATGGCATTCAGTCCCATCACTTCATGGCAAATAGAAGGGAAAAAAATGGAAGCAGTGACAGATTTTATTTTCTTGGAATTCAAAATCACTGTGAATGGCTGCAGGCATGAAATGAAAAGACACTTGTTCCTTGGAAAGAAAGCTATAACAAACCTAGAGAGTGTCTGAAAAAGCAGAGCCAACAAGTCCTATATAGTCAAAGTGAAGGGAAGTCGCTCAGTTGTGTCTGACTCTTTGCGACCCCATGGCCTGTAGCTTCTCTGACCATGGGATTCTTCTCCCCCAGGCTTCTCCGACCATGGGATTTTCCAGGCAAGAATACTGGAGTGGGTTACCATTTCCTTCTCCAGGAGATCTTCCCGACCCAGGGATTGAACCTGGGTCTCCCGCATTGTAGGCAGACGCTTTACCGTCTGAGCCACCAGGGAAGTCCTTTTTATATAGTCAAAGCTATGCTTTTTAAAGTAATCATGCATGAATGTGAGCCATAAAGAAGGCTGAGCACGAAAGAATTGATGCTTTTGAATTGTGGTGCTAGAGAAGATTCTTGAGAGTCCCTTGGACTGCAAAGGTTGACCCTAAAGGCAATTAACCCTGAATATTCATTGGAAGGACTGATGCTGAAGCTGAAGCTCCAATGCTTTAGCCACCTGATGCAAAGAGCTGACTCATTGGTAAAGACCCTGATGCTGGGAAAGATTGAAGGCAAAAGGAGAAGGGAGTGACAGAGTATGAGATTGTTGGATAACATCACTGACTCAGTGGACATGACTTTGAGGAAACTTTGGGAAATAGTAAAGGACAGGGAAGCCAGGTCCATGTGCTGCAGTCCATGGAGTCACAAAAAGTTGAACACAGCGACTAAACAGCAACAACTTTTAAGAACCACAATTTTTTCCCATGAGGTTGCATTTGTATTCTCTGAATCCCACAAATGGGCTTCACCAGTAAAAACCTAAATATTGTAGTCAGAATCACTCCTAATCCAGACTATCCTTCTGCCAGGAAGAAAACATCTCACCTATCAGATCACATATAGAGAATAAAATGCACCCTACACTTATTTGTCTTTACTCCCACTAAAACCACAACAATAACAAAAAAGAGACAAAATCAAAAACCAATTTATTGGTTGTTCTTTTATAATGGGAATAACAGGTATAGTATCAGCAGTGATTAATAGCCCTTGTCTACATTGCAAAATCCCAAACTAGAACATGTTTTGCAGGTGTCGAGGTGCCTGACTCATAAGGGCTTTTGATTAACCTATACTACCATGAGAATTTCTAATTTAAACAGTCAATTTTTAAAATCAATTAAATGATATCTGTTGCATTCAAACAAATACTTTAGAATAACTATTTACAACTCAATTTTTTTAAAACTTAATAATGCCCTTTGGTTTATGGAACATTTCTCTGGAATAATTTGAAGTGATCACTGTCATTATCCAAAATAACAGTATCAGGTTGAAACAGAAAGAACAATTAGAGGACTCCTCTGGTTGCTCAGCTCAAACGAAGAGCATTCTCTCTTTTAGGCACTCTCAGTTTCTCTTCTCCCCTTCTTGAGTCTAGCTCAAAATTTATTTATTTCCCTGTCTCTACTTCCTCACCTCAACCAAGAGTCAGTGACTCGCTGTGATACTTTTACTATAGCCGTCTTGTTTGCCTTCTCTTGCTCTGACCTGGCCCTGCTGTGGGCTACCTTATGGGAAAGCCCCCGAGAATGGTCTTGGGCCAACAACGGATGAGCAGTCGAGGCACTCGCTCCAAAGACCCCCAGCAATTGAATCTTGTGAACAGTTATGTGAGGTAAGTGAGCTAACAAGTGGATCTGTACCTATCTGAGCCTTGAGATGAGGCTGAAGTCCTACCCTGTGAAAGGCACAGAGCCAGAGGACAAGTCAACCCACATCTGGTTTCATGACAAACAGAGACTTTGAGATAATAAACATAAACTTGTTTATTTTGTTGATGTCTTCACCATCCTTCTACAGGGCATTCTTCTTACAATATTGTGATTGTGAGGGTTTTTTTTTTTTTTGTAAGTTTCATGTATTTTATTTTCCTGTGTTACCTGTGATTATCTCAACAGGTTAGTATTCTTTTTAGGCAGTCAAACCCAAAATCAGTCAAGATTTGTTTACTCAGGTCCTAATTAAGCATTCTTCTTTGGAACGGAAGTCAGATGCAAGTCAAGAGTCTTTTATAACTCAGTGTTGAAAGAAATATAGTCATAATCTATTCTCCAGAAGGTTACTAGCTTCATCCCACAGTGGAAGAAAAGGGATCACATTATAAATAGCAGCAAGTAGGAATCACTGTGACCCATTTTATAGTCTACCTACTACAGGTCATAATATTTGTTTCATATTTCATATTTTAAGAAATAAAATATCACACAGTGAGGTCATCTCTCTTCCATATCCTGGTACCATTTCCTTGATCTCATTTCCCTTTGTCCTCAGAGGTAAGCACTATAATCCCTTTCTGTCTCAAGTTCATATATTAAAAATTTCCATACAATAGTTGGAAAATCATGAACAAACTTTTTGGCCAACTCAATATATTACTTTGATTCTTACTTTTTTACATAAGTGACATTGTATGTGATAGTCTGCAAATTCCCATGTTCACTAGATGTTATATTTTGAAATATATCTATTTTGTTGTATAAAGATGTCTGTCTTTAACAGTTTTAATTTTTCAATGAATGAAAAACACAATTTATATATTATCCATTTCCCTTCTGATGGACATGTGGGTTGTTTCCAATTTTTTGTTTAAAAACTTATATTGCAGTGAGCGTACTTTCATAGTTTCTTGTGCATGTGTGGGAGGGTTACTCCAGGTGGTATATACCAAATTGGAATTGCTTTCCCAAATTGCTCTGCAAACTACACTTTTATGTTGCTCAGAAAAATCTTAACCCTATCTGGGGTACTTCTGGGCTTCACTTGAGCAGGAATGGAATGACTTTCTATTCAGGCTCTGTTAGTTTTCTTGTTTTTCACAAAAGCATGTCAACACCAGCTTTACTCTCTATTAAGGTTAAAGGGAATTACCTGGCAAAAGCCATATGTCAGGCTGTTATCAGAGAGAACAAACTCAAAGTCACATCTAGTCGAGATCTTTCAAATGCTCAGATGAGAAAACAACAGTTATGGAAGATTACTTGGAAAATACTGTCTCTCCATTCTTTCTGATCCTCTAAATATGGATTAAACTAGAGCAACAGAAGACTTAAATTATGTCAAACTAGTTTGCAGCCTAGAGTCTTGCTGCTCAGAGCATGGTCCACAGACCAGCTGCATAAGCATCCCCTGAAGCTTTGGATAAATGCAGCTTATATGGCCCTCGCTCCTGATCTATTGAAAGGGGGTGTATTTTAACAAGGCTCTCAAGTGATTGTATGTACATTAAAGATTAAAAGAGCACAATGTTAGATAATTACTTCCCATTTTGTTATTGATAATTGGATTTCATCTATCTTTATTGGAGCAGATGAAACTCATTTTTAGGTACACATCAAGAATATTGTCTGGGTCACTAACCATTACATCAAATAATAAGTTGTTAATGAGGGCCCTCCAGAAAATTTGTCTAATCTTAGTGTCAGAAATAGCTTCATTTCTACTCTCTATTTCATTTAAATCCTTAAACCAGTGGGAAATATGTAGCTGACCACAGTTTCTTTTTCTTTAACTAATTACCCCAAATGGGACTAACCTCTGACAGATATATAGACATTTACAGTAGACACCCTGAATTAGTTTCAAACCCAGCTCCATTTTATGTCCTGAAGTTTCATGTTTTCCTTACTTTCATGTGTTTTAATTCATATTTTCTAGTTGTATTTTATATTTCACTGCAAGCCACATTGAAGTATATTTGGAACAAAAGAATAAACGAGCAGAACACTAACTGGTGCTAAATTATAACAAATACAAGAATATCCCACAGTGATCATTCAATACATTTTATCTTGGTATCATCTCATAAAATACAACAATGTTGCCTAAATAACACAAATTCCAACACATCTCTGCCTGAGGAATATGACATTAAAGTAATGGATTTTTAAAATAATTCATTTTAGAGCAGTTTTAGGTTTACAATAAAATTAAGAGAGAAGTTTTCCCCTATCTCATCCTCACACATGCATACTCTCTCCCATTATCAACATGACTCACCAGAATGCCACATTTTTGCCAAAGATGAACCTACATTTACACATAATAATCAGAGAAAGTTGTAGTTTATGTTAGGGTTCAATCTTGATTTTTGTATATTCTATAGATTTGGACAAAAGTATAAGGACATATATTCATCATTATGATAACATTTAGAGTAGTTTCACTGCCCTAAAAATCTTCTATACTCTGCTTATCCATCTCTCCCACATGATGAGTATGTTTAGTTTTACAAGAAATTGCCAAACTCTTTTGCAAAAACTGTACATTTTTCTAGTCCCATTAGCAAGATACAAGTATTCCTGTTGCTCCCAATCCTCAACAGTATTTAGTGTTTTCAGTGTTCTGGATTCCAGCCATTCTAATAGTGTGTAATGGCATCTCATTGTTGTTTTGATTTTCATTTCCTTGATGACATAGGATGTGGTATAGTTTTTCATATAATTATTTTCCATCTGCCTATCTTCATTGATGACAAGTCTGTTAAAGTCTTCGGGCCATTTTAACTCATGTTGTTGAGTTCTTATGTTGATTTTTAAAAGTACTTTGTGCATTTTGAATAACAGTCATTTATCAGGTGTGCCTTTTGCAAATATTTTCATCGAAGCTGTGACTTATCTCCTAATCCTATTGATTTTTTCCCACAGAACATATTATGAAAGCTTAAAGCTTATAAGTACACTGAAAAATAAAACATTTTAAGGAACTAACACTATGCTTAAGTAAAATTTAAATGACAACACTATATGATGACAGTCCTCATGGCAACAGCTGGCATAAATCATAATGCATGAGTCTGTTTACCTGGGCTTAATACCACAACCTAATTTGACATTCCTAGGATTTTTCCAAGTAGTTTAATTCTTGCAAGGTGTCTTTCAGAATGTTTAGTCCTTTATCAGTCATAATTGAAATATAGCCCAATGTGTATTAGACTTAAAATTATATTGATTACTCATTAGAAATGTGACCTTGTCAAAGATGCTTATATGTCTTCTGAGTCTCCACTTCCAAAGAAGACAGTGATAACATCCACTTCATGTGTTTGTTGAGAGTATTACTGATACAAGCTATGCAAAAGAAACTGGCAGAGAACCTTTTAATAATCAAATACTAGTGCTTCTCTCTGTTAACAACCTTGTAATGTTTTGTTGGTATACACAAAAATAACAGAGCATTTAGAAAATGTTGTTCAAACCATAATATTAATAGCTGCATAGCCATCCTTAATTTAACTATCTTGTGTTGGACACTTAAATTATTTCTTGTTTTCTATTCATAAATAATGCTGTGTATACTTATATCTCTGTGTACATTGTTTATCGCTTCCTTATGTGAAGCACATTTCTAGAAATAAAATATGAGACAGAAGGATATGACTATATTGATGCTTTTGATATCCATTATCAGATTGTCCTTTCAAATGTTATATTTTTAATTTCAGTATATAAATGTGTTTATATAATATAAATATATAATATTTATATATATTATAATATAATATAAATATAAATATATTCCAGTAGTCATGTATGGATATGAGACTTGGACTATAAAGAAAGCTGAGCACTGAAGAATTGATGCTTTTGAACTGTAGTCTTGCAAAAGACTCTCCAGTGTCCTTGGACTGCAAGGAGATTCAACCAGTCAATCCTAAAGAAAATCAGTCCTGAATATTCTTTGAAAGGACTGATGCTTAAGCTGAAGCTCCAATACTTTGGCCACCTGATCTGAAGGACTGATTCATTTGAAAAGACCCTGATGCTGGGGAAGACTGAGGGCAGAAGGAGAAGGGGATGACAGAGGATGAGATGGTTGGATGGCATCACCAACTTGATGGACATGAGTTTGAGTAAACTCCAGGAGTTGGTGATGGACAGGGAGGCCTGGCGTGCTGCAGTCCATGGGGTCACAAAGAGTTGGACACGACTGAGTGACTGTACTGAACCTAATCCTAAATCAGAATTGGAAACAAGTATAATTAAATACATGGGGGAAAAAAACTGGAAGATGCATGGAACATAACTTTAGCTTATGACCAAGCTGACTTTGGGCTTCCCTGCTCGCTCAGATGGTAAAGAAACTACCTGAAATGCAGGAATCCTGGAGAAGGGAATGGCTACTTTAGTATTCCTGTCTGGAGAATTCCACGGATAGAGAAGCCTGGTGGGCCAAAGTCCAGGGGGTCCCAAAGACCTGGACACGACTGAGGGACTAACACTTTCAGTAACAAGATGACTAACATTTTCCTCAGCTTCACTAAACTTTTGACTGATTTCCTCCTGACTATGGTCCCCTAACCTCCATTTTCTTAGAGAATTTACTTCAGAAAATTTGCAATTATAAATTCTTTCTTTGCTTCTGTGAAATGTAGACCGTTGCCCAGTCTCTTACCAGTTTCAAAAATTAAAAATGTCTTCCTCAAGGAACTGGGAGCCATTTTTTTTTTTTTTTTTAATGAGGTCATCAAGAAACGGAGATTCCCTATTTCCCAGTCTCTATGGGATGGCAAGAGGTTAACTTCAGGAAGCACCGATTAGTAATCACAGACAGCCTAGTACAGTGGCCAAAGTCTTTCTTAATGTCCTCCAAATTTCCAGATCTTAAAAACTCACTGCTATTTCAGAGTTGAGCTTAACCTCTCTCCTCTCTGGCAATAGGCTTAACTTGTATTTCAATAGTCTTGAATAGATTCTTTTTTCCCTGCTTAACTCCGACAGCTGTAAGTTTCCTTTGGACACTTACCATCTTGTTTGAAGGCATCTGAGGGATGATAAAGATTGATGGGGGAATAATAATGTTGAGCTGCCCCTCGCCAGCTTGGTGAAGAAACACTCAGTGTTCCTAATGAAGGGCTGCTATATCGTGGTCTAGTCCTTGAACCATACAGGGCTGAAGAGGAACTCTTCTTAATTCTTTGCAAAGCAGCATATGAAGTAGGGAGGCCAGGAAGAGCTCCAGAATACTCTGTAAAAAAATGATAATAATAAAATGAATTCTTAGAAGACTTTATTTTAATAAAAACTTTTCTTCTGAAGACATTGTTGAAAATCTGGCAATCAAATGGAAACGACAGTGGGAGCTGTAAAAAGTAAAATTTTACAAACAGATTTTAGAGTACTTTCTGAAAATTCTACTATTTATAACATTGGTGTCTTTCAAGAAAGAAAGAAGAGACATGAGGGATGATGAAAAGAATGAAATAAAAGGAAAGAAAAGGAAGAAGGAAAAAGAAAAAAACGAAGGAATCCATTCAAATTTCAATTCATTTATTTTCTTTGTCAGGAATATTTGGCCTTAATCTAAAATATTCATCCTCACATATGAAATCAGTTCCTTCCTTATTATTTAAAATTGAGGAAAAAAGCATTATCAACTACATTCCACAAATATATGTTGGATCTTCATCATCTAAAATTTACCATATGGCAGAAAACACGTCTAATGAAGTATATATACTTTGACTAGATGGTAAGCTATATGCTTCATGTTCTTGAAAAGTAGTCAAATTCACTATGCAATGTAAAAAAGGAAAAACAGATTTTTTTTTTTTTTAGAATCTGTTATGTATAATGTATATCATGATATTATCAACATTTCTAATATTTAATTTCTGAGACTTTTCATTAGAAAAGATATGCATAGTGTCTAAAGTTAACTCTTCTTTCTGACCACAGGGAAGTCAGTTTCATATGTAGATCAAATGTTTAAAAACACAAAGTAATTATGTTGAATTATAAAAAAAAAAAAAGCAGTCAGGAATTGGATTTTTTTCTATGTCTACTATTGATTGTATTCAATAATCTGTTGACCTTGGAAATACTTTTATGAGTCAGATATTTTTGTTCAGGGTATTTGACATTTCAACTTAATGGATGATCATTTATTTTGGATAAAATTTTATATTTGTGAGCAAGTTCTCACAGTTCAGATTATTTAGAATCATTATCCTGTCTTATAGAGATAATTTGGAATGCAAGAAGCATTACTGTGATTTGAAAGTAACACTTTAAGTGTTAAGCATCAAATTAAATTTAACATTTTCTCTTCTGTGAAATTGTAAATATGATTTCTCTGTAACTTAAAAAAGGTGTATTTTTAGAGGTACTCCGACCTTTAAAATGAGCACAATAGGTGTAGTCCAATCCCATCAAGAGCTGTTAAGAGATTGATGTCTTTTAGTCTTTGTGTTCAACCATAAGTCTGGTAAAGGTAGATCAATTTTAACTGAAAATAGCTAAGCTCTCCTGGGCAAACTATATGAGGACAGATTATGGGTAGACATAAAATCTCCTTTAAAACCTGAAATTAAATGCAAGTTTTGGCACCTTGAGGTGTAAGGTAATGAAAAGAGAATGAGTTTTCCTTTAAGGTGGTTTGTAATTGAAGTCTCTGAACCTATTCGTTTCTCTGTTGCTTTGTGTTTTAGCTGCCTACCTTGTTCATATATAAAAAGGAAAAAAGAAATATACCATGCAAGTGTTAAAGATTAAAATGGAGTATGAGAATGTGGTTTATAGTTCTTAAAATTAGATAAAGATAATTAATGGAAAAGTAGAAAGGTCATAATGAAATTCAAACAAGCCAAGATCATTATCATGACTATAAAAAATATATACATGTATATGTATATATATACATACACGTACAAAATGCATACTGTCCAAGTGGGACAGTAATTGGCTTATGACACTCCATGTAAATAGAGATGAGCCAAATTAGGATTTGGCTGTTGTGCTTCACAGCAGGCCTTCATTTGTTATGTAATCAGTTGCATCTGTTGCAGTGAAAATTACTTTTTCATCAATTAAATAAATCCAAAGCTGCTACTAGAAGTCTAACAATGTATTCATTCATTCATGTATTCAAACAGCATGCAATGAGAACTTGGTAGGGGATAAATGCTATGGGTACAAGGGTGAACAAATATTGTTGGCCCTTTATATCCCCAGATTCAATCAACAACAAATTGAAAATATTCAAGGAAAAAAAAAAAAATCAAACTTCCAGGAAGTTCCAAAAAGCAAAACTTGAATTTTCTGCACAACAACAACTATTTACATACTATTTACATTGTAGTAGTATTATACATTATCTAGAGTTGATTTAAAGGGTTCAGGAGGATGTGCATGGGTTATACACAAATACTAATCCATTTTATACAAGAGACTTGAGCATTCTCAGATCTTGGTATCCTCAGGGGTCCGAACAATCGCCCATGGATTCTGAGGGAAAATTGTATTGCATCAGCCTTCAAGAAGCATATTATATAGTGGAGAGTAAAGGTAACTGTGTGTGCAACTTTAATACACTATGAGGAAAAGGTAAATCCAGGAACCCATGGACTTTAATCCATAGCTGGAGAATCCTTTCATTCAACCTAAGGATATCAGAATATGATTTTCAGATGGAATGCTAGCCAAGTGAGTCCTGAAAGTGCATTAGTGATCATTTCAGCAAAACTCTGTGTAGGGAAAAAAAAAAGGATACTCTGTATAAAAGGGAGAGAGTATATGAAGACCTGGAAAAGAAAGGCAGAAGGGCACACTTAGTAGATTGTGATAATCTGGAGCTCAGGATGAGAGTCACACAGATGAGAAAAGAGGGAAGGCTGGATAAGTAAGCAAAGGGCCAATGATGAAATGTCTGGAGAACAACATACATTTTAGAAAGATCACGCTGGCTGAAGCACCATTTGGATCAAGCTAAAAGGGATAAAAGGCTACTCAAAAGCCTAAAACTGTAAAAAAGACAAAGTTTAGTGAGAACTGAGAAGGTGATTGTCTCTGTGGAAATAAAATCAATAAAATTACTGACTGAATCAGAGGCAAGGAGGTGAAAGTAAGAAACCAAGGCTGGTCTGTGGTATAAAAAGATGGCAAGAATGCAGTGAAAGGCATGCATGTGCCGGAAGTGAAAGTTCAATCATCCAGTTTTGAAGCAGGTAGAGAGCTAGATATGCAGTTAGCTGGCCAACTTATATGCAGAATACATGTAAAATGCCAGGCTGCATGAAGCACAAATTGGAATTAAGATTGCCAGGAGAAATTTCAACAACCTCAGATACGCAGATGATACCACCCTTATGGCAGAAAGTAAAGAGGAACTAAAGAGCTTCTTGATGAAGGTGAAAAAGCTGGCTTAAAACTCAACATTCAAAAAAGGAAGATCATGGATACAGTCCCATCACTTCATGGCAAATAGATGGAGAAACAATGGAAACAGTGACAGACTTTATTTTCTTGGGCTCCAAAATCACTATGGATAGTGATTGCAGCCATGCAATTAAAAGATGTTTGCCCCTTGAAAGAAAAGCTATGATAAACCTAGACAGCATATTAAGAAGCAGAGACATCAGTTTGCTAACAATAGTCCATCTAGTCAAAGATATGGTTTTTCCAGTAGTCATGTATGGATGTGAGAGTTGGACCATAAAGAAAGTTGAGCAACCAAGAATTGATGATTTCAAATTGTGGTGTAGGAGAAGACTCTTGAGAGTCCCTTAGGATACAAGGAGAACAAACTAGTTAATCCTCAAGGAAATCAACCCTGAATATTCATTGGAAGGACAGATGCTGAAGCTGAAGCTCCAATACTTTGGTCACTTGATGTGAAGAACTGACTCACTGGAAAAGACCCTTATGCTGGGAAAGATTGAGGGCAGAAGGAGAAGAGGGTGACAGAGGATGAGATGGTTGGATGGCTTCATTGACTTAATGGACATGAATTGAGCAAATTCTCCGAGACAGTGAAGGACAGGGAAGTCTCGTGTGCTGCAGTCCATGAGGTCACAAAGAGTTGCATACCATTGATTGATGGAACAATAATAAATTTCACTGAGAAAGTAGAAGCAATCTGAAGAAAGGGTCCCCCACAGGCTCCTGCTGACTGTATGTGCACACATATACTCTACTTTGCATCCACTGATATGCTACATATAAACAGTGTGTGCATCTATTAAAGGCCAGTTGTGTGCACTGAATTCTATTGCATCCTATCTTGACTGCTGAAGGAAATCACTCTAGAAAATCCCCTCTATCTCTCCATCAACACCAACTGTTGTCTCCCTGTTAAATTATTCTCATAACTGTACAGAAATTCTTCTAACCTTGATAAGGCCACCTTGACCTACCATTTCTTCCACTAATTTTCCTTTATAGCAAGACTTCTTTTTTTTCTTTTTTTTTTCCTTTATTTTTATTAGCTGGAGGCTAATTACTTTACAATATTGTAGTGGTTTTTGCCATGCATTGACATGAATCAGACATGGATTTACATGTGTTCCCCATCCTGATCCCCCTTCCCACCTCCCTCCCCATCCCATCCCTCTGGGTCTTCCCAGTGCACCAGCCCTGAGCACTTGTCTCATGCATCCAACCTGGGCTGGTGATGTTTCACCCTTGATAGTATACTTGTTTCAATGCTATTCTCTCAGAACATCCCACCCTCGCCTTCTCCCACAGAGTCCAAAAGTCTGTTCTGTACATCTGTGTCTCTTTTTCTGTTTTGCATATGGAGTTACCGTTACTATCTTTTAAAATTCCATATATATGCATTAGTATACTGTATTGGTGTTCATCTTTCTGGCTTATTTTACTTTGTATAATGGGCTCCAGTTTCATCCATCTCATTAGAACTGATTCAAATGAATTCTTTTTAATGGCTGAGTAATATTCCATGGTGTATATGGACCACAGTTTCCTTATCCATTCATCTGCTGATGGACATCTAGGTTGCTTCCATGTCCTGGCTATTATAAACAGTGCTGCGATGAACATTGGGGTGCACGTGTCTCTTTCAGATCTGGTTTCCTCAGTGTGTATGCCCAGGAGTGGGATTGCAGGGTCATATGGCAGTTCTATTTCCAGTTTTCTAAGAAATCTTCACACTGTTCTCCATAGCGGCTGTACTAGTTTGCATTCCCACCTACAGTGTAAGAGGTTTCCCTTTTCTCCACACCCTCTCCAGCATTTATTGCTTGTAGACTTTTGGATAGCAGCCATCCTGACTGGCGTGTAATGGTACCTCCTTGTGGTTTTGATTTGCATTTCTCTGATAATGAGTGATGTTGAGCATCTTTTCATGTGTTTGTTAGCCATCTGTATGTCTTCCTTGGAGAAATGTCTATTTAGTTCTTTGGCCCATTTTTTGATTGGGTCATTTATTTTTCTGGAATTGAGCTGCAGGAGTTGCTTGTATATTTTTGAGATTAATCCTTTGTCTGTTTCTTCATTTGCTATTATTTTCTCCCATTCTGAAGGCTGTCTTTTCACCTGTAGCAAGACTTCTTGAGAAGAGTTATGGATAGTCAGCATGTTCAATTCCTCTTCTCCCCTCCTCCCTTGAGCCTATTTCAAGTAGCCTTGCTTATATCACTCCACAAAAAGGGCTCTCTTTCAAGTTAACGAAGAGCAGGTCACTCTACTAGACCTATCATCAGTGTTCAGCATGGTTAACCATTCCTTCTTCCTTTAAACATTTTGTTCATGTGATTCTAGGATATTACAATCTGTTTTTATTGCTATATCATTGACTACTGCTTATTTCCTTTCCTAGTTCTTACTTGTCTCTTCAACTTAAAGTCAGTATACGCTGCTGAAGAAAAAAAAAAAACTCCATTTAAATTAGCTTATAAAAGCAATTTTTCATGAACATGGACTCCCTCCCAGATGAATTCTGCCGTTACTCTAGTCTCAATTACTTGGATCCAGATTCAAGTCTTTGATATTTCACTATTTTCCTACTCTCATTCTAACGCCTACTTCTATGTAGCATCTCTTTACTCACTCTCCCCTTGTGGTTCTGCATCAGCTTCTAAAAATTTACTGACGTCTGTTCTAAAAGGCATCTCCCAAGAGAGTTCATATCGTAAACATTACTCAGGGTTCAGAATCTATCTTTACTTATCACTTCAATAGCTATTATTTAAGAAATAGAATAAAGTGAGTGAAGTCGCTCAGTCATGTATGACTCTTTGCGATCCCATGGACTGTAGCCTACCAGGCTCCTCTGTCCATGGGATTTTCCAGGCAAGAACACTGGAGTGTGTTGACCTTTCCTTCTCCAGGAGATCTTCCTGACCCAAGGATTGAACCCAGGTCTCTAGCATTGTAGGCAGACGCTTTATCGTCTGAGCCACCAGGGAAGTCCAGGTTGGGTCTACATTCTGAGACTGGGATTTCAAAGAGGCTTAGTGAAATACACAAGCTAAGTGACAATCTGATGGTGTCTGGACTGGATTCCTTCCACACATAATTCCTTGCTTGCTCTCAGTAAATTCAATCATCGTTTTCTTCCAAATTCACTCTTTCCTCATTCAACATTCATTGACTTTATCAACATTTCTTCATTGACTATGTGTTAGGAATTGGGGATACAGCTACAAGTAAATCGCAAGTGGTTCCTGATTTCATGGAATTTACAATCTCAGAATATTGGGAGACTGTTACATTTGGGTAAAGGTTTCCCCTATGGTTCAGTGGGTAAAGAATCTGCCTGCAATATAGGAGATGCTGGAGATGTTGGTTCGATCCCTGCGTCAGGAAGATCCCCTGGGGGAGGGCATGGCAACCCTCTCCAGTATTCTTGCCTGGAGAATTCCATCGAATGAGGAGCCTGGAGGACTACAGTCTAAAGGGTCTCAAAGTGTCAGACACAACTGAGCAATTAATCAAGCACACACACTTGGGTAAAGCATTAGTAGAGGAACATTAAACAAACCAAGTTATTCTTAAAATATATCAAAACCAAGATAGGAAAGCATCTTATAGTCATATATTACTGACATCATGATTGAGTTCCTGGGAACAAAATTTTCCTGGCTGTGGTGTGTACATCTGCCTCGTATATCTTGGCCACTCATTTTATTGACTGAGAATTTTGGATCTGTCAGTAAACCTATCTGTAATATAGGCTCCAAAGTAAGATGGACTCTTTAATCTGGAGTGTACCTCATAGCAGCTCTAAGACTTTGGACAAGACATGAATAGGTCTGAACCCCAATTTCCTTGTCAATAGAATGGGGATAAAAATAAGACTTCCCTCATCGGTTGTGTTAGAGATGAAATAAATTGATTCACATAAAGCACTTAGAACTTTAGAACTACTTCATCTGGCTCATAGTAAGAACTTGATAAATGATAACTATATAACTATATATGTGTGTGTATGTGTGTGTGTGTGTGATCTGCACTTTAGTTAATACCTGTACTATTCTCTGGTGAGCATATTGTTTTCCAGTTTTATTGAGATATAATTGACACACAGCACTGTATAAATTTCAGGTGTACAACACAATGCTTTGACTTGCATCATGAAATAATCACCACAATAGGTTTAGAGGACACCCATCATCTCATATACATATATCAAGTAAATAGAAAAAAAAATTCTCCTTGTGATGAGAACTCCTAGGATTTATTCTCTTAACAACTTTCATTTTTAATATTTGCATTTGCTAAGTCACTTCAGTCCTGTCCTGCTCTTTCCGACCCTATGGACTATAGCCTGCCAGGTCCTCTGTCCATGGAATTCTCCAGGCAAGAATACTGGAGTGGGTTACCATGGCCTCCTCCAGGGGATCTTCCCAACCCAGGGATCAAACCCACATCTCTTCTGTCTCCTACATTGGCAGGCAGTTACTTCACCACCAGCACACCTGGGAACTATATTTTATCCCTAGTACTTAATCTTATAGCCAGAAGTTTGTACTTTGTGATAATATTTATTCAATTTCTCCTCCCCCAACCCACCATCTTTGGTAACCACAAATGTCCTTTTATATGAGTCTATTTGTTTGCTTAGCTTGTTTTGAAGTATATATCACATCTTCTTCATCCATCCGTCTCTTGATGGGCACTTAAGTTGCTTCCATATCTTGGCTACTGTAAATAATACTTCAGCAAACAGAAGGGTGTATGTATCTTTTCAATTTAGTGTTTCATAGCAGCTGCACCAATATACATTCCCATCTGGTGGACATAATTGAATATTGGGCTTACTCCTTCCAAACTTGATTGGGCTACACAGTGAAACTATAAATCCCAAAGTTTAATACTCCTTTTACTCTGGGGAACTAAAAGAGTGAAAATTCAAGGGGAAGAATTAGGCTTCTATAATCCTCACAGGTATATTCCCATGAGTAAGTGTCTAAGAAAAGATTTTTGCTACTGATGGAAACCAAAGATCTACAGAAAATTCAATGCCTATATATTCTTGTGCTTCTATCAGCTAAAGCAAGACTTAGCTGTCTTTACTCCATATTCCTGTCCAGGGTTTGGAAAGAAAAGTGACTTTTAATTTCTTTCCAGAGAAATTTTCATCAGTTGCTCAAACTTTTAATAATATCTAGGCTGAAGGTGTGAGCAGAATCTAGGTATATGTTAATCATTTCTCCTCTATTTTCCTACTTCTCATAGATAAGACCTTAGGGAATGTGCATTACAGTTATTTCTAAAGTGATCTAGAGATTTTGTGATAAAATTCAATTAACCTGGTGCTCTCACACCATGAAATTCCAGCTGGAGGTTGGGTAGGAGTAAATATTAATGCCTTCATTAAATATTTCCAAATCAAATGACCCTGGGACAACTGAACTTACATTATTTAATAAAATTGTAGTCTATTAAGCCAGAATGATGTTGCCACCAATTCAGTGTTGGAACTAGTAGTATTGTTTTTTCATTATTTAATAGGTCAAGTTAGAGCTATAATAAAAATACTGAATGCAAATAATATTCAAGAAATAATGGGTTAGAATTAGTAGAACTAGAATTTTGGCAATATTTATGAATAAATAAAGATTAAAAGGTCAATATGATAAAGGATACATTTAAAAATATCTAATCTACTCCCATATTTTAAGTTTCCTGAATATTTTGATACCTAGTAGACTACAGAATTCTAGCTCAGTTACTAAGTGTGAAAAACATATGAACTAGGAACTTAAAATATTAGTGATAAAACTAGAGTATCATTATTGGATTCTGTATTTAAATCTTTTCTGTCCAGTATTCATAAAGTGTTATTAATTTTTACAGACAATTAAAGGTAAGCAGGGCTTTCCTGATAACTCAGTGGGTAAAGAATCTGCCTGCAATGCAGGAGACACAAGAGACATGTGTTTGATCCCTGGGTCAGAAAGATCCCCTAGAGGAGGAAAATGGCAACCTACTCCAGTACTGTTGCCTGAAAAATCCCACAGACAGAAAAGACTGGCGGGTTACAGTCCAAAGGATCTCAAAGAGTCAGACACAACTAAGCAACTAAGCATGAAAGGGTAAGCAACAGCAAAAATATATAAAATGACAGGTCTTTACATAAATTCATTTGTTTCCGATAGCTCTAGCTTAATTTTAAATATTTATCTGAGCTCTTCTATAAAAATAAATATAAACTATAGCAGTAAATGATATGTGATGCTCTGGAAAATATTAATGCTTAATCAGCGGTTCATAAGTCAGAGGAGCAAAGAGGAACACTGAATACTCATGAGACAGTGCACAGAAAAAGCAAAAGTCATACAACAGCCAAACCCGCAGTGTGACTCAGCTCGGCATCAAAATCAGCGTAAAGAAATTTGATATCTGACCTTTTTCAGGGTAATTGCTAAGGCTGTGCTCTCTCCAAAGAGAATTAATGTTAAGTGCGCAACTTTAGCCTGCCACTGTTTTATGAAGCTTGCAAGGATGGATGTAAGATCTCAGCGAAGCCAGTCGTGTGAAGCATATTTAGAAGTGGTTAACAATTTATAAATAATGTGCAGCGTTTCCATTTGGTTGTCTGCATCTATGGCAGAGGAGAATTTGAAAGAGCCTGAGTCACAAGGTTCAGCATTTTCCACAAGAGATGTATTATGTGTAAACTTTACAGAGTTTTAGCTGCAGGAGCAATAAAGAATGTGCAGAGGATGAAATTCACCATTTTTAAAGCACCAAAATCAGGCCTTGAAACTGCAATACTTCAAAGATATAAGAACAAAACCAAACACTGCATTCTAGTGTATTCTACATAAGATAGAAAAACAGATACTTACAGGGTACTTAATTATTTCCACTATCTTTTTTTTTTTTTTAGGTATACTGTGTTTGTTTGTATTTGAAATCATAATGATTTAAGATTTGAAGGCCTTTATCTCCTTTTCTAAATATTAATGCTCAGCTATATACACAGTTCATGCAAGTAATTACACCTTATTCTGAGTATTATATATGCTCTTATTGCAGAGAAAGAGAGAGCATTTTACAGTTCTCCTGTTTTGTACTTTTTTCCCACTATTCTCAAAAGTTTTTAAAAATCTATGGTATTTAGATGATATCTCTTTAAATTACCAAAAGCAAATGTGCAATTACATTGATATTTTTTTCATAATAAGAATACTGTTTTCTAATCACTGAGGAAATTAGTAAGAGAAGGAGCTAGTTATGAAATACAACCAAATTAATTTACTGATTAAAGAATTCCCTCTTGTTTTGGATAAAGGTATCCATAAAATTTTAACTTTGTAATAATTATATTAGTTTCTCCTTCCTAATCTCTATGTGTTTTAGATAGATCAGATAGTATTTAATAATAAATCAAATAAAGCTGAAGTTGTTAGCAATAAATACTACAATTAAAAAAAAAAAAAGTAAACTAAATGCCTTTCTCCACACTTCTAGAAAGCATTCTAAGGGAAATTTATGTTTTCTTTATATGTTGTTATTCAGTCCCTCAGTCATGTCCGACTCTTTACAACCCTATGTACTACAGCACGCCGGGCTTCTCTGTCCTTCACCATCTCCTGGAGCTTGCTCAAACTAATGCCCATTGAGGTGGTGATGCCATCCAACCATCTCTTCCTCTGTCGTCCCCTTCTCCTCCTACCTTCAATCTTTCTCAGCAGCAGAGACTTTTCTAATGAGTCAGCTCTTTGCATCAGGTGGCCAAAGTATTGGAGCTGCAGCTTCAGCATCAGTCCTCCAAAGAATATTCAGGATTGATTTCCTTTAGGATGGACTGGTTTGATCTCCTTGCAGTACAACGGACCCTCAGGAATCTTCTCTAACACCACAGTTCAAAAGCATCAATTCTTCGGTGCTCAGCCTTCTTTATGGTCCAGCTCTCACATCCATACATGACTACTGGAAAAAATGTAGCTTTGACTGAATGGAATTTTGTCGGCAAAGTTATGACTCGGCCTTTTAATATGCTGTCTCGGTTTTTCAGAGCTTTACTTTCAAAGAGAAAGCGTGTTTTATTTCAAGGCTCCAGTCACCATCTGCAGAGATTCTGGGGCCCAAGAAAATAAAGTCTCTCACTCTTTCCATTATTTCCCCATATATATGCCATGAAGTGATGCGACGGATGCTATGATCTCAGTCTACTGAATGTTGACTTTTAAGCGAGCTTTTTCACTCTCCTCTTTCACTTTCATCAAGAGGCACTTTAGTTCCTCTTCGCTTTCTGCCATAAGGGTGGTGTCATCTGCATATCTGAGGTTATTGATATTTCTCCTGGCAATCTTGGCTCCAGTTTGTGCTTCATCCAGCCTGGCATTTTGCATGACATACTCTGCATATAAGTTAAATAAGCAGGGTGACAATATACAGCCTTGACGTTCTCCTTTTCCTATTTGGTACCAGTTTGTTGTTCCATGTCCAGTTCTAACTGTTGCTTCTTGAACTGCATATAGATTTGTCAGGAGGCAGGTTAGATGATCTGGTAGTCCCATCTTTTAAAGAATTTTCCACAGTTTCCTGTGATCCACACAGTCAAAGGCTTTGGTGTAACCAATAAAGCAGAAGTAGATGTGTTTCTGGAATTCTCTTGCTTTTTCTATGATCCAATGGATGTTGACAATTTGATCTCTGGCTCCTCTGCCTTTTCTAAATCCAACTTGAACATCTGGAAATTCTCAGTTCTTGTACTGTTGAACCCTGGCTTGGAGAATATTGAGCATTACTTTGCTAGCATGTGCGATAAGAGCAATTGTGCAGTAGTTTGAACATTCTTTGGCACTGTCTTTCTTTGGGATTGGAATGAAAACTGACCTTTTCCAGTCCTGTGGCCACTGCTGAGTTTCCCAAATTTGCTGGCATAGGGAGTGCAGCACCTTCACAGCACCATCTTTTTGGATTTGAAATAGCTCAGCTGGAATCCCATCACCTCCACTAGCTTTGTTCATAGTGATGCTTCCTAAGGTCCACTTGACTTCCCATTACAGGATGTCTGGCTCTAGGTACTGATCACATCATCATGATTATCTGGGTCATGAAGATCTTCTTTGTGTAGTTCTTCTATGTTTTCTTGCCACCTCTCCTTAATATCTTCTGCTTCTGTTAGGTCCATACCATTTCTGTCCTTTATTGTGCCCATCTTTGCATGAAATGTTCTCTTGGTATCTCTAACTTTCTTGAAGAGATCTCTAGCCTTTCACATTCTATTGTTTTCCTCTATTTCTTTGCATTGATAACTGAGGAAGGCTTTCTTATCTCTCCTTGCTATTCTTTGGAACTCTGAATTCAAATCGGTATATGTTTCCTTTTCTCCTTTGTTTTTCATTTCTCTTCTATTCACAGCTATTTGTAGGGCCTCCTCAGGCAACCATTTTGCCTTTTTCCCTTTCTTTTCTTTGGGGATGGTCTTGATCCTTGCCTCCTGTACAATGTCACGAACTTCCATCCATAGATCTTCAGGCACTCTATCAGATCTAATCCCTGGAATCTATTTGTCGCTTCCACTGTATAATCATAAGGGGATTTGATTTAGGCTATATCTGAATGGCCTAATGGTTTTCCCTACTTTCTTCAATTAAAATCTGAATTTGGCAATAAGGAGTTCATCATCAGAGCCATAGTCAGCTCCCAGTCTTGTTATTGCTGACTGTATAGAACTTCTTTATCTTTGGCTGCAAAGAATATAATCAATCTGATTCTGATATTGACCATTTGGTGATGTCCGTGTGTAGAGTCTTCTCATGTGTTATTGGAAGAGTGTGTTAGGAAGATGCAATTGATATCAATCAAAAAGTGCTTAGGGTTAAAGGTGGAACTTGAATTAAGCTCTTGTCATATTTTATAAAAAGAAAATATTGGAAATTTGTTCATGACATTTATTTTGCAACTTATACCATGAAACACTGGCTGGGAAACCCTTCAAGGGGAATTAGCTATTAAAGTCCCCAAATGATCTCATTGTAAGGCAATTTTTCTTCAAAGGCAGTCTCCCAGCTTTGACCCTAATAACTGTATGTTAGTGAGGTACATACTGGAATATTTGAAAAGTGTACAACTAAGAGCAATTTCTTCAAAAAAGAACTCAAAAATTTCTCAATGGCATTTTAGAAGGTTATGTGAATTCTCATTTAACAAAAGAAACACCAGTAAATCACTTAAATTTACTCTGCAGCAGTGGTTGTGGTATTCTAGCCTTTGCTGAGAGCTCATTTGATCCATTTACTGACTTAAATAATGATAAAGACATTGAGCAGGCGACAATGTTGCAGCTTGATTCAGAATATCACTCTGACATTCAGTACCTCCACATCTGCTTCATCTGTGTCACTTACTCAATATCCAACAAAACTGTATTTCCAGGAAGCAACTCTCAACTGTGGCACTGTTATTTCACAGTTGCTAACAGATCACAAACACTACTACTTTCCAACTTGAAAGTTTTACTTACATATGAATGAAGTTTCAAAGAAACAGGCATCTGCTTCCTTTCTAAACCTGTGAGTGTTCCTTCCTTTAGGTATTGCAGTATCATTTATTATTTTGGCATTGCCTTCTGGGTCAGAAGGGTCCTTCTCTTAATCATTTTTCATTCAGAATAATTTATGAGGATCAGAATCAAAGGAATAGCAGTATTTTAAGTTTCCCATGAAATCTAATTTTAAACCTTCTTATTATAAAAGAAAGATATCCTTACTGTAGAATCAAAATAATCTCTGATCTTGCTACCCATAAGTAAGCATGCGTGCATGCTAAGCTGCTTCTGTTATGTCCGACTCTTTGTGACCCTATGGACTGTAGCCGCCAGGCTCTTCTGTCCATGGAACTCTCCAGGCAAGAATACTGGAGTGAGTAGCCAAGCCCTCCTCCAGGGGATCTTCCCAACCCCCCAACCCCGGGATAGAACCTATTTCTCTCACATCTCCTGCATTGGCAAGTGGATTCTTTTTCACTAGTGCTAACTGGGAGCCCCATATCCATAAGTACACCTTTTGCAAAAACAAACAGCCTCCGATGTTTTTTCATTTGAGTTACAAACAGATATACCAACAGAGACATATACATACCTTTTGTTTTGCTTGAAGGAACCTGGGATCAGTTTATAGATGTGGTCTTTTAATTTTTATTTAGTATTATGACTTTTTAATCCCATCACAAATGTTCTTCAAAAGAATTTTATTGACTCCAAAACATTCCAATGATGTGTTTAACTTTATTTAACCATGTCCCTGTGATGAATTTATCTGTCATATACAGGTTTTCTTTGCTATTGGAAAGTAGAGCATTCTTCTGAGAATTTTCATAAGCCCAAATGGTGTAAAGTGAAGCCACAATTACTTTAGGACACATATTAAACTATTGGATACACAAAGCAAATTGAGATTAAAGCACAGATGCTCACAGACACAGTTCAATGTTTTGGTGGCTTGATGCTAAGAGTGTAGTTCCCAGCAAGGAGCATGGGGTGTCATATTCAATGCTCTGGGTGTGCACTGCCTCTAGTAAATGCTAGTCTTGTTACAAAATAAATGCTCAATGCTATTTTCATTATTTTTTAGTTTTTCCACAAAAGCAAAACTCTGCCAATTTCTTTTGTATTAGTGAAAAGAAGTACTAATGCAAGTCTTTTTGTAAAAGCAAAATGATGTAAAGTGAACTTCCTCAAAGTAGGGGATATCTGTATAACAAGGCAGGAAGACTTGTATACATAAATCTCTGTGTGACTAATAATTTCCTTAGAAGAACATTGTAGAAGTGGAATTTCTGAATATGAAGATAGTTCTGGTTAGGATTTTTTTCTTGGAGCTCTGATTTAATTATATTCCTGCTACACATCATAAGATAGCAGTGATTTTAGACATTTTTTATGGAATTTGTATTCAATTTTATTAGATGATTGAAATATTGATTATTGTTTTAAATACAATACTGGAAAATCCTCTCTCATCATTGCTTGAACTTACATTTTGGTAAAATGAAAGTTATAAATCATATTATTCATTTTTTCATATGTGTGTATTTCCTTTTTGAATGATACATACAATAGTTATTCTTTTTTCCTAATGAATTATGATTTCTTTTACATGATTCTTAAAAGCATTTTGTATAATATGGTCATTAATGATTCCATTTGCTAGAGTGTTCATTTTAACTTAGTGAGAGTGTGCTATAGAACTAAAATTGACAGTTTTATGTAGGCGAGTTTATTGATCATTTTCTTAATGGTTCTCCTCCCTTTTCCTTCCTTCCTTCTTGCATCATTTCCTTTATTTCTTTTGCCTTTTTCATTTCTTTTTTTAATTTATGACCATTTTAAGAATTTAACTATAAAAATATTAGTATGATTGACCTTAAAAGCAACACATATATTGAATTTTCTGTATGCTATCTTCAACTCGAATTTAATTTCATATTAGCCTAAGATGATGCAAATTTTATTATTTTTTCAGAAGTAGGTTGAAAATTTTTAATATTATTGTAAAGTTTCAAAATTTTTAGAATATCTAAGAGGTGATATCAGTTTCATTTATTCTTATGTCAGGTACAAACTTGCCTGAGATGAGGATTGATTCACCATGGGAAGAGGCCAGTGAATGTTTAATCCAAATTAATAAATACATTTAAGTCAAACCCACAGGCCAAAAAATTCATTTAAACTGCACTAAGAGGAATATTTTAAGGCCAGTGTGTGTGTGTGTGTGTGTGTGTGTGTGTGTGTGTGTGCATGCGCTCAGTCGTGTCCTACTCTTTGCGATCCCATGGTCTGTAGCCGGACAAGGTCTTCTCTCCATGGAATTTTCCAGATCATTGTGGCCTCGTGTGGTTTTACAGTAAAGGCAAATCTTCCTTACAAGCAATGCTTAAAAATCTGCATCATTATTGGTATCTTACATGCTATCAAAACATACCTTCTTTAAATTTTGAGATTATCACTAAGCCCAGTAGCCCTGAACACACTTAGTTGTGACTACAAGTTTTAATTTCATGACAATGCAAAAATTGTAACTTATTGGGTGACATTTTTCTTTCTCTCTTTTTCTTAATGACAGTTGGTCAGTGGCTAAGGCTCAGTGACATTTATCAGCTACCTAATTTAAATGTAGACCCTTTTATAATAATTGCAAATGTGACCTTCATTTGTGTATTTTTGCTAGCTAGCATGTTTAGCCAAATGTCACAAAGAACCCTAATCCATTCCTTCTCATAATGTTTAATTATATCATATTGAAAATGTTCATTCTTCAGTTACCATGGTTTATAAAATCACAGTGCTTCCTTGGGGAGTAGGGAGCTGTACTTCCAATGCCCTAATGAGCTGTGATTGCAAGGCTGTGTCTACAAGCTGCCAAAACAACTAGCTGAAAAGTGAAAATTCATTAAATTAACAAGTTGGTTTGCTTCATGATTCCAAACAGTAGCTCTGATTCAATTTTCTCTATACAAATAAGCAATTCACAGACATAGTCTCAATTGTTTTGTTTTTCTGTCAGAAGAGTCCATATATCTCCTCTCACCTTTCAGATCTTTCTATCTAATTGCACAGGTGAATTATCCCACTGAATGTTCCACAGATATTTGCAACTTCACCCAATCTCCATTCTTTTCAAGTTCTACCTTCCCCATACTGATAAGCCCTGCTCTAGCTAACTCTTTTCTCCAAATTTCTCCCTGGATCCTTTCAGTCCATGCTCCACGGTTTCATGAAAGTCATGTTTCTAACACAGAAATCTGATCATGTTACATGTCTGCCCAAGGCAAAGCAAATCTTTAAACCTTCAAGGCAAAGCAAACTTTTCTTCTGAGAGACAAGACACTTCCTTCATACTTGCCTGAATTCATATCTTCTTGTTCCTGTCTTCCTTCTCTGAAATTTTAATCAATCATTAATGAATCACCGACAGTTTCTCAGATAAATCTGGCCATATTTCCTTTTCAGCCTTTGTACTTCTTATTTCTCTAATGCTTTTATGTGTTAATTATGAAGCAGTGAAAATTTTATAAAATGTAATTTTAGGAAGGTTCAATTTATATATAACTGTTATTTATAGAATTAAAGTTTATGAACCATTTTATCTTGGCTTATAAAAATATAATTCCTATTCAAAGATAGAATCAAACACATGTGATATATAAATTTAATTTTTATTAAATGCTTTTAAATATTTTAGGAGTACTAAGTTGGACATGACTGAGCGACTGAACTGAACTGAAGTTAACATTGTAGAGTTGATGGAAAGAAATCTGTTCACTTGAAACTATACTTTGCAAGTAGTTGAAAGTGAAAGTGAAAGTTGCTCAGTCATGTCGGACTCGTTGTGACCCCATGGACTGTGTAGTCCAGGGAATCCTCCAGGCCAGAATACTGGAGCAGGTAGCCTTTCCCTTTTCCAGGGGATCTTCCCAACCGAGGGGTTGAAACCAGGTCTCCCACATTGCAGGTGGATTCTTTACCAGCTGAGCCACAAGGAAAGCCCAAGTATACTGGAGTGGGTAGCCTACCCCTTCTCCAGCGGATCTTCCTGACCCAGGAATAAAACAGAGGTCTCTTGCATTGCAGGCAGATTCTTTACCAACTGAGCTATGAGGGAAGCCCTTGCAAGTAGTTATGAGATAACAAGTATAAAATTATAAATTAAATCTATCAGATTATCAAAGTGAATACTTTACTAAGGTTTTTTCACCTTAAAAAAACAAAACAAACAAACAAACAACAACAACAACAAAACTGCATGTCAATATAATTCTAATGTTTGGGTGAACCTGTAGAATTGGGATAATTGATTTGTTAGGTATAATTTTAGAGTTTAAAATGTGTTTTTGAAGAGCAGCAACAACTTAACTATTTTTAGTAAATTATACTAGTCCCAAAGTATGGAGGTGAGGATTGGACTATAAGGAAAGTTGGGTGTCGAAGAATAGATGCATTTGAACTGTGGTGTTGAAGAAGACTTTTGAGAGTCCATTGGACTACAAGGAGATCCAACCAGTCAATACTAAAAGAAGTCAGTCCTGAATATTCATTGGAAGGACTGATGCCAAAGCTGAAACTTTGGCCACCTGATGCAAAGAAATGATGGTAAAGATTGTGATGCTGGGAAAGATTGAAGGCAGGAGGAGAAGTGGATGACAGGGGATGAGCTAGTTAGATGGTATCACCGACTCGATGGACTTGAGTTTGAGCAAGCTCTGGAAGTTTGTGATGGACAAGGAAGCCTGGCGTGCTGTAGTCCATGGGGTCACAAAGACTCGAACATGACTGAGAGACTGAGCTGAGCTATTCCCAACTATCACACTATTTCTTTATAAAACTGCTTAGGCAAGTTTAGATTTCCAATGGAAGCAGTGATACTTTGTGAAGGAGACTAGACATTTGGTCAACTCATTTTTCTTTGTTCAATTTATTGAATATAATTTCCCTAGGATGTATTTACCATATTATAAACAATATTAAATTCTTAGCCACATTTAAGTCTGTTAATTACTCTTCTGATTTAATAAAGTGAAGTATATAAAAAGAGAGTAACAATCATTTGGCAAAAGTAGAAGTCTGAGGGCATTTTTTCACTCAAATGTTTTCTAAAGGATGCTGCCATTATATTTTCATGATAGAGGTAAAGGAAAAAAATTTCAAAGCCCCAGCTTAGTTTCTGATCTCAAGTGAGGAAACATGCTATGTTGTGATTGAGGTACTAACATGATGTGACCTGATTGGTGGAAGACTATATATTTAAGAGAAAAAATGATTACAATATGTAACAGTTCAACACTGAAAAAAATATCTTCTGAAATACAACATATAGTAAAATTATAAGAATTTCATCAAGTCTAGAAGAAATCATATAGTTTTTAGAAATAAAGTAAGTGATGATTATTTAATTGCCCATTAATTCTATAGTAAGTGTGTAACACACTGGTCATAGCAAACACCCTCTTCCAACAACAGAAGAGAAGACGCTACACATGGACATTACCAGATGGTCAACATCAAAATCAGATTGACTATATTCTTTGTGGCCAAAGATGGACAAGCTCTCCACACTCAGCAAAAACAGACCAGGAGTTGACTGTGGCTCAGATCATGAACTCCTTATTGCAAAATCCAGACTTAAATTGGAGAAAGTAGGGAAAAACACTTCACCATCCAACTATGACCTAAATCAACTCCCTTATGATTATACATTGGAAGTGACAAAATAGATTCAAGGGATTAGATCTGATAGACAGAGTGCCTGAGGAACAATGGATAGAGGTTCATAACATTGTACAGGAGGCAGTGTTCAAAACCATTCCCAAGAAAAAGAAATGCAAAAAGGAAAAATGGTATACTAAGGAGGCCTTATAAACAGCTGAGAAGAGAAGCTAGAGGCAAAGGAGAAAAGGAAAGATATACCCATTTGAATGCAGAGTTCCAAAGAATAGCAAGGAGAGATAAGAAAGTCTTCCTCAGTGATCAATGCAAAGAAATAGAGGAAAACAATAGAATGGGAAAGACTAAAGACCACTTCAAGAATATCAGAGATACCAAGGAAACATTTCATGCAAAGGGGGGCTCAATAAAGGGCAGAAATGGTATAGACCTAACAGAAGCAGAAGATATTAAGAAGAGGTGGCAAGAATACACAGAAGAACTATAAAAAATGATTATCATGACCCAGATAACCATGATTGGGTGATCACTCACCTAGAGCCACACATCCTGGAATGTGAAGTCAAGTGGGCCTTAGGAAGCATCACTATGAACAAAGCTAGTAGAGTTGGTGGAATTCCAGTTGAGCTATTTCAAATCCTGAAAGATGATGCTGTGAAAGTGCTGCACTCAATATGCCAGCAAATTTGGAAAACTCAGCAGTGGCCACAGGACTGGAAAAGGTCAGTTTTCATTCCAATCCCAAATAAAGGCAATGCCAAAGAATGTTCAAACTACTGCACAACTGCATTCATCTCACACGCTAGTAAAGTGATGCTCAAAATTCTCCAAGCCAGGCTTCAGCAGCATGTGAATCATGAACTTCCAGATGTTCAAGCTGGATACAGAAAAGGCAGAAGAACCAGAGATCAAATTATCAACATCTGTTGTATCATAGAAAAAGCAAGAGAATTTCAGAAAAAACATGTACCTCTGCTTTATTGATTATAGCATAGCCTTTGACGGCATGGATCAGAAGAAACTGTGGAAACTTCTTAAAGAGATGGGAATACCAGACCACTTACCTGCCTCCTGAGAAATCTGCATGCAGGTCAAGAAGCAACAGCTAGCACCAGACATGGAAAAACAGGCTGGTTCAAAATTGGGAAAGCAAGGCTGTATATTGTCACCCTGCTTATTTAACTTACATGCAGAATACATCATGAGAAGCACTGGGCTGGATGATGCACAAGCTGGAGTCAAGATTGCAAGGAGAAATATCAATAACCTCAGATGTGCAGATGAGACCACCCTTATGGCAGAAATTGAGGAGAAACTGAAGAGTCTCTTGATGAAAGTGAAAGAGGAGAGTGAAAATGCTGGCTTAAAACTCAACATCAAAAAACTAAGATCATGGCATCTGGTCCCATCACTTCATGGCAAATGGATAGGGAAACAATGGAAACAGTGACAGACTTTATTTTGAGGGGCTCCAAAAATCACTGCAGATTGTGTGAAGCCTTGAAATTAAAAGACGCTTGCTCCTTTGAAGAAAAGCTATGACAAACCTAGACAGTATATTAAAAAGCAGACATTACTTTGTTAACAAAGGTCCATCTAGTCAAAGCTATGGTTTTTCCAGGAGTCATGTATGGATGTGACACTTGAGCTATAAAGATAGCTGAGCACCGAAGAATTGATGCTTTTGAACTGTGGCATTGGAGAAGACTCTTGCGAGTGCCTTGGACTGCAAGGAGATCCAACCAGTCCATCCTAAAGGAGATCAGCCCTGGGTGTTCATTGGAAGGACTGATGCTGAAGCTGAAACTCCAATACTTTGGCCACCTGATGCAAAGAGCCGACTCCTTAGAAAAGACCCTGATGCTGGGAAAGTTTGAAGGCAGGAGGAGAAGGGGACAACAGACGAGATGGTTGGATGCATGACCAACTCAATGGACATGAGTTTGAGCAAATTAAGTGAGATGGTGAAGAACAGGGGAGCCTGGCATGCTGCAGTCCGTGGGGTCGCAAAGAATCAGGTGTGACTGAGTGACTAAACAACAACAACAAATCTGGCCAACAGGTAGTTAAAGAAAAATTTTAGTAACTTCATTTCTCAGTGATAGTTATGCGTTTTCACACAGGAATCTTTAGCAGAATCTGCATAAAAAGTAGAGCTCTTTTCTGTTGCAATAACATAAAATGTTGAATTAACCCCCCACAGGGCCTACCACTGTGCTTTGTATGTAGTCAGTTCAGAATAAGTGTTGTTGAATAGAAGAAAATCCTAAAAACAAAAGTATAATCGCTTTTCTATAATTTCTCAGAAAAAAATAACATACAAAAGATAATTTGCTCATGAGCTCTACAATGAATTAAAGAGATAGTCCTACAGCTGTGTAAGAATTTATATATCCAAAAGTTTTATCTTTTAAAGTTCTTTCTTCTCTTAGTGATACTGACTTTTAATGCCAAAAACAGTTTTTGAACTTTTTTTTGAAATGCCCTCCATGGACTTAGGAATTTATGGTTATACACTATTAAAAAAAAAAAAAAAAGGCTTTATTTACAATAATAAAAAGCAATGAAACTTAATGCTCAGATGGAATTCATTAAAAAAGAAATTTGGAGTGAAAAATATTGAGATTAGGAGATCTGAAAAATAAGTTCCATCAGGAGAAACTGTATAAACTTTCCAAATCAGAGAGACATAGACCCAGAGAGTAAGAATTGGAAGAAAGACCTGGGAGGTAAGTCAAGGCTAAGTTCTGGAACTTTTTGCATTCTCTTGACCATGGAAGTAAAATGAGCCAAGAATACAGAGGGTGTTTAACCCAGTTATGCTAAGATTTCAGTAAAGGTTGTGTAATTTAGATACCATTCCTAGTTGTCCCAGCATTATAATGAGAGAATCTACATTCAAGTAGAATCAGATCTGTGTATGGTCATTTAGCTCCATATTTTGGTAAATGTTGGGGATAAGTTCTTTAGGGATAAGTCATGTATTTAGAGTAAGATCCTGAGTGAAAATCTGAGTTATGCATTAAAGTCTTAATTACAGGTTTAATGGATATTTGATTTGTTTTTCTAGTGGCTGTGGTCAAAATGAGTGGTCAGGAGTCATGTGTATCTGGATTATCTTAATTCTTACACCTGGTAATGTGTTTTTCTTCTCAAAAAGAAAATAAAACTGCACAGTGTTAAAAATATTCTGCTCTATTTGTTCTTCAGCTGACTAGGATTACAGTTCCTTAATTAGAAAGGTCAACTGAGTGACGCAGTGATGCATTAAACCATTTCTTGCTCATTTTTCTCTCTGTTTGGCTAAAACTTGAGGTCGTAACCTCAGATATAATCTCATTGCTAAAAATACAGGCTCAACATTATCCTGTATCAGTGACATTGTTAGAAAGATCCATCCCACATGACAAAATAAAAAGATTTTTAACATGGGAAATAAGTACAGTAAGATTATTTCTGGAATCTTGAACTGATCCTAATATCATGGTCACTGTGTCTCTAAAGGAATCAACAAATGGATCGGTTTTTATTCAATGAAACACATTCTTGGCTTTTTCAAAATGTATTTACGCACTTTTACTTTTACTATGTGCCTTACTCTTCTTACCTTCTTCAGTTTTCCTCTGATTACAATGATCAAATCCTTAAAAATCAATATTTATATTGATTTCTTAGAAACAAATGAAAAGCTACTATTGTTCTATAGCACTGAAAATGCAAATTGATAAGCAGGTTGATAAAATCACCAAAATGGAAATAAAAAATAAAGTATATATATGAACATGTTTGACAATCACCACAGCGTCAGCAGTTTCATATACTTTTATCTATGTCTCTGAGAAGTAAGATATTTAAAGAAATGTTCCTCTATCAATTGGTATACAAATCATTTCTAAATTTTCTAGGATTCTGAAATAAACTGCATGAAATTTCTTAGTCAATTGGATCAGTTGATGACTTTCAGGGATTTTGAATCCCCTAAAATCATGTGTAAAATATTATGCATACAAGCACTTGAGGAAAGATGATGCTATGAGGGTGCATACCTTTTATCAGATTTTTATGGAGCTTGGGACACACAAAAATACTAAGTTAAGTAGTTAGTATTTTCAGACACTTTGTTATAGATATGTAATATTCTTGGACAGGGAGGCCTGGCGTGCTGAGATTGATGGGGTCACAAAGAGCCGGACACGACTGAGCGACTGAACTCAACTGAACTGAATGTTCTTGGATGTTGAAAGTATGTCGATTCAAATGAAAGCATATAGAACATTATTGAGTATTTCCTGGGTGCCAGGAACTCTGTTAAGGGCTCCAGCACAACGTGGTTAAAGAGGATGCAGATGGGGACAGGAGAAGATAAACACATTCATATATTTACTATAATAAGGGAGAGCACAAAGTTAATATAATAAAGGACTGGCAAGTGATAAAGGGTTAAATGAAATACTCATAACAAGTGAGAGCAACCTATATGTCACTTGGTATGGGAGGATTTTTATATCATTTATCAATCTTAAAAAGTTTTTTATTACAAAAAGATGTTACAATTGTATCTTAACATAAATGGTGTAATTGAGTCAAATTTGTGTGAATTAATAGAATTTTACAGAAATTTACAGCTACTTTACAGAAACTAAATGCCATGTAATATTGTCTGAGTAATTCTCAAAGCAAGTGTTCATGAAAAAGATGTAACTATGGGAGCACTGTATACAGCTTCTCTATACAATCAGCAAAAACAAGACCTGAAGTTAACTGTAGCTCAGATCATCAGCTCCTTATTGCAAATTTCAGGATTAAATTGAAAAAAGTAAGGAAACCACTAGGTCATTCAAGGATGACTTAAATCAAATCCACAGTGGAAGTGACAAATAGATTCAGGAGATTAGATCTGGTAGACAGTGTGCCTGAGAACTATGGACAGAAGATCAAAACACTGTACATGACTCAGTAACCAAAACCATCCTAAAGAAAAATAAATGCAAGAAGCAAAGTGCTTGTCTGAGGAGGCTTTACAAGTAGCTGAGGAAAGAAGATAAGCAAAAAGCAAGGGAGAAAGAAAAGGATATACCTAACAGAATGCAGAGTTCCAGAGTCTAGCAAGGAGAAATAAGAAGGTCTTCATTGAGCAATGCAAAGTACTGGAAAACAATATAATGGAAAAGACTAGAGAAGTCTTCTAGAAAATCAGAGATATCAAGGGGACATTTCATTGCATGGATGGGCACAATAAAGTACAGAAAGGCTAAGGACATAACAGAAGCAGAAGAGATTAAGAAGAGGTGGCAAGAATACACAGAAGAAAAATGCATTTAAAGGTGTTAATGAATGAGTTGGTGATGGACAGGGAAGCCTGGAATACTGCCATCCATGGGGTTGCAAAGAGCTGGGCATGACTGAGAGACTGAACTGAACTGAATGAATGATCAGGATAACCACAGTGGTGGGCCTTACTCACCTAGAGCCAGACATCCTGGAGTGTGAGGTCAAGTGGGCCTTAGGAAGCATTGCTACAGACAAAGCCAGTGGAGGTGATGGAATTCCAGCTGAGCTCTTTCAAATCCTAAAAGATGATGCTGTGGCCTAAAAGTGTGGCACTCAGCGTGTCAGAAAATTTGGAAAACTCAGCTGTGGCCACAGGAATGGAAAAGATCGGTTTTCATTCCAATCCCAAAGAAGGGCAATGCCAAGGAGTGTTCAAACTACCACACAAGCACTTATTTTCCATGCTAGTGAGGTTATGCTCAAAATCCTCAGAGCTAGGAATCAATAGTATGTGAACCAAGAACTTCCAGATGTACAATCTGGGTTTAGAAAAGGCAGAGGAACCAGAGATCAAATTGCCAACAATCACTGGATCAAAGAGAAAGCAAGGGAATTCCAGAAAAACATCTACTTCTGCTTAATTGATGACTCAAAAGCCTTTGACTGTGTGGATCACAACAAACTGTGGAAAATTCTTAAAGAGATGGAAATATCTATTTTGCCCTTGAGAAGCCTGTATGCTGGTCAAGAAGCAACAACTAGAACCTTACATGGAAAACTGCCTGGTTCAAAATTGGAAAAGGGTACCACAAAGCTCTATATTGTCACCCTGTTTGTTTAATTTATATACAGAGTCAGTGCTTAGGTTCCTCAGTTGCATTTGATTCTTTGCAACCCCATGGTCTGTAGCCTGCCAGGCTCCTCTGTACATGGAATTTTCCAGATCAGAAAACTGGAGTGGGTTGCTATTTCTTCTTTCAGGGGATCTTCCTGACCCAGGGATCATACCCGCATCTCCTGTGTTTCCTGCATTGTGGGTGGATTCTTTATTGCTGAGTCATTGGGGAAGCATATATGCAGAGTGCATCATGAGGAATGCTGGGTTGAATGACCTACAAACTGGAATTAGATTGCCAGGAGAAATATTAAAAACCTCAGATTTGCATATGATACCACTCAAATGGCAGAAAGCAAAGAAAACTAAACAGCCTCTTGATGAAGGTGAAAGAGGAGAGTGAAAAACCTGGCTTAAAACTCAACAATCAAAAAACTAAGATCACGCCATTTGGTCCCATTACTTCATTGCAAATAGAAGGCAAAAAGTGGAAGCAGTGACATATTTTCTTTTCTTGGGCTCTAAAATCACTGCAGATGGTGACTGCAGCCATGAAATTAAAAGATGCTTGCTCCTTGGAAGGAAAGCTATGACAAACCTAGACAGCATATTAAAAAACAGAGACATCACTTTGTCGACAAAGGTCTAGTCAGAACTATGATTTTTCCAGTAGTCATGTACGGATATGAGAGTTGGACCATAAAGAAAGCTGAGAGCCAAAGAATTGATGTTTTCAAATTGTGGTGTTGGAGAAGACTCTTGAGAGTCCCTTAGACTGCAAGGAGATCCAACCAGTCCATCCTAAAGGAAGTCAGCCCTGAATATTCATTGAAAGGACTAATGCTGAAGCTGAAACTCCAATACTTTGGCCACGTGATGCAAAGAGTGGACTTATTGTAAAAGACCCAGATGCTGGGAAAGATTGAGGGCAGGAGGAGAAGAGGGTGGCAGACAATGAGATGGTTGGATTGTATCATCAACTCAATGGACATAAATTTGAGTAAACTTAGGGAGATAAAGTAAAGCCTAGGGAGGAAGCCTAGAGTATTGCAGTCCATATGGTTAAAAAGAGTCGGACACGTTTGATCTCCTTGCTGTCTAAGGGACTCTCAAAAGACTTCTTCAGCACCACAATTAAAACTTTTAAAACCAGTAATAAAGAACAAAGCACAATGTGTCCCTCTATGTTATAAAAACAATGAATAAAACCCACATTCAGGGGGTATCAATTATATTCAAACATTTTAGCAGAAATGCTTACTAATTATTATTTTCCTATTATAACAAAATCAGATGTAGGATAAAAAAGAAATGCAATTTTTTCCTGAAATTATATGATTACTCAGATTTCATAGCTAATCCTCATAGTGAGCTCTTTTGGGCTACACTCAACGGTATCCCATTTATGTGGATTCAATCTTACCACCCTTTTGAATATTTTATTAAATAAGTTGAGGGTTTCAGTCTTAAGATACAGTGCACCAACTCATGTTCAACCCAATCTTAATTCACACATTTCTAACTTAAAATATATTTAAAACACTTTCCTTTCCACCCAGCTAAAGTCAACATCTCATCTAAGCTCAATTCTAAATATCCCTACTTGAATAAACCTGTTATTATTATTAGCCATATTCTTTTCTTTTCTTACCATGAACAACCTCAGCATTGATAAATAATACATATTATTACAACTTTGCTCACATATTTTATAAAATGTAAAGTGCTAATACCTATTCTGTCAAGAGAAAAGAGGATTGCATGCTTAAAGAATATTAATACCTCAAAGAAACCAAAATTAAGAAGGAGGACTTGAGGAGAACAGTTACAAAAAGTACCAGTAATATATCCACAATGTAAGAGAAAAAGCAATATTAGCAAACCACTTTAAAGGCTCATGACAACGCCTAAATATTTATATCCAGACTCCTTCTATCTTGAGCAATCACCCTCTCCCTCTCCACAGATATACTTCAGGAAACTGGGGAGTTTGAATGTGGGGAAGGAAAGATCAATGTGCCAAAGAAACATGTTCTAGGATGTAGTGATGATCCTCCATTAAAGGGTGGCAGCTGAACTACCTGCTGCATCAGTCAACAAGGTATCAAATAATGTGATGCATCGCGTGGCCTCAGCAAAGTTACAGTTCTGCATAGTTTTTTGATTTTGGTTTTTGCCATGTTCAGAGATTTTGTTCTTGGTCGCATATTGATGCAATAAGAATTTCCTTTGATCAGTAACTATTGACAACTAGTTGTCAGATTTTTTGATAAATAACTTATCCTTTAATGCCTTGGTTTCATCATCTGTGTGGTAGGGATTATAACCCCATTCATTATAAAATTGCTTTGAGAACTTAAAGAAAAAATACATGTAAATCACTTGAACCAGAAATAGTGCTTGGCATACAGAAAGCACACAATAAATCTCAGCTCTCACTATTACTATTCTAAAGCAAGCTCGGAATTTACCAGTCCACTGCAAAGTTAACCCGAATCAGATTTTGAATCACACATTCTAAGTAAATGTGACCGAAGAATGATTGCCAGTTTATTTGGCTCCATAAGGAGGAGAATTCGGAAGCTCTAGAGTTGCATTCATGAGACAGTTGAGTTTACAACTATTCATGAGACAGTTGAGTTTACAACTACTCTAACTGAAATCGATCCAAAATTGTTTTCCTCATGTAAATTCTTTTCTTCACATGTAAATTCATCCTGAATTATAGAAAAGTGAACAAATACCTTGCTTAGAGTGATACAGTCAATTATTTTATTTTCCTCTTGCCCTAAAGTCTGCAGATTAAATAATACAGACATAATTTACAAAGACAAACTTTTTCTGCATGTGTGTATACTTATAGACTTTAAATATTCACAATTAAATATTAAAATGACTGTAGATTAAAGAAATGCTTTAAAAACTTGAATTTAGTGATTAAAAGGTAATACTTTTTTATTTTCTCATGAGACCTAAAATGAGTTTTATTTTGTTTTGTTTCATAGTTTTTTCCGTTCACCTGGATATTGAGAAAAATGATATATTTACCTATTCAGAATTATTTGAGACTGAGCCAAACAAAATATAAAATTAATTTCCAAACCTCTTTATGCATTTATCAAGTAAGGAATTAAAAACCTCTGAGATTAATTCAAAAAAATTCAAAAAATTGTGAAACATCAATATAGTTGCTTTTGAACTTGCCATTCTTCAACTCCATATCAAAATAACAATTCTAATTGCAATAATGTATTTATTTTTTCATTTATTACCTGCCCTGGAGAAGTTCTCAGTTAGCAGATTTTCTCAATTAGGATCTTAACGTACAGTGAACTTTAATTTGACTGCCCCTTTCTGACACATAATCACAGTAATTATGGATAAGAATAGGAGTTTAATTTATTTTTATAGCATTCGACAGAGATGTTATTTATCTCCACAATCTAATGAGGGAAAATAAAATCAAACCCCTTCTAGAGCAGCGGCATTCAAGCTTTTATTCATCTACTCCAATGTAAATTAGTATTTTTTTAAGAGTACACTGGATAGGAAGATTCTGTTAAAGACTCAAACGTATGAATTTATTTAAGCATATAGAAGAGTAAAAAAAATAGTGTAATTAACTCTGGTGTTAGAATCGGTCGTAGACATACACTTAATCATTGTTCATTAATCAAGATAAAAATATTTCTCAATATTTAATATACTCATCTAAATAAATCCGAAAACCTGTATGGTGTATTCATTCAGGACCTATACAAAAGCTGTTCCCAGGAATCCATAACTGATAAAGATTCTCACATTTGATTTCAATAGTTTTCCGAAGGACATTACTCTAATAGAAGGCTAGTTTAATCCAACCATTGCCCAGGATTTGAATACTGCTTTTGGCAAGATGCTTTGGTTTGCAAGGAAGACACAATTCCAGCTCAAGCTGAATTAACCCGTAAAGTCATCTAAGGTTATACAATCTAAGATACTAGGGATAGAGCAGGTATAAGGGTAATTTATTAGGACTGCTCAAAATCTAACAGTTACTGCTTTCTTCTCTATATTTGATGGTGTCGTCAGTTAACAAATTGCTTTCACATATACTATTATATGCAATCTGTATAATAGCTGTGTATGAAGTGATTATGTATACATGTACAAATGTATGCAAAAATGATTCGTGAACTATAAAATGTCATATAAATGAGACGATATAACTAGCGCTATTATTGTTACTCAATAATGAAATGTTTTGGCAGTACAAATCAACTGTGCTCCACCTGAGAGTTCTTAGCATTCAAAGAAGAGATATTTGATGTTCCCAATTTAACTTCAGTAACCACTTTTATTACTCTAATAGACAAAATTGTCAAGAACATTTTTTTTTTTTTGGTATTTTCTCTTGAGAATTAAATGCTTTTTGATAGAACTTGCAAAAAAAAAAAAATCCGTCGAATCGCTAAGAAGTGATTTATTAGTAAAATGCAATGGCAAGCTATAGATTTCAAACATGTCTGTTTTGAAACTGAGGCCTTGTAGGTGGAATAATTTCTTTCCTCACTTTTGCATTTGTAATTCATATCTATCAGACCAATTCATTTAGTACTGTTTTCTGGCAAAGGTAAAAAAAGTATGAGAATAGGGCTTTTATTTCTGTGAGAAAGATGCAAACACTTCTAATTATGTACAAAATTGCAAATATCCATGGGTAATATATAAACATGCTATTTAAAGAACTTGATGAACTTCAAAATATACTCTTGTCTTATTATAAACTTACCTTCCTTGAATATAAAATTTTCAAATGTATAAATATTGCAGTGTATGTAACATTCACTATGATAAATATCTGCTCAATTGAACACCTTTAAATTTGTAATTAAAATCACCAAAATTTAGCTACCTGTAAAGTAGAATGGTAGTTCTTCCACTGAAAGAGAACATTTTAAAAGCAAATACAAATTAAAAAAAAAAAATACTGAACATAATATTTTGGTTAGGAATGGACACTTTCCCCAAAGAAAATAATTTTCTTGAGAAAGCAGCAGGTTTGCTTATATCTCATTTTTCATATTGGAGACTAAGCTGCACTAAGTACCTGAGTTTAAGCAGGCACTAAAAGCAGGTCAAAGTAATTGTAAATACATTAAGTTTAAAGTTATATAATACTATTTTTGGCAGACTCTTCTGACTTATGTGTTTAAACTGGTTATTCAGTTTCCTATGACAAGCTATTCATCCTTCCTCTTCCCCTGTGAAGAAAAAAACTTTTGTCCATGTGAATGTGTCCATGGGCTTCTGTCCAGCAGAGGGCACTGCTGGATGTTTATCCAAGGCCCACTTGGCCATTAAAACTTGAAAACAAAATTTTACTGGACAAATATTTTTTTGTGGATTATCATAATGAAGAAAGTGGGATCATAGAGGAAAGAAAGATGAGAGAAAGTGATAGGACATTGAGAATAACATTTCATATTTAAATAACATTATTAAATATTTTAATCTCAGTATGAATTGTTTAAAGTGTATTACTAGTCATTTTCTTTTCCCCAAAAAGGACATGGGAGAATTAAAACACAGTTGATAACAATAGAAAAAGCAACACTTTTAGATAGAATTTTTTGTATAAATGGTTTGTAAAAATTGGGCATTAATTTTGAAATTGAATTTCACTAACACTTAAGTACCCTTAGCTACTGAAAAGTTTTCCCTGGCATTTCTACCTCTCATGAGAACATTAGGTCCTTCCTCCTCTGTGGCTGACAAGATGATGCACATGTGGCCCTGTTAACTTGCATAGTTATGAACATGCTCTCCGGCTGTGCTGAACTGTGACTTTTATGAGATGAAACTTTTCTTATTATTCTACCAATTCTTGGCATACAGTGTTTGCTCAATAACAATGTTTGGAACAAAATTACAAAATGGCTAGTTAACAAAAATGAAAGCCACGTCAAGAACAGACAAGGTTTTAACCTAGAATGCCAAAGGAGCAATAAAAACAGAAATTCTGTGAAAATATATAACAAAGGTAAATATTGAATTTTCTCAAATAACCCTGAGTAGACAGATATAGATGATTCACTATCAATACATATTCTGATATTCTATTTATTACATTTTTATTTAGGATTTTAAGGGAGATTTTTTTTTTCCTATTTTTCTTGACTTCTTTTTTTTAATGGAATGCCAAAGCGGAATTCCACTCCTTTCCAGGTGGCTCAAGTGGTAAAGAAACTGCTTGCCAATGCAGGAGACATTAGAGACACAGGTTCGATCCCTGGGTCAGGAAGAACCCCTGGAGGAGGGCATGGCAACCCACTCCAGTATTCTTGCCTAGAGAAGCCTGGCAGGCTACAGTCATAGGGTGGCACACAGTTGGGGACGACTAAAGTGACTTAGCACATAGCACATGGAGGGAAAAAAATAGTAAAGAAATAATCCCTCTTGTGAAAACTTCATTCAAAACAGATTAATCCCTAGCACTAAAAATTGCCATAATGCAAAGCAGCAGCTCAATTTTACTTGCAGACTATACACAAATATGATATATACATATATAGCTCAAACTCTATCAATGTATCTATTATGCATATGCTCAGAGGAAACTACTCTTAAAAACTTTGCATCCAGTATGATAATTTTTAATTAATTTATTTTAATTGGAGGCTAATTACTTTACAACATTGTGGTGGTTTTTGCCATACATACACATGAATCAGCCACAGGTGTACATGTGTGCCCCCATCCTGAACATCCTCTTCTAAGTCCTTCCCCACCCCATCTCTCTGGGTTGTCCCAGGGCACTAGCCTTGAGTGCCCTGCTTCATGCATTGAACTTGCACTGGCCATCTATTTTACATATGGTAATAAACATGTTTCAATGCTATTCTCTCATATCGTCCCACCCTCACCTTCTCCTACATAGTCCAAAAGTCTGTTCTTTACATTTGTGTCTCTTCTACTGTCTTGCATGCAGGGTTGTCATTTCTGTTTTTCTAAATTCCATATATATGTGTTGATATACTGTATTGGTGTTTCTCTTTCTGACTTCACTCTGTATAATAGTTTTGAGTTTCATCCACTTCATTAGAACTGACTCAAATGTGTTCCTTTTGAAAGCTGAGTAATATTCCATAGTGTATATGTACCACAATTTCCTTATTCATTCATCTGCCAATGGACATCTAGGTTGCTTCCACGTCCTAGCTATAGTAAACAGTGCTGCAATGAACTTTGGGGTACATGTGTCTCTTCCAATTCTGGTTTCCTCGGTGTGTATGCCCAGCAGTGGGATTGCTGGGTTGTATGGCAGTTCTATTTCTAGTTTTTTAAGGAATCTCCACACTGCTGTTCATAGTGGTTGTACTAGTTTGCATTCCCACCAACAGTGTAAGAGAGTTCCCTTTTCTCCACACCCTCTCCAGCTTTTATTGTTTGTAGACATTTTGATGGCAACCATTCTGACTGGCTTGAGATGGTATCTCATTGTGGTTTTGATTTGCATTTCTCTGATAATGAGTGATGTTGAGCATCTTTCCATGTGTTTGTTAGTCATCTGTATGTCTTCTTTGGAGAACTGACATTTCTTGATTGGCCCATTTTTTGATTGGGTAGTTTATTTTTATGGAATTGAGCTGCTTGTATATTTTGGAGATTAATTCTTTGTCAGTTGTTTCATTTGTTATTATTTCCTCCCATTTTGAAGGCAGCCTTTTCACCTTGCTTATAGTTTCCTTCATTTTTCCTTAAAAGCAAAAGCTTTTAAGTTTAATTAGGTCCCATTGTTTGTTTTTGTTTTTATTTCTATTACTCTGGGAGGTGGGTCATAGAGGATTTTGCTGTGATTTATGTCAGAGAGTGTTCTGCCTATGTTTTCCTCTAAGAGTTTTATAGTTTCTGGTCTTTAGTTTAGATCTTTAATACATTTTGAGTTTATTTTTGTGTATAGTTTCATTCTTTTACAGGTGGTTGACCAATGTTCCCAGTGCCACATGTTAAAGAGATAGTTTTTTCTGTATATTTTTGCCTCCTTTCTCAAAGATAGGGTGTCCATAGGTGTGTGGATTTATCTCTGGTCTTTATATTTTGTTTTATTGATTGACATTTCTGTCTTTGTGCCAGTACCATGCATTCAGTATGATAATTTTTTTAAATAAGCCTTAAAGTTGTTTTTTTTTTTAATCTTTCCATTTCTCCTACATGATTTAGCTATTTTTAAAAACTGTTGTGTTTATGTTTGATAAAAACGCTTTGGTAGATGAAACACTAATCACTATATGTGTTTATATCCATTTAGCTATATTAAATATTAACCTACTTTCATTTCCAAAATGACATGAAGAGTCATTTTGAATAGTCTGACCAACAGATATGTAATCAATCACATGGTTACATTTATTCACAAGAAATCTACATTTCAGAGGTTTTATATCATTTTGCATGGCTTTTTATTTTTAAAGGACAATAAAAAATCATAAATGAAAATGGCCATGTTAAAAAAGCAAGATGTTTTACTTCCTAATGTCATTGGAAATGGGAGACTATACTAGCAGAAATTACTAAAAATGTTTTCACTCAAGGGCAAGTCTTTTTATAGCTAAGCATCACACCAGTGGCACAGTAAAACCACTCAGTGTGGCCACAATAATGATCAGTTTGGATTGACTTAGCTACAGAGCATCTGCAGAGACTTAGGGGATTGGCCACAATTCGTTTCTGATGGCTCTGCCAAATGTATAGTCAATTTATTTCAGGCCTGTAGACATGATCCAAGCTAAAGTGATAGTTTCAGTGATCTTAAAATAAATCCTCAAATAAAATGTCTTGAAAATGTAGCCAAACCACCAAGAAAAAGATACTTGGGCTCTCAATATTTTTAAAATAAAGTTATTTTCCTTATTTTATATTTGATTATAATGACTTATTGTAGTATCTAGAAAGCAGATTTATTATGGGCAGTCAGAACAGACTCCTATTTCTTATGGAACTGGAATCTTGCTTATTGATAGAGAGAAACTTCTTACACAGCATAAGAAGTTATAGGGAAAAATGAAGCAAAGAAGTGAATTCAGGAAACAATGGGACAGAAAGGATGGTCACAGATTGCCTACCCCAGGCTGCTTTTGAGACAGTTAGGGAGACAAGGCTTCATAGCTCTCATGGAGGCATATGCGGCATCCTGTTTCTAAACAGATTCTATAACATAAAACAAATTTTCTTACTTCTCTTATCACTTTGCTGAAGATTCTGGCCTCAATCACTAAGATTTTTTTTTTTTTTTCTTTTAAGCTCTAAGATTTCATGAAACATGATAACCTTTAGAAACAAAAGAAGAGAAATCAGATTCATTACATTCTGGGGATTAACTAAATTTAGTTTCAACACAAGAAAAAAGCCTAGAGTACTTCAGAACTAACTACTTTAAAACATTTATATGCTATTTTTCCATCATTGTAAGGACTGCATGAAGACTTCTTCATACCTAAACAATTATTTGATAAGTGCTTGCAGTATATCAGGTAAAGGTAATTAAGAAATAGTCCTTGCCCCTTAGAAACTCATAATATTATAAAAGTGACTCAGAAATTCAGGTCATTAAAACTTGGTGGAAAGAAATTCTGTAAAAGAAAGTAAGAGGTAACAAACTTGAAAATGAGATTAAAGTTGGTCCTCACAGACCATCACATTTTGCGGTGGTGGTGGTTTAGCCACCACCTGACTCTGGCAACCCCATAGACTGTAGCCTGCACGCTCCTCTGCCCATGGTGTTTCCCAGGCAGGAAAACTGGATAGATTGCCATTCTCTTCTCCAAGGGATCTTCCCAACCCAGGGATTGAACATGTGTGGCTTATGGTTTCTGCACCGCAGGTAAAATGCTTAACACTTAACACTGAGCCTCCAGGGAAGTCCTCAGCAGAATAAGCACTTATATTGTGATGGAAAACTACAGTATTTACCAGGAAACTACCAGTGGTTTGCATTTTTTTGTAATACAATGGAGATTGTTGATTTAAGATACAGAAGAAGATGAGTCTAGGTCATAAAGTACCTTCACCTTATGTTAAGGAGCTTGATGGATTCAGTATTCAATGGAGAACAGACATTTCTTGATTGGCCCGTTTTCTTATTGGGTCATTTGTTTTTCTGGAATTGAGCTGCTTGTTTATTTTAGAGATTAATTCTTTGTCAGTTGTTTCATTTGCTATTATTTCCTCCCATTCTGAAGGCTATCTTTTCACCTTGCTTATAGGTAAAAAGGAAAATCATAATCAGAACTCAATTTTAAATGTTTGCATATACTTGGAATTTATAGCGGTGAGAAAAATTTCTAAAACAATAAATATCAGCTTTGAAAAATTGCCTGTATTTTCATCATATATAGTCGATAAAATCATACATGAAAATAGCTATTCATTTTAATGTGTAAGTTTAAATGATCTTGGATATCATTTTAATAATAAGCCTTCAAAATTAATTTATATTCTAAAATACCCTAGAGTAGTATTAAAATACACAGAAGTATACAGCACAAATGAACTTAAAAACCAAAGACTTTCATGATGCCCAGGAAGGGATTTCTAACAACTTTTATAAGTCCATAAATGAAAAACTGTTCAGAGACTAGTTTATTTGCAAAATCTTAAATTTTATAATATTCGAGTTCTGCAACTAAACTCTAAATGGAAATGTTCTAATCAATAATTTTAAAAGCTCTGTAAAAAGAGAGGTCATTTCTTTGGGGAGTTGAACTTCTGTTCAGTTATGGACGCCAAGGGTTTCCTTTACAACTGGGGTCTTTTAACCTTTAAAACTCATGTCACCTTTTATAAATAACTAGGCTCTCCTTGAATTTAAATTACAATTCAGATACTGCATATTGTCTAGAGTGATTTCCCTTAGTTGGTGGGATCAATGTCTAGAGGGGGCACAAAAGGTTCTTTCTGGATTCCAGGTTTGAGAATTGATGCTTTGATGCTTGAACTGCGGTGCTGGAGAAGACTCTTGAGAGTCCCTTGGGAAGCAAGGAGAAGAAACCAGTCAATCCTAAAGGAGATCAACCCTAAATATACATTGGAAAGACTGATGCTGAAGCTGAAGCTCCAATACTTTGGCCACCTGATGCAAACAGCCAGCTCATTGGAAAAGGACCTGATGCTGGGAAAGATTGAAGGCGGGAGGAGAAGAGGGCAGCAGAGGATGAGATGAGATGGTTAGATAGCATCACTGACTCAATGGACATGAATGTGAGCAAACTCTGGGAGATAATGAAGGACAGGGAAGTGTGGCATGCTGCAGTTCATGCGGTTGCAAAGAGTCAGACACGCCTGAGTGACTGAACTACAGCAATGATCAATTTCCTGTCTATTCATTGTTGATGGTTCCACAGTTATGATCACCTGTGACAAGTAACCAAGCTGTACATGTGATATATACACTTTTTATTTATTTATTTATTTTGGCCATGCCCTGCCGCTTGCAAGATTTCAGTTCCTCACCAGAGATTGAACCTAGGCCACAGCAGTGAAAGTGCCCAGTCCTAACCACTGGATCGCCAGGCAATTCTGAGTACATACACATGTTAATGTATGCTTTAGCTCTTTGTGACTATTTATATACATAGAACAACTTCTAAAATCCTGACAAAGACAACACAGTGACCAATGAAACAAAGCCCGGATTATTTTCAAACTATAGACTGGGCACTGCCATCCAGCTTCATGCCTCTCCGAGTCTTGCATTTGTGTAACAGCATCAGTTGCTCAGTCGTGTCCAACTCTTTGTTACCCCATGGACTGTAGCCTTTCAGGCTCCTCTGTCCATTGAATTCTCCAGGCAAGAATACTGGAGTGGCTTGTCATTTCCTTCTCCAGGGGATCTTCCTGACCCAGGGATTGAACCCAGGTTTCCCACATTGCAGGAAGACTCTACCATCTGAGCCAGAGAAGCCCATTTTTTGTCACAAGTGGGGATGCAGATCATTGCTTCTTTTTCTCCTTACTTCCTCTTATTAAACTTTTGTCATACTTTTACAGGTTAAGAGTTTGGGGAATAGAACTCTCTGTTCAACTTCAGTGGTAAACTATTATTTAAAATATATTATGACATGGCAGTGGAGAAGGAAATGGCAACCCAATCCAATATTCTAGCTTGGAAAAACCCATGGACAGAGAAGCCTGATGGGCTACAGTCCATGGGGTCACCAAACAGTTGGACATGACTTAGCCACTTAAGCAACAACAAAATGGCATGTCAAAATGAAAAAAATTTCCATTTCTTTAGCAAAACAAGTTCACCTTCAAATGCATATCTTTAGACTATGTTAAGAGGATTGTTATCATTTTTTAAGCAAAATTGTCTTTTTGACCAAGTGTAGCTTGTGGATCAATCAAATAGGAAAGGTACACATTGCTCATTAGCCAGATCAGCTGAATCAACCCTAGAAATCAATGAAAACTTTTAGTGGAATACATCAGGAGCAAAGCCAAGAGAACTTGTTTTAGCATAAGTAACAAATATTTAGAAAACTCTTCCCTGATAGTTTTCCCTGAGGTTTCCCTTGTGGCTCAGCTGGTAAAGAATCCACCTGCAATGTGGGAGACCCTGGTTCAATCCCTGTGTTGGGAAGATCCCTGGAGAAGGGAAAGGCTACCCACTCCAGTATTCTGGCCTGGAGAATTCTGTGAACTATAGTTCATGGGGTCGCAAAGAGTCGGACATGACTGAGCAACTTTCACTTTCACTTTTCCTGATAGTTAATTATCATTTCCTCTGGTAAATAAAATGGAAAAGCACAAAACAAAAAGTCAACAGCACAGACTTCCCTAAACCCTAGGCTTACCTATATCACACTACATTACAATAGTTGGTGTGGTTGGTTGACTACACTGTATTAACTTTGAGCTAATTAAGATCGATAATCTTAGAAACACTTTTCTATCCCCAATGACTAAATCAATGGTTATGTAGAAAGAAAAAATAAAGCAATTAACACAGCAAAACCAAGTTTCTCAAAGTATCCATGGGTTATCCTTCAGAAATACCATAAAATGTTGACAAAAGCATATTTGAGAATTTTCTAATGCTCTTTTATCACAAATTTTCCTTTATTTAACAGGCTCCCTGGGTGCTTACAATTTTTATTAGAGACTCTCTTCAGGGTATTTTTCCTAGACATTCCCAGGTAAAATATAAATGTGTAAAATTTGAGGATATACTTGTTGAGCCTCAAGTATTTTCCTTTCTTAGGGAAATTTTTTTAACATAGAGGATATATTCCTTGGCTACCATGTGTGTGTACAATAACTGCAATGGCCTGGATAAAATAGATTGATCTAAGGATGTGACCTATACCAAGCTAGACAAATCAGGTTTTTTTCCTTAATAATTTGAAAATTAAGGAAATAGATTAAAAATTGGAATGGTCTTACCTTGCTAATAGCATTTTAAGGAATAAGACTATATTTTTCCAGGGTTTGGCTGTATAATTTTTTCCTTTACTTCTATGAATTATCCCATATGTTTCTAATAAAGCAATTTTTAACTCATTTTGAGCAAAGTTTACTTCTTATAATAGTTATTATCAGCTAAAACTTCATAAGAGCAATGGAATAAAGAAGCAAGCTTAAAACTGATACAGCACTATGGAAAACAGTGTGGAGATTTCTTAAAAAAATGGAAATAGAACTGCCATATGACCCAGCAATACCACTTCTGGGCATACACACTGAGGAAACCAGATCTGAAAGAGACACGTGCACCCCAATGTTCATCGCAGCACTGTTTATAATAGCCAGGACATGGAAGCAACCTAGATGCCCATCAGCAGATGAATGGATAAGGAAACTGTGGTCCATATACACCATGGAATATTACTCAGCCATTAAAAAGAATTCATTTGAATCAGTTCTAATGAGATGGATGAAGCTGGAGCCCCTTATACAGAGTGAAGTAAGCCAGAAAGATAAAGAACAGTACAGCATACTAACACATATATATGGAATTTAGAAAGATGGTAATGATAACCTTATATGCAAAACAGAAAAAGAGACACAGATGTACTGAACAGACTTTTGAACTCTGTGGGAGAAGGTGAGGGTGGGATATTTCAAAAGAACAGCATGTATACTATCTATGGTGAAACAGATCATCAGCCCAGGTGGGATGCATGAGACAAGTGCTCGGGCCTGGTGCACTGGGAAGACCCAGAGGAATCGGGTGGAGAGGGAGGTGGGAGGGGGGATTGGGATGGGAAATACGTGTAAATCCATGGCTAATTCATATCAATGTATAACAAAACCCACTGAAATGTTGTGAAGTAATTAGCCTCCAACTAATAAAAAAAAAAAAAAAGAAAAAAAAAAAAAAACTGATACAGGGCATACCTAAATATCTCAAAAAATTTTTTCAGTGAGACAGAGACCCATGTTCTCAAGCAAAAGCTTTGCAGTTTTATCTCTGAGGAACAGACAAGAACTAAGGGTAAATTGAGTTTTACTAAAGCTACATCTCTATATAAACACTGTTAAATCCTGAATTTGATGGAAACAATTAGAGCTTTAATCTGTCTAACAGAGGAAAGGAAGACCCATTCCTGGGAAAAATAAAATCAATCCCAACAAGTTCTGTTGCATCCAATAAAAATTATGAGGCATGTGAATAAAAAGGAAAATGTAATCCTTGACCAAGAGATAAAATAGACAGTAAAAGCAAACCCAACATAGATCTAGTTATTGGGTTAACACACAAGGATTTAAAAATAACTATAATAAATACTTTAACAGAGGTTAAAAAGGGTAAAAAAAAACTGGGTGAAAAATTGAAGAGGTTCTATGGAAACTTTGAATCTTAATGAAGAATCAAATGAATGTTCTATTTTTAAAACCCCTAAAATATCTGAAATTAGAAATTGGAGAGCCTAAAAGCAGATTAGACAACAGAAGCTTCACGTTATTAAACTTGAAGACAGAACAACAGAGATAAGATGGAAAGAAATAGGCAAAACATAGTAAACACATGGGTCATAGTCAAGCAATCTAGGTAGTTATATATGGAGCCCTACAAAGAGTGAATGGGAAAGAAAAAATATTGCAAATTGATGCTTGAGAAATTTCCAAAACTAAAGATATCTCATAGATTTTAAAAGTTTAATAAACCCAAAGCAGCACACATACAAATAAAATCATACATAAGCTCATCACAGCCAATTATAAACAAAAGACAAAGAAAATGCTGGAACTGAAGCCAGGTACAAAAGAAACTCTACTTCAAAGATTCAACAATAAAATTTATAGCTGACTTTTTAGAAGGTATAACAAAAGACAGATACAATGGCATCTATAAATTGCTAAAAGATAAACAACCGAAACAGAATTCTATATCCCCCCGCCCAATACCTTTTAATAATGAAGGCAAAAAACCCCTGTTTTTAGACAAACTAAAGCTGAGAGATATATCTCAAGCAGACTCTCACTATGAGAAATAAAGGAAGCTCCTCAAACTGAAGAAAAGTTATCCTAGATGAAAGCCCAAAACTGTGAAAAGAACAAAGTACTAGAAAGATAAGTATGTGTCCAAATAAAGCAATGCTTGTAACAGTAATGGCAAGGCTTTGTGAGGTTTACAAACATGCTTATGGACACAAGCTTAAGTATACGTGTATTAGTAACATAGTATGGAAAAGAGAGGATAAATGGAGTCAACCTTTTCTTCATTTCTGTCATAATTTAGAAAGTAATAAAAAAAAGACTCATTTAAGATTGTTGTGATGAAACAAACATATATATTGCAATCTATAAATTAACCTCTAAAAGAAAAATGCAAAAGAGTGTATAATCTATATGCTAGACTATATAAATTAAAATGACCATATAAATGTTTAGTTAATCAAAAATAATGCAGGAGAGTAGGAATACAGGAAAATAAATAGCAAGACAGATGGTAGAATCCATTAATTGCTACATTACATGCAGATAGATTAATCACTTGAATAAACTAAGGCTGCAAGTCTGAATTAAAAAATAAAAGCAAACAAAAAGAATCAGACCTTAATACTACATACTAATATTACACTTAGTATTGAAGTGTTGAATGTTTTCTAATTGTCCTGTATTTTCATTCCCACTACATCTATTCAACAAAGGGCAATGAAAAATAACAAAATTTATAATAGTTTTAAAGGAAGACATTAAATTCTCATTATAGATAGATGCTATGATTATTTGTATTGAAAATATTAAGGGACCTAAAATTAGTAAGTGGATTTGATAACGCTGTAAAATATGAGTGATACAAAAATGGACAATTGAGATTTATGTATATACCCTATATCTATATTATATACATATATAATTCTTCAATATGAACTTTAAAAGTGATTTTATCATAGAAAAAGATGTTCAAAAATTTACTTATTATAATACTGAGGTATCAATTCTCACCTATAAGACTGACAAAAATTTAAAAACAAATCAACACAGTAGTGAAGATTTGGAGAAAGATATTTTACATTTTGTTAGACAAGATAGAGAGAAATATGATGAAGTTTAACAAAACATTTACCTTTTCAACTCGTAGACACCCTTCTAGAACTGTTTTTCAAATGTATAAATCTGATACACACTAATTTATTATTACACCATTATTTGCAGCAGCATATGTTGAAGATGACCTCAATTCCCATTCATAGGAAACTTGTTGAATAGACTATGGTCCATCCAAAGTTAGAGTTTTATGTAACTAAAGAAAAAGATATTTTAAAAAATGCAAACTAATGTGGAGTTATTTCCAGGATATATTATTGTGATAAACAGATGAAAAATTTATTTATAATAAGCTGATTTTATTTTAGAAATAAAGGGAAAACACATTTTTTCTTATTTCTTTTTAAAGAAACAGACTAGTAAATCACAAACCAATAAAAATGCTCACATACAGAAATGTGTGGCTGACATGGAAGGAATATATGTGAGAAAGAGACTTCTTGACATGTATATTTTAAAGTTTTGAAACCCTTTGAAGTATGTACATGTTTATATTTTTAGAAAATCAGTTTAAATTTAAAATAAGGATAAAGCAAATTCTAATATTGTATATTAACAGAAGCAAGTTAAACTCAATATCAAATTAATAACATAATCACACAGAAAGTAAAGAGTTAATTCAAATAACTTTTGAAAAGAGTCCTCTGACTGCAAGGTGAAAGGGAAGGGGTTAGTTGCTCAGTCGTGCCTGATTCTTTATGACCCATGGATTGTAGCTCACCAGACTTCTCTATCCATGGAATTCACCAGGCAAGGATACTGGGGTGAGTTGCCATTTCCTCTCCAGGGGATCTTCCTGACCCAGGGATTGAACCAGGGTCTCCTGTATTGCAGGCAGATTCTTTACCATTTCAGCCACCAGGGAAGCCCCTCTGACTGTAAAGACTCAGTGAAATATGTTCTAAGAACAAAAGCAGCTGCAAAATCAGCCTTGAACTTCACAGAATAAAGTCACTTTTTGCAATGTCATTGATATCATGATTGTGAATCTATTTTGACTACCTGGTAAGGTAAACCAAATAAGTAAATATACTGAATTTTTGAGAATCAAAATTCTCAGTATAAGAAAGGGGAGATCACAATATAGAATGAAGAAAGATCAGGAAGAAGCATAGATCATTTGATTTGAATTACAAGTGAGGATCTATCATTAAGAAAAAATGATCAGAATTAAAAACTTTCTAGTTTTTGTTTAAATCCCCAGTAGCAATGAACACACCTCAAACTAGATGTTGGTGTCTACAAAACTTTTTCACTAAAACTAGGAATCTTTGGAGGAATGGAAGACAAGTTTAGGAGAAAGGAATTAAAACTTAGCCTAGAATACTTTGTTGTCTTAGAATTCAAAGACATAATGAATGGAGAAGACAAATGAACAAGGTAGCTGATTTGAAAAGGTTTCCAATAACCTCTGACAAAATTCAACTATTAAAAAATGTATATATGGAATTTAGAAAGATGGTAATGATAACCCTATATGCGAGACAGAAAAAGAGACACAGATGCATAGAACAGTCTTTTGGACTCTGTGGGAGAAGGCAAGGGTGGGATGATCTGAAAGAATAGCATTGAAACATATATATTATCATATGTGAAACAGATCGCCAGTCCAGGTTTGATGTGTGAGACAGGGTGCTCAGGGCTGGTGCACTGGGATGACCCAGAGGGATGGGATGGGGAGGGAGGTGGGAGGGGGGGTCAGGATGGGGGACACATGTACACCCATGGCTGATTCATGTCAATGTATGGCAAAAACCACTACAATATTGTAAAGTAAGTAGCCTCCAATTAAAATAAATTAATTAAAATAATAAATAAAATGCAAAAAAGATAAAAATAATAAAAATAAAAAATGTATGGCATTGTAATAAAAACAGAAAGAAAAATAAATGGAACAGAATAGAGTCCAGAAATAAACCCATACATACATGGATGATTAATATATTACAAAGGAGTCAAAAATATTCAATGAGGAAAGAACAATCTCTTCCATAAATTGTGATGGGGAAAGCTGGACAGCAGTCTGCAAAATAATGAAACTGGATGGATATCTTATACCATATACAACAGTTAAGCCAAGATAGGTCAAAGACTTGAACATAAGACCTGAAACCATTTGAACTCATACAAGAAAACATGAGTGGTAAGATTCTTGACATCGGTCTTAGTGGTGATTCCTTGGATTTGACCTCAAAAACAAAGACAAGAAAAGCAAAAGTAAACAAGTAGAACTACATTAAATTAAAAAGATTCTACACAGTAAAGGAAACCATTGACAAAAATGAAAAGGCAACCTACTAAATGGGGAAAATATTTACAAATCATATATCTCATAAAGGGTTAATATCCAAAATTATATAAAGAACTCATACAATTAAATAGAAAAATAACAACAGTAATTTGACTAAAGAAATATCTATCCAGACAGGAGGTCTGGATAGATATTTTCGCAAAGAAGACATAGATCACCATCAGGTCTATGAAAGATGCTTGACATCACTAGTCCTCAAGGAAATGCAATTCAAAGCCACAGTGAGATATCACTTCACATCTGTCAAAATGGCTATTATAAAAAAGATAGGAAATAACAAGTGTTGGTGAGAACATGGAGAAGAGGGAGCCCTTGTGCACAACTGATGTGGATGAAAATTTGTAGAGCTCTATGTAAAACAGTGTGTAGCTTCCTGAAAAAGTTAAAAAGAGAGCTACGTGTGATTCAGCAATTCCACTTCTGGGTACTTATTTGAAGAAAACAAAAATGCTAATTTGAAAAGATACAAGTGCACTATAGCAAATATATAGAAACAACACTATTAATGGGTGAATGGATAAAGAGAACGTTATATACACACACACACACACACTGCAACAGAGTATTATTCAGCCTTAAAGAAATAATGAAATCACACCATTTGCAACATGGGTGGACCTTGAGAGCATTATGCTAAGTGAAATAAATCAGATGAAGAAAGACAAATAGTGTGTGATGCCACATTTAAGTGGCATCATAGAGTGTTTAACAACAATGACATCCATGTTCATAGGTACAGAGAACAAACTGTCAGAGGCAGGGGTGGATGAAATGTGTGAAGTGCGTCAAAAAATAAAATCATCTGGGATGTAATGTACAGAATGGTGAATGAAAGTAAAGTGAAATCGTCGTATCTGACTCTTTGTGACCCCATGGACTATAGCCTGCCATGCTCCTCTGTCTATGGAACTCTCCAGGCAAGAATAATGGAGTGGGTAGCTATTTGCTTCTCCAGGGTACCTTACTGACTCGAGGATCGAACCTGAATCTCCCCCATTGCAAGCAGATTCTTTACTGTCTGAAAGTGAAAGTTGCCCAGTACTGTCTGACTCTTTGCTATCCCTTGGACAAAACAGTCCATGGAATTCTCTAAGCCAGACTACTTCAGTGGGAAGCCCTTCCCTTCTCCAGGGGATCTTCCCAACCCAGGGATAGAACCCAGGTCTCGCACATTGCAGGCAGAGTCTTTACCAGTTGAGCCTCCAGGGAAGCCCCTTTACTGTCTGGGCCACTAGGAAAACCAGCATGGTGACTACAGATGAATAATATTGTATAGCAGAACATACAGGAGATGTATTTGAAAGTTGCTAGGAGGATATATTTTAAAAGTCCTCATCACAAGAAAATGTTTTGTTATTATTAAGTAAATGACATGTAGTGTATACTTTCATACTGCATAAATAAAAAATCTGCATGAATCTATAATGATATTTTTAAACATACAATCCTCTGTCTTTACAAAGGACATGCAAAGCAATAATTGTAGAAGTGAAAGTCACTTAATCATGTTTGACTCTTTGTGACCCCATGGAATTCTCTAAGCCAGTCTATGGAATTCTCTAAGCCAGATGCTACAGTGGGTAGCTTTTTCCTTCTCCAGGGGATCTTCCCAACCCAGGGATTGAACCCAGGTCTCCTGCATAGCAGGTGGATTCTTTACCAGCTGAGCCACAAGGAAAGCCCAAGAATATTGGAGTGGGTAGCCTATCCCTTCTCCAGGGGATCTTCCTGACCCAGGAATCAACCCAGGGTTTCCTGCATTGCAGGTGGATTCTTTACCAACTGAGCTATCAGGAAAGCCCCAATTGTAGAAGGAACTATGGAATAAGAAAATTTTCATTTTGTGTTTCCTAATGTAATAATTTATTCAGGTAAATATCATCCATGGATAAAAAGTCTAACATAAAATTGTGATGAAGGGATTCACACAGTTTCAAGATACACACTACTCATCAATGACAAAGAAAAAGTATGCCTTTAGAATGGATGTCTGACAAATCCCATCTTATCAGAGTAAGTCAAACTCACCAGTAATATTAATAGGGCAAACTGGCATCATCAGACCTTCTGATGATGAAATGGGAAGTATGCATCATTTCCTGTGTAATGTTTTTACCAATATATTTAATATATTCAAGAACAAACCATCACATAAACCAAAATCATTAGATTGTTTTGGCCTTTGTAAAACTGTGAATGTCATAGAAGATAAAAGGCACCATAGAATAAAGGAGTCTCAAGAACTATGATACCAAATGTACTGCATGATCCTTCTTTGAATGCTGAATTGGGAAAATTGGAGATATTTGAATATGGATCAAATATTACATACATTATTGTACCACTGTTAAAATGTCTTGAGCATTATAATGTGACCATATAGGAGATTGCCCTTGTTCTTATAACATGTTATAGTGTCTTAATAAGCCACTTATCTTCAAATGGCTCAGGAAAAAAAAAAGCATGTATGTGTATATGTGTGAGTGTATGTGCATATGTATGTATGGCCAATACTTGGCCACCTGTGCTGCTCTTCACCCTTTTGACCACACCAGCTGTGTTGCTGATGCTGTTCACACTGTCCGCACTGTTCACTGAAGCCAGGGTAGGCAAAGCCCCGATCTCAGAGGCTGGAGGGAGACTCGAGGAGCCATAGGAATTGCAGACACGTTTCTTCTCTCCTGGCTGACGCAGCAGTCACGCACGGCAGCAGCCACAACATCACCGTAACATGACCTCATCTAAGCGAACCATGATGTTGCTCCAGAGTAGCTCTAATGCAGCAGCAGCCGGGGCTTTCACGGCGAGGCTCATAGAGGCGCAGCGCGCAAAGCCTCATGACCAACAAGCACCTCGTGACCCGCATGCACAGTGCTGTGAGTGATCTCAGCTGTTACAAAATCATCGTTTACAAAACGTGCGGCGGGCGTGAGAGGCCGCGGGGCGAGAGAGCCTGACCACACCATCCTGGAGAGTCTGCTCTTTCCCTACACCACCGTCTGACGACTCATGGGGAAAGACCCTGACCCTGGGAAAGATTGAGGGCAGGAGGGCGAGATGGTTGGGTGGCATCACCGACTCTATAGACATGAGTCTGAGCAAGCTCCAGGAGACGGTGAAGGACAGGGAAGCCAGGCATGCTGCAGTCCGTGGGGATGCAAAGAGTTGGACATGACCGAGTGACTGAACAACAACAATGTATGTACGTATCTATCAATTAATATCTATCAAACTATATGTCGGTTGAGACAAAGTAAATATAACAAAATGTTAGTAATCAGTGACTCTAAATCAAGGCTTGACAAACTGTCTCTGAAAGGGCAGTCAGGAAATATTTTAGCATCTGTGGTCCATATGATCTCTGTTACAACTACTACACTGCCATTGTGGTGCAGAAGCCAACAAAAAAAATACGTATGAATGGAAATAGCTTTGTTCTGAAAACTACTTACAAACACAGCTTACAAGCTGAAATTTTCCATGAAGCTGTAGTTTGCAGACTTCTGATCTAAGTGCATATTTATATGGATGTTCATTTTACTTTCTCGTAGGTTTGAAAATAGTCAAACTTCCACAAAAAATGAGGGATAGGATTCTGTTAGAATAAAAGCTATTTACTTGATGTTGTATGTTATAAAAGTGGGAAGTTTTTAATAAGTCATTTAGACTTTAATCGCTGTGATGCCATTGCCCTTCTCAGCAAGATAAAGAGAAGAAGGTTAGAGACGATTTAGATCCAGGTCATTAGAGACAAACAAAAAAGGATCATTAGCCAGAGAGAACAAAGATTTTTAAATATTAAACTGCTCATTCCCTGATCCTGGTTTTTCACTTATAAGCTTAAAATTTCTAGTAATGAACTGTAATAGATAAAAGGCTTTCCAGAGAAATAAATTTGTTGGAATCTCAAACTTACACAATTTAACCACTAAATCTTCTTAAAAAGTTAGCTACCGGAAGACAAATTTTATTACTTAGACTGCATGTGAACCCACAAACCTTGTAATACTTACCACACAATAAATACTCTACAAACATTAACTTCTTCCTTGAAGACTTTTTAAAAATTAAGCTCCTTCAGTAGATGTGATTCATGTGTGTGAATGCTTTCCCATCACCTTTATGTTCTCTTTCTCTCTTTATAATTTAATGATTATCACTTGGTTTTAGTTTTGCAGGTAATTTTTACTTCATTATCTTTGCTTACCAGTTTTTTAGAAAATATAATTTTATATATTTAATGTGTATTATACACTCACATATATGTGTGTAACTAGATAGAAAAAGAGAGATGTAGACAGGTGAGAGACAGAAATAAAAGTAGAGGTATAGTTTGTCATCTAGCACAAAATTCTTGTGAAATTTCCCAGAGAATAGTCGCATTTGACTAAACAGTAGGAGAAGGTGGGGAAGGATTAAGAGGATACCAAGCACTGAAAATTTCTAGGACTACATGAAGACTTGAAGCAAGTATACATAGGAAAAGAAGTATGCTCAAAGCACAATTCTCTTTTAAAACAGAAATATTTGGGATCTGAGTTAGACTAGAAGAGCTCAAAGTGGGTTATTTTAGGAAACTGAAATGCTCTTGAGTACTGTTGTGTGAGTGTTCAGTTGTGTCCAACTCTTTGAGACCCAGTATTTGGGAAGTCCCAAACACTGATGAATTGTCCGCTAAATAAAGAATTAACTAATGTAGGTTTCAGAAACACTTTGGTTATTACAGGCATACCTTGGACATCAAGAAAATTTGCTTATAAACATTTAAAACCCAATTCAACAGATACATCTGGCAGGGAAACAATGAAGAAAGAAGTTAGATGACAGTGATGGGGATATTACAAATATGGAGTAATGTTTGCCAGGTAGTAAGCTCTCAGGTTCTTGAAGTAATTCAAATTGCATCCTCTTTGACAACGGGATAGTCTTTTAAAAGTATATATTATTTCAAAATCAAAAATAATTCAATTTAATTGCAAGAGAGTGGAAAATAAAGTTATGCAAAACCCCCCCAGACGCATGGCACTATTGTTATCATTTCATACAATTCATCTCTGCATTTATTTTAGTTCAGAAATTATAAAACACATAAAATTTTATACCTTGGGGTTTTTTTTTATTGCACTGTAAGTAGTTTATTTCAAAGGCCTACCAATGGTAAGGGAATTGGTCATTCATCTAAAACGTATTTTGGAAAGTCTTTTGGTACTAGGTACATTGGAGGCCTCATATACTAGAGATAAGTATATTTGCATTCTATTGGAGACAATTTCCTGAAGGATCTTATGGAACTGCCTCTAATGTTAATAACATAATTATTTATCATCTGACATAAAACTACAGAGTTGTAAATTTCCACAAGTATATTTATCTAACAGGTAAGTCATAATAAAATAATGTTGTCAGTGGAAAATACTATATTATTTGCAACTACATTTGATTACCAGGGAAAATATTCATGTTCCTTAATCACAGATGATATTTGAGATGCTAGGAAAATTATTCAAAGTAATAAATACCTAGGAGCCTAGAGGTTGTTTTTTGACAGATATAAATATGCTTGAACTATTTTATTTTAATGTTATGTGGTATTTAGCTCTGGGGGGCTTCCTGGAAAGCTGCCTATTGAGGCAGCTAAGAATCCACCTGCAATGCAAGAGACCCCAGTCCAATTCCTGGGTCAGGAAGATCCGCTGGAAAAGGAACACCCAGTCCAGTATTCTTGGACTTGCCTGGTAGCTCAGATGATAAATAATCTGCCTGTGATATGGGAGACCTGGATTCAATCCCTGGGTTGGGAAGATCCCTTGGAAGAGGGCATGGTAACCCACTTCAGTATCCTTGCCTGGAGAATGCCCATCGACAGAGAAGCCTGGTGGGCCACAGTCAATGGGGTCACAAACAGTCAGACGTGACAGAGGGCTAGGCACACACACACACACGCATGTGACGCTGGGCTATTGTCATTTAATGTAACCAGAAAGAACGCAAGTCTGTGCCTTCGGCATCTGATCACCTGCAGATAAGTAGACATGAGTCATTTCCAAACCTCTTATTCTATATCCTTCTTGAGCCTTCTCTGTGACTTATGTTCAACTTAAAAGAAGAAAAGAAAAAGATATATTCTCTTCTATAGGTGTTATTAATGTTAAAAAAAAAATCAGAATCCTTAGCTCCTCTTTGTCACAGTATCTCAGATCATTGGAGAGGCTGAAGAGTCACATAATATGATAAAGTTCACTAACACAAAGAAATACTGAAAAAAATCACATAATGAAAAGAGTTCTGAGATTTTAATCCTTTATGTAAAATCAAATTAGAGCAGCTAAAATAACCTTGCATGCTCAGCCACTAAGTTGTGTCTGACTCTCTGTGACCCCATGGGCTATAGCCTGCAAAGGTGGCAGGCTGTCTATGGGATTTCCCAGGCAAGAATACTGAAGTGGGTTGCCATTGCCTTCTCCGGGGGATCTTCCCGATTCAGGGCTTGAATCTGTGTCTCCTGCATTGGCAGGCAGGTTCTTTACTCAATGAGCCACCAGGGAAGCCCCACTAAAAATATAGAATACTAAGTAAGTTATGAAATATAGTCTGATCCTATGTTCTCTACTGGGTACTGGCAAATGTTCTCAGTGTTTAAATCTTGGGGTGAGACCTCATGCTGATGGTGTCAGGGTGACTTCAGGTGGTGCAGTGACATTGAACTAGACTGCAGTGAGAAGTTTCTTCTTTTTCTCTTTAATCCTGATTATTTTATAAAGTTTTCATGTATTTTATATTTTAAAAAAAATTTTTCATCAGTCTTTCCACCGGAGAAGCTAGCCTCAGTCTCAGTTTATTAGGCAAAAATATCTATCTGAAATGTAATATTTTTAAAAATTAAAGTGTATTTGATTTACAATGTTATATTAGTTTCAAAATAATGTGCATTAGTTTACAACATAATGAATCAATATTTTTACAAATTGTACTCCATTTAAATTTATTATACATATTGGTTATGGTCCCTGTGCTGTACCTTACATCCTTATATCTTATTTGTTTTATGCCTCAGTTTGTACCCCTTAATCCCCTTCTCTTATCAAGTCATTTCCCCACCTTTCTCCCCGCTGGTAGCACTAATCTGTTCTCTGTGTTTCTGTTTCTGTTTTAGTATATTCATTTGTTTATTCTCTATAATCAACATATAAGTTAAAAGATGTAATGATATTTTAAACTGTATTTGCTTTATTGTTAATGCCTATATCAAACAAATCAAAAAAGATATACTTTTTAAAATCAATACATATAAATTTAAGTAACATGATAATCAATTCAGAGAAAGATACTGTCAATATAGTAAGTATAATTAGGTGAAAATGGCAAAAAATCATAAAATGTATTATAACAGAGATATGAAAAATTATAACATGTATGTGAATAAAATTTAGGAAACACTGGCCTAGACCTAAGCTGTCCAGTAAGGTAGCCACTACCAACAGTAGTGCCCTGTTGGGGATCTGAAATATGGCTGGTCCAAAATTGAGATGGTCTATAAATATAAAATACACACTGATTTCAAAGACATATTTTAATACTGATTGCATGTTACACAATAATAAGATATTTTGAATAGTTTATAAAAGTCTATATTTTATTAAAGTTAATTTCATCTATTTCTTTCTTAGTTTTTTTTTTTTTTCTTTCAATATGGTTGGTTACAAGAAAATGTGAAATTACACAAGTGACTCATATTATACATCTATTGGGTAGCACTAGCCTAGACATGATCAGTTGGTAAAGAATCCACTTGCAATGCAGGAAACCCCAGTTCGCTTCCTGGGTCAGGGAGATCTGCTAGAGAAGGGATAGGCTACCCACTCCAGTATTCTTGGGCTTCCCTTGTGGCTCAGCTGGTAAGGAATCTGTCTGCAGTGGGGAAGACTTGGTTTCGATCCCTGGGTTGGGAAGATCCTCTGGAGAAGGTAAAGACTACCCATTCCAGTATTCTGGCCTGGAGAATTCCATGGACTGTATGGTCCACGGGGTCACAAAGAGTCCAATGCAACTGAGTGACTTTCACTTTCACTTTCAGCCTAGACAATGACTCCTCAGCATTCTAGGAATTCCATACTCTTTTATTCATGCCTGAAAATATTTTATGACTATCCTATAATATTATTCTGCAAAAAAGTTTGTTATAAAATAAAACTTAAAAATTTTCCTGAACATAAGACTTGGAATGTAAAAATCTTTTTTGTCTGGATTTAGTTATCATTATACTCATTATTTATACATAGCAAATAAAATAAATATACAAGATCTGTGTTTAAAATAAACTCTAAAATTTTATTTGAAATATGTCTCTTAATGAGATGGGTGTGGCTTGTTTCCACTTTTTAAATATATACATAAAAACTTGTCCACATATAAAACAGGTAGGAATTGAATTGTTTCAACAAAGTTACTTATTACTTTGAACCCTTTCTAAGTTACATTAGAGAAATAGTTAGGTATAATCAAAATAATTTTTATTAATTTATTAGCAAAAGACTCAGTTTGATTGTCCTTTATTTTTATTTAAAAACAAGATTTGAAAAGCAGTGTTATGAAACTGAGCAGGATCCCATTTCAGGCACTAAGTGCAGACTCTATACATAAAGGATTAAAAACACTGAAGTAAACATAATATAGTCCACAGGTTACAGTTGATCCTTGAACACCATGAGGGTAGAGACACCAGCCAGACCCTCTACCTGAAACCGAGCAGGCCGCTGTGGGGCTCCCGGGCACAGAAGCCTTTCTCTGTCCCTCGTTTCCAGTCTGTGGGGAATTGGTTTCGGCCTCCATGACCTTCCCTGAGTTCCAAAGGGCAGGGACAGACAGTTGCTAACCAGGGAAGAGAAGGAATGCAGAGTCAAGGGAGCAGCAGCCAAGAAACAATAGAGCAGCCTTGGATCAGGGCCCTATTTCCAGATTCGAGGAATATACATAACAATATCTTTGAGCTCTTTCCAGACCGAACCCCACCCCCCACCCCCACCAAAATGGAAGATGTTAGCATTCCTCATTCCAGAATAAAGGAACCAGAGGAACTTTTCAGAGATAAAATTGCCAACATCCATTTGATCACTGAAAAAGCAAGAGAGTTCCAGAAAAACATCTACTTCTGCTTTATTGACGATGTGAAAGCCTTTGACTGTGTGGATCACAACAAACTGTGGAAAATTCTTAAAGAGATGGGAATACCAGACCACCTTACCTACCTCCTGAGAAATCTGTTTGCCTGTCAAGAAGCAACAGTTAGAACCGGACATGGAACAACACACTGGTTCCAAATTGGGAAAGGAGTGCTTCAAGGCTGTATATTGTCACCTTGTTTATTTAACTTCTATGAAGAGTATATTATGAGAAATGTCAGACACGATGAAGCACTGTTGGAATCAAGATTGCCGGGAGAAAGATCAATAACCTCAGATACGCAGATGACACCACCCTTATGGCAGAAAGCGAAGAAGAGCTGAAGACGCTCTTGATGAAAAGTGAAAGAGAAAGTGAAAGAGGATGAAAGTGGAAGTTGGCTTAAAACTCAACATTCAGAAAACTAAGATCATGGCTTCTTGTCTCACCACTTCATAGCAAATAAATGGGGAAATAATGGAAACAGTGAGAGATTTTATTTTCTTGGGCTCCAAAATTACTGCAGATGGTGACAGCACCCATGAAATTAAAAGATGCCTGCTCCTTGGAAGAAAAGCTATGACCAACCTATACAGTATGTTAAAAAGCAGAGACATTGCTTAGCCAACAAAGGTCCATCTAGTCAAATCTACGGTATTTCCAGTAGTCATAAAGGGATGTGAGATTTGGACTTAAAGAAAGCTGAGAACTGAAGAATTGATGTTTTTGAACTGTGGTGTTGGAGAAGAAAGTCCCTTGGTCTGCAAGGAGATCAAACCAGTCAACCCTAAAGCAAATCAGTCCTGAATATTCATTGGAAGGACTGATCCTGAAGCTGAAACTCCAATACTTTGGCCACCTGATGTGAAGAACTGACTCACTGGAAAAGACCCTGATGCTGGGGAAGACTGAAGGCAGGGGGAAAAGCAGACAATAGAGAATGAGATGGTTGGATGGTATCACTGATTCGATGAACATGAGTTTGAACAAGTTCCGGGAGCTAGTGATCGACAGGGAAGCCTGGCATGCTGCAGTCCACTGGGTTGCAAAGAGTCGGACGTGACTGAGTGAATGAACTGAACTGAGGAAATCTTCGAGACACCATCTGAAACCAGATTAAAGGAGCCAGAGAAATTCATCAGAATACCGGAGGCCAGATTAAAAGAGTGCAGACCCTACACACATCCAGATTCTTATAAGCAACTCTGCCCTTGAACAATGTTTATAAAATTCCTCACCAAATACCCCTGGCAGGAGTCTGGTGTGTCCCCCTTTGACTGGCAAATCGCTAAAGTTACTCTTTCCTCCTTCACCCAAAGCTTTGTCTCCGAGATTGAGTTTGGCACAGTGCCCAGAGACCAAATTCTCAGCCTTAATTACAAATATAAGTGTGTTAGAGTTTTGTCCTTTTGTTTAGTGTTTCAGGTATCTTTTAACCCTTGGCCTTTGTGCCTTTATTATCAGGTTAAGGATGTTCTAAGGATGGTCTTTATCTCTGATGAAGGGCCACATAGGAGATTATGACAGGGATGCCATGAATGAGGCTTCCACATTAGAAGTGATCCCTGGTGGTTCACTGGTGAAGAGACTGCCTGCAATGTGGGAGACATGAGCTTGATCCCTGGGTCAGGAAGATCCCCTGGAGAAGAAAATGGCAACACATCCAGCATTCTTGCCTTGAAAATCCCATGGATGGAGGAACTTGGTGGGCTAGAGTCCGCAGGGTCACAGAGTCAGTTACCTGAGTGAATTCACTTTTTCTTTCAAGAACAGCAATTTTAGGAAGAAAGATCATAAGGAATACAAAGATCTGGAAAATTGATTACATTTATAACTTTCATATGCCTGCCTACCCCTTTGAAAAGTGTTTGTGTATAGACATTTCAATTTGGAAGCCCCATCTTTAAACTGGTTCTTTCCCAAATCACTGGAAAAATAAATGAATGAAGAAATGAGGAAGGAAATTCATTTTTGTCATTGAATAATTTAAAAAATGTATCTACCTTTTACTTGATTCAGTCACTTGAAAGTATGTACATTTCTGAAATGCCTTAATACTTGTTTAAATAATTCTTACTGCATTTATCACTTTTTACCCAGATTATAATTATTTTTACACATGTATTATCCCTGTAGTACAAGAAAGTTAGCTGTGGTTATGAACCATGTGTAATTCATCTATCTATATTGAAAGTCAACTTTATTCATGAATTCATAAATTAATAGAGACAGTGGGTAAACATTTTGCTATTTTTTTTTAAAAAAAGAAAGATCATTCAGGAACTTTCAATTTGTTTTCTCTTTGAAACTTAAAATAAGGGAAGATTCATATTGATATATGCAATGATATATACAGTATTCTTGCCTGGAGAATACCATGAATAGAGGAGTCTGGCAGGCTACAATCCATGGGGGTCACAAAAAGTAAAACACAACTAACACACACACACACACACATACACACACACACAGACGATGTCTTTTATCATCTAGTTGTGGTTAACATGATACACTGAAAATAATATAACTTGCCCTTAATATCTTATGCCAGAGTGGTACATTTGTTAAAACTGAGGAAACTACACTGACACAAAGTCTACCCAAAGTCTATCCAAAGGTTTCAGTATTGGTGTTGTACATTCCAAGAGTTTTGACAAATGCATAATGATATATAAGCACTGTAATAGTATCATACTGAAAAGTTTTGCTCCCTTGAAAACCCTGTGTTCTGCTTATTCATCTTTCCTTTCCTCCCTGACTCCTGGAAACCACTGATCATTTTACCAACTCATAGTTTTGCCTTTTCCAAAAGGTTATATAGTTGGAATCTTATCGTATGTAGACTTTTAAGATTACTTCTTCCACTTGGCAATGTGTATTTTTATATCCTCTATGCTTTTTCATGGCTTGATAGTTCAATTCTTTCTATTGGTGCCTTATATGCTATTAGGTCTTCCCAGTGGCTCAGTGGTAAAGAATCTGTCTGTAATGCAGGAGACCCAGGTTTGATCCCAGGGTCAGGAAGATCCCCTGGAGAAGGTATGGCTACCTACCCCAGTATCCTTGCCTGGAGAACTCTATGGACAGAGGAGCCTTGTGGGCTACAGTCCTCTGGGGTCACAAAGAGTTGGACATGACTGAGCGACTAACACTTTCACTTTCAATTTTCTATTATCTGAATGTACATGGTTTATCCATCCATTCATCTGCTAAAGAGCATCTTGGTTGCTTCCCAAGTGCATCACTTATGAGGGAAGTTTCCGTAAACGTCCCTAAGCGGCTTTGTGTGCTTGGTCCTTATAAAAGTTTTCCATTTTCTTCAATAAATACCAAGGATTACAATTCCCATGTCATGTCACATGAATATGCTTACTTTTATACAAAAATGAAAAAACTGTCTTTCGAAGTGACTGTACCATGTTGAATTTCCACTGGCAGTGAATAAAAGCTTCTGTTGTTCCATATCCTAGTCAGCATTTGATGTTGTCCGTGTGTTTGATATTTACTATTCGGCTCAGATGGTAAAGCGTCTGCCTGCAATGCTGGAGACCCGGGTTTGATCCCTGGGTCAGGAAGATTCCCTGGAGAAGGAAATGGCAACCCACTCCGGTACTCTTGCCTGGAAAATTCCATGGATGGAAGAGCCTGGTGGGCTACAGTCCATGGGGTCGCAAAGAGTCGGACATGACTGAGTGACTTCACTTTCACTTTTATTCTAATAGATGTTTAGTGGTATCTCATTGTTTTAGTTTGTAACTCATAAATAACATATAATATTGACCAGAGTTTCATATGCTTATTTTTCTTATTTGGTAACATATTTATTTGCCCAGTTGTCAATTGGATTGTTTGTTTCCTTATTTTTGAGTTTTAAGAGGTTTTTTGTGGGTGTGCATTTTGTATAACAATCATTTGTCAGGTATATTTTTGAAAATATTCTCCCAGTTGGTGATCTCTCTTCTCATTCTGTTTCCAGAATATTTTATGTATTTTTCCACACTATTGTACTTGCATTGTAGTAGCTAGTACAGGAATTAGAGATCCTGAGAGAATGTTCCTAGATTACATATAAACTGTCTTCCAACTTTTAACACCTTAAGAAGTATTTTCCAAATGCATTTTGATATCAACCTCTTACCACAAAGTATAATAATACAAATAAAAACTAGCAATTCATGGACATATAAAAGCATTAAATAGCCTATTGAAATGTTTAAGATTTGTGTTATGTTAGGAAAGCAGAATGGAAACAAACATCCCTCTCCCATGTATTAGTACATTAATAGATCCTGGCATGCAATTTACTGTACAGTACAAACGTTATCTAACAAGAACAGTCTCTGCTAAAGAGTGTCTATGGTCTGCCAGATTGTCAATTTTTCATGTTGTCATTATTAATCTGTGAAAAATAAAAATATTATAAATAAAATCAGAATGTCCTATTTAGTTTTCTAAATGTTTTTGCCAGTGATCAAGTATTGGTTCTACTAACACTATTTAAGAAACACAGGAGACTTACAAAGATATTTTGTGAAATAAAGATTAGTAGAATAATTATATTTGATAGTTGGGTTTTTCCTAAGTTAGACTTCTACCTACAATTTTTATAGGTCCCTTCTAAGCATAAGATTGAAGGTCACACAGATAGGCACATCAGTTTTGTTTTATTTGCATGGATTAGCATAGCCCTTCACAAACGATTTTCTATTATTTTTCTTCCAGTATAAATACCAAAGACTGTTAAAGGTAAGAAGCTTAAGGAAAGGCAGATTGCATCTTGTCACAAATCGAAGCACAATGAATGGACTGAAGATATTTCTCTCTGCTGAGATCAGAGTTGTCCCATTAAGTAAACATACCAAGAATGATCTGTTCAACAGACTGCTGTGGTTAAGACTTTTGAACATTTACACAGAAGCTTAGGTAAATTTCAGCATTGTCACCTATTCTCAAGGTATTTAAACATTACAGTTTTGTAGATCTTATAGAAGTACTTTCATTAACTCTTTCAAGCATATTATTTTTACATAAGAAAGAAATGATGATCAAATTACCTATTAGAGACTTATAATTTTTCCTGATGAAAGAGATGTTTGAAATTATTTATTATATATTATGTAAAAATAAGAAATAATCATTCTAGCAATTATAAAATTTAATGTAGCCAAAATTAAAACAGAAAGAAACAGAGTTTTTTTTTTCTGTGATGTACATGACTGAAATAATATCTGCTAATACGAAAGTTTCCAGCAGCAACTGTGTTTGTAGTACTTATCACACTGTATATCAGTTTTTTAGGGCTATGTAACAAATGACTGTGAGCTGTACAGTTTCAAATGTCCAATATCAGGATATTATCAGGGCCATATTCTCTCTTAAGGGCCTAGGACAGAATCTGTTTCATGCCTTTCTCTTAGCTTCTGGTGTTGAAAACAACCCTTGCTATTCTGTGGTCTGTAGATAACATCTCTCAAATCTCCTTCAAATTCTTTATTTAGACTTCTTGCTGTGTTTCACTTTTTCAGTTTTTTTTTTTTTTTCCTTAAAAAAAAAAGGACACCAGCTGTATTGGATTAGTTGTTCTGTTGTTTTTAGTCACTAAGTCATATCCGACTCTTTGCAGCCTCTTGGACTGTAGCCCGCCAGTTTCCCCTGTCCATGGGATTTCCCAGGCAAGAGTACTGTGGTGGGTTGCCATTTCCTTCTCCATGGGTCGTGATCTTCCTGACCCAAGGATCAAATCCGTGTCTCCTGCATTACAGGCAGATTCTTTACCACTGAGACACAGAGATGAATACTGTTAAAACAGGAGGGTGCCAAGGCTTCTGGGAGAAGGTGACATTGAATTGATTTTTGAATGACTAGCAATAAATAGTCCATTAGAGAAAGAATAGAAGACAGGATAAGAATTTTGAGTAAGAGGAAGTAGTGTTTTTGAGGCAAAAGATTTGTGAGTATTTTGAAGTTATTCATAGCTCAGATCGGTCGGATTAAAGGCACTGTCAAGAGAGGTCATCAAATGAGTCTTGAAAAAAAAAAAAAAGGACCAGATCTTAAAGTGTTTTCAGTATATTAGTATCTGAGTTCATTGTATTTGTGTGGACAAAAATAATTGCAATAGAGTTCCAAGAGAAGTTCTTGAGGGTTGGAAAATTGAAGAAATTAACATTTATTGACTCCATTTATGTACTGTGTGTGAAGTCACTTCAGTTGTGTCCAACTCTATGTGACCCTATGGACCACAGAATACTGGAGTGGGTTGCCATTCCCTTCCTCAGGGCCTTTTATGTAGAGGTGATTTTATATAAATTATTTCATGTAATCTATATGGAAATCTGCAATATGGGAATTAATTCCATTCCACAGAGAAGAAAACTGGGTCAAAACTATTAAGATAATTTAACTCAGATGACCATTATATCTACCACTGTGGGCAGGAATCTCTTAGAAGAAATGGAGTAGCCATCATGGTCAACAAAAGAGTCCGAAATGCACGACTTGGATGCAATCTCAAAAATGACAGAATGATCTCTGTTTGTTTCCAAGGCAAACCATTCAATATCACAGTAATCCAAGCATATGCCCCAATCAGTACTGCTGAAGAAGCTGAAGTTGAATGGTTCTATGAAGACCTACAAGACTTTTTAGAACTAACACCCAAAACAGATGTCCTAATGAAATTATAGGGACTGGAATGCAAAAGTAGGAAGTCACGAAATACCTGGAGTAACATGCAAATTTGGCCTTGGAGTATGGAATGAAGCAGGTCAAAGGCTAATAGAATTTTGCCAAGAGAACACACTGGTCATAGCAAATGCCCTCTTCCAACAACACAAGAGAAGACTCTACACATGGACATCACCAGATAGTCAACACAGAAATCAGATTGATTATATTCTTTGCAGCCAAAGATGGAGAAGCTCTACCAGTCAGCAAAAACATGACCAGGAGCTAACTGTGGCTCAGATCATGAACTCCTTATTGCCAAATTCAGACTTAAACTGAAGAAAGCAGGGAAAACCACTAGACCATTCAGGTATGACCTAAATCAAATTCCTCGTGACTATACAATGGAACTGAGAAATGATTTAAGAGACTAGATCTGATAGAGAGAGTGCCTGATGAATTATGGATGGAGGTTCATGACATTGTACAGGAGACAGGGATCAAGACCATCCCCATGGAAAAGAAATGCACAAAGGCAAAATGGTTGTCTGAGGAAGCCTTACAAATAGCTGTGAAAAGAAGAGAAGCGAAAAGCAAAGGAGAAAAGGAAAGATATTCCCATTTGAATGCAGAGTTCCAAAGAATAGCCAGGAGAGATAAGAAAGCCTTCCTCAGTGATCAGTGCAAAGAAATAGAGGAAAACAATAGAATGGGAAAGACAAGAGATCTCTTCAGGAAAATTAGAGCTATCAAGGGAAAATTTCATGCAAAGATGGGCTTGATAAAGGACAGAAATGGTATGGACCTAACAGAAGCAGAAGATATTAAGAAGAGGTGGCAAGAATACACAGAAGAACTGTACAAAAAAGATCTTCACGACCCAGATAATCACAAGTGTGTGATCACTCACAGAGCCAGACATCCTGGAATGTGAAGTCAAGTGGGCCTTAGAAAGCATCACCACGAACAAAGCTAGTGGATGTGATGGAATTCCAGCTGAGCTATTTCAAATCCTGAAAGACGATGCTGTGAAAGTGCTGCACTCAATATGCCAGCAAATTTGGAAAACTCAGCAGTGGCCACAGGACTGGAAAAGGTCCATTTTCATTCCAATCCCTAAGAAAGGCAACCCCAAAGAATGCTCAAACTACCACACAATTGCACCCATCTCACATGCTAATAAAGTAATACTCAAAATTCTCCAAGCCAGGCTTCAGCAATACATGAACCGTGAACTTCCAGATGTTCAAGCTGGTTTTAGAAAAGGCAGAGGAAATAGAGATCAAATTGCCAATATCCGCTGGGTCATCGAAAAAGCAACAGATTTCCAGAAAAACATCTATTTCTGCTTTATTGACTATGCCAAAGCCTTCGACTGTGTGGATCACAATAAACTATGGGAAATTCTGAAAGAGATGGGAATACCAAACCACCTGATCTGCCTCTTGAGAAAACTGTATGCAGGTCAGGAAGCAACAGTTAGAACTGGACATGGAACAACAGACTGGTTCCAAATAGGAAAAGCAGTACGTCAAGGCTGTATATTGTCACCCTGCTTATTTAACTTCTATGCAGCGTACATCATGAGAAACGCTGGGTTGGAAGAAGCACAAGCTGGAATCAAGATTGCCAGGAGAAATATCAATAACCTCAAATATGCAGATGAGGCCACCCTTATGGCAGAGAGTGAAGAGATACTAAAACGCCTCTTGATGAAAGTGAAAGAGGAGAGTGGCTTAAAACTCAACATTCAGAAAACTAAGATCATGGCATCTGGTCCCATCACCTCATGAGAAATAGATGGGGAGACAGTGGAAACAGTGTCAGACTTTATTTTTTTGGGCTCCAAAATCGCTGCAGATGGTGACTGCAGCCATGAAATTAAAAGATGCTTACTCCTTGGAAGGAAAGTTATGTCCAACCTAGATAGCATATTAAAAAGCAGAGACATTATTTTGCCAACAAAGGTCCATCTGGTCAAGGCTATAATTTTTCCAGTGGTCATGTATGGATGTGAGAATTGGGCTGTTAAGAAAGCTGAGTGCCGAAAAATTGATGCTTCTGAACTGTGGTGTTGGAGAAGACTCTTGAGAGTCCCGTGGACTGCAAGGAGATCCAACCAGTCCATCCTAAAGGAGATCAGTCCTGGGTGTTCATTGGAAGGACTGATGCTGAAGCTGAAACTACAGTACTTTGGCCACCTCATGCGAAGAGTTGACTTATTGGAAAAGACCCTGATGCTGGGAGGGATAGGCGGCAGGAGGAGAAGGGGATGACAGAAGATGAGATGGCTGGATGGCATCACCGACTCGGTGGGCATGAGTTTGAGTAAACTCCAGGAGTTTGTGATGGACAGGGAGGCCTAGCATGCTACAACTCATGGGGTTGCGAAGAGTCAGACACGACTGAGCAACTGAACTGAGCTGAAAGAACAATGACTAATTTTTTCAAATGACAATATCAGGAGGGGTAGGTGTATCCCAAGGCTGAACATACGTCCTATGAGAAAAGCCTTGGAAGGAACTTGTAGAATGAAATTCATATGACATAGTTACAGGACAGTGAAATAACTGCCCCAACTACCAATATAAATCTAGATATATAGACTTCAGTCAGATTATTTAAGCATATAAGTATAAACTCAAGCACAGATTTGAAGAGAATGAAAACAGAATGGTGAAGATTTCCAAGGAAGGTAGTGAAATCATTGAAATAAATATGAGGTCAGTTCCACTTGCTAGAGATTAGTGAAGAGGAGAATTTAGCAGGGAAACAATTACAGTATCCCAAGAATCTCCAGCTGTACAGGCTGGATTTGGAAAAGGTGGAGGAACCACAGATCAAATTGCCAACATCAACTGGATCATAGAAAAAACAAGGGAATTCCTGAAAATAAACAACAACATCAAAAATCACTTCTACTTCACTGACTACATGAAATCATTTGACTGTGTAGATCACAACAAACTGTCGAAAGTACTTAAAGAAATAGGAATATCAGACCACGTAACTTGCCTCCTGAGAAACCGATATGCAGTTCAAGAAGCAATAGTTAGAACCAGACATGGAAAAACAGACTAGTTCAAAATTGGGAAAGGAATATGAAAAGGCTGTATGTTTTCAGTCTGCTTATTTAACTTATATGCAGAGTGCTTAAAACTCAACATTCAGAAAACTAAGATCATGGCATCTCGTCCCATCACTTCATGGGAAATAGATAGGAAAACAATGGAAACAGTGACAGACTTTATTATTTTGGGCTCCAAAATCACTGCAGATGGTGACTGCAGCCATGAAATTAAATGATGCTTGCTTCTTGGTAGAAAACCTATGTCCAACCTAGACAGCATATTAAAAAGCAGAGACATAGCTTTGCCAACAAAGGTCCATCTAGTATACATGTGAGAGTTGGACTATAAAGAAAGCTGAGCACCAAAGAATTGATGCTTTTGAACTGTGGTGTTGGAGAAGATTCTTGAGAGTCCCTTGGACTGCAAGGAGATCCAACCCATCAATCCTAAAGGAAATCAGTCCTGAATATTCACCAGAAGGACTGATTCTGGAGCTGAAGCTCCAATATTTTGGCTACCTGATGTGAAGAACTGACTCATTGGAAAAGACCCTGATGCTGGGAAAGATTGAAGGCAGGAAGAGAAGGGGACAACAGAGGACAAGATGGTTGGATGGCATCATTGACTCAGTGGACATGAGTTTGAGTAAGCTCCGGGAGTTGGTGATAGACAGGAAAGCCTGGCACGCTGCAGTCCATGAGGCTGCAAAGAGTGGACATGACTGAGCGATTGAACTGAACTGATACAGAGTACATCATGTGACATGCTGGGTTGGATGAAGCACAAGCTGGAATCAAGATTGCCAGGAGAAATATCAACAACCTCAGATATGCAGATGACACCACTCTAATGGCAGAAAGCAAAGAACTAGAGATTCTCTTGAGGAGAGTGAAAGAGGACAGTGAAAAAATTGGCTTGAAACTCAACATTCAAAAAACTAAGATCATGGCATCCATTCCCATCACTTCATGGCAAATAGATGGAGAAAAAGTGGAAACAGCGACAGATTTTATTTTCTTGGTCTCCAAAATCACAGCAGATGGTGACTGCAACCAAGAAATTAAAAGACATTTGCCAACATTTACCCTTTTCTCCACATCCTCTACAATATTTCTCATTTGTGGATTGTTTAATGATGGCCATTCTGACTGGTGTGATGTGATACCTCATTGTAGTTTTGATTTGCATTTCTTTAATAATGAGCGATGTTGAGCATATTTTCATGTGTTTGTTGGCCATCTGTATGTCTTCTTTGGAGAAATGTCTGTTTAGGTCTTTTGCCCATTTTTTTAAAATTGGGTTGTTTGTTTTCCTGATATTGAGCTGCATGAGCTGTTTGTATATTTGGAGATTCAACCTTTGTCAGTTGTTTAATTTGCAATTATTTTCTTCCATTCTGACATAGAGAGCTCAATCCAGTACTCTATGACAAGCTAGACAGGTAGGATATGGGAGGGAGGTTCATGAGAAATGGGACAGCAGTATGCCTTTGGTTGATTCATGTTGATGTATGGCAATAACCAGCATAGTATTATAAAACAAATATACTCACCAAGATTTTTTTAAAAACTCCTTGGAAAGAAAGTTACAATAAACTTAGGCAGTGCATTAAAAAGCAGAGACATAATTTTGTCAACAAAGATCTGTATAGTGAAAGCTATGGTTTTTCCAGTAGTCATGTACGGATGTGAGTGTTGGACCATAAAGAAGGTTGAGCACCAAAGAACTGACACTTTCAAATTTGGCACTGGAGAAGACTCTTAAGAGTTCCTTGGACAGCAAGGAGATGAAATTATTCAGTTCTTAAGGAAATCAACTCTGTATATTCATTGGAAGGACTGATACTGAAGCTGAAGCTCTGATACCATGGCTTTACCTGATGTGAAGGACTGACTCACTGGAAAAGACCTTGATGCTGGGAAAGATTGAGGGCAGGAGGAGAAGTGGGCAACAGAGAATGAGATTGTTGGATAACATCACTGACTCAACGGACAAGAGTTTGAGCAAACTCAGGGAGACAGTGAAGGACAGGGAAGCCCGGTGCACTGTATGGAGTTGCAAAGAGTAAGACACGACTTAGAGACTAAACAGCAATTGTAATATCAATTATGGTGCAAAATGATGATGTAAGATCAGGGGTCAGATTAGGAGTGGTCCTGGAAAAAAGCTTTTTGACACTGGAACTAAAACAGCAATTTTTTAAAAGAAAGAAACTTTAAAAATGAAAAAGTATTAACTTAAAATTGGTTGGATATTAGAACATGAAGAAAAGAAAGATTGTAATATTTCATGCCATGAAGGGCTAAGAATAGGGATATAAGTGATAGAGATAGGAACTTTACTAACAAAATCTGAGAAAGCAAGGTTTACAGAGAGTGCAGAGAGATCTGTTCAGTTTTAGATACACTGAGTTTGAGATAACAGTGAATATTCATCCAGTCATTTCTAGACTTTGCATATGAATTGGAATACAGTATTAATATGAATCTGCAATACTGAGGGGAAAAAACATACTTACAATTATGCCTCTTTTTTTTTCTCCTATCATTTTTCCAAGAATTGCAAGTCCTAGAATTGCAAGAATTGCAACACACAGGATCAGTTCTAAATTAATGGGTGGTTTGAAGAACCAGAAGAAGTATGATTTATCTTTCTTAAGTAGTGGTTAAAATTTAAAAACAAAAAGTCCTGTCTTTGAAATAGATTTATTCCTGTGTCCTGTGTTGCAGAAATGTCAGTTATGTTAATTTTGAAGTCCTTGTTTGTAGGTGTATATGAGAGTAATTGAAAGCCGTGGACTAATAGCAGATTACTTATTTTGTGACTTCAGAGAATGATTTCAAAATAATTATAAATATATATACACATATACATACAAACACACACACATGTGTGTTAAGGCAAAGATTTATATCTGCTTGAAACAGAATAATGCTGAAATGGCACATGTGGAACCACAGGCTGATAAATTAACTGAAGTAGTACAAGCAGAAACTAAAGGAGATTCTGAGAATGTGAGTTATTGTGAATCTGCTGAATCTTAGAAAGAGTACAGGAGTCTATGGAACTTGGAAATTGGAGATTTCTGTCCATCTTTTTGAGATCTCGAGAGACAAGGAGAAGTAACTATCATCTGAATCATCCTTTATGCCCATATGCAAAATACTTCAGCACTTTCTTCCTCAATGTTATAAACACTGCTGAGAATGTTATTAATCTACCAGAAGATGTTGGAATCTGCACATACATTGGTTGGTGATGTTTGTTGGGTTTCTGAAATAGCAAGGAAACGCACAGAACATTTTGCATACTTCTTGGTTTCCACCAGATTAGAGTCAAAATAAGCAAATTTAGAGATGACTTTCTGTAGGCCAGGAAACTCTCTGCCTTAATTTCCTACATGACCATCTTCCATGTATTCTTCTGTCCCTCATGTTGCCCCACACTTTGTTATTTACATTTTCTTCTCTTGAAGGCTGGAATTGTGTGACTGTGGCATGGATAATATTTGATTCCAACATGATTAATTGAATTAAAATATTATAGTTATTTTTTTAACAGGATGATGCTTTTTAAAAATTCTGAAGTGATAACTGCTTTACAATACCATGAGAACTGTTTGTACGAATAGTTAATTACAAGATCAGAAGTTCAATGAAATCATTTATTTTTATACAAGAATATAAATGCAAATCCAATATTTAACCTTGGATTATAAATAATATTTTAAAGAATATTAAATATATTTAATTTGTGGAGTCAAGAGTAGAAAATTTAAAATTCAAATTGTGATGTTTATGATTTGATTTATGATTTATTTGTTAGATCTCTAATTTTAAATTGGAAGTGTCATAATCCAAGAACCTAACATTCCAAAATCTGATATTATGCATATAATTTAAACTATACTTGGTTATCTTTCAATCCATCAATTTATTTGTTAATTCATTCAGTTATTTATCCAGATATTCAGACAAGTTGTTAATGATGATAAAATTGCACTTTAAATCTCCCTAGAGAAAAAGAGAAAAGCTCAATTAAGTGTTGTCCTGGGTGGGTTTTAAATAGCTGAATAGAGGGATAAGTAAGCTGAAATGGATCAGCCTCATACAACTCCCTGACAAACATCTTAAGAGCAATTCCTCAATAAAGTTTGCCATCAAGTTTACCTTCAAATATGTGAAATAGAAAATCTTAATTTATTCCTATGGCAGAGAATATATGTATATATGTATATGGCAGCTGTGCTTTGCTTCTGGGAAAAATGTAAACATATTTCTGTCAGGATAAATATTTTAACTTTTTATTGCTAAGTATAATGAAAAATTTAAAAAAAAACACAAAAATATTTATGCCAGTAATTGAAATGCAGCCTATATTATTATATCGGCCAGAATATGTTCTCAATATACTGCTGTAAAGATGTGGGGGTGCAGAAACTCTAAATAATGTTGTACAAGAAAGGTTTTATCACCTAATTTACAAAGTGAGAGATGGGTAAATTCCTGTTGGGCTGAAAATAAAAAAAACATTGAAAAGTCCAAGAGAAGTTAACCATATTGCATTTGATATGTACATTCTATATTTCCAATTCAAATGCACATTTCTTTGGGGGGTGAGGAAGACATTAAATTGATGTGGAAAACTCTGGTCTTGTTCTATGCAACCTTTAAGTTATAGTTGTGAGAGACAAACATCTCACTTCTTTAACACTGTAAGAGATGAATTTAATAGTTAAGTTGGTTAATTAATTGAAAGTGAATTTTGTCTAGGCCAGCTTAAGGCAAATTTTGATAGCCCAAATATTTCAACTCAGCTTGCTAACCACACTTCTAGAAGCAGAAACAGATGCTCCAGGCTAAGGACTGCTCAAAAAAGATTTTAATGAGATGAAAAAGTATGAATATAAATTGCACCTTATCTCTAATGCTTGAGAGTGAATTTTCTCAGAAATTATGTTTAGAAAGATATTGTGCTGTGATGAACATAAATGCTCACACTCAATTTCACTTATTGCAAGTGAGATTTCTATTTCTTTTGTCTCCTAAGGAAGATCTTATATGGAAAATCTAGTTAGATTTTGGCAATAAGCAGTCTTTTTTTGGGAAAACATAATTTAATATACTATCTTTTTTTTTTTTTTTCATTGATAGAAGAGGTAAGAGTGACTTAGGTACCAGGTATGAATAAAACACCTTCAAGTCTGTCAAATTTCAGTCACACAATTTCTGAAACCCTTATATCGGTCTGATGGAGTTATGATATTTCTGCAATAGCTGCTTATAGGTTTGTGCTCTGCAGCTAAACTGAAATCATGCTTAAGGTACAAAAACTGTAAGCACTGGAATTCTCTCTCCCAGTTTCAAAGAAACATTTCTTATTTAGATGCAGGATCAATACTCAACATTTTGTTAAAAGCTCCAAATATTTTGTACTGAAGAGACTCAGAATATTAGTATAGAGAGGAAACTATCTCAAAGTAACTCATTTCAACAGAGATTTACACTTACTAGGGAAACTAAATAACTTCTATGAAAATTTAAAGAGCTTTGCATTTCTCTGGGTAGAGACTAAACCACTATTATTGAGATGCCACAATTAAAGCACCCACCCATACCCATGTATCCATCCAAACTTGGGTAGGTTCTTTGAGGTTAATTGTGTATACTCTACTTGACTTTTGACTTTCACTTGTGCATCATGGTAGGTGGTCAGTTTCTACAATCTCCCAGCTAATAGGGGGGAGAAAGAAAGCAGAAAGTCAACATCTTGTAGTTTTAAGGTCAAGAACCAGTGATATTCATATCCCATTGACTAGAGCACAGTTATGTGGCTACACTTAGCTATGAAAGAGACTGGGTGTGGTAGCAGTCTTTAAGCCAGACCCTGATAAATCCAAATGGGAAACATCATTAAATAATATTTAACTCAAATATACTTGTTTAGATTTTTAAAAAGACGTTAGATAAAAAGACAATTGGAAATCTATAAACTGACTATCCTTTTGACCCACCCTTGAGAAAGTTCTTTTGGATTTAAACGAGTGCTATGTGGCCCACACAGCCTTTGACAGTCTTTCAAAATGAACACATGCACCCCCATGGCTGATCATGTCAATGTATGGCAAAAACCACTACAATATTGTAAAGTAATTAGCCTCCAATTAAAATAATTAATTAATTTTTTTAAAATGTTTACTAATTTTTAAAAGATCACGTTTTAAGCCTGGCGTATCATAGGAGGAGACACAGAAAACTTATCTGAAAAGATAAGATTGGACTACTGGGGTCTTAGGTGTTCTTGAATGTTTTAATAACAATTAGCATTTATTGAATATGTACAGTGCGTCTTGCCCTGTTTTAAGTACTTACCACACAGTAACTAACTTCGTCCTCACAAAGAACCTTTGAAGGGTTACTGCCATATCAGGGATGAGAAGACTGACACTCAGTGGGGTGAAATAGTTTCACATGAGATACTTAATAAATGAAGTTGATAAGCATATAGGAATAAATGCTATGTATGACACAGCACTAAAGAAAGAAAAAAAAGTGAGAATGAGGCAAAAGACAAAAGATTCCAATTCAGTATAGGCATCTCCTCGACAACATCGACAGAATGTAGTAAATAACAGAGTTGGCTGTCAAGCTGAGCAGAAAAAAACATGATTCATAAAGCTGAGCAGAAAAAAACATGATTCATAAACCATGAAAAGAGGTAACAAGGCAAAGAGTAGGACTGGGTCAGAATTTCTTCTCAAAGAGAGAAAAGTTTCCAAGGTAAAGCCACACTTGTTCTTTTAAATATTTCTAAGAAAAATTGACCAAGCAGTGATCATTTTTAATCAAAAAAAAAAAAAAAAAAAAGCTAAAACAGATCTCTTAACCTTTCAAAATCCATCTCAGGCTCCCTTTCCAACATGCCTTTAATAATCTCTGTCACCTCCACCAATGGAAGACTTCATCATTGCTTCTCTTCAGTGTGGTCCCCTACTTTGACTTATCACACTTGATTATATGTGTTTATGTCATTGTCTTCCTTGATAGTTTTTAAGTTCCTTAAAAACTGTGCCTTAAAATTCTTTTTAATGTGTACTCCCAGTACCTTCCAAAACACTGAACATTCTCAATAAATATTTACTGAATTGAATTAAAAGTCTTCATGGCATATAGGAAGGAGGCTTGACCTAGGTTGGCACAAGGGAATTTAGCAAATATTTGAAGCATGTGATGCTGCTCCCTTTTGGTGTCCATAGCAATAAACTCTTTTTTTTTTTTTTTTGAACAAGGTTCAGAGAATCCTCTTTAGCACAGGTAGATACTATCTATCATGAGAACCTGGCTAGAAAATGAAAGCTATTTCGCAGGGCAGCCACAATAGTCAGCACTGCAGAAACGGCTTGGCTGAGCATGACTGCATGATCTCGCATCCTTAGCCTAAGGGTCTCAATTCATGTTAAGACCACCAATATACCCATGTAAGAAGGATCATGGAAAACAGAATGTTGAAGCTTTAGAGAAAAGAAAAAATAGAAATTTGGGATAAAAATATTTGCTGTTACTCCTGTGAGGGTTTTAGAAGTTTAGAGTAAGTTTACATCAGTGTTAATGAAGTTTTATTTTTTTCTACCCCTAGCATTTAGAAAGTTATATCTTCTTTTCTTTAATTCTGCTTTACTACTGTCCTGATTAAAAAATTTATAAGAGAGAGTAAGGGGATGGCCAGCAATCTGTGCCCATCAGGGAACCATTTCCAAACCAGAGCATACATTTCAGGTCTGCCAATATAAACACTTAATGAAGGAAATTTGCTGAAATGCTGGGCAAGACTTATGTGTGTTTTTTCCTACCTTCGGTGTACGAGATCAATGATGGCAATCAATCAACTACTTGGAAGGATTGATCTTTGTAATTGTGAAATTGAATAGTAAGCGAAATGAAGGTATGGAAGGCTAAAAATAAGGCTTCCCTTAAACTTTCAGAATTTAGGTCTTAAAACACAGGCTTTGTGTTGACAGATTCGCCAACTTTTCTTCCCTTTCTTCACATTAAGGGACAGTATTAGCCTTACTTACTTTGTGCTTAAAATATCTCAGCCTTTCTTAGTGCAGGGTTAACATCTCCATGTCAAAATTATAGCTGTTATGAGCCTCTCCAATGCTGTTTGAAGGAAATAAACACTTATACACCCTACCTCCAGTTAAAAAAAAAATGTACTGGTTTCTTAATCCACTGGTTTTGTTTGTTACAGGTTTATAATCTTTCTCAAAGCCCCCCTGGTGGTTCAGACAGTAAGGAGTCTGCCTAGAATGCAGGAGACCTGGTTTCGATCCATGAGTTGGGAAGATCCCCTGGAGAAGGAAATGGCAACCCACTCAAGTACTCTTGCCTGGAACATCCCATGGACAGAGGAGCCTCGCGGGCTACGGTTCATGAGGTCATAAGGAGTCAGACATGACTGAGTGGTTGATACACACAATTTTTGTTAGTCAGAGCAGCTCTGTTTTGAAGAGTGACTGTTTGTCTCTCCTCTGTGAAAAAGAAGTCAGTTGGAAATAAGCAGCAGAAATGATAGTTGGTTACTTTGGTTTCAAATGACCCAAATTAAATGACCCCAAATGTTCTGCTCTGTTAGGCAGTATCCTGATGATCAGATTTAACTTTCATCAACTCAGAGGTCTTTGAAGTGTCGTGCTTTTTACCCCCTGTCATGTTGTAGCATACAAACTTTTTTTGTTTTTAGAGTTGGAGGCTTTCATATTACATGCTGCTGCTGCTGCTGCTAAGTCACTTCAGTCGTGCCCGACTCTGCTAGGTTTGACCAATTATAAACACCAGGATTTAAAAGAAGGTTCTCATTTGTGTGTTTCAATTTAAGTTCATCATTCACCATTTCATTATCACTATGCTATATGTGTTTAAATAAGAGAATGAGAAGCACTATAAGAAAATATCTGTTGAAGTAGAAGGCTGCATTTAGGCAAGAATCTCTTAAGCTGTTTTAATTGAAGTATAATGGGTTTCAGGTTACAGCAAAGTGATTCAGTTATATATGTATATGTATATATATATCCATATGTATATATATATATATAGGTGTGTGTGTGTCTGTGTGTTTCAGTATATGTTCTTTTTCAGATTCTTTTCCATTATAGGTTATTATAAGATATGGAATACAGTTCCCTGTGCTATATAGTAGGTCCTTGTTGTTTATCTATTTTATATATAGTAGTGTGTATCTGTTAATCCTAAGATTTCACTGAATTATCGAAATAACTTGTCTTTATCATCTATTCCTCTCCTACAATTACAAAGAGCCTATTGATGGGCTGTTTATCACATAGAATGGTGTCCTACATGTCTGAAGCACCCATCTTGTAACTAATATGTACCAGATCCTACAATAGGCTCTTTCCATAATTCCACTTTATAGGTAAGGACATCAAGATTAGAGAGATTACATAACTTGCTCAGGTGCCACAGATTTCATGCAGCAGGAAATTCAAGATAAGGTGCTTCCACTATTCTCTCCCAAGAGCTTATAATGTAATGAGGAAGATAAATAGCAAAATTATACTTCCTAATGTCTGAACATTATATGTATCATTTTTAATACTATGATAAATTTATCCCACAAGTTTGTCATAAAGATTAAATAAAAATGTGTTTGAAGAGGATGATTTATATTTGTTATGTATATTTATATAATCAGGCAGAGGATTTAAATGCCTTGTCTAATGTATAAATTCCTGATATAATTGGATTCTTCTTTCAAAATGATATATCTCTTTACTCACCATACTGTTAATGAACAAAGCAATGAATTTTTTCCTATCATTCCCTTTGAGGTTATTCATAAGGAACATTGAAGGCAGCTGTTTAATTCTTACTACCCAAAATATTTTGTACTAAGTTTAGCCACATAGTCTAGTATAATAATGGCAGTATGTAAGATCCTTTGTGAGACTGTGAGATTCCTGAAGCAGAAGCTAAGCCTTATCCTTCTGGCTGTTATAGTCCATTAATATAGGTTCTGAAACATTGAACAGGTGTGTGTCCAATATGTCAATATTTCCCATGATGATTCACATGAATAGAATCAATCAAATTATAGCAACTAGAAGTATTATTAAGGCAGAGAATTTCAGAAGGAACACTAGGCAGGAGGGGACAGGTTCTAAGCTCTAGTCTAAACTTGTATCTCAACACAGCTGCTGACGTGCTCTGAGATCTTGTACAACTCACTGACACTTTCTTGAATTTATACCTTGTTGATCTATCAAATAAATATAAAAATATCTGCCTATCCATTTCAAATAAAGTTATAAATAATCATATTAAACTGTTTTAGAGTTAGAAAAGACTCAAAAGATTTCTTCCTTTCTAATACAACCACATTTAATGCTGCCATCCAAAAATATTGAGTTGACAAAAATTATAGACAAAATTATTAGCTATTGAACTAAGATTTCCTGCTTCTCATCGCAGCCCTATGTTTACTGTATTATCCCATCAGAAAAAACTTACATGTTATTAAGTACAATCTGATATGCCTCATATTTGGAATATAGTCTAGAATTGACAAAACAATTGCATAATTTCCAATCACCCTCCAGGATAAACATCCTCATTCTGACACTTTATAGGAAAGAACATAGACTTAGGAAATTTATTGATAGAATGACTTAGCCAAAGTCACACAGCTTGCAAGAGGCCAAGCCAGGACTTGGGCTCAGCATCCTGTCTTTACACTTTGTTCTACTTTGAACAGTTGTTAAAGTACTTGCTGAATACCATGGTTGTGTTGTGTTCTAATTAAATGAGCTAATCTTTATATTGCTTCCAATAACATTTAATGGTTATATTTTCTTATTTTTTTTCTTTTATGGATCCTAATTTTTGCTATAGAAAGTATTTTCATTACTTGTAAGCCAGGAAATTAATCTATTTTTATCCTACTTAGAAAAATGCTATACCCTTAGTGAGGGAGAACACAGAGGATTCATAAACAGATAAAATGGCTCAACCTTACCTTACATATTTTTGCCAAATTCATTCAATGTAATATACAACATTTTATAATTCTAGACAGTTACGTGCGTGCATGCATGCTAAGTCATTTCAGCTGTGTCCGACTCTTCGCGGCCCCATGGACTATAGGCCACCAGGCTCTTCTATCCATGGGATTCTCCACCAAAGAACACTGGAATGGGCTGCTATGCCCTCCTTCAGGGGATCTTCCCAACCCAGGGATCGAACCCTCATTGGCAGGTGGGTTCTTTACCACAAGCACCACCTGGGGAGCCCAGACAGTCACACTTATCAGCAGGATATAATATTGCAAGTATAATAGAAAGAAAATACTTAACCTGCCTTAAGGTAGATGAAACCTGGGGAAATCTCAGTAAAACTTTCTAAATTGAGTTGGACAAAAAGTAGAAAGCTTTTGAATTTTAAGTTACAAATTAGGTCTAGAAGGTGAAATCTCCTGGTAGGTTGAAGTGAGTGAGTGAAAGTTGCTCAGTTGTGTCCAACTCTTTGCTACCCCATGGACTATGCAGTCCATGGAATTCTCCAGGCCAGAATACTGGAGTGGGTGGCCTTTCCCTTCTCTAGGAGATCGTCCCAACTCAGGAATTGAACCAGGGTCTCCTGCATTGCTGGCAGATTCTTTACCAAGTGAGGTATCAGGGAAGCCCAGGTTTAGGGAAAATTTGTCTCTTAGTTGGCAAGTTCATTGCATAAGGTAAATGGCTGTTCAGATACTTGGTAAAAGTGTAAGAATATTTGTTTACACACTTAAGTGTGGTAAAATCTTATATAGCATGAAAACTAGATGTAAACTCTGTTTTTCTAAAATAAACTCTGGTAAACAGAAATAACTTCTGTTAAGTTTCAGGCATACTTATGTAGCCTGTATTACCTTAAGACATACTAGGTGAATCAAGAAACAGATGAGGTTTTCATAATACACAGAATCCTAATATTTAGTAATTGGAGAAGGAAATGGCACCCCACTCCAGTACTCTTGCCTGGAAAATATGGATGGAGGAGCCTGGTGGGCTGCAGTCCATGGGGTCGCTAAGAGTTGGACATGACTAAGCGACTTCACTTTCCTTTTTCACTTTCATGCATTGGAGAAGGAAATGGCAACCCACTCCAGTGTTCTTGCCTGGAGAATCCCAGGGATGGGGGAGCCTGGTGGGCTGCTGTCTACCGGGTCGCACAGCGTCGGATACGACTGAAGTGACTTGGCAGCAGCAGCAGCATTTAGTAATACAAAAAGAAGGGAAAAAAAACAAAACAGCAATTAATATGGACAAAACATATTGTATTTTATTATGGTTACCTAGAAAAAGACACGATATTGTGGCCACTTAATGCTAACTTCCAACATACTGAAATTAGTGGTGTATACAGTTTCTCTGATAGATACAATAGTATTGCAATTATTGGTCTAATCAGAATTTCAAAATTAAATTATTTCATATGATATTATTGCTTGATTATTTTCTCTCACTGAGTGTTAATCTACATAATGAGGGTGGGGCTCATTCAATCAGTCGAAGACCGGTAGAGAAATGGTTGAAGTTTCCTAAAGAAGAAGGAATTCTCCTCAGGATTACAACATAGAAACTGCTCGTTTCCAACCTGCTGTCCTGGTGGAATTCAAACTCCATCCTACCAACCTGATCTATAAATTTTGAATTTGTCAGTCCCCACAATTACATGACATGAGATAATTCCTTAAAATGAATCTTTCTCTCACCTGCTATCTCTTCTCTCTCTCTCTCTCTCTCTTTATATATATATATATATATATATATATATATATATATATATGTATGTATGTATGTATATGTATATATATAACACACTACATACTGTATAGTGTATGCTATACTATAACACACATATACAAAACCTATTTTGCCTTTCTGGAGTGCCCTAACTGATACACTCTTCTACCCATATTTCCCCAAAACTATGAATTTTTAACTTTTTAAACTGTAAAGCACTCTAAATCCTTATGAAAGGTGAATGACATATTAATATGTAAAAATATAATAATATAACATACATGAATATTTTAAGCATACCTAAATATGCCTCACATAATTCCACAAACAAAAATAATACCCAGGGCTAAAATGCATCTAGTAAATGTGGAATTCAAGCCAGAAACAATAATATAGATAGAGTCTGAATAGGTTAAAAATAAAATAAGAGAGTGTTGCAGGTAAACAGAAAACAACATAGAATCAGGTTTCCTAGCATACTTAGCCAGCATTCAGCAAGGCAAAAGCGAGCCACTCCATAGGAATTCATGGTTTCTTTGGAGGAGGAGTTAAAGGAGATTAAGTATTATTAGTACTATATAATCATATTTCTTCAGTCAAAAACATTTCAAATTCACCCAGTGTTTGGTGCATACCCAGAAAGCATTTGCTGCCACTTCAGTGGTACAGGTTGATTTCAATGGGCTACAATGTGCTACATAGGATACAGGTCTGAAATCCAGCCTGTGTAAGCTGCCCAAGCTGGCTGCAAGCCCTAAGATGGAAGGGAACCCCTTCTAATTCCCCCCAAGTTCCTGAGGTGCCAGAGGTGACCCTGACACAAATATGCTCTCCAGATTATTTCTTCTCTTTTACTTCAAAAATGAATATCTCAGTTCCTATTCTCTTCATCTGACTTTCTCAAAGTATGAAATAAATCTTATTTATGAGCTACATTGGCAATGCTGTTACAATACTTAAACTTTAACAAGGAAGGTCATCTTCTATTAAACATGCACATATAGCGATTAGTAAGACGAGTGTCTCAGTCTGTTTGGGCTGCTATGACAAAATACCACGGACTAAAAGGCTTGTAAATTTAACTCTAACAGTTCTAGAGGCTGGCAGTTACAGACCAGGGCCCTCTTCCCAGTTACAAATTTCTCCTTGTGTCTTCACATGGCTGGTTCTCTGGGGTCTAAAGGTAAAATAAAATAATGGTACTTCCTCAAAGCCCCACCTCCTATATCCTCTCATTGGGCCATCAGGATTTTAACATATGAATTTCAGTGAGACACAACATTCAAAACTTAGCAATAGATAAACTCTTTCCATGTTACTACTGTGTGGTTTAGATTAACTAACTTTTCTACTTTTTTAGTACTCTTTATCTCTTATTCCTATACCCCTTTAAAGAAGGAAAGACTCAGTTCCTGTACTTCATATAAGCTTATGGAAGAACCAAAAACTAAACAAAACTCTTTCTTGTTCTTTGAAAAACTCTTTTGCTTTATGAATGAAATTATTCTCACTCAAAGTCATTAGATACAACCAAATCACATTATCCTCAAACTTTTAAAATAGCCTTATAGTATTTCATATTTGGAAATCGAGAGTGTATTTCTCACCAAGTGAGGTTAAATTAGTAAGGGGAATGGCATTTGCCAAGTGCCTAAAATATAAAGATCAATATATTTTAACTTGCTGAAAACACACCAAGATTATGGTTACATTTAACAACACAGTCACTTATTCTAGCTGAAGTTTTAAAAAGCTTGCTGCCTAAACTTAATACTTCAATTCAATTTACCAATATATTTTGGATGATTACTGTGTACCGTACTCTATAGTAAAATTGTGGCACTCCTATAAAAAAATGCTTTGAACACAAGCAATAATGAATACAAAGTCATGCAATCCTGACTTGGTGTAGGCTGGACTTTGGATGCCATACTCTCGTCAAAGGTACTTCTGGGCAGCCTGCACATTTCCATTCTTCTTAGTAACAGGATGCACACATAGGTCAAATGGGAATCCCAGAATCTTTCAAAGAGATGTGTTTTGTTATTCACTTAAAATGAATGACCACATACCTTCCAAGGTATATTTCCCTGATCTTTGAAATGACATAAATGTAAATCTGAGGTGTAAAGTGTTCCTTCAAAATGCAATCTGTTTTGAGGTAAAACTTTATTACTAACCACATTTTCCCTATGATATATTTCTTCAAACTAAAAACTAATTTTTATCTAATATATATGCATAAGTACATATGTGTGTAAGTTATTTGATAACTAATTATGTCATCATCATTTTTAATACTTAGTGATATGAAATGTTGAAAAAGGTCCTACAAGTGATTTCCAAGATGGGTAGCTTTTAAGGTTTAAGTTAATTATGTGAACTTCCAAATTTATATTCTTATAAATGAATTTTTAAAGTCAGTGGAAGAATTACTATTCTGTACTGTGAGAAGAGTAGTGAGAAAAACGTGTGGGGATTAACTGTAATGACCTTAAAATTGAAAAGAGAGTGAGCAACACAGAAAAAGGTGGTAAAATCAAAAAAAGTTTAATAGAGACCAGGAAGCTAAAAATAATTCAGCTCTTAATCTATCATCAATTTTTATTATATCTGAACCCTGTAAAGCAGCAAGTTCCTTACACACACACACACACACGCACAGACACACACCTAATTTATTATTTATGTTCACACATGTGCCAGATGTTGCAGGCTACAGAAGATTCTAAATAATTTGCCTCGTGGAAGCAGAAGAAGGCCATTTTTGACATATGCCTTGAACAAAGCCACAGGTATCTTGTTACTAATATTTCCTCCACACACCTCAAACTCTATTGCCCATGAGGTAAAGTTCAAAGCTCTAGGCCATTTGCTGTTTGGCACTTGTTTATCTCTCAGCTTCATTTCTAAGTTATTTCTTCTTCCTTCACTAAGCAGAGGTTCTATACTGCAGGTAGAAATAATATTTCACTAAGTTATTATTCTAAGGATTAAATAAGACTACATACATAAAAATATATGCATATACGCTGGTGCAGTGTATATAGTAAGAAAATAAAGATATTTACTACTATCAATGACAATATCTCCATGTAGTATTGTTTTCACATTCCAGGAACTATGATCATGATACTATGTTCATGGTTAACTGGTGTGGTTCCCTGAGGCTGAAAAAAGAAATGAAGTAGCCCTGTTAGATCTCAAGTGAAAAAAATGATATCTTACATAAACTTTACATAAATCAGACACATTAAATACAGTCATGTGATATATGTGTGTGTATAGTTCAGCTTTATTTCTGCTTTATTCAGCTTTATTTCTGCTTTATTGACTATGCCAAAGCCCTTGACTATGTGGATCACAATAAACTTTGGAAAATTCTTCAAGAGATGGGAATACCAGGCCACCTGACCTGCCTCTTTCAGAAATCTGTATGCAGGTCAGGAAGCAAGAGTTAGAACAGGATATGGAAGAACAGACTGATTCCAAATAGGAAAAGGAGTACATCAAGGCTGTATATTGTCACCCTGCTTATTTAACTTATATGAAGAGTACATCATGAGAAATGCTGGGCTGGAAGAAGCACAAGCTGGAATCAAGATTGCCAAGAGAAATATCAATAACCTCAGATATGCAGATGACACCACCCTTATGGCAGAAAGTGAAGAAGACTTAAAGAGCCTCTTGATGAAAGTGAAAGAGGAGAGTGAAAAAGTTGGCTTAAAGCTCAACATTCAGAAAACTAAGATCATGACATCTGATCCCATCATTTCATGGCAAATAGATGGGGAAACAATGGAAACAGTGTCAGACTTTATTTTTGAGGGCTTGAAAATCACTGCAGATGGTGACTGCAGCCATGAAATTAAAAGATGCTTACTCCTTGAAAGGAAAGTTATGACCAACCTAGACAGCATATTAAAAAGCAGAGACATTACTTTGCCAACAAAGTTCCATCTAGTCGAGGCTATGGTTTTTTCAGTGGTCATGTATGGATGTGAGAGTTGGACTTTGAAGAAAGCTGAGTGCCAAAGAATTGATGCTGTTGAAGACTCTTGAGAGTCCCGTGGACTGCAAGGAGACCCAACCAGTCCATCCTAAAGGAGATCAGTCCTGGGTGTTCATTGGAAGGACTGATCCTGAAGCTGAAACTCCAATACTTTGGCCACGTGATGCAAAGAGCTGACTCAGTTGAAAAGACCCTATGCTGGGAAAGATTGAAGGTGGGAGCAGAAGGGGACAACAGAGGATAAGATGGCTGGATGGCATCACCGACTTAATGTACATGAATCTGAGTATACTTTGGGAGATTGTGATGGACAGGGAGGCCTGGCGTGCTGCAGTCCCTGGGGTCACAAACAGTCGGACACGATTGAGCAACTGAATTGAACTGATCTGATAGCTCAGCAGTAGAGAATCCATCTGCCAATACAGGAATCGTGGGTTTGATCCCTAGGTCAGAAAGATCCCCTGAAGATGGAAATGGCAACCCACTCCAGTATTCTTCCCTGGGAAATCCCATGGAGAGAGGAGTCTGGCAGGCTACAGGCCATGGGTTGCAGAGTGGGACATAACTGAACAACTAAACAACAACAGTGACAACAATATATGTAAATAACAACCATATAAATATATATATATATAATGTTATTTTGACCCTGTTTCCAGGCCCTGGCTACATACCAGTCAGTTGCCTTCTTGAATAGCTTGAATAGCTGATTAAGTACACTTCCCAATCTCTTCCATTAACAGATTTTTATACCCTGGGTTATGATGTTCCAGCTCTAATTGCCCCAGGATCAGGGTATCACACAACTATAACTTTGCTGCTCCTGCTGACAATATTCAAATTAGCCAATCCTCAGGAAGTCTGATAAACTGAGCCTATGCCACCACATTTGAAAAACCTAAGTTGCCCCAGTTCCAGCTTGCTAAGTTCCAGCTTGCTGTTGTATCCCCTGCATGGTTCTGCCTAACAGCCTTCTCTCTTTCAAATCTTAAGTAGCAGAGCCTGTCTTTCATCTGCCCAGTGTCAAGGTGTTGTATCCCAGCATCAAAAAAAGAAAAGAAAGAGACAAGGAAAGAAAAAAAAAAAAAAAAAAAAGACATTAAAAGGAGAAGAAAAGATTAGCAGTATTAAAACAGGCTTTTCATTTATACAAAACTTTGGTGCATTTTACCTCTATAGATCTCTAATTATGTTTCATAAGTATCAATGATGACTTTGACTCACAAATCCTAACAGAAACCAGGCATCAAAATTTTTTCTGAGTTAATGGATTCAATCGTCATTACTCAGTCTTCTTATGACTCACAATATATTTAAGCAAAACTGTGAAATAGTGTAGTCTCTCAAAGAGTCGGACACGACTGAGCGACTGAACTGAACTGAACTGAACTGATGATCAGCCTTACAAAATAAACATATAGTTTCTGCTTGGGAAAAGGATTTACTTGGTATCTCAGTTTTTCACTATTGAGAATATACGTAAGGTGGTATTCAAATAAAGGAGACACAATCAAGGACAGCCTAAGGAATCATGCCACTGTTTATTGCTTCCTTTATGTTTTACAAGAAGGAAAATTCTGATATAAACCTTTATTGAAATAGCTATTTCAGGGGACATTGTGTTAACCTTGTATATCTTAGACTTTAAGCTCTTTCATAAAGTAAAATCTATAAAGTTAAGATCTTTGAACAATCCTGATGCATCGTGAGTGACAGTGAATGTATGTTGAACGCATGAATGAATCCCAGATATTGTTAGCTTCATTCTCTTTGTATGATAACTTGATGAATTATAAAAACTTTGAGAATATAGTATAGACAGTTTTTTTTTAACTGGGTGTAGAATTATAGATTATTGATTCCCAATAGGAAACAGGCAAGGAATCAGCATAATTAATAAACAATCTTAATAGGGACCCATCTTCCCTTGCTGGGAACCATGGAAACCACTAGACACAGAAAACAAAATCAGTGCCTTTCAGAAGTCTCTTCTAAAGCAAATTAGGAATCTGGTGATGTGAACTGTGAAATAAGCATCACTGCAGCACCTTGCATTTATGTAAATAAGCATTTTGGAGACAACTCTGTCATTTCTCCAATTAGTAAAGAGATTCCTGGGACAACAGGTTGAAATGGGCTCATTTATTGCTACAGCAACTTTCTTCATTCTGTTTCTATAGACTCTTTAATTTATATTTTGATTTTTTTCCTCAATTGGCTTTCAAACAATGTAGAAGATAGCATTCTAGGTTTCTGTGGGGAAAGTATCACGATCAAAAGAACATGGTCAAACAACAAGGCGTGTTTGCAGGAAATAGCCCTACTGAGATCTTTCACTGTTACAGGACCATCTACAGACCATATCCTTTTCATCAGATATTTAATATACTCTTAAAAGCTCTTACCTCCCTTTTCTATGTCCAACCAAATATATCAATAATATGACAAATCTTTTATTTCTACAAAATTGATAAGCACATGCTAAAGAAATGCTTCATCACAGTGGGTTGTTGCACTAGCCTAAGTGGTCTCTTCTCTCAGTCCTACTGAAGTCAATCTTGCATAGTATTTCTTGTGTCAGATTAATTTTCTTAAATTATTATCTTCATCATATCCTTTCCTTACTAAATAGTGTTTCTGTGATACCCATTTTCAAACGATCAAATTCTGAACTCCTTTCTCGACAGTGGGAAAACCTGATATACCCTTAATTCTTTAACCACTTGTGGATAATGCTACCAAATTTTAGCAGTGCCCTGTCTTGCACCCCTCTACCTGACTCTTCCCTGGCTCCTAGACTCAGTTCAGTTCTCTCTTCCTACATGGAATCTTCCTATTCCAATTCAGCTTCCCATGACCACTCTCTTTATTATGAAATTAAGGCCTATTTCAAAATTGTACTATTTGATCATTGTACTGTCTTGATTTCTGGTTTAATTTATTTCTGGATCTATGTTTTGTCCCCTTATCATAGCCATTACCTCTATACTTCTCTACATGTGCCCTCTGATTGAAACTGTCAACTGCAAAATGGTACTTGCCATCTACTAATCCTTTTACAATCTAGAAGGACTAAATCCTGTGCTGCAGCAGTTGCTGAATTTCAACACCCCCTGAACAGAGTTCAAGGTAGAGAGCAGAAATGAGGCACTCTGTGCTCTGGGAAAAACTGGCAGAATAGGTCTTCAGGTAGTTAGATATTTTCAGGAGACTATTTTATGAGCCCAATTTTTGTATCTGTTCATATCTAGAAAAGCACTAAAATCCTTCATGGTGATGGCTGTTCCTCATGACTGAAGAAAGCTTCATGAGACTAGCAGAAAACTGGAGGAAAAAAAATATATATATGTGCTTGATTGAATGTATTTCTCCTTCACCAAAATCACATATATACTGATCTCGACCCCCACCCCCACACCTCTTTGGAGCAGTTTCTCGGAACTATCTGAGATGTTTCCTGGGCTGCAACCTTCACTTTGCCCCAAACAAAACTTAACTCACAACTCTCACACTGTGTGTTTTTTAAGCCTACAGAATCAAGTGTAACAACATACACGCTTCCCACCAAGTACAAAAGCCCCTCCACACACTCTGCCTCTTATTTGTAGACAAGCTGAAATCTCCCTGTCCTCCCTGAGTCACAGAAGAACTAGGTTCCAGCAGTTAATTGTTACGACAATAGAATCACAGACTCAGTATCTGATAAACATTCCTGAGCTGTTTTGGAGATGTTATAACTGGCCCTAGAGGGAAAAAGCTAACTGCAGAATGACCAGACTGCAGCCATGACTTAAGCTCCACCAACTTGAACAGGACTGAAACCTATGGCTAGCACAGTTCCAAGGACTGGCCTGAAGAGAATGGAGTTAACACTATTGCTCATAATAAGCAGTCCTTATTAGTATCAAAATAATTGTAGTTTTCTCTGTCTGGAAATGTAAGTGGAAAACTAAAACTGTCAGCAAAGAGATGCTTTAAGCCTATGTCCATATCTTTCACTCTAAGACCTTGATGCCCTTTCTCAGCATGAAGAAGTTACAGAATATGGACATTTGTCCCTAATCACATAGAAAGGGAATGATGTCTAATGGGGGGTGGGGGGACTTGTAAGCAGCTCTTTGTAGGAAATTGCACTTGGCAGGAAATCTCTTTTCTTATCAAAACTATATCATAACTAACCTTAAACCAGGTACCCTCATGCTGCTCTGCTCACTTCTGGTCCAAGCACACTTTTCAAATCTTTTGGTCACACAACATTGTCTAACCTGTGGGCTCTTTCCCATGGATCAAAGAAGGAAAAAATGAAGAATGAGTAATTAACAGACAACAGGATCGCTTCCCCATTTTCTCCTTCAGTAGTCTCACAGACAAACTGTGTGAACAAACTGGGAACAAGACTACATCAAAGAAAGATCACAGCAAGTCGACAAGCCTGCACACAATGGGGGATGGTTCATGACTCTGACCCTTCATTTCAATGATTAACTGAGATGACTTCCCTTTTCCCTTTAAAAACTTTCATGGCCAATCAGAATCTTTGGAGATAGTTTTGGATGACGCCAAGTCCACCATCTCCCTTATTGCCACCATTCTGATTTAAGGCAACTTTTCTTTCTACCAACATTTATCTTTCACTTGGTTTTGATTTTTGAGAGGTGAGTAGCCAGACCTAAGTTTGATAGCATGATAACTAACCATTCGGCCTCACTTATGCCATTACTTCCATTCCAATAATTCATTCGCCTAAAAAGGTCCTCAAATGCAGTCATCCATTATCTCCTCTTCCCCACATTTCTTTTATTGACTCTCTGTTTGCTATAACAGCTTCCTGTGTAGACCGTTAAATCTTTTCCTGTCACATTTTTTCTCCCTTGACTGATACAACCCGAATAATAGTTAAGAAAACAGTTTGTCTGCTCTGTGTCTGTATTCTACTCCATGCCAATATTCAAATAAACAAAAGCTTTAGGAAATAAAATTACAAAAACTATGCTGATTTTAAACTGTGATCTCCAATGTCAAGTGTAATTCACATAGACTATGTCTAACCATGGGCACCAGACTTCCCTCATGGCTCAGACAGTAAAGAATCTGCTTGCAATGAGGGAGAGTTGGGTTCGATCCCTAGGAAGATCCCCTGGAGGAGAGTGTGGCAACCCACTCCAGTATTCTTGCCTGGAGAATCCCCATGGACAGAGGAGCCTGGTGGGTTACAGTCAATCGGATTGCAGAGTCAAACACGACTGAGTGACTAAGCACAACCCTGGGCACCAACCATTTCTCCTATACCTCAACCATGTATTCTAGTCTTTTTTTCAAGAGCTATTTCTTTCTCCTCCTGTTAAATCTGGTCTTATGTTGGACATATGGTCTTATGCTAGACTTAATTAGTAATGTGGTAGAAGTGACTCTATGACAATTTATGGTCCAGCTTCTAAAAGTCTCTAAGGATGCTAAAGAAGCACAGTGGGGTATGAGTATCCACCATAGCCTATAGGATTAGGGAAAGTTCCTTGAAAAGGAGGATTTCATCTAAGGTCAAAATTAACCTGTGAGTTAAATGAGGGTTAGGTAGTGACGATGGCAGTACTAGTAGGAATTAATATGTCCATTCCTAACAAAATTATATCAATCAACGTTTTAAATTTTAAAAAAATCTATCAAATATAGTACTACTACCTTCCTAGATGAGTTCCTAGATGAGGGCTTTAAGACCAGATTAAAGTATCTGCATTTTGATAACTATAATATAGGTTTGAGCCATCCTAAAAAAAAAAAAAAAAAATGAACCTGACTTCTAACTACCTGAGAAAGAGCATTAACTAATAAAATTTTCCCTCATATAAAGTAAGAGCTGTAATGGAAAATAAAACTACACTTCTAATTTAGGAAGCTCATATTTAGTTCTGTATAGCTGTTTTTCCATCTCTAGTTTGCTTAGATGTTCATAAGTTTTGAAAACAAGACTTAATACTCATTTGACAATGAAGAACAAATCGTGATTAAGCAATAATAATTAATATGGATATTTATCACTAAAAACTAGACAGGTGTTATATTGAAAAGCATCCCCAAGGGGGAAAAATAGGCAAAAAGGTAAAGTGTTGTCTGAGGAGGCCTTACAAATAGCTGAGAAAAGAAGAGAAGTGAAAGGCAAAGGAGAAAAGGAAAGATATACTCATCTGAATGCAGAGTTCCAAAGAATAGTAAGGAGAGATAAGAAAACCTTCCTATGTGAACAATGCAAAAAAAAAAAAAAAAAAAGAGGAAAAGAATAGAATGGGAAAAACTAGAGATCTTTTCAAAAGAAAATTATAGATACAAAGGAGCATTTCATGCAAAGATGGACACAATAAAGAACAGAAATGGTATTGACCTAACAGAAGTAGAAGATATTAAGAAGAGGTGGCAAGAATACCCAGAAGACTATACAAAAGAGATATTAATGACCCGGATAACCATGATAGTGTGATCACTCACCTGGAGCCAGATATTCTGGAGTGCAAAGTCAACTGAGCCTAAGGAAGCATCACTAGGAACCAAGCTAGTGGAGATGATGGAATTCCAGTTGAGCTATTTCAAATCCTAAAAGATGCTGCTGCTAAAGTGCTGCACTCAATATGCCAGCAAATTTGGAAAACTCAACAGTGGCCACAGGACTGGAAAAGGTCAGCTTTCATTTCAATTCCAAGGGACAATGCCAAGGAATGCTCAAACTACTGCACAATTGCACTCATTTCACATACCAGCAAGGTAATGTCCAAAATTCTCCAAGCTAGGATTCAACAGAATGCAGACAAAGAACTTCCAGATGTAGAAGCAGGATTTAGAAAAGGCAGAGGAACCAGAGATCGACGGAATTGCCATCACCCATTGGATCATAAGAAAAGTAAGAGAATTCTAGAAGAACATCTATTTCTGCTTCATTGACTACACTAAAGCCTTTGATTGTATCAGTCACAATAAACTGTTGAAAACTCTTAAAGAGATAGGAATGCCAGACCACCTTACCTTCCTCCTGAGAAACCCGCCTGCAGGTCAAGAGACAAGTTAGAACCGGACATGGAACAATGGACTGGTTAAACATTGGGAAAGGAGTACATCAAGAATGTATATTGTCACCCTGTTCAGTTAACTTATATGCAGAGTACATCAAGTGAAATGCCCTGAAGCACAAGCTTGAATCAAGATTGCCGGGAGAAATATCAATAATCTCAGATATGCAGATGACACCACCTTTATGGCAGAAAGGGAAGATGAACTAAAGAGCCTCTCGATAAAAACGAAAGAGTTGAAAAAGCTGGCCTAAAACTCAACATTCAAAAAATGTAGATCATGGCATCCAGTCCCATCACTTCATGGCAAATAGATAGATAAACAATGGAAACAGTGAGAGACTTTATTTTCTTTGGCTCCAAAGTCACTGTGGATGGTGACTGCAGCCAGGAAATTAAAAGATGCTTGCTCCTTGGAAGAAAAGTTATGACAAACCCAGACAGTGCATTAAAAAGCAGAGACATTACTATGCCAACAAAGGTTCATATAGTCAAAATTATGGTTTTTCCTGTCATCATGTATTGATGAGAGAGTTAGAGTCAATGAATTGATGTTTTCAAACTGTCGTGTTGGAGAATACTCTTGAGAGTTCCTTGGACTGCAAACAGATCAAGTCAGTCAATCCTAAATGAAATCAACCCTAGGTTTTCATTAGGAGGACTGATACTGAAGCTCCAATATTTTGGCCACCTAATGTGAAGAGCTGATTAGTTAGAAAAGACCCTGATGCTGGTAAAGATTGAAGGCAGGAGGAGAAGGGGATGACAGAGGATGAGATGGTTGGATGGCATCACCAACTCAGTGGACATGAGTTTGGGCAAACTTGGGGATATGGTGAAGGACAGGGAAGCCTGCCATGCTACAGTCCATGGGGTTGCAAAGAGTTGGACATGACTAACCCACTAAACAACAATAAATATTGGAGATGTACGGGATATCTCAATACCCTGGACATAAACATAAATTTGGTTCTATATTTTATAAATAATCATGAGAATGTGTTTTGGAAATGTCTCTCTAGTTGAATAGCAGACATATCCTAAGAGGCATGAAAAAGTTTTCTGCTTCCAGGTTTTGTATTCCTGAAGAAGAAGGAGAAACCAGAGAGTGGCAAGCTGAAGTTATAGGCTATGATCAGATCACTGATGGCCTTCATCCAATGTAGGCCTTAACAGATTGTTATTTAGGAAATGAACATAGAATCATTTGTGTCTTTTCCTTGTACAACAAAACCAGTCCAAGTAAAACAATGCTTGCATTTAAGGTTAAATATTGTTACTTTGCACATCCTATCTTCTGGAGAACCTATCCTTTCTCTGCTGAAATCAGAAGTCAATTTAACCAGAGGTTTGTCTGCTCTGAGGAAGAGAAAACAACAGTTACCTAATATTTCACTTCCTTCTCTTTAATTAACAGTTACTGTGGCTCCAAGCCAGCCCTTGGATGGTAGATGTGTGTTAGGTGTAAGGGGAACATGGAAACAAGCCAGGATCTTAGTTCTCTAGTTTCTAACAACTTAAGCAAACAGGCATGCAGACAGATATATTACTTCTACACAATGTGGTAAATGTTAGTTTAGTGGTTTACACTGAACTTCCTTTCCTGCCCAATCACAATGCCTTCTCCCATTAATTTACAGTAGCTAGAATTAGTCTCACCCTCATTAACACCCACATGAACATTTATATATTATTTGTTATATATGAAAGGATAAATATATATATATATATATATATAACACACACATATATATATACACACACACATATATTATATAAAGCTGTGAAATTATCTATCTACTGCAGTGGAGGCTCTTAGAGAAGCAGGAACATGTCTTATTCACAACTGAATCTCCCTTGCTTAGCTCACCAGATGAGATGCTCCAAACAATGTTGAAATCATCCTACTAAAGATCCAGGTGGTTTGGCTCAAGAACCCATGCTCTTTAGATGAAAAGTAATGTTGCTCCTTAAGGCGTGGCACCTGGATACCACTTAGCTGTACCCTCCAGTTACCAGTGTACTCTCAACTCCCATGTATTCTGACCTTGTTTCCTTCTCTCTAGTCTGACGTAGGCCTTGATTACTGACTCCTTTCCAGCTCCTCAGACATCAAGTTTTTTTCTTCCCTCCATTGTTTTATATCCAAGACAAAGTGTATCCACTCTTTTCTCAGTGTGTTATGGTCATCAATCACCCTCTTTCAGTGTCAGCTGTCTCCTCCATCCCTCTGGGGTCATGATTTGAAGAGCTCAAGTCACCTATACAGATTCTTTTCCTGATGCTTTTGCTGTGCATCACTATGAAGCTCCTATTGAAGGGGAAAAAGGCCTGCAAGAACCAGTTAACATCTATTTCTTTAAAAAAACAAAACCCTCCTGATTTCTATAAGATAGGCCTTGATAAATTAAGGGACATCAATTAGATTTCTGTACTATAATTGATAACTATGAAAATAAAACAAAAAACGGTGCACTTGTCTACACTACTGGTTTAGTGACCTTCTTGAATCATGCAGAACTCTCCCAAGTACCAAAGTCCCCTCCATGTCCCCTGCCTTTTGTTGTAGAAAAGCTGAAGTCTCTGAGGCCTTCCTTCAGTCACAAAAGAGTAGGATCAAATAGTTAATATTTAGGATAATAGAGCCACAGAGTCTTTCAGTGTCTGACACATTATTCTTGAGTTGTTTTGCAGATACTGTAACTACCACCAGAAGTAAAAAGCTAACTGCATGATAACCAGGCTGTAGCCATGACATAAAATGTTACATCTTTAGCAGTAATGAATCTATGGCTAGCACAACTCCAAGAACTGGCCTCAAGAGAATGGAATTAACACTACTGTGCATACTAATTTGTATCTTGTGGGCATCAAAGTAATTGTGGCTTGTTCGATTCATATATGAGAGTCAGTGACTAAAGAGACACTGTGAGCAAAGAGATACTACAGATCCATGTTGATATCTTAAACAGCATGTTCTATCTCAGTAGGAAAAAGTTATAGAAGATGGACCTTCATTCATAATCCCATAGAAATAGAATGATGTCTGACAGTGGGAATTTGTAAGCAACTCTTTGCAGAAAATAGCTTATAGTAGGGGGCAGCTCTCTGCAGGAGGCCCTTTTGTCTTGTCGCTCTAGCAAAGCTATATGTTAACTTAACCTTTATACCAGGTGTCACCATGCTTAACTAATGTCCAGTCCAAGCACACCTTTCAAAGCTTTTGATCACACTGTCCCTCACCTAGCCTGTCAATTCTCTTCTTTGATTAAACAAATAGAAATAAAAAATAAATTATCAGGTGACTAGATCCTTTCTCTAGCTTCCCCTTCAGTAGTCTTTCCAGCAAACTCTGTTGCTGCATCTAAAGAAAGATCACAAACACTGGACAAGCCAGCATGCAGGGGGAAATAAAGAAGAATTTGACCCCATACCTCAATGATTAACTGAGATTACCTCCCCTTGCCCTTTTATAAAATGTCATGGCCAAGCAGAATCTTCAGAGTTGGTTTGGGAACATGAGTCTATCTTCTCCCCTAGATGCCAGCCTCCTGAATAAAGCTACCTTCCTGTTCTACCAGCATTTGTCTCTCAAGTATTGTATTTTGAGTGGCAAGCAGCCAAATCTGAGTTTTACTGTTGTTGCAGCATTTGCTATGGCTCAATGGTAAAGAACCCACCTGCCAAGCATGAGATGAGGATTCGATCCCCAGGCCAGGAAGATCTGGTGAAGGAAATGGCAACCCACTCCAGTTTTCTTGCCTGGGAAATCCCATGGGCAGAGGAGCCTGGTGGGCTATGGTCCATGGGGTTGCAAAAAAGTCCAACATCCCTAGCGACTAAATAATGATGACTAAAAATCCTAAACAGAATTTATCTTTCAAAAGCCCTGAAATCATTCAATAATATTACATATATGATTTGCACAAGAGGCCACAAATGGAGTTGCATATACTAAGCTTTGTGTCATCAAATTTTGATTTAATCTAATTACATATTCTCTTTCTTAGTCAATCAGGAATCACCTGATGAGCACTACTGACTCTTCCCCTAAAGGAAAGCTATCTTGCTATAAACAACCCACTTTTTGACCTAGTGTAAATTTCCTTTTCCTACTCCCTTCTGCTTATAAAAGTCTTTCATCTTCTATAGTTTCTTAGAGCTCCTTTCTATCTGCTAGATTGGATGTTGTCTAATTAAAATTGAGTTTTTGCTTAAATGAACACTTAAAAATTATAATGTGCATTAGTTTACCTGTTAACAATTCACAATGCCTTTGGTAGTAAAGTGTAGTCATAACTATATTATAATATTATACATGTGTTCAGGAATTAAATCCATTGAGGACTTCACCTTAGGAACCATTGAAAAAAAATGTATCAAAATACCAGCTTGCTAACTCATCTTATTTAGACTTATTATCTTTGTTTATAGATAATTTTAACAATTCTCCTGAAATTACCTTAATTGATGTTTCTATATAGCCTTTATTATTCAATTTTGGGTATCTATGAACATCATCTGGCCAAAGGTTTTAATTTTTTTGCTAGAGACAGCAAAATTTTTAACAACAAATTTCTCTGTCTTTTGTCTCTGTTTATGTTTCATGTAAGGTCAGATTCTGCTGTGTGCTTCTTAAATTGCATTGAAAACAACATATTAATCCATGTATTTGAAAATACGCTCCTTTTGAAAAATTTCTCTGGAGGGAGAACAAGGTGGTGGAGTAGCTGGATGTGCAGTACATCTCTCTCCACAGATACATCAGGAATGCACCTTCAGACACAGAAGTGTTTGCAGAATACCAGCTGAGAGTGGACAGGAGTACCTGACCAGCGGAAAAGAATATATAGAACAATGGAAAACTCGGTAGGATGAAGGAAGTTGGGGGCAAAAGGGGAGAGTTACTGGGACTGGACCTGCCCTCGGTGGGTGGGGGAACTGAAGCAGGGGTCCAGTCCCCACAATGGGACAATTGTTTGGGTCAGAGGGGAAGCATTTGAGGCTGAAAGTGAAGCAGATGATCTGTGACGGTCTAAATTGAATGAGAATCACACAGACAATCCTTTCCACAGCCATACATGCCCCAGACAGGGCCAGGGGTCCCCTAGAAGGCCCAGCGGCTGGGAGCTGGAGCATAGCGATTGTGGAGCAATCCCAGGGCAAGGTCTGCTGATGACTGTGGGGAGACGGCCTGAGGGGACGTGAAAGAGGAGATTGTGGTGGGAAAGGCCTGTGGAGGAAAACGAGGCAGCCATGGAGGCAAGGCCACACTGTGAGTCGTGTGTAGGGGGTGGAGCCATCACTGTAACCTCTCTCCCCACACGCCAGCACCAGCAGCTGAACAATAGAGAGGCTGACAAGGCCCTTAACGTGCTGAATACTAGAGGAGGGTCTCAGCCAGAGGGCCCCCATAAGTGCCTGCCACGCTGAAGAACACAGAAGGACTCCAGTCAGGGGAGCCCTTCAAGTGCCTGATACCCCAATCCCCAGAGCAGGACCCCGGCCAGGGGAGCCCTCTAAGCACCTGAATGCGTGGAGCAACAGAGAAGGACCAGCCAAAGAGCCCTTCTGATCACTAGCTGTCAGAGGCTAGAAAAAGACTCTGCTAGGGCCATCGCTCCTGGGGCTGAGTCAGTCCATGTCTCTGCACAGTTGGTGCTGCCAGGGTCCCCATGACCCAAGCAGCTGTGCCCCCTTCGTGATCCGTCCTCACCGGGGCAGAGCTGCCGCGGGATAGCAAAAGCACTATTAGCACCAAGACTCCAGGGACAATAAGCGGCCGGCACTCCTGAGTAGCCGGCATTACCAAGGTCCCTGTGATCCAAGCAACCGAGGCTCCTCCACGCATGATCCCCACTGGGATAGAGCTGCCAGAGGATAGAAAAAATCCTGCCTCTGTGCATGCGAGGTCGCTTCCACCGTGTCTGACTTTGTGATCCTGTGGACTGACCTGTCAGGCTTCTCTGTCAAGAATACTGGAGTGGGTGGCCATACCCTTCCAGAGCACCTTATTTCAAGCTGCTATAGCTGCTGGCTCCCCTGAATACCTGGTGCTGTCAGGGCCCCTGCGACCCAAGCAACTGTGCCACCTCCACACCTGACCCTCAGGAGGGTAGACCCAAGTCCTCCAGGGTAGCCTCAGGAACAAACTCCTGTGGATGACCCACATGCAGAGGTGGAGATAAAGGCACAACTGAAACCCAGGGGCAGTGTGGTTAAGGAAAATAAGTGAAATTCGCTCAGTCATTTCTGATTCTTTGCAACCCCATGGACTCTACAGTCCATGGTATTCTCCATGGAATACTGGAGTGGGGAGTCTTTCCCTTCTCCAGGGAATCTTCCCAACCCAGGGATCAAACCCAGGTCCCCCACATTGCAGATGGATTCTTTACCAGTTGAGTCACAAGGAAAGCTCAGTGGAAGCCACAAGGGAAGACCCACATGCAGAGGTAGAGATAAAACCACAGTTGAAACCCAGAGGCAGCGTGGCTAAGGACGATGACCCAAAAACCTTCCCACCAGGCCTAGAAGCAGCAAATCAAATCCATATGATCAAGTAGGCAGACTCTACGTCTATGGAATACATTAAAGGACAATGAGAACTCTCGTAAAAGAAAACACACTAGTTCTGACTGCTGTGGACGCTGGGGGCAAGGACACACAGCGGGAGGACCAGGTTAGAGTCTGAGCTGCCCCCACAGCAGGTCCAGAGACCAGGCCAGGGTTGCAGGGCATCCTAGGGAGGTGAGGTGGACTGTGACTCCCAGCGAGGGAAAGGACATTAACAGCAGAGACTCAAGAAAAACAGTTATTATTCTTATATGTTGACTTGGTATGTAGCTGTTTCTGGATTTTTTTTTTTTTTTATTCTTTTACTACCCCCCCCCGCTGTTGTTGTAGTCGTCGATTTTATTAGTACTATTGAATCTATTTAAGCTTGTGTGAAGTTTTTTTTACTCATACTTGAGGATCCATAGGGTTTTCCTTTTTCTTTCTTTTCTCTTTTTAATGTAAATTTTAAATTTTGTAAATTTATTATGATTTTTTCTACATTTATTCCTTTGTTTGCTTTTCCTATTGTTCCTTTCCCATTGTAGTTAACATTTAATATATATATATAAATTTTTTATCTACTTCTATTTAACTTTGCATTTCTATTCTTTCTTTTTTCACCATATTTCTTAGTTTATTTTTATTTCATTGCTTTATTGTCCAGTTGGCACTTGGCTCTATTGTTGCTTTTCAGTTTGTGTTTTAGTTAGTTTTGTTCTTAACTGGTGGATATAATTTTGGAGTTCATTTATTTGCTGGATCAAACTATTTATTGTACATTGTTACTTTTGTACTGTTTTGGTTTTGCTTATGGGTGTATATGTATGTGTGGATATTCCATTATTTTAGTTATTATTTGCCTGATTTTGTAATTGCCATTTGTTTGGGTACATCTTTTGTTTCTCATGTTTGTGTATTTACTTTAATTCCATTTAATGCCATAACAAACCACCTGTAGAAATCCCATTCCCAGCCAGAGATCAAGCTCTGAGCCTTTGGAGTGGGAGCACTGACTCCAAGACCCTAGACTACCAAAGAACTCCTCACCTAGGGAGTATCAGATAGTGAGAACTCCCACAAAGGCGACCACTTGTACACAAGACCCAGCATCATCCAACTGCCAGCAGCACCCGGAGCAGGGCACCTCAGCCAAACTGCAAATAAAACAGAAATACAAACCCAGTCATCCACAGATGGGAGTACCACCACACTCAGCCCTGGCCTTCAGAGGGGAAAAAAACCTCACCTCGTCTCACCAGAACTCAAGCACGAGACACGTCCTACATAAAGCTTACACAAACCACTGGAACACACTTATAAGGGCAGAAACCAAAAGGAACAAAGAATTCAACCTCAAAGCCAAGGAAGAGGAGGCCTCAAACACAGTAAGTTTAAAAAGAAAAAAAAAAAAAGAAAAGGCAGAGAAATACTGCAGAAATGAAGGAACAACCTAGAAAAACACAAATCCAAATAAGTGAAGAGGAAATAGGCAAACTACCTGAAAAAGAATTCAGAATAATAATAGTAAAGGTGATCCTAAATCTCAAAAATAAAATGGAGAGAATGCCAGAATCAATTAACAGAGACCTAGAAGAAATACGAAAAATAAGCATACAGAGACAAGCAACACAATTACTGAAATTCAAAACACTCTAGAAGGAATCAGTAGCAGACTATCTGAGGCAGAAGAATGGATAAGAGAGCTGGAAGATAGAATGGTGGAAATAATTGTTGAATAACAGGATAAAGTAAAAGGAATAAAAAAAAAAAAACAGGATAGTCTCAGAGACATCTGGGACAATATTAAATGCACCAACATTTGAATTATAGAGGTCCCAAAAGAAGAGAAAAAGAAAGGGTATGAGAAAATTTTTGTAGAAATTATAGCTGGAAATTTTCCCAACATAGAAAAGGAAATAGTCAATCAAGTGCAAGAAGCACATAGAGTCCCATACAGGCCAAATCCAAGGAGAAATATACCAAGACACATAATAATCAAATTAACAAAGATTAAACACAAAGAAAGATTATTAAAAGCAGTAAGGGGAAAGCAACAAGTAACATACAAGGGAAACTCCATACGTTTAAGAGCTGATCTTTTAGCAGAAACTCTGCAGGCCAGAATTTAAAATAATGAAAGGGAAAAAGTCTACAACCAAGATTACCTGGCTAGGATCTTATTCAAAAATGATGGAGAAATAAAAGACTTTACAGACAAGCAAAAATTAAAAGAATTTTTTACCACCAAACCAGCCCTACAACAAATGTTAAAGGGATTTATGTAGTCAGGAAATTTAAGAGAAGAAAAAGATCTACCAAAAAAAAAGAAAAATATTTCTTAAAATTTTCTTAATGTCAGTACAAACACATATATCAACAATTGTTTTAAATGTAAATGGATTAAATACTCCAACCAAAAGACACAGAGTGGCTGAATGGATACAAAAACAAGACCCATATATATGCTGTCTGCAAGAAACCCACTTCAGACCTAAAGACACATATAGACTGAAAGTGAGAGGATGGAAAAATATATTCCATGCAAATGGGAAGCCAAAGAAAACTGGAGTACCAATCCTCACTTCAGACAAACTAGACCTTAAAATAAAGAATATTACAAGAGATAATGAAGGACACTATGTAATGATCAAGAGACTAATACAAGAGGAAGACATAACAATTGTAAATATCTATGCATGCAACACAGGGGCACCTCAATACATAAAACAAACACTAATAGACATAAAAGGAGAAATTGACAGTAAGACAATAATGGTAGGAGACTTTAACTCCCCACTTACACCAATGGACAGATCATCAAAACATAAAATTAATAAGAAAATACAAGCCTTAAATTATACATTAGACTAGATGGATCTCATTGATATCTTCAGGACATTCCATACAAATGCAGAAGAATGCACCTTCTTCTCAAGTGCACATGGAACATTCTCACACATAGATCACATCTTAGGTCACAAATCAAACCTCTGTAAATTTAAGAAAATTGAAATTGTATCAAGCATCTTTTCTGACCACAACACTATGAGATTAGATGTCAATTATAGGAAAATAACTGTAAAAAACACAAACACATGGAGATTAAACAATATTTCTAAATAATGAATAGATTACTGAAGAAATCAAAAGGAAAATGAAAAGAATCCTAGAAACAAATGACCACGAAGACACAACAACTCAAAACCTACCTACAAGATGTAGCAAGAGCAGTTCTAAGAGGAAAGTTTATAACAATACAATCCTAACTCAAGAAATAAGAAAAGCATCACATAGACAACCTAACCTTACATCTAAAACAACTGGAAAAAGAAGAACAAAAACCCCCCAAGCTAGCAGAAGGAAATAAATCATAAAGATCAGAGCAGAAAGAAATTAAAGAAACAATGGTAAAGATTAATCAAACTAAAAGCTTGTTCTTTGAGAAAATAAAATTGACAAACCTTTATCCAGACTAATCAAGTAAAAGAGAAGAATTAAATCAACAAAATTAGAAAAAGGAGAGGTTACAACAGACAATGCAGAAATACAAAGGAATATAAGAGACTATCATGAGCAACTATATGGCAATAAAATGGACAACCTGGAAGAAATGGACAGATTCTTAGAAAAGTTCAATTTTCCAAGATTGAACTAGGAAGAAAGAAATTATGAACAACCTAATTACAAGCACTGAAATAGAAACCATGATCAAAAATCTCCCAAAAAACAAAAGCCCAGAGCCAGATGGCTTCACAGGTGAATTCTGTCAAACATTTAGAGAAGAGCTAATGCCTATCCTAAAACTCTCAAAAAATTTCAGAGGAAGGAGCACTTCCAAACTCATTTAATGAGGCCACCATCACCCTGACACCAAAACCAGGGAAAGAACAGAGATAAATCGAGCCATCTATGGCCATTTTTTCTTTGACAAAGAAAGTAAAAACATACAATTGGTGCTGTAAAAACAGGTCAGTTACATGTAAAAGACTGAAATTAGAACACCTCCTAATACCATACACAAAAAATAAAATAAAAATGGATTTAAGACCTAAACAGAAGATTAGAAACAATAAAATTCTTATAGGAAAACATAGGCAGAACACTCAATGACATAAACCGAACCAAGATCCTCTATGATGCACAACGTAGAGTGATGGAAATAAAGCAAAAATAAACAATTGGGACCTAATTAAGCTGAAAAGCTTTTTCACAGCGAAGGAAACTATAAACAAAGTGAAAAGACAACTGTCAGAATGGGAGAAAATAATAGCAAATGAAAAAAAATGACAGCGGATTAATTTCCAAAATGTACAAGCAGCTCATACAACTCAATACCAGAAAAACAAACAACCCAATCAAAAAGAGGGCAAAAAACCTAAACAGACATTTTTCCAAAGAAGATATACAGATAGCTAACAAACACATGAAAAGATGCTCAACATCAGTCATTATTAGAGAAATGCAAATCAAAATTACAAATGAGATATCACCTCACACCAGTCAGAATAGCCATCATAAAAAGTCTACAAAAACTAAATGCAGGAGAGGGTGTGGAGAAAAGGGAACCCTCTTGCACTGTTGGTGGGAATGTAAATTGATAAAAGCCACTATGGGAGATGGTATAGTGACTCATTTAAAAACTAGGAATAAAACCACCATAAGACCCAGCAGTTTCACCACTAGGCATATACCATGAGGAAACCAAATTTTAAAAAGACACATACCTTGTACCCTAATGTTCATTGCAGCATTATTTACAATAGCTAGGCCATGGAAGCAAACTATATGTTGATACAGATGAATGGATAAAGAAGTTGTGGTACATATATATAATGGAATATCACTTAGCCATAAAAAGGAATGCATCTGAGTCAGTTCTAATGAGGTGGATAAACCTAGAGCCTATTATACAGAGTGAAGTAAGTCAGAAAGAGAAAGATAAATATCATATACTAACATATATATACCTATATATGGAATCTAGAAATATGTTACCAATGAATTTATTTGCAGGGCAGCAATGGAAAAACATAGAGAACAGACTTATGGACACAGTTAGGGTCGGGGAAGAAGGAGGGTGAGATGTATGGAGAAAATAACATGGAAACTTACATTACCATGTATAAAATAGATAGCCAACGGGAATTTGCTGTATGGCTCAGGAAATTCAGACCACAGTTTGTAACAACCTAGAGGAGTGGGATCGGAGAAGGCGATGGCACCCCACTCCAGTACTCTTGCCTGGAAAATCCCAAGGACGGAGGAGCCTGGGAGGCTACAGTCCATGGGGTCGCGAAGAGTCGGACACGACTGAGCGACTTCACTTTCACTGTTCACTTTCATGCATTGGAGAAGGAAATGGCCCACTCCAGTGTTCTTGCCTGGAGAATCCCAGGGATGGGGGAGCCTGGTGGGCTGCCGTCTATGGGGTCGCACAGAGTCGGACACGGCTGAAGCGACTCAGCAGCAGGAGCAGCAGAGGAGTGGGATGGGGAGGAAGCAGGGAGGAAAGATCAAGGGGGAAGGGACTTATGTATACCTATGGCTGTAGCATGCTGATATTTGGCAGAAAATTGCAAAGTTCTGTAACATAATTTTTCTTCAATTAAAAAATAAACTTTAAAAAATTTGAAAAAATTAAAAAATAAAAAAAAATCTCTCTTTGCCCCACTGGTTCTAACTACAGGAGGCAAAGTTCTTAAATGCCTTTATTTTTAATTCTATTGATCTTGAATTTAAAAAATGATTTATTTAGTTATTCATCAGAGTAGATTACCATAGCAGTTAAGCGATCATACTGAGTTCTAAACTTTGGACAAAATATGCCTTTGTGACTCAGTTTATTCATATGTGAAATATAGGTAAAAATGGGTGATTGTGGAAATTAAATAAGCTAGTAAACATAATACATATTTAGAACTGTGTTTGACAAATAGTGAATACTAAATAGGTATCAGCTAATACTTTATTTTTTATCACTTAAACAGGCATTCAGCTTTATTTTAAATTTTTGTTTCTGAAAATTAGTACTGTTTATTCAGTCAGGTCAGTTGCTCAGTAGTGTCTGATTCTTGGTGACCCCATGGACTCCAAGCACTCCAGGCTTCCATGTCCATCACTGACTCTCAGAGCTTGCTCAAACTCATGTCCACGGAGTCGATGATGCCATCCAACCATCTCATCCCCTGTCATCCCTCTCTCCTCCTGCCTTCAATCTTTCCCAGCATCAAGGTCTTTTCCAATGAGTCAGTTCTTTGCATCAGGTGGCCAAATTATTGGAGCTTCAGCTTCAGCATCAGTCCTTCCAATGAATATTTGTGACTGATTTCTTTAAGGATGGACTTCCTTTGAGGCTAAACTGGTAAAGAAGCCGCCTGCAAGGTGGGAGACCTGGGTTCAATCCCTGGGTTTGTAAGATGCCCTCGAGAAGGAAAAGGCTACCCATGCCAGTATTCTGGCCTGGAGAATTCCGTGGACTGTATAGTCTATGGGGTCGCAAAGAGTCAGACATGACTGAGCGACTTTCACTTTCACTTCACACTTTAGGAATGACAGGTTTGATCTCCTTGCTGTCCAAGAGACTCTCAAGAGTCTTCTCCAACACCACAGTTTAAAAGCATCAGTTCTTTGGTGCTCAGCTTTCTTTAAGGTCTAACTCTCACATCCATACATGACTACTGGAAAAACCATAGCTTTTACTAGACGGACCTTTGTCAGCAAAGTAATAGCTCTGATTTTTAATATGCTAAGTTGGTCATAGCTTTTCTTCCAAGGAGCAAGCGTCTTTTTAATTCATGCCTGCAGTCACCATCTGTAGTGATTTTGGAGCCCAAGAAAATAAAGTCTGTCACTGTTTCCATTGTTACCCCAACTATTTGCCATGAAGTGATGAGACCAGATGCCATGATCTTCATTTTTTGAATGTAGAGTTTTAAGACAGCTTTTTCACTCCCTTTCACTTTCAAGAGGTTCTTTAGTTCCTCTTTGCTTTCGGCCTTAAGGTAGTTTCATTTGCATATCTGAGGTTATTGTTATTTCTCCTAGCAATTTTGGTTCCAGTTTGTGTTTCATCCACCCTGGGTTTTTCATAATTACTCTGCATATAAGTTCAAAAAGCAAGGTGATCATATACAGCCTTGACATATTCCTTTCTCAATTTGGAACCAGACCATTGTTCCATGTCTGGTTTTGTTGTTTCTTGGTCTGCATATAGATTTCTTAGGAGGCAGGTAAGGTGGTCTGGTATTCCCATCTCTTTAAGAATTTTCCAGTTTGTTGTGATCCACACAGTCAATGATTTAGGCATAGTCAAGGAAACAAAAGTAGATGTTTTTTCTGGAACTCTCTTGCTTTTTCTATGACCCACCAGATGTTGGCAATTTGATCTCTGGCTTCTCTGCCTTTTCTAAGTCCAGCTTGAACATCTGGAAGTTCTTGGTTCATGTACTGTTGAAACCTATCTTGGAGAATTTTGAGCATTACTTTGCTAGCAATATTACTAGTAATTGTAATGCTTATTATTTGGTTCAGTTATCTAATATCTTTATTTTTTCCAGTGATATCTCAAAACATTCTTCTTTCTCCTTTTTTGAAATATAGCATGTTTTAAAAGATGCTTGCTCCTTGGAAGAAAAGCTATGACACACTGTGTATTAAAAAGCAGAGACATCACGTTGCCAACAAAGATCCATATAGTCAAAGCTATGGTTTTCCCCATGGACTGCAGCCCACCAGACTCCTTTGTCCATGGCATTTTCCAGGCAAGAACACTGGAGTGTGTTGCCAGTAGTCATGTATGGATGTGAGAGCTGGACCGTGAAGAAGGCAGAGCACAGAAGAATGGATGCTTTTGAATTGTGTTGCTTGAGAAGGTTCTTGTGAGTCCTTGGACAGAGAGGAGGTCAAACCAGTCAATTCTGAAGGAAATCAACCCCGAATAGTCATTGGAAGGATTGATGCTGAAGCTCCAATACTTTGGTCACCTGGTGCCATTTTTGACTCACTGTTGACTCATTGGCAAAGACCCTGATGCTGGGAAAAACTGAAGGCAGATAGAGAAGGGGGTGACAGAGAATGAGACCATTGAATGGCATCACTGACACAATGGACATGAGTTTGTCCATGCCAGGGAAGCCTGGCGTGCTGTAGTTCATGGGGTCACAATGAGTTGGACACGACTTCTCAACTGAAAAATAATAGCTTGTTTACAATACAGTATTAGTTTCAGGTGTATAACATAGTGATTCAGTATCTACAGATTTTACTTCATTAAAAGAAATTACTAGACAATGGTTTTAATTCTCTGTGCTACATAATATATAATTTTATCTATTTATACATAATAGATTGTATCTCTTACTTCCTTACCCCTAGGATGCTCCTCCCCCCACCCTTTCCCCACTGGTATCCACTACTTTGTTCTCTGTATTTGTGGACTAGGATTGCCATTTGCCACACTAGTAAGTGAAGGATGCCGTGGCAATCAAGCCATCAGTCACTACAGCTGCCCCGTAGGTGTGCGCTGAGGAAACTCAGGATAGAAACAAGTAGGAAGCCCGCCAAAAAGTCATCAGCTACTGCAGCTGGCCCCAGTGGTGCCTCCAAAGACGCATCTTGGGGTGGGAAATTTTGGTCCCCTGCAAGGTTGTATTTTATTATTCACTCCTTTATGTGACTGACATATCTTAGTGCTCACGGTCACTATCAATGAACTCAGATATATTTTAATTTTTTTTCCCTTTTTATTTGGTGGGAGATTGGAAAATGAGTAATATGCCTTTATTACTTTCTTTCTTTAAAGGTGGAATACATTGAAATTCAACATGAAAAATGAGAAAAATTAGTTTGGGGGAACATTGGATGCATACAGCACTGAAACAATTTTTGAAAGAAATCTATTGTGTCACTTATATTTAACAATATTCTGGGGCTTTGCTGTGCTCTATCTTCATATAAAAGTGAAAGAGCTTTAGGAAGTTTGAGTTAGAGTTACTATAGTTTATTAACATGATGATATTCTAACAAAAAGCAGTAGCAACAAGTGTTGAGTTTGTAAAACAAAGATTTCAAGGTATGGCCTTGAAATCAAGCACAGAAATCTTTCTGTCTCCCATTTCTTGTTTATAAAAAAGACTCCAGCCTCCATGACCTTTCCTGAGATCCTAAGGGCAGATCTGAACAGTTGTTAATCAAGGGGGGAGCAGTCAAGGAACCAACTGCAAGATGAAAGGAACCAGAGAAACTCATCAAGAGAATTACCTGAGACCAGATTAGAGGAGTGAAGTCCCTGAACACACCCTAATCTTATCAGCAACCCCGCTCTTCAACTATTGCTATAAAGTGAAGTATCCTCATCCCTACCATAGGGGTGACGAATAATCAGTAATTCTCAGGTATTTTACAAGGATTATGCTGTGCTGTGCTGTGTTTAGCCACTCAATTATGTCCAGCTGTTTGTGACCCCATGGACTGTAGCCCACCAGTCTCCTCTGTCCATGGGATTCTCTAGGCAAGCATATTGAAATGGGTTGCTATTTCCTTGTCAGGGTATCTTCCCAACCCAGGGATCAAACCTGGGTCTCCTCTATTGGCAGGCAGAATCTTTACCATCTGAGCCACCAGGGAAGCCCAATACAAAACTCCTCATCAAACCCTCCTGAGTTGGGACACAGATTCTGGGGGCAGGAGTCTGCTGTGTCCCCTTTGCCTGGCAAAGCAATAAAGCTCTTCTTCTCTACTTCACCCAAAACTCTGTCTCTCAGATTTGACTTGGTATTGGCAGACAGAAGCTGAGCTTTCAGCATCAATAGTGCCTAATTTTTAATGTAAAATCAAAGTTGTCTCCAACATTAAATTGCATTGTTCTTGTCACCTCTAATTAACATAATTTACATAATTTTTGTCACAAATACATTTTTTGATTAAATGGAAATGTTAACAGAAAAGCTGGGTTCACCTCTTGGTGAGTGTCCAGTCAAAAGACAGAACCAAGCCAAAAATCAGACCTGGAGAAGAAAGAATTTTATTAATTGGAACAAGTAAGGAGAACACTGGGGCTCTTTCCTCAAGTAGTGTCTCCTGACGTGGCAAACTTGGGGAAGTTGTAAGTTAAGGGTACATGCACATTCATAAAGGAGCTTGAGAGGCTGGCAGAGTCCAAGTCTTAGTTGATTGAAGTCACGAGGGTCAGAAGACATTAATGTCATCATCTCTTAGATTCTAGCTGGTTTGATGGTTGATTGCCAGGAGTGTTTGACTTCTACAGAACTGCTCAAGAAAGTGTTTCAAGCTAGACTTTACTATTGAAACAGACAAGAGCATTTTTACAACTGATTTCTTATCTCTGCTGTTGTTAATTCTCTAGCTTCATAACAGTTTGTTCTCAAGTTCCTTATTATTAAGACCTGTTCAAGGGCAAGCATTCTGACACCAGACTTAGGTCACAAAACAGCTTAGGCCAAAAGTAGCATTTCTTCTGTCAAGAAAGCCATACCTGGTTCTTTTCTCTGGGGAACCCCTACCATACCTGCTTACAGAAAAACTATATTCTTAGAGTGGGGAGGAGGGATGACACTATCTCACGATTACATGCATTGTCCACAATGTTTAAGAGCCTTCTAAAATGTCTAAAATAATACCCTGTGTGAAAATCTTGGCTTTTCCACTCACTAGCATGATCTTGAACAATTGACTAAATTTGAGTCTGTCTTAGTGTTGCCATTTCTAAAATGGAGACAATAATTTTCCTATGTTTTAGAAATTATGAGAACTTATTTTATTTTATTTTTATTTTTGAAGGCTGCTCAGTCGTGCCCTGGAGAAGGCAATGGCACCCCACTCCAGTACTCTTGCCTGGAAAATCCCACTGTAGCCTACCAGGATCCAGTCCATGGGGTCGCTAAGAGTCGGACACGACTGAGCGACTTCACTTTCACTTTTCACTTGCATCAGAGAAGGAAATGGCAACCCACTCCAATGTTCTTGCCTGGAGAATCCCTGGGATGGGGGAGCCTGGTGGGCTAATGTCTATGGGGTCGCACAGAGTCGGACACGACCGAAGCGACTTAGCAGCAGCAGTAGTCGTGCCGACTCTGTGTGACCCCATGGACTGTACAGTCCATGGAATTCTCCAGGCCAGAATATTGGAGTGGGTAGCCTTTCCCTCCTCCAGGGGATCTTCCCAAGCCAAGACTCCTCCATTGTGGGTGGATTCTTTACCAGCTGATCCACAAGGGAAGCCCAAGAATACCAGAGTGGGCAGCCTATCACTTCTCCAGGAATCTTCCCCACCCAGGGATCAAACTGGGATCTCTTGCATTGCAGGCGGATTCCTTACCAACTGATCTATCAAGGATGAGAATTAAATAAGATGAACTATTAAAATGCTTAGAATATTGCTTGAAGTAAAGTAAGCAGTATCAGTGAAAAATATCACATAAAAGTTTAACTTCAAGTAAATACTTCAGAATGATTTTCAAAGGAATCATTTCTTACTGAAGAAAATTTGTGGTACTTTCTGTGTTATCAAACTCTTGCTTAAGGCATTAAAATAGACTCTACAAACAGACAATAAAACAATATCAACATAAAAATAACACTGTCCATAGATTACAGTTGATCCTTGAACACCGTGGGGATAGGGGCACTGACCAGACCCTCCATACAGTGAAAATTCACTTATAGCTTAGAGTTGGCCACCTCTTACATGCTGTTCTTTGGCATCTGTGGCTCTCTATAACCATGGATCCAGCCATGAATGTGTAGTACTATGATATTTACTATTGGGTAAAAAAAAATGTGCATGTAAATGGACCCATGCAGTTCAAATACATGTTGTTCAACAATTAACTGTATAAAGAAAAGCTCTCCAACTCCTCCAGCTCTGTATCTGTGGGTATAACCAATCGTGTTTGTTAGTTGAATCTGAGTATGTAAAACTCACAGATACGACCGACTGTGGGATGTGAACACCCAGGGATTTTGGTATCCATGGCGGGTCTCAGAGCTCATCCTCCTGCAGGTACTGAAGGATATGTTTATAAAAAATATTCTGCTATTAGTTGTTAACTCTGGAACTCATCAAAAGTATTAATATAGACCATACATTCAAGGACTAAGACAAGTAATTTTCTGTGTTACTTCTATTTACTTTTACTGTGTCAGGACTCCAGGGGGAGGAAATAAGGATTCTTCTCAGCTTACTCCAGAGTATATTCACAAGGAAATCAACCCTGAATATTCATTGGAAGAACTGATGCTGAAGCTGAAGCTCCAGCACTTTGGCCACTTGATGCAAAGAACCAACTCACTGAAAAAGATTCTGATAGAGGGAAAGATTGAAGGCAAAAGGAGAAGGGGGCAGCAGAGGATGAGATGGTGAGATAGCATCACTGACTGTATATTTAAGCAAACTCCTGGAGATAGTGAAGGACAGGGGAGCCTGCGTGCTGCAGTCCTTGGGATCGCTGAGAGTCAGACAGGACTTAGTGAACTGAACAAGGACAAAAAATATTCATAAGTGATTATATAAATAGTGAAAGTAGTGTTCACGGAGATGAAGGGAGAGTTTTGAAGGGCCACTGACATCACATTAAAAATGAAATAATGTCTTTAAAGAGAGTCACTTTTCCTTGAAACTCAGAGTACACCCTGGATTTATATATTTGGCTATTCTGGAATGGCTTATATCTTTTAAAAGGTTAATGTGTAAGATTTGGAGATTGCTTTCAAATCATCAGATGTGAAGGGCCACATCATTACAGAAGGCCTGGTCATCAAAATCTTCAGTGTGTGTTGTTTGTGTTTAACAAAGATTGTAAAAATTTACTCTTGGACTATTTGAAGTGGCTAAGAAAACAGGCAAAACGAATGACCTGAGAGGTAATAGCTAAACAGTAGAGATGGAAGGATATGCAGATATACTAGGGGAACTCATTTTACATCAAGCATGTTTCTGGAATATATGAAATATATATCATTTACAAAACCTAATGAATTGACTCTTATTAGACTTAATGGCCATAGTCAGTTTTTGAAAAATATATTCATTTCCTCCTTGTTTTTTAAATAAATTAAGAAAATAAAAAGTTATCAAGGATTAGATTAAAATGATAAATACTTATTTCATTGTGATATTAAAGACAACTATTTTGTTTTGGATCAAAGGAATACTCACAGTACATAAATATCACCTAAATTACTTTTTAAAAACCAAAGTTTAACATAATTAAAAAAAGGAAAATTCTTCTCAGTGACACACTAAAAATATATCTTTATGGGGATATTTTGAAACTGGCTCTTTAGCATACTTTCTTTGAAAACAGCTATGTAGGTAGTTTTTAAATGATATCTACTTTTTCTTTTTTTAAAAATTCAGTTTCTACCCACATTTCATCTATCTTATTTTTGTTTTTCGTTCTCTGCAGTTCAAAAATATAAATCTCAGCACTTCTGTGTTAAGTGTGGAGGGAGTATGTTGTTGGAGAGCAAAACTTGCCACCCTAAAACTTCTCTTTGGCACGTGAACTATTAAAAACAAATGATCAAGTTCCAAAAGACTCAGGAAGAAACTTTGATCTTCTCAATAATTGCCTAAAATAATTTCTACAGAGGGCATATTCCTGGAATAGAACCAGCACCAGAGATAACCTCAAAGAATATGACTTTGGGGCTTGGGTAAACTCTTGTTATTGTTTAGTTTCTAAGTCATGTCCAACTCTTTCACTACCTCCTTGATTGTAGCCCACCAGGCTCCTCTGTCCACGGGATTTTTCCAGGCAAGAATACTGGAGTGGGTTGTCATTTCTTTCTTCAGGGGCTCCTCCTGATCTGTGTCTCCTGCATTGGCAGATTCTTTACCAGTGAGCCACCAGAGAACCCTGGGGAAATTCTGCTGCTTCTGCTGCTGCTAAGTCGCTTCAGTCATGTCTAATTCTGTGCGACCCCATAGATGGTAGCACACCAGGCTCCCCAGTCCCTGGGATTCTCCAGGAAAGAACACTGGGGTGGGTTGCCATTTCCTCCTTCAGTGCATGAAAGTGAAAAGTGAAAGTGAAGTTGCTCAGTCATGTCCAACCCTTAGTGATCCCATGGACTGCAGCCTACCAGGCTCCTCCATCCATGGGATCTTCCCAGGCAAGAATACTGGAGTGGGTTGTCATTTCTTTCTTCAGGGACTCTTCCTGATCTGTGTCTCCTGCATTGGCAGATTCTTTACCAATGAGCCACCAGAGAACCCCAGGGAAACTCTAGACAGGACCTAAAGATCAGAGTCTGCTCTGTGTCCCCTTGTTTCTGCAGGGTACATCAAACCTCTGCTCACCAAACATTTGCTTTTCTACCTCCATATGAATTGCTTTTTTTCCCTTTGGAGTTCCAAACCACTGCTCCCAGCATCTTTTTTGTTTTGTTTTGCTTTTAAAGATGATATTTAAGATGAAGTCTTCTGTCATTTTGGTAAATTACTCAGTTTTCCTGGGTCTCTCCCATATACACATGTGATTAAAATTTTATTTGGTATTGTTCTGTTAATCTGTCTCATATCAATTTAATCCTTAGGTCAGCCAGTTGAACCTAGAAAAGTAGAAAAAAATCCCCCCCCGCCCCAAATGGTAATACTTTTTCCTTCCTGAGGCCAGCCAGAATGAGGAAAGACTGTGAAAAGCAAGTTTCATGTCAATTTACGCAAATAATCATGCAACTGAAATTTCAGATGTTTTCTTCCTTTTGCTGGACCAATTTGAGACTCTACATAGACTTTCAGTTTATTTCTGTGTGATCAAGTCTTCTACTTGATCTTGGAAGCATACTTTAAAAAAACTTTGCTTGTCTGGTGCATGCAATGTTTTATCACTTGACATACAATGCAAATTCTACCTTAATTCAATGCAATTAGCCTTAATGAGCCTGTTATGATCACTCCTAATATTAATATATATAAAGCTTGTAATTACAATGACCTAATTTTGCCATGGAAGGCCAGATAAAGATATCACAAGATGACACCCATTCTTTCAGTATCCTTGTGTTTTTACAATATTTTAAAGACGCTATTATTGAGCCTATTGGATTCAATGAACATTTATGGTAAATTTACCAATCACTAGCCAAAAGATAGTATCTTTTCATGGTTTAAAAAGTACAAGTCCTATGGAACCAGGTTGCCTCAATACAAATCCCAGCTCAAATAATCACTGACTATGAGATTTTTGACCTCATACTCCCAGATGAGAAACTTCTTGTCAGTCCTCTGTACTTCAATTTGCAATGTGAAAATTTTGGGTAATGATAGTAACTATTGTCACAGATTTATGGAGATTGAATTAATTAACATATGTAATGTCTTGGAACAACGTTTGGCAGCAACTATTCAAGGAGTGTTATAATTATCAGATGAAAAGCATCCAGCGGTGTTGCTGTACTGAGATATAAAAATGAATAAGCACTGCAAGGAGCTGGTGATCTGCTAGAGTGTCTGGAGGAAGTTGAAACAGATAAGATGGATATCTTTCTCTGCTTTGTACTTTAAATATGTGTTCTAAGGTAGACAGTGATATTGTTGAGAGTTATGGGGAGATAAAATTCAGTTGAGAGAAATTTGAAAGACACACAGAGAGAGAGAGAGAGAGAGAGGAAGTATTCTACATATGTCCTGAAGAATAAATACAATTTCAACAGCCAGAAAGCAGAACATTTCCCAGATGCTGGAACAGGACACCTATTCACACGATTGACTGGGCTGGCCTATCCTAAGGCATGTTGAAGGGCAGGAAGTTTTCTAGGTTGATGGATGAGTCTAAGGCATGAGTGAGAAGGTGTGTGCCTGCGTGAGGGCTAATTCACTTCAATTGTGTCCGACTCTTTGAGACCCTATGGCACATTAGGCACCTTTGTAGCCCACCAGGCACATCTGTCCTGCCCTGACCTCCTTCAAGGGATCTTCCCAACCCAAGGATCACACTTATGTCTCTTAGAAAGAAAGAAAGAAAAGAAGTTAGCTACTCAGTCATGTCCAACTCTTTGGGATCCCGTGGACTGTAACCTGCCAGGCTCCTCTGTTCATAGAATTCTCCAGGCAAGACTACTGGAGGGGGTTGCCATTTCCTTCTCCAGTGGATCTTCCTGACCCAGGGATTGAACCCAGGTCTCCTGCATTGCAGGCAGATTCTTTACTGTTTGAGCCAGCAGGAAGCCCAGGGTTACGTCTCTTAGGTCTCTTGCATTGGCAGGGTTCTTTACTACTAGCACTGCCTAAGAAGCCTGCATAAGAAGGTAGAGTGAGATAAATATGGAAAAACATTCTGGAGCACAAACATTTAGAACTAATATTTTGGATTTAAATTGACACACATTTAGCTTTGGGTTTAGAATGACATGGGCTGGAAGCCTGGTTCCACCAGTGGATTGATCAGTGGTCCTTAGAAAGTACCTTCAACTGTTTATACCTCAGTTTCATCATTTTTAAAAGGAAGATTGTAAGATCTGTCTCATGAAATCATTTAAATAAAATGTGTGTGCATAGTGTGAAAAGGAGGCAGAATTTGTCACCCAAAAATATGCTTCTTTCATTTTAGGGTGATTTTTTTTTTGGGGTGATTATTTTTAAAAAATAGCAGACACAGAAGCTCTGAAAACTGAGTAGAAGGTACCCTTTTGTAAGAGAAATTTGCATTGAAAAGAGCAATCTCCACTTGTAAGGGTACCTTACCTTCTTTGTACCATGGAGAAGAGAATCACTAGAATCTCTAGAAATTCTTATCAATGAAGAGGCACAGATTTATACCTCCAAGACTATTTTACCCTTCTTTACCTTGATTTTCCTGGTAATTCCAAAAACTGTTTTTTTTCCACCTCTCAACCCCAACATCTTTCTTTGTTCCTTAGCTGAAAATAGTATTTAAGACGGTGAGTTGGGCTATTTTGGAGAGTTACTCAGTTGGATGTCTATACATATCTATTTGTTTTTCTTCTATTAATCTATATATTAGTTTTTTGGTATGGAGGGTTCAGCTGTATGGTAGAAGGAAAATTATTTTTCCATATATACATACACATGTACATGCACACAATATTTATTGCACTTTCCTTAGCAAATATTGTTGTAGATACTATAGGCACAGTGATGAATAACAAAGACAAAAAACATTTCCCACTTGAAATTTATAATGACAGAAAAGGAGAAAATACACAAGAAACAAAATACATAAAGGTGATATGTAGTATATTAGATGGTGGTGAGTGATGTGGATGTGAATATTCCATATGCAGGATTCAGGTATAATGATGGAAGCTTGGGAACATGTTCTTTGTTGTTTTTCTTTTACCTGGCAAATAGGAAGCTGAGTGTGGATGGGAATGGAGGAGTTGGAGGTTGGATTAAAGATAAGAAATGCGTAATGATTAGAATGAGAGAATGAAATGACTAAGGAAATACAGTGTGCTTAAATAGCCACAAGCATTTACATTTGAAGTAAGACCAGACAACATGATTTTATTTTTCTTCCAGTCATATTCATTTATCTAGGAAGAAACTTGGAGCAGATAGATACAAGGTTTTGGCCAATGTGACATTTTTTCCAGGGTGGGATCTATAAAAAAGGAAGATGGTGAGAGGAGAGGCATATTCAAAGAGCAATGATGGTCAAGATTTTATAGATAAGGAAGTAAGTGAGGCATATAAGTAGTGATGGTCAGCATAAAGGTGATAAAAACAGTAGATTGCAGATATCATTGGCGTTAAAAGACAAGGAATGCCAAGGATAGAGTTTATGATTTGGGAAATAATAGGAGAGTGTGTTTAGAAAATTATTAAGGTTATTGGTAAAGACAACATCTGTTATAGAATATGACAATGGGAATGAGTATCTGAGGAAATTGGAAGACAAGACAATAAGAGAGAACAGGAAACTAATAGGGCTAGATATCAGTATGCAAATATTGAAATCATTAAGAATTATGACAAGAGTATTGTTGGAAAAAAATAACAGCAAGACTATAAATCTTTAGAGTATGAAAAGAGGTAAATGAGGAGTTGATTGCAGTGAGCAATGGATAGTATATTTTCTGATGTCATGACATTCAAACCTTGTTGTTGCTTTTTTTTTTTTTTTTGCTTTGTTTGTTTTTCCTAGAGAGAGGTAGAGAGAATAATCTGAAAGCAGCAAAAGAAGTAAGGAAAACACTTTATGACAGAATCTCTTAGGAGAGTTGTAAGTTTCCATTAGATCACAAAGCTTGAGTAAATAGTATTGAGAGAAGTCCAGAACTTGAGGGTTTTGCTGCTGACGCTGAGTTCCAGAGGTAAAAGGGTGTACAGAATGTGGACAGGTGGGAAATGAGATCAAATAAAATGGTATAGAAGTCCTTATGAGAATCAAAATGATTGGGAATGATTGATAATCTTGCTAGACACCAAATACATAGTACACTTGTGAGGGTAGGAATGGAAGTCTAAGAGTTGGGGGTACAATGAAAGATAGGGTCTTACCAACAGAGTCTGGAATTCCTTGGCCAAAAGCTCTTTCTTACTGCTCAGAACTTTTACTCTTCCTCATACTTCAAAAGGATTAGGCCATGTCCTCTGCCTGCCTTCTGTCTGTGGAAGCTTTAGTCAAAGAAGTTTAATCAGAGAAGAGAGATATGTGGAAACAAAGAGTAACAGTCAAAGGAGATTAAATAACAATAATGTAGTCATTTAGCATAGTCAAGGACCTTTAGTTCTTTTTCAAGGGCTATAGATAATATTCTGATAGATAATAGTCTATAGATAATATTCATATCCTGTGAACTGTCTTATAGATACTAAAACATCAGGTGGAAAAGCTAACTACATGATGATCAGACTGTACCCAGGACATGAACTGCTACAATTCCGAGAACTGGCCACACAGAAATGGGAACAAATGAACCCTGGAACTGAAGATTCAGTCAGTTCAGTTCAGTCACTCAGTTGTGTCCCACTCTTTGAGACCTGAAGATTAACTGTGCCTAAAACCACCAAGATGATGCTGGTCAGACCACTGATGATCAATTTGAAGATGTTAGAGATGACTATTCTATTTCTGCCCCCCACTTCTGTTTATAAAATGTCTTGCCCCACTGCTTGTCGGGGGGCGAGGGAGAGGAGTTAGCTTTTGGACAGATGTCCACCACCCTCCCCCACCCCCAGTTACTGGCATCTGAAATAAAGCAAAATTTCCTTTCCAAAAAAATGAGTAAATAAATAAATAAATAAAAGGATTCGGGCTGACTTGAATTTTCTTAAATTTCTAACTCCTGCCTCAAAATCTTGCCTCATCTTCGTACTTTTTCCCACTTCTGTAACATTATAAGAAGCATATTTTACATTTGTATGCCTTTTACCCCTACACATACATTTTCTTTCTTCTATTTTGTCTGTCAGGCTCTTCGTTGTAGTGTGAGAACTTTCTCTAGTTGTGGCAAGAGGCTTAGTTGCCCTGTGGCTTGTGGGGTCTTAGTTCACTAATCAGGGATCGCACCCATGTCCTCTGCATTTAGAGGTGAATTCTCAACCACTGGACCACAAGGAAAGTACCCTACCAATACATTTTTTATTTATTTTTTTTATTTTTATTTTTTTTTTATTAGTTGGAGGCTAATTACTTCACAACATTTCAGTGGGTTTTGTCATACATTGATATGAATCAGCCATAGATTTACACGTATTCCCCATCCCAATCCCCCCTCCCACCTCCCTCTCCACTCGATTCCTCCGGGTCTTCCCAGTGCACCAGGCCAGAGCACTTGTCTCATGCATCCCACCTGGGCTGGTGATCTGTTTCACCATAGATAATATACATGCTGTTCTTTCAAAACATCCCACCCTCACCTTCTCCCACAGAGTTCAAAAGTCTGTTCTGTATTTCTGTGTCTCTTTTTCTGTTTTGCATATAGGGTTATCGTTACGATCTTTCTAAATTCCATATATATGTGTTAGTATGCTGTAATGTTCTTTATCTTTCTGGCTTACTTCACTCTGTATAAGGGGCTCCAGTTTCATCCATCTCATTTGAACTGATTCAAATGAATTCTTTTTAACGGCTGAGTAATATTCCATGGTGTATATGTACCACAGCTTCCTTATCCATTCATCTGCTGATGGGCATCTAGGTTGCTTCCATGTCCTGGCTATTATAAACAGTGCTGCGATGAACATTGGGGTGCACGTGTCTCTTTCAGATCTGGTTTCCTCAGTGTGTATGCCCAGAAGTGGGATTGCTGGGTCATATGGCAGTTCTATTTCCAATACATTTTTTAAAACAAACATTTTAAATATATCTTCACAAAACTCCCAAGTAACCTTATTTAAGTGACTTAATAAATGACACATGTAAGCGACCTTCTTAAATAGGAAACTTTATGGTGATCTTAATGGCACTTTGTACTCTCATCTTTGGGACTTCATTCTATCATCATATCTTCTTTCTTTTGTGTTTAATAGCTATTTCTTTCTATCATAGGTGAAAATCCTTGAGGATGACGATGCTCAAGTAATCAGTACATGAGTGGTGTAGGAGAAAGAGGGTTGAATCCTGGACTTATTGTACTACTATAGGACCTTTAGTGAGTTACTTAATGCACATGTACAGGATTTTCCTATGTAGCTATTGCAGAATTCAGTTCAGTTCATTTCAGTTGCTCAGTGTCCGACCCTTTGCAACCCCATGAACTGCAGCATGCCAGGCCTCTCTGTCCATCACCAACTCCCATAGTCCACCCAAACCCATGTCCATTGAGGTGGTGATGCCATCCAACCATCTCATCCTCTGTCGTCCCCTTCTCCTCCTGCCCTCGATCTTTCCCAGCATCAGTCTTTTTAATTTTAATTGCAGAATCAAACAGGGTAATATTTGTTACAGCACAATGTTTGGTATATCCAAAGATCTCAGGGATTGGCAATTAAAATTACTCTTATTCACCTTGCTAGCTCTTGATCTTGAGTATTGACTTGTCATGGACTTGGATCCATGCAACTCAAATTATTTTCTCCAAATGTAATCTTCTTTGAATAATACAGCATTCAAATTATTTCAGAATCATTTTGAATATTTTCCAGAAGCATTTCATTCAGTATAATATTTAACATACTTATTTATGACCCGTTTAAATTGTGACTTTTGTTTTCTGTATATGCAATGAAGAACACCTGTATTTTCACATATTTTAATTATCTTGCTATCATTCATTTTCTGGGCTTCCCTGGGAGCTTAGATGGAAAAGAATCTGCATACATTGCAGGAGATCTGGGTTTGATTCCTGGGTCAGGAAGATCCCCTGGAGGAGAAAATGGCAACCCACTCAAGTATTCTTGCCTGGAGAGCCCCATGAACAGAGGAGCCTGGCAGGTTATAGTCCAAGGGGTCACAAGGAGTTGTACATGACTGAGCAATTAACACTTACTACACTACTATACGGAGAAGGCAATGGCACCCTACTCCAGTACTCTTGCCTGGAAAATCCCATGGACGGAGAAGCCTGGTAGGCTGCAGTCCATGGGGTCGCTAGGAGTCAGACATGACTGAGCGACTTCACTTTCACTTTTCCCTTTCATTCATTGGAGAAGGAAATGGCAACCCACTCCAGTGTTCTTGCCTGGAGAATCCTAGGGACGGGGGAGCCTGATGGACTGATGTCTATGGGGTCTCACAGAGTCAGATACGACTGAAGCAACTTAGCAGCAGCAGCAGCAGCACACTACTATATATCATTCATTTTCAGAATGGATTCTTGATACATCTATATGTTACCTTTGATTTATTTGCATTTAGCTGAAGAAGTGTTGCTTAAAAGTGCTGATTTTTTAAAAGCTTAATTCGGAATATTTGTCTAATTAAAAAATAAAATAGGCAAACATTAAAAAAAAACAAAAACACATACCTGTCTTCCTTATTCTAAAGATACAATGAAACACTATGCTTAATTTTTTCTATATAATTTTTGTGCTTCTAAGAGGACTGTATTGATGGATTGTATTGATTGCATGCACACTCATACTCCCCTGGAATAATTCTTCTATATTTTATTTATAAGTGAGTACAGCTCTTCTGCAAATTTACTGTGACATTTTAAATGGTTAGAAATAAACAATGTATGTGCAATTGTTATAATCTATACTATGTCCCAGTATTTCCTTTGGTCTTCTATATTCAGGAGAATAATGGCAATCTTGAATATACTCTCACTCTAGAAAGTTCAACATACATAGAAAGGTTAAAAAATAAAACTACACATAGTACAGACTTGCAAGTGTAATTACAAAAGGACAGAAAAATAATTGGCAAGCTATCTAAATCCAGGAAATACAGATATATAATGTTTGGGTTCCAATTCTACAGGATAATAAGCAAAGGGAAAATCAACTGGAGGAAGAAATGCTCCACTTTAATTTTTCCAGTGCTACTAAAAAAATATACACAAATGAAAACATAATCAATTCACTTAGCTGCTCCCCTGGTGTGCTCCTTGAGGGTGACACTACATGTTAAACATTCTTCTATGTTCTCCAATGTACACTGCATTTAGAACAATGCTATAAAATAAAATATCTTTATTTTTTTAAATTATTGGATATAAGAATATCCAAAACACAATTGTAGTCATTCCATTAACATGTTCTTGGGATATATTCTTTCTTTAGAATTAGGAAACATAAACTATTTAAAATAGTTTTGAGTTTTAACCATACCCCACACAAGAGTTGGTTTGCAATATTAATTCTGTGAAAACTGAAGAAACGAGGTTTATTACAAGCTTTAGGGGCTGCATGTAATTTAAGACAGATAATATATAATGAGGAACAAGAAAGTGGTTGAAGCTGATGAGTTCAGCTGGAAGTGTTGAGAGTAAGTAGCCTACGGGACTTTCATAGGAGCAGTTGGGAAGGCAGATGATAAACGCCAGCATCCAGACCAAAGTCTGGCTGTGGACAGAGTGGATGGGATAGCTCTGGATACTGAACAGGATCATCAGAGGAATAGGAAACAAAGATAAGTTGAAATATCATGGAAGCCAAAGGAGGTGTTCAGAGGGGAGAGAATCTGCCAAAGAAACATTCATTGGTTTAAAATGGCCTTGTAGGGCAGGAATCGTCTCCTGCGTTCATCTTCTCCTGAGAGAACTTCAAAATTACAACTTGCTGCTGAACAACCATCGACAGGAGAATGTTGGATACCACCAAAAAAAAGATATCCCACGTCCAAGGGCAAAGGAGAAGCCCCAACAAGATGGTAGGAGGGGCAAAATTGCATTTAGAATCAAACCTCATACTCGTCAGAGACGCTCAGAGGGCTCAAGCAAAACGTTGTGCAGACCATGACCCAGGGACTCCACAGAGATTGAGCCAGACATGCCTTTGAGTGTTTGAGTGTCTCCTGTGGGAGATGGGTCAACAATGGCCTGCCGTGGGGACAAGAGTTCTGGCTGCAGCAGACCTGGGACACACAGTGTGTGGCATAAACCCTCTTGGAGGAAGTTGCCATTAGCCCCACCATAAAACCACCGAGCAGATGATCCATAAACAGCAGAACAATTATACCAAAGAAATTCTCACACTGTTAAGAAAGTTCTAGGACCCACAACAGATTACCCAACCTGGGTATCTGGCAAAGGAACTGAGAATCCCCAGGGAATATGACTTTGGAGGCCAGTGGGATTTGATTACAGAACTTCTACAGGACTGGGGAAACAGACTCTTGGAGGGCACAAACAAAACCTTGTGCATACCATGACCCAGGAGAAAGGAGCAGTGACCCCAAAAGAGACTGAGCCAGACTTGTATATGAGTGTCCAGGAGTCTCCAGGGGAGGCGTGGGTCAACAGTGGCCTGCTGTAGGGTCAGGGGCACCAAATGCAATAGTAAGTCCTTTGGAAGAAGGTATTGCTTGGCCTCAGGCCAAAAAACAAGAAGGGAACACAGCTCTGCCCATCAACAGAAAACTGGATTAAATATTTACTGAGCATGGCCCTACCCATCAAAACAAGAACCAATTATGACATCAAGATTTAAAAGAAGGTTCTCATTTGTGTGTTTTAATTTGAGTTCATCATTCACTATTTCATTGTCACTATGCTATGTGTTTAAATAATAGAATGAGAAGCATTATAAGAAAATATCTGTTGAAGTAGAAGCATGCATTTAGGCAAGAATCTCTTAAAATTGTTTTAATTGAAGTATAGTGGGTTTTGGGCATACAGCAAAGTGATTCAGTTATATATGTATACATATGTGTGTGTGTATATACATATACACATATATGTGTGTGTGTTTCAATACATGTTCTTTGCCAGATTATTTTCTATTATAGGTTATTATAAGATATGGAATACAATTCCTTGTGCTATATAGTAGGTTCTTGTTGGTTATCTATTTCATATATAGTAGATGGTGACTGCAGACATGAAATTAAAATATGCTTACTCCTTGGAAGAAAAGTTATGACCAAACTACACAGCATATTAAAAAGCAGAGACATTATTTTGCCAACAAAGGTCCATCTAGTTAAGGCTATGGTTTTTCCAGTAGTCATGTATGGATGTGAGGGTTGGACTATAAAGAAAGCTGAGTGCTGAAGAGTTGATGCTCTTGAACTGTGATGTTGGAGAAGACTCTTGAGAGTCCCTTGGACTACAAGGAGATCAAACCAGTCAATCCTAAAGGAAATCATCCCTGAATATTCATTGGAAGGACTGATGTTGAAGCTGAAACTTCAAAACTTTGTCCAGCTGATGCAAAGAGCTGACTCATTTGAAAAGACCCTGATGCTGGGAAAGATTGAAGGCGGGAGTAAAGGGGACGACAGGATGAGATGGTTGGATGGCATCACCGACTCAATGGACTTGAGTTTGAGTGGACTCCAGGAGTTGGTGATGGACAGGAAGGCCTGGCATGCTGCAGTCCATGGAGTCGCAAAGAGTTGGACACGACTGAGCAACTGAACTGAACTGAACTGAATCTTTCCCATCAGGAAGCTTCCATAAGTCTCTTATCCTTATCCCTCAGAGGGAAGGCAGATTGAAAACCACAAACACAGAAAACTAATCAAACAGATCACATGGACCACAGTCTAGTCTAACTCAATGAAACTATGAGTCATGCTGTGTAGGACCACCCAAGATGGACAGGTCATGGTGGAGAGTTCTATAAAACGTGGTTCACTGGAGAAAGTGAAGTCGCTCAGTCGTGTCTGACTCTTTGCAACTCCATGGACTGTAGCCTACCAAGCTCCTCAATCCATGGGATTTTGCAGGCAAGATTGCTGGAGTCGGTTGACATTTCCTTCTCCAGGGGATCTTCCTGACCCAGGGATTGAACCTGAGTCTCCCACATTGCAGGCATATGCTTTACCGTCTGAGCCACCAGGGAAGAATTCACTGGAGAAGGGACTGGCAAACCACTTCAGTAGTCCTTCCATGAGAACCCCATGAACAGTATGTAAAGGTAAAAAGATAATGATACTGAAAGATGAACTCCCTAGGTTGGTAGGTGTCCAATATCCTACTGGAGAGGAGTGGAGAAAAGACTCCAGAAAATGAAGAGATGGAACCAAAGCAAAAACAATGCCCAGTTTTGGATGTGACTGGTGATGGAATAAAAGTATGATGCTGTAAAGAACAATATCGCATAGGAAACTGGAATGTTAGGGCAATGAATCAACGTCAGTTGGAAGTGGTCAAACAGGAGATGGCAAGAGTGAACATCGACACTTTAGGAATCAGGGAACTAAAATGGATCAGAATGGGCGAATTTAACTCAGATGACCATTATATATACTCCTTTGGTCAAAAATCCCTTAGAAAAAAATGGAGTAGCCCTCACAGTCAACAAAAGAGTCAGAAGTGCAGTATTTGGGTGCAATCTCAAAAATGACAGAATGAACTCTGTACGTTTCCAAGGCAAACCATTCAATATCACACTAATCCAAATCTATGCCCTGACCACTAATGCTGAAGAAGCTGAAGTTGAATGGTTCTATGAAGACCTACAAGAGCTTCTAGAACTAACACCAAAAAAAGATGTCCTTTTCATCATAGGGGACTGGAATGCAGAAGTATGCAGTCAAGAGATACCTGGAGTAACAGGAAAATTTGGCCTTGGTGTAAAAAATGATGTAAGGCAAATGCTAACCAACTTTTGCCAAGAGAACTCACTGGTCATAGCAAACACCCTCTTCCAACAACACAAGAGGCAACTCTACACATGGACAGTACCAGATGGTCAATAGCAAAATCAGATCCATTGTACTCTTTGCAGCCAAAGACCAGTCAATTCAGTCGCTCAATCATGTCCGATTCTTTACAACCCCATGAACTGCAGCACACCAGGCTTCCTTATCCATCACTAACTCTGGGAGCTTTCTGAAACACATGTCTATCGAGTCAGTGACACCATCCAACCATCTCATCCTCTGTAGTCCCCTTCCCTTCCTGCCATCAATGTTTCTCAGGGTCTTTTCCAATGAGTCAGTTCTTTGCATCAGGTGGCCAATGTATTGGAGTTTCAGCTTCAGCATTAGTCCTTCTAATGAATATTCAGGCCTGATTTCCTTTAGGATTGACTGGTTGGATCTCCCTGTAGTCCAAGGGAATCTCAAGTGTCTTCTCCAATACCACAGTTCAAAAACATCATTCTATGGTGCTCAGCTTTCTTTATAGTCCAAATCTCACATCCATACATGACTACTGGAAAAACCATAGCTTTGACTATAAGGATGTTTGTTGGCAAAGAAATGCCTCTTCATTTTAAAATGCTAAGTTGGCCACAGCTTTTCTTCCAAGGAGCAAGCATCTTTTAATTTCATGGCTGCAGTTACCATCTGCAGTGATTTTGGAATCCAAGAAAATAAAATCTGTCACTGTTTCCATTGATTCACCATCTATTTGCCATGAAGTGATGGAACTGGATGCCATGACCTTGGTTTTTGGAATGTTGGTTTTAAGCCAACGTCTTCACCCTCCTTTTTCACTTTCATTAAGAAGCTCTTTAGGTCTTTGCTTTCTGACATAAGAGTGGTGTTATCTGTGTATCTGAGGTTTTTGATATTTCTCCCGGCAATCTTTATTCCAGCTTGTTCTTCATTCAACTTGGCATGTCACATGATGTACTCTGTCTAGAGGTTAAATACGCAGGGTGACAATATACAGCATTGACCACTCCTTCTTGATTTGGAACCAGTCCTTTTTTCCATGTCTGGTTTTAACTGTTGCTTCTTGATATGCATACCGATTTCTCAGGAGGCAGGTAAGGTGGTCTGGTGTTCTCATCTCTTGAATAATTTCCTACAGTTTCTTATGATCCACACAGTCAAAGGCTTTGGTTTAGTCAATAAGGCAGAAGTAGATGCTTCTGGAACTCTCTAGCTTTTTCTATGATCCAATGGATGTTGGAAATTTGATCTCTGGTTCCTCTGCCTTTTCTGAATCCAGTTGAACATCTGGAAGTTCACAGTTCACATACTGTTGAAGGATGACTTGGAGAATTTTGAGCATTACTTTGCTAGTGTGTGAGATGAGTGCAATTGTGTGGTAGTTTGAACATTCTTTGGCATTGCACTTCTTTGGGATTGGAATGAAAACTGACCTTTTCCAGTTCTGTGGCCACTGCTGAGTTTTCCAAATTTGTTGGCATATTGAGTACATCACTACCACAGCATCAACTTTCAGGATTTGAACTATCTCAATTGGAATTCCATCACCTCCACTAGCTTTGTTCATAGTGCTGCTTCCTAAGCCCCGCTTGATTTCATATTCCAAGATGTCTGGCTCTAGGTGAGTGATCACACCATTGTGGTTATCTGGGCCATTAAGATCTATTTTGTATAGTTCTTCTGTGTATTCTTGCAAGCCCTTCTTAGTATCCTCTGCTTCTGTTAGGTCCATACTGTTTCTGTTCTTTATTATGCCTATCTTCCATGAAATATTCCTTTCGTATCTCTAATTTTCTTGAAGAGATCTCTAGTCTTTTCCATTCTATCGTTTTCCTCTATTTCTTTGCATTGATCACTGGGAAGACTATCTTATTTCTCCTTGCTATTCTTTGCAACTCTTCATTCAGATGGGTAGATCTTTCCTTTTTTCCTTTGCCTTTAGCTTCTCTTCTTTTCTCAGCTATTTGTAAGGCCTCCTCAGACAACCATTTTGCCTTTTTGTATTTCTTTTTCTTGGGGATGGTCTTGATCACTACCTCCTGTATAATGTCACAAGTCTTTGTCCAGTTTTTCAGGCACTCTGTATATCAGATCTAATACATTACATCTATTTGTCACTTCCACTGTATAAGCATACGAGATTTGATTTAGATCATACCTGAATCATCTAGTAGTTTTCCCTACTTTCTTCAAAATCTGAATTTTGCAATAAGAAGTTTATGACCTGAGCCACAGTCAACTCCTGGTCTTGTTTTTGCTGACTGTATAGAACAGTCTTTGACATTGCCTTTCTTTGAGATAGGAATGAAAACTGACCTTTTCTAGTCCCATAGTCACTGCTGAGTTTTCCAAATTTGCTGGCATATTGATTGCAGCACTTTCACAGAATCTTCTTTTAGGATTTGAAATAGAACAGCTGGAATTTCATCACCTCCACTAGCTTTGATTGTTGTTATGTTTTCTAAGGCCCACTTGACTTCACATTGCACAATTTCTGGCTCTAGGTGAGTGAGGGGATGACAGAGGATGAGATGGTTGATTTGCATCACTGACTCCATGGACATGAGTTTGAGGAAGTTCCGGGAGTTGGTGATGGACAGGAAGCCTGGCGTGCTGCAGTTCATTGTATCGCAAAGAGTTGGACACGACTGAGTCTGTGAACTGACTTAGGGCAGGAATAGAGAGACACAGACCTCAAGAACAGACTTGTATCCACAAGTAGGGGAAGAAGAGAGAGGGACACATTGAGAGAGTTAGCACTGAAACACAAAAATTACCATAAGTTAAACAGATAGCTATTGGGAAACTGCTTAATAGCACAGGGCATTCAACCCCATGCTCTGAGACAACCTAGAGCATTGGGGTGAGTGCTGGGAGGAAGACTCAAGAAAGAAGGTACTTATGTACACTTCTTGTAGACTCACCTGTTGTTCAGCAGAAACCATACAACATTATAAAGCAATTATTCTCCAATGAAAAATAAATTTTTAAAAATGGTCCTGTAAAGTCTAGCAAGAAGAGGACAGAAAATTGAATAGTATCTCAATCATTTAAAGTGACTGTCTATAGGAATATTGCTCCATTAGTGATTGTTACAGGCTCACAGTGGGTAAATGAAATAATTACTGACCCAAAAGAGCTCACAATTAACAGACAAAAGAAAAAATATTAAAATTGAGTGACTGCAATATAATATTAAATTCTAAGATACAGAGTTCAAACATTAAAACCCATTTTGTTAATGAAAATCTTCAAATCAATATGTTTCTTTGAAATTAGATGACCAAAGATACATGTGGAAATCAATAATGTTGATTATTTGGGAAGTAATTTCTATACTCCTGTTAATGATTTTTCTCTTTATTTCTAATAAAAATAATTCTTGAGAGTCAGTGGTTTTGTCGTGTGTGTGTGTGTGTGTATACTTGCTTGACAAAATTCCACTTCCCAAACAGATTAAACATCAATTTTATTTTAGAGGTTGAGGCTAATTGATGGATATGAAGAAAAAAGAGATCATGATTCCAAGTACATAGTCTCTACAAATATCATTATGCATATATTATAAATGTTAAAATCCATCAAATAGTTTGAAGTCTCCCCAGTCTAAAAATGGGAGACTGTTATACTAATTTAGACATGATAATCCAAAATACTTGTCTTTGCCTTCTGGTCATGCACTCTTTCTGTCAGTCACCTCAGACATTCTGGAGAGTATGCAATGAGGCTCTTGAAACTATATAGATGTAAACCAGATTTGGGTTCCACCCTATTCTTCTGTTCTTGCTCTGGCTTTGCAGGACAACATTCATAGCTTGCTCAGACACTGAAAGAGTCTCATTGCTGTCATTATTTTAAAAAAGGCACTGACTACTCAATGTCCTGGTGCCCTCAAGCTACCAATCTGAATAATGTTGGAAGATTCTAGATTCATGTAGGGGTGGAAAGGATGGACTTATCCTTGCCTATGTCATCTGGATATAAGGAGGTTCTCCTGTTGATTCTTTGCGACCCCATGGACACCAGGCTCCTCCGTCCATGGGATTTTCTAGGCAAGAGTACTGGAGTGGGTTGCCATTTCCTTCTCCAGTGATTTTATGCAAAGTTACTCATAAAGCAAAACAAAAACATGAGCAGATTTGCCAACTGCTGGAAAGTTACACACTTCACTATGTAATCGCTAAATTCTAGGGACTACTCTATTCTATTCTGTTCTATTATATTCTATTCAAGCTCCTCCCCTCAAAGGTCTCTCCTTTTCTCTGCTGTTACAAAGTAAAACTTTGTATGAAAATCAATTAGCCAATATTCGCTGAGCATTTACTATATGCTAAGGAGTCAGTTTAAAAACCTTATATTAATATTATCTCATTATTTCTTAAACTATGCTAAGTATGATTATTGTCTCCATTTCTCAGATGAGAAAATGAAAACATTAAAGACACTAACTAATGGTAGAGCCTTTATTCAAATGCAAGCTTTAAAATTCTACAACCTTTGTAATTAATCATTCTCAGAAGCGCTTCTCATTACCAAAAATATTCTTGAGGAGTGAGGCACTTGAAGGCAGTTCGCCACATTAACCGTTAGCTAAACCTGACTAAATGGCTAGATACTTTAACAATATATAAAAGTATATTTTCATCAAACAAATGATAACCATTTATCAGTTAGGCAGAATATAGTGACCATAACAAGGTTTCTGGGAATTAAATGGTACTTAGCTCTTGACTGCAGTGCCATTTCTCTTTTGGTGTGACTCTGGGATAATATTGGCTGTAATTCCCTGAGACTCCATGTCACTGTCTATAAAAGGGAATGATAATGCCTATCTTTAAAATAGAAATAGTCTTCTTTGAGTACATAAGATAATTTGTTTATAAGCAGTAGGCATCATGCACAGAGCACTTGGAAGCAACCACTTAGTATTCCTTCCTTTTTCCCCAACTAGGAAATTAGAAGGTAAACCACCAGATACCTTGTTTCACAAGGTCGCTTCCTTTCGTACAGTATAGTTGGTGAAATGCTTCTGTTCAATATTCTAAATGTTGTGCTTTGTAAAATAATTTTCTGCTATAAGCTACCAGCAAAAGTTAAAATATTTAAATATATGCTATGCTAGTTGCAATGCTGATTGATTTTTCTTCTGGAGTGAACATGTACAGCTGATTTGTAGAACACCGAAAGAATCTACAATGAAGAAATGTAGGGCTTCCCTCATGGCTCAGTATCAATCTGACTGCCAAAGCAGGAGACATGGGTTCAATCTCTGGCCTGGGAAGATCCCACATGCTTTGCAGCAACTAAACCCGTGCTCCACAGCTCTTGAGCCTGTGTTCAGAGCTCAGGAACTACAACTACTGAAAGGCATGAACCCTAGAGCCCATGCTCAGCAACAAGAGAAGCCACCGCAATGAGAAGCCCAAATATCACAGCTAGCGAGGAGCCCTTGCTCTGCACAAGTAGAGAAAAGCCCACGCAGTAACAAAGACCCAGCACAGTCAAACATAAGCAAATTAATAAATAAACAAATACAATTATATATAAAACAAAGAAGAAATGGAACACTTCCTTTTGGTAAAATGCGTGCATGCATGCTCAGTCGTGTCTGACTCTTTGTGAACCCCATGGACTGTAGCCCACTGGGCTCTTCTGTCCATGGAATTTTCCAGACAAGAATAACGGAGTAGGCTGCTATTTTATTCTCCAGGGGATCTTCTCCACCCGGGGATCGGAACCGAGTCTCCTGTTTCTCCTGCATTGGCAGGCAGATTCTTTACCACTGCACCACCTGGGATTTCCTTTGGTAAAATACTGTAGCTCTACTGCAACTAGGGACTCGACAATTTATGTAGTCGTTTTTGTTTAACTATATTACATAATTTTGTTTACTTAATAATAGTACCATGATTATATTTGAGATTCAGAAGTACATATAGCATTTTTACATGGATGATATGATACCTAATTCTTAAACTTTAAGACAAAAAAAATAGTGTCTCCCCAAAGAGGTCTGGGTCAACTGGAATACAAGTTATTCTGTGTGCAGGGGAAATTTTAATGTCATGCATAGCCCTAATTCTAAAATGTAAATATTCTATTAAAATATTTGACTTATATCAAGGACAGAATAGCTAATTTTTGCTCAGTTATGCAGATAATTCAATTTCTCAGCTTTTGTTCCTTTGTGATGTACATAGACAGCAAGAATCTCCACCGCCCCCTCCCCCACGCCAGTAATGCATTCTCTAAATGAAGGCAGAAAATGGGTGTTTACTTTCTACAATAAAATGCCCTGACTTTGGCTACATTCAAACTCAGAACATTAATACAAGAATCTGAGTTGTTTACTGGTTCTGAAATGTAAAACTTATGCTCTTAAATGAAAAGGTGAAACCTTAATGGTTAACAGTACATTTCTATCTGTGGGCATATGCATAAATGCCTATATACATTTAGATCCAGGAAGAAGTTTTTACTCCAGTAATCTTTTCTGTAGGTCACTGCAGCCCAGTGTTTACATGGAGGATGGGTTCAAAAAATATCTCTTGAAAAGATGAACGAGAATACAGAATATTTATTCTGTTAGGAATATATTGAATAAACTAAAATTATTGTCTTATACTTCTGTTGAATTCTAAGAAAAACTAAATATGTTAGGAATTATAGCTGGGGTTGAACTGTGGAATGACAGTACAACCACCAAAATCATCTTCATCTCATATATGTGTGTGTGTGTGTGTGTGTGTGTGTTAAGAGTATACTACAGGAATTACAAAAGGTCAAACAAGAGATTTGTCATTATTACCCATCTCCATAGAATCGCATTGGGCAACATTACCTTTTATGTTACACAAAAGTCTATATAAAGATTTTTTTTTTAAATCAAGCCTTAGTTATAAAATGTAAAAACAATTGAACAATAGTTTTCTAAGACACTGTGGTAAATTTTAGAAGTCATTATATGGGATATATCCAAATACAATAGTCAGATTTAATAAATAAAGTGCTCCTTCATTTAAGGATGTCACATACACTTTATGGGATGCATTAGCTAAAAAAATAATCCTTTATTGGAAATTCAAATTTAAACAGGCATCCTCTATTTCATATCACAAAAGATAACATCTTTTAGTTGTGTTCCAAATGTCTTATAACAAATCCATTTATTTTAAAACTGTACTTTTTTCTTTTTAAAAATGAGATGTGTTTATTGAAAGCTTTGACTAGATTATGTGCACATGACTCAGAAATAGAAATTCTGGAGAAGTCAGCATGAAATCTCTAATAAATTTGCCTTAACGATAACCCTATATGCAAAACAGAAAAAGAGACACAGAAATACAAAACAGACTTTTGAACTCTGTGGGAGAATGTGAGGGTGGGATATTTGAAAAGAACAGCATGTATACTATCTATGGTGAAACAGATCACCAGCCCAGGTGGGATGCATGAGATAAGTGCTCGGGCCTGGTGCACTGGGAAGACCCAGAGGGATCGGGTGGAGAGGGAGGTGGGAGCAGGGATTGGGATGGGGAATACGTGTAAATCTATGGCTGATTCATATCAATGTATGACAAAACCCACTGAAATGTTGTGAAGTGATTGGCCTCCAACTAAAAAAAAAAAAAAAAAAAAAAAAAAGTACATCTATACATGACTACTGGAAAAACCATACCTTTGACTATATGGACGTTTGTCAGCAACGTAATGTCTCTGCTTTTTAATATGCTGTCTAGGTTGGTCAAGGCTTTTCTTCTAAGGAGCAAGCATTTTTTAATTTCATGGCTAGAGTCACCATCTGCAGTGATTTTGGAGTCCAAGAAAATAAAGTCTGTCACTGTTTCCATTGTTTCCCCATCTATTTGCCATGAAGTGATGGGACCAGATGCCATGATTTCAGTTTTCGAATGTGGAGTTTTAAGCCAAATTTTTCACTCTCCTTTTTCAATTTCAACAAGAGGCTCTTTAGTTCCTCTTTGCTTTCTGCCATTAGAGTGGTGTCATATGCTTATTTGAGGTTATTGATATTTCTCCTGGAAATCTTGATATCAGCTTGTGCTTCATCCAGCCGTGCATTTTGCAGGATGTACTCTGCATATACGTTAAATAAGCATGATGACAATATACAGCTTTGTATTCCTTTCCCAATTTGGAACCAGTCCATTGTTCCATGGCCGGTTTTAACTGTTGCTTCTTGACTACATACCGATTTCTCAGAAGGCAGGTAAGGTGGTCTGGTATTCTCAGAAACTTCTCTTGAAGAAGTTTCCAAAATTTGTTGTGATCCTCACAGAGGCTTTGGCATAGCCAATAAAGCAGAAGTAGATGTTTTTCTGTAATTCTCTTGCTTTCCCTATGATCCAACGGATGTTAAAAATTTGATCTCCATTTCCTCTGCCTTTTCTAAATCCAGCTTGAATATCTGGAAGTTCTCAGTTCATATACTGTTGAAGCCTCGCTTGGAGAATTTTAAGCATTACTTTGCTAGTGTGTGAGATGAATGCAATTGTATGGTAGTTTGAACAGTCTTTGGCATTGCCTTTCTTTGGGGTGGAATGAAAACACACCTTTTCAACTCCTAGGCCACTGCTGAGCTTTCCAAATTTGTTGGCATATTGAGTGCAGCACTTTCACAGCATCATCTTTTAGGATTTGAAATAGCTCAACTGGAATTCCATCACCTGTACTAGCTTTGTTTGTAGTCATGTTTCCTAAGGCCCACTTGACTTCTCACTCCAGGGTCTGGTTCTAGGTGGGTGATCACACCATTGTGGTTATCTGGGTCATGAAAATCTTTTTTGTATAGTCTTTCTGTGTGTTCTTGCTGTCTCTTCTTAGTATCTTCTGCTTCTGTTAAGGTATGTCCCATTTCTGCCCTAAATTGTGCTGATCTTTGCATGAAATATTCTCTTGATATGTCTAGTTTTCTTGAAGAGACCTCTAGTCTTTCCCATTCTATTGTTTTCCTCTATTTCTTTGCATTGGTCACTGAGGAAGGCTTTCTTATCTCTCCTTGCTATTCTTTGGAACTCTGCATTCAGATGGGTATAGCTTTCCTCTTCTCCTTTGCCTTTCGCTTCTCTTCTTTTCTCATCTATTTTTAAGGCCTCCTCAGACAACCATTTTGCCTTTTTGTATTTCTTTTTCTTGGGGATGTTTTTGATCACTGCCTCCTATACAATGTTACTAACACCCACCCATGGTTCTTCAGGCACTCTGTCAGATTTAATCCCTTGAATATATTCTAATCCCTTGATCTAATCCCTCTCCCTCACCTGACTTTAAACGCTTTGCTGGAACACTGTGGGGTGTTCTTGCTTTAGGGGACGGAGCCTCCCGTCCTCTCTGCATGGTTCTGCACTCGCTGTTTCTCTGCTCCACACTCTCGCCTTCTGGTTTGTTCCGGCTCACTCTGTATCAGCTTCGCACAAGTCCAGTAGCCCAACAACATTTTCTCTTTCTCTGTGTTAAAGAAGTGTGGTTGTGGTAGCTTTATGAGAGTGAATAAAGACAAGTGTGCAGAAAGGCTTTTTTGCTTGTATCCTTGACTATTAGAGCAGAGACTGTTAGTGAATGACTGGGGCATAAGTTTATGAGGGAGCAACATGGTGTACACATGGGGTTCTTGCCCACAGAGTAGGGATAATGGGCGGTGATAATGACAAAAGCAACCACTTTGGCGGCCCTAGAACGGGGTTACAAAAGGTGCCCTGACTGTACTTGGCAAACCGGCAACAAGGAAAGCACGTTGACATCTATTAGTAAGCCAGACAGAAAAATCAGCAAGCTCCTAGAATGCACATTCTCTTGGTTTTTACAAGAGCAACGACAAAATACTACTAGAGCATTAAAATTAAAACATGAAAGGGAACATTTCTGGAAGAGAAAGGAAAACATAAGTTACTTGTACAAAGATATGGCAAATGCAGAAATCCCAAATTTACTTTGTCATTGATGGAAATGCAAAATAAACACCAATGAAACTTCTCAGTAATAAAGTTTTGGTAGATCTTTTTCTAGTGTGTAATTCAACACCTGAGGACTCTAATCCCTTTCCACACACACACACACACACACACACACACACACACACACCAAAAAACTCCCAAAGGTCATGAATTCACTTCAATATCCTTTCCTTTATAAAAATCCAACTAATTCAAATTCAATAATGTACTTTGCACTTTAATAAGTTGTTTTCAAATCTCCAGTAAGATCTGCACCAAACATAACATTATTTGCTTATTAAAACCCTGTTAATTTGTAATGGCCTTATTTTAATTAAAATATTGCCCAATTTAGGCAACAACTCTGTGAGGATATATTATCATTAATTTCCAAATGGAAAAATTAATACCTTAAGCTTAGAGAAATAAACAGAATTTTGGAACGGTAACAACAGCTAAAAAAGAAAAAAAGTTGACCTGAGTTCAAACATAGACCTACTGACTTTAATTCAGTACTCTTTCTGTTATGCATGGGCACTGTTGCATTACAGGTAAGGCTTAGATTTGCTCTGCCAGAGGCTCATGAAAAGTTATCACATTTAAATCATTGCAACGATGAAGATTGCAACTTAAGCTTTATTTCTTCTTTCATCTAAGTTATAATAACTATGATTTTAAAGAACCTACTATTGCACAAGATGCTTCACATATATTGTCAAATAACACAGCTGAAAGTAGATATAATTTACATTCACAGAAGAATATATTTGGCTAGGATTAAGTAATTCATCCAAGTATATCTTGATAACATATTGTCTGGCAAGATGAGAATCAAACACAGGGGCATGGAGCTCATTCTATGAAATCTTATCGCCTTTTATTCAAATACCTCTAGGTAAACGAGCCTGATTTATTAATCAAAAATCTCAGTTGACATGTTCCCTACAATATTACAAATCATTCCTACATTTCCTTCCATAAAAGTTGAAAAAAGGATCAATATCTGTACTGCCTTTCAGTACTGTACTGTATTTTTTCCCAAAATTTAAAGGCATGAGATTATAAAAACAAACTACTCACAAGACTAATTTAGAAAGCAGTACTCCTATTTTTTTAATTAGATTTTAAAATTAGAGAGGTGTCAAAGAAAAATAAAGTAAACCATTAAGAGAAGGAGTAATAAGAAGAAACAAGAAATTTCTAAAGAGCAAAAGTAAAGCTTTTTAGAGTAAGTTTCAAAACTTGGGAGGTCAGAGAGAAGACTGAAATTCTAGAACATCTAGGGGGCTGATCTTTCATTACCACTTAGCCCAAATGCTAATTTTGTGTTGAAACACAATTTCTGGGCACAGGTTGACAATGTTCAGTCACAAAACGGCTAGAGGTTGTGAAGTTGACAAGAGTTTCAGCCTTAGATCTTTCAATCTTTAATAACTGAAGCATTTTGCTGATCCACTCTGAAAAACTGTGGAATCTGAAAGGGCCCCCAGAAGGAAGAAGTGTTTGTTCTATTAGGAAGAATAGATACGGCTTTTAACAATGCAAAAGATGACCCAGACCTGTGATTACTAAATGCCATAGCAGCTACATCAGAATTTCTTTAGACAATTTAGATTAAAAAGCCCGAGGAAATCGAACATTTAGAAAGAAAAATGTACTAATATGTAAAATAATTATTTGTATGTTACAGTTATGATAATAAACTAAGAGGATGATGTAGCTATTCAGTTCAGTTCAGTCACTCAGTCATGTTCGACTCTTTGTGACCCCATGGACTTCCCTGTCCATCACCAACTCCTGGAGCTTGCTCAAACTCATGTCCATTGAGTCGGTGATGCCATCCAACCATCTCACCCTCTGTCGTCCCCTTCTCCTGCCTTCAATTTTTCTCAGCATCAGAGTCTTTTCCAGTGAATCAGTACTTTAAATCAGGTGGCCAAAATATTGGAGTTTCAGCTTCAGCTGCAGTCCTTCCAATGAATGTTCAAGACTGATTTCCTTTAGGATTGATTGGTTTGATCTCCTTGCTGTCCAAGGGACTCTCAAGAGTCTTCTCCAACGCCACAGTTCAAAAGCATCAATTCTTTGGCACTCAATTTTCTTTAAGGTCCAACTCTCACATCCATACACAACTACTGGAGAAATCATAGCTTTGACTAGATGGACCTTTGTTAGCAAAGGAATGTCTCGGCATTTTAATATGCTGTCTAGGTTGGTGTAGCTATTAAGAATAGCTGAAAAGTAATTTGCATGTTATTTAGAAACTACTGAATGTTTTAAACTGTGAGAGAATGACAAAAATAGTTTTGTGTTTGAAAAATCACTGATAGAAGTGTGCTGCTGCTGCTGAGTCACTTCAGTCGTGTCCAACTCTGTGCGACCCCATAGACATCAGCCCACCAGGCTCCCCCATCCCTGGGATTCTCCAGGCAAGAACACTGGAGTGGGTTGCCATTTCCTTCTCCAATGCACGAAAGTGAACAGTGAAAGTGAAGTCACTCAGTCGTGTCCAGCTCTTAGTGACCCCATGGACTGCAGCCCACCAGGCTCCTCCATCCATGGGATTTTCCAGGCAAGAGTACTGGAGTGGGGTGCCATTGCCTTCTCCGATAAAAGCGTGAGGAGTGTGAATTTGAGTTAGGGAGGAATGGAGACAGAAAGATTAGTAGGAGTCTTTACCTATTCCAATTGAGAGTAAATTTTCAACTGTGTGTAATGGACAGGGATAGTATAAAGAAAAAGGCGAAGTATTGTAGAAAATTTAGGAGATAACCCAGGTTTGATGACACTTGTGACTCTGAAAAAAAGAGACAGATTAGTCAATATGACCCTAGTTTTTCAGCCCCACTGATTGCAAGAATAGCATTTGCCAATTGGAGCAGGGAAGTTGTGATACCAGTTTCTTCACCTTCAATTATAGATGCATTAACCAAAGTGTGAGAAAGAAAAAACACGTTTAGAAGATAAATGAAGGATAATGTAATGTTTAGTTATGTTTGATTGCTTGGCAATGCTTAAGCCATAACAAATCAGAGATTTTTTTTTTTTCTAGTATCTAATCAGAGTTCTGAAAGCATCTGATTATAAACAGTGCATACAGAAGGAAAAGTTAATGCATTTGTCAACTTTTATATTTCCATTGACTTTGGTCTTTTAATCTTCTAGTTTAACAATGGTTGATTGACTGTGGCATCACTAAGTGGTATGAATATGTTTGCATTTGTCATACAAATATTTGTATGTGTCAAACAAATGTCAAATGCATGCATTTAGATCATTTAACTTATTAAAGGGGTAAAATTGCTTAAGAAGTCTCTATGTATGTGTATGTGAAAACTCTAGCAAAGATTAACATCTATTTTTTTAAAGAGTCTAAAAATTTATATATTTTTATATTTATATTTATAAATATATTTATTTATATTATATTTATATTTATATACAGAAGGATCCATTTTTTGTAGATTTAATATTTTCTCCTTAGTCCACATAGTAGGAAAAATGTGTATTTTATAACAATATAGGGAACATCTCTCTATAGTTATTCATCAAGTACAGTGGTCTAGGTCATAATTTATTCTCTAACTTTTAAAGTTTGCCCTCTGAAGGTTGCTGACTTCCATATTTAAAATTCTTTTTAAAAAGGGTACAGAAAGATTTGGTGCCAAACCAAGTATATTAATAATAGCTCTAGACCTATGCAGGATACACATTTCAAAGATTCTCTTAAAAATGGCTCACAAAAGCACTTTATATCTTTTAAAGTACTTATATACATCATTATTTTATTAGCAATGATGAAAGCAATAGGTTTTTCATTTTGGCCCAAGTGAGGACATTTCTAAAATTTTATTTAATGTTCACCAAATAAATATTACCATACAGAATATTTTAGATAAGATTTCGGAGAGATCATGAGGGCTAGTATAAGTTTTACCAAGGAGAATGTTTCCTGACATCTCCCACATAGTCATATTTCAAACTCAGATTAAAAAGTCTGAGCTTGATTTTTATTTTCTTCCTAATGATTAGCTTTCAGATTGACAAAGACAACAAATCTGAGTGTAAATTTTACACCAGTCCTGTGAAAAAGAGGGAGACTGTCATTAGGTCTAAATTATTCAGTTAATAATGGGCTGAGACCTGGGCAAGGTGATTTTTTTGTTCATTATACTTTTACTCGAGTGTATTTCATTTGCTTTTGGAATTCATGCACAAACAAATATGTAGGACATTCAGGAGTTTTTAATGTTTAAACGTGAAAGCAAAATTAATGAGGTACTCAAATGAGCATTAGTTTTTAAGTTGTAATACTTATTATTTTTGCTTAAGTTCATTTAGTACAAAAAGTTAAAGTGAAAACACTTGTGCTGTATGAAACAACAACAACAAAATGATCACTTTGGCTTTTACCAGATTTCTCAAAGAGGGCTTAAGTGTGTTTATGTTCTATACTGCATTTAAAATCAGTGAGGGATTAAGATAAATTTCACTTGACCAATACAAAAAAAAAAAAAAATGCACATCATGTAGTGTTCATCTTCTGACAGCACAGTATTTCAGGAGATAACAGTGAGGAGGAATTTATGGCAGGTGCATTACTACTTAGGAACTAATCTCATCCACATGGCTGTTAGCGTGAAATATGGATTTTAATAATCCTGGCTCTGTGAGTTGTGTGATCCTGCCTGGTGGGAATGTGATTAGCCATAGCCTGCAAGATTAATTGAGATATATAACACATGATTACATTTAGCGGATTACAAGCAACTTTGATTATGCTAGAGTTTGCATAGTTAAATACAAACAAATAAACCAATATCCTATTATGACAAGAAAGAGGACTCTTTTTCCTTAGGTCATTAAACAGGTCACTTAAATAGAATTTAGAAGCCTCTCAGGGAGAAGAAACTTTACAGAAAATTGTAGGTAGAGAGATGGATAGATGATAGATAGATAGCTAGATCATATAAAATTTTTTTAAATGTACTCCATCATTATGCATATTACCTAGAACAGAATTTTACTTTGGAAAGAAAAAGTTTCTGACATCAACACATAGAAATTTTGTTATTGTTTTTCAGGCACTAAGTCGTGTCCAATTCTTTGCAACTCCATGGACTGCAGCCCTCCAGGTTTCCCTGTCCTTCACCATCCCTGGTGACATGCTCAAATTCATGTTCATTGATTCGGTGATGCCATCTGACCATCTCACCCTCTGCTGCTCCCTTCTCCCGCCTTCAATCTTTCCCAGCATCAGGGTCTTTTCAAACGAATCCGCTCTTTGCATCAGGTGGCCAAAGTATCAGAGCTTTACCTTCAGCATCAGTCCTTCCAGTGAATATTCAGGACTGATTTCCTTTAGGATGGACTGGTTTGATCTCCTTGCTGTCCAAGGGAATCTCAAAAGTCTTCTCCAACACCTTAGTTCAAAAGCATGAATTCTTCTGCGTTCAGCTTTTGTTATGGTCCAACTCTCACATCCATAAATGACTACTGGGAAAACCATAGACTTGACTAAACAGGCAGAGTAATGTCTCTGCTTTTTAACATGCTGTCTAGGTTTGTCATAGATTTTCTTCCAAGGAGCAAGTGTCTTTTAATTTCATGGCTGCAGTCACTGTCTGCAGTGATTTTGGAGCCCAAGAAGAGAGTCTGTCACTGTTTCCATTGTTTCCCCATCTATTTGCCATGAAGTGATGGGACTTGATGCCACAATCTTAGTTTTTTAAATGTTGAGTTTTAAGCCAGATTTTTCACTCTCCTCTTTCACCTTCATCAAGAGGCTCTTTAGTTCTTTGCTTTATGCCATAGGGGTGGTGTCATCTGGGTTACTGATATTTCTGCCAGCAATCTCGATTCCAGCTTGAGCTTCATGCAGCCTGGCATTTTGCATGATGTTCTCTGCATATAAGTTAAGTAAGCAGGGTGACAACATACAGCCTTGACATACTCCTTTCCTAATTTTGAACTGGTTCTAACTATTCAGTAATTAATAAACTGCCATTTTCATGAACTTTATTTTAAAACCTACTTTCAACTGAGCTCAATTACTAATTATTTCATGGATGATTATTCTTTTCCTCAAAGATCATCTCTTTGGAAAAGGTTTGCTGACATCACTCTCCATTGCTCAGTACAATGAATTTGACTGAGCTTTCAAAGCACTTAACTCTAGTTTGGCATCCTATTATCCTAAATAAAAAGCTAGTTTTTCAAATTCATCTCCCTCTATTTCTTTTTCTGTATTATGTTTTACAGCCAAATTGCATTATTTCCCAGGCCCTATATAGGTCCTCTTTTTTCCAACCCTAAGCATATTATAACTGATAACTCTATGAATCACTGTATCCCTTTTTATCTAGGTGTCTACTAATCAAGGGAAATGAGGTGCTCTAGAACAAGCAAACTCTCCTAAAGTCAATAAATGGGGTCACATGCTTGTTTAAATCAATTAAGATTCTTGCAACCTAATGTGTATTTAATGAATATATTCAAGATGATAGGAATTCAAATATACACATTAAGCAACTACCTCTGATGCTGTATAATTGAATTGATCAGAAGCATCAAGTTGCTTCTAAAGGAAGAACAAAATTTTTAGAAATCTTCAGTTGGTAATAGTGAAAGCTAAGACTTAGAATTCAAAAAATATTTCAACAACTCTTCTCAGAGCACATTTGGATCACAGACCCCATTCTAGGACCAGAACTGGAGGGTATCCCTAGAATTCTGAAGAGCACATGAAGGGACTACTACGCTACATAATGAAGCATAAAATTCTAGGGATGACAGAAAAATAATATAAACGTGTTCAAGGCAGATATGTACACATACTGTAAGTGATGGCTTTAAACTGGATAGCTAAAGGTACCCAGGATTTTTGAGGTTACCACTCACTTTTGTGATTGATTCATTGCATTTTCACTAAATAAACCACAGATACTGTCAAAAGCAGAATCATCATGTAAACATAATTAAATCTTATTAAAATGAACTGTTATTAGGAAAACATTACTAGAAACTCTCTAAGTTCAAGAATTTCTGAGCAATATGTATACATTTTAAAAGAAAGAATCAGATTATCTTCTTAGAAAGAGTACTAAAAAGAGAAGTCTTCTAACGTGGATAACTTTTGTATTTTTAATTTTTTACTCCTCCTTTTTGTATCTTTGAAACCACATGCATTCAATCTTCAGAAGTAGCATGAATTCCATAGAGAAACATACTCTTTCAGGAATACATAGATAGTTTACATAGATAGTGGTAGTATTTAATATTTTAAATACAATAGGTTCATGGTAAACATCACCTTGATGCTATTGCTGCTGCTTAGTCACTTCAGCGACCCTATGGACTGCAGCCTGCCAGGCTCCTCTATGCATGGGGTTCTCTAGGCAAGAGTACTACAGTAGGTTGCAAAACCCTCCTCCAGGGGACCTTCCGATCCAGAGATCGAACCCAGGTCTCCTGCACTGAAGGCAGAATCTTTACCGCTGAGCCACCAGGGAAGCCCGGACATCAACTTGGTAATTGCAATTTGAGATAAAATCTGGTTCTTTTTGTTTTATACCATACTAGGTATATTGAGAATCTTTATTGATACACATTTGATAGTAAAAAAAAAAAAAAAAAAGACGAAGTACTTTCTTGTTCTTATTATACATTTTTATCTTGATAACAAGTTGTTCTATTTGCCACCTTCATCCAGAAACGATGCCATTCTTAGTTGAACAGGATGTGACTTAGGTCAACTGATCAAAATCACTTTTTAACATGCTAGGAATGTTAGATATGCTTCTAATTCTCCCCTCCGAAATTCTAGTTTTTTTTGTTTTTTTTTTTTTTAACCTTGTTTCACTATTAAGGGTGCTTCAGCAGGTAGCTGTAGCTACCTATGTTTCCATGCCAACTTGTTCAGGATTAATTATTTCCATTCTCACTCTATTTACACTCCTACCTATGATAATACCATACATTATCATGTCTAGTAACGAAAATCTCAAAGTTGTTTTAATCTAATTATAGTGATAGAGATCCAGTAGAGTTACTCAACTCAGCTGTGTTAAACAACTGGTAAACAATTGCTGAACAATACCTCTCTATATTGAAGTCCTATCAATGTAAGTATTACATAGAATGATGAAATGTGTCTTTAAAAGTGGATGTGGCTTTTGGAACGAAATAAAGCTGAATTTTGTAGCTGTCATTCCTGGTATGTTTCTTAAAGTCTTTAAAGCCTCAGATTTCCTCATCTTCAAAATAGAAAAAAAAAATAACGCCTGTCATATAATTATTGTAAAGACTAAATGTAAAAAAAAATGAACATTTTTAAAGGGTTTTAAAATATGAGTTATAGGCCTGCGGTTTGAGAGGTAGACATTTGCATTTAGTTTATAGAAGTAAAACTCTTTCAGTGTCCTTTTAAAGGATCTTTTGTTTCTTTAAATTAAATTTACAAATCTTGATATTTTATTGAAGTTTCTTTATTTTAAAAGGAAAAGCGTTACAGTGCATTTCATACTTATATACTTCACAGATTCAATCTCATTTCCAGAGGTCATCACAGAAACAAAGTGAACAAGGAAATTTTTTCTTTCCTATACAGATGGTGCCTACTTTTGACCTTAGCAAACAGCTTTTCAAACCAATGTTTCAACACTGGAATAGTAAAAACATCTGGATCTTCTGGTTAATTCATGAATCAACCTGAAATGTTAACAGATCAAACAGCTTGGATATAAATACACAAGGATGGATTCTGAATACCGAATATCCTGATAAATATTGATAAATAGTGCTTATGTGCTGCTTGTTTAAATATAATCCAAGCAATTTTGTAACACTTATTCCTGAGGACAGCAAGTATCAGGAGAATTAGTCTGTATGTCTGTAGTTTTCAATTAGAAAAAGACAAAATAATATAATAAAAATCATAATGTTAATTATGTAAGAATTTCATAATTTATGGTGATATCAATAATCATGTTGTTTTTAACTGTATAGGATCTTTTCCATTGAAATAATTTGTAACATCTTATTCATTTAGCATTTGACACTGTATTGCAAATAAGTTGAAAATGGGAAACTGAGGTACAGACTGTATATTTTGTTGGTGGAAAGGCTAGTAATAGAAAATGATACTCCATATTTCTGAATTTTTCATCATTATTAGTTTTTGCTGCCCACTTGAAATATATACCTTAACACATATGGTTGGATAGTTGCAGCAGATTTTATAATGAATTGTGGCTGCAAACAACTTTTGCATGATAAAAATGGATAATTAGATTTTCAACCTGCTTTCTCAAAATACTTGTCTTTGGCAATATCATAATTTTGTGAACTTTCATGAAATGATAAGTTAATAGGAGCATGCTATTTTCTCTGTTATTAAAAGTTGTTTATCTATTACTGAAAAAATAAAGCCCACAAAAAGAAACAGTGAATAAGAGAGGAAGGAGACTTTTTTCATATTGTGAATCATTTTGTGCCAAGCAACTCTGAAATGCTTTTAAACAGTAGAATCAGACATAGAAGTATGAAGAAATTATGATTAAAATAGCACAATGTCAACAAAGTATAATCTATTAATCATCTTAATACTTCCTGTATGTTTAACAAACTGTTTAAATATTCAGATAACAATTATAGATAATGAAGTAAATTTTATTTTAAAATGATTTTCCTTAATTCAAAGTAATATATATTTATTATAAAAAAGGTACAAACAGACATGAAAATTAAACACATTCTATTTCTTTCCTTTGTAAGTAACCATATTGTATTTTAAAGATGTCCAGTACCTATGCATGAATATCTGAAGCAGAATATATCACATCTTACATACAGATTTATAATATGAATTCATATTTGGAATGCTTTATTCTTCATATATAGAATAATTTTTGCTTTGTTTCAGTAAACATTTCTAGTATGTGCATCACATTGAAAATAACTGGATATTAACAGTGAGTCAATGACCAAGATTAATTATTTTTACTAGTTATTTCATTTGGAACAAATTCCTCTGTCTTCTCATTTTGTTTAACTGACTCTCTATGAAATTAGGTGAAACAGTTTTGTTAGAAACCTGTTTGTTTTCTAACATACTCTGAAAAATAGCTTGCTACGTTAATGAACTCTAATTATTATACACACACACACACACACACACACACACACGGAATATTCCTTGGCCATAAAAAGGAATGAAAGTTTGCCACTTGCAACAACATGGATGGAGCTGAAAGGTGTTATGCTTAGTGAGATAAGTCAGACAGAGAAAGTCAAGCAGTGTATGTTATCACTTGAGTGTAGAAAAACAAACGATCTCACACAGAGGACAAACCAGTGGTTACCAGTGAGAAGTGGGAAGGAGGAAGGGGCAAGGTAGGGGTATGTGGTGGACCAGGACACTCCCATCAATCTTCCATCAGAAGCTGGTCCTTCCATTGCTCTGGCTACTGGCTGTATCTCCTTGGCGTCTGGCCTGCCTAGGGCCCACCTCCATGTGTTTTCCATCCTCCTAGAGAGCAGCTCAGCTGGAAGGCCTTGAACACTTTCCTCAGGGTCAGCAGGATCAGGATCAGGATCAGGATCAGAATCAGAGCAACACAGATGATGGCCATAGCCACTGCCAGCAAGTCCTTTAGTGTCTTACAGCAGAAGAATTTAAACCGTGACATGGGACTTTAAAGTCCAGGTCATGGTTTAAAGAAACTCTGGAATGCTTTCAAACAATGCTTTTGTATTTTATACAAACCACGATGTATAAAATAAATAAGCTACAAGTATATATTGTACAGCACAGGGAATATAGCTGATATTTTATAATACATTTAAAGAAAATATTGTCTATAAAAATACTGAATACTATGTTGGGCACCTGAAACTAAAATTTTGTAAATCAGCTATATTTTGCAAATCAACTCTACTACAATGAGTAAATAAATAAATAAAACATTTTAAAATGCTTACCCTCAAACTACCTCACCCTCTGTCTTTGGCAAAGTCTGCCTCAATATAACCTGGAAAATGGCAGATATTGTTATTCTACTTGTTGTGCAGATAGAACCAGGACAGTAACCATCGAACAGAATAAAATTCATCTACCTGTTACTTCTACCTCATTATACTTCTTTCAGTATTGTTCGCCTAGCAGTTGTTGCATTCTAAACCAAAATTGGGAATTTGACAGCATTAGAAATGAAAAACATAAGAGGAACAGGGAAACAAATCCACAAAGCTTTTTGATATTTTAATCAGCCATTCTAATATTTTTCTATTGAACTTTTATGGCTAAGTGAAATAAAAATAAAAGGCATTAAACAAAATCATATATAAATTCACATAGCCTCACATTGTTTAAAAACTAATTTTGTAAATATTTTTCATTAATTAGCATTTTCAGTTAATGCTTATCTCTTTGATTTTACAAAGCACGTTTATATTTCATCAAGTTTACATTTCATACTCCAGATCAGTAAACTTACTTTCACATATCAAGATGTGTAACCATAGATACAATTTTGAATGGAAGTTACCCCATCTTTTAGTTTGACGCATTACTCATTTTGCTTCCAACACCATAATCTTTAACTTTCAGTCTCAAATAATATTAGCTCTACTAAAACATTACATTTTAAAAGACATAAGCAAAGGAAAAAAATATGCTTTTCTCTGGATGAATCATGAGATCTTTTAGACTGGCTTTATTCACTTTGGTAAGATTTAGTAGTACTGTATTTTTTCTTCATGGCTAAACCTCTGGAAGCATGGAGATTAATAAGATAATCAAGGTGGTAATAAGTAGAATAATCATTTATTCATGTAGTTATATATTTCATTTATTTGTCCAATATTTGGCAGCTCATGGTGTTAGTTAGTGAAGTCTCTCACTCGTGTCCAACTCTTTGCAACCCCGTGGACTGTAGTCCACCAGGCTCCTCCATCCGTGGGATTCTCCAGGCAAGAATACTGGAGTGGGTTGCCATTTCCTTCTCCAGGGGATCTTCCCAACCCAGGGATCGAACCCAGGTCTCCTGCATTGCAGGCAGACCCTTTAACCTCTGAGCCACCAGGGAAGGGAAGCCCTGGGAATGTATTCACTTTGGAAGGCAGTGCAGTTACTAAGACATTATATAACCATGGAGTGCTGTGATACTTGAGCCAAAGGGAACTATTATGCAGAGCAACTAGAAATGGAGGCACTGGATTTGTGGAAATGAGTTCTAAATGTTCCCAAGATGAGAAGAGAAGACAATGACTGCCTCTTTACAGGACGGAGGTGGGTGACTACAGGGAGTGGTTAGTAAGGTGTTTAAAGTTCTTCAACTGAATCCCACAAATGTAACCACAGTAGATTTACTTGAACTGTCTACTTAAACAACGTAGATACACTCTTGAAAGATTTCAATATTAGACCATTTATCCATATCTGGTATTGTGCCGAACACATTATTTGCATTATTTCAGTTGTTATTATAACTCCATTCTATAGATGAGAAAAATAAGAATATTATAATTTACTGACTTCTGCAACTACACACATCTCATTTTAAAAAATTAATGTATTTATTTTAATTGGAGGCTAATTACTTTACAATATTGCAGTGGTTTTTGCCATATATTGACATGAATCAGTCATGGGTGTACCATAGAGACATCCAGCAACTTCCAAACAAAACTCAATGTATAAATTTCAGGTCATATTTGAAACATACATGTTATAAAATAATGTCTTTAAAATTTTATTATTAAATATTATTAAATTTTATTATTAAATATAAAATCTTTTCAATTGTAGTATATGCTTTTAGATTTTAAGAAGTTCCCTGAATTTCAATTCTTAAAACATTTGAAGCACAAATAAAACATTAAATATAATTAATAAATGATACTTTTAGATAATAAATTTTACATCAAATTTTAATTCTTTCAGTCAATTTGAAGCTGAGCTTTTTTTTAAGAACATAATAAATTTTTAAAGTCTTGCTTAGAGTGATTTTTAAAGAGATTTTATAGGGTAATCATCAGGAAGCATACAAGATATATTTTATTATGCATATCCAATAATTGATAAGAAGAAAACTGAACAGCAACTTTCTTCTCTTAAATAAAGAGCAATCTTTTTCAACAGCTTTATGTCCTTATTAACTTCTCTTTGCATTTGACTCAGAAGAAAAACTGTTGCTTTAGTTTTGTTTTTGTGCTTACAACAATAGTTCCTCTTTTAGAAATTCTCTACAATACTGTTTCAGGTATTTGCTTTCTTATCCTTGGGGACACTGTTTACACAACTTAATTTTAATGAACATCCAACTGAGATTAAAAGATTCACTGCTTTGTCATATAGAATAATTTTATCATTACCTTAATTATACTATTGTGTGGTGTGTGTGCAGTAAGCCACGTCGGTCGTGTCTGCTCTTTGCGACCCTATGGCCTGTAGCTCAACAGGGAATCCCACTCTGTTCATGGGATTCTCCAGGCAAGAACCTTGAGTGGGTTGCCATGCCCTCCTCCAGGGGATCTTACCGACACAGGGATCGAACCTACATCTGTTACCTCTCTTGCTTTGACAGGTGGGTTCTTTACCACTAATGCCACCTGGAAAGCCCAATTATAGTATCGTGAAAATTCAGTAATTTCATTTTTCTATTTTTCCACTAATTTTATAACATGTGGAAGAATGTAATAAACTATTTACCTGTAAAGACATTTTTGTATAAAGAAAACAAAATAAAACTGTTTGCCATGAAACACCATGATGCAATTTCTAAAACAATGTGTTCAAATAACTGGTATAGGAAAGGCATTTTAGAGGTGCTGACATATAGTAGGTGAATATGCATGCAATGTTAAAGTCAAAAATGTGCTATTTCATCTCATGTATGTAAAATTACAGTTGGTAAAGGCATTTGACCTAAGAAGGAGATTAATAAACTGGCTACATTTTAAATATTCATGATGTATGTTTATACATTCAAAATAATCACTTTATTAAAATGTGATTCTAGGGTTTTAAATCTCTGAAAATATTTCTAGAAAAGTGTGTTTAGTGAGCATTTGGCTTTTATATCTTTTCCCTTACCTGATTGTTTTAAAAAATTTAATTATAAAAATTATCCTTGAATTTGCCTCTCCTTTATTTTATCTGTTAAATTACTGAAAAAGTAACACAATGTAGAAAGCTGCTAGATTTCAGGGGCTACTATAACAGTAATCTAAGAATGTAAGAATTATGTAGTAAGAACCTAACACAGTAATTTCATCCCAGAAGTTTAAAGAAGTATGAAAACATAAATGCCCTGTGCATAAAGTGGAAAAAAACATGAAGTGGATCAATGGTGATAACAGTTAATGTTGAATTGTCATTTTTTGTTTGTGAGAAAAATAAATGAGGTGTATTTGAAGAGACTTGACCAGTATAAAGAAGGAGAATGTTAGACAATAGTGAACATCCTCAAGATTGCTATTTTATATAATGTAACTAAATGTCTTTTTATTCAATATAAACTGTTTACTTTAGAATAGTTTTAGATTTTCAGAAGAATTTTAAAGATAGTACATGGACTTCCATATACCCCATATTCAGTTAGTTTATCCTATTATTGATATCTCACATTTTGTAAGGTACATTTGTCACAATTAATGATTTTTATATTGATACACTCATATTAATTAAAGTTCACATTTTATTCAGACTTACTTAGTTTTTACTAATGTCCTTCTGTTTGAGGATCCCATATAGGATACCATATTAAATACATTACTCATCACATCTCCTTAAGATCTTCTTGGCTGTGATAGTTTCTCAGGTACTCATTTTTTATGACTTTGACAGTTTTCAAGAGTACTGATCAAATATTTTGTAGAACAACTTGGACTGGTCTGATATTTTTCTTATGATTATCTTGGGTTTATGTTTTAGAGGAGAAAGATTGTGGAAATAAGGCACCATTCTGATCACACCAAATCAAGTGTCTATAGTATCAACATGGCTTACTGTTGCTATTGACCTTAATCAAGGGACTGAGGTAGTATTTTCAGGTTCACCAATAAAAATTACTCTTTTTCTTTTCTCTCTCTCTCTCTTTCCATACCCTTTGGATGAAAGTCACTGGAACAGATCCCACTCAAGATGTGGAGTTTTGCTCTACCTCCTTAAGGACAGACAACTACACAAATTATTTGGAATTCTTCTCTGCAGATTTGCCTCTTTTTCCTCATTTACTGACTTATTCAATGATTTATTTATGCTAATATGGACTCAAGGATATTTATTTTATTTACGCCACCCTTTGGGTATTAATCCAATCTTACTTTATTGCTCATATTTTTCCAGTTTTGGCCATATGGCTCCCTTTCAGTTGGCTTCTGTGTCCTTTTGACAATTCCAGTCATTATGGGTTTGCTTTTGTTTCCTTTTAGAGCACTTTTTCTTCATGCACTAGGGTCATGGCTGACATTTTTTAATGAATTTCAATTTTATAGGGAGAGGTGAAAACAGATGAAATATACATATGTATACACAAGTATGTAAAAAATGTTGAATTCAGGTCAACTAGTCTCATATTCTCTGTTTGTATTTTAGAATAAACATCAGTTTAGTTATGGAGCAGTTGAAAAATATGTGGAAGAATCTTATTTGAATTCTAAATGTTAGGATTAAAATAAAATAAACAGTATAATAGATGTCGCCACCTATGTGGTTCTTTCCATTTACAAGCATTATTTTAAAATCTTTTCATGTATCAATTCATTCAATTTTCCCAGCATTCTTATCAAGTGGTGTTACTAATTGCCACTTGAGGGAAGATGAGACAGAAGCATAGAGAAATTGAATACATTATATAAGGTAATAGGGAATTGGTAGAGGCAAGATTTGAACACCGGTAGTCTGCTTCTACTGTGTTCTTAAACATCATAATACAGTGCTATTTTCTAAATCTAATGGACTATTAGAACATATATAAAATATATTTTTCATAAAATTCATACAATTAAATAAAAGGAAACTTCTGTTATGCAATCATTGCTAAAATCAAATGTATGTCTAGTACATACCCTGTATCTCTTCCTAGTTTTGGCTTTTTAGTCAACAGACTGCAGTCCTTCTCTTTGATCTATTTTAGTCACTTGAAAATATACACATTGTACAAAACATCACTTATCATTCCTGCCTCATCTATGGATCTGCTTTCTGAATTACCCATGTCTACAAATGAATCCATCATCCTCTAAGTACTCAAGCCAGAAACCAAAAGTACTTCCTACTCCTACTTTTCTCTTACTCATTCCACTTAATCCATCAATCATTTGGTCTAGAAGTTCTGTTTATTTTTCTTATTTTTTATACTACACTCTTAAATGTATCTCTGTCTCCATCCACCTAAATTCTATCTAGAAAATGCCTTGGTGAGATATGTACAACAGATTCCTCATAACCAGATTTCATGTAATTCTTGTCTACATTTTCCAATCTGCTGCCTGGTGGCTCAGACGGTAAAGAATCGGCCCACAATGTGGGAGACCTGGGTTCGATCCTTGGGTTGGGAAGATGCCCTGGAGGAGGGCATGGCAACCTATTCCAGTATTCTTGCCTGGAGAATCCCCAAGGACAGAGGACCCTGGCGGACTACAGTCCTTGGGATCGCAAAGAGTCGGACATAACTTAGCGATTGAGAACAAAACAGCCAGATTGTGAAGAAATATGTTTTGGAGTAAGGTAGAAAGAGTTTAAATCCAACTCCTAAATGTCAAAATTTGGGGGCCTCAAGCAAGTTATTTAGCCTTCCTAAATCTCAATATTTATAAAGTGGGGTATATTAATATCTACTTAGGAATGTAGTTTTAAGATATGATGAATATGTGCGAATCCTCTAGTCTGGTGCCTAACATATAGTAGAGATTCAAAAAGTGGTATATGTGTATGTGTGTATTTCAATTAATAAAATCTAAAGTGATTTTTTTGTTTAAATATTGTATACAACTCATTATCTGTCAAAAGCCAGCCAACTGTTTCTGTAAAAGTTTAGATAATCTTTTTTAGCTTATAAGCCAGACAATCTCTGTGGACAACTACACAACTTTACTACTGAAGAGTGGAAATAGCCATAGATAACACTAATCAAATGGGTTTGTCTATACTTAGCAAAACTATTTTTTCAGGCCTCACATATCCGCTTATGCAACTCCTTCTATCTTGATCACCCTTCTTATTTCAGATTTAAGTCCTGTATCCTTATTTATCATTTGTTAGCTGAGGCTTCATCTCACTCAGAAAGTCTTTTGAGAGATTTTAGGTACCAACAGGTACTTATGTGTCTGTCTCCTTCAGCAACAGGGATTATATTTTCCTACCTTTAGAACATGACTCAATAAATATTTGTTCAGCCAAACTGAACTTTCATGTATTCAAATATTTCAAAAATCCTTGGTGTCATAATGGTTTAAATCAAAAGAACGATCTAGTCTATCAAAATCCTGTTAACATATTGGTTATTATACGTAAGAAATGGAATTCTTTTCCTCATTAAGGATTAATCTGGGCATTATGTGCACCAAGAAATCATGTTTGCCACCCGTGTCTGTTGTCCCAGCACCACTGGGCTCTTCTCTGCCCTTGAAGGCATCAAGTTTCACCCTCCACTGAGCCTTTGTGGCATCTGGCTGAGAATCCTCATTTCCTAACCTTCACCTTGTCAACTCCTGCTCATCTATCATCAGCTTGAACATCTCTTCCTTTTAAATACAATTACCAAGGCTGTACCTGTTTAAAGATACCTGTCTAAATGTTCTATAATTTTACATTTATTTCTATAATTATTTGATTAAAGGATAAACAGAACTGTCAGCACCATGCAGGGGAGAAATTTTTTTTTTTTTTTTGCTCACTTAGGAATCACTAACCCTCAAATTTTGTCTGATGTATATAAACTAAATAAATATGTTGAATAATTAAATGATCTGAGTTAGCTTTATACTTTTTCTTAATCAAAAATTTATTAAAACTTAAATAATTCACCTATTTTCCATGTAGCAACATTATATTTTTAGAGTGTGTTCCTTCCTCTTTCATATCAAAAGCAAGTCACACATATTTATGTTTTCAGTGCTATGTACACACAAACACATATATACACATGTCAATGATTCTTTCATCTGATAACCATATTATTTTTCAAAAATAACTGGAAGTACAAATTTATCCCTTATATCAGAAATGTTGCTTCAAGTGCCTGCTTATGTGATTATTAAAGTTTGATACATTTATTTTCCCCATATTTTTATATGCAGTTCCTATGTACAGATTCACCTTTGAAATATCCTAAGAACCACTGTTCTGTGATATTATTTTGGTCTCCCAATGAGGATTCATTAGATTTAACTACTTCTGCTAGATATAATGAATACCCAACTAAATGTTCTAAAATAGTAAAGTTTTCCAAGGGTCATTATTAGGTGATTTTTGGGGAAAAAAGGTATGATGAGGGTCCAATGGACAATGAAGTTCACTGTTAAATAAGTAACAGATTTTTTCATTACTATAAGAGTCTTCAGTGTACGAATGTGTTTTCTGAGTTGCCTTTCCCTACCCAAAAATAAGGTTTCCCAAACTTATTTGAGGATACTTTATTTACTACGTATCTATGTAGAACTTTATCTTTGTACCTATCCCATATAGTAGTTTTCATGACTGACCCCTTACTGCATATTAAACTACTTAAAGTAGGATTCAGTTCAATTAAGTTCAGTTCAGTCGCTCAGTCCTCTCCGACTCTTTGCAACCCCATGAACCGCACCATGCCAGGCCTCCCTGTCCATCACCAACTCCCGGAGTTTACTCAAACTCATGTCCATCAAGTCAGTGATGCCATCCAGCCATCTCATCCTCTGTTGTCCCTTTCTCCTCCTACCTTTAATCTTTCCCAGCATCAGGGTCTTTTCCAATGAGTCAACTCTTCGCATGAGGTGGCCAAAGTATTGGAGTTTCAGCTTCAGCATCAGTCCTTGCAATGAATACCAGGACTGCTCTCCTTTTACACTATGTTATTTATCCCTATCTCACCTGTTCCACAGCTTCCCAGGTGGCTCAGTGGTAAAGAATCTGCCTGCAATGCTGGAGACCTGGGTTTGATCCCTGGGTAGGGAAGATCCCCTGGAGAAGGGAATGGAAACCCACCAGTATTCTTGCTTGAGAAATTCCATGGACAGAGGTGCCTAGGGGGCCACAGTCCAAGGGATGGCAAAGAGCCAGGCATGACTGAGTGACTAACCCTTTCTTTCTTCACCTTTTACAAGTCTTTGTAAATAATTCATGTTCAAATAAATTTTTATTATTTAGTTGATTTGAAATGTTCAGTTCAGTTCAGTCACTCAGTCGTGTCCGACTCTTTGCAACCCCATGGACTGCAGCACACCAGGCTTCCCTATCCATCACTAACTCTCTGAGCTTGCTCAATGTCATGTCCAACGAGTCGGTGATGCCATCCAACCAACTCATCCTCTGTAATTCCCTTCTTCTCCTGCCTTCAATCTTTCCCAGAATCTTTCCAATCTTTCAGGGTCTTTTTCAATAAGTCAATTCTCTGCTCATTTGAAATGTACTAGAATTTTTTTTTCCAAAACAAAGTTCTACAAGATTTTTATTTTATTGTGCTATAATTTTTGTTTCATTTTACATATCCATATAAATTATAGTTTCTTCAAGTATGAAAAGAATAGCATGGTGAATATATTACAGCCTGAATTCACTGCTGCTTAAAATACCACCTTAAATTCATCTTATATCTCCTAGAAATCCCAAAAGTAACCTAAGTAGCCAGAGGATTATTTGAAGCTATGTTTCAGAATGCTGCTGAGCAAAGATCTTTTAGTTTAAACTCAGGCATAAGGATTGATGGAAATAATACTAGGACTATAACTTGTGCCACAGACAGAACCAGCACTTGATTCTTTTACTTTTATTGAAAGACAATATGCCACATCAAGACATATTATGAAGACTTTTGCAAGTAACTAAATCTATTTTATGAGAAATGTACATGTACATAAAAGCAGCAGAATCTTATGTTCACTATAATCTGTGTCTCTAGTGATATCAGTTATCACTGAGCTACCTAAATGTATTATTCACTTTCATAAAGCCTAAGGAAGAATACCGTGAAGTAAGTACCATGTAACTTGAGTGATTAGAATGAGCTACAGTCCATAAAGTATTTCTAAGTGAACATTTTGAAAATTCATTGTGTGCTTTCTGGTCTTGACCTTTAAGATGTAACATAAGTTGAGAACTATGACATTCTGAGTCCCAGCCTGTATTATCCAAGCGGTTGGCCTCCCTGCCTTCAAAATCTTGCAGCTATTGCAATCCTGATAGAAGATGCTTTAAAACTCTCTTTTGGGGGCAAACTAGCTACTTTTAACAGCCACCAAGTGAAACAACCCCTAAATGGGAGAGGCCATTTACAGATGTCTGATCAAAGAATCCTCAGATATCAAGTAGTGCTGATGGAAAATCCAGGCCTCACTATATCCCCTCATGAGGTTCTTAACCCAGCTACCCTCCTGCCGAGCCCTTAGGGCTCTTTCCCATTTCACTCTTGCCTAGAAACCTTGGACCACTAGACAAAACCCTGAGAGGGATTGTCGGAAGATCCTCTGACCAATCCTGAAGAAATCTGGTACACTGATGGAAGCAACTTTGTCTTGGATGGAAAAAGAAGAGCTGGATATGCAGCAGTCTCCAATTTTGAGACCCTAGAGGCTAAGCCTTTGCCATCAGGTCAACAAGCTACAACATGCAGTGCCAGTTCAACAAGGATATATAAAACTACAGCCGACCATGGAAAATCTCACTCACCCTTAGATGGACACCGCTGTAAGGACTCTGAGGCCTGAGACTAGCAAGAGGGGAAGGCCCAATACCCCTCGCCATCCCAGTTCAGTAGGAAGTAGCCAGAAAGACCTCGATGCCCTTATTCCCAAAGAATTGGGCCTCCCATCTATTGAGGGGGGAATGTTAGGTAGTTAGAATAGGAAACAGGAGTCCAAAATGGCGGTGGCTAAAAGCCATGGAAGGGAAAAGCCCGCAAAAATAGAACAAGTCAAAGGAAGGTCCGAGGACCTGAGTGAGGACCTCAGGTAGAACCAACAACACTCCTGGCCAGCCCAACTTACACAGGGCAGGCCCAGGGGGAGGAAAAACACATAAAAAGAGGAGTCAGAAGGCCAGGTCTCTCTCCTGCGCACGTGCGTGCTTGCGTGTTCTCTGTCTCTCTTTCTACCCTCTCTCTCTCTCCTCTTCGCGTCTTTTGGGTCGGCATGCCCTCACGCCTCGAGGACGTATTTTCGTTTTATTTTCAAAATAAAACGGATCCATCCAAGAACTATAACACGGACTGTCCAAGAGCTGTGACGTGCCGAGGGCTTTAATGTCCGTTCCTTCAAATTTTGGTTGAGATGAGATAGAACCGAGGAGATTACACTCGCCTGACAACATGAAGTTGGCTAGGTAGCAACTTAGCTACCTAGAAAACTATTTGAAAACTTTATTTTAATTGTTTTTTTTCAAAGAAGAGTGATTGTCAGTTGTCTAGTAAACTATAGGTATGATACACTGAATAGTATCTTATTGACCTTGTTAATATAATATTTAGTATCTATGAGTTGAGGAGTTCTTGGGTGCAATTACCCATCTAGGAAGGTCAGTTATATTGATATGCAAAAAAGTGCAGAATTTGAATTGTAGATGTAAGTATATTAACCTTCAAGCTCTTCTTATGTAAATAACTGTGGAGATGTCTAGGAAGTTGGTGACCTGAACACAATTCTTCACATAGACTAAAAATGTCAGTCTCTTTACTTTTCCTGAGTAAAATGCTTTCTGAGGTCTTGAATTCTATGGGAGTCCAGTCAGAAATAATTGGTCTGAGGATTACTCATCTGTGGGCTGAGTGAGGCATCAGGACCCTGGGAAGAGTTTGGCTGACTGAGTTGAGGGTTAATATTTGTTCCAGGCCACCAAGAAGGGTCTGAACAAATGAGCTGAGCCCTCCAGCTTCTGAGCTGGGAGGGCTTATAACTTTTAAGTAGAAAAGTAGCAGCCCTCACAATCTCCATTACTGGCCACAGGAATAGAGCCCACATGTTCCCTTCATCTGTGAGTCTGCTCATACTTAGAGTTCCCAAGAAGACACGTCAGAGCCCTGAAGAACCAACAACACAGTAACAACCCTTCTGAGCTGAGAAAAGGGAAACTGGTTAAATTAAATATTACAGTGAGTACACATGAAAGCTGGGAAAAGAGCTTTAAGAATATTTTAAAAGTAGAATTTCCAAAGGAATTTTGGGTTAGAAAAACATAATTTTCTAACTGAGAAATCCTGCAGTTATTTTAAAAGGAGATTATGTTAGTTTATTATTGGTTTAGAAGAGCAAAGTCAAGAAGTATATCAAAGCACCAAGATAGAAAACAAAGGAAACAATAAGAAACTCAGATAAATCATTTCCCAGGAAACAATTACACACACACACACACACACACACACACACACACACACATGCACATGCTCAGTCACTTCAGTCGCATCTTTGTGACCCAAGATACATATACATGTATATGTATGGGCACTTGTGTTAGTCACTCAGTCATGTTCAACTCTTTGCAACCCCCAAGGACTGCAGCCCACCAGGCTCCTTTGTCCATGGGATTCTCCAGGCAAGAATATTGGAGTAGGTTGCCATTCCCTTCTCCAAGGGATCTTCCAGACCCAGGGATTGAACCCGGGTCTCCTATATTGCAGGTTAATTTGTGTATGCAAATCACTGCAGTTGGTGACTGCAGCCATGAAATTAAAAGATGTTTACTCCTTGGAAGGAAAGTTATGACCAACCTAGATAGCATATTAAAAAGCAGAGACATTGCTTTGCCAATAAAGGTCCATCTGGTCAAGACTATGGTTTTTCCAGTGGTCATGTATGGATGTGAGAGTTGGACTGTGAAGAAAGCTGAGCACCGAAGAATTGATGCTTTTGAACTGTGGTGTTGGAGAAGACTCTTGAGAGTCCCTTGGACTGCAAGGAGATCCAACCAGTTCATCCTAAAAGAGATCAGTCCTGGGTGTTCATTGCAAGGACTGATGTTGAAGCTGAAACTCCAATATTTTGGCCACCTCATGCGAAGAGTTGACTCGTTGGAAAAGACCATGATGCTGGGAGGGACTGGGGGCAGGAGGAGAAGGGGACGACAGAGGTGAGATAGCTGGATGGCATCACTGACTTGATGGGCATGAATTTGAGTAAAATCCAGGAGCTGGTGATGGACAGGGAGGCCTGGCGTGGTGCAGTTCATGGGGTCGCAAAGAGTCAGACACGACTGAGTGACTTAACTGAACTGAACACCATTTTTTCATATATTTCATTCTGTACTTATCTTTTAATCTACATTAGTATTATCATTTAGTACAGAAAAAATAAATTGGGTTACAAAAAACTTAGGAATTTTGGTCATCAAAAGACACTATTATCACAGTGAAAATACAAGTCATATAGTCACGTACATGGCGAGTCATATCAATGATGTTTGTAAAGGATGCCACTGAGAAAAGAACTACATCGTACTTAGATAAAAAAACAAAGACTTCCAAATCAATGAGAAATTACAGATAATCCAGCAGGAAAGTAGACAAGCTTTTTTTTTTTTTTTTTTTCTATTTATATCTCCTTGTGTCACCTGAAAAGTCTATCCTGTGTGGTTACTGTATTTGTGCATAGATACTCATTATACTTTGTCTATAATTAGGATTTCTTTCCTACTGTTTATATCTGTCAGATAAACTTTTGCCATTCATTAATTTTTAGAATTGTTCTGCTTTAAAATGTGTTTCCTGTATACAGTATAGTTTTGGATTTCTCTTTATAAGTCGAATACATTTTTTTTTAATTTCAGAGGATGAGTTAAACTTATTCATATTTATTGGTATGACTGATATGTTTGGGTTTAACTGTAATTTTTATTATAAATACTATGCATTTTGTCTTTTATTTACTATGCTTCTCAATTTATTGTGTCTTCTTTTGTTGTTTAACATTTCTTTCGGTGTTTAGGAAGTTTCAGATGTTTGCTCCACTTTCTTTGTATTTATACCTCATATTATCTTTGTATTATAATTATATCTTTATATATATAATATATATTATAATATATATGCATTATATGTATTATGTATATGTATTATAATATATATGTGTATATATGTATTATAATATATATATCTGTATAATATATATCTTTGTATATAATATAATATGTATTATCTTTGTATTTATACCTCGTAATCCCTAAATCTCTTCCCCTACATTTTTCCTCCTTATTTAGCCCTTTACTATCTGACTTCCATTTTTAGGTGGTGTCTTTTAGCTCACATCTATTAGCTACACAACATTTAATAATCTCATTCTATTTTAACTTTTCTCTCTCCCATCTCCTTTCATTTTATAGTTGAATACTCTTTCCTTTGCCAAACCATATACAATTTGCATACTGTTCAACCACTCATATCCTTACCTTTATTTAAACTTATTTCTAGAATTAAATACATTAATGCTCTTCAACAGTTCTCTTGTTGAAATTTTTTCAGTTGTATTTTATCAGATGAAGCTAATCATATAAAAGATTTTCCAGAAACAGCCAGTGTGTATAGTGTTCCCTGGATTCTGGCATTTTTATTTTTATGTACTCTTGATCCTTGATGAAGAAAAGTTTTCTTGGACATAAAATCTTTGACTCAATTTTTGTTTCCTTAGGTTTCTTGAAATTTCTTTGCTTATTGTTCTTCAGAGTCTATAGCAGTCTGTAATTATTTATTATTATAAGTAATTAAAAGTAACGACCTTTTTTCCTATAGATCCTAAAATATTTTTACTGTCTTTAAAGGTCAATGGTCTTAGTAAGATATATCTTGGAGTTCATTGCTTCAGCTCAAGCATATGATATATAGATTTAAGGTATTTTTATCTTATTTCTGCAAAGTCTTACTAAATTTAAAGTAAATATAATTGGCTTTGTTTCATTGTTATCCTTTGGAAGGAATATATATATATATTTCCCTCCAAAAGATGACAATGAGAGAGAGAGCGATAAGGGTGGGGAGAATATAAGACAAAACTAAAATGGTCAGAGAGATGGCAGCTGATAAGGAATATAGATAAAAGTGGTTTATAACTCAGTTTCATTCTCTTGGTTGCTTACATGGTTTTCTTCTCTTCTCCATACTTAAATTTTCATTTTTCTTCTCTTTTGGACACCTAGTAATTAATTTTTTTAGTATTTTTCTTGAAGCTGATGCTATCAAATAATATGCCCCAGAAATCTGTTCAGTGATTGAGTTTTATTGGTGGACTTTATCTTTCTAGGGATAATTTTCTCTGTACTCAAAGCCCTTTATTTCCCTCTTCTCCTTTCATGGATCTCTTAAACTCTCCTTCCCATTCTCCACACCCACAGGCTTGAAGTGGCCACTACACCTCTGGTCAAAGCTCTGATGGGATTTCTCTGTTTATGGATAATTTGAAGCTCATGGTATTTTCTCTAAGAAATGTTACGATGTTTGGTCTTATGTGGTTTCTTTACGTTTATTGCTAAATTATGATTTGGGGGAAAAGATGGGTTGAAGAGTGGATTTAGGTGGTCACCATTAAGGAATAGGTATTTTTGAAATATATGTTGCAATGATTCTTTTGTTCAGTTAGGCATAAAAATCATCCACTCTAGATTCCACAATCTCTTTGTCACAATTTTTGCCTAATCCTTTTTAGCCTATGTTTTGACTTTTTCACTTATGAAAAGCTCGTTTGCTAGACAATCATGGGCAAGTTCTTTATTTCAGAAAAGATATATTCAAAAGTCAATTGGATAATAAAAGATCAACCAGACTTGAATATTTTATAACATGTATGTCCAATGATATAATTTATCTGACAGCTATTTATATATTGTTTACCTCTTCTGTGGGAGTTAGGGAAATATATCCAAAAAACAAAAATACAAAAAGAAAGTATAAGTACTAAAAAAAATATAGACAGAAGACTCATCTCATTTCCAAGGAATAAATCAACATAATTGTGAACATGTGAGGGAACTTATGTTTAAGAAACATAATTTAGATTTCCAAGTATCTTTGAGATCTCTGTTTAGGAGAACTTTTGGATAATATATTCAGAAAAGGAAAGAAACAGAATTAAGATATTCATATTGTATAACTAACTAGAAAAAGATGGCATTACATGTTGCCCCCTCTCCCTCAAAATATATGTACAGTTATGTAATTAAAAAAAAAGAATGCTGTAAACTTCACTGGTTGTTTTTGAAGCCAGTGTCCTCAAAACTTCTCATATGGTATAGAGTGTCCCACTGTTGGTCATGTACTTGTCCTTTGGATCAGAAGCACATTCACTGGACTGATGTTTGCAGCAGCAAACATGATCTCAGATGCCTGCTGTAAAAACTGCTCCCACAAACATAGACAAACTCACTTCACTACACTCACCATTGTGGCTTTAGTTCTCTGAGCTGTGCCTGAACAGAGGACATAATTAAAGAGATGAAGACTCCTTTTATTCTCTCTCTCTGAGCAATGGTCAATAAAACATAAATAATTTTAGAACGCAATAAGAACATCTTTGCCTAATAATCTAGGGGGCTTAGTATCAATTTATCATTGCTTTTATTTCATAAAACCTGTTTTACTGAAGTTTTTGCATTTTAATTTAGCTAAAAAATGAAAAACACTGACCAGGAGACAGACATTTAAACACATTTTCAACTGGATAATGAGTTCGAGTTTCTAAACATGTAGTCAAACATGTCATATACATATTTTAAAGACCTAGCTCCACTCCTGCCTAGGAGTGAAGAACTTTAAGTAGTGTGATTAGCATACAATGAGATCCCACGGCTGTAAGATTTTAATTTATAGCACTTTTATTTAAGTAATACATTTTTCTTTTGTAATGATTTGTGTGTAAGACTTTGGTCTATGGATTCATTTTTCACACTGGCAAGTTTAAGAACTTACTAATTTTTTTCTTGTGTTCTTTTTTCTTAACAACCACCAAGCTATGAAAAAAATCTACTGCTTCTGCAAAGTAATGCAGATTCAAAGCCTGCAGTATATAAAATTTTATAGGCAGAAGTCCTTGTAATTTTATTGCAGCAGGCTCCTCACATGTGTCAGCATAGCACACACCAACTGCAGTGGTCTGGGGAAGGGAGGTCTCCCTCTCTATGAGGGAGAAATATATTTCTTGGAAAAATCCTGTAACGTGACAAAAAGCATGTAGTATATTTATTTCTGCATCAGTTTTAACTGTTCAGCACCAGGCAGCTTCTGAAATTGTACCTTCTCTATTACTCCATTGTTATAACTTATGTTTTAGCTCTTTTTTGTATTAATATAATTATGAATAATAATTCAACAACTATCCATCAACTCTACAATATTCTGAGCACTAGTGGTGCAGTGCTGACCAAAATAGAGTAGCTGTTGTGTAGAAATTCATGGTCTAGCAGGGAAATTAGGCAATTAAGTAGCAATTAGCAATCACCAGAATACTAATGCTGTCATTAGTTATTATTTATTACATGCTGAACACTTAAGATATTTATTCAGATATGTTTAAATAAGATATTTATTTCAGGTATTTCTTTTTCATCCAAAACCACAATATCCCTGAGAGGCAGAAGTGAGATAAGTATAACATGCTCAAACTCTCTCAGAGCTCTGAGATGTTGTGCTGAAAATTATTATTAATAATTATCTCTTCAGAGAGCTTTATAGCTTCAGAATATTTTCTTACATGTCATTTGATCATACACAGCCGTGTGTGGTAATAAATCAAATGCAGTTACGTTCATTTTGCAAGGAGCTGAGATGATATCCTTAAAGTTCCACAACAGTATTTGGCAGTTGCAATTTAGTACTCAGGGACTGTGTTCCTTCTCCAGTTTTTCCTCCATTGTTTTAAATAAGTTTAAGATTAGTGTGTTCCTAATTTTTATTGACAACGGCTTGTTTTTTACTCTTCTACTAAAATGCATTTGTGGTCTTAAGATGACATGGGCTAGTATTGTTCCCCTCTAGTTTAGGGGAAATTTGCAAAAAAATCTTTCCTACTAAACACTGTGCGTGCAAACTATAAGTTGGTTTTAAGAGTTTGCTGTTTATTTAAATAAGTATCCTACAAGATCATATCTGATAGATAAGTACTTGTTAGTAAGCTCTCAGAGTATTTCGGGGCATGAAGCAAGTTTGATTTCAACAATTAATTAAGAGAATGAACAATGGAGCTACAACTCAGAACCAAGAACACTGTAAAGCCTTTGTCAGCAACCAGAGGTTGGTATGAAGGGGTTGGAAAAGTAATGTCTCTGCTTTTTAATATGCTGTCAAGGTTTTTCATAGCTTTTCTTCCAAGGAGCAAGCGTCTTTTAATTTCATGGCTGCAGTCATCATCTGCAGTGATTTTGGAACCCAAAAAATAAGGTCTCTGTTTCCATTGTCTCCCCATCAATTTGCCATGAAGTGATGGGACTGAATGCCATTATCTTAGTTTTTTGAATTTTGATGTTTAAGCAAGCTTTCTCACTCTTCTCTTTCACTTTCAAGAAGAGGATCCTTAGTTCTTCGCTTTCTGCCATAAGGGTGGAGTCATCTGTGTATCTGAGTTTATTGATATTTCTCCCTGTAATCTGGATTCCAGCTTGTGCTTCATCCAGCCTGGCATTTAGTATGATGTACTCTGCATATAAGTTAAATAAGCAGGGTGACAATATACAGCCTTGATGTACTCCTTACACAATTTGGAACCAGCCCATGTTCCATGTATGGTTCTAACTGTTGCTACTTCACCTGCATACAGACGTCTCGGAGGCAGGTCAGGTGGTCTGATATTCCCATCTCTTGAAGAATTTTCCACAGTTTGTTGTGATCCACACAGTCAATGTCTTTGGCATAGTCAATACAGCAGAAGCAGATGTCTTTCTGGAATTATCTTGCTTTTATATGAACAAATGGATGCTGACAATTTGATCTCTGGTTTCTCTGCCTTTTCTAAATCCAGCTTGAACATCTGGAAGTTCTCAGTTCGTGTACTGTTGAAGTCTCACTTATAGAATTTTGAGCATTACTTTGCTAGTGTGTGAGATGAGTGTTGATGCTGAAGCTGAAGCTCCAGTACTTTGGCCACCTGATGCGAAGAACTGACTCACTGGAAAAGACCCTGATGTTGGGAAACACTGAAGGCAGGAGGAGAAGGTGACGACTGAGGATGAGATGGTTGGAAGGCATCACTAACTCAATGGACTTGAGTTTGAGCTAACTCTGGGAGTTGATGAAAAACGGAAGCCTTGCATGTTGCAATCTATGGGGTCATAAAGAGTTGGACATGACTGAGCGACTGAAATGAACTGAGATGAGTGCAACTGTGCAGTAATTTGAACATTCTTTGGCATTGCCTTTCTTTGGGATTGGAATGGATACTGACCTTTTCCAGTCCTGTGGGTACTGGTGTGTTTTCCAAATTTGCTTGCATATTGAGTGCAGCATTTTCACAGCATCTTTTTAGGATTTGAAATAGCTCAGCTAGAATGCCATCACCTCCACTAGCTTTTTTTGTAGTAATACTTCCTAAGGCCTGCTTGACTTCTCACCCCAGGATGTCTGGCTCTAGGTGAATGATTACACCATCATGGTTATTTGGGTCATTAAGATCCTTTTGTATAGTTCTTCCCTGTATTCTTGCCACCTCTCCTTAATATCTTCTGCTTCTATTAGGTCCATACCATTTCTGTCCTTTAGTGTATCCACTTCAGTACTGTTACCTTGAGAACCCCATGAAAAGTATGAAAAGGCAAAAATATATGACACTGAATGATGAACTCCCCAAGTTAGTAGGTGCCCAATATTCTACTAGAGAAGAGTGGAGAAATAATTCCAGAAAGAGTGAAGAGATGGAGCCAAAGCAGAAACAACACACAGTTGTGGATGTGACTGGTGATGGAAGTAAAGTTTGATGCTGTAAAGAATATCACATAGGAACCTGGAATGTTAGGTCCAAGAATCAAGGTCAATTGGAAGTAGTCAAACAGGAGATGGCAAGAGTGAACATCGATATTTTCGGAATCAGTGAACTAAAATGGACTGGAATGGTGAATTTAATACAGATGACCATTATATCTACTACTGTGGGCAAGAATCCCTTAGAAGAAATGGAGTAGCCCTCATAAAAAAAAAAAAAAAAAAAAAAAAAAAAAAAAAAAAGAGAGAGTCCTAAATGCAGTACTTGGGTGCAATCTCAAAAATAACAGAATGTTCTCTGTTCCTTTCCAAAGCAAAACATTCAAGATCACTGTAATACAAGTCTATGCCCCAACCACTAATGCCAAAGAAGCTGAAGTTGAACATTTCTATGAAGAGCTACAAGACCTTCTAGAACTAACACCAAAAAAGATGTCCTTTTCATCACAGGGGACTGGAATGCAGAAGTATGCAGTCAAGAGATACCTGGAGTAACAGGAAAATTTGGCCTTGGAGTACAAAATGGAAGCAGGACAAAGGCTAACAGAGTTTTGCCAAGAGAATGCACTTGCAAACATCCTCTTCCAACAACAAAAGAGATGATCCTACACATTGGCATCACCAGATGGTCAATACTGAAATCAGATTCATTATATTATTTGCAGCCAAAAATGGAGAAGCTCTATAGAGTCAGCAAAGACAAGAACAGGAACTGACTTTGGCTCAGATTCAGTTCAGTTCAGTTCAGTTCAGTCGCTTAGTCATGTCTGACTCTTTGCGACCCCATGGACTGAAGCACACCAGGCCTCCCTGTCCATCACCAACTCCTGGAGTTTACTCAAACTCATGCCCATTGAGTCTGTGATGCCATCCAACCATCTCATCCTCTGTCATCCCCTTCTCCTTTTACCTTCAATCTTTCCCAGCATCAGGGTCTTTTCCAGTGAGTCAGTTCTTCACCTCAAGTGGCCAAAGTATTGGAGTTTCAGCTTCAACATCAGTTCTTCAAATGAATATTCAGGACTGATTTCTTTTAGGATAGACTGATTGGATCTCCTTGCAGTCCAAGGGACTCTCGAGAGTCTTCTCCAATGCCACAGTTGAAAAGCATCAATTCTTTGGCACTCAGCTTTCTTTATAGTCCAACTCTTACATTCATACATGACTACTGGAAAACCATAGCCTTGACTAGATGGACCTTTGTTGGCAAAGTAATGTATCTGCTATTTAATATGCTGCCTATGTTGGTCATGACTGTTCTTCCACGGAGCAAGCATCTTTTAATTTCATGGCTGCAGTTACCATCTGCAGTGATTTTCAGTTCAGTACAGTCGTTCAGTCATGTGCGACTCTTTGCGACCCCATGAATTGCAGCACGCCAGTCCTCCCTGTCCATCACCAACTCCCAGAGTTTACTTAAACTCCTGTCCATCAAGTCGGTGATGCCACCGAGCCATCTCATCCTCTGTCATCCCCTTCTCCTCCTGCCCCCAACCCCTCCCAGCATCAGGGTCTTTTCCAATGAGCCAACTGTTCTTATGAGCTGGCCAAAGTATTGGAGTTTCAGCTTCAGCATCAATCCTTCCAATGAACACCCAGTGATTTTGGGGCTCCCCAAAGTAAAGTCTGTCACTTGTTTCCATTGTTTCTCCATCTATTCACCATAAAATGATAGGAGCAGATGCCATGGTCTTAGTTTTCTGAATGTTGGGTTTTAAGCCCACTTTTTCACTCTCCTCTTTCACTTTCATCAATAGGCTCTTTTGTTCTTCGCTTTCTGCCATAAGGGTGGTGTCATCTGCATACCTGAGGTTATTGATATTTCTCTGGGCAATCTTGATTCCAGCTTGTTCTTCATCCAACCCAGCATTTCTCATGATGTACTCTGCATATAAGTTAAATAAGCAGGGTGACAATATACTGCCTTGACATAACTCCTTCCCTGACTTGGCACAAGTCTGTTGTTCCATGTCCAGTTCTAACTGTTGCTTCTTGACCTAGATACAGATTTCTCAGGCAGCATCTCTGGTCTGGTATTCCTGTCTTTAATAATTTTCCACACTTTGTTGTGATGCACACAAAGGCTTTGGTGTAGTAAATAAAGCAGAAGTAGATGTTTTTGTGATACTCTCTTGCTTTTTTGATGATCCAATGAATGTTGGTAATTTGATCTCTGGTTCCTCTGCCTTTTCTTAATCAAGCTTGAACATCTGGAAGTTCATGATTCATATACTGTTGAAGCCTGGCTTGGAGAATTTTGAACATTACTTTGCTAGTGTGTGAGATGGCTGCAACTGTGTGGTAGTTTGAACATTCTTTGGCATTGCCTTTCTTTAGGATTGGAATGAAAACTAACCTTTTCCAGTCCTGTGGTCACTGCTGAGTTTCCAAATTTGCCGGCATGTTGAGTGCAGCACTTTCACAGCATCATTTTTTAGGATTTGAAAATGGCTCAGATTATGAAATCCTTATTGCCAAATTCAGACTGAAATGGAAGATAGTAGGGAAAAACCACTAGACTGTTCAGGTATGACCTAAGTCAAATCCTTTATGATTATCCTTATTTGTTTGGCCACAGATATTTATTATATATCACACATATCAAGCACTGTGCTGGGTATTAGAATTACCACTATGAGCAAGATAAACATAGTCTTTGTGTTCACAAATTTACAATTTGTTGGGGTAGGTATGTAAGTAAGAATATGACCTGTCATATAGTATGATGAGTAAAGGGCAATACAGGGTAAAAAATAAAAAGCCATAGGTATACATATGTCCCCATCTTCTTGAACCCACTCCACTAGGTTTTCATAGAACACAGGCTTTAGGTTACCTGCACCATACAACAAATTCCCACTGACTATCTATTTCACATATGGTGGTGTATATGTTCTCTTATATCATCCAACCATTTCCTTCCCCCACTGTGTCCAAATTCTATTCTTATATCTGTGTCTCCTTGCAGCACTGTAAATAGGATCATCAGTATTATTTTCCTAGATTCCATATATATATATCTATGTGTGTTAAATAGGATATTTGCCTTCCTCTCTCTGACTTACTTCATTCTGAATAATAGATTTTAGGTTCATCCCCCTCATTAGAACTGACTCAAATGCATCTCATTTTATAGCTGAGTAATATTCCATTGTGTATATGTATCACAACTTCCTTATCTATTCATCAGTCGAAGGCCATCTAGGTTGCTTCCATGTCCTAGCTGTTGGAAATGGTGCTGCAATTAACATTGGGGGTACATGTGAATTTTTCAGTTATGGTTTCCTCAGGGTATAGGCACAGAAGTGGGATAGCTGGGTTGAATGCTAGTTTTATTCCTAGTTTTTAAGGAATACATACTGTTCCCTATAGTGGCTATATAAATTTACATATCCACCAACAGTGTAAGAGAGTTCCCTTTTCTCCAACACACCCTCACCAGGATTTATTATTTGTCGACTTTTGATGGTGGCCATTCTGACTGATGTGAGATGATGCCACATTGTAGTTTTGATTTGTATTTATCTAATAATGAGCGAAGTTGAGCATCTTTTCACGTGTTAGCCCTCTGTATGTCTTCTTTGGAGAAATGTTTGTTTAATTCTTTTGCCCACTTTTTGATTGGGTCATTTTTTTTTTTTTTTTAAATCTGGTATTGAACTGCATGAGCTGCTTGTACATTTGGAGATTATTTGTCAGTTGTTTTGTTTGCTATTATTTTCTCCTATCCTGAGTGTTTTCTTTTCACCTTGCTTATAATTTCCTCCATTGTGCAAAATATTTTAAGCTTAATTAGGTTTACTTTTGTTTTTATTTCCATTAGCCTAGGAGGTGGGTCATAGAAAATCTTGCTGTGATTTATATCAGAGAGTGTTCTGCCTATATTTTCCTCTAAGAGTTTAATAGTTTTTGGTCTTGTGTTTAGATCTTTAATCCACTTTAAGTTTATTTTTGTGTATGATGTTAGAAAGTGTTCTAATTTCATACTTTACATGTAGTTGACCAGTTTTCCCAGCACCACTTGTGGAAGAGACTGTCTTTTCTCCATCGTGTACTTTTGCCAGTTTTTCAAAGATAAGATGCCCACAGGTGTGTGTATTTATCTCTGGGCTTTCTCTCTTGTTCCATGGATCTATAGTTTTGTTTTTGTGCTAGTAACATACTGTCTTGATGACTGTTGCTTGTAGTATAGTCTGATATCCGGAAGGTTGATTCCTTCCGATCCAGTCTTCTTTCTCAAGATTACTTTGGCTTTTTGTGTCTCCATACAAATATTGCAATTATTTGTTCTAGGTCTGTGTAAAATGCTATTGATAGTTTGATAGGCACTGCACTGAATCTATAGACTGCTTTGGGTAGTACAGTCATTTTAAATGTATTGATTTTTTCAATCCAAGAACATGGCATATTTCTCTGTTTATTTCATCTTTGAGTTCTTTCATCAGTGTCATAGTTTTTTTTTGCATACAGGTCTTTTGTCTCTTTAGGTAAATTTACTCCTAAGTATTTTCTTCTTTTTGTTGCACTGGTGAATAGGGTTGCTTCCTTAATTTCTCCTTCTGATTTTTCATTTTTAGTTTATATGAATGCAAAGGATTTCTGTGTATTAATTTTATATCCTATGACTTCATTATATTCAATGATTAGCTCTAGTAATTTTCTGGTGTCATCTTTACAGTTTTCTATGTAGAGAATCATGTCATCTGCAAATAGAGTTTTTCTTCTTCTTTTCCAATCTGGATTACTTTTATTTCATTTTCTTCTCTGAATGCTGTGACTAGGACTTCCAAAACTATGTTGAATAATAGTAGTGAGAGTGGGCATCCTTGTCTTGTTCTTGAGTTTATAGGAAATGCTTTCAGTTTTTCACTACTGAGGATAATGATTGCTATTGGTTTGTCATATATGGCCAATAATAATAAATTATGTTGAGGTATATTTCTTCTATCCCTACTTTCTGAGACTTTTTTTTATCATAAATGGATGTTGACTTTTGTGAAAGGCTTTCTCTGTATCTATTGAGATAATTATATGGTTTTTATCTTTCATTTGTTAATAGGGTGCATCACATTGATTGATTTGCATATATTGAAGAATCCTTGTATCCTTGAGATAAAGCCCACTTGATCATGATGTATGATCTTTTTATTGTGTTGTTGGATTCTGTGTGCTAGAATTTAGTTGAGAATTTTGCATCTATGTTTCCCAGTGATATTGGACTGTATTTTTCTTTTTTTGTGACATCTTTGTCGGTTTTGGTGTCAGGGTGATGGTGATCTCATACAATGAGTTTGGGAGTTTTCCTTGCTCTGCATTTTTCTGGAAGAGTTTGAGCAGGATAGGTGTTAGTTATTCTCTAAACTTTTGGTAGAATTTGCCTGTGAAGACATCTGGCCATGGACTTTTGTTGGTTGGAAGATTTTTTATTACAATTTTGATTTCTATGCTTGTGATTGGTCTGTTCATATTTTGTACTTCTTCCTGGTTCAGTTCTGAATGTTTATACTTTTCTAGGAATTTGTCCATTTCTTCTAAATTGTCCATTCTATTTGCATAAAGTTGTTCATAGTAATCTCTTATGATCCTTTCTATTTGTATGGTCTGTTGTAACTTCTCCTTTTTCATTTCTAATTTTATTAACTTGAGTCCTCTCCCTTTTTTCTTGATAAGCCTGGCTAATGGTTTGTCAATTTTGTTTATTATCTCAAAGAACTAGCTTTTAGTGTTATTGATCTTTGCTATAGTCTCCTTCATTTCTTTTACACTTATTTTACACTATGGGAAACATAGATGCAAAAGTCCTCAACTAAATTCTAGCACACAGAATCCAACAACACATTAAAAAGATCATACATTGACCAAGTGGGCTTTATCTCAAGGATACAAGGATTCTTGTATTTTACACTTAGCAGAAATAAGTGTAAAAACTTTATGATTTCTTTCCTTCTACTAACTTTTTTCCTTCCTTTTCTAGTTACTTTCTGTGTAAGGATAGGTTGTTTATTTGATGTCTCTCTTGTTTCTTGAGGTAAGCTTGTATTGATAAAAACTTTCCACTTAGCACTTCTTTTACTGCATCTCATAAGTTTTTAGTTGTCTTGTTTTCTTTGTCATTTGTTTTCAGTCATATTTTGATTTCCTTTTTTATTTCTTCAGTGACTTGTAAGCTATTCAGAAACATATTTTTAAACTTGTTTATAGTTTGCTTTTTTCCTATAGCTGATACCTAACCTTACAACATTTTGATCAGAAAAGACGTTTGAAATAATTTCAATTTTTAAAAACTTACCAAGGCTTGATTTGTGACTAAGGATATGACCTATCCTAGAGAACGTTCCATGTGCATTGAGAAAAAAAGTGAAATCTATTCTTTTAGGATGAAATACCCTGTAGATACCAATTAGGTCCAACTGGTTCAGTGTATCATTTGAAGTTTGTGTTTCCTAATTAATTTTCTCTCTGGATTATTTGTCTATTGACATGAGTGAGGTATTCAAGCCCCCCACTATTATTGTGTTACTACTGGTTTCCCCTTTAATGTTAGACTTTGCCTTATGTAATGAGGTGCTTCTATGCTGGGTGCATATAGATAGATAGAAAGATAGATAGATAGATAGATAGATATAGTTATTATGTATTCTTTTGGGGTTCATCATTATGTAGTGTGCTTCTTTGTTTCTTTTAACAGTCTTTATTTTAAAGTTTATTTGATCTGATATGAATATTGCTTTCCCTACATTCTTTTGGTTTCTATTTGCATAGAATATCTTTTTCCAGCCCCTCACTTTCAGTCTGTATGTGTCCCTTTGTTTTAGATGAGTCTTTTGTAGATAGCAAATATAGGTTTTGTTTTTTTTTTTTTAAATCCATTAAGCCAATCTGTCTTTTGATTGGAGCATTTAACCCATTTACTTTTAAGATAATTATTGGTAAATATGATCCCGTTACCATTTACTTCATTGTTTTGGGTTTGGTTTTTATAGGCCTTTTCTGTGTTTCTTGTCCAGAGAAGTTCCTTTAGCATTTGTTGAAGAGCTGGTTTGGTGGTGCTGAATGCTCTTAGCTTTTCCTTGTCTGTGAAGCTTTTGATTTCTTTTCAAATCTGAATGAGATTGTTGCTGGGTAGAGTAGTCTTGGTTGTGGGTTTTTCCCTTTCATCACTTTAAGCATATCCTGCCGTTCCTTTCTGGCCCGTAGAGTTTCTGTTGAAAGATCAGCTATTAGTCTTCGGGGGATCCCCTTGTGTGTTATTTGTTGCTTTACCCTTGCTGCTTTTAGTGTTTGTCTTTGGGTTTAAATTTTATTAGTTTGATTACTACGTGTCCTGGAGTTTATCTCCTTGGGTTTATCCTGTGTGGGACTCTCTGGACTTCCTCGACTTAGGTGGCTATTTCCTTCCCCATTTTAGGGAAGTTTTCAACTATATTGTCCTCAAATATTTTCTCATGCCCTTTTCTTCTGTCTTCTTCTTCTGGGATGCCGGTGATTTGAATGTTGGGGTGTTTAATGCTGTCCTAGAGGTCTCTGAGGCTGTCCTCATTTCTTTTTATTTATTTATTTATTTATTTTTATTATGCTCTGCTTCAGTTATTTCCACCATTCTAACCTCCAGCTCACTTACCTGTTCTTCTGCCTCACTCTCCTGTTCCTCCAGTCTATTTATGCATGCTTCCATCTTGTTTCCAAGATTTTGGATCATCTTTACTACTATTATTTTGAATTCTATTTCATGCAGATTCCTTATCTCTTTCTTATTTATTTGGTCTGGTGGGTTTTATCATGTTCCTTCACCTGCCTCATATTTCTCTCTTTTCATCTTGTTTAGTTTACTGTGTTTGGGGTCTCCTTTCTGCATGCTGGAAGGTCATAGTTACACTTAATTGTGGCATCTGCCCCCTGTGGGTGGGGTTGAACGTGTCTTCTGAAGATTTCCTGATCTGGGGAACTTGCACCTGTGTCCTGGTGGATAGAGCTGGATCTTGTCTCTCTGAAAGGCAGTGTCATTTCCATCAGTGAGCTTGGGGGTGTCGATGGGTTTGGTATGGCTTTGGGCAGCCTGTTTGCTAATGTGAAGTGTTGTGCACCTGTTTTGCTGACAGATCAGTGTGGTGCATTTGGGTTTTGTGGCTTGCTGGTCTTTGGGTGGGCTTGATTTTAGTGTTGAGATGGAGGTCTTTAGGAGGGCTCTTGCCTATTAATGTTTCCTGGGGTCTGCCGTTTTCTGGTGAATCAAAGTCTTGAGCTCTGTTCTCCCGCCTCAGGGGTTCAGGCCCAACTCCTCTTTAAGCACCAAAACCTCACAAGCCTCACAGCATAGAAGACAAATCTCAAGACTCTTGGTGAAGGCAACACTCAATAGCCCAGAACACCCAATGAGACACACCAAAGTCCTCTAAGATTTCTAGGAAATTCTCTAGACCTGTTGTGGGCAGTATGTAGTCAGCTCAGTCTCAGATCTGGCCTTATTCCAGTTTGTACTTCCTCCTAAAGTTCACAGTTGAGTTCAGTCGCTCAGTTGTGTCTGACTCTTTGTGACCCCATGGACACAATGCTAGTCAACATTTAAAGTGTTTAGAAGTGAATTAGTTCAGCTCATTTCAGTTGCTCAGTCGTCTCCGACTCTTTGTGATCCCATGAACCACAGCACACCAGGCTTCCCTGTCCATCACCATCTCCTGGAGTTTACTCAAACCCATGTCCATCGAGTCGGTGATGCCATCCAACCATCTCATCTTCTGTCGTCCCCTTCTCCTCCTGCCCTCAATCTTTCCCAGCATCAGGGTCTTTTCCAATGAGTCAACTCTTTGCATCAGGTGGCCAAAGTATTGGAGTTTCAGCTTCAGCATCAGTCCTTCCAATGAATATTCAGGGATGATTTCCTCTACAATGGACTGATTGGATCTCCTTGCTGTCCAAGGGAGTCTCAAGAGTCTTTTCCAACACCACGGTTCAAAAGCATCAATTCTTCAGTGCTCAGCTTTCTTTATAGTCCAACTCTCACATCCGTACATGACTACTGGAAAAACCATAGCCTTTACTAGATGGACCTTTGTTGGCAAAGCAATGTCTCTGCTTTTCAATATGCTGTCTAGGTTGGTCATAACTTTCCTTCCAAGGAGTAAGCGTCTTTTAATTTCATGGCTGCAGTCACCATCGGCCATCTACAGTGATTTTGAAGTTCACAGTTGCCCCTAAATTTTAAATTCTGATCCCAACCCTGAAACAAGTGGGTGAAGGCCAAGGCTCATTAGGGCTCACTTGATTTCTTGGGCTGGGGAAGGGGAAGGATAAGGGAGCCACAACATAGATGTATCAGGGAGTGTCTGAAGCCATAGAGACCTGTAGGATGGTACAGTCTAAGGTGGGTCATGAGCTTTCCAGAGGAAACAGCCCCAGTTCATGGGCCCCTAGGAAGAGCCAGGCTGTTTAAACTCCCAGCAAGGTGCAGGCAGTAGCCTGTGCCTGCCCACAGTCTTGGGGTGGCTGCCACCTCTGGGGTCAGGACTGGTGTTTTGTCTGCCACCTCAGGTACCATCTCTGGCTTTGGCAGTGGCGGTCACATCTAATCCTTCTGTGTTGGGAGAAGCCTTCTTAGCATGTTCTCCTGGTGCCCAACCCCTGACCTCTCCCTGGGATCCTTGCTGGAGACTCAGCACTCCACCCCTGCACTCTGCTGCAGGCTGAGGCCAGGGAGCTGCCTTGGCACCCTCCCCTGCCCTCTGCTCTGGGCAAGGGGAGGCTTCCTAGCTGCTTCTCAGTGAAGCAGCTGCTAGCTGATTTCTGTAGTGAATTTTCTATTTTGTCTTCTAAGCCGCTATTGTTGAATTCCAGAAGCTCCCCACTGGTCCCACTTGTGAGGGGGTTTATTAGTGTATGAAAACTTTTCCTCCTTCATGGCTACCTCCCTCAGGGCACATGTCTCTGTCCTTAAATCCTTTATCTCTTTTTATTTCTTTATCTTTGGCCCTACCTCATTGCAAGGAGATTGGCTTGCCTTTTTGGAAATTTGGGGTCTTCTGCTGACAATCAGAAGTTGTTCTGTAGGAGTTGTTCCATATCTGATGAATTTTTGATGTATTTGTGGGGAGGCAGGTGATCTCCCCGTCTTATTCCTCCACCATCTTCTTCAGTCCTCCCACTGTGTTTTCTTTTTTCTGTGTTTGCACATTCATATTTAAGAATGTAAAGTCCACAACAGCTGGGGCTATATTCCACCAAAGAGAGTGCTTTTTGCAAATTTTTTATTCAAAAATAAAATATAAATTATGACCATTTATATTTTGTCATTATTTTTCAAGAGTATAATGCATTTAGAAAGACCTTATCCATTAAATTGTCTGAGTGCTGAAACAAAGTCAATTGAGGATCTGGCACTTTTATATACATTCTGAAAGGGTGTAGTCATTTTAACTCATCTCATCGTTCAAAATCAGTGACCTAGCACTCACATTTACAAATTTTCCTTGAATTTTTCATGTACTCCTGCTCAATGTGTCAAATGTGACAGAACAGATGTAGTCACTGAGTGATCAAACAGATGTTTCATTTGTATTACCATTCATTATAATATGTCATAATTGATAGCACACCCATGCAACTTGTCAAGTACCTAGAAATTCTTCTAGGTATCTTTTTAAGGGAACTCATAGTTTAAAGATACTCCTATAGAATACACAGAAAAGTTGGATATTTTTCTAAGAGCAACTTTCATTACTGGGTATTATTAAGCAGTTCACTTTCAGGTGAAATGAGAAGAAATTTTTGTCACTGTATAGAGCAATCATGAATACCACCAAGACTGGTTCAATGGATCCCATGTAGCCCTTGTGTAATGCTTACCTCCAGTTCCTAGGTTATCTATGAATTGGATATCCAAATGCCCCAAATAGATGAAGGCATAGTTTTACAGGTATGTTCTACTACTTCTTAAATCACTTATGTGATTGTGGTGATATTAACGATTTTTCTTTTAACATCTCTGGAAAGATTCTCCATTTACATTGTCTCCTAGCTCTAGTAACTCTCATAGACAGTTTTGGGGATATCTCTATCTCTACCTTTATATCTATCTATCTATCTATTTATATTCATGCATGCATGCTAAGTCACTTCAGCCATGTCCAACTCTTTGCAACCCTATGGACTGTAGACCAACAGGCTCCTCTGTCCATGGAATTCTCCAGGAAAGAATAGTGGAGTGGAGTCAGCTGTCATGTCTTCCTGCACGGATCCATTGATCCCAATGCAGGGAGGTGCTTTCTCTACCAGTAGTGCCACACGAGAAGAGTGTGTATGGACTTATATAGGAGATATATATATATATATATATATATATATATATATATATATATATTCTATATATAATACAATACATTATTTGTGTAGACTTTGCTTGTTGGGGGTTTCTGTTTTTTCATCAAGCTTTCTAATATTAAATATATTTGTATTTGAGCATGTTTCTTTACTTAATCTTTGACCTTTTTGAGGAAATATATTTTTCAGTCCACAAACATAACTGTGCAAGAAACATTGTCTTTGAAAAACTCCTTAAAAATAAAATTAAAGATGCTGAACCTCTAGCTTCCTGGGATAGCAGAAAACTATCCTACTGGGTATTTTAGAGACACACTACAGAACCAGAGAGGTCCAAAACTCTAAGGAAAAGCTGTTGCTTTCCAGTGCATTGTGGTTGTTGCTGAACTCCTGTTTTTGTGGTCCCTTTAAGCTATGTTTCTTTTGGGTTCCAAGTTTTCATGTCTCTTAGTGGAACTTAGGCATCTCTCCTGAGGTTGAGAGTGTCTGAGTAGAGAATCTAGCTCACCTGGGCATCCTGTACTACTTGTACCCTCTGAGGTTTTTCCAGCTTATCTTGTCATCATCAGCTCATCTTGTACAAGGCATGGTCTTAACAACTTCCTAAACTTCCACTCTTCCCAACACCCAGGAATTCCTCTCTTCCCAAGTATTGCTTTAAAGGATATCATCCATTTTTCCTCCTACATCTGACACTTTATATCATCTTTTCAATAATCTTAAATTTGTAGACAGGCGGAAATTTTGTCTTTCAGCATATTCTACTCCATGTTGTGTAAAATTTCCTGAGGGAAGGAAATATAAAAGGCCTAGCTAACTGTTTGGAATTTAAAGAGGGGAGACAGTAGGAGAAATGCAAATTAACATCCCCAAAGCTGTTAAGACAAATTTGTTTCTAACTTAACTTTTCCCTATAATTCACATTTATGAAGTGGTTATAGCAGGATCAAAGCGTAGGATGGAAGACAGGGACAGGTTTATTCATGATTCCAAATAAACTTGTTTTTTATTCCATTTTGCTATGCAGATATAAGCAGCTCTTTGCAAGAAACCACCTTCAGCAAGAAACCACTTTTGTCTTGTCACTTTAGCAAAGCTGTATTGTCACTAACTTTTAAATCAAATGCCCCCATATTCTACTCATCTCTGTCTCAGGTTCTATGAAAAGACTGATAGTTGAGTAGACTCCTAGGTCAAATCAAACTTACTGTGTCCAAAATCACTTTGAGGAATGACTGATTAACATTGCAGTTGCTTGCTTCCCAAAGGATTCAGATCTTTATAACAAGCCTATGAACCTGCAGCTTTGAGGAGGTGGGCAACTTGCCTTGAAGGAAGAATGCAAGAGACTTTTTTTTTCCCCAGGAAGAAAGGATCTGCCCATAAGTCAACATATTTAATTGTTAAGCTACAAAAATCTCTGTTTAAAGCCTACATATAAATGCTTGGGATTTTTTAATGCAATCCAGCTTCTAAAATGTATTTGATACAAATAAGTTCCTTCTTAAAAAAAAAAAAAAGCGTTGCAAAAAATGCTGCTAATGGGAACTGTTTCAATCCTTTGTAGGCATAATTTTAGGTAAGTGATTTTCTTACAGAACAAGCAATTTAATTACAAAACTCAGTTCCTCATTTTTACCCACCCAGCACAGTAACACTCTATGAGAAAAGCAGAGCTAACTGAAACCTGAACAATTTGGTACTATGCCTGTAGCACCATGCCATATGTCATTGGTTCTCCTAATTGCCTCTTCCACTCTCTCTTACATTATCAGGACTCCTAAATGGAACTCCACCTTTATACAACTTCAGCCATGCTAGGCCTTTGTGGAATGTCAATTGCCTATCTAAAAAATCTGATGGATTCCATACCAAGCTACCCTTTTAGGAAAGGGAGGCTGGTGATCCCAAAGTTCTATCACTGTTCAGATTTTGTCTACTATATATTTTAGCTCCATAACTAAATAATGCTAATGCATTACTATCTGTGGATATGTGCTACTTTCAAGTGGGGAAAAAAAAAAAAAAAACTCAGATGATATGTTTTCCATCAGACTGAGTGCTTTCTCTAAGACCTAGTAGTGACCCAGAATTCACCTTTCTGATGATTAGAGACGTTTATGTGGAAAGGAAAGGCCCTACTCTGATAACTTCCCTTTGAGCATCCATGTGATTGTTTACATGACAGTGAGGCATTTATATGACTATTAAAGAGTGGGGGAAAAAATCCATTAACAAACTTTTGTTTTATTTTGTACTTAATTTGATGGATTTATTAGTCTTTTACTGGAAATAACAGTAGTGTGATTTAACTGACTTGATTGACTGACTGCTTTGGCACTATTTAGACAAAGAGGGATATATCATTTTAACTAGCAGTTTAAAAAAGCTGCATAACAATCCATTGCAGAAATGACATTAAAAAAAAAAAAAAAGCTCCTGTAAGATCAGTTGGCTTATTATGAGGAATCAAATATCCTGGATTAAATTCTCAAAGTCCAACCTGACTACAGCAAAGAACTAATGAGATCTGTGCTCTCCTAGGAGCTCATTTAATTAACTCAAGCAATTGCTTTCAAGTACGCATTATGGTGTTGCTTGTAAATTCACATATATTAAATGTAAATTACAAGACATTTCAAAGGAGAGAGAGTTTGGTGGCAGTCTAATTTACATTTCTTTCTTGGCTATAAGCATTTTCTCCTTCTCACATTATACATTTAATATTGATACAAATTGAGGTTTTTTGTTTTCCTTGCTATTGTCAACAAGATATACATTAACTCCTATAAAATATAGTAATTCTTTTAGCAAATATAACTGATTACTGATTTAAGCTTAAAATCTGGGGGCCCATATTTTAAAGGAGGGGAAGGGGGATCTATAAGCATATAAAAATTTTATTACTTGACTCAAAATCTGGATAAATTAGACTCTTAAGTGAAACAAGTTTTGCCCTGAGAGCCAGATATTCTGCCTAAGGGTGAAGAATGAGATAAACATAATATATTTTCTTAAGTTTTACTTTTAATGTGCTATAGATTTTGAGGAAAATAAAGAGACAAATCTCCTCTGTTCTACGCTTTTCTGTACAGATCTAATCTTTCCCCTTACAAGGTCATTTGTTGAAAATCTGAACAAATTAGTAAAACAAATCTTTCCCCTCACCTTTTATGCAATATACACCCCTGTTGATACTGCTCTGTGTTGCAAAGATGTCATTAATGAAATTGGAGTCAGTGAATTTAGAGTTGAAATATAAACAAACAGTAGTGATTCCTTTTCTATCTTTTCTCATCCTTATCATGATGAAGGTCAATTTAACTCAGCAAATGGTGAGCTTACCCAAAGGTTTATATCTTTGAAATAATCCCTTTTCCAATGATCTTCTTGTCAGAGAGATTTAGTACATTTGGTCCAAATCCAATGGTTTCTTATCTGAAACCTTTGGGGGCAGATGTGTTTCAGAATTTAGATTTTTTTTTTTTTGGATTTTAGAAAAGTAATACTGAACACAGTTGGTATTTTAATAAACATCCCTGGTAGAGAGTTCCATAGAACACATAATAATAGATATTTATAAAAGTGTACAATACACTTTACATAAGACATATTCATATTTTGGCATTGCACATGTATATTTGTACTAAATTGATTAAATAAATTCTGAATTATTTCTCAGTTCTGCTCAGATTTTGTCATGAAATGAGTTAGGATGGCACTTTTTATACACTTTTAAAGTGTATAATTGAGAATAAGTGACTATAGACTTCTGATAACTCACTATGTTGGGCAAAATTCTCAGATGGACTCAGAGAATCCCACTTTCTGGTATATATGCCCTCCTTTTGAATATTGGGGGGGCGGGCTGTTGTATGATGAGATGACACATTCTTGATTACTTTATGCTTTAATGAAAAAAGTAATGAAATAGTTTGCCACTCCTGTGATTACATTGTATAAGACTCTGCCATAGTCTCTAGAATGCCCAACCACTTTGAAGAAGTAAGTTGTCATGTTGTAAGAGGCTCATGTAGTTAGGACCTGAGGGCAACCTCTAGAAAATAGGACTCCCCATGTTGGACCACCAACAAGATAATGGAGGCCTCAGTCCTATAATCACAGGGACCTAAATCCTGCCAGCAATCTAAACGGCCTTAGAAGAGGATCCCACGTTTCAGGTGAGACATGAGATTTCAGTCCCTGTCAACATGTTATCTGACAAGACTCTGAGCAGAGTTAGCAACTAACCTGTGGTGGACTTTATATCATTATCAACAGAAACTGAGAAAATGCGTTTGTGTTGTTTTAAGTAGCAAAATTTGTAGTAATTTTTTATTCCATGTCAGAAAAGTAATACCATCAATGAATTGTTGTTGTTTAGTTGCCAAGTTGTGTCCAACTCTTCTTGACTCCATGGACTGCAGAACTCCAGCCCACTTTGTCCCTCACTATCCCCTGGAGTTTTCTCAAGTTCATGTCCATTGCATCAGTGATGCCATCCAACCATCTCATCCTCTTTCACCCTCTTCTTTTGATGTCAGTCTTTCTAAGCATCAGGGTCCTTTCCATTGAGTTGACTATTCTCATCAGGTGGCCAAAATACTGGAGCTTCAGTATCAGTTCTTTTAATGAGTATTCAGGGTTGATTTCCTTTAAAATTGACTGGTTGGATATCCTTGCTCTCCAAGGGACTCTCGAGAGTCTTCTCCAGCACCACAATTTGAAAGCATCAGTTCTTCAGTGGTCTGCCTTCTTTATGGTCCAGATTTCAACATCGATATATGACTATTGGAAAGACCATAGCCTTGACTACATGGAATTTTGTCTCAAAGTGATGTCTTTGCTAGTTAACAAATTGTCTATATTTGTCATAGCTTTCCTGCCAAGAAACAGCCATCTTCTAATTTCATGGCTGCAGTCATCAACTGCAGTGACTTTAGATCCCAAGAAGAAGAAATCTGTCACTCCTTCCACATTTTCCCCTTCCATTTGCCATGAAGTGATGGGACCGAATGCCATGAACTTAGTATTTGTAATATTGAGTTTTAAGTGGTTTTTTTCACTTTCCTTCTTCACCCTCATCAGTAGGCTCTTAGGTTCCTCTTCACTTCTGCCGTTAGAGTGATATCAGTTTATCTGAGACTGTTGTTGAATTGTATTTATTTCTTTTTTTCCCCATTCATTTCTAATTCAAAGTATTTTTTCGGATTCTTAATCACAATCTAACATTTTCTACAATTCCCATTTTCTACAATTTGTATTGTCATGTTCTTAGTTCTATGAAGAAGTAGGAAAAAAAGATACTTTGAGGTAAGGATTTTTAAGTTAATTTTATAGTCGACTGTTATCTTAAACAAAGTTTATATATAACACATAGTGGATGTTAAGAAAAAAAAGTTCTGATGAGAGCATAATAGAAAAGTGACTCAGTTTTAATTTATATAATGCATGATTTTATTTTAACTAGAAGTGTTTTGGGAATGAGTCTGCTGTCAAAGATGAAACAGTAATCTGATCAAAATAAAACACACAATATTTTATAATTTGGAATATCATTCATGAAAGTCTAATAGCTAAAACACTTTATATCTGTCACTTCAGTTCTTACTAGGGGCATGAAAAGAGCTTGTTCCATGATATTAAATTTAAATGTGCTTTGGATCCCATTGCCTAACAGCTTAGACTTTCTATCAGCATTTCCAGGGGTGAACTGGTTTTAGCATAGATATTGTTCTTCTAAAAATCACTTCACCTTTTTCACTCTTCATATTTTAACTCCTCAACTTCTTTTGTCTTTTAAAGTATCTGATTACTATCAGAAATCAGTATTTCATGGAATGGTTGAAGAAGGTATCTTATAAAAATCATTGAATTTGTGATCATTGTTTACGGCATCTCTGCTTCATGTTCAAATTTCAAACCTCATCAGCTAAGATATATGTGCACAATTTATTCACATATATAATCTTAGTATTTTACACGAAGCAACTTTTTCCTTTTTAAGGAATGTTGATCGCAATTTAGTTCTTTCAAAGCTTTAAGTAAGGAGGGATAGAGAAGAACGTTAACTGAGATGTGCCTTGGGTCTTTCATAGGCAAAATTTCCCAACATGCTAAGCGGGACTGACAACTCTTCCAAACACAGAGTCTTTCCATTTGTTGGGCTCTAAGGACCCAGCATCCACCAGGATGTGGAACACTGATTTCTATTGCGGCAACGTCAGAACCTGCTCTCTAAACAAACTATAGCAACTGTTCTCTAAAGATTACCAAGAAATGGATGAGATAAGGCCATGTTTCAAGGAGCCTGTGAAGCAAGAAAACTGATGACTATTTTATCTCCTTGCCCCAAAAGTAATTTTAGAAAAAGGATCCATTCTTCTATCCATTAAAAACATTTTTTGAGAATGAACTTTTAGAGTCTGACTATTTGAAAATACTATTTATAAAGATAAATTATTTTTTATTAAAGTAAATTTGACATACAATATGTAATAGGTACAGAGTACAGTGAATCACAAATTTTAAAGAATATACTGCATTTATAGCTAAATTTATAGATAAATGCATTATAGTTAAAATGTTAGCCATATTCTCTGTGTTGTACAATATTTTCTTATAGCTCATTTTATACATAATAGCTTGTACTGCTTAATCCCTACCCCTGTATTATCTCTTCCCTCTTTCCTCTCTCCATTAGTACCATGGATATAACCTGTATCCATGAATCTGTTTCTCTTTTGCTATTTTCACTAGCTTGTTTTATTTTTTAGATTCCATATATAAGTGATATACAGCATTTGTCTTTCTCTGTCTGAATTATTTCAAGTCCATCTATGTTGTTGCATATGGCAAAATTTTTTGACTGAGCAGTCAAAATTTTTTATCACTGATCAGTACTATATATATATATATATCTCACTTTTCTTTATACATTTTTCTATTGATGGACACTTAAGTTGCTTCCATGGAATTCTGCAGGCCAGAATACTACAGTGAGTAGCCTATTCCTTCTTCAGTGGATCTTCTGACCCAGGAACTGAACTGGAGTCTCCTGCATTACAGGCAGATTTTTTACCAGCTGAGTTACCAGGGAAACCCCAAAAGCTGCACCCAATGTGGCGCCTGAAACCCACGACCCTGAGATTAAGAGTCTCATGCTCTACTGACTGAGCTAGCCAGGCTCTATTAACTTGGCAATTGTAAATAATGTGCTATGAACATTGGATTCATGTATATTTTCAAATCAAGTGTTTTGTTTCTTTCAGATATATATCCAGGAACTGCTAGGCCACATGGCAGTTCTATTTGTAATATTTTGAGAAGCCTCCATACTACATTCTACACTGGATGTGCCAATCAACAGTGTACGAGGGCTCCCCTCCTTTACATCCTCACCGACATTTGCTATTTGTGTTCTTTTTGATGACAGCCATTCAGACCATTGTGAGGTGATACCTCATTGTAGTTTTGATAGGCATTTCCCTGATAATAGTGATGTTTATCATCTTTTCATGTCCCTGTTTGCCATCTGCATGCTTTCTTTGGAGAAGTCTTTGGCCTATTTTTTAATTAGGTTGCTTGTTTTCTGTTGTTGTTGACTTGTATGCATTGTTTATATATTTAGGATATTAACCCCTTATTTGTCATATCATTCCCAAATATGTTCTACTATTCAGTAGGTTTTTTTTTTTTTTTTTTTTGTCAATGGTTTCCTTTGTTGTGCAAAAGATTTTAAGTTTAAATAGGTTCTGTTTATTTTTGCTTTTATTTTCTTTATTTTAAGAGACAGATACAAAAATCATTATTACAACTGTTTCTAAATAATTGAAGACATCCTGAGCTGAACTTGAAAACAAAACAAAATGTACAAAGCCGGGTTTCCAGAGAAGAGAGAAGCTACCTGGGAAAGCCTGGACTTTCACTTTTGGCTGAAATGCCATTACTTGGGACCCATGGATATCAATTTCCCAGGCCACAGGAACTCCCAATTGAATGTGTTCATGTTTCAAGCAGTCACTCTAAGGTGGAAAACACTGACTTTTGCTCCACGGAGAGGTATTATGATTATCTTTGATGTCCATAGAGCTGTTAAAGACACAAAGCTGTGTCCCTCCACCACTATTATTTTCCTTGCTCTGTCTTGTAGAGATAGAGGAGGAGAAACATAAAAATAAATCTGCTTATTTTCTGTCTTTATAGTCTTAGGATAAAAGACTTGCCAGTGAGAAAATGTAGGAATCCCTCTGAGATATTTTTCAGATCTCATTGTTTTTGTCTACCACTCTATTCCTTAAATAGCACACAGAGGCTTTCAAATGTGTTGAATAGTGGCTAAATGGATATAATATCCATTTGATCCCAAAATCCATGTTCTCTCACTATTCACAACTGTGAAAGAAAGTACATAACACTTTATAGCACTTTTTCTGTCCTAGACATATTCTCCTTAAATAGACTGTTTAATTTTTTTTAATGTTGTCTAAGATCCCACAGCTTTAAACTTAGACAATTTTATTTCAGAGCTAGGGTTTTTAAACACTAACAGGTGTTGTCTCATTTGTAGTGGAAGGATCACTTGAGAGATTGCCATTGAAAATCCAGGGAAGGTGAGATGATATAATCTCAGAGAAGAGTAGCTAAATACTTAAAACTAAGAAAAAAGTTATGCCAGAAAAGTGTCTTGCTTTTTATCTAAGGAAGGTGAAATCTATAATCAGGACAAAAACATGGGTGGTCTTCCTGCAGTGCTGTTTGGAGAGAGTGATCTGGCCCACTGAAGCCTGGGTCTTATTCTTGCAGCATGGATGTTTTTATAATAGAGGTGGATGCATTGTGTCACTTTATTTTGTTGTAATCAGCTATTCAGATATGAACTAGATCTACCTGCACAGAGTTCAAGCTTGCTAAACATCCTTCTGAATATTTAACTTCCCACTAGATTTGCTGAAAGGGAAAGAAAACACTGACCCTGAACATGAGTAGCTTATTTGATAGTTAAATTCTCACTGTACATTAATTCATTAAAATTATGGCATTTATACTTGTCCTTACTCGGTAATAATGTCTCAACTTAAGTAAAAATGTTCACCAAAAACTTTAATACAGAGATATCTTTCATTTTCAGATTTATGCACTAGTTAGTAAAAAATATGTTTCATATTCTTTACATGTTCCAAATGAAAGGAAAAGATGTATTTCAGGTAGACTGCAATTCTTCCTGACACAGAAAGGGATACTGATCTACACATATGTGTTCCAGAAATCATATCTATGGGAATGAAAAATAGTATAGTTTTTCTATGAGGAATATTCATTTGTAAAATCATTGAAAATATACTCTGGAATCAAGTAGTAATGGAGGTAAAATATTTGACCTATTGCTTTGCTGTTTTTTATATTTTAAGTAATAAACATCTTGTAGTATTCTAGCTATTCGAGACTAAAGTAATCACCAACACATACTGTAATTTTGCTAGTTCTAAACCGTCCAGAGAGGCGGTCCTAAGATGGCAGAGGACTAGGACGGGAAGACCACTTTCTCCCCCACAAATTCATTGAAAGAACATTTGAACGCCAAGCAAATTCCACAAAACAACTTCTGAATGCTGGCAGAGGACATCAGGCACCCAGAAAGGCAGCCCATTGTCTTCAAAAGGAGGTAGGACAAAATATAAAAGATAAAAAGAGAGACAAAAGAGATAGGGACAGAGATCCGTCCCAGGAAGGGAGACTTTAAAAAGAGAGAAATTTCCAAACACCAGAAAACACGCTCTCCGGCGGGTCTGTGGCGAGCCTTGGAATCTCAGAGTGCAAAATAACTGGGAGGAACAATAAATAAATAATTAAAACCCACAGATGACGTACCTAACAGCAACTCCCAGTGGAGCAGCAGCCCAGACGCTCACATCCGCCACTTGCAAGCGGGGGCTGGACAGGGAGGCGCGGGCTGCAGTGCTCTGGGTAAGGACGGGCCTGAATACGCCGAGGGCAATCTGAGGGAACTAGCTTGAGACAGCAATCCAGACTTTGGGATAGCTATCCCATGAAAAGCCCTAACCTAAGACACTGACCCTGGTGGCTCAGAGGTTAAAGCGTCTGCCTGCAATGTGGGAGACCCGGCTTCGATCCCTGGGTTGGGAAGATCCCCTGAAGAAGGAAATGGCAACCCACTCCAGTATTCTTGCCTGGAGAATGCCATGGATGGAGGAGCCTGGTGGACTACAGTCCATGGGGTAGCAGAGAGTCGGACACGACTGAGCAACTTAACTAACTTTCAAGACACTGCCAGGCCCGCTCACAGAACAAAGGACTGAGCAGAGCTAGCCGGCTGTGGACCGGTCCATCCCCCGCTGGAGACAGGCAGGTGAGGGCAGCCAGAGCCAGAAGGGGGCAATTGCACCACCAGAGAGGCATCCTAAACCAAACTGGAAGCAGACTTCGTTGCTAACCAAGACTTGTTGGGATTTGGGAGGGTCACAGCCAGAGATTAGCTCCCCAGAAGAGACACACGGCACACCTGAGAAGGCGCGTCCATTGTACACCCAGAAAACCGAGCGGCTGGGACGGGGCAGGTGATAAGTCGAAGCGACCGCGCTCACCAAGCACCTGGTCGCCTGAGCTGCTCGGACCTGGGAGGGCACAAAACGCAAGCCCAACCGAGTCTGCGCCTTTATGGAGTACTCGAGAACCTGAACCTGAGCGGCTTAGACGTGGGAAGTGCACGCAACCCACGGCCAGCCTCAGACAGTTCCGGCAGAGCAGCCTGGAGCCTGAGCAGTGTAGACGGGGAAAGCACATACGCCGTGAGCGGGGACAAACGCAGTGTGGCCCAGACACTGCAAGCGCTCCCCACTTACTCCAGGGATGTTTGTCTGCAGTGCTCCTCCCTTCCCACAGCAGGACTGAACAAGTAAGCCTAAAATGGTGACTACCACCGCCCCCTTGTGTCAGGGCAGAAATAGACACTGAAAAGACCAGCAAACAGAAGAAGCTAAAATAAACAGAGCGAACAGCTTTGGAAGTGACAGGTGCAACAGATTAAAACCCTGTAGTTAGCACAGACTACATAGGAAGGGGCCTGTAGACCTTGAGAAGTACAAGCCGGACCAAGGAACTATCTGAAAATGAACTGACCCCACACTGTCCGCAACAGCTCCAGAGAAAGTCCTAGATATATTTTTACTACTATCATTTTTTAAATAAAATTTTTTAAAAAAAAATTTTAAAGCCCCCTATTACTCTGTTAATTTTCATTTTTGTAACCTACTATTACCTTGCCAAAAAAAAGACCCTATTTTTAAAGCAAACTTCATATATATATTCTATAATTTTGTTGTTGTTGTTGTTTTTAATATTATATTTTTGAGACTCTAACCTCTACTCTGGATTTTTAATCTTTGTTTTTTGGTATTTGTTATCAACTTCGTACCTTTAAGAACCCAATCTTCAGTACCCGTTTTTACTTGGGAGCAAGATCACTGGCGTGATTGCTCTCTCCCACTTTTGACTCTCCTTTTTCCCCACCAGGTCGCCTCTATCTCCCCCCTCTCCCTTTTCTTCTCAACCCAACTCTGTGAATCTCTTTGTGTGTCCTGGGCTGTGGAGAACACTTAGGGAACTGTTTACTGGCTGGATCTGTCTCTGTCCTTTGGAGTCCCTCTTTTATCCTCCTGGCCACCTCTGTCTGCTTCCTCCCTCTTCTCTTCTCTGTGTAACTCTGTGAACATCTCTGAGGGATCCAGACTGTGGAGAGCACATAGGTAAGTGATTACAGACTAGCTTGCTCTCTCCCCTTTTGATTCCCCCTCTTCTCCTCCTGGTCACCTCTATCTCCCTCCTCCCTCTTCTCTTGTCCATGTAACTCTGTGAACCTCTCCGGGTGTCCCTCACTGTGGAGAAACTTTTCATCATTAACCTAGGTGTTTTATCATCGGTGCTGTATAGATGGAGAAGCCTTGAGGCTACTGTAAGAATAAGACTGAAAACCAGAGGCAGGAGGCTTATGTCCAAATCCTGAGAACACCAGAGAACTCCTGACTCCAGGGAACATTAATTGATAGGAGCTCATCAAAGGCCTCCATACCTACACTGAAACCAAGCACCACCCAAGGGCCAACAAGTTCCAGAGCAAGACATACCATGCAAATTCTCCAGTAATACAGGAACATAGCCCTGAGCTTCAATATACAGGCTGCCCCAAAACACACCAAACACCCTGACATCTCAAAACTCATTACTGGACACTTCCTTGCACTCCAGAGAGAAGAAATTCAGCTCCATGCACCAGAACACCCACACAAGCTTCCCTAACCAGGAAACCTTGACAAGCCATCTGTCCAACCCCACCCACAGTGAGGAACCTCCACAATAAAGAGGAACCACAAACTGCCAGAATACAGAAAGGCCACCCCAAACACAGCAATATAAACAAGATGAAGAGGCAGAGAAATACCAAGCAGGTAAAGGAACAGGATAAATGCCCAGCAAACCAAACAAAAGAGGAAGAGATAGGGAATCTACCTGAAAAAGAATTTAGAATAATAATAATAAAAGTGATCCAAAATCTTGAAAACAAAATAGAGTTACAAATAAATAGCCTGGAGACAAGGATTGAGAAGATGCAAGAAAGGTTTAACAAGGACCTAGAAAAAAATAAAAAAGAGTCAATATATAATGAATAATGCAATAAATGAGATCAAAAACACTCTGGAGGGAACCAACAATAGAATAATGGAGGCAGAAGATAGGATAAGTGAGGTAGAAGATAGAATGGTAGAAATAAAGGAAACAGAGAGGAAAAAAGAATTAAAAGAAATGAGGACAACCTCAGAGACCTCTGGGACAATGTTAAACACCCCAATGTTCGAATCATAGGAGTCCCAGAAGAAGAAGACAAAAAGAAAGACCATGAGAAAATACTTGAGGAGATTAATAGTTCAAAACTTCCATAAAATGAGGAAGGAAATAATCACCCTAGTCCAAGAAACCCAGATAGTCTGAAACAGGATAAACCCAAGGCAAAACATATCAATTAAATTAACAAAGATCAAACACAAAAAACAAATATTAAAAGCAGTAAGGGAAGAACAACAAATAACACAAAAGGGGATTCCCATAAGGATAACAGCTGATCTTTCAATAGAAACTCTTCAGGCTAGAAGGGAATGGCAGGACATACTTAAAGTGATGAAAGAAAATAACCTACAGTCCAGTTTACTGTACCCAGCAAGGATCTCATTCAAATATTAAGGAGAAATGAAAAGTTTTACAGACAAGCAAAAGCTGAGAGAATTCAGCACCACCAAACCAGCTCTCCAACTAAACGATCTTCTCTAGACAGGAAACACAGAAGGGTGTATAAACTCATACCCAAAACAAAGTAAATGGCAATGGGATCACATTTATCAATAATTACCTTAAATGTAAATGTGTTGAATGTCCCAACCAAAAGACAAAGACTGGCTGAATGGATACAAAAATCAGACTCCTATATATGTTGTCTACAAGAGACCCACCTCGAAACAAGGGACACATACAGACTGAAAGTGAAGGGTTGGAAAAAGTTATTCCATGCAAATGGAGACCAAAAGAAAGCAGGAGTAGCAATACTCATATCATATAAAATAGACTTTAAAACAAAAGCTGTGAAAAGATACAAAGATGGACACTACATAAAGATCAAAGGATCAATCAAAGAAGAAGATAGAACAATTATAAATATATATGCAACCAATGCAGGAGCATTGCAATATGTAAGAAAAATGCTAACAAGTATGAAAGGGGAAATTAATAATAACACAATAATAGTGGGAGACTTTAATACCCCACTCACATCTATGGATTATCAACTAAACATAAAATTAGCAAGGAAACACAAACTTTAAATGATACAATAGACCAGTTGGACCTAATTGATAGCTATAGGCCATTTCACAGCAAAACAATGAATTTCACCTTTTTCCCAAGTACACACAGAATCTTCTCCAGTATAGATCACATCCTGGGCCATAAATTTAACCTTGGTAAATTTAAAAAAAAAGAAAGAAAGAAAGAAATCATTCTAAGCATCTTTTCCGACCACAGTGCAGTAAGGTTAGATGTCAATTACATGAGAAAAACTATTAAAAATTCCAACATATGGAGGCTGAACAATACTCTGCTGAATAACCAACAAATTATAGAAGAAATAAAAAAAGAAATCAAAATATTCATAGAAACAAATGAAAATGAAAACACAACAACCCAAAACCTATGAGGCACTGCAAAATCAGTGCTAAGGGGAAGGTTCATAGCAATACAGGCTTACCTCAAGAAACAAGAAAAAAAGTCAAATAAATAACCTAACTCTACACATAAAGCAACTAGGAAAGGAAGAAATGAAGAACCCCAGGGTTAGTAGAAGGAAAGAAATCTTAAAAATTAGGGCAGAAATAAATGCAAAAGAAACAAATGAGACCATAGTAAATATCAACAAAGCCAAAAGCTGGTTCTTTGAGAAGTTAAATAAAACTGACAAACCATTAGCCAGACTCATCAAGAAACAAAAGGAGGAAAATCAAATCAACAAAATTAGAAATAAAAATAGAAAGATCACAACAGACAACACAGAATACAAAGGATCATAAGAGAGTACTATCAGCAAGTATATGCAAATAAAATGGACAACTTGGAAGAAATGGACAAAGTCTTAGAAAAGTACAACTTTCCAAAAGTGAACCAGGAAGAAATAGAAAATCTTAACAGACCCAGCACAAGCACAGAAATGGAAACTGTAATGAGAAATCTTCCAAAACACGAAATCCCACGACCAGATGGCTTCACAGCTGAATTCTACCAAAAATTTAGAGAAGAGTTAACATCTATCCTACTCAAACTCTTCCAGAAAATTGCAGAGGAAGGGAAACTTCTAAACTCATTCTATGAGGCCACCATCACCCTAATTCCAAAACCTGACTGAGATGCCACAAAAAACGAAAACTACAGGCCAATATAACTGATGGACATAGAGGAAAAAATCCTTAACAAAATTCTAGCAAACAGAATCCAACAACATATTAAAAAGATCATACATCATGACCAAGTGGGCTTTATCCCAGGGATGCAAGGATTCTTCAATATCCAGAAATTAATCAGTGCAATACACCACATTAACAAATTGAAAAATAAAAACCATATGATTATCTCAATAGATGCAGAGAAAACCTTTGACAAAATTCAACTTCCATTTATGATAAAAACCCTCTAGAAAGCAGGAATAGAAGGAACATACCTCAGCATAACAAAAGCTATATATGACAAACCCACAGCAAACATTATCCTCAATGGTGGGAAATTGAAAGCATTTCCCCTAAAGTCAGAAACAAGACAAGGGTGCCCATTCTCACTACTACTATTCAACATAGTTTTAGAAGGTTTGGCCACAGCAATCAGAGCACAAAAAGAAATAAAAGGAATCCAGTTTAGAAAAGAAGAAGTAAAACTCTCACTGTTTGCAGATGACATGATCCTCTACATAGAAAACCCTAAAGACTCCACCAGAAAATTAATAGAGCTAATCAATGAATACAGTAAAGTTGCAGGATATAAAATTAACACACAGAAATCCCTTGCATTCCTATACAATAACAATGAAAAAAACAAAGAGAAATTAAGGAAACAATTCCATTCACCATTGCAACAAAAAGAATAAAATACTTAGGAGTATATCTACCTAAAGAAACAAAAGACTATATATAGAAAACTATAAAACACTGGTGAAAGAAATCAAAGACACAAATAGATGGAGAAATATACCATGTTCATGGATCAGAAAAATCAATATAGTGAAAATGAGTATACTACCCAAAGCGATCTATAGAGCCAATGCAATCCCTATCAATCTACCAATGGTATGTTTCAGAGAACTAGAACAAATAATTTCACAATTTGTATGGAAATACAAAAAACCTCGAATAGCCAAAGCAATTTTGAGAAAGAAGAATGGAACTGGAGGAATCAATCTACCTGACTTCAGGCTCTACTACAAAGCCACAGTTATCAAGACAGTATCGTCCTGGCATAAAGACAGAAATATAGATCAACGGGACAAAACAGAAAGCCCAGAGATAAATCCATGCACTTTATCTTTGATGAAGGAGGAAAGAATACACAATGGAGAAAAGACAATTTCTCTAACAAGTGGTGTTGGGAAAACTGGCCATCCACTTGTAAAAGAATGAAACTAGAACACCTTATAATATCATACAAAAAAGTAAATTCAAAATGGATTAAAGATCTAAATGTAAGACCAGAAACTATAAAACTCCTAGAGGAAAACATAGGTAAAACACTCTCTGACATAAATAAATCACAGCAGGATCCTCTATGATCCACCTCCCAGAATATTGGAAACAAAAGCAAAAATAAACAAATGGGACCTAATTAAAATTAAAAGCTTCTTCACAACAAAGCAAACTATAAACAAGGTGAAAAGACAGCCTTCAAAATGGGAGAAAATAATAGCAAATGAAGCAATGGACAAAGAATTAATCTCAAAAATATACAAGCAAATCCTGCAGCTCAATTCCAGAAAAATAAACGACCCAATCAAAAAGTGGGCCAAAGAACTAAACAGACATTTCTCCAAAGAAGACATACAGATGGCTAACAAACACATCAAAAGATGTTCAACATCACTCATTATGAGAGAAATTCATATCAAAACCACAATGAGGTACCATTTCATGCCAGTCAGAATGGCTGCTATCCAAAAGTCTACAAGCAATAAATGCTGGAGAGGGTGTGGAGAAAAGGGAACCCTCTCACACTGTTGGTGGGAATGCAAACTAGTACAGCCACTATGGAGAACAGTGTGGAGATTCCTTTAAAAATTGGAAATAGAACTGTCATATGACCCAGCAATACCACTTCTGGGCATACACACTGAGGAAACCAGAATTGGAAGAGACGTGTGTACCCCAATGTTCATCACAGCACTATTTATAATAGCCAGGACATGGAAGCAACCTAGATGTCCATCAGCAGATGAATGGATAAGAAAGCTGTGGTACATATACACAGTGTAATATCACTCAGCCATTAAAAAGAATACATTTGAATCAGTTCTAATGAGGTGGATGAAACTGGGGCCTATTATACAGAGTGAAGTAAGTCAGAAAGAAAAACACCAATACAGTATACTAATGCATATATATGGAATTTAGAAAGATGGTAATGATAACCCTGTATGTAAGACAGCAAAAGAGACACAGATGTGCAAAACAGTCTTTTGGACTCTATGGGAGAGGGCGAGAGTGGGATGATATGGGAGAATGGCATTGAAACATGTAAATTATCACATGTGAAATGAATCGCCAGTCCAGGTTCGATGCATGATACAGGGTGCTCAGGGCTGGTGCACTCGGATGACCCAGAGGGAGGGGATGGGGAGGGAGGTGGTAGGTGGGTTCAGGATGCGTAACACATGTACATCCATGACAGATTCATGTCAATGTATGGAAAAACCAATATAATATTGTAAATAAATAAATAAAACTGGGGCAGGGGAGTCCAGAATATTTGTCTTTTAGTGTTTGTTCATTATTCATATAATTCTATTCAATTTCTATTTGTAAAATTTGTGAACTTTGTTCCAGGGAAACTAAAGTTGCAATATTGGTATTTTTATATTTATAATAATCAATATATTAATATATTCTGAACTTTCTTATTCTGGATTTTCTAATAGAAATCCTTTCTTATTCATATTTCTCCTGCATCAGAATTCAAGAGGGATGCTTATTGATTTTGATGAGAAACAAGCTTAATGACTGAATGAATACATGCACAGAATATTTTAATAGGTTTCAATTAATAGAAGTAATTTGGAAAATAATTTTATGATTTTATGAAAAGATGGGAAACTATTTGTATAAGTAAGTAAGTATAAGTAAGTTTCTTGGTAAGATAACTGACATTGATAGAAAGGCTTCAAACTATTTTTTTAAAAAGTACATGTTTTTATCACTCTTTGTCAACTTATTAGTTATTACCAATTACTTATTAGTTCAATGAAAAATGTTAATGTTTTTCACTGGTTCACTCATTTATTCAACAAATATATTTTGAATATCTTTTATGTGGTAGAAAATATACCTGATGGAGAATTACAGAGATAAATAAGATATAAAATTTTTCTTCAATTAGTTCTCAGCATATTGTAGAAGACAACAAGTACATGACAACATTATTTCCTAAATAGCAATTTTATTGAACAGTCAACTAGGCATGAGTGTGAGCAGCTCTCTTGCATTTTCTGGTACAGATGTGCAAGATATCGCCTCGAATTTTTGCATGCTACTTTTTGGTTGCTCCTTGCTTCTGATAGAGTGTAGCAAGATCATTAGTATAACGACATCTGTCTGTCTTGCTGAGGACACATGAAAAGTGTCAATACAAATAGATTGAGTTCTCCACAATCAAATGATAGGAAAAAATGGGATACTAAGTTAATTACATGTGCATAATAAGAGAGATGTAATCCCTCCAGATAGAAAATAGTTATTAATCTACCTTGCTACCAAGCTCTTCCACTTTTGACATGATTTTCCAATTTTTCTTTCAGGCAGTGATTGCACATAGACATGAGCTGCCCAACAAAATAAACAAAATGGAGCAAATGCTTTCAACTGCAAATAACTCTAGCTCCTGGCAATGTATTGCCCAGATCAAAAATCAATACTGAGAAATAGACTCTGCAAAAACAAATTAACTGCACTAGTGACTTGGACTTGTTCTGCAAACTTTTGTTCTGATGTTGTTTAACCCTTATTAACCGTTATTTAATCCTTCTTGTGAGAGCAATCCAATCAAGGAATAGATTATAGATTTAACTGATTCTTCCGTTAGAAAACTTCAGTGTAGTATAAGTCTCAAAAATCCATACACTTTCATGTCCAAATATTTTTGTTGTTGCTGTCATTTTATTTCTTTGTAATGTCATAGTTAGCTTCTGGGACAATATAATGTATTTAAACTGCAAAGCAGGATATTTCATTTAAGAATCTGAGAATGTGTGACTATTAGATGAAAGAAAATAAGTATTTCAAAACAAGTCTTCTTCTCTAATTTCCTTTAGTTTCTAACCTCTAGTATTACAAAAAATGAAAAATTTCAAGTCATAATCTTACTAAACTAGGGAAATGTTCTCCTATATCTATAACTTATATTGCTTTGGTCAGTTGTTAAATTAGTGAATGTTTAATAAAGATTTGCTGAAATAAACTTAGGTGAATTGATCAACAAGTAAATACTTGATGTAAGTGGCTAATTTTAGCTGCTTCCTTGTCCTAATATTTTAACTTATTTTTGAAAATGTTTCACAATATTGATAAGAATCTGTAGCTGAAACATTTTAAAGTCTAAATTCTAATGTTAACAATGCCAAGTTTGTCTATTTGAAATACTGCCTGTAATGCGGGAGACCCAAATTTGATCCCTGAGTTGGGAAGATTTCCTGGAGAAGGGAATGGTCACTCACTCCAGTATGCCTGACTGGAGAACTCCAAGGGCAGATGAGCCTGGTGGGCTATAGTCCATGGGGTCAAAAAGAGTTGGACACAACTGAGTGACTAACACCCCTGCCTGACAGATAGATAGAATAAATTATTTATAGCTCATTAATTATTAGATTTGAGATGGTTTTCTAAATTTTGAGATATATCGTGATACAAAGCAGACTCTGTCCCTACTCTTTTCTATTCTATCTTCTTCAGCAGATCTCAATGACAATGCAGTCTAAGTGCAATACAAGAAAGAAACAAATAGCTTGACGATTGTTAGGCATCTATACAAGAGAAAGAGAAAAAGAGGCGGGAAAAAAAAGAGTTCAGTTTTCTTCCTCTCAAATGAGCTCAGAAGTTCTCAACTAGATCTCATAGCAAGATGAGCAGTAACACATTTCATCTGGACATGATGGGGAATGACAATATACAATATCAGTTTCTACTCTTTTTTAAATTTATTTTTTGTATTAGTTTCAGGTATACAGCAAAGTGATCCAGTTATAAATATACATATACCCATTCGTTTTCAGATTCTTTTCCCATATATGTACTACAGGATATTGAGGAGAGTTCCCTGTGCCATACAGTAGGTCTTTGTTGTATATTAACTTTTATTCTTTCTTTAAGTGATGGAGAAAGTATCTGGATTTGCTATTCAGATATTCACTGAGGACATGGGCATGATTTGGGATGCCCATGCGGGATGCCACATTGATTTATATATAGGTTTATACATGAAGTTCTGTCTTATGCAGAGAAATATTTATACCTTTTTGCTCAAAAACAGTTTTAAGAGCAAATCTGTTGTATATAGAATATAGGCTTTGTATGACATATAGAATATAGGCTCTATGATACAAATCTGTTGTATATAGACTATAGGCTCTGTGTGAAATATTGAGAAAACCATTTGTTTTTTAAATTAGTGAATTTTAAACTTCACTAAAGTTAGTAAAATTGTATTAGAAACACATGTATTAAGTTTCAAAAAGTGAATACTGTTCTCTTTGATGTTATTTTAGTGAAAACTGTTTTAAATTATAAATATTTGAGTTTAAATACATAAGATGTTATTTGAAAATAATGTCCGTCACCTGAGAAACTCAGTTACTGTCAAAGAGCCATAGAACTGGGATCTATGTATGGTTGTGTGGGTCACAGTCACAAATTGTGCTGGTTGTGCTTAACATACACCTGGTACACAGGCAGTAGTAGCTGTCATTGTGACTATAGTTATTATTCATAATAACAGGCATGTACAATCTGTATCTATTACTTGGTTTTTATGCATTTAAATTACATATACACATATTTATGTGCATATATATATATAGATATATATTCTAGGCATTGTATTAAAAAACATTTATACTGAATGCTTATAAATCCCTAATTGTTCTAAAAGATATGTGTATTAATTCATTTAATACTCAGTAAATCTATGGAGTGAGTACAGAATCCTTATTCTTATTTAAATATGTGAATATGAACACCAAAATCCAAAGCAGTCCAGAGAATATATCATTGGAATAACACATGCTGGAAACAGAATTCTATCTCACGTAACATGACTATAGATCCATGGTTTTAATCATCACAAGGTATTGCCTGTTTACAAATATGTTTATTTATCTATTATCTGTATAGCAAATATCTGTATATATATACATTGTACACAGATATATGGCACACACATACAAAAACATATATATTCATATATACACACATATATGTGCAATTATTCCAGTTCTCTTAAGATTTATTAAGTGAACTATGCAAAGAAATAGAAAAAAAGAATGGGAAAGACTAGAGATCACTTCAAGAAAATTAGATACAAGGGAAAGATACATACATACATACGTACATACATACATAGGCACAATAAAGGTCAGAAAGATTATGGACCTAGTAGAAACAGAAGGTATTAAGAAGAGGTGGCAAGTATACACAGAAGAACTATACAAAAGGGTCTTAATGACCTGGACAACCACCGTAGTGTGATCAGTCACCTAGAGTCAGACATCCTGGAGTGAGAAGTCAAGTGGGCCTTAGGAAGAATTACTACTAACAAAGCTAGTGGAGGTGATTGAATTCCAGCTGAACTATTTCAAATCCTAAAATATGATGCTGTGAAAGTGCTGCACTCAACATTCCATCAAATTTGGAAAACTCAGCAGTGGCCACAGGAATGGAAAAGGTCAGTTTTCATTCCACTCCCAAAGGAGGGCAATGCCAAATAATGATCAAACTATTGCACAATGCCAGCAAGGTAATGCTCAAAATTCTTCAAGCTAGTCTTCAACAGTATGTGAACTTCCAGATGTTCAAGCTAGACTTAGAAACGGCAGATGCATCAGAGATCAAATTGCCAACATCCATTGGATCTATAAAAAAAAAACATAAGAATTCCAGAAAAACAAACAAACAAACAAACAAAAAAACCTTCTGCTTCACTGACTACAATAAAGTTTTTGACTGTGTGGATCACAACACACTGTGGAGGATTCTTAGAGATGGTAATACCAGACCCCCTTACCAACTCCTGATAAACCTGTATGTAGGTCAAGAAGCAACAGTTAGAACCGAATATGGTGCAACAAACAAACTGGTTCATATTTGGGAAAGAAGTATGCCAAGGTTGTATATTGTTACCGTGCTTGTTTAATTTATATGCACAGTACATCATGTGAAATGCTGGGCTAGATGAAGCTCAAACTGGAATCAAGATTGCTAGGAGAAAAATATCAATAACATCAGATATGCAGATGAAGCCACCCTAATGGCAGAAAGGGAAGAGGAACTAAAGAGCCTCTTGATGAAAGTGGAAGAGTAGAGTGAAAAGCATGGTTTAAAACTCAACATTCAGAAAACTAAGTTCATGGCATCTGGTCTCATCACTTCATGATGAATAGATGGGGAAACAATGGAAACAGTGACAGACTTTATTTTCTTGGGCTCTGAAATCAATGCAGATGGTGACTGCAGCCATGAAATTAAAATATGCTTGCTCCTTGGAAGGAAAGCTATGACAAACCTAGACAGCATGTTAAAAAGAAGGGACATCACTTTGCCGACAAAGGTCCATTTAGTCAAAGCTATGGTTTTCCCAGTAGTCATGTACGGAGGGTGTGAGAGCTGGAACAAAAAGTAGGTTGAACACCTAAGAATTGATCTTTCAGACTGTGGTGCTGGAGAAGACCACTGAGAGACCCTTGTACAGCAGTTGATCCTAATGGAAATCAGCCCTGCATATTCATTGGAGGATTGATGCTGAAGCTGAAGTGCCAATACTTTGGCCACCTGATGCCAAGAGCTGATTCACTGGAAAAGACCTTGATGTTGGGAAAGATTGCTAGAAAAAAGGACAAGGGGTCAACAGAGGATGAAATGGTTGGATGGTATCACCGATTCAATGGACATGAGTTTGAGCAAATTCAGGGAGATAGTGAAGGAAAGGGAAGCCTGGGGTGCTGCAATTCATTAGGTCACAAAGAGTCAGACATGAGTGAGCGACTGAACAACAATTAGAAATATTACTCACATCCATGGTTGAATTGCCTGAAATGAATACCTGGGGATAATAATAATAATAAATTATTTTTGCTTCAATAGGATTATTTGAGTTTTACATGAGATATAATACATTTCAAAAGCTTAATCCACCATTTGGAAGATATGAAGTCCTTATAATAAGAAAATTTCTATTGCAAATGACAGCAATCCAACTTGGACCATCTGAAGAATAAAAAGTCAAAAAGCAAGGGAATTTATTGGCTCATGTAACAAAATTACAGAATACTAGTGTACAATCCGTCACTTGGGCCCAAGGAGGCAAGAAACTTGGGTACTCTGTGGACTTTCATTATCTCTCTAAATCAGGTCTGTCTTTGTCAGCACCAGCCTTTACAATTACATAAAGCACATCCAATGAAATTTTTTCCAGCACAGCAAGGAACATGACCAGAGGCTACTCAAGACTGGCATTCTTTTGAGTAGAATGAGATCTTTTCCATCAGTTTCACTTAAAAAAAATAAAAAAAGAAAACAAAAAAAAAAAAGTCCTAGAGTAGGATTCTGGATAATCTAACTTAGGGTTTTGCACATCATTGCCCCAACTAAGATGCCCCAAAAATGAGGTCACACATACATGTGTGTGATTAGGGGAGTAGGTACAAGTGACTAACAACCTTCAACTGAACCAAAGAGTTGGGATGAGAGAGCAGTAATTCTCTCAAAAATAGTAAGCAATGACAAACCATATAATAAATGTTAGCTGTTGCTGTTATTGTGCATTTAATAAAACTTGAGTTGCGGAAGGGGTAATTGAGGGATAAGGGGAGTGAGGAAAACTTGTTCAACTAGCTGAGCTCCAAATCAAATTTTCCCTGGTTTCAGTTGAGGTTTGGTTCCCCACAGCAGCAGTGACCTCCCCTGCTTAAATATTAATGGAAATATAATGGGCCCATGATTGGCTGAGGTTTTGGAGTTGTGACACTGACTCCATAAATCTCCGTGTTAGTTGGTATCTCTTTCATCGGCTAGCATTCAGGTAATTGATTTAGGAGTTACAGGTTCATTGTCTGTATTCCTACTCCCCAAGATAGGTTGCTTGTCATTTTTTCATCCAAGAACTCCAGGGCATGACATCATATATCCTCTCCTTTAAAGCACCCCTCCCTACTCTCCATTCAGAGACAAGAATTTAGGCTCATTCTCTTTGAGAATCTAGTCCAGAAGGACTGGAACCAATTCACAATTTAGTTTCTAAAATTTAGTTTTTATGGACTGATAAAGGTTGCTTTTTTGTGTGCTATATTTCTATTAATAGACTATACTCTTGGTTATTCAAGTAGTCTTTGACTGTTATGTTCTATGCAGTACTTTGGTCCAAGTTCTCGGTATATAGTTTTTTCTCTGCATCTCTTAAGAAATCTTAATAGCTGAATTATTAAAAATTTAATTATCAAATTCATTAAAATATTAAAATTAAAAATAAAATTAAAATTTGAATTAAAAATTATTAAAAATTTAAATTATTAAAATTTTACAATCTGATAGCACACTCCATTTAAGGGACAAAAAGAAAAAGATTTCTGAAATCAAGTTCTTCACTACTCCTAGTGAAGAACTTACTCTCTGGTTCTCCTTATTTCCTTCCAGCTTTCAAGACAGGCACTCCTTTCCTGGCTCTGTGTGCGCTTGTCTGGGAATTCTTCTTTGGTGAAGAGACGGATGTAAGCCAGCCCACTTCCAATGACTCCTGTTTGCAGGAATTCCAAGATTCAGCCCCTTCACCGAATTTATGATAAATCTAAGTAGCCGTCCCAGTTTCAAGGCTCTCTGTATGATCAGCTGAGGTCTCTGTTGCAACTGTGACAGCATTTCAAAACCCCCTCTCTGCCCAATTTTGCCTCCCTCACTCTTTACAGGTACTTTTTTCAAGAGTACTTCCCAGACTTTAACTTGCAAACCCCCATCTTACTGAGTCTGTCCAATGTGTGTGCAGACTAAGATGACATATATATATACAGAAACATTGAAAATTCAGTAAAATATTTTGTGCGATTCATTAATTTAAACATAAAAATGAATACATTTTCAATATTTATTTACTCATCACATGTCAGACACACTACTAGAACCTCAGGACAGTGGTGCAGCGCTCTGTCTGTAAATGCCTCATTTTCAGTATCATATTCAAATGAGATTATGAAATATAAGAGGAGAACATGACTCATTCTAGACCTCTTTCTTAAAAATCGAGGGCACTATGAATTAACTTTCTCTTAGATGGGAGACGTAAGAGACAGAAAGAAAAAACTGGAACAAATGTTGAATTTATATGTGAGGGCCTCTCACTTCATCACTTGTGAGAATCAGTGTGATTCTGATCTTTTAGGCAAACACAGATACAGGAGCGTTAAAATAGGTAAATAGAAGAGCCAGAATCTTTGAGAACAGGAGTTTTTCTCACAGACATATCTAATCCCACTCTTGGGCACATACCCTGAGAAAATCATAATTAAAAAAGACACATGTACCCCAATGTTCACTGCAGTACTATTTACAATAGCTAGGACATGGAAGCAATGCAAATGTCTATTGGCAGATGAATGGATAAAGAAGATGTGGTGCTAGTATACCGTAATGGTCTTTATCTTTCTGGCTTACTTCACTCTGTATAATGCCCAGGTTGGATGCATGAGACAAATGCTCAGGCCTGGTGCACTGGGAAGACCCAGAGGGACTGGGTAGAGAGGGAAGTGTGAGGGGGGATCGGGATGGGGAATACATGTAAATCCATGGCTGATTCATGTCAATGTATGACAAAAACCACTACAATATTATAAAGTAATTACCCTCCAACTAATAAAAATAAATGAAAAAAAAAAGAGATGTGGTGCATACAAACAATGGAACATTACTCAACCATAAAAAGAATGGAATTGGGTCACTTGTAGTGACATGGATGGACCTAGAGTCTGTCATACAGAGTGAAGTAAGTCAGAAAGAGAAAAACAAATATCTTATATTAACACATATGTATAGAATTTAATAAAAGGTGGTACAGACAAAGCTATTTGCTGTGTGAAATAGAGATGGACACGAGGATGCAGTGGGGAAACGGGAAGGTAGGGAGAGTTGGGAGGGTAGCTCTGGCATACTTACATTCCTGTACCTGAAACAGCGAGGGCGGTGTAGCCCAGGAGGTCCGCTCAGCGCTCTGTGATGGATTAGACGGGTGGGAGGAGGGAGCGGGGTGGGAGGAAGGTTCAAGAGGGAGGGACATATGTATATATACAGCTGACTCACTTTGTTGTATGGTAGACGCTAAGACAAGATTGTCAAGTAATTAGACTCCAATAAAAGTAAATTAAAAATAAAATCTAAAAAAACATTCAACTCTTACATAAATCCAAGGAGAGGAAGTGCACACACAGGTTGGTCCAGGGACATGGAAGGATAAAAATTAGAGCTATAAATGATGAATGATATCCTTTGTATATTATTAATAAGTATATAAGGAGCAACACAAGTATATAATACAAGTATATAAGTAATAATAAGGAGAGCCAAGAAGTTAGGAAGCATAAAAAAGACTATTATAATAGTTAATTTTAAAGTGACAATAAATATGATAATTACAAAATTATTGGCCTTGTTTTATAGCCTAGCTACTAAGATGTGAGTATATCCAAAACAGATTAGCTCTGAGAATTTTTTTTTAAAGTACAAACAATAATATAAGAACCAGTCCTTTTCTCAACAACAGAAAAAAACATTACTAATGGTTTTATTCTGTTTCAGTTTTCCCTATATATAATATTTTAACTTTTTAAAATAACTATAAAAATAAAATTGACACATATTCTCCTTTACTGTCAAAAATGAAATCTATTTCATTCAGATACTTTTGACCCCAGGGACTGTAGCCTGCCAGGCTTTTCCTAACCGAGGGATCAAACCTGGGTCTCCTGCATTGCAGGTGGATTCTCTGTTATCTGAGCCAGCAGGGAGGTGATCTAGCAGAGCAAATAGAGAACAAACAACAGTGATAAAATCCTTCTCTAATAAACTCCCTTCTTGGGCGTTTTTGTCACAGTTCAGTTCAGTTCAGTCGCTCAGTCGTGTCCGACTCTTTGCAACCCCATGGACTGCGGCACGCCAGGCTTCCTTGTCCATCACCAACTCCCGGAGCTTGCTCACATTCATAATCATTGAGTTGGTGATGCCATCCAACTATCTCATCCTCTGTCGTCCCCTTCTCCTCTAACCTTAAACCCTTCCCAGCATCAGGGTCTTTTCCAATGAGTCAGTTCATGCCTTGTACAACACTGTACAAACTGGCCCTACATGGAATGGCTCGTAGTTTCATTGAGTCAGACAAGGCTGTGACCCATGTGATCAGTTTGGTTACTTCTCTGTAACTGTGGTTTCCATTCTGCTTTTCCTCTGATAGATAAGGATAAGAGGCTTGTGGAAGCTTCCTGATGGGAGGGACTGGCTGTGGGGGCATCTGGGTCTTGCTCTGATGGGTGGGGCCATGCCCAACAAATCTTTAATCCGATTTTCTGTTGTTATATTGTTTACAACCAAAAATGGAGACTGTAGTCAGCAAAAGCAAGAGGAGGAGCTGACTGTGGCTCAGAGAAAGAACTCCTTACCGCAAAATTCAGACTTAAATTGAAGAAAGGGAAAACCACTACATCATTCAGGTATGACAAAAATAAAGTTTCTTATGATTATACAGTGGGAGTGACAACTAGATTCAAGGGATTAGAATAGATAGATAGAGTGCCTGCTCATAACAGGCAGATGTTATGAGCAGATGTTCATAACATTGTACAGGAGGTGGTGATCAAAACCATCTCCAAGAAGGAGAAATGCAAAAAGATAAAATGGTTGTCTGAGGAGGCCTATGAATAGCTGAGAAAAGAGGAGAAGTGAAAGGCAAAGGAGAAAAGGAAAGACATACCCATATGAATGCAGCGTTCCAAAGAAGAACAAAGAGAGACAATAAAAGCCTTCCTACAAGATCAATGCAAAGAAATAGAGGGAAACAACATAGAATAATAGAATGGGAAAGACTAGAGATCTCTTCAAGAAAATTAGAGATTCAAAGGGAATATTTCATGCAAAGATGGGCACAATATTTTTTCTTTTCTTTTTTTTCTATTTTTTTTTAATTTTTTTTATTTTTTTATTAGTTGGAGGCTAATTACTTCACAACATTACAGTGGGTTTTGTCATACATTGATATGAATCAGCCATAGATTTACACGTATTCCCCATCCCGATCCCCCCTCAGATGGGCACAATAAAGGACAGAAATGGTATGGACCTTACAGAAACAGAAGATATTAAGAAGAGGTGGCAAGAATACACGGAAAAACTATACAAAAAAGATTTTCATGACCCAGATAATCACTATGGTGTGATCACTCACCTAGAGCCAGACATCCCAAAGTGTGTAGTCAAGTTGGCCTTAGGAAGAATCACTAGGAACAAAGCTAGTGGAGATGATGGAATTCCAGTTGAGCTATTTCAGATCCTAAAAGATGCTGCTGCTAAAGTGCTGCACACAATATGCCAGCAAATTTGGAAAACTCGGCAGAGGTCACATAATGGAAAAGGTCAGGTTTCACTCCAATCCCAAAGAAGGGCAATGCAAAAGAATGTTCAAACTACAGCACAATTGCACTCATCTCATGCATTAGCAAAGTAATGCTCAAAATTCTCCAAGTGAGGCTTCAACAAGTCTGTGAACTGAGAACTTCCAGATGTTCAAGCCGGGATTAGAAAAGGCAGAGAAACCAGAGATAAAATTGCCAACATCCAATGTATCATAGAAAAAGGAAGAGAATTCCAGAAAAGCATCTACTTCTGCTTCATTGACTACACTAAAGCCTTTGATTTTGTGGATCACAATGAACTGTGGAAAATTCTTAAAAGAGATGAGAATACCAGGCTGCCTTATCTGCCTCCTGAGAAATCTGTATGCAGGTTAAGAAGCAACAGTTAAAACCAGTCATGGAACATTGGACTGGTACAAAATTGGGAAAGGAGTACGTCAAGGCTGTATATTGTCACCCTGCTTATTTAACTTCTATGCAGAGTACATCATGCGAAATGCTGGGTTGGACGAAGCAGAAGATTGCAGGGAGAAATATCAATAACCTGAGATACACAAATGGTATCACCTTTATGGCAGAAAGTGAAGAGAAATTAAAGAGCTGCTTGGTGAAAATGAAAGAGGAAAGTGAAAAAGTTGGCTTAAAACTTAACATTCAAAAACCTAAGATCATGGCATCCCATCAGTTCATGGGAAATAGACGGGGAAACAATGGAAACAGTGACAGATTCTGTTTTCTTGGGCTCCAAAGTCACTGTGGATGGTGACTGCAGTCATGAAATTAAAAGAGGCTTGCTTTTTGGAAGAAAAGCTGTGATCAACCTAGACAATATACTGAAAGCAGAGACATTACTTGGCTGACAAAGGTCCATCTAGTCAAAGCTATGGTTTTTCCAGTGGTCATAAATGGATGTGAGAGTTGGACTATAAAGAAAGCTGAGTGCTGAAGAATTGATGCTTTTGAACTGTGGTGTTGGAGAAGACTCTTGAGAGTCTCTTAGTCAGAAAGGAGATCCAACCAGTCCATCCTAAAGGAAATCATTCCTGAATATTCATTGGAAGGGCTAATGCTGAAGCTGAAACTCCAATACTTTGGCCACCTGATGTGAAGAACTGACTCATTGGAAAAGACCTGATGCTGGGAAAGATTTAAGGCAAGAGAAGAAGGGAACAACAGAAGATGAGATTGTTGGATGGCATCACCGACTCGACAGACATGAGTCTGTGCAAGCTCCAGAAATTGGTGATTGATAGGGAAGCTTGGCATGCTGCAGCCCATTGGGGTTGCAAAGAGTCAGATATGACTGTGTCACTGAACTGAACTGAATAACACTGTAATTTACTTTTTTTCCCTTGCACATTGTGATTCACCCACAATGATCTACATAGATTATCTTTACTTATTTCAGTGCTATATAATATCCCATATAGATATATATTATTCATGTGAGTGCACCATAACTTATCTATTGTTATCCAGTTGATAGTGGCTTAAGTGATTTCTAAAATTTTGCTATTATAAACTGTATCAATTGAAGTTTGGATAGAACTGGAAAAGAATCTTAAATTTTAATGGATTGCTATTATTCTTAAATAATTGGACAATTTATTGTTAAATAATTGGGCAATTTACTGCAGAGTTACCAGTTTCAGAAGCCATGAAAACAGTAGTGTAATATTCTTCAGAAAGCAACAGTGGGAAATCATTTACCATTTAACATACCAGAGTACTGGTGGCTTCCCTGGTGTCTCATATGGTAAAGAATCTGCCTGTAATGTGGGAGACCTTGGGTTTGATTCCTGGGTTGGGAAGATCCCCTGGAGAAGGGAATGACAACCCACTCCAGGATTCTGGCCTGGAGAATTCCATGGACGCTGGAGCCTGGTGGGCTATAGTCCATGGGGTTGCAAAGAGTAGGACATGACTGAGCAACTAACACTTTCAGGGGAGTTACCAATAGTTTAGTTAGGCCATCCATCCCCCTCAAACAGCTGCAGTACTAAAAATATAAAAATACCTAACAATAAAAATAGAATTCCCATCTTTTTTGTTCTTAACTGAACTATAAAGTGTTTCATTGATATAAGCACATGTGCATCCGATTTCAAAACTCAGGAATTTATGGAACATAAAAAATGCTTTCCTATTTATATAGTTTTCTAGCTTAGTTTTCTAAAGATGAAATGTAAATAAGAGAGTAAAAATAAATTTTAATTGAATTTTATCCATTTTAGATTTTGTTAAGTTTATTTTCCATTGAAAAGTAGTCAAAGAAAGCAGACAAAAGCATTTTCTTGTTTGAAAACATTGTTTTAGCATACCACTTGGGACATTCTTTTTTCCTGAGTTTCATACTTTTATATATAAAGTGACTATAATAAAATGAAAGCTGTGAACCCTCAAGTGCCAGCTTGAAAATAGTAACAAAACTGACATGAGCATATAAATATATAAACATAATTTATTTACCAACCTTGAGCCTGTCATTTTCCCCAGGGATCCTGTCATTTAAAGGACATTTTCCTGTCTCTTCTTTGTTTTCACAGTTATACAAACAACCAATAAATAAATTTGTAGAAATAAAAATACTACCACATCTCTGGGATTCAGATTCCCAACCAAGTCTACATCTCATAAAACAAAAATGTTCCTAGACTCAGAATTTGGCAGATGACAAGGTGGGAAGAATAATAATAACAAGTCTGGGCTAAACTTTTTCATGGCTTTTATTAAGACAATTTCTAGTTTTATCATCTACTAGCTCTGGGCTCCTACTTAGTGCTTTTCAGTGTATTTACCTAATCTCTAGTCTTATTAATAAAATAATGATGAAGTTTTGGTAGTACAGTCCCCATCTTAAAGAAGAAACTGGGCCTCAAGGAATCTGACCTACATAAGGCAAGAACAGCTAAATCTAATATTCAATGAGGATGTGCTGATCTCTGTGACTGTTGAGTTTATTGCTTTGGAATTTCATACAGCCCTATGACTTTCACATTATTCAGTGACATATACAAGCTATAGTTTAAATATTTTCTCATTAGTAACATACTGAAAAATTTTAAAGTGTCTTGAAATTCCAGAGCAGTATTATAACAAGTGAAAAGTAAAAGTATCCTCTTCATAGGCAATTCATTCAGCCTCTCCATTCTGACCTGAGAATTATTGTTAATAGTATGGTTAAAAATATTGTCTTATTTTTTCCCCCAAATGTATATTCTGTTTTCTTTCCATCTACATGTGGGTGCTTAGTCACTCAGTAGTGTCTGACTCTTTGTGAACCCACGGACTGTAGCCCACTAGGCTCCTCTGTCCATGGGATTTTCCAGTCAAGAATACTGGAGTGAGTTGTCATTTCCTCCTCCAGGGGGTCTTCCCAACCCAGGGATTGATATTAATTAATTTTATTAATTAATAATAAATTAAGTTTATTAATTGTCTTAATAAAACTCTTGTCTCCTGTCTCACCTGCGCTACAGGATTCTTTACTGCTAAGACATTGGGGAAGCCCCTATCCATCTACAGGGTTGACCAAAAAGTTCCTTTGGGTTTTTCTGTAACATCATCAGGAAACTCAATCTTTCCTCATTGCATTGTGATTACAAAATCCTTCCATCTTATCTTTCCTACTTTTCCCAATCCATTACAATTCTTGGCCACTACTGACTTTGAGGAAATGTAAAATGATTTGATAGGGAGGTGACTTGCCAGAGTTCCTCATCCTCCCTATTTAAAAATGGAAGGTGTTTGGCAGAGCGAGTGTGTTTTAAGAAACTTCTCCAAGAAGCAGGTATAGATTAGCCTGAGTAAGAGAAACCAGAGACAGAATCAGATCATCACATGTACTAATCCATGTGAGAACTATCAACAGCTTTCATGAGTTGAGTGGATTCCATCCTGAACATGGGGCTTCCCAGTTGGCTCAGTGGGTAAAGAAACCTCCTGCAATGCAGGAGACCTAGGAAACAGGTTTGACCCTAGAGTTAGGAAGATGCCCTGGAGAAGGAAATGGCAACCCACTCCAGTAGTCTTGCCTGAAAAATATCGTGGACAGAGGAGCCTGGTGGGCTACAGTCCAAAGGGTCACAAAGAGTTGGCATGAATGACCGACTAAGCACCACAACCAGCACCGTCCTGAAGATGACACGGACAATGCAAAATAGTATGGCAACAGAATCAAGGCATTGCAATTAATCAGATGTAGGTGTGCAAGAGAAAGGGACACAAAGGCCATCAAAGTATTCTAAAATTTCGGAAATGGACTTTGATAAATATTGTTATCAGATGAGGGAGAAGATCTGGGAAGAATCTATTAAATCTGATCTGCCAAATGAACACACAGTATTATGGGCTCGAATGTATCCCCCAAATTCACATGTTGAAGTTCCTAGCACCTCAGAACATGAGTGCATATGGAAGCAGGGTCTTCAAGAGATAATTCAGTTGAAATGTGGTCCTTATGATGCGCCCTAATCCAAAAGATTGGTGTCCTTACAAGCAGAGGAGATAAGGACACCAACGTAGGGAAGTCTATTTGAAGACACAAGAGATGACAGCTGTCTATAAATCAAAGAGAGAGGCTTCAGAAGAAACCAACCCTGCTGACATCTTGATCGTGATCTTATACTTTGAGCCTCCAGAACTTTGAGAAATTAAATTTCTGTTGTTCAAGCCACTTACCCTAGTCTGTGATACTTTGTTATGGTAACCTTGAAAAACTAACATATCCAGCCAAAACTTCCCAGAGATAGTTAGAATTGGGAGTTAATATTTGGAAGGATTCAGAATAGGAATTTAATCTGGGAAAGCTGTGAATGATGATAACAACTGATGCTGAGAAATTCTCTATGGAAACACTGTAACATTTGTTAATGCAAATACTTTAATTTAGAATTCTATAATAATCACTACTACCACCAGTTTATTTTTTTAAATTTCACACCAATCCCTTAGTTAATTGATATCTTTATCACTTCTGAAATCTCAAGGAGAGATTACATTGCTTGCCCAAAGTAGTATCACTGTGTTAGAAACTGAATATAAATCCAGGCATTCTGGCCCCTGACCCACACTCTCAAGCATACTAGAGTACTTCTGTAATATTTACACAGACACTAGTTACTTATTTTGTGCTCTTTGGGTGAATTCTGTAGTTGTCATAATATTGCATATTAATAATACCTCTTTGTGCCCAACAAGAATGTTAAGAAACATTAATCTATTCACACATTCAGTTAGAAAGAAGCAAGTACAAAATATAAGACCAAGATTAGAATGAAAACACAATATTTTAGTGTATCTTCTTGATGTGTGCAAAATAAATTTCTTAGTGGTATTTGCACTGATGAATACAATATTTCTTACATTAGTTTATCCCTCGACTTTCATCATTTTCCTTTCTTGTCTCCGAGCCCTTTCTTCTCACTTGTATTTGGGGGCATTCATCTTCCATTTACTCTTTAAGTATATATATTAATCAGACTTGAACTTAGCCCTTAAAACTCTTTCTTTAAACACTGCATATTACCTTCTAAGAGCATCTCTTCCCAATAAACTACCTATAGTCCAACCTCCAACGTATCTTTTGTATCATTAACTGATGAAGTTTCTAAATTAAAAATCTTTGCTTGAAGCTCTGTCATTTAGACTGAGATGGCATTTATGCCAATAACTTGACCAGTGCCATTATTTTTTCCATGATCTAGGTCTCACCTCCCTCTTTTGCCTGACCTATAGCCTCTCCAGCCATCGTGCATGGTCTCTGCTTCTCTCATACTGAAATATATGTCACAACAGCCACACTTTCCAATGCCTACACGCATTTTGATGCTTGCTTTGCTCATCTTTCCTCACAATATTTCAAAAGATCTAAACTTCCTATTCTAAATAAAATATTTTTTATACTATCCTCCTATCACTGCCCTCTTCCCATTCAAGAGAAAGCAGTGGATTTTCCGCTGTGGTCTATATCACTGAGGGCATATCTCTATTAAAAGGCTTGCTTTTCTGAATGGGATTGGCTTTGCTATTATTGTTGTACTATCTTCTACTCCAGACTCAAAGTTTTGAGAGGAGAGAATCTGTCTTCACTTTTCTGTAGCAAGTAACTAGAAGATGTTCTTGCTTATAGAAGCTGCTTGATAAACATGTATTGCAAGGCCAAACTATGCTGTGTAAATTTCAATTTCTGACTATGTAGTACAATTCTGCTATTCATTTTCTATCAAGAAAAGCCTTTTTAGGCCTGAAAATTAGTAAAATAGCTCTACTTTACAATATTTTTAAGTATGCTATTACTGTAGTAAACAGGCATAAGCTGGGACAAAGTCATAGGCTGGTTTTAAACAGATCAGCTTGTGTTCATGAAATGTGCCAAACTGACAATTCTAGGAATACAAATCTATTCTTGTCAGATTCGTTTTACACTGAAAAATGGTTACTGAGAAATTGTAGGGCTTTTTCCCCACCCCTCCCTCTTTTTTTTTTTTTTTTTTTCTTTAGAAATCTATAGCCATTGACTTGTGGAGAATAACTTCTGTAGGTTTCAAATTGGAGCTAGCTCCCCATCCCACCAAGATTTGCCCTATACTTCCTTTACAGTCTTAAGTACACACAAACTCTGAACTACCTAGGGAGGGGTACATTTTCTTAGCATGCAATCAGTTTCATTTCCATTCACATTCAGGTAAATAATATAATAATTACTTTTGCAACATAATTTTTGCCTTAGAACTAAAAGAAGGTGGTCATGTTTTTGGTCTCTCGAAGATAACCTTAAGGAGTATGCACAATAATGATGGTTTAAATAAAATCCATATAATACAGAAAAAGGTAGTAACTTAAAGACTCAATAACTTCTTGAATCTTAAAATCTAGTGCTAACCAATACAGAGCAGGATTCCTGAGACTCTCGCTGAATTTATCAGGAATTTTAAGAATTATTCAAATCTGCATCATTTAAACCCACAAAGCCTCATAGTTTATCTCCTAATAATAATATTTTAAAATATCTGTATAAAACTAGTCTCAAAAATTCTCTATTTCCAGTTTTGTGACGCTGAAAGTGACAAGCCTAGATGCCTAGCGTACTAAAGCAGTCATTAGTTTTGAAATCAAGAATGAGAAGGATGCCAAGTGTATTAGAACACCAAGCAGGTACATCCCAAAGATGTGTGTGTGATTCTGGGCTTTTGGAGTCATTCTAAATCCTCTCCACCTTGGCAGAGTTTTTTAATCCCTGGACTTCAGCAGTGCCATAGGAAAGATGACACGTTTTCCCCTAAAATTAATCACACAGCTCTGGTTGCAGTTCAGTTGGGGTAAAGCTAAACAGTTACTTGCATTATGGCAAACTTAATGCTTACAATAACTATGATTATTTAATATAAATATATATTTAGCTCCATTAGATTATATGTACATATTTTTATTTTATATCTCATTCCATTAAGTGCTAAATTATAAAGTTAGATACTCACAAGAAGATCATAATATGGTGATTTATGCAGTCAGACAGATGTTAGTTTGTGTTTCAGATAAATCAGTTACTTAACACTGCCTATCAGTGTCACATTACAAATTATCAAAGTACAAGTTAAAGGAAAATGAACAGAACACTACAGTTTTTTCTAGCATAAAACAGATGTTATTCCTTTTACAGCATTATAATTATATACTTTTTATTGAAAAATATTTACTACACTGATTTAGTTTTTCTTTGCTAATGTAAGCAATTTAAATATCTTGAAAAATTAGAAAATCCATTCTGTACTTCTCTAATGCTATCATTATACATGCTTATATTACCCTACATTTAAGTAAGCTGCTCACCTATGTGGTTCTAAAACATATCAAATTTACTTAAGTTATAAAGAATGGTCTTTCGTCCATTCCTGTCTTCTTTTCCAGGTGAAATCAATTCCATGTGCCTCTTTCTGTGTGGACACCTCAAACTCTTATTCTTCTGTATACGTAAAAAAGCTAAAATGTTATTTCACTTTTCTGAAAAGCACTCAGTTTCCCCATCTACCTCACAGGTTCTGTACAATTAATTTACTGAAGCAAAAATCAATAATTCTGCAGGATAAATTAGAAAAATAGTTTATGTATATAATCAAGAGAAATGACCCAGACTTTACCTTTCTATGATTTGAAAAATAAAGTCTTTTAATTTTAACAGGCGCATCGATGCTGAGGGTAGGAGATGGAGTAGGGAAATTTACAGTCCACAGAGTTTTTCAATGTACATGAACAGGAAGTAATAAACCTAATTTATCTTCAAAATAGCAAATCGCTTTTGAGCAAATGGTCCACAAGGGTGCAATAAAAACAACAACATTAAAGAATCTTTGACATGGTAAATAATTAAGAGATTGGCCAAGGACTTGATATAAAGTTTCTACTGTCTAATCTACAAATTACTAAGACCCAGGAGTATATCTCTGGATAAGGGAATTTGCTACTCTCTGCTATATTGCTGAAGCAAAGTGCCAACTCTATCCCATAGAATTAATGGCTAAGTGTTAACAGCAGATCTAAATTGTAACTAAGAAATAAGATTTCATCTTGAGAAAAATCATGTTCTCTACCATGCGTGACCGTAAGTGTTAATTGTGTGAAATGAGGAGTGAGGCGTGGTAGTGACGATGATGTGGTGTGTGTGTGTGTGTGTGTGTGTGTGTGTGCGCACATGTACATCTGTCTGTGTAAAGACAGCAAGTGTAATTATTTCAGTCACTGGTGAAACCACAGCAAGAAAATTAATGAAAATCATGTTCACATGGTTAAAAGAAATCAACCAGTAGAGAAAGGGAAAGTATATAGTTCAGAGTCTTCCCCACACCTCTGCCACCCTGATATCCTGTTATTCCTTCCCCAGGAGTAATCACTACTAAGTTTTCTTAAGGATGTCCCCAGCAATATTCTAGACATACATAGATACATCCCCAAAGCAAAACAATGTTTTGAAACTTGTCTTCAATACAGCCAAATATTTTTGTGATTATTATTTTTATCAGTATAAAATCATCTACTTTATATTTTAATTATTGAGTTTAATATAATTTAATAATTTATCTTTGATGGACTTTAAATTGCTTGTGTTTTTCAGTTTTCAATGGAAAATATGAATTGTAACTATATCTTTTCAATCTCCCACAATGTAGAGGTGTGTATATCATCAACCCATTTCAACTCAATTAAAGCCCATTTGAAGATGCCTATTGAAACATTATTATCTAATAATAATAATCTGAATATTCAAGTTTGAGATTTTATATTAAAACTTAATATAAACTTTATATTAGGTTATATATCAATTAAATCTCAATTATATATTGAGATTTATATTAAAATTTAATAAAAATCAGTCACCACTTTAACCTTTATGTGTCTGAAACAATATATGCAAATTGTCAAGAAGTGGATCAGGAAATTCATTCTAATTTTCACAGTATGTGACTGAATAATTGTGACAGCAAAGCATTTACATAAACTTAATGTTACTGTGTGATAATTTCTTACAAATTATATGCAAATAAAAGATTGTTGATGGATTTTTTTTATAATTTGAGAGAATAACTTTAAATGATTAAGTACTTTCAGTTTTAATGACAGAGAATACACAGGATAAGACATGGATAATATTATGAGAGAATCTCAAAACTCCTAATTTTAAAACACAACATGATAATCAAGAATTTGGTGTTAGACATAAGAATTCTTGACTCTCAGGTGGCAATTCAGTCCACTGAGTTTTTCTAGCAAAAGTCATATTGATGAATAAAATATTGTCTTTGAAAATACACGTCCTCCAACCAGATGAAAGACTTATCTTACTCTTGCTAATCTCTGTAACAATTCACTTTATAAAATTACATACTTTAAAAATTTTATGTGACAGATGTCATACTTAATTTAAAAAATCTTATTCTTTAAGTAAAGAGTAAATAAAGTACATATTAAGTTTTAAAGAAAGAGACATTTAAAATGCTTTTTAATTCTTTACTTCCTGACTTCCTTTTGTGGGCAAAAACCTGAGTTTCAGACATGTAAAATGCTTGGTTAAAGACATATGTTCATAGAGAAAGAAAGCAAGGATTGTGAATTCTTGAATACACTTCTCATTATAATCTACTATCAACTTACACTTTTCTATTTTTATTCTGATAAATTTTTCTTTTCTTTTTATTTGTTTTTATTTTGTGAGGCTTATCTGGCTTTAGTTTTTAATTTCCAATTGAGTATGCATCTTATGATGTGGCTCAGCAGTAAAGGATCCACCAGCCAATGCAGGAGACCGGGCCGAGATCTCTGGGTTGGGAAGATCCCCTGGAGGAGGGCATGGCAACCCACTCCAGTTCTCTTGCCTGGAGAACGCAACAGACTGAGGAGCCTGGTGGGCTAGAATCCATGGGGTCGCAAAGAGTCAGACACGACTGAGCAACTGGACTGAACTGAAGGAGCCAATGGGGCTTCCTGGGTTGCTCAGCTGGTAAAGAATTGGCCTGCAATGTGGGAGACCTGGGTTTGATCCCTGGGTTGGGAAGATCCCCTTGAGGAGGACATGGCAACCCACTTCAGTGTTCTTGCCTGGAGAATCCACATGGACAGAGGAGCCTGGTGGGCTCCAGTCCGGGGGTCGCAAAGAGTTGGACACGACTGAGCAACTAAGCACAGTGCAAGGAGACAACAGCAGGATCTTTACTGAAGGCTCACCCAGGTTTCAGTTCTGCTTCTGCTATTCAGTAGAAGTAGAAGACATATGTTCACAGAGAAAGAAAGCAAGGATTGTGAATTCTTTGATACACTTGAATTCTTGAATACACAGTAGCTGTGCAACCTACAGGAAGTTGTTTATCCTCTCTGTGTCTCCCTTTTTCTCAAGGAATGGGAATAATAAACACCTGTCACTAAGGGTTGCTGTGAGGATGAAATAAACAAGTTTCACAAGTGAAGCTCGTATAGATAAGACACTCAGAACAAGACATTCAATTGGTAAGAACCTATTACCAACTTGTAGAAAGGAATTGAGAAAGTAAGTCAAATAAAAATGCTTTATTATTAAAGGCATTGTGAAGATCTCAAAATTGACAGAACTGTGCCTTGGGACCCATGACAAAGTGAAACACAGGAAGAGGAAACTGTTTTCTACCACTTCAGGAGAGTGATTCATAGGGTCAGAATAGAAAGAGACCATTATCACAGACAACAAAAGCTGCCTGATCATTTCAGAATTGTTAAAGGAGGCACACGTGCATGCATGCTAAGCTGCTTCAGTCATGTCGGACTCTTTTCAACCGCATGGAATGTAGCCTTCCAGGCTTCTCTGACCATGGGATTCTCCAGGCAAGAACACTGGAGTGGGTTGCCTCGCCCTCCTACAGGGGATCTTCCTGACCCAGGGATGGAACCTGAGTCTCTTAGGTCTCCTACATTGGCAGGGAGGTTCTTTACCACTAGTGCCACCTGGGAAATCCGCAGTTTAGAAAAACAGGGTATCCAAGATCATTGGGCAGATTTTCTTGAGCCAGTGATGCAGTGCTTCATTAGCTATCAGTTCAGTTCAGTTCAGTCACTCAGTCGTGTCCAATTCTTTGCAACCCCATGAATCGCAGCACGCCAGGCCTCCCTGTCCATCACCAACTCCCAGAGTTTACTCAAATTTATGTCCATCGAGTCGGTGATGCCATCCAGCCATCTCATCCTCTGTCGTCCCCTTCTCCCCCTGCCCCCAATCCCTCCCAGCATCAGGGTCTTTTCCAATGAGTCAGCTCTTTGCATGAGGTGGCCAAAGTACTGGAGTTTCAGTTTCAGCATCAGTCCTTCCAATGAACACCCAGGACTGACTGATCTCCTTTAGGATGGACTGGTTGGAGCTCCCTGCAGTCCAAGGGACTCTCAAGAGTCGTCTTATTAGGTATATCTTTATTTTATTGTCCTGAAAACTGTTACTGGCAAGATATTTTCAATTAATTGCCTCATATAATGAGGTGTGATTATTGACTGCAATGAGTTCTTTTGGATATTCTGAACATAACTAGGGTATAAAACATAAATTTTCATTTATTCATTGATATTTATTCTAATTACTGTCTTCACCTAAGCTCTCTCTCTGACATGTTCTTTGACATCTTGGGATTCCTGAATATTTTTAAATATAAAAAGTCTGCTCAAGTTGTAAATTTTGATTTAATTTCCTATGTTATGATCATTTTCTTCTCATCTCCAGGGCCAGCTAAGCCTTGGCCTGAGAACACAGGAGAGAGTCTTCTCTTTTACCATTCTCTGCCATCGCTTTAAGGTTCAGATTCTCTGGCAAGATGCCAGAAAGAGGAAGAAGCAGGATAACTGCCTTTCAACTGACAGGTGCTAATATACCTTCTGGAGCTGTTGATGCCTTCCAAGAGGCAAGCACAGAATTCTTAGGCATGTTACGGGATCCCTATGAGCTTTATTTTCAGATGGGATTATGGGAGTTTCTTTAATGACTGGTTTGCTGATGTGGGACGTCAGCTTTGCTTTAAGTATTTCTGACTTTTATCTTTCACCTCCAACCCTTGGAAGTGCACCACAGAGAATCTTGCTGCTGGACCACTCATCCAAGCATAGTCTGATTGGATAATGGTCGGCACAGCAGTGCAAGTGCAGCTCCCTTCTACGTGTCCACCAGCTTGCCCAATGGTGGAAGCACAGGCTCTCATTATAGACTCTTCTCTCTGCTCCACCACTTCTTTCTATTTCTCTAGAAATTATAGTTAAACCAATTAACAGAGACAAGTAAATTGGTTAAATATTATCGATTCAAGAAGGAGAATGAGATGTTTCCTTCCCTTCTTGCAGACCATGTAATTTTTTATTACAAATGATTCTTTAACTGAGACTTTCTTAACTTGATTTGAATATTCTTTTTCCATAAATGCTGCACCCCTGATGATTCTTCTCCCAGCTAATTCTATGGTAATTGATGTTTTACTACATAAACTGGGGAGAAAGATGTTAAGATGATAGCGGGATAATAGGGCCATTTAAGCCACTTCTTAGTAGCTACAAGGGAAATATTTGCCTCAAAGAACAAATTCCTTGAACAATGGATGCTTTTTAAGAATTCAGGGAAATGCTATTATTAACTTTTCAACCTTGGAACTCTAACCCAAATAGAGACAATAGGAAAAACTTCATTCAACATGCTAATGAAATATTATTGTTTTAAATTATTTGTTTCTTATGTTCCCCAAGCTAAGTGACAATCCAAATGCCTTCATAAGTTCAATTTCTTGTGTTATATTCTTTAAATGCTGTTTTCTATGATTCTATCATCAAAAATACAATTAAAAGGTGATTACTACTTAGGTTACTTACTTTCCTAAAAATAATAGACTGTATTCTTTTCATTACTAGGTCGATACTTTTCCTACATGGTCCTAATATATTTATTATTCATTCTAATACTATTCTGGAAAGCAAATTTCAGGAGCAGTTAATAGTTTGAGAAGTTTTTGTGTTAGTATTAAATTTGTACTTGTGAGTATGTGCTGAATCTATCAGATTTTTCCAATAATGCTGATCACAAGCAAGTGCCACTTTCTCAATTATCTTAACAGTAAATTGTCTGCAAATTAACTGGTCACAGCTTTTACTTGGTTTGAACTTTTGTAAACAGCTCTGATTCTAAAGTTTAAGGGTCAGTAATTATTCAGATGTAAATCCATTTCATTGACATAGCAGAAAAAAGAAACAAATTGTAATTGATGCCTATGTATTTTAACTTTTCTCGATGCCCTTTGTTAGCTCTTTAAGTATTTCCTTACCTATAATAATTACTTCTGAACAGTTACATGTAAGTTTTGTGAATATGTCCTTCCTCTCTCCACAATGTGTGTGTGTGTGTGTGTGTGTGTGTGTACACATATATTGGGCTTTCCAGTGGCATAGTGGTAAAGAATCTGCTTGCCAATTCAGGAGATGCAAAAGACATGGGTTTAATTCCTGGGTCAGGAAGATCCCTCTGAGTAGGGAATGGCAATTCACTCTAGCATTTTTGCCTGGAAAATTCCATGGACAGAGGAGGCTGGAGTGCTACAGTTCCTGGGCTTTCAAAGAGTCAGACATGACTGAGCACATATACATACGTGTGTGTGTGTGTGTGCGTGCGCATATATGTGTGTGTGTGTGTGTGTGTGTGTGTATATTTGTATATATATATATATATACACATGAAATATTTAGTTCTTTGTGGGGAGGGAGCAAATTAGCCAAGATGGCATGTTCAGGCTCTGTCTCCCCACAGTTTGCAAATAATGACTATGTAACAGCTGAGATCACAGCACTGCACGTGCAAGTCGCAAGGTTTATGTAATAGCTGAGATCATGTATAGCGCCCATGTATGTGCATGGGTGTCACGAGTTACTGGCTCGGTCACAGGTTTATGCAATATGTGCATGCGAGCTCCGCCTAGAAATCGGTGGCATTCCTGCTGCGTCACTGTTGTGTCTGTTGGGTCAGTCAGAGAGGAGAGAAGAAACGTGTCTGTAGCTCCTCCAGCTCCTCCAGTCTCCTTCTAGCCACTCAGCTCGTGCCTTGCCTACCCTGGGTTTAGCGAACAGTGAGGACAGCGAGATACAGCAAGACAACTGACTTCACAAACAGAATGAAGAGCAATACAGCCGGTGTAGCTGGCAGATACCCAGCCGGTTGGGGAGCCTGAGACCCACTGGGTGGAGGAAGCCGGGGGCCCCCAGAGAGCATGAGGCTCTGTGCAGCTGCGATCCTCTCGGTCTGGGCTCCAAGACTGGGAAGCAGTGGATGGTTCACCCGATAGTACTGAGAAGGCATTACAGGTGGTGAGTTCCTCTTTGCCGAACAAGGCGGCCTGGACTGCCGCTGGCGCTGTGAGGTGGATTTTACTGACTGCCCTGAAGGTGAATGTGGACACCCTCTGTGATGCTGTGCTGGTGTGCAATGTGGAGAGACACTTGGAAGAACTAGATAAAGGTACGGGTGTTCGAGCAAGGACCCTGGGGCCTTGAAAAACCAGCATCTCTGAGGCGGAAAGTGACGGTGATGATGAGAGTTATGAGACTGCCGGTCCCTGCTTGGCAGCAAGGTCTGTTGTACAGCAGAAAGTGAAATATGCGCAGCTATGGCCTATGGGGATAATCCTCAGGGGGCCCTCAATGTGACTGAGTTCACGTCTTATCGACCCTATACTCCGGCAGAGTAGGTTAATTTGGGTACACAATTTTGGCAAAAGCAAGGGATACCCTAGGCAGCATGGCCTTTACGACTCTGGGGCACAGGGGTGGGCCCGGTGCCTGTGGGGGGCTTTCGGGTCCTTACTGAGGGGAGCAAATGATGGCAGGTGAGACACATTTTGAAAGTGTGAAGACCCCGAAGGGGGCCTGAGCCAGCAGAGGTCCTATCAGGGTTCGGTTCAGTTCATTTCAGTCGCTCAGTCGTGTCCGACTTTTTGTGACCCCATGGACTGCAGCACACCAGGCCTCCCAGTCCATCACCAACACCTGGAGTTTATTCAAACTCATGTCCATGATGTTGGTGAAGCCATCAAACCATCTCATCCTCTCTCATCCCCTTCTCCTCCCTCCTTCAATCTTTCCCAGCATCCGGGTCTTTTCAAGTGAGTCAGCTCTTTGCATCAGGTGGCCAAAGTATCGGAGTTTCAGCTTCAACATCAGTCCTTCCAATGAATATTCAGGAATGATTTCCTTTAGGATGGACTGGTTGGATCTCCTCACAGTCCAACGGACTCTCAAGAGTCTTCTCCAACATCACAGTTCAAAAGCATCAATTCTTCACCGCTCAGCTTTCTTTATAGTCCAACTCTCACATCCATACATGACTACTGGAAGAACCATAGCCTTGACTAGACAGACCTTTGTTGGCAAAGTAATGCTTTTTAGTATGCTGTCTAGGTTGGCCATAACTTTCTTATCTGGGATGCTACTGCTAAGTCACTTCAGTCATGTCCGACTCTGTGCAACCCCATCCCTGGGATTCTCCAGGCAAGAACACTGGAGTGGGTTGCCATTTCCTTCTCCAATGCATAAAAGTGAAAAGTCAAACTGAAGTCGCTAAGTCATGTCCGACTCTTTGCGACCCCATGGACTGCAGCCTACCAGGCTGCTCCGTCCATGGGATTTTCCAGGCAAGAGTACTGGAGTGGGGTGCGATTGCCTTCTCTGTCCTATCTGGGTTACACAGATGCAAATGTGGGCTGATTTGTGTGGAAGTGTACTGTAAAAGTGATGCAGACTTAGTAGAACATTGTACTATAGAGACTGTGTCCTCAGATTTAGAAAAGTGTAATAATGTGGGTGGAATATGAATGCCACAAAAGATCACCTTCTTGAAGCAATGGGCCTGGCACCTGTGTGGGGTTGTATGGATCCTTAATAAAAATTCCACAGGAGTAGAGTTGCCCTTGTGGAGGCATTTCTGCAATCTCACAAGGACAGAGTGTGGACTGGACTTAGTGATGAAAGATAACGGCACTTCACATGCGGTGCGTGGCTCCTCTAGCCCCATGAGGTCAAAGACGGCAACATGAGTTCCAGGTGACACCTGGTGTTGGATTTTGCTATGTATTAGGGATGTAAGGCTATGGTTTTTCCAGTGGTCATGTATGGATGTGAGAGTTGGACTGTGAAGAAGGATGAGCGCTGAAAAATTGATGATTTTGAACTGTGGTGTTGGAGAAGACTCTTGAGAGTCCCTTGGACTGCAAGGAGATCCAACCAGTCCATCCTAAAGGAGATCAGTCCTGGGTGTCCATTGGAAGGACTGATGCTGAAGCTGAAACTCCAATACTTTGGCCACCTGATGTGAAGACTTGACTCATTGGGAAAGACCCTGATGCTGGGAGGGACTGGGGGCAGGAGGAGAAGGGGACGACAGAGGATGAGATGGCTGGATGGCATCACCGACTTGATGGACGTGAGTTTAAGTAAACTCTGGGAGTTGGTGATGGACGGGGAGGCCTGGCGTGCTGCGATTCATGGGGTTGCAAAGAGTCAGACACAACTGAGTGACTGAACTGAACTGAACTGAACTGAACCTGCATCTTGTCCCTCCAGTTAATTCTGAGAAATGTGCTCCTTCCAAAATTCCCCAGTAAGATTATGCTCAGGTACATATAGTGGTAACTTGCTTAATAACAATTTCTTCTCCCATATTCACTGACTACATTCCCTTACTGTGCTACAACTGCTTTCTTCTATTGTAAACATGTAAATCACCTCCCAAATAAGCTATATAAACTACTTGAACTGAAATTTTCTCCAAGTCTTCTTTTGGAAGAAACCAAACTAAGATATTGTTACTAAAGAGTTAACATATAAGAACAGGGATATGCCCTAAAACATTACCCTAAACATTTTTTAAATGCCCTAAAACATTTTTTAAAACCAGTAAAACCAATCATTTAATGTGTTTAAAACACAAAAATGCATGAGGGAATTATAAAATATTAAGAAAATATACATTTATGAAAACATAGATGTTAACTACATTTATTAACACATAAAATGTTAAACACAAACATTCTAATGTTAGTAAAATTAATGAAGAATTCTTCAAAAATAAATGAAACTGTGAAAAAGAAATTTAATCATTTAAACAAACTGTTTAAAAGATTTAAAGAATAAAACAATCAAGTAATAATAATTAATTTTTAAACATATTTTAAAAACCAGTCAAGAAAATAAACTCTATTAATGGTGTCATCTTCCAGTTCAGAGTGTATTTTTGTGCAATAAAATCACCATTTGCTCTAAGCCCTCTTTCTAACTGTACTTTTTTTTTTTTTATCAACTTATTTTCAATCAATCCCATCTCTTAGTTGGTAACTTTGAGATGCTCTTTTTAACTAATTTTCATTTTTAGTAGGAACTGTGATTTTTTTGTTCTTGTGATTTATTTTTTAAATGTAGTATTGTGTGGTTTGTTTTTTTTTTTTTTTTTCATTTTACAAAACATATTTTACAATCTTAAGTTTGGTACCATCATGGTTCTTTCTACTTGTTAAGTAAATCTGTGTCTAGAATAGGAATTATTCTTGCAATAGAAGCTGCATCAGTCAAGTTTTTACCAGGAGAAAGAAAGCTACTCTTGATAGTCCAAATGGAATGTTCAAAATAGGGAAATGCAAGGATTCTTTGGAAAGGGCTGAGAAAGTAAGCTGAGGGACATAACTGTTTGATTGTGGTGATTCAGGGGACCTGTGCCAAATCAACGATCTCAAGGAGAGGGAGTGCCACCAATTTTTACTGCTTGCAACACAGAAGTAAGAGGCTCTGTGGAGATGGTCTGTCAATAAATCTGCCTACAACTGACCTCTTTTATCTTTTAAATTCTTCACGTGTTTTTCTTTGATGGATTCTAACTGGAACCACATAGGGGAAAGGAATCCTAATAAACATCCTTCAGGTGTTACTCTACAATGCTCAGACAGCTGTGAAACAAAGCATAATAATGTTGATTTGACCACAGATAAGGTAAGACAGTGCTTTATTCATCATCATTTTATTCATCCTCTTGAGCTTGTGGAATTACTGAAGTTTTCTAAATAAATGTACATTTTCTCAACTTGAAACTTTAGTACAGCATGGTACTTTCTAGGTGTCCCTTAAGATGTAAATGTTTTAGGTTTTAGATTATATATTTGTTTCACCCTAATAAAAATATATATATATATTTTGCGCTAGAACAGACCATGACATACTGCAAATTTAAATACTAAACTGAGAAAACAAGCAGTGCAGCTGCTAGTAGTGATTAGTTTAGTCTGGAAGGGTAAGGGAAGATTTCTTGAAGGAAGTGACATTTACACTAGACTTCAAAGACAGAAAGGATTTGCAGACAGAGACAGAAAGAAGAGGCATTTAAGGTGCATCAAACTGAATGAACAAGGCAAAATCCTGTAAGTGTTCTTAATGCTGCTGCTAAAATAATCTCCCAGAAGTGTCATTCTAGTCATGTCATTCTCTGACATTAAAAATATTAAATAGTTTCTCATGTCCCAACACATTCCTTAAACACTCTTCACCAAATATGAGACACTACAGACCCAGCCGACCCATTGTCAATCCTCATTAATATCCTACACAAAAACTCTGTTTTTGCCTGACCAAATCAACCTTTACACACAGAGTAAGTCTCACTCCACACCCTTGCTGTTCTTACTGGGCTCTCTCTGTCCACAACTTCTACAGCTCGCCCCCTACTGTACATTACACATAACACAACCTTGAGCTTCTCAGTCTACTGCAAATGTCCACGAAGTCTGCCTCTTCCCTTCCCCACTCTATATTCTTCTCTGTTTTTAACTCCTCTTTTGTGTTTTGAGAATGCTTATTCATTCTGAATTTGATTAGGTTCATGTGTAACTATATCTTACCCCAGCCATGAGCTCATACGATATGTGATGAAAAGATCATATATCACTCATCTTTGCACTCCCTACCTACCTCAGCATACAACATCTAAGAAAGGGTCTTGTATGAAACAGCATCTCAGAAAATATCTCTTGAACTGAAATATGTTATCATAAAAGGAGTCAGTAGTTTCATTACCTTCCTAAAGGAAATAAATAGGATATAGTAAGAGTGGGAGGTCTTTATGAGATTTAATGATGTATCTCTACAGAATTTATTACTGTAATAGCTTCTAAGTATCCAGGGAATACAAAAAATTATTTTAAAAACATAGGTAAACTATGAACATACTTTTAACATATTTGGACCATGAATTAAGAAATAGTCAAGTGCAATTTTTACATTGGTACAAATTGGTATTTCCTTTCTCTCTTTTAAATTTTACAAGTATAAATTAAAGGGTAATTCCACCTTTGTAAGAAAGATGCAATATTTCTAGAGCATCTACTAAGGAAAGACGAATTATGCTACTGGTGATGTTTCTGTTCTACTTAGTCTCATGACTCTCCAAATTCTTTTTCCCATGAAACACAATTTCCTTGCAACTTAATTACTATAAGAGGAATAAGACTACTGTACCAATTCATTCATGGCATCTACCGTCTGTCTTCCATTAACGTAATTCCTATAATTTGGTAATCAAACAAGAGACAAATTTTGAATAAACATCAGATTACTGTAAAGTTTAATAGTAGATGAATGTAAAAAAAAAGAGTCCATTTCCATTCCTTCATATTGGCTTTAATAGTTAGATATCCATTCATTAATTCTGGAGCAATTATTTAGTTATCCTATCATGTATGAGACACTGGACTAGATGTAAGGGAGAATAACATGACAATTATTAAAAGAGAAAACAGAATTCTCAGGTAACTGAAACAGCATGGTGATCTTGTCAAATGAAGACAACACTATGGTGCTGTAGCACCAGCAGGCACAGGTTTAAACTATTTTTCAATATTTCTCCTTTAGTGGGGATGAATTTCTAAATCATCTTCATGTTCTCTCCCTGTAACTGATGGATGGTATTTTCAGAAATAATGGTCTATATTTGCATAAAAATAAAGTTTGCATACATGAAACAAAATATCACTATCAGTATTACATTAGCCCAGTGGCCTAATAAATGCTGCCTATAGAGAGATGCTTATCAGAAATGGATCTCACCATCCTATGCTTTCTCATATATGAAGAATGTTAGAGGAATTTGTTGAAAATTAGAAACAATAACTAATTATTATCAATTTATAACTCATGTAGCCATTTAATGTGTTTTAGATTGAACTGACTATACTCTGTTCTGGCAATATATGGTCAAGGCTATTTGGCTTTATTCTTTAAATCACTTCATTCTCTCCTTCACAACTCACTATATCATCTACCAGCTTTTCTTGAGAGATTTTTGAAAGTGATTTACACTATATTTTTAAAAAATGACTTTGCATAAAGGGTATATGAAGGCCAAAATATGTAAATAGATATAAAACATCAATTCTTATTAAACACTATCAGGTAAGACAATAATTTATCCTCTGACAAGGAGAATGAAAGTTCACCTAAAAATCCATATAGATTACTTGAAGTGAGCTCAAAATGCAAATACAACCAGCAAATTGTAAGTAGACATGAAATAACTGTTTAGTCAATCAAAAGGAAAGCTTGTAAAGAAAGTACTGCTCAAGTGCTAACAGTGAGACTATTTGAAGTAAATAGAGTATTATTTTAAAAGGGATTGAACTGTTACTTTTTAAAGTTTTACCTTTACAATAAAAAAATCATTTTAAATCAACTCCTGGATGTGAGGCATTGAGGTAGAGAGTGAATACACAGAGGGTCCCAAGTAAAAAGGTTTTGCCTCAACAAGCTTCCAGTTTTGTTATGTATACAAGACACAATATGCTTGCTATACTATCCTAAGGAGAGAAAGCCAATTGAAAGACATTGATAACAAGTGTCTCATTTATTACAAAATGTCAGTTCAGAAGCTTACCATGAAATTTCCCCTTTGACTTTTCTTTGAAAGTGAAAGTGTTAGCTGCTCAATCATGACTGACACTTTGAGACCCCATGAACTGTGGCCCACAGGATTCCTCCATCCATGGAATTTTCCAGGCAAGAATACTGGAGTGGGTTGCCATTTCCTTCTCCAGGAGATCTTTCTGACCCAGGGATCAAACCCAGGTGCCCCGCATTGCAGGCAGACTCTTTACCATCTCAGCCATCAGGGAAGACCCTGACTTTTATTTAGTTTTTTTTTTTTTTTTTTCAATTATTTTTATTAGTTGGAGGCTAATTACTTCGCAACATTGTAGTGGGTTTTGTCATACATTGACATGAATCAGCCATGGAGTTACGTGTATTCCCCATCCCCTGATCCCCCCCCCCCCCCCCGATTCCCCCCGGGTCCTCCCAGTGCACCAGGCCCGAGCACCTGTCTCATGCATCCCACCTGGGCCGGTGGTCTGTTTCACCATAGATAATATACATGCTGTTCTCTCGAAACATCCCACCCTCACCTTCTCCCACATATTTAGTTCTTAATTTAATATAGTGATATACACTTTTGTCTTTTGATCACCATATTTAACAATTGAAGGCAGAATATCAACCTCTCACCCTTAATTTTTAAGTTTGAGTGAATACTGTGTCATTCATTCTTTATTAACCTTTATCTAACCCTATTTTTAAAATGAGAACTCCAGTTATATAAATTAATGCTTATTAGAAACTAAGCTTTGGATGATTATACAGAGTAATAAAATATGCATCACAACTTCACTTTATAAATCAGATACTACACATATATAAGTAACAACAAATACATCTATAGCACACAGCTTTTATCTTTTTTCTTTCGCAGCAAACATCCCATCTCTCCACCACTCCTTTTTAGGTAAAAATAATCCAGATTTATTTTGTGCAACTATCTACCCCCTTTTTATAATCCATATAATGTTTGTGGGGCTGATCTGTAAGGACAGGGTTCTCCATTCTCTTATTCACAGTGATTTATCTGACTCTAAACAGGCCGATGTGAAAATAAATTTTGTTGGAACTTTTGTTGAAGTAATTGAAAAGAATGCTATCTTCTAAATAATTTAAGCTTAGAGAGACAGGTAGGTGTCTATGCCATTCCATTGGATATCAAATGACTGAGAATCAAGTCATGTCAGTCAAGCCTGACTCTTTGCGACCCCATGGACTATAGCCCATCAGTCAGGCTCCTCTGTCCATGGGATTCTCCAGGGAAGAATACTGGAGTGGGTTGTCATGCCTTTCTCCCATTCAAAGAAACAGAAAACTAAATCAAAGACAGACAGAATTCCTCAACTACATACTCTTTGAGGCCTTGGATTCAGTTGAGCCTAACATCACTGCTGCTCTTTGAACTTCTCTCTTGCTGGGACCAACACTCTGCCCTTTCTTTGTTGTATAAACTGTCTTAAGTGAGATTTTTATTGCCTGTAGCTGAAAGAACTCTACCATAATTCTAATCAGCAATAGGTACTAAGAATACTTTAACTCAAAAAAGTGATCACTTCGCTAGAGAAAGATTATTAAGTAAAGCTTGACCAAGTGGAGTATTAATAGAAATAACATTTGAACAGGATCTTAAAAAAAATGAAAAAAAAAAAACATATATCAGTAAAATCTATATATGTATCATTAGATATATATATATTAATATATATTAAAATATATTAAATATATATATTAATAAATATATATATAACACTGGGGCTTCCCCGGTGGCTCAGCAGTAAAGAATGTGCCTGCAATTGAGGGATGCAGGAGATGTAGGTTTGATCCCTGGGTGGGGAAGATCCCTGAAGGAGGAAATGGCAACACATTCCAGTGTTCTTGCTGGAAAATCCCATGGACAAAGGAACTTGGTGGGCATCCACAGGGTTGCAAAGAGCTGGACACTATTGAGCATGCATATATAATATTATATAAAAATAAAAAATAAAATCAGTAAAAATAAATATTATATACATATATATAATATGTATATTATATATAGACATACATATATATATATGTATATACATATATATATATATAATTCATATATAGTAAGGGAGGTGATTCCAACATGAAAGGAGTCAAAAAGTATGGGGAGTGTTTAACAGAATGGTCAGTAGTTCTGACGGGACAAGGCAGAGATAACTTAAAGAATAATGGGAGTTAAAACTGTATGACTGGATCAGACTTGGGTCGCAGCGGAGGTGTATATTTGGGGAACTGCTAAAAAAATTTTAAAAGAGCATAGGGTATATATGTATGTTTATTTGGCATTTGGTTTTCTTAGTCTTTCAATAAAAAGGTGAAACAAAACACCAAGAGGGGAAAATCGATTAACAAGTTAGCAGAGATCATGTGTATAACCTTTCCAGGGAAGAAGCCTTTTCATTGAATAATCAATACTATAACATCTGTTCCCAAATCTAAGAACACAATCAAATCCAGATTGCCATCTCCGGTAATTAGTATTCTACTAAAAACAAAGCTTAGAGAAGTTGGATCAGCATCTATTCTTGAAGCATCTTTTCACTGAAAGAGTGACTGATATTTTTCCACAGCTCAAGTAAATGTACAGAAGGCATTAAAAAGTGTCTCAAAATGAACCAGTTGAAAATTCAATCTCTAAATCTTCCCCAGGAAAGAAAAGTAGAATTTCCTACTTTGTTGATTAATACAGAATAAATCGTGTTTTTTCTTTCTTTCTTTTTTTTTTTTTTAGTGTTTTGAAATAACCGTTTCTCATGATCTATTTGGACCACAACCATTTTTCCCACTATGTATTCAGAAGAGAACCAAAGGCCGCCTTCTCTCTAGTCATACTGCATGGCTTTAATTTCATTAAAACAAATTGATTGCAAGCTCATTTACATTTAAGGCAGCAGGGTGTTGTAAATTTTCTTTTAACTGGCTGGAATACATGATCCAAAAAAATTAAGGAGAAAAAGTCTCCTGCTGTTTCAAATATACAGTTATTAACTTAACTTACTGAATCCTACATGATAATGAAAAGTTATGTAAATGAACCAGGATTTCCACATTTCCAGGAACTAAGCAACAGAAATAAGATTTGTTTAATTAGTGCCTTGGTTGGGGAGAAAAGTACAACAGAACACTTTTAAAAAGATTCATTGTGTAAGTGCCTGTACTGAATTAGGTGTAAACTACCCAACTGTGTGTACTTGTGAAGTATTTCAGATAAAATGAGTCAGATTTTATCCATCATGTTAGAAAAATCAGTTAGCTCTTCAGGAAATAGCAGAAGATAATAACGTTCAAAAGCTGAGTGAACAGCAGTGCCCAGAGAGAAAATGTTGTCAATATTTCTAGTTCCTTAAAGAAAATCATACCATAGAACCATGACATTCAGTTCCATATTTACTGATAAATGTTTTATGATATTTTCCTCTAGACATATTGTGGGCAGTGATAAGCATACTGGGAAGATGATTTTATATGTCTAAGCTTTTATAATTTTCAGGATAATTCACTTATTGTAAGGATAACTAATGAAGAAATAATACATTTTAGTCATAAATAGTATGATGTCCTTTTATATAACCTGTGCAAAAAATAAAAAAGGATTAACTAGTATTTACCTGCCTAAATGAAATCCTCTAAATAGAACATAGAGCAATATAAACAGCATTATTCCCCAAATAATAAGCAAAATTTAAGCAGTAAATATTTATTAACCATACAATTCCTGCTTTCATATTATTAATATATATTATTCATTATTCTTGAAATGAAAAAATGTTATTATTTGAGCCTTTATTTGATGATTTTGGCACTTTTATTCTAAACTTGCAAATAGTTACCCTTTGTTATAGCTTTTTTTTTTTTTTTTTGTAGATAGTTTACAATTTTTAATCAAAATCTCTTAATATCAAGGACACTGGTTTTGCTTCTTTGATTGTTTGGCTCTAATATTTAAGCTATCTTTTGATTCCAGGCTTATTACACATCATGCTCTGTCTGACTGGTCTGCTCTTTTTGTTCTTTCTATTCAACTTAAAGACCTTAACTTAAATGCAGTTTTTTTGGGTAGTCCTTCAATATTGGTCATGATTGAGCCATGGTTCTGTGTGTCCATCATAGAAACCTGTACCTATGCTTATCACAGCCCTTGCACTATGATAAATGTCTTGAGTTGTAATTGACATATAATACTGTGTAAGTTTAATTTATACAATATATTGGTTTAGTACATTTATATATTTCAATTAATGTTTTTAGATTATCTGATCTCTCCTATAGATTCTGCTCCATATAGGTAGATAATATATCTTGTCTGGCACCTGTATTTCTTTGGGTTAGCACAGTGCCTTGCACAAATAGGCATTCAAATGTTTACTGAATTTACTAGAGGAAATTTTAAAGGAAAGTTTTAGGGAAGGCCTCCCCCTGGTGGCTCAGTGGTAAAGAATCCACCTGCCAATGCAGGAGACAGGTTCGATCCCTGATCTGGGAAGATCCCAGCACAGAGAAAAATAAATAACTTTTAAGAATTAAAAAAAGTTAAGGAAAAATATTTCTAAGTATAGTTAGATGCTTACATTTCTCTAATATTAAGTTTTTATTATTTAACTGATCACTGTACTTAGTATTTTCTTCAGTGGAGTCACTATTTTTTAAATTGATAAACTCAAAGGCTCAGGAAAGTGTTTTCTGATCCTTGAGTGTTCCCTGTTTGTCTACACAATGAAAAATCAATGTGAAGAGGGCTAGCTTTCCACTGCTTGGCTTCTCCATGCCCCCAATTTGATATGTTATATATAGCTTTCCTGGGATTTCTGCTGGTACTAACTGCTGGGCCATCAGTCTTTAAAACTAGGCATGTAGTTAACTATATTAAGCATGACTTTATTTATTCATTATATGTTTTTTGGTGGTAAAAACTTAAAATAAGGGAGGTTTAAAATCCTTCTAAGTCATTAACTCATCACACAGAGAGTAAGATATTTCTCAAATTTCAAAAGAAGAGTGTAAGATTTTTGCAGTGTTAAAATATTGTATACATGCAAATCATGTATATGTTTACTTTCATTTAATTATAAACTATTAAGGAATTTTAAACTGCATATTTTGAAATAGAGACATAATTACAAAATACTATAAAAGAGATTGTAGCATTAATTATAGATCAGATAAACAAAGAGCATAAAGAGTTGGAATGATAATACTTAGCCTTCAGGACAGATCTAATGTTTAACAGTGGTGTGGTTCTAAAGCTAAATAAATCTTCTCAGCCATTAACCAATATTATCTTGCAGATTCACTTTCAACATTTGCAAAAAGATTGTGAATATTTATATACAAATGCACAATAATTATAGATTAAATTTTCTCAGTTCCCTGAGCTAATCTAACTGTATTTATTTTTTACAGGTTTTTTTAAAACTGAAAGAATATATGTATATATTTTAAACTATAAAACTCAATCTAATGAAAGACAAATTCATTTCTTGACCATTTTAGGTCAACTTCACAGAATTTAGAAACTAAAATTAAAATATTTTACTTATGGAGTTATTTAAATTTCATTCTGATACAAAGAAGTATAATAATAAAGAAAATATTTTATCATTAAAAAACCTTCAGTTCGAAAAGATGAGAAAGCTCTTAAGATAGACGGTGACGACTGTTGCATGGCATTGTGAATGTGCTTGATATCACTGAATTTTACACTAAAAAATGGTAAATTGGTGAATGGTTGCTTATTTAACCACAATTTCAAAACGCTGCAAAAAAACCAAATAAAATTTTTCATTACTTATCATGATGGTTAATTTCTTACTTATTCAGAAATAAAACTACCTTTTACTTTTATACCTGTAAAATTTAAGTTTTACAGATGAAACACATTTTTATATTTCTGTGATACATTTAGAATCTCTAATGGGCTATACTTATTTACTACTAGCAATATGTTAGGATCTATAAAAGTATTTTAAAATCTAAATAGTCTTGTGATTTTTTTTTACTTTGATCAAGAAAAAAGCTCTGCTCTTAAGATTTTTGGTAGGGTCAATTTTTATCACAAGTGGGACAAGTGGAGCAATGTCATGGCAAACATTCTACCCATATTCTGTACTTGTTTGCTTTTCCATTTTTTGTTATTAATATAGACTATTCTATGAGTTCATGAGTCATAACTAAAATATACATTTAAAAAAATTGGATAATCTAGTTGCCATTTAGAATGCACAGTAAGTTAGATTCATTATTTCAGACTCTGACATCATGCACTAAGGTACAGTTAACCAACTAATTCGTGATCCAAAACCAGATATTCAAGAGTGAAAAGAAAAGCTATTAACAACTTTCCTGTATAACACATATAAACAAGAGTATATGGGGTCGCCTTATTTACAAGACATATTTTAATAGAACTGATAACACTCACTTTAGTTTCAGTCACTAAACTTTAGTTTTAGTCATTTAGTTTTCCTTAGTAAATCTCTGATTGAAAAGTAATAGCATGTTTTGATTGAAATTGTATGCTGAAGACATAGCTTCCTAGGTGGCTCAGTGGTAAAGAATCTGCCTGCCAATGAAGGAGACATGGGTTCAGTCCCTGGGTCAGGAAAATCCCATGGAGGATGAAATGGCAAGCCACTCCAGTGTTCTTCCCTGGAGAATTCCATGGTCAGAGGAGCCTGGTGGGCTATAGTCCATGGGGTCACAAAGAGTTGGACAGGACTTAGAGACTGAGCATGAACACATATATATGAGCTGCAGATAGAGATTTAAAAAATATTACCCCAGGAAATTCCCTGGCAATCCAGTGGTTGGGACTCCATGCTTCCACTCCAGGGAACATGGGTTGGATTCCTGCTCAAGGAACTAAGTCCCGACATGCCACATAGTGTGGCCAAAAAAATTAAGAAAAAATCCATTTCCTCTTCTGATGACAAAGAACTGTTAAATATATTATAATATCTGCTTCCATCAAGATTACAGAGCAGATGAATATTAGACTCATGAAAAAGTGAGTGAAGAATCAAAAAGGTCAATATATTTGTCAAATGATTGGCACATGAAGTCATTGCTCAGAATTTCAAAGAAATGAAACCAATTCCACCCATCATTCCCCTACATTCAATTAGTTTACAATATAACAATTTCATGGAGATTATTGAATTATCAACTCTTGTTATTCTAAATTGGACTCTGTTGAGTTTAGGTTATTGTGTGATACTATATTAAATGTTATAATTACAGATAAATATGATGTGGACTCTGTCGTTGAGTAAATTGTTTTCTAGCATAGAACACAGAAACGTTAGCCAATAATGAACAAAGCAAGTGATAAATATCTGCAGTTAAACTATGTATAGGGCACTAAAGAGGAACTGTTAGATTTGCCTTTTCTTTCTGTCCCAATATTCATTTTACGAAACTGACTAGTCCCAGTGCTTTCATTTTACAAATTTATTTATTCATATATTCTTTGGCTTGTCTTCATGAGTTAATAGTTAATGAAAAAATTCAGAGAATGATACATTAATATTAGTACAGCTCAGCATATCAGGAAAAAGTTTCCTAGAGCTATCAGGATCCTAGGTCTATTTCCTAGGCTTTCAATGAAGAAAATAAGAGAGTTAAAATACATTTTCAAGGGTAATTTAACAATAATCTTTACTGAAATTTATCTTCCAATTTTCCATCTATTCATGGAACTCAGCTTTATGGAAATTTCTTGAGTCCTCATGGAGGCAATGCATAAAGTATATATGTTTTGTAAGTCTAAAATCTTATAAAGAACAGCTATACCAAATATTAATTGAAAATATATAATCATCCTGTTTAGAATTACACTTTATATTATCTGTTCCATTTTTATGGCCTGATTCCAAAAACTGACAGATGATCATATTTAAATGGAAAAATAAATAATGGATGAAAATACTTGACATAGGTACTTAGCATTTATATAAAAAGCAAGAACATAAAGATCTAATGCTTATATGAAAACTTGGAGTTACATCTAGTTAATATATTTGTATAAAAGTAAATTATATAAAATTATAGGAAAATTGTCTCACTTAAATTCGTGTAAGAAGTTTGCTTCAACCAACAAAATATAGTGTTTCAAGTATATGTAATTTTATTGCTGGTCTTGTGAAACTATAAATTACATGCTATGTAACTATAATAGATTTTTGTAATCATTTTATAGTTATACGGTGTAGAAAACAAAATTCAGGCAACATTTTTGACTCCATTTCAACATTTTAAGCAAAATCTGGAGAGTTAAATGAAACCTGAAGCTTTACAATTAAGCAAACATAAAGCAAAAATTTACTTAGTTTCAGCCCTCCAACTTCTTTTTTTTCAATTCTTTTTTTCCTTCAATATTATGTTGGTTGTTCTAGGTATGTTTTACTTTAATATTTGATGTTACAATCAAAGGACATTTTTGATCTTTTTTGTTCCCGATCCTCAACATTACTTTTCTTTCTGTTCCTTTGTCAATTATCCTTATTTCTTGGTTCTTGTCTGCCTGATTTTATTCTTGCTTTACTTTTAGTGATTGCAATTGGCCTTCTGCTCTTCTTGTTGATGGCATCTGTGAACATCACAGCTCTGGACTAATGACCTTAACCCAAACTCTGGATTTATTTGCTATTCAGCTTTCAAACTTCCTAGAGGCTAGTCAGCTCTGATACCTTCTATTTCCTTGGATTCCAAATTTCTAACGTCAGTCTTTGTCTTGTCCCTGAGACTAGTGCTCTCAGTTTATCCACTCCCCTTTTTAGCAATCAAGTGTTTACTCATGTGTCAACCTCTTCTCAGCATTACTATCTCCAAGACAAGAATTCTGTCTTATGCAGTTTGAAATTCTGTTGTCTTGGCAGAGTACCTTTCAAGTAACAGATGATAGTTGCTAAATAAAATAAAATTAAGATTGGCTGATTGAATGCATGGGATTCAAAACTGTGATTAACTGGGAAAATATCTGGCAAAATTATAATGTCTGTGTTTTGAGAAAAAAAAAAAAAGTATTTCTTTCATTTTGTAAAGGCTGCATTTGAGATCGCAGGCTACCACATGGTCAATTCATGAAAGGATTCTTCTGATCAAAAGTATCAAAAAAAAAAAAAAAAAAAAACTAAAGAAGACAATATGAGTTTCATGACTATACATTAAAAATGTCATTCAATATACTAAGAAGAAAAATCACTAGAGTATTTACATTGTACAGATGATGCGATGTGATTGTTAAGATTTCACAAGATAATAACTTTTAACCTAGTCTATCCAAAGCACCTGAATGTTGATGCTGTTTTAGGTGTCTTGTATTTATTATCTGTAAACCTTACAACAACTCTGCAAGGGATATAATGCCTTTCACTCTATGGTATCAAAAGGGTTAAGTTACTGACATCGGGTCCACAACTGGTAAATAGGAGAATCTTTTCAACACAAGTTCAACTGACCTCCCATGCTCTATCACATCTTGCTTCAAGTAGAAGGAACACTAGTCTTGGGGTTAGGAAACCTGGGTTTGAATCTCAGGTGTGCAATTTAGTAGCTTTATGACTTTGGACACTCAACTTGGCAATTATAAGCTCCCATTTCCTCATATGAGAAGTCTAAATAATATGATCTACTTCATACAGACTGAGAAAATATTAATGCAAGTGGCTGTTAGTATATTAGTGGGTTAATTTTATTATCTTGGAAGGCTGTGGCTCTGCAAAGTCCTTAAAAATGCAGAATGCAATAATAGGTGTGGATGATAATCCGTTTTGACTCTGGACTTCCCTGGTGGCTCAGATGGTAAAGCGTTGGCCTACAGTGCGTGAGACGCAGGCTCGATCCCTGGGTCGGGAAGATCCTCTGGAGAAGGCAATGGCAGCCCACTCCAGTACTCTTGCCTGTAAAATCCCATGGACAGAGGAGCATGGTAGGCTACAGTCCATGGCGTCCCAAAGAGCCGGACATGACTGAGCGACTTCACTTTCCTTTCCTCTCTCACATAGAATAAATTTCCCAAAACGCTCTTTATATTGAAGCAGGAAGTAGATGCCTACCCTCCAGGATAAAGCAATTAGAGGTTCACTCCCTGCGGATCTAAACTCCAGGATGAGAACAGCAGGACAGCTCAGAGAGCGGGCTGGGCCCCGCCCAGACCACATGCTTCTCATTCTGAGTCAGGAGACCTCCCGGACCACGCGTGTGCAGAGGGCTCCTTGGAGGTCAAGACGAGCGGTGCTGAGGGCCGCGCTACTCAAAGGCCCCTGCACACAGCATCATCTCGGTAAGAGAAGAGTGCACCCACACGGGAGGCTCCTGAGATACACCAAATGTGGATCCAGGCCAATCAAAATGACTGGCCAAAGTAAACTCGGGAAAAAATGGCCCATAAAAGTAATTCAAACGGACTCAAGGATGTGACTCAGGGACGCTCTCTCTCCCTCTAAGCTCACCCACGTGTCCATTCACACGTATTGTATTCTTTTTCCTCAGAATAAATACTTTACTCATTTCACTACTTTCTGTCTCTGTGGGAATTCTTTTGTGCAGAACCGAATAGCCAGGGCCTGCTCACTGACCCCCAGTCTGGGGGCCAGGATTTGGGGCTCTCATTGTCCCAACCTGGCCTCAGTCTCTGGCCAGGGAACCAAAGCCCCACTTCAAGCTGCTGCAAGCTGAGGCCACGTGAGATCAATACTGTAGGGTAACAGAAGTCTATATCCATATTTGTCAATGTTCGCTTGAAGTTATGGCAACACAAGGTACAAAACTGTTATCCTGGATCCCTGCCTACAAATATGACTTTCTTGTCTGCAGTGCTGCTTCCTACTCAGATGAAGCTGTTAGAATAACGCCTGAGAAAGGAAGCACTCCTTGCATTGAAAATATGTATATTTGTGTCCACATTTTTTTCAATTACATGGGTTGATTATACTATACATTAATCATGAAAGGGTTGAAATTGGCAGATTCATAGCTATTGAACAGGACTGCTGTTTAAATATAGTTTTACTTTAAATAAATTGAATGAAAGTCTTTTCTCCACTATATATTTACTCTCAACAGACTCTATTGGACTTCCCTGGTAGTTCAGATGGTAAAGTGTCTGCCTACAATGTAGAAGACCCGGGTTCAATCCCTGGGTTGGGAAGATCCTTTGGAGAAAGAAACGGCAACCCACTCTAGTACTCTTGACTGGAAAAATCCCATGGACAGAGGAGCATGGTAGGCTACAGTCCATAGGGTCGCAAAAAGTCAGACACGACTGAGCGACATCACTTTCACTTTCACAGACCCTATTAACAGGATGCTTAGAGAAATGCAAAGAAATAGAGGAAAACAACAGAATGGGAAAGACTAGAGATCTTCAAGAAAATTAGACATACCAAGGGAACATTTCATGAAAAGATGGGCTCGATAAAGGACAGAAATGGTATGGACTTAAAAGAAGCAGAAGATATTAAGAAGAGGTGGCAAGAATACATAGAAGAACTGTACAAAAGAGATCTTCATGACCCAGATAATCATGATGGTGTGATCACTCACCTAGAGCCAGACATCCTGGAATGTGAAGTCAAGTGGGCCTTAGAAAGCATCACTACAAACAAAGTTAGTGGAGGTGACTGAATTCCAGTTGAGCTATTTCAAATCCTGAAAGATGATGCTGTGAAGGTACTGCACTCAATATGCCAGCACATTTGGAAAACTCAGCAGTGGCCACAGGACTGGAAAAGCTCAGTTTTCATTCCAATCCCAAAGAAAGGCAATGCCAAAGAATGCTCAAACTACCACACAATTGCACTCATCTCACACGCTAGTAAAGTAATGCTCAAAATTCTCCAAGCCAGGCTTAAGCAATACATGAACCGTGGACTTTCAGATGTTCAAGCTGGTTTTAGAAAAGGCAGAGGAACCAGAGATCAAGTTGCCAACATCTGCTGGATCATCAAAAAAGCAAGAGAGTTCAGAAAAACATCTATTTTTGCTTTATTGACTATGCCAAAGCCTTGAACTGTGTGGATCACAATAAACTGTGGAAAATTCTGAAAGAGATGGGACTGATTCTTGAGAAACCTATATGCAGGTCAGGAAGCAACAGTTAGAACTGGACATGGAACAATAGACTGGTTCCAAATGGGAAAAGGAGTAGGTCAAGGTTGCATATTGTCACCCTGCTTATTTAACTTATATGCAGAGTACATCATGAGAAATGCTGGGCTGGAAGAAGCACAAGCTGGAATCAAGATTGCCGGGAGAACTATCAATAACCTCAGCTATGCAGATGACACCACCCTTACGACAGAGAGTGAAGAGGAACTAAAAAGCCTTTTGATGAAAGTGAAAAAGGAGAGTGAAAAAGTTGTCTTAAAGCTCAACATTCAGAAAACTATGATCATGGCATCTGGTCCGATCACTTCATGGCAAATAGATGGGGAAACAGTGGAAACAGTGTTTATTTTTTGAGGCTCCAAAATCACTGTAGATGGTGACTGCAGCCATGAAATTAAAAGATGCTTACTCCTTGGAAGGAAAGTTATGACCAACCCTAGACAGCATATTAAAAAGCAGAGACATTACTTTGCCAACAAAGGTCTGTCTAGTCACGGCTATGGTTTTTCCAGTAGTCATGTGTGGATGTGAGAGTTGGACGGTGAAGAAAGCTGATCGTCAAAGAATTGATGCTTTTGAACTGTGATGCTGGAGAAGACTCTTGAGAGTCCCTTGGACTGCAAGGAGATCCAACCAGTCCATCCTAAAGGAGATCAGTCCTGGGTGTTCACTGGAAGGACTGATGCTGAAGCTGAAACTCCAATACTTTGGCCACCTCATGTGAAGAGTTGACTCACTGGAAAAGACCCTGATTGTTGGTCCTTTAATGGACTGGAACCTGGTGGTCCGGAGTCGGCCATAAGAAAGTAAGAGAGAGAAAAAGGCTGATACCCCCTGGTTTAGGTGGAAAGCCAACAGAGTCCTGTTCTTAGGGCTCGCGCTGCTGCATGTAGGCACCAGGCGCCCTCTCGAGTGGGTGAAGGCACAGTGCGCCTTCTCGAGAGGGTCTTAGAAGCCCGGGCAAGAAAGTGAGCTCAGCGGGCCTCCGCGCTCCAAGAAATTAGAGAGAGAGAGAGAGAAGGAATAGAAAGAAAGAAAGAAAGACATGGGGACCAAAGCTCTGATGGAGCAAACGTGTTTTAATCAACATGGCGTGGGCATACATTCTGTTTTACAAGGTGGTTATTCTCAGCAAAGACAAAGATTAAAATTCCAGACTTACAAAACATAAGACGATCCCTATCAAAGAGAGAGTTGGAAACAATCACCTTTTCATAAGAAGGAGGAGGGTACTTATCACTGTAATGAGAAATGCCTGGATTCCTCAGCCCAGAAAAGGCGTGCCTCTCCTCTTAATTCTGAATATTCAGGAATTAATAAGGGCCAGAGGGTTCCTGACGGATCCAAAACAGCACACAGGAAGCCTCTTGTTAAATGCTTCCTGACACCTGATGCTGGGAGGGATTGGGGGCAGGAGGAGAAGGGGACGACAGAGGATGAGATGGCTGGATGGCATCACCGACTCGATGGACATGGGGTTGAGTAAACTCTGGGAGTTGGTGATGGACAGGGAGGCCTGACATGCTGCGATTCATGGGGTCTCAAAGAGTCGGACACGACTGCGTGGCTGAACTGAACTGAACTGAACTAGAGAATATGAGGGGCTACTCTGGAGGCTTAGTGTTAAAGAATTGCCTGTGATGCAGGAGCCACAGGAGACGTGGATTCGATCGGAAAGATTCCCTGGAGGAAGGCATTGCATCCCACTCCAGTATTCTTGCCTGGAGAATCCATGGACCGAGGAACTTGGCAAGCTACAGTCCATGGAGTCGCAAAGAGTTGGGCATGATCGAAGTGACTTCGCATGCAAAGAATCTGAAATATTATTTAATTTATAGCAAATTTTATTTAATATTTAACTTTTCTATATTGCCAGATAAATATAAGAAGTGTTAAGATTGTCTATATATATTTAGTAAGATATGTATCCCTTGAGTCAACTTGATAAATTACAGTTGTATCTATTTTACTCAGATGAATTATGTCTGTATTTGGGATCTCTATTGGTGGGTTTAAACAGCTTTTGGAATGTATCTGTAATGAACCAACTACGCTATTTAAGTGAAATATGGTATAATTCAGTATTCGTTTGGTATAGTTATTAAGGGTTAGAGAACTTCTGTGATAGGAAATACTGTGAATGTGAAGAGATGGCTGTTTAATTTCACAATGCACATGAAGGATAAATATTCAAATATGATTTCTGATGTAAAAAAATTATAGAAGCATCTATAGGAAAATGATCATCTGCACTGTGTCTGCTTGCACCTTGAAAAATAAAAATATAAAATATTTCACATTGTTATAGCAGACATGTAGTTAGGTATGAGCAGAGAAAAATCACACATCTTGAAAACAGCAGGGGTCCACAGGCAGACAAAGAAAAGCAGAAACCTTCAGACTGACAGGAAACCACACATTTTGGGCAAAGAAAGGTGACGAAAGGCAGGAATCTTATGCATCCTAATGTAACCTGTTATTCATTATGCTCTCATTACAATAATATTAGCCTTAAAAGTAGCCATCATGCACGGAGCCATGACTACTTCTGACCTAAGCTAAATAAGGACAAAAATTCCCAAATCTGGGAACTCAACCCCCAAACTCCTCCTTCCTCAGTGAGTATTCCACCCCTTCATTTGAATGCCCCTCATAATCTGCTTGCCAGAGAAACGCAGGGCAGCATTTCCTCGCCTGTCTGTCCACTCTCCCTTTGAGACTGTATCCTTGCTTAAATAAAACTTTACTTTCTTAACCTCTCTGCTTATCTCTGAACTCTTTCACAGCAAAGAAAGAAGCTTAAATTCACCAGGGACAACATCATCCTAAAAAATGCAGGAAAAAGCCTTATAGTTTGATCACTCATCACATAGCCACAGAGGTTCAGATTATTGGCCCAAGATGACAGAGTAGGAAGATCCTAAACTCACCTACCACAGTCGCACGAAAATTATAACTACTTGCAGGGCAGTTTTTGATGAGGCAGATCTGAGAGTAACAGAAAAGATCATCTACAACTAAAGATAAAATGGCTGATTAATGTCAATGCATGGCAAAAACCACTACAATACTATAAAGTAATTAGCCTCCAATTAAAATAAATAAACAATTTTTTTTTTTTTTTTTTTTTTTTAAGAAGGAAAAACAACAAGACGGGAGGAGCAGAGCCATGATATACTCAATACCTATACCCGGTGTTGGAGGTGTGGTGGTTTAGTCGCTAAGTCGTGCCTGAGTCTTGCAACCTCAGGGACTGGAGCCTGGTGGGTGACGCCCAAATGGGAGGGTAATTACACTCGCAGAGGTTCTCCGGGTGAGTGAGGGGCCAGACCCTAAGTCAAGCTCCCCAGACCATAGGTCCTGCACTGCAAAGATGAGCCTTCAGAATAACCGCTTTTAAGGTCAGAGGCTTTAAAAGCCAGAGGGAGGAGGGAGCTGAAACTGCCTGGGGCCCTGGCTGGTAACTGTGAGCCCTCCTGCAGCACCAGCCCCAGGGCCCCTCTCCTCTAGAGCAAAGGCCACTGCTATTATCTCCAAGGAGAAGGCACACGTGGACAGGACTGAGCTGTCTCGGATCCAGCGCTGCATTTGAACAGGATGAGGGTGGCTTTTGCTGGTAGGTGCTCACAGCAGATCAGGAGCTGTTTTGAGTTCTGACAGGCACACTGGGAAATAAACGAGGGAGATGAAGAAGTACACACGTCCGGTTATAGAACAAATGACCCGAGGGAATGAAATGTACAGTGTGGGGAATATAGTTAACTACATAATTTTTGTATAGTGACATAACTAGACTTCTTGAAGTGATCATTTTGAAATGTGTAGCAATATGGAATCTCTTTGTTGTGCAACAGGAACTAAGATAGTGTTGTAGGTCACTGATACTTCAAAAACACACAAGCAAACAAACTCATAGAACAAGAGATCTGATTTGTGGTTACTAGAGGCAAGACATGTGGAAAAGGGGGATTGGATGAAGGCAGTCAAAAAATAAGAGCTTCCAGTTACAAGATGTATATGTGCTAGGGATGTAATGTACAACATGACAAGTATAGTTAATGCTGCTGAACACTATATATTAATATGTTAAATTGGTTAAGAGAGTAAATCCTAAAAGTTCTCATCATAAAGAAACAATTTTCTCTTTCTTTGATTTTGTATCTATATGAGATGATGGATATTGTGATAACCATTTCATGATACATGGAAGCCAAATCATTATTCTGTACACCTTAAATTTTTACAGTGCTTTATGGCAATTATATCTCAATAAAATGGCAGGGAAAGTAAAGAACCAAGGAGGTCCAACCACAGTAATAAGTAGTTTCAATCATGAGCTTACATGTGCCCTCTCCCTGTGTTTCTGTAGGTATAGGATTCTATTTCTTTATTACTCTTTAATGACTGCTTCTTTATTTCTCAAACCATTATTTCCACCTCCATGCTATACAATGACATTGGGAAAACCTCTTAGATCTGCCCCCATTATCTGGAACATTTAATGAAGACCATCTAATGGGCTTCCCAGGTGGCTCAGTGGTAAAGAATCTGCCTGCCAATGCAGGTGACACAGGAGACGTGGGTTTGATACTTGGGTCAGGAAGATCCCCTGGAGTAAAAATGGTAACCTGCTCCAGTATTCTTGCTGGGATAAGCCCATGGACAGAGGAACCTGGCAGGCTACAGTCCATGGACTCGCAGAGTCGGACATGGCTGAGTGACAGAGCATACGTACTGTCTTTTATTGTAACTCTCCATCCGCCTTCCATCGTTTCCTAACAAGTAGCCACTGGAACTCCTGCTTTGCTGAATGTCAGGTGTTATCACTTTTCCTTGTAGTTCTTTTCACCTCATAGCCAGAACCATATACTTTACTTTCATCTGGTAATAAAACAAGTATCACTGACTTCTCACAGAGACCCACTTCCCAGATTAATGGTCTTATCTCTTATATACCAGTTTTTCTTCTAAACCCCTTACTGTGTTAAATTTTGTCTCCAGTCCTTGAACCTGACTACAGCACTCTCTGGTGAAATAAGATATATTTTAGGAATTGTTTGCACCTTCTTCCATCAATTATTCCTCATCATGTTATCATCTTACCCAAGACTGGTCCTAAATTTTGTTATAGGTTTGAGCATCTATAGCTGGATTAGAAATAATACCAGCCATAGAGAATAGTTTGCTTTAGGATCACAATTAGACCACTATATAAGTGAAATTTTCCAACAGACAGGTTAATCATTAATAAAAGTCCCAGAGTCTTAGTATTTTAGAGTTTCTTGGAAAAAAGAGATTTAATATTTGTTCATAACATTTCTGAGTGTCAAATATCATGGTAAGTGGTTTGCGCACATTGGAATGCAGAATGAAGTGTTTAAACGTTAGAATAAGACTGCCTAAGCTCTTCCACTCACCATCATTATAGTATTGAATGAGTAACAAAATGTAAATTACTTTATTTGTATTAAAATGGTAACAGTAAGATTTGCTGTGTAAGTATGTTATGTGGATAAACAAAATAACACATTTGAGTCAGTGCACACAGTGCCTAGCCCACAGTACATAATATGTAATTATTAACTCTTATCTCACTTAGTTTTTCCAATAACCACAGAAAAAGGAAAATGGCAATCTGTTAAAAGAAAGTCCTTAAAGGACAACGAGAAAACAGCAAAACCAGAATATTAATATTGTTATTTTATTTCAAAGCCTATGTTCTTTCCACTATAATCTTATACCCAGTATGGATGCTATTTCTACAACAATTCTGAGAGATGATGACACACATCCAGTCTCAACAATCTAAAATTCTAAGTGGAGAGCCTTGAAAGTCTGTCCCTAAATTTCACATGCTGCATTAGCTTGAGCCAGGATATAAGTATCAACTATTCAATTACCTCCCCTTTTCTCTAACAATCAATTTCTAATTTTCTACTTGGATTATCCTTAACTCCCATATGTTCCATGGTACCCTGAATACAATCATTATATTAAGCAACACCTATAACCTTAAGGGATTAGACCTGATAGACAGAATGCCTGAAGAACTACGAATGAAGGTTTGTAACAATGTACAGGAGGCAGTGATCAAGACCATCCCCAAGAAAAAGAATTGCAAAACGGCAAAATGGTTGTCTGAGGAGGTCTTACAAATAGTTGAGAATAGAAGAGAAGTAAAAGACAAAGGAGTAAAGGAAAGACATACCCATTTGAATGTAGAGTTCCAAAGATTAGCAAGGAGAGAAAAGAAAGCTTTCTTCAGTGATCAATGCAAAGAAATAGAGGAAAACAAAATGGGAAATACTAGAGACCTCTTCAAGAAAATAAGAGATACCAAGGGAAATTCTCATGCAAAGATGGGTACAATAAAGGACAGAAGTGGTATGGACCTAACAGAAGCAGAAGATTTTAAGAGGAGGTGGCAAGAATATACAGAAGAACTATACAAAAAAATATCTTCACAACCCAGATAATCACAATGGTGTGATCACTCACCTAGAGCCAGACATCCTGGAATGTGAAGTCAAGTGGGCCTTAGGAAGCATCAGTATGAACAAAGCTACTGGAGATGATGGAATTCCAGCTGAGTTATTTCAAATCCCGAAAGATGATGCTGTGAAAGTGCTGCCAGCAAATTTGAAAAACTGAGCAGTGGCCACAGGACTGGAAAAGGTCAGTTTAATTCCAATCCCAAAGAAAGGCAATGCCAAAGAATGCCCAAACTACCGCATAATTGCACTCATCTCACACGCTAGCAAAGTAATGCTCAAAATTCTCGAAGCCAGGCTTCAACAGTATGTGAACCATGAACTGCCAGATGTTCAACTGGATTTAGAAAAGGCAGAGTAATCAGAGATCAAACTGCCAACACCCTTTGGATCATCAAAAAAGCAAGAGAGTTCCAGAAAAACACCTACTTCTGCTTTATTGACTATGCTGAAGCCTTTGACTGTGTGGATCAAAACAAACTGTGGAAAATTCTTCAAGAGATGGGAATGCCAGACAACCTGACCTGCTTCCTGAGAAATCTGTATGCAGGTCAAAAAGCAACAGTTAGAACTGGACATGGAACAACAGACTGATTCCAAATCAGGAAGGCAGTACATCAAGGCTGTATATTGTCACCCTGCTTATTTAACTTATATGCAGAGTACATCATGAGAAATGCTGGGTTGGAAGAAGCACAAGCTGGAATCAAGATTGCCGGGAGAAATATCAATAACCTCAGCTATGCAGATGACACCACCCTTATGGCAGAAAGCAAAGAAGAACTAAAGAGCCTCTTGACGAAAGTGAGAGGACAGTGAAAAAGTTGGCTTAAAACTCAACATTTAGAAAACTAAAATCATGGCATCTGGTCCCATCACTTCATGGCAAATAGATATGGAAACAGTGGAAACAGTTACAAACGTTATTTTTCTGGGCTTCAAAATCACTGCACATGGAACTGCAGCCATGAAATTAAAAGATGTTTGCTCCTTGGAAGAAAAGTTATGACCAACCTAGACAACATATTAAAAAGCAGAGACTTTACTTTGCCAACAAAAGTCCGTGTAGTCAAACCTGTGGTTTTTCCAATATTCATGTATGCATGTGAGAGTTGGACTATAAAGAAAGCTGAGCACTGAAGAATCGATGCTTTTTAACTGTGGTATTGGAGAAGACTTTTTTTTTTTTTTAATTAATTAATTAATTTATTTTTTCAGTGGGTTTTGTCATACATTGACATGAATCAGCCATAGATTTACACGTATTCCCCATCCCGATCCCCCCTCCCACCTCCCTCTCCACCCGATTCCTCTGGGTCTTCCCAGTGCACCAGGCCAGAGCACTTGTCTCATGCATCCCACCTGGGCTGGTGACCTGTTTCACCATAGATAATATACATGCTGTTCTTTCACAACATCCCACCCTCACCTTCTCCCACAGAGTTCAAAAGTCTGTTCTGTACTTCTGTGTCTCTTTTTCTGTTTTGCATATAGGGTTGTCGTTACCATCTTTCTAAATTCCATATATATGTGTTAGTATGCTGTAATGTTCTTTATCTTTCTGGCTTACTTCACTCTGTATAATGGGCTCCAGTTTCATCCATCTCATTAGAACTGGTTCAAATGAATTCTTTTTAACGGCTGAGTAATATTCCATGGTGTATATGTACCACAGCTTCCTTATCCATTCATCTGCTGATGGGCATCTAGGTTGCTTCCATGTCCTGGCTATTATAAACAGTGCTGCGATGAACATTGGGGTGCACGTGTCTCTTTCAGATCTGGTTTCCTCAGTGTGTATGCCCAGAAGTGGGATTGCTGGGTCATATGGCAGTTCTATTTCCAGTTTTTTAAGAAATCTCCACACTGTTCTCCATAGCGGCTGTACTAGTTTGCATTCCCACCAACAGTGTAAGAGGGTTCCCTTTTCTCCACACCCTCTCCAGCATTTATTGCTTGTAGACTTTTGGATAGCAGCCATCCTGACTGGCATGTAATGGTACCTCATTGTGGTTTTGATTTGCATTTCTCTGATAATGAGTGATGTTGAGCATCTTTTCATGTGTTTGTTAGCCATCTGTATGTCTTCTTTGGAGAAATGTCTTTAGTTCTTTGGCCCATTTTTTGATTGGGTCATTTATTTTTCTGGAATTGAGCTTCAAGAGTTGCTTGTATATTTTTGAGATTAATCCTTTGTCTGTTTCTTCATTTGCTATTATTTTCTCCCAATCTGAGGGCTGTCTTTTCACCTTACTTATAGTTTCCTTTGTTGTGCAAAAGCTTTTAAGTTTCATTAGGTCCCATTTGTTTAGTTTTGCTTTTATTTCCAATATTCTGGGAGGTGGGTCATAGAGGATCTTGTTGTGGTTTATGTCGGAGAGTGTTTTGCCTATGTTCTCCTCTAGGAGTTTTATAGTTTCTGGTCTTACATTTAGATCCTTAATCCATTTTGAGTTAATTTTTGTGTATGGTGTTAGAAAGTGTTCTAGTTTCATTCTTTTACAAGTGGTTGACCAGCTTTCCCAGCACCACTTGTTAAAGAGGTTGTCTTTTTTCCATTGTATATCCTTGCCTCCTTTGTCAAAGATAAGGTGTCCATAAGTTCGTGGATTTATCTCTGGGCTTTCTATTCTGTTCCATTGATCTATATTTCTGTCTTTGTGCCAGTACCATACTGTCTTGATGACTGTGGCTTTGTAGTATAGTCTGAAGTCAGGCAGGTTGATTCCTCCAGCTCCATTCTTCTTTCTCAAGATTACTTTGGCTATTTGAGGTTTTTTGTATTTCCATACAAATTGTGAAATTATTTGTTCTAGTTCTGTGAAAAATACCCTTGGTAGCTTGATAGGGATTGCATTGAATCTATAGATTGCTTTGGGTAGAATAGCCATTTTGACAATATTGATTCTTCCAATCCATGAGCATGGTATGTTTCTCCAGCTATTTGTGTCCTCTTTGATTTCTTTCATCAGTGTTTTATAGTTTTCTATGTATAGGTCTTTTGTTTCTTTAGGTAGATATATTCCTAAGTATTTTATTCTTTTTGTTGCAATGGTGAATGGTATTGTTTCCTTAATTTCTCTTTCTGTTTTTTCATTGTTAGTATATAGGAATGCAAGGGATTTTTGTGTGTTACTTTTATATCCTGCAACTTTACTATATTCATTGATTAGCTCTAGTAACTCCTCCAGAAAATTGCAGAGGAAGGTAAACTTCCAAACTCATTCTATGAGGCCACCATCACCCTAATTCCAAAACCAGACAGAGATGCCACAAAAAAAAAAAAAAAGAAAACTACAGGCCAATATCACTGATGAACATAGATGCAAAAATCCTTAACAAAATTCTAGCAAACAGAATCCAACAACATATTAAAAAAATCATACACCACGACCAAGTGGGCTTTATCCCAGGAATGCAAGGATTCTTTAATATCCGCAAATCAATCAATGTAATACACCACATTAACAAATTGAAAGATAAAAACCATATGATTATCTCAATAGATGCAGAGAAAGCCTTTGACAAAATTCAACACCCATTCATGATTAAAACTCTCCAGAAAGCAGGAATAGAAGGAACATACCTCAACACAATAAAAGCTATATATGACAAACCCACAGCAAATATCACCCTCAATGGTGAAAAATTGAAAGCATTTCCCCTGAAATCAGGAACAAGACAAGGGTGCCCACTCTCATCACTACTATTCAACATAGTGTTGGAAGTTTTGGCCACAGCAATCAGAGCAGAAAAAGAAGTAAAAGGAATCCAGATAGGAAAAGAAGAAGTGAAACTCTCGCTGTTTTTTTTTTTTTTTCTTTTTTACAGTGATCAAATCAGAGAATTTAATAGTGATTAAATACAGTCTATTTTCCATAGTCAAATTTTATCAGCTGCCTCCATAATATCCTTTGTAGCCATTTTCTGTTTCCCCAGTCTAGAGTTCAGTACAGGAAGCATAATGCATTTCCTTTCATTTTCATGGCGCACTTCTACTTTATTTTATTTTTTATTTTTTTCATTTATTTATATTAGTTGTAGGCTAATTACTTTACAGTATTGTAGTGGTTTTTGCCATACATTGATATGAAGCAGCCATGGATTTACATGTGTTCCCTATCCCGATCCCCCCTCCCGCCTCCCTCCCCATTGCATCCCCTGGGTCATCCTAGTGCACCAGCCCTGAGAACTTGTCTCATGCATCAAACCTGAACTAGCGATCTGTTTCACAATTGATAATATACATGTTTCAATGCTATTCTCTCCGATCATCCCACCCTCGCCTTCTCCCACAGAGTCCAAAAGTCTGTTCTATACATCTGTGTCTCTTTTTCTGTCTTGATAGTCCCTTGGAGAGCAAGGAGATCCCACCAGTGCATTGTAAAGGAAATCAGTCCTGAATAGTCATTGGAAGGACTGATGTTGAAGCTGAAAGTCCAATACTTTGGCCATCTGATATGAAGAACTGACTCATTGAAAAAGACCCTGATGCTGGGAAAGATTGTAGGTGGGAGGAGAAGGGGTCGACAGAGGATGAGATGGTTGAATGGCATCACCAACTCAATAGACGTGAGTTTGAGTAAACTCCGGGAGTTGGTGATGGACAGGGAGGCCTGGGGTGCTGCAGTCAATGGGGTTGCAAAGAGCTGGACGCAACTGAGAGACTAAACTGAACTGATAACCTTATAAAAGAAAAAAGTAACCTAGACAGTTGGGATCTTTCTCATCTGTACAGATGTTACTATAATCACTGGTATCATGAGAAGCTCTTAGTGAGATGTGCAGCCTAATTGCTTACCATTCATCTCTTTGAGTCTATGTGTTCCTCTTAACTCTATTGCTTGTATTCTTCTCTCAAATACAAATGGAATAGATTCTTCATATTGTATCATTTCAGGTAAACCAGTGACAAGAATGTCTACCTGAAGTGTTCTATAGCTAATCACCAGACCTATAATAAATGTCTGCCTTTACTGATCCCATCATTAGATTTCTGCTGTTAAATACCTTTGTCAGACCAAATCTGTAGCAAGATGCTTACCTAGACTCGATTAACTGCCATTTGGATGAATACTGATCCCTTGATTCCTTTCTATTATCCTAGTACATGAAAAACTTCAGCTTTGAATTTAGGCAGAACTTGATTTAAACAGCTTTCTATAAGATTTGAACATGGTTAAGTCACATACTGGTCTTCCCTGGTAGCTCAAAGGGTAAAGAATCTGCCTGCAATGCAGGAGACCTGGGTTCAATCCCTAGGTTGGGTAGATCCCCTGGAGGAGGGCATGACAACCCACTCCAGTATTCTTGCCTGGAGAATCCCATGGATAGAGGAGCCTGGCGGGCTACAGTCCATGAGGTCACAAAGAGTTGGACATGATTGAGCAACTAAGCACAAATACTGGGGTCTCGAAGAGTCTTACACAACTTCATGGCTGAACGACAACAAAATCAAGTCTCATACTGATGCTCCTAAGATTGTGATGCTTATACAATATGAGGTGAATGATCTAATGTGTGTCTATCACACACTATATCTTTCTAAAAATAATATTATTTCTGTATTCATTATGTTTATTTTTGGCCATGCTGGGTGTTTGTAGCTGCCCGGGACTTTCTCTAGCTGTGGTGAGTGGGGAACTCCTCTCTAGTTGCAGTGTGAGGGCTTCTCACTGCAGTGGCTTCTCTGGCTGCGGAGCATGGACTCTAGGGCACGTGGGCTTCACAGCTGTGGCCCCCAGGCCTCAGAGTGCAGGCTCAAGCCCGCGGCCCCCAGGCCTCAGAGCGCAGGCTCAGGGCCGCGGCCCCCCCAGGCCTCAGAGCGCAGGCTCACGGCTGTGACCCCCCAGGTTCAGTTGCTCCGCAGCATGAGAATCTTCCTGGACCACGGGTTGAAACTGAGTCTCCTACATTGGCAGGTGGATTCTTTAACATTGAGCTCACAGGAAAGCTGACACATGGTACATCTTTAATGATACTTCCATATTATTGAAGATAAACAATGAACAATTGGATTTTTCTTCATACGCCTTTCTTTTCTGGGTGCTTCATTTGATGTGGATCTTTCAATAGCAATATTTATATTTTACTTTAATCTAATCTTGAAGTTTTAGAATATTGCAAGATTGACAAGATTTCTGTGACTTACTGATTTCTCCTTTCTTTGGCTTGACCTTAACCCAACACTACTTGAGCCAGTGTGAAATTGTGATGTGATGGCTAGTAATAAATAGATCATCAGTACCTTTGAGTACAATCCCACAGCTAGATGAAAAACGTCTAAGGAATAAACATGGGAAATCCTGGAGTTGTAGAGGCATTACAAGCACACATCTACAGAGGTGATGGATAGCCTGCCAGAAATTAGTATTTCTGGAACATTTAATGTCTTTTAATACCCATTTCTATACAGAATTGTACGTCCAAGACAATTCCTTTCAAAAAGTATTCCAAAGTTCTTACTAAAACACTTTAATGGCATTGACTAAAATTTCTGCATTAGATTCTCATGGAGAAAGCAGATTCCTTTTCAAATGGACACACCTTTTTTTAAACTTCTAATCTAAAAGACTGTGTGTTTCTGCAGAAACAAAAATAGCTGTTATATACTCCTCTTAAATATTGCTTTGATGCTTTTTGGTTTTCAACATATCCTCCACATTTCTAAACATATCCTAAACATTTCTTTACAGATAACTGAGCATTTTAGGGGAAGAAAAGGCCTAAGGCCTCAAAGTCACAAAGAATAAATCCCTTAAAGATAGATATCAGTATTGTAACACAAGGCCAGCTTGCATAAATATGAATAAGCAAAGGGTAAGAGAACAAAAGTTTGAATTCTACCTGGATATTCATACGTTCGTTGATCCAAACAAATCCATTCTAAGCTATTTGCATCATCTGTCACACCAATGTCAAGTCTGGGAAGGAAGGTGGACATTTGGGAATAATCATGTGAAACTGGCATAGAAAGGTGAAGGGCAGGCTTAAGAAATGGAACTGTATACTTATCAGGGAGGAAGGAGAATAGGATTGAAACTAATTTTAACAGGGCATAATACAATCCTTATTCCCACTGCAAGGCTGCGGTTTTCCTACACTTCTATGATCTCCACTTAATGAATATGCATAGCTATTGTCTTGAGACTTAAAACTCACAAAGAAGCACAGTGTTCTCATCATAATAATCTGCACACATACATGAATAAGGAAATGGAAAATTTAGTTCACTAGGGCTACTGTGACAAAGAACTACAAACTAGGTGGCTTACACAACAGAAATATAATCTCTTACTGTTCTGGAAGCTGGAAGTCTGACGTGTGGACTGTGTGGTTCTTCCTGAGGTCTGCGAGAGAAGTGCATGTTCCACGCTTGGCTCCTTGGTTTGTAGATGGCTGTCTTCTCTTCACTATAGTATCATTAACCTATAGATAAGGCTTTTAACTGGGATAACCAGAAATTATTTCTGATCAGTATAATCTCCTCTGCTTCTTCTGGTCCTTTTGTTGGAACTTCAGCTGTGCTCTTGGCTCAGCTCACTCTCGTGGTCGAAAAGTATAAATATCGTACATTCCCTTTAAACATTTCCCTTGAATTCAGTAAGTTAACAAGTTTCAGTTTTACTTCTATCAACTATGTCTATTTTCCAACAAAAATATATTTTGGTTCTGATTAATATTACTAGACAAAGGAAATAATCATAAAGGAAACTAGAGGTGAATATACAAAATCAGGCTTTCAAATTTATTGTACAAAACATATAGTCCTCTAAGAATTTGCATAGCAAAAACCACTACAATATTGTAAAGTAATTAGCCTCCAATTAAAATAAATAAATTTTTTAAAAAATTAAAAAGAATTTATCTCTATCTCATAATAATTATCTTGCCTACATCTCTTCATTTATCTGCTTAGATTCATATCTATTACTAGATTCTTGAGAACTTGCACTTCATTTGATAAATTCAAAATCTCTATAGTATAATGATTATGTGGTAGTGGTGGTGGTTTAGTCACTCAGCCATGTCTGACTCTTTGTGGCTCCAGGGGCTAGGGCTCACCAGCCTCATCTATCCCATGGGACTTCCTGGGCATGAGTGCTGGAGTGGATAGCCATTTTCCTTCTCCAGGGGAATCTTCTTGACCCAGGGATTGAACTCAGGTCTCCTTCATTGGCAGGTGGATTCCTTACCACTGAGCCACCAGCGAAGCCCATTTATATCATATATGTATATCTACATGATATTCAAAACACTTATAATACACATTTTAAATGGCATTTCATTGTATAGATACAAGCTAGTTTGTAATGATTATAAAGGTATAGGACATGCTCCCTATCCTGGAGCAAATTAAGTGTAGATGTATGATGTTTACATCAGTCAGTTCAGTTCAGTCACTCAGTCTTGTCCAACTTTTTGCAACCCCATGGACTACAGCATGCAAGGCTTCCCTGTCCATCACCAAATTCTGGAGCTTGCTCAAACTCATGTCCATCAAGTTGGTAATGCCATCCAACCATCTCATCCTCTGTCATCCCCTTCTCCTCCTGCCTTCAATCTTTCCCAGCATCAGGGTCTTTTCCAATGAGTCAGTTCTTTGCATCAGGTGGCCAAAGTATTAGAGTTTCAGCTTCAGCATCAGTCCTTCCAATAAACATAAATATCATATGCAGCCTTGTTAATTGGCTGGCCCACAGAGAAAGTGTGGGCCTCTTAATTGTCTACAACTTAAGTGATATACCATTTTCATCCATTTTTTCTGATGAGGTGACAAGTCTTACTTTAAGTCATCTAGATGTTTCAATGCTAGGAAAACTCTGTCTACAAGGTTATTATACAAATACAAACTGCTTATCTTCTCTTAAGCTTGTCTTGAAGTTGCAAGTTGCAGAATGCTGGCTGAAGATTCCAGACTGAGGTATCCTAATCCTCCTGGTTTAACCCTTTCCATGGGATTGAGGAAGGACAGTTTGCCCTGGGAAGCTAGGGTAGACTCAAAGTTACTGGATCCTTAGCCTACCCATGTTCAGGCAACATTTGAAGGGGGCAGAATTAGTCATTGGACTTTCCCTTATCCATTATAATTAACAACTAATCAACATGAAGCATAATAATGATGATGCATGCATGCTAAATCACTTCAGTTGTGCCCAACTCTTTGAGACTCGATGGACCTTAGCCAGAGGCTCCTCTGTCCATGGGATTCTACAGGCATGAATACTGGAGTGGCTTGCCATGCCCTCCTCCAGGGGATCTTCCTGACCCAGGGACTGGACCTAAGTCTCCTGTGGCCACTGCACTGCAGGCAGATTCTAGTGTCACCAGGGGAAGTCCTGATAATGATAATGCAAACCATTAAAGGTGCTATATTTATTTGGTGGTAAGGTATATTAGCTCACATTTTACTTTAGGAGGGGACATGAACTTCTTATGCAGGTTTTATTTTGCCAACATAAAATGTAACTTGTTAATACTTTTAAAATATAGATAAACTATTTATTATGTATTAGTTCTTAAAAGTCAATCTTTAGTCCTGCAGTCATCAGGAGGATATTTTCTTCCTAATTTTAAAGTAGTTTAATGATTGGTAAGTTTCCTTATTATCTAAATTTTTTAAAATTTTGAAATGTTTCATAAGCCTGCCATTTTCCATATGGATTTTAAGCTTTTAACAAAGTGTCTGCTAAATAAATGAAGTAAAACACCATTGATGTATTGTAAACATTCAATAAATTAAATTCTTGTCTGATCAAGGCATTAAACATGGCCATGTAAAGACTGTGAGAAACATCTGCCCACAGGACTTGGTCGGGACGTAAGCATACTAAGTTTGACATTTGGTGGGGAAGGAAGGAAAAACTTTAATATGAGATTTAAAATATTTTATAGATAATTAGATTCCACATAAAAGCAATATCATAAGATATCTATCTTTCTCTGTTTGACTTCACTCAGTATGTCAAATTCCAGGTCCATCAGTGTTGCTACAAACGCCATTATTTCATTATTTTTACGGCTAAGTCATATTCCATGGTATATACATACCACACCTTCTTTAACTATTCCTATGTTGATGGATATCTAGGTTGTTTCCACATCTTGGCTATTGTAAACAGTGTTGCAATGAACATTGGGGTGCATGTATCCATTGGAACTGTGGTTTTCTCCAGATATAAACTCAGGACTGGGACTGCTGGATTATATGATAGCTCTCTTTCTAGTTTTTTAAGGAACCTCTATACTGTTCTTCATAATGGTTGTACCAATTTACATTCCCACCAACAATGTAGGAGAGATCCTTTCTTTTCACACTCTCTCTGGCATTTATTTGATAACGGCCATTCTGATGGGTGTGAATTGATATCTCATTGTAGTTTTGATTTGCATTTCTCTAATAAATACTGATGGTGAACATCTTTTCATGTGCTTTTTGGCCATCAGGACGTCTTCTTTGCAAAAATGTTTATTTAGATATTCTAAATATCTAAATATTAGATATTTAGATAATATATATTTAGATATATATATATTTTATATTGAATTGCATAAGCTAGTTGTATATCTTGGAGATTATTCTTTTGCCAGTCACTTCACTTCTAAGTACTTTCTCCCATTCTGTGGATTGTCTTTTCATTTTGTTCATAGTTTTCTTTGCTGTGCAAAAGCTTTTAAGTCTAATTAGGTTCCATTCATTTATTTTTGTTTTGATTTGTATTCCATTAGGAGGTGGATCCAAAAAAGTATTGCCATGATTTATGTTAAAGTGTGTTCTGCCTATGTTTTCCTCTAAGAGTTTTATAGTATCTGACCTTACATTTAGGCCTTAAATCCATTTTGTGTTTATTTTTGTGTGTGGTGTAAAGATTGTTTTAATTTCATTCTTTTCCATGTAGCTGTCAAGTTTTCCCAGTACCACTTACTGAAGAGGCTGTCTTTTCTCCACTGTATGTTCTTGCCTCCTTCGTCATAGATTAGTTGACCGTATAGGTGCACAGGCTTATCTCTGAACTTTCTGTCCTGTCGCATTGGTCTATATTTCTGTTTTTGTGAAGGTACCAAGTTATTTTGATGACTGTAGTTTTGTAGTTTAGTCTGAAGTCAGGGCACCTGACTCCTCCAGCTCTGTTTTTCTCTCATCAGATTGCTTTGGCTATTTGCGGTCTTTTATTTCCATACAAATTGTAAAAATTTTGTTCTAATTTATCATTGGTAGTTTGATACATACTGCATTGAATCTGAGTAACATCTTTGTTTTCTTCAAAACATATATGTAAAAAAAATTATATGTAATAACATTTGTATCCTATAACACAAAACAGTGCATTTATAAATAAATTATTTCAAATTGAGGTTGACTTAGCAGACATGTTTGTTTTTGTTATGTCATAGATATAATATAGAGAAATCAATAACAGATTGGAATGCATTTCCTACATAGATGAACCTATGTTTAAAATTAGTGTTAAACTGTCAGGTAGTAATTCTCTTCTAAAGTTTCATTCTGATATGCAACCTATGAAAGGTGGATGCATTTACTTTTTATAAAAATCAACTCAGTAAAATGATTGAACAGGGTTACTATGGTTATCTGAAAACAAAAAATCCAATTTTCTCAACGCCTCCAGAATGTAGGTATCTTCTTTATATATTAAAAAAGTATATATAAAAAGATACTTATTTTAGACACAGTCTATATTATGAGGATATAATGTTCTACTGCTCTGACCATCTATCTGAAGCATTTTAGAAATAGAATCAAAGAAGAACAACTATGATTCATAATTTTAATCTGCTAGATGACTCACTGGGCAAAGAATCTGCCTGCAGTGCTGGAGACAGGGAAGACACAGGTTTGATTCCTGGGTCAGGAAGATCCCCTGGAGGAAGAAAATGACAACCCACTCCAGTATTCTTGACTGAAAAATCCAGTGAACAGAGGAGCATGCTAGGCCACAGTCCAAAGAGTCAAAAAGAGTCAGACATGAATGAGTGACTAAGCATGCATGCCTGTAAATTACTTGTATCCAATTTCTTACATCTTATTTGATTAATAAAAGACATTATTAAAGACATATATATATATATCACCAGCATAGTTTTGAGTTTTACAGCATTTAAAAAATTAGTTTTAACTAATATTTAAGATGGATGAAAATGAAATATATCATTGCTTGTCGTTAAAAATGATGTTTTGCATGTATATTCAAATATGAATTGTCCCCTACTGTGAATGCCCTAAAGTTCTCCAGTAATGTTAGGAACATTTTATGGTCTCATATAACATGATGATGTGAAGTATAGCCTAGATATGTCCTCTTCTGCTCCCCTATGTTATTCCCCTTCCCATCTGAGTTAAATGGCAAGTGCTGGACTTTTAGCTCACATTTGAGGAAAAAAAATAAGCTGAATTTCAGATTCTAACCTTTTTTTTTTTAAGCACCTTTTCAAAGGGCACAGTTTCTTAATTTTCCACTAAGTTATCAAAGAGTCAAAAAGATTACAAACACTCACAGACACACAGGCACAGTATGAAAAGGGCCTGCAGAATAGGGATGACAATGAATAGAATTTCAGAGAGCAATTATTGGTGAGTCTAAATTGTAATTCTTGACATAACTCTCACAATATGCAGGGGCATCTGGAAGCAAGGGATACTGGTACCATATTCCCTACACAGACTCATTCAACCACTTGACTCTTTAGACACATCCCAGTGACTCAGAACTATGGGTGAATACCAGAAAGAGATGACAGATTGCAATAGCAAGGAGAAAGACATCATGGAGAGTTTCCTATCTTGAAGCACTGAGATGGCCTGGAAAGCACTCACTGGGCGAAGAGATCCAGAGAACTAGGGAAAGATGCTAGGATATTTGCTGGGTTCTCTTTCCCTTGACTTTACCCCAAGAAGGCATCCAGAGATGAACAATTACCCAACAAATCTGTAGGGCAGACCACTCATTGAGGATTTTGGGGGAAAGTGGTAATTTCTCCATAAAATTCCTCATACAGGAGAGTGGTCAATTGGGAACTTGAGGAACACTTAGTGGCCCATACAGAGGAGCAAGGAAAAGATGTTTCCTTGGTTGAGAAACAAAGCACCTGAAAATCAGCATCTGGATGCAGCCAGTGCCAAAAAAACAGACCGGGTGCGGCCCCTGGAGGTTGGTGATTGATCACCTGTAGGTAAGTGAGGACAAACTAATCAAGCGATCTCAGGCTTTCCTCAGAGGGTCCTAAACAATAACAGAGACTCTACTTCCTATAAACTGCCATAAATGCCCTCCTTTTGAGTGGGCTTGAAGTATTTTGGAAGTTAGGAGTCAGCAACAGGAAGAAGACAGATTAGAAATAGTTGAATTTTCCAATTACTATTCTACATGAGACTGTTTAAATCTCAAAAGATTGAGACTACTACCAGGGTAGAGCAAATCTATGGAGAAGGAAATGGCAATCTACTCCAGCATTCCTGCCTGGAGGACCACATGGACGGAGGAGCCTGGTGGGCTATCAGTTCAGTTCAGTTGCTCAGTTGTGTCCGACTCTTTCGAACCCATGGACTGCTGCACGTCAGGCTTCCCTGTCCATCACCAACTCCTGGAGTTTACTCAAACCCATGTCCATTGAGTTGGTGATACCATCCATCCATCTCATCCTGTCGTCCCCTTCCCCTCCCGCCTTCAATCTTTCCCAGAATCAGGGTCTTTTCCAATGAGTCAGTTCTTCGCATCGGATGGCCAAAGTAATAGAGTTTCAGCTTCAACACCAGTTCTTCCAATGAATACTCAGGATTGACTTCGTTTACGATGGACTGGTTGGATCTCCTTGCAGTCCTAGGGACTCTCAAGAGTCTTCTCCAACACCACAGTTCAAAAGCATCAATTCTTCTGAGCTCAACTTTCTTTATAGTCCAACTCTCGGATCCATACATGACTACTGGAAAAGCCATAGCCTTGACTAGACATTACTAGCAAAGTAATGTCTCTGCTTTTTAATATGATGTCTAGGTTGATCACTTTCCTTCCAAGGAGTAAGTGTCTTTTTATTTCATGGCTGCAGTCACCATCTGCAGTGATTTTGGAGCCCAAATAATTTTGGAGCTCCATGGATGGAGGAGCCTGGCAGGCTATAGTCCACAGGATTGCAAAAGAGTCAGACACAACTTGGTGACTAAATGACAGAGCAAATTTAACTGGTTTGGTTAGAATCAATCACTTGCTACATGGCATGGGAAGACTAAAACTTTAGAGCCAGGGACAGTTCATGGAACTTGAATTTTACATATGTTTATATATATGATGGCAAGTGTATTACATGTGTATTTGCTTATACCTGTTAATAAGTCAATTATTCTTGTTACCTGAACATGAATCATACTTGTTATGAATTATACTATAGGTATTTTAATATATCTTTTCATAACAATAGAAGGGTCTTTTAGATCAGAAACCATTTATTTCTAACACACTAGTTGAGGTCTGAAAGAGCTTTGTATATTATCTGAAAATCGAGACATATAAAGAAAATATCTCTCAGAACAAAATGCTATTTATTTTTCCTTTTAATTTTTGGTTGAAGAAGATGTCTCATTATAACAGAATTGGTAGTTGACCAGAGTATGTAATCATTTTTCAATTATATTCATTTTATATACATTACTATTTCAACCCAATATAATTAATCATGATTATTATGATTTGTGTATTTATAAAATTCTGAATCATTTCATCTGATAGACCTCTTTGGTTTTGCAATTTGGCAAACATAAGTCATTTTATACTGATGAAATGATCCTTCCCAAAGCAGAAAAGCAATATATATATACTTCATGGAAGTAGTCAAATTCTAGCACTCCAATAAGGAAATTCTGAATAGTGAATTGACTATCCACTGATTCTAAAAATCCAATTGGAATGAGTATTTTCTTCCACCTGAACCTTTGTTTAATGCCAATCTCCATCATTTCTAAGTATACTAGTAACATGTCATGTTAATTTTAATTCTGAGACAAAGATATATAAGAAAATACTCTTTTGCTTTAATTTGCTTCAAACATTTGCAAACTCTTTTGTTCCAAATACATCTATAAGAACAGAAATCTCTTATGTTTTTTAGAGTTTCCAGGAGAACTTCCTTGATTATCTTACTGTGGGACAGTCTGTGATAGAATTCAGTTCTGAGTAGGATTCCAGACTACTCATTTGAACTAATGACATGCTAATCCTATCTTTTGGTTCAAGGCAGCATTTCTTAGTCAGGAAATGGGTGATCTTTGGAAACTTTAAAAAGGTCCTGAAGTGGCTCCAAAAAGTGAAACCAAGCACAATGGCATGATTCATTAACAGCTTCCTTGACCTTTTCTGCAAAAGCTCTAATTTTGATTGTAATGCTTGGGCCCCAGACAGAATCTTCATTAAGCAGGACCCTAAAGATTTTCTAGATTGTTTAGTTCAGTACCTCTCAAACTTTAAAGTGATTCCAAGTCAGGGGGACATTGTTTAAATGCAGATTCTGAGACAGTAGCTGAGGGTAAGATTTTGCATTTCTAACAAGCTCCCAGGTGGCAGTCAGGGGCCTGGGCCAGGACTCATGCTTTGAACAGCAAGACTTTAAAAGGCTTAACACTCTTTTCAGGGATGAAGTGTACCAAACTAAACTTTCATGTATATTGATTTACTAATTTAAAAAAAAACAAACTACAGTACCATCTTTGCAGGTGGCACTGCAGTTTTTTTTTTTTTTTTAAATTAGTAAATATGTAGTACAAATATATTTGTAATAAAAAGAGGGAATTCAATGAAGCTTAAAACAGACCATCATAGCATCATGTACACAGCCTTTGTGTCATAAGTTATTCTTTACTTAGAAGAAGAGTTTGGAGAAAAGATGGGAAATTCATGCATTTCCCATTTACTCTATAGCTTTCCCTAAAGTCTTAAGTCCTCTTGTATATTAAACTTTGCTACTGTAGTTTGCTTTTCAAAATCACACTCTACTATATTTTCATTAGCATTTTAAGTTAATACTTGTTTAAAAGAGTTAATACTTTGAGAGGTTTAGATTACTTTCACATTGAATTTACTTATTTTAAAGCAAATAATGAATCATATATATGAGGAGATAATTGATACTGAGGAAAGTTCTACAAATATTTTCACTTAACATTAAATTAATGCCCTGTGACATGATGAGAATGGTAATGGAAATAAGTCTACATTATCACCTAAGGGTATTTTCAAAACTCAATTGGAAAGTGAAGATAACCCACCAGAATAATTTTGAATGCAATAAGAGCACCACCTCTTACATTGTTGTGTGGAGTTTAAATGTTGCCACTTATTGGGTTGTGTTGATCTAAAAGTACCACCATTAACAGCAGCATGACAAGCCATTGTTAACCACCTACAGCTTTTGCTGGGCAAAACTGATGCACTTATTGCTTTGTAACTAAAGTACTTCTTTTCACAGTTGCATTCCAAGTTAAGAGCTCATATTGAGAGAACAGGCCAAGGCAAATCTAATACCCCACTATATCCCATTATATGATGGGCGGATTGCAATAGTTAACCTTTACCTGCCCCTAAAGCGCAGCACCCTTCTCAACAGTGTACAGGTGAAGAAAACATCATGATATGAATTGAACTTACATAAGGGTCTGAACACAAAGAAGCAGACCAAGGCTACCTTCTAAGTGCAAGCTTTGTCCAGACATCAGCAACATGCCCTAGACAGATAGGATGTTAAAGCCTCACTTGACTGCATTAGCTGGAGCTTTTCACACTAGTGCACTTAATGAAAAAAGCTACCGACCAAAGCACTCCACTCAGGAAAGCTGTTCCGAGTCAAAAGCTGGCAGCAAATAAAATAAATACTACCTTCCACAGTGCTAGAAGAGCGAACAATGTTGGGTCATGTAAGTTTGAAAGTGAAATGCTTTTTCACAATAAAGTAAAATTGTCTGCTGGAGCCAATAAGAAGTAAACTGCATATACTGTGCATAAAAAATAGAGCCTATGCTGGGTAGATCAGCAATTATAACCATTTGATACTTCTATGGAAAATCATGGTTAAAGTGTGCCAATACTGGAGAGACACATCATCTTAATTACCCCCACAATCTTTGTACATAAAAGAGAAGATGCACTTCACCCTGTGTACTCCTGGCAAAGGCACAGATTAAACTAACTGCACACCCTAGTGATTGACTTCGGTTCATCATTATGCTGGAAATGAGAGAGAGATTTTGGAAAACGTTTAAAAATATGAATGGGCACAATCCAAACCACAGGGATCTGGCAGGAGCTGTCAGATCCTCTGTGAACTTAGGTAAGGGAGAAGAACGCTTTCGGTTAAAAACAATAATACATGAACGTATTTTATATTCTGGGATTCTATTCACAGGAAGGTAAGAGCAACTTAAATATATGTTGGTACCTTAACATTGTTTTGTCCATATCTAAAAATCCTTTTCTACTTTAAAATCTGCTTCATATGTAACTAATTAGCCCTGAATTATAAAGACATACAATGTTTTACTATGATGCAGCTAGTGAAAACAAGAGAGAGAAACAGTATTCTGGTATATCAAGCTTTTGTGGCCACATGATGAAATTCCACTGATGGGGGTCTCCAATGTGTGACAGAATTACTTAAAAATCAGTAAAACCTGACAGCCACCTTCACACAAGTGACAAGGGTTTACATTCAGTTTTTATGTCTTATGTGCCTTGTTGGTCTGTAACATAAAGCTGCTTTTTTGATTATGTATCCTTCGGGCATTCTAGTAATCAAGATAATATTACCAGAGACGATAAAAAATCTTTACGCTTTTAATCCATAAATACCTAAAACATGCATTTGGGTTTCAGGATTATAATGGAGGAAAAACCACTCCTCACTAATACAAGAAAATCTAAGATCAGAAGTCAGAGAGATATCAAAGCTAGTTATACAAAACAATCGTGGTAGGAAAAAAGAAAATTGTTTACTTTCTTTTTTGAACTGATTTATTGAATGCCTATGTTGTCATATTCTAGGTATTGTCATCCCCATCACGTTTGATTCCTTTTTTTTTTTCCCTCTCTCATACTGCACATGAAAACCTTTGGGACATGTTGCTGGCTGTAACTTTTTCAAATATATCCAGAAATTATCACTACCTCAGCAGTCACCCTGTTGTTCTAATCATTTCTACTGTATTGGCATCCTTACTACTCTCCACTAAATTCCTAGAGTTCTAAGTTTAATCGTATACTTTCTTTGGCAGAATCCTGCAATGACACTATTCTTCAATGAGAGTGAAAACTGAAGTCTTCACAGTGACTCCAACGTAACTCCCTAAACAGCTTTCTCATTCTGTGTGTTATCTGTCTGGGTCAGAGGACCACGATTCTCTGCAGGATTCCCAGGATCTTGAAGCCGAAACTCCTATACTTTGGCCACCTGATGTGAAGAGCTGACTCATTTGAAAAGACACTGATGCTGGGAAAGATTGAATGCAGGAAGAGAAGGGGATGACAGAGGATGAGATGGTTGGATGGCATCACTGACTCAGTGGACATGAGTTTGGGTGGACTCCGGGAGTTGGCGATAGACAGGGAGGCCTGGCGTGCTGCAGTCCATGGGGTCACAAAGGGTTGGAGGTGACTAATTGACTGAACTGAACTGATACATTGAGTGTTCTTGAATGGGGCAATATTGCTCTAGGTTAGGTGGATTAAGGGAAGAATCACCCGAATGATAGTAAAAGTTCTTGAAGAATGAATAAGGACTGAGTAGGTAGAACAAAATAGTAAAGCATGTGAGCAAGGCAGAATGGAATGTTCCAAGTGGTAACTGTGGGAATTTGGACGACAAATGGGTAAAGTCAAAAGACTATTCTGGCTGAAGGTAAAACTTAGAGAAATCAGGGAAGAGTCAAGGACAAGGGAAAAAACCCAACAGTAACTGCTGCAACCTGGAAAAATGTCTAGGAAATAAGTGTTTCCTACTCATCCACACTAAATCTGCAATATAATTTCAGTCATCTAAAAACTTGTTATCACTATTAATTGTATTCCCACCAAAGTATCAATTTCCAGCCACATCCTTTTAAGAGCACCTCTAGTCCTTCCAACTGATTTGCTCAGAAACCCCTGGCTCAAAATTTTTTATTCTCTACTTTGTCAAATCCACCTATTTTCACTATGCAAGCCCTCAATCTCCCTTACTGTCCTCTTTTCCTGGGATACATTCCATAATGTCAGGAATCTCCATGCCCTTGGAGCCCTTACTCCCCTCCTATTATACTTGCCCATCAGATTTCCAGTCCCAGTTAATTCCAGTAACAGCTATAGTATCTATGTCTTCATATAGATGCAACAACCAGCTGGGGAACACTAGTGGAAATTCACAACTAAACTTACTGATTTCCTTTCAAATTCCAGAATCTAAACCTCAAATTTACACTCAAACACATTTACATAATATGATTTTCACAGTCTTTAAAATGACTATTGTGAATATTTTTTAAGTCTCCTTAAATTGTCCATGTGTTCTTTTTCCACACTGAGCTTCTACTTTATTTACAGCCCTTACTCAGTTAATTAGAAGTGATTATATCCACTACCACATCTGCAAGCTCATTCAATTACTCCAGTATTCTATTTTTATTCTTTTACAATTTAAGAGAAGTCTTTACTCTTGGTTTATGCCAAGTCCTCCTTTTGTGTTGACTCTTATTCTGCTTTCTTTATCCAAGATTTTATTCCAGTACTTTTCACTTTTTCTTCTTCATTTTATCAAATTTCCTCTTTCTACTGGATTATATTATACTCATTGACACAAAAATATGACCTTGTTCTATTTCCATTTAAAAAATTAGCAAAACAAAGCAAAAATATTTCATTTCACATTGAAAGAATTATGCTCATGTCCTTGCGGTTTTCCTTTTCTAATTTTTTATTGTCCTTCAAACCAAAAATTCTAAGAAAAATGACCTCTACCCATCAGCTCCAGTGCTTTACCTTTATTTCACTTTCTTAACTAGAGAGCCTCCTGATGAAAGTGAAAGAGGAGAGTGAAAAAGCTGGCTTAAAACTCAACATTCAGAAAATGAAGAGCATAGCATCTGGGCCCATCACTTCTTGGCAAACAGGTGGGGAAACAATGAAAACAGTGAGAAACTTTATTTTGGGGGGCTCCAAAATCACTACAGATGGTGACTGCAGCCATGAAATTAAAAGACGCTTGCTCCTTGGAAGAAAAGCTATGACCAACCTAGATAGCATATTAAAAAGCAGAGACATTACTTTCCCTACAAAGTTCCATCTAGTCAAAGTTATGGCTTTTCTAGTAGTCATGTATGGGTGTGAGGGTTGGACTATAAAGAAAGTGGAGTGGTGAAGAATTGATGCTTTTGAACTGTGGTGTTGGAGAAGACTCTTGAGAGTCCCTTGGACTGTAAGAACATCAAACTAGTCAATCCTAAAGGAAATCAGTCCTGAATATTTATTGGAAGGACTAATGCTGAAGCTGAAACTCCATTACTTTGGCCACCTGATGTGAAGAACTAACTCACTGGAAAATATCCTGATTCTGGGAAAGATTGAAGACAGGAGGAGAAGGGACACCAGAGGAAGTTATGGATGGATGTCACCATCGTTTAGATGGACATGAGTTTGAGCAAGCTCCGGGAATTGGTGATGGATAGGGAAGCCTGGAGTGCTGCAGTCTGTGGGGTTGCAAAGAGTCAGACTCTACTGAGTGGCTGAACTGAACTGTAACATCTTTGGTTTATGGATATGGCAGGAAATATTCCATTTCTCACTACTTTGGGAAAGAAATGACACAAACCATAAAATATATTTCACTCCATGAGCTTCTTTATATTCTTTCTTTTTCTACTCTAACACATTTCTACAACACTCAATTTGGACCTCAAACTCAAAGTTCCTTCCCAGAATCACATTCAACACTTATTTGGCAGACATTTCAGTTATGTTAGACATCATGTTATATGATCTGAAAAACATTCTTCTATCTTAAAATCATTGCATGTCAATTTCTGTTGTACCTGGAGCCTGACCCTAGGGAGTTTGCCCAGAACAGACTCCCCCCTCCCCCATATCCTTTGCTATATCTCTTAAGTACTTAGATAATAGTATCTCATTCATATTTCCTGAGTTTTTCACATTCTAAAACTACCACCAAATTGAAGAAATTATCTTCTTGATGATGCCCCTGACATACTAGCCAATCAGGACTGATGATGTCGACAGCCCTCTCAGCTCAACATCATCCAATCAGAGAATTGTGTACCAGCAGATTACATACCCTGAGTCAACCCTCCATCACCTGATCTTTAGAAATGCTTTGCTGAAACTATTTGGAGAGTTTGGCATTTGCAGGAGCACGAGCCACCCATTCTCCTTGCACACATGTGAATTCACTTCAGTCATGTCTGACTCAGCGATGCTATGGTCTGTGTAGTCCAACAGGCTCCTCTGTCCATGGGATTCTCCAGGCAAGAATATTGGAATGGGTTGCCATGCTCTCCTCCAGAGGATCTGCCTGACCCAGGGATTGAACCTGTGGCTCTTATGTCTTCTTTACCATAAGCCCCACCTCCTTTCAGGGTCCTGAGATAAACTTTTCTCTGGTCCAAAGTCTAATGTTTCTGGTTTGGTTAGCCTCATTGCACACTGAGCGTACAAATGTGGGTTCATTAACATTATTATTTCCATTTTAGTTTCTTATGCAGATATTAGGGTTAATAAACAGTAATGCCAAGGTTCAAACCCCAGGGTTCCTAATTTCAAATCCCTGCTTCTTTTCATTAATCTCTGAGATTATTCATGACTTTTTCATTTCTGCATCTAGCAATCTTTTCTATTTTATTTTTGTTTTTAATATCAATAACAGCTTATAGCTCAGATGGGAAAGAATTCACCTGCAATGCAGGAGACTCCAGTTCAATTCCTGGGTTGGGAAGATCCACTGGAGGAGGGATAGGGTACCCACTCCAGTATTTTTGGGCTTCCTTTGTGTCTCAGCTGGTAAAGAATCCACCTGCAATGGGGGAGATCTGGGTTCAATCCCTAGGTTGGGGAGATCCCCTGGAGAAGGGAAAGGCTATCCACTCCAGTATTTTGGCCTAGAGAATTCCAGGGACTGACTAGTCCATGGGGTCACAAAGAGTCAGACACAGCTGAGTGACTTTCACTTTCACTTTGAAATTATTCTTTATATAACTGCCTTTATTATGTTTTTCTTTACATATATATAATCATATTAATAGGTGTGAAATTCACTGTAGACAACATACTTCCATAATCACCCATGATTCACTTTCCATTACAACATTTCTTCAAAGAAATATGACTATTTTAATATTCTAAATACACAAGTGCTTTATTTCAAATCCTACTTCCAAAGAAGTATTTTATTTTTGTTTTGGTAATTCAGCATGCTGAACACATGAATGCTGAATGATCATGGTAGAAATTACTGAATTCTAGGTTGAAATTAATCAAGACACTTAAATATGCACATTTAACACACTTAGAAAATTATTGCATTTCTGCACCTTATTCATGGTGATTTTCTGTGGAACTGCAAACCTGCACGTGATATGACTATGTTTGCCTGGTTTATGCCAATCCTTTCCTTTAGACATACAGTTTTTTATAAAGCATTTCCCTCTACCAAGTAGGATATTCATTTTAAGCTGCCTCTTCAAACTCAAAGATACTGTTTATGTTAACATGTCACTCTATCACTGCTTCAGTTTCAAAGACTTGCTTCCACATTCTGTCAATGCCGTGTTCTACTCTGCAGTTCTGTTCCCACATAGCACACTACCTATCAATATACAAACAACATTGCTTTTTTAATTTCTAGGAAAAAATTCAAACCTAAGTATACTTGAGGGAAAACTATAATTACTTCACATAATTAATTACTTTTCCACAACAGCAACTGTGACAATTACTCATTCTAAGAAAGCATAATCACATTACAGAAACTTGATCCAATTATTTAGCTCCCATCACAGGCAGGGATATGTCTACCACGCTGGTCTGTGCCGAGACCTGTTTTGTTGTGTCAGATTGATGTCATTTCTACCACCCTAGATTTTCCCAAGTTTTGTGGCTAAACAAAGCCCATCCATGTGTCTTCATTGTCTCTGAGAGCTCACTGGGAGTTTAATACCTCTTACTACATCTTGTTCCTAAAATTCTGGTCCCCTCAAATTACTAATTTCATTCATGAATATTTTCTTTTTATTTTCTTTACCTTATAATGACAAAAACACAGAACAGAGATATTTTTCCTTGAGTTCTGCAAAGTACTATTTATATTAGGTGATTGTGTATGGTATGGAGTCTTAAGATTTGGGTCTGACAGTGGAGAAGGGATAGTAGTCTGAGGACCTTCTCACTGGACAAATATTTTCTTCAAGCTCTTGTCCTCTTGCTCTATTGATTCTCTCTCTCTCTCTCTCTCTCTCTCTCTCTCTTTTTTTTTTCCTTCTCTAATTTGGCTAAAGTAAAACTTTAAAAAATTCCTCCCACTTCATTAAGTAGAATCATTTAGCTCCTTCTGTCTTTTAAGTTGGCCTATTTTTTCCAAGCTTTAAGCATACTCTTCTGAAAACCAAAATAGTCCATCAAAACATTTTGTGAACACAATGTTTTAAGAGAGAATTTTGCTACAAGCATTTCATCTGATTGTTATTTTGTTTTATTCCCTCCATAGTTTTCCTTCAGCAAAATTTTTTTATTACCTGAAAATGACTTCTGTCTTGAGAACATACATCCTCTCTCACAAACAGATTTTAAATTATCTGAGTGGTATTTGATTAGAAGTCAAGCATGCCATCTAATAGAACTACGTACATTATTACACAGACTGATTGCAGAGAGAGTGATTTTTGCTGGCATCAAATGGCATCAAAATGTGGGTGTTTCTCCCACATGCCCTGTAACTGAACCTGATTTCTCTTCTTTTCAGGGCACCAGCTCCTTATATTCTGGTTAATCTGTGATTGAATTTGTCTCTTTGAAATTGACAAAAAAAAAAAAAAAAAAAAATTGTTTCTTTTAGCCAGTTCCCTTTCTACATTACTCTATTCAGGTCTTCAATATGTACATTTTATTTCAAAACATGTCCAATCTCCCCATGATGTTAACAAGCAGAAGGATGTTTTTGAGTACTATTCTACATGAGTGACGTGGGTGGAAGAGGGCAGACTTCTACACTTGCTTCACTCTCTAGTGTCAGAAGCACAATGTCAAGAGAACTGTCAAACTCTCCAGTTTTGAATTTTTTTTCCCAATTATTTTTATTAGTTGGAGGCTAATTACTTTACAATATTGTAGTGGTTTTTGCCATACATTGACATGAATCAGCCATGGATTTACATATGTTCCCCACCCTGAACCCCCCTCCTACCTCCCTCCCCATCCCATCCCTCTGGGTCATCCAGGTGCACCAGCCCCGAACAACTATTTCTTAATAGCTAATGTAAACCTTCTTGTTTTTGGTACTACTTATGTTTCAATATGGGCTTCCTTTTTGGCTCAGACCAGAGATCCGGGTTCGATCCTTGGGTCAGGAAGATTCCCTGGAGAAGAGTATGGCTATCCACTCCAGTATTCTTATTAAACTGAACTCTGATTTAACTTCAGTTACCTAGAAAAAGTTGATTAATTAGACTTTTGCAAACTACTATGATGTTTATGATGATTTTTTGCTTATGTGATGAAGATATTCGATATTCTTGGACAGAGTTACGTGTCTAATACTTTTTTGCTGCCCTGAATTTGAGTACTTTACTTTGATGTATTTCTTAGACGTTTATGCTTTGTTGAGCAGATATTTTAGACAAGTGACTCTTCTTCAAATCTTCAAAGACACTTAGTCAACATGTGGATATGAATTACTATAAACCACATACATTTTGTGGACATGCACTATATGTACAAATGTCTACTATGTAATGGAGGCCCCAATAAGACACGAGGCATAGTCTTTGCCTTGAAGGTTCTTACATTACACCAGTAATGTTAATATAAGGATAAAAATAATAGACATGTCAAGGATTGCACTAATTGCTTCAAAAGGATCATCTCATTAAATCTGTACATAAGATGATGAGGCAAGGACTCTCCATTTTATGTGGGGAAACATGGTATCAAGCAAGGCATTAAGACTGAAGTAGATTTAGTATATTTAAATAGAAAAATAATAATTTGCTTTCATTGAAGTACTTTTTAAGGAAAATATATACTTAGGTTCTTAGGCCTTTGGCCATTATTGAGAAACTTAAAATTTATCATCTCATTAAATCGGTTTGTTTTATAACTGACTGAGTTTGAAGGCTGACGATAATGTAGACAAGTCTGACTTTAAGAAAGCTAATCAGTTAGCAGATTTCAGGATGAGCTGGAAGAACAAAGGCATGAGGGCACAGAAAGGACAGGAATGGGCAGACTAGACCTGGGGTGGTTTGGGCCTGGGCTTAACAAATGGACAAAAAATAAGAGAATGGGATACATGATGTGAGATATTGTAATAGAAACAACCAGGTACCTTACTATCTGACTGAACTCAGAAGGAAGAGACGATGAACAATTTATTTTTCAACCACAACTCATCTTTACCGTTCACATTCACCTGTTTGATCTTGGAAATCTTAAATGCCAATGTCTCACTTAGTATATCAGTAGTTCATTGAGATACAGGCCAAATTTTTTATCAGGGACTACAAGTTTCTTCAGCTATGATCTCCATGACCTTATGCATGATTACTTCTCTAGCCTTTACTCCTTTCATTTTAATGAACAGATAGATAGAGTGTCCATAATATTTCAAAGTTTGTTTTTTAAAACATTTGCTTTTATTTTTTTTTCTTTTTTTATTATTTGGAGGCTAATTACTTCACAACATTTCAGTGGGTTTTGTCATACATTGATAAGAATCAGCCATAGATTTACACGTATTCCCCATCCCGATCCCCCCTCCCACCTCCCTCTCCACCCGATTCCTCTGGGTCTTCCCAGTGCACCAGGCCCGAGCACTTGTCTTGTGCATCCCACCTGGGCTGGTGATCTGTTTCACCATAGATAGTATACATGCTGTTCTTTTGAAACATCCCACCCTCACCTTCTCCCACAGAGTTCAAAAGTCTGTTCTGTATTTCTGTGTCTCTTTTGCTGTTTTGCATATAGGGTTATCGTTACCATCTTTCTAAATTCCATATATATGTGTTAGTATGCTGTAATGTTCTTTATCTTTCTGGCTTACTTCACTCTGTATAAGGGGCTCCAGTTTCATCCATCTCATTAGGACTGGTTCAAATGAATTCTTTTTAACAGCTGAGTAATATTCCATGGTGTATATGTACCACAGCTTCCTTATCCATTCATCTGCTGATGGGCATCTAGGTTGCTTCCATGTCCTGGCTATTATAAACAGTGCTGCGATGAACATTGGGGTGCACGTGTCTCTTTCAGATCTGGTTTCCTCAGTGTGTATGCCCAGAAGTGGGATTGCTGGGTCATATGGCAGTTCTATTTCCAGTTTTTTAAGAAATCTCCACACTGTTTTCCTCAATCCCAGAAAAATAAATGACCCAATCAAAAGATGGGCCAAAGAACTAAACAGACATTTCTCCAAAAACATTTGCTTTTAAAGATCATTTACAATTTGAAAAAAATTTTTGAGATTCTCAAAGGATATTCCTTTAAGTAAGGTGTATTATTTATATCTTCACTATGTTAGAAATCAAACATTTTATATATATATATACATGTGTGTGTGTGTGTATATATATATATATATACACACACACATTTATATATCTTAAAATAACTACAATAAATTAACCATGAATTCTGTTTGTGGTTGGTAGCAAATTCTGTCAGTTACTCCTCCTTGAAGTGGCAGACCTACTTAGTTCATTTTAAAGAAAATATCTGCCAAGATATGTTCAAGCTTGATTAAAGTTTCTCAATCAGTCTTTCTTTGAAGTAGATATGATGTTCAATGGAAGACTGGATGGCTAGTTTGTCTCACAATTAAAAAAAAAAAAAAAAACCACACATAATGGTGAACAAAAACACAAAGTTTTTTCCCGGGGCAAGCACTGAACTTCTGTATGCAGTTGTGTTGCTGTTTAGTTGCTCCGTTGTGTGTGACTCTTTGTGACCCCATGGACTGCAGCACACCAGGCTTCCCTGTCCTTCATATCACCCAGAGCTTTCTCAAACTCACGTCCATTGAGTCTATGATGCCATCCAACCATCTCATCCCCTGTCGGCCCCTTCTCCTCCTGCCTTCTACTTTTTCCAGCATCAGGGTCTTTTCCAGTGAGTTGGCACTTTGCATCAGGTGGCCAAAGTATTGGAGCTTTAGCTTCAGCATCAGTCCTTGCAAATGAATAGTCAGGGTTGATTTCCCTTAGGATTAACTGGTTTGATCTCCTTATAGCCCAAGGGACTCTCAAGAGTCTTCTCCAACACCACAGTTCAAAAGCATCAATTCTTCAGTACTCAGCCTTCTTAATGGTCTAACTCTCACATCCATGCATGACTACTGGAAAAACCATAGCTTTGACTATACAGGCGTTTGTTGGCAGAGTAATGTCTCTGCTTTTTAATATGCTGTCTAGGTTTGTCATAACTTTTCTTCCAAGGATCAAGCATATTTTAATTTCATGGCTGCATTCACATGTCTGCAGTGATTTTGGAGGGGTGCTTAATACAAACTTTCTATTTTCTCATGCAGATTATTAAAAGATTTGTATTCAAGTGTTTTATTTAGTAAAATTGCTATTTTTCATGGTTTCATCAATGATGTTATTAAGTTGGACTAGCCTTTAAATTGTATTTAATATGCTTTTGCGTCACTGCCTTGTTTGAGCCTGGCCCCAGCGATTCCTTCACTGTTACTTTTGCTCCATCATTAATATACTGAGGCAGTGAAAATGGCCCACAACATACGTATATTATAATGAAAAGTTTGACACTATGGATGCTTGAAGTGACTCTGAGATCTTGTAGTTTGTGTCCTACACTTCGAGAAAGTTTGTACCAGTTCAAACAGTAATCAAGGATAATGTGGCTGAAGCATGGCAAGCTAGGAGGAAAGTGTTTTTTTTTTTTTTTTTTTTCTTTTTTGGGTAGGAGAATATTAAGGCAATTTTAGCATTGAAGTGAATGGCCTGGTAACATAGCATACATTTTTCTCAAAAGAGAGAACAAAGCTATATCTAACTTAAATATTCAATTTTAAACTGAATAGATTTAAATTGAAAAATTAGAGGAAGTCAAACTAGAACCCTTGAAATAGAAATCACATCTTTCCTGCTAATGCCTTCAACACTGATAAATAATTTTCTGATATATTTCACAAGATTATTTTATGATTATGACTTTTATTCATAGACAATAATAAATAAACATAGTGGAAAACTTTGAGAATTAATTCATCACTATAAAAGTCTTCAAGAATGAAGAACTATCTTTAAATATTTTAGAAGCAGTAGTTGAAGGACTGTCCAATTTCTTTTGAATATATCTCTAGAGTAATTATTATGTGATATCCCTGTAGGCTATGTTAAACATTTTATTTTTTCTATTTTATTTATTACTGTAAGAATAGCTTTATGTTATCTCTCAAAAGATAAAAAAACATTATCTCCCACTCATTTTTAATTAAAATCATCACATTCTATAACAAACTACTGTATTGACACAAGTTACGACTTTGCCAACAAAAGGTCTGTATAGTCAGGGCTATGGTTTTTCCAGTGGTCATGTACGGATGTGAGGGTTGGACTGTAAAGAAAGCTGGGTGCCGAAGAACTGATGCTTTTGAACTGTGGTGTTGGAGAAGACTCTTGAGAGTTCCTTGCTTGCAAGGAGATCCAACCAGTCCATCCTAAAGGAGATCAGTCCTGGGTGTTCACTGGAAGGACTGATGCTGAAGCTGAAACTCCAATATTTTGGCCATCTGATGTGAAGAACTGACTCATCTGAAAAGACCCTGATGCTGGGAAAGGTTGAAGGCAGGAGGAGAAGGGGACGACTGAGGATGAGATGGTTGGATGGCATCACTGACTCAATGGACATGAGTTTGAGTAAACTCGGGGGGTTGACAATGGACAGGGAAGCCTAGCGGGCTGCAGTCCATGTGGTTGCGAGGAGTTGGACACGACTGAGTGACTGAACTAAACTGACAGCACAACACCTAGTAGAAACATAAATGCCATAACTCTGCACATTAATCCAGTAAAAGCATCTATTTGTTCTGGATTCTGTGCTTTCTCTAAACATTAAGGTTAATCATTTGAAGATAAACAAGTAATACACTCTCTATTTTCCTAACCGTGAAGTGTCCATTTAGAGCATATGGTTGTGGAATATGAGTGTTTGGGGGAAATGAAGGGAGATTGTGTACTGAAGGAAATAAGCAGGCAGAGCTAGCGCTCATTGTGCAAAATGCTAGTACATTTCTCTCCACTCTAATGCATTTTTCTTTCTGCTCATTCAGATACACTTAGCACCTCCCCATTCTCTTAAGCCCTGGCTTTACCTGAAGTTTTTTTTTTTTTTTTTGGTGTGCATTAATAAATGTGCTGAGAGAGAGTCTCCAAAAGATCTCTAATGAAACCATGATTAATATTAATATAAGGGATCCTCTATACCATAGAGGGGCTACCCAGGTAGGACTAGTGGTAAAGAACCTGCCTGCCAATGCAGGAGACATAAGAGAAGTGGATCCGATCCCTGAGTCGGGAAGATCTCCTGGAGAAGGGCATGGAAGCCCATTCCAGTATTATTGCCTGGAGAATCCCATGGACAGAGGAGCCAGGTGGGCTATGGTCCATAGGATCACAAAGAGTCAGAGATTACTAAAGTGAATTAGCATGCATGTGCACATACCATAGAGACTCCTGAGTATTGTTCCTCCCTCAGTGTAGTTCCAGATTTGTTCATCAGTCCAAATATCTGTAATCTTGGTGAACAAAAAATATATAGGATATTTTTTTAAATCTCCAGTTTATCCATAGCATCCAGGACATTGTCTGATTCAGAGTAGCATTTAATGCTTTTTTTTTTTTTTTTTTTTTACTGAAAGAATAATATCAGCGAAAGGCTACTTGGAGATTTATATGTCAATAAACAGAGACTATCCAGTGATACAGAAGGAGTTCATGATTGAAACAGCAAAGTCTTACTTTTCTTCAATTACTGCCTTTAAACATCTCCCAGCAGACTTTTGTTGTCACCAGCCTACCATATATTTTAAGGTATTAAAGCAAGACATGCCTTGCAACTGTAACTACTTTTTAAGTATACTAATAGACCCAGCCCTGCCAAACTCAGACTTCAGTCTGTCATCCCTCATCTCCCCAGATGAGGTTTGCCCTGTGCAGGAGACCTGAGGTAGGGGCAAAGTGGTGTTTTCGTTTTTCCCTGTCATCCTGTCTCCTCATGAATCTTTCACATGTTGTTGGAAAGATCAAAAGCAAAAATGTTAGCTGACTAACTGCTGTGATATGGTCACCGAGACTATCTGTACATCAGGTAACAAACTGCTGATTCTCTGGTGCCTTACACATAATGATTCTTTAGAAACTTCTTACAAAACATTATGCTGCCTAGTTCCTGGATATGGCAATCCACTTTCTGGCTGACGTTCTATTCACTTTCCCCCTACATTTATAGCCCCTAGGAGGCAACCTCCTTTTCTTTGTCAGAAGTCATCTGCTCCTATCACTTGGCATTGACTAGAATCCATCAAGATGCCTCAAGCCCAGTCACCTCTGCAGGATTACATTTGTCCCCCAGGAAGTTTGTGAACTTTTGCCCTTCTAAATGCTAGGACTCTGTGCATCATCAGTGATCTTTTCATCTTATTCAGCCTTCAAGGGTAAATCCTATTGACTTCACGGCTTTAAACAACAGGAGTTAGTTTCTATACTCTTTGTACTATACCACCCACCCTCAAAGTCTAGGGAAAGCACCTCAGGCTTTCTGAAGATTTTTCTAGCATGTTCTGCTCCATCACTCTCTTTGGAAGGAACATCTGAGTTTCTGTAGCTTAGCAAGTATTTTGCAGTGGAGTGAAAGACATGTCTCTTCTACTGGAGGCACTCCCATTGCCACAAGGAGTTTCCCTGAAGTCTTCTCTATTGGTGTGAAGAGGGTATCTTTTTTTTTTCCCCTTAGTGATGGGAAGGGAAAACTCACTTCACTTCTATAAGTTTTATATAGCCTGATGATTCTTTTTAAACGTCCCTTAACTTTCTTTAAATTTCTAACTGTCTGATTGTTTAGGCAGGACCGTATTTGACCTCTTGTAGTCAGTAGCTTGACTAGAAGCTGAAGCAGACCTAACAGTAACAGAAGACCGAATGGAAGCAGAGATATTAAGAAGAGGTGGCAAGGATATACAGAAGGACTATACAAAAAAGACCTTCATGGCCCAGATAACCACGAGGGTGTGATCACTCGCCTAGAGCCACACATCCTGGAGTGCAACATCAAGTGGGCCTTAGGAAGCATCACTGTGGATAATGCTAGTGGAGGTGATGGAATTCCAGTTGAGCTATCTCAGATACAAAAAGACGATGTGGTAAAAGTGCTGCACTCAATATGCCAGAAAATTTGGAAAACTCAGCAGTGGCCACAGGACTGGGAAAGGTCAGTTTCCATTCCAGCCCCAAACAGAGGCAATGCCAAAGAACGTTCAAACTACTGCACAATTGCACTCGTCTCACATTCTAGCAAAGTAATGCTCAAAATTCTCCAAGCTAGGTAGACTTCAAGAGTACGTGAACTGTCCAGATGTTCAAGCTGGATTTAGAAAAGGCAGAGGAACCAGAGATCAAATTGCCAACATCTGTTAGATCATCAAAAAAGCAAGAGAATGTCAGAAAAACATATACTTCTGCTTTATTGACTACACCAAAGACTTTGACTGTGTGGATCACAACGAACTGTGGAAAATTCTTAAAGAGATAGGAATACCAGACCACCTTACCTATCTCCTGAGAAATCTGTATGCAGGTCAGGAAGCAACAATTAGAACCGGATATGGAACAATGGACTGGTTCCAAATCAGGAAAGGAGTACATCAAGGCTGTATATGGTCACCCTGCTTATTTAACTTCTACGCATATTACATCACGCAAAATGCCAGGCTGGATGAAGCACGAGCTGGAATCCAGATTGCAGAGAGCAATATCAGTAAACTCGGATACTCAGGTGACTCTATCCTTATGGCAGAAAGAGAAGAACTAAGGAGTCTCTTGATGAAAGTGAAAGAGGAGAGTGAGAAAGCTCGCTTAAAAGCCAACATTCAAAAAACGAAGATTATGGCATCTGGTCCCATCACTTCATGGCAAATACGTGGGGAAACAATGGAAACACTGACAGATTTTATTTCCTTGGGCTCCAAAATCACTGCAGATCATGACTGCAGCCATGAAATTAAAAGACGCGTGCTCCTTGGAAGAAAAGCTATGACCAACCTACACAGCATTTTAAAAAGCAGAGACATTATTTTGCTGACAAAAATCCATCTAGTCAAAGGTATGGCTTTTCCAGTAGTCATGTATGGATGTGAGAGTTGGACCATTAACAAAGCTGAGCACTGAAGAACTGAAGGTTTTGAACTGTGGTGTTGGAGAAGACTCTTGAGAGTCCCTTGGACTGCAAGGAGATCAAACCTGTCCATCCTAAAGGCAGCCAGTCCTGAATACTCATTGGAATGATTGATTCTGAAGCTGAAGGTCCCAATACTTTGGCCACCTGATTCAAAGGGCTGATAGATTAGAAAAGACCCTGATGCTGGGAAAGGTTGAAGGCAGGGGGAAAAGGGGACAACAGAGGATGAGATGGTTGGATGGCATCACCAACTAACTGGACATGAGTTTGAGGAAGCTCTGACAGTTTGTGATGGACAGGGAAGCTTGACATGCTGCAGTCCATGGGGTCGCAATGAGTCAGACACAACTAAGTTGACTGAACTGACTTGAGTTAATAGCATATGGATGTGTCTAGTAATATCCTTTCAGATATTGCAATACAATATCTGTTCTCAATTTGGGGGTGTAGTAAAAGTTTTGAGATGACTAGAGAACACTATTAGAATATAGAAGAAGATTTAAAATAAAGTAGCCTAAGACATTGTGTCACAAAAATGAAATGAGGACTCGCAAAGAAAGAAATGAGGACTTGCCCAAATTCCCATGATTTGTGGCAAAGTTGAAAGTAGTACACAGACCTCCTAATTCTAGTCTATGTCCCCAGCCCTGCCATGTGCTATTTTACATTCTGAAGGGAATCATTTATGGAAATTCACAGGAATCTTGATTTAAAACAAGGTTCTGACCAAACAATGTAAGTTCACAGAATGGAATCATTTGGGTTTATTTTTATAATCAGGTCTATTTTGCTGCTATAGAAATAAATCTTGAGGGATGGAATCCAAAACAGATTAGGTTCTTGACAATTTATGCTCCATAATGAGATTCTAGTGCATTATTTCCTCCCAATTCATTTGCATTCATTTGCCAGTAACAACTGTTTGCTTCTTAAATACAATATTCCATCATAGTTTGCCATCTTCATACTAATCTATTTTTTGGTCTTTATTTCTACTGTTGGCTTTATTCTTCTCTTACATACTTCATTAACATAGCAGACAGAATGTTCTTTCATTTTATCCTCTTTTATCCCTCATGTCCAATAAGTGGAAAGTCTATTGGATGTATCCATATATTGTTTCTAACCTCCAACCTATTCTTTCCATTCTCAGTTCTACCTATAACTATTGATCAATTTCTCATTTGGTAAACCCTGTTATTAAACATCCTCTGTTATTATTAACAAAAACATGACAAAATTTAAAATTTGTAACTATTTCTTAAGTAAAAATTTCAGAATCATAGATTTAAGGATTAGACGAAAAATTGCTAGCATCTGATCTAGCAAGCCCTTTGATGCTAACATTATCTCTACATAATGATCATTTAGTTCACGCTTGGGAACTGACAGACTCTCCTGAGGTACAGTCAATTCTAAATATCACTGAGTAACACTGACTGCTTAGAATGATCTTTTCAGACAAATTAGTTTTACTTCTCACTTGACTATATTTTGATTGGTTTTCCTCACTGCATTTCTTTAGAATAAGGGTGAGCTAGTTATATATAACAAACTTTTAGCTATTTTAATATAGCAGTTGTTAGTATTAACCTTTAAAAAAATCTATATTTTGAGCTGAGATTCTGGCCTATTTGCCATGTGACAATTCTTTCTTGCTATGGGAAATAATAAGCTGATACATCTTACCAAGATATTAGCATCCTGAAAATGATACTTACGTATGATACAAAAAAGGGGGAAATAGTTTTTTTTTTTTTTTTTCCAAAGTCTTCGCATCTCATTTTATTCCATGAACAATTATACTTACTTGTTAGGCAATATACAAAGACAAGCTCTCAATATGCCAAATACAGAAGATAATCCACAATTGAAAGTCATTACTGTTAATCTGGATATAGTAGGTGCAGATCAAATCAGTCTATAAATTATGACCAGAATCTAGACTCAAAGTTCAATTACCAAACAACAAACAAACAAGCAAAAACATTTTGCCTGCCCATCCTAAGACATTTGAATACTGGAGTTCTGAATATTTTACTCATTGGTTTACAAAAATTATTCAGTAATTAATTCAGGGAAGATATTGCAAGAGGGAAGTCTTCCCTGAATCTAGTCAAAAATTACCTTAAATATTAGCTGAATCTTTTTAATTTAGTTCTCACTTCTTTAATCCCTTTTATCTTTTCTCTTATATTATGGTTTCAATTTTTTTCCTCATCACTTTGCTTCCCTCCACTGAACTTATTGTTTATCTAGTTTCCATGATACAATCTAGCCTAGAATTGAACATTATACTACAGCCATTATTATTAACAAGTAGATCCAAAAGAGATCTAACCTCTCTCTTATTTTATTTTATTTTATTTCTCTCTCTTATTTTAAACACTGTCAATACAGCTGAAGATCACATTAGCTTCTTTTTGGTAAGCATATACCACTGTTGACTTACAATGAAATCCATAAATAAACACTGAATACTTGTAGATCTAAATCCTTGTTGCTGTCTTCTTTCTTCCAGACTATTGCAATAGTAACCTACTTATTCACCCTGGTTACATTATTTCCCAAGCTCTAAAATCTATTTTCCATAGGGAACCAAGCACGATCTTTCATGCTTGTAACATGTTATCAAGTTACATCTCTCCTCTGCTTAAAATGTGATCAGATCGTTGCCTATCTATTCTACCCTTTATTATTCTTTTTGTTATATACTCTCTTCATTTATTTGGGTTTTCTCTCTTCTTCCATACTTCTTGTTCTTCAAACATAGTAAGTCTATTTCATCTTGATGGACCAACACTGCTGCTGAAACACTTTTGCTCAGATATTCACCTGGTTTCCTTTCACATTTATTATTTTCAAGTGATATGACAAATAAGGGGTTAATATAAAATAATATTTTATATTATTCGTGACAAGCCTGGCTAAACATTTATCAATTATGTTCATCCTTTCAAAACACTAGTACTTGGTTTCATTGATCTTTTCATTGTTTTTCAGTTCTATTTTATTTATTCTTTGATCTTTATTATTTCCTTCTTTCTGCTGACTTTGGGTTTTGTGCTTCTTCTTCTAATTCCTTTAGATGATATGTCAGGCTGTTTATTTGAGACTTTTCTTGTTTCTTGATTTAGGCCTGTACTTCTATAAACTTCTCTATTAGAATTGTTTTTGCTGCATCCTGAAGATTCTAGGAGGCTTCCCACACGGTACAGTGGTAAAGAATCCACCTGCCAATGCACGGGATGCAAGAGATGGTGGTTGGATTGGGAAGATCCTCTGGAGGAGGAAATGGTAACCCACTCCAACATTTTAGCCTGGGAAATTCCATGGACCCTGGGGGGCTACAGTCCATGGCGCTGCAACAAGTTGGATATGACTGAACATACAACACAATACAAAGATTTTAGAAAGTTGTATCTCCATTTCCATCATCTCCGTGTATTTTCTTATTTCTTCTTTGATTTCTTCATTGACCCATTTTTTTTTAATAACATGTTGCTTAGTCTCCACATATACTACAAAGCTAAAATAATCAAAGCAATGCTACTAGCTCAATAATAGACACATAGATCAATGGAATGATATATAGCCCCTGAAATAAATCCACACATTATGGTTAATTAATTGATGACAAGGGAGGGAAGAAGATGCAATGGAGAAAAGACAGAATCTTAAATAAGTGATACTGGGAAAACTGGACAGCTACATGTTAAAAAAAATGAGATTAAAATATTTCTGCACATTATATATAAACATAGACTCAAAATGGATTAAAGACATAATTGTAATACCTGAAACCACAGAACTCCTAGAAAAGAAAATAGGCAGAAAATTCTCTGACATAAATTATAGCAATATACTTTGGATCTGTCTCCTAAGGAAAATTAATAAAAACAAAAATAAAGAAATGGGACCTAATTAAACTGAAAAGATTTTGCACAGCAAAGGAAACCACCAACAAAACAAAAGGACAAACGTCTGCTGCTGTCGCTGCTGCTAAGTCGCTTCAGTTGTGTCCGACTCTGTGCGACCCCATAGACGGCAGCCCACCAGGCTCCGCCGTCCCCGGGATTCTCCAGCCAAGAGGACTGGAGTGGGCTGCCATTGCCTTCTCCAAAGGACAGACTACTGAATGAGAGGAAGCATTTTCAAGGGATACAACACATGCGGGGTTAATATCCAAAATATATAAACAGCTCTTACAACTCAATATTGAAAAAAAATGAAAAAACTTGATTAAAAATGGGCAGAGGATTTGAAATAATGTTTACCAAAGAATATATAGAGGTGGCTAACAGGCATTTGAAAAGATACTCAATGGTGCTAATCATCAGGGAGATGCATTTCAAAACTAAGATGAGAAATCACCTCATACTTATCAAAATAACAAATGGAAATGGAAATGGCGAAGATATGGAAAAAAGGACACTGCAGGTGGGGATATAAATTGTTACAGTTATTGTGGGAGATAGTCTGGGAAATTACTCAAAATACTAAAAGCAGAACTACCATATGATCCAGCAATTCCACTCCTGCGTATATATCTGAAGAAACAAAAACACTAAGTTAAAAATATGTATGCACCTCAGTGTTCATAGAAACATCATTTACAATAGTAAAGACATGGAAACAATGTGTCCATCAAAGAAGATGTGGTATGTGTATATATACATATATATACACACACAATGGAATATTTTTCAGCTATAAAAAATTACATTCTGCCACTTGCAGTAACTTGGATGGATCTAGAGAGAATTATGGGCTTCCCTTGTGGCTCAGCTGTTAACAATTCACCTGCAATGTGGGAGACCTGGGTTCAATCCCTAGGTTGTGAAGATCCCCTGGAGAAGGGAAAGACTAGCAACTCCAACATTCTGGCCTGGAGAATTCCAAGGACTGTAGAGTCCATGGGGTCACAAAGAGTTGGACACAACTGAGCAACTTTCAGAGAGAATTATGCCAGTGGAATAAGTCAGACAGAGAAAGTCAAATACTGTATATTATTACTTATTTGTGGAATCAAAACAAATTTTAAATGAATATATATAGCAAATCAGAAATAGATTCACAGATATAAGAGAACAAACTAACAGTTACCAGAGGGTAGAGGGAAGGAAGGGCGGGCAAGATTGGGGCATGGAATTAAGAGACACAAACTATGATGTATAAAATAGATAAGCAACAAGGATATATTGTACCACACATGGAAACATGGTCATTACTTTGTAATAACTTTAAATGGAATATACTATATAAAATATGCATTCACTACATTATAAACCTAAACTTTGGCCACCTGATGTGAAGAATTGATTCATTGGAAAAGATCCTGATGCTGGGGAAGATTGAAGGCAGGAGTAGAAGGGGACAACAGAGGATGAGATGGCTAGATGAGATGGCATCACTGACTCAATGGACATGAGTTTGGGTGAACTCCGGGAGTTGGCGATGGACAGGGAGGCCTGGCGAGCTGTGGACCATGGGGTCGCAAAGAGTCAGCTATAACTGAGCAACTGAACTGAACTGAACTGAAACTGCTATAATACTGTAAATCAATGATACCTCAATAAAAACATATATCCACACATCAAATGATCAGGTTAGAATCCAAACTGATTCATACCTGTTGGATGTTTTCTAACCAGAAATTAACCAAAAGCATAGCTTATGCCTCTCTTAACAGAAGAAACAAATCAAAATATTAATTTTTTCCTTTAACTAATTAAAAAATAGGTACCCTTACTTATAGAAAGTATTATGCTAGATCTTGTGTATGGAACATCAAATAAAATATATTGCCTCTGTTTTATAGAGAAGATGACCTTATAATTTTTATTTAAACATGTAAAATCACAATCACAAAATATGCAAGTACAAAAAGGAAAAGACCATCAGTTCAGTTCAACTCAGTCACTCAGTTCTAACGCTCTTTGCGACCCCAGGAACCACAGTACGCCAGGCCTCCCTGTCCATCACCAACTGCTGCAGTCCACCCAAACTCATGTCCATCGAGTCGATGATGCCATCCAACCATCTCATCCTCTGTCGTCCACTTCTCCTCCTGCTCTCAATCTTTCCCAGCATCAGGGTCTTTTCCAACGAGTCAGCTCTTCGCATCAGTGGCCAAAGAATTGGAGTTTCATCTTCAACATCAGTCCTTCCAATGAATACCCAGGACTGATCTCCTTTAGGATGGACTGGTTGGATCTCCTTGCAGTCTAAGGGACTCTCAAGAGTCTTCCCCAACACCACAGTTGAAAAGCATCGATTCTTCAGTGCTCAGCTTTCTTTATAGTTCAACTCTCACATCCATACATGACCACTGGAAAAACCATAGTCTTGACTGGATGGACCTTTGTTGTCAAAGTAATGTCCCTGCTTTTTAATATGTTGTCTAGGTTGGTCATAACTTTCCTTCCAAGGAGTAAGCATCTTTTAATTTCATTGCTGCAGCCACCATCTGCAGTGACTTTGAAGCCCAGAAAAATAAAGTCAGCCTCTGTTTCCACTCTTTCCCCATCTATCTGCCATGAAGTGATGGGACCAGATGCCATGATCTTAGTTTTTTGAATGTTGAGCTTTAAGCCAACTTTTTCACTCTCTTCCTTCACTTTCATCAAGAGGCTCTTTAGTTCTTCTTTACTTTCTGCCATAAGGGTGGTGTCATCTATGTATCTTAGGTTATTGATATTTCTCCCAGCCATCTTGATTCTAGCTTGTGCTTCCTCCAGCCAAGCATTTCTCATGATGTACTCTGCATATAAGTTAAATAAGCAGGGTGACAATATACAGCCTTGACCTACCCCTTTTCCTATTTGGAACCAGTCTGTTGTTTCATGTCCAGTTCTAACTGTTGCTTCCTGACCTGCATACAGATTTCTCAAGAGGCTGGTCTGGTGGTCTGGTATTGCAGTCTCTTTCAGAATTTTCCACACTTTATTGTGATCCACACTGTCAAACACCTTGGCATAGTGAATAAAACAGAAATAGATTTTTTTTTTTGGAACTCTCTCGCTTTTTCGATGATCCAGCAGATGTTGGCAATTTGATCTCTGGTTCCTCTACCTTTTCTAAAACCAGCTTGAACATCTGGAAGTTCACTGTTCACGTATTGCTGAAGCCTGGCTTGGAGAATTTTGAGCATTACTTTACTAGCGTGTGAGATGAGTGCAATTGTGTGGTAGTTTGAGCATTCTTTACCATTGCCTTTCTTTGGGATTGGAATGAAAACTGACCTTTTCCAGTCCTGTGGCCACTTACAACCAAATTTGTCCCATATCATCACCATCTGGATGGTTCCACCATACTCTAAACCCACAGTCAGTTACGGTCATGCCACAGCCTAGACACCATCATAAACAGATCATTAGGAATAGTTAAGTTCTCTGAAAATTTTCAGTGTTAAAACAACACTGAAAATTAAAATGGAAAGCATTTGTTTTCAAATGCTGGATAGGAAAAATTATTGTATTTGACACTTCTATCAAATAAATATTTCCAAATGTAGAAGCTGACTGAATTTCAAGAAATCTGCAGTGAATTTGATTAGCTGTTAAAAATAAGATATTCCCAAGAGCCAAAATAAACATAAGACTATATAGCACTTAACCCTTTTTTATTCTCAACAAATAGTCATGCATGTTATATTTTCAGAATTTGTATCTTGATAAACCTAAACAATTTATTTTAAATTAAGGAGAACAGAAGTTTTTCCTTGCATTTCTTCTGTATCTCAAGTGTGTCCATCTTGCCTTGGTACTCAGTGAGTTTAGCTCTCTCTCCATTTTACAGATAGAACTGATTTGTATGTGAAACAAAGAGATACAAACAAGTAGCTGCTTTCTTGTTAACAAAATTACTCAAATTACTGCACAGGTGTAGATCCCCTGAATATCATGCTAAGAGGAAGACAATCTCCACCAAAAATAAACATATTTCAGTGTTATATTACCATGGTAGAAATTTATCTCTGTATAAAAAATGATATTGTGAACAACTGTATACATGTTCCTGTGGGTACTTGATACAATACACATTTTTGATCATTATTTAAAATAACAAAGAGAACCAATGTACATGATTAATTTTCTATTAACAAATATTTATCATTGTTGAAATAATAATGCCAGTCCAGTTTAAGAAGCATTAGGTAACTTTTATGGTACTTTCTAGATTAAAACATACTTTGATGTACATTGCTTTCTCCTTAACCAAAATCAAGTGGAAAATATTTTTAACATAATTTATGTAAGATGAATAACATTTACATGACCTCATAAAACAGTTAATTCTCTGCTTAATCTCAAAAATACTGAGAACGTTTATTAATATTTATTCTCATTTCTCGAGGATGCTTAATCTGGCTTTCTTTCCTTGATGGTTTAATTTTATATCGCCCCTGGAATTACTGACAATTTTAGATAACTTTTAACATTTTCTTTGTCTTTAAGATAAAAATAACAAATAAAATTCTCTAAATGAAGAGACAGTTACCCCTCACCTGCCGCCTACCACCTTGCTCACAAGGAGAAATTAAATTGTATTCTGATTAATTACATATCTAATACCACCACTGCACAGCTGATAAGAGTCAGCTTGGTTTCCTGCACTGAGGTAGGCTCTGTTATCATCCTGACTTCCTGGGGGACCAATTCAATGTGCACATGCATAATTTCAAAATGATCATAGAGGAGCTATAATCCATTTCTCTTTCTCAACTGCCGTAGGCCAGTCAGAGTTAATATTATCAGGCACCTGTTTTCGGTAACACTTTTGTTTTCCTATTTCTTTTAAAGTTCTTAGGCAGTACTCACTGACAGTGACAAAGTTCTGTGCTATTTACCACACTGCCAGTAAGAAAATAAGAGTATTTGTATAACCTTATCAATGACAGACATTCTCTGTTCAATGGTGTATCATCCCTGTGGCAGAAAGAACAGACTGTCACCTTTCCAATAAAATGGATTTAACCCAATGGAGGAGAATGGGGTCAAAGTAGAGAAAAAAAAATGTTTTATTTGAGAGTTTTTTTTTTAAATTAATTCATTTTTTATTGAAGGATAATTGCTTTACAGAATTTTGCTGTTTCCTGTAGAGAGGTCATTTTTTAAAGCAATACAGCTTATATCAAAAGCATCTGAAAGTAATCCAGGGAAAGTAACTAGATGTACTTATGTAGAAGGAGGTCAGTGCAGCTTTGAGCAACTGGATTTCCCCTTTTGCCTCACCTTCATATTACCTATCATGTTGAAAGCATTGCTATAGGAGGCAGCTTTCTCATTATTCTCCCGCTGGTCATCATATATGTGATGTTGGGCATGTGACAGAACCTCCCTGAGCATCATCCCTATTGAGAGTGAACAATACTTTACTTGCCCAAGAACAAGGAATTGGACCTCACGATCTCCGAGTTCTTTTTAATTTAAAGATTTGTAAATGAAGTAAGATGAATACAATTTTAAATTTAGAAGAGATATAGATATATTTAGCTTTGATAAATAAAATTATATATTAAGTCTATAACTGACAGAAATATATAGACTTTTGATGTTAATGAATATATGCTAGTATTGGGGAGTACAAAAACATTTTTCAAAAATCTTCAAACAAAAGAGTGTGTGTTAATGAGTCTGAGAATAGCTGCTTTCAATTAGAATTATTCTAATAATACATATTAAAAAATAAATATTTGTATATGACATGTTTTATGTGTACAATCTCCCCTAATCTCAGGGCTCTATCAGACCATTCCATTACATTTCACAGAAAGAAATCTATTTGCAATAAATATCATTGTAATAGATTTCCCCAACTGTTAAACATTTAAAAAGAAATTAAAATAATTGCTAGTCACATTTAAAAAGGAATGTAGAGATTATAAAATCCATTGAATAGACTATTCCACATAATAGAGCAGAAAAATTAGCCCTTTAGCTTTTGTTGCTATTGTTTATTTCTTTCAACATGGAGATTTGAATGAAAAGCAATTTACAAGGAACTCTGGAATGTCAGTCAAGTTGCTTGTAAATCTGAAACCTTACCGTCTCCTCCAATCACTATCTCTACACATATTTGGAAGATGGTATATCTTTGAAGAAGCACTTTTAGAGAATACAACAACATAGATTTTGGCACAGTGAGGTTGAAATGTTGATGTTTCTTGTCACATGTATATTCATAGCTAGGATTTAGTAATTAGGATTCTTCCCTCAAATGATTTCACACATTCTATGCTGAAAAGCTTAAATTTTACTGTACTTAATTAATTTCATATTGATAAAAATAGTTTGACTGATCTTTGAAGCTTTTTTAAGCTCAGCTAATGAGGTTATTAGATCACAGTGCTTGCACTGTGACTGTTTCAGAAATAAAGATACAAAGAAATTCCTTTTTATTTACTGTTGACTAGTACAAGATTATTATTATTTGTATGTTAAAACATTCACAGATATCAATAAATATGAGGTAGAACTGAAGACTAGGCATGGCTATTTTTACTGTCTTATGCACTCTTAAAACGATTTTATTGAGGTATGACTGATATAAAATAAGCTGTAAATATTTAGTGCATACAAATTGATGAGTATGCAATAAGTATGTACCCATGAAATCACCACCATCTATGCTATAAACATGTCCATCACCTCCAAAAGTTTTCTCCTGACTTCTTTATATTGTATTATTATTGTTCTTAATGTTGGTGTAACTGTTAGTTATTTTGTGGTAAGAGTACTTAAGATCTATCCTCTTAGCAAATTTTTAAAGCATACCACTTATGTGAGTAATCTAAAATCGTGAAAGTTATAGAATCAGAGTAGAATGGTAGTAACCAAGAGCTGGAGAGGGTGGGGGAAACAAGAAGTGTTGGGCAAAGGGTACAAAGTTTCAACTACACAACATGCATGCTTCTTAGAGATCTACTCTACAGCACAGTGCCTATAGTTAGTGAGACGGTATTGAGTATTCTTCACAGGATGCTTTGACAGCTACTCTCTTCAAGAGATCAAATCTACTTTTCTACCCCATGAATCTGGTCTTGGCCCATGTGATTTGATTCGGTCAATGAGACATTAGTAAACACAGTGGTTTGAGATATGCTTGCAAATTATACAGTGTCATATAGTCTAGACTACTGAGCGATCAGATGCGTGAGCAGGTCAACCACACTGCCTTTGCTAGGAGCCAGTCATCTGCAGCATGGCTGAGACCACAAATGACATCATTCAATCCTACTCTTTAGACCGTCTTGGAGACTACAGAAATCAGTTGAACCTGCCCAAACCAGAAGAAACATCAAGCTGACTTTCAGAATTGTGAAAAAGAAATTTCTGAAGTTTTTGTGTTGTTATCATTAAGTTAATAAATTTAAGGGTGGTTTGTTATGGAGTTAAACCTGGAGAAGGGCATGACAACCCACTCCAGTATTCTTTTTTTTTTTTTTTGCGGTGGAACCTAAGCAGTGAACTTTTATTTTTATTTATTTATTTATTTTTTAATTTTTATTATTATTATTATTTTTTTTTGTCTGGAGAATTCCATGGACAGAGGAGCGTGGCAGGCTGCAGTCCATAGGGTTGGAAAGAGTCGGACATGCTGAGTGACTAACATTTCCATTTTCAAAGCTAATTAGGGCACTATACAATAAATGCATATTTTATATACTATGTGAATTGAATTTCTGTAACCAGCATTTCTCTAGTCTTAAAACACACACACACAAATGTACAGATGTAATTCACTCCTTCCTGAACTTCTCTTTTCCAAGTTATCTGTCATTTATTCCCTCTTTTTCTTCCTCAGTTCAGCCTCTCAGAAAACAAAAATAATAGTAATTATCTAATTTTCCTCCTGTACAAATAATTTCACATCTTGTTATAAGACAGATTATCCCACTACTTTGTTAAAGATAACTTTCATTAGCATTAAAAGAAAACTCACCCTCCATCCATTTCAACCTACACCTTCTCTTGCCTCTTTAGTGCATGCTTCTCAGAATTTTTTCCTTGCCTTAGGACTCATCATTATCTACATAACCCTTGGGTGATTACTTTCCTTCCCAGAGCTTCAGTTTCATCCACACTTAACTTTTAGCTCAGTCATCTTTCTTAAACATCTCCATCTGAGTGTGACACAGATACTTGAAGCTCAACACATGCATTACTTAGTTCAGTATTTCCTCACTCCAAACTGCACTCCCTTTTTAATTAGTACCCAAGCAAATGTCAGTATCATCTACTCCATAAGCAAACAGAAAAGCTTAACTATTTCTTCCAATACAAAAGATTTAATCATTTACCAATTTCTATATATTTTATTGCCAAAAAATTTTGAATCTCTCATCTCCTGTTGATGCACTTCATGCTGTCTTATTTTGGGTTCTAGTTATATCAATATTTTGTCTAGATGAAACATTTAGAATGCTATTCATAGTCCATTTTTTCCATAAACTCATAACCAGTTCTGTTTATTAATATCTTATATCAATATTGTACATTTGTTACAAATAATAGACAGGTATTGATATTTTATTTTTAACTGAAGTACGTACTTTATTCAGATTTCCTTGATTTTTATATACATATTTTTTCTTTTGCAGAATCCTATCCAGGCTCACTTATTTATTATGCCTCCTTAGCATTCCTTTCTGTGACAGTTTCTCCAATATTCCTAGTTTTTATGACCTTGAAAATATTGAAGAGCATGGTCCAAGTGTTCCATAGAATGAAAAAATGGGATTTTTATGACATTTTTCTCCTAATCAGACTAGAGTCACATGCTTAAAACCACAGAAAGGAGGTGCCATTCTCATTACATTATATCCAGGGTAAATGCTATTTCTTCTGATACTGGCCTTATTCATTACTGGGTTGATGTAGACCTTATCAGTTTCCTCCACTGTAAAGCTACTTTTTTAATCCCCCTTTTCCATCCTGTACATTTTGGAAACAACTCACTATGTGCAGTCCACAGTTAAAGAAGGGCGAGTTACATTCCAGCTCCTTGAGAACATAGCATCTACAAAAATTATTTGAAATTTACCTACATAGGAATCTTGTCTATTCTTTTAATTATTCAATCACTTATTTATATCAGTATGACAGTTATTGGATATATATATATATATATGGCTATAAATACATAGCTATATATATACATGGCTATAAATACTTGTGATATGTAACCATTTGTATCTACATTAAGCTAAGCATGAGTTCATACTGAAGTCTCCCAACTCTAAACCATTATCACTTGGATCATTCTAGCCTTCTGCTCTTGCTCATCGGTGACCTCTCACTTCAACAATGAGACAATTGTCTCCCACCATCCACCATCCATTGACTTAATTGTTCAACTCCATGTATGAGCTTTTAGAGTTGCTAATACAGAGAAATAACATTCTTAACTAGAGAACAGTCTCAAAAACAGTTTGTTTGAAAGTTATGTGGATCAGTCTCTTTTTTACCCCCTACTCCCCTAAGTAGAGGTTGCTTCATACATTTGGAATGCATTTGCAATAGAATCTTTGTTATATTCTGCATTTCATCCTGAGATCCTCTAACCTCCTAAATTATTATTACTTTTAATTAACTTTTTATTGAAGGATAATTGATTTATAGAATTTTACTGTTTTTTGTCAAACTTCAACGTGAATCATCCATAGGTATACATATATCCCTTCCCTTTTGAAACTCTGTCCCATCTCCCTCCCCATCCCACCCCTCTAGGTTGATACAGAGCCCCTGATTGAGTTTCCTGAGCCAGACAGCAAATTCCCATTGGCTATCTATTTTACATGTGGCAATGTAAGTTTCCATGTTACTCTCTCCATACATCTCACCCTCTCCTCCCTTCTCCCCATGTCCATAAGTCTGTTCTCTATGTCTGCTTCTCCACTGCTGCCCTGTAAATAAATTCTGCAGTACCGTTTTTCTAGATTCCGTATATATGTATTAGAATATGGTATTTCTCTTTCTCTTTCTGACTCACTTCACTCTGTATAATAGGTTCTATGTTCATCCACCTCATTAGAACTGACTCAAACGCATTCCACTTTATGGCTGAGTAATATTCCATTGTGTATAACATAAATCAAAGCAAGATCCTCTATGACCCACCTCCTAGAGTAATGGCAATAAAAACAAAAGTAAAGAAGTGGGGCCTGATTAAACTTAAAAGCTTTTGCACAGCAAAGGAAACTATAAATAAGGTGAAAAGACAACCCTTAGAATGGGAGAAAATAATAGCAAATTAAACAACTAACAAAGGATTAATTTCCAAAGTATAACAAGCAGCTCACACAAGTCAATACCAGAAAAACAAGCAACCCAATCAAAAAGTGGGAAAAAGACCTAAACAGACATTTCTCCAAAGAAGACATACGGATGGCTAACAAACACATGAAAAGATGCTCAACATTGCTCATTATTAGAAAAATGAAAATCAAAACCAAAATGAGATATTTTTAAAATTATGTACATTAAGGTTTCCTTTGTGTTATAAGTACTATTGGTTTTGATAAATGTGTGTTATTTTCCCACCATTACAGATTCACGCAGAATAGTTTTCCCAAACTGAAAATGCCTGTGCTTCCTTATTTAGTGATCCCCTGATCCCAAGCCCTGGAAATCACTGATCTGTGCACTCTCTATAGTCTTTCAAAAGATCATATATAGAAAAGAAACACACAGTGTTTAACCTATTCAGACTGGTTTCTTTCACTTAGCAATATGCATATAGTATTCATTCATGTGTTTGCATGCATTGACAGTTCATTTATTTTTATTACTGAGTAATATAGCATTATATAAAATTTCTACACTTTATTAACTTATTGAAGAGCAGCTTGGTTATTTCCAGTTTTTGATGATGATTATTAAAGTTTCTGTAAACTTTTTGTGTGTGGGTATTTTTTGTGCCATCAATTTTGAAATCAGTCAGGTAAATCCCTGTAGTTCAATTGCTTCATTAGAGGTAAAACTATTTAGGTTTGTAAACGCTGCGATCCTGTCTCCCAAGGTGGCGGTACCATTTTGCCTCCCTACCAGCAATTAACAAAGTTCATGTTTTCTGCATCCTCAAGAGCAACTGGCATTGGTTTTTTCTGGATCTTAGCCATTCTGATATGTATAATGGTATCTTATTATTGTTTCAATTATGGGTGTATTTTTAATATAAAGTTGTATATCCCTATGAAAGCTGTCAAATTTTCATTGCTCCAATAGCCAGTTTTTAAACCTAACGTTGTGTAAGAGTTCTATACTTCTCACTTAAACACAGAAAAACTACACTCCATGCATTAAAAAATGAATAAATAGAACAAAGAGCAAACACAATCTGGGTCTTATTTTTTAAATCAGTTTTGCTGGTTCAAATAACACCATCAACATAAAATATGCTTATGACCTTGATAACCTACATTATCTGTAATAACAATCAAGTTACCATGTATAATCGGTCCTGTAATATGATACTCAAACAGATAACCAGGAAAAAAAAAGTGAACAATAATAAAAGAATAATATATACTGAATGTAAACATTGCCAAGTACAAGGGCATTAATAAGGGCTGTACTTCTAGAATAATTTGTTTAAATAAGAAGGTGAAGGTGAAAGAAAAGTTTTGAAAATAATTATCTTTGATAAGGTATCCTTTCAAGTATATAATCAGTTTTATTTAAACAGCAGATTAATTCATGTTTTAAAAGTAACTAATATATATATGCTTCATATTAAATGCAGATGATTAAAGAGCAAATCTTATGTAAAAATTAGAAATGGACTTTGTTTTTAACATTTTTGTCTTCATCTATAGTATTTGAATAGCAACTTACCTCCAAGCTCAGGCTCATTTCACTGGAAAGAACAGCACCTAGATTCCCTTATGAGCTGCAAATCTAGCCATCAGGCCATCAAGGACACCACCTCAGGCTGACAAATTTTGGCTTTCCATGACTAAGATAAAATACCTCCTTTGAAGTGACAGTTTATTGTGGGGGGGATAAGTTGGGTCAGTACATGAAAATAAAACTTTGGAGTTATATTACAATCTATCACTCTTCCTCCATCTAGCATCATCATTTTATTATTTATTAATAAAAACATTGGATACCAGTTAGAATTACAATTTTGACAAAATAACATATTGCATGGAACATACTAGAACTAAAGTAATTATGTGCTGTTTATTTGAAATTCAATCTTTAGCTGAATATGTTTTATTTCATCTTGTAAATCCACCCCCATTCCTCCCAGTTACTTTATCAGTTCAAGAGGAGAATGGTATTGACAAGAGGAAAGGGAGACCAGCTCATCAGAAAAGATGATAATACCGCATAGAAAGCACCTGATAGGATATAGTATTTAAAGAGTCCATATCTTTTGTAAGCAACTATAATCATGATGGACCAGGGTGTTCATTTAAACTTTGAATGTCTGAAACCATTCACTTATTTCTCATGTTCTCACAATTGTCTCTACCCATATTTTATAATGATGGTTTAGATTGTAAGTTAAAGTCAATAAGATGGGATGGATACTCATTTTACTAACATTTATATGACATTTTTCTACATACCTTATTATATGTGCAGTGCTAACAGAAGTTTAAGGGTTGTTCTATCTTCTTCTGTTGTATAGGGTGAATCATGATATAAGTTTAAATGAACACCCGAGGCTGTATTTAATGAAAACCTTTATATTTTTATTTGATACATAAGGCAGGCTTTCTTACCTGAAAGACACCCAGTGATTGACAGAAACAGAATAAGTTTCCAAGAGAAAGCCATCCTTGGTGACGAGGATTGCCTGTGTCCCAGTGTATTTAGCGGCTCTGATGTTTCTTCATTAAAAAATGCCCTGTTGAGACAGATGGTACGTTTCAAAAATTGAGAAAAGAAAATAAATGAACAAAAGGACGAACAAACAGAAACCAAAAAACTCATAATAAAGAAATAACTTTCAGTGCCAAGGTCAGATTAATACATACTTGTATATTGACAATAATAATAAAATTTCCATTAAAATGAATGCACAACACAAAAACTTTGGAAAACTGATAAACCTTCCCTATCACATTTATTTATATTGAATACTCCCTCACAGATAATAAAAACATCAGGTTCTAATGGGGATGATTTTTTTCTCACAGGGAATGTATAATAGCTATATTTATTATGTTAGACAAATTACCGGAGTAGAAAAATAGGGTAGAAGAACCAGTTACATTAATATATACTCCTCTAATCTAGAACATAACTAATGATCAGTTAAGCAAGTGATTTTACATATTGTGTCTGTAGCTCATCTAAACCTCCATAGGGATTTTTTTTCATTTAATTATTAATGTCAACTGCCTTTGTTTATAACTACTGTGATTATCTGTACTGTATTATAGTTCCCTCTTTTTGTGAGTTATTTTCTCAGCATCCTTTGCTAGCCAGAACCTAAGGGAAATAAGAATTTTCATGAATATTTAACACTTTTTGTCTAATGCCATTTTTATAACAATAACTAGTATAGCACATTAATATCCCTTGATTCCTTTATCTGTCCTGAAACACACAATAAACATGAAAATACAAAGTTCCAGCATAAAACTTAATCCTCAAAAACTTGAAAATGTGCGCTAGAAACTCTTACAACAGACAAGCAATGTCTGAGTTTTCAGGCGTCAGTCATCGGTGTCCTTGGCCAAAAGCAACTAAATTGAGAAATAACTGTACAGTGTGTTGATTTTAAATAACAACTGCTTCTTTGCAACTGGTTCTTCCCAGTAGAATTAGAATTTCAGGTCATCTCTTTCATTCAGGAAACATCTTAAAAATATAGAAAAGCATTTTTACCCTAGTTAGGTCAATTCAATATAGACAGACCCAAAGAGGGAAATCTCATTAGTGAGTCTTCCACTCAAATGTTAGTTTCATTTCATTTATATTTTAAAATCTAAGCCTTCAAGATCTACTTTAACAACAAGGTGAGGGATCACTAATGGAGAAAAAAGCTAATGAGTTATAAGACTTGCTTCATAGACACCCTCTTCAGAAAGATACTTTTCATCATTTTTTTTTCCAAGTAAATATCAGAAATAAATACAGTTTGAAGCACAAAATGACCTTATCAATAATTTTTATAGTTTAAAATATTTTCATTATTTATACACTGCTTTTTACCAGAAAGGAAAGAAGAAAGTCAGCACTTCACACATAATAGAGACTTAAAGTTGTTAGAATAACAATTATGATTTATGAAAACTGCATATTTAAATTAGTGAATTATCGATCCATGACAAAATAGGTCTTTATCAAACTGTGTGAGTTCTGAGATATTAATACAGTTTTGCTTAACCTATTTTGATGAGCTCAGTCCACATCTTGAAAACTGGTACTTTCCTTCTCTATTTACAATGTCTTCTGATGTCTCAGGGCTTCCCTTGTGACTCAGCTGGTAAAGAATCTGCCTGCAATGCACAAGACCTGGGTTTGATCTCTGGGTTGGGAAGATCCTCTGGAGAAGGAAAAGGCTACCCACTCCTGTATTCTGGCCTGGAGAATTCCCTGGACTGTATAGTCCATGGGGTTGCAAAGAGTCAGACACAACTGAGCAACTTTCACTCTGACGTCTTATTCCTCATCAAAATGCAAATATTTTCAGAGCATTTATATGCTGTACACTGCAAATGTCAAAGAGAAAACACACATGCATGCATACATGGTCACACACCACCCACACACATACACAAAAGTTAACCACGGGCTATGAGGCAAGTAAGGGCTTCCCTGGTGTCTCAGTGGTAAAGACTCTACCGGCTAATGCAGGGGATGCAGGTTTGATCCCTGGGTCAGGAAGATTCCCTGGAGAAGGAAATCACAGCCCACTCCAGTATTCTTGCCTGGAGAATCTCATGGACAGAAAAGCCCGGTGGCTACAGTCAGTGGAGTTGCAAAGAACTGAACATGACTTAGCAACTGAACAACAAGATGGGGCAAATGAGCAGGGTGATGCAAGTGTAGTGTAGGCGCAGAGCTATCAGGAGAAGCACATTGGTAAGGATGCAGGGTCTGGGCATAGGGCAGAAGTGTCCAGCAAAAATTCAAGGAGATATTGAGCTTAGGCAAATGTCTTACTTTTGCACAGGACAGAAATAGGCACATGGATGAATAAATCCGTATCAGACAGTGACTCACACTGTCAGAAAACCAACCCAGAGTGAAGGGACAGTAAGAGGACAGAGGACAGAGGTTACCGCTGTGAGGGTTCATGGAAGGCGCTGCCGATAGATGGCATTCAGGTTCAGTTTTCGTTTTCAACATGGCATTATAGAAAAATCCTTATATTCCAGGCACATTTTTAAGTTCTCAAATAAGAATAGTGAAGTTTATAACCAAAAGAATACATTTTATGTTAAAATTTCTTCAAAGAGAAAAATATCCTGTGTTTGTGTGTGTGGTTGTGTGAGTGTACTCATTTTCAAACATCATTGCTTGGTCTTAGGGGCTTAAATGCAAAAAATGATAGTCCTTCAAAAGCTTTTCTTTTTTAAGATGCCTAACTAACAGTCTCTTTTTTGCTCACTTGCTTTCTTCTCACTCTGTCTCTCAAGTAAAATAAAAAGTAAATGAAATAATCTGAAATAAGTTTGTATGTGCGTCTCTGGAAAACACATTTATTCCATGTCTTTAATAAAATACTTGTATCAAGGTAATAAAATAATGTAAATAATCAGACATACATTAATGTCCTACTACATGACAAGTTAAACTATAATCAGTTAATAAATATTACTAAAGCATATTAGGATATATATTTTAGAAATACCTTAATGGAAACTGACAGTTGCACCTTAAATTGTTATTTGTCGAGATTGAAAAGTCATAAATAATAAACTACATATGACTATTTGGATATATTCTTTTAAACAAACTTTTTAAAATAGGTTATTTCAATTTTATTATACATACCTATTTTAACTTGTGATATTCAAATAAAATGTATGAAATGACTTGTTCCTTTGCATTTTTTCCTAATTTAATGCAAATATTTGCAGGTGAAGTAAAAATAAGTAGATCATTGTATTTGTATTAGGTCATAAATTATAAATAATACATGCATTGTGCAGTTGAATGCATAGGCAAGTATTTAAAAACATCACACTTTCATTGGAGTCTGAAATAGGATTGCTAAACATATGTTATATAAAAATAAATCAAGTGACAGTATGCTGCCATGTGAATGCAAGCTAGCTTTTCTTCTTACAGACACATATAGGAAATTACCTAGTTAGCGGCCTGTGTATGTGAGTGTGCATAAAGAGAGGAAGGTATTGAGAAAGAGATTTCTATCAACGTCTACCAATCTCTCTCTCTTTTACATCAAAGGTTTCCTTCAGTTTGACCTCTGACTGGTTATTCACACAGCAGTCAGAATTATGTTTTCAAACATAAATCAGGCTACATATTTTCCCTGTTTCAGTGGTTTATTCTTAAAACAAAATCCAACTTCCTCATATAGCATTCAAGGTCAAATCCAACTTGGCCCCTGCCTAACTTTCTGATTTCACCTTTGGGCATCCTAGATTCCTACCAAGCTGACTTTCTTGCTGCTCCTCATTTAGCCTTGTCCCCATAGTTTCCTTTGCCTGGACCCCTCCACTATCAGTTCTTTCCAGACTATAGAGCTTTAAGTCAGTGAAGACTCTTTATCAGGTCTTTCTCAATCCCCTTAAAATAGCCACCCCTTGCTTTCTGTCAGCCCTGTCACTGGCTTTCTTTACACTGCCCCTACTTTCTTCTTACCAATCATTAATGCTTAAAGTTGTTATATTTATTTATTTACTTTTAAATTAGCTTTTTATCCTACTGGAATGTGATATCAGTGAAAGCAAGATTTTTTTTTCTCATTCATCTTTGTAAACCCAGCATCTAGAAGAGAATCCGGTTGGTTTTAGTAGATACTCAGTTACTGTTTTGAATAATAATTATTGAATAAACTGGAACCTCTATTGAGTAAATAATTTGGCACAAACTTATACAAGTAGAAAAATTATTATCCCCTAAATTTCCATAATACTGACAATAGCTGCCATGTATGAAACCCTATGTATGAGGCATTATATCATCGGCTTTACTTACACAACCTCTATTAACTTGACATTACTTATTGATCAAGATAACTTTCCCAAGATCATACAACTAGTAAAAGTCAGAGTTGGGGTTGACTTACAAGCTACATCATCTCTTACAGAATTCCCCAGCTATTTCTACAAAAGTCTCAAGAAACCCCTCTTATTTGATACAATTTGGCTGGTATTAAATCAGTAAAAATATCGTTTAAAATTTTACACGCACACATTAAATGTTGTCATTTAACTAATACTATTTAGCCTTATATCCTTTGACCTATCTTATTACACAGGAATGAGATTTTTTTCTGTTTTTCAATATTCTGGTGAAAAATTTTTTATTTTATATGAACATTATATAAGTCCTTTTAAATAGAAGTCTTCTCTGTAATATGTCATATATAATTTTTTAATTTCTTTAGAGTAGTATAGGATATGTGAAGTTGTCTAATGACAGCATCCTTGAGGTTTCATTTTATACAGTTATCTCACACACACCTATTTTATAGTATGTCCTAGGTCACTGTTTTTATTGTTTGTCCAAGACTATCAGCTTTTAGTTTGTTTTGTGCTTTATCATTTTTTTTAATGCTCTCATTCTTGGTACACTCATATGTCATTGATTTGCATAATGTTTCTTTGAATTATCTGATCAGATCAACATCTACAACGTCTACAAACAGATAAGACAAAATGAACCTTTGTAAGTATACAACTTACACAGTGGCAGTGAGTAGAGGTGTTTACTTAACCATCAGCTTCTAAATAGCTACAAATTATTTTCATTTAAAGGGGCAATAAAGGCTTTTATTTACTTAGCAAGTTAGAACAACAGAAATTGAGTAAGGTTCTGTTCCAATTAGCATTTGACAGGCTGGGTGTAAATTTTAGTGAAAACAGTAAGTTGATCAACTTTTTTTTTTTTTTTCTGTGTAACTTATTCTCCACCTCAACAATGATTCTTGCTAAGGTTGAAGCTAGTGGCACTTTTGCTGGAAGATAACCTTTAACAGTTAGGTAAGGCCAGGGACTTGTAGAAAAGAACCATTTAAAAAAAAAAAAAAAACTTAATGGGAAGTTGTATTCTAGATGTCCTTGAAATTTTCTAGCCCAAAGCATCTGTACGAAACAATAGAAAATAAAATGCAGAAGACCTAGCAAGAAAAAATAAAACGAATGTGTGTTGGCCTTGTTATGTTTGCTATCATATATCTCTTGAGGACCAAGCAACAAAGTCAGGAGATGGATACACAGAATTCACATTTCGAAAATAATCAGCGTGAATTATGACACTGTGAATCACAAGGATTATAAATTATATTTTGTATCCTGGACAAGGTGGTGGGGGTTGTAGGTGGAAGACTGAGCTCATAGTGTTTACATATATTGATGGTATTATATTTTAATGGTTTTCTGTCAGTTCAGTCAGTCAGTTCAATTCAGTCGCTCAGTTGTGTCCGACTCTTTGCAACCCCATGAATCGCAGCACACCAGGCCTCCCTGTCCATCACCAACTCTGACAGTTTACCTAAACCCATGTCCAACGAGTCAGTGATGCCAACCAGCCATCTCATCCTCTGTCGTCCCGTCTCCTCCTGCCCCCAATCCCTCCCAGCATCAGGGTCTTCTCCAAGGAGTCAGCTCTTCGCATGACGTGGCCAATGTATTGGAGTTTCAGCTTCAACATCTGTCCTTCCAATGAACACCCAGGACTGATCTCCTTCAGGATGGACTGGTTGGATCTCCTTGCAGTCCAAGGGACTCTCAAGAGTCTTCTCCAACACCACAGTTCAAAAGCATCAATTCTTCAGCACTCAGCTTTCTTTATAGTTCAACTCTCACATCCATACCTGACCACTGGAAAAACCATAGCCTTGATTAGATGGACCTTTGTTGGCAAAGTAATGCCTCTGCTTTTTAATATGTTGTCTAGGTTGGTCATAACTTTCCTTTCAAGGAGTAAGCGTCTTTTAATTTCATGGCTGAAATCACCATCTGCAGTGATTTTTGGAGCCCTCCAAAATAAAGTCAGCCAATGTTTCCACTGTTTTCCCATCTATTTGCCTTGAAGTGATGGGACAAGATGCCATGATCTTAGTTTTCTGAATGTTGAGCTTTAAGCCAACTTTTTCACGCTCCTCCTTTTCTTTCATCAAGAGGTTTTTTAGCTCCTCTTCACTTTGTGCCATAAGGGTGGTGTCATCTGCATATCTGAGGTTATTGATATTTCTTCTGGAAATCTTGATTGCAGCTTGTGCTTCTTCCAGCCCAGCATTTCTCATGATGTACTCTGCATATAAGTTAAATAAGCAGGGTGACAATATACAGCCTTGACGTACTCCTTTTCCTATTAGGAGCCAGTCGGTTGTTCCATATCCAGTTCTAACTGTTACTTCCTGACCTGCATACAGATTTCTCAAGAGACAGGTCTGATGGTCTGGTATTCCCAACCCTTGAAAAATTTTCCACAATTTATTGTGATCCACACAGTCAAAGGCTTTGTCATAGTCAATAAAGCAGAAATAGATGTTTTTCTGGAACTCTCTTGCTTTTTTGATGATCCAGCAGATGTTGGCAATTTGATCTCTGGTTCCTCTGCCTTTTCTAAAACCAACTTGAACATCTGGAAGTTCACGGTTCACGTATTGCTGAAGCCTGGCTTGGAGAATTTTGAGCATTACTTTAGTAGCATGTGAGAGGAATGCACTTGTGCGGTAGTTTGAGCATTCTTTACCATTGCCTTTCTTTGGGATTGGAATGAAAACTGACCTTTTCCAGTCCTATGGCCACTGCTGAATTTTCCAAATTTGCTGGCATATTGAGTGCAACAGTTTCACAGCAAAATCTTTCAGGATTCGAAATAGCTCAACTGGAATTCCATCACCTCCACTAGGTTTGTTTCATAGAAATGGTTTTCTGTAGTATGTAGCTAATCACAATTCAGGTCTATTTTTCTCATCTAAGAATTTCTTTTGATCCCAACAGATTTTAGAGATCTGTTGATCTGTCTGTGGCAAAACGTACAGCAAAGTTTTAATAAGGGTCAGCACTAGTCTTCTGAGACTTCAAGCCAACTTTTAATTTTATTTAAAACACAAAGGTAGAGAAAGATATGACTCAACAGTAATTAATACTACATAGTATACTTAATGGAGACAGGGACCAGGAAAAAATAAATGACAATCACACTAGGAATTTGGTGTCAGAAATATTTTGTAATCTCTGTTGCCTGGTGATTGGTATAAGGAAAGGATGGAGGTGGAACTGTGGCTAATTGAGTCTGACACCAGCTTCCATGAAAATTCTGACAAGACTTAAGTTAGGATCAAAACAGATTTCCCTTCAGTAATTTTGGAAGTAGAGAGGTGTTAGTTGCTCAGTTGTGTCCAACTCTGCAACCCCATGGACTGCAACCAGCCAGGCTCCTCTGTCCATGGAGTTCTCCAGGCAAGAATTCTGGAGTGGGTAGTCTTTCCCTTCTCCAGGGGATCTTACAAACCCAGGGATCAAATACACATCTCCCACATTGCAGGCAAATTCTTTACCATCTGAGCCATAACCTTGTACAAATAATATAAAATATATTATAAAATATTTTAAATGCTTCAATGAACTAGTTTAAAAGGAATAACTTATTAAAGATCAAAACTAACTACAAATAGCAAGTTGAAAAATGAAGGTAACTTTCACTGTGAGACTATTCTTCAAATTTCACTGAACATTAGGCTGATGTTCACAACTTCTCTGGGAGAATGGGACCAAACTCAAAGCCTAGGGCCCACATAAAATGGGTCTTCAAATAGGAAACTGCTTGTATCTGGAATTTTGTCCATGGAATTCTCTAGGCAAAGAATACTGGAGTGCGTGGGTAGTCATTCCCTTCTCCAGGGGATCCTCCCAACCCAGCCATCAAACCCAGGTCTTCTGCATTGCAGATTCTTTTCTGTCTGAGCCACCAAGGAAGTCCTCAAGATTATAGTGAAGGTGAATGAGAAATATCTCTCCAGAGGGATACTCTACCTAGAGAATAGTAAAGGAAAAAAATTCAGTCTTAAACCATGAGACTGAATGGAAAGGAAAACAAAGAATTCTTGGTGAAAAGTTAATAATCAATATTCACAACATATACAGGCAAACAAAACACAATAAATGAGAATCAAATGAAGCAATAAAGGTCAGAATCTGACCTGCAAAGAAATGACATTTTACTTTTCTGACACAACTCATCAATTAAATGTATTTGATCTGTTTTTAAATATAAAGACATTGGCATTATGAAAAAAAAAAGAAATAAATAGAGATGAAGAAATTATCTAGAAAGTAGCCAGGAAATCAATGGAAAATAAGACAAGAAGATCAAGAGAATGAAGCATATTGTAAGACTATTTTATATATCCAAATAAATTTCCAGAAAGAGAAAAACTAATAGGATGAAGCAATATGGGAAGAAAGAGACACTTGCTAAAATTTTCCAGAACTGATGAAATTTATCAATTTTAAAATTTATAAGAGCAGGGAAAAAAAGCAAGAAGAATTAAGACCTAGACAAATCGTAGTCAAAATGCTGAACACTCAGGACAAAAAAGAGCCAGAGGTTAAAAGAATCCTTCATAATAAAATTAGGAAAATCAGACTCACATTTGAGTCAATGAAAGTAGCAATGGAATCCAAAAAGCATTAGAATAATGTGTCAGTAAGAAGGAGCTGTCAATCTGAATGTCTTCATTGGAAAAATGTATACTTGGGTCATCTACCCATTTTTAAAAATTGAGTTGTTTTGCTTGTTTGTTTGTATGGTATTGAGTTGAATGAGTTATTTATATATTTTGGATGGTGGTGGTACTTTATTGTTCAGTCGTGTCTGACTCTTTGTGACCCCAGGACCTGTAACCTGTCAGGCTGCTCTGATCATAAGATTCCCCAGGCACCAATACTGGAGTGCGTTGTCATTTCCTTCTCCAGGGGATCTTCCCAGACCAGGTGTGGAACCTGTGTCTCCCGAACTGCAGGCAGATTCTTTACTGCTGAGCAACCAGGGAAGACCAATACATTTTGGATATTAACACTTTTATAGATATGTTGTTTGCAAATATCTTATATCATTCAGTAGGTAATTTTTTTTCATTTTGTTGAGTTTCCTTCACTGTGAAAAAGCTTTTTAGTTTGATGCAGTGCCATTTGTTTATTTTTGCATTGTTGTCCTTGCTTTAGAAGACAGATCAAAAACTATTGCTAAAATCAATGTTAAAGATCATATTGCTTATGTTTTCTTCTAGGAGTTTTACAATGTCAGGTTGTACATTTAAGTCTTTAATTCATTTTGAGTTAGACATTTTTCCAAAGAACATACACAGGTGACCAACAGGCATGTGAAAATATATCCAAAATTGCTAATCATCAGGAAAATTTAAATAAAAACTACTTCACATCTGTCAGAGAGGTTACTAATTAAAAAGATGACAAATAGCAAGCAATGATAAGGAAAAAAATGAAATGCTTGTGCCCTGTTGGTGGGATTGCAAGTTGATATAATCCCTGTGGTATAATCACATTATAGCAATTTCACAAAAAATTAAAAAGAGAACTACTATAATAGCCAGAAATTCCACTTCTGGATGTTTATCTGAAGAAAACAAAAACACTAATTTGAAGAGACATATGTGCCCCCAATGATTATTGAAGCATTGTTAATAACAGTAAAGATATGAAAACAATCTAAGTGCATATAAATAGATGAATAGATAAACAAGATGTGATATATATGTATGTGTGTGTGTATGTGCAGGGCTTCCCAGGTGGCACTTGTGGTAAAGAACCCGCCTGCAGATGCAGGAACATAAGAGACATGAGTTCCATCCCTGGGTTGGGAAGATACCCTGGAGGAGGAAATGGTAACCCACCCCAGTATTCTTACCTGGAGAATCTCGTGAACAGAGGAGCCTGGTGGGCTACAGTCCATAGGGCTTGCAAAGAATTGGATGTGACTGAAGCAACTTGGCATCATACATACATGTACATGTGTTTATACATATATGTGTGCATGTGTGTGTGTGTGTGCGTGCATATACAAATATATACAAAGTTTCCCAGGTGGCACTAGTGGTAAAAACCTGCCTGCCAATGCAGGAGATGTAAGAGACACAGGTTCAATCCCTGGGTTGGGAAGATCCCCTGGAGGCATGGCAATCCACTCTAGTCTTTTTGCCTGGAGAATCCCACTGAGATAGGAGTCTGGCAAGGCTACAGTCCACAGGGTCTCAAAGAGTCAGACATGACTGAAGCAACTTAAGACAATCACACACACACACACACACACACACACACACACACACATATTGGGAAATCTAGACAGTGTGACTGAGAAGCTATGTGTGGTCCGAGAAGGTCTTTCTGAGGAGGTGACACCCAGGATGTGAACTGAATGGCATATGGTTTGGTTAAGAATGTTCTCCAAAAAAAAAAAAAAATCCAAAAACAAAACTAATTATATATATATATAAAACTCTGATGTATATGTATCATATATATATATATATATATATATATATATATATATAAAACTCTGGCTAAAAATGAAATCTTGTAATTTGCAGCAACGCAGATGGATTTAGAGGGTATCATGCTAAGTGAAAGAAGTCAGAGAAAAAAATGCCATATATAACCCCATTTAAATATGGAATCTAAACAAGCACAACAAACAAAAAAAATGATACCAACTCATAGATACAGAAAACAGTTGTCAGAGGTGGGGTAGGTGAGTGACATAGGTAAAGGGGATCGAGAGGTACAAACTTCCAGTTGTACAATAAATAAACGATTGAGACATACAGCACAAGCAATACTCTTGATAATACTACTAACTTTGTATGGGGACAGATTGTTGAAAGACACTGAAGTATTCATTTTGTGATGCATGCAAATGTTAAATCACTATGTAGTTCACCTGAAACTAACATAAAATTTTATGTTGAAATATTTCAATAAAAAAGAAGTAATGGTCAATTTGTAACTCAAAACAGTGAGACTATCTTGAAGGACATGAATTAAATAAAGTTCTTTCTACTCAACCAAAATCTAAGAGGTCAATTATATCTTAGTAAAACTGAGGGAGAAACTGAATTTTTCAAAATAAATCTTTACTGAGAAAAATAAAAAGTGATATTCATCAGATAGGGGGAAAATAATTGCAGAGGGAAGCTCCAAAATATATAAAAGGAACATAACAGAAGCTAACTCATATAATATTTACTGTATGTCAGGGACTATTCTAAGTGCTTTACCTTGGGAATTTATTCAATACATAGAGCTCTATGAGATAAATCTAATATTCTCATTTTAAGGGCAATATATGTGAGGTATAAAAAAGTTAAGTAAATTTTCTAATATTACACAGCCTTGGACTGCAAGGAGATCCAACCAGTCCATCCTAAAGGAGATCAGTCCTGGGTATTCATTGGAAGGACTGATGCTGAAGCTGAAACTCCAGTACTTTGGCCACCTCATGCGAAGAGTTGGAAAAGGCCCTGATGCTGGGAGGGATTGGGGACAGGAGGAGAAGGGGACGACAGAGGATGAGATGGCTGTATGGCGTCATCGACTCGATGGGCATGAGTCTGAGTAAACTCCGGGAGTTGGTGATGGATAGGGAGGCCTGGCGTGCTGCGATTCATGGGGTCGGAAAGAGTCGGACATGACTGAGCGACTGAACTGAACTGAACTGATAGCGTAAACTTAAGATTTACATGCAGATAGTCTGGGTATAGTGGAGAAGGAAATGGCAACCCACTCCGGTGTTCTTGCCTGGAGAGTCCCAGGGATGGGGGAGCCTGGTGGGCTGCTGTCTATGGGATCACACAGAGTCAGACACGACTGAAGTGACTTAGCAGGAGTCTGGGTATAGAGTCCATGATTTTAAATAACACATTAGTATAGTGTGCCTGAAAAAATTTGAGCATAAAAATACAATATGAGAGAAAATTTAAGAAAAGATTGGCTTACATGTGTCTTGGAAATGGTTTTTTTTTTTGGATATGACACCTTAAGCACAAGCAAGAAAGTGAAAAATATACAAGCGGGACTACTTCAAACTAAAAAGCTCTGTACAGCAAAAGAAGCCTTCAACAAAGTGAAAATATTTTCCCATTTTTCTTTACAGAATGGGAAAACATTCCAAATATGTGTTTGATGAGAGGTTATATTAACCTCTCATATATATTTTGGATATTCCAAAATATATTCAAAAACTCATATATCAATAAATCAATAGCAAAAAATGCAATTAAAAAGTGAAATGAGCCCAGGGTCTGAAGAAACATTTTTCCAGAGAAGATATATGAAAGGCTAACATCTGCTCCTTATTGCCAAATTCAGACTTAAATTGAAGAAAATGGGGAAAACAACTAGACCATCCAAGTATGACCTAATCAAATCCCTTGTGATTATACAGTGGAAGTGAGAAATAGATTTAAGGGACTAGACCTGATAGACAGAGTGCCTGATGAACTATGGGCAGGGTTTCTTGACATTATACAGGAGACAGGAATCAAGACCATCACCAAGAAAAAGAAATGCAAAAAAGCAAAATGACTGTCTGAGGAGGCCTTACACATAGCTGTGAAAAAAAGAGAAGTGAAAAGCAAAGGAGAAAGGGAAAGATATAACCATTTGAATGCAGAGTTCCAAAGAATAGCAAGGAGAGATAAGAAAGCCTTCCTCAGCGATCAATGCAAAGAAATAGAAGAAAACAACAGAATGTGAAAGACAAGAGATCTCTTCAAGAAAATTAGAGATACCAAGGGAATATTTCATGCAAAGATGGGTTCGATAAAGGACAGATATGGTATGGATCTAACAGAAGCAGAAGAAATTAAGAAGAGATTAAGAAATTAACAGAAGCAGAAGATATTAAGAAGAGGTGGCAAGAATACACAGAAGAACCATACAAAAAAGATCTTCACAACCCAGATAACCACGATGGTGTTATCAATCACCTAGAGCCAGGCATCCTGGAATGTGAAGTCAAGTGGGCCTTAGGAAGCATCACTATGAACAAAGCTAGTGGAGGTGATGGAATTTCAGTTGAACTATTTCTAATCCTAAAAGATGATGCTGTGAAAATGCTGCACTCAATATGCCAGCAAACTTGGAAAACTCAGCAGTGGATTCAAGACTGGAAAAGGTCAGTTTCCATTCCAGTCCCAAAGAAAGGCAATGCCAAAGAATGCTCAAACTACTGCACAATTGCACTCATCTCACACGCTAGTAAAGTAATGCTCAACATTCTCCAAGCCAGGCTTCAGCAATACGTGAACCGTGAACACCCAGATGTTCAAGTTGGTTTTAGAAAAGGCAGAGGAACCAGAGGTCAAATTAGCAACATCCTCTGGATCATCAAAAAAGCAAGAAAGTTCCAGAAAAACTTATATTTCTGCTTTATTGACTATGACAAAGCCTTTGACTGTGTGGATCACAATAAACTGTGGGAAATTCTGAAAGAAATGGGCATTCCAGACCACCAGACCTGCCTCTTGAGAAATCTGTATGCAGGTCAGAAAGCAAGAGTTAGAACTGGACATGGAAAAACAGACTGGTTCCAAATAGGAAAAGGAGTACGTCAAGGCTGTATATTGTCACCCTGCTTATTTAACTTATATGCAGAGTACATCATGAGAAACACTGGGCTGGAAGAAGCACAAGCTGGAATCAAGATTGCCGGGAGAAATATCAATAACCTGAGATATGCAGATGACATCACCCATATGGCAGAAGGTGAAGAAGACCTAAAGAGCCTCTTGATGAAATTGAAAGAAGAGAGTGAAAAAGTTGGCTTAAAGCTCAACATTCAGAAAACTAAGATCATGGCATCTGGTCCCATCACTTCAAGGCAAATAGATGGGCAAACAGTGGAAATATTGGCTGACTTTAATTTTGGGGGCTCCAAAATTACTGCAGATGGTGACTGCAGCAATGAAATTAAAAGACACTTATTCCTTGGAAGGAAAGTTATGACCAAACTAGACAACATATTAAAAAGCAGAGACATTACTTTGCCAACAGAGGTCCATTTAGTCAAGACTATGGTTTCTGCAGTAGTCATGTGTGGATGTGAGAATTGGACTATAAAGAAAGCTGAGCGCCAAAGAATCGATGCTTTTGAATTGTGGTGTTGGAGAAGACTCTTGAGAGTCCCTTGGACTGCAAGGAGATCCAACCAGTCCATCCTAAAGGAGATCAGTCCTGGGTGTTTATTGGAAGGACTGATGTTGAAGCTGAAACTCCAATACTTTGGCCACCTGGTGCAGAGCTGACTCATTTGAAAAGACCCTGGTGTTGGGAAAGATTGAGGGCAGGAGGAGAAGGGGACGACAGAGGATGAGATGGTTGGATGGCATCACCAACTCAATGGACATGAGTTTAGGTAAACTCCAGGAGTTGGTGATGGACAGGGAGGCCTGGCATGCTGCGTTTCATGGGTCGCTAAGAGTCGGACATGACTGAGCAACTGAACTGAACTGACATCTACACAAAAAGAAGGACAACATCACTAAACATTAGGGAAATGCAAAATTAAATCACAGTGAAATATCTCCCCGTATCTATTAAAATGGCATTAAAGACAAATAACAAATGCTGGCATGGGTGTGGGAAAAGGAAATCCTTGTACACTGTTGACATGACTGTAAATTTGCATAGCTTTTATGGAAAAGAGTAGGAGGATCATAAAACCATTAGAAATAGAACCACAACATAATTCACTTCTGAGACATATACAAAGGAAACAAAATACTAATTTAAAAAGATACTGCACCCCCATGTTCATTGTAGCATTATTTACAATAGGCAAGACATTGAAACAACCTAAATGTCCAATGATAGATGAATGGATAAAGAAATTGTTTTATATATATATATATATATATATATATACATATATATATATATATATATACTTCCCAGGTGGTGCTAGTGGTAATGCAGGAGACTAGAGATGTGGGTTTGATCCATGGGTCAGTGAGATCCCCCAGAGGAGGAGGAGGGCATAGCAACCCACTCCGGTATTCTTGCCTGCAGGATCCCATGGACAGAAGAGCCTGACAGGCTACAGTCTTAGGGTCACAAAGAATCAGACACAGCTGAAGCAACTTAGCACAACACAGCTATATATACACACAGACACACACACACAGACACACACATCTCACAACATATATACTATCACAACGTATACAACATATATAGGATTATTATTGGTTATTATTCAGCTATAAAAGATGATGAAATTCTATTATTTTTGACAACATAGACAGACCTTGAAGACATTATGCTAAGTGAAATACATCTGACAGGAAGAAAAAAAAGTACTGTACTTATATGTGAACTCTAAAACAAGCAAACAATAACAAACTCATAGAAAAGAGATCAGATGTGTGGTTACCAGAGGCAGAGAAGGGGAAGATAAGGGGAATTAGAGGAGGTTGGTCAAAAGGTAAAAGCTCCTGATTTAAGACAAACAAGTACTGGGACTGTAATGTAAAACATGGTTACTACAGTCAACACTGTTGTCGGACATATAGGAAAGTTGTTAAGAGAGTTAATCCTAAAAGTACACCTCACAAGGAGAATTTTCTTTTGTTTCTTTCAGTTTTTATTGTATCTATATGAAATGGTGGATATTAGCTGAGGCTGTTGTGGTAATCACTTCACAATATATGTAAATCAAACCATCATATCATGTGTCTTAAAGCTATACAGAGATACATGTCAATTACTTTTCAATAAAACTCCAGGAAAAAGACAATAAATGGAAAACAAATATTGTTTTAGTCAAACAACAATAATTATGACTTGTGAAGTAAAATGTGAGGCAAATCAAATTAAAATATATGAAGACAGTAGCATAAAAATCAGGACAGAAGTAAATGAAGTTATTAAATAGTTCAATAATTTATGTATAGTCAGAAGGAACATAAGATATTAATTTTATAATTTCATAAAATGTTAATTTTCTAACTTAGCTAACAAAACAGTTATTTTAAATGTCAGAAAACAAATCTATATTCAGTATAAACATTTACCACCTTCCACTGTTGAGTAATAAATTAAATTAATTTTTCTATTTAAAACTCTTACTCAGAATTCAGCACATGCACAACTTGCCACATGTCCTATAAAACAGAAACCTAAATGGTTTTATGATGAGAAACACTGGGCTGATGAAGCACACACTGGAATCAAGATTGCCAGGAGAAATAACAATAACCTCAGATATGCAGATGACACCACCCTTATGGCAGAAAGTGAAGAGGAACTAAAGAGCCTCTTGATGAAAGTGAAAGAGGAGAGTGAAAAAGTTGGCTTAAAGCTCAACATTCAGAAGATCATGGCATCTGGTCCCATCACTTCATAGCAAATAGATGGGAAACAGTGGAAACAGTGACTGAATTTTTTGGGGGGGGCTCCAAAATCACTGTAGATGGTGACTGCAGCCACGAAATTAAAAGACACTTACTCCTTGGAAGGAAAGTTATGACCAACCTAGAGAGCAAGTTAAAAAGCAGACACGTTATTTTGCCAACAAAGGTCTGTATAGTGAAGGCTACGGTTTTTCCAGTAATCATGTATCAATGTGAGAGTTGGACTATGAAGAAAGTTGAGGGCTGAAGAATTGATGCTTTTGAACTGTGGTGTTGGAGAAGACTCTTGAGAGTACCCTGGACTGCAAGGAAATTTGACCAGTCCATACTGAAGGAAATTAGTCCTGAATATTCATTGGAAGGACTGATGGGGAAGCTGAAACTCCAATACTTTGGCAACCTGATGCGAAATGCTGACTCATTTGAAAAGACTCTGAAGCTGGGAAAGATTGAAGGCGGGAGAAGGGTTTAACAGAGGAGGAGATGGATGGATGGCATCACCGACTCGATGGATATGAACTTGAGTAAACTCTGGGAGTTGGTGATGGACAGGGAGGCCTAGTATGCTGCAGTCCAGGGGTCACAAAGAGTCAGACACGACTGAGCAACTGAACTGAACTAATTGTTTAGTCTAACATTTGAGGTTTTGGACAGTTTCACTCAAAGTGAGAATCTTGTCATATCATCTACTATTCCACCTCAACTATTTAGGAGCCCAGGTTACGGAAATAATTTTTCATTTGCAAGTCCTATTTGTACTGTGTATTTTCCAAAAAACGTTTACCCACACGTTCCTAGGCATAAAATGCCTTATTTCAAATTAGTTAGGAAGGAACGAAAGACATTGTTAAATGCATTAATTGAGGGCATGCACGTCTTAATTTAAAAATGTATTTGGAGTATTAGGCAACAGCGATATGGTCAGAATGGCTGTAGGGAGAGAGAGGTTGGGGATCAAATCAGTGAGTTACATAGGGCCAGATTGCAAAGTACTTATAGGTTTGAGAAAGTAGTTTGAAATGTAATAAAAACATAACAAATATAAACTATTTCTAACACACACTCAGTTTCTAAAGTTCTCACTTTCCAATAATATCTAGTTCTGCCATACAAAGTGCACAGGGACAAATGACACTCTGTCCGGAAAACAGACATGGAAAAGCGATGGCACTTGCATATCTCCATAATTTAACGTCAGCTTTCGGATTAGCACTCCTGTCTTTTGACTTCTGGTACAGAGAGCTTCATATTATTTGCAAGTTTCATTTTCCATTTCCTACTGACAAGCAAATCTATTTTAAATTCACAGTTGTTGGAGAGTTTAAGAGAATACATTCTCACATATTTTAGGAGAGGTTGTGAAAATGAATGGAACTTAAAATCTGATTTCTTCCAATAACAGGACCTCAGTGAAGGGCTAAATGTAATGATGGAAAAGGAGACCTGAGTTATTGCAGCCAATCCTGGAAAACAAACAGTGAGAGCTCGTGTTCAGGGTTCCACATGGGAAGGTAGGTGAAATAAATTCTGTGTAAAAGAGTTTTAAATGCATAATTTCAGGTGTATATATTCTTCCCACCAAATGGTGGGAGGTGGCAAATATTTAAGAAGAGTAAATTTGATTTCTGACGAAATAAAGGAAACCTCTGAGAGGGAGTTGTGATGGCTTGACAGGTAGGACAGTGTAGATACTGTGGAAACCCAAAGGATTTCGAGTCCTGAAGGTTTCCTTTACGTAACTACACGGTATGAATACGATTTTAGAGTCATTGTCTCTAGCAAGATAGATGGAGCCATTACTCATCTTGGTATTTAATTTTCTTCTAATTTATTTAAATATGAAAACAACACTCTTTTGAAGACATTTAAAATAAGCATCATTGTGCTCACTTAATCTTGGTTAAATTAAGTTTTTAATGATTCACTTAAAATTGAACCTGTATCTCCTCAGAAAATTGCACTTTGAATCATTATCGTCATCTGGCAGTTGATACCACAGGGCTAAACTGCATTTAAACAATGCCTTGTTATAGGCACATGGTTAAAATGGGAATTGTAGATAATTCCAAGGCAACATTTGAAACAGCTAATAGCAGTCCCCTCAGGAATCGTATACAACGTTGTTCTTCATTTCCATATTAAATCCTTTCCTCTGAAATATTTAAACTCTCAAAAGACAAGTAAAATAGGGCTGATTAAGAAAAAAAAAAGAAAGAAAGAAAACCAAAGAAAGAAACAAAAACTTGGAAACGTATCCCATATAATGTGCAGTGCATGCATGCTCAGTCGCTCAGTTGTATCAGACTCTTTGCAACCGCACCATGCTCCTCTGTCCATGGAAGTCTCCAGGCAACAATTCTGGAGTGGGTTGCCATTTCCTAATCAAGGGGTTCTCCTTTACCCCGGGATCAACCCTGCATCTCCTGTGTCTCCTGCATTGGTAGAAATATTCTTTACCACTGAGCCACCTGGGAAGCCCTCCATACAATGTACGGCTTGTTATAATATATTAAGTAGCTCCTAGGTGGAATTTTACATGCCATTCCCCAATAATGTGTAAGGTGTAGTTTTCTATGTTGTTGACAGGGAACTTATAGAGAAACAGTGAGTTTAAAAAGAGTGACTACAGGGGAGTACAGGGAGATCTTTTCAAGAAAAATTGGAGATACCAAGGAAATATTTCATGCAAAGATGGGCACAATAAATGACAGAAATGGTATGGACATAACAGAAGCAGAAGACAGTAAGAAGAAGGGGCAAGAATATACAGAAGAACTGTACAAAAAAGGTCTTAATGATACAGATAACCATGATGGTGTGGTCACTCACCTAGAGCCAGACATCCTGGTGTATGAAGTCAAGTGGGCCTTAGGAAGCATTACTATGAACACAGTCAAAGTGATGGAATTCTAGCAGAACTATTTCAAATCCTAAAAAAATGATGCTGAGAAAGTGCTTCACTCATATGCAAGCAAATTTGGAAAGGTCAGCAGTGGTTACATAACTGGAAAAGGTCAGTTTTCATTCCAATCCCAAAGAAGGCAATACCAAAGAATGTTCAAATTACTGCACAATTGCACACAATTCACATGCTGACAAGTTAATACTCAAAAGTCTTCAAGTTAGGTGTCAACAGTATATGAACAAAGAACTTACAGATGTTCAAACTGGATTTAGAAAAGGCAGAAGGATTGGAGATCAAATTGCCTGCATCAGTTGGATCATAGAAAAAGCAAGAGAATTTCAGGAAAAAAACAAAAACAAAAACACATATACTTCTGCTTTATTGACCATGTAAAAGCCTTTGACTATATAAATCACAAAAACTGCAGAAAATTTTTAAAGAGATGTGAGTATCAAACCACTTTACCTGCCTCCTGAGAAACTTAAATGCAAATCAAGAAGCAATAGTTAGATCCAGACCTGGAACAACAGACTGATTCAAAATTGGGAAAGGAGAGCATCAAGATGTATATTGTCACCCTACTTATTTAACTTCTATGCAGAGCACATCATGTGAAATGCCAGGCTGGATGAATCCCAAGCTGGAATCAATATTGCCAGGAGCAACACCATCAACCTCAGATGATACCACCCTGATAGCAGAAAGGGAAGAAGAACAAAAGAACCTGTTGATGAAGGTGAAAGAGAAAAGTGAAAAAGCTACCTTAAAACTCAACAGTCAAAAACTAAGATCATAGCATCCAGTCCTAACACTTCATGGCAAATAGAGGAGGAAAAATTGGAAACAGTGTCAGATTTTGGAGTGCAAAAGCCCTGCAGATGGTGACTGCAGACACAAAATTAAAAGACACTTACTCCTTGAAAGAAAAGCTATGACAAACCTAGACTGTGGATTAGAAACCAGAGACATCACTTTGCAAACAAATGTCCATATAACCAAAGCTTTGGTTTTTCCAGTAGTCATGTATGGATGTGAGAGCTGGACTATAAAGAAGGCTAAGTACCCAAGAATTGACACTTTTGAACTGTGGCATTACAGAAGACTCGAGAGTCCCTTGGGCAGCAAGGATATCAAACCAGTCCATCCTGAAGGAAATCAACTCTGAATATTCATTGGAAGGACTGATACTGAAGTTGAAGCTCTAATACATTGGAAAAACCCCTGATGCTGGGAAAGATTGAGCGCAGGAAGAGAAGGGGATGACAGAGCATGAGATGGTTGGATGGCATCACCGACTCAATGGACATGAGTTTGAGCAACCTCTAGCAGATGGTGAAGGACAGAGAAGCTTGGTGTGCTGCAGTGCATCAGGTCGCAAAGAGTCAGACACGTCTTAGGGACTGAACAACAACAGGGAATTGCAGCGGATTTTTTATATCTCAAAACTTTAATCAGATTGATTATTACTGCTTTTTTTCCCCCCATGGTAACTACTGAAAAGGGACATGATCAAGTCAATAGAGACGAGGAAGGAAAGTGAAGAAACCTAAATTCTGGACAAAGCCACGTCCCTGCCTCTCACTGCCTCAGTGTACTCAGTCACGGCAACACTTGCTTTTCTAGACTCTCAGGGCCTAGCTACCTGATTTCACTAAGGTGTTTGAAGTCTCATAGCAAAACGTCTAAAACCTCCAAATGAGCATTACAGTTTCCTCACATTGTTTCCCTCAATCAAACGACTTTGAGAATTCTTAATTTTCAATTTTCTCTACATTTACTTCAGAATCAAACATTTATTACAGTTCACATAGCTGCAAACATAAGTAAGTTATCAAGGACAAAAATGTAGTTCAATTAATCCTACTCCTCTTACCAGATAATTCAGGGGAGAATATACAAGTGTCTAGAACTTGCCAGGACTATGATGTTCAGAGACTGTGTATCGCAGCCTTAGCAGACAGGGGTCCCAAGGGATTGCTTCAGTTTTTGGCAGTTGAGTAAAAATGGATTATCATATTCTGGTGTCTGAGAGAATTGGAATGGTAACTTTTTTGTAGAGTTACATTGGAAGTTTAGTTTGTATTCAAAATATTTATAGCTCCTCTAGGATAGTCTGAATCCTTAAAAAGTATTAAATTTATATATTTCTCAGACTCAAGTATAGTAATAATTTTACACCTTTTTACATTTTAACAAGTCAACAAGATATTATTTTATTGTTTGGGGAAGATGTTCTTGAGTTTTCATATAAGTGAACTAAAAAACTTGGGGAAAAATAAGCAGATTGATTCATTTCATAATCTAAAGTAAGTAGCATATCACATATTGCAACAGTTTTTAAACACTACCTGTTTTGAAATAATTATAGATTCACAAGTAGTTGTAAAAAAATGTACAGAAAGGCCCTGAGTCCTGTGCAGATTTTACCTCTCTTCCCCTGTTGTTAATCGTTAGCATCTTGCATAGCTATAGAACTCTAAAAACCACAGACGGTATTGGTACAGTCTAGAGAGTTTACTCAAATTTCAACACACTGCATGCTCTCATCTGCAGAGTGTGTGTGTACTTCTATACAACTTTATCACATGTGTAGTATCATGTAGGGTTTCCCAGGTGGTTCAGTGGTAAAGAAACTGCCTGCCAATGCAGGAGACATAGGTTTGATCCCTGTATGGGGAAATTCCCCTGGAGAAGGAAATGGCAACCCAGTCTAGGATTCTTGCCTGGGAAATCCTATGGACAGGGGAGCCTGGTGGGCTACAGCCCAAGGAGTCACAAAAGAGTCAGACGACTTAGTGACTAAAGAACAACAATGACAGGTGTCATGTAACTACCACCCCGATCAAGTGAACTGTTCCATCACCAGAAGGCATCATCATGCTACCCTTTTTAACCTCCTCTAATATTTTATAATATTTTAAGTCTAATCCCCAGAAGCCATTAATCTGCTTTCCATCCCAATAATTACATTATTTCAAGAGTGTTATATAAATAGAATCATTGGGCAGGAAACTATTTGATATTGACTTACCACTAAGCATACTTCCCTCTAGAGGTTTGTCTAAGTTGTTGCATGTATTCCTCTGCATTGCTGAACTGCAATTTATGGTGTGGATTTATCATAATTGGTTTACCTATTCATCCACTGAAGAACATCTGGGTTGTTTCCAGTTTGGGATATTGTAAACGAAACTACTATTGACATATTTGTAAAGGTTTTTAAGTATGCATGTCTTTTTATTTCTTTGGGATAAGTGAGCAAGACTGCAACTGCTGGGTCATCTGTTAAATCCACTTTCAATTAAAAAAAAATACCAAATTATTTTTTCAGAATGGTCATACATTTTAAATTCTCATCAGAAATACTGAGTGATCCATTTCTCTGTATTCTAATCAAGTTTTGGTTTTAATTATTATTATCTTTAATTTTAGCTATTCCAATTGATATATGAAAGTGAAAATGTTTGTCACTCAGCTATGTCTGACTCTTTGCAACCCCATGGACTGTAGCACCCTAGGCTCCTCTGTCCATGACATTCTCCAGGGAAGAATACTAGCGTGGGGATCCATTCCCTTCTCCAGGGGATTTTCCCAACCGAGGCATCGAACCTGGGTCTTCTGCATTGCAGGCATTTTCTTTACCATCTGAGTCACTAGGGAAGCCCCAGTTGATGTATAATATTAATAATAACTCATACTGGCTTTATTTTTCACTGCTTTAACAGTCAATGATTTTGAAAAATGTTTTTATATTCTGAATTTCCATTTATATATGTTCTTCAGTGTAATGTCTGTATTTCGTACTCATTTTCTATCTAGGGTGTTTATATTTTCACTATTGAACTTTAAAAGTTCTTTATAAATGCTAAACACAGGCCTTTTATCAGATATATGGTTTACTTTACAAATATTTCTCCCAGTCTGTAGCTTGTCTTTTCATCCTCTTAACATGACCTTTTATAGACCAAAGCCATTGAAGAGGTTCAATTTATCTATAGTTCCTTTTATGAATTGTGCTTTTGGAATCAAGTCTAAAGACTGTTCACCTAGTCCTAAGTCCCAAAGGATATAAAATTGTTCTAGCACCATTTGTCGAAACAAAGTTACTCTTCTCTATTAAGTTCTTTTGCACTGTTTATAAAAATAAGCCTGGCATATTTTTGTGGGTATATTTCTATATTCTGTTTCTTTTCCAGTGACCTAGGTGTCTGTCCTTTGTCCCACTGCCTTGATTGGTGTATCTTTATATTAAGCCTAAAATAAGGAAGAGTGATTATTTTCACCTTATTCTTTTTCAAAGTTGTTTTAGCTATTCAGCTTCTGTGACTTTCCATATAAATCTTAAAGCAAATTTTCTGTATCTACAAGAAACTTGTGCACAGCTTGTGATAGGAGTTACGTTACACTCATAGATTTGCAGATATTTGGCATCTGTACTATGTTGATTCTTCCTGTCAGTGAACAAGGTATGTGTCTCCTGTTATTATATCCCCTTTTAAGTTCTTCACCACATTTGATAATTTTCAGCATATGAATCATGACATGTTTTGCTGGATTTATAACTATTTTAATTTTTTATTAATACCTACTGATTACTTTTGTAATCAGGAGAGCTGATTCCTTATAATCTCTCTCTTCTTCTTTCTGTTGTATGTATATATATCTTCTCATTCTCTGAAAACCCCCATTAATGCAATAGTGAGTGCAGGCTAAGTTGCTTCAGTCACGTCTGACTCTTTGTGACCCCGTGGGCTGTGGCCGGGCAGGCTCCTCCATTCATGAGATGCTCCAGGCAAGAATATGGAGAGGATTGCCACTCCTTCAGCCCTCCTCCAGTCACAAACAGTATATTTTCTTATATTTATTACAGCATGATATTCACTATAAGTATATTGTGAGGAGTAAATGTATAATCATTAGTAAGCTAATTGATCTTTGTCCTTTTCACTTTTCTCTGCTCACACAAACTCTGGTTCTTAAAGAGAATATCTAAAATGCATTATCCCACAAAGTTAAATGAGATATGTGTTTAATGAGTTCAAGTTTCTTGATATTATCCATGTATTTGCAACTCATTCTGATACTTAAAAAACTAAGCTATTAAAAAAAAAAAAAAAACTAAGCTATTGACATTTCCCATCTCCACAAGCAGGTCACAATTTCATTATTTTCTTAGCACAACACCAACATAATCTGCTGCAATGATTCTATATTGGATAAGTAGCATATTTAATTAATATATTTAAATATACATCTTTTAATAGCTGATGTTCTCAAACATATTGATTCAGGATATTTTGGAAATGTTAAAAAATCACAATTATATTCATTTAATTTATTTTGTATGATATCTACTAGAGCAACCCTGAATAAATAAATATTCCTTATATAGGTTCATTGTATATTGATATTTTTAGGCTGTTATGACTGGCTCATACATTTTTTGTTTTCATTTACTTATATTAGTTGGAGGCTAATTACTTTACAATATTGTAGTGGTTTCTGCCATACATTGACATGAATCAGCCCTGGATTTACACATGTTCCCCATCCCAATCCCCCCTCCACTTCCCTCCCCATCCCGTCCCTCTGGGTCATCCCAGTGCACCAGCCCCGAGCACTTGCCTCATGCATCAAACCTGGACTGGCGATCTGTTTCACACTTGATAATATACATGCTTCAGTGCTGGCTCATACATTTTTTAAATGCTCCTAGACTCTAAGAAATATTCACATTTCCAGATGAAGAATGTAAATCTAGCAAATTTAAAGCACAATTGAATTTGATATTAGAAATGCAAACAGATGTAATGGTCACCATAACCATTCACTAGGAAGATCCCTTTGACAGATATCTTAAGTATTTTGCACAAGTATATCATCAAAATAGAAGGTACAATAAATACGTGACCATTGTAAATGGCCCACTGTAAATCTGGCAGTGACCTATATACGAGACACACTATATAAAACTAATGGAGAATACATTTTTACTGTTCTTTTGCTATGGCTCAATTGCAGGATTTACTTCATTTCCAAGGTCTAAGAACTATCTATTTCAAATTTTGAATGCTGAGAAATAAAATTCTGTTGAGTCAGGCTGAGGTTGTAATCACACAGGAAAGACAAGTTAAAGTCTACAACTAGTTAAAGTTTAGTGTTAGGCAAATTTCAGATTGAAATAATTCTGTTCCTGGAATTTAGAACACAGAATTCAAGTCCTGGAAAAGTTTAAACAGAAGTGACCAAATAAAGCATGTCAGACATGTCACCCATGAGGCCACCAAATGCAAAGGGAGATATAGTGGCCTTTATGTGGCAATCCTGGGTATGCTGCTGTGAACTCCATTTAAGGAAGCATTTTCTGTTCAACTTCAGAGCAGTTAGCTGATAGCATCTAGGAGTCAGTACTTTCAAAATCTTCCTCAATGTTTGAGTTCCTTCTCATGATTAAAATTCCTTTAGATCTCCTTAGTCTTATGACTTTTTCTTCATCCTTCAAGTCTCACATCTTTAAAAAATGATTCTTTGACTTGCACATTAGTCTAGGACTTCTGCTGGTCTTTTTTTGTTTGTATCCCAGTTTCCACATATAACAGTCTGACAACTGTGAGTTTGTATCCTAACCTAAACTTGTGGTATAACCTAACCTTGAAGGTATAAGACATGTCTTGTCAGGCACTCAGAAAAGGGCTTGGCATAGTTAAACACTCATACAAATGATCATCTTTATTTATCATCAAACTGTCAACAAAGCAAACAATAACAGAAATCCTAGTGTAAAATCTGCACTATATAAACTCTTTCCTCTCTTTAGTTGGCATTGTTCAGTCACTAAGTAGTGTCCAAATCTTTTGCAACCCCATGGACTGTTGCCTGCCAGGCTCCTCTGTCCATGGAATTTCCCAGGTAAGAATACTGGAGCAGGTTGCCATTTCCTTCTCAAGGGAAATCTTCCTGACCCAGGTACTGAACCTGTGTCTCCTGCATTGGCAGGCAGGTTCTTTACTGCTCAGCCACCTTGGCAATCAACGTTATTTAAGCATCATTAGTTCTAGGACATTTCTCTGTACTATTCTTATTCCTTTATTCACCAAATACAGAAGTTTCTTACTCCACAGATGTCTTGTCCATGTAACTTGTTTCTCCTAATATCCAGCAAAGCAGGCTACCTTAGTCAAGGACAAAGGATGCTGAGGAGATAACTTGTGGCACACACAGATGTACTTTTTCCAGATAATTTGTGAGAATGAAGAATCTATAACCAAGGCAAATTCTCCAGCTTTGAATACACTCTGTGTTATCACTCCAACACTTTCACAAAAGAAAGAGCATCTAAGATTTAAGATACATTACAAAAATGGGAATCCTGGAACCTAACTAGAGCCATCCCTAAGTATCCAGAACCTGCACAGATATCAAAATCTGTGAATACTCAAGTCCCACAGTCTGCTATTTATATCTGTGTTTCTGTGTCTGCAGATTCAACCAGTTCCAGATTGTGTAGTACTGTAGCTTTTATGGATAATAATAAAATAATCCACATATAAGTGAACTCACACAGCTCAAACCCGTGTGGGTCACACATCAACAGTACTAAATCTATAAGCCTATTTAATGATTAGAGGGGCTTCCCATGTGGCGCTATGGGTAAAGAAACTGCCTGCCGATATAGGAGACACAGTGGACACAGTTTCAATCCCTGGGTCAGGAAGATTCCCTCAAGTAGGAAATGCCAACTCACGCTAGTATTTTTGCCTGGAGAATGCCATGGACAGAGGATCCTGGCAGTCTCAGTCTGTGGGGCTGCGAAGAGCCGGACATGATTAAGGGACTGAACACACACAATGATTTGAATGCTGAGGCTATTTGTGACAAAGATGATAGAAATATATGGTGGAAAAAACACTGTTTTATGTTGAACACATTTCCCATAAAATTTTAGCAAGTTTTAATACCTTCCCTTAAGTGGCTATAGCATGAGAGATATTTGTAATATTATGAAAAAAATATGAAATTTTGAGACAACATACATGAGTTTAAATCTCAGATATCTAGTTAGTTGTGTGACATTGTTCAAAACTTTAATCACTATGGAATTTAACTTCTGTAAATGAATGATAGTAACTGGTAAAGATATTGCATACATATTTAAAATATATAAATGAAATAAATGAAAGAAGCTAGCAATATAATAAGCATTTAATAAGTATTAATTGATCCTAATCTAGTTTTTTAACTTAAGTTTTAGGCATAAACAGTAATAGTTAGAGAATATTTAGACTAAGAGCTCAAAAAAAAAAAAAAGGATACAACCATCATTTGAACCACAAGGGAGAAAATAAAAACACTTGATCTAGATTTCAAATGCACTGTTTCCATTTAATATAAATTTAAAACCTTAGAATATTATCCTTTTAATTTTACCAAATGATGTTTAACAGAAAATTATATCATAAACAGTCTCATAGTAACATTTACATTTTAACTGGCAACATAAGATTGTTTCACTTTGCAACGAACTATAACAGTGTGATAAAATTTAATTTCAAACTTAACAATTTAAAATTCATGATCATTTAGACTAGAAGTTCGAGTCATCTATGAATAAATCTAGCATGTATCCTAATCTTCTTTTGTTGTTGGTACTCTGATATGGAAAAGTCATGAGACTTTGTCATCTCTAAAATGGAGTTATAATACCTGAACATAAGGTTATTAACATGATTCAATAAAAGTATGTATGTGACAATGCTTTGGAAGTATAGCATATTTGAGAGCTTGTCTTTATTATATTCAGAATGTTGGGAGTAAAGGGAAGAGGGGAGAGTGATTCCTGGTTGAGGCTCAAGGGAAAGAGGAGAATGATGTCAGGCCATACATCTCATCCTTATATACTGTCAGTGAAGTCTGCTGCCTGGCACCCGTGCCCTAGTATATATGCCCTTTCCTATGGCCCACAAGACATCCCGAAAGGAGTCATTGGGATTTACCTGGGTTTACCTCCTCCAGGAGGAGACTTGTCAAAGAGTATAATTCTGAAAGTAAAACAAATCACTCCCTTGGCATAAGGCAAATTTAGACACATTAGTATTTCCTTTATGAATTACTTTTGCAACTACAACTTTCTGAATTTTATTCTGAAGCTGTATACTTCTAGAACAAGATAAATTGTTCTTAGGGGAAAGGGGAACAAATGAGACAGGCAAACAGTTAACTTTACAACATGACTGCAAGGCAAAATAGCTATTGGCGCAGACGCGAGAGTGGCATTCCCTGTTCTGAAACAGTTATGGTGGTTTAAATGGTGATGATTTCGTTCATAGCCACTTTCCCCTTGAATTACTCCAATGCGTTTTTAAAACTGCCACACTGAAAGATATTAATGGTGCAACAAATTGACTAGTATTATGGGAATGTATCTATTATTTTTATGGGCATATTTAATTGTACGTGTTTCTTTAGGTTTCTAATTAAAACCAACAGTAAAAATTATGTCTTTGTGTTTAAGCCTACATTTTTAGACTTACACATACCTCATAATTAGCACTAATATACAGATAGTTCAGAAAGAAATAATGCTAATACATTAAAGTGGATTGGAAGTCCTATTATCAGCCTTATTATTAACGTAGACCCTTGTCAGCAGGAAAAATGGAACTACTACATGTGGAATATGTGCTGCTTCAGTTTCTTTCACACATTTTCTGATGTTGTAGGCTAAATGTGAGAAAGATCAGGACATAAATGGTGGCATGATCCCAGAGGGGAGAGTTTACCAGTTCCACTGTGTTTAATACCACACCGAACACTGCATGTTTTAAATACTATCCCAAGAATTTACTAAGATTCAAACTAAAAATCCACACATTTCTGCAGACTGGTATGATAATTCATCAAATAATGATCTCTAACTATGTTTACTTAGTGTTAGGCAGTCACCAATTACAACAGAGTTCTCAGAGTCTCTTAAAGACAGTTCCACACTTCACATTTCCAGGGGCAAATTGAATTTGACATTTAATTTAAAATCCAAGACACGATAACATGAGATCGTCTAGGTCATTAATGACATAGCATGAAGGTATTCTCCCACCTCCTTGTTGCCTGAGGCTACCTCTGTTATTTCCCAGAGGTCTCATTACTGCAACATCATGCCCATGAGGTAGTGTATTCCTAACACAGGTATCGTCTGATTACTGGGCATGCTTAGTTATACACCCCTTACAACTGCTTGTCACCAAAAAACCTAGGACAACATGAACCCTTCAGGCAGTAAGTAATTAATTGAATTTTTCATTGTGCTGGTAGTAGTGGTGGTAATGATAATGTTTTATGTTTAAAGAGAAGGAAAAGGCACAGACAATTATATATAAAAAAAAGAGTGGAGTGATTGATCATATAAACATCCTGCTTTGTTTGTGACTATTTTCTATTATATCATTAGAAGCCAGATTTTTCTTTGAATTCCTTCTCAGTGAATCTACTTCTTTATGGTTGTGATCTGGCTGAAATATGACATTTGAATCAGGTAGATGTAAATTCAATACCTGAAGTATTATTTACTAACTGTAAATCCTTCAGGATTTTACTGCACCCATTTAAGATTTCTTTTCTTTTCTTATGTAAGGATACATGTAATTCTGTGAATGCTTTTGAAAATCCTGTACTAATAAGAACATCTCAAGTTAAATTTATGAATCAAGGATCATACTTTCCTAGGCAGCATAGGATAGTATTTGAGTTCATGCTCTGGGGTGAGAATGCCCAGATTTGAATTTCAACCTTATTTTTTTCTAGTAACTAAATGTTGGACAACTTATTTAAAATCACTGAGCAAGGCTAGCCACTAGCCAGTGTGGCTATTGAACACTTGAAATGTGGTCAGAACATAATGAGATACTCTGTAAGTGTAAAATAAACACTGGATTCCAATGACTGCATGAAAAAAGAAATGTAAAGCATTGCAGCACATTTATTATATGTTGAAATAATTATATTTTGAACTTCAGATATTGGATGTCACTGTACTTTTTTATATTTTGTTATGTTTTATTTAAATAATTTCATTTGTTTTTTACTTTAAAAAATGTGACTACTAGAAAAATTAAAATTACATATATGTCTTGCTTTCGTGACTTATTTTATATTTCTATTGGGCAGTGCTTCTCTAAGCCTTTTTCTTTTTTTTTCTCATCTGTAAAACTTAATTTATAACAATAATTTTTCTAAAGAGTTTCTACCAGTATTAACAATATCATGCATGAAAAAAAAAATCACAATGCTTACAACACAGTAGCTATTAGAACATATCTGATAGCTCATCATTTCCTCCTCCATGTGGGAGGGCGAGCAATTCCCCTAAATTACGGGGGAAATTGTGTTTACTTCATTCTTCTAGTTCATATCCTGAGAACAGAGAGCACAAGGCAGTATTGTTTATCTGCATATTTTCATCCTACATGCCATTTCTACAAATTTAACCTTTTATTGAGCTTCCTTATTACTAGTCTGTCTTTTTAAATTGAGGGGTAGTTGATTTACAACACTATATTAGCTTCAGGTGAACAACATGGTATTTGGTATGTTCACAGATTATACTCTACTAAGTGTTAAGATTTTGGCTAGAATTCCCTGCACTATACAATAGATCTCGTTGTTTATCTCTGTGGTACATAGTAGTTTGTATCTCCTAATCCCATACCCCAACTTGCCCCCTCCCTTCCCTCCTTCCTCTGATAACCACTACTCTGGTTTTTTTCTATATCTGTAACTTGTTTCTGTTTCGTTATATACATTTGCTTGTATTGCTTTGTATTGATTCGGACCATTTAAAAAATTATTGAATTTGTTACAATATTGCTTCTGTTTTCTTTTAATATTTTGGTTTTTTGGCCACCAACTAGGGATCAAACTCACACTCCCTGCACTGGAAGTGAAGTCTTAACAACTGGACGGCCAGGGAAGTCCCTGCATTATATTTTAGAGCCCACATATAAATGATATATATGTCTTTACTTGTCTAACTTATTTTACTAAGCATGATATTCTCTAGGCCCATCCAATGCTGCAAACGACAAAATTTCATTTTTTTTTTATGGCTTACAGTCCATTATATACACATCATGTCTTCTCTATTCATTTGTCTGTTGATGGACACTTGGGTTGCTTCCATATCTTGGCCATCATAAATAGTGATTCTAGCAAACTATTGCAAAAAATTGAAGAGTATGGAACTCTCCAAAATTTATCCTACAAGGCCGTCATCACCCTAATACCAAAATCAGAGAAAGACACTCTAAAGGAAAAAAAACAATAGGCCAATATCTTTGATGAATATGCATGCAAAAATTCTCAACAAAATATGGGCAAACTGAATCTAACAATGTATAAAAGGGATTATACATCATCATCAACTTGGATTTATTCCAGGGACACAGGATGGTTCAGCATATGTGAATCAATCAATGCGATACAACACGTTAACAGAAGGAAGGAATACAAATCACATGATCATCTCATATACAGGAATAGCATTTGACAAAATGCAACATCATTCACGATAAAAACTATCATCAAATGGGTATAGAGGGAAAATGCTGCTGTTGTTTAGTCATTAATTTGTGTCCAACTCTTTTGCAACCCATTGGACTGTAGCCAGCCAAGCTCCTCTGTCCATGGGATTTTCCAGGCAAGGATACTGGAGTGGGTTGGCATTTCCTTTTCCAGGAGATCTTCCCAACGCAGGGATTGATTCCCATTCTTGCTGCTTCTATTTAACATGGTATTGAAAGTCCTAGCTACAGCAATCATGTAAGAAAAAGAAATAAAAGGCATCCAAATTGGAATAGATGAGATAAAACTGTTGCTACTTTCAAATGATGTGATACTCATACAACCTGTTTTTAAGATTCATGGGAGCTGAAAATATGACATGCATTTAAACATCTTCAGGACAGGGCTTTGTCTTTTCGGTTGTTCCAAAATAACAAATATTTGCATATTTATTGTTAAAGATTTTAGAATTCCTATATATCTGCTGAAAGAAACACTGGTATTTAAAACTAAACATACTGGTTACCAATTACAGTATAAAGAGTTGATTTAAAGACTGATAGTCTACTTTATCTATTCAAATAATGCCCCCCCAAGTATAAAAAACTTGATAAATGCAATCATTACCTGATAATGCCACTTTAGAATAAGTAGCTTCTGAGGTTAAAATATAGGCTTTACAGAGTCATCCTAGTAAATTTGCACCTAAAAATTATTCATCTAGATTCTGTCAATCTCTCTCCCTGTCTCTCTTACACATACAAACATACATAGGCATGTATGTGTGTGAATACATTCATGTATGTCTGTTTATATACACACACACATATACACACTCACTCTCTGCTGATCCGTATATTCCATCTAATCTATAACTTACCTTCGAATGTGGCTGATAATACTATTTTTTAAAGACTCAGTAATTGACTAACTATGATCTGATAAACTGGTCTAAATAGGTTTCATCTAATTGGTAATTTTTTCTCTTTAACACTCTAAAGAAAAAAAAAGGAGGAATTAAGTAGATGCACAATTTTAGTGAGTTAAAAACGATCCTATGTTTGCTATTCTCAGTGTGTTTGGGCCTATCATATCTGGAAGGATTTATATTCCGAAGGAAAACAAAATATAATCTAGAGAGATTAAATCTAATCTAGGGAACAGAGAAAGAAAGAGAAATAATACATTTTTACAAAGATGGTAAAATATTTCTGGCCATCTGAAAAATATATAACGTGTTGCCTATTCAACTTCTATTACAACTGCCTAGTTCAGTTCAACCTCACTTCTCTCTAGATCAGTTGTTCTTCATATAGCTATAAATTTGAATCCTCTGGGAAACTTCCAAAACATTCTCATCAACAGACCAATTAATTAAAATCTCTGATAGAGGAGCTTCCCAGGCTATTCTAACAGGATTTGGAGTAGTTTCTGGCAACAATATTTTGAGTGTCTCATTTTTTTTCTTCTGTAGCACCCACATTACTTTGCTGACAAAGGTCCATCTAGTCAAGGCTATGGTTTTTCCAGTAGTCATGTATGGATGTGAGAGTTCAACTACAAAGAAAGCTGGGCGCCAAAGAATTGATGCGTTTGCACTGTGCTGTTGGAGAAGACTCTTGAGAGTCCCTTGGACTGCAAGGAGATTCAACCAGTCTATCCTAAAGGAAATCAAGTCCTGAATGTTCATTAGAAGGACTGATGTTGAAGCTGAAACTCCAATACTTTGGCCACCTGATGCAAAGAGGTGATTCATTTGAAAACACCCTTATGCTGGGAAAGAATGAAGACAGGAGGAGAAGGGGACAACAGAAGATGAGGTGGTTGGATGGCATCACTGACTCGATGGACATGAGTTGAGTAAACTCCGGGAGTTGGTGATGGACAGGGAGGCCTGGCGTGCAGCAGTCGCACAGAGTCGGAAACAACTTGAGCGACTGAACTGAACTGAACTGAACTGACAGCACCCACAGAGAAAGGAATAGAATTAACATGTAACTCAGTATTAGCAGCTCACATTAAAAAAAAACTAAGGCTGAACTTGAATTCTCCTACCCCATCCTCTTCTCTCTCACCCTCCCCATCCAGTATATTCACCAATTCTACAAAGTTTCCCTTAGGTTAGTCCCTTATTCCATTGCTAACTAATGGCTTACTCTATCCAAAAGAGGCTATCGTCCTCTTTTGCCTAGACTGCCTCAAGTTCCTACAATCTGGTCTTCCAACATCGCCACTTATCTTCCTCCAGTTTGTTGTTCACAACATAGTCAGAGCAATATCTTCAAATATATTCACATCACAAAACTCATAAAATCCCTTTATTAGTTTTGTTAGACCATGCTCCACAATTTGGTACCAATGTGGACCATGTTCACCATCGTGGCCCATGACATTCTACACGGTGTGGCATCTCACTGCTTCCCAAACCTCAACGCACTTCCTTTCATTCACTCCACCCTGGTGATCTAGACTTTTTTTCAGTTTTCTTTAACACAACTGGTTTCCTTTTAGTATACTACCTTTTGTACGCCTTGATTAAATCTGAAATGCTTATATTTCTGCTTTTCTGTATCTTTTAGTCGACTTATCACTACTCAGGAAAGCCCTCATAGACAACTCCAATATGGGGAAGACTACTTTTCATATGCCTGTCGAACTTTACTCTTCTCCTGTAGAATGGTAACCCCAAACTAGCACTATACATTTATTAGTGTGATATTCCAATTATGTAACAGCTTGGACAGTAATATAAAATAATATGTGATTAACTTATAAGTAAAACATCAAATACATTCGTTCTCTAAGTACACTCATATACATATACGTGTATATGTGTGATTTTATTGGTAAACTGACATTTACAAAGTGTCATGTGTGGTACAAATCATTCATCAAATTATTCTAATAATGTCCATATTATTTGCTGATTTTTAGAAAACATGCTTGTGATCTCTTGTTTAAACTAGCTATTATAAGTTAAATTAAGTTCCTAAGTCATGACTTGAACATAAGGAATCACATAAAGTTTTTTGAACAACAATTCCACTAAAATGATAGTCATTAGTGACTATATCAATAAGCAGAAAATTTATTTCTCTTTATATCAATAATAGTATGCATGGTACTAAATCCTTTCAGTTCCTGCCGAATTACCAGCAATTACATTTAATTTGTTTTTAGCCCTTACAATAACATATGGCATTTAAAAATATATCCAATATCATTATCACTGAATAAGTTATAAACTCTATTTATTGGAACATCTTATTTAATTAAGTTCAACTTAATCCTTAAGGTCAGATATGTAAGTTAGACCAGTGTAGCAGTAAGCTCCAAGTTTTACTTATAAAGTTATTTTGTAGTTTGGCCAAGATGACAAGCATTTGATGGGTTTTAATAAGCCCGCTGCACTACAAGGTAGAAATTAATAGAGATGGTATAAAGAGGGACTTCTCAGCATCCCCAGTTTTAATCTCCTCTCAGTCAAACTCTAGGGAACCCTCTCAGTGTCCACAGAGCCGGAAGTGCCTCCTTCCTCAGCTGCTCCCATTAATCTAGATGCCCTGCTCTCTTGGTCTCTCTGGGGTCCTCAGAAGCTAATATTCTAAGGAAGCTATAGATCCCCTGCAGTGAGGGGAGTGGTGAGCTTGCTGGCTGGCAATGGCTGCCCGCATACAGTTGAGGCTATATGAGCTCTGTCTTTTGGCCACTAGCATCCTCAGCACAAAAGCTTCTTAGGGGTGCAGATATAAAATTTGGGTGCAAATTAGGCATGCAGATATAAAATTTGAGCCAGTAATATTTTGATACACAGTAATATTTTAGCATCTATTTTTATAAAGTTTTCACTGAGGGGTGACAATGTTAAAACCACAAAGAAACAGAAGAAATCCTTCAGTCCAGTGGTTGACTCACTGACCTCCATGAACATCCCACAAAATACCAATCCCTAGGTCCCACACTTGAGCAATTACCCCAACAAGCCATGCATTGGTTTTGGTGTAGGTGTATGAGTGGAGGAGTGCTAGCTTTAGGTTGACAGGCACCATTCTTTTCTTGTGGTGACCCATTGCCCCTCCTTGGAACAAGTCAGGAAACCAGGTAGTGGGATGTCTGCTCTCCTTTGCCTTCCTTGGATCTAAAGACAGCCAAGAAGAGAGGGTTGGGTGGTGAGGGGGCGGGGAAGGGACACAGCTTTGTAGCATTTGCACTGACCAATCAAAACAGATGTGGAAGCTGGGTACTGGAGACCTGGTTCTGTGCCTGGTGTTAATGCTGTAGCCACTGTGTAGTGAAGGGGGAAAGAAGAGCTAGTACCCCTGGGACAGCAGCTAGTTACCCACCATACCATCAGGTATGTAATAATCAACTAGTTTATGTGAATCGGTGTGCAACACAGTGAACTAGCAGACCTGTATAATTAATTATTCCTTTGATTCTATCCTCTGGTTCCTTTTTCATTTTGTCCCTTTTTTCTTGCCTAGTTTAAAGCTGTATCTTGCAGCAGGTTTTCAGTAAATATTTGTTATTACATGAATCAGCGAGAGAAAAGCATGATCATTCCTGTAAAATGTGACCTTTCCTTCATGGTTTCAAGACAACATGACAAAATCATTTTACCTTGGAAAATTAGACTCTCACTAGTCTATAGTTTTCATTACAGACTGATTTCAAAAGGATGATTAGAAGTGATGAAAAATGTCTCTAGTATTTATGTTCTTTTAAGAGAGGGGAGTAAAACTACAAAAGGGCAGGTCAAGGAGTTGGTGGACCTGAAGCTTCTGTAATTGCATGATCTTCTTTAGAAAAAGAATATACAATTATGACTACATAGTTAGATATAAAGTAAATATTTATGTGGTCAGATAAAAATACCACAACACATTGCAAACTATAAAGACTGACAAATACCAAATATACAAAATCCAGAAAAATAACATAATAACTTTATTAAATGTCTATACTCCCCTAATAATTTTACAATTTAAGTATTTTATTTTTGTTTTTATGGAAAACTCCAATTACATAATTTTGGATTTTTTTGCTTACTGTTTATACGTATGGCATTTTGTAATGCCATTTCACTTTGTTTCTTTTCATTTTCCATTCTATTTCCATACACCATGCTAACTACATTTTCCACATTGTCCATTCTACCCTGTCTTTTTTTGTTTGTTTGTTTGACTTTTTCTTCTATACTAACTGCTACAAATTAATTTAAATAAAACTGACTATCTTTTCCATGAGTTCCTTAATTTCAATCTTTTTGGTATGCCTTCAAAGAAACAATTATTTAGCTACCTTTTCTGTGGTGGTTTAGTCTCTAAGTCGTGTCCGACTCTTTGCGACCTCATTGACTGTAGCCTGCCAGGCTTCTCTGTCAGTGGGATTCCCCAGGCAAGAATACTGGAGTGAGTCGTCATTTCCTTCTCCAGGGGATCTTCCTGACCCAGAGATCAAACCTGGGTCTCCTGCATTGCAGGAAGACTCTTTACCGACTGAGCTATGATGGAAGCTGTTACCTTTTCTAGGCCATGATAAAATGTTTTGAATTTTCTTTTTCATGGCATTTATTCTAACAAAGGTTTCTTCTGCTATTTTTATACTGATTCTTTTTCAACTTTTATATTGATGCCTTTGTAATTTCTCCTACATTGCTCATCAAAAAATGAGTTAGATTCCTGACTGGTTATTTGTTGGAGTTTCCTCTGAGAAGTGCCTGTTTTGTTGCCTTTTCTTCAATCTGCGCCTCTGAATCATGTGGCCATTTTCTGGGGGTATTTCTTGCACTTTCTTCCCATACAGGTCCTGCTTGTATACTTCCATTAGATCCTATAGATCTTGTTTGACGCAAATTACAGGATATTTCAATTCTGGGTGTGCATAATGCCTTCATGAAAGTTTATTTTTACCAGTGTTTCCTGGGCAGTTTTATTGTCGCTGTGTTCACTTCTCCTTGATAGGCTTCTGTTGCATTACATTTCACATAGAATTTGTGAGAGTCATAGCTTCCAGGCCAGTCTGTAAATGATATATGCCTTTGGATTTCAATGAATATGTTATTTTTTTCTTTTCCTATTTTCTGTGATGCTTTTGTATGTATGATATGTAGAAAAAGAGGGAAATTTTATGTCTCTCCTGCCATGTTCAGACTGGAAGTCTTGAAATTATGTTTTACTCTACATTCTTTTGTATTGTTAAATTTGTTGCAACTTATCAAAATTCACTTTTATAATTTTAAAGAAACTATTTTAACATATGATGCCATTTATTTTAAGATAGCACCTGAATAAAGGAATTGACAGGATATTTAACTAGGATTAATCTTCATATTCCTTGTGCATATATTCTGGTAATTTCTTAAAATGAACACAATGTCAAAAGCCACTCAGGAAACCCAAAGAGTTAGTGGCATCAGGTATGCTGAATAAATATTCAATAGATTATAATCCTTGGGGGAAATCTCAGGAAAAAGCAGTCATAAACTAAAGCTCAATCAATAGATAAACCAGCAAGCAGGAGAGGCATTTAGCCCAAAAGCAAACAATCAGTTATTTCAGACATACTAGCCTTCTCAGGGGAGACAGGTGGCTTTACTTTTAGTTAAAAGGGCAATGGGTCTCAGGAGACGTTTGAGATGTTAACAGGCTTACAATGAGCACAGAGGTAATTGGGTACTTTGTGTTTTCACTGTGCAAGCTTGATTACAGATGCACAGCCTGTTTGTTTAATCAGACCCAATTATGGAAACGGTGTTAAGTGTTTCTCTCTGTGACCAAAACATCAGAACAGTTTTGCAATCTTAGAAACTGCAGCATCAGTGTCTTTCTTTGCATGTTGGTCTGAACTTCACAACTGTGGATTCATATGACATCAAGTTCACTTGGATCAGAAATAATGCATCCAAGCTGAATATGCTGGTATCCATTGTGAAGAAACAGCAAACACAGATTTACACATAAAATGGCATGCCTTGTATATAGTTAGGTGGTAAATAAGCACTCATTGATTTGCCTTAACAAATTATTATTATATCTCAGAGAATCAATCACTGTGACTTGAGATAATTTGCTGAAGTTTCTCCCTTGTTTATCAGCTTTAATCTAGGGAGATATAAACATAAACTATCCATGAACTGCCATTTCTGAAGCCTCTAGGGATCCAAAACCTTCTGCACTCCTTTTGAGCTATTCTTGCATAAACCATTTCATCTCTTTGTAAAGTCAGTTCCGGGCTTCTTTGCTTTCAAACGTCAGTAAAAACCATGATTTCTGAAATGAAGTCATCTAATGAATTGAATAAGGTATTTTGGGCAGTTCTAAGTATCAAAGGAGACCGCACAGTGGTTGGCAGGGTTTGGTCCCCAAGGTCTGATATATATCAGTGAGAAGAGCTCCGTTTTGAAGCATTTGAAGACAACCACATTATCTGTTTCTTTTCTTCTTTTACCACATTTCTTTTTTCTATCTATTTTTGTTTCTTATTATTAAATCAAGTTATTATCACAGCACAATCAGAAACCCTACTGAGTATCAACAGACCAACAAACTCTAATATAGCCTTATAGTTAAAGGCTTAAAGATAATCTAAAAAGTAACTTTTTTTTTTCACTTTCAAAGCCAATGAGATGAATTGTCTTCACCTCAAAGGATAAATGTTACTTATACAAAAATTAAAAATAAAAGGCTTTTAACAGTAGTCTTGCTTTACCATAATAAAGGTTCATTTCTTTTTCTCATTCCAGTGATTTATGTGTATGTGTGTGTGACCTTTAGAGCAATCAGATTAGTAATCACCCTCTTTCTATTCTACTTAAAGGACATATTTTTTTGGGAAAAAAACAGGAGCATCATTCTTTATCTTCATTATACAATTTCAAACTTCTCATATGCTAAGTATCATGAAACTATGAACAGCGGAAACATGTTACAAAGGTGAAGACATAGCAAATGTTTCTACATGTGGAGCACATGGCTTATTCTTCTTCCCAGTGACAGAAACTCTTCCCAAGCTAATTAATAAGGAAATATACTTGAACAAATTTTGTTCTAAAGTAACTGCTAGGTCCCAGGAAAGAAAAGGAAAATTCAAGAAGAAAATTAATTACTAATTATTGCTGGAGCTCTTCTTGCATGATGCAGAAAAGACCATTACCACCCATAACCATATACAGAAACAATAGCAAGAGTAAAAAGGAGACTATAGGGATGGTGGGAGATATTAAGCCAAGTTAAAGCAAACTTTATTTGTGAAAGGTGATCTTTTTTGTTGCTGTTAGCTTGACCATCTCTTCTCTAAACAAAACAGTGACTCACTTTTCTTTCATCATTTGAAATTTCTACATATTACATGGAATTACTATTACATTCATTTTCTTTGAAAAAATAATGTTTAAATAAAATAACTTGAAATTTGTGTACATCAGGGGTTTTACAAAGTGTGTTCACATAAAGTATTCTCTATCAAACTTTAAAAGAATTTTGTGAGCATGTGTGAGATTATTTATAGAGTTATTCTCTTAAATATATATATTATCAAGGGTGAAACAGATCACCAGCCCAGGTGGGATGCATGAGACAAGTGCTCAGGGCTGGTGCACTGGGAAGACCCAGAGGGATGCAGTGGGGAGGGAGACGGCAGGAGGGATCGGGATGGGGAACACATGTAAATCCATGGCTGATTCATGTCAATGTATGGCAAAAACCACTACAATATTGTAAAGTAATTAGCCTCCAACTAATAAAAATAAATGGAAAAAAAAGAATTGGATATGACTAAGCAATTATGATAACAACAACTTCCTTATTTAGCTGCTGGATTTTTCACTGGTTTCCATGCAAAACAAGTGGGGTTTTTAAAAGCATATAGCTCAACCTCTCACAATCAAACAAAACTTGAAAGCTAAGTTAAAAACATCAAGAAAAGTGAAAACAAGAAAACTTACTGAGCTCTAAATAAACATTTTTCTTTTAACTTTGAAAAAAAAAAAAAGAGTCACACGTTACCAGGTTAAGCGGAAAGCCCAATGTCTGGAAGCTGAGTGGGTAGTGAAGAAATGAAGTAATCCACCCTTAACCACATCTTTTCCATGACTTCATTCGTACTATCATATCTAAATATAAATAATGTGGTTGTCAGCAGAAGGAGGAGGAGGAGAGGGGGAAGGAGTGAGAGGGGGTGGGGAGAAGGATTCAGCATTCCACAGTAGGAAGCTTACTGAACTTAGATTTCAGAACTCAAGTTCTATTTCTGACTCTTTTGAATTTTAATAATATAATCTTGAGTTGTGATGAGACTTAAAATATATAATGAATTTGAAAGAGCTATATAAACTATATGCAACTATGCAATTGAAAGTTATTATTCTGATCATGTCACCAGTCATTTACCTCCTTAATGCATCCTGCCTTAATTGATAATTATTTGATGATGATTTCAAGGAGTACAAGCAAGGTGTTCAAGCAAGGTCCCCAGTTGGCATTTTTTAACTACTCAAGCCTACCTCCACATCTCTGTGTCATTGTCCATACACTATTTATTTTGTTCTCTGTTTGGATTTCAAAATATGTGCTGAAGTAGAGGGAAGAGGCAGAAGGGTGTATGTATCCATGCCACTGCCTTCTGCCATATCCCTTTCCCAATGTCATATTTTTATCAGTGAGATTTCTCACTCTTTTTTTTTTTTTTTAATGAATTGATAGGAATTGCTGCTGCAAAGCTTTTGGTTCCTCAGCATCAGATACTTTGAATGACTCAGAAGGAGCTTTAATATTCTTCTGATGCTTGGGGGAAAGCAAGAGGTAGACTCAAAGGCTTTAATTGGCTATAAATATAAAAAGTTTAACCAACATCCTCCCCCACATAATTTTCCTCAATCATTCTAGTAAGGAGTCCCCTATCTCTTTTGTGAAAACATTTCAATTGCACAAAGAGCATGTGAGTTCAACTTAGCATCATTGACAGAGGTTGAGAAGGCAAAAAACAAAATGAAGATGATACATAGCAGTTTATTAGAAGCAGCTTCATAGAAGAGATCTAATACATTTAGTTTTATTAGTTTATTCTGCTGTATTGATATATTTTAAGTTACTTGAAAGACTACAGTTCTCACTTCACATTTACATTATTTTAATACCTGTATATAAATCCAAATGTAAATATTCTGCAAGAGAGTCTAACATAAATGCTTTGATTTTCAATTCACCAAATATTTCTCTGGTTGTGCTGAATTCTCATACACTGTAAAAGCCAGGGCAAGCATAAAATAAACACTATATGGACACATTTAAATATTCTGGATCAGTGAACTGGCATAAAAGGTTGCTGCAGAAATGGCAGATAAGTAGTCTAAAACAGCCAAGGAAGCATGAATGTGGAAAGAAAAATAAAGTAAATTATTTATTGACTACCTACTTAGAGTCTAGAATTCTTCTGGGTCTTTGAGGGTAAAATATATTAAATGCATGGTCTCTGACAGAGAAACTTACAGTCTGGTTAGTGTTAGAATTAGGGCACATCAACTCTATTGACAGGACAAAGTGCCCCCCCCCCCTTTTTCATGTAAATCAAAGGACTGTGTTCCTAGACTAGTTTGAATAACCACTGAATAGGACATCTTTATTTTTATTTGGTTAAACAAGCAGAAGTCTGTCTACTCATAAATGAAGTTAAAATTAAACCTTAGCATTATCAATCAATAACTGTCTTTAATAGACATAAAAGTAGAAGCATTACTGTGCACATATATTGTAAACAAAAACATAATAAAAAAGGAAAATAATACATTCAAATCATCTTTGAGAAAGTTTTTTGTTTTTATTTTAAAAAATTCAATAATATATTATAAAAATATACCAGACCATAAAAAATAATGTAAAACCCTGCTATTCAGAAATCTGTAGCATTTTAGTGAGCTATCATTTATACATTCATTCAACAAACACCTACTGTTGCCATGGGCAGATGCCTTATAAACAGAAACACACATATACATCCTTACTTTCATAGACCTTAAAGTAGTGTAGTGAAGAGATACTAAGAGATACTAACCCAATCATCAAATTAAGAAAAGTAAAATTGGTTCTGTGACAAATTCTTGGGAAAACAGCATAATGCCAAGAATGAGAGTAGTTAGTAAGTAAAGTGTCAGGATGTGACCTAGCAGGGTGATCAAGGAGGTATTCTCTAAGGAAATTAGCCTGAGCTGAGAACATAAGGATAAGTAGAAGGTCATTAAGTAAAACAGTATTGAAAAAGAATTCCAGATGTAGAGAACAATCCCGACAATAAGGAGAGAGTCCAGGCACAGAGTAGAGCTGCAAGAGGAGTTTGACTTGGCTAAGCCAGGCATCAGATGAAGTTGGAGATAGGACACAGTTATGGGATCCTACTGAAAGATATCAGATGGGATGGGGACATGCTTAGATTTCTGTATTCCAAACTTCCCTCTAGATGAAATATGAAGAACAAATCAAAAAGAATGGTGGCATGGATGATTTAAACTAGTTAGTGATAAGTTAGGAGGCTAGTTCAAACTGTAGATGAAAAGTGATGGTAACTTGAAGTAAAGTATTGCAGTGGACATGTGCAAAACAAAAAATTTTTAGAGATCTTGCTTAGCCATAATTCTTAGAATTGAGTGAGAAACTAAATATGCAATGGAGAAAAAGAGAAGGTACCAAGAATGGTTTCATATTTTCTTAATTATAAACAAAATGGAAGGCAATGCCACTCATTTTAATTAAAAAAAAAAAAGGAAAATGACCATAAGCCTATGATATTTTTGGTCAGTACTTAATATATTCATTGTTGCCATATTGGCCTGGCAAAAGATTGCAATTGCAATAAAAAAAATTATCTTATTGTTACTACTTTCTTTTGGAATGAAACACTTTTCATAATTGTAGTCACTGAAGTTACACACATAATTTAAGGTCAAGGAGTTTTGAACATCTTGTTGATGATTTCTTTCTTGTTGTTTTGGCTCCTAAAGTCTCAGACACTTTGGTGGTTTTATGCTTCTAGATTTACCGTTTCTCTGCTGGCAAACATTTTCTCCGTTGTGTGTTCTTGTGTGTGTGTGTGCTCAGTCGTGTCTGACTCTTTGTAGCCTTCTTCGTGGGCTTCCCTGATGGCTCAGATGGGAAAGAATCTTCCTACAATGCAGGATACCTGAGTTCAATCCCTGGGTTGGGAAGATTCCCTGGAGAAAGGGATGGCTACCCACTCTAGTATTCTTGCCTAGAGAATTCCATGGATAGAGGAGACTGGCAGTCTAAAGTCCATGGGGTTGCAAAGAGTCGGACATGACTGAACGACTTTCACTTCACACTTTACTTGTGGTCCAGTGGACTGTAGCCTGCCAGGTTCCTCTGTCCTTGAAATTTTCCAGGCAAGATATACTGAAGTGGGTTGCCATTTCCTACTCCAAGGAAATCTTTCCAACCCAGGGATCAAATCTGAGTCTCTTGCATTTCCTGTATTGCCAGGCAGGTTCTTCACCACTAGCACCGCACGACTATCTAAATGGCTAAAATGCACTGAATTTGCTAGTAGACAACATGTAAGGTGATGGCCTGGCTCTCAATAACCTTCCTTCACTATGAATGGGAACTTTTGGTCATGTCAATTTCGTGAACCTATTATTGTCATTAATTTAGTTGTACAAGCCTTACTTAGGGTAAGCAAACCAGACTTAGTCTACTGGAAATTTGAAACCTATAACATATACATATATGCACACATGTGCACACACACAGATATAGAATGATTAAAGTTGAGTCACATTAATTACAAAACTCTAAAAGAAGTTTCATAAATGATAACTGTCAGGATAGGCAGAATTGACTCCAAATTAGTTCCTTTCTGGGCCATTGTTGACCATGGTCATTGAAACCAGCCTTTGATCTAACTCTTCCTTTCCTCCAACAATACTGTTTTACAACAAAAACAGAATTGTCTGCTATGTCACAATAACTGTACTGTTTATCATGGTTGCACATAAAATATAAAATGCCCTCATGGACATTACAGTTTATTAATCCATGGAAACCATGTAAGCTGAAACTTATACAAAAGTTAGGTGGCCTCAACAGAAATATGTGTGTAGAATTGTCAATTGACATGTAAAGAACTATTGGAGACCAGGGATAACAAGTGAGTGAGAAAATGCTTCATGTAGAAAGTGATGTTATCACTAGCTTACAGAAGACCATTAGGGTAGAGATTGGGACTCAGTGGGTGGAGAGCTTAAGTCAGAGGGAGACAGGAGATAAAATATTTAGATGTAAAGCAGCAGAAAATAGACTCGAAACGACAATTTTCTTGGGAAGGCTGAGAAGTCTGAAGTCTGGGAGAGGAATAAAATGAGAGTGCTGTGAAAATAAACTTTGAGTAATGAGCAGGTACCAGATTGCAGAAAATCTTGTAGAGCTTGCCAAGAGTATCAGACTACATCCTATGAAGAATGGAGACACACTGAAGGGTATTAAACAAAGGATTCACGTGATCAGTTTTACACTGCAGGGAAAGAGAAGGGGCAGACAAAGATCTGTGTCAACTTCTGGGGACTACAGCAGTGATGCGGACAGAGGTGACGGGGGTCAAAGGCAATAATAGGGGAGATACAGAAAAAGGAAAAATGCTAAGAAGAAAAATTTGATAGAGCTTGGTAACTGATTATATTTTCAGTAAAGAGAAGCGTGTGGGATACCTCTCATATTTCTGACTTTATACTTAACTTCCCTGCATTTGATTACTTTATCTTTAAAATTATTTTACTCTATCTTTAAAAACTGCCTACAAGGTATTGTAAGGAATAAATTTAGATAGCATTTGCAGAGAATCTATCACCATGTACAGCATATAGAAAAATTTCAAATGGATTTAGCTTCCTTCTCCCTTTTCTTCTCCTTTTCAGATAATTTAAAATAGTCAAAGAAGTACTCTTAATGCTGATCACAATTAGTGCCAATTTATCTTTCATCATATAAATGGCTAATTACTTCACCTGCTGGGATTAAAACAAATCCCTTACAAATGTCATTGGACATAAATATCTCAAACTAATATTATGTGTATTCCAAGTGAAGTCGCTCAGTCATGTCTGACTCTTTGAAACCCCATGGACCCTACCAGGTTCCTCCGTCCATGGAATTTTCCAGGCAAGAATACTGGAGTGGGTTGCCATTTCCTTCTCCAGGAGATCTTCCTGACCCAGGGATTGAACCCAGGTCTCCCGCATTGTAAGCAGACGCTTTACCGTCTGAGCCACCAGGGAAGCATTCCAAATGAAATGGGAAAAGAAAAAAAAAAGATTCTTTTAATGTCAAAATTTTTGAACATGGAATTAAATTTTATTAAAAAATAAAATCACCTGCTGAAGATTTATTTAAAATCCAAGACTGAGTTAAAGCTGGAATAGTTTAAAGTAACTCTATTTAAAAAACAAGCAAAAAAAACAAAAAACAAAAAACCTGCTATCATCTACATCAATAGCAATTAAAGAAACTCACATTTTCGAGTCATTCTCACTGGTATCATTGATCTGATGTTAACAATTTAGATGAAGGGGTGTGTGTGTGTGTGTGTGTGTGTGTACCATTCTCATTGCTTCATTGACCACCCCACTTTTCAAAGTGAGACAACACTGCAAAGTCTAGAATGTATTATTTACGACAGAGACTAGAGCATCTGTAAGGATTTGGCTTCTCTTACCAGAAAATTTGTCAAATATTGATTTTAATCACCCAAAGTTAAAAGGAAAATTTTCACTGATACAAAAGAGGTTCTGCTAATCTGAAAAATATTCAGTAGCTGAGAATATCAATAAGATATAGACCATTAGAATGCTAAAAGTAAGCTTTCATTATCGTGTCTTACTATTTATAATATCTCACTTTAACTTAAGAATACAAGTTGGACTTAGAATTTACACCTTGATAAATCAAACATTTTCTTAACAATACTTTCTTTTGATTCTGTCACTTATATGTAATACCGCATATTGCATAGCAACTGCTCAAGTCATACCACAATCAATAAAATGTGAGCCGCTTTCTACTATAGAGAAAATTTCCAGAAAAGTCTAGCTGACCGGAAAATGTTCAGTTTGTCAAGGAATATAGATATGCTCTTGTTTCTCTGTTTTACAAAAAATATATACAGATACAACTCTGGTGGCCTTTAAGTGTATGACTCTCCACTATATATTTTAAAAATATATACTTTTTAAAGTAGCTAGCAATTATCCATCATAAATAAGGGTAATGACAATTGATGTAAAAAACTGTTTACTATATAACCAGATTTTAGGATTTAATATTTTGTTTATACATCTTTTAACAAAATATCATTAGATTTGGAAAATGTATGCATCTATGGCTAAATAGAAATCTTTAATATGCAAATCACAATTCTAATAGAGTGACTACAAGAGGGAAGGATGAAGGTTAAGCTTTCATGTTTTTCAAAATGTCCACAACTTGAATTTTATAAAATGCATCAGTTTTCTGTAAGTAAATCTTATGATCTCTTAATGATTTCCTGTTATAAATAAAATATGAATGTCAACATAGGTATAAATATAATAGTGAAAAACACAGACAATATCCTGGTCAGTAGAGTGAGCTTTTACCTAATACTACAAAATGATTTTTTTCTCTGAATCTCAGAGTTCAAACAGTTTCGAAAAAGCAAGAGTTTTTCCTCTAGGAATTCAGCAAAATCTATTCAGGCTGTGAATATCAATTCTAATTTTGCATATATTTTATCAAAAATTATCATAAACCATAAGATCTTTACTGCTTTTTTTTTTTTTTTACTTCAGTTGGGCTCCTATTTAGAATGGTATATACTAATTGTTTTTTATGAAAAATATATAAAATGATTTGCTCCACAAATATGTTTAAACATAAGAATTGAACAAAAAATGCTTTAAAGATAAGTAGAGCTTTCTATATTTCCTTTTTTTTTTTTTCAGTTACTTGGCTTCTCTTCTGCTTAATCTGTGTGATGATACTTAATTTGTGGTTGAAATATTGTAGTTTAAGAAATGTAAACATTTTGCTATGAAAATCATAACTGTTTATGTTTTATAAAATGTACAAAATGGAAATGTAGTCTTCCTTCGTGTCATCAAAGCTAGTTCCAGCCTCCATAGACCCACTTATTGCAAGGAATTATTATCAAATATTTTTAATTTGTCTTTCTAGTAGGTTTCATTACATGTATAAATATACACACATATTATGCATGAATGTGTATATGCAGTTTTTGGAAGCACATGCAATTCAATTCATACTGTATTAATACTATATTGCATCCACTAGTTTATCCTTTAACAATACTGTAAACATATTTTAAATATCAGTAACATTAGGTATGAAATGTCTAAGTCAAAAGACACAGGCATTTTAGTTCAATTATTGTTTCTAAATTGCCCTCAAAAGGTTATATCAATTTATAGTCTCACCAAGAGTGTGTGTCTTTTTGTTCCCCTGTGTATTACTAACAGAAAAATCTATAAATCCATGTATCAGAAGTGTTTTTTTATTTTCACAGTTGTTTATAAGCATGGTCAACTGGACTTCCCTGATGGCTCAGACAGTAAAGAATCCATCTGCAATGCGGGAGACCTCAATTTGATCCCTGGGTTGGGAAGATCGCCTGGAGGAAGAAATTGGCTACCCATTCCAGTATTCTTGCCTGGAAATCCCCATGGACAGAGGAGCCTGGTGGGCCACAGTCCATGGGGTTGCAAAGAGTCAGACATGACAGAGAGATTTTCACCACCATGGTTGACTATATTTCACATTCCTTTTTGTGAGTACTCTCTGCATATGTATTTTGACTGTTTTGCTGCAAAAATCATAAAAGCTAAAACATATTGAGTGCTTATTATATTGGTCAAGAACTATTTTATGTAATATGCAGGTATGACCTCATTTAAGTCTCTCAACAAAAACAGGTATTATTTTAATCTCTATTTTTTAAAAAAATGCATGTATGGTCATAGAACTGAAACAGATGGAGTAAGGATTTGAAGCCAAATCCAGTGTTTCTGTGCTTACCTGCTGGGCAGTGGTTGCCTCTTAGTATTAAGTTGTTCAAATTTTTCATATCACCTTGGGAATACTTTTTCTATATGAAGAAAATTAAATCATTAAATTAAGAAAATATATACTAAGGAAATTCAGTTCAGTTCAGTTCAGTTCAGTTGCTCAATCATGTCCGATTCTTTACGACCCCATGAATTGCAGCATGCCAGGCCTCCCTGTCCATCTCCAAGTACCAGAGTTTACTCAAACTCATGTCCATCGAGTCAGTGATGCCATCCAGCCATCTCATTCTCTGTCGTCACCTTCTCCTCCTGCCCCCAATCCCTCCCAGCATCAGGGTCTTTTCCAATGAGTCAACTCTTTGCATGAGGTGGCCAAAGAACTGGAGTTTCAGCTTCAAAATCAGCCCTTACAATGAACACCAGGACTGATCTCTTTAAGGATGGACTGGTTGGATCTCCTTGCAGTCCAAGGGACTCCCAAGAGTCTTCTCCAACACCACAGTTCAAAAGCATTACTTCTTCGGTGCTCAGCTTTCTTTATAGTCCAACTCTCACATCCATCCATGACTACTGGAAAAACCATAGCCTTGACTAGACGGATGTTTGTTGGCAAAGTAATGTCTCTGCATTTTAATATGCTATCCAGGTTGGTCACAACTTTACTTCCAAGGAATAAGCGTCCTTTAATTTCATGGCTGCAATCACCATCTGATGTGACTTTGGAGCCCCCAAAAATAAAGTCAGCCACTGTTTCCACTGTTTCCCCATCTATTTGCCATGAAGTGATGGGAACAGATGCCATGATCTTAGTTTTCTGAATGTTGAGCTCTAAGCCAACTTTTTCATTCTCCTCTTTCACTTTCATCAAGAGGCTTTTTAGTTCCTCTTCACTTTCTGCCATAAGGGGGGTGCCGTCTGCATATCTGAGGATATTGATAGTTCTCCCGGCAATCTTGATTCCAGCTTGTGCTTCCACCAGCCCAGTGTTTCTCATGATGTGCTCTGCATATAAGTTAAATAAGCAGGGTGACAATATACAGCCTTGACGTACTCCTTTTCCTATTTGGAACCAGTCTGTTGTTCCATGTCCAGTTCTAACTGTTGTTTCCTGACCTGCATACTGGTTTCTCAAGACACAGGTCAGATGGTCTGGTATTCCCATCTCTTTAAGAATTTTCCACAGTTTAATGTGACCCACATAGTCAAAGGCTTTGGAATAGTCAGTAAAGCAGAAATAGATGTTTTTCTGGAACTCTCTTGCTTTTTTGATGATCCAGCGGGTGTTAGCAATTTGATCTCTGGTTCCTCTGCCTTTTCTAAAACCACTTTGAACACATGGAAGTTCAAGTATTGCTGAAGCCTGGCTTGGAGAATTTTGAGCATTAGTTTACTAGCGGGTGAGATGAGTGCAATTGTGTGGTAGTTTGAGCATTCTTTGGCATTGCCTTTCTTTGGGATTGGAATGAAAACTGACCTTTTCCAGTCCTGCATCCACTGCTGAGTTTTCCAAATTTGCTGGCATATTGAGTGCAGCACTTTCACAGCATCATCTTTCAGGATTTGAAATAGCTCAACTGGAATTCCATTCCCTCCACTAGCTTTGTTCTTAGTGATGCTTTCTATGGCCCACCTGACTTCACATTCCAGGATGTCTGGCTCTAGGTGACTGATCACACCACTGTGATTATCTGGGTCATGAAGATCTTTTTTATACAGTTCTTCTGTGTTTTCTTGACACCTCTTCTTAATATCTTCTGCTTCTGTTAGGCCCATACCATTTTTGTCCTTTATTGAGCCCATCTTTGCATGAAATGTTCCCTTGGTATCTCTAATTTTCATTAAAAAATCTACAATAATTTTTCTATTTTTTCCATTGGTCTTTTGATTTTTCTTTATACATAGTTATTTTCATGAGGGGTATTATTTAAATGTAAATAAAATCTGTGGCACACATGCTTTGATTTAATGTGTGAGTTTTAAAACATTTCAAACAAATATTCTGTGTTCAGTTCAGTTCAGTCGTTCAGAAGTGTCCGACTCTTTGCGACCCCATGAATCGAAGCATGCCAGGCCTCTCTGACCAACACCAATTCCGAGAGTTTACCCAAACTCATGTCCATTGAGTCAGTGATGCCATCCAACCATCTCATCTTCTGTTATCCCCTTTTTTTCTTGCCTTCAATCTTTGCCAGCATCACGGTCTTTCCCAATGAGTCAGATCTTCACATCACGTGGCCAAAGTATTAGAGTTGCAGCTTCAATATCAATCCTCCAAATGAACCCTCAGGACTGGTTTCCTTTAGGATGGGCTGCTTGGATCTCCTTGCAGTCCAAGGGACTCCCAAGAGTCTTCTCCAACACCACAGTTCAAAAGCATCAATTCTTTGGCACTCAGCTTACTTTATACTCCAACTCTCACATCAATACATGACTACTGGAAAAACCATAGCCTTGACTAGATGGACCTTTGTTGACAAAGTAATGTCTCTGCTTTTTAATATGCTGTCTAGGTTGGTCATAACATTTCTTCAAAGGAGCAAACGTCTTTTAATTTCATGGATGTTATCACCACCTGCAGTGACTTTGGAGCCCTCAAAAATAAAGTCTGTCACTGTTTCCACTGTTTCCCCATCTATTTCCCATGAAGTGATGGGACCAGATGCCATGATCTTAGTTTTCTGAATATTGAGCTTTATGCCAACTTTTGCACTCTCCTCTTTCACTTTCATCAAGAGGCTCTTTAGTTCTTCACTCTCTGCCATAAGGGTGGTGTCATATGCATAACTGAGGTTATTGATTTTTCTCCCAGCAATCTTGATTCCAGCTTGTGCTTCATCCAACCCAGAGTTTCTCATGATGTACTCTGCATATAAGTTAAATAACCTGGGTGACAGTATACAGCCTTGACGTACTCCTATTCCTATTTGGAACCAGTCTGTTGTTCCATGTCCAGTTCTAACTGTTGCTTCCTGACCTTTCTCAAGCGGCAGGTCAGGTGTCTGGTATTCCCACCTCTTTAAGAATTTTCCACAGTTTATGGTGATCCACACAGTCAAAGGCTTTGACATAGTCTATAAAGCAGAAATAGATGTTTTTCTGGAATTCTCTTGCTTTTTCAATGATCCAGCAGATGTTGGCAATTTCATTTCTGGGTCCTTTCACTTTTCTAAAATGAGCTTGAACATCTGGAAGTTCACAGTTCACATATTGTTGAAGCCTGTCTTGGAGAATTTTGAGCATTAGTTTACTAGCGTGTGAGATGAGTGCAATTGTGTGGTAGTTTGAGCATTCTTTGGTATTACCTTTCTTAGGGATTGGGATTAAACCTGACATTTTCCAGTCCTGTGGCCACTACTGTGTTTTCCATATTTGCTAACATATTGAGTGCAGCACTTTCACAGCATCATCTTTCACGTTTTGAAATAGCTCAACTGGAATTCCATCACCTCCACTAGCTTTGTTCATAGTGATGCTTCCTAAGGACCACTTGACTGCACATTGCAGGATGTCTGGCTCTAGGTGAGTGACCACACCATCATGATTATCTGGGTCCTGAAGATCTTTTTTATACAGTTCTTCTGTGTATTCTCTCCACGTCTTCTTAATATCTTCTGCTTCTTTTAGGTCCATACCATTTTTGTCCCTTATTGAGCCCATCTTTGCATGAAATGTTCCCTTGGTATCTCTAATTTTCTTGAAGAGATCTCTGGTGTTTCCCATTCTGTTGTTTTCCTCTATTTCTTTGCACTGATCAGTGAAGAAAGCTTTCTTATCTCTCCCTGCTATTCTTGGGAACTCTGCATTCAAATGGGTATATCTTTCCTTTACTCTTTTGCTTTTTGCTTCTCTTCTTTTCACAGCCATTTGTAAGACCTCCTTAGACAGTCATTTTGCTGTTTTGTATTTTTCTTTTTTTTTTTTTTTTTGCATATTTTGTGTTGGAGTTTCACAATTATTTTGACCAGTTCTGATTTAAAGTGAATTCTGTAAAACTTTTTTGTTTCCTTTTCTGGTTTGCTAATTTAACCAATATCCTTAACTATTCTCAGTTAACACAAGGCACAGTTTGTCCTTCCTGTTTTGTATGTGAATAAAGATAAGTATTAAATAAATATTAATTTACTATTTTATTAAATTATCTATTCAACATTTATTTTCAGTGCTTATTTTGAACTTTTTCATGTGCTCTGGTGAAATGACCTCAGTTTCTTCTTGTTTAAAGTTTAGAGTTATGTTTTATTTGGTGGGAATTTTCAGGACTTTAATCCTGGGAAAGAGCATCTCAAGTGACCCTGATAGAACTTTTCTAAGGAGGTAGGGGCAAGAGTCTGACTATACAGAATTTTTCAACAAGGGACAGGTAGTCTAAACATCAAAAGATTATTGTTAATTAAGGAAAACCAGATAACTTTAGTTAAGAAATTCAATGTTTTTCTATGTATATGCTTGGTTGTACCTGAGTCTTTTCCCCCTATGGACTGTAGCCTCCCAGGCTCCTCTTGTCTGTGAGATTTTCCCAGCTAGAATACTGGAGTAAGTTTCTGCTTCCTTCTCCAAGGGATCTTCCAACTGAGGGATCAAACACAAGTCTCCTGCGTTTCCTCAGCGTTCTTTACTGTTGAGCCACCAGAGAAAACCCATTTTCTATGTATGGGAAGAGGCAAGAGTCTGGGCTTACTGTAATCATTCTTTCATATTCATCTCAGCTATCTGGGTCCAACATCTTACAATTTGATTTTTCACATCCTTAGTTCCTTGCTCACCATAAGGAGTGGCAGCATCCTGAGAGCCGCCGGATCAAAGGCATTTTTCTTCGTAGGCAACCTCCTGGCTCAGAAATTCACTTTTGGAGGGCCAGAACTGCTGATGACTGTGATGTCCTTTGTTTCCAAAATTGTTTATACTGTGTCTTTGCTATACTATGACTTTATCAATTTTACTAGCTACATTACTTATAAGATTGTTATCTCTTACAGTATGTAACCAACACTTCATCAAATGTAATAATGACTAGGTGACATGAAATAATTGATCAAAAATATAGTTCTGTATGCCATAAATAATTTTAATAGTGTGATTCTAGGTATGAGAAGAAGCAATGAGGGAAATAGCTCCTGGATACTAATAGGTTAGAAGACAGAGGATCCAGAGAGCCTTTAATTTATCAATGGGCCTTGTCCAGAAATTAACACCTGGAGTGACATACCAACAAGGACAAAAAATGACTTCACTTTCTTAGCAAACTCTGAAAAAGAACAAAGGAACAAACAACAACAAAAAACTATAATGGCAACAATCCTACTTCTTCAGTGAGAATTGTAGGGAATGTAGGGCTGAGCTCACAGAACATTCTTATCCTTGGGACCTCAAACTTCAGAAATATACATGAACATTCACTTTTCATAAGGATAATTCTATGTGATGATTTACATTCAACTACTGCTTTTGGTTCTGAAATACTTTTTACCCCACAGACATATAGCTGTACACACTTTTCCTAATTGTCTCTGTGGGGTCACGGCCATTTTATTTTTATACGTCATGTATTTATATTTAAAACTCCACCTTATGTGTTGTTGAAGCTAAGATATGGTTTGATATAAAAGTCTACATTTTAAAAAAATATGTTTTTATATTTTAATTAAATACCAGTTATTTTATTTAAAAATACTATTCAAGTAGTGGGCAAGAGCAAAAGAGATAACTTAATTTTTATGGTAGGAATGAACCTAGATATTTTCTATGTATTAGTTACATTAATTATTCAAAAAGGTTATGAGACAAATATTTTCATTTTACAACAAAGGAAACAAAAGCTCAATAAGATCAATAGATTCTCCAGTGATACGTGGAGGCAGTCACATAGCCAGGACTCATATTATCCTGTTTTGGATTCAACATCTACACTTTTTCTGAAACAAGATGGCATTTTCCATATTAGCTCTAAAACATAACTCTGTCCTAACACTGAACATATATTTTGGGCAGGAATTTGTGTAAAATACAAAAATGTCATTATATTTGACTACATTGACTCCCATTTCTGTACACTGCTCTGCAGTAAAATGAATAAAAGAAAAAAATATCAAATGTACCTCATAAAAGTACATGTGGGTCAAGTGCTATAAGCCATTAATAACTTATGTACTCATTCACTTATGTAGTAGTTACTTACCTTGAATTTACTATGCCCAAGAAAACACTATGGTATTTAATGTCTAGCCTCTACCCTACTGAAAACTAGAAGAAAGTTGGAAGGAAAGCTTTAAATGCAAAACACATTTACAATTGATGAAAAACTATGGCAAGTGAAAAGTGAGTCATGGTTGTAATATCAAAATATTGTACTGCCAATATTTTTTTAAAAAATTCAGAACAGAATAAGGGAAAAAAACCCAAATCCAGTGGCTCAGATATAAAAATATTAATATTGTATTACATATCCTTCTATAATAGTCTTAAATATATTATTTACACAGTTTACACCAGTGTTTGGTTAACTACATGTCACAAGTTACTTGGCAAAGAAATCACTTTAATGAGTCACAACTTAAATTTTTTAAACACTAAACTAGAGGATAAAAGGAAAATGTCAATATGCATTGTACACAGTAGGATGACATTGCTTCAAAATATTTTTAATATGCAATTTGTTTATGTGTATATGAGGGTCATATATACAATATATTGGTTAAGGAAGAGATCAAAACATATAAATAATACTGATTTGGACTGTATCCTAAGTTGAATGTTATATTCTGTTTTTTCCATATAAATAACATTTTTTATTTCCTCAGATATTTTTAAATCACACAGTTTCCTATGACCATGGAATATTTCTTCAGATTGCTCCACCATGGTGTTAACAATTATTCTATGCTTGGGCATTTTTTTCTTGTAACTTTTACTATAATGAATTTTGCCAGATTTTTTAATATATTTTTTCAAATAGATTCCTTGAATTACTATTATGAAGTGAACAGATAGCAACTTTAAAAGGTATAACTGTTATTTATTTAAATATACTTATGTTTCTCTTTGCTACATTAAAATTCATAGTTTTATAAATTGAAGATATTACAAAAATTTAGATGAGAAAATACTTTTAATCTTCCTACACATACCCTATAACTGGTTTCATCACTTACGTATCTACTTAAATTTTCAATGACTATTAAAAAACACAAATTATCTAAAACAAATAGCAATACAGAATGCTAAGAATAAATTGAACATGGTGGTACACAGAAAAACAGTCACAAGACTAGATGCACAGAACAGCCTTCATTCCAAAAAGATAAAGATTTTATGTATAAAAATCTGCGTAATATACATATTTTAAAGGGAGACAGTGTAATTACTCCCGTATAATGAGAATAATAATTACATTAACATCTGAGAATAACTGTCTTGTGCCACTACATCTAAAGAAGTATTTTTGTTTTTTAAATATAATCAGAAACAAATTTATATTTTTTTTTGAAAATAAATTTATTTTTATTTATTTTTGTGGAAACTTTGATTTTTGGCTCAGACCCTGACTGACTCCTAGACTGCTTTGCTGGTCAAGGAAAAATGAGCATGAGGACAAGCCACGCCATTCAGATTCATGGATCAAAAAATTCCAAGATCAACCACCAGTAACAAATGTTAAAACTGTCAAAAATACTCAGAGCAACAAGCTGGAATGCATAATGCAGTAGCCTAAGGTGAGGGATTACCTCTTGTTTAGTCAAGCACCTCAAACATGGAAGCAGAAGCCACTGTACCTGATCCGTTGTTACTTGGAAAATTCGAAAGAACACACAGTATAAACACACATAGAATTTCAACTTGGCAATTAGCTTGCCCTTAGCCTGGAGTGTGTCATTCATTTATGGGCCAATAACCAGGCACCTTGCTGATTAGGTTCAGAAAATTCTAAGCGGGTAAAAGAAGATGATCCTTCTACAACACACTGATGCCTGTGCTCTCCCTGACCTGGAGAAATACAGAGGTTTTACACTACTAAAAAAAAAAAAAAAGCAAAACTGCAAAGTGTATATAATTTAAGGAGGAAGGAAGCTAATTGTGTTATCTTCCAGGCTCCAAGCCTTGTGTTTATAAAGAAACAGATAGGCAGCTAGGAGGACCACACAATTTTCCAACGGCTGGATTTACCCGGTATAACAAACTCTCTGCCAGCTTTATAACATCGATGTCCAGGGCCTACTGCCTAAACGACCAGAGTGAATTACTCAAAAGTCATATTGAAAAAACCCTTAAGCCAAAAACTCTATCAGCTCTCCATATTATACTAGCTTCTAAAATTAGTGAGCATGTTCTTTATCCCTTCTGAAAATAGTAACTAGAGTAGGATTGTGGGAGGTACTGACAACCAATGCTTTTATTTTTCCAAATTGAACAGTTAATTTCTACAATTAGAGATGAGTATGCTTTGAATGTTAGTGTCCCCTTGCTCACAATTCATACATTGAAATGCTAACCCCTGATATGACAGTGTGAGGGAGTGAGGCCTTTGGGAGATGATTAGGTCACAAGGGCAGAGTCTTCATATTGGGATTGATGTCTTTATAAAAGAGACCTCACAGAACTCCCTAGGTCCCTGTACATCACGTGAGGATAAAGGAAAAGTTGGCAATCTGCAGCTCAGAAAAGGATTCTCACCAGAGGGGACTATGCTGGCAGTCTGAGTTTGGACTTCCAGCCTCCAGAAGAGTGAGTGATGAGTTTCTGTCATTTATAAGCCACCCAGTCTATGGTACTGTGTTGTTGTTTAGCTGCCTGGTTGTGTCCGACTCTGCGATCCTACACACTTGCAGCGTGCCAGGCCTCCTGTCCCTCACCATCTCCCAGAGTTTGCCCAAGATCACCTTCATTGAGTTGGTGATGCCATCCAGCCATCTCATCCTCTGACGCCCTCTTCTCCTTCTGCCCTTGATCTTTCCCAGCATCAGGGACTTTTCTAATGCATTGTCTGTGCACATCAGATGACCAAAATACTGGAGCTTCAGTTTCAGCATCAATTCTTCCAGTGAATATTCAGGGTTCATCATCCTTAAGATTGACTAGTTTGATCTGCTGCCTGTCCAGGGGACTTTCAGGAGTCTTCTCCAGCACCACAGTTTGAAGGCATCAATTCTTTGGTATTCTGCCTTCTCTACAGTCCAGCTCTCACAACCTTACATGACCACTGGGAAAACCATCACCTTGACTATACGGACCTTTGTCGGCAGAGTAATGTCTCTGCTTTTCAACACACTGTCTAGGTTTGTCACTGCTTTCCTGCCAAGAAGCAGTTGTCTTCTGATTTCATGGCTGCAGTCACTGTCCACAGTGATTTTGGAGCCCAAGAAAAGCCTATCTGTCACTACTTACACGTTCTCCCCTTCTGTTTGCCATTCAGTAATGGGGCTGCATATCATGATCTTAGTTTTTTTTAATATTTAGTCTTAAGCCAGCTCTTTCACTCTCCTCCCTCACCCTCATCAAGAGGCTCTTTAGTTCCTCTTTGCTTTCTGACATTATAGAGGTATCATCCACATATCTGAGGTTGTTGATGTTTCTCCCACCTATCTTGATTCTGGCTTGTAGCTCCTCCAGCCCAACACTTCTCAAGATTAAAACATTTTTGGCGGATGACACCATGTTGGCTACTCAGACAGTAAAGAATCTGATTCTTTAATCTAATTCTTCAATCCCTGGGTCAGCAAGATCCCCTGGAGAAGGGCATGGCAACCCACTCCAGTACCCTTGCCTGGAGAATCCTATGGACAGAGGAGCCTGATGGGCTACCGTCCATTGGTTTGCACAGAGTTGGACACAGTTGAGTGACTAACACTTTCCCCTTCATGGATCACTGCTGTGTTGTGGAGAAGGGGCTTGTAGAACTCAATGAAGCTATGAGCCATGCTGCCCAGGGCCAAGACGCACAGGTCACAGCAGAGAGAGCTCTGACAAAACGTGATCCACTGGAGGAGGGAATGGCAAACCCCCAGGATACTTGCCATGAGAACCTCATGAATTGTATAAAAGGCCAAAGAGATATGACACCAAAAGATGAGTCTCCTAAGTCTGAAAGTGTCCAATACACTACTGCAGAAGAGCAGAGGAGAATTACCAATAGCCCCAAAATGAATGAAGCGGCTGGCCCAAAGTGGATAGAATGCTCATTTGCTGATGTGCCTGGTGACAAAAGTAAAATTCGATACTGCAAAGAAAGTATTGTATGGTACCTTTTTACAGTAGTTTGAATGAGCTAAGGCAGAGATCCATACTTTGTGTTATCATGTTTTTTTAAAATACTAAGATCTTAATGGATATCATATAAAATCATGTTAGACAATCCTTAATATGAATTAATTAAATGAGATGCTTTCTTACAAACAGCTAGTTCACAGTTGCTTGAGAGAAATGGTATATATAATGCAAGAAAAGAAAAGGAAAAATACTAGGATACAAATTAGTCAGGATAGGGTCCTGGTAGACACAATCAGAAGTCAGTAAAGGGAGAAATGAGATCTGAGATAATATACTAAGTGTTTACAAAATATTCAGAGACTACTTTATTCAACCCATTCCCTTGCTTTCTACCTTTTTTCCCTTTTTACTTATTTTGAGAGCAATAAAATATGCTCCCTGCACTCAAGGAGTTCATGGCTGATTAAGGAAAAGGACATCAAAGGCAAACAACTCTAATCCAATCTCAATGTCAAGGGAGCCCTTAGCAACAAGTGTTTAAGTTTATGTAGTTAGCAAAGAAAGGCATCACCAAACAGAGCTTATTTCACTTGGAGCTTGAAGAATGCCTTCCTAACTATTTGTTGCACTCACAGTAAAGTTCCTGCTTAAAATTCAAAAATTAATTTAAAGTATAGACTTCCATAGAAAACAGAGTAGAAATATTAAAGCAAGCTACTGAATTGTTGGGCTTCCTAGGTGGCACAGTGGGAAAGGCTCCACCTGCCAATGCAAGAGACACAAGAGAGGAGGGTTTGATCCCTGGGTCAGAAAGATCCCCTGGAAGAGGAAATGGCAATCAACTCCAGTATTCTTGCCTGGAAAATTCCAAGGACAGAGAAGCCTGGCAGGCTACAGTTCATGGGACTGCAAAGCATCGGACATGACTGAACACACACACCACGGCAATCTGAAATGTACAGGTCCCACATTGCATAACCATCTCAACGTCTTTTGGATGACATGAGAGGAAAAAGCACATGTCTAAACTCAGAAGTACTAGGATTATTATTAAAGTATTGAACTATGGCACTACTCTACTTTTTCAATAAAAATATTACTTTAAACCTTTTCAGCCCCTGTTCACTACAGATATATCATTCAAACTCATTGACTTGAATGTGGCTGAAGAAAAACTTATAAGTCAAACAGCTGGGGTAGAGCAATTAACACACAAAGAATGAATACAGAAAAGAACCATTTAAATCACTCTATTAAAGTGTTTTGGCTACAGTCCATGGGATTGCAAAACAGTTGGGCACAACTTGGCAACTAAACAATAATACAACACACTGTTCTCCATAGTGGCTGTACCAATTTACATTCCACCAACAGTGTAGGAGGGTTCTCTTTTCTCAACAGCCACTCCGCCATTTATTGTTTGTAGACATTTTGATGATATCCATTCTGACTGGTGTGAAGTGATACCGCATTGGAGTCTTAATTTGTATTTCTCTAATAATCAGTGACTGATGCTGAAGCTTCAGTACTTTGGTCACCTCATGTGAAGAGATGACTCATTGGAAAAGACCCTGATGCTGGGAGGGATTGGGGGCAGGAGGAGAAGGGGACGACAGAGGATGAGATGGCTGGATGGCATCACCGACTCGATGGACATGAGTTTGAGTAAGCTCTGGGAGTTGGTGATGGGCAGGGAGGCCTGGTGTGCTGTGATTCATGGGGTCACAAAGAGTCGGACTTGACTGAGCGGGACACGACTGAGCGACTGAACTGAACTGAACTGAATAATCAGTGATGTTGAGCATCTTTTCATTGCTTTATGGTCATCTGAATGACTTCCTTGGAAAAAGGGATGACGGGATTCAGGATGTCCTCACTTTCTAGTACTTACTGTGTGGTAACATTGTAGAGTTGGAATAACAAAATACATAGAGGAAGTGAAGATAAGAGAAGAAGGATAAAGAGTAACACAGAGAAAAGTTTTATGAAGGAATATGTACATCCCTATATGGCAAGAACCATATCTGTTGAGTTTCAGGTAAAAATTAAATGTGACTTGAATAAAAGTGCTAATAGTAAATATAGAGAGGATAAGATTGATAACAGATATTTAAGATGTGAAACAGTGTTAAGTAATTTTTCAATATAAATAGACAGGGAAAGGCCACCAAAAGATGACTCCCAATTTCCCATGTTTGCTGTCAGAATTACTCCAGTGTTGTTCACTGAAATTTAGATTTAAGGTCAAGGAAACAATTTTGGGAAGGAAATAATATGTTAAATAAAGGACAGATGAGTGTGAAGTGCCTTTAGGTGGAAATGCAAACTAGGAAATTACAAGTTTTTTTTTTTTTTTTTTTTTTTTCACCTTTAGAAGGGTACATGAATTGAGAAGGTCAGGGATCTAGAGCAGAACTGCATTTTGTTTAAAAGAAATAACTGATAGGACAAAAAATAATGGCAATATTTGGAAAGGCAAAATTCTTTAAAAAATCAGGTCAAACTAAGAATAAAACTGGAGAAGGCAATGGCAACCCGCTCCAGTACTCTTGCCTGGAAAATCCCATGGATGGAGGAGCCTGGTAGGCTACAGTCCATGGGGTCTCGAAGAGTCAGACACGACTGAGCAAATTCACTTTCCCTTTTCACTTTTATGCACTGGAGAAGGAAAGGGCAACCCACTGCAGTGTTCTTGCCTGGAGAATCCCAGGGACGGGGGAGCCTGGTGGGCTGCCGTCTATGGGGTCACACAGAGTCGGACACGACTGAAGTGACTTAGCAGCAGCAGCAGCAAGAATAAAACAGCATGCACTTTTTTTTTTTTTCCAATTTTTTACAACATAGAATGTGTATGGAAACAATCAAGTTTGGTTGTTAGCAATGCACAACAAAATATAATTCAATCACCTGTTGCATATATAGAAAATATAGAGGCAAGATTAAAGTGTTAAGGAAGTGTAGTGTGTAAGATGAGAAGAATATCTATATATGCAGTATCAAATGATCCATGAGAAATTTAAAAATAGACATCAGTGTTATACTTATGGATCCTTTTAAGTCAGGAATCTACTGCTGATGACCAGATTATTAGGACAATCATGTACACTGATGAATGATGGAAAGCAGGAGAACAGAGTAACTGCTCAGCGCCCACTCATCAGGTCTTATACACATGTTCTTGTTAAATAGTGAAGGTACTTCAGGGGAAGGATTATTTGTCTCCATTTATAGGTGAGAATGCTATCTCTGAGAATTTGAATGATGTAGCCAAAGTCAAAGAGCCAGAAATAAATTAGTTTTCAAACCAGATGTGCCTTATTTCTAAGGAAGGATGATAGCATTCTCTTAGAAATAGCACACTAAAAGTGTTTGCTGAGTGGATGGTTGAATGAATGATTGAATCACTGATTCCCTTAGTAATCAGCATATCTTTTACCTACTTATAAAATACAGAACTTTTTATGTCTAGAAATAGGCCCCCTTGCTGTTGAAGATGGAAATCAGTAATTTTGCAACTGCAGCATTTTGCTGGATGCTAGGAGAGAGTATTGCTGTGTCAGTGATTTCTTGAAGGCTGCATCTACATTTCAGGTTTACTTAGCTGGAAAAGGACTCATTGATAAATTAAGATTTCAAACATTCTTTAAATTAAGTGTTACTTAAACAAATCTAGGGTTACTTAAAGCTATTTTGAGTGATTTGCATTAATTTCAGTGTTTTCTTCCTTCATAATTGACTTGACCTGGCCCTCATTCATTTCACGAAGGAGCAGGAGAACAATCATTACTGGAAAAGCAAATTGCTGAAAAGAAGCTTGTCACTGAATGGTCCAATTAGAATTCAGCTGAACAGGTTCAAGAGGGAACTTCTACTTTCAATTACATGAACATTCCAGGAAAACAGTGAGTGTGTGTGTGTGTATATTTATGTATACACACATATGTATGCACACACAAATGAATAATATATGTATTACAAATGAATAATATATGTATTATATATATATATATATATAATTTAACATGCATGAAGCTTAATACACACACACACACACACATATAGCATTTTAATAGGGAACAAAATCTGAAGACATTTTATTCCAAAGGCACACAGATTAGCATGTAGAGAAAAGGCACTATTATATGGCTCTGTTAGAATAAAAAAATCTATGCAATATTTTGGTAGGAATGTTCTAATATTTAGAACATTTAAATGAACATAATTTTAACAATTAATTTTAGTTCAGAAATATACAGGAAAATAGAATACTATGTATAAAAGACACTTGAAATGGGAATATATCAATTGCTATTATATTTATATGAACACAATTTTGAAAATAACAAAAATATGCCTAATACATAAACAGTAATTTGTGGTATTTACATACTATGGAATATTATGTTGCCATGAAAATCAATGATTTGTACTCATATAACAGAGCTTCAATATATTTTTTATGCAAAACATAAGCAAGTGTCACACAAAATGCATGTGAAAAAAGGAAAGAAAAGAAAAAAAATAAAGAAAAGGAAGAAAAAGAGGGAGAGAAACAAAGAAAGAGGAAGGTGAAGGGGTGGAAGGAAAGAAGAAGGGAAGAAAGGAAACAAGGAAAGAAGGGAAAGAGGAAGAAAGAAATAATGATTAAAAGAGAGAAAAATTATGTATGTCTTTTTGTGTATGTATAAACAATTCCTGAAAAAAATCTGAAGAACCTGAAAAGTTAAAATGAGTTGTGGAAAGAGAGGTTTTCATTTTTCATTTAAAAATCCTCAAGTCTCTTCATTTACTTATGTATCATTAATTACAATGAACTGTTAGTTTTATTACATATTTTTAAAAGCTACCTCCAGTATTAATAGAATGATTTAAAAGGGAGGTTAATGCATATGTGTATATGCTTGAGGTTACTATCACTAAATATGAACAATCTTATTACTTATAAAATCAAAGAACATTCTTGATTTTTGCGACAGTTTTGCCTGAAGAATTATTAATAATCTTAACCATCAATGCCATTTTCACCTGTGTGAATTTGTCACATAATGGATTACATACTAAAATAGTCTTCTTCAACTCACTGAGGGTTTGTTTTATTATCATAAGAAATTTTGGTTTTAGTGGCCTTCTGAGTAAAACAAACAAAAACCCATGGCTTTATGCAAAAGCTCTTTCTCCCTTGTTAAGGGAGACATATTAGTTGACCACATGTGAGTTTATTTCTGAGTTCTCAATTCTATTTCATTATTGGTATATGTATTTTATGCCAGTACCATACTATTTTGATTACTATTCATTTCTAATAAAGCTTGAAATCAAGAAGTGAGACGTCTCCAGGTTTCTTTCTCAAGATCATTGTGGCTATTTGGGATACTTCATAATTCCATGTAAACTATAACATTCTTCTGTTTCTATAAAAATTGATACTGGATTCTTGAAAGGCATCTCATTGAATCTATAGATATTTTTAGGTGGTATGATATTTTAAAAATATTAATTCTTCCAGTCCGTAATTATGAAATAGTCTTCCATTTATTTGTGTCCTCTTCAATATCTTCATCAGTGTCTTCATCAGTGTTTTATAATTTTCAGTGTACAGATCTTTCACCTCGTTGGTTAACTTTATTACTGAAAGGAGTTGAAGATGGCAGAATAGAAGGACATGTGGCTCACTTCATCCCACAAACATATAATATATATATATATATATATATATATATATATATATGTATATATATATATAGATATCTATATATATCTTTATATGGAACAATTATCCCAGAATACCAACTAAAAGTTGACAAGGTATTTTATACAAGTTATAAGAATGATCCTTATGTATCTAGGTAGAGTGAGAGGAAAAAAAAAAAAATTTGGAAAGGGCCTGCACCCCTGGGAGGGAATTGTGGAAGACAGAAAGTTCTTTCACTCTGGGAACCTCCTTCATCTTCTGGGAGATCTACTGGGTCAGATACGGAACTTCAGTTGTCTAGATTTTGCTTGAGAGCAGGGTGCAAGAACTGACTTCCTTCTGAGCAGGGTAGGGAGGGGCAGCACAGGTATTCCTTGCCACATCATCACACTCTCCTGCATAAGACTTGCACCAGTCCAGGGTCACAAGTCCCCACTGATAGCTACTGAGGGAGAAATGAAGCCACTTTTTAGAGAGCTTTGGTCCATTTACTTCATACCACAGTTCAGAACCAGATTATGGACCTTTGCTCCAACAACTGGGGCACATTCATTGCCCCACAGGGATATTCTAACCACAGAGCAAAGAGGAGGCCCCACTTAATAGTCAGTGCAGGCTGTGGTTGCCACAATACCAAACACACCTCCTATCAAGAGAACAATGACGATCGTACTCTGAGGAAAGACAATGCCGGTATCCATACCAAAGTCAATCTTCACACCAAAAATATGAGACTCACACAGGTTGAACAGAGACAGTAACACATAAATCTTCTGGCAGGGCAGAAGGGAGTGGCAAGATACATTCAAAATCCTAAGAAGGAAAAAAAAAACTACAACCTAGGATAGTCTACCCAGCAAATTATCAGATAGAATAAAAAAGAGATAAATTACTCAGTCAAGCAAATGTAAAAGAATACAGAAATATTAATCTATCATAAAATACACATTGAAAAGTCTTCTCTATATAGAAAAGAAGCAAGAACCTATAGGAAAGGAAAAATCACAATAGGAAATGCAATTATATAAAAAGCCAGAATATTACTTAAATAAGCCAATGCATAGGTTGTTTTTTTTAAAAGTAAGGAAAGAAGAAAATGTAAATCTTCTGGAATATGTTTGAGTTTATATAACTCTCAGTCTGAAGTAAGTAGATAAAGTTTATGAGTTAACATGCTTGAAAACCAGAGCAAAAACAAATAAAAAATATACAGTATATTTGCAAAAAATGAAAAATAAAGGAATTCAAGCATAATATGAAAGAAAAGTATCAGACCACACATACACACACATACATGAAAAGAACAAAGAAGAAATATAAAGTCAACTGGGAAACATGGTTTATTAGATAAAATGTCAATATATACACACTATTCTCAATGGACTAAATGCTCCAAACAAAAGACATAGAGTGGCAGTTAAAATTAAATAAGAACCTAAAATATTCTTCCTACAAGAGACCCATTGTAGGGTAAAAGTAACACATAGATTAAAAGTGAGGGGAAGGTAAAAGTTATTTCATGGAAAAGAAAATGACAAGAAAGCCAGGAAGCAATACTTATATCAAACAAAATAGGCTTTAAAACAAAGGTCATAAAGACGGGCAAAGGAGAACACTATATTATGACAAAAGGATAATTATAGAAGCTGATATTACAATTGTTAACATATATACACCCAATATAAGAGCACCTAAATATATAAAACAAATCTAATATACATACAGTGAGAAACTGACCAGAATTTAAACACCCCACTGATACCAATGTTTCTGACAGAAAATCAGTAAGACAACAAAGTTCCTAAGTTATACAATAGAAGAATTAGACTTAATTGCTATCTACAGGTGGAGAAGGCAATGGCAACCCACTCCAGTACTCTTGCCTGGAAAATCCCATGGACGGAGGACCCTGGTAGGCTGCAGTCCATGGGGTCGTGAAGAGTCGGACACGACTGAGTGACTTCACCTTCACTTTTCACTTTCATGCTTTGGAGAAGGAAATGGCAACCCACTCCAGTGTTCTTGCCTGGAGAATCCCAGGGACGGGGGAGCCTGATGGGCTGCCGTCTATGGGGTCACACAGAGTTGGACATGACTGAAGCAACTTAGCAGCAGCAGCTATCTACAAGACTATATATATATAAATATATATATATATATATATATATATATATATATATATATATATATATATATATATATATAATGCAATTCTTGTTGAGTATGCAAAGAAAATAATCTAGGATGGGTCACACATTAGGACACAAAACAAGTCTCAATAACTTTAAGAAGATAGCAGTTGTTTCAAGCATCTTTTCTGTCCACAATGGCATGAACTAGAAATGAACCTCAGAAAGAAAAATTAAAAAAAAAAAAAGAATTCATGGAGACTAAGTAACTTTCTACTAAAAACAAACAACTTATCAATGATGAAATGAAGGAGGAAATCAAATAGTACCTCAAGAAAAATGACAATGGAAACACAACAATACAAATTCTATGGCATGCAGCAGAAGCAGCCTCAAGAGGGAAATTCACAGCAATAATTGCCTTTCTCAGAAATAAGAAAAGTCTAAAAGGAACAACTTAGCCTGTGTGCTCAGTTGTTCAGTTGTGCCTGACTCTTTGTGACCCCATGGACTGTAGCCCACCAGGCCCCCTCATCCCTAGGGTTCTCCAGGCAGGAAGATTGGAGTGGCTTGTCACTTCCTTCTTCAAGGGATCTTCCCAAGCCAGGGATCAAACACACATCTCTTGTGTCTCCTCCACTGGCAGGTGGATTCCTCACCACTGTGCCACCTGGGAAGTCCAAAATACTCAGCCTACCATCTAAAGTAACTTAAAAGAACAACAAACAAAACCTGAAGTTAGCAGAAGGAAGTGATAATAAAGATCAGAGAAGAAATAATTATAATAGAGATAAAAATTAGAAAAAAAAGTCAATTAACCAAGAGCTGCCTTTTCAGAAGGATAACAAACCTCTAACCAGTTTCACCAAGAAGAGAGAGAGTACAGAAACTAAATAAAACTTAAAGATGAGAAATAGTTCTTAACACAGAAATTAAAAAAAAAATAACCATAAGATAAAATATTATAGTTTTAACCTAGAAGATATGTACAATTTTCTAGAAACATATAGGCTGTCAAAACTGAATCAGAAGAAACAGAGAACATGATAACATGAACAGATAATATGAACAGACCAATCAATAAAAGTGAAAAAAAAAAAAAAATACAAAACAAAAATCTCCCCGCAAACGAAAGTCCAGGAGTAGATGGCCTCACTAGGGAACACACAAAGAATAACTTTCAACTATCCTTCTCTAACTCTTCAAAAAGGCCAAAGCAGTGGGAACACAACCAAAGTTATTTTATGAAACCATCATCATCCTGATACCAAAACTAGACTGAGATACTGAAAAAAAAAAAAGTAAAACTACAGGCCAATACATCTGATGAATGTAGGTGGTAAAATCCTCAGTAAAATATTAGTAATCTTATAACACATAAAAAGGATCATACACCCTTATCAAGTTGTATTCACTCCATGGTCAAAAGGATGATTCAGCATATACAAATAATCCAACGTGATACACCACCACAACAAAAGGAAAGAAGAAAAACAAACATGATTATCTCAACAGATGTAGAAAACAATCCTTTGATAAAATTCCACATCCACTCATAAAAACTCTCACCAAAGTCAGTATAGAGGGATCACATCTCAACATAATAAATTCTGTTTATGACAAACCAGCAGTCAAAGTAATACTCAGTGAAGAGCTGAAAGTCTCCCCAGGAAATGCTGTAACAAAATGAGGATGCCCAGGCTCATGACTTCTATTTCCCACAGGATTGGAAGTCTTACTCACAGCAATAGGACAAGGAAAAGAAACAAAAGGTATACAAATCAGAAAGGAGGAGGTAAAACTGCCATTATATGCAGATGACATAAGACTCTATAGAGAAAATCCTAAAGATACCACACCAAAATTATTAGAACTAGCAAATGAATTCAGTAAGGTAACAGGATAAAGATTAATACAGAAATTTGTTGCATTTCATTACACCAGAAAAGAAATGTGAGAAAGTTTATATATATATATATATATATAGTTTAAAATGTATCAGAATATAAAATATCTAGGAATAAACCTAACCAAGGAAATAAAAGACCCAAAACCTGAGAACTATAACACACTGATAAAGAAGACCCAGAGGAATTGGGTGGAGAGGGAGGTGGGAGGGGGGGATCAGGATGGGGAATACATGTAAATCCATGGCTGATTCATGTCAATGTATGACAAAAACCACTACAATACTGTAAAGTAATTAGCCTCCAACTAATAAAAATAAATAAAAAAATAAAATAAAAAAATAAAAAAAAGAAAATAGATGATAGATGAAAGAAATGAAAAGATATTACATGCTCTTCAACTGAAAGAATTAATATTGTTAAAATGACACACTACACAAAATAATCTACAGATTTAATGCGATCCTGATTAAATTACCTATGGAATTTTTCATGGAACTAAAACAAACAATTCTAAAATTTATATGGAACCACAAAAGACCCAGAATTGTCAAAACAACACTGAGGAAAAAGAACAAAGGTGGAGGCATAAGTAACCCAGACTTCAGTCATACTACAATGCTACAGCAGTCAAAATGGCACAGTATTGGTACAAAACCAGATATAAATGGCAATAGAATAGAATAGAGAGCCCAGAAATAAGCCCACAAATCTACAGTTAATTTTCAACAAAGGAGGTAATAACAATGAAGAAAAGACGGTCTCTTTAGTGGGTGGTATTGAGAAAGCTGGACAGCCGCAAGTAAATCAATGAAGTTAGAACATTCCCTAATATCATACACAAAAATAAACTCAAAATGGCTTCAGGACTTAAACATAAGACACATATTAAAAAATATTAGAAAAGAACAAAGGCAAAACTTTCTCTGATATAATTGGTAGTGATGTCTTCTTAGATAAGGCTCACATTGCAATGCAAATAAAGCAAAAAATGAACAAATGGAACCTAATCAAATTTGTGAGTCTTCGCACAGCAAGGGAAACCATAAACAACAACAATAACAAAACAACCTCTGGAATGGGAGAGAATAATTATAAATGATGTGACTGAAAAGTGCTTATTTTTCAAAATGCACAATCAGGTCATACCACTCAATATCAACGTATGGGAAAAACCACCATAATATTGTAAAGTAATTAGCTTCCAATTATAATAAATAAATTAATTAAAAAACAACACATTTTCTCTGCACATCTAAGTTTTAGTGGAATTAAAATTTTTGACTCTGCTAAAAATAAATTAAAAAATCAATAAAACAAGAAACCCAATAAAAAAATGGGAAGAATACTTAGACATTTCTCCAAAGAAAACATATTGATGGTCAGCAAGCACATGATAAGATGTTCAACACTGTTAACTATTAGAGAAATGCAAATCAAATTCACAATGAGGTATTGTCTCAAATTGGTCAGAATGGCCATGATCAAAAAGTCAACAAATAATATATGCTAGAGAGGATGTGGAATAAAAGGAGCTCACCACACTGTTCATGTAAATGTATACTTGTCGGCTACTATAGAAAACAGTATAGAGTTTCCTAAAAAACCTAAGAACAGAATTACTATATGATCCAGCAATCCCATTCCAAGCCATATATCCAGACAAAACTGCAATTCAAAAAGATAGATGCACCCTTATGTTCATGACAGTGTTATTTACAATAGTCAAGACATGGATGCAACTGAAGCAAACCACACACACACACACACACACACATATACACACACATATATATAATGAAATATATATAAATTATAAAAAGAAATAATATCATTTGTGGCAACATGGATGGATTAGAGCCCATCAAAAGTAAAGTAAGTCAGAGAAGACAAATATTATGATATCAGCTTATGAAATCTAATAGATAAGACAAATGAATTTACAAAACAGAAACAGAATCACTGACATAGAAAACACACTTACAGTTAAAAAGGGGGGAAAGCCTGGAGCAGGGATGAATTAGGAATATGAGACTAAAAGATACACACCATTACAGACTAAATTAACAACACGGATTTACAGAATAACACAGGGAACTACATTCAATATCTTATAAAAATCTATAATGGAAAATAACACATATAAGTGTATATAAATACACACACACACACACACATATATATATATATATATATGAATTGTTTTGTTGTACACCTGAAACTACCACAATATTGTAAAGTACGGTTCAGTTAAAAATTTTTTAAAAAATCCTATTTTACTGTTTTTGATGCTATTGTAAATCGTATTGCTTTTCACACAGTTTATTGTGTAGAAATGTAACTGATTTTTTAGAAAAAGACATAGGGACAAAGCTCCTTGACACTGGGTTTGGTAATGACTTTTAAAAAAAGTTTTTTTGCTATGGTTCACAATTTTCCAGGGAAGATATTCGGTTTTGGTAATGACTTAAAAAAAAAAAAAAAAAAGGCTATGCTTTACAATTTTCCACATCGTGCAACATGTATGGAAAACATTCCCAATGTGCCTAATCATCAGAGAAATGCAAATCAAAAGCACAATAAGATAACAACTCAACAGTCAGAATGGCTGTTATAAACAAGGCAAGATACAAGAAGTGCTAATGACAAGGTGCAGAAAAGGAAACTTGTTCACTACTGATGCAAATGTAAACTGGTGCAGCTCCTGTGGAAAACAGTATAGTTGTTTCTTAAAAAAAAAAAAAAAAAAAAAAAAAAGTATAGTTGTTTCTCAAAAATATTTCTGAGGATACATCTGAAGGAAATAAAGTTATCATCTAGAAGAGATATCTCCACCTTCATTTTCATCGCATTATTTACAACAGCCAAGACATGAAAACAATCCAAGTGTTTTTGGACAAATGGAGCAAGAAATATGACAAACTTATTAATAATACCATGTGGCCATTTGTGGCAGGGCTTCCCTGCTAGCTCAGTGGTAAAGAATACACCTGCAGAAGACTGAGGTTCAATCTCAGGGTCAGGAAGATCCCCTGGAGGAGGAAATGGCAACCCACTCCAGTAATCCTGACTGGGAAATCCCATGGACAGAGAAGCCTGATGGGCTACAGTCCGTGATGTTGCAAAAGAGTGGGGCACATCTTAGGACTAAACAACAATAACATCTGAGACAACACAGCTGAAGCCTGAGTTCATTATGTTAGTTAAAATAAGTCAGAAAAAGAAAGACAGATACCACATGAACTCAGCTTTAGTTTAATCTAAAACAAAATCAATGTTATAAAAGCAGGGAAACAATTTATGTTTGCTGGAGGGCATGGTGGGTGGGTGGGTGGGTAGGGACATGGGTGGAGGCAGGAAAACAGCACAAACTTCCAATTTTAAGATAAGTTCTGGACATTTGATAACAACATGGTATAACTATAGGTCAGTCAGTCATTCAGGACTCAGTTGTGTCAGATTCTTTGCAATTCCATGGACTGCAGCACACAGCCTTCCTGTCCAACACCAAATCTGAGAGCTTGCTCAAACTCATGTACATGGGTTGAATCAGTGATGGCATCCAACCATTTCATCCTCTGCGGTCTCCTTCTTCTCCTGCCTTCAGTCTTTCGAAGCATCAGGGTCTTTTCCAATGAGTCAGTTCTTCCCATCAGGTGGCCAAAGTATTGGAGCTTCAGCTTCAGTATCAGTCCTTCTAACGAAAATTCAGAACTGATTTCCTTTAGGATTGACTGGGTTGATCTTCTTGTAGTTCAAGGGACTCTCGAGAGTCTTCTCCAACACCATAGTTCAAAAGCATCAATTCTTTGGCACTCAGTTTCTTTATGGTCCAACTCTCACATCTATGCATGACTAGTGGAAAAAAAAAATACCTTTGACTAGATGGGCCTTTGTCAGCCAAGGAATGTCTCTGCCTTTTAATATGATGTCTAGGTTGGCCATAGCTTTTCTTCCAAAGAGCAAGTGTCTTTTAATTTCATGGCTGAAGTCACCATTTGCAGTGATTTTAGAGCCCAAGAAAATAAAGTCTCTCATAGTTTCCATTGTTTCCCCATCTATTTGCCATGAATTGAAGGAACCAGATGTTAAGATCTACGTCTTTTGAATGTTGAGTTTTAAGGCACCTTTTTCACTCTCCTCTTTCACCTTCAACAAGGGGCTCTTAAGTTCCTCTTTGCTTTCTACCATAAGGATACTGTCATCTGTATGTCTGATGTTATTGATATTTCTCCCAGAAATCTTGACTCCAACTTATGCTTCATCCACACCAGCATTTTGCATGATGTACTCTGCATATAAGTTAAATAAGCAGAATGACAATATACATCCTTGATATACTCTTTTCCCAATTTGGAACCAGTTCGTTGTCCTATGTTCAGTTCCAACTGTTGCTTCCTGACCTGCACACAGATTTTTCAGGAGGCAGGTAAGGTGGTTTGGCATTCCTGTCTCTTTAAGAATTTTCCACAGTTTCTTGTGATGCACATAATCAAAGGCTTTAGTTTAGTCATTGAAAAGAAATAGATATTTTTCCAGAATTATCTTGCTTTTTCTGTGATCCAATGGATGTTGGCAATTTGATCTCTGATTCCTCTTCCTTTTCTAAATCCAGCTTGAACATCTGGAAGTTGTTTCATGTACTGTTGAAGCCTGATTCAGGCACCCAGTCATGTCTGTCTATTTGCAACCCCATGGACCTGATACAGTCCATGGAATTCCCCAGGCCAGAATAATGGAGTGGGTAGCCTTTCCCTTCTCCAGTGGATCTTCCTGACCCAGCAATGAAACTGGGGTCTCCTGCATTGCAGATGGGTTCTTTACCAACTGAGCTGCCTAGCTTGGAGAATTCTGAGCATCACTTTACTAGTGTGTGATGTTAATATAATTACACAGTGGTTTCAACATTCTTTGGCATTGCCTTTCTTTGGGATTGGAATGAAAACTGACCTTTTCCAGTCCTGTGGCCACCACTGAGTTTTCCAAACTTGCTGGCATTTTGAGTGCAGCACTTAAACATCATTATCTTTTAGGATCTGAAATAGCTCAATTGGAATTTCATCACCTCCTCTAGTTTTGCTCATAGTGATGCTTCTTAAGGCAAACTGAATTCACACTCCAGGATGTCTGACTCTAGTCTAGTGATCACACCGTCATGGTTATCTGGGTTATGAAGATGTTTCTTGTATAGTTCTTCTGTGTATTCTTGCCATCTCTTCTTAATATCTTCTGCTTCTGTTATGTCTGTACGGTTTCTGTCCTTATTGTGCCCATCTTTGCATGAAATGTTCCCTTGGCATCTCTAATTTTCTTGAAGAGGTCTCTAGTCTTTCGCATTTATTGTGTCCTCTATTTCTTTGCCTTGATCACTTAGGAAGGTTTTATCTCTCCTAGCTATTCTTTGTAACTACAAATAACAATCCTGTATTAAATATTTGAGACTGTCTAAGAGAACAAATTCTAAAAGTTTTCACATGAAAAACATAGCAACCAGTTGCGATTATGTGTAACTAAACTCATCACAGTAATCATTTCACAATATACACAAATATTGAATCACTGTGCTGTACAATCTGAATTTATACTTCCCTGGTGGCTGAGTGGCTAAGAATCCGCCTGTCAATGGAGGCGATATGGCTTTGATCCCTGAGTCGGGAAGAGTTTCCTCCTGGAGAAGGAAACGGCAATCCACTCCAGTATTCTCTTCTTAGAAATCCTATGGACAAAGGAGTCTGGTGGGCTACAGTCCATGGGGTCACAAATGAATCGGGGGAAAATCAATGACTAAACAACAAAAATACAATGGTATGTGTCAATTATATCTCAACAAAACTGAAAAAAAAATCTTTCAACTAAAGGAAGTATGACCAGTTTGACAAATATTGAAATTGAATAATTTTAAATAAGGGATTAATTCACTGTTAGAATTAAAAAAAAAAAATTTATCAGTGACTCATGTAAGAATTTGATCTGACACAACATATATACTAACTAGTTTTAACATTTTTGTTAAAAAATTCAGGAGAAACGTGAATTACTAAGCAATTGTTCAAGTTCAATTTTTGGAAATTTGGATGTTAACTATCTTAGTAGCTGTAAAATTCAAAGCAGCATTGAAATATTTTAGATGTGATAATATCAGCAAAAATTTCTTTTGATAAATTATTTTAACAGGGAAGGAAGGCAGGAAGTCAATACTGATTTAGGCCAACAAGGGCATTTACTGACTTGTATGATTGCAGATATTAGAAGTAGGAGTGGCTTTAATCAAAGCTCCTTCTCTTCACTCAACTCACTCTTAACATGTCAGTTTCATCCTAAAATTATTTCTCCTGATAAAAAATGGCCACAGTGGTTTCAGACCTCATACACTCTCAGCATAATGTTAACATGAAGGGAAATCGTTTCGTTTGGCTCAGGCGTACTGAATCCACCTGCCAATGCAGGAGGCACAAGACACGTGGGTCTAATCCCTGTGTTGGAAAGATCCTCTGGAGAAGGAAATGGCAGCACACTCCAGTATTCTTTCTTAGGAAATTCCATGGCAGAGGAGCCTGGCGGCTACAATCCATCAGCCCATGGGGTCGCAAAGACTTGGACACAACTGAGTGACTGAGCATGCACGTACATATGCAAAGGGAGAAGAAGATTTTCTTCCAAAAGTCCTGAAAGCCTCCTGACACCTCACCCTTCCTATTATGTTATGCCTTCTTCCTTACTCATCCCTGGAGACAGAAGTCTGAAGTATAATGTGTGACTTCAAAACTCATGTCTTTGCCAGGAAGTCAGTCTTATTTAGATTCCATGTCTGAATACTATGGAGCGGTTTTCCAAAAGAAAATGTGTGAAAAGTAGAGACTACTGCTACTTAGAAGGAGGATGGTAGAAGAAATTAACATGGCCCTTGCGTAAGAAAGATGACTTCTGAGAAAAACTGAATAAGAATGAAGAATATTAGGTAAGAAATAATTGCGACAATTGCAGACTCAAGATTAAAAAAAAAAAATTCTGGCTGAGCAGTTAGCTGTGGTAATAAAAAGATAAACAGATATAGGAAGCCTAAAACTGTAACTACAATAGATGGCCCACTGAATCTGCCCGGAACTGTAATAATGCTGCTGCTAAGTCGCTTCAGTCGTGTCCGACTCTGCGCGACCCCATAAATGGCAGCCCACCAGGCTCCACCATCCTTGGGATTCTCCAGGCAAGAGTATTAGAGTGGGTTGCCATTGCCTTCTCCATGTAATAATGTTACTAAGCTACAAAAAGAAAATGCAGTGAAAATTTTATGTGTGCGTGCACTAAGTCGCTTTAGTCAGTGCCTGACTCTTTGAGACCCTATGGACTGTAGCCCACCAGGGTCCTTTGTCCATGGGATTCTCCAGGAAAGAATACTGAAATGGGTTGCCATGCCATCTTTCAGGGGATCTTCCCCATCCAGGGATTGAACCTGCGTCTCTTGAGTCTCCTGCACTGGCAGGTGGGTTCTTTAACATTAGTGCCACCTAATGTGTAATTCTATACACTATACTTATCATAAAAATTGATCCTTAGAAGAGAGTACAAGTTTAAGATGAACTACAAAAAAGCAGTTCAAATCCTAAAAGATGATGCTGTTAAAGCGCTGCACTCAATAAGCCAGCAAATTTGTAAAAACTTGGTAGTGGCCAAAGGACTGGAAAAGGTCAGTTTTCATTCCAATCCCAAATAAAGAGCAATGCCAAAGAATGTTAAAACTACCACATGATTGTACTCATTTACATGCCCAAAATTCTCCAAGTAAGGCAGTACATGAACCAAGAACTCCCAGATGTTCAAGCTAGATTGAGAAAAGGCAGAGGGACCAGAGATGAAATTGCCAACATCCCTTGGATTGTCAAAAAAGCAAGAGAGTTCCAGAAAAACATCTATTTCTGCTTCATTGACTACACTAAAGCCTTTGACTGTGTGAATCACAACAAACTGTGGCAAATACTCAAAGAGATGGGAATACCAGACCACTTTACCTGTCTCTTGAGAAATCTGTATGTGGGTCAAGAAACAATAGTTAGAACCTGATATGGAACAACATACTGGTTCCATACAGGGAAAGAAGTATGTCAAGGCTGTATGTTGTCACCTACTTATTTAACTTCAATGCAGATTACATCACGAAAAATGCTGAGCTGGATAAAGCGCAAGTCGGAGTCAAGATTGCTGAGAGAAATGTCCATAACCTCAGATATGCACATGACAACACCCATATGGCAGAAAGCGAAGAAGAACTAAAGAACCTGTTGATGAAGGAGAAAGAGGAGAGTGAAAAAGCTGGCTTACATCTCAACATTCAAAAAACAGATCTTAACATCTGGTTCCATCACTTCATGGCATATAGATGGGAAACAATGGAAACAGTGACAGACTATTTTGGGGGGCTCCAAAATCACTGTAAATGGTGACTACAGCCATGAAATTAAAAGACAACTGCTCCTTGGAAGAAAAGCTATGATCAACCTAGACAGCATATTAAAAAGCAGAGACATTACTTGGCAGACAGAGGCCTGTATAGTCAAAGCTATGGTTTTTCCAGTAGTCATGCATGGATGTGAGAGTTGGACCATAAAGAAGGCTGAGAGCCAAAGAATTCATGAAATCAAACTGTGATGTTGGAGAAGACTCTTGAGAATCCCTTGGACTTCAAGGAGATCAAAGCAGTTAATCCTAAAGGAAATCAATACTGAATATTCATTAGAAGAACTGATGCTGAAGCTGAAGCTCTGTTATTTTGGCCACCTGATGGGAAGAGCTGACTGATTGGAAAAGACCCTGATGCTTGGAATGATTGAAGGCAGGATGAGAAGTGGATGACAGAGGATGAGATGATTGGATGGCATCACCAACTCAATGAAAATGAGTTTGAGCGAGCCCTGGGGGATGATGAAGGACAGCAAAGCCTGGTGTGTTGAAGTCCATGGGCATGGAAAGAATGGGAAATGACTGAGTAACTCAACAGGAACAGCAGCAGGAAAGCAACAAAATTGGTAAAAAGACATGGAAAATGTGATCTGTGTTTCACCTCTAAACCCACTATGGCTACTCAGGGACCTTTCAGGTAACCAAAAAGATATTACAAGGACAGCAATTATAAAATGGTGAAAAGCATGAACTTAAACGCACAGTAGATAGTGATGTAGAGAATAAAATAGCTGGTCAAAATCAACTCTAGGAAAATTAGGGATCGTTTGGAATATAACCCAACTAGTAATATAACCAGGAGATTTTTTTTTTTTTATGCCAACTTTTCTAGGTAAGTTTCTGAAAGCATCATTACAGAATTAAAAATGGAGTTTTTGTTTTTGCTGCAAAGCTTGAATGTTCCTAATGCATTTCCACTTTTACTTAATAAGATATTTTCCTCATATTTTCACTACAGCTGTTAACTTGTCAAATGCATCCTACTTTTTATAGCTGTGTAAAAAGTCTCTGATTACAAACAGTGAACATTTAGTCATTTGTTGGAGCTGAGCTATATGCCTGTCATTCCTACTCTTCTAGGATATTCTGCAGCTTTGTTTGATTGCTCCCTCCCTCTTCATTAGCTAGTTTTGTTTTCTCTCCCTTACTCATGTCATTATTACTTTTTCTTGGAGAACTAGGATTAAGCTCTTTCTATGTTTTACTACTAGTAAGTCCAAGGCAAAAAAAAAGGTAATTTTCTATTTGTGTTCACTAGCTTTTTCCTTGGCTTCAATTAAAATCATTTGCTTCTAATAGCCAGAATTTCCATCAAAGATAATTTCTCCTTGTATTTTTTTCAAAAATGACTTCTGACTAATCTTTCCTGGATTTCCAACTTGGTTTTTCTAACTTCATTTTTTATAAATATTTTAATTTATCCTTAATTTTCTTTACTCTATTTTTAGAAAATGTATATATTTATAACACCAAAAGACAATCTGCTTCCATAGAAATTAGTTGAGCAACATTAAGTTAATTTCTTTCTATCTGGAATTGCTATATACTTGTCTAGGGAGTCTCTAATTATTGGTATATTTTGGGCTTCCCAGGTGGGCTCAGTGGTCAAGAATCAGCCTGCCAATGTAGGAGACAAAGAAGACTCGGGTTTGATCCCTGGGTTGGGAAGGTCCCCTGGAGCAGGAAATGACAACCCACTCCAGTATTTTGGCCTGGTAAATCCCCAGGCAAAGAGGAGCCTTGTGGGCTACAGTACAGGGGTTGCAAAGACTCAGACACGGCTGAGGAACTGAGCACAGAACAGGCTTTTTTTTTTTTTTTTAATGATTAATGTGTCATGCTCTGTGTAAGACAATTTACAATATTTTATTTTTCTCTCCTTAAGTCTGTGATGTAAATAGCACAAACATTCATATTTTATATATGGGTAAATGGTGCCCCATAAGAGTAAAATATTCCAAATCAAACAATAAGGAAGTATTGGAACCTACGCTTGAATTCCAGTCTATCAGACTACAACCGCGATACACTTATGCATAACTTATTTCTTCTCTGTTTTCTTCTTAGTGTGATCATCAGGATCTACATTTAGGTTTCATGCTTTGAATTCAGACAGAATGAAAATATATCAAAGTCTATAGCTATTTATGAACAGGAGATTTTTCACTACATTTTATCTCACTTATTCATGACATTTTCCAAACAACATCACAGAGATTCTTGCACATTCATCATCAAATATCTCATCTAGAGTATCCAGAATGATTGCATATAGGAAGAATGAATTTGTTTAATGATTGCATTTTACTTCCTCAGTATCTTTCTAGTCAGACATTGATTTGATGTTTAGAATGATCTCTCTGAAAATGTATTTCCTGTTTCCATATACCTCTTAGGAACCCTCCATTGAGAAAGACTTGGCTTTTGAAGCTGGATTTTTTCTTTCAAAACACATGGGGAACTTTTTAATATATCAAGCAAAATATTAAATAATAAGAATGAGGAGATGAAAGAAACATTCTCTTTCTTTGATTTATGGGAAGTCAAATCCCACCTTTCATCTCTTATTTCTGACCACTTGTCAAAAACATTTTCATGAATTCCTAGTCTGCTACACATCCCTTAAATGTTAACCCTGACAGATTTTGATCTCAGTCTTCTTTTCTTCTCTCTAAAATATCTGCCAGAATATTTCCATTGTGATTTAATAATCATTGACTACCAAATCTCTGTTTCAGCCTGTTTGTAATCTAATATGTCAAATAATTTACAAAACATTTATACTTGGATATACTACAGACATTTCGGACTAGTAAGGCTAAGGGAGAATGCATAGCCTGTTTCAAGGTGTTCCTCATTGCCAGGGTCGATGCAAGTAATTTTTAGTCCACTGCTTCACTCAAGCCAGGGAAAGTAAACTTTATTTCTTATTCCCACAATTCAGTCACCAAATCTCATCAGTTTTGTCTTTTTATTCTGTCTTAAATCTCCCTCCACATTTCTTACTTTCATAGATCAAATTTTTAATTCTTTTCCTAGACATGTGCACTAGACTCTGAATTGCTCCCTAGAATTGAGTTTACCGCTTTTCCAATTCATTTTCTATCCTGCTATCAGAATAGTCTTTCTAAAGGATTAATAGACTCTTTACTGCTAGAAATTTTTCATTGCCTTCAGAACAAAATCCAAACTTTATAGTATAATACAATATATCCTGTGTTCTAGCTATTATTTTTCTCTCTGACCTTCTGAATGAATGGTACTTACACAATACTTGTTAATTTCAGAAACCATGATATTTCATGAAATAGGTACATGGTTAACAAGTTATTAACAGCATACATGAAATATACAAAGGCATGATTCTATTCTATTGCATAGAATATATGATAATTTTAATATACTAAGAACTTGGATCAACCAATGATTTTGCATTTTTATTACATCTGTAAGATTTTAAATTGCAAAATGCTTATCTATATATTAATTAGAATTAATTACAAAATATAAGCAAGCACTTGCCATCTTTTTAAATGTGTGAAAAATTATAGGTTTATTTGTCCTTTCTCTTTTAAAAATAAATTTTTACTTATTTTCTTAAGGTTGAGATGAATATCATGGGAAGAAATGATAGATACAAAGTGCTAGAAAATTAAGTAAGGCCTTTACCTGGTGATAGAAGTGGGAACAGACCTGTCAACTCTGTTAACCTGCATTGATTCAGCCATAAAATAAGTATGTGACTTTACCATAGTCATCCGTGGTAACCTAATTTTCATGGACTATCTCATACTGACAGACTAGAACATTTTGTTTAAAACTTCTATTTTACACATATACTTATATTTTCTCCAGAATCCCCAAAGAATTTTACTCTAAGCTATTAAAGTTACATCAGTTTTTTGGACCTCATTACCAGAAGGTAACAAGATTTTCTTCACCTTTTAAATTCAAGATCTAAAGAAATTCTAGTGTATTGTGAAGCAATTATTTATCCCAATTAAGATAAAAGGTATGCAGTTCAAAAGATTTAGCATTGCCATTAAATATGTTACACAAATGGATATATTTTAGGATTAAATCTATTTAAGCTTTACTTATGTGATACAGCCTGGCAGGAAAGTGAAAGGGTATGCAATTCCATTATTTTGGAGTTAAACCTTAAGTACTGAGCATGCACATTCCTCTAAAGATTAAGAAGCACTTTATTTAGTCCTTGGTTTGCTACATGGAGTTGATTACTTCTAAATTTGATAGAAACCTGTAGAGTAAGTCTCATCAGTTCCAGGGGAGAATTCTAAAGCTCTGAATTGAATTTCTCAGAACGGTACAATCTGAAAATTAAATGGATGTGTAGGCACCTCCATAGATTTTAATTCTCAGGAAAATTATTTCCTATAATATTTTTCTTTTGTAATAAATGACTGTTAGGAACTTATAGAAATCTATAGCCACAAATATAAGAACTAATATACATTTAAAATGATTATAGACACTTTCTGAATTTTATTATACTTAGTAAATCTTACTAAAATCTTTAAAAAGTTTAAATATTGTATTATAATTCATGATCACAATAATTAAAGGTATGATGCATGTGTAAAAAAAGCAAAATCTTAGTGTGTGTGTGTATGTATGTATGTGTGTATATATATATATATATATATGTCAAACAAATATATATATATATATATATATATATATGCCAAATATTTATTCAAATTTTATTTTCTCACAGGGAATTTCCCTAAACTTCCCAATTTTCTACTTTTTTTATTGTCTACCCTGCCTTAACTTTCTTCTCAAGATCCACTTTTACTGATACTATTCTATTGCTTATTCTGAATTTTACTAGAACAAGATTTGAGTTACTACTATATCTCTAACATTTAAGACTCTAAATTAATATTTGGCAACTGAATGCATAAACTCATAATAATAATATTATAAATAATAATAGTATTTTAAAGAGCTGTGGATTTAGAATTAAACAGCATTGGCTGGAGCTACTGTTCGTTATAATAAAAGGTGAAGGTTTATTGATACTCAACCTTATTCATAAAATGAAAACGTTAATAATGCCATTTGCCAGCATTGCAAGTTGACAGCATCAAATGAGCCCAAATCAAAGTACTCTGTACAGTGCTCTAACATTTACTAAGATAATCTGTTATCATTCTCATTGCTCTCATTTTATTTTTTGAACCGGTGACTTAACTTTGAATTCTATCACATTCTTTAAACCATATTGTATTCCAAAAGGAATAAACAAACCTAACCACCTCCGATAATCCTGCTTCAACTCATATATTACATATTATGTAACAAACTATAAGCAAATATTCAAATTGAAAAAAAAATGATAAAATTTGGACTCTATCATATTTCTATTATACCTACCACCTTCCTTAGAGAGATATCTTTTCTAAACATTTTTAACTTTTACATATGTTGTTTTTCATCAACAGTAGCTAGAAAAGAAAATATTGCTGAAGTAGATAGAAACACGGATTCCTGAGTAATGAAGAATGTTCTCCTAGCTTAGAGGCCTGAAAAGAACAAGAATAGGGGAAGAGACGAAATGGCAGAGGAGGAGCACATCTCTCTCCATGGACGCATCAGGAATACATCTTCAGATGCAGAAGATCTCACAGAGCACCAGCTGAGAGCTGGCAGGAGTCCATGATCACTGGAAAGGAATATACAGATCCATGCAAAACTCAGAGGATGAAGGAAGGAAGGGACAAAGAGGGAGTGAGCAGGACTGGTCCTACATTCAGGGGATGGGCAAGCTGGAGGAGCGGTGAGATATCCACATAGGGGCAACAGGATTGGACAGAGGGGAAGCATTTGAGGCTGTTGGAGAATGAAGCTGCTGATCTGTGACAGTCTGAATGACAGTCTGAGATCCACAGAGACAATCCATGCTGTAGCCCTATGTACCCCAGAGAGGGACCCAAGTCCACCGGAATACACAGCGGATGGGAGCTGGAGCATATGGACTGGAGAGCAATTCAAGGTTGAGGAATGCTATTAACCACAGGGAGATGGCCTGAGGGGGCAGGCCTGAGGATTCTATGGTGGGCAATGCCTCTGGAGGAAAGCCAGGCAGCCACGGAGGCAGGTGCTACTACTGAGTCATGTGCAGAGGGTAGAGCCATCACTGTAGCCTCTCTCCCCACGCATTGGTGCTGGCAGCTGGCTAACAGAGAAAAACTCCAGAGAGGGTGGACCTTTGAGTGCCTGATGCTCCGGGCAATAGAGAAGGACCAGCCAGGGAAGCCCTTTGAATGGCAGAGGTTAGAGGAAGATTCTGACAGCATCATATCTTCTGAACTCATGGTCACCAGCTTCACTGAGCATCTGAGGCTGCCAGTGTCCCCGTGATCCAAGCTAGCTATGCCACCTCCACACTTGATTCTTACTGGGGCAGAGCTGCTGGAGGATAGAAAAAACTCTAACAGCACCATATCTCGTGTGCTCGCAGCCACTGGCTTCCCTGTGCATCCGGTGCTGCCAGGGTCCCCGTTAACAAGCAGCCATGCCACTTCCATACCCAGTCCTCACTGGGCAGATCCAAGTCCTCCAGGTGCAAACTCCTGTGGATGACCACAAGCAGAGGTGGGGATAAAACCACAACTGAGTTCCAGGGCCAGAGTGACTAAGAAGAAAATAGAAAACCTTTCCACCAGCTGCACAATCCACAGTTTAAACCTACACAATCAACTAGAGAGACTGTGCCTATGGAATAGATAAAAGGCAAATGAGGGCTCCCACACAAGAAAATGCCCTAGGTCTGGCAGCAGTGGAGGTTGGAGGCAAGAACATACAGGAGCAGGGCCAAGTTAGAGTCTGAGCTGTCCCCACAGTAGGTTCAGGGGAGAGCTCTCCCCTCAGTTTGGAGGGCCTCCTTGCTAGGTGGACTGGGCTGTGACTCACAGTCTGGGAAAGGATGCTGACAGCTGAAACCCAACAAAATAATTTATTACTTTTCTTATACTTTGATTTGTTCTCTAGTTGGTTCTGGATTTTTTTTCCTCTTCTTTTTTTTCTCCCACTGTTGCTTTGGTTATTGTTTTCATTATTATTATTAACTTTATTTAAACTTTTGAGAAATTTTGTAACATTATTTCCTTTATATACTTCTACCTCTATATTGGCTTTTGCAGTTTTTGTGTGTGTTCTTTCTCTTTCTCTCTCTTTTTTTTTTTTTTTTTACTTATTGTTCACTTCTTGGTGTCATTATTCTATAATATATATATATACATATATATATATATATATACACATTTTTATATAATTCTATTTAACTTTGCTTTTCAATTATTTCTCTTCATTTTTTTCACCTTGTTTTTAGTTTGTTTTGTTTGCTTTATTCCTCAGTTAGCTCTTTGCTTTGGTCTTGTTTGCTATTTTGTGTTATAGTTTTGCTTTTAATTGATTGATATTATTTTTTGTTTCCTTTACTCACCAGGTTACTCTCTTACACCCTGTTTCCTTTGGGCTGTTTTTGTTTTGTCTCTGTGTGTGTGTATTCCTGCTTTTGTTACTATTTGTCTGATTTTCATTTACCATTTGTCTAGGGCTCATTTTTTTATTCATTTTTTGTGTGATTGTTTCAATCCTTATTATTGCCCTATAGGGCCTGAGCCTCTGGGGTGGGATCATTGAGTCCAGGACACTAGACTGCCCGAGAACTCCTGAACCAGGAAGCATTAATTAGTGAGAAATCCCATGAAGGCCTCGTCCTGTATCCAAGACAGGTACCATCCAACTACCCACAGCACCTCACATAAACAACAAGCAAGACAAGAACACAAACCAAGTCATCAGCAGACAGGCTTCCCACAGATACCCCAAAACACACCATCTCACATAGCTCTGCTTATCACAGGGAAAAAAGCACACCTTTCCCCACCAAAACACATGGACAATCCCCTCCTAACATGAAGCCTACACAAACCACTGGATCAACCTCACCCATGGAGGGCAAAAATCAAAAGCAAGACAAACTACAACCCTACAGCCTGGGGAAAGGAGACTTCAAACATAGTAAGTTAGATAAAATGAAAAGACAGATAATCATGCAGGAAATGGAAGAACAAGATAAAAACCCACATGACCAAATAAACGAAGCGGGAATAGGCAAACTGCCAGAAAGGGAATTCAGAGCAATGACGGTAAAGATGATCCAACATCTTGAAAACAGAACGGAGAAAAATGCAAGAGTCACTGAGCACATTTAACAATGACCTAGAAGAAATAAATCATTAATAAACAGTGCCAAGCCAAAAAAAAAATTATTGAAATTAAAAATACTCTAGAAAAAAACAATAGCAGAAAAACGAGGCAGAAGAATGCATAAGTGAGCTGGAGTATAGAATAGTAGAAATAACTGTTGAATAACAGAATAAAGATAAAAGAATGAAAAGAATCAAGGATAGTTTCAGAGACCTCTAGGACAATATTTTTTTTGTAAACACAAACATCACCTTTTTTTAATCTGAAAATCCTTTTCCAATTCCCATTTCTTCCATTGAAAATTATAATCTTTCAATGCAAATATGGCGCCTGTTTTAGAATACTAGGAATTGTTGAAATATGCATCTTATAAAAGCAAAGATTAATGTATTTTGCAAGAATATATTGCTGAGGTATATACATGAAGATGAGTTACCCAAAAACAAAAAATACATTCTATAGAAATATGGAGAGAAACATTTCAAACTATTGATTTTCTCTTGAGCAGAACTTGAATTTTTAAATTTGCAATATTTTGGTTGATCATTACTATTATCCTCTAAAGAATTTCTAATTGTACTTTTTATGTTTTTCTTTCAGTCAAATTTTATTTGTTGTTGTTCAGCCGTTAAGTCACGTCCAACTCTGCAATGTGGACTACAGCACACCACGCTTCCCTGTCCTTCACTATCTCCCTGAGTTTGCTCAAACTCATATCCATTAAATCAGTGATGCTGTCCAGCCATCTCATTCTCTGTCATCCGCTTCTCCTCCTGCCCTCAATCTTTCCCAGAATCAGGGTGTTTCCCATCGGCTCTTTACCTCAGGTGGCCAAAATATTGGAGCTTCAGTTTCAGCATCAGTCCTTCCAAAGAATATTGAAGGTTAATTTCCAATGTTCATCACAGCACTGTTTATAATAGCTAGGACAGGGAAGCAACCTAGATGCCCATCAGCAGACGAATGGATAAGGAAGCTGTGGTACATATACACAGTGGAATATTACTCAGCCGTTAAAAAGAATTCATTTGAAGCAGTTCTAATGAGATGGATGAAACTGGAGCCCATTATACAGAGTGAAGTAAGCCAGAAAGATAAAGAACATTACAGCATACTAACACACATATATGGAATTTAGAAAGATGGTAATGATAACCCTATATGCAAAACAGAAAAAGAGACAGAGATGTACAGAACATACTTTTGGACTCTGTGGGAGAAGGCGAGGGTGGGATGTTTCGAGAGAACAGCATGTATATTATCTATAGTGAAACAGATCACCAGCCCAGGTGGGATGCATGAGACAAGTGCTCGGGCCTGGTGCACTGGGAAGACCCAGAGGAATCGGGTGGAGAGGGAGGTGGGAGGGGGGATCGGGATGGGGAATACATGTAACTCCATGGCTGATTCATGTCAATGTATGGCAAAACCCACTGCAATGTTGTGAAGTAATTAGCCTCCAACTAATAAAAATAAATGAGAAAAAAAAATAAATAAAAGACTCATTTCCAATCTAAAAAAAAAAGAAAAGACATCACTTTGCTGATAACGGTTCACATAGTCAAAGCTACAGTCTTTCCAGTAGTCACGTATGGATGTTGGATCATAAAGAAGGCTCAGCACTGAAAGAATTGATGCTTTTGAATTATGGTGCTGGAGAAGACTTTTGAGAGTCCTTTGAACGGCAAGGTGATCAAACCATTTAATCCTATAGGACAATATTAAATGCACCAACATAAGGATTATAGGGTTTCCAGAAGAAGAGAAAAAATAAAGGGTCTGAGAAAATTTTTGAAAAGATTATAGTCAAAAATTTTTGCAATGTGGGACAACAAACAGTCTCTCAAGTCCAAAGAAGTGCAGAATCCCATACAGGATATTCTCAAGGAGAAACATGCTGAGACCATATTAATCAAAGTAAAACAAACAAAAAAACAAAAAAAACCACACAGAAAAAATACTAAATGCAGCAATGGAAAAGCAACAAGCATCATACAAGGGAAACACCATACTGTAAGCAGCTGCTCTTTCAACAGAATCTCTGAAGATCAGAAGGGAATGGCAGAATATATTTAAAGTGATGAAAGGGAAAAATCTACAACTGAGATTACTGTACACACAAAGGATCACATTCAAAATTGATGGAGAAATCAAATGCTTTACAGACAAGCAAAAGTTCAGATAACTTAGTACCACAAAACCAGCTTTACAAAAAATGCTAAAGGGACTTGGAGCAGGGAAAGGCTACATACTTCAGTATTCTTGCTGGGAGAATTTAATGGACAGAGGAGCCTGGCAAGTTGCCTTCCGTGGGGTTGCAAGAGTCAGAAACAACTGAGCGACTAACATACACACACACACACACACACACACACACACACACACACACACAAAAGAAGGAAAAGACCTACCAAATAAAAACAAATAAATAAAAAATAACTAAAACAATTAAGAAAATGCCAATAGGAACATACATATCAATCATTACTTTAAATATAAATGCATTAAAGGCTGCAACCAAGACACAGACTGGCTGAATGGACATAAAAACAAGACTTATAATATATACACTGCCTATAATAGACCCACTTCAGACCTAGAGACATATAAAGACTGAAGGTTAGAGAATGAAAATGATATTCCATGTGTATGGAAATCATAAGAAAGCTGACGTAGCAATTCTTATATCAGACAAAAAAGATCTTAAAACAAAGAATATTAAAAGAGATAATGAAGGACACTACATGATCAAAGGCTCAATCCAAGAAGAAAGCATGACAATTGTAAATATTTACACACCCAACAGAAGAGCACCTCAATACACAAGGCAAACACTAAAAGACATAAAAGGGGAAATCTACAGTAACACAATAAAGGTAGGGGATTTTAACACCCCAGTTACACCAACAGACAGATAATCAAATAGAATATTAATAAGAAAACATAAGCCATAAATGACACATTAGAGCAAATGGGCCTACTTGACATCTTCAGAATATTCCATCCAAATGCAGAATACATTTTCTTCTCATGTGTGCACAAAACTTTCTCCTGGATAAATCACATCTTGGGTCACAAATAAAACCTAGGTAAATTTTTTAAAAAATTGAAAATGTATCAAGCATCTTTTCTGACCACACTGCTCACACTAGATATAAATTACAGGGAAAAGTCTATAATGGATGGAATATTACTCAGCCATAAAATGGGACAAATTCAGTTCAGTTCTAGTGAGGTGAATGAAACTGTGGCCTATTATACAGATTAAACTGAATTAGAAAGAGAAAAACAAATACCATGCATTAATGCATATATATGGAATCTAGAAAAATGATAATGATGAACCTATTCTTAGGACAAAAATAGAGACACAGACATAGAAAACATATGTGTGGACACAGTGGGGAAGGAGGGAGTGAGACGAATTGAGAGAGTAGCATTGCAACACATACATTACCATATGTAACCTAGACAGCCTGTGTGAATTTGCTGATGCAGGGAACTGAAATAAGTGCTCTGTGACAACCTAGAAGCGTGGGATGGGATGAGAGGTGGGAGGGAGATTCAAGAGGGAGTGGACATATATATACATACCTATGACTGACTAATGTTGATCTATGGCAGAAACCAACACACACTGTAAAGCAATTGTCTTCCAATTAAAACAAATAAATTTTAAAAACAAGGATGGAAGATTAGGGGCAAGAAGCTGTAGAGAAGACACAATATCCCTTTAGACATGATCACAAAGCATGTAGATATTTGTATTTCATGGTAATGCTCATCAGAGAAAATAAATGAGGGGACTTTCAATGAATGGACATGACCCCTCCCAAGGCGTCAGACAGGTTCTCTCCTCAGCCACTCCACTCCAGTGTTACCGTGATCGACACAGGGGCGGAGTAACCATGGTTACACATTGGGGAAGCTACCATCACTGATGAATGTGAGACTTTCCAACAATAGAGACCAAAAACAAGTGTTCAATATGGCAAAATTCCTTGAAGAGACCAGGTCTCAAGTTGGTTACACAGGATCCCTTCTACCCTAAGAAGGATAACTGTTTACCTTTAACGGCCTCAGCACTTATTTTTCCTGCCCAGGGTGCCCCTAACTGCACCACCATTCAAGGTCTAACATAATATCTGACCTATTGATATGTAATTCCAAACGATGTTGCCTGAGACTAAAGGCCCATTTTCTAAGAAAGTAGCTGTTTTCATGGGCTTAAAAACACAAAATGCACAAGCAGTGCTATGTTCTTTATTAAGACAGCCAAACAACAGTGAATCGGCCTACAAAAGCCTCAGTTAAGATGCCATCCCAGAGGAAATATTCAGTAGAATTGAAATGCATTCCTTCCAGATATATGCATTTGCTGAATCACTGATTATATCAAGTCCAATAACATATTGGTCTTGAAAAGAAGGGGTGCAAATAGAATTGATTCCTTCTTCCTTATCTTTATGTCTTTGCTTAGTATATGTATTTCCTATCCTCACCGACTCAGATGTTGCTATGTTAAATGTTTATAGTTACCAGGGGAGAAATATTCCCACTAGGAGTTATAATAAGAATTCCTCTGAACATGATGCTGCAAATATAACCAGTTTGCTTTGGGTCTCTTGTGACAATAAGCTAGTGGTCACATTGTTATGAGGAGCTAGGTTTGCCGCTCTGAAGACAGAACAGTCGGGTTAGGGAGGAGAATGTGTGAAACTGAGGGGGTTCATTAGGGCAACTCCTGGTGCTGCTCTGCCTGGCCCACTGACCAAGCGTGTGAAAACTGCAGCAACAAAGGCAGGGCAACTAAAGATCAGGCCGCTCATGAATAAAGGTCTGAGGTGACTCCACCAGTAAAGCAGAGAGACTAGCCTGGAGTACTGGCTAAAGACGAGGGGAATCTGGAGAAGAGGTAGAACAGAGACACTGAACATCAATCAACAAGGATGTATGAAGACTAGATGAGGCGGTAGAGGCTATAGCTTGCCTCAGTGATATCTATCAGAGACTTAGGTGAGCTAACACCTTGGGGGAGAACAGGAATGACTCAGTTTTATACCTGCCCTCCCTGTTATTCTAGAAAAAGAAATGAGGATATTTTGTTCTCACAGAGATGGAGGTCCTGCATTGTTGAACAAACACTGTATGTGAAGGGCACTAGTGTATCTCTCTGGTGCTAGGGCTGAGAGGCATCATTCTTTCACACTGACTACTTCAGATCTTCCAACCTTAACAGTGGTTTGTTTTAGCTGCCACCATGAAGATCTGATCTGGGTTGGGGTCTCAAATACTGCTTATAGGACAATTTCACATCTCTGCCTTGGGTCTGCATCTCCTACTCTGGGGATTCCCTAAGAATGGCTCCGTGGGACTCTTCTTGGTGCTCACGTATGCTGTTAGAAGCAGGCATGTGTTAACACCCAGTGGAGCCAAACTATTATCACTGAGGGCTGGGAGACTATGGATAAATTCTGCTCTTCTCACACCAGGACAGTCAGCCCTATATATCTGAATTCTAGGGGGATCAATTAGTCATTTAGCGACTGTCATAGAGTGCTATGATTCCTGGGGAACCCAGGTTAAGGTTCTGGGTTTCCCCTAGTGGCTCTTTTGGTAAGAAACAAAACAAACAAACAAACAAAACCACATCTGCAATGAAGGAGCTCACCTGCAGCACAAGAGACCCAGGGGTTGATCCCCTAAGAAGGAAATGACCACCTACTCCAGTATTCTTACCTGGAAAATCCCATGGACAGAGGAGCCTGGTGGGCTGCAGTCCATGTGTTCACAAGAGTTGGACACGACTTAGTGACTAAACTAGAACACAATCACAGTTGAAGATAAATATATCTTTTTGAATTGCATGATATTTCTAAAGTAAGAAGAGTGCAATGAAAATACAGTTTAAAGATAAAAGAACTGTGAGTAGAAATGGAATGGGTATTCTCTACCAAATGGTTGTGTATAGACTCTATGTTCAGAATAATATTGTTTACAAATACATTACTTTTAACTTCTCTCATTTTATTAGTTTATGTAATAACTTAAGGTTCAAATAGTGAGGACCTAAATTATACTTCTTTTGTTGATAAAAATCTGTAAATACTGGTCAAATTTAGTACTTATTCTTAACAATAATTTTAAGATTAATTAATATCACAAAATGACATTAATATTTGAAGAGTAATGAGTGTACTAAACAATGTCCCAATATAATTTTGAAAGAAACTCTCTTTTTGTTTGCAATCTATCATATAACCAAGTAAGAAACTAAGAAGTGAAATAATATGTCCAAATACTTGACATGAGTATGTCCAGATATATTAAAAGATTTAAATACAGGTTAAAGTTTGAAGGGCAAGACACTTGTTTCAAACTGTTCATACAATAGAAATTTATCTGCCTTCATTTTTTTTCAGGTTTTTCTATTTTAAATTCAATCCCTTTCTCAGTCTCTTGGCTTGCTCTCCTTCTTGTTCTTTCATCTCTTGCCTCTCCTCTCAAACTCTGGCTAAGGATGTGCAATAAAAATATGACAACACCAGAATCTTCCTGAATTCCTGTTGTAGTTGTATCATCTCTTAAGATACTCCACAGAATAGATATCTTGCTTCATAATTCATATAAATATTACCTTAGTTGAATACTTGTGTTAAAAGACTACGTGTCATAAAGTATGTATGGACTCTGCAGTGTTTAGGGAATTCGAGTGGGAGCAAATGATCTCATGTGATAAGCCTTCATTAATCATAGGTGTCAACATGAGTGAATAAAGCAACATTCGTGGTTCCTTAAAGGCAGGGACCACTAGAGAGAATGAGAAGTAAAAAGATATATATGACAAAATCATACTCTTAAGAGGAAGTTTGATGCTGTAATATTAAATTGTGTTATAACTCTTTAGAAGGGTAATATTTCATTATTTTAACAGCTTCCCCTTGTCATATTTACACACATACACACCAGAATAAATAATGCTCTATTGAATTTGAAGGCTGATTTTATCCAGTTACATGACTCTCTAGGGTCCCTAAATGCTATTTATCCCACTTCTTGGTTCAGTTACCTGAAGTTTAACACACAGCATACAAAGAATTTTATGGGTGCTTACATGCTCCAAGAAGAATGTCTCTAAATCCAGAGGAACCCAAACTAAAAGAAAGTATTCAATTATACAAATGCATAAAGGAGAAAGCAAAAAGAAAAGGTAGTCATTTGATTTTTAGAGAAAGAGTAAATAAAATACTTTCATCCTTGGTAAGGCATAGAATGGGCTCTTTACAGTTTTCTGCCTTGTTTGATAAAGTCTGTATCATATGGTGTTCTACTGAGATTTACAGATGATATTCTAATATTTTTATTTTTTACAAGAAAGTATTTTAAACTTCTAGTATTCATAAAAGTGTTGATTTTTTCTTGTTTTTCAATATTTTTCAACCAATTCCCAAACAAATATTTTGACAATTACATTACTGACCCTCCAAAGAGAAGCAATCTATCCAGAGGCACTTAGTAATAAGATACGTGCAGTTTTGGTAACATGCCTCGGTAGATTCTCATCTATCTTGCTTCATCTTGCAGCATACACAAAGAGACTGAATTTTCCACAGTTCTATGCGATCACATTGATGCCCCATGACTAGTTCTGAACAACAGAATGTGGCAGGTAGTGATATACCCCACTTTATCTTGCTTCTTAACATTTCTTGGAAGTGGACTGGGGGTGTAACCTTCAGCCCTGTGATTCTAAGTAAAGGTTTTGAGATGTCAAAGCCACACAGTAGAAGGACACTGAAGTGCAGAACCACCACTACGTGAATAGTTCCCAGGAGACATTCCTTACTAGCATCAGACAGTTAAGTAAGAAAAAAAAAAAAAATCCATTTTGACTGATGCATTGAAGTTTGGAAACTGAATACTGTAGCAGCCAATGGCAAACACGTTCATTATGTAGGGTCAAATACGGTGATCCTGTAGGTGACTGTGAAAGTCAAATATATTTATCAGTTCTACAGTTAGAGGGCAAGTTCATGTGTGCAAATTTTTGTGTAATTTTGATCATTTCATATGCATTCACCTAATGCAATTCCACTGAACAAAAGTAGGATATTTGACCATGATGGGTGGGTTCTTTAAGAATCTGAACACCTGAAATATGAAAAACTGTAATCCTTACTGTGACCCAAAATGAAGTTTCTCCATCTCTAGTCTCCAACCACAGAAATTTACTTGACATTATTTTATCACCAGGAAGTGATATGTTACTTTGTCTCTACTACAACTCTGCCAAGATATCTTCCTAGAATTTTAATGTATAGCTATTTATGAAAATAGTGATATTGATTATTGTGGGGAGAGCTATTTTTAACAAACAGTATGACAAGATATTGAAAATATTAATGAAAGGCTAAAATATGCTATTATTTTTAATTAATAAAAAAATCAATAAGGCATTCTGGAGGAATTGTGTGTGGAGACAGCACAAAGGAAACTTATAGAAACATATCTGAAGCAAAGTAAAACATGTAATGATTTTAATAATAAAACCAAGCCAAACTCTATGGAGCCCTCCCAGGACAGACACTCCCATGTCCTCTGCTGGCCTCTTGTCTGCATAAAGGCATTTTAGCTGAAGAATAAATTTAGTCAGAGAAGGGAGAAAATGCTGAAGCAAAGGAAAGCAGTCAATAAGACCAAAGAATAATAGGTTAATTACTAAAGTCACAGACCTTTAGTTCCTCTACAAGAGCTATAGATAATATTCTGAGCCATATCTTTTGAGCTATTTTACAGATGTTGAAACCCCTACCAGAGGGAAAGAGCTAACTACATGATGATCAGACTGTAGCCATGACATAAGCTTCTCCCTCTTACACAATTCTGAGAATTTGCCTCAAGGAAATGGAGACAAACCAACCCAGGAATTGAAGATTAAAGCACTTGGAACAATCAAGATGACCTTGATCAGACCATGACCAATTTCAAGATGACTGAAAACTTATAAACATCATGTGGAGAATGAGAGTATAGAGACATTGGACCTATAGAGAAAACATAAAATCATACGACTTATTTGTTCTGCTGTAAAATAACTAAATATGTTTATGAAATGAAGTGAAGTCGTTTCAGTCGTGTCTGACTCTTTGTGACCCCATGGACTGTAGCCTGTTAGGCTCCTCCATCCATGGGATTTTCCAGGCAAGAATAATGGAGTGGGTTGCCATTTCCTTCTCTAGGGGATCTTCCCAAACCAGGGATCGAACATGGTTCTCCCACATTGCAGGCAGACTCTTTACCATCTGAGCCACCAGGGAATTCCTAAATATGTATATACATATAGTTTACATAAATCTTGTTTTTATCACTTTTAGAATTAATGTACAATATAACATGCAAAAGATAAGGATATCAAAAGAGTACACATAGGTGTTTTTAACATGGATGACAAAAAGTAAAGATACAGTTCCAAAAGTTGAGAGGTAAGAGGATTAAATACAGGTAGACAGAAGTGTAGCAGTGCTAATATCTCCATATTTACATTGAGATGGATCAGCAGCTACTATGGAGAATTAAGAGGTCAATAGTTGTAGGAAGACACTGGTAAAAGGATACTGGAAATAATGTAAGAGAGTCACAGATTCATATCTCATAGCCAAAAATCAATAAATAATGTCTAGAATTAATGCAAAAACTAGTGAAATTAAGTTTGCTATTTAACAATATTGAGGTAACTAAAAAGAGAAAGTAAGCACTGAAATATGTTTACTTGTAGAAAACAGAAATGCCAGTAAGGGGAATTTTAATTATAGACATTTGCTTTTTATAATTGCTTTTGGTATTTAAATATATATATTTAAATATATATTTAACACACACATAACACATATTAACACACACATAAATATATACAAACACACACATGCATATTTTACTTTTTTCCTCCTTTTCTTTTAATGAGACAGAAATTTTAAGAGAAAAGGGAAAGAAAAAAGAAGACTAACAGAAGGCAGTATTCAAAAGAAAGTACTGATCAGAAAGCAGACTGCCTACAGGACAAAACATGGCATGTTTAGAGACCCCCGACTAGTCCTAAGTCCAGATGGAGACAGATGGACAGAGAGCATAAGGTAGACTTTCTCCAGCTATTTCGTGGCATTTGAGTATGTCTTTTTGGTTAATGAACAGAACAACAGCAATTATTAGCTTATTAGAAACTGCTTTTTTATGCATATTTGGACTTAAGGAGTTGGTTTGGGGTGAGGTAGTAGGCAAATTTATATAAAAGTCAGGAGCCTCTGGTTAGAAAAAAGATGAAAATATTATTGATGCTTCATGCTATTAGATTTTATTTTGCTGAACGTTGGATATGATCTAAGGATATCTCCTGACAAGAACTCTACTTATAGTTGTTGTTCAGTCACTAAGTCCCGTCTCACGCTTTTCAACCCAATGAATGCAGCACTCTAGCCTTCTCTGTCCTCCACTATTTCTGAGATTGCTCAAATTCATGTGCTTTGAGTTGGTGATGCCATCTAAACATATCCTTCTCTGCCAACTCTTTCTCCTCTTGCCTTCAGTCTTTTCCAGGATCAGGGTCTTTTCCAATGAGTCACTGCATTGAAACTACTCTTTGCATCAGGTGGCCAAAGTATTGGAGCTTCAGCGTCAGCATTAGTCCTTCCAATGAATATTCAGGGTTTATTTCCCTAGAGATCACCTGGTTTGATCTCCTTGCAGTCCAGTGACTCTCAAGAGTCTTCTCCAGGTCCACAATTTGAAAGCATCAATTCTTCAAAACTTACCCTTTTTATGGTCCAACTCTTAACATCTGTACATTACTACCAGAAAGACCTCGCTTTGATTATGTGGATCTTAGTTGGCAAAGTGATGTCTCTTCTTTTTAATACATTGCCTAGATTTGTCACACCTTTCCTTCTAAGGAGCAAGAGTCTTTTAATTTCATGGTTGCAGTCACATTTCACAGTGATTTTGAAGCCAAAGAAATTAAAATTTGTCATTGCTTTCAATTTCCGCCCCTCTCTTCACCATTAAGTGATGAGACCATATACTATGATCTTAGTTTTTTGAATGTTAAGTTTCAAGGCAGCTTTTTCACTCTCCTCTTTCACCCTCATAATGAGACACTTTAGTTCCTCTTCACTCTCTGACATTACAGTGATATCATCTGCATACCTGAGGTTGTTGATATTTATCCTGGCAATCTTGAGTCTGTCTTGTGATTTACCCAGCCCAGCATTTCCCATGATGCATTTTGTACATTGCAGATGGACTCTTTACCATCTGAACCACCAGGGAAGCCCTAAGTTAAATAAGCAGGGCATCAATATAGAGCATTGTTTTACTCCTTCCCCAATTTTGAACATGTCAGTTATTCCAGGCCTGATGCTAACTGCTGCCTCTTGAACCAAATACAGGTTTCTCAGGAGACAAATGAGGTGGTCTGGTATTCTCACCTCTTTAAGAATTCTCCATATGTTGCTGCGATCCACACAGTCAAAGGATTTACCATAGTCACCGAAGCAGAAATTTTTCTGTAAGCTCCCTTGCTTTCTCTGTGATCCAACAAATGTTGGTAATTTGATCTCTGGTTCCTCTGTCTCTTCAAAATTCAACTTTAACTTCCGGAAGGTCTTGGTTCACATAATGCTGAAGCCTTGCTTGAAGGCTTTTGAGCAAAACCTTGCTAGAATGTGAACTGAGTGTAATTGTATGGTAGTTGGAACATCTTGGGCACTATCCTTCTTTGGGATGGAATGAAAACCGATTTTTTCCAGTCCTGTGGTCACTGCAGGGTTTTCCAATTTTCTCGGCATATTGAGTGCAGCACTTTATCAGCATAATCTTTTAGGATTTGAAATAGCTCAGGTGGAATTCTGTCATCTCTACAAGCTTTGTTCATAGTAATGCTTCCACTTGACACTTCATACTCCAGGATGTCTGGCTCTAGATGAGTGACCACACCATTGTGGTTATACAGGTCATTAAGACTTTTTTGCAAATTACTTATGTGTATTCTTCCCTCCTCTTCCAACTCTTTTCTGCTTCTGTTGGGTCCTTACTGTTTCAGTTCTTTATTGTGCCCATCTTTGCATGAAATGTTCCTCTTATAACTGAAAAATGTTTTTAAAGAGATCTCTAATCATTCCCATTCTATTGTTTTCCTTTATTTCTTTGCATTTTTCATTTAAGAAGGCCTTTTTACTCTTTCCTTGCTAGTCTCTGGATCTCTGCATTAGTTGGGTATATCTTTCTCTTTCCCCTTTGCCTTTTGCTTCTCTTCTTTCCTCAGCTATTTGTAAAGCTTCCTCATACAACCTCTTTGCCTTCTTGCATTTCTGTTTCTTTGGGATGGTTTTGGTCACTGTCTCCTGTATAATATTATAAACTTCAGTCCATAGCTCTTCAGTCACTCTGTCTACCAGATCTAACCCCTTGAATCTATTTGTCACTTCCAGTGTATAATCATAAGGGGTTTCATTTAGGTCACACCTGAATGGCCTAGTGATTTCCCCTACTTCTGTTTAAGCCTAAATTTCAGAATAAGGAGCTCATGATCTGAGCCACAGTCGGCTCCAAGTCTTGTTTTTCCTGAGTGTATAGAGCTTCTCCACCTTTGGTTGCAAAGAACATAAGCAATCTGATTTTGATATTGATTATCTGGTTATGCCCATAGGTAAAGTCATATCTTGGGTTGTTGGAAAAATGTGTTTGCTATGACCAGTGTGTTCTGTTGTCAAACTTCTGTTAGCCTTTGCCCTGCTTCATTTTGTACTCCAAGGCTAAGCTTGCCTGTTATTTCAGGTATCTCTTGACTTCCTACTTTTACATTATAATCTCTTATGATGAAAAGGATATTTTTGTTTTGATGTTAGTTCTAGAAGGTGTTGTAGGTCTTCATAGAACCCGTCAACTTCAGCTTCTTCAGCATTAGTGGTGGGGGTATAGACTTGGATTACTGTGATGCTGACAAGTTGCCTTGGAAATGAACTGAGATCATTCTGTCATTTTTGAGGTTGCATTCACATCTGCATTTCAGACTCTTTTGTTGACTGTGACTCCATTTCTTATAAGGCATTTTTGCCCACAGTAGTAGATATAACGACCATCTGAATTAAATTCACCCATTCTGGTCCATTTTAGTTCACTGACTCCTAAAATGCCCATGTTGACTTTTGCCATCTCCAGTCTGACCCCTTCCAATTTACCTTGATCCATGGGCCTGACATTCCAGGTTCCTATGTGATATTGTTTCTTTACAGCACCAGACTTTACTTTCATCACCGGGCACATCCACAATTGAGTGTCATTTCTGTTTTGGCCCAGTTACTTCATTCTTTCTGGAGCTGTTAGCTCCACTCTCCCCAGTAGCATATTGGACACTGCAACCCGGGTAGGGTAGGGGGCGTGGCTCATGTCTCTTTGCCTTTTCATACTGGTACTGGGGTTCTTGGGGCAAGAATACTGGAGTGGGTTGCCATATCCTCTTCCAGTGGACCACATTTTGTCCGAGCTCTTTACTATGACTTGTTGTCTTGGGTGGCCCTGCACGGTATGACTTACAGCTTCATTGAGTTATACAAGGTCCTTCACCACAAGAAGGATATGATCCATGAAGAAGAACTCTACTAGGAACAGCAAAAAGGAAAACTGGCATGAAGGAAGAAGAAATCTTTAAGAAGATGAATTTGGCAAAGAGTTTCATTCCCTTCTTCAAAAACATAAAAGCCTTATAAACTGTACTATAGGGACAGCTGACATCCCAAGTTATGACTGAATATTTTCCTTATCCCTACAGTCATCCAGTATTTATTATCCAATATTGGCATCAGATAATGAACATTTTGTCTGTGGTCATTTTTCTACAGGCATCTGTTATGGTAAAGAAATCGTCATAGTGCAGAGATTATGAATAGGGATGGCTTCTAGGAATTCTGCGGTTCTCTTTATTGAATAGTGGATGCCTTTTCTTCTTACGGTTTTCAGGTTCTCACCTATATCCTACCAGTTTGTTAATCCACTAATCTTTTCTATATGGTCTCTTCATCTTAATATATATTGAATACATAATAAGAACATGAAATTCTCCGTTTGATCATGCAAAACCAAACTGAATGTCTGTGATCTGCCAGACCTAAGAAGAATTCAGATAGTTTCTTAATAGTCTTGTCAAGGCCTGCACTGCTATGATTCCCACTCTGCAATAGCCATCTCATTTTATTGTTAAGTGTTTGTTAAGGATGACTCCTCCCAGAATTCAGTGGAAAGACAGAGACAAGTCCTCTGTGCTCTCGACTTTCCTAGACTTATCCAAGGATTATATAATGCAGCTCTCCAATCTGTCAACCTTCTTTTTCATTGCTTTACAGTCAATAATGCTTTTTTCTTTTTTTAAATATACTATCTGTATAGTAAGAGAATATTCCTAAAAGTCATACCCTCCTCACTTAATAATTTTTGGTTAACCTCTGCACTCTGATTTTCAAAGACATCTGTTGATGGTCACAATAGTGTTTTAACAACCAAAAAGGTAAATGTCAGGAAGCATTTAACAAGAGGCTTCCTGTGTGCTGTTTTGGATCTGTCAGGAACCCTCTGGCCCTTATTGATTCCTGAATATTCAGGAATTAAGAGGAGAGGCACGCCTTCCCTGGGGCTGAGGAATCCAGGCATTTCTCATTATGGTGATAAGTACCCTCTTCCTTTTTATGAGCCATATGGTAAAAGGTGATTGTTTGCAACTCTCTCTCTTTGATAGGGATCGTCTTATGTTTTGTAAGTCTGGAATTTTAATCTTTGTCTTTCCTGAGAATAACCACCTTGTAAGACAGTATATACGCCCATGCCATGTTGATTAAAACACCTTTGCTCCATCAGAGCTTTGGTCCCCGTGTCTTTCTTTTTTTCTTCTCTCTCTCTCTGTCTCTCCGTCTCTCTCTCTATTTCTGGCTAATTCCTTGGAGCGCGGAGGCCCGCTGAGCTTACTTTCTTGCCCGGGCTTCTAAGACCCTCTCGAGAAGGCGCACTGACCCTTCACCCACTCGAGAGGGCGCCCGGTGCCTCCGTGCAGCAGCGCAAGCCCTGAGAACAGGGCTCTGTTGGCTTTTCGGGTAAACCAGGGGGTACCAGCCTCTTTCTCTCTCTTACTCTTCGGGCCACCAGGTTCCGGTCCATTAAAGGACCAACAAACGCTAGCAGCCTCTTTCGCTCTCTTACTTTCTTATCGTGGACTCGGGACCACCAGGTTCCGGTCCATTAAAGGACGAACAGGTAAACAAACTGCAAATTTTGTGTCTGAAATTTACAGTTTTTAACACTTTTTTGAAAATAAAATCAGTCTTTCTCTTTTTTACTTTCACTGTGTTCTCTGGTTGCAGTTTTACACATAATTACAATTTACTATCATTTTAACTCACATTAAATAACAAAAACCAAAATTTGATACCACAGTCAATATAATACAATCAATATAGCCTAGAGATTTGTGAAAGGCAGGACAACAGATATTTTTAAAAAATATATTATTTAACTGAATTGGGCTAATTTAAGCTGGAAAGTCCAAGTAACTATAAGAATCAACTAAAACAGTCTCTAAAAATGTTACACAGTAGAAATAAATGTTGTGAGAATCAGACAGACAGTAGCTGTGATCAGCGGTGGGGTGACTGAAGCCAAAAGATACATAACAATTATAAGGTTAAGATAAAGAATCAGAGACAAAATAATCTGTGCAATTATCAACCCACAATTACAAAGAAAGTTTATAGCTTTCCAAAATAAGTAAATTAAAAATGACTGTTTCATTACTACTACTACAAAGAAAGAATATAGCAAGTGGTTGTTTGATCTCCAAAATATAATTTGGACATGATAATATTAAGATGGGATCTCAGTTTCTCTTTTCTTTTCAAGTTTATTCCAATCACTATGATTATACAATAACAAAAAAATCTAATTTATAGCTAGCAAATCTTTCTTTCAGCTGAATAATTTTTAAGTAATAAACTTTACTTTTTAGAACAGGCTTCAGTTTACAGAAGAGTTGAGTGGAAAGTATAGAGTTCCTGTATGCCTCCTATCCCTACACATGCAAAACCTCCCCTACCATTGACCCCACAATCCTACATTTCTTACAGTCTGATGAGCCTGCATTGACACAGTAGCACATTAACACCCAAGGTCTGTGGTTTATATCTATGGCTGACTCTCTGTGCTGTGCATTCTACGTGTTTTGAATTGTACAATGGGCTGTATCCATCACTATATATTATACAGAGTACTTTCCTGACCTAAAAATCCTCTGTGCTTTTCCTATTTATACTTCCTACCCCCAATCTCTGGCAATCACTGATATTTTTATGCTCTCTATAGTTTTGCATTTTTCAGAATGTCTTTTAGTTGGAATAATATAGTATGCAGCCTTTTTAGGTTGGCTTCTTTCAGTTAGAAACATGCATTCAAGTTTCCTCCATATCTTTTCATGACTTGATAGGTGATTTCTTTTTAAAACCAAATAATATTCCATTGTCCAGATGTACAATGGTGTACTTAATCTGTTTACATTTTGAAGGGCATCCTGGTTGCTTTTCAGTGTTATAAATCTGTATTCAGGTTTATATGTGAACATGTCTTTTCAATTCATTTGATCAAATGCCAAGAAGAATGATTACCTGATTTTATGGTAAGAGTGTCTTTTAAAAGAGTCATTTAAAAAACTGGTAAACTGTCTTCTAAAGTGGCAATACTATTTTGCATTCCCACTGGCAATGGATGAGAAGAGTTCCTGCTAGTCCACTCCTTTGCCAACATTTGGTGTAGTCAGTGTTTTGGATTTTGACCATTCTAATAGTTGTGCAGTCATATCTTGTTGCTTTAATCTGCAAGTTTCATATGACTTAGATGTTGAACATTTTTCAATTATGCTTCAGTTCAGTTCAGTCACTCAGTTGTGTTCGACAATTTGCGACCCCATGAACCCCAGCACGCCAGGCCTCCCTGTCCATCAACAACTCCCGGAGTCCACCCAAACCCATGTCCATTGAGTCGGTGATGCCATCCAACCATCTCATCCTCTGTCGTCCCCTTCTCCCCCTGCCCTCAATCCTTCCCAGCATCAGGGTCTTTTCTAATGAATCAGCTCTTCACATCAGGTGGCCAAAGTACTGGAGTTTCAGCTTCAGCATCAGTCCTTCCAATGAACACCCAGGACCGATCTCCTTTAGGATGGACTGGTTGGATCTCCTTGCAGTCCAAGGGACTCTCAAGAGTCTTCTGCAACACCACATTTCAAAAGCATCAATTCTTCAGTGCTCAGCTTTCTTTATGGTCCAACTCTCACATCCATAAATGACCACTGGAAAAACCATAGCCTTGACTAGATGGACCTTTGTTGGCAAAGTAATGTCTCTGCTTTTTAATATGCTGTCTAGGTTGGTCATAACTTTCCTTGCTGCTTATTTATCTTTGTTGAGGTATTTGTTCAGGACTTCTGCTCATTTTTAAATTGTATATTTTAAGTTGTAAATTTTCGTATTATTGCATTTTCAGACTTCTTTGCATATTTTAGATAACAGTTCATTATCAGTTGTGTGTTTTGCAAATTTTCTCTCCATCTTTGCTTTATCTTCTCATTCTCTTGACATAACTTTTTGCAAACCAGAAGTTTAATTTTAATTAAGTCTAGTGTATCAATTATTTTGATAATGCCTAAAATATAATTGTCATACTCAATATCATCTACTTGCTCTTTTGTTATCTTCTAAGAGTTTTATAGCTTTGTATCTTACATTTAGGTCAACATGAATAAGAACAAAAAACAATAGAGTCACAATTGCCATAATAAAGTAACTCCTCAGGTATTTACTAAAGGCAGGGAGGTAGAGAGGAAGGGGCGCTAATAGTCAAAGGTTACGGACTTGCAGTTACATAGGATGCATAACTTACCTAAATCTGTAAATTGTACCGTATTGTGGGGAGAGAGCAAATTAGCCACGGTGGTGTGCTCAGGCTCTCTGCTCCCAGGTGTTGTAAGTAATGACCATGCGACAGCTGAGATTATTTATAGCACTGCACGTGTGCATCACAGGCACAGTGCGTGTGGACACTGACGGCCCTGCGCAGGACACCTGTGGGAGCTTCGCCGTGAAAGCCCCGTCTGCTGCGTTGGGGCCACACTGCACCGGGGCTGCATAATCACACCATGGTTTTGTTATGCGACGTATGTTATGGTTATATTGGGACTGCTGCTACGCTGCTGCATTAGCCAGGGGAGAGGCTGTGTGATGGCTTCTGTGCCAACCGGGAGAGAATCAAGGTGTCTGCGGTTCCTACAGCTCCTTGAGTCTCCTTCCAGGCTCCGAGCTCGTGCCTTGCCTACCCTGGGTTCAGCAAACACTTATGAGGCTGTGAACAGTGAGACGGCTGACGCTGTAAGCAGGATCAGCAGTATAATTGGCGCTGTGAGCAGAATTAGCAATACAAGTATGTTAAGTGTGTGTTAGTCACGCAGTCGTGTCCAGTGCTTTGAGACCCCATGGGCTGTAGGCCATCACGCTCCTCTGTCCACGGAATTCTCCAGGCAAGAATACTGGAGTGGATTGCCATTCCCTTCTCCAGGGGATCTTACCAACTCGGGATTGAATCTAGATCTCCTGCATTGCAGGCAGATTCTTTACCATCTGAGCTACCAGGGAAGCCCACAGTATGTTGACTATAGTCAGTTATTCCATATTATATACTGGAAATGTTAGGAGTAATCTCAGGTCCTCCAACCACAAAAAGTATGAAACTGAGAAGATGGATATATTAATTAACCTGATGTTAATAATCTTTAGTCATGTATATTTAAATAAAAATATCACCCTGTATACCTGAAATATTTATAACTGTTATTTTAAAAAATAAAGTATCTCTTTTGGTTTTCCAAAATATACATTTACATATATCTGTTAAAAGTTATTACAGGTCCACACAATATATATGGATTCTAAATAATACTGATCATTGAGAAGCTAACATTAAAGGACTCGCTGGAATTCTTTATCATTTAAGCAACATAGAAATCATTTGTTGTTCTTCATTGTTTCATAAATGTGTACCTTGTCTGTGAGAAACTGGAAAGCTTTTTATTAGAAGTAGCATTTCTGTTAACTTGATTAATTATGTACTCGATAAACAACCTATTTTATTGCATTGTTTTGCTCAGTATCTAAAAGAAATTAAAAGGAGTACTGTAATAATACAAATTGGAATTAAATTTAATTTCATAACTTATTTCTTATTTTTTATAATAATCATTCATAGTAGGATTAAATATTACTATATTTTCAGTTCACAGGGCAATTGATAGTACTTTTCAATGGACTTTTTATTCTCCCTGAAACTATTTTCACATTTGCCTTTTCCCTTACATGTAAATACCTAGAATTTCTGACTCAAAATATTATCTTAAGGATTATTTTTATTCATTTACTTATGATTTATTCACATACTAGTTGTTGAGACTATTTATGTTCTCAACACATAAGATTTATTTAAAGAAACTGAATTCCTTCCATATATATTAATAATGATCACTTCAAGGGAAACCAGATATATGATAATATAATGCCAGTATAGAGGACTATAATTTTAATAGAGTTAGCTACAGATTACACTTGTGGCAGAGAGAAAATAATTAACTGTTGAAAGAGTTAAGAAGATAAATATTTGAGCTGAACTATTTGAAAGCTAGATATAATCATTCAAGGGGAGAAGAGGTGAGATAGACTGTCAACACTAAGATGAGAAAATCACTGGGGAGCTTTGAAAAATAACCAGTCTTTTATGCATAATAAATTTGTAACAACACTAGCTGGTCAAATTGTTTCAATATTTTTCACAGTGAAACAACAACATCAACTCTGTAATTTAAAAGAGTTCTCAAATAATAACCTAAGTATATTCATTTATGTTCTACTTATTTTAGTGTTCACTAGTGCTGAATGTGAGAGGTACAGCAGTAAAAATATCAACGGGCCTATAATTTGAACACAAACAGAACACAAGCTAAAAGACTAGAGAGCTCAGAAGATGAACCAGTCTAAGCTATTTTGTATAACATTTGGTCATCTAAGAAAGATGACATGAACAAAAAAGAACAAATATTTAGAAACTGATGTTGCAGGTATTCCTTAATATGGAAATATGCTGAAATAGCTTATAAGGATAAAATTGCTATATAATATATATGGATACAGAAAAATAATATTCTTCAGATAGAACTGAACATTCCAAAAAGCACAAGAGGGTACTGATGTCAGAAAGATGATGGAATAGAAAGTTTCAGCTCTTGTTTTCATAGAAACATCAAATTAACAACCATACAAGAATGAAAATACCTTCACAAAAGTTCCAGAGCCCAAGAAAAAGATTACAGAATCACAGTAAGGCATCAAGTCAAAAAAAGAAGTGTTGAAAAGAATAAAAAAAGTAGTTTCACATTACCCCCATTACCCCTCACTTAAGCTAGCGTAGTTTAGTTCGAAAGAGTGACACCCTCAGCCTGCAAGTTCTATTGTAGGGGAGAGAGAGAAGTGAGTTCCCTAGAGAGAGTTTGAATTCCCTAGGCTTTTAGAGTGTTACTTGAGAGGGCTGATTTTGTCATGCCACATGTATTGAGGGAACTGACATGGTCGAACTGCTAAGGACAAGGAAAAGAAGCAGAGGCTTTTAATAATCAGTCCACATAACTCAACAGCTGGTCCACTGTATAAACTCACATGAAGATCCTAGAAGCAGGCAGACTGGATCACCCAAGGATTCTGCGAACTTGCCTATCAAGGATCTCTGGATCATGATGACTGAGAAGGACTTTCTCTGTAACAGTTTGTCAAACTGAAAGAAATGACTGCCTCTTCAAATGGAAAGGAAACACAATTTTCCAAAAATCCATGGGACGAAGCAAAAGCATTTCTAAGAGGTACGTTTCTAGTGATACAGGCATTCCTCAAGAAACAAGAAAAAATTAAAGTAAACAACCTAACCTGCCATCTGAATGAATTAAGAAAGATAAAATAAAAAGTCAACAGAAGGAAGGAAACAATAAAGATCACACAGGAAATAAATAAAACCGAGATCAAAAATCAATGAAAACAAAAGTTTTTTTTTTCCTTTTTTTGAAAGACAAACAAACTTGATAAACTTTTAGCCAGACTTGTCCAGAAGAAAAGAGAGAAGACCCAAATAAACAAAATAAGAAATGAGAGAGGAGAAATAACAACCAATATCACAGAGATACCAAAAAAAAAAAAAAATCATAAAAGAATTCTATGCCAACAAAGTGGACATCCTTGAAGAAACTGACAAATTTCTAAAAACATACAACATGCCAAGACCAAATAAGAATGAAACAGACAATGTGAATAGACCAATCACTAGTAGTGAAAATGAATTTATAATTTAAAAGACTGCAGCAAATAAAAGTCCAGTACAGGACAGATTCACAGGGGATTTCCAACAAACCTATAGAGAAGAGCTAATACCTATCCTTGTCTAACTATTCCAAATAATTGAAGAGGGCAGAACCCTCTTCAAATTCATTTTATTAGGCCACCATTACACTGGTACCAATACCAGGCAAATAATTAAAAAAGAAAAACACAGGTCAATATCTTTGATAAATACAGTGCAAAAATCCTCAATACAATATTAGCAAGTTGTACTCAAAAACATAAAAATGATCAAACACCATGATCAGGTGGAATTTAGTCCATAGATGAAAGTATAGTACTGTATTCATAAATCAAACAATGTGATGCATCCATATTAACAAAAGGAAGGGCAAAAATAACATGATTATCTCAATAGATTAACAAAAATAATGTCTGAGAAAATTCAACATCCATTCATGATAAAAATCCTCATAATAGTAGGGATAGAGGGAACATATTTCAAAGTAATAGAGGCCATTTATGACAAACCCACAGCTAACATCATACTCAGCGATGCTCAACAGTGCTAATTATCAGAGAAATGCAAATAACAACCAAAATGAGAAATCACTTCACACCTGTCAGAATGGTGAATATCAATATCAAATATTGGTGAGGATTTGGAGAAAAGTGACATTGATAATGAGACTGCATTTGATGTAGCCGCTATGGAAAACAGTGTGGGGAGTTCTTAAAAAAACTCAAAATAGAACTATTATAAGATCCAATAATTCCACTCCTGGGTTATAAATCTGAAGAAAACATAAGCATTAATTTTAAAAGATATGTGCACCCCAAGGTTCATAGCAATATTATTTACAATAGCCAATATATGGAAGCAACTCAAGTGTCCTTCAGCAGAAGAGTGGTTAAAGAAGATATGGCATATATGTATATCAATGTAATCTTAGCCATAAAAAATGAATTAAATTCTGTCATTCGCAAAAGAGTGTGAATGGGCCTAGAGTGTATCATCCTTAGTGAAATAAGTCAGACAAAGACAGACAAACACTGTATGTTACCACTTATATGTGAAATCTAAAACCAATGAATGTATATAGCAGAACTGGAGAGATACAAAATTTTCTAAATAAAACCTGAGGTATTTTCTATCAGCTAGATCTGCCTTCCAAGAAAGGCTAAAGGGAGTTATTCAAGTTGAAACAAAATGGTACTAAATAGCAATGTGTGTTCATGAGAAGTCACTTCAGTTGTGTAAGACTCTGTGATGCTATGGACTGTAGCCTGCCAGGCTCCTCTGTCCATGGGATTCTCCAGTCAAGAATACTGGAATGGGTTGCCATTTCCTTCTCTAAGAGATATGCCCAACCCAGGAATTGAACCTGTATCTCTGAAGTCTTCTGCAATGGTAGGCAGGTTCGTTACCACTAAAGCCACCTTGGAAGCCCAAACATGAAAGCCTATAAAAATATGAATATCAATGATAAATTTAATTATTAAAACAGCTACAGAATAATGTAATACTGCAATGATGGTGCAGAAATCAGTTTTGAACCTAACATAATAGACAAAAACACTAAGCATAACTATAACTACAAAAAACTTAATGGAGATGCATCATTAAATTCTGACATTAACAACATAAGTGTTGTTATTGTGTGTATTAAAAGCCTTTGAATGTTTTTAATGTGATTAAATTGCAGTCAGTAAAAAATATTTTAATTTGCAATTTTATTCAAGCTTCCTGGTAACCACAAAGGAAAAAACCTATAGTAGACACAAGAAAGATGAAAAGAATCAAAGTATATCTTTAGAAAATCACCAAACAACAGGAAGAAAGCAAGAGAGGAAGCAAGAAATAAAATAACTACAAAACATAGAGAAAGCAATGAACAATTTTATGTCCTTATCTATCAATAATTACTTCAAATATAAATGAATCAAACTCACCAACTAAAAAGACATAGAATCTCTGACACTGATAAAAAATAAAACAAATGAGAACAACGACAACAACAAAAATAAAGCCGACTTTATTCTATTTACAAGAGATTCACTTTAAAGACATACATTGGCCTCAAGTGAAGGAATATAAAATATTCCATGCAAATGGTAACCATAAGAAAGCGGTGGTGGTTATATTTTAGACAGAATGCACTTTTAAGTCAAAAACGTTCATAAGAGACAAATTCCATACATAATGATAAAGGGTCAATTCAAAAGGAAGATTTAATATATATAATCCAAATAGCAGAACATCTATATGTACAAAGCAAACACTAACAGATCTGACAGGAGATAAAGACAACAATATGATAATTGTATGAGACTCTGATATCCTACTTTCTTCGTCTTCTTTTTTTAATCCTACTTTCAATAATGGATAGATCAACAGATAATCAATAACAACAACAACAAAAATCATACAGTAAACAACACAAAAGGCAAATGGACCTAACATTCATATACAGAATTTCCAGCCACTAGCAGCAAAATACATGATTTTCTCAAACTCATACAGAATACAGAATAGATGACATGTTAGGTCAAAAAAATGTAATAAACGTAAAAAGTTTAAAATAATTCCAAGTATCTTTTCTGACAAAACTAGTAGGAAGTTAGAAATAACAAAAGGAAAATTGAAAAAGTCATACATTCCTGAAAATCATGTGGTCAAAGAGGCTTCCACTAGTGGTAAAGAACCTACCTGCCAAGGCAGGAGATGCAAGAGACACAGGTTTGATCCCTGGTTTGGGAAGATCTCCTGGAGTAGGAAATGGCAACACATTCCAGTATACTTGTCTGGAGAATCTCAAGGATAAAGGAGCCTGGCAGGCTACAGTTCACAGGGTCACAAAGAGTCAGATGTTTCTTGCAGCATTTTTCATAATAGACGAGACATGGATACAAGCTAAATGTCTATTAACAGACAAATGCATAAAGTAGCATGCATGCTCAGTTGTGTCTGACACTTTTTGACCCACTGGACTGTAGCCTACCAGGTCTTCTGTCTACGGGATTTTTCAGGAAATAATACTGGAGTAGGTTGCCATTTCCTCCTCTGGGGTATCTTACCAACCCAGGGACTGAACCTGCGTCTCCTGCATTACAGGTGTTTTTTTTTTTTTTTTTTAATCTGCTGAGCCCTTGAGAAAGCTGAAGAAAATGTAGAATTATATAATAATAATAATAAAAAAATTCAGCCTTTAAGAAAGGAAATACTGCCACATGGGATAATATGAATGTATATAGAAGGCATTATCCTAAGTGAAATAGGCAAGACACAGTCCAAATACATAATGCCACTTATATGAGGAATCTAAAATAGTCAAAATTATAAAAATAAAGAATAGAATGGTGGTTGCCTGGGGAAGTAGTAGTCACAGGATTCCAGGTTTCAGTTAATAAGATGAATAAGCTCTAGAGATCTACCATACTAAAGTACCTATAGTTAACAATAACAAATTATATACTTAAAATTTTGCTATAGGAGCAGGCCTTTTGCTAAATGTTCTTATCACAAAATAAGTAAATAAATAAGAGGATGGGAGAAAACTTTTGCAGGTGAAGGATATATTTACCGCAAAGGTTGTGGTGACGGTCTCATAGGGAATACTTATCTCTAAAATCATCAAGTTGCATAGTTAAATATGTGTAGTTTTTTTGTACATTAATTGCATGTACTTAATATGACATTAATTATATGTACTTAATATGTACTTTATATGACTTAATAAAGTCATTTAAAATAACTATATTACCTGATTATTGAAATTCCAGTGTCAAGAACTTTTGAATGCAGATGGCCAGTGGAAACAAAGCAACTGTTGAAATGTTTGTAGAATATAATGCCAGGTTGAGCATAGAACTGAAACAGAAGAGATGGCACAGGCAGATTTCCAACTCATTCTCTTCTTCATAGACTGTAGGAAGCGGAGTGAGGGCGGGTGCACACTCTTCTCACAGATTTGAAGAACTGATGCAAATGAATTTCATAACTGCCTTAGTTTCACAATATGCCTGATCAATTCTTGTTGAGCCAAATGTCATCTCCTTACTTTCCTTACATGGAGCATTCTTTCAGAATTTGTTGGAGTAAAAGATGCCCTGACATTAAACTAACACTCTTGATCATTAGCTGAGTCACAGGAAGAAACATTGTTTTCGATGTATCAGGTTATGAATGGGTGTTGCATGGGGTCACCAGTGATAGGTAGAAAAATGTAGTGGTATACTTCATTTATTAAAACTGTAGATTGGATGCTAACAAGTTAAACACATCAATATTTTAGATGTTGGGAAACAGGTTATAAAGCAAGGGCAGAAGAATAAATATATAGTGAATCTCAAGAATAAGTAAAAATTTAAGAATTATATAAAAATAGTAGCAAATGCTTAGATAAATTAGAGATACCAAGAGAGTAATGCTTAGTAAATTAGAGATACTAAGGGAACATTTCATGCAAAGATGGGCTCAATAAAGGACAGAAATGGTATGGACCTAACAGAAGCAAAAGTTATAAAGAAGACGTGGCAAGAATACACAGAAGAACTATACAAAAAAGATGTTCATGACCCAGATAATCACAATGGTATGATTACTCACCTAGAGCGATACATCCTGGATGTGAAGTCAAGTGGGCCTTAGGAAGCAACAATACGAACAAAGCTAGTGGAGGTGATAGAATTCCAGCTGAGTAATTTCAAAATCCTAAAAGATGATGCTGTGAAAGTGCTGCACTCAATATGCCATAAAATTTGGAAAATTCAGGAGTGGCCATAGGACTGGAAAAGGTCAGGTTTCATTACAATCCCAAAGAAAGGCAATTCCAAATAATGCCAATAATTCCAAAAACTACCACACAACTGCACTCATCTCACATGTAAGCAAAGTAGTGCTAAAAATTTTCCAAGCCAGGCTTCAACAGTATCTGAACTGTGAAATTCCAGACATTCAAGCTGGATTTAGAAAAGGCAGAGGAACCAAAGATCAAATTGTCAACATCCACTGGATCATTGGAAAAGCAAGAGTTTCAGGAAAAAAAACATCTGTTTCAGCTTTATTGACTATGCCAAAGCATTTGACTATGTGGAACACCACAAACTGGAAAATTCTGAAAGAGATGGGAATACCAGACCACCTGACCTGCCTCTTGAGAAACCTGTATGCAGGTCAGGAAACAACAGTTAGAACTGGACATGGAACAACAGACTGGTTCCAAACAGGAAAAGGAGTACGTCAAGGCTGTATATTGTCACCCTGCTTATTTAACTTATAAGCAGAGTACATCATGAGAAATGCTGGGCTGGAGGAAGCACAAGCTGGAGTCAAGACTGCCGGGAGAGATATCAATAACCTCAGATATGCAGATGACACCACCCTTATGGCAGAAAGCAAAGAAGAGCTAAAGAACCTCTTGGTGAAAGTGAAAGAGGAGAGTGAAAAAGTTGGCTTAAAGCTCAACATTCAGAACACTAAGATCATGGCAACTGGTCCCATCACTTCATGGCAAATAGATGGTGAAACAGTGGAAACAGTGACAGACTTTATTTCTGTGGACTCTAAATTCATTGCAGATGGTGACTGCAGCCATGGAATTAAAAGACACTTACTCCTTTGGAGAAAAGTTATGACCAAGCTAGACAGCTTATCAAAAAGCAGAGACATCACTTTGCCAACCAATGTCCATCTAGTCAAAGCTATGGTTTTTTCAGTAGTCATATATGAATGTGAGAGTTGGACGATAAAACAAGCTAAGCGTGGAAGAATTGATGCTTTTGTCCTGTGGTGTTAGAGAAGACTCTTGAGAGTCCCTTGGACTGCAAGGAGATCCAACCAGTCCATCCTAAAGGAGATCGGTCCTGGGTGTTCATTGGAAGGACTGATGCTGAAGCTGAAACTCCAGCACTTTGGCCATCTGATGCGAAGTGCTGACTCATTGGAAAATACCCTGACACTGGGAAAGATTGAAGGTGGTAGGAGAAGGGGACGACAGAGGATGAGATGGTTGGATGGCATCATTGACTCAATGTACATGAGTTTGAGTAAACTCTGGGTGTTGGTGATGGACAGAGAGGCTTGGCATGCTGCAGTCCATGGGGTCTCAAAGAGCTGGATACAACTGAGCAACTGAACTGGACTGAAATGCTTCTATAATACATATACCAACCATTTTTGTATGTGTTTTATAGGTATAAAACCCTTGAAGCCTTGCAACAATCCTATGAACTTGTACGTTAATGTCACTGTTTTACAAATGAGGAAGCTGATGCACAGAGTTAGACAAATTGCTAAAGGTGGCCCTGAATGCATGTGAAACAACTATGTGGCTCCAGAACTATATTATATCTTTGGAAAGAGTCAAGTGACTGATCCTGATAGGCAGTAGTTAAATGGCAAAGCAGGGATAAAGAGAAGCCAAAAATAGGAGCAGGTATTTAAAGCCGTTTAGACCATATTCTGTATCAATAGGTATAGTTTCATAGACAACTCTATTCTATCATATAATTAATGTGTGCTAGGAAAATGATGACTCCAATCTATAGAGAAGGTCAAGGATATTCAATATCTGACTAGGGTTGAGTTGTTGTTCATTTTTTAATTCCTGTCTGACTCTTTGCGACCCATGGACTGTAGCTCTCCAGGCTCCTGCTTCTGTGGGATTTCCCAGACAAGAATACAGGAATGGGTTGCTAGTTTCTTCTCCAGGGGATCTTCCTGACCCAGAAATCAAACCCACATCTCTGCAGGTGGAATCTTTACCACTGAGCCTCCTGGGAAATGCAGGGTTGAGTAGTAATAGTCTTAAATGTAATATGTTATCTATATTTAGTCTGTATTTCTTCTTTTAGCCAAACTAAAGTTTTATGTCCTATAATAAAGGAACTAGTTTGTTTTTTCCTACCTCTGGCAATGAATTCAGTCTAGCACATCTTTATCCAGCTCTAATAAATAAGATAAACAGAAATGGAAAAAAAAGAAATGAATGGTTATGAAAATTGAAAGTAGCACTCAACTAAAGTATTCCACAAATAATTTAGTTTTTTTTTTTTCTGTATCCCAGAATATACACACCTGTTAATGGAGGTCATCATTAATAAAGATTCAGGTTGTAATTTAATTAAGATATTATTATACACATTAAAAAAATAAAAAACAGAGCCCGCTATATTACTTTAAAGTTTTAAGAGATTTGTAAATAAAAAATAAATATAAATATAAAATATATTAGAACGATTTTTTTTTCTATATCTTTATCTAAATTGGCATGTTGAGTATTTCTAGATTAACAATTTAAAGGATAGAAAATTATGGTCAGTGTATATTTCTAATTAATTATTTAAGTTGTATCTACTTTTAAATTTGACTCAGATAAAAAAAATCATCCATATTCTTAATTTCACCATTTACAAAATGTTTTACGTCATACGATATGTTACCCAGAATGAAATAAAATAAAATAAAACCAATCAATGAATTTCTCTTTTTGATATGTCTAGTAAACAACCTTTATGCTTACTGAGGATAGAAGCTGTAAATGGACAAAAATAACTGAAAATATTAAATTATTAAAGTATTACTTAAATTTTATGATAATAATTCATTACACAATAAAAACGAGAGTGTTCAGGTCATTCTGAGTCTCATTGATTAAATGTAATTTGTTTCCATTCTTACCAATATTCATATATTTAAACAAATATTTTTTTAAAAAGAAATATTAATGGAACTAGAAGAGTATGAACAGCTGATCTCTTCATGCTCTACTTTCCTCGCAGGCAGAAAAGCCATATGAATTTTAATCCATTGTTTTATATTTTAATATATGCCAGTTGTATTAATATTCATTATGATGAATGAGTACTATTCTCTTTCTATACTCATTCAAACAATTATTTAGTATCGAGAGACTAAAAGAAATCCCAAACACAATTTAAAATCAACCAAAGGAATCTAAAATGTCAAATTGAAAATCTTTTCAAATTAGAGTATAATAATGCATAGATTAAATTGTTTTCTCTGTGATACATATAGGTTTTTACTAAAGAGAAGGGCTTCACTGGTGGCTCAGATGGTAAAAAATCTGCCTGCAATACAGGAGAGTCAGGTTCGATCCCTGGGTCAGGAAGATCCCCTGGAGAAGGGAATGGCAACCCACTCTAGTATTCTTGTGTGGAGAACTCCATGGACAGAGGGATCTGGCCTGCTGCAGTCCATGGGGACACAAAGAGTTGGACATGACTGAGCAACTAACATATTCACACTTTATTGAAGACACACATCAAAATGCACATCTATTTTTTTAAAGTAACAAATGCCACTCTATGACTCAAATACATTATGTAAATTCCTAAAGTATAGTTTATCTTCAAACAAGTTAGTAATAACTGAATTTTTAAAATATTTTTCCTACATTCACTATGCATTTTGGTGGCTCAGAGAGTAAAGAATCTGCCTGCAGTGCGGGAGACCTGGGTTCAATCCCTGGATTGGGAAGATCCCCTGGAGAAGGGAATGCCCAGCCATTGCCTTATTCTGGCCTGGAGAATCCCCATGGACAAAGGAGCCTGGCGGGCTACAGTCCACAGGGTAGCGAAGAGTCAGACACGACTGAGCAACAAACACAGCATGCATCTCGTGAACAGATGTTGTCTTCGGATTAAGGAGCATTTCAGAAAAGATGATCCCATGTATCCCCATTGTCAGAGTGCCTATTTTGGAGAAATAGAAGGGGAAAAAAAAAAAAGGAATTGCAGCAAGTTGACTTTGAGATGATTCCCAGTGATCCCCTCCTCACACCTCTTTGTAATCTCTTCCCTCTGAGTGCAAGCTGGCTTGGAAACTTGCTTTGAATGAATAGAATACAGCAGAGGTAACAGGATGCTACGTTTGTGATCAGATTACAGGACACTAACTCAGGTTGTTAGTAGACTCCTTTGCTAAAAGTTGAACCAGGTTGGATGCATGAGACAAGTGCTCGGGCCTGGTGCACTGGGAAGACCCAGAGGGATCGGGTAGAGAGAGAGGTGGTGGGGGGGGATCGGGATGGGGAATACTTGTAAATCCATGGCTGATTCATGTCAATGTATGACAAAAACCACTACAATATTGTAAAGAAATTAGCCTCCAACTAATAAAAATAAATGAAAAAAATGTTTAAATAACAAAATATGTGTCAAATTTTGTGTAGTATAATTTCTATGACATGTCTATATGACATTTATTATAACTCATGGAATCATTTTTAAAGATTTTTTCTAAATGTATACAATAAATTATATTTTCATTAAAGACACTTTTAAGTAGAAGAAGTTTGAAATTTTGGATAAGACATCAATATTAAGATGGACTAAAATATGCTCTAAATTGTAATAAAGTGGAAAATTAGAAAGATAGTTTTATACATATTTTTAAAAATTTGGCTTTCCATGTATTTTGCCTTCAGGCAGAAAGGGCCAGGTGAGACTGGTGTAAGTATTAGTCCTTGGCAGTAAATCACTTTTTGGATTGTAATCACATTTGCACTTGAGTCAGCATCCCGGAATCCCATCAGCTCTGGGACATTGATATTATCTTGTTGTATAGCCAGAAAGACAGACTGTCAGTAAACTGACTGACTGGGCCACTAACCAAGCTTTCCCGAAAACATGTTGCTCAGTTGTCCATTCTAAATTTCTTCAGTCTCTAATTCTATTGGAAGAATTTGGGAAAGATCAAAGAAATGATGTACACTTTAATTTAGTACTCACAGAATAAGCAGAACTTCTCCAGAAATAGGATAGAATTTATAAAAGGATAGAAGATAAGAAATTTTGTGTGAAGAGGTTTTCTGAACATCTTCAAGCATTTAGATTTTTTTCTTAGATTATAGAATCCATTATGCAGAGACTAATATAATTATAATCCATTCTTTAGACTATCAAATTAAGGTATCATTGTCCAGTACAGTACACAGATTTATATATTGGAATGAAGAGACTCCATCACATATGGACTAGATAGAAGCAAATAAATATTAGATACCTGCTCAAAAGACTATGCTATATCAATTGGACTGAAATAAAGATTGAATTTTAGAGCTATTATTTTTCTTGAATCAATGGGTATAGAGACTGCATACCATCTTTAAGGGGCAGGGGTAACTTATGGATATTCCAAAGAGCTTATGACTTAAAAGAGAGTAGCATGACAAAGTTAAGAAAGACAAAGCAATTGGGGTGGAAGGAAGAGAAAAATAATTTATTCTGTGATGTTATATTTTAAGTCTTTGTGGTATATATCACTAGAGATATCTAATAGTAAGTTACATATCCATTTATTGAAACTAAAAAGTAAATTTTGATGAGTAAAAACTATTAAAATTTATCAATATGTAACTCACATTCTCAACACTGGCCTCATATTAAAATAATTCAAAGGGTTTAAAAAATTCAGTGGAGGGTGACAGACAACTCAAGAATAGTTTAGATAAAATTTTCTAAGGGTTAGGCCTTACAATAAATACTTTTCAAAAGTTTTACATGTGGTTCTCACTGGTAGCCAGCATGGAGAAGCACTGATAAGAACTAGTGAACATTGTGTAAATGGATTAATTTAGAAGTAATGCTTTCTCAAGTTGTTAATAGGAGATATAAGTTTCAAATCTGAAAAATATTTGAGGTTTCAGTATGTAACATACTAGATATGCCTCAGGAAGAAAATTAGTACACTCAGGTATGCCTAATAAGACCTAAGCTATTTGCTTCAGAAATTTATTTCAAGAATCAAATATTTAAAACTTTTCAAAGATATATATCTTTTCAACCATAATATTGCATAAACATTCCAAATATTTTCAAGTATTTATATGTATGTAAACACGTAAGAAATTAAACACATGAAATTAAAAGACGCTTACTCCTTGGAAGGAAAGTTATGACCAACCTAGACAGCATGTTATAAAGCAAAGACATTACTTTGCCAACAAAGTCCGTCTAGTCAAGGCTGTGGTTTTTCCAGTGGTTATGTATGGATATGAGAGTTGGACTATAAAGAAAGCTGAGCGCCGAAGAATTGATGATTTTGAACTGTGGTGTTGGAGAAGACTCTTAAGAGTCCCTTGGACTGCAAGGAGATCCAACCAGTCCATCCTAAAGGAGATCAGTCCTGGGTGTTCATTGGAAGGACTGATGCTGAAGCTGAAACTCCAATACTTTGGCCACCTCATAGGAAGAGTTGACTCATTGGAAAAGATCCTATACTGGGAGGAGGGATTGGGGGCAGGAGGAGAAGGGGATGACAGAGGATGAGATGGTTTGATGGCATCACTGACTCAATGGACATGAGTTTGAGTAAACTCTGGGAGTTGGTGATGGACAGGGAGGCCTGGCGTGCTGCGGTTCGTGGGGTTGCAAAGAGTTAGATACGACTGAGTGACTGAACTGGAACTGGAAACATATATGAAACATACATTTGCAATATATATACATATATATCCACATATACATATATTAGATAGCAAACACCTTATACATCAACATTTATTATAGTACTGTAGGAATTTGTTTTAAAAAATTTGTCATTGGATATTGATGTCTCTATCTACTTTCAATATATGGATACCACTTGATTACAAATTTTCCATGCAAACTTGGTCATTGTGAATAAAATTTCAGAGGAAGTGTTACTCAAGCACAACTAAAAGCAAGGAACAAAGAGGGAAAGAAATAATGACCAAAGACTGAGCTTTGGTGTAAAACATGTCAAATATATAATCACAGAAATGTGGCATCAGTGGCAGAGGGGAAAGTTCTGCCAGTAATGTGAAGCAGAGTACAGAAAATTGTCAATAAATTTTTAAAACAATAAGGTGCAAATATGAGAAAAGGAAGTGCAATTATGATATAATATTCACATACAAAGCCAGAATCTAGGGGGTGTTATTACCGCATTTTCAAGTAATCTTCATTTTGGAAAAATGACTAACCAGACATTATTTTACCAAACTGATGACCTCTCACATAGACGTAATTTTTAATTTTGTTTCTCTTTTGGTTGCTTTGACATTGTGTCTCCATGTAACTTCTAAGAGAAATCATTATGCAGTGAAGAAACTGTGGTATGGATTTCGAGTAACTTCAGTTTGTCATGCAGCTATTGAGACTCAGGCTCATTTTCCCTCAGTTCACTTCAGTCACTTGGTCAGGTCCTACACTTTGTGACCCCATGCTCTGTGGCACGTTGTGCTTCCCTGTCAATCACCAAATCCCAGAGCTTGCTCAAACTCATGTCCATCAAGTCGGTGATGCCATCCAACCATCTCATCCTCTGTTGTCCCCTTCTCCTCCTGCCTTAAATCTTTCCCAGCATCATGGTCTCTTCCAAAGAGTCAGTTCTTCGCATCAGGTGACCAAAGTGTTGGAGTTTCAGCTTCAGCATCAGTCCTTCTAATGTGTATTCAGGACTGATTCCTTTAGAATTGACTAGTTTGATTTTCTTGCAGTCCACGACACTCTCAAGAGTCTTCTCAATGCCCCAGTTCAAAAGAATAAATTCTTCGGTGTTCAGCTTTCTTTATAATCCAATTCTCACATCCATACATGACCAATGGAAAAACCATAGCTTTGACTAGATGGACCTTTGTCGGCAAAGTAATGTCTCTGAATTTTAACAAGCTGTCTACGATTGTCATAGCTTGTCTTCCAAGGAGCAAGCGTGTTTTAATTTCATGGCTTCAGTCACCATCTGCAGTGATTTTGGAGCTCAAGAAAATAAAGTCTATCACTGTTTCCACTGTTTCCCCATCTATTTGCCATGAAGTGATGGGATTGGATGTCATGACATATGCTTTTTTGAAAGTTGAGATTTAAACCAGTTTTTCCACTCTCCTCCGTTACTTTCATCAAGAGGCTCTTCAGTTCCTCTGCTTTCTGCCATAAGGGTGCTGTCATCTGCATATCTGAGTTTATTGATATTTCTCCCAGCAATCTTGATTCCAGCTTGTGCTTCCTCCAGCCCAGCATTTCTCAAGATGTACTCTGAATACAAGTTAAATAAGCAGGGTGACAATATAAAGTCTTGACAACTCCTTTCCCAGTCCATTGTTCCATGTTCAGTTCTAATTATTGCTTCTTGACCTGCATACAGATTTCTCAGGAGGCAGGTAATGGGCCTGGTATTCCCACCTCTTTAAGAATTTTCCAAAGTTGGTTGTGATCCACACAGTCAAGGCTTTAGAGTAGTCAATAAAGCAGAACAGATGTTTTTGCTGGAAATCTCTTGCTTTTTCCATGATCCAACAGATGTTGGCAATTTGAGCTCTGGTTGTGCTGCCTTTTCTAAATCCAGCTTGAGCACCTGGAATTTCTCAGTTCATATACTGTTGAAACCTTGTTTGGAGAATTTTGAGCATTACTTTGCCAGCATGTGAAATCAGTGCAATCATGTGGTAGTCTGAACATTCTTTGACATTGCCTTTATTTGAGATTTGAATGAAAACTGACCTTTTCCAGTGTGTCCACTGCTGAGTTTTCCAAACTTTCTGGCATATTCAGCGCAGCAATTTAACAGCATCATCTTTTAGGACTGTGCTGGAATTCCATTACCTCCCCTAGCTTTGCTCATAGTGATGCTTCCTAAGAACCACTTGGCTTCAGAATCCAGGATGTCTGGTTGTAGGTGAGTGATCACACTATTATGATTATCTGTGTCATTAAGATCATTTTTGTACAGTTCTTCTGTGTACTATTGCCACCTTTTCTTTAATATCTTCTGCTTCTGTTAGGTCCCTACAATTTCTGTCCTTTATTGAGCCCATCTTTGCATGAAATGTTCCCTTGGTATCTCTAATTTTCTTAATGAGATCTCTAGTCTTTCCCATTCTATTGTTTTCTTTTATTTGTTTGCATTGATCACTGAGTAAGGCTTTCTTATCTCTTCTGGCTATTCTTTAGAACTTCACATTCAGATGTGAATCTTTGCTCTCCTCCTTTGCCTTTAGCTTCTCTTCTTTTCTCAGCTGTCTCAGCTAAGTCCTCCTCAGACAACCATTTTGTCTTTTTGCATTTGTTTTTCTTGGGAATGGTCTTGATCCCTGTCTCCTGTACAACATTACAAACCTCTGTCTGTAGTTCTTCAAGAGCTCTGTCTATCAGATCTAATCCCTTGAATCTATTTTTCACTTCCACTGTATAATCATAAGATATTTGACTTAGGTCATACCTGAATGGTCTGGTGGTTTTCCCTACTTTCTTCAATTTAAGTCTGAATTTGGCAATAAAGAGTTCATGATTGCAGCCACAGTCAGCTCCAGATCTTGTTTTTGCTGACTGTATAGAGATTCTCCATTTTGGCTGTAAAGCATATAATCAATCTGATTTTGGTACTGACCATCTGGTGATGTCCATGTGTAGAGTCTTGTGTTGTTGGAAGAGGGTGTTTGCTATGACCAGTGCATTCTCTTGGAAAAACTCAGTTAGCCTTTGTCCTGCTTTTGTACTCCAAGACCAAACTTGCCTGTTACTCAGGTATCTCTTGACTTCCTACTTTTGCATTTCATTCCCCTATAATGAAAAGGACATCTTTTGGGGGTGTTATTTCTAGCAGGTCTTGTAGGTCATCATAAAACCATTCAACTTCAGCTTCTTCAACATTACTGGTTGGGGCATAGACTTGGATTACTGTGATATTGAATGGTTTGCCTTGGAAATGAACAGAGATCATCCTGTTATTTTTGAGATTGCACCCAAGTACTGCGTTTCAGACTCTTTTGTTGACTATGAGGGCTACTCCATTTCCTCTAAGGGATTCTTCCCCACAGTAGTAGATATAATGGTCATCTGAATTAAATTTGCCCATTGCAGTCCATTTTAGTTCCTAAAATGTTGATTTTCACTGTTACCATCTCCTGTTTGATGACTTCTAATTTACCTTGATTCATGGACCTAAAATTCCAGGTTCCTATGCAATATTGTTCTTTGTAGCATCAGACTTTACTTCCATCACCAATCACATGAACAAGTGGGCATTGTTCTCGCTTTGGCTCTGTCTGTTCTTTCTTTCTGGAGTTATGTCTCCACTCTTCTCCAGTAGCATATTGGGCACTCTTCCATGGATGGCACATCTAAGTAAGACCAGGAAAGGAGCTTCCTGGAGAAGCGACAACTGAAAGGTAGGTAGTATCTACACCAGCAAGGAGGGGTGTGGGAATATAATTTAGACAGAAAGTAAATGAAAGTAAAAAATTGACTTTATTTTTAATGAAATTAAAATACACCTGTGATTTAAATTCAGGATATGTAGACTGCTTATATCTAATGTTTAATTCGGTTTGGAATACTTTATACATTTGAAGCAGATGAATTTTTAGGGAAGTATAAAGTAACATTGTGAATTAGCATTGTGTTACATTTTATTGTATTTTGACAATTTATTTATTATAATTTTTAACAGTTTTATTAGCCATATTACTGCAAATATAAAGTACAGTTCTTGTTACTGTAGTTCTAAAATATTTATATATCTATCTGATGTATCTGTAAAATGAGACTAGATCTCCATGATTTCAGAATGTCTCATCTTGAGGGTATGCACAGCCCCTATTTTGAACTCAGAATTAATGTGCCAATGATAGCTCTTTCCAGGATGCTGAGAGACCTTGATTCATAAAAACTTAGAGCAACAAACTAGATCTATTCAATGTTTGACTTATTTAAAATTCTGCCGTATTCAATAACTGAAAGTTTTAAAATGTTCAATTGTAAATTTAACTGGAATGAGATTTTAATGATTAAAAAAAAAAACTTTTTAAGACCTTGATTTTCTGTCTATATTTCAATTTTAAACTAAAATTTTAAGCATATTTGCAAGACTGAGCTTACATAATGTACAGTTTTATCAGATTTATATCCATAATATGAACTCTTTCTTTCCATATGTCAATTTGGGTACCTCAGATTGACAAAGAACTGAAGTGAGTACTAGCTGTGGCTGACACAGACAGGATACACACTCTCAAACAGGCACGAGTGGTCAATGAAAGGACTTAAAAATTTCTACTTGGAAGATAAAACAATAGAGAGAAAGATTAAGAAAATGAAATACGTTGAAAATGTACTACCTTTTCATTTTCTGACCTCTAAAAACTAAATATGTAAAATAATATGGATGGGTAGATTTAAGAGTACAAAGAATGAATACACAGGAAAGAGGTGGAATATTATTTTAATTTGTGTGAATAAAAGCAGCATAAGTGTAGAAACACATGTAAATATTTGAATTTTGAGACCTCATTGAGGCCTCCATCATTCTGATTTCCTAAGATTGGAAGCCAGAGGTGAGTAGGCTTTAGGCAGCTTGGAAAAAGACTTTGGAAAAGCTTGTTAGAGAATATAAAGTAAATTGAAATGGATAAATAAAATAAATGACTTAGTAATTAATTTCAAATTTTATAAATCTCAATTAAATACCATGGCATTAATGCTGAGGATGTCAAGGAATAAATGTCAAAGATAAACAAAAGTAATTTTTAATTTCATATGTCTCTTTTTTCCATTTACTCAAGTTATTACAAAGTGATAGAAGTGATATTTAAACAAGCTATTCTTTAAAATACCAATAAAATATTTATATGAAATGGTTTCTAGCCATAAATATAAAATTCAGCTTCTCCACAGGCTCCACTAACATATCTGTGAGAATACAAAACCAAGAAGAAGAAAACCCATGAATAATATAAAACTGGGATGACAGAAGGAGGTGACTGGAATGAAGGTAAGGAAATGCCGCCGTGTTTACACAGCTACACTGTGTAACCACCCGTCACCTAGACCAGTAATTAAAGGAGTTTGAGGCAGTTAGTGTTCACAGTGTTGACTTGGAGAAAGGTTTGCTGGGAAGGGGAAGGGGTGATTTACCAGCAATTAATGACACTCTCCGGTTGGACTTCAGTCCTCATTAACTGTTCACAGTTCAAACAGATAAATGGGCTCAAGTACATAGTTCATGTTGGACACTGCAGTAAGTCACCGTTCTATTGGTTCAGATAATTGGGACAGAAGATACTATTAAGTCTAGTAGGGGCTCACAGAATGGGTGCATGGAGGATTATCAGACACTAGATAGCAATGCACACCTGTTTTTTTTTTTTTTTTTTTGTCATCAGTATATATGAGAAGGGAGTTTACTCAATTTGCATATTGAACAGATAAAGGCAATCCACTCTCTTCCTCTATCTACCTACCAGATAAAACAGAGCATCCCTTAATGAAAAGAAAAACTATGCAAATAAGAATGAAATAATTAGCAAATTATCTCATCACAAAGAGCATGCATAGAACATTATCTTGAGGACTTGGGAGTAAACATTTTGGAAATTTATTTATATCAAATCAAAAGGAAATTTTAGAAATCTATTTCCATCTTCAGTATAATGCAACAATGCTTGAGATAATATGGAAAAATATAAAACTGGTAAAAACACTAAGAATTAAAGAATCTGGCAAGGGAAAACACAAGGAATGTTTTATTTTAGTGATCTATCTATAGATAATCATTAAACAAACTAGTTTCAAACTGAAGAAAGGGGTACATCAAGGCTATATATTGAACTTATATAAACAGTTCAGTTCAGTTCATTTCAGTCGCTCAGTCAGGTCTGAATCTTTGCCACCCCATGGATTTTGGCACACCAGGCTTACATGTCCATCACCAACTTAAAGAGTTTGCTCAAACTCATGCCAATCAAGTCGGTGATGACATCCAACCATCTCATCCTCTATAGTCCCCTTCCCCTCCTGCCATCAATCTTTCCCAGCATCAGGGTCTTTTCCAATGAATCAGTTCTTTGCATCAGGTGGCCAAAGTATTGGAGTTTCAGCTTCAGCATCAGTCCTTCCAATGAACAGCCAGGACTGAGCTCCTTTAGGATGAACTGGTTTGATTGCCTTGCAGTCCAAGGGACTCTCAAGAGTCTTCTTCAAGAAGACTTCTCCAAGAAGAGATGCACAGTACATTATTTGAAATGGTGGGCTGGATGAAGCACAAGCTAAAATCAAGATTGCTGGGAGAAATATCAATAACCTCAGATATGCAGATGACACCACCCTTATGGTGGAAATTGAAGAAGAACTAAAGAGCCTCTTGATGAAAGTAAAAGAGGACAGTGAAAAAGTTAGCTTACAGCTCAACATTCAGAAAACTAAGATCATGGCATCCAATCCCATCACTTCACGGCAAATTGATGGGGAAACAGTGGAAACAGTGACAGACTTTATTTTGGGGGGCTCCAAAATCAGTGCAGATGGTGACTCCAGCCCTGAAATTAAAAGACGCTTACTCTTTGGAAGAAAAGTTATGACCAACCTAGACAGCATTATAAAAAGCAGAGACATTACTTTGTCAACAAAGGTCCATCTAGTCAAGGCTATGGTTTTTCCAGTAGTCATGTATGGATGTAAGAGTTGGACTATAAAGAAAGCTAAGCACAGAAGAATTGATGCTTTTGAACTGTGGTGTTGGAGAAGACTCTTGAGAGTCACTTGGACTGCAAGGATATCCAACCAGTCCATCCTAAAGGAAATCAGTCCTGAATATTCATTGGAAGGATTGATACCGAAGCTGAAACTGCAAAACTTTGGCCACCTGATGCGAAGAATTGACTCATTTGAAAAGACACTGATGGTGTGAAAGATTGAAGGTAGGAAGAGAAGGGGATGAGAGAGGATGAGATGGTGGGATGGCATCACCGACTTAATGGACATGAGTTTGTGTAAACTCCAGGAGTTGGTGATGGACAGGGAGACATGGGGTGCTGCAGTCCATGGGGTCTCAAAGAGCCAGACATGACTGAGCACCTGAACTGACCTGACAGTTAAAGGCTTTGGTATAGTCAATAAGCAGAAGTAGACTTTTTCTGGAATTCTTTTGCTTTTTCGGTGATCCAAGGAATGTTGGCAATTTGATCTCTAGTTTCTCTGCTTTTTCTAAACCCAGATTGAACATTTGGAAGTTCTCGGTTCACGTACTGTTTAAGCATGGTTTGCAGAATTTTGAGCATTACTTTGCTATGTGTGAGATGTGTGCTATTTTGTGGTAGTTTGAACATTCTTTGGCTTTGTCTTTCTTTGGTATTAGAATGAAAACTGACCTTTTCCAGTCCTGTGGCCAATGCTGAAATTTCCAAATTTGCTGGCATATTGAGTGCAGACTTTTACAGCATCATGACACAGGGCTTCTTGCATTTCGTTCTAATAGTACTCTGTATTTTAACTCAATTATTTGCAAATGCAATCACCATTGCCTAATAAATTGCACCCTCCCCCCAACCCTAACTATTTGATCAGTCTCTCAGAGAATTCATGTCACCTTTCTACTACCTTTTTCTGGAAATTTTGCTGCTCCAAGGCTTCATGTTCCAGATAGATTTCTTATGGTTCTCAAACTGAAATATGGGCACTCATGTTTCTTTGAAAAATATTCCGCAAAGCATGTAATATTGGCACTTATTCCTTTCAAGAAATCAGTTGTCAGAACCTCAGGTTATAGGCACCTTCTTTACTGAATTTGGTCCACATGACAACACATCTGTAAGGGAGATTAGATTTTCTTTACCATTTCCTGATTCACATTTAACTTTCTCTTACTCTCACCTTTTCTTTGTATTATTATTATAAAAAAAGTACATTATTTCTCATCATTTTAAGGCTTTCCTATATCATATGAATCATGTGTGAGCCCTGAATTTAAGCTGATTGATAATTTAAAATGACATTTGATTATGTGGTGGTTTAGTGTGTCTCCTGCGACCCCATGAACTGTAGCCTGCCAGGCTCCTCTGTCCATGGGACAGAGGCAAGAATACCAGAGTAGGTTGCCATTTCCTTCTCCAGGGGATCTTCCTGACCCAGGAATCAAACCTGGGTCTCCTGCATTGCAGGCAGATTCTTTACCAACTGAGCTGTGAGGGAAGCCCCAAATTTGATTACAGATTTCTAAATTTTAACATATAACACTAAAGGATATTAAATAATTAAGTGTATTGACATTTAAGATGCTTGTTTCTTGGAAGGAAAGCTATGCCAAACCTGCTACTGCTGGTAAGTCACTTCAGTCGTGCCCGACGCTGTGCGACCCTATAGATGGCAGCCCACCAGGCTCCCCCATTCCTGGGATTCTCCAGGCAAGAACACTGGAGTGGGCTGCCATTTGCTTCTCCAATGCATGAAAGTGAAAAGTGAAAGTGAAGTCACTCAGTCGTGTCCGAGTCTTAGCCACCCCACGGACTGCAGCCTACCAGGCTCCTCCGTCCATGGGATTTTCCAGGCAAGGGTACTGGAGTGGGGTGCCATTGCCTTCTCCGAACCTAGACTGCATATTAAAAAGAAAGTCATCACTTTGCTGACAAAGGTCTGTAGTCAAAGCTACGGTCTTGTGACTAGTCATGTACAGATGTGAGAGTTGGACCATAAAGAAGGCTGAGTGCCAAGTTGTGGTACTGGAGAAGACTCTTGAGAGTCTGTGGACAGCCAAGAGGTCAAACCTGTCAATCCTAAGGGAAATCAACTTTGAGTGTTCATTGGAAGGACTGAGGCTGAAGCTGAAGCTCCAATCCTTTGGCCACCTGATGGGAAGAGCCAAGCCATTGGAAATGACCCTGATGCTGGTAAAGACTGAAGACAAAAGGAGAAGAGGGCAGCAGAGGATGAGATACTTGGATGGCATCACAGACTCAATGTACATGAACTTGGGCAAACTCTGGGAGTTAGTGAGGAACAGTGAGGCCTTGTGTATTGCAGTCCATGGTGTTTCAAAGAATCTTATACAACTTAGCAACTGAACAACAACAAATTGATATTTTAAAGCTCTTTTATTCTATCTACATACTTATGTAAATAAACTTTCTCAGACCTTAAATCTATTAAAAATAAAGATAGAATTTATGGTGAAATCTGTTATTGTTTTAATTAATATTTGTCCTTTGGTACTAAAACTAGCTAAACAGAGTTTAATTCAACCCCTTAAGATATCCATTGCAAATCATATTTTATCATCAATAATTTATCCCAGTTTTAATGTATTCATGTATTTTTATCAGTTATGTAATAATATAACTGTCATGATTTCTCAGCTCATAAATTTCTGAGATTTAGAGTCCACTACAAGAAACTTAAATGAAGAGTTATTGTGAACTGAGATGAGATAGTCAATACAAGAACTTTAAAAATCAAATTATGTTGCATTCAACTAATTGAAAATCTGAGTTCAAGGAAAAAATAAATTACAATTTCTGAATGCTAAATATAAGCTTGCTCATTTATTTTGTAATAGGTAATGGTGATTATCATGTTGCCAATAAATATATTAATTCTATCAGTCATATTTGTGAAGAACAATATTTATAATCCCTAGAAATATACTTCCTGAAGCTATTTAAACTTTTGATAAAAATAACATTTAATTTTTAAACACAGTAAGTATATACTTCTATAAAATTATTAAATGTATCCAAAGTTTAATTTTTGCCTCCTTTACTAAACAATAAGACTCTTAGTGGCAAGGGTAGTGAAGTATTTCCCTGCTCTTTTCCCTTCATAACTTAGTTCTTTTTTTCTACAAGTATTGAAATTCTAACCATTTTCAAAGAGGCACATCATATCCTGCTTCTTTTTTAAACTCCCTCTGATCACCTCAGATAATCCAAAAACTTCTCCCTTTAAACTCTGTTGGTCACTACTATCTGTGTTATTCTGGCAAAGAGTATCTATTCTGTCTCATCAGAGCTGCATATTTCATTATTTGTAATACATGACAAGGGAATTCCTTGATGGTTCAGTGGTTAGGACTCTGAGCTTTCATGCCACGGGGCTGGGTTCAGTCCCTGGTTAGGAGTTAAGTTCCCACACGTGGCATAGCAATTAAAACCAATCAAAGAAAAATTCTTTAAAAAAATACACATTGACATACACACATTCATTCTTCCTTTTCATTATTAATACTATCCACTAATCTTAAATAATTTTGTAAATCTATAGAAAACATATTTTCTCATATTGATTAAAATATAAGTTCCATTAGAGCAAGGGTTTTGCCTGTCTTCTTTTCCATGTGCCAAGGATACACAACATGTTACCTGACACACGGCAGGTATTCAAACATTTATTGAATATAGTTTTAAAAAGTCAGTAACTACATATATTACATTTTTATATTAAAATGTCTAAGAATGCTTTTTGAGAATATGTCCCAGAATTTAGTTTTCTCAGCTTTAAAATAATAATAAGCAACTTTGGGTGGAAACGGCCATATAGTAATAATTACAGATATTGATACTATCATCCACTTGAAAGTATGTTATCCACTTGATGAAGTTTAGTACCATAAGGGCTTTAATTTTTTCAAGTAAGTATTAAACAGAACCTAGGCCTTCAATCTCAAATGTAAAAGGGGAAATAATTGGAAAGGCAGCATAAGAAAATGTAAGTGCCAGAAAAGTCTAGATTTTTCTGAGATGAACATTTCTGTCACAATATTCAATGAAAGTTGTCATTTTGTCTCCTGAACCCTTGGCTGGACACGTGACAGCAAGGTTTATGGTTAGTCCTGGAGACTGATTTAGATAGCTCTGAGCATAGGGGATTAATTTATTCGTTTAATAATTCTCTACAAGGCATCCTTAATATTTCAAATGTACTTCACTTTGGGATATTTAATATTCCTTCTTCTTCCAGAAATTATATGCAGAGATAACAGATTGGTAATATATTTTTCTTTCTTCAATTTTCATCAAGATGAACCACATAAAACTGTCTTGTGGTTCCTCAGAGGAGCACCTTTTTTTGCAGGTGGCTTGATGATCCATTAAAGTGTACTCTCAGTTGACTTCTTTTCACATTCATTCTTGTTAGTTTTAGAGAAGTTTGTATCTGACTTTACACCGTAGTTTCATTTCATGACTTCCGAAATAAAATATTTTCAGAATTTATCTGAATGAGAAAGGATTAAGAAGAAAAATCAGTAGTGGAAAATTTCAACAAAAACTGTCTTTAGAAACTATACAATTAATTTTCTGCAACAAATCTGTCTTCCAAAAAAAAAAAAAAAGGCTTCTGTGTTGACAAAGTCCCTGGTTGTCATGACAACTGCTCTGGCTATGAGCAATGAGCAGTGCTAAAACCATCTTTTGGGAATTAAAAAAAAAAAAAAAAAGTTACAATCCTGAGAAGCTACAGGACAAATGGAGAAAAATGACATGTTTGCAAAATAAAGCATATGATGCCTAAAATAAGTAATATCAAATTTTCCTCTAATTGTTTGAAATAAAGTATGCATTTGGATATATTTCTAATATTTTTTTTGTGTTTCTGTTAAAAATAATTTTGAAGAAGAAAATTCAGGGTCTCCACAGTCCCATCCTTTCCTTTGTGGCTGCTTCTGTTGGCAAATACAGGAGTGTTTGCAACAGTCAGTCAGACAAGGGAAGTTTAAACTGACTGTAGTGTTAAATCCAGTGGTCTTTTTGTGTTCTTGAGTTCCTGCCTCCCTATTGATATGCGTCCCGTGATTCAGCAATACCATACTTTCTCAATCATTTCCCCAATTTCTGCACCAATCTTATTTGTTTGTTCCCTTTTGGGGGATAGGTTTATTACTTATGCTTTCCTTTAAAGTCTGAATATTTTGCAGGAAATTAAAAATATTTATTACTCATGCAGTCTTCTCTCCTTGATTACTGTCTTTTATTTTTAGTTGTCTACTGAAAGTTTATATACTATTTCAGCAATCTCAAGGACTTTGGGACTGTGAATGAAACTTCTGAATCTTGTTTTTACTGTTATTTCTAGTGGCATGTTTTCTTGAAGGCCAAGGAATCTTTTATGAATTTGATGTCATAATTTACTGATCTTTATTTGTAAAAAAAAAAACCTTTAGGGCCAAATCTGGAGTTACTTTTCTCTGTAAAGAATTTGCACTTCCTTCTGTGTGAGCAAAAGGACACTGTTAATCTGACTTTGAGCACTTTCAAAGTTATTGGTTTACCCTGAATGTCTCAGTTTCAGCAAATCCACCTAACACTTGATAAGACAAAGATTTCAGGTACTGTGTATTTGCCTTCAAAACCAATCAGGCAAAGAAACAAAACGGCACTGTGTTTGCTTAATGCTTACTACTTTGTCCTGTGAGGTTAACCACTGTTTTGTTTGCTGGGATGGAAGCAAAAGCAACTGGCTTTCCAGTCAGGGCACAAATGTTTTACTATGTAAGGTATAGGTTTGCTTTCAGAGTAACTGGTTGAGAGGTTACTCAACCAGTGCCAAGTGGAAGTCCTGTTATTGTCTTCTTTAATATCTCACATGTAGTTTTGATTTTTAATTTTATCAGTAGAGAGTGAAACATCTGTGGTGATTTACCTTTTTTTTTTGTTTTTTCTCCCCAGTTTGGCATCTTTATATATATATATATATATATATATATATATATATATATATATATATATATATATATATATATATCTAAGTTTTCTGTTTCTCTCCACTTAAGACTATTTGACAGTTCAATGTAGTGTCCTTTCATTCTGCTTTCCTCAGAAACTCTGTTCAGATATCTCTTTGGGCAGATATCCTGTGGGTGATTTCTTGTGTTATCTGTATGTCATAGCCCTTTAAGCTAAGTTTGAGAGCTGGGTATTTCATATTACCTACCCTTCTATAGCCTGAATAAAGGTCAGAGTACTAAATCAAGTGAAGAAATAAACTTTAATAGAATAACTGAACTCTCTTGCTTCTGAGATATTCCTAGCTGCCCTACACTAAGATTCACACCACTTGAAGGTGTACACAATTCCCACAGGGGAACACTGGAGGCTAGTTCAGTTCACAGGGTAACCCTACAATCTTTGGTCATTCCCTTTGTCCACCTTCCCTGTTTCTCTCATTTCTTACCCACAGTCATTCCTATTATATACTACTACAAAAGAAGGACTCTAAGGACATAAACTTAGTTTTTTTCTTCCAAATCTGGAATAGTAAACATAATTTTCAAGAATTAGTTGCTTTTTTTGCTTCAGATCTTCTGTTTCACAACTTTTCAGATCTCTTCTCACAACTTTTGTGATTTCTTGCATTAGGTATTTGGAACTGTTGCTGAATTTTTCACTTGCTTTGTTTTCTATATTTTGTTTGTTAGATAAAATAAATTTTGTAATAAAGATTTAATCTTCCTTTGCTTAAGCCAAATATTCATCAGAATGAACTGCCTCTAGCATTTGAAACTTTCAGGAAGTGATTTCAATGATGAATCAAAGGAACTTCTTCAGGTACCTTTTTAATTACCATTCTCAGTTCTCTCTCTGAGTTTCTCACCTTTCTCAAAGACTGTCCTTTTCCACATTGTTACACAATTTCATTTTTGTTGCAATTTGTATATGTTCTAATCCAAATAAGAACAACAAAAAATAAAACTAAAGAGGCAAAATATTGTGAATTTGGGAAATGCTATGCAAAGTGACAGTTTCAAACCCAGGGCTTGATACTTCTTAGTTTTATTTTATAGAGAAGAACATTTCCTTTACCTATTTATAAAAGAATTTTCCTTTCCCCACTGTGTGGGGACTTGCCCTTGGCTCCTTATGGTTGCAAGCCCCAAACTACAATTCTTTGCTGATCCTGAATAAACCATCTTTGCTGGAGAAGTATCTGGAAGTCTTTTTGTTTCAGGCCAATTCTAATAATTTAAGCTATCTATCCCTAGTCTTTAAAAAAAAAAACAAATTTCCATAATTATCACTGATTCGTTTTAGCTACTGCTATTGGCATGATTTATTGTAGCATTTTACCATAACAATCCACAATACTTAAAGATGTGTCATGCTGTTCTAAGTCATTTCAGTCCTGCCAAACTCTGCGACCCTATGGGACTGTAGCCTGCCAGGCTCTTCTGTCCATGGCATGCTCCAGGCAAGAATACTGAAGTAGGTTACCATGCCATTCTCCAGAGGATCTTCCCAACTGAGGGATCAAACCCACATCTCTTAAGTTTCCTGCATTGGCAGGCGGGTTCTTTATCACTAGCGCCACCTGGGAAGCCCTAGAAAGTGAAGTCGCTCAGTCATGTGTGATTCTTTGCGACCCCATGGACTGTAGTCTACCAGTCTCTTTCATCCATGGGATTTTCCAGGCAAGAATATGGAATGGGTTGCCATTTCCTTCTCCAGGAGATCTTCTCAACCCAGGGACTAAACCTGGGTCTCCCGCATTGTAGTCAGATGCTTTACCGTCTGAGCCACCAGGGAAGTCCAAGGAAGATATACAATCTGGTAATTACTTTTTTAGATTAATTTATTTATTTTAATTACTTTACAATATTGTGATGGCCTTTGCCACAAATCAACATGAATCGGCAATAGATATATATGTGTCTCCTCCATCCTGAACCCTCCTTTCACCTCCCTCTGCACCCGACACCTCTGGGTTGTCCTAGAGCTCCAACTTTGGCTGCCTGCTTCATGCGTCGAACCCACACTGGTCATCTGTTTTACATATGGTAATGTACATGTCTCAGTGCTATTCTCTCAAATCATCCCACCCTTACCTTTCTGAGTCCAAGAGTCTGTTCTTTAAGTCTATGTCTCCTTTCCTGTCCTGCATGTAGGATCATCAGACCATCTTTCTAAATTTCACATATATGCATTAATATATGGTAATTGCTTTTCTCTAATTTACTTCACTCTGTATAACAGGCTCCAAGTTCATCTACCTCATTAGAACTTACTCAAATGTGTTCCTTTTTATAGCTGAGTAGTAATCCATTGTGTATATGTATCACGATTTCCTTATCCATTCATCTGCCGATGGACATCTTGGTTTCTTCCATGCCCCAGCTATTGTAAATACTGCTGCAATGCACAATCAGGTACATATGTCTTTTTCAATTCTGGTTTTCTTGGGATATATGCTCAGCAGTGGGATTGCTGGGTCATATGGCAGTTCTATTTCCAGTTTTTTAAGGAATCTCCACACTGTTCTGCATAGTGGCTGTACTAGTTTGCATTCCCAACAGCAGTGTAAGAGGGTTCCCTTTTCCCCACACCCTCTCCAGCATTTATTGTTTGTAGACTTTTTGATGATGGCCATTCTGACTGGTATGAGATGATACCTCATTGTGCTTTTAAGTTGTATATCTCTAATAGTGAGTGATGTTGAGCATCTTTTCATGTGTTTGTCAGCCATCTGTATGACTTCTCTGAAGAAATGTCTGTTTAGGTCTTTTGCCCACTTTTTGACTGTGCTGTTAATTTTTCAGGTATTGAGCTTCATGAGCTGCTAGCATATTTTGTTGATTAATTCTTTGTCAGATGTTTCATTTGCAAAAATCCTCAACAAAATTCTAGCAAACAGAATCCAACAACACACTAAAAAGATCACACATCTCGATCTAGTGGGCATTATCCCAGGGATGCAAGGATTGTTCAATATTTGCAAATCAATCAATGTGATACACCATATTAACAAATTGAAAGACAAAAACCATATGATTATTTCAATAGATGCAGAGAAAGCCTTTAAAAAACTCAACACCCATTTATGATAAAAACTCTCCAGAAAGCAGACATAGAACCAACATAACTCAAAATAATAAAAACCATACACAACAAACTGATAGCAAACATTATCCTCAATGGAGAAAAATTGAAAGCATTTCCTCTAAAATTAGGAACAAGACAAGGGTGCCCACTCTCAGCACTACTATTCAACATAGTTTTGGAAATCCTAGCCACAGAAATAAGAGAAGAAAAAGAAATAAAAGGAATCCAGATTGGAAAAGAAGAAGTAAAGCTCTCACTGTTACAGATGACATGATCCTCTACATAGAACACCCTAAAGACAGCTCCAGAAAAATACTAGAGCTAATCAGTGAATATAGTAAACTCATAGGATATAAAATTAATTCACAGAAATCCCTTGCATTCTTATGCCCTAAGAATGAAAGATCACCAAGTGAAATTGAGGAAACAATTCCATTCACCATTGCAGAAAAAGAAATAAAATACTTGGGGATCAATTTGCCTAAAGAAACAAAAGACCTGTATACAGAAAACTACAGAACACTGGTGAAAGAAATCAAAGATGACACAAATAGATGGAGAAATATGCCATGTTTTTGTATTTGAAGAATCAATATATTGAAAATGGTACATTACCCAAAACAATGCAATCCCTATCAAACTACCAAAGGTAATTTTCACAGAACTAGAGCAAACAATTACACAATTTGTATGGAAACACAAAAGACCCTGGCTAGCCAAAGCAATCTTGAGAAAGAAGAATGGAACTTCAGGAATCAACATTCCTGATTTCATACTATAGTACAAAGCTACATTCATCAAGACAATATGGCACTGGCACAAAGACAGAACTATAAATCAATGGAACAAAATAAATCCAGAGATAAATCCATGCACTTATGGACACTTTATCTTTGATAAAGGAGGCAAAAAACACAATGGAGAAAAGATGGTCTCTTCAACATGTGGTGCTGGGGAAACTGATCAACTACATGTAAAAGAATGCAACTAGAACACCTTCTAACACCATACACAAAAATAAACTCAAAATGGATTAAAGACCTAAATGTAAGACCAGAAACTATAAAACTCTTAGAAGAAAACATAGGCAGAACACTCTGACATAAATCATAGCAAGATCCTCTATGACCTACCTCCCAGAGTAATGGAAATAAAAACAAATAAAAAAACAAACGGGACCATCTTAACTTAAAATATTTTGCACAATGAAGGAAACTATGAGCAAGGTGAAATGACAGCTCAAGAATGGCAACTAATAAAAATAAGTGGAAAAAAAAAAAGAATGGTAATTGCTTTAAAATTTGTATTTGAGTATAAACCTCAATTTTGTTCGCTTGGTTGTTTTACCAGATAAATATAGGACTGGCAAAGGACTTAGGACTTGGAGTGAGAGTGAAAAATTTTGTATTAGTTCTGACACTCTAAATTTCAAAAGTAATAATCACATTAATTCAGTTTTATTTAGTATTTTACAATTTACAATTGATTTTCTAATCTGTTTTATATTGATTACTTAAATTAATACATTTCTTTGGTCTTTGGTTTCATCATTTGAAATTTAAACAATTTGAATTTCATAATCTCTGAAGTTCCACTTCAGACAAAGGTCTGTCTAGTCAAAGCTATGACTTTTCCAGTAGTCATGCATGGATGTGAGAGTTGGACTATAAAGAAAGCTGAGCACCAAAGAATTGATGCTTTTGAACCATGGTGTTGGAGAAGACTCTTGAGAGTCCCTTGGACTGCAAGGAGATCAAGCCAGTAAATCCTAAAGGAAATCAGTCCTGAATATTCATGGGAAGGACTGATGCTGAAGCTGAAGCTCCAATACTTTGGCCACCTGATGCCAAGAGCTGACTCATTGGAAAAGACCCTGATTTTGGGAAAGATTGAAGACAGGAGGAGAAGGGAATGTCAGAGGATGAGATAGTTGGATGGCATCACCGACTCGATGGAAATGAATTTGAACAAACTCTGGGAGTTGGTGATGGACAAGGAAACCTGGCGTGCTGCAGTCCAATGGACTGCAAAGAGTCGGACATGACTGATTGACTGAACTGAACTGAATTTTCACTTATTTTTATTCTTTATGAATAATTAGTAATTCATATTAAATAATCACATCAGAACTTTACTATGAAGCTTTAACTCATAGGAATTTTTACTTTGAAGCAAATTCTACAAATAAACACATTGCATATTTAGAAGGAAATTGATTCTTTGTCAGTTGGGGTGTCATTTATTGAACTATTCTTTCAAGGCATATGGAAATTGTCAAATGACTTAAAGAGTGATGTACCATCCAAGTTGAAAAACTTTACATAGAAAGATTAAAACATAGGAAGATTATTACCCCAAAACTAATTTAGTTCAAGTTAGAAATTCTGAGTATATATTGTTTATTAGGCTTTTATTTAGGTACTGTGTCTAAAAGATGAATAAAGTATTATTATTATTAAATATCTTACATCAAATACAGCATAATTTCATTTCTTAATCTATCATCTAGTCCTTCAGGTGTAATAAAATAATTATGCCACTACAATGCTTTCTAATATATAAAATAATTTGTTTTAAGATAAAAAATTGTTATATAAAAAAAATCGGATTTGTAGTAGATACTAACATATTTACCATTTGATATAATTTATTTGGATTTTTTAAGATTTGAGGATCTACCTAAGACAAATTCCTAAGGAGGGCTGCTTCCCATATAACAGGCCAAAAACTTGACATTTTTCATATTTTGGTAGACTATTTGTAGATTTTTAGCCCCTCCTAAATTTCATAGAGTATGCTAATCTGAATTCCACCTTACAATGCTTTTTAATGGAACATGGAAACTTAATTTACTTTATTTTCTTTTAATGCCATGTCTTGCCTCAGGTTTATTCTAGGTTTAATTCTAAACTTTTGGTGGAAACAATAAGGAATGGCTTCAGGCCACTGAATTTAGATAGTAATTTACTTTAAAAAATTTTTTTTCTTATTATTTCCCTTAATATTCTTATTATTTAAAGCTATGGCCACATGTATCAATAAGGACAGTGTACTTTCTTCATTCCCTGTAAGCATCTACTTTCATAAATTAATGTTGCTTTACTGATTTGGAATGCAAAAGAGAGACAATTCTAAGACCATGTTAGAACTTTAGTTAGGATATATTTATGACTTCATTGTCATGTTCCCTTCACATTTATTATTATTTCTGCTCTACTGAATTCATTCAGGATAGAATAAACCTTATTTTTTAGATATAGTCAATCTTCATTATTTATAGATTTTGTATTTGAGAATTTTCTTACTCATTAACATTTATTTGTAACTCTGAAATCAACAAAGTGTTTTCCTGATTGCTTACATATGTATGCATGCATGCTCAGTCTAAAAGTCATGCCCAACTCTTTGTGACCCCGTTGACTGTAGCCTGCCAGGCTCTTCTGTCTATAGAATTTTCCAGGCAAGAATACTGGAGTAGGTTGCCATTTCCTTCTCCAGAGCTACAGATGTGTGCAGAGTGGCAAAAAAAAAAAAAAAAAAAAAAGTGAGTCACCTCATGAGAACATTCTCAGCTAAGGTTAAACAAGGTGATGCTTTACCTTATTTCAACTTGTTTTGACTCTCGTACAGAGATGACCAGAAGATGGAGAGTGCAGTGTACTGAAGAAGCTTGGGGCCTGGGGTCACTTAAATGGTATTTCAATCCAAACTCTGGTATGTGTTAGTGGAGTGGCCTCAGGAAAGTCATTTAAAATTCTGAGGTTTATTTTTCTTGAAAAATAAAAATAGTATAATCTGCTAGGATGAGCCGTTTGTAGAATTTATCATTTATCTATCAATCTATTAATCCACTCATCTGACTAAATATTTTCAACAGAAGACTTTATGCCAGTGAGAAATATTAATTGCTTAATTTTCTGCAAGAACCACTGTTCAATAATTTGTTAAGAAAAAAAAAACAAAGTTATACCAAGCATAGATTATATCATACATTATAAGCATAGCATTGCAAGTTTTATTTCATATGCCTTGGCTTCTCTCCTAGGATCATTTCTGTAAGTCTAACTACCTACTAGTCATCTTACCTAAATGTCTCACTCCATGATTTTAAAATCTTATATTAGACTTCAGACCCTGCCAAATTTTTAAGCATTGTTTATTCTTCCACAGCATTAAAAATTTAGTCTCTGCTAGGTTTCCACATTACAAAATTTAGCATGGTGCTTAGTATCATGGAAAAGAGGGATGGACATAAACGGCCTTGAGACTGGGTCTTAGACCTTCCACTGACTAGCAGTATCACTTTTGGTCAGTTCTATAAAATATCTTATCATCAGTGTCCTCACCTATATCTTCAGTACAGATAATAGAAGTGCCAAATTTAGAGTGACTTTGTGTGATTGTGTGTATGTATGTGAGTATTCATGAAATAATATGTATTCATTGAAAGGGCTGATGTTGAAGCTGAAGCTCCAATACTCTGGCCACATGATGCAAAGAACTGACTCATTGGAAAAGACCCTGATGCTGGGAAAGACTGAAGGTAGGAGAAGGAGAAGATGGAGGATGAGATGGCTGGATGGTATCACCAACTTGATGGACAGGAGTTTGAGCAAGCTCCAGGAGTCGCTGATGGACACGGAAGCCTGGTGTGCTCAGTACATAGAGTCACAGAGTTGGATAACACTGAGTGACTGAACAAACTGAATATGGATAGGAAATTATACATGTCAGAGACATACCGATCTTATGATTTTTAAATATATTGTTGATGAGAATATATATGGTGCACTACTGTGAAGAAGAGTATGGAGGCTTTTCAAAAACAGAACTAGCATATGATCCAGCAATTCCACCTCTGGGCATTTATTTGAAGAAAACAAAAACACTAATTTGAAATGATATATACACGCACATGTTCACTGAAGCATTAGTTACAATAGCCAAGTATGGAAACATCAGTGAAGTGTCCAAATGAATAGATTAAAAAAATATGTATATCTATCTACATATATAATTGAAAAAATTTACACATATATATATAATGGATAAAAATTATTTATATGAATTACTATATATCCGGAGGAGGCAACTGACTCGTGTTCTTGCTTGGAGAATCCCCATGGGTGAGGAGCCTGATGGGCTACAATCCAGAGGGTTGCAAAGAGAGAAACGATTGAATTGACTAAACACATTACTATATATATATATAATGGAATATTATTCCATTATAAAATAGAAGAAAGTATTGCCACTTGGGACAACACGGATGAACTTTAAAGACATTGTGCCAAGTTAAATAAGTTAGTCATAGAGAGAAAGAGAAAGATACGTACCATACGATTGCCTAAAATTCTTAACAACAACAGCAACAATTAGCTAATAGATGCAGAGAACAGATTGGTAGTGTAAGTGTTGGGTAGGGTGGGAGAAAAGGGTGAACTGGTGTTTTGTTTTCACTGCTTAGTCTAAATAAATTGAATAAAAAAGTTAAAAGTCCTGTATATAAATAAATTGAAAGCAAAATTTAAAAGTCCTGTATCTCCCTAAAATTGTCTCTATACAACATGTCACTCCAGTTTAATACATTGTTTCTCTTAGAAATACTTGCTTCTACTATTGTCAAGATATAATATAATGAAAAAAAAATTCCACAAGATAAAGAACACGGCAATGGAATCAAGAGATTTGAATTTAACCCTATTCTGCCTTCTACTATTACTGATGCTTAACTTCACATACATTACACACAACGCCTGCCCCACTGCATATGACTCAGATGGTCACTGCCTAAGTGATAAAGTCCACATTTCTGTTTCTTAATCTATCAGAAGCGGATTTTATGAGCACTGTGTGAATACGTCAGATAACAAATATGAATAAAATATCTAGCGTGTCTGAGGATAAGTAATGATTAACTAGTAACCATTATTTTTATTGTTGTTATTATCTGCATTTCATTAACAGGATGGTGACCTACTCAAGTCTACTTGGAATCGGGGCTCCTATAGGGATAGAAAAACTGGGAGGCTTCTTAGGATGCTGAAGTTGGAGAGAGTTGAGCTATATTAAAAATACAGGAGTTAACTGTTGATAACTCATGCTGAAATCAACCTCTATTCAAACAGTGGACACTTTCTGTCTTGAAACTCTAGGCTTCAGTATTACACTCTCAGTTAACTTATACCCTAGTAATTGAGTGTGCAATCATTTATTGACCACATGTTTTTTCCTGACTTTATATTAGATGCTGGGAATATATTCTGGAAAGAATGAGTCAGGATTCCTACCCTCAAAGATCTTACTGCCTAGTGGGAAAAATAAATATTAAACTACAGATCAGCTAATTAAATATAAAATTTCATAGTGTGCTAAGTACAAAGACCAAAGTGATCAAAGTCAAAGTCGCTCAGTGGAGTCTGACTCTTTGCCGCCCCACAGACTGTAGCCCACCAGGCTCCTCTGTCCACTGGATTTCCTAGGCAAGAATACTGAAGTTGGTTGCCATTTCCATCTCCAGGGGACCATCACTACCCAGGGATTAGACCCAGGACTCTCACTTACTAGGCAGATTCTATGCCATCTAAGCCATCGGGGAGGCCTGCTAAGTACCACAGGGGTACAGTATATGGGGTTCTATGAAAGGGTAAAAATAATAGAGTAAAAAGGGTAAAAAATAATAGAGGCTGTTTTGCCCAAGGACATACAACAAATACATTCAATATTACAGTAATCAAAGTCTATGCCCCGACTAGTAATGCTGAAGAAGCTGAACTTGAACGGTTCTATGAAGACCTACAACACCTTCTAGAACTAACACCTAAAAAAGATGCCCTTTTCATTAAGGAATGCAAAAGTAGAGGTCAAGAAATGCCTGGAATAACAGACAAATTTGGTCTTGGAATACAGAATGAAGCAGGGCAAAGGCTAATAGAGTATTGCCAGGAGAACACACTGATCATAGCAAACACCCTTTTCCAACAACACAAGAGAAGACTTAACACGTGGACATCACCAGATAGTCAATACTGAAATTAGATTGATTATACTCTATGCAGCCAAAGATGGAGAAGCTCTATACAGTCAACAAAAACAAGACTGGGAGCTGACTGTGGCACAGACCTTGAACTCCTTATTGCTAAATTCAGACTTAAACTGAAGAGAGTAGGGAAAACCACTAGACCATTCACGTATGACCTAAACCAAATCCTTTACGATTATACAGTGGAATTGACAAATAGATTCAAGGGATTAGATCTGTTAGACAAAGTGTCTGAAGGACTATGGACAGAAGTTAGTCACATTGTATAGAAGGCAGGGATCAAGACCATCCCCAAGGAAAATAAATGCAAAATGGGAAAATGGTGGTCTGAAGAGGCTTTAGAAACAGACCTGAAGAGAAGAGAAGAGAAGCAAAAGGCAAAGGAGAAAAGGAAAGATCTACCCATTTGAATGAGGAGTTCAAAAGAATACCAAGAGAGATAAGAAAGCCTTCCTCAGCAATCAATGCAAAGAAATAGAGGAAAAGAATAGAATAGGAAAGTCTAGAGATCACTTCAAGAAAATTAGAGACACCAAGAGAAATGTTCATGCAAAGATGGGCACAATAAAGGACAGAAATGGTATGGACCTAACAGAAGCAGAAGATATTAAGAAGAGGTGGCAAGAATACACAGAAAAACTATACAAAAAAGATCTTCAAGACCCAAATAATCACAATGGTGTGACCACTCACCTAGAGCCAGACATCCTGAAATGCAAAGTCAAGTGGGCCTCAGGAAGCACCATTATGAACAAAGCAAGTGGAGGTGATGGAATTCTAGTTGAGCTATTTCAAATCCTAAAAGATGATGTTGTGAAAGTGCTGCACTCAATGTGCCAGCAAATTTGGAAAACTCAGCAGTGGCCACAGGACCAGAAAAATCAGTTTTCATTTCAATCACAAAGAGAGGCAATGCCAAATAATGCTCAAACTACCGCACAATTGCACTTATTTCATATGCTAGTAAAGTAACTCTCAAAATTCTCCAAGCCAGAATTCAACAGTACAAGAGACATGAATTTGCAGATGCTCAAGTTGGATTTAGATAAGGCGGAGGAACCAGAGATCAAATTGCCAACATTATTTGGATTATCAAAAAAGCAAGAGTTCCAGGAAAAAAACATCTACTTCTGCTTTATTTAATATGTCACAGCCTTTGCCTATACGTATGGATCACAACAAATGGTGGAGAAGTTTTGAAAAAAAAAAATGAGACTACTAGACCACCTTACCCGCCTCCTGAGAAATCTGTATACAGGTCAAGAAGCGACAGTTAGAACCTGACATGCTATAACAGACTGGTTCCAAATTGGGAAAGGTGGAAATCAAGGCTGTATATTGTCACTGTGCTTATTTAACTTATATGCAGAGTACAGCATGAGAAATGCTGGGCTGGGTGAAGCACAAGCTGGAATCAAGATTGCTGGGAGAAATAGAAAAAAACCTCAGATATGCAGATGACACCACCCTTATGACAGAAAGTGAAGAAGAACTAAAGAGCCTCTTGATGAAAGAGAAGAGTGAAAAAGTTGGCTTAAAACTCAACATTCCGAAAACTAAGATCATGGCATCTCGTCCCATCATTTCATGGCAAATAAATGGGGAAACAGTGGAAACAGTGACAGACTTTATTTTCTTGGCTCCAAAATCACTGCAGATGGTGACTGAAGCCATGAAATTAAAAGACATTTGCTCCTTGGAAGATAAGTTATGACCAACCTAGATAGCATATTAAAAAGCAGAGGCATTTCTTTGCCAGCAAAGGTCCATCTAGTCAAAGATATGGTTTTTCCAGTAGTCATGCATGGATGTGAGAGTTGGAATATAAAGAACACTGAGCACCAGAGAATTGATGCTTTTGAACTGTGGTGCTGGAGAAGTCTCTTGAAAGTCCCTTGGACTGCAAGGAGTTCCAACCAGTTCATCCTAAAGGAGATGAATCCTGAATATTCATTGGAAGGATTGATGCTGCAGCTAAAACTCCAATACTTTGGCTGCCTGATGCGAAGAACTGACTCATTTGAAAAGACCCTGATTCTGGGAAAGATTGAAGGTGGGAAGAGAAGGGGATGACAGAGAATGAGATGGTTGAATGGCATCACTGACTCAAAGAAATGAGTTTCAGTAAGCTCTGGGAGTTGGTGATGGACAGGGAGGCCTGGCATGCTGCAGTGCATGGGGTTGCAGAGAGTCCGACACAATTGAGTGACTGATCTGAAATGATACAACAAATGTATAATGGAGTTTTAACAGCGTGAATCTAGTAGTGAGAATTGTAGTCTTTGTTCCTTTAAAATTTTAAATTAAAATTTTTACATTAACTGTTTAAATATCCTTTGGGATTTTTTACCTAGAATGGAACTATTTCTATCATTACGTTTCTTTTGGTACAAGTGTTTTCTTTATATTGGCATAATTATATTTTTCCTTGATTTTTCTGCTAATAGTTGTTTTTATGATAGGATCTATTTGAAAGTCAAATAAATAACCTAACTCTACACCTAAAGCAACTAGAGAAGGAAGAAATGAAGAACTCCAGGGTTAGTAGAAGGAAAGAAATCTTAAAAATTAGGGCAGAAATAAATGCAAAAGAAACTAAAGAGACCACTACAAAAATCAACAAAGCTAAAAGCTGGTTTTTTGAAAAAATAAACAAAATTGACAAACCATTAGCAAGACTCATTAAGAAACAAAGGGAGAAGAACCAAATTAACAAAATTAGAAATGAAAATGGAGAGATCACAACAGACAACACTGAAATACAAAGGATCATAAGAGACTACTACCAGCAGCTCTATGCCAATAAAATGGACAACTTGGAAGAAATGGACAAATTCTTAGAAAAGTATAACTTTCCAAAACTGAACCAGGAAGAAATAGCAGATCTTAGCAGACCCAGCACAAGCAAGGAAATCGAAACTGTAATCAGAAATCTTCCAGCAAACAAAAGCCCAGGACCAGATGGCTTCACAGCTGAATTCTACCAAAAATTTAGAGAGAGCTAACCCCTATCTTACTGAAACTCTTCCAGAAAATTGCAGAAGAAGGTGAACTTCCAAACTCATTCTATGAGGCCACCATCACCCTAATTCCAAAACCAGACAAAGATGCCACAAAAAAAAGAAAACTACAGGCCAATATCACTGACAAACATAGATGCAAAAATCCTTAACAAAATTATAGCAAACAGAATCCAAAAACATATTTAAAAAAATCATACATCATGAAAACTAAATAACATTTTAAAAGGCAATTCTGTAATCACTCTTTCAAATGATTTTTTCATAAATAATTTTACTTAAAAGTAAATACATTAATAAAGGTAATTACTAAAAACAAAGAACTGTCATGAAAAGATGTGAAGAAGCCTTAAATGCATATTAGTAGGTGAAAAAATGCTACACATCTTATGATTCCAAGTTGTGTAACCTTTTCAAATTGTCTTTCTTCACTTAGGAAAAGGTAACACTATGGAAGCAATAAAAAGATTAGTGGTTGTCATAGCTTGGGGGTGGAATGAAGGGAGGAATAAATAGTTGGCATTTCAGGGCAGTGAAAATTACTTGGATGATACTATAATGATGTCTGTCATTATATATTTAGTCAAACCCACATAATATACACCACCGAGAGTGATCTCTACATATAATCGGAGAGTCTGGATGCTTGTGGAATGTCAATGTAGGTTTGTTGATGGTAAAAAATTTACCTCTCTGGTGGAGGTTGTTGATTATCAGGAAATCTATGCATGTATCAGGTCAGAGTGCCTATGGGAAATCTTTCTACCTTCCTCTTAATCTTGCTGTGAATATAAAACTGCTCTAAAAATAAAATGTGAAATAAAATAGAATAAGCTGTGAAAAAAGAAAGTAATCATCTATAGTGCTTAAATATATAAAAGATTATCATTTTCAGTTTTGAACACTCTAAAACAAATCTCCATTTTGTTAATTAAGTAGCATGATTAATTCTTTTGAGGAGCTGCATTTCCCCAGGCAGTCAGGAATACCCCTAAAAGTGTTCTAGAATACTCCTGCATTACCATGAGTTTTCATGTTCATTAGAAATTTAGTTCAGTTCAGTCTCTGAGTCATGGCCAACTGTTTATGACCCCATGGATGGCAGCACACTGTCCATCACCAACTCCAGGAGCTTGCTCAAACTCATGTCCATCAAGTGGTGATGCCATCCAACCATCTCATCCTCTGTTGACCCCTTCTCGTCCTGCTTTCAGTCTTTCCCAGAATCAGGGTCTTTTCCAATGAGTTAACTCTTCAGGTGGCCAAAGTACTGGAGCTTCAGTTTCAGCATCAATCCTTGCAATGAATATTCAGGACTGATTTCCTTTAGGATTGATTGATTGGATCTCCTTTCAGTCCAAGGGACTCTCAAGAGACTTCTCCAACACCACAGTTCAAAAGCTTCAATTCTTTGGCACTCAGCTTTCTTTATGGTCCAAGTCTCACATCCATACATGACTACTGGCTTTGACTAGATGCACCTTTGTAAACAAAGTAATGTCTCTGCTTTTTAATATGCTGTCTAGGTTAGTCATAGCTTTTCTTCTAAGAAGTAAGTATCTTTTAATTTCATGGCTGCAGTCAACATCTGCAGTGATTTTGGAGCCAGAAAAAATAAAGTCTCTCACTGTTTCCATTGTTTCCCCATCTATTCGCCATGAAGTGATGGAACTAGATGCCATGATTTTAGTTTCTTGAATGTTGAGTCTTAAGCCAGATTTTTCACTCTTCTCTTTCACTTTCATCAAGAGGCTCTTCAGTTCCTCTTCACATTCTTCCACTAGGGTGGTGTCATCTGCATATCTAACATTATTGATATTTCTCCCTGGAATCTTGATTCTAGCATGTGCTTCATCCAGGCTGGCACTTTGCATGAGGTACCCTGGATATAAGTTAAATAAGCAGGGTGATAATATACACCACTGATGTACTCCTTTTCCAATTTGGAACCAGTCTGCTGTTTTAAGTCAGGTTTTAACTGTTGCTTCTTGACCTGCATACAGATTTCTCAGAAGGTAGGTAAGATGATCTGATATTCCCATTTTTTTGAAGAATTTTCCACTATTTGTTCTGATCCACACAGTCATAGGCTGTGGCATAGTCAATAAAGCGGAAGTAGATGTTTTTCTGAAACTCTTTGCTTTTTTGATGATCCAATGGATGTTGGCAATTTGATCTCCGGTTCCTCTGCCTTTTCTAAATCCAGCTTGAACATCTGAAATTTCTCAGTTCATGTTTTGTTGAAGCCTTGCTTGGAAAATTTTGAGCAGTATTTTGTTAGCACATGAGATGAGTGCAATTGTGAGGTAGTTTGAGCATTCTTTGGCATTGCCTTTCTTTGGGATTGGAATGAAAACTGACCTTTTCTAGTCCTGTGGCCACTGCTGAGGTTTCCAAATTTGCTAGCGTATTGACTGCACCACTTTCAGATCACTGCGTCTTGGACAATGTCACTAACCTCTGTCTGTAGTTCTTCAGGCACTCTGTCTATCAGGTCCAATCCCTTGAATCTATTTGTCACTTCTATTGTATTTCTGTAAGGGATTTAATTTAGGTGATACCTGAATGGTTTAGTGGTTTTCACTACTTTCTTCTTTTATTAGAAATATATTACTACCGTTACTGATTACTAAGAATAACTTTAAAACGACATACTATTTTGAATTAGAAGACTTTGTGATTTAACTGACCTAATATTAAATCTATCTATGGATATAACCAGAATTTTTTTGTTGTTTTGTCACTCAGTTATGTCTTACTATTTTGCAACCTCATGGATTGGAGCCTGCCAGACTACTTTGTCTATGAGATTTCCCAGGCAAGAATACTGGAGTGGGTTGCCGTTTCCTTCTCCAGGGGATCTTCCCAACGTAGGAATTAAAGCTGGTTTTGGTGCCAGATTCTTTACCACTGAGCTAGCAGGGAAGCCAACTGGATTTTAACCTTGGTTGATTACTTTTAAAATCTGTTATCAACTATCTGATCAATCTATACCATCCCTTCTAGATTTCTTTTTCTTTTTTTAATCTCCAGATTTGGCCAACAGTCTTGTTCACAGCAAAAAATAATTGTCTGTTTTCTTATGTAAGCCTTGCTTACACTGACTCTGGGTCTGACCAACATGACTTATGACTTAGTTCGGATAACTGGACATGTGACCAAGTGAAGTCAGCAGAGTCTTGATAAATGCTGGGGAGATAGCCTTCTGTGATGTTGCTACTACCACAGGAGAAGGCCTGGTATGGTCACCTTGAAAGAGAGACAGAACCTCATATCCTCACTTTCCCAGATGAGACACTCTTAAGCTGACCTTACAGCTGAAGACACCACATATATGAGCTCATGTGAGAACTATAGACGAACTTAAACTAACCCACAGAATAGTGATAAATAATATGTTTTTGTTGTTGTTGTTGTTGTTGTTTTAAGGTACTTAATTTTGGGTTTATTTGTTATACAGGAGAGGCTAACTGAAATTAGAAATTATACACAAATTTAGCAAATCTCTTAAGTATTACTTGATCATAATGGAAAGGACATTTTAAATATTGTTACTAATTTTCAAACCACAGAAATTTTTTAAGTTTTAAGTAAGCAAATTAAGTTCTTTAATGTTTCCATCTTTTTCCTAGGGAACAGACTGCAGAAGAAGACCAAAATTCAAATATTTCTGTTTAGCTAATGGCTTCTATTTAAGCCAGCATTAAAATTAATGTTCAAGATCATTATCCATGAACTTTCCATGCAGTTAGGAAAATTAGGAAATGTTTAACATAATTCTGAAAACTGTAAAAACTCATTAAAATATCTGTTGAGCAGTTGGAAGTTCCTTGAAGGAGTAGGTAATTTTCAGTTCCTTTTTGTGTCCACTAGTATAATGGCAAGCTCATCTCAGGTAGTGAGACACTTATATATAAAATAATAAGAATAATTCTCTATTCTAGGAAATCTCTTTTGCAGAATATCACGAAATCAAAGAATGGAAGTTCCTAAGGTGGAGTCTCACTCTTGATGGTTACAAAAAACTGTAGTTATAATAGATTTTGACATGATTATTTGTAAAAAGTAAATAACATAAAGTTTATAAAAGTGGAAGGCTTCTAGGCTCTGAGTGGTTTCTTTTTTTTTTTTTTTTAATATTTCTCTACGAGTTTCTTTAAAAATTAAACTGTGCATATGCATGGTGTACTCATTGATGCTTTCAAATTATGATGCTAGAGAAGACTCTTGAGGATCCCTTGAACTGCGAGGAGATCAAACAAATCAATCCTAAAGGAAATCAACACTGGATATTCATTAGAATAACTGATGCTGAAGCTGAAGCTCCAGTACTTTGGCTACCTAATGGAAAGAGTCAACTCATTGCAAAAGACCCTGATGCTGGGAAAGATTGAGGGCAGAAGGAGAAGCGGATAGCAGAGGATGAGATGGTTGGATGGCTTTACTGACTCAGTGGACATGAGTTTGAGCAAACTCCGGTAGATAGTGAAGGACAGGGAAGCCTGGCGTGCTTCAGTCCATTGGGTCACTAAGAGTCAGACAAGACTTTGCGACTGAGCAACAACATGATGTACTCATTAGCTATTAGCAGTACAAAGCATTTACAGATTTTAGCCTCTCACAGCTTATGTCAACCAAACATCTTGTTCATTAATGTAATTCAACAAATTCTGCTTCTTTTGTAGGCAGGGTACACAGCAATTTAATTTATCATTTCTTGGTTCTCATATAATAATATATTGTAAGATTCTTCCTGATGCTTTCTAGTTATATTTTCCCAACAATGGATGACATTTGAAAGCCCCTCATTCTTTGCATATTTACAGCTTATCTAAAACATTTAAAAAATTTCAAAAATTATAAATTTTTATTATTATAAAACTATTTGTACAGTAAATGCATAAAATTATTATAAAATATTTCACTCAAACAGCTCATTCTAATTGTGTTTATGATAAGAGCTTACACACTGCAATGCAGTTTCCATATAATCAGTATTTTATAAGTGCTTTACTCACACTGACTATGAGTAAATGTACCTACAATGACTCTTGCATTACAAAGTTTATTTTTCTTATTTTACAAGTGAAGAAGCTGGAATAGGGTATTTATGTAATTTCCTCAGGTTATACGGCTGTTAAGCAGTAGAGGTAGAAACTGAACCCAGGCAACTTAATTTGTATTTTCTTCTGTTTTCAGCATTGTGCCACACACTCAGAGAGAGAGAAGAGAACTACAACACACAATTTTTAAGTTTAAAGGATCAAAGAGACAAACAACTGAGAAATGCTTAATATATATGAAAAATGACATGCATACAAGAAAGCAACAAGTTTAATGCTGAGTTGTGTAACAGAGAATAATTATAAAAAATATGCTTATTAGCACTAAGAAACATAATTTCTTTTCCATATATGAATGCCAATCTCTGCAATGATCTTACAAAGCAAATTAATTATCACCTTTTAATAAGTGAAGAAATTGAAGGTCAGAGTTTAAGTAATTTACCAGGGCGAGTCATTCCGTACATGACAGTGCTAATATCTATCCTTCAATCTGTGTGGCTCAAAGTATGTTCACTCTTTGTTACAGCACACAGAAAATAATACAGAACACAGAAAATAATATTAATGACAACAGGCCTGGAGAAAGAGCGGCAGGGTGTGTCCCTTGGGTTTAAAAGATAGGGAAACTTGTAACAGATTCAAAACAGAAAGAAGGGCTTTCCAGAAAACAGGGAAAGGCTTCTGTTGCTGCTAAGTCACTTCAGTCGTGTCCGACTCTGTGTGACCCCATAGACGGCAGCCCACCAGGCTCCCCCATCCCCGAAATTCTCCAAGCAAGAACACCGGAATGGGTTGCCATTGCCTTCTCCAGGGAAAGGCTATGTGGATATATTTGGTTTGTGGGAGGGGGAAAAAAAAAAAAGCCAAGCTGAGGGGTAGAGATGAGTACTAAAAGTTTTTGAAGAAAGGATGAGCTAGATTTCTTAAAGGTAGAGTAGCCTAGATTATATTGACTATAATTGAGCAGGAAATTCATCTGAGACTGTAGCCTAGCAAATTAATAGGCAAGAGATCTTTGGTTACAGAAATAGAAATGCAAAGAAAGATTCAGACATAATGGATTATACTCATCCTGACAAAAACATTACTTCAATAGAGCATTTTTCAAACAATATTTATATATAGTACGTAGACTAAATTGACTGACTGAATGTAAAAGTGAAAGAGAATAAAAAAAAAAAAACCTGATAATATCAAAGTTAGTTTTCAATCTTATGTACAAGCTGATAGTTTCATTGACTGGAATAGACAAAGATATAGAAGGATAAAATAATTTGTGGATTAAAATGGTAATGAAATCAGTGAGAAATGTGTCGAAATTGAGGTGATAACTGAGATAGCAAGTGAAAAAAAAAAAAAAGGAACATTCAACCCGATTCAGGAGAATAGGCAGTATCTAAGTATTATGATCAATAGCACATCCTCCAAAACTGATGTATTATGAAAAAATGTCATGAAGAAGAATACTATGTGCACCCTCAGAAATGCCACAGTTGAAATGTGGGACAAAGAGAAATCAACAAAGGATACTGAATAGGAGCCATCTGAGAGGGAGGGGAGAAACCCAGGCAGGATACATCACGAGGCTTCTGCGAATCCAGGGAAGTATTTTAAAGAAGGAACATTCCTCAAACTGAATAATACTTTCTCTGAAAAGGGGGAAAAAAGAGGACTGAATGGGTGAAGAATAGAGGACACTGTCCATTTCCTTAGTTAACACTTCAGCTTCATCCAGCAACATCCTAATTCTTTGAAGGTAGAAGACAAGAGCAAGAGATACAATAATAAAAATGATCAAAGAAAAATTATCTTACATTGGGAATATAAGTGAATCTGTAAATATGTACATGCACTCCCATCACTAAGTGCTTAGTAAATGTTTGCTACTAAAGATATAACGTAAAATAAAGGAACCTGAACCACCCTCTGTGTGGAGAGAACTTCATTACTAAGCTATGAAGGAAACTAACATTTATTGAGCAAGTACTATCTTCCAGGCACCATGATACTTTGAAAAGTTGCTAGAAAAATATAAAGTCATACTTATTATGAACTTCTTGCCATTAATATTAAAACTAATATCTTACTTCATTAGCTGCAGGAAAACCAAATTATTTATAGTAAAATAAAAATAGTATATAGTATCATCATCCTGTCAGGTAGAAAATTAAATCACAAACTGCAAAGCAAATTAACTAACTTTCTGATTAAGTTCTTGAGCATATTAACATTCAGACACTACAGAAGATGAAGGAAAACTGTATTAACTACCCTTGTCAACACGGTGATGTTCTTGTTTTATGAATATTTTTTGGGGAAAAAAGAGGGATTAGAATTGACCATGTATAAAGCAAAATAATCTTAAAAGATTATATTAGAGATCTCAGAGATGTACCTGAACTTTAACTGCACACAGACACACAAACACACACTCCTTTGGAAGAGATAATATCAATTTTTTGACATTTGATTTCCAAAAATACTCTAAATTTCTAAGAAATCTACTAAAATTATTCAAATGACCCAAAGTGTCCACATTCCTTTTCCCATAGTCTTTAAATCTTGGAGGTGAGTTCACCTTAAATAATATTCTATATTTTAGGTTAAATTTTCAATAAAATAGAAAATCAAATTGAGAGATGAAAATAAGTAAGGGTTTTCAATGAACCTAATTTTTCAAATATAAATATAAAACAAAATAGTATATATGTGCATATATATATATATATATATATATATATATGCACATAAACCAAATATATGAAAGAATGTATGTATCTACATATCTATGCTCAGCATTTTGAAGTGTCCACTCAGGTAAAATAAAGCAATGCATTTTTTTTTCTTTTTTTTAACATTTATTTTCATTACTCGGAGGCTAATTACTTTACAATATTGTAGTGGTTTCTGCCATTCATTGACATGAATCAGCCATGGATTTACATGTGTTCCCCATCCCGATCCCCGCTCCCGCCTCCCTCCCCATCCCATCCCTCTGGGTCTTCCCAGTGCACCAGCCCTGAGCACTTGTCTCATGCATCCAACCTGGGCTGGCGATCTGTTTCACATTTGATAATATATATGTTTCGATGCTATTCTCTCAGATGCATTTAATGCATACTTAAATTTTCTCTCCCTCTAAAGTAACCTGTGCTGTGTACTTAGTCAATCAGTTGTGTCCAATTCTTTGCGACCCCATGGACTGTAGCCTGCCAGGCTCCTCTGTCCATGGAGATTCTCCAGGCAAGAATGTTGGAGTGGGTAGTTGTTCTCTTCTGCAGCTAAAGTAACATGGATACGTGTAAACAGTAAAATTATATCTGCTTGTAAAAGAAATGTAGGATAGACAATTGTTGAAGAAAAGTATGTTAGATGTTTTTATATCCAATTTTTCCCCACTAATTAAGTGCACAGAAAGTGTAAACATGGTAAGATTAGGCATTTCAGCTCTTAACTTTTTCCCATGCAAGTGTCATCTACCTCTGAACATCCTTGTTAATTAAACAACACAGTATCATTTAAGCCTTCATATTTTCTTTATTCTTTTCTTCATTTTATGCACTATTTTCTTAGAAGTAGGTAACTTCTGACTTGACATAAATTTATAGGAAATTATCCACAGTGAACAAATAGTGCTTTCAATAAAGGCATTTTAAAGTCTAAATAGAAAAGATTCTAATCATCACTCTCCTTTATGTTCAAATTGGATAAACTTTAATATCACTGGCAGTCCTATCTGTTTCAAAGAGAGGAAAATTAACGATCCATAAACAAGTATTCCAAGTACTTGTTTAGGTCACCAAACAATGACCCAGTTCCCAGAAAACTACCTAATATTATCTTGATTCTAATTTTTTTAATCCATGTACCACTGACTCAGGAAAGCTTCTTTATATATACTACATGCATAAGCAGACATAAACTGTAATGGAAAGAGCAAATTTCCATTTGACCCATCGTTATTAAGAATTTATAAATTCATAATTCTCAGACCTCTTACAAATGAGAAGTGACATCTATTTGCATTTCTCTTAGAGGTCTGGTTTTGATTGTCAGCAAAACTGACTTATGGCACTTACTGCAAAGGTTTCATCAAAATACCATCGAAATGTATACCAGCTACTCACTATTAAAAAAATCAGTGTTTAAATATTTGCATAATAAAGCATCAACAATAATTTGTTTGAGATTTGCATTTTTCTTAATAATTCACTACAATTACATATGGAGATAAAAAAGGGCAGCAGCTAATCATTCTTGAATAATTGTAATTTAGATCCACCTCTGTAAGGATCAAAGAAAATATTTCCATGTTTTCATTTGTTTGAGCATTTTGATGAGTAGATGTGGCTATTCTTTTAACCAATAAGCCAGTAGGGACTTCAGTCTTTGCCTTACTTTCTTACATCTATGACCATTATCTTTTTTTCTTTCTTTCTTTCTTTTTTCACTTTCAAAGCACTTTCAAATTCATACATTGATTCTTTTGTGAATTACTTTATCAGTTTCTTGAAGTGGTTTTGAATACAACTATATTAGTGGCATGATCCTAGAGGCCACAAAAGAAGAAAAACTGGAGGATGTTTTTGACATCATATATAGGCAACGAATGCTTCCCCAGTGGCTCAGTGATAAAGAATCTGCCTGCAATGCAGGAGCAGCAGGAGACGTGGCTTCCATCCCTGGGGCAAGAAGATCCCCTGGGGAAGGGCATGGCAACCCCCTCCAGTATTCTTGGCTGGAGAACCCCATGGACAGAGGACCCTGGTGGGCTACAGTCTGCAGCATTGCAAAGAGTCAGACAGGAGTGAAGAGATTTAGCATGAATGTACACACACAGGCAGTGAGGCTTCCCAGGCAGCACAGTGGCAAAGAATTTGTCTGCCCAGGCAGGAGACACAAGAGACTTGGGTTCAATCCCTGGGTTTGGAATATCCCTTAGAGCAGGAAATGGTACCCCGTTCTAGTATTCTTGCCTGAAAACTTCCATGGGCAAGGAGCCTGGTGGGCTACAATCCATCGGGTTGTAAAGAGTCAGACACAATTGAGCATGCACATATTGGCAGTGAGACATGTTAAGGATGGGTCAATCATAATGTCTTTACATGGATCAACCCCCTCCCTGAACATTACCCTTCAGCCACCTCAACCTCTAACCATTTATAAGGATTCATAGTTTGTATTGAATGCTACTGGGTTCACAAACTTGATCCCAGGCCACAGATATCTCAGCAGTACTGGTTACTGACTCCGTGGACATGAATTTGAGGAAACTCCAGGGGACAGTGAAGGAGAGGACAGCCTAGTTTGCTGCAGTCCATGGGGTCACAAAGGGTCAGACACGACTGAGCCACCAAACAACAACCGGCTACATTATCTTCCCCCTGTTTATTTTTCCATTGATCATAGAGGCTTGAAACACATGGTTTGTTCTTCCCATACCCTCCCATGAGTGGGCATAGATGAGGAGAAAGAAAGCATAGATTTTACAAATACAAAACAATGTTGACATTGTCTTTGGTCTATCTTAAATGTCATAGACAGGCGTCCACGTAAAAACAAGCACACACTGACAAGCATAATCACATCAAATCATAGAGAGTAAGATAAAAGAAAATGAAGAAAGGAACCACTGAGCTCTGTCCCCATAATATCAACAACAAAAAATTCTCACTCTTAATTGACATCAGTTCATTTCAGTCGCTCAGTCGTGTCCGACTCTTCACGACCCCATGGACTGCAGCGTGCCAGGCCTCCCTGTCCGTCATCAAACCCCACAGTTCACTCAAACTCATGTCCATTGAGTCAGTGATGCCATCCAACCATCTCATCCTCTGTCGCCCCCTTCTCCTCCTACCTTCAATCCTTCCCAGCATCAGTGTCTTTTCTAATGAGTCAGTTATTCACATCAGGTGGCCAAAGTGATGGAGTTTCAGCTTCAGCATCAGTCCTTCCACTGAATATTCAGGACTGATTTCCTTTAGGATGGACAGGTTGGATCTCCTTGCTGTCCAGGGGACTCTCAAGAGTCTTCTCCAAAACCACAGTTCACATAAGTATACTTAAACAATGGCTTCCCTAGTGGCTCAGACAGTAAAGAGCCCACCTGTAAGGCAGGAGACCTGGGTTCAGTCACTGGATTAGGAAGATCCCCTGGCAACCCACTCCAGTTCTCTTGTCTGGAGAATCACCATGGACAGAGAAACCTGGAGGGCTACAGTCCACTGGGTTGCTGAGAGTCACACACGACAGAGCAACTAAGCACACATACTTAGTAATCATCATAACCTAGGGTAAACTAAATGAGTCTAATACTTGCCATGAAAAAGGTGAGCAAGATACGTACACAAGTAACTACAATATATAAGAAAAAAATGTGAAAATGCCAACAAAAGAGTAGGAATGAAGTTGAAGTCTACATACGATGATCAGGGAATAGCCCTAGTGGAGAAAATAGCTGACTCACACTTTGGAGAGATAGCACAGTGTATTTGCCTGAAATCAAGTCCTCATTCACTCCAGTTCAGTTCAGTTAAGTTGCTCAGACGTGTCTGACTCTTTGCGACCCCACAGACTGCAGCACCCCAGCCCTCCCTGTCCATCACCAACTACTGGAGCTTGCTCAAACTCATGCCCATCGAGTCGGTGATGCCATCCAACCATCTCATCCTCTGTCATCCCCTTCTCCTGCCTTCAATCTTTCCCAGCATCAGGGTCTTTTACAAGGAGTCAGTTTCTTCACATCAGGTGGCCAATGTACTGGAGTTTCAGCTTCAGCATCTGTCCTTCCAGTGAATATTCAGGACTGATTTCCTTTAGGGTTGACTGTTTGGATCTCCTTGTAGTCCAAGGGACCAACCAGAACTAAAAGTAGGGATACAGGCTAGTCCAAAGCTCAATCTTAGTCTAATTGGGCTGGGACATTAATGGAAAAGAATGTGGGATCAGGATGCAAAAGAAATAGGATTTTAAATATTTTAGTCTTTTCCTTATAACTATATTTGAGCCAAGGTGTAAGACTATCACAGTGGTATAGAGTACCTAATACAGTCAAGATATCTTCTGCTGATACCTACATGTTTGGTTCACTACAAATTTAAAATTTAAATTCTTGAGAAGACAATCTGTGTGTCTCAACTCATATTTTGTGTCATGTTCTAATTAGTAACTTTGGGTTCACCTGAATTCTGTCATCAGTAATAAAAGGAAAATGATGTTAGTTTAAAGCTATCCCTTATGTAGGAGCTGACAGTTTGTTAGTTTCACATTCAAGAAATTATGTATGACTGTCCCAGTATATAATTCACATGTTCAGGGCAAGGAAAAAGAGACAATGTTAGACAGCGCATATTAGTGTGGGAGAGTTTCCTAGTTCATTTTAGAAATTTCTAGGGAATACCTACACAAAAATTAGGGCAAATCAAACATTTTTTTGATGCTACAAATTTTTGTTTTTGTATGAAGCTCTGGATTAAAAAAAAAAAAAAAAAAAAAGGACAGAAGAGAATTCTACATATTATTGTTTAAAAGAGGTTGAAAGGAGGTAACTAGGCAGAACTGTCCTTAACAGAAATTACTCTCAATATGTTGATGCCTTTTTTTGGAGATCCAGTGTGAGCATCATTTATAAATTTATTGCTAAATATAAAGGACAAAGGATACACAACTTTAGCCTTAGAATAAGTTGTCAAATCAAAAATATTATCTTAGTTTATTTGCCATAATACTACTTAGATAGTAGAAAAAGCTGTTCTTTCTTCTTACTAGCACAGGGCTAACTGCACTTCCCAGGCTTTTTTGCTATTAGGTATGTAGTCATGTGATTGGATTCTAGGCATTGCAATGTGACTTTCAGGTCTGGTCCCTTCCCATTCCCAAAATTAGTTTTCTATGCTCTTTCGAATTTTGTTAATCTTTCCAAGATCCTCACTACTCTTCACCAAATATGAAGCATGCAGAAAAATAATATTACAATTGTAGGTTTTAATAATCCAGATTAGCTGGACTAGTGGATTAATAATAATAATAATGATCCACTAATTAGCTGTATTAGTAACTATCCATAACTAGCTATCTAACAGACAATTCTGAACACCTATGGAGAAAGGACAGTGGATTGGAAAAATTAAGTTGTCTATTCATGTTAGGTATAATGGTATGTAAATAATTTCTTAACAACATTTTTAAATAAAATAAATAGAGAATGTTCTCAATTATAGGTGCCAAAACCAAGGAAATAAATTATGTTTTATGTCCAAACAGAAGAGTTCAGATTTTAAATGTTAGTAATAATTCCAGCTGTTATTTCAGTTGCACAAGAAGTCATTAACTTAATAAGAAAATTTCAACAGAAAAACATACCCCTCTTAACACAGCAGTGTCCCAATGAACCTAATTCACTAAAAATTAGCTGCTGTAATTTATAAGAGCACTTATTGAGATGAATCACTTGTAGAGGTAATTATCCTCATTTATTGAAAATTATGGAAAAAATGTGAAGAAAACATTTTTTTAACTGAAGGAAATACATTGTAGTGAATTAAATCTGCAGCATAACCACACACATACACACAAACTAACATATTCATTGCTATATTCAATCATTTTAGTGCTTAACACTTGCTATTTTTCTAATTCATTTGAATTATCTATGTTGTTTCATATAGTTTATTTCCTTTATTCCACTTACATCTGCATTATCTAGATATTTTGGGCATATTGTATAATCTATTCCAAATGCTAGTGTGTTTCCTTGCATACAGTTTTTAAAGAATCTTAAATGTAGGAGGAGGCAAAATGAGTGCTTCTTATCTATGCCTAAATATATAATATATATGTAGTTTTAGAGATTAATATGAAGTGTTACTAGAAGTTAAATTTGGCATATTTGAACAGGTCTATTTAAAACTGAAAATCTTATTATTTTTTTTTAATTGACATATCTTTTATTTAAAGGTGCATATTCAGTCCCTGGGCTTCCCAGGTGGCGCTAGTCTTAAAGAACCTGTCTGCCAGTGCAGGAGATGTTAAGAGACGCAGGTTCAATCCCTGGGTCAGGAAGATCCCCTGGAGGAGGGTATGGCGATCCACTCCAATATCCTTGCCTGGAGAATCCAATGCACAGAGAAGCCTGGCAATCTACCGTCCAAAGGTTCACAAAGAGTCAGACATGACTGAATTAACTTAACATGCATGCATTTAGCCCCTAAATCCTCATTATACGTGGCACCCTACACATCTACATGAGCTACCTCTCATCTGAGTCCTAATCTCATCTTTCCTCTGCTGCAACTGTCTGTGCTATAATCATACTGGTCTTTTAGTTCCTAGAGTGTACAAAAGTCACTTTGACATTTGGACATGAAATAAATTATCACTGAATACAGTTCACACTCAGTATCCATTGGTTCTGCATCCATGGATTCAATCGCCATGGATCAAAAATATTTGAAAAAAATCCAAAACGTTTAAAAAAGCAAAACCTGAGCTTACTAAGCACTGACAACTATTTACCCAGCATTTATATTGTATTAGGTATTATACAGGTGACTAAGAGGTGACTAAGTATATTGGATCATGCCTACAGGTTATATGTAAACGGTATACCATTTTAAGGGACTCCTCGAACTTTGGTATCCCTTGGTAGGTCCTAAAACCAAACCCCCACAGATACTGAGGGTCAACTATATTTTTATCATGCCTCATTATATGTTTGTTGAATCAACTGGCAATTTGTGAAGCTGAGGTGCATCTTAAGGGGACCCAGAATAAATCATTTTTATTTGACCATTAATCTTCTAACATGACTAAATCTTTACTTATTAGTTTAAATGTAGCACTAAAATAATAATTTATAAGCATCTGGTATATAAACATGCTTGCTAAGCAACAAAAACAGGATACTCTACTGTATGTTGAAAATGATCTAATCTAAAAAAAAAAAATAGAAAAAATAATTAAATATGAAACACATCAGTGATTGCCTTATAGTGATAGAAATTTAAACAGTTGTTTTTACAATTTTTTGTAGAGTTTTAATCCTTCAAATTACTTGGTAAATATGTTATGGTCAGCTAAACAAACAAAAATTATGTAAAATGAAAAATAATTTTTCAGCATTTTATATTACTGATGTTACAATTAATTTTATATGATTTAATCAGAGTATTTTGATGAATTTCCAAAATTAACATTTTCATAAAATACATATTTAAACAACATAATGTTTGAAATCAAGTTTAGGTGATCATAAAAATGGAAAACCATGTTAGAAATGCATAGAAACAAATCCACTTGCAACTCCCATGAAAGCCCTTCCAAGCTGTGTGACTTTAAGGAAATTAGATAGTTGTATGCACTGGTCAAAAAATTTGTTCAGATTTTTCCATAAGACACAGAAAAATGAACATTTTGGCCAGCCCAATATCACTGAAGATCATCAACATTTTTCTGCCATGATCTGAATGAGTAGTCTTTGACATATAACATACGAATCTCCAGGCCTATATAACTTCAAAAAATTTTTGTTTTCAATTATTTTCTTCAAATAATAACAATAAAGACAGTGAGATATTCAGAGGGGAACTTGGATTTCACTTCTGGACAATGTAAATGAGAGATTTACAATGTAAATTTGGACAATGTAAACGACAGACTTTATTTTTGGGGGCTCCAAACTCACTGCAGATGGTGACTGCAGCCATGAAATTTAAAAGGTTACTCCTTGGAAGAAAAGTTATGATCAACCTAGACAACATATTAAAAAGCAGAGACATTACTTTGCCAACAAAGGTCCGTCTAGTCAAAGCTATGGTTTTTCCAGTGGTCATGTCTGGAAGTGAGAGTTGGACTATAAAGAATGCTGAGCACCAAAGAATTGATGCTTTTGAACTGTGGTGTTAGAGAAGACTCTTGAGAGTCCCTTGCACTGCAAGGAGATCCAACCAGTCTGTCCTAAAGGAAATCAGTCCTGAATATTCATTGGAAAGACTGATGCTGAAGCTGAAACTCCAATACTTTGACCACCTGATGTGAAGAACTGACTCATTGGAAAAGACCCTGATGCTGGTAAAGATTGAAGGCAGGAAGAGAAGGGGATGACAGAGGATGAGATGGTTAGATGGCATCGCCGACCCAATGGACATGAGTTTGAGTAAACACTAGAACTGGTGATGAACAGGGAGGCCTGGTGTGCTGCAGTTTATGGGATCACAAAGAGTCAGACACAACTGAGTGACTGAACTGAACTTAAATAAAATATATCCATCAGGTATCCAGAAGACAAAGTTGAATGAGAAGCTGGATATGGGAGCATGAAGCCCAGTGGACAGGCTGGTGGTAAAAAGGCACATTTGGAAGTTTCCAGCATGTCAAAGGAATTACAGCTTCGACATAGAGAAAACTTAGAGAGTGGTTATAAATGGAAATAAAAAGGTGACCCAGAATGAAGTCTTTGGGTACTCAAACACTGAGAAGTTGTTGAGTACACGAAAAAAAAGAGCTTGCAATAAACAAAGGTGGCTAGCGAAGTGGGAACTGTTATGAGAGTTATTGTGAGAAAACAAAATATTGAATTTGGTAGTATTCTGTAACTACAATGTGATAAACAAAACTTGGGGCTTCTCATGATATGTTAGTGGTAAACGACACACCTGCCAATGGTGGATACTTAAGGGATGTGTGTATGATCCTGGGTTGGGAAGATCCCCTGGAGGAGGGCATGGCAACCCACTCCAGTATTCTTGACTGGAGAATCCCATGGACAGAGGAGACTGGCAGGTTACAGTCCACGGGGTCACAGAGTCAGACGCAACTGAAGCAACTTAGAAAGCATGGCGCAGCAAACATAAAAACTATTATTGATGTCAATGGATAAAAAGTAATCTAGAGGTAACAGTTAAGTTTTTGATAATGGATCAGACGAACTGAACCTAACAAGGCGATATCTGTCAATGATAAAGAAAGTCATGAGAACACCAATCACTATAAAAAGAATAATCACAAGATGAGAAAAGTGTACGTCAGCAAGCATCCTGACAAATATGGTGAAGTGATTAAAAAGATCCAAAAATAAGCAAGCTGTATAAGATATCAGGAAAATGGTTAATGGTCAGGACAATCAACATAGTTTCAGCCAGGACCATGGTATCTGACCAGTCTAACTGTGAATCTCAACACAAGTAATACAGACTCTCTGGGTCTCTATTTATCTAAATGTGAAATGAGGAAAATTATAATACCTACCTCATAGTGTTCTCTATATGAAGGAACTAATATAAAATACTTACCACAACCCCCAACTCAGCACTTGATATGTAATAATTAACAACATGATACCACAACAGGCTTCCCAGGTGGTGCTAGTGGTAAGGAGCTCACCACTAGTCAACTGGGATTCAAATCAGGTGTCCCTGATTCTAAGTGCTCTCTTCTTATTCTTTCAAATATTAAGACCTTTAATAGAACTGTTATGAAAGAAGTTCATGTATTAGTTGGATTCCAAGATCTTTGAGAACACGTTCAACTCTGAAATGTCTGTGAAATTTTGATCAAATGATGAATCATTTTAAAGTTGAATTCTACCTTTCCTAACAACAATGAAATCTTGCACTATAATTATAATTATTTCTGCGATGGTCTGAAATATTTAATAAGTGCCTTCCCTATGAATGTCCTCATATATAATTTCATTGCCCATATGTACATGGTAGGGACTTCCCATTTGGCACTTGTGGTAAAGTCCATGGTGAGCATGCTAAGTCACTTCAGTCGTGTCTGACTCTTTGTGACTCCATGGACCACAGCCCACCTGTGGTCCTCTGTCCATGGGACAGAGATCCTCTGCCCCTGGGATTCTCCAAGCAAGAATGCTGGAGTGGATTCCCATGCCCTCCTCCAGGGGATCTTCCCAATACAGGGATCCAGCCCTCATCTTTTATGTCTCTGGCATTGGCAGACATGTTCCTTACCACTAGGTGCCGCCTGGGAAGCCCAGTGGTATGAATCTGTCCGCCAATGCCGGAGATGTAACAGATGTGGGTTCAATCCCTGGGTCAAGAAGATCCCCTGGAAGAGGGCACGGCAACCCATTTCAGTATTCTTGCCTGGAGAATCCCATGAGCAGAGAAGGCTGGCAGGTTATGGTCCACAGGGTTGCAAAGAGTCAGACAGGACTGAAACAACTTATGATGCACACTCTCATGGCACATGGTGTAACATGACAATAAAGGTCATTCAGGCTTCTTTGTATTGTATATAATTCCCCACTAAAGGATGGTATACCAATATATAAGAAATGATGTAGGTTTGATAATAGGTAGAACACTGTTTATATACTATAGACAAGTTATTGGACTATCTGAGACTTACTGTTCTCTCCATTTGTCAGAGTACATAATGCTCACTAAATCTTACATATTTTCTCTTTCACTTCCAGCCCCATTTCCAGTTAAGCAGATCTATGTGACAAGATGTGGGCAAGTGTTACAAACTGAAGAGACATGTCATTTATAGGGTGAAGCATAAAGGGAGTAAGTGTGAGTTTCAGTGTGAACTCTGTGCTGGGCTCTCTAGTGTGAAGGTCCCCTGCTGAGACAGTAAAACCACAAAAATCCCAGAAGGTTTAATTCCCAAATGAGCTCAAGAGCAAAAGCTGATGATGCCCCTAGGCCACAGCAGAAATTTCCTGAGCAGGAAATAAACTTTTGCTTTTCTTAAACCACTGAGATTTTGAGATCTTTTATCAATATGGCATACCCATGCTATCTTGACAAATCTTCTCATCCACAAAAAGATGACAGTTCTGTGTGGTTGTTGTAAACATAGAGACAATTAACATGAATAAACTAGCAAAATAAGAATGTGCAAGAAATGCTAATTATGAATATTGCTATTAGGAAGTAAGTCTTTTTGATTCATGTCATAATAGAATTGTCAAGCTACCTCTCATATAATGAAAGAAAGAATACATTTGTACTTCTGATATCACATTGCAATATTTCCTAATAACTATCATTTCAGACTTAAAAGATGACATTGTTACTATAAGGAAATCTATAATCAATTGCACAAATAAATTTATTTAGATTTAAAATCGATCACTCCTTCAAGCATTTGGATTACACAGTTGAGATCATATTCTTTGTTAGATATATTGACTATGATCCTGAAACTGAACATGAGATTAAATTTTTAAATAATATATACCAAATGCTCTTGATTACTGGCTTTGCTGAGAAACCAGTATGGTGTTCATTTTAATTAAGAATTTTTTCTTAAATTGTCAAAACAAAATGCCTCGCATAAATATGGGCTTTCTAAACATGTATACCATTTCCACAGCAATTTTTTGGCACCTATTATATAGGAACACACTTCTGAAAATGAAGGATATAAACAAACACAGCTGTTAAAGATAAGTCTCTTTATCTCCTCAGTTACTATCAGTAGATTTAAAGAATTTCTGCTGGTAAAAAGAAGATACTTAAAAAGGATTCTTATTAGAGATGCTATATCTTATATTGAATAAACTTGCTTTATGTTACTTCTTAACACAGACTTCAAAAGGTGTGCGAAAACTTAAATTATACTAAAGCCTTCTGAGAATGGCAAAGAAAATTAAAAAGCTATGCATCTTATTCTGTCTCATAAAACCAGAGGAAATGATTTAAATGTGATATAAAATATTGCTTTACCTGCAATATAAAATATGATGGGGTACCTTGTTTCTTAAACAAAACCTCTAAACCTCAACTCACTAGACTAAAGCAGCTTTACTACGCTAACTTAAGCATGGAATATGGCTGGTTTCTGTGTATCATTTAGAAAAACATAAAAAATATTTTCAAAAGAATGACTATTACCTACTGTTTTTTATCAGAAGTATGCTAGGTGATAAATTGATGTTGTCATTGCATCAAAACTTGTTTTGTTTTTTTTTTTTTTAATTTTCTCCTGATGTTGTAGAGAAAATCAAAGTTGTGGAGCCAAACGCACTGTTTACTCCTAAACCTGATTCATCCATTAGCTTTTTTAATGAGATAGTTAATGAATTAAGCAAATTAAAACATTTGCCTGTTCGTCTAAAATTATATGCCCGGGTTTGGGATTTTAACCTTCATTATAGCCATGGCATTGAGTACACTAGCACTGAATGTATAACAAACAACAGTAATGATAACAACCTCTCACTGTTTTCTGACAAGTCCTATTTGATCTGCATCCCTGTTTTCTGAAACAGACTTCCAGTTGTTTTAGTATAATAAACACAAGTAACAGTTAGTAAAACACAATCTGCTTTAGGCATATCCAAAATAACAGCATCCCTGGGCCATAATGCTTGGGAGTTTATAATCAATATTCAAATCCCAAACCCCTCTTTTTCAAAATTACTTCAAGAAACAACCCTTTCCATAAATCACACCTGTTCCTGTCTGTCGGTTCTCATATGGGTTGAATTCACATCATGTGATTGATAAGCTTAAGGACGACACAAGTTAGAAGAGTCTCTTCTCAGTGTTTTGAATGTAATTATAGAATTCTAAATAATAATACCCATTGAAGGTCAAATATTGGACTTGACTTCAGCAATACTTTATTTTTTGCTGTTTCTAAATATGTATCTTTATTTACTCTTTAACCTTTCTTGGTACCTGGGTAACGTCAGTTAACGATGTTGTGTCACTTTCTACTGTAGAGCAAAGTAAACCAGTTACAGACACACATCCACTTTTTTAAGACTCTATTCCCATATAGGTCACTAGAGAGTAGAGAAGAGTTCCCTATGATATACAATAGGCCTTTATTAGCTATCTATTTCATATATAGTTGTATATGTCAATCCCAAACTCTCAGTTTATCCCATCTTGCTCCCTGTCTTTAACCTTTGGTAACCAAAAATTTGTTTTCTACATCTGTGACTCTATTTATGTTTTGAAGACAGGCTCACTTGTACTATTTGTTTAGATTCCACATATAAGCAATATTGTATGATATCTGTCATTGTCTGACTTACTTTACTCAGTATAACAATCTCTAGGCCCAGCCATGTCACTGCAAATGGCATTATTTCATCCTTTTTATGACTAAGTAATATTCCATTTTCTTTATCCCTCCTCTGCTGTTAGACATTTAGTTTGCTTCCATGTCTATTGAGAACAATGCTACAATGAACACTGGGGTGCATGCATCTTACTGAATCATGGTTTCCTCTGGATATGTGGAAACAGAAAAGATCCCAAATAGCCAAAAGAATCTTGAGAAGGAAAAACAGAGCTGAAGGAATCTCTGACCTCATACTATACTACAAAATTACAGTAATCAAAGCGGCATGGTACTGGCAGAAAAACAAAAAAATGTAGATCAATAGAATGGGACAGAAAGTCCAGAGACAAATCCATGCAGCTATGATCACTGAATCTATGACAAAAGATGCAAGAATATATACAATGGACATAAGACAGTCTCTTCAGTAAGCAGTGCTGGGAAACCTGGACAGCTACAGGTAAAAGTGTGAAATTCAAACATTTTATATCATGAAACAGAAAAGCAAACTCAAAAGGGATTAAAAACCTAAATGTAAGACCAGATACTATAAAACTCTTAGAGGAAAACACAGCAGACCACTCTTTCACATAAATCACAGCAAAGTCTTCTTTGATCCATTGCCTAGAGGAATGAAAATAATAAATAAATAAACAAATGGGATGTAATTAAACTTAAATGGTTTTGTACAGCAAAGAAAAATATAAAATGAAAAAATCAACCCATAGAATGGACTTTTCTCTGAAGAAGACATTTAGACAGCCAACAAACACATGTAAAGATGCTCAGCATCACTAATTATTAGAGAAATGCAAATCAAAACTACAATGAATTATGACCTCACACGTGTGAAAATGGCCATTATCAAATAATCTACAAGCAATGAATACTGGGGAGAAGTTGTGGAGAAAAGGAACCCTCACATTACTGTTGGTGGGAATGTAAACTGCTGTTACAGCCATTATAAAGAAGAGTTTGGAGATTCCTTAAAAAACTAAAAATAGAGTTACCATATGATCGAGCAACACTTAATTCATACCTAGAAGTCAAGATTAGAAATTAACTTAAATATACTATTATGTATTAAACCAAGAGAAAAATGCACCTTTATACTAAGCTAATCATTATAGATGTGAACACAATCTGATTTTCCTTAAGCAATATGATATTCAGAGTACAATGTATATGTGCATATGCTCTCACACACACCTACATACTTTCTATTTTACCAAGTAAACCAAAAGGACAATCACAATTATTAACTTTTCTGTGTCTTTAAATCAGTTAGTTATTAGCAAGATTACCATATTTTCAACATCTTTTTTTTTTTTTTTTGGCATCCCCTTCACCCTTCTGCTCTAAATAAACTTGGTTTTCTCCATGCATTCTCTGTTGCATTCTCGGTAGCCATCTCTCTACAGTTCTCTGCAGGCTGGGACATGAGATAAATATACTCTTTGTTCCTCATGACTGCTTCCGAAAGGTTAGCCTTCTATCCTCTAAGTAGCCCAGTTTTGAAGGAAGATCAGGCCGTCAATCTACACAGCCCTCGACACTTCCTGGCCTTTCATACCTCTGGCGTCATGACCCTTATTCTTTGTTTTTAACAACTAGCTACTGTCTCCTCCTTCCCACAGGAATCTGGACATCTTTGTTGATAACAGTAAAAAGATGGCAATCATTCCGATAAGCTTTCCTTTTATTTCAAAAACCTTTTTTATGCTAATAATCTAGCTACTCACTAGGTACTCAGTTCAGTTCAGTCACTCAGTCATGTCCGACTCTTTGTGACCCCATGAATAACAGCACGCCAGGCCTCCCTGTCCATCACCAACTCCCAGAGTCCACCCAAACCCATGTCCATCAAGTCAGTGATGCCATCCAGCCATCTCATCCTCTGTCGTCCCCTTCTCCTCCTGCCTTCAATCCTTCCCAGCATCAGGGTCTTTTCCAATGAGTCAACTCTTTGCATCAGGTGGCCAAAGTATTGGAGTTTCAGCTTCAGCATCAGTCCTTCCAGTGAACACCCAGGACTGATCTCCTTCAGGATGGACTGGTTGGAACTCCTTGCAGTCCAAGGGATTTTCAAGAGTCTTCTCCAACACCACAGTTCAAAAGCATTGATTCTTCAGTGCTCAGCTTTCTTTATACTCCAACATTCACATCTATACATGACCACTGGAAAATCTATAGCCTTGACTAGATGGACCTTTGATGGCAAAGTAATGTCTCTGCTTTTTAATAAGCTGTCTAGTTTGGTCATAACTTGGTCTGCATTTTAAAAGGATCACTGGACAACCTGTATGCACTTTATGAAGATCCCATATGTAGGTATTACTTGTGTGGGGATATTTTAATTGATGTTTAACAATTAAAAATAAGCTTAATTCCCCTTATTCAAAATGAAGGAAGAGATTTCCTTCTCTTCTATTTTTGTTAGAAAAATTACCTTAGGAAACATGTAAGTCTCTTTGAAATGTATATGAATCTTTTTAGAAACTTTTTCAAAAGAAGACTTTTGTCAGTTTTAAGGCTTAAAAATGCCTTTCTCAAGGAACTGGAAGCCATCTGTTTGAAATGTAAATATCAAGGAAAACAGTGCCCTCATCTCCCAATTTTTCTGGAAAGGCGGAGCCTAACTTCAGTGGCTATCCTGCTCTAAGTTGCAAAACTACCTACAAAAGTAGAAGTTTCTTCGTTTTGATACAGATAGAGCTGAGAAGGTAGCATAGATGGTCACTCACATCAATGGTAAAATTGGGATGAACTATGTATGACTTCTGCTTTATTGACTATGCCAAAGCCTTTGACTGTGGGGATCACAACAAACCGTGGAAAATTCTTCAAGAGATGTGAATACCAGACCGCCTCCTGAGAAATCTGTATGCAGGTCAAGAAGCAACAGTTAGAACTGGACATGAAACAATAGAGTGGTTCCAAATCAGGAAAGGAGTACCTCAAGGCTGTATATTGTCACCCTGCTTATTTAACTTATACGCAGAGTACATCAGGCAAAATGCCAGGCTGGATACAGCACAAGCTGGAATCAAGATCGCTGGGAGAAATATCAAAAACCTCAGATATGCAGATGATACCACCCTTATGGCAGAAAGCAGAGAACTAATGAGCCTCTTGATGAAAGTGAAAGAAGATAGTGAAAGAGCTGGCTTAAATCTCAACAGTCAGAAAACTAAAATCATGGCATCCAGTCCCATCACTTCATGGCAAATAGATGGGGAAACAACAGAGATGGTGAGATACTTTATTTTGGGGGGCTCCAAAATCACTGCAGATGGTGACTGCAGCCATGAAATTAAAAGACTCTTGCTCCTTGGAAGAAAAGCTATGACCAACCTAGATAGCATATTAAAAAGCAGAGACATGACTTTATCAACAAAGGTCCATCTAGTCAAAGCTGATTTTTCCCATAGTCATGTATGGATGTGAGAGTTAGACTATAAGAAAACTGAGCATCAAAGAATTGATGCTTTTGAACTGTGGTGTTGGAGAAGATTCTTGAGAGTCCCTTGGTCTGCAAGGAGATCCAACCAGTCCATCCTAAAGGAAATCAGTCCTGAATACTCACTGAAAGGACTGATACTGAAGCTGAAACTCCAATACTTTGGCCATCTGATGTGAAAAACCGACTCATTGGAAAAGACCCTGATGCTGGGAAAGACTGAAGGCAGGAGGAGAAGGGGACGACAGAGGATGAGATGGTTGGATGGTATCAGTCAATGGACACGTGTCTGAGTAAGCTCTGGGACTTGGTGATGGACAGGGAAGCCAGACATGCTGTGGTCCATGGGTCACAAAGAGTTGGACATGACTGAGCAACTGAATTGAATTAAATGTATGACAAAAGATGTTGTCAAGACTTCTTACTTGAGAACTAGTTATTGCTTATTTTTAGAACACATATATAATGAGTAGTATTTGATTGGCTAAATAAGTGGTAAAATTCCAGTCTTTGCAATCACTTAGCTGATTATTTGTGATGTAATATCATATTCTAGTTCAATGCTTATTCATAAAAAGTTGTTTTCTTTCTCTATTGCCTTCGTGTAGAAGATTCCTGGGATGTGAGGTTTTGTTTTTAATTTTATTTCCCTGACATTCACAAGTCATAACCTGGACGTTTAAGTGCTGCACTCATTAATCTTCCCTCGTGGCTTCCCCAGTGGCTTAGATTGTAAAGAGTCTGCAGGAGAACCTCAGTTTATTTCCTGGGTTGGGGATCCCCTGGAGAAGGGAATGGAAATCCACTAGATTATTCTTCCTTGGAAAATTCCTCAGACAGAGGAGCCTGGTGGGTTCTCATCAATGGGGCTGCAGAGCCACTAAAACTTTCACTTTCACTCAGATATCTAAATCTTATCTTTTGCTCAAGCTAAACTTAATCACTCTGGCATCCTTAAGTTCCTTAAATATTGTACACACTTTAAATTGCTGCTATTTTCTCTGCACACACATTCATTCCCAAGATGAGTTTCAGTTAAGAAAACTGCTAACTTATCAAATATTTTTCTTCACTATTTTATTGAAAAAAAAAAAAAACTTCTCTATTCCCTTTGTTTCTAATTTCTCTTTCTTTATAAATACATAAAATAATATTTTTTAAAAATCTCTTTTGTTTTGTTTTTTCAATCATCAGAACATTAACTGTTAGGACAGAAATATTATTCATTATTTTCTCACCTCTGTCTAGCCCAGCACCTAGAACAGTTCCCTTTTTCATGATACATGTGCAATGAATTATTGCAACCTGTATTAGAGAGTAAGTGGCCATTCATATGAATGTGTTAATGATCCTAATCAAATGCTTAAAAATATTTAGTTTTTCACTCAAAAAAAAAAAAAAAAAAAAAGCTGCCAAACCAGTTAACCTAGGTTGTAAATTATGGTGACTTTAATGACTACTATTCAAAGTATTGCTGCAAAATAAAATATTAGAAGCAAATTAAATCTCTTCTTTCTTGTTCTCCTTTTAAATTTCTGTTTGTGATTCTTCCCTTTGTCTCCTATCCAACCCGAGATTTCTACCTCTTGCTGTCTTGATTGCTCTGATGACCTCAATCAAAAGGCAATTACCTACTGAGGGTGGAAGGTAATTATTCCTATCAAGTAGAAATTGAACATACCTAAATAGACAGCTGCAGTTCTTTTCAGGATGACATTATTACCACAAAATTTGACTCTACAAATTTGTGATTCATGTAAAATCTATGATAAGTTGTTTATTTATTTGCAGGATTTGCAGGACAGCTATTTTTTCCACTAAAAGCCATATTTCTAAAAGTCAGAGTAAATAAGAGAGTGAATTGGATTTGGAGAAAGTAGATTTGATCAAATTTCTAAATTAGACTTACAAAGAAAAGTTAATTCTAAGTTAATTTTGTTGGACTAAGGAAATCTTTCAGAGACTTCACACACACACATATCATAAAATTCTGAAATATGCAATGCATTATCCCTCAGACATGGGAAAAATCATATGAATGGTAAATTATTTTCATACCTCAACACTGTCATAAATCAAAATTATACACCATAAATCCCATTATTTAGAAATCTGAAGGTACTAGATTTTTTTTTTTTTAATGTGAAATCAGTTCCATTTTGGGAGTTTCTAATGTAGCTGCATCCAACAAGGAAGGAGAGAAAAATGCTTTCAGGCCTGCATCTGTAATAATCAGGAACCTATTGGAATTCCCTCAAATAGCTTCCCCCATTTGCATGTCGCCTGCCTGCTTCTTATTTGTAGAAAAGCTTTAGTCTCCCAGGCTTCCCTGAGTCACAAAAGGCTGGCTCAAGAATTAATGATTTAAAGAATGTAAACATATAGTAACGAAAAAAAAAGCGGTCAGGTGAGGAGAACTGGCAACAATTTAAATAGTAAATCAGTCATATGGCAGTCACAGAATCTTTAGTTCCTCCCTGAAGGGCATAGATAACAGTGACTGACGTACATTCTTGAGTTGTTTTGTAGACACTAAAACTCCCACCAGATAGAAGTTAACTGTACAATAAACATGCGCACATAGCCTCCAGACCTGCTGGTGCCTAAGGACTGATGATGTTAACGTGTGTAATACTGATCCTGTGACATCACCATCAACCAGAGACTCATGCACAAGCTGATCACGCACTCTGCAGTGCTCTTCCTCACCTTGCTTTGAAAACGTCTCCCTGAAATCCACCAGGGAGCGTGGTCTTCTGAGCACGAGCAGCCTGTACTCCTTGCTTGGCCCTTGCAATAAACCTTTCTCTGCTCCAGACTCTGATGTTCTGGTTTGTTTAACCTCACTCTCCACTGGGCTCTTGAACTTCTCATTGTTCACTGGGCACTTGAAGTTGGATTCAAAAGCAATTTCTGTCACCTCTCTTACAGATTCTTTCAACAATAAGAGTATACAGGGTAAATCTTCTCCTTCCTACTTCCCTTGATAGCTTCTTTAAAATGAAATTAGAGCACTGGTCATTGAATTATTGTCCAAATCATTCAGCATTATAAGTTATGCTCTAAATATTTGTTTATTCCATTCATTTCATTTTTCAGTACTACATAAACTCAGTAGTGGGATATGAAGTCAGTTGTTCACTCCAGTATCTCCAGAGCTTAAAACAGTGCCTAGCACATTGTAGGAGCTCTTTCAATATGTATTAGGAGAAAAAATTCAATTAATAATATACAGCTAGGATCATAGCCCAACTATTAAAAGAAAGCTCTTCTTATGCTGCTTTTGTGAGCTCTTTCTGATAAAAAAAATATTATTTCTGATGAAAAAAATGAATTATAATTTTCAGGCAATAAAAAAGGGAGGTACGAAAGGATGAGGAGGCATTTGAAAGCGGGGACCTGCTGTACATGCTTCCCAGAAGCTACATTTCTGAGACACAGCAACTGGGGAGTGATGCTGCATTTCCATGGACAACAAATGGCTGCAATGCTGAGAACTGCTCCAATTTTCGGGCCCCATAAGGGCTAAATTCAAGTTGGAAATGGAAAATACTGTCAGAATTTTATTTCATGTAAAGAAAAGTTCTACTTTGCTACATTTTCTTATGTAACCATAAGATCTGACAGTTATTAGTTAGGTAGCAATTTCTTTTAAACTCCCTCTGATTCACTGCTTTCAATATATCAGGTATTTAATGAAATATTTTTCCATCATCATCTTATTTAATCCTCTCTGCAACTCAATTATGTAAGCATTATTATGTCCCCTTTCAGGCAAGGATTCTGAGGCTTAAGAGAGATATGCTGTTCAAGTTCTGGAAGTGCCAGGATTTGCGCTCTAGAATCTTGCTTTTTTATTCCAACAGTACAATAACTGTTCTAATTATTACCATTAACATTGAAATTCTCTATGTTGCATTTCAATTTGAAATTTCTAATATCTATGCTTTCATGCACACTGAAAAAATCATATTTATTTTAACTGCAACTCATACTTGATATATACTTTTGGGGAGAATCTTTTCCCCATATTTTTAAATTTACTTTTTCCAAATACATTTCACTGAAGTAATTTTCTTTTTTGCAAAGGAAACTGTATGACCATTTATCCAAAATTCACTGAAGAGGTCTTTTGAACCAAACTGAGGTAACAGTCAATAGATTCATAGTTTTGCATTATAGAGAGTGCACTAAATCTTTTCTAACAGTCTTTCAGCACTGGACACATTTTCCTAGCACCCTGTATTTACCCTGATTGCAGTCTTATGCTGCTCTACTTTAATTATCTATCCTCTTCTTTATGCTATGACTGCCTGGTGAACAAAGCTCCCATCTTGCTCCCTGCCACATACTCAGTGAAGAACACCATTCTTGTTGCATAGCATTTGTTGAATATTTACTGATGTAATCAAAATAATTAATGGGCCTCTATCAATATCAATAACCTCAGATATGCAGATGACATCACCCTTATGGCAGAAAGTGAAGAGGAACTAAAAAGCCTCTTGATGAAAGTGAAAGAGGAGAGTGAAAAAGTTGGCTTAAAGCTCAACATTCAGAAAACTAAGATCATGGCATCTGGTCCCATCACTTCATGGCAAATAGATGGGGAAACAGTGGAAACAGTGTCAGGCTTTATTTTTTTCGGCTCCAAAATCACTGCAGCCATGATTGCAGCCATGAAATTAAAAGACGCTTACTCCTTAGAAGGAAAGTTATGGCCAACCTAGATATCATATTAAAAAGCAGAGACATTACTTTGCCAACAAAGGTCCATCTAGTCAAGGCTATGGTTTTTCCAGTGGTCATGTATGGATGTGAGAATTGGACTGTGAAGAAAGCTGAGCACTGAAAAACTGATACTTTTGAACTGTGGTGTTGGAGAAGACTCTTGAGAGTCCCTTGGACTGCAAGGAGATCCAAGCAGTCCATTCTAAAAGAGATCAATCCTGGGTGTTCATTGGAAGGACTGATGCTGAAGCTGAAACTCCAATACTTTGGCCACCTCATGCAAAGAGTTGATTCATTGGAAAAGGCTCTGATGCTGGAAGGGATTGGGGGCAGGAGGAGAAGGGGATGACAGAGGATGAGATGGTTGGATGGCATCACCGACTCAATGGACATGAGTTTGAGTAAAATCCGGGAGTTGGTGATGGACAGGGAGGCCTGGCATGCTGTGATTTATGGGGTCGCAAAGAGTCAGACACGACTGAGCAACTGAACTGAACTGAACTGAATGAGTTATTCAGAGAAGTAATTCATTGAAATATAAGGATAACAACAATTTATGTAATCGCTTAATTGTCAGGGAAATATCACAATAGAAAAGTCTTGAAACAAGAGCTGCCAATCTACCACTAACAAATTTCCCCAGAAACTGCCATCAGTTTCTCTAGCCTCCCTTCATTCTTCCCACGCTGCACAGCCGAAACTATTGTAAATAAAAGATACTATTCAAAAACTGGACATGATACATACCATTCATTAGCTACAGTCCATATAACTCTGGTTTAGGATTGTCCCTAAGTTCATTGCTGTGAGGCTCTATATTTAATACTTCCAGCCCTAATGAGCTAAAACAATCAATTAGCCCTTCTGGGCACAGCATGGTTTCAACACGCAATCAAAGTTAGAGAATAAAAGCAGAAGAACCACTTAAACCAAAAATAAAGAAGTGCAATAATTTGTAAAATAATTTTCAATAATATAAAATAAAGCTTTCAACTTCTGAGAATTTCCATTGATTTCATATCTTTTCAACCCACCAAAAGGCAAAGCACAAGCTCTAGAAAATGAGTGAGGTCACCATGTAAAGTGACATGGACTGTTCACAGCTCCAGAGGGTACAATTCACAGTGACTGCAGTTTCAAAAGCATCCTGGGGCTGTGGAGTGCAGCTGCTCTGATATAGGTGATGGTGGCAGGATCTCTCCTCTCTGTGTAGTTGAAGAGCTTTTCTGAGAAATACGAGGTGAGGAAGTGAAAATAATTTTTGTTGCTCACTTACTTTGGTACTCGCTTAGTGACAGGCACTATGCTATGCAGACACTCTATATCCCTTACTGTGTATAATCTTCACTTTTACAGTCGGGGATATTGAGTTTTGGAAGGAATAAGTCTAATTGCCATAGCTAGATAAGTAGAAAAGCTTACGTTAACATACATGCTTTGCCTAACTCCTTATTCTACAATTCACATAGGTAGTTTTGTAACAAAGAAGTTGCATGTCACCCAAGTGAATATGAACTTTGTGTGAAGGTGCTAGGGAGATACAAGAATATTTATTCAGGACCATGACACAATTATATAGATAATTTAGAAAATTAACTGGTATGAGTGGAATGGATATTGGGTAGAATTTACTAAGAGGCCAATGAGACTCAAATTGCCTGTCAGCTATAATAGTTCTTTGGGAAGAAAGAAACCATAAGGAATTATTTCTAAAGGCAGTTGTTGTGGCTTTCAAAACCAAGTGCATCAAGTTAATATCAATAACCAGGAGTCACTGTCTATACTAAAAGACTCCAATAAGAAAATTACTTTTGGCTGAAGATAAAATAATTCAATCAAATGTTCTCTACATGGAAAATTGAGGGGTGAGAAGCAGACAGAAAAGGATAGATATTTAAGTATCTAAGCATTAGAGGGATACTCCATCCAACCCCTAGAACTATTTGAATACCAGGAAAAATTTTGTCATCCTTATGACTGCTGGCATATGTCTCTTCTTTAAAGTCTAAAAGATAATCAGTGCACATCTTTCTGGCATGCCTTTTAAGAACTATATTAAGAACTATAGAAGGTCATGAGGAGAAGAAAATGAAATACTTAGAAAATCTTTCATAGTGCCTTTTGGTTACCACGTGAGGAATTGGAAACATGCAAATAATCTTCTCCATTCATAGCTAGCTAAACATTTGCAGTATGAGTTGCCCCTTTAGCCATAATATTGGAGATTTAAACATGGCTGATCTTTCTAGATATTTAATGATGTGATGTCAACTTGGTATTTATTGTTTTTTCTTGCTGTTGGATCTAGTTAAACAAAGAAGCAAGCAAGCAAACAAAAAACACTTTTCACACAACTTCCTATCCATAGAGAGTAAGACTAGCTCTACATATTTTGTTAAAGTCATTTCCATATTGGTTGTTTAATATTTTTCCTTTCATTCAGAAACTAGAATCTACTTATTCTGGGCAACCTGTTCATTTAAATAGGTTTTTTTAAAATGTTCTTCCCTAACATGCTAGCAAAACTAAGAGGAAATTGCATATATAATCTTGGATTAACCTTTGCAAGATTGACTTTTCTAGCACTACTGTAACCAGCAGAAATATAAAAGCAAGGCATCAGATACTTCAAAGATCCTGAATAGTTTAATCTTTAAATTACTTCTGTGACCAAGGCTATATTTTCAAAATCTATAAAACCGTTGCCCATATCAGCATAAGGCAAAGTTTACAGAATAACTCTCAGATGCTTAAACACAAAAGTTTTCTGATGATATAATGAAATACATCTCATCTCGTCAAGTTGAGGGCTTCATCTCAACAAAAGAAGAATAATAAAGTCTATTAAATGTAACAATACTTGGACAAGAACTTTAGTAAACTCCAGGAGATAGTGAAGGACAAGGATGTCTGGTGTGCTGCAGTCCGTGGAGTCACATGGAGTCAGAAATGACTTAGCAGCTGAACAACGACGATGATGACAAGTATACACTGACATATTTGCTCATGTCATTATTGTACACTTAGGATTTCTACTCTAATTATAATCACTGGCTAATAAAAATGTGTTTTAATAATCTGTAGCTTCAACAAATCAAGCTTTGCCCGCCAAACCCATGAATGTGTTTAATTACCACTCAAAAATCAGACCAAGGCTACCTAATATAAGAATGGCTTCCTGAAAAAAATAAAAACATAAAATACAATCAAACTTTTATTTGACATAGTAGACCTATTTTACTTGACAATACTGCAATTAGAAAAACAATAACTTAAAAGATAGTTTATCAAAAATTTTCTCCACTAAGGTAACAGTGTTTAGAGTCAACATATCCTTGTTAGATTATAGGATGGATATATAGATGACTAGATTAGTTTCTCCCTCTTTGTAATTTAACCTCTCAAAACACATACTTTCAATAACATGTAGCAAGTACAATACAGGACTAATATTAAAATGTTCCTTTTTCATGAAAATGTGCATGGTAATTAGGTTCTCCAAAAAGAAAAAAAAATAGAGTTCTGGTATGTAGCAATTACCAATCTCCAGGGTATAAGTACTAATCCCATGACTGATTTCAAGCCGCCAATGTGATGTCATCAAATCTTGAGTGGGGAAGACAGGTGCACAAAACTGAGATCAGATATGTGCTGGCTCCAGCACGTCACTGTCTGTTACGCTCTGATTTTATTTTAAACACTTAAGGTTTTGAAATGAAATAAACATTATTGACAAAAATCAAGTGCAGAATAAACTGACTTGTTCAATGTGGGCAAGTCACTCAACTAATTGATCTCAGTTTCTTACTCCATAATATTCCTTTGGTGTCCTTCTACCACCCTAAAATATTGAAAAATTATGAACTGATGATAATGGGAACCTGACGTGAATCTTACGTAACAATGTGTTAATACGTTAACACAACAGTGGTGCAAGGTCATCACAGAATTTATCTTTTCAGAGGCCTGTTGACACAATCCAGGACAGCAGATATTTATAGGAGAATACTGAGTTTCCATTTTATTTGAGTTTTTTTTTTAAATATAATATAAATGATAATTGATAATATTGAGCCAAAGGCAATTTAAAAACCACGGATAATACTGTCTTCTAACAGCTTTCTTGATCTGTTAAAATAAAATTAAACATCCTTAATCTGGGGTATATTTTTGACTGCCTCTCATCCTCTCCTCCATCTTTCCATTCCAGAGACAAAGACCTCTGTGAGAATCCTTGAGGGCATTAAGTTTACTTTAGTCTCAAGGTTTTAGACATTTCTTTTTCTGCTGGGAACGCTTTTCCCCAGATATCCAAGCTCCCTATTTCCTCCCAAACTTCAACTCTATGCTCAGATGTCACCCTAACCAAAAGAATCTCTCAAACTACTCCCCCTACTTCTACCACTACCTATCCTTCTTATTCTACTCTGTTCTTCCTAGCGCTGATCTCCTCCATGACATACTCTACATGTGTTTGTTCATTGCTGGATTTCTTTTAAAGTTAGGAATCTTGCTTTCTTTTCTACTGTATCTCCAAGACACAGTGCTTAGAATAGTTCTTGGCACTCAGTAGGTACTTATTAAATATGCATGCACACACAGATACCCACACATACACAAACACACACATGTCTTTCTGTTTCAGTGGGGGTAGAAAGGCATCAGCTACATGCACTCAGTTGAAATCTTTCTAGAGGAAATAGTCAATTTAAATTGAATATATTCAAACAGTGACACCAATGTGTGTGCATACATGCATCGCTCAGTCACTCAGCTGTGTCCGACTCTTTGTATCCCCAAGGACTATAGCCTATCGAGTTCCTCTGTCCATGAGATTTTACAGGCAAGAAACATTGGAGTGGGTTACCATTTTTTACTCCACGGGATCTTCCCAACCCAGGGATCGAACCTGTGTCTCTTGCATTGGCAGGAGGATTCTTTACCACTCTGTCACCTGGGAAGCCTCAAGTGATACCAAAGCTACCATATGAGTACTTTTTATTATCTCTTACTATTTGTTCAGCTAGAGCTAATGCATTATAAAACATAGCTGAACAGAAAGATAATATATAACAGCTCTCCTGTTCCATGATGGGAGGAGGGAAGCAGGCAGAATTTCTTTTCACAGATCAACTAATTAACACTGACATACTTAGGATCACTAAAGCTCCTTTTCTTTTATATCTATTTGTTGAGTAAACAGAAGATCTGGTTATTTGTATTAAATTTGTTTTCTAGCTCAACAGCCTGGTTTTTGGCTGCCCATAAGTAGGTATGCGAGAAATGTGTTGACAATTTATGCACAGCCAAAAATCAATTTATTCTAAACAGAAAAATTGGCTGTAGCAGACTACTTGAGATTATAAATACAAGTATTTTTCCTTGCAGATGGAGAAGTTTCTTACTGTGAAACTTTTACCAACTTTACAAACATGTCATAAGAGAGTTATAGACTGTACAGAGATTTAATTCTCAGCACAACAAAGACATGATGAAAAATAGACTTCAAAATAGGACTACTGATGTTTTGCCTTTGCTGAATGCCACAGTGATAATTTGTCATATTATCAGTTACTCTCTGCTATACCAGGAAATTTCTGATTATGTCTTTTGCTTTGGGGTTGGTTTTCCGCTGTGCATTAATCATTCCATAAAGTTCTACCTTCCCCATTAATATTTTACTCTAAATATTTTCTCCAGGATGCTTTGAACTAGATTAATTTGCCTCTAGAGAAACAGCAGAGGCAGAGGCTTCCTTGACTCCTGAATTCTCACTTTAAAAGACAGTGAAATAAAAGGTTAACAAGGCATCAGCAGATAAGCTGTGTCATCGGTCTTGGGATCCATCTGCTACTGCAGTTTACAGTAAAGTAATTCATAAGTTCAGTGCGCAACTTGCTGTTGATGTCTGCTTGCTGACTTACTCTAGGAGTTTACAACAATTAAATTAATTATATTCACCCTTTTCTGATTACTTGTTAAATGGGATTTACTTGTTAAAATATGATTGTGGATAGCATAGTGATTTGTAAACTGTTTACTTTTTAAAATTTCTGTCCTAGGATCTGAAAAATAGCAAAGGCAAATATTCAAATACCTTGGCCCCCTAAACTATAGAAATAAAGGTAATTCAAACTAGAAACATTCAAATAAAAACAGTCTCCTGAAACATGCGTCTCCTGAGCTCATCCCCAAGCCATAGAGAAACCTGAGAACTGTGGAAATGGGAGCAGACGCTCCACTTTTCCTACTTATCTGTCCTTCAACTTCTCTAATTGAAAACTACAACTATATTGTGTGTATCTCCCCAGTCTGGGGAAGAGCCTCGCTATGACACAGACATAGAGAACAGACTTGTGGACACAATGGGGAGGGGAGGGTGGGGCGAGCTGAGAAATAGGATAGAAACAGTTACATCACCATATGTAACATAGATAGCCTGTGGGAATTTGCTATATGACATAGGGAGCTTAAAGCCTTTGGCTGTGACACCTATAGGGGTGGGAAGGGGTGGGGAGTGGGAGAAGGTTAAAGAGGAGGGGACACATGTACACCTATGGCTGATATGGCAGAAATCAACACAATATTGTAAGGCACTTATCCTCCTATAAACTTTAAAAGTTAGACAAGGTATAGAAATACATTTATATTATCAATATAAATATATCAACACCAGTATAAGTTTATTCAAAGTTTAACATGTTTTAATATATAAACCAAACTACCTTGAGAATAATAGAATTTGTTAAGGACACTGAAATAGAAGACTTGCTAAAGTTTAGATGATCTCTGAAAAACGTACTGCCTAATATCTGTAAATAACTTTGGGCAATCTGCTTGCTTTCTATTACTATATATACATTGTGGTTTGGAAACTTCTAAGATTAGGTTGTTAAAGGAGAGTGCATAAAACTGCAGATTCATTACTTTTCTAATAATAAAACTGTGATGAGTAACTATAAATGGTTATCAGGGAATAGAGTGAGCAATAGCTATAAGGATCACAGAGGGTGTATGAACTGTACGAATGTATGAAAGTCGCTCAGTCGTGTCCGACTCTTTGCAACCCCGTGGACTATACAGTCCCTGGAATTCTCCAGGCCAGAATACTGGAGTGGGTGGCCGTTTCCTTCTCCAGGAGATCTTCCCAACCCAGGGATTGAACCCAGGTCTCCTGCATTATAGGCAGACACTTTACCGTCTGAGCCACCAGGAAAGTCACAGAGGGGGTACATTTCCAAAATAGCACATGCCATATGTATGCACAAAACCAATTATACAAGTAATGTGTATATATATAGATAGATAGATATAGATATAGATATGCCATGTTTCACAAATCAGCAAACCTTTAAAATTCCTTCTAATGAGAAGTTTGCTGATTGTTGCTCAGGGAAAATTAGGGAGGATTTGAGTAGTACTTTCTGGAGAAATTTACAGCTGTTTAGTTTTCTATTCTCTGTCTCTCTCTTTCTTTCTGGTTTTGGATCTCTTTCCTTTAATCATCAAGAAAAAAAAAAAAAAAACACTCATAAATTACATTTAGAAGCTTTTAGTTCCATAGTTAAGACTCACATCCAAGCATCTAGTTAGATCTAGTTAGATCACTCTTTCATGGCTCTGGCAATATTGATCTAGCTTTACAGACTCCTATAAAGGGAAAGGTATATTCATTTTACTCCTACAAGTTGACTAGTGGGATTTTTTCCTCCTATTGCACTAATTGTGCCAGTTCTTCCAAAAACTCTATAAGGACTTCCCATATTTTTACAAGTTGAAACAAGTAAAGCAAGGATGTATGTTTTCTGGAATACATTTAAATTTTAGAGTTTCTAGGTAAGAAACTCTAAGATACAACCCAAGGAGTAAACATTACTTCTTCCACAATCCTCCAATATATTTGGGATTTTTATCCCAAATGGTTCAGTGGTGGTTCAGTGGGAAAGAATCATCCTGACAGTGCAGTCAAAGCAGTTTCGATCCTTGGGTTGAGAAGAGCTCCTGGAAAAGGAAATGGCAACCCATTGCAGAATTCTTGCCTGGGAAATCCCATGAACAGAGAAGCATGTTGGGCTACAGTCTATGGGGTCACAAAAGAGTCAGATACAACATAGCAACTAAATAATAACAACATCAAGATATTTATCACTTTTTTGTTATTATCAGTTTATAAATGTGGTTTGTAAACTAATCCTCTAGCAAGGATATAATTTTAACTGTTTAAAGATTGGCAAAGGAGTATATGACAAGGCTGTATATTGTTACCCTGCTTATTTAACTTATATGCAGAATGCATCACGTGAAATGCCAGGCTGGATGAAACACAAGCTGGAACCAAGATTGCCGGGAAAGATATCAATAACCTCACATATGCAGATGATGGCACTTGAATGGCAAAAAGTGAAGAAGAACTTTTGTTCCTTTAGTTTAGCCTCTTAATGAGAGTTAGTTGACAGTGAAAGAGCTGGCTTGAAATTCAACATCAAAAAAACTAAGAGCATGGCACCTGGTCTCATCATTTCATGGCTAATAGCGGGGGAAAAAGTGGAAGCAGTGGCAGATTTTATTTTCCTGGGCTCCAAAATCACTGCAGATGGCAACTGCAGCCATACAATTAAGACATTTGCTCCTTGGAAGAAAACGACAAACCTAGACAGTACATTAAAAAGCAGAGACATCACTTTGCCAATAAAAGTTCATATAGTCAAAACTATGTTTTTTTCCAGTAGTTATGTGTGGATGTCAGAGTCAGACCATTAAGAAGGCTGAGCACCAAAGAATTGATGCTTTTGAACTGTGGTGTTGGAGAAGACTCTTGAAAGTCCCTTGGACTGCAAGGAGATCCAACCAGTCCATCCTAAAGGAGATCAGTCCTGGGTGTTCATTGGAAGGACTGATGCTGAAGCTGAAACTCCAATACTTTGGCTACCTGATGCTAAGAGCTGAGTTATTTTGGAAAAGACCCTGATGCTGGGAAAAATTGAGGGCAGGAGGAGAAGCGGGTCACAGAGGGTGAGACAATTGTGGCAACACTACTCAATGGATATTAGTTTGAGAAAATTTAAGAAGATTTAGAAGAACGGGGAAACCTGTTGCATTGCAATCCTGGGGTCACAAAGAGTTGCACCCCACTTAGGGACTGAACAACAGCAATGACGTTCAAGATTGTACAGAAGAATGCCAAGCAATTTATGTGGATATTTTCATAACTTCTCACTAGTAAGTATGGACAGTGCATAATGTCCTTATTCCTAAGAGTAAAAACTCAAAACAGAAAAATAAGTAACATTACAGATGGAAAAAAAACAAAACAAAACAAAACAAAATACCTCTGTTTATTGATGAAGATCAACACAGACTGTGATAAATCATGTTGCCATAATGCACTTTTTATATGATATGACTGTTGAGAATTCTACTTCATTTCTATGATCTCCCTTCCAAATTTCTAACCCCATTCTCATTAAAAATCAGTCAAATTTCAATTCAGTGACGTTCTACCAAACACTTGGCCAACACTTCTCAACTGTCATAGTCATCAGCTAGGGAAGAGGTAGAAACTGTCAAAACCTAAAGAACCTGGCCTTTGCTGTTAGAGTCCTGGGGGAAAATACTGACTTTGTATTTGCTGGCTATTTGATTTAGGCAAGCTATTAAACTTTCTTAGATGCTCAGTTTTCTCATCTATAAATTTGGAGTGAAAACACCTGAGACAAAGTGCATATATTAAATGGAATAATTTAGGTAAGAAACCAGGAGTTTTTTTAGATGCCTGGAATGTTGGAGGCACTAAAGAGATACTGGTCCTCTTCTTTCGTCTACTTTTATATACCACCAGGAATTTAATTCATGCTAAAGTGCTAAATATTGGCATCACATTCCAGATAGGTAGCTGTCAGTTTATCTTTTTCTGATTATTAAAGTAAAATATGAAAGGCGCTTTATCTTTTCAGTGTTGGGCTGCTCTTCTACAGCATCCTTAAATATGTATCTAACTTATGACAGAAATCGCTTCCTTGAAAATATATCCTCCATCAAAATATTTTCACAATTTTTGTTTTCTATTTACACTTTGAGTTTTTATATACCTTATTGTAACAGTAACTTATTTTTCCCTTGGTTTGCATCAAATGTCTTATACTTTCATTAATTACAAAAGGAAACATTGTTTTATTAACATTTGCAAAATTTTAAGAGTACTGACTGATTAAGGTTTATTAAAACAGGTTGCAGTTTCACAACCACAAGTATAAATGCCCCTACTGTATATTTACTGGGTTTGTAAAAAATGCAAAGAGTCACAATCATCTGGACTACAATCAGATGTATCATGTATTTTATCTAAAAACAAAATTACTTTAATGATTATAAATCATTTAGGTATTTCACTAAAGGACTTAAAATCACCTCAAGAATTGTTAAGTTCTTTAGTTGTTTACTACTGTATTAGATTTTAGAAAATCTGACCTCTCCTGTGCTTGTCTTTAAGAATAAGGACAAAGTAATCATTGGTTTGAAAATTATCTTATACCACAGTTTCTCATAAACCATGAAAAAGCTAGCATCTATTTAATTCTGGAATAGAAGAAAGAGTAAGTTATTGTACAATTTTAGCTTAGTGCCTATTTTATATTTTTCAAGGGTGATAATTTTAATGTGAATAATAAATAATTCCTTTGCTTAGTCTAATATTACAAAGATATATGAAGTCTTTATAATAAAATGGTTTTTACACATCTTCTCTTAAAGTAGTTGCAGTGAAATTATGAAAAACAAACATAACATGAAATATTTCTAACCAAATTTTCCCCTGCTTGCTATTGACTTTAATTTTGCTCAGCCAAAAAATATACACAAGTTGATATTCAATAATACTAAATAGACTTCAATTTTTCTTTCTCTTGAGGAATATGTTTCATTATCCACTTACACCAATCGTTTGTGAATAAAAAGGGTATTTTGTACACTGGCAAAGATATAGAAGGCATGATACTTCCCTAATGTAATTTCAGCTAATTAAAGACTCGTTAAGAAAGAAACAGAAATGAGAATTTGCCTGAGAACTTTCTGAAAGTAATTTTAATTTTTAATCATTTTATTCTCACACTAATTAAATAGTTTGATGGGTACCTGTAGGCTATTTACCTGGTTTTCTGTATTTTATTCTACAGTTATGTGGGCCCATCATCAAATCATGACATTTTCTGAAAGTATTCAGATTTTTTACCACATAGTTCTGTTTTTAAGTACAATGCTTGCACAGTTCACATACATTTACCATAGAAATGTATATACTTCCCTTTGGCTCTATTAAGAAAGGAATTCTAGGGAATCCCAATATTTAATGCATATATAAAATAGATGAAGAAAAAACAGGAAAGGGGGAAAAAATGCAGAGTAAATGACAGAAAAGGAAAATAAGAATAAAAAGGAATAAGACAAAGTTAGAAAGCATGGCATGAAGTCTTAGAACACGGAGGTTTGCATCCCAGCCCTACTAGTTATAAGCTGGGTGACCCTGACTGATTTACCTTGTTCTCTCAACACGGGTTCCTCCCAGCGCGGAGGAACAACGCATAGGGCTTCCCCGGTGGCTCAGACAGTCAAGAAGCCGCTGGCAACGCAGGAGACCTGGGTTTGATCCCTGGGTCAGGAAGGGCCCCTGGAGCAGGGCACGCCTACCCACTCTGGTATTCCAGCCTGAAAAATCTCAACAGAGGAGCCCGGCAGGCTACAGCCCATGCGGCCGCAAAGAGTACGACTGAGCGACTGACGCTTTCAGAGCATGACTTTCAAAAAGGTCACGATAATATGTACCTTCAATAGTTCTGAAGACTAATAATATGAAGCACCACACATTTACCACAGGGCCTGGCCCATGCTTTCAGTTTCCAGCTACCATTAAATCACTGATTATCCAAAGCCTACTGGCTCTTACTCAAATACATGGTCACAATATACCTTCTTCCACACCTCTTGAAGTATACTTCTGCAGCATCAAACTCCTCACATTTCCATGTTTGTGAGTTTTTACCTTTATTATTTCTATAACTGTTCAATGGATTTCCCTTCCAGCTGGAGATTTTTATTACTGGACAATTCTTGCTATTCTTTCAATGTAAAGCCTGAATGTTCCTCTTCGAAGAGGCTTTTCTCAAATTAACCAGGAAGAATTTATTATTTATTTATAGATTTCCATTTCTAAGTTTTGGTATAATTTTTCCGTTTGCACATGAGTATCCCCCAGTAGAGTATATTATTCATATTCATATTCTTATTTCCATGTGTTGTTAAATGTTAAAAATTATTTTCTATTTTATAATAAATTTAACTATTCCACTTCTACATTTTTAATGATTAGATATGTTCTGTTGTTTTGTCTACAATATTAGATATGGAATGATTAATTCCATTAACAAATTTGACTTTATCTTGGGGCACTTGGAAAAGCCCCAGCCCATGTCCACTCCTGCTTCAGTCTTTCCACAAAGGTGGCCTCGTTAGAATCCAGTGCACCCCAGGAAAACTCTAGACTATACCTGCTTCATATCCTAATAGTCTGCAAATGCCACCCAGGACACACAATCTACATAAGAGAAACTTCTATGCAAAGCCGAGACATTAAGTCTAGGAGAGATAAACTTTTCACTTAATTCATAGAAACAGACAAAGAATTGTAAACAAGATGAAAAGATAGAGAAGTATGTTCCAAATGAAAGAACAAGAGGAATCTGCAGAGGAAAATAAAATAATGAAAGAGACAGGTAATTTTCCACATAGAACATTTTTTAATTTTTTCTTTTATTGAAATATAGTTGCTTTACAGTATTATGTTAATTTCTGCTGTACAGTAAAGTGATTCAGTTATACTGCACAATATCCACATTCTTTTTCCACGTTCTTCTCCATTATAGTTTATCACAGTAGGACTTTGTTGCTTACCCATTATATATATAATAGTTTCCATCAATTAATTTCAAACAAAAAAATCCATCCCTCAAAGAAACCAAAACCATCCCAAAGAAAAAGAAATTCAAGAAGGCAAAGTGGTTGTCTGAGTAGGCTTTACAAATACCTGCAGAAAGAAAAACAGTGAAAGGCAAGGGAGAAAGAAAAATACATACCTAATAGAAAGCAGAGTTTCAGAGAATAGCAAGGAGAGATAAGAAGGCCTTCTTACATAAACAATGCAAAGAAATAGAGGAAAACGATAGAATGGGAAAGAATAGGTCTCCAAGAAAATTGGAGATGTCAAGGGAACATTTCATGCAAGGATGATCATAATAAAGGATAGAAACAGTAAGGAACAAACAGAAGAAAAAGAGATTAAGAAGACCTGGCAAGAATACAGAGAAGAACTAAACAAAAAAAGGTGTTAATGACCTGGATAACTGGTGGTGCAATCATTCGCCTAAACCAGACAACCTGGAATGGGAAGTTAAGTGGGCCTGAGTAAGTATTACTATGTACAAAGCTAATGGAAGTGATAGAAATCCAGCTGAGCTATTTAAAATCCTAAAAGACGATGCTTACAAAGTGCTGCACTCAATATGCCAGCAAATTTGGAAAACTCAACAGTAGCCACAGGACTGGAAAAGGTCAGTTTTCATTTCAATACCAAAGAAGGGCAATGCCAAAGTATGTTCAAACTACCATACAGTTGTGCTCCTCTCACATGCTAGTAAGGTTATGCTCAAAATCCTTCACACTGGGCTTCAACAGTACATGAACTGAGCACTTCCTGATGTACAAGCTGGGTTTAGAAAAGGCAGAAGAACTAGTGAACAAACTGCCAACATCCACTGGATCATAGAGAAAGTAAGGGGATTTCAGAAATTACTTCTGCTTTATTGACTCTGCTAAAGCATTTGACTGTGTGGATCACAACGAACTGTGGAAAATTCTTCAAGAGATGGGAATACCAGACCACCCTAACTATCTTTTGAGAAACCTGTATGCAATTCAAAGAGCAACAGTTAAAACCAGCCATGGAACAACTGACTGCTTCACAATTGGGAAAGGAGTACAACAGGCTCCTGTATATTGTCATCCTGCTTGTATAAATTCTATGCAGAGTACATCATGCAAAACACTGGGCTGGATAAATTGCAAGCTGGAATCAAGATTGCCTGGAGAAATATCAAGGACCTCACATATGCAAATGACACCACTCTAATCACAAAAAAGCAAAGAGGAACTAAGGAGCCTCTTGATGAAGGTAAAAGTGGAGAGTGAAAAAGCTACCTTGAAACTCAACATTAAACTAAGATCATGGTATTGGGTCTCAATACTTCATGGCAAATAGAAGGGGAAAAAGAGGAAGCAGTGACAGGTTTTACTTTTTTAAGACTCCAAAATCACTGAAAACTTTGACTGCAGCCATGAAATTAAAAGATGCTAGCTCCCTGGAAGGAGAGATATGAAAAAAAAAAAACTAATAATTTTTAAAAGCAGAGACATCACTTTGTTGACAAAGATAAGTATAGTCAAAGCTATGGTTTTCTCAGTAGTCATGTACGGATGTGAGAACTGGACCATAAAGAAGGCTGGTCCAGGAACAGAGAACTGATGCCTTTGAATTTTGGTGAGGGAGACTTTTGAGTGTCACTTGGACTACAAGGGATCAAACCAGCCAATCCTAAAGGAAATCAATCCTAAATATTCATTGGAAGGACTGATGTTGAAGCTCCAACACTTTGGCTACCTGATGGGAAGAGCTGACTTATGGGAAAGACCCTGATGCTGGGAAAGAGAGAAAGCGACAGGCAGGGGATATAGCAGAGGATGTGATGATTAGATAGCATCGCTGACTCAATGGGCCTGAATTTGAGAAAACTCTTGGAGATAGTTTAGGACAGAGGCGCCATCATGCTGCAGTCCATGGGGTCATAAAGAGTCGGACACGACTTAGTGACTGAACAAAACGATCCATCCCTCTACCCCAAGCTCCCCCATGACAACCACAAATGTGCTCTCTGTCTCTCACTTTAATTTTCTTTTATTTCTTTTAAGACTTCCCTGTGCTATGTAGTAGGTTCTCATTAGTTATCCATTTTATAAATGGCTATATATGTATATGTCAATCCCAATCTCCTAATTTATCTCATACCCCCTTTCCCCTCTTGGTATTCGTATGTTTGTTCTCTATACCTGTGTCTCTATTTCTGCTTTGCAATTGAGGTCATCTATACTATTTTTCTATATTTTATATATATGCATTTATATACAGTATTTGTTTTTCTCTGACTTACCTCACTCTGTATGACAGTCTCTAGGACCATCTACATCTCTGCAATGACACAACTTTGTTCCTTATTATGGATAAGTAATATTCTTTTATACATGTGTACTATCTTTTCTTTATCTGTTCCTCTGTTGATGGATATTTAGGTTGCTTCAATGTCTTGGTTATTGTTAATAGTGCTGCAGTGAAACTGGGGTCCATGTATCTTCTCGAATTATGGTTTTCTCTGGATATATGCACAGGAGAGGGATTGCTGAGTCACGTGATATTTCTCTCTTTGGTTTTTTAAAGAACTTCCTTACTGTTCTCCACAGTGGATGTACCAATTTACATTTTCACCAACAGTGTTGGAGGATTTCCCTTTTTCCACACCCTCTCCAGAATTTATTGTCTGCATATTTTCTGACTGGTGTGAGGTTATAACTCATTGTAGTTTTGGTTTCCATTTCTCTAATAATTAGTGATGTTGAGTATCTTTTCATGTGTTTGTTGACCATCTGGATGTCATCTTTAGAGAAATGTCTATTTAGGTCTTATATGAATTTTTGGATTGTGTTGTTTATTTTTTTTTGATAGTGAGCTTCATGAATGGTTTGTATATTTTGGAAATGAATCCCTTGTCAGTTGCTTCATTTGCAAATAGTTTCTCCCATCCTAAGGGTTGCCTTTTCATCTTTTTTATGGTTACTTTGCTGTGCAAAACATTTAAGTTTAATTAGGTCCCATTTGCTTATCTTTCTTTTTATTTTCATTAATCAAGGAGGTGGGTAAAAAAAAGATCTTGCTGCAGTTTATGTCAAAGAGTGTTCTGTCCATGTGTTCCTCTAGAGTTTTATAGTGTCCAGTATTACATTTAAGTTTTTTGATCCATTTTTATTTTATTTTTGTGTATGGTATTAGAAAGTGATATAATTTCATTTTCTTACATGCAGCTATCTGGTTTCCCCAGCATCACCTATTGAAGAGACTGCATTGTTCTCCATTGTATATTCTTGCCTCCTTTGTCATAAATTTGGTGACCCTAGACATGTGGGTTTATCTCTAGGCTTCTGTCCTGGTCCAATTGTTTGTATTTCCTTGTCTTTTTCTGTTCCAGTACCACATTGTCTAAATTATTGTAGTTGTACAGCATATTCTGAAGTCAGAAGCTTGATTCCTCAAGCTCCATTTTTCTTACTCAAGATTACTTTGGCTATTTGGGGTCTTTTGTGTTTCCATATAAATTGTAATTTTTTTTTCCTAATTCTGTAAAAAATGCCATTGCTAGTGTAATAGGGATTATATTGAAACTGATTATATTGAAGCACTTGAATTATAGTCTTTTTCTCAATATTGATTCTTCTAATGCAAGAACACGGTATACTCTTCCACCTGTTTCTGTCATATTTGATTTCTTTCATCAACATCTTATAGCTGTCTGTGTACAATATTTTGCCTCCATAGGTAGCTTTATTCTCAGACATTTCATTCTTTCTGTTTTGATGATAAATGGGGTCATTTTCTTAATTTATGTTTCTGATCCTTCATTGACAGTGTATAGAAATGCAAGAGATTTCTGTGTATTAATTTTGTATCTTGCAACCTTAACTAAATTCATTGATCAGGTCTAATAGTTTTCTGGTGATATTTTTACGATTTTCTATGCATAGTATGTCATTTGCAAACAGTTACAACTTTACTTATTTTCCAATTTGGATTTCTTTGATTTCCTTTTTTTCTCTGATTGGGGTAGCTGGGACTTCCTAAACTATATTGAATGTAAGTGGCAAGATTGGACACCCTTGACTTGTTCCTGATCTTAGAGGAAATGCTTTCAATTTTTCACCATTGAAAATAATGTTTGCTGTGGATTTGTCAGATATGACCCTTATTGTTGAGGAAGGTTCCCTTTATGCCCACTTTATAGAGATATTTTATCATAAATAGATATTGCTGAATTTTGTCATTGAGATGGTCATATCATTTTTATTCTTCAGTTTGCTAATATCACATTGATTTACATATATTAAAGAATCCTTGCATCCCTGGGATAAATCCCACTTGACCATGGTGTCAGATATTTTTAATGTGTTGGTGAATTTCATTTTCTAGTATTGTGTTGAAGATTTTGCATCTGTACTCATCAGTGATATTGGCCTGTGCTTTTTTCATTTTGTTGTACCTTTGTCTGGTTTTGGTATCATTATGACAGTGGCCAGATAGATTGAGCTTGGGAGTCTTCTCCCCTCTGCAAGTGTTTGGAATAGTTTCAGAAGGATAGGCGTTACCTCATCTCTGATTGATAGAATTTGCCTGTGAAGTCATCTTGTCCTGAACTTTTGTTTGTCGGAAGATTTGTAATCACAGTTTCAATTTCATTACTTGTAATTGATCTGTTCATATTTCCATTTCTTTCTGGTTTAGCCATGGAAAAATTTGTATCTTCCATGTTGTCCATTTTATTGGCATACAGTTGCTTGTAGTAGTTTATGATCCTTCATATTTATGTGGTGTCAGTTGTAACTTCTCCTTTTACATTTCTAATTTTATTGAGTCCTCTTCCTTTTTTCTTGATGGTTCTGGCTAAAAGTTTGTCAGTATTGTTTAGCTTCTCAGAGAATCAACTTTTAGTTACATTGATCTTTGCTGTTGTTTTCTTTTTCCAGGTTCATTTATTTCTGATGTGATCTTTTTGATTTCTTTCCTTCTACTAAGTTTGGATTTCTGTTTTGTTCTTCTTGCTCTAGTTCCTTTAGATGTAAAATTAGGTTGTTTATTTAAGATTTCTTTATCTTGAGGTAGGATTGTACTGCTATAAACTTCCCTCTTAGAACTGCTTTTGCCGCATCCCATAGATTTAGAATCATCGTGTTTTCATTGTTATTTGTTTCTAGGTATCTTTTGATTTCCCCTTTTATTTCTTCAGAAAACTGTTGTTATTTAGAAACATATTGTTTAATCTTCATATGTTTGTGTATTTATAGCTGTTTCCCTATAATTGATATCTAGTGCCAGCAGTGTGGTCAGAAAGGATGGTTGATATGATTTCAATTTTCTTAAATTTACTGAGGCCTGATTTGTGATACAAGATGTGATCTATCCTGGAGAATGTTCCATATACATTTGTGAAGAAAGTGTATACTGCTGCTTTCAAATGGAAAGTCCAATAAATATCAATTCTAAATATCAATTCTACCTGGTCTAATGTGTTATTTTAACGTTGTGTTACCTTATAAATTTTCAATGTGGATGATTTATCCATTGGTGTAAGTGGTGTGTTAAAGCCCCCACTATATAGTGTTACTGCTGATTTCCCCTTTTATGTCTGTAAGCATTTGTCTTATCTATCAAAGTGATCTTATGTTGGGTGTGTAAATATTTACAATTGTTATATCTTCTTGGATTGACTCCTTGATCATTATGCTGTTGCTTGTATCAATCTTATATTAAAGTCTATCTTGTCTGATATGAATATTGTTACTCTAGATTTGTTTTGATTTCCATTTCCATGGAATATATATACATATTTTTTTACCATTCCCCCACCCTCAGTCTGTATGTGTCACTAGGTCTGGAGCAGGTCTCTTGTAGACAGCATATATATGGGTTTGTTTTTTGTTTTTTAAATGTTTTATTTTGTTTAGCCAATTGACAATTTTGTGATAGATTCAGATGAACAGCAAAGGGACTCAGCCATACATATACAAATACCCATTCTCCCCAAACTCCCCTCCCATCGTGGCTGCCATATACCACTGAAAAGAAGTAATGTGATATACAGTAGGTCCTTGTTGATTTTCTATTTTAATTCGAGCAGTGTGTACATGTCCGTCCCAAACTCCATAACTATTCCTTACCACATCCCTTTCCCCAGGAACCATAAGTTCATTCTCTAACTCTGTGAGTCTCTTTCTGTTTTCTAAGTAAGCTCATTTGTATAATTTCTTTTTAGATTTCACATGTAAGAGACTTTAGAGATATTTCTCCTCTCTGTCTCACTTACTTTATTCAATATGACACTCTCTAGGTCCATCCCTGCAAATAACATTTTTCATTCCTTTTAATGACTTAGTAATATTCTACTGTATGTATGTATCACACCTGTATCCTTTCTGTCGATGGGCATTTAGGTCACTTCCATGTCTGAACTATTGTAAACAGTGCTACAATGAATACTGGGGTGCAGGTATCCTTTAGGATCATGTTTTTCTCCAGCTCAGGAGTGGGATTGCAGGGTCACATGGTAGCTCTATTTTTATTTTTTTCTAAGGAATCTCCATACTATTTTCCATAGTGGATGTACCAATTTACATTCCCATAAATGGTGTAAGAGGGTTCCCTTCTCTCCACACTCTCTCCAGCAATTAATATTTGTGGATTTTTTTGATGATAACTATTCTTGCTGGTGTAAGGTTATATCCCTTTGTAGTTTCGATTTGCATTTCTCTAATAATTAGCAATTTTGAACATCTCTTCATGTACCATTTGGCCATCTATGTGTCTTCTTTGGAGAAATGTCTATTAAGGTCTTATCCCCCTTTTTTGATTGATTTGATTGTTTTGATGCTTTTAAGCATCATAAACTGTTTGCAAACTCTGAAGACTAATCCTCTATAGATCATGTTATTTGCAAATAATTTTCCCCAAATTGTGATTGTCTTTTCATTTTGTTTACTGTTTCCTTTGTTATTCAAAATCTTTTGATTTTAAGTAGGCCCCATTTGTTTATTTTTGTTTTTATTTCCATTATTCTTGGAGAGGGGCTAAAAATGATACTGCTGATTTATGTCAAAGAGTACTCTATCTGCTTTTCTCTATCAGTTTTATAGTGTCTAATCTCATATTTAAGACTTTAATCCATTTTGAGGTTGTTTTTGTGTATGGTGTTAAATAATAACTAATTCATTTTCTTACATGTAACTGTCCAGTTTTCCCGGCACAACTGTTGACATTTGGGTCTTGTCTTTGTATCCATTCAGCCAGTCTTTCCATTGGAGCATTTAATCCATTTACATTTAAGGTAATTACCAATATCCACGTTCCTATTACAATTTTCTTAGTTGTTTTTGGTCTGTTGTTTAGGTATTTTCTTCTCTGGTATTTACTGTCTAAGGAAGCTCCTTTAGCATTTGCTGTAAAGCTGGTTTGATGGTGCTGAAGTCTCTAAACTTTTATTTGTCTGTAAAGCTTTTGATTTCTCTGTCAAATCTCAACGAGAGCCTCACTGGGTAGAGTTTTGTTGGTTGTAGTTTTTTCCCTTTCATCACTTTAAATATATCCTGTCACTCCTTTCTGGCCTGCAGAGTTTCTGCTGAAAAATTTGTTGATAACATTGTGGGGATTCCCTTCATGTTATTTGCTGCTTTGCCCTTGAAAGTGAAAGTGAAAGTCACTCAGTCATGTCCAACTCTTTGTGGCCCTGTGGAATATAGCCTGCCAGGCTCTTCTGTCCATGGAATTATCAGACAAGAATACTGGAAGTGGATAGCTCTTCCCTTCTCCAGGAGTTCTTCCCAGGGATCAAACCCAAGTCTCCTGCATTGCAGGTGGATTCTTTACCATCTGAGCCCAAGAAATTCCAAGAAAACTGGAGTGGGTAGCTTATCCCTTCTCCAGGGGATCTTCCTGACCCAGGGATTGAACCAGGGTCTCCTGCATTGCAGAGAGATTCTTTACCCACTGAGCTACCAGGGAAGCTTTGCCCTTACTGCTTCTAATATTCTCTTTGTATTTAATTTTTGTTAGTTTAAGTAATGTGTGTCTCACCTTGTTTCTCCTTGGACTTATCCTGTATGGCAATCTCTGCACTTCCTGGACCTGGGTAACTATTTACTTTACCAAGTTAGAGATTTTTTTTTTTTAACAATCTCTTTAAATATTTTATCAGACCCCTTCTCTTTCCTCTTCTTCATCTTGGACCCCTATGATTTGAATGTTGATGTGTTTAATGTTGTCCCAGAGGTCTCTGAGATTGTTGTCATTTCTTTCTATTCCTTTTTTCCTTCTTCTGCTTCTCAGCAGTTATTTCTACCAATCTATTTCCAGCTCACTTATCCATTCTTCTGCCTGAATTATTCTACTACTGATTCCTTCTTAAGTATGTTTCATTTCAGATATTGTGTTGTACATCACTGTTTGTTCTTTAGTTCTTCTAGGTTCTTGTTAAACATTTCTAGTATCATTTCAATTAATGACTCCATTCTTCTTCAAGATCTTGGGCCATCTTTATTATCATTACTCTCAACTCTTTTTCAGACAGGTTGCCTATTTCCTTTTCGTTTATCTGGTATTGTAGGTTTTTACCTTGATCCTTTGCCTGCTACATATTTCTCTCTTGTCTCAGTGGTCTCCTTTTCATAGTCTTCAGGGTAGTAGTTCCTCTTGCTTCTATTATCTGGTATTTGATGGGTGAAATTTGTCCAGGTGCTTGTATAGGCGTCCTGTTGGGAGGGATGGGTGCCTGCACTCTGGTGGATGGAACTGAGTTTTTCTATCTGATGGACATGCCTGTGTAAGGTGGCATGCTGTGGGGTGTCTGTGAACTTAGTATGACTTTAGGCAGCTTGTCTGGTGGTGGGCGGGGCTGCGTTCCCTGCCTTGCTGGTTGTTTGGTGTGAGATGTGCTGCACTGGAGCTTTGACATGCCTTTCACAGACTGTCCAGTGTGTCCCCCTTCAACCCCCCAAGGTCCCTTTCTGTCTTATCTGATTTCCTCATCATGAGGAGGCTTTTCTGAGTGTGGGGATCTCTCCTTACCATGAGGCTGTTGCCAGGGGTGCTGGTCCTTTTTCTGATTCCTCCTATTTTTTTTCTTTCTTTCATCCTATCTGGTTTACAAGGGCATTTTTCTTGCCCTTAAGGTGTCTGCAAATTATCCATTAATGTTCAGCAGGTGCTCTGTGATAATGTGTTCCATTTGTACACGTATTCTTGGTCCATTCGTGATGAGAGACAAATTCCATATCCTCCTATTCTGCCATCTTGACTCCTCCCTCCACAAAAAGCATTTAAAGTGGCAGTCATAAAGAGGTTAGTGGAACTCAAGAGAAGAATGCTGTGGCATGAGAATTTCAGGAAAGAGATGGAAAATTGGGGGAAAAAAAAGAAAACTAAACAAAGAAACAAAAGATAAAGAAAAATGAAGGAAAGCTGAAGAAAGCATAAGTTACCTGGAAGTCAAAGTAGTGAAAATTACTCAGAGTAGCAAAAAATATATATATATATATATTATTTTTTTTTTTAATGAGAATAATTTAAAGGACTTCTGAGCAAACATCAAGTGTTCTAACATTCCCATTATACAGGTTCCAAAAGGATAAAATAGAAAATGGTATAGAAATTAATTAAAGAAATAATGGTTGAAAACTTTCCTAACATGGGGCAGGAAACACATACCCAGCTCCAGGAAGCACAAAAATCCCAAATAAAACAAATACAAAGTGATTCACACACAGACATATCATAATCAAAATGGCACAAGCTAAAGAGAATTTTAAAGGCACCAAGATAGAAATAATGTGTCATATACAAAGGAAACCCAGTACTATTATTAGCTTAATTGTTCTGCAGAAGCTTTACAGGTTATAAGGGGATAGCACAGTATATTAAAAGTGTTAAAAAAAAAAAAAAAAACCTTTAAAATCAAGACTACTCTATTTGGTGATGCTACTATTCAGATAAAGAAGAGGTAAACAGTTTCCCATAAATGCAAAAAACTAGGAATTTGTTACCACTAAACTAGACTAAGCAGAAAGGTTAAAGGGTCTTCTTCAAACAAAAAAGAAAAGGACATAACTAGAAATTATTTTAAAAAATGAAAGAAAAATGTCACTTTTAGAGGCAAATATATTATAAAGAATCAATCACTTAAAAAGGAAGTATAAAGGTTAAAAGACAAAGTCTTAAAACCAACTATCAAGTATACTATCAAGGGTGAAACAGATCACCAGCCTAGGAAAAAAAATTAAAAAAAAGAAAAAAAAGAAAAAAAAAAAAAAAAAAAACCAACTATCAGTGTAATGAGCAATTAAGGGACAGGCAAAGTAAAAAGATGTAAAATATGATATCAAAAACATAAACAGTGAGTGAAAGCATTAGTCTCTCAGTTGTTTCCAACTATTCGTGACACCATAGACTGTAGCCTACCAGGCTTCTCTGTCCATAGTGTTCTCCAAGAAAGAATATTGGATTGATAGCCATTTCCTTCTCCAGGGAATCTTCTCAACCCAGGGATCAAACGTGGGTCTCCCATATTGCAGGCAGATTCTTTATCATCTGAGCCACCAGGGAATCTCATGTAATGTGAGAAGAAGGTATAAAAATGTAGTGCTTTTATTTATTTATTTATTTTTTTATTTTTTTTTATTAGTTGGAGGCTAATTACTTCACAACATTTCAGTGGGTTTTGTCATACATTGATATGAATCAGCCATGGATTTACACGTATTCCCCATCCCGATCCCCCCTCCCACCTCCCTCTCCACCCGATTCCTCTGGGTCTTCCCAGTGCACCAGGCCCGAGCACTTGTCTCATGCATCCCACCTGGGCTGGTGATCTGTTTCACCATAGATAGTATACATGCTGTTCTTTTGAAATATCCCACCCTCACCTTCTCCCACAGAGTTCAAAAGTCTGTTCTGTACTTCTGTGTCTCTTTTTCTGTTTTGCATATAGGGTTATCGTTACCATCTTTCTAAATTCCATATATATGTGTTAGTATGCTGTAACGTTCTTTATCTTTCTGGCTTACTTCACTCTGTATAAGGGGCTCCAGCTTCATCCATCTCATTAGGACTGGTTCAAATGAATTCTTTTTAATGGCTGAGTAATATTCCATGGTGTATATGTACCACAGCTTCTTTATCCATTCATCTGCTGATGGGCATCTAGGTTGCTTCCATGACCTGGCTATTATAAACAGTGCTGCAATGAACATTGGGGTGCACGTGTCTCTTTCAGGTCTGGTTTCCTCAGTGTGTATGCCCAGTAGTGCTTTTAGAATGCATTAAAACTTGAGTGACTATCAGCCTAAAACCAATAGCTATACATATATCAGTCACTATGCTGATAGTCATGGTGACCACAAACCAAAAACCTACCATAGATACACAGAAATTAAACAGAAAGGTAGACAAATATAACTCTAGGGAAAAATCAAACAATAATGAAAATCTCTAAAAGAAAAAATGAACAGAAAAGAACACAAAATCAATCAGAAAATAATTTTTAAAATGGCAATAAGTACAGATCTATCAATAATTGTTTTTTTGCTCCAACTAAAGCAGCAGCGTGGCTGAATGGATTGAAAAGCTCACAATCCATCTACAAAAATCCTACAAGAGACTCTCTTTGGATCCAAACACACACACAAATTGAAAGTTAAAAGATGGAAGAAGATATTGCATAAAATGAAAAAAAAATGAAATAGTAATATTCAGATTAGAAGCAAATAGATTTTAAAACAAACACTGTAACAGCAAACAAAGGGAATCACATAACAATTAAGGTGGCAAATCAAGAAGACAACATAACATTTGGAATATTTAGGTACCCAACATAGGAACACCTACGTTTTTAAAGGGGAAGGGGAAATAGACAATACGATAATAGTATCTGAAGGGGAAAATAGACAATACGATAATAGTAAGGATTTCACCACCACACTTTTAAAAATGGATAGATCATCCAGACTAAAAATCACTGGACTTAAATTACAGTTTAGACCAGATGACTTTACCGAATGTTTAGAGAACATTCCATATGATGGGAAAAGGACAGTCTCTTCAATTAACAGTGTTTAAAAAAAAAGACAGCCATATGCAAAGAAAAGGCATGGACTACTACTTTATATCAAACATAAAAATTAACACAGAGTGGATTAAAGACTTAGATGTAAGACTATAAACTATAAAACTCCCAGAAGAAAACATTGGTGATAAGTTCCCTTATGTGGGTTTTAATGAGTTAATTGACCCCAAAAGCAAAGGTGTCAAAAAACAGGCAACTACTAGGACTATATCAAAGTAAATCACTTCTTCACAGCAATAGAACCATAAAGAAAATAAAAAAGCAAACTACGGAGTGGGAAAAAAAAATATTTGCAAATCTTACATCTGATTAAAAGCTAATATCACTAAAATATCACTAAAATAAAACAAACCGTCCAATTAAAACTTGGGCAGAATAACTGAATAGACATTTTTCCAAAGAAGATATACAGATGGCCAACAGGTACATAAAAAGGTGTTCAACATCATAAATTATTAGGAAAATAGAAACCAAAACCATAATGAGAAAAATACTGTTTCATACCCATCTGAATGGCTATTATCAAAAAATAGAAAATAAGTGTTGGCAAGGATATGGGGGAAAGAGAACTCTTCTGCACTATAAGTGGGAATACTGGAAAGACTCTGATCCTGGGAAAGACTGAAGGCAAAAGGAGAAGAGGGAGGCAGTGGATGACATGGTTAGACAGCATCACTGACTCAATGGACATGAATTTGAGCAAACTCCAGGAGACAGTTTAGGACAGAAGAGCCTGGTGTGCTGCAGTCCATGGGGTCACAAAGAGTTGGGCATGACATAGCGACTGAACAACAACAAATTAGTATTACCATATGAAAATCAGTGTGAAATTAGAAATTAGAACGATTGTAGGGTCCAAAAATTTCACTTCTGGGAACATATCCTATGGTATGATAACATATAACAAACTTTAACAGATAACCTATCCTATTATGTTGAAGAGATAGCTGTACTCTCATGCTCATTGCAGACTTGCACAATAGCCAAGATATGGAAACAATCTAAGTGTTTGTCATCACATGAATGGATCAATAATATATGATATATATGGGGCTTCCCTTATAGCTCAGTTGATAAATAATTGCCTGCATGAAACATATGAAATACTATTCATCCTTTAAATAGGATGGAATCCTGTATTTGCAACATCATGAATGAACCTTAAGACTAAATAAAGTCAGTCAGAGAAAGACACCACTATTTGGTATCACTGATATGTGGAATTCACTTAAACAAAAACAAAAGTTAAACTCATAGAAACAGAGAGTATAAAGTGGTTGCCAAGGGCTAGTGGGAAAAAGAAATAGGAAGAGGTTGAAAAGGATACATGTTTTCAGTTATAAGATAAATTAGGTCTGAAGATCTACTTATAGCATGCTGATTATAGCTACTAACACTGCATTGTATATTTAAAATTCGTTAAGATAGCAAAACTTAAATGTTCTTACCAAAAAAAAAAGTAAATACTAAATATGTGAGGTGATAGATTTTTTATTTGATGATGCAATCACTGTACAGTTTACATTGTTGTTGTTGAGTCTCTAAATCATGTTCTACTCTTTTGTGACCCCATGGACTGTGGCCTGCCAGTCTCGTCTGTTCATGGGATTTTCCAAGTAAGAATACTAGACTGGGTTGCCATTTCCTCCTCGAATGGATCTTCCCAACCTAGGGAGAGTCTTTATCACTGGGTCACCATTCACAGTGTATGCATATATCAAATCATCATGTCATGTACTTTGAATATTTTATAACTTTATTTGTCAATTATATCTCAATAAAGTTAAAAAAAATTACCAACACCTTATTAGTTTATAGAAATATAAAAAATTATAAACTTAACATAATATGGTAAAAATCTAAAACAAGACTATTTTAATCTTCCAATTATAATGTTATTTTATACAGTTTATGTATGTCATCAATGCGTTATAAGATAAAGATATATTTGTTTGAAAATAAATTTACTTTCCTTACATATAACAAGTATGCATTTTTTCAGTTTTGTCTTCCTTTTTCCATTTCATTGCAAAGATTTTATTTTGCTTAAATATGAAACTATTCAACATTATTCATCAGATATTTACTATGTGTCTGTCACTGCACTATGTGTTAGCACCAATTAGATAATTAAGGTAAGCTTCAGCATCTGATATTTAGAACTGGACAGTCTGAGAGTTAAGAATTATAATAACTGGCTTAAAAATTAAATTTTAACTTGAATCCAAAAGTAATCAAACTCTCAGATTCGATTAAAAAGGAAAGGCCCATTCTGGTTAATGTGATTTTTATTAATTAAGAAATCATTAAGGAATAACTAGATGAAATCCTACACCATAACTTTCCAAATTAATTTAAATCTCTAATCACATTCTGTTCTTACCACTTGGGGCAAGTACCAGGTTCTGATTTGCATCCACCTGTATTTTGACATTTCATGTCCCATTAGTCATTCGGCTACTTTCTTTCCAAATGTTACTATGCCTAACTAAAATATATCACAATTTTATTTGTATATTTAGGTGTGAGTTTGTGTGTGCCATGCAAAATTACTTGAAGTTAACATTTGTACAAGACTTATTTTTACCTGCAAAGAAAAAAAAAATCCATTTGCTTTAATCAATAATGTTGTTTATCTGCAATGTAAAAGTTATAGGACTCAATAATCTAGAATCAGCAGTTGCTGAATTATTACAGGAACTTCATTATACACAACATAAGTCCAGGTAGGACATTTCTTGAAGGTAGTGGTTATTTCTACTATCCATTCCATTGAGAAAGGGTTTAACCTGGGATAGAACATAAAAACCAGTGAGGTAGATCTTAAACTGGTGCAGATGTGGAAGAGAATCAGAAGTTGGGAGGATGAAGAAGGAGTGTTCCATGTTAGATGCACAATGGACTCACCTGGGAAGGTTTTAAAAAAATTACTGTTACATGGGCCTCACCCTCATGATATTGTTATTTAAGTTGTCTTGAGTGTTGGTTGGCTGAGATTTTTTAAAGTGGGATCAGTGATTCCAATGTGCAGCCAGAGTTAAGAACCATTTACTGATTTCAGGCAGTGGCCACAGCATGGGAAAGACCAAGGACTGAAGGACATGTTTAAACACCTAAACATGTCACAGCTTGGGTCCAAGAAGACAGGAGGTAGCGGTGTGGAGAATGGAGGAAGCGGGCCCTTGCAGCAGGGGCAGAAGTGTGGCTGGACAGGCTGGACAGGCAGGACCCACAGGTGAGCTGGAAAGGGCATTTCTGTTGAACAGACAGACATTTCATGATTACCAGGTGGCAGGTTGATCCTGAACCAATTCCAGTCAGTTAGTATTAACTTTCTGTAGCTTATAATATACCACTATCCACAATAAGGGATTCCTTCATAGCTCAGTTGGTAAAGAATCCTCTTGATGCAGGAGACCCTGGTTCGATCCCTGGGTCGGGAAGATGCGCTGAAGAAGGGATAGGCTACCCACTCCAGTATTCTTGGGCTTCCCATGTGGCTCAGGTGGTAAAGAATCTGCCTGTAATGCAGGAGACCTGGGTTAGATCCCTGGGTTGGGAAGCTCCCCTGGAGAAGGGAAAGACTACCCACTCCAGTGTTCTGGCCTGGAGAATTCCATGGACTGTATAGTTCATGGGGTAGCAAAGAGTCAGACACGACTGAGCGACTTTCACTTTCACCCACAATAAAATAGTTTGCAAACCATTTAAAAGGTAAATTTTAGCTAATTTGAGATGGTATCTAATAATGAATTGAGATTTATTAAATTTTCATTGAAATGCCTTGCCATTTCAGTATGGTAACAAATACTCCTTGCAAAGATAAAACAGTGTAGTTTGTATATGCAATGACACATGTCCCAATAGCAGAGAATGCAGTAAATTGTACATCTTAACTGAGGAATAATAAAAATTGAGTGGGTAGAATTTTTAATGGGCAACTGTAATGTCAATCAGTTGTTACATTTGCTTTCACAAGGTAAGCAAATCTATAATAAAAGTCTTTATTGTTTATCCTGATATTCACAGCTTAGATGGGGGAGTGTACATGGCCAGAAAGAAGAGATTAGAAAGAATTAGCTGGACAAAAGCTTTATAGCTGCTTACAGTATCAATAAAATAAACATGAAATGTTAAATAAATAAAAAGTCCCACAGACACAGCACCAGATATCTGGGGAAAAGATATTAATATAGTGAAATAAATGGCTAGATCAGGTGAATTTCCATAAATGTTACTGCTTAAATGGCAATAAGAAGATACTTTATTTGAGGAGAAATGCTCACAAATAGTGAAAATTTCTTGGTTGTTTACCCAGCATGTTTCCCAATGTCCAGCTCCTCCTAAGTACTGAGAATTATCTTCCATCAGCTTTCTTTTCCCCACATTTCTTGAGTGCTTCAGATGAAACTGACCCATGACCCAAGTACAAGAGGTGGACCTAGCTTTACTGAAGGCCAATAAGGATTATGCTGTTCAGTTCTCCAAGGAATTTGATTTAGAAAAAGTGGTTTGAGTATATATATATATATATATATATATATATATATATATATATTCTTAATATTAAGAATATTAAGCTGCTAAGTTAAAAAAAAATATATATATATATATACACACACACATACACCATTGGTTCTTGTCCTCATAAATCTGTTCAGGGGAAGCCACATAATCTTTATGTAAGGAAATTGTGCTAAAGATTCCATGTTATGAAGTGTCATTAAATTTCTTTAAACACCTATACCAGAGATGGTCTTGTTCCCTGTATGGATGTGTAGCTTAGAATTACTGTAGCCATTTTGAAAACCTGTGGAAATTTGTGTGTGGAGGAAGTTTGAAACCCAGTAGAACTCTGTGGGTTCATCTTGGGAACAAACCCCTCCAATCCTCATACTTCCTGATTGACTTTCTCCAGCTGCAAAGAATTGACTAAAATAGTTAATGATTAGAGAAGTGAGGGAAAGACAAAACAAAGGATAAACATTAGAATAAGAAAAATGATGAAAGCTTAAACAAAAGTTCCACAATAAAACAGAATCAATAGAACTCTTAGCTCCTCCTCAAGGATATACATAATAATCTGATCCAATCTTTGAGTTGCTCTGTAGAAGTTAAGACACCTATCCAGTGGAGAATGTTGAGTATATGCTAACCACAAGAACAGAGACTGCAGACTGGATGGAACTAGAAGTTGATGACTGAGATTCCCAAAACATCATCCTGTTACAACACCATCAACCAATCAGAAGAAAGTTTTGGGTTACACTCTGTAACCCTCACCTCAAATGTTGCCTTTAAAACTCCTTCCCTGAAAGTCAAGAGGGAGTTTGGGTCTTTTGCACATCATCTGCCCATTCTCCTTGCTGGTGCCCAGCAAATAAATGCTGTAGTTTCCTTCTCTCCTATTCAGCGTCACAGATTGATTTGACCGCATGTTAGGCAAGCTGATCCATGTTCGGTTTGGTAATAAACTGACCTTATAAGAATGTATAGTAGAGATTCCCTTGACATTCCTGTGAAAGTGAAAGTAAAAGCTGCTCAATCTTGTCCAACTCTTTGCAACTCCAAGAACCATAGCCTGCCAGATTCCTCTGTCCATGCAAATCTCCAGGCAAGAATACTGGAGTAGGTAGTAGCCATTCCCTTCTCCAGGGGATCTTTCCAGCCCAGGGATCAAATCCAGGTCTCCTGCATTGCAGGAGGATTCTTTACTGTCTGAGCCACCAGAGAAGCCCAAGAATACTGCAGTGGGTAGCCTTTCCCTTCTCCAGAGGATCTTCCCAACCCAGGAATTGAATCAGGCTCTCCTGCATTGCAGGTGGGTTCTCTACCAGCTGAGTTGCCAGGGAAGCCCCCTAACATGCCTCCTGAGCTAAACTTTTAAAACATGGACCTTCCAGGCATATGTGTTGACAGGTCTTCTTTACTGTCTAAGTTATGTTTAATTGGTTTGTCTGACACTTGAAATAACAACAACAAAAAGGCTAAAAATTGTTTCAGGGAAAAGCAAATTCTGACTCTCTGTTGGATCTATTTATTTGACTTGTTTTTTGTTGATTTTGTTATTATAATCATATATTATGGCCTGCTTCAAAGAATCCCGCCTTTCTGCCTTTTACAGTAAAGTGTCTTTGTTCAGAAGCCTGTCCACCTGTAGTTGGCAGCAGAAGGAAGAAATTAACACATCCCATGCTTGAGGCTTACCAATCTAGGAAATAGTTGCAAGATTAATGACCTTTTTGTTTCTTTACCTCCCCCATCTTTAATCTATAAAAGAACCTGGCATCCAGATCCTGATAAGATGACTATTTTGAGACATTAGTCTGCCATCTTCTTGGTCAGACAGCTTTCTGAATTAAGACTTATCTGTTACCTCAACTCCAATTCATTGGCCTGTCACAAAGCAAGCAGAGTGAGCTTGGACTCGGTAACAAAATGACACCTAAGCTATCTAAGAAAAAGCAGTAGAGTTCATGGTTATGACTTCCTACTTCCAAATTCTCTCTCTACTATGTTTACCTTATAGACTTCTTTTCTGAACAATCCTACCATAATTCAATTTGTCAACAGATTGAGTATTTGATGTATTTTCCTCTTTTGCTAATACATTACCATAGAATTATGAATAAAACATAACACCTATCATTTCTTCTCAGTTCAAGTCCTAGTCCACAGTTATAGGCATGTCTTGATCCAAGCCAGGGAATGCTACTTTTGGAGAGACTCATTTCTTTCAAAATTTGTTATTTTCCTTTTCATGGAGTTTAATTTGAAAATAATCCAAGAAGAAATTTCTTATTTGTCAAGTAATAAACATTTTGAGAGTTGCAACATTTTACTCTTTCAAACAATACACTGAGTTTTGATATTTTTTAAAGCAAATATGAGGAGTAAATCAAGATTATAATAAGGCTGAATTAGGTTTCTTTGGGCTTCCCTGGTAGCTCAGCTGGTAAAGAATCTGTCTGCAATGTAGGAGAACCCGGTTCAAATTCTGGGATGGGAAGATACCCTGGAGAAGGAATAGGCTACCCACTCCTGAATTCTAGGGCTTCCCTAGTGGCTCAGTTGGTAAAGAATCCACCTGCAATGCACTAGACCTGGATTCTTTCCTTAAGATACTATAATAGTGCAATGAATACTTGTTGGACTCAGAGATCTATCATGGGGTATGGAAATAAAGAAGTTTCTCATAATACTTTTAAAACTTGGATATAGTTCTTGTGAACTTCATGAAACAGTTTTATCAGTTTAAATTTCATTTCCACATTTTTCTGTTGTCCTGAGCTTCTTGGATGGGGGTGAAACTCATTGAAGTATATTCTCAGCTTGCAATTAAATAACAATCAGATTTAGAAAAGCATATTGGCAAATTTCAGAGTGTTTGCAAAACTATCATTATGTCAAAGGAGATACATTTGTAGTTTTACAACTTGAACCAGGTTGCCAAAACTGTTTAAAAGTGAAGGATGCCATCCAGGGATGCATTATTTACAGGAGTTGTGAAGGCATTAGAAAAACAGGCTTGAAGTGCTGCATTTGCATTAAAGCACAGTTTTACTGCCACGCAAATAGTGCCTCTCTTGAAATGGAAACTGTTAATAAATCTAGCACTTTATAGCTTTCATTGTAAAAAGCTTTTTGAGGGGGAGAGGGATCATTCTGCCTTGATGGAACAGCACTATCATTGTTCAGCTACAGCAAATGGAAGAATGACTAGGGAATCATCAATGCACTAGTAATGTTTCAGATTGATGTGTTTTATCACCCATGGAACGCGGATGAAACCCTCCTGGTCTTTTTAATACTCCTTGGAAGCTGAACTTCAAAATTTCCCTTTCATGTGAAAAGAATTTAAAGAGACTTTACAGTCCGGGTACATCAGCCATGGCAGTGTGGTACCCAGCAGTCTTGACATCTGCACAGGCCTTCTGTGTCCCCGGTAGCTTCCTTGCCACTGTTGGAGACATGTCATTGTCAGATGATCCTCCATGTGGAAAAGCCTAGAGTAAAGCAGCTTCTGCCTTGGTAAGACAAGTGTTTCCAACTACTGTACAGTAAAAATTACAGTGCCCACAGAAATGTACAAGAATATTTGAAGCAAATTATAGACCCTCCTGCCCAGTAAAATAGAAACATAATTTCTAGAAATATTTAGTTTTAATGTAAAAAAAAAACTTTTCAAACTAAACACGTGAGAATTCAATAAGTACCGACTGTGGGAAAGTAATAATTCCCTTGAATAACTTGTTTGCTTCCTAAGGTATAATTGATCTTAAACAAAATCACTCAGAAGCTAAAGCTGGCGAAAACCAACAACTTAACCTGAGATAAATGACAGTCTGTATTACAAGATTCCCTTTAAAGTACATAGAAAAAACAATTTCTGATTTTTTTTTTTTTTTTCCTGTTCAGTAATAACCACAGACATACGGGACCATACTGTCAGAAAAACAATAAAGCTAGTTGCTCATCATTTCTTCAGGTCTTTTGGTTCCTGTTACTCTGAGAGTTTTAAATATTCATATACAAAAGAGACTAATGATAAAAGTGATGTCTTCATTTTCATGAATACAGCTTTTTAATAAAATAAAAATAACTTACAGATACTAGTGAAATATATTTTGCTCAGTTCTTCTGGTTTGTGTAAGAATGAACTTTGTGTTACTGAATCCTGTCAGAGGCTACGACCCTGCCAAAATAAAGAAAACATTAAAAAACAATGAGAGACCAGGACGGCAGAGGAGTAGGTGGGCGTGGAGTACATCTCTCTCCACAGATACACGAGCAACACACCTTCAGACACAGAAGTGCACGCAGAACACCAGCTGAGAGCGGACAGGAGTATCTGACCAGCGGAAAAGAACATATAGACCCACACAGAACTCGGTAGGATGAAGGAACTAGGGGAAAAGACAAGAGTGTTAGTAGGACTGGACCTGCCCTGGGCAGGTGGGGGAAGTGAAGCAGGGGTCCAATCCCCACATCACATCCGGGCAGTTGTCTGAGTCAGAGGAGAAACATTTAAGGCTGAGAGTGAAACATCTGATCTGCGGCAGCCTAAATGGAATGAGAATCAGACAGTCCTTGCCACAGCGGTACATACCCCGGACAGGGACGCAGGTCCCCTGGAAGGCGCAGTGGCTGGGATTGTGGAGCAATCCCAGGGCGAGGGCTGCTGATGACTGTGGAGAGACGGACTGAGGGGATGTGAGGGAGGAGACTATGGTGGGAAATGCCTGTGGAGGAAAGCCAGGCAGCCCTGGAAGCAAGGAGATACTGCTGAGTCAGTAGGGGGTGGAGCCATCACCATAGCCTCTCTTCCCCCACAGGCCAGTGTCGGCAGCTGAACAACAGAGAGGCTGGTCCACCAAATGCCTGATGCCCTGAACTGGATGGAGTAGGACCCCACCCAGGGTGCCCCTTTAAGTGTCTGATGAGCCGAACTACAGAGTAGGACCCCAGGCAAGGGAGCCCTCTAAGTGTCTGAGCAGGCGGAGTTACGGAAAACAAAAACAAAAAAAAAACAAGAAACTGGCGAAGAGGCCTTCTGACCGCCAGCTACAAGAGGCTTCAGAAAAGACTCAGATAGGGCCGTGACGCCTGCGGCGGGGGCAGGCCGTGTCCCTGCACACGGTGCCGCCAGAGTCCCTGCAGCCAAAGCAGCTGCACCAACCCAGCTCAGCCCTCACTGGGACCGAGCTGTCATGGGCAACAAAAAGTCTTGCGTCTACGCAAGCAGGGTCGCTTCGGTCATGTCCAACTCTGTGACCCTGTAGGCTGTGACCTACCAGGCTTCTCTGTCAGGGGCTTCTCCAGGCAAGAATACTGGAGCGCATTGGCCAACACTGGTTGCCACACCCTCCTAGAGCACTATATTTCCTGCTGCCCCAGCCGCCAACTCCCCTGAGTGCCTGGTGCTGCCAGAACCCCTGCGACCCAAGCAGCTGCACCACCTCCACCCCTGGCCCTCACAGGGCCAAACCCAAGTCCTCCAGGGCAGCCTCGGGAGCAAACCCAGTGGACGACCCACATGCAGAGGTGGAAATAAAACCACAGCTGAAACCCAGGGCCAGTGTGGCTAAGGAAGAAGATCCAAAACGCCACCAGCTGTACAAGCTGGGGATTAAATCCACACTATTTAATCAGTCAACTAAGAAGACTCTGTGTCTATGGAATATATAAAAGGACACTGAGAGCTCCCACAAAAGAAAACGCACGAGTTCTATTAGCCGTGTACACTGGAGGCAAGAACACACAGGAGTAGGGGCAGATTAGAGTCTGAGCTGCCCCCACAGCAGGTCCAGAGACCAGCACAGTGTCTGAGGGCATCCTAGGGAGGTGAGGGGGACTGTGACTCTCAGCGAGGGAGAGGACTCCCACAGCAGTGAGTCAAGGAAAACATGTATTATTCTTATGCTTTGACATGTTCTATAGATTCTTTCGGATTTTTTTTCTTTACTGTTATCTTTTCTTATTTTTTCTTCCACCCCCGTCTGCTGTAGTTGTCGATTTTATTGGCACTATGAAATCATAAGCTTCCGAGCTTTTTTTTTTTTTCCTCAGTCACATTTTTTATTGCTGTTATAAACCCCTTCCTCTACGTGGGGCTTTTGAAGTTCTGTGACATTTTTCCTTTATTTTTTCTTACTTTATTTATCTCTTTTTTAATTTTAATTATAAATAACCTTTAATGTATATAAATCTTTACCTACTTCTATTAAATGTTGCGTATCTATTTTCTTTCCTTTCCTCTCAACATATTTGTTAGTTTTGTTTTCACTGCTTTATTCCCCACTTGGCACCTTGCTTTAGTTTTGTTTTCCAGTCTGTGCTTTAGTTAGTTTTAATTTAGTTAGATATAATTTTTGGTTTCCTTTGTTCACTAGGTCAATCTAATATACTTTATTTTGGTTGGACTGTTTTTGATTATTTTGCTTATGGGTTATATGTATATATGTAAATTCAACCACACTTTTTATTGTTCTTATAAACCTTGGCTGTGACGTTGGCCTTCTGCAGTTTTGTGGAGTTTTCCTGTATTTTTTTTTTTTTTAATCTTCCTTCTTCTTCTTTTTTTTTCTTTCTTTCTTTAATGTTAATTTTGAATTTTTAAAAATCAATTATATTTTTATACATTTATTCCTTTGTTTGCTTTTCCTATTGTACTCCTCCCCTTGCAGCTAATCTTTAATGTATATAAATGTTTCTCTACTGCTATTTAACCTTGCATATCTATTATTTCTTTTTTTCCCTTCCTCTCAACATATTTGTTGGTTCTGTTTTCATTGCTTTATCCCCCACTTGGAACTTTGCTTTACTTTTGTTTTCCAGTTTGTGATTTAGTTGGTTTTGTAGACATAATTGGTAGACATAATTTTTTTTATTTGTTTGCCTGGTAATCTACTGTATTTTATTTTTGATAAACTTTTGATTTTGCTTATGAGTATATGTGTATAAGTGTATATTCCATTATTTTACTTATGATTTGCCTGATTTTACAACTGACATTTGCCTAAAGTTCATCTTTGGTTTCTCGTTTTTGGTTATTTGTCTTAATTTCACTTAATGCCATAACAAGCCACTTGGAGGATCTTCGTTCCTTACCAGAGATCAAACCCTGAGGCTTTGGAGTGCGAACACTGACTCCAAGACACTAGACTACCACAGAACTAACCATCAGTTCAGTTCAGTAGATCAGTCGTGACTATTTGTGAATCCATGGATTGCAGCAAACCAGGCCTCCCTTTCCAACACCAACTCCTGGAGTTTATTCAAATTCATGTAAATTGAGTCGGTGATGCCATCCAACCATCTCATCCTCTGTCATCCCCTTCTCCTTCTGTCTTCAATCTTTCTCAGCATCAGGGTCTTTTCCAATGAGTCAGTTCTTTGCATCAGGTGACCAAAGTATTGGAGTTTCAGCTTCAGCATCAGTCCTTCCAAAGAATATTCAGGACTGATTTCCTTTAGGATGGGCTGGTTAGATCTCCTTGCAGTCCAAGGGACTCAAGAGTCTTCTCCAACACCACAGTTCAAAAATATCAATTCTTTGGCACTCGGCTTTCTTTGTAGTCCAATACTCATATCCATACATGACTACTGGAAAAACCATAGCTTTGATTAGAAGGACCTGTGTTGACAAAGAAATGTCTATGCTTTTTAATATGCTGTCTAGGTTGGTCATAGCTTTTCTTCCAAGGAGCAAACGTCTTTTAATTTCATGGCTGCAATCACCATCTGCAGTAATTTTAGAGCCTCAGAAAATAAAGAATGTCACTGTTTCCATTGTTTCCCCATTTATTTGCCATGAAGAGATGGGAACAGATGCCATGATTTAGTTTTCTGAATGTTGAGTTTTAAGTCAACTTTTTCACTCTCCTCTTTTACTTTCATCAAGAGGCTCATTAGTTCTTCTTTGTTTTTTCCATAAGGGTGGTGTCATCTAAGCATCTGAGGTTAATGATATTTCTCCCAGCAATCTTGATTCCAGCTTGTGCTTCATCCAGCCCAGCATTTCTCATGATGTACTCTGCATTGAAATTAAATAAGCAGGGCGACAATATACAGCCTTGACATATTCCTTTCCGAGTTTGGAACCAGTCTGTTGTTCCATGTCCATTTCTATCCATTGCTTCTTTACCTGCATACAGATTTCTCAGGAGACAGGTCAGGTGGTCTGGTATTCCCATCTCTTGAAGAATTTTCCACAATTTGTTGTGATCCACACAGTCATAGGCTTTGGCATAGTCAATAAAGCATAATTAGATGTTTTTTCTGGAACTCTCTTGCTTTTTCGATGATCCAACAGATGTTGACAATTTGATCTCTGGTTCCTCTGCCTTTTCTAAATCCAGATTGAACATCTGAAAGTTCATGGTTTAGATACTGTTGAAGCGTGGCTTGGAGAATTTTGAGCAATACTTTGCTAGCATTTGAGATGAGTGCAATTGTGTGGTAGTTTCAGCATTCATTGGCATTGCCTTTCTTTGGGATTTAAATGGAAACTGACCTTTTCCAGTCCTGTGGCCACTGTTGAGTTTTCCAAATTTGCTGGCATATTGAGTGCAACACTTTTTCATCATCATCTTTTAGGATTTGAAATAGCAAAACTGGAATTCCATCACCTCCACTAGCTTTGTTCATAGTGATGCTTCTATAAGGCCCATTTCATTTCGCATTCCAGGATGTCTGGCTCTAGGTGAGTGACCACATAATCATGATTATCTGGATTGTGAAGATCTTTTCTGTATAGTTCTACTGTGTATTGTTGCCACCTCTTCTTAATATCTTCTGCTTCTGTTAGGTCCATACCATTTCTGTTTTTTATTGTGCCCATCTCATGAACTAACCATAGTGAGTATCAAATAGTGAGAACTCCCACAAAGGAAAGCACTTGAATTCAAGACCCAGCACCACCCAACCACCAGAAAGATCCTGTTCAGCACACCTCATATAAACAACAAACAACAAAAATGCAAAGCCAATCATTAGCAGACAGGATTACCACCTGACTCAGCCTTGCATATCAGAAAAAATAAAGAAATAGAAAAACTCAGCAGAAGTCAGAGTTTCAATCTTAGAAATCACAGAAATCCAACCTTAGGAGGGCAGAAACCAAAAGGAAGAAAGAATTCAACCTTGAACCCTGGGAAAAGGAGACCTCAAACACAGTAAGTTAAAAATAATAATAATGAAAAGGCAGAGAAGTACTCAACAAATGAAGGAACAAACTAGAAACAAAGGAGTCCAATAAATGAAGAGGAAATAGTCAAACTCCCTGAAAAGAATTCAGAATAATTATGATCAAAAATCATGAAGACAAAATGGAGAAAATGCAAGAATCAACTAACAAAGCCCTAGAAGAATTAACGAATAAACATACAGAGACAAATAACACAATTACTGAAATTAACAATAGTTTAGAAGGTACAAATAGAAGAATATATGAGGCAGAAAAATGAATCAGTGAGCTGGAAGATAAAATGGTGGAAATAACTTCAGAAGAGCAGAATAAAGTAAACAAATGAAAATAATTGAGGATAGTTTCATAGACTTCTGGCCAATGTTAAGCACAGAAACATTTGAATTATAGCAGATCCAGAAGAAGCAGAGAAAAAGAACAGTACAAGAAAATTTTTGAAGAGATTATAGTTGAAAATCTCCCCAACGTTGGAAAAGAAATAGTCAGTGAAGTCGAAGAGGTGCAAAGAGTCCCATACAGGGTAAATTAAAGGAGAAACACGCCAAGACACATACTAATCAAGCTAATAAAGACCAAACAGAAAGAAAGAATATTAAAAGGAGACATATGGACTGAAAGTGAGAGGATGGAAAAATATATTCCTTGAAAATGGGAAGCAAAAGAAAGCTGGAGTATCAATCCTCATATCAGACAAAATAGTAAAATAAAGAAGATTAAAAGAGATAAGGAAGGACACTACATGATGATCAAGGGATCAATCTAAGAGGAAGACACAACAATTATAAATATCTATGCACCTAAGAGCACTTCAACACATAAGATGAACACTAACAGACATAAAAGGAGAAATTGACAGTAACACAATAACAGTAGGAGACTTTAACACCACACTCAACACCAGTGGATAGATCATCAAAACAGAGAATTAATAAGGAAACACAAGTCTTAAATGCTACAGTAGATGAGGTGGATCTCATTGATGTTTTCAGGACATTCCATCCAAATGCAAAATACACCTTCTTCTTAAGTGCACATGGAACATTATCCAGGATAGACCACATCTTGGGTTACAAATCAAACCTCAGTAAATTTAAGAAAATTCAAATCAAAAAAAAAAAAAAGAAAGAAAAGAAAATCATATCAAACATCTTCTCTGACCACAATACTATAAGACTAGATACCAATTAAAAGAAAAAAAAAAAAAAAAAAACCAAACACATGGAGATTAAATAATACATTTCTAAATAACCAACAGGTTACTGAAAAAAATCAAAAGGAAAATCAAAAAAATTCCTAGAAACAAATGACAGTGAAAACATGACAAGCCAAAACCTATGGTATGCAGCAAAAGCAGTCCTAAGAGGGAAGTTTATAGCAACACAATCCTACCTCAAGAAACAAGAAAAAAACTCGAATAGACAACCTAACTTTACACCTAAAACAACTGGAAAAAGAAAGGAAAAAAAAATCCATAATTAGTAGAAGGAAAGAAATCATAAAGATCCAAGCAGAAATAAATGAAGAAGAAATGAAGGAAAAAATAGTAAAGATTAACAGAACTGAATTCTGGTTCTTTGAGAAGATAAACAAAATTGATAAACCTTTAGCCAGACACATCAAGAAAAATAGAGAGAAGAATCAAATCAACAAAATTAGAAATGAAAAAAGGATAGATTACAACAGACAATGCAGAAATACATAAGGATTATAAGGGACTATTATGAACAACTATATGGCAATAAAATTGATAGCTTGGAAAAAATGGACAGATATTTACAAAAGTTCAATCTTCCAAGACCAAACTAGGAAGAAATAGAAATTATGAACAACCCAATTACAAGCACTGAAAATGAAGCTGTGATCAAAAATTTCCCAAAAAATGAAAGCCCAGGAACAGATGGCTTCACAGGAGAATTCCATCAAACATTTAGAGAAGAGATCATGCCTATCCTTCTAAAACTCTTTCAAAAATTTGCAGAGGAAGGAACACTTCCAAACGCATTCCATGAGACCACCATCACCCTGATACCAAAACCAGACAAAGACAACACACACACATACACACACACACACAAAAGAAAACTACAGGCCAATATCACTGATGAACATAGATGCAAAAATCCTCAACGAAATTTTAGCAAACAGAATTCAGCTACATATCAAAAAGTTCATACACCATGATCAAGTTGGGTTTAATCCAGTGAGGTAAGGATTCTTCAATATATGCAAATCAATCAATGTGATACACCATATTAACAAATTGATAGATAAAAACTATATCATCTCAATAGATGCAGAAAAAGCCTTTGACAAAATTCAGCACCCATTTATGATTAAAACTCTTCAAAAAACAGGCATAGAAGGAACTTTCCTCAACATAGTAAAGGCCATATATGATAAGCCTACAGCAAACATTATTCTCAATGGTGAAAATCTGAAAGCATTCCTCCTAAGATCAAGAACAAGACAAGTGTGTCCAGTTTCATCACTATTATTCAACATGGATTTGGACGTCCTAGTTACAGCAATCAGAGAAGAAAACGAAATAAAAGGAATCCAGATGGGGAGAGAAGAAGTAAAGCTCTCACTGTTTGCAGATGACATGAAACTGTATATAGAAAACCCTAAATATAGTATCAGAAAATTACTAGAGCTCATCAGTGAATTTAGCAAAGTTTCAGGGTACAAAATCAATACACAGAAATCACTTGCATTTCTATATACTAACAATGAAAAATCAGAAAGAGAAATTAGGGAATCAATTCCATTCACCATTGCAACAAAAAATAAAATATCTAGGAATAAACTTATCTAAAGAGACAAAAAAAAAAAAAAAACAAAACTGTACACAGAAAATTATAAGACATTGATGAAAGAAACCAAAGATAACAGAAACAGATGGAGAGATAGTCCATGTTCCTCGGTAGGAAGAGTCAATTTGTGAAAATGACTGTATTACCAAATGCAAACTACAGATTCACTGTGATTCCTATCAAATTGCCAATGACATTTTTCACAGAACTAGAATAATAATTTCACAATTCATATGGAAACACAATAGACCCTGAATAGTCATAGCAGAAAGAAGAGTGGGGCTGGAGAAATCAAACTTCCTGACTTCAGATTATACTACAAAACCAGTCATCAAGACAGTATGGTATGGCACAAAAACATAAATAAAGACCAATGGAAGAAGACAGAAAGCCCAGAAATAAGCCCATGAAAATATGAGTACCTTATTTTTGACAAAGGAGGCAAGAATATACAATGGGGCAAAGACAGCCTCTTCAATAAATGGTGCTGGGAAAACTGGATAGCTATATGTAGAAGAATGAAACTAGAACACTTCCTAACACCATACACAAAGATAAATTCAAAATGGATTAAAGACCTAAATGTAAGACCAGAAACTATAAAACTCTTAGAGGAAAATTTAGGCAGAACACTCGATGACATAATTCAAAGCAAGATCCTCCAAGACCCAGCTCATAGAGTAATGGAAACAAAAACAGAAGTAAACAAATGGGACCTGATTAAACATAAAATCTTTTACACAGCAAAGGAAAGTATAACTAAGATGAAAAGACAACTTTCAGAATGGGAGAAAATAACAGCAAATGAAACAACTGACAAAGGATTAATTTCCAAAATATATAAGCAGCTCATACAACTCAATATCAGAAAAACAAACAACACAATCAAAAAGTGGGAAAAAGACCTAAACAGACATTACTCCAAAGAAGACATACAGATGGCTAACAAACACATGAAAAGATGCTCAACACCACTCATTATTAGAGAAATGCAAATCAAAACTTACAAGGAGATATCATCTCATATCAGTCAGAATGGCCATCATCAAAAAGTCTACAAAAAATAAATGCTGGAGAGGGTGTGGAGAAAAGGGAACACTCTTGCACTGTTGGTGGGAATGTAAATTGATACAGTCAATATGGAAGATGGTATGGAGATTCCTTATAAATTGAGGAATAAAACCACCATATAACCCAGCAATCCCACTTCTAGGCATATACCCTAAGGAAACCAAAATTGAAAACCACACATGTATCCCATTCTTCACTGAAACACTATTTACAATAGCTAGAACATGGAGGCAATCTAGATGTCCATCGACAGACGAATGGATAAAGAAGTTGTGATACATATACACAATGGAATACTTCTCAGCCAATAAAAAGAATGCATCTGAGTCAGTTCTAATGAGGTGGATGAACCTAGAACCTATTATAAAGAGTTAAGTAAGTCAGAAAGGGAAAGATAAATATCATATTCTAACATACATATATGTAATCTAGAAAAATGTTACTGAAGAATTTATTTACAGGGAAGCAATGGAGAAGCAGACATAGAAAATAGACTATGGACATGCGGAGAGGGGAAGGGAGGGTGAGATGTGTGGAAATAGTAACATGGAAACTTACATGTTTCCATGTAAAATATGATATGGGAATATGTAAAATAGATAGCCAATGGGAATTTGCTGTATGTCTCAGGAAACTCAAACAGGGGCTCTGTGTCTATCTAGAGGGTGGGATGGGGAGGGAGATGGGAGGGGGGTTAAAAAGGGAGGGGATATATGTATTCCTATGGCTGATTCATGTCACAGTTTGACAGAAAACAACAAAATTATGTTAAGCAATTATCCTTCAATTAAAAAATAAAAAAAAAAAAAACTGAAGAAACTGATATTATTTCCAGACTTCCTGTCTCCCCTTGTCTCATGAGCAGCATACGTTAAAGAGTCAATGTTAAGTCAACTGGCTATTCATAAAATCATACATGAGATGAAAGGTGGATATGAAGGAAAAGAACAAATAAATGATCTATAAGCACATGCAGGTACTTGTTATCTTTAGTCTCAAAATACCTGAAAAAAAGAAGAAGCCCTACAGTTGTATATTATTTCATATCAGAGCTATGAAATTTAGAATTGGTGGTGCTGACTTACAAAAATGTGCAATGTGAAATTGTGAATTAAGTTTTCTTTTGGTCAAAATGGAGGACTACATAGACAGCTTGAGAAACTGCTCCAAAGAGGTAGAGGAGAACATGGGTATATATGTGAGTTTGGTGGAGGGGGCGTGCCTGTAATCAAGCACACATGTTTCTTGCAGGTTTCTGTTAGTCATGAGAAGCATACGTCACCATGAAGGATTCTAGCGCTTTTCCAGATACGAGTAGACATATGAATTGGCTTCTGAAAATATCTATCTGAACAGCTGTTTTGCAATTTTCCCTAAAGTACAGAGTGCCTCATTTCGGCTCTCCACCCTGAATTCTTTTGAGGGGTTGTTGAAAATAAGCAGCTGCAGTAGCGCATGATTTAATCCTTGTAGAGGTAGATGGCAAGTGCCCATAGCAAGTTTCACTGCGTAGTTGACAGTGGTTTCCAATCTTTATCCAACAACAAAAGTCTCTTTAATTACATTTTGCTATCCCTCTGCATCCTCATTTCTCTGACAGATTTCACTTTCAGGTAATAATTATTTTCTGTAAAAGCTAAAAGTCATGAAAAGTTGTTTACCATCCAGTTTTTCAATGGCTGTGTCTGGGCTTTCTCAGGTGGCAAGACTGCCATCTCGAGGTTCACATGTTCTGGGAGGAAGCTGTCATTTCTGATCCTAGTCACTAACACGAGAATACATGAAGCATGCTTAGCCAAGCACTGGACTCTCACAGCAAGGATCTATACGTAGTTTCTCTGAGCATCAGAACATTCTGAAGACAATTTTTAAATCCTTAATGTCAACTTCAAACTTGAAGTTTCCCTTTGTATTTTGCAGAGACTAAGATCCACTCCTCCTTCAATCCCATAGGGCTATACCAAATGGGGTAAGTGTCATCTTCAAACTTCAGGTGCCCCCACTGCCCAGATGAATAACTTAATCCTGTGTCCGTACCTTTTCATGAAAATAATTGCTATAGTTAGTCATTACTTCTAAAGGTTGAGAACCACTGTCCTAAAGCTACAGAAATGTGCTCTAAGAAAAACACAAAACACAGGATTCATAAATAATAGGAGTCATATGAAGTTTCTATCTGAGAAACTTGACTGTGATCTTTAGTCCATGATAAATGGAACACCATATCATGTAAAAATTATGCAGAAAAGCACACTTTAAAAAATACTGTGGAAGAGGAAAAAGACATCTTCTGACTAATCTTGAGAATCAAAAATTCTTTGTCATTATCCTACTGAAAATCTATCAAGGTATATCCATTACTTTTAGAATGAAATTCATATTTCTTAATGTGACATTAAGCTGTATAATGTGTTTTGTTTTGATTTTTTCATCTAAATAACCCCCACTGATTTTTATCAGTTTTTTTTTTTTTTTTTTATTCTTCAAATCTCAGCTTAAATGATATTTCCTTTGTGCAGGTTTTTAAAACAATTCTCCTCCTACCTGATGTTCCTTATCCCAATGTTTATATGAGATACTTTCTATGATAATATTGGATATTATCATAGCACTTGACAGGCTGATTTGAAATTTTAAAAATATTCCTGAGTAGCTTTTTAGAGAAGCTCCATACTGCTCTTCATAGTGTCTAACAGAAATAGAGGTATCATATAACTCAGAAATCCCATTCTTAGGCATTTATCAGAAGAAAATCATAATTTGAAAGGATGAATGCACCCCAATGTTCACTGCAGCACTATTTACAATAGTCAAGACATGGAAGCAACTGAAATGTCCATCAACAGAGGAATGAATAAAAAAGATGTACATATATATATTACTCAGCTATTAAAAGGACCAAAATAGTGCCATTTGCAGAAATGTGGATGAACCCAGAGACTGTCATATACAGTGAAGTAAATGAAAAGGAAAAGTAAATATCATATAATACTGCTTATATATGGAATCTAGAAAAAAGGTACAGATGAATCTATTGGCAAAGCAGAACCAGAGTCACAGACATAGAAAATAAACATGGTTACTAAGGTGGCAAAGTGAAAGTGAAATTTGCTCAGTCATGTCCAACTCTTTGCAACCCCATGGACTATACAGTCCATGGAATTCTCCAAGTCAGAATACTGGAGCGGGTAGCATTTCCCTTCTCCAGGGGATCTTCCCAACCCAGGGATCAAACCCAGGTCTCCCACATTGCAGGTGGATTCTTTACCAGCTGAGCCACAGGTAAGCCCATGACTACTGGAGTGGTGCCTATCCTTTCTCCAGAGGATCTTCCTGACCCAGAAATCAAACCATAGGGTCTCCTGCATTACAGGTGGATTCTTTACCAACTGAGCCTAAAGAACATTCAAACTACCATATAATTGCACTTATTTCATGTTCTAATCAGGTTATGCTTCAAGCCAGGCTTCAGAAGTATGTGAACTGACAATTTCCAGAGGTACAAGCTGGGTTTAGAAAAGGCAGAGGAACTAGAGATTGAATTGTCCAACATTAGTTGGATGATAGAGAAAGCAAAAGAATTTCAAAAATGCATCTACTTCTGCTTCATTGACTATGCTAAAGCTTTTGACTGTGTGGATCACAAAAAAACCTATGGAAAGTTCTTAACGAGATGAGAATACCAGATGACCTCACCTGTCTCCTGAGAAACCTGAATATAGGTCAAGAAGTAACAGGTAAAACCAGACATGGAAAAACTGACTGGTTCAAAATTGGAAAAGGTGGTATATTGTCACCCTGTTTATTTAACTTATATGGAGTATACATTATGTGAAATGCCAGGCCGGAAGACTCACAAGCTGGAAGACTGTTGAAAGAAATACCAATAACCTCAGATATGCAGATGATACCACTCTAATGGCAGAAACCGAAGGGGAACTAAAGAGTCTCTTGAGGGTGAAAGAGGAACGTGAAAAAGCTGGCTTACAACTCAACATTAAAAAACTAAGATCATGGCATCTGATCCCATTACTTCACAGCTAATAAAAGGGGGAAAAGTTGAAGCAGTGACAGATTTAATTTTCTTGAGCTCCAAAGTCACTGCAGATGGTGACTGCATCCATGAAATTAAAAGATGCTTGCTCCTTGGAAGAAAGGCTATGACAAACCGAGACAGTGTAGTAAAAAGCAGAGACATCACTTTGCTGGCAAAGCCTGTACAGTCAAAGCTATGGTTTTTTTCAGTAGTCATGTACAGATATGACATGTGGACTATAAGGAAAGTTGAGCTCTCAGGAGTTGATGCTTTTCTAATTGTGGTACTGAAGAAGACTCTTGAGAGTAGCTTGGACTGCAAGGAGGGCAAACCAGTCAATCCTAAAGGAAATCAACCCAGAATATTCATTGGATAGGACTTCCATATTCATTGAAAGGACTGTTATTGAAGCTCTAATACTTTGGTCAACTGATATTAAAGAGCCAACACACTGAAAAAGACACTGATGCTCAGAAAGATTAAAGGTAAAAGGAGAAGAGGGAGACAGAGAAAGAGATGGTTAGATGGCATCACCAACTCAGTGGATATGAATTTGAGCAAACTCTGGGACATAGTAGAAGACAGGGAAGCCTGGCATGCTGCATTCCATGGGCTCACAAAGAGTCAGATACGACTTAGTGACTAAACAATAACAATAACACACGGATCAATAATTTTTCTAATTATCATCTTGGTCATAAGAACACTTAAATGTTTTCATAACTATGTATATATGTTTACATATATATATATATAATTGTTTTCACAAGTATATATAGAGGACAGATATATATATATGTGTGTGTGTGTTATATAATATATATACTGTATACATATGTGTGGGATATATAGATAGAGGTCTATCCCACACATACGTACACAGTCACACAGCACACAATACACACATATTTATGTATATGTGTGTGTACATGTGTGTATGTGTGTGCATGCTAAGTTCCTTCATTCATGTCTGACTCTGCAACCCTATGGACTGTAGCCCATGAGGCTCTTCTGTCCATGGGATTCTCCAGGCAAGAATACTGGAGTGGGTTGCCATGCCCTCCTCCAGGGGATCTTCCTGACCCAGGCATTGAACCCATGTCTCTTATGTCTCCTGCATTGCAGGTGGGTTCTTTACCCGTAGGGCCACCTGGGAAGCCCATATATACACCCACACATATATTTTTTCCATGTTTCCATATATTTTGGGTCTAAACTCAGTTTTTAGTTTATAAAACCTTTGTAGTATCTAATGTTCAGAATTAGTAATATAGGCAATAGGTGGTAGTGTTTTCTCTGGGTCAGATATAACATTCAATTATTAATATCTCCTTTCATGTCATATTGATTATATTCTATTAAGCCTCAAGTGGCACTTAAAAGGAAACACTAATTTGATTTGGATCTCAACTGAGAAAGCTATTGAACCAGAAATCAATCACTCACTGATAACTACTTAAATATCTTTGATTCCTCATAATCATCACTACCTAACACCCACCAAAGATTCTTTGCATTATTAAATTTTCAGTTAGAGATAATATTAACCAAAAGAGAGAATTTGTGAGATGATCTCAAATTCACTGTAGTCATTCATGTAATTCATTAATTCACAAATAAATATTTACATACATATTAGTTGTGAGGCTTTGTTTTTGGTACTGAGGACAGAATTCAAAAACACAAGAATAAAAGATCACTTGTTTTTAAGGACTTGTTCCCTTTTTGGTCAGGGAAGAAGGACAGAGGCAAGTAGTAAAGAATAAATCAATAAATTCTGGAGACTTCCCTGGCAACGAGTGGTTAAGAGTCTGTGTTTCCACTGCAGGGGGTGTGGGTTCAATCCCTGATTTGGGAACTAGGGACCCCACAGGCCACATGGCATGACCATTAAAAAAAGTTTGTATCAGGTGTCATAAATACTAAAGAGAAATATAAACAGACAGGGGAAATAAAGTGGGCTCAGTGCTATTTTATATATTTATATGATTGGATATCATGTGCAGAAGATTATATTAAAAAAATGTCTCTTCATATCAAACTATTGTCAGTGGCACTGACTTATTATTTATTTAATTAATTAATTTTATTCTTTTCCTCATTTCCCCACATTGCTTTCTCAGATAAAAGCAACTGCTATAATAGACTCAGTGTATATCATACTGCTTGTGTATGTTTTCATAAACTAGTTTTTATAAGATTAACTAATCATAGTGAATTTAGAGATCTCATTTTCAAAATCACTGCAGATGGTGATTGCCACCATGAAACTAAAAGACACTTACCCCTTGGAAGGAAAGTTATGACCAACCTAGACAGCATATTAAAAAGCAGAGACATTACTTTGCCAACAAAGGTTCGTCTAGTCAAGGCTATGGTTTTTACAGTGGTCATGTATGTATGTGAGAGTTGGACTGTAAAGAAAGCTGAGTGCCAAATAATTGATGCTTTTGAACTGTGGTGTGGAGAAGACTCTTGACAGTCCCTTGGCCTGCAAGGAGATCCAACCAGTCCATCCTAAAGGAGATCAGTCCTGGGTGTTCATTGAAAGGACTGATGCTGAAGCTGAAACTCCAATACTTTGGCCACTTCATATGAAGAGTTGACTCATTGGAAAATACCCTGATGCTTGGAGGGATTGGGGGCAGGAGGAGAAGGGGATGACAGAGGATGAAATGGCTGGATGGCATCACTGACTCGATGGACATGAGTTTGAGTAAACTACGGGAATTGGTGATGGACAGGGAGGCCTGGCGTGCTGCTGTTCATAGGGTCGCAAAGAGTCGGACACGACTGAGCGACTGAACTGAACTTAAGCTTTTCTACACATATATCCAATCAACTGCTTATAAGTTCAGCACATTATACCAGAGAATTCATTCACCATGTTGTATTCATTCATTCTAGGGATGATGCTTAGTGTAAGACCTTTGGTCTGCCAATGGTCTTTGTATAGGATTCTGCTGCTGCTGCTGCTGCTGCTGCTAAGTCGCTTCAGTTGTGTATAGGATGGTAAACTATATATTTAAAGTTTACACAAAATTATGTGATTCTATCATAGTTTTATGAACCATATATCTTCAACATTGGAATTCAATTCTAGTATCATCCATTATAATTTATTCTTCAATGCCTATATTCCCTTTACAAGAGCCAAGCAGACACATATGAATGGAATACTTGAACACATCAAATGATACTGAGAGGCAGCCTAAATCAGAGTCAGACAGTCATGCCTATTAAAAGTTCTCTTTTATCATTTGAAGAATAAATCTGGTGAAAAAGTAAAAATAGAAAAGGATGACTGGCAAAGGAGTGTCAAGTAAGAGATAATATCATGAACTAGCTTAGAAAGATAGAAATATGTTAACCCAAAAGTTCAGTTGAAATGTCCATGAGTCTAATATCCATGGACTCTAAAGTCCATGAGTCTGAGTATTATAGCAAAAGGGTTCCCAAAAACTTTAAAGATAAAGTGTGGGAAAAAATTATGTAATGGGCAAAGCCAAAGAAGAGTTAAACGTAATTATGATTCTTCTTAGGTTTGTATCCAAAATATATTACACATGGCATTTAAGCTAATGACATAGTCTAAAATTCTCTTTAAACTCTATGAAGAATTCACTGCCTTACATTATATGCAATCTATGAAAGATGCAAGGTTCCCTTCTTATATGTGTTTTCAAGAGAACAAACAGAAGTGATTCAACATTTAGGATGTAAAGCATTTCGGTTGTCTATTAAAAAAGCAGAAATAATTTTGTGGTGTGGTTTGCTTTAGCCAGTCAGAGAAAAGAAAAAGTGAAGAGTGTATTCTAAAATTCAGCAAGGAACTAATCTGTGCTTCTCTGCGTCTCCATATTGTTTTTTCATAAGCACCAAACCAAAGACAGGTAGCTTCAGGCACTTTTGCGAGAGACAAAACATTCCTAACACTCCAGTTGCTAGTGGAGTTACTACTAATATTCTCATATTTGTAAATGGAGGTTGTGAGAGTAGGAATGAGGTTGTATTTCAATGTCAGGGATGGGTGTAAAGTCTAAATGATCTTACTGATGAAATTCAATTAATAAATCTATTTTAGAAAATGAGGTCTTCAATTTTTAGAATAAAAAAAGCAAATTTGAACTTGCTAAGAATAAGGAGTATAAATTAAGGCAGTTGGTCTTTCATAGTCACAGTTCTGCCATCTGTAGATTCAGCCAAAAAATAGAAAAAAAAAAAAAAAAAATCCAGAAGGTTCCAAAAAGCAAACATATTTGCCAAATGTTACAAACTATTCATATAGCATTTGTAAATGTATTCATAGCTATTTCCATAGCATTTGGATTGTATTTGATATTATAAACAATCTAGAGAAAATTTAAACTATACAGGAGGATGTACATGGGTTTCATGCAAATACTTTTCATTTTATTACAAGAAACTTGATCACCTGTGGTTTTGGTGTTAGTACGTGGTCCTGGGACCAGTCTTCCAGGGACATAGAAAGATAATCAGACGACAAAGTTTAAAAACAAACAAACAATACCACTACAATATTGTAAAGTAATTAACCTCCAACTAATAAAAATAAATGGAAAAATAAAAAAAATAAATAAAAACAACAGCAAAAACTCTAGAGATTTTAAATTGTATAAATTAAAAACAGCATGATTTTCTATTAAATATAAAAAAAGAATATCAACTGTAATAAGGCATTTGGTGACATGATAAAAATAATCAAAATCAAGACCAACATTTAGAAATGCTGTAGTTTAAGACAAATATACTATACCACTGTAAAGAAAAGTCCCCACTCCTTAAAATATGAGTTATTACTGCTTCTTTTTTTTTTCATTTATTTTTATTAGTTGGAGGCTAATTACTTTACAATATTGTAGTGGTTTTTGCCATACATTGACATGAATCAGCTATGGATTTACATGTGTTCCCCATCCCGATCCCCCCTCCCGCCTTTTTAAACAATGACAATTCTAGCCCTGCTCTAGCCACATATCCTAAACAAACAAATAAAAAATGCTTATTAGTTTGGCACAAAAGTAACTGTGGTTTCAGACCATTAATTTTAAGTTATATAACTAGGCTGAAATACACCTTTATTAATCAAAATAGGAACCATTAAAATCAACACATTGTAATCAAATAAGTTTGTTTATTCCTGTAGCATAAAAATCTATGCTTCAGAATTCGACAAACTCTTGGAAAGTGTTTTCTGTCCCCAGCTAGTTGTGGAAGCATTTTTCCTGCAAGAAGTTGTCAAGACACTTGAAGTGGTAGTTGATTGGCAAGAGGTCTGGTGAATACGGCAGATGAAGCAAAATGTGTAGCCCAATTCATTCAACTTTTGAAGAACTGGTTGTGTGATGTACGGTTGGGCACTGTTATGGAGAAGAACTGGGCCCTTTCTGTTGAACAACGCTTGCTACAGGTGTTGCAGTTTTCAGTACATCTCATCCATTTGCTGAGCATACTTCTCGGATATAGTGGTTTTGCCAGGATTCAGAAAGCTGTAGTGGATCAGCCGGGCAGCAGACCACCAAACAGTGACCATAACCATTTTTTGGTGCAAGTTTGGCTTTAGGAAGTGCTTTGGAGCTCCTTCTCAGTCCAAACACGAGCTGGTCATTTCAAGGTGTTGTATACAATCCACTTTACATTGCACATCAAATTTCAATCGAGAAATGGTCCATTGTTGTTACATAAGAAAAGACACTTCAAAACAGTGATTTTAAAAATTTTCGGTCAGTTCATGAGGCAGCCACTTAATCAAACTTTTTCACCTTTCCACTTTGCTTCAAATGCTGAATGAGGGTAGAATGATTCACCTTGAGTTCTTTGGCAACTTCTGGTGTAGTTGAAAGAGAATCAGCTTCGACGATCCTCTCCACTGGTCTTTGTCAACTTCTGATGGCTGGCTACTGTGCTCAGCATCTTCAAGGCTCTCTTCTCATCTCCTTTGCAAAACTTCTTGATCCACCACTGCACTTCATGTTTGTTAGCAGTTCCTTGGCCAAATGTGTTGTTGATGTTGCCAGTTGTCCTGGCTGCTTTATGATCAATTTTGAATTCAAATAAAAAAATTACTCAGATTTGCTTTTTGTCTAACATAATTTCTACAGTCTATAATACATATAAATAAATGGCAGGTAATAAGTCATTAGCAAAAGACATAAAGTGAGAAATTTGTATTAAAAATGATGTATAACATAACCACATTTATTTAAGAATGTATTCCAACATCAAATGTCAAAGTTCAAAAATACAAAACTGCAGTTACTTTTGCACTAACCTAATAATATACTTAATCATGAAAATGCCCTACATCCTGACAGAGCTTAATCCAAAACAGACCCCACTTCATTGAGTCCTTTCCAAACCATTCAGCTAAAGCACATACCATAGATCAAGCCCATTGAAACTCACTGTTGGTGACCTACCCCATGGTTCACTGTGATGTACGATCTCTCTTGCTGCAACAAGTCAGTAAATCTAACTTTGTTCGATATTAGCTAAGTCATGCAGAATGGATCATCAGTGTGTATCATGAGAAAAGAGTTTCAATTGTTGGCAGCCTCTGATACGATATGGAAATACAGGAATTAATTACTACATTTGAAGTATGATTTTTGAAATAGTCATCAGACAAGAGGCATGATTATCAGCTCAGCACATTTCTTTCTCCTTTTCAATCTCATTATAGCAGGCTGGGTAAATAAGTGACTGGGGTAACTGGGAGAAACTCAAATTCCAATACTTCCCAGTGTACTGGGAAATACTTCTTGCCATCCAGCATGGATAAAGAATTCTGATCACAACATGGGCAGTAATCCCTGAAAAAGCAAGTCAACTCTGCCTTAACAATGCCATTGTTAGATACCTTAGATAGGATGCCTAAAAAGGAAAAACAAACAAAAACTACATTTAAATTTGTTTTTAAGCACATTTACTTTGGGAAGACCTGGTCCCAGAAGGAAAAGATACATGAAATAGTTCCTCAGTCAACCCAAATTTTGGAGTCAAACCTCAGCTGAACCATGGTCTTCAGATAAGGTAAGCAAGAGATGCCTATAGACTGTTTTAAGCTCCTGACATTTTGGGGCTGTTTATTATGACAGATGGGCTTCCCTGGTGGCTCAGCAGGTAAAGAATCTGCCTACAATACAGGAGATGCAGATTACATCCATGGGTTGGGAAGATCCCTGAAGGAGGAAATGGCAATCCACTCCAGGATTCTTGACTGGAAAAAAAAAAAAAAAAAAAAATCCCATGGACAGAGGAGCCTGAGCAACTAAACACAGCTTATTATGACAGTTACCAGAAGAGGAAATGCTATGTTAGTCGCTCAGTCATGTCTGACTCCTTGCAATCCTATGGACTGTAGCACGCCAGGCTCTTCTGTCCATGGGATTCTCTAGGCAAGACTTACTGGAGAGGGTTGCCATTCCCTTCTCCAGGGGATCTTCCTAACCCAGTGATTGAACCCAGGTCTCCCATATTGCAGGCAGATTCTTTACCATCTGATCCACCAGCATATAACTAATATACTGACTCTCTAGAATAAAAAGCTGCAAGTGGAATGTGGATCAAAATTCTCAATATATAACATCCAAATCATTACTTTTATAATCATACAATAATATTCCTTTCATTGTGACTCCTCCCACCTCCCTTTACTTTCTTCTGAGTCATCTGCAAATATGATTTCTTCAATATTCATGGTATCTTCAGCAGATGGATCGTTTACATTCTAACTCAAATTAAGCCACATTGCTGGATAATTTTATGATTCATATAGAAAGTGAAAGTGAACGTCAAAGTCACTCAGTTGTGTCTGACTTTTTGTGACCCCATGGACTATTCAGTCCATGCAATTCTCTAGGCCAGAATACTGGAGTGGGTAGCCTTTCCCTTCTCCCAGTGGGATTTTCTCAACCCAGAGATGGAACCCAGGTCTCCTGCAATGCAGGCAGATTCTTTACCAGCTAAACCACAGAAGAAGGCCAAGAATACTGGAGTAGGTAGCCTATCCTTTCTCTAGCAGATCTTCCTGACCCAGGTATGAAGCCGGGGGTCTCCTGCACTGCAGGTGGATTCTTTACCAACTGAGCTATCAGCTATTTATATAGATAATCCATTTGTGGTAGATTAAATCTGTATGTATATTTTTTTAATCTTGTCTCATTGAGACAGATTGTAGTTTCACTTCTTGAATCTACATTGACCTTCTGACTTGTTATGACCAAAAGGATATGGTAGAAGCTTTTCTGCAGGAATTCTGCTATGTGTAGTTTGATAAGTCTTGCAATGTCCAGCTTCAACAGTTTGGGACACTGCCCTAAGATCAGTTTAGCTTACTGCAGGGAGAAAAATATTTCCCAGACCAAGCATCACCCACTGTCAGATATGTGAGAAATACTGACCTGTTATTGTTTTAAGCCATTAAATTTTTGGATTGCTTTTTATAGAGCAATAGTTAAAATGTCATCAAATAACTTTGATTTACTGTTCTTTAATAACCTCATTTTCAGTAATCTTCACTTCTCAATAAATTATCTTGAGTATAGTCTCAGGCTTGTTATCAATTAGACTATTCTCTGATAACTTCAGGTCAACAATTCCATCCCTCCTACTAAAATATACTGTTTCTCCTTTTTCTCTCACTCTTCAGTCAAGTGGCTTTGCATTTTTTCCAGGTCTAGTTTCCTTTTTATCCCTCTTCTTTCCTGTGTAACCTGGAAACCACAATTGAGAATGTAACACACACTTGTACTAGTATCCAGCATGTTCCACAAACACTTTCCTTCCAAGACTTTTAACAATCGATTGGCTTTCATCCTTCCAGAGATTTCTAATATATTTGGTGGCACTACTATTAACCACCCAATTATGGGAATCACAAATGATTTATCTCCTTCTCTCATTATCTTTTTATCTTAATAACTAAACATGCAAATTTTATGTTAGTCCCCTCTATTTTATATACTGGGAAACTGAAAACAAGGGAGATCGAATGACATGTGCTGCACCTCATAGGGCTTCCCTGGCAGCTTAGCCAGTTAAGAATCCACCTGCAATGCAGGAGACTGCCTGCAATGCAGGAGACCTGGTTTGATCCCTGGGTCAGAAAGATCCCCTGAAAAATGAAATCACAACCCACTCCAGTATTCTTGTCTGGGAAATCCCACGGACAGAGGATTCTGGAGGGCTACAGTCTATGAGTCACAAGACTCAGATAGGACTTAGTGACTAAATAACTACATTCAGAGCTTCACGGCCAATAAAAGTTGGTACCAAAGTTCAGATGAATTTGATGTCAAGATTTTTTGCTTTAAATTTAGTCAAATTGATAGGTTGCTTGTTATTGTTATTTTTCCTCTTATCTGGGAAGAAAAATAAACATGAAATTTGAAATAGATGTGCTAAAAAATAGCAGACCTTTTTCCAGCATGGATATTAGACCTTTGACTATTGGTCATTAGTCAGATAATTTGAGCTTAGAGTGTATTAAATTCTGTGATATCATTTACCAGTTAGTGAATTGTAAATGACTTCCTTTGAATAACAGTGAAATATTCTGATAAGTCCCATGATTATTATCTGCTCATGCTTTTGGGTTATATGTATGACATTTAAAATTGAATTTAAGAAATAATATATTTGTCATTGATTTTTGTCATACTTTAGAGGATATTTGTCATACTTTAGAGGAATATGTGGCAAATTTCCTGTGTTTTTTAAAGAAAAAAATGTATGAATTTTTAAGTATTATAATGGTGATGAAAGCATAAATTGATATTTTTATTTTATTAAATACAAAATTAATGAAATCACAAAAACTATATATATGCATGATTTTATTTTAATGCAATTTTTTATAATTAAGAATAATGAAAAATATTAATTTTAATTAAATAAAGATGGGAAAACATGAGATGTAAGCATGAGATATGATGTAATGAAGACATCTCTTAAAGACCATCTCTTACTCTCTAAGGGTGCTTCTTTATTTTTCTTTATATTTCTGTTTTCAATAGTCCATCCAGTTTTATACCCTAGTCATTAGGTTTTTCTGGATTGAAAACCTCAATTAAAATCTTAACTTTCTGTTTTTTCTTCTTTGTTTTATTTGGCATTGTCTTATTCCTCATTGCCAGTATATATAAATATGTGTGTGTGTGTATTATATGTGTGTGTGTGTGTGTGTGTGTATGTATATATATACATATATATATATATATTTTTTTTTTTTTTCCTCAGCTTGGTTATCCCCCAGACATGAAAAAACTTGATAATGCTAGTCATCCTTTACTGATAAAGGAATCTGATATGTATCTTACAGTGAAATAAATAAGATCCAGATCTCAAGTTATCAAAGGAAACCATGGGATACTAGTGCCTACTATGAGAAGGAGCTTTTTAGAAAAAAAAAAAAAAAACAAAAAAAACTTTCTCATGCACATTTAACACCTGCTTTTCTGTGTACCAAATCTTCATCTATATTCCTTCTCCATGGTGAGGTGGCATAAGTCTGTAGACAACCCTCTTCTGTTTTTAGAAACCTGGGGTCCAGGAAGAGATCTCCTGCCTCCCACCAGCTACTCTTTCAAAAAATAATTTGATATCCATTATATTAAGCACATATGTGTTCCCTGGTTTATAGAGGGCAATCTTCCTTTACTAAATAACTCTTTAAATATTAAGATTTGATATATAGATGCATATTTTAAAATGAGGGTGAAAAATCAGTCATGTTTCAGTTATGTGAGATAAATAAGTTCTGGAAATTCATATACAGTATGGTAACTACTGTTAACAATGCTGTATTATAGCATTTGAAATTTGTGAAGAGGGTAGATCTTAAGTATCCCACCATTGAACCTAACAAACAAAAAGCTAATTTGTGAAGTGACAGATATGTTAACTAGCTTGTATGAGGTGATCATTTCAAAGTGTATACATGTATCAAGACATCAAGTTATAGTTCTGGTTCAAGATGGCAGAGTAGAAAGATTTGCACCCATCTCCTCCTGTGAGAGCACCAAAATAGTAACTAGCTATTGAACAAGTATCAAAAGGAGGATGCTGGAACCTACCAAAAAAGATACTCCATATCCAAAGACAAAGAAGAAGCTGTACTGAGGGGGTAGGAGGGGTGCAATCAGGATAAAATCAAATCTTATACCTGCCGGGTGGGTGAGCCACAAACTGGAGAACAGTAATATCAAAGAAGTTCTTGCACTGTTTCAAAGGTTCTGAACCACATGTTAGGCTGCCCAGCCTGGGGATCTGTCAAAGGGACTAGGTATCTCCAAGGAATCTGACCTAGAAGGCCAGCAGGATTTGATTATGGACTTCCACAGGACTGGGGGAAACAGAGACTCTGGTTTTGAAGGGCACAACCAAAATTGTGCAGGCACCAAGACCAGGAGGAAAGGAGAGGTGGCCCCACAGGGGACCAAACCAAGACTCCCTGCGAGTGTCTGGGGGTCTCCTGTGAAGGCAAGTGTCAGCAGGGCTCACCATAGGGACAGGGCACTGGGAGCAGCAATCCTGGAAGGATCAACCGACCAAGCCCTCTCAGAGGTCACCATTTAGCCTACAACAGAGACCCCCAGGGCAGGATCACCTTAGGCCCACCAATAGGGGGAAGCACAACTTCACCCATCAGCAGATAACTGAATTAAAGCTTTACTGAGCAAGGCCCTGCCCACCAGAGCAAGACCCGGTTTTTCCCACCACAAGTCTGACCCATTGAGAAGGATAGAGAAGCCTCCTCTATCAGAGAGCAGAGAGAAGAACCAGGAAGAACCAAAATCCCACAGTGGCTAGAACAAAAAATCACAGACAGTTAATCAGGATGAAAAAGCAGAGGGTTTTGTCCCAGATGAAGGGACAAAATAAAACCCCAGAAAAACAACTAAATGAAGTGGAAATAGGCAACCTTCCAGAAAAATAATTCAGAATAATGATAGTGAAGATGATCCAGGATCTCAGGAAAACAATGAAGAAAATGCAAGAAATGTTTACCAAAGACCTACAAGAATTAGAGAACAAACAAACAGGAATTAATAGCAGAATAACTGAGGCAGAAGAATATATAAATGACTTGGGGGGCAGAATGGTAGAAATCACTGCCTCAAAACAGAATATAGAAAAATGGATTAAAAAAAAAAAAAATGAAGACAGTCTAAGAGACCTCTGGGACAAAATTAAACATATGAAAATTCACATTATATGGGTCCCAGAAGGATACTTAATAGAAAGAGAAAGGATCTGGGAAAATATTTGAACAGACAATAGCTGAAAATTTCCCTAACATGGAAAGGAAATAGTCAACCAAGTCCAGGAAGCACAGACAGTCTCAGGAAGGTAAAACCCAAGGAAGAACACACCAAGACACATAGCAATCAAACTGACAAAAATTAAAAACAGATAAAATATTAAAAGCAACATGGAAAAATGACAAATAACACACAAGGGTACTCCCATAAGGTTATCAGCTGATTTCTCAAGAGAAACTCTACAAGCCAGATGGGAATGGCACAAACTATTTAAAGCTATGAAAGATAAGAACTTAAAACCAAGAATACTCTATCCAGCAAGACTCTCACTCAAATTTGATGGAGAAATTGCAAAAGCTTTCCAGACAAGCAAAAGTTAAGAGGATTCAGCACCACCAAATCAGCTTTATAACAAGTGCTAAAGGAACTTCTCTAGGCAGGAACCATAACAGAAGGAAAAGACTAACAGAAAATAAACCCCAAACAATAAAGATATGGTAATAAGGTCATCTTCCTGGTGGCTCAGACTATAAAGCGTCTTCAGGAGATCCGGGTTCAATCCCTGGGTCGGAAAGATCTCCTGGAGAAGGAAATGGCAACCCACTCCAGTATTCTTGCCTGGAAAATCCCATGGATGGAGGAGCCTGGTGGACTACAGTCCATGGGGTTGCAAAGAGTCAGACATGACTGAGCTACTCCACTTTCACTTTCAATAAGGTCATACATAATTACCTTAAATGGAAATGGATTAAATGTAAAATAATTGATTAAACCAAAAGACATAGACTGGCTGGGCAGACAAAAACATGTACATGTATGCACTTACCACAACACTCTACTTGACCCCATATTATTGTATGTAATTATTTTATTAGGCTAATTGTATTTCCATTATGGCTTGCAATTGTAATTATCTTTTACTTTTTGTCTGGCTATTGATTGTGAAACTGATAAACATCTTTTACTATTGTGATTATGTAACTATTATTTACTTAATATCATAGTATCTTGATTGGTCAACAGAAAAAATATAGAAATCTGTATCACCAAAACTACCATGTAATAGAAAAACCTGTAATCCCCTGTTAAAATCCAGATGCATATCAGAATTATCTTTGACTCTTTTGAAAAATACAAATACCACATATTCCTTTTCTTCAAAGCTCCAGATATGTTTCTAATGAGTAGCCATGTTTAAAAACAACTGGATTATATGATGATCTTTTATTTTATGTGGTTTCACATTTTCTATTTCACATTCAGTGATCTTATTTCATCTAGTTTATGTTTTCAAATTTCTCCCTCTCTTCATTTTTTTTTCCTAAGGTTATTTTCCAAGCCTTTATCAAGTATAGTAGGAAAGCTTCTGTATACATAAATATATAATATCTATATATAAATAGTTTATAAAACTTATGCATTTTTGCCTAACTAAAAATTATGACATTTTGATTCCACTTTTTTGACTTAGGCTAAATAGAATGCCAGATTGCTAATTAAAAAAAAAAAAATAGATATTCAACAAGCAACAAAGATTTACTGTAGTAGAGGGAACTATAGTCAATATCTTGTAATAACCAATAATGGAAAATAATTTCAAAAATAATAAATGTGTAAATGGATAACTGAACCACCTTGCTGTGCTCCTGAAACACTGAAAGTCAACTATATTTATGAAGCTCAAAATATATTTATAAAGCTCAACAATAACAAATAAAATGAACCGTGGTATCTGGGGGGAAGACATCAAGTTGTACACCCTAAGTATATACAATTGCTTTTTTGTCAAATATGATGCCAAAAGCTCGGCCTCTGTACACTTGGGCCAAACTGAACCTCAGAATCACTTTATTTTTCTTGTCAGGCAAATGGGGACACAGTGGGCTCCTGCCCCCCCAAAACTATGTGTTTCCTCTGGGAGGATTTGATGTGGGGTTTTAAAGCAATAGTTCAAGGGTGGGGTTGCTGATTAGGATATAAGCAAGGCCTGTACTCCTCTAATCTGGTTTTAGGTTATCTTCTTGATGAGCTTCTCCGGTCCCTTTATGTATCCTCAGGTGGTCTTTCTCTGGTATAAAGAATGCTGACATCTTAAAGACATTGCTACATGTATCCCTTTAGGTGGAACCAGGTCCCTACTCCAAAGCTGCATTGTTGTTTCATGGCTGCTCCTCCCTTGTCTTTGCATCCCTTCCCTTTCCAGACTGGCGATTTTGAATCTGTCCTTTGCAACTCAGGGAAGGTCATGAAGGCCAGAGTCTGTTTCCTAAAAGAAAATGGGATAGAGAAGCTTCTATGCCCAGAAGCCCCACAGGGTCCTGCTTGGTTTCAATTATACCTCAGTAAAACTTGGAAAACGTAAAATGCTTACTGTCACTCTCTACCAATATTTTAGAAGTAGGTAACAGAAAAAAGAATACATTATATATTCTGACTTTGTATAACTCATGGACTAGTGGATGAGAAAGAAATGCAAATAGATATGTTAGGTAGTTAGAATAGGAAAAAGGAGTCCAGAATGGCGGTGATTAAAAGACATGGGAGGGAAAAGCCCGTGAAAAGAGAAGAAAGGAAGGTCCGAGGACTAGAGTGAGGACCTCAGGTAGAAGAAACAGAGCTTCTGGCTAGTCCAATTTACATACAGCAGGCCCAGGGGGAGGAAACAAAACATATAAAAAGAGGCGCCAAAGGGCCAGGGCCTCTGCCTCTCTCCCACATGCTCTTTCTCTCTCTCTCTTCTCTTCAACTTCTTTTGGGTCAGCATGCCCTCACGCCTCGAGGAAGTTTTGTCTTTTATTTTCTAAATAAATCTGAGCCATAACACGGAGCTGTAACATTGATTCACCTGAGAGCTGTAACGCAGGTCTGCTGCTTCAAATTTTTGTTGTGACAAGACAGAACTGAGGAAATTACACACTCCCCTGACAGATACATCATTGTATGGTAAGCACGACATTACAGACATGAACAAACTACTGAAAGATAGTGAATGATTTCCCAAAAATTGTTTTATTATTTCTTATATTACATACTTCCCTAGTTATTCTATGCTGTTTTCTTCTTTTCATATGCATTCTGAATTCCTAAAAGATATTTATTCAAAAATGGCTAATTACAATTTAGATGTTTGTTAATATATATTGTTTAAACATCTAAATTAAAACATACATATGATCCTGTTTAGATGGAATGTTTCAAGTAACTGATAAAAAATACTTAATGAATTTGTGATGTTGGCTTTTGTAATTATAGGGGAGCAGTATTTGCCACTCTACCATGTATCTCTCTGGCATATTGTTTTAAGTCAGTTGTTTTCTGAGAAACCACAGACCACGGAAGTGTTCAGAAAACCAAGTAGGAGTTTCCCTTTTGTAAGAAACATTTACATTTGCTAAAGAAGTCTCCATTTCTAAGAGTGTATTTTTCTCTGGTATCAGGAAAAGAAAGATGATCTGATCAAATATCTTTATCAATGGAAAAGACTTAAATCTGAGTAACAATCTTACCCTTGTTGATTGTGCTCTTCCTGGTAACCTGCCATAAATGACTATTCCTCACCCTCAATATTCTCTTTTGTGTTTAGCTGAGGATAGTATTTAAGATGAAGGTTTCAGTCATTTTGGAAAGTTATTCAGTTTTCCTTGGTTTCCCCCATGTGTACATGTTCTTGAACCTTTTATTTATTTATTTTTTCACTTTCTCCTATTAATCTGTCTCACGCCAATTTAATTTGTAGACCATCCAGAAGAACCTAAAGGTTAGAGGAAAATCTGTCCCCCTCCAACATAATCTTAGATGTCAAACTGTTTAATAGAGGATTTTGTAGGTAAACCTAGGCATAACATGAATACAATACGAACTAGACGTTTTAAACCAGAGCATCATCCCAAGCTATACAGGGAAAAAAGTACTTGAGAAATATCCTATAGTTTAATTAAATCTTGATTTCCAGCTAAAATTTCTTTTTTTTTTTCCCCAAATGAATCTAAAAATTGCAAGTTTTCTGGCAATCACTGAGGAGTCTCCATCCAGATATGGAACTACCCCTGCTTTCCCCTCAATGAAAGGTCCTGTCATGCCAGGCGCATGACATATTTACTGCCTTCCTTCAGATTTTTTAAATATCTTTATATTTTTGTATATTAGTTTTTTTATTCTGTTATTCAGTGATGTATGAGTCATATTAAAATTATTACTTTCATTCACTTTGCACTACAACTTATATGGTAACACAGACATTCGTTTCTCTAAATACACATCTTTTGATAATATAATGATGGTCTAAGGGCTATCAAAACAGGACAACTGGGATATTTGTAAAGTGCCAACAAACAGTAAATGCAAAATTTATATAAATGTAAGATCAAAGCTAAAACATAATTTGAATAAGTCTTCATTAATAGCAAGTATAAGTGTATGGGCAATGATGAGAGTTGCTCCATTGTAAAATGCATTTATCATAAGCATGTAAAGCAGAGCTTCTTTTTTTTTTTTTCCATATTAGTAGTTGATATGTACTTTTTAAGGTTATTCTATATTGGTTCTTTTTCTCCTTGTATGTATTACCAAGATGAACTTGGGTCCACCACTAACCTGCCATGCTGCAAAGTCAGTTTATTAACAGTAGGCTGTAGCGAAGAGAAGTACAGTGTTTATTGCAGGGCATCCCCAGGTGGCTCAGTGGTAAGGAAACCACCTGCAGTGCAGGAGATGAGGGTTTGATCCCTGGGTTGGGAAAAACTCCTGGAGAAGGAAATGGCAACTCACTCCAGTATTCTTGTCTGACAAATCCCTTTGGCAGAGGAACGTGGTGGGCTACAGACCATGGGATTGCAAAAGAGTTGGACACTGCTTAGTGATGAAACAACAACAAGCAAGGAGAATGGGCAGCTCATGCTCAAAAGACCCAAACTCCTTGATAGCTTTCAGTGAAGGATTCTTAGAGGCAACATTTGATGTGAGGGTTGCAGCTTGTAGACTTTCTTCTGACTGGTTGATGATATTGTTACAAGTGATGTTTTGGGAATTTAATCAATGTTCTGGTTCCAACCAGTATGGGGGTTTACTATGTGCTTGGGGTCAGCAGGCAGTCACCACCCTCCCTAGAGCAACTCAAAGATGTGTGTCAGATTGTTACATAGGTACCTAGAGGAGAAATTAGGACTCTTGCATTATCACTGAACTAAGGTTTCCTGACCGCTTTTCCTTTGTTCTGTATTTTCTCACCTCCCTAACTGGTGACTACTTGACTTTGCTCTTTGGGCTCAGTGAAGGCCCAGAAGACTAAAGCCTGTTTCTGCAAATAAGAAACAGGAAACAAAGAGGAGTCTGTACACAGAAACATGCACAGTGAAAAATGCATAGGGGGCTTCTCATGCTTAGCTGTCTAAACGAAAGAGGATAGTGTAATACCTAAGGCCACAGAAATTATACTTCAATTTTTGTGATTTTTTTCTTGATGAGAGATTTTATATAAAATATAGAAATTAAAGCACTATTAAGGATAACTAAAAACAGCATGTAATAGAACAAAGAGATCTCAAACTGAAAACAAAATTTGGGAACAATCTGACACCTAAAGCTTTATCCCTATACCCAAAATAATCTTGGCTCTCTTTTCTCCTTTATATTGGATATCAAAATAAAGGTAAACTCCATCAATTAAATTTAAATTTTCCTCTAAGAAAATAGTCCATCTAATCCTCATCTTAATATTATTGAAATCATGTAAAAACACTGAACAGTAACATCTTATTTGTATATTTCTCCAGCCCACATATCTGAATTACCTTGAGTAATAGCTCAGTATATATTTGTTGCAACTAGTATATGTATAGATTTGTATATACATATAAAATTTCAGGTAAAACTATATAAATAAGTATGTGTGTGTGTATACATATATACACACACATAAATATATATGGCATATATTTTAAAGCATTTTATATAATTATGCTACATATAATTTTAAAAATTTATATTTTATATGAATAGTAGTTTTATAAAATGAATAGAATTTGAGTGGAGTGACACATGCTATATTTAAAAATATTCCCCATAACTCATCCACCAGTTTTTTCTTATATAGATAAATAAATATTTATTTATGAGGTAAAGATTTATATGCAGTATAGAAAACATACACTTTCTTTCTCAAAACAAGCAAACAAATGAGCAAAAATAGAAATCTGAGGAGTCAGGCTCCCTCCTTTCAACAGAGACCTGCAGAGCCAACTACTGTGAACGGAGCTAGTGTATCCTGACGAGGGGCAGCTCCTTGCCTCTGTGACAGCTGCTGGAAATCAGCCACTAGTGCCTCCAGGCCTGTTCTCCCAACACCATAGGAGAAGGGGTAACGGAACAAACACACACAGGCGTTAGTCTTTGTTATTCTTTACAAATATTTAACTTTCATAATATCCCAGTCTTTTCAAAAGTTTAGCAAATCATTTCAGTTTTACCACAAGAATCTTGTGTACAAACTAGCCCTGATCAAATTTAAGCAATTATAATGTACCAATTGCAACACAGAGCAGTGACAATATCACTTGTTTTCATCCATGCCTGATTCTCGAGGCCACCTATCCCATTTCTGCACCTTAACACCAACTCTCTCAGTCAAGGAATATGTATTCGATGTGACCATTAATAAACGTGAATTATATTTACACAAAGAAACATAACTTAAAGATAGTACAACTTATTACAGGATTTCGATTATAGCATATAGCAGAAACACTTGAATTTCTCAATAGCAGCAACATTTCATCTTTTGATGGTAGGTTTGCATTTTAGAAGTAGCTGACATTTCTTCAAAGTCAAGCATGGAAAATAAGGTATATGAATAATTTCAATAATGTTATCAAATCCAAGTTCACATGCCCAAAGCACAGTGAGGCTTTGAACACACTGAAACATCAGAGTCTGGAACAGACGAAGGTTTATTGCAGGGCCAAGCAAGGAGAGCAGATGGTTCACGCTCAAAAGACCCAAACACCTGGGTGGCTTTACAGGCAAAAATTGGTGGTAGTGGTGGTGGGGTGGTTGTAACTTTCCTCTGATTGGTTGATGGTGAGCTAACAGGGTAGTGATCCAGGAATCTCAGTCATCAGCCTTCGGGTTCCAACTAGTCTGGGCTTTCTTTGTCTGTGCTCAGAATTAAGTTATCCTCTACCTGAGTGGGGGCCCCGAGTTCCTGTGGAATAATTCAATGATTGTTTTAGAGGAGGGGCCAGGTCCCTGTCCCATCTTGCACTATTGTTTGTTGATTGCCTTTCCTTTGTTTCTGCATTCTTTCACTCTTCCATTCAGTAACTATTTGAATCCGCCCTTTGGAACTCAGAGAAGGTCTAGGAGCTTGAAACATTTTTTCCTCAAACAAGCAACAGGAAAGGCTTCTGTACCCAGGAGTGCCCCACAGGGTTCTACTTGGTTTTGCTAATACTGTGCTTAGTCACAACTGAAATGCAATGACAATATTTTCCTTGGTTACCTAAACACTGATAATTAAATGTCATTCCATCAAACCTAAAGTAGACTGAAAGCAAACAAAGCAAAGGCCCAAACTGTGCAATGATGATATTTGTGAGAGTTAATCTAAAGATTATTGTGCATATGAACACGGTTCCCAACTTTTTTTTTTTGGCCGCAAAGCTAAAACTTAATTAGTTGCTCAATCCTGTCCAACTCTTTGCGACTCCATGGACTGTAGCCTGCCAGGCTCCTCTGTCCAAAGACCCCAGTTCGATCCCTGTGTCGGGAAGATCTCCTGGAGAAGGGAAAGACAACCCTCTCCAGTATTCTTGCCTGGAGAATCCCATGGACAATCACAAAGAGTCAGACATGACTGAGCAACTAACTCTTTCAAAACTTGATTTAGGCTTCTTGACTGATTATTTGTCTCTTGGTTTGAAATTTTGCTACAACTTTCGATTCCTTCAAATAATCTAAAATGAAACTGCTTTGTTTATTTTATTGTCAATATTGAATGCCTTTATTTGTTTGAGCAAATAGTTCAAGATCTTCGCAACTGCTCTCAGATTCTCCCTCCACCTGGAAGATTCAGGTCCCAGTAGCATTCTTGGGAAAATGTAATTTGTCTATGGTTGACAAGTGTGTTATAATATATGTACTCATAACACTGTTTCCTTTTGCTTTCACAGAACATCTCATAATGATAACTATTTATTTATAAAAGTATCTATAAAATACCTGCTTCTTCTTAGACTCTAAGTTCCAACAGGAAGAGATCTTAATTCTCTTGCTCACAGATATATATCTAGCACCTTGCATAGTTCTAGGCACTATGCTAAGTGCTAGATACAGGTACTATGCCATATTTTTGTTTAAATTATTATTAAATGAAAGTTATTTGTTGAATAAATATGTGAATATTTACTTATTAAGTGAAATAATAAATCCCCATATATTCTAGATAATGGAAAAAGAGCATGGGTTATAATGTTTTGGGAAATTTTAACTTTATTTCTTTTTTACCATTACCTAGATGTGTTTACAGAGGCAAATTTCTCAATTGTACTTTAAGATAGTTAGTCAAAACATTACCAAAATGTTTTGAAGATATTTTAAACTTAGAACATATCCAGCAAATGAATATTAATGGAAAATAACATAATTAAATCACAATTTGAGGGAACATATCATCAGCAAATAATCTGCAATTCTGTGAACAAACAGCTAATATTCCTAATTGCTAATGAGAAACCAGTATAAATAAAATTCAGTATAAAATCAGGATTAGGAGCTCTTGCATCTGTGTCTGACAGACATGGACATTTTCCAAGATAACTTTACCATTCCACTCAGCTTGACTAAATTACACAGATTTTTTTTTTTTTTCCCCAATTATAGGTTCCTGAATTCCTTTTCTTATAATATTTACTTTAGAAAACTTGTGATTATAAATTACTCCTCTACCTATTTGAAATGTATATAAATCTTCTCCTAACCTCTTGTCAGCTTTATTACCCACAGTATGCCTTTGTCAAGGACCAGGAATCATCTCTTTGAAATGTATTCATCATGGAAGATAGCATCTTATTTCCAGTCTCTGTGGGAGGGTAGGAGCCTAAGTTTGATGGGTACCAATTAGGAAACACAGCGACCTAATCACTGAGAAAAAACTCTGCAAAGTCAGAAGAAACTCATTGAGCTTAACACAGCCCATTGATCAGCCTCCTCTGTAAGGTCCTCTAGTATTCTTCTGCTGGTGGCTCAGTGCTAAGCAATCTGCCTGCCAATGCAGGAGATATGGGTTCAGTTCCCGTGTTGGGAAGATCCCCTGGAGAAGGAAATGGCAACCCATTCCAGTATTCTTGCCAGGTAAATCCCAGAGTAGATTCTGGCAGGCTACGGTCTATAGGGTCACAAAAGAGTCAGACATGAATTAGTGACTAAACAACAACCATTTTTCTGCTGGTTCACTCAGTGCCATCTTTGTGAAATCGTCCCACCTTTGCTTCAACAGAGATGAGTTCAGTTCTGCTTTACTGCAATAAGCTTGAAAGCTTTCTTTTCCTGTGTAACTTTGTCCAGTGCAATTTCTACTTTGACAATTCAAACCCCATGTGAGGAATTGAGTAACCATGGGAACTAGAACAAGTTATTTGGCACTTGAAGCACATCTACTCTGACTGATAAAATGGGGATTACATGTGTAATGTACCCAGCACTAGTATGAGAATTATGCATGTAAAGTTCTCAGCATAAACCTTGTGTGACATATTACAAGCACTGGCTTATTACTAATGAAATAATACACATCATTGTCATTGTATGATCTTGTATTATGAAATTGATTGTTTTAGTATCTGAAGATAAAACCAATGTTCTTAAAATGAATTTTAAATGTAAAATAACTTTGGGCATTTCAAACTTATATGTAGCTATTTTTTTTTTTTTTTTTTTTTTAGGCTGAGAGTTCTGAATAGCATACTCAAGGAATTCTTGAATGACCCAATAAACACTAAGTTTTCACAATTATTTTGAATTAACTGGGAAAAGGGAATGTGGGAACAGTAAAATGGGGGAAAAAACACAAAGCTATTTAGTTTCCTAGGCAGTTGATTTGGACACACATTAGCACTGTGATCTGAGTTTTTTCAAGAATTGTGATCACATTGAAATTCCTTGAATCATAAGATCTTGAAAAATAAGTCCAAATGTCTACTGCAAACTGGGGTCAGAAAATATCATCAGTTTCAATTTAATAAAGGTATTCAGAAAACTGAGTTTCAGGAATTGGGACAGTAACTTATTGCCAGGTCAATTACTTTTTATCTCAGTTATGACAACAGACTGAAATCTTCATTTTCCCTCTAGCTGCCTAAAATGGGTTACAGCTTATGATGTTCATAGGTGGGTGTTCATGATCTTAACTTATTCAATGTATTCTTTAAATTCCAATAGTAAGTATTCTCCTTCTCTTCCTTACCCTCTCTTTTTCTCAGAGTACACTTTTTGAAAATTTCTTAGTGGGATGATCTTAACTACTTCTTTAGAAATTGCTGATCTTACTACATTTTTCATAATGGTACACCTGTGTTACACAAACAGCAATGTGGAATCAGACTCATATTTTCAGATAAGCACTGCCTTTCTTTCACACCTGCTATTATATTTGATCACCTGTGATACTAATTTACATTCTGTAAAATGCTCCTGCTACACTGGAAAGAAATAATGGAAGAAAGCACTATGTTCTTTGATAGTATCAATTCCAAGTTCAGGATCAAACTCTTCCTTTCACATGCGGAAACTATAATGCTAGGTAAAACCATAATGCTAGGTAAAACTATAATAAAGCAGCAGAATTTGCCACCCCAAAGTGTGTCTCTTTAGCATAAGCATCATTTTAGGCTGGTTCATTTTTAAGAAACTACAAACACAGATGCTCTGAAAGTCAAGTAGATATAAGACTTTTGAAAGACATATTTATATGAATAAGAAAAATCTGTTTGTAAGGATGTCTCTCCATCTTACAAGGAAGAGAGTGATGACTAAATTTCTCAATATTGTTTTCAATGAAGAAGACTACCTAGATGTGCATAACAACCTTACCTTTGTTTACTGTACTTTTCCTGGTAATCTCTCATAACTGAATCCTCAATCCCAACATCTTTTGCCTTTAGTTGAAGAGTATGTGAGGTGAAGGTTTCTCCTATTTTCAGTTTTTCTGGGTCTGTCCATGTAAACATGCCGTTAATTTTTTAAATTAATTTTTATTGGAGTATACTTGCTTTACAATATTATGTAATTTTCCTCTGCAGTTCAAAATTCATTGATTATACATATAATATACATATTCCCATTCTTTTTTAGATTATTTACCCATATAGGTCATTAGAGGTTATTGAACAGAATTCTCTGTGCTATGCAGTAGATTTTTATTAGTTATCTATTATTAAATACACAGATTTCTTTCCCATTATAGGCTCCTGATGTTCCTTTTCCTGTAATATTTACTTTAGAAAACTTGTGATTATAAATTACTCCTCTACCTATTTTAAATGTATATAAATCTTCTCCTAACCTCTTGTCAGCTTTATTACCCACAGTATGCCTTTTGTCAAGGACCAGGAATCATCTCTTTGAAATGTATTCATCACAGAAGATAGCATCTTATTCCCCAGTCTCTGTGGGAGGGTAGGAGCCTATTTGATGGGTACCAATTAGGAAACACAGTGACCTACCTAATCACTGAAAAAAAAACGCAAACTCAGAAGTAACTCAATGTGCTTAACACAGCCCATTGATCAGCCTCCTTGGTAAGGTCCTCTAGTACTTTTCTGTTCCTGCTGCTGCTAAGTCGCTTCAGTCGTGTCCGACTCTGTGCGAACCCATAGACGGCAGCCCACCAGTCTCCGATGTCCCTGCTGGAGACTTAATGGTAAAGAATCTGCCTGAATGCAGGAGATGCAGGTTCAGTCCCTGTGTTAGGAAAATCCCGTTAAGAAGGAAAAGACAACCCATTCCAGTATTCTTGCCAGGCAAATCCCATGGGTAGAGGAGCCTGGCAGGCTACAGTCCATAGGGTCTCAAAAGAGTCAGATGTGACTTAGCATTAAACAACAACTTTTCTGCTAGCCCACTCAGCACCATTATGCAATCATCCCACCTTTGCTTCAACAGAGATTAATATGATGGTTTCAGTGGTGATTCAGTGGTCAAGAATCCGCCTGCCAATACAGGAGACATGGATTCAAGCCCTGGGTTGGGAAGATCCTCTGGAGAAGGAAATGACAATCCACTCTAGTATCCTTGTCTGGTGAATCCCATGGACAGAGGAGTAGGGTAGGCTATAGTCCATAGGGTTATAAAAGAGTCAGACACAACTTAGGGACTAAACAACAACAATAAATATAGTAAAGTGTGCATGTCAACTCCAGTTTCCCATTTTCTCTCTCCCCTTCACCTGTCCCCCTAGGTAACTATACATTTGTTTACAACTTTCATTTTTCTCTTGCTAATCTTTCTTATACTGATTTAATTATTAGGTCCACTGAAGAACCTAGAGGAAAAACTTTTCTTCCCCTGGACTTTTTATTTTTTAATGCTTCTTTCTTTTTTAAAATGTTTCAAACCATTTAATTTTCATGAATAATACTGGTTTTAAGTTTTCTAGTTTAGTACAGTTAATGCAGACCATTTCCCAGCATAAGGATGAACTGTTTGAAAGTGGTATAAACTGACAGGAGCCCGTATGTTGATTGACAAGGCAGGTTCTATAAAACAGCAAAGGTTTGATCCTACTTTGTTTCTTCATTGTGCTGAAAATTTCAGGTGATTAAATCCTTAAAATGCATTTTAGAGTTGGATGATTAAATCTTGTCAGATAATTTTAAACCTTTACAGGCATAATGCCATAAAAAGCCTTTTAATATCTTTGATTTCATTCTATCAAAAACAAATTATTTTTCCAGTATAAATATCCACAGCTTACTATGGATCCTATCTGTCGATATCACAATATGACAGCATTCAGACACTTGTTATCTGCAAAGGCAGTGTATCTGCTATTTGTCACTAAGAAACATTCAGAAACAATTTCCCCATTTCTATTATTATGCAAAATATGTCAGGACAAGACATGCACACTGAGAAAATTACTCCTCTGGTGAGATATTTTGACACAAAAAATCTTTCCTCGTCAAAGAAGAAAAGCACCTTGTCAGTCACTTCTAATTGCTGCCTCATTTCTGTCGGTGGAGGGAGAATCAGCTCCTTGTGGTGATGTCACAGAGGCATTTACCAGTGTGCAGAGTTGGCCTTGGCCTGTGAGCAGTGTTTGCTGAGCTCAGCCAGGTCTGAATCAATGTACACAGACAGGGTGGCCATTCATTATAACTATTAATCTTTTTAAAAGCAATGTATGGCAAAAACGACTACAATATTGTAAAGTAATTAGCCTCCAACTAATAAAAATAAATGGGGGTAAAAAAAAGAAAAAAATGAAAAGAAAGTTTAGGAACTCCAAAAGAAAAAGGTTGCCAAAAGGACATTTTGTCTTTTTGCACAAATATTTGTCATGTCATCCTTGGTATCAGTGGATGCCTTCCTTCCTCAGCCTTTTCTGATATGCTCATGGCATTAAAGTGTAATAACTACCAAAACTCACAATGCAAGAATCAATTTGAAGAGCTATAAACTTATTAAACATTAAAATAAAACATTCCCTGTCCTGCAATTGTGATTCGTATCCATGACCAAATGAATTGGGCAGGAATGGAGGCATGTGAAGGCTAAGCTGAGAAAACACAGAATCATTAACTATGTGTGGAAAACACTTCTTTAGGAGAATTATAATTCTCGCCATTCACCTGCAACAGATTTTCCAGGCAGATCATTATGAAACAGGGGGATAAAAAATAATCATTAGTGAGCAAATCAGAAATAATATTAAAGCTTTCAGTAACTCCTCTTTGCATTAAAGCTGGTTTATATGGAAGATCCATTAATAATGAAGATGGATGGGGTGCTAGCACATCAGGGCTTTCCTCTGGCAACTTTTAAGTTTATGATGGCATTGCTAAAACCTTATGTAAAACACTATTCCCTGGGCCAACCCTGACAGAAAAGAACTTCTAAATAAAAGCATCCAGAATATATTATCAGAGGAGTAGAGAGGAATAACTGCATATACACCCTGATCATTCTCTCACTGTTATTTGCATTGATCGGTTTCTTGATCTAATTTATTTCAAATAAATTATGCTACATTTGATTAGCTGCTTCTAAAAAAAATGCAATGTATTCATATAATAACCCTTTATTAAGGGGCTGTTACCTGTCAGATCCACTAGTAGGCACTGAATATACTAAGACAAACTGAATTGGGAACAATCTGATTCTCCAGGAGATAAAGTTATTCCATATCATATCCCATTTATTTAGAAATATCATACCAGATTTAGAGCTTGAATCATAACCAACTCTGTTAGAGTATCTAAAATTAAACAAAATGGATTGGCAAGGTAATTCAGAGGATTCCCAGCATTAATACTGGACTACCTCTAAAGCTCTCTAAAATTGTTTTTCATCCTCTCAACATGGTCACTGTGGTGGGATGGTACCATAGAAAATCTACAAAATTAGTCAGAAGGCCTAGATGCAGGTTTGTGCTATGCTACTTTGTAGAAGTGCAAATTTAGAAAACTGTTTTACTTAATACGATGCAGGGCGGCAGATTTTTGCCACTCCAAAATGTGTCATTTTGCATAAGGATTACTTTATGCTGATTGGTTTTAAAAAGATAGAAGTCTCAAAAAGTTTTTTTCTTTTTTGTGTTCAGTTCTCAGTTGCTAAGTTGTGTCTGACTCTTTGGGACCCCATAGACTGTAGACCACCAGGTTCCTCTGTCCAAGGAAACTTCCGGGCAAGTATCCTAGAGCAGGTTGTCATTGCCTTCTCTAGCAGATCTTCCCAATTCAGGGATCAAACCCGTGTCTCTTGCATCCCCTGCACTGGCAGGTGGATTCTTTACCACTGTGCCACTTGAGAATTCCTTTCCTTTTTTCAGTTCAGTTCAGTTCAGTTGCTCAGTCATTTCCAACTCTTTGCGACCCCATGAATTACAGCACACCAGGCCTCCCTGTCCATCACCAACTCCCAGAGTCTACCCAAACCCATGTCCATCGAGTCGGTGATGCCATCCAGCCATCTCATCCTCTGTCGTCCACTTCTCCTCCTGCCCCTAATCCTTCCCAGCATACCTCCCCCTTAACTGTCTAAAATAATTTGGACACGAGGGTCTTTTCTGGGAAGGGAACAAACACCAGAGATAATGGCAAAGAATATGAACAATGTGTGTTGCTCATTGGGGGACTTAGTAAGACCTACCTGTTCACAGTCCACTCTCTGCTTCACTGTCTCTGCATGGCATGGCAAACATCTGCTTATCAAACACTGGCTTTTCCCACATTCCATTAAGTCATCTTCCTTTTTCCCCTTTGTCCCACACCCCTATGCCTTTCTCCTTAGCTCTGGGTGGCATTTAAGTTGCAATTATCTGACTCCCAGAAGGTTTCATATTCTTAAGTGTCCCTGTATGTACATAATTAAATTTGCTTTTCTTTTATTAATCTGTCTTCTTACTGTCATTGTTCAGTTGCAAGGTTGTGTCCGGTTTTTTTTTGCAACCCCATGGACTGCAGCACACCAGGCTTTCCTGTCCTTAACTATCTCCCAGAGTTTGCTCAAACTCATGTCCATTGAGTTGGTGAATGCCATCCAACCATCTTTTTTTTTTTTTTTTTTTTTTAGTGTTAATGGTCATACACCATCTTATCCTCTGTTGCCTACTTCTTCTTCTGCCCTCAGTCTTTCCCAGCAGCAGGGTTTTTCCAATGAGTCAGCTCTTTGCATCAGGTGGCCAAGTACTGGAGTTTCAACTTCAGCAACAGTCCGTTCAATGAATATTTAGGATTGATTTTCTTTAGGATTGACTGATTTGATCTCCTTGCTGTCCAAGGTACTCCAAGGGTCTTCCCCAACACTGCAATTTGAAATCATCAATTCTTCGGCACTCAGCCTTCTTTTTTTTTTTTCCATTTATTTTTATTAGTTGGAGGCTAATTACTTTACAATATTGTAGTGGTTTTTGTCATACATTGACATGAATCAGCCATGGATTTACATGTATTCTCCATCCTGATCCCCCCCTCCCACCTCCCTCTCCACCCAATCCCTCTGGGTCTTCCCAGTGCACCAGGCCCGAGCACTTGTCTCATGCATCCAGCCTGGGCTGGTGATCTGTTTCACCCTAGATAATATACATGTTTCGATGCTGTTCGCTCAAAACATCCCACCCTCGCCTTCTCCCACAGAGTCCAAAATTGTGTTCTGTACATCTGTGTCTCTTTTTCTGTTTTGCATATAGGGTTATCGTTACCATCTTTCTAAATTCCATATATATGTGTTAGTATACTGTATTGATCTTTATCTTTCTGCCTTACTTCACTCAGCCTTCTTTATGGTCCAATTCTCACATATGTACGTGACTACGGGAAAAACCATAGGTTTGACTATACAGACATTTGTGAACAAAGTGATGTCTCTGCTTTTTAATATGCTGTCTTGGTTTGTCACAGCTTTCCTTCCAACAAGCAAGCATCTTTTAATATCATGGCTGCAGTCACCATCCACAGTGATTCTGGAACATGAGAAAACAATGTCTGTCACTGTTTCTGCTTTTCCCCCTTCTATTTGCCATGGAGAGATGGGACCAGGCACTATGATCTTAGTTTTTTGAATGTGGAGTTTTAAGCCAGCTTTTTCACTCTCCTCATTCACCGTCACAGAGAAGGCAATGGCATCCCACTCCAGTACTCTTGCCTGGAAAATCCCATGAATGGAGGCACCTGGTAGGCTGTAGTCCATGGGGTCGTGAAGAGTCAGACATGACTGAGCAACTTCACATTCACTTTTCACTTTCATGCATTGGAGAAGGAAATGGCAACCCACTCTAGTGTTCTTGCTTGGAGAATCCCAGGGATGGGGGAGCCTGGTGGGCTGCCGTCTATGGGGTCGCACAGAGTCAGACACGACTGATGCGACTTAGCAGCAGCAGCAGCATTCACCATCATCAACAGGCTTTTAGTTCCTCTTCGGTTTCTGCTATTTCTGTACACTCTCCATATATGAGGTTGTTTATATTTCTTCTGGCAATTTTTATTCCATTTTGTGATTCATTCAGCCTCACATTACACACGACATACTCTGCATATAAGTTAAATAAACAGAATGACAATATACAGACTTGTCATACTTTGTTCCCAACTTAGAACTAGTCCATTTTCCTATGTCTGGTTCTAACGGTTGACCTGCATACAGGTTTCTCAGGAGACAGGCAAAGTCATCTGGTATTCCGATCTCTTGAAGAATTTTCCAGTTTGTTGTGATTTACACAGGCAAAGCCTTTAGTGTAGTCAATGGAGCAGAAGTAGATATTTTTTTTTTTCTGAATTTCTCTTGCTTTTTCAATGATCCACCAAATGCTGTCAGTTTGATCTCTGGTTCCTCTGCCTTTTCTAAATCCAGCTTATATCCTGGAAGTTCTCAGTTCATGTACTATTGAAGCCTAGCTTCAAGGATTTTGAGCATAACGTCGCTAGCATGTGAAATGGGTACAATGGTAGTAGTTTAAAATTCTTTTGCACTGCCCTTCTTTGGGGTTGGAATGAAAGCAAACCTTTTCCAGTTCTGTGGCCACTGATGAGTTTTCCAAATTTGCTGGCACATTAGGTGCATCACTTTATCAGCAGTCATCTTTTAGGATTTGAAATAGCTCAGCTGGAATTCTATCACCTTCACTAGCTTTGTTTGTAGTGCTGCCTCCTAAGGCCCACTTGACCTCACTCTTCAGGATGTCTGGCTCCAAGTGAGTGAACACACCGTCATGGCTATCTGGGTCAATAAAACCTTTTTTGTACATTTCTTCTGTTTATTCTGCCACTTTTTAACCTCTTCTTTTGTTAGGCCATTGCCATTTCTGTCCTTTATTGTGCCCATCTTTGCATAAAATGTCCCCTTCATATCTCTAATATCTTTGAAGAGATCACTAGTCATTCCCATTCTATTGACTTCCTCTATTTCTTTGCATTGTTCACTTAAGGTTCTCTCATCTCTCCTGGCTATTGTTTGGAACACTGCATTCAGTTGGGTACATCTTTCCCTTTCTCCTTTATCTTTGACTTCTCTTTTTCTCTAAGCTAGTCTGTCTTAATTTAATTCATTATAGCAGAACCAAAGAACCTTAAAAAAAAGTTTACTCCCTAACAACATTACTTCTCACTTATTGAATATTGATTATATGTTACACTTGATAAATGTGTGCATTTTATCCATTAAATCCTTATAACCTCTCTATAAGAAATGCACTGCTATCATACTCATTTTACAGATGAGAAGAGACATTGAGGGGTAGTGTGATTAAGAATCTTCCACAGTATCAAAGCTCTAAGTAGCAGAGCTGGGGAGCACAGTGAAGCAAGGTCCATCTGAAAGCAAAACCCACACTCTTACCTTTTGGGTCACTTGGCCTCTTCCCACTGGCCTGATTTAGATCAGGTATTTATTCCATTTCAGCAAAACCCTCACAATAATGTCTCTGCCTCCAGTCTTTTTCCCCTTCAAAGTCACCCTTATGCAGTTGACAAAGTGAACTATATAAAATGTATATCTGACCATATTCCAGTGCTGCCTAAATCTCTCAATAGTACCTTGTGAGGCCTTTCAAGAGGAGAAGTTCTCTTAAGTATAAATGCCCACCTCCACCATGGATCACAGAGGACAGGGTCAACACTCTCAGTGTCATTTCCTTTACTTTTTTCCCCACTTTCAGGATTTCACTACATTCTAACAAAAAGTCCATGATTTAAACAAACTAAAGGAATCTTGTTTTCACAAAATATGTTCTGTTCAAATATGAATTCAACTTTTCAAAAAATATTATCCTCTGATATTATGGGCATTATTGATGCTTAAAATATTAAATAATGTTGAACTTTTGTTTGTTCTAAGAACTAATGTGGAATCTTGACCTTATATCCTCATTCAATTATCCCATTCATTTCCTCTGACCAAATTTCAGATGAGGACCTTGAGTTACCTTTAAGCAAGGAGACAGTTTATATGCAAATATTTGGAAAATACTGTGTGCACTTCAGTGAGCAAAATATGCTAAATATATTTTGGATAAACTAGAAAAAAAATATTATGCTATTTCTATAACCACCTGAGTATTTGAATGAAAATGAGAATTTCTTATTGCTTAAAATGTGATACTTGAGGAAGTTAACAAAGCATATGAATATATCTGAACTTTGCAAACAAGCAATTTAATTTAGAATCATCTAATGCCAACATCCGCTGGATCATCGAAAAAGCAAGAAAGTTCCAGAAAAAACATCTATTTCTGCATTATTAACTATCCCAAAGCCTTTGACTGTGTGGATCACAATAAACTGTGGGAAATTCTGAAAGAGATGGGATTACAAGACCATCTGACCTGCCTCTTGAGAAATCTGTATGCAGGTCAGGAAGCAACAGTTAGAAATGGACATGGAACAAGAGACTGGTTCCAAATAGGAAAAGGAGTATGTCAAGGCTGTATATTGTCACTGTGCTTATTTAACTTACATGCAGAGTACATCATGAGAAACGCTGGGCTGGAGGAAGCACAAGCTGAAGTCAAGACTGCTGTGAGAAATATCAATAACCTCAGATATGCAGATGACACCACCCTTATGGCAGAAAGTGAAGAAGAACTAAAGAGCCTCTTGATGAAAGTGAAAAAATAGAGTGAAAAAGTTGGCTTAAAGTTCAATATTCAGAAAACTAAGATCATGGCATCCGGTCCCATCACTTCATGGCAAATAGATGGGAAACAGTGGAAACAATGGCTGACTTTATTTTTCTGGGCTCCAAAATCACTGCAGATGGTGATAGCAACCATGAAATTAAAAGACACTTACTCCTTGGCAGGAAAGTTATGACCAACCTAGACAGCATATTAAAAAGCAGAGACACTACTTTGTCAACAAAGGTCTGTCTAGACAAGGCTATGGTTTTTCCAGTGGTCATGTATGGTGGATGTGAGAGTTGGACTATAAAGAAAGCTGAGTGCCGAAAAATTGATGCTTTTGAACTGTGGTGTTGGAGAATTGTCTTGAGAGTTCCTTGGACTACAAGGAGATCCAACCAGTCCATCCTAAAGAAGATCAGTGCTGAGTGTTCATTGGAAGGACTGATGTTGAAGCTGAAACTCCAGTACTTTGGCCACCTCATGCGAAGAGCTGACTCATTGGAAAAGACCCTGATGCTGTGAAAGATTGAGGGCAGGAGGAGAAGGGGATGACAGAGGATGAGATGGGTTGGATGGCATCACTGACTCAATGGACATGGGTTTGGGCGGACTGCGGGAGTTGATGATGCACAGGGAGGCCTGGCGTGCTGTAGTTCATCGGGTCGCAAAGAGTCGGACATGACTGAGCAACTGAACTGAACTCAATGAAAAATAGACACAATTATCACATTAATTAAAACCTTAATTTATTTTAAAAAAGCCTTTTTATTCTCTTTACTGATATTGTACAATTCATAAATTTTATAAAAGAATCTATATTAGTTCCTTTCCCTCTAAGCCCTGTGGCATTTTTTAATGGGTATTTTCTACTTTAAAATACAAAGACTCTCCACTTTTCTTAGCCAGTGTGATAAACTGGAAATTGATAAGACTTTGTTCCATTTTGCTTAAGGCATTTTATAAATATACTCTCATTATTATTATTATTATTTGTAATGTGATGGAAGAAGAAAGTTTATTCTGTTTTACAGCGAAAGAAAACAGATTTGGTGATAGCACTCAAAAACGCTATCAAGTAACTAACAATCACAACTGTGAAAGATCACTTTGTATTTGTACCTGTGATGGAAATTATTGTTTATAATTATTTGTTCCCTCCTTTCCCTTGCCATTTCTCTGCCTCCTTAATCTTAATGTGTCTATGGGATTCGCTTTGGGTAACTTCTAAGAAATGCTTTGGAAAATACTGTGTATTTCTCTTTGCTCATTTGGTATTGTTCTTTGACACTAGAGAACATTATGTCCGTAGTGGAGGTGTCCTTCAATATGAAAGTGAAAGTGAAGTGATACCTGACATGCTCAGTCGTGTCCGGCTTGGACTATAGCCTACCAGGCTCCTCCGTCCATGGGATTCTCCAGGCAAACATACTGGAGTGGGTTGCCCTTTCTTTCTCGAGGGGATCCTCCCAAACCCAGGATGGAACCTGGGTCTCCTGCCTTGTAGGCAGATGTGTTACCCTTTCAGCCACCTGGGAAGGCCCCAAAGCAGAAAATGGAGCAGTTCTATATCATCAGTGAACCTAGGGCTTCAACCTTAAGCCCAAACTTGTCATGATGTGAACAACAAAACCTGGGTTAACACTGAATTTGTTCTTTTATGATATAACCTATTAAATAACTAATACTGCTTTTTTAATGTGTATTTAGAAATTTATACGTTTATAAATTTACCTGACTAATTATACTATAGAAAAGGCTCTTTTTAAAAGACTTGGGTAATCAAACTTATAAAGGGTTAATTTAATAATAAATACATTTAAAATCAATTTAAGACTAAATGTAAACAATGAGATAAAAGACTTATCCTCTGAAACCTACAAAACACTGATGAAAGAAATTAGATAAGAAAAATAAATGGAAAGGCATTCTGTGTTCATGGATTGGAAGACTTAAATTATGTTATGATGACAGTGCTACACAAAGCAATCTATAGATTCAATGCAATTCTATCAAAACACCAAAGGCATTGTGTTTTAGTGTCTTCATTATTCGCTTGTTTCAGAAGGTGGGAAATTCATCTTAAAATTCATCAGAAATATCAAGTGACTCTGAATAAAGGAATGTTGAAAAAGAACAGTTTGGGTACTTCCACTTTCTGGTTGAAAATTTTTCTACATAGCAGCAGTAATATAAACAATGTGGTACTGGCATACGGACAGATATTTGTACCTACAGACCAAAACAGGAAGCCCAGAAATAAATCCTCAAATTTTTGGCTAAGTTATTTTTGACAGTGCCAAGACCATTCAATGGGTAAAAGACAATCTTTTCAACAAATGTTGCTAAGAAAACTGAACATCCATGCAGCAGAATAAAGTTGCTTATTTTACCTTATTTTACCTCATACAAAAAATTAACTCACAATGTATCAAAGACCTAAACATAAAAAGTCAAAACCATATGATTATCAGTGGAAACCATACAGGAAAATCTTTATGAACCTGGATTTGACAATGATTTCTTGGATACTATACCATAAGCACAGGCAACAAAAGGAAAAAAAAATCATAAATTAGACTTCATCAAAGTTAAAACCTCTTGTGCACCAAAGGATATCAATAGGAGAACAGAGTGAAAGGACAACGAAGAGAACAGCAGAAAATATTCACAACTCATACATCTGATAAGAGACTATTACAAAAAACATACAAGAACCTACAACTCAACAACAAGGAGATAACAATTTAATTAAAAAATGGGCAAAGAACTTGAATCTTGGCATGAGACATGATGTTCAATATCATCAGTCACTAGGAAAATACAAATCAAAACCACAAAGAGATATCTCTGCACACCTACTAGGAAGATAAATTTCTAACATGACAAAACTACAGGTCATATTAATTACTGATTGTAATATGGTGGCCCAGATTCTGTTCAATGCACAAAACTCATCTTACTTTATTTGATGATTACAGACACTCTATGAAAGGGTACACTTCCTGTAATAATAGATGAGGAACTTGAGAGTAGGGATGTTATATAATTTGACGACACACAGCTACTGTGTAACACAACTATAGTGTGACACAGCCCAGGATCTAATCCATGGTTGCCTGGACACAAAGCCCATATTCTTTTGACTTCACACGCTATCTCCAAATAAATATTTCCATATCCACTCTTACTCCCAGAACATTGAATGTTTTTAAGGGTGTAATTCACATATTTTTTCAATCTTTTACTAATATTTTTCAAGCACATTAACATGGTAGCTCATTACAGTCTCATAAGTCTAAATAATACTTGATTCTGTTTACACTGATATAAAAAGTGAGATTTACTACCTGTTAATCCATATAATGATAAAATAGAATGCTAGGATAAAACTAATTGGTGAAGTAATTACAAATTATGGCTTTAAAATGAGATGTTGCTTCAATCTTGGCTCCACTGACTGATTTGCTAAGTGATGATAGGCAAGTTGTCAAACCTATCTGAATAATTTTGATGTACTTTTATACTATCTAATGTACTTTTATAGGGTTAAGAAATAACTTTTGGATGAAAGTATGTTTAGTGACATACTTTCACAAGTGACATACAAACACAAGTAATCTCACATATTAGGCTCTATTTTAATTATATAATATCATGCATTTGTTTATTATATATGTATGTATCCATCAGACAGTGCATTCCTAAATAAAAAAACAACAAAAAATTTGTTAAAGTATATATTACAATCTACAGATATGAAAAATGTCTATCATTTTAGATGAAATATATTGTGTAGTTGATGGTGATTTGTTGATTTCAATGGAAATGATTTCAATTGACATGGTTCTAAAAGAAAATTTTGAAATTTAGGAAAAAAAAACATTTAAACTTCTTTAAAATAGCAGTTCAGAGGAAACAGAAAAGTTTCATTAAAGGAGACCAATGAAGCAATAAGTTAACATCCTTTAATGCACATGAAATATGGAACACCTTTTCCATCTAATTTTTTAAAATTTTTAAATTTTATTTTTAATTAATTTATTTTTTAATTGAAGGATAATTGCTTCACAGAATTTTGTTGCTTTAGTCAAATCTCAACATGAATCAATCATAGGTATATATATACCCCCTCCCTTTTGAACCTCCCTCTCATCTCCCTCCCCATCCCACCTCTCTAGGTTTATACAGAGCCCCTGGCAATCTATTTTACATATTTTGATATAAGTTTCCATGTTACTCACTCCATACATCTCACCCTCTCCTCCTCTCTCACCATGTCCATAAGTCTATTCTCTATGTCTGTTTCTCCATTGCTTCCATGTAAATAAATTATTCAGTACCATTTTTCTATATTCCATATATATGTGTTAGAATATCATATTTATCTTTCTCTTTCTGACTTAATTTCACTCTCTATAATAGGCTCTAGATTCATCCACCTCATTAAAATTGACTCAAATGCCTTCCTTTTTATGGCTGAGTAATATTCCATTGTGTATATGTACCACAATGTTTTTATCCATTCATCTGTTGATGGACATCTGGGTTGCTATTTAAATAGCTCTTGAGCTATTTAATAGCTAGATATTATTTAAATGGTTAGCTAGCTATTTACAATAGTTAGAACATGGAAGCAACACAGCTAAGTTTTGCCTACTTATTTTTAATAATGGGAAGATCAGTTGGTTTATGTTTAATCTTGTTTTGAGTTTGAGTCTATATTGTAAGAGAAATACACTCAATCACTGTTCACACAATTCTAAGAGTTCTGAATTCTTCAGATATAATCTAATTGTGTGATCTGTATCAATAATCAATACAAGACAAAAAGAAAGGCCATGAGAAAATACTCGAGGAGATAATAGTTGAAAACTTCCCTAAAATAGGGAAGGAAATAGCCACCTAAATGCAAGAAACCCAGAGAGTCCCAAACAGGATAAACCCAGGGTGTAACACCCCAAGACACATATTAATAAACTTAATGAAGATCAAACACAAAGAGCAAATATTAAAAGCAGCAAGGGAAAAGCAACAAATAACACACAAAGAAATTCCCATAAGGATAACAGCTGATATTTAAATAGAAACTCTTCAGGCCAAAAGGGAATGGAAGGACATACTTAAAGTGATGAAAGAGAAAAACCTACAACCCAGATTACTATACCCAGTAAGGACTTCATTCAAATATGAAGGAGAAATCAAAAGCTTTACAGACAAGCAAAAGCTGAGAGAATTCAGAACCACCAAACCAACTCTCCAACAAATGCTAAAGGATCTTCTCTAGACAGGAAACACAGAAAAGGTTTACAAACTTGAACTGAAAACAACAAAGTAAATGGCAACTGGATCATATTTATCAATAATTACTTTAAATGTAAATGGGCTGAATGCCCCAACCAAAAGACAAAGACTGGCTGAATGGATACAAAAATAAGACCCCTATATAGGCTGTCTACAAGAGATCCACCTCAAAACAAGGACACATACAGGCTGAAAGTGAAGGGCTGGAAAAAGATATTTCATGAAAATGGAGACCAAAAGAAAGCAGGAGTAGCAATACTCATACCAGATAAAATAGACTTCAAAATAAAGGCTGTGAAAAGAGACAAAGGACACTACATGATGATCAAACGATCAATCCAAGAAGAAGGTATAACAACTATAAATATATATGCACCCAACATAAGAGCACCAAAATATGTTAAGCAAATGCTAACAAGTATGAAAGGTGAAATAACAGTAAGAACAATAATAGTGGGAGACTTTAATAGCTCACTCACACCTATGGAGAGATCAACAAAACAGAAAGTTAGCAAGAAAACACAAACTTTAAATGATGAAATGGACCAGTTAGACATAATTGATATCTATAGGACATTTCACCCCAAAACAAGGAATTTCACCATTTTCTGAACTACACACGGAACATCCTCCAGGATAGATCAAATCCTATGCCATAAATCTAGCCTTGGTAAATTAAAAAAAAAAAGAAAGAAAGAAAGAAAAATGAAATCATTTCAAGCATCTTTTCTGATCACAATGTGGTAAGATTAGATGTCAACTACAGGAAAAAAAAAAATACAAACATATGGAGGCTAATCAACATGCTTCTGAATAATCAACAAATCACAAAAGAAATCAAAAAAGAAATCAAAATATGCATAGAAACAAATGAAAATGAAAACACGACAACCCAAACCTATGGGATTCAGTAAAAGCTGTGCTAAGGGGGAGGTTCATAGCAATAGAAGCTTACATCAAGAAACAAGAGAAAAATCAAACAAATAACCTAACTTTACACCTAAAGCAACTAGAAAAAGAAGAAATGAAGAACCCCAGGGTTAGTAGAAGGGAAGAAATTACAAAAATAAGGGCAGAAATAAGTGAAAGAGAGAAAAAGGGACTACAGAAAAAATAAACAAAACTAAAATCTGGTTCTATGAGAAGATAAATAAAATAGACAAGCCATTAGCCAGATTCATCAAGAAAAAAAAGAAGAATCAAATCAACAGATTTAGAAATGGAAATAAAGAAATCACAATAGACAATACAGAAACACAGAGGATCATAAGGCTATTATCAGTAACCATATTCCAGTAAAATGGACAACTTGGAAGAAATGGACAAATTCTTAGAAAAGTATAACCTTCCAAAACTGAACCAGGAAGAAATAGAAGATCTTAACAGACCTGTCACAAGCACAGAAATTGAAACTGTAATCAAAAATCTTAAATAGATGCAAAAATATAACATATTCATGGCTTGGAAGAATCAATATAGTGAAAGTGAATATACTACCCAAAGTAATCTATAGATTCAATGCAATCCCTATCAAGCTACCAATGGTATTTTTCACAGAACAAGAACAAATAATTTCACAATTGGTATGGAAATACAAAAAACCTCAAAGAGCCAAAGCAATCTTGAGAAAGAAGAATGGAACTGGCGGAATCAACCTGCCTGACTTCAGGCTATAACAAAGCTACAGTCATCAAGACAGCATGGTACTGGCACAAAGACAGATCAATGGAACAAAATAGAAAGCCCAGAGATAAATCCATGCACCTATGGACACCTGATCTTTGACAAAGGAGGCAAAAATATACAACGGAGGAAAGACAATCTCTTTAACAAGTGGTTCTGGGAAAACTGGTCAACCATTTGTAACAGAATGAAACTAGAATACTTTCTAACACCATACACAAAAATAAATTAAAATGGATTAAAGATCTAAATGTAAGACCAGAAACTATAAAACTCTTAGAGGAAAACATAGGTAAAACACTCTCTGATATAAATCATAGCAGGATCCTCTATGACCCACCTCCCAAAATAATGGAAATAAAAGAAAAACTAAACATATGGGACCTAATTAAACTTAAAAGCTTTTGCACAACGAAGGAAACAATAAGCAAGGTGAAAAGACAACCTTCAGAATGGAAGAATATCATAGCAAATGAAGCAACTGACAAAGAATTAATCTCAAAAATATACAAGCAGCTCACGCAGCTCAATTCCAGAAAAATAAATGACCCAATCAAAAAATGGGCCAAAGAACTAAATAGACATTTCTCCAAAGAAGACATATGGATGGCTAACAAATACATGAAAAGATGCTCAGCATCACTCATTATCAGAGAAATACAAATCAAAACCACAATGAGATACCATCTGTCACTGGTCAGAATGGCTGCTATCAAAGTCTACAAACAATAAATGCTAGAGTGCGTGTGGAGAAAAGGGAACCCTCTTACACTGTTGGTGGGAATGCAAACTAGTACAGCCACTATGGAGAACAGTGTGGAGATTCCTTAAAAACTGGTAATAGAACTCCCATATGATCCAGCAATCCCACTGCTAGGCACACACACCGAGGAAACCAGATCTGAAAGAGACACGTGTACCCCAATGTTCATCACAGCACTGTTTGCAATAGCCAGGACATGGAAGGAACCTAGACGTCCCTCAGCAGATGAATGGATAAGAAAGCTGTGGTACATATACAAAATGGAATATTACTCAGCTATTGAAAAGAATCATTTGACTGAGTTCTAATGAGGTGGATGAAACTGGAGCCTACTATACACAGTGAAGTGAGTCAGAAAGGAAAATACCAATATAGCATATTAACACATATATATGGAATGTAGAAAGATGGTAATGATGACCCTATATGCAAGATAGCAAAAGACACACAGACGTAAAGAAGAGATGATTGGACTCTGTGGAGAAGGCGACGGTGGGATGATTTGAGAGAATAGCATTGAAACATGTATATTACCATATGTGAAATAGATTGCCGGTCCAGGTTCGATGCATGAGACAGGGCACTCAGGGCTGGTGCACTGGGATGAGCTTGAGGGATGTGATGGGGAGGAATAAGGGAGGGGGTTTAGGACGGGGGACACATGTACACTCATGGCTGATTCATATGAATGTATGGCAAAAACTGCTACAATATTGTAAAGTAATTAGCCTCCCATTAAGATAAATAATTTACAAAATAAAAAATACTAATAAGTAATATTAGTAGACTGAAGGAGTTAAGGTAAATATGACCAGATATAATCTAATACTTGCTAAAAACGAGCAAATATATATTCCATAAATTGAATTTTATATTTAATTTTGAAATAATGCTTTCCTTCCTATTCTCAGTGCTCTTCTGGTTTACTGGTGCCTCAGTTTCATCATGGGTTGAGATTCCTCGTAGATTAGGAATGACAGTTCTTAAAGATCATTACTAGAATTAAGACATTCTACCAACTGTAATCAGAAGAAATATATTAGTATTGAAAATGAGAAACGTTTGAATACAGATTATTTCATTCCATTTTCATCCTTAGAGTTGTTTCAGTCTTTGAAATTTTTCAAAGGAAAGACTAATGTGCATGTTGGGAACATATAAAAGTGAATAACAGTTGAGGAATGGTGGCCAGTAGAGGCACATGTGGAGTAAAATATCTTGAGCTTTCTTACATCTAATTTCTAAGTATCTTCTATTATAAAGTAACAATGAATAGGACTAACTTATATTTATTATAAGGCTTGTCTCTTCAGAAGTTATTTTCACTTAATCAAGTTTGATTTATAGAAGTGAGCCAAAACCCACTATAATGAAATTTTATGTTCCATTGTTCTGCATATACTATAGAGATTACTTTTGATTTTTAATATTCCATTGAGGATGATTCTTCCTTTTACTATAATTCTCAATGCTGTGTCATTTATTTGTGTCAGGAATAAATGTGTGTGTGTCTGTGTGTGTGTATTTTCAAGCTTGCAAAGGAGTTCTGTGATTTCAAATATGTATTTTTGTGCTTTTACATAGTTTCAGTTATAAAGAAGGACCTTCTCTAAGATAACAGCTCATCATTCAGCAATTTCTATACACTGTCCCCAGTACTGCTGAGTATGAAGGGAATGTAAGAGGTTGGGAATAGGAAAAATAAATGAGGCTTGTGAAGAAACAAGATATTAATAATAAGAAAGTAGAATTTGGAATAACATAGCTGGGGGTGCAAATGGCACTTCTGTCTTTGATCTGTTAGGTGTCCGTGGGAAAATTATTGAAATGTTCTAAATGTGATTCCCATTTTTTCAACAGAAATATTAAAATTTACCTAATTGGGTTATTAAATTAAAAAAAAATAAAAGCTTGGCACAAAATAGATAATTACTGATTGCTACTGTTCTTTTCCTATACTTGACTATCTTAAAGCTTGGTGCTATCTATCTGTTTATCATTGATTTAAATAAAAATTATTCATTCTTGCAAATGTAGAGGTAAGATAGCCTTTAAAAATAGAAACTTAATTTAAGACCAAATAAAGAAACTAATTATTTCCTTTATCAAATACTGCCAAGTCAGAAAGTCCATTTACTTTAATAATAATTTCATTAATATTACCAACTAAGTGTAATTGTATTTTATCCCATGTGTTCTTATGAATATTCACTAAATGTGAATTTTTAAAATATTATTTGTATTAGGCCTTGGCTATCCTGGGTTTATTATTAAAAGTAAAACATACCCTAAGAATGCTGATAGGATCATACATAAGTTTCTTCCAGTTACATGTCTGCAAATGGAAGTCACTTTATACTGCAAGTGCTCCATATGCTTCTTGATAATGCTGGAAATGGAAGTCCATGAAAGGTGGAAATGGTAACATCCTGTTGACAAGTTTGTAAAAACATGCATTTGGGTTAGTAAGATTAACTGATTAATCTTGACCATGGTTTATAAATAAGCCTGTCTCTACCCCATTTTCCTCAGCTATAAAGTAGAAATGGCAACTTGCATTATTTTTAGTTAAATGCTGAATGTCAACCACATAGGTTGAACTGCTCAATAAAGAGTGCCTGTTATGATTACTTCAACATATGGTCATGTAAGATTTGTAGAGTTCTGAAAGTAACTGCTTTAAATGGTTTCTATTAACACCATCAAGAACCCTGAAAGCCATGTTAAATTTTGTGTGTTGGGGGTGGTGGTGGTTAAGGCCCTAAATCTAATGTAAAGAAAATATGTCCCTATTAGAATCATATGGAGCATGACATATGCATCTGGGATGACAGGGAGAATGAAAAATTAAAGGCCTATATTATGTGTCACAGTCTAAAGAGGACCTGGATCAGTCATAACAGGAAGAGACTTGGGCACCTAGGAACTAAAGCCTGATTATTGACACTGAATCACTGAAGAAAAGCACTCTTGGCAATATTAGAATTAGCACAAAAAGAATAAAAGGACAAGCTTTGCAAAAGATTTTTAAGCAAATAAACTGAATTATAAGAAAATAATGTGTCAAATACTCTACCTTTTCCAGATCATGCCCATCCTCCATCCCATTCTCATCATCCCAGAACCCCGTTCAGTATGTGCCAGAGAGGGAGGTTCTATAATTCTATCCTTTGCAGGTCCAGGGAAGTTTTGAGGTCTCTGTGGCTACTAGGTCAGATTCTAGTTTCATTGGAGGGCCTCTTGAACTGATTCTGAATTGAAGTTATCCAGTTTTATTTGACAGCATTGGAAATCAGTCCCTGGGAGACTTCATGGAGAATGGGATTCATGTAGTCATGCTTTAATTAATTAGTTGCATCAACATATATTTATGCACTTAATGCTTACTATCAGCAAAGAATGCTCTACAGACTGAGATTATGTTACCAAAACAAAATAAAATTGTTGACCACATGGGGAGCATTTGTAGTATTACAAACAAACAGTAAACAAACAGTAAGCAGTGAACTAACAAAAAATAAGTAATATATGTGTTAATACCTGCAACTAAGAAAGATAAATTAAGACTGACAAAAAGTGAAAACTCTGTTACCTAAGATAAAGTGGTGTGAAAAGGCTTGTTTGAGGAGTTGACCTTTGAGTGATGATTTAAATGAGTGCAAGGCAGGAGTATATCAGGGCTTTGGGACATTCAAGACAGTTAACAGCGATTTTTAAAGGTCTTGAGATATGTGTATTTAAGGGACAATAAAGAAGCCTAGGTTTCTACAGTATATTGAATGACGGAAAGAGTAGGAAGAAAGGGTAGAAATATTAACTAGAAACCACATCTCATGAGGGTGCTGTGGGCCATGATAAAGGTTTTTTTTTTTTTTTTTTTTTAATGTTATCTTGTTTTATTACAACTGTGGCAGGATTTTGAGCAGGGAGCTGCTCTAATCAAATTTATATTTTTCAAAAGAATCACATATATTCACTGGGATTCCATGGTGGCTCAGAAGGTAAAGAGTTTGCTTGCAATGCAGGAGACCTGGGTTCTATTCTGGGGTTAGGAAGATCCCCTGGAGAACGGAATGTCTAAACACTCCAGTTTCCTTGCCTGGGAAATCCCGTGGATAGAGGAGCCTGGCAGGCTACAGTCCATGGGGTTGCAAAGAGTCAGGACAGACACACATACACCATCACGTGTAAAATAGGCAGCTGGTAAGAAGTTTCTATACAACAAAATGAGCCCAGCCTGGCACTCTAGGATAGGGGAGGGGAAGGAGGCTTCAGAGGGAGGGGATATATCTATAATTATGACTGATTCGTTTGTAATATGGCAGAAACCAACATAACACTGTAAAGCAATCTTCCTTCAATTAAAAAATAAATTTTAAACAATTAAAAAAGAATCACATGTAAATCTATGGCTGATTCATATCAATGTATGACAAAACCCACTGAAATGTTGTGAAGTAATTAGCCTCCAACTAATAAAAATAAATAAATAAATAAAAATTAAAAAAAATAAAAAAGAATCACTTTTACTGCTTTGAGATAAACTTAGGTGGCAAAAGTGGAATCATGGAGACCAGTGAGGAGATGATTGCCATAGGAGAGAGATGATGGTAAACAAACATGGTAAACTAATGCTTGTACATATTCATCTCTCATGCTTGTACGTATTCACGGACACGCACAACTGTATTAACTGAATACTGACTTATATCTATAGAGATATAAGTCACCTGAGGAAAAGTCTAACTGTCCATAAGAAACCTATTGTTAAGAGAGGTGACATAATATTAATTCAATTATTGTTTGACATCTTAGAATGTGCTATCATTGCTAAAAATAATATCACATTCTAAAACATTAAGCAACAATTGAATTAATTGCATGAATGCCTGGATGATCTTCTGGACTGACAGAACGTCATAACGTCAGACAGGTCAAATGTACATCTGTCAACCAACTAAACAACTAAATAACAACCTTATAATGGGTAGCAAGCATTTCTCTGTAAAGCAGTTATGTGTAAACAAGATTAAATCAGTCACTGTCTTGAAAGATGTCAATAACAAATTCAGGCTGATCAGCCCAAACAGAGATATGATGTGGGATATAAAACAAGCCTTATTTATCTAAAGGTTAGAGAAAGGAGTCAGCAAAATCAGAACACACAGCAGACAAATCAATCACATTCTCCAGTGGCAGAGACGTAAATGTCCTGGTAATTGTCAATCATCCTCACTGGAACAGAGCTGAAGATAACACGGCTAAGAGAAAGAAGCACTCCTCTTCTGACTCAATTTTAAAACACACAAGACTAAATTCGACCATGATTCAGTTGCTTTGGTACATATGCTGGAGACCATAGAAATTGGATTATCTGCACCCTATCAGTCTCAGAGTTATAAAATGTAACTCCCATGTTCAGTAAAACACATGTACAGACTAGAACAGAATCATCATTCACCACTCAGCCTTTGGGACAAGCACATACCTAATTTTGTATAACTTAAAACATGGTCAGGTATCCAGAGTTTTCTGAGCCATCCTATTTTGTCAAAGTTATATCTAATAATTGTAAAACATAAATGCAACTAAAATAATTTTCCATCACTTTGAAAGAAACAACCAAGAATTTGTATAAAAAAATACAATGATCCATATGAGGTGTGTGCCTCCTCTCCACCCTCCCCAAAGGGCTGGAAACAAGCGAAAGTACTGCAAGACAAAAACAGCTACGATGGACCTTAAACAGTGCCTCTCGTTGTCATCGTCTGGCAGGATTTATAGGGAAACTTCAAGCTTACTGAGAGCATCATAGGAGTGGGTGGTAGGTGGCTGGCAATGTCACAAAAGGAAGAAGAGACAGGAGATTCACGGTCTGAATTTCAAAGTATCTGTGGTGTGAGAGAGAGGCAGAAGTGGCTCTTCCAGGCAGGGACAGGTGACGGTCATCCCCATGCACTGACAGAATCAACCCAACAACCCCTGAGCTATTACAGGCGCTGATACTTGCAACCAAGGATAGACAGCATGCTAACTGGTAGGGAAAAGACACTCTAACCACAAGGGCAGGTCAGACGGTCCAAACACAAGGGCAGGTCAGACGGTCCAAACACAAGGGCAGGTCAGACGGTCCAAACACAAGGGCAGGTCAGACGGTCCTACCACAAGCACAGGTCAGACAGTCCAACCACAAGGACAGGTCAGACGGTCCAAACACAAGGGCAGGTCAGACGGTCCAAACACAAGGGCAGGTCAGACGGTCCTACCACAAGCACAGGTCAGACAGTCCAACCACAAGGGCAGGTCAGACGGTCCTACCACAAGGGCAGGTCAGACGGTCCAACCACAAGGACAGGTCAGACGGTCCAACCACAAGGATGCACAAAGACACGGGATTTATGAGCTCTCCTGTGCTCCCAGACACATCTTGGAAAGGAGCAGTGGCAGATGATGCCTCCTGCTTGCAGACGTAATGCTCTACTAGGGAATTCCATGAATTAACTGAGCATTTACTCATATCAAAACTGTGGAAATTAGAGAAGACTCGATTTTAGTTAACAAATATAACTTTTTTTTTCTTGTTTTATTTGTTCTTCCTTTAGGAATAGGGGCTCCAAAGAAACAGAGATCAGTTTTAGAAAAACAAAACAAACCTAAAATTTTGGCACACTTCACTTATCATGCTTCAGTTTCTATCTTTCTACATAAGGTATTACTGTTATGTAAATTATAAGAGCTAAGGAAGAAAAATAAATATATTATGGAAAAGAAAAAGGAGCAGTAAAAGCCATTCCAACTGATACTCTCAAAATACCTTTCTGTGCAGGAGACCATCAATTTAAAGAATAAACTACTTCAGCTGTAATAAGCATCATAAATAGATAACATTTATTTCCAGACTGCCTTTTCAATACTGGAAGGTCACTCCACAGCTTTTCAGAAAAGCAAGCTCTATGGCAACACAACAGGCTCTTACAAGATTACTCAGGGCTATTGATATTCCGGGATATTCACACAGCTATCATGTACAAATCTGACACATTGAAGAATTCTGAACTTTCTAGTTTCATTTAATGCTGGGCAGTTAATGTCTCAGTCTGTGTTGAACATGGCACATATTCCTCTCTGTTAATGGCATTTGTCCTGTCAATGTCATCTGCTTTAGATTTCAATTTCCTAGGCAGGAATAAAGTCTATTTGGCAGAGGGTAAAAAGAAATGTTATAACCCTTCAGCACATTCTAATCAGGTTCTAGCTATAGTGGCTATTTAACACTATATTTTCAGATTTAACGTATGCTCCATTGTAGATCTAAGCTTCCTAGGCAGATGATTGGTCTGTTTGGCAAAGGAATACAATATACGGTTGTAATGTTTTGGCATTTATAATCAGATGATAGCCTCCTTAACAGTGAACTCCACATTTTCAAATTTCATTATATAATGACTTCACTGCAGAGCCTGGAATGTTGTATTCAATTTGGGGAACTAGTCATAGAGATAAATACAGGTAAACCAGGACCAAATCAAGGATGATTATGGTTTTCTTTTTTAATTTTATTGTTTACACTATACTTTATTTCATAAAATATTGAACCTTGGGCATTATACACACACACACACATACACACACACATATAATATATACTTATATATACATAAGTCAGAGTAGACTGTTTCTGAATCACGTCTGAGGAAACAAAGGTGTGAGTGCCTGGATTGGGTCTGCCATGGCAGAATATGGGCGCTAAGAGAGAGAAATAATTTCATTCTCATTAAAATAGACCAAAGGCACATATTTTCCATAGATCACATCAACTATTTTCATGTAGACCCCTATAAGAGTAGGGCTGCCTGGGGTTGTCTTATAATATTCCAAAGAGATTTGCCAGGAGTAGTGAGTAGAGTTAAGATAGAGTTAGATTAGAGTTAATCTAGTAGTTAAGTAGAGTTAGGAGTGGTAGGATCATACAAGTGCAGGAAGTAAGAAATTGTAAATGACCACCTAGAATAAACACATTTGTCTCTGGGAAGAGAATTGTATATAAGAGATCTCAAGAATTTGGGAATTGAGTGGAGGTCATTGAAATATACTTAAAATACCTCAAATTTATGTGTTAGTCGCTCAATTGTGTCCGACCCTTAGCGACCCATCGACTGTAGCCTGCCAGGCTCCTCTGTCCATGGAATTTCCAGGCAAAAATACTGGAGTGGGGTGCCATTTCCTCCTCTAGGGGATCTTCCAGACCCAGGGATCGAACCCCTGTCTGCTCTGTCTCCTGCACTGCAGGCAGGTTCTTTACCTACTGAGCCATTAAGGAAGCCACGTCTCAAATTTACTCACAGATAAAGATTCAGCATTAAATATATGTCAGGCACAGAAAACAATAATAGCTCATGACATTACCAGTCAAAAAATACCTTTCCTAAACTTCACCTCTCTACCCAATCGCTACTTAAATCTTCAAGGAGATTAAGTTTATTTAATGGACAAAGGAGTTGAAATGCCCAAAATGGAGAATTAGAGGAAAAATAAAAGCACCTTTTCATATTATTTATTGGCTTCTCACTTGGAGTAAACACTTCCTGGAGAGGAAAGGACTTTGTGCTCTTATATAATACAACATATTTTAGTTGCCTAAATAAGATAGGTGCTTTTTAATCACTTAAGAGAATCACTGGGCATTGTTTCAGAAACTTCTCTTATATGCCTTCTCAGTAATCAACCACCTTGGTCCACAGAGATAGCCACTGTTCTATTTTTTTCTCACTATAGATGCCACTTGTCCATTTGATAACTTACATATACAGAATTGTACGGCTCATACTCCTCTGAGTAAGGCTTGTTTCATAAAGCATAATGTTTTTGAGATTCACTCATACTGTTTAATAGTCAGTAGCTTATTCCTTCTTATTGTTGAGTAGTATTCCTCTGCATGCATGCAAAGTTGCTGAGTCACTTGAGTCGTGTCTGACTCTTTGTATGCTATGGACCATAGCCTGGCAGGCTCCTCTGTCCATGGGATTCTCCAGGCAAGAATACTGCGGTGGGCTGCCATGCAGTCCTCCAGGGATCTTCCCAGCCCAGGGGTTGAACCCATGTCCTGCACTGGCAGGCAGGGTTCTTTACCACTAGCGCCACCTGGGAAACCCATTCCTTTGTATCGGAAATCCCAGTCTTTTAATTCATTGACCTTTGGTGGATACCAGGACCGTTTCTAGTTTTAGGCTATTATGAATATATCTGATATTGATATTCTTGTACATTTATGTCTCTGGATATATGTTTTGTTTGTTTCTGGTAAATACCTAGGAGTAAAATTGCTAGATCAAAGAATAAATTCATATTTATTTTTATCAGAAATTGCAAGAACTTTCTCCGAAGTGGTTGAACCCATTTGTTAGGAGTGTGTGTGTCTTAATTTTAGACATTCAGCTGGACATATGAGTAATATATGGTTCTTTTGCTCTTTCTACTTAGTGATTCTTGAACAGGGAAAGTGGATGCTAGGAAAATGAGATCATGTTGATCACACAGGCTGCAATATACTTAAAGGTGTTTTATAATATCAAAAAACATTATTACTGTTGGATGAAGTTATTATCAAAATATACAAAATAGACTTTCAAATGGACGTCAATAGCATAATTTTTTTTTTTTTTTTTTAAGTGGAGCACAGTGACTTTATTTATTTTTTTTTTTTGATTTTTTTTTTTTTATTATTATTATTTTTTTTTTCCAGTGGGTTTTGTCATACATTGATATGAATCAGCCATGGATTTACATGTATTCCCAATCCCGATCCCCCCGCCAACCTCCCTCTCCACCCGATTCCTCTGGGTCTTCCCAGTGCACCAGGCCGGAGCACTTGTCTCGTGCATCCCACCTGGGCTGGTGATCTGTTTCACCATAGATAGTATACATGCTGTTCTTTTGAAATATCCCACCCTCACATTCTCCCACAAAGTTCAAAAGTCTGTTCTGTATTTCTGTGTCTCTTTTTCTGTTCTGCATATAGGGTTATCGTTATCACCTTTCTAAATTCCATATACATGTGTCAGTATGCTGTAATGTTCTTTATCTTTCTGGCTTACTTCACTCTGTATAATGGGCTCCAGTTTCATCCATCTCATTAGAACTGATTCAAATGAATTATTTTTAATGGCTGAGTAATATTCCATTGTGTATATATACCACAGCTTCCTTATCCATTCGTCTGCTGATGGGCATCTAGGTTGCTTCCATGTCCTGGCTATTATAAACAGTGCTGCAATGAACATTGGGGTGCACGTGTCTCTTTCAGATCTGGTTTCCTCAGTGTGTATGCCCAGAAGTGGGATTGCTGGGTCATATGGCAGTTCTATGTCCAGTTTTTTAAGAAATCTCCACACTGTTTTCCATAGCGGCTGTACTAGTTTGCATTCCCACCAACAGTGTAAGAGGGTTCCCTTTTCTCCACACCCTCTCCAGCATTTATTGCTTGTAGACTTTTGGATAGCAGCCATCCTGACTGGCATGTAATGGTACCTCATTGTGGTTTTGATTTGCATTTCTCTAATAATGAGTGATGTTGAGCATCTTTTCATGTGTTTGTTAGCCATCTGTATGTCTTCTTTGGAGAAATGTCTGTTTAGTTCTTTGGCCCATTTTTTGATTGGGTCATTTATTTTTCTGGAATTGAGCTTCAGGAGTTGCTTGTATATTTTTGAGATTAATCCTTTGTCTGTTTCTTCATTTGCTATTATTTTCTCTCACTGTTTGCAGATGACATGATCCTCTACATAGAAAACCCTAAAGATTCTACCAGAAAATTACTAGAGCTAATCAATGAATATAGTAAAGTTGCAGGATATAAAATTAACACACAGAAATCCCTTGCATTCCTATATACTAACAATGAAAAAACAGACAGAGAAATTAAGGAAACAATACCATTCACCATTGCAACAAAAAGAATAAAATACTTAGGAGTATATCTACCTAAAGAAACAAAGGACCTATACATAGAAAACTATAAAACACTGATGAAAGAAATCAAAGAGGACACAAACAGATGGAGAAACATACCGTGTTCATGGATTGGAAGAATTAATATTGTCAAAATGGCTATTCTACCCAAAGCAGTCTATAGATTCAATGCAATCCCTATCAAGCTACCAACGGTATTTTTCACAGAACTAGACCAAAGAATTTCACAATTTGTATGGAAATACAAAAAACCTCGAATAGCCAAAGTAATCTTGAGAAAGAAGAATGGAACTGGAGGAATCAACCTGCCTGACTTCAGACTCTACTACAAAGCCACAGTCATCAAGACAGTATGGTACTGGCACAAAGACAGAAATATAGATCAATGGAACAGAATAGAAAGCCCAGAGATAAATCCACGAACCTATGGACACCTTATCTTTGACAAAGGAGGCAAGGATATACAATGGAAAAAAGACAACCTCTTTAACAAGTGGTGCTGGGAAAACTGGTCAACCACTTGTAAAAGAATGAAACTAGAACACTTTCTAACACCATACACAAAAATAAACTCAAAATGGATTAAAGATCTAAATGTAAGACCAGAAACTATAAAACTCCTAGAGGAGAACATAGGCAAAACACTCTCCGACATAAATCAAAGCAAGATCCTCTATGACCCACCTCCAAGAATATTGGAAATAAAAGCAAAACTAAACAAATGGGACCTAATGAAACTTAAAAGCTTTTGCACTACAAAGGAAACTATAAGTAAGGTGAAAAGACAGCCCTCAGATTGGGAGCATAATTTTTTTAAAAATATTTTTGACATGTATTTATTCTTTCAAACTTCTATTGCCTTCATTCTAGTTATGTATACAGGCAGGCTCTGGGAACATTATGTCCATGTCTATAACTAAAAGAAAATGAAAAATTTTGTTCATGTTAGAATAAATACTTTCTAAAATCTAAGACATCAGATGCAGGAAGCTTACTGATTATTCTAGAATATTGGCATGCAGAATAACGGTTTATATATTTGCTTTATCATATACTTTATCATTCATCTGTTCCATGATCCATCCATCTACCTTACATATCTGTTCTTAAATGAGATTATTGCAAGTTTTCTAGTTAATTTTATAAAACCCCCTTTAAAAGCGTATTCCACAGGGAGGCAAACTTCCCCATCCTCAGCATCTCCAGATGGCTTCAACCAGACCTGCTGCCACTCCAAGTGTTTAATACCCCCAAATGATCCATTACACCATGGTATATCTAAAATAAATAAAGGTTAAAAGATCATAAAAACAAGACCATATGACCAAACATGTTTGTTCACCTTGGCAGTGGCAATGTAAGGACTGAATCAGATTACACCCAGCTTGCCAAAAAACTGGATCAAAACTAGGAGGGGAAGAAAGAATCTGTCATATGAGCCACAGAGCCAAATGATATTTCCCTTAAGGGTGGTGGGGAGAGGAATAGTCAATATACCCACATCTCTGCCAGATACTTTCCCTGTCAACCAGAAAAATAAGAAGGCTACAGCTCAACTATGAAAGAATGCTGAAAGATTTAATTTCCTTATGGGCAAATATGTGAAATTTCATTAGAAGAGATTCCCCTTGGTCAAGACATGACTTTAAAGCTGTCTTCCCAGAAAGTATTTATGATCACCATCCCAACTTTAGGCCTCCCTATCATTGTTCATTTTCTCTATAACATTTATCACTTTGTACAAACATGTAATGTACTCATTTTTTTATTCACTGAAATCACCCACTAGATTATAAGCTTTGTGATGGAAGAAATTTTTGGTTGCTTGTCTTCTTACTTGCTTCACTCATTTGTGGCACATAGTGCTTACTACACCCCTCTGTATCCATGTATAAACAAATGGACATTTGAAGACTACTGAGCCAACACTGGGTCATGTTTCAGGAGAAAAAATTACATCAATGCTATGCACACACTAGGGAGTCTTCTAGAAATAAAAGTAATAATATTAAAAATTATACTTGTTATATAAACACTGTCAAACAACAGATGAAGCAGCTTAGGATCATCTGGAATAAGGCAGAGCAAGGTGAACCAGTGGCAAATGGGAATGAAGGTTCACCCAGAAGAGGGACTGAGTAAGAGATAACAAAGAGTCAGGGAAGTGTCAGAGGAAGTCTTTAACTGAAAGCTTTCCAACAGAAGTTAGCAGCCTTAGAGATCAATTGCTTCTTAAATCTAGGCTGAAGATCAGACAACTTTTAGGGGGTGCCCTTAAAAGCACAGGGTCTCACTCAGTAGAGCTCTAGGAATAAGATCAAGAGTATTAAAACAAAATGGTAGCAGGACAGTGATCACTATGTTCTAGACCTTACACTTTGAACCAGTCATACGTCAAGGACTCTACCTTCTTCAGGAGAATGTTCTAATATATATTCAGAAGATAGATTCATAGCTGTGATCCTTTTGTGAATTTATTTAAATTTAATTTATTAGAAACCTAAGACATTTTTAATCAAATAAAAAGATGGAAAAAAAAAAAAGATGGTTTACTAGTGATAATCCAGATATATAAATAAATCTATTTGTCAACATGTTTTTCTGCTTGTGTTCAAATATTGAAGCTTAGTACTTTTGCCTACAATAAACTCCACACCTTGACCATATTCTCCAAATAATCCACATAAGTTATTATAAAAAACACAGAGGGATGCCCTTTTTTGTTAACAAATTAGACAAGAAAGGATGGTTATACCATTTAGTTAAGAGTTTCACTGATATAAACAGTCCCTATATTACTCAGATCCAAAGATAACTGAGAGTTATATCATGGCAGAATTGGAATTTAGCTATAAGAAACTTCTAATTAATAAATACCAAGTAACTGCTTACCTAGTTTACATATCTTCTTAATTTCTCATTTTCACAGCCAAGTTAAATTCAAAATAGATCAATTTTGGTTCAGACTCATGAAAAGGGAAATTCAACTGTTCACTCACTTAAGAAAAGTTACTCTGACTCTATGGTTTTTCTTCTTACATAAGAAGAAAATAAATTAATTTTAATATAGCTATTTTTTTTCAATTTAATTATTGCTATTTGAATTTCAGCAAATTTTGGGAGATAGTTGAGGACAGAGGAGCCTGACATGCTGAAGTTCAAGGGGTTGCAAACAGTCAGACATAACTTAGCAACTGAACAACAACAACAATTTTTCTTCTATATACAGTTTTCATTCAATTAAACTGACAACTTTTGTTCCTGGTGAGTGAGGAACCTGTCACAAAATTCCATGCAAATCCCTTATTCTGTTTAGAAGTCTGAAACACTACCCGGATCCCATGTCTTTCTTGCACTCCTGATAAGGACAACCTCTTCACTCTGCTAAAGAAAAACAGTGGGCGTGTTCTTAGATTACATCACTGGTCATATAACAAGACTATTTCAAAGTCTGAGACATATAGCCTAGAGAATAACCAGAATTATGATGGAACTTTAACTCTGGGAGTCGAGATTATTTTAAAACACAAGGGAAAATAATCCAGACATGTGAAAAATCAAGCAGGACATGATAACTCCCTGCCTCTTCTATTTGATATAATGAATAAATGAGATAATGCATATAAAATGATTAGCACAGTATCTGGCTCATAGCAATCACTCAATGGCTTTTGGCAATATTTCAGGGAAAAGTAAAATTTGAATTGTTGCATCTTTACTTCTTCAAAGATTTAACAAAAGTGAAATGATAATGAAAGTTATACCAATAAAATTTCTAAATCAATATAAATAATCTTTTACAGCAAAATGAAAATAGTATTATTATTTATTTTAAGAAATGCTGAAGTTTGGGGATATTGTAGAGAATCTTCAAGGGTGAAGTGAGTATAGATATCTGTGATGACAATTGTAAGCTTTTAAATTCAGAGATATGATGATTCTAGGACATAAAGTTCTATTGAAAATTTACAGGAGTTATTTATTTTTTTTTTAAGTGAACAAAACATCCTGTAATGAAGATACATTTAGATAATCCTTAGATAGATATTCATAATATGATATATTGATAATAAATTGTCAATTCACCGAAGTCATAAAGCAGTCTATGTTTAAAATACACATTGAGGCAAAGTAAAATAATTTAAACATTCAATTAAACAAAAATCAGTTAGAGGGTAAATAGTTATAAAATGTATGTCAGAATGCAAAATAATTGACTTAGAGATGACATATTTTATTTCATTCTGATCCAATGCTTTGCAAAACACAGATTTAAGAGTGTGTTTTTAGAATGTGGCTAGCTTAAGTTAACGCCAAAAACTATCACAGCATCCATATTTTATAAAGCTATAAAACTTATAAAAGTGGAGATATCAATCTGAATTACTCAACAATTTCCAACATTAAGACTCATCCATATGTATCCCTGATAATAAATATAAAATAATTTACCCAGAAAGAATGATAACATCATTAACAATATGCTAATTTCATCATTATCTTCATTAAAAGCAAAGGAGGACATTTTATTTGGAGAAATCTGGTTTCTAAACCATCCTGACACCTTAAATAAGAGTAATACCAACACTGAATAACCCTGTTGCTAAAATATCTGAGATGCTAGGGAAGCAATAAAATTATTCATTATCATTTGCTCTTTAAATTTCATCTTCATTATAGTGAATTAGTAATTGAAAAAAGCATATATATATATAACTTCAACTAAATGTATGAAAGATTGAGGGCAGGAAGAGAAGGGTATGACAGAGTCTGAGATGGTTGGATGGCATCACCGACTCAATGGACTTGTGTTTGAGCAAACTCCTGGAGATAGTGAAGGACAGGAAAGCCTGGCATGCTGCAGTTCACGGGGTTGAAAAGAGTCAGACACAACTTAGCAACTGAACAAAAACAACAATGGTGTGAAGGAGAAATCAGATATAAAAAGAGGTGAGGCTTCAAGCCAAATAATAAGGGAGGACTTAAGGCCCAGAAGTCCTGGAAATTTTATTTGACAGTATTTTTAATCTAATTTTTTGCTAATTATTTACATAGATATTTTAATTTTGAATAGACTATAAATGCTCTCCCCAATATACCTTGTAATGTGCAAGTGTAGTCAAAAGTTTCTTTACTTTTAGTTAAACTGACTAATAAAAATAGTTTTGGTTATGATAATATATATGTATTTGTATATATGTGCGTTCCTGGTTTTTAATACCCATAAGTGATAAGTATTATCAGCACAGGTTTCCATTTTGAGGTAATTTTAAAATATCAAAATCTCACAATTTTGATGATGATTTAGATATAAAATAAACTCCTATATGGATATTTTATGTTACAAATATAAAAAATACCAACAGCTTCAAATAGGTCATTCTGTTTTAAATTTATATTGTTTAGGGATTTTATAGCTTCACAGCTTTCCTTAATTTCTCCCAGATATATAACTATACTGGCATATTTCATTTTGTCTGGTAGGCTGAATCTTGGAGTATTCTTACTGATATACTTCCAGTGGCAGAATTATTGGTCTTTTCATGGTCTTGTTAGTGAAAAAGATAAAATCTAGAAGTAGCACAGGTATGTATACAAATCTAAAGTGTAAAATGGCAATAGTAGTAGCATAACAAAGAAACAAAGAAGAGTGGCATGTAATTAAAAGTGGGAGGAATTTCCTTATTTAAGAATCATGAGAAATGCCATTTTAAATAATATTTAAAGGATAGCAGTATCTCAATTGACCCATATATATTACCTCTTTAAATCAAATAAATCTGATCCTACACAGTTAAGATGTTTCTGTCAAACATCTGTTTAAACTTTTTGATAAACTTCTTTCTACTAGAGGAAGACAAAGTAATACTTAATGCACAATACCTGGATATATTGATTCTGTGGGTTCACTGACCTGTGAGAGGTGGCTGGTTTACCTCTAAGAGGCATATCTGGATAATTCTGTTGCAGGAGGAGGGAGGGTAGGACTGCTAGTAGCTTAATGAGGTTTTCTAAGAAAACCTACCTCTCTGAGGAAATACAGCTCTAATTTACATGGCAAACAGAGCATGCATGGGATTTCAAGCTCAGATTTCCTCCTTAGCCATGAACCTTGCACAATGCATGATCTGATCAACTGTGTATGATGATTTTGAGAAGGTGGAATAAATCATCAGTTTGCCTGAGAAGAAAGAGGAGAAGAAAAGGAAAAAAATAGAGAGGAAAGAAGGAAGAAAAGGAGGGAAGGAGGAGGGAAGGAGGCAGAAAACATGCAATTAGTGCCAACACTGATTTTTCTCATCATCCTAAAATAGATCCCAACAAAGGTCCTTTGCCAACAAAGGTCCATCTAGTCAAGGCTATGGTTTTTCCAGTGGTTAGGTATGGATGTGACAGTTGGACTATAAAGAAAGCTGAGCACAGAAGTATTGATGCTTTTGAACTCTGGTGTTGGAGAAGACTCTTGAGAGTCCCTTGGCCTGCAAGGAGATCCAACCAGTCTATCCTAATGGAGATCAGTCCTGAGTGTTCATTGGAAGGACTGATGCTGAAGCTGAAACTCCAATACTTTGGCCGCCTCATGCGAAGAGTTGACTCACTGGAAAAGACCCTGATGCTGGGAGGGATTAAGGGCAGGAGGAGAAGGGGACAACAGAGGATGAGATGGTTGGATGGCATCATGGACACAGTGGAAATGGGTTTGGGTGGATTCCGGGAGTTGGTGATGGACAGGGAGGCCTGGCGTGCTGCAATTTATAGGGTCGCAAAGAGTCGGACACTGAACTAAAATCGATAATTTCCTAAATGTATGATGGCCCTTATGTGGGAACGCTATTAAAAAAAAAAAAAAACTTTCACAACGTTCTTAAAAATAATAGATAAAAACTTATCTTTATGGTGGGGATGGGGTTATCCTAATGCTTCAAACTATGTCAAGAATTAGTCCAGGACCCAGGCAGTACCACAGTGTAAAGAGCCAGATTATCAGAAGACACTATCCAGAGCCACATTGTTTTCTCAAAAATCCTTGTTTTTGTTCAGAAATGGCAGCAGTAGAAGTTGCTATCCTTTCCATTGCTATCACATCCTTGTCTCCATCTAAGCCTGTCACAAATGCACTTTGCCTGGATGGGGCTCACCTCCTCACTGGAGCTGTGACTATTGGCAACAGGGAAAACTGTGAGAGAACTCACAGTTCTTGACCACATCAGTGGAGAACTCAGTAGTCTTCCCTCCTGGGTCTATGAAGTCCTCACAGTCAATGAGAGTGTAAATAACAAAGGTCAACAGACCCAGGGAGTTCAAGGCCTTCTAGGCACAGCACGGGTTGAGTCTGTGTGAGAATCAGAAAAGGGAAGCAGGTGTTTTCAGTACCATGTAGACATTTTTGAAAATAAACTAGTTCGCAGTTTTTGCATTACATCTTTAAAATTAATTCAATTTTCTTTGTGCTTGATCAATTAAGCAGAATTACTGCCCTGCCTTTCATAATAAAATATACTTAATACAGAAAGTCAATATTTAAAGGCAATTTTCATAAGTAACACGTACATCAATGAATAAGTCAAATATAGAATTATATCTTGCTATCATTATAGCTCTGTGAAATTTGTTTTGCCTATGGACAAGAACTGAAAGAAAATAGAACATAAAATACATTATGTTATTATGACATGAATGAGGGTAAGTGACTTTTCATTTATATTTTGATTCTTAAATATATTTTTTTAAAGAGATCAAACCAGTCCATCCTAAAGGAAATCAGTCCTGAATACTCATAGGAAGGACTGATACTGAAGTGGAAATCCCAGTACTTTGGCCACATGATGCAAGGAACTGACTCATTGGAAAAGACCCTGATGCTGGGAAAGATTGAAGGCGGGAGGAGAAGGGGACAGGGCTGGAAAAGGTCAGTTTTCATTCCAATCCCAAAGAAAGGAAATGCCAAAGAATGTCCAAGCTATCACAGAATTACACTCATCTCACATGCTAGTAAAGTAATGCTCAAAATTCTCCAAACCAGGCTTCAACAATATGTGAAACATGAACTTCCAGATATTCAAGCTGGTTTTAGAAAAGACAGAGGAACCAGAGATCAAATTGCCAACATCTGCTGGATCATCGAAAAAGCAAGAGAGTTCCAGAAAAACATCTATTTCTGCTTCATTGACTATGCCAAAGCCTTTGACTGTGTGGATCACAATAAACTGTGGAAAATTCTGAAAGAGATGGGAATACCAGACCACCTGACCTGCCTCTTGAGAAATCTATATGCAGGTCAGGAAGCAACAGTTAGAACTGGACATGGAACAGCAGACTGATTCCAAATAGGAAAAGGAGTACGTCAAGACTGTATATTGTCACTGTGCTTATTTAACTTACATGCAGAGTACATCATGAGAAACACTGGGCTGGATGAAGCACAAGCTGGAATCAAGATTGCCGGGAGAAATATCAATAACCTCATATATGCAGATGACACAACCATTCTGGCAGAAAGTGAAGAAGAACTAAAGGGCCTATTGATGAAAGTGAAAGAGGAGGGTGAAAAAGTTGGCTTAAAGTTCAACATTCAGAAAACTAAGATCATGGCATCCGGTCCCATGACTTCATGGCAAACAGATGGGGAAACAGTGGAAACAGTGGCTGACTTTATTTTTCTGGGCTCCAAAAGTTGGAGTTGGAGTTGGTGATGGACAGGGAGGCCTAGAGTGTTGCAGTCCGTGGGGTCGTTGGACACGACTGAGTGACTGAACTCACACCCCCACATCTGACTTTTCATGTGCTCCTGGCCAATGCTTTATTTAAATTATCAAATACTCATGCATGCATGTATGTAGCAATGCTTTACTCTCCTGCCTTGCAGGACTTCTTCATTTCCATACTGAGGAATCCAGCACTTGGAATTAATAAATGATATAGCATTGTTTCAACAATGGATCTGAGGGAAACTCCACATCTACAGGTCCTGACTCTACCCTCCATTACTTAGTGTTACTATGCATTTTTAACTTCTCTTGTGCATCCAATAAGAGATCCAGAAATATCTTGTAAGTGCAGTGACTTAAATATACTATGAACTTGAGGAAAAAGCAATGAGCTAGATTTAAAAGAAAACCTGACTCATTTTTTATTTCTCCTTTAAACACACTTTTCTTAATTTTTGAATGATCCAACAGGTGGTTATCCAGAATCAATCATTTCTTCACTTGTATGTTTGTATTATCAAGCCCTGCATTTTTTTTATGTCAGTGTGTCTGTAGCAGATCATGAGCTCTAAGCTCTAAGCTTTTAAGGGCTTGGATATAAATGTTATTATGCTATAACTATTTTTTTTTATTTTTTTGCTCTTATCATTTGTTTTATCCCATTAGATGTATTTATCTTCACTTTTATTTTCCAGAATGAAAGGTGAGCTAAAAATTTTCATACATACTTTTTTCAAAAGACTGATTTTTTAATTTAATGGAGATCATCATTATTATGAAGACTATCTCAGATGAAAATTTGTGAAAAATTAAATAACATTAAATACAATTTTTTAAACAGTTTTATGAGAATGACTTTTCACATCTTTAAACAAGACCTGAAATAATCTGGGGACCAAAATTTTTTTTTTTTTTTGGTACTATTTTGGTTAACCAAAGACCTGGTGGAAAAAGTGAAACTCCCTCTTTTTTCTTTCAAAATATATTTTTCAATGTTTTTATACACTTCCCTTATAAAATTTAACAATAAGTTATAGAGTTATTGGGCTTCCTTGGTGGCTCAGATGGTAAAGAATCTGCCTGTAATGCAGGAGGCACAGAAGATGCTGGTTCAATCCCTGGTTGCGGAAAGGTTTCCTGGAGAAGGTCAGGGCCACCCACTCTACTATTCTTGCCTGGAGAATCCCATGGACGGAGGAGCCTGGCAGGTTACAGTCCGTAAGATCTCAAAGAGCTGGACATGACTGAAGCCACTGAGCACACAGAATTATTGGAGAAAGTCTTACTTCATCGCAGCACTGTTTACAATAGCTAGGACATGGAAGCAACCTAGATGTCCATAGGATGGATGGATAAGAAAGCTGTGGTACATATACACAATGGAATATTACTCAGATATTAAAAATAATGTATTTGAGTCAGTTCTAATGAGGTGGATGAAACTGGAGCAGAGTGAAGTAAGTCAGAAAGAAAAATAGCAATACAGTATATTAACACATATATATTGAATTTAGAAAGATGGCAACAATGACCCTATATGTGAGACAGCAAAAAAGACACAGATGTAAAGAACAGAATTTTGGACCCTGTGGGAGAAGGCAAGGGTGGGATGATTTGAGCGAATAGCATTGAAACATGTATTATATTACCATATGTGAAATAGAACGCCAGTCCAGGTCCGATGCATGAGACAGGGCACTCAGGGCCAGTGCACTGGGATGACCCTGAGGGAGGGGATGGGGAGGGAGGTAGGAGGGGGGTTCAGGATGGGGACACACGTACACCCATGGCTCATTCATCTCAGCGTATGGCAAAAGCCAGTACAATATTGTAAAGTAACTAGCCTCCAATTAAAACAAGTAATTAAAAAAAAACATTCTTAGAAGGCATGAGACTGCAAAGCTTTCCTGTGCTCCACTGCAAGCTTAATTATGCACTTTGAAGGTGAGGGTATGGGTACTCTGAATACACTTAAGTATTTTATAAGTTATCTTTGAAAAGCCTGCCAAATAAATTTATCAGGGATTATCTCTATAAAAGAAATTTGTTTATAGGAAACAAATTTTTGTGTTGCTTTTATAAGCCAAAATATGACAATTTTTTGATGAATGATTACTCATTATGGCTTTTTCTATTTGAAGAATATTAGATAATTAGAACATACTAAATGAGTTTTTTGTCCTGCATACAGCTTGAATTAACAGAGTTTGAAATCATAATGATAGATAGATGGATGGATGGAGGGAGGGAAGGAAGGAAAAGAAAAAAGACAAAGATACGGATAAAAATATAGTTTTCAGATTACATTAAAGCCATGAGGAAAGCATCTCACTAAGTTTTACAATAGGCATTTGAATCTGCTTTAACTCACAAAATCAGGTATTTTTTTTTTAGTGCAGGAAATGACCTTGGAGATCATATTATTTTCCAAGTGCAGGGTACTTTTTAATGAAGCATTCGCTGACATCACGTACTTACTAAAATGTCAGAAGCTTTTCATCAAACTGAACTATCCTTTTTTTTTTTTTTGATTGCTAGTATCCTATTCTTCAGAAAGAAGAATACCTGTATTAGCCTCTGTGCTCTTTTCTAGCCTCTTTGACACGTTATTCCTTTTAAACAGCTAAGATGCAAACTGTCTCTAAGTCTCTTTTTCTCCAGACTTTGTATCACCGATCTTTTCTTTATTTTCCAGGTGATAATGACTCATCATCCCTTGCTAACTTTTCACCCAGGCACCTCCAGGTTGTTAATAGCGCTCAAACAGAATGGACTCTCACCAGGCTGGAGCAGGGTGACGCCGAAGCAGCCTCCACTCAGGACACAATTTCCCATGATCGCTTTTAGTGGCTGTTTTTCAATACTTTTGAGTTATAGCACTCTAAGTCTCCCTTTTCATTTCATTTTGTCTTTTAATTTGTTTTTGAATTATCTCTTAGTTTTTCCTCTGCTGACAAAAGGCCCTATTGAAGCCATTTTCTATGCAGATGTAGTAAGATCACTGATATCACAGCTAACATGGTTCTGATTTACTTTATCTAAATATTCACCATACTCCTAAAAGTAAAAATAAATATTACAATAACTCATTTAATTTCAGACATTAAAATATAACTGCTTCTTAAATGACATGAAAAGGATACAATTTGAAATTTCATACAAGCATTTTTTTCAAATGATAGCACAAATTTTAGATTAGAGGTTAAAAACCTCACTATTTAGCTATTTATCACTATGACTTTGATTCAACTCTTCTGTCTCTTGCCTGCTTCCCCAGCATAGGTGTCTCTGAACATAGTTCTAAGGCATAGTTTGTGGAAGTCTAAAAGTAAAATTACGCTCAATAGGTAGTACTTCCTCAAGTATTTTAACATCCTGTAAATTTACATTTATTAACAATAAGTAGAAGATGTTCTTCTGTTATTTAACACTATTTTTCAATGCCTTTCCTAACACTAATAAACATTTTCTAAATATGGAAACAGCATAACAAATAATTATCATCACTGGTTTATTTCAACATAGGTTAGGTAGCCTGATTGTAAAGCAAGGTGAGGCACCTTCGAGTCAAAGAATAAATTATCATCTTCATTATTTGTACGATTTATTATTGAACTCTCCTTTATTGTAGTTATTTCTATTTGGATGCTAAATGCACCAGGGATTCCTTTATCCTTTCACACTAATTTTCTTCAGTCATGTGATTGATTCAATTTTTCTTGAATTCCAGTTGTAGGAGACTAGGCTCAAGGTATATTTCATGAAAGTCTCTATGTCTGGAATTTTGTCTCCTCAGTGATTCAACAGACAGATGAATTATGTTCATGACAAAATATTCTTGTGAAGCTAAATCTAAAGTTTTTAGTTTTTCCTTTCCCTACCCTCATTTTTCACTATTTATAGATAAAATACTTCTCGTTTCTTAAAGAGCACAAAACATATGACTTGTAGGTCATAACGCATCCCACTAAATCCCATGGCTATCCAGCACAGTAGATACATATTCTGATTATTCCAATTTTATTAGTGTGGAATCTGAAACTATGGGTTTGCTTCCTATCCTATCATTTTGAAGTAGCAGAGTTAAGAGTTAACACTCATGATTTCTGATGGCAAATATCATATTATTCCAAACTTCCAAACTGCCCAATTCACCAAGAACATAAGCTATAAAACTATAATATAGAAACAATACCAAATGAGATTGTAAATTTAAGTAATTTGGATTTGTGTACATTTCATCTGAAAATAAATTCTAGATGTTTCATTTGGGGAAAATTGTATTTTATTTTGAAATACATATTTATTACCAAATCAATATTCAATATTTTATTTATAATCAGTGCAATTAAATAAAAATTCTGGGATAGGGATTAAGTTAGTTAGTTATGCATATTCATTATATTAAGCAGCATTTCATACAGAAGCCTACACTCGGTTACAACACTGATTTGTACTTCATCTATTGTTGGATTTTTAAAATTTATACAAGGTATAACATGTAACATGAAAATATGATAATAAGTTTCCTTTTCCATGCTTTATAAAACATAAATTATTTAAATAATTCAAACAGTTACATATTTTTAATGAATTATTGTTGAACCAGGCAGGTCAAATGGGGAGCAAGGGAGACTTAGAGGAGAAGCAGAAGTAAGCAGAAAAGTTTAATGTAGATTTATGTAATCAGGGTATCATAGCTTTTACGATCAATTATTTAATTTAATCATTTAGTTTCATAAAATTATAACTAATAGTATTAATATTAATAATCATTACTGTAGAAAACAAAAAAAAATCTCTGTATTTATCCTCTGCTCTTTCCTCTCAAACATACTCTAACCAGATGTCCCTTCCCATCACAACTACCACTGCATTGTAAAAGTTCTTGGCAAAGTAACAGTGAAACTGAAATAAATAGAAAGGCAATATTAAGTTCTCATCTTAGGAGATCTCTAACAGCTATTGTCATGGGTATTCACTTTGTCTTTCTTTCTTATAAGCTATCTTTACAAAGCATCTGAATCAGCATTCTTCAGCTTTTCCTTCAATTTCTATGACTTTTCTTTTTCAGGCTCTTTTGTCAGTTTTACTCATCTCTGTAACCTATGTTTTAGTTTATATACTTATTCCTTTCTCTATCTTTTACATTATTGGCATGAAACACGAGCACAAACTCCCAATTTTATATCTACAGCTAACTCAGCTTTCTTAAATTCCATATATTTTATATCTTCATTTGAATGTCACATAGGCATTCCATACTTGTCTGAAATATGATCTCCTCACTATCCCCACCCAACACGCCTTCTCTATCTCAGTAAGTAGACACCCCATCTTTACAGTTGCCCAGGCAACTTCCACCTTCTAGTTATCCAAGCACAAAACACTGAGAGCATCTTTACACTTTCCCTGTACTTTCATCTCATCTAATCCATCAGTAAAGGATTAAAATGTAAATTAAATCACGACTTTCCTCAATTCAAAACCATCCAACATTTGATTCCCATCTCGCTGAATGTAAAAGTTAACAGTTAAATTTCTCATAATAACTCACAACTTTTGGTGGTTTTTTTGATCGCATCAGTCCCTTGGTTTTGCTTTTTCTGCTCTGCCCTTGCTCTTTCTTCTCCAGCACACTAACCACTCAGAACACATCAGGTTATCTGTGTCTGTTGTTCCTCTGCCACCAGAAAAGCCACACGGTCACTACCCTTACTTCCTTCATGTCCCACAGCTAAGGTCTCTTCAGGAGGTCACACCTTCATAGTCTCCCGAAAAAAAACAAAAAAACAAAAGCACCCTAACCCAACACTCTCTAAACCTTTTAACTCTAACTCATTTTTTCCAAAATATTCATCACTTCAATATAGTGTACATTTTTATTTATACACTATTCAATGTTTCTCTTTCCATAATCGAAAGTCAATTTCAAAAGATCAGAGATCTTTGTATTCAGATTTAATACATGAATGTATTTTTATATCATTCATAAGAGAATATCATATATGTCTGTGAAAAATTGAAATACTGAAAATTTATAAAACATTAATAAACATTTTAGAAGATTACTTATATAACATACAACAAAAGCTCATAAAATTTACAAAAAAATGCAAACAAATAGGTAAACAAAATAAATACATTCATATAAAATAAAAAGACAGTAATAAGAAAACAAAATGGAGGATAGCATAAAATCCATCACAGTTCACTGGCTATAGTACAGCTGTTATTTGAAAGAAATCCTGTAGCAGTCAAACAGAAGGGAATACCTTAAGTGACATTACCTACAGAATCTACGAGGTTAAAATAAACAATCTCTCCCATATCCATCCAGTAATAAAAATAGCAATATAATTAAATTAAAAAATAATAAATTTATTCAGAAGATACAACTCCTCTTGGTATTAAGAAAAGTGAGATATCCCCCATCTCTACTCTAGCCCAACCCCATAAGAGAATACTGTCAGACATGGTAGATGGCATGCCTAACTCATTCCTGTAATTTGAGTATGACTGATTCTTATTATGTCCTTCAATACAAATCAATAGTAAATGCCAAAGGGTAATTCAGTGCAAGTAATTAAAAAAAAAAAAAAAAAGTTCCAAAATATAGCTCAAGGGAAACATAAATTTTAGAATAATTGGGCCAAACATTTTCAAATGACTAGAGATATTTTGCAGGCAATATAGTAGGATATTTTTTTGTATTACATCTTTGAAGATGCTTTGTGTTAATAACACTGCAAAATTACACTGATTTATTATACTAACGCAAGTTGAAGTGACTATTCCAAAAAGAATACAAAAACATCTATATTACATCATTTTCACAGGCACATATACACTCATGGACTTGATTTAAACTAAAGCATATAACAAGGAACATAATACTTAAATATGAATACTACAGTTTAACAATTATTCTAATCTTAATATGACAGTAACTATTAAAATAATAAACAAAACAAAATTAAGCAGTTTTATTTTTTCTTATAATATTACTTTATATAGAACACAGAAATAATTATTTACATTACACTTCAGATATTCTTAAAATATTTCTCACACACCATTTTTATTCTCTGAAATGACTCAAGCAAAGAAAAATAGATATTTCTGAAAAATTAATTTATATTCTATGTGTATAATATATATTTCCAAAGTCTCTTTTAAGATGATGCTTATCACCATTCCTCATGTAGCTAAATATTAGGAAAACACTCAATGTGCATTCCCTTTTCAAAGCAAATTACAGAGATAAACTATCAAAAACTTACACTATTGTTTTCCTTCAAACTCCAAAATGCTCTGTAAGTATCTTTATATCACCTAAAAATTATTCTCCTTAAAGACTAAGTTAAAATACGTTCCGATTTCACTTAAATTTTAAAGTACATAAAAAACAATTATTTGAATTTTACTCAAGAATTCATTAATTCTTATAAAAATTGGTACTTTAAAAATGTTTCCCTCTTAGTAAATCACTGTCATGTTCTTCATTTATGCCCAATGTGTATCTAAACAGTTTAGTTTTTATTCCCAGTTATTAACTGTATAGACATGAGTAAATTGTGACATAAATAGGAAAAACAGCCTTTCACAACATAGGCCACAGAAGTGGAAATATAAGGTAAATTATAAAATACATATTAGCTAAAACTTTCCACAATAGTTTCTATCTATGAATGTGTGAGGCCATGCCATTCAGATAACTCTGACGGCACCATATAATTACAGGTTCTTTTCAGTCAAGGTACAGGCATATTACAAAAATTGAAACATTATTTTAAAGAGCTTATTTCCATTATTTTGTATCTAATAGGCAATTTGATATTTTAGACTAAATTTTCTAGTGTTTGATGTACTAGATACAATAATTTAGGTCATGTTTGTTGAGTTTATTTTGTAGAGAACACTTCAATAAATCGAAGGATGTGCTGTGCTGTGCTTAGTCAGTCGTTTCCGACTCTTTGCAACCCCATGGACTGTAGCCCACCAGGCTCTTCTGACCATGGGGATTCTACAGACAGAATACTGGAGGGGGTTGTCATGCCCTCTTCCAGAAACTGAAGGACAGATTCAGGATAAAACAAAATATTGATACTTTTAGCCAAGACTAAGAGAGAGGGGACATATGTATGTCTATGGCTGATTCATGTCGATGCATGGTAGAACCCAGCACAATATTGTAAAGCAATCATCTTCTGAGTACTGGAGTGGGTTGCCATTTCCTTATCCAGGGGATTTTCCCAACCCAGTGATCAATCCTGGGTCTCCCGCATTGCAGGCAGACGCTTTACCATCTGAGCCACCAGGGAAGCCCAATTAAAAAATAAATACATTTAAAAAAATCTAAAAATAAAAACTCAGCACTCACTACTGAGCATAGATCCAGAGAAAACCATACTTTGAAAAGATACATGCATCCCAATGTTCACTGCAACATTATTTAAAATAGCCAGGAAATGAAAGCAACCTAAATGGTCATCAACAGGGGAATGGGTAGGACTTCCCTGGTGGTTCACTGGTCAAGAATCTACGTGCCAATGCAGGAGGCATGGATATGATACTTGGTCTGGGAATATTCCACATGCCATGGAACAATTATACTCATGTGCCACAACTACTAAGCCTGGACTGCAACTACTGAAGTCCACTTTCCAACTTGCAGAGTCCCTTCTCTGCAACAAGAGAAATGACTACAATAAGAAGCCTGAGCACTGCAATGAAGAGCAAGCCCCACTCACTGCAGCTAGAGAAAACCTGCTCACAGCAAGGAAGACCCAGCACAACCAAAAATAAACAAATTATTAAAAATACAGAGGAACAGTAAAGAAGATGTGGTACATACATACAGTGGAATATTACTCAGTCATAAAAAGGAATGAAATTGGGTCATTTGTAGAGACATGGATGCAACTAGAGACTATCATAGAGTGAAGTAATTCAGAAAGAGAAGAACCAATACTGTATATTAACACATATTCATGGAAAAATGGTACAGATAATCTTACTTGCCACACAGAAATACAGACTACAGTCATAGAGAAAAAATGCATGGACACCTAGGGGGAAGGATGAATTGGGATTTGGGATTTTATACACTATTGATAATGTATATAAAATAGATAACCAGTAAGACCCTACTATATAGCTCAGATGACTCTGCTCTGCTTTGAAGTGACCTAAATGAAAAGAAAATTCATAAAGGGGTTTTCTACATAGCTGATTCACTTTGCTATACAATAGAAACTAACAATCAGACTTAAATTGAAGAAACTAGAGAAAATCACTAGTCCATTCAGGTATGACCTAAATCAAACCCCTATGATTATACAGTGGAAGTGAAAAAGAGATTCAAGGGATTAGATCTGATAGACAGAGTGCCTGAAGAACTAGGGCAGAGGTTCATGACATTGTACAGGAGGAAGTGATAAAGATCATCCCCAAGAAAAACAAATGGAAAAAGGGAAAATGGTGGTTTGAAGAGGCCTTAAAAATAGCTGAGAAAAGAAGAGAAGCTAAAGGCAAAGGAAAAAGGAAAGATATACTCAACTGATGGTAGGCACTGAGAGAGGGCATCAGAGGGTAGACAGATGGAAACCACAATCACAGACAACTAGCCAATATGACCACAGCCTTTTCTAACTCAATGAAACTAAGTCATGCTGTGTGGGGCCATCCAAGACGGACAGGTCATGGTGGAGAGGTCTAACAGAATGTGGTCCACTGGAGAAGGGAATTGCAAACCACTTCAGTATTCTTGCCTTGAGAACACCATGAACAGCATGAAAAGGCAAAAAGATAGGATACTGAAAGATGAACTCCCCAGGCTGGTAGGTGTGCAATATGCTACCGGTGATCAGTGGAGAAATAACTCCAGAAAGAATGAAGGGATGCAGCCAAAGCAAAAACAACACCCAGTAGTAGATGGGACTGGTGATAGAAGCAAGATTCGATGCTGTAAAGAGCAATATTGCATAGGAACCTGGAACGTTAGGTCCATGAATCAAGGCAAATTGGAAGTGGTCAAACAGGAAGTGGCAACTGTGAGTGTCGACATTCTAGGAATCAGCAAGATAAGATGGACTGGATGGGTGAATTTAACTCAGATGACCATTACATCTACAACTGCGGGCATGAATCCCTTAGAAGAAATGCAACAGCCCTCATAGTCAACAAAAGAGTCCAAAATGCAGTACTTGGATGCAATCACAAAAATGACAGAAAGATCTCTGTTCGTTTCCAAGGCAAACCATTCAATATCACAGTAATCCAAGTCTATGCCCTGACCAGTAATGCTAAAGAAGCTGAAGTTGAATAGTTCTATGAAGACCAACAAGACTTTCTAGAACTAACACCCAAAAAAGATGTCCTTTTCATTATAGGAGACTGGAATGCAAAAGTAGGAAGTCAAGAAACACCTGGAGTAACTGGCAAATTTGGCCATGGAGTAGGGAATGAAGCATGACAAAGGCTAAAAGAGCTCTGCCAAGAGAACACACTGGTCAAAGCAAATACCCTCCTGCAACAACACAAGAGAAGACTCTATACATGGACATCACCAGATGGTCTAACTGAAATCAGATCGATTATATTCTTTGCAGCCAAAGATGGAGAGGCTCTACACAGTCAACAAAAACAAGACCGGGAGCTGACTCAGGCTCTGATCTTGAACTCCTTATTACCAAATTCAGAATGAAACTGAAAAATGCTGAAAGCACTACACCACTCAGGTATGACCTAAATCAAACCCCTTATGACTATACAGTGTAAGTGAGAAATAGATTTAAGGGACTAGATCTGATAGACAGAGTGCCTAATGAACTATGGATGGAGGTTCATGACACTGTATAGGAGACAGGAAACAAGACCATCCCCAAGAGAAAGAAACGCAAAAAAGTAAAATGGCTGTCTGAGGAGGCCTTACAAATAGCTGTGAAGTGAAGGGAAGTGAAAAGCAAAGGAGAAAAGGGAAGATATACCCATTTGAATGCAGAGTTCCAAAGAATAGCAAGGAGGATAAGAAAGCCTTCCTCAGTAATCAATGCAAAGAAATAGAGGAAAATATTAGAATGGGAAAGACCAGAGATCTCTTAAAAATAAAAACAATAGAGGTACCAAGAGAACATTTCATGCAAAGATGGGTTCAATAAAGGACTAAAATGGTAGGGACCTAACAGAAGTAGAAGATATTAAGAAGAGGTGGCAAGAATACACAGAAGAACTGCACAAAAAAGATCTTCTTGACCCAGATAATCACAATGGTGTGAACACTCACCTAGAGCCAGACATCCTGGAATGTGAAGTCAAGTGGGCCTTAGCAAGCATCACTATGAACAAAGCTAGTGGAGGTGATATAATTCCAGTTGAGCTATTTAAAATCCTGGAAGATGAAGCTGTGAAAGTGCTGCACTCATTCTGCCAGCAAATTTGGAAAACTCAGCCGTGGCCAGAGAACTGGAGAAGGTTAGTTTTCATTCCAATCCCAAAGAAAGGCAATGCCAAAGAATGGTCAAACTACTGCACAATTGCACTCATCTCAAATGCTAATAAAGGAATGCTCAAAATTCTCTCAAGCCAGGCTTCCGCAATATGTGAACATTGAACTTCCAGACGATCAAGCTGGTTTTAGAAAAGGCAGAGGACCCAGAGATCAAATTGCCAATATCTGCTGGATCATCGAAAAAGCAAGAGAGTTCAGAAAAACATCTATATCTGCTTTATTGACTATGCCAAAGCCTTTGACTGTGTGGATCACAAGAAATTGTGGAATATTCTGAAAGAGATGGGAATATCAGACCACCTGACCTGCCTCTTGAGAAACCTGTATCCAGGTCAGGAAGCAACAGTTAGAACTGGACATGGAACAACAGACTTTTCCCAAATAGGAAAAGGAGTATGTCAAGGCTATATATTGTCACCCTGCTTATTTAACTTATATGCAGAGTACATCATGAGAAATGCTGGGCTGGAAGAAGCACAAGCTAGAATCAACATTGCCGGGAGAAATATCAATAACCTCAGATATGCAGATGACACTACCCTTATGACAGAAAGTGAAGAGGAACTAAAGAGCCTCTTGATGAGAATGAAAGAGGACAGTGAAAAAGTTGGCTTAAAGCTCAACATTCAGAAAACTAAGATCATGGCATCTGGTCCCATCACTTATTGGGAAACAGATGGGGAAACAGTGGCTGACTTTAATTTTCTGGGCTCCAAAATCACTACAGACGGTGACTGCAGCCATGAAATTAAAAGACGCTTATGCCTTGGAAGGAAAGTTATGACCAACCTAGACAGCATATTAAAAAGCAGAGACATTACTTTGTCAACAAAGGTCCGTCTAGTCAAGGCTATTGATTTTCCAGTGGTCATGTATGGATGTGAGAGTTGGACTGTGAATAAAACTGAGAGCCAAAGAGGTGATGCTTTTGAACTGTGGTGTTGGAGAAGACACTTGAGGGTCCCTAGGACTGCAAGGAGATCCAACCAGTTCATCCTAATGGAGATCAGTCCTGGGTGTTCATTGGTAGGACTGATTTTGAAGCTGAAACTCCAATACTTTGGCCACACTGATGCTGGGAAAGATTGAATGCAGGAAGAGAAGGGGATGACAGAGGATGAGATGGTTGGATGGCATCACTGTCTCAATGGACATGGGTTTGGATGGACTCCGGGAATTGGTGATAGACAGGGAGGCCTGGAGTGCTGCAGTTCCTGGGGTCTCAAAGAGTCGGACATGACTGAACGACTGAACTGAACTGAACTGAACTGAACTGAACTGATACCCAACTGAATGCAGACTTCCAAAGAATAGGAAAGAAAGGTAAGAAGGCCTTCCTCAGCGATCAATGCAAAGAAACAGAGGAAACAATATGGGAAAGACTAGAGATCTCTTCAAGAAAATTGGAGATACCAAAGGATATTTCATGCAAAGATGGGCATAATAAAGGACAGAAACAATATGGACCTAACAGAAGCAGACACATTAAGAAAAGATTGCAAGAACACACAGAACAACTATCTATCTATCTATCTATCTATCTAAAGATCTTAATGACCTAGGTAACCACGATGGCGTGATCACTCACCTAGAGTTGGACATTCTGGAGTTCGAATTCAAGTGGACCCTAGAAAGCATAACTATGATCAAAGCTAGTGGAGGTGATGAAATTCTAGCTGAGCCATTTCAAATCCTAAAATATGATGCCACAAAAGTGCTGCATCAATATGCCTGCAAATTTGGAAAATTCAGCAGTGGCCACAAGACTGGAAAAAGTCAGTTTTTACTCAAATCCCAAAGAAAGGCAATGACAAAAAATGTTCAAACTACTGCACAATTGCACTCATCTCACATGCTAACAAAGTAATGCTCAAAATTCTCAAGCCAGGTTTCAACAGTATGAACCTAAAACTTCCAGATGTTCAAGTTTGATTTAGAAAAGACAGAGGAAGCACAGATCAAACTCCCAACATCCACTAGATCACTGAAAAAGCAAGAGAATTCCAGAAAAATATCTACTTCTGCCTTATTGACTACATCAAAGCCTTTGACTGTGTGGATCACAATAAACTGTGGAAGATTCTTCAAGAGATGGGAATACCAGACCACCTAACCTGTCTCCTGAGAAATCTGTATGCAGATCAAGACGCAATGGTTAGAACTAGACATAGAACAACAGACTTGTTCCAAATTAGGGAAGGAGTACGTCAAGGCTGTATATTGTCACCCTGCTTATTTAACTTTATATGTCAAGTATATCATGCAAAATGCCTGGAAGAACAGTTGGAATCAAGATTGCTGGGAGAAATATCGGTAATCTCAGATATGCAGATGACACCATGCTTATGGCAGAAAGTGAAGAGGAAGTGAAGAGCCTCTTGATGAAAGTGAAAGAGGAGAGTGAAAAAGCTGGCTTAAAACTCAACATTAATAAAACTAAGATCATGTTATCAGGTCCCATCATTTCATGGGAAATAGATGGGGAAACAATAGAAACTGACAGACTTTATTTTTCTGGGCTCCAAAATCACTGCAGATGGTGACTGCAGCCATGAAATTAAAAGACACTTGCTCCTTAGAAGAAAAACTATGAGAAAACTTATATTAAAAAGCATATCAAAAAGCAGAGAAATTACTTTGCCAACAAAGGTTCACTTAGTCAAAGCTATGGTCACTCCAGTAGTCATGTATGGATGTGAGAGTTGGACCACAAAGAAAGCTGAGCACTGAAGAATTGATGCTTTTGAACTGTGGTGTTGGAGAAGACTCTTGAGAGTCCCGTGGACTTCAAGGAGACCAAACCAATCAATCCTAAAGGAAATCAGTCCTGAGTATTCATTGGAAGGAGTGATGCTGAAGCTAAAACTCCTGATTCGAAGAACTTACTCATTGGAAAAGACCCTGATTCTGGGAAATATTGAAGGCAGGAGAAGGGCATGACAAAGGATGAGATGGTTGGATGGCATTACTGACTGGATGGATATGAGTTTGAGCAAGCGCCAGGATTTGGTGATGGACGACAAAATCTGGCATGCTGTAGTCCATGGGATCACAAAAAGTCAGATACAACTGAGCGACTCAGTTGCACTGAACTGAAGTGTCCTTATGCTCCTTCTTCTGTCCTGTCTTCCTTTTTTGTTTCTGTTTGATTAATCATTGTGTGCCTCCAACAGCCAGAACTGGAAAGGAGAATTTAGACAATCACTGTTTGGATCTGGTTTTAGTATATAGGATGTGGATAAGTCTACTCTAGCCAAAAGTGGCATTGAGATTAATCCAGATCTGTGCCATGGGATTCACTTTTGTTACGCATTGGTTCTACAGAAGTGCCTTACACTTTGAGTTGCAACCTGCTGATCCTTCTTCAAGCTACACAGATGATTCTCACTGAACATTCCCTCATCCACAAGCAAGTAACCATGATTTCCTCTGAGTGCTTCAGAAGAAAAAATAATCAGTATCCAAAAGCTTTGGATAAGCCATTAAAGAACTTGAAAGATTCTTATGGACTATGGTATTGACTTATCCAGGAGGCAAGACTCTAGTTCAAGCAATAGTGTTTAACTATTACTTTAATGTTTCCTAAAAAGGGAAGGTGTCTAATAGCTTTATGATAAAAGCTATGCAATAGGTAGCAGATGAAAAATTAATGTGTTCAATTCTTAGATAAGTTGTGACTGTCTTAATTAGTAAGTGTATGATGCTGCCAAAATTCCTTAGACTGGCCCTGTTTGATATAAATTTAAGAGCCACAAGTAAAAGCCAAATGGGTGATATTAAAATAAAAAGAAACTGGCAAATTTAATAATATATTTTGGTAATGTAATATATCTAAAATATCATCTTAATATGTAATCAAAATGTTTGCATAATCAAAATAAAATTATTAAGGAAATACTTAACTTTTTTCATACTGATTCTTAGACATCTGTGTTGTATTTTATTTTCACAACGTATCTCAATCTAAATTAGCCACATTTCGAGTGCTAAACAGCCACATCTGCCTGATTTTATTGGACAGTACAACTCTGGCTTAGCCTGATATTTTCTTTACAGTAATCTCTTAGATATTTGCTACTTTATTAATTGGGCTCCCCTGGTGTCTCAGTGGTAAAGAATCCACCTGCCAATGCAAGAGAATTGGTTTTGGTCCCTGGGTGGAGAAGATCCCCTGCGGAAGGAAATGGCAAGCTACTCCAGCATCTTTCTTGGGAAAATCCATGGAGAGAGGAGCATGGTAGGCTACAGTTCACGGAGTCACAAAAGATTTAGCAACTTAGTGACTGAAAAACAAAAACTTTGTGAATTACTTCTGCTTTGCATGTAGAATTCTTCACAGATTCTTCTGACTAACACTGTGAGACTATAACCTCTCAAGTCATAGAATGGGCCTCTATTACTTGAGGCCCAATTATCTTGCTGCATTCTATTTTTAATCCATTAGGATTATGAAATAATTATAGTATTAGAACTATCACAACATCTACTAGAATTATTTTTAAAGATGCTTACATATTTTTAAGTGAGAGTCTGAGAAGTTCCAAGAGCAGAGGCCATACCTTTTATCAAAGTTGCCTATTCTGATTTTTTTTTTTAATGCTCTTGATAGCATTCTCGGTAGTACATACTTTCTAACAAAGACATAATACACCAATCCACATGGCATGTATGTGTGTGTATGTTGAGACAGAGAGAGAGAGAGTGTGCACAAAACCGATGATCTGACTATTGTTGTATTTTCACCCATAGCATTGAGAGTTTTTTTTTTTTTTTTTTTTACCTTTTTCTCTCTTCTACCTAAACAGGTCATCATATGGACAAAAATGTGACAGTCTGTTATCATTACCTCTGTTGGATTATTCTGAAGACACTAGAGAGGACTAAATGACCTGGAAAACTCAGTCTATGGAAAAGTCCATTGTACCTATCTCTGTTATTTCCACTGCTACGCATCACTGAAATCTTAGAACAATATGATTTGCTATACTGACACATAAACCCAAAGGTCATTTTTCACCTTGTTCTTTACCCCAAGTAAATCTCAGAGATCTTTTAATACTTTCTATTTCATATTCTGGAGTAATATCAAATATTTTACATGTTAAAATATTATTAAAATTTACATTAAGTATGTAATAATGAAATATTTTATTATTTCAAAAATTTACTTATTTGACAAACACATAGGCACTATGAACTGCCTAGCATAATATATTGTCCTTGATTAAGTATATGAGATGGTGGTCAAGCAGAGTCTTGGAGAGTTCCAACATTCTATAAAGCAGAAAGAAGGAAGGAGTATTTAAAAGTAAGTACTATAAGCAACGACAAATCTTTCAAGTTTCTTCAAGTCCCTGAAACCTACCTGTTCATTTTATGTACAAGCATGAGCCCCTGAATCACCTGAATCATGTGTGATCAAAAACTTTGCTGAAAGTATTTTATTTCTTGTTTTTCCATCTTCAACATGTCAGGGGTAAATTAGGTAAGAAAAATGGTTTGAAAAAGAAATAAGAGAGTACTAAAGACATTTGCGATCGTGGTCATAGGCTAGATTTGAGTAAGCACAGGATCTGGTGTCACTATATCCAATTTACAAGCTACAAGAGAAATTTTATAGACAATCTATTATATATTTTATGTATGAACTAATCACTAAAAAACTTATAGAGATACCAATTTCTAAGTTGGAACACAAGAAAATGTGGTTAGTTTCTATTCAAGGGAAGCAATATATATTTATACAAAGTATATCCTACTTGAAATAATATTCCAATATTTTTGAAATGCAAGTACTGCCTCAAAGTTTACCAAGGCAGAATACTGTCACTTAGGAATCATTTAGTGTAATCTTTATTGCTAGAAGTCTAATTATTTAATTCACCACACATTAGAGACGGGGATTTCCAACTTCCTTAATTTGACACATTAGCCCTGAAGATGGCAGAACATAAACTGGAAAATAATTAACATGTGTAAAGGCATGATTGTCAACCTGACTTATTTGCATTAGATTTCTGTCCCTTTGTAACAATTCTCATAGAAAAATAAGGAGGAAACTTAAATCTTCAGGGCTAACTTGTAAAGGAAATTAATTTCTCTGCCTAAAATAAAAATCTTTTTGGTGAAGAACATCAACTATATAAATCATAACTTATGGCTTTTTTCCCAGATACTAAGAATGCATTATCCATAAAGCTTTATGGAGAGTAGACTAGGAGAAGATTAAAATGCCTAGCTTTACAAAATATTGTATAGAAAATAAAACAAATAATTGATAATGTCAGTCAGTATGGGTCATGCTCCTTATTTAATGCAAAAAGAATCTGACACATATTGTGGAAACAGTCACATGTGACCTTAATCTTGAACATGAAAAGAGGGAAAACTGGAGATATAGGATATGCCAGATAGAGTTAATAATTTAAGAATGGTACAATTGGAGAAGGGCAGCAAAAATACATGTTTAGGGAAAATAAGTGACAAGAACAAGTGGAAAAGAAATTTCTTTGTGAGTAACAGTCACATTAGTAAGCCATTGCTGTACAATACACCAACCCAAAATTCAATTTTTTTAAAAAAATATATTTATTATCATTACTTATTTTGAGTGGCTGAGGGTCAGCTGATTAAGGCTAGGCTTGCTTGGAAGCTACAGTTAGAACTGGACATGGAAAACCGGACTGGTTCCAAATAGGAAAAGGAGTATGTCAAGGCTGTATATTGTCACCCTGCTTCATTAACTTATATGCAGAGTGCATCATGAGAAACGCTGGCCTGGGGGAAGCACAAGCTGGAATCAGGATTGCTGGGAGAAATATCAATAACCTCAGATATGCAGATGACACCACCCGTATGGCAAAAAGTGAAGAAGAGCTAAAGAGCCTCTTGATGAGAGTGAAAGAGGAGAGTGAAAAAGTTGGCTTAAAGCTCAACATTCAGAAAACTAAGATCATGGAATCCAGTCCTATCACTTCATGGCAAATAGATGGGGAAACAGTAGAAACAGTGTCAGACTTTATTTTTCTGGGCTCCAAATCACTGCAGATGGTGAATGAAGCCATGAAATTAAAAGACGCTTACGCCTTGGAAGGAAAGTTATGACCAACCTAGACAGCATATTAAAAAGCAGAGACATTACTTTGCCAACAAAGGTCCATCTAGTCAAGGCTATGGTTTTTCCAGTGGTTAGGTATGGATGTGACAGTTGGAATGTGAAGAAAGCTGAGTGCCAAAAAATTGATGCTTTTGAACTCTGGTGTTGGAGAAGACTCTTGAGAGTCCCTTGGACTGCAAGGAGATCCAACCAGTCCATCTTAAAGGAGATCATTCCTGGGTGTTCATTGGAAGGACTGATGCTGAAGCTGAAACTCCAGTACTTTGGCCACCTCATGCGAAGAGTTGACTCATTGGAAAAGACCCTGATGCTGGGAGGGATTGGGGACAGGAGGAGAAGGGGATGACAGAGGATGAGATGGCTGGATGGCATCACCGACTCAATGGACATGGGTTTGGGTGGACTGGTATGCTGCAGTTCATGGGGTCACAAAGATTTAGACACTACTGAGAGACTGAACTGAACTCAACTGCCTGGAATGGTTGACCAGAGGTGGCACTACTCTCTTTTTCTCCTTATTCTCACGGTGATGAGAAAACAACAACAGAATTAGTGAAAATGCACAAGGTGTCTGAAGGCCTAAGGACAAACTGATTACTATTACTGTTTCCTCATTCTATTGGCCAAAAAAGTCATATGGCTAAGCCCAAAGTCAAAGGACAGGCAAATCACATGACATTTATATAGCTACAGAGAGAGCTAAAGAATCAAACACAGTATTACAATCTATCACACTGGCAAACTCTAAACTTGGAAAGTTATTTTACAGTATATTCGTCTATAAAAGTATTAATTGCCAATATCAGAGTTTTTTGTTGTTGTTGTTGTTTGTTTGTCTAATTTTACAAGCAAAACAGAGCTGTTAAAAAGTTGGTACCAGGATGTTTCATCATAATCTTATGTTTTCCTTCTTTTTTTCTTTAAATTGTAATGGCATCTATTATTTTCTTTATTAATAGACTATTTTACATGTTTAAAGATATTTCTCTATCTTGAAGGAATAAAATACTAAAAGTATTTTATCCTTTAAAAAAAAAAAAAACGTTGCTTTTTAAATTTAGTTTTAAAATGTACCTAGAGTTATTTACTTCTTTATTGCATGGAATGCTGAGAGATCTGATTTTATTTATTTATTTTTCTAATGGATAAACTATTTTATTAGAAAAACTTGTGTGACAGCATGTTTGTTCTCCACTGATCTGTACTCCAAATTTGTATAGAGACATAGAAAGCTTTCTGGGTTCTCAAAACACTGCCACAGGAATCTAATCTATCCTATTAACACACTATCTTAATTATTTGCAATGTTACACTTACTGAGGGAGGATTAAGACTTCTTTGAAATTGAATCCACATCTATGAACATGATATATCTCTATGTTTTTATGCATTTCTTTAGGGTTTTGTATATATTTAATATAGATATGCTGTCTGCTTTTCTTTTTTTATTTTTAAGTATTTTCTTAATCTTTCAAGGCCAGTTAAAAAAAATAAAGAAACTCATTTTTAATTTTTCATGGTAGTCCAGTGGTAAAGAACCACTTGCTAATGCAAGAAACAAGGGTTTCATCCCTTGGTGGGGAAGATGACCTGGAGAAGGAAATGGCAACCCAATCCAGTATTCTTGCCTGGGAAATCCCATGGACAAAGGAGTCTGGCAGGCTACAGTCCATGGAGTCCCAAAAGAGTTAGACATGACTTAGTCATTAAACGATAAAAAGAACAATTTAAAGCTTAAAGGGATTTAGATATTAGGTGCCTATAAGAATTTCTACAAACAACAACAAAGATTTCTTTTTCATCACAGGGTACTGGAATACAAAAGCCGGAAATCAAGAAATATCTGGAGTAGAATGCAAATTTGGCCTCGAGTACAAAGTGAAGCAGGAAACAGGCTAACAAGAGTTCTGCCAGGAGAATGCACTGGTCATAGCTAACACCCTCTTCCAACAACACAAGGGATGACTCTACATGTGGACATCACAGAATGGTCAACACTGAAATCAGATTGATTATATTCCTTGCAGTCGAAGATGGAGAACCTCTATATAGTCAGTAAAAAGAAGACATGGAGCTATCTGTGGCTCAGATAATCAGCTCCTTAATACAAAATCCAGGCTAAAATTGATGAATGTAGGGAAAACCACTAGGCAATTCAGGTATCAGTTCAGTTCAGTTGCACAGTCATGTCTGATTCTCCGGGTCCCCATGGACTGAAGCACGCCAGGCCTCCCTGCCCATCACAAACTGCAAGAGCATACTCAAACTCATGTTCAACCAAGTCAGTGATGACATCCAACCATCTCATCCTCTGTCGTCCCCTTCTCCTCCTGCCCTCATTCTTTCCCAGCATCAGGGTCTCTTCCAATGAGTCAGGTATTTGCATCAGGTGGCCAAGGTATTGGTGTTTCAGCTTCAACATCAGTCCTTCCAATGAACACTCAGGACTGATTTCCTTTAGGATGGACTGGTTGGATCCCCTTGCAGTCCAAGAGACTATCAAGAGTCTTTTTGAACACCACATTTCAAAATTTTCAACTCCTCTGCACTCAGCTTTCTTTATAGTCAAACTCTCATATCCATACATGACTACTGGAAAAACCACAGCTTTGACCAGATGGACCTTTGCTGGCAAAGTAATGTCTCTTCTTAATATGCTGTCTAGCTTGGCCATAGCTTTCCTCCAAGGAGCAAGCATCTTTGAATTCCATGGTTGCAGTCACTATCTGCAGTGATTTTGGAGACCAAGAAAATAAAGTCTTACTGTTTCCATTGTTACCCCATCTTTTTCCCTTGAAGTGATGGAACTGAATGCCATGATATTAATTTTCTGAATGTAGATCTTTAAGCCAACTTTTTCACTCTCCTCTTTCACTTTTCATCAAGAGGGTCTTTATTTCCTCCTCACTTTCAGCCATAAGAGTGTAGTCATCTACATATCTGAGGTTACTGATATTTCTACCAGCAATCTTGACTCTAGTTTGTGCTTCATCCAGTCCGGCATTTCGCATGATGTACTCTGCATATAAGTTAAGTAAGCAAGGTGACAATATATAGCCTTGACATACTCCTTTACCAATTTGGAATCAGTCTGTCATTCCATGTCTGGTTCTAACTGTTGCTTCATGTCCTACATACAGATTTCTGGTACAGGAGGCAGGTCAGGTATTTTGGTATTCCCATCTCTTTAAGAATTTTCCACAGTTTGTTGTGATCCATTCAGTCAAAGGCTTTGGTGTAGTCAATAAAGCAGAAGCGATGCTTTTCTGGAATTCTCTTGCTTGATCCAATGAATCAATGGATGATCCAACAGATGTTGGCAATTTGATCTCTGGTTCCTCTGCCTTTTCTAAATCCACTTGAACATCTGGAAGTTCATGATTCGTGTACTGTTGAAGCCTGGCTTGGATAATTTGAGCATTACTTTGCTAGCGTGTGAGACAAGTGCAATTTTGCAGTAGTTTGAACAGGCTTTGGTATTGCCTTTCTTTCGGATTGGAATGAAAAGTGACCTTGTGACCTTTCCCAGTTCTGTGGCCATTGCTGAGTTTTCCAAATTTGCTGGCATATTGAATGCAGCACCTTCAAAGCATCATATTTTAGGATTTGGAATAGCTCAACTGGAATTCCATCACCTCCTGTAGCTTTGTTCACAGTAATGCTTCCTAAGGCCCACTTGACTTAGCATTCCAGGATGTCTGGTCCTAGGTGAGTGATTACACCATTCAGGTTATCTGGGTCATGTTGTTCTTTTTTGTATAGTTCTCCTCTGTATTCTTCCCACCTCTACTTAATATCTTTTTCTTCTTATGTCCATTCCATTTCTGTACTCTGAGGAGGCCTTAAAAATAGCTGATGAAAGAAGAGAAGCTAAAGGCAAAGGAGAAAATGAAAGATATACCTATCTGAATGCAGAGTTGCAAAGAATAGCAAGGAGAGATAAGAAAGCATTCCTGAGTGATTAATGCAGAAAAAGAGGAAATTAATAGAATGGGGAAGACTAGAGATCTCTTCAAGAATATTAGAGATACCAGGGGAACATTTCATATAAAGATGGGCACAGTAAACAACAGGCAACTCAGGTGTTATCTAAGTCAAGTCCCTTATGATTATACAGTGAAGGTGACAAATAGACTCAAAGGTTTAAATCTGGTAGACAGAGTGCCTGAAAAACTATGGACTGAGATTGGTAACACTGTACAGGAGATTTTGACCAAACCATCCCCCCAAAAAAGAAAGGGAAAGCAGTTGTCTGTGGAGGCCTTAGAAGTAGCTGAGAAAAGAAGAGAAGTGAAGGGTAAGGGAGAAATGGAAAGATGCAACCAAATGAATACAGAGTTCCAGAGAAAAGCAAGGAGAGATAAGAAAGCCTTTTAAAGTGAACAATACAAATAAACAGAGGAAAATAATAGAATGATAAAGACTAGAGATCTTTTCAAGGAAATTGGAGATACCAAGGCAATATTTAAGGCAAATATGGGCACAATAAAGGACAGAAACGGCAAGGACATAACAGAAGCAGAACAGATTAAGAAGTGTGGAAAGAATACACAGACGAACTATACGAAAAATGTCTTAAAGACCTGGATAACCACGATGATGTGGTCACTCACTTAGAGTCAGACATTCTGAAATGAGAAGTCAAATGGGCCTTAGGAAGCATTACTATGAACAAATCTAGTGGAGGTGATGGAATTCCAGTTGAACTATTTCAAATTCTAAAAGATGATGCTGATAAAGTATTGCAGTCAATATGCCAGCAAATATGAAAAAGTCAGCAGTGGCCACAGGACTGGAAAAAGTCAGTTTTCATTCCAATCACAAAGAAAAGCAATGCCAAAAAATGTTCAAACTACTAAATATGCTCATTTCACATGCCAGCAAGATTATGCTCAAAAGGCTTCAACATGATGTGAACCAAGAACTTTCAGACGTACAACTAAATTTTAAAAAGGCAGAGGAAACAGAGATCAAATTGCCAACATCCACTGGATCATAGAAAAGGCAAGGGAATATCAGAAAAACATCTACTTCTGCTTCATTGACTACACTAAAGGCTTTGACTGTGTGGATCACAAAACTGTGGAAAACTCTTAAAATGACAGAAATACCAGTTCACCTTACCTATCTCCTGAGAAAGCTGTATGCAGGACAAGAAGCAACATGGAACACTGGACTTTTTCAAAAAATTGGGAAAAGAGTACATCAAGGTTGTATGTTGTCACTCTGCTTATTTAACTTCTATTCTGTGTACATCATGCAAAATGTAGGTCTGGATAAACCACATTCTGAAATCACAAGATTGCCGTGAGAAATATCAACAACCTCATTCATATATGCAGATACTACGACTCTAATAACAGAAAGTGAAGAGGAACTAGAGAGCCTCTTGATAAGGGTAAAAGAGGAGAGTAGAAAAGCTAGCTTAAAACTCAGCATTCAACAAATTAAGATCATGGCATCCAGTCCCATTACTTTATGGCAAATAGATGGAGAAAAACTGGGAACAATGACAGATTTTATATACTTGGGCTCAAAAATGACTGTGGATGGTGACTGCAGCCACAAAATTAAAAGACACTTGCTCCTTGGAAGAAAAGCTATGACAAATTTAGTTAGTGTATTTAAAAGCATAGACGTCACTTTGTCAACAAAGGTTCATATAGTCAAAGCTATAGTTTTTGGTGTATATATATATACCAAATATATATATATATATATATATATATTCCTTTATTAATGTTCCTTTATAAAGGTTCATATAGTCAAAACTATAGTTTTTGGTATATATATACCAAATATATATATATATATATATATATACACACACATATATATATACATATATATATATATATATATTCCTTTATTAATGTATGGACCACTACAATATTGTAAAGTAATTAGCCTCCAACTAATAAAAATAAAGGAAAAATAAATAAATAAAAGCTATAGTTTTTCCAGTAGTCATGTACAAATGTGAGAGTTGTACCATAATGAAGGCTGAGCACTGAAGAATGGATGCTATCAAGATGTGGTGCTTAGAGAAGACTCCTGAGACTCCTGTGGATAACAAGGAGAACAAACTAGTCAATCCTAAAGAAAATCAGCACTGAATATTCATTGGTAGGGCTAATTCTTAAGCAGAAGCTCCAATACTTTGGCCACCTGACACAAAGAGCCAACCCATTGAAAAAGACCCTGATGCTAGCAAAGATTGAAGGCAGGAGGAGAAGCGGGTGACAGGGGACAAGACGGTTGGATGGCATCACTGACTCAATTGACATGAGTTTGAGCAAACTCCGGTAGATAGTAAAGGACAAGGAAGTCTGGTATTCTGAAGTCCATGGGGTCGCAAAGAGTCAGACATGACTTGGTGACTAAACAACAACAAAGTAAACTGTTAAAAGGGCTGGAGAAACGAATCTCAGAAAGATTACTGCTAAACCTTCAATTAACCACTAGCTTACAAACAGAAATTGCAAAAATTATATACAGCTGTCATTAATGATCATTGCTTCCAACACTGAGACAAAAGATATTAAGAAAAGCATCAGGGGTGACTAGAACTGGAAAGATCATGTAAGATTCTGCTTCTCTTATAACTTCCCTATCTCACGTCTCCTGTTGAGTGGACTCTAACCCTGAGTCTTGCTGGCAGGCGTTCTGAGAAGTGCAGTTATTATGTCTCCAGGCTCTCTAATGTACTAGAGAGAATGAGGAAATATTGCTATGTTCTGGCAAAAATAAGGCAGAGTACTATGTAATCATTGTTTCTATTAAGATCAGGAGCATTTTTTTTCCATCTTCTAAAAACTTATGACAGGTGAGTCAGTTTTCTGTGTTTATTTCATATCCCACAACAGCCCCAAGATTTAAATATTCTTATTGCTATGAAAGAGTCATATCTATTTTTCTTTCTGCTCTCCGCCTTCCTCTTCCCTCCCTACATCTCTTTTTCTTTCATCACTTTGCTTCACCCTTTCTTTCCTTACTGTTCCTTTTGTTTCTTCCTGCCTTCTTTTGCTTTTCTTCTTCCTTTCCTTCATTCCTCTCTACCCCTTTCCTACCTTCTCTACTTCCTATCCATCCTCCTCCTCTCTCTTCTTCCCTGTCTTTCCTTCCATCAGGTAGTTAGAATGGAGAAAGGAGTCCAAGATGGTGGAAACATGCAACAGGTAAAAATTTTAAAACGCCTTTGGAAGAGGAAGCTGAAGACTGGAGTGGGGACACACCCCATTCCCTGATTGGTCCCGGGCACAGCCAATAGGGAGAACACTGGTGCCAAGCTCTATCTGTATTGGGCTTATCCAGACAGACACCAGGGGGAGGATACAGAAGGCATGACAAGGGAAGCCAAGAGCCCTCGGTGTGCTTCTATGTCATGGCTTGGCCTGCCACTGTATCTCAGGGGTGTGCTGACTGCTTCCCGCTTGAGCTGAAACTGAGCTGTATCTGAGTTGTAACTAGTTTGTCATTACAAATATTGCCTGATGTCTTCTTCATAGAATGCTGTCTGTTTGAGTTACAAGTGGTCTACTGTTCCATATCTTTGCTACAACAAGACAAGAACTGACGGAGAGGAGTAAACCAAACTGAAACTTCCTTCCATCCTTACTTTTTAAAATCTCACCAGAGTCTCAAGTGAAATTTTGTTCTACCCAGTGGTAAAATAATGTGCTACAAATTCTATCACAATAGCAATAATAAAAAACACCTTCCAGATACGAAAGTCCAAATATGTGTATGGATAGATAATAGATGAATAGCTAAGTAGGTAGATAGGTAAACAGATTATAGTCTTGTTTAATTTCAACTTCTCATACTCTTGTAAAATGAGATATCCACTTTTTAAAGATGAAGGAAACAAATTACATAACAATTAAGGCCAAGTTTCCACAGTTGGTAAATTTACAGCAGAAATTCAATCCTTGCTCTTTATTATTCCAAAGCCTGTAGTCTTTTCATTTGCCAAAATCACATCAGTGCATTCAATAAAGATGACAGTTTTTAGGGAAAAGGATCTATATCTTATTAATAATTTTTCTGTCTTGGATTTACTATGTAAACTAAGCTTAGTACAGAAAGAGTAACAATTTCATACATCTACTGGAAGAGAGAGCAGCAAGCTGCTGCTGCTGCTAAGTCGCTTCAGTTGTGTCCGACCCTGTGCGACCCCATAGAGGGCAGCCCACCAGGCTCCTCCGTCCCCGGGATTCTCCATGCAAGAATACTGGAGTAGGTTGCCATTTCCTCCCCCATGGTAGAGATAGAGCCCCTAGTATATTTTGTAGGATAAATTTGAGACATTCAATTAACTAAGCATTTGAGGGTTCCATTGCTTGTATATAAGCAGGATTAAACAGAAACTGTCTTACATTTGAAAACTACTCCAGAAAAATCATTTTGGTTTGTATTTTCCACACTCAGTTTTCCCTGGCATCTATATAAAGATATAGAAGAACATGGCATAGCCAAAATGTCAACATTTCCTGTTGTTATGAATTCTTTTGACAATAGAAATATTCAGTAAACATTACTATTTGTCTGTCGAGTATCACATATGACATTTTTGTATACATTCATATCACTTGAAGTGTTTGAATGTTTATAGTTTGTAAATGCCTTCTATCATGCTAGCAAAAGTATATGTACTATAAACCTAGGCACCCCTTCATATTACTACACAAACTGATTACTGTTATTTCCCCTATTGCTTTAGGCTAATTTAGTTTTCTTTGTATCCTTAGGTACTCCAACTGGAAAAACACTAATTCACTGGCATATCTTCTATGAACAAACTGATATTGAAGATCACCCCTTGGTAGTGAACTTAAACAACCCCCTCACCTCTACAACTGGCAGACAGATAAATGCTTAGATAAATGCTAAGAAATTCATACAACTTCAAATTATATATGATGCTTACTCCTTGGAAGGAAAGTTATGACCAACCTAGACAGCATATTAAAAAGCAGAGACATTACTTTGCCAAAAAAGGTCCATCTAAGTCAAGGCTATGGTTTTTCCAGTAGTCATGTATGGATGTGAGAGTTGGACTATAAAGAAAGCTGAGCACCAAAGAATTGATGCTTTGAACTGTGGTGTTGAAGATTCTTGAGAGTCGTTGCAAGGAGATCCAACCAGTCCATCCTAAAGGACATCAGTCCTGGGTGTTCACTGGAAGGACTGATGTTGAAGCTGAAACTCCAATACTTTGGCCACCTGATGCGAAGAACTGACTCATTGGAAAAGACCCTGACACTGGGAAAGATGGCAGGCAGAAGGAGAAGGGGACGACAGAGGATGAGATGGTTGGATGGCATCACCAACTCAATGGACATGAGTTTGGATAAACTCTGGGAGTTGGCGATGAACAGGGAGGCCTGGCGTGCTGCAGTTCATGGGGTCACAGAGTCAGACACAACTGAGTGACTGAACTGAACTGAACAAATTGTTTAAATCATTCTATTTTCATTCACATATCTATTTTTGTATACTCTATATAACACATTTTCCAAGAAGTGTTTGAAAATAGTATCTTCCAAAAGACAGAAATCTAAAATATAGTTAACAGTAAATAGCAGAGTTTTACAAGTGGCAAAACACTTATCTTTATAAAAAACATCTAAGGCAAATTAAGATTATATTAGTGAATAACAATTTTGGATAGCACTTTTCCATCTCCCATCGTGACAATTAGGAACCGTACATTCCCACTGATTTGGACAAACCACACTTGAAAGACTATTGTGGACATTCCAATCATTAGAAAGTCCTAATATGCAGCCAAAACTATCTTCATGCAATGTCCTCATTTTTTTAAGTTGCCAACTCTGAATACTACACTATAAATATCATAACAAGTAGCAAAGCTGTTAACATACACAATACATGTATGCAACTAAAGCATGTGAAAAGGACTTTTCTTTCTTTCAAATTTCTATGCAATTTTCAAGAATATTAAGGACGAAGAATTAAATTTCTCATTTCTTTAAAACGAGACATCCCACTCTATTTTTATCAGTTTATGGACTCTTTATTTACACACGTCGATACTAAGAATTGGGGAATTTTTTTTTTTTATTAGGTGATAAGAATTCTGCCAATTCTGAAAATCTATAAACCTAGAGCCACTCGGGCTCTCCTCTAAAGGAATGAAGCTCTTTCTCTTGGAACTGAGCCAATGTCTATTAAGTAGCATTGTGTAAGCTATTCAGTGAAACATTTCATTGTCAGAGGCTGAACTCAGGACCCCTTTTTATATATATATGGGAGGAATTTAATTGATTGTGTCAAATGAAACTGTCAGTGCCTTCCCTGAATGTTTTTAATAGTTGTAGTGACAGACTGGGTACCTAAATGAAACGGGGCTTTATTTAAAGTGACACTGTAAATTCACTCTCATCAGATGCATCAATTCTAATTCACTTACGTCTTTTTGGAGCACTCAGTCTGTCTCATTTGTTTCAACTGTTTCCTAGTCTACCAACATTCTGTTTAATTATCCAGGCAGCATAATAGCATGAGTGACATAGCAAGAGTGAAGTATGCTCTGCTCAAACCTGTGTCCATAGGTTCCCTGTATAGTAAAATGTTTCCCAACCTCAACGTGAAATCTAGATATATTAATAGGTTGACAAAAAGTCTTCTCAAGAGTCAGAGTTGTGTTGAACGACTTGAATTTAACACAGTTCAGCTGGTAATTGATAAAATGCACTTGTTCACAGGTGGCACAGGCATTTATTCTATTCTATTTCCATCTGCTAATATGTCTACCATAAATTTAAATTTGCATATCCATCATCCATCTGGAAGTGAGCATTAGACCCCAAATCCTCTTACCTGCAGCTGCTATGCTGTGTTCAGTTGTCTTGCTCTGAAAATGTCACAAGCACCATAAACAAAGTTGCTAAAACTTCAAAATTCAATGAAGGTGTCTGCATATAAATTATCTCTTATATCACTGATATTAGATAAGTAGCATATTAATATAGACTTTGATTTGCTAAGATCCTCCAATGATTACCAGTTGAAGACAAAATGTTTGATGTACAGGACATAACACCTTCCAAATGTGTATACATTTTTTGTAGTTAGAACCCAAATCATTAATTTTATTTTCTATATATGTAATATACTCTCATAATTCTTTTAGTAACAAGCAGAACTGTGATGGCAAAATTTGGCTGAAAAGTCTGTCCAAATATTAGAATATGGCAATGGACTAATTCATGGGGAACTAACTCTTCTACAGTTTAGGGTTTCAGTGTCAGAGAGTTTCAGTCTACTTCCTTATAATTTCTCTCCCCTAATTTCTAGTGTTTGAAAAGATGAAAAATTCATGTTGTTTTTAATCCATAAAATTAATTTAAAGATACCTGGTGCAGTCAAGACCTTCAATAAAAATGAAAGACTGGTATCATTTCATGGAGTGAATGAAAACACTTGAAATGTAAAGTTTTCTGTAGTGATCTGCCAGGACATGACTGTGACTAGCAGAAAGTAAACTGCATGTCAGACTCTTGACTTTACATTCTCCTACAGAACTGTTCTCTAATTTAGATTTAGTCATTTTCCTCCTGTAATTTCCAAGCCCAAGGAAACCAAAAGCATAGAATAGATATAGGAAAATACTTTTCAATATTTCAAATCAATTAACTTGAATTAACCTGACAAATTAAAGGACAAATCCATTGTAGCCTTGAAATTAGGAATGATATTGTCAATATTTTATGAATAATTAGAAAACAAGAACAGACAATTCTATATCCAAAATGGATTGACCTCCTGAGTTGATTATCTCAAAATATATCATGTATTTTATAGTTAAGTAGCACACAGTGGTTTAAATTGAAATAACCTCTTCATGAACACTTGTGAATATTAAACATGTTTCTAATCATGTATTACAAGACAGTTTAAAGTATTCATTTTAAATTATTATTATTTAACTATACAATGCTTATTTTTACTCAAATTAGATATAATTGATATTTAATGATTTGGGTTGTTGTTTTAAGATACAAGAACGTGGACCTGCTGATCAAATGACACAAGTCAATTTCATCCTGGAGATCTCCTGTGAATGTGGGATAATTCAACCTCTTTCCACCCATGACTTTTTGCTGATACAACCCAAGTACTGCCTTCAAACTCAAGCTGTCAAAACACATAAAATCCATGCACTAGGATACTGGCTGATAAAGATATGAAACAGGAGGCCATTTGAGAGTACTGTTTCTCTTATACTTCTCAGCAACTTAACACAATATTTATGTACTTACCAGGCTCATATCAAATGAAAATTTTAATAAAAACAAAATATTTTACTATTCTCACTTCAGTATTTTACTATAATATTTGTAGAGTGTTTGTGTTTACTAATACAACTAAGTTTTTTTTTTTTTTTTTCAATTTAAAATAAAAGTTATCTCAAGTTAAAAAAAATCTTTAAAATATTGAGTTGCTGTTAAGGAATTCCATAAATGGCACACACAAGCTTTATATTATTTTTATATTATTTTATATTATTTTATTAAATTATTGCATTTTTTCCTTCAACATTCCTTTAAATTTCAAAGGCATATTAATAAAAGATAAACTGTACCTTCTCTCTGAAAACAGGGCCCCGATTATAAACTTCAGAAAGGAACTGGTTCTGTACAGATATCCTTTTGCCACAGTCATCCAAGAAATTATGCTTAGTAGATCCTGAGTGACACTAAAGAGCAATCCTTTAAGGTCACCTGTTAAGAAAATATATCTGCTATTACGGTTACAAATATTTTTTTTAACTTTCCACTATTTGAACAAAATCTACTTTTCTTACTAAATATTTTATATAATTGTTCAATTTAGCTATTCAGAAAATGACTATGCTACTTACCAGTATCAACAGATGTTTATAATTTGTCTAAATACTGTATATTTACTGAGCTGTTACATCACCAGATTTAATTTTTCCTTTATAATTTGTATTTACTAAGAAACAGAAAAGAATATCAAAGCTAAATTTTCATGGATTTCAAAAGCTTCAAGAAGACTGGAGTGGGTTGCCATTTCCTACTCCAGGGGATCTTCCTGCCTCAAGGATCGAACTCTGGTCTCCTGAATCTTCTGCACTGGCAGGCTGATTATTAACCACTAGTGCCACCTGGGAAGCCCTTAACAATGTATACAGACATCAAATCATCACGATGTACACTGTAAATATCTTACAACTTTATATGTCAATTACATCTCAATAAAACTGAAATAAAAAATGGCACATTAATTAATCCTTGTATTTCAGATTTGGGGAAGATTTTATAATAATTCTGTATAGTTTCTAGCATTCACATTATTAAGCTGTTTTAGTTTTCCATTTATTTAGGGGATTTACAATATTTATTACTCTTAAAAGCTTGTGACTTTCATTTTTAAATATGTTTGAAAATTATGTAAGTGTATGTAATTGCTGGTATTCCTCTCCTTGAAGAATTTTCCACAGTTTATTGTGATCCACACAGTCAAAGGCTTCAGTATAATCAATAAAGCAGAAGTAGATGATTTCTTGGAACTCTCCTGCTTTTTTGATGATCCAACGGATGTTGGCAATTAGATCTCTGGTTCCTCTACCTTTTCTAAATCCAGCTTGAACATCTGGAAGTACAAGGTTCACGTACTGTTGAAGCCTGGCTTGGAGAATTTTGAGCATTACTTTACTAACATGTGAGATGATGCAATTATGCAGTAGTTTGAGCATTCTTTGACATTGCCTTTCTTTGGGATTGGAATGAAAAGTGACCTTTTCCAGTCCTGTGGCCACTGCTGAGTTTTCCAAATTTGCTGGAATAGAGAGTGCAGCACTTAAAAAGCATCTTCTTTTAGGATTTGGAATAGCTCAACTGGAATTCCATCACCTCCACTAGCTCTGTTCATAGTCATGCTTCCCTAAGCCAACTTGACTTCACATTCCAGGATGTCTGGCTCTGGGTGAGTAATCACACCATCATGGTTATCTGCGTCATGAAGATCATTTTTGTATAGTTCTTCTGTGTATTCTTGCCACCTGTTCTTAATATATTCTGCTTCTGTTAGGTCCATACCATTTCTGTCTTTATTGTGCCCATGTTTGCATGAAATGTTCCCTTCAGTTCAGTTCAGTCTTGTCCAACTCTTTGCAACCCCATGGACTGCACCACAGCAGGCCTCCTTATCCATCACCACTTTCCAGAGTTTACTCAAACTCATGCCCATTCAGTCGGTGATGCCATCCAACAATCTCATCCTCTGCCACCCCCTTTTTCTCCCTCATTCAGTCTTTCCCAGCATCAGGGTCTTTTCAAATGAGTAAGTTCTTCACATCAGGTGACCAAAGTATTGGATTTTCAGATTCAACATCAGTCCTTCCAATGAACACTTAGGACTGATCTCCTTTAAGATGGACTGGTTGGATCTCCTTGCAGTCCTAGGGACCCTCAAGAGTCTTCTCCAACACTACAGTTCAAAAGCGTCAACTATTCGGTGCTCAGCTTTCTTTAGAGCCCAACTCTTGCATCCATACAAGACTACTGGAAAACCCATAGCTTTGATTAGATTGACCTTTGCTGGCAAAGTAATGTCTAGCTTTAAGCAAACTCTTTCACACTCCACTTTCAGTTTCATTAAGAGGCTCTTTACTTCTTCTTCACTTTCTGCCATAAGGGTAGTGTCATCTGCATATCTGAGTTTATCAATATTTCTCCCAGCAACCTTGATTCCAGCTTGTGCTTCATCCAGCCCAGCATTTCTCATGATGTACTCTGCATAGAAATTAAATAAGCAGGGGACAACATACAGCCTTGACATACTCCTTTTCCTATTTGGAATCAGTCTGTTGTTCCTTGTCCAGATCTAACTGTTGCTTCCTGACCTGCATACAGATTTCTCAAGAGGCAGGTCAGGTGGTTTGGTATTCCAATCTCTTTCAGAATTTTCCACAGTTTATTGTGATCCACATAGTCAAAGGCTTTGGCATAGTCAGTCAATAAAGCAGAAATATATATTTTTCTGGAACTTGCTTGACTTTTCAATGATTCAGCGGATGTTGGCAATAATTAACACTGCTGTATGCTATATAAGAAAGGTGTTATGAGAATAAATCACAAGCTTTTTTATTGCAATGAAATATTTTCTAATATTTCCTTTTTTTTCTATAGATGATAAATTTTCATTAAGCTTAAGGTGATAATCATTGATAACCATGTATGTAAGCCAAATCATTATGCTGAACACAAACTTATACAAACATCTAAATAATATCTCTATAAAACTGTAAGAAAAATATAATGCCATTCATTAATGATTTATTCCATATTTAAAAGAGAACTAATTTCATTTAACATATTTCTTCTCATTAAATTATCATTTACTTTATCTCATTGTTAATTTGTAAATTAACCCATTGATTTTCCTTTCTTCAAATATTGTTGCCACTGAAAGCAAAGAATAAAAATATTGACTCTTTCCAGAATGAATTAGGTTCTATTACTTCATTTGTGAAAAACAGAGAGAGACTTGGAGTGATTCCAGTAGTACACTGAGACAACTCACTTGCAATAGCCAATTTATAAATATTAAGAAAGTTTTTAAGGTACCATTAATATTCAATTCAACCTACATGGGGATATTTAAACCCAGAATCAGCAAACACTATAAATTTGTATTTTTAAAACGTACTCATTTGTTTGTTTTACCAGCATATCACTGCTAATCACCACCTCAAAGTGTGAAACCAGAGCACATCTTAATTAGCATGTAAAGACTATCATCTCTTAGAGGCAGAGGGCAAAAAATTGAGGCTCAGGTCCATGAGTTAATTATAAAAGTAGCTGAGCTCCAGAAAGATGAATTTGCATATCTAACAAGTCTGTTGCCCCAGGGTCAGAGTTTTGATTGGGAAGGAGTGAGATGCTGAGATTCATAATAGGGACATCTAGCTAAACCACTCAGAAATACTGAATCCCATATACCCTCTGGGCCTCCTGATGTGGTCTACCCCTTTTAGGTAAAGATGTAGATGTTTGTGTGCTCAGTCACTCAGTCATGTCTGGGTCTTTGCGACCACGAGGACTGTAGCCCACCAGGTTCCTCTGTCCATGGAATATTCCAGGCAAGAATAATGGAGTGGCTTTCCATTGCATTCTCCATTAGATCTTCCCAACCCAAGGATCAAACCATCTTGCATTCCTACACTAGCAGGCAGATTCTGTACACTATGCCACCTGGAAAGCCCTGAAAGATGTAGACACCACACCCCAAATCAGACATGATCAGAACCAGAGAGTGTTAAAGTGAATTGGATCAATGGTTCCCATTGTTATGTGTCTGCCTGCATGCCACCTTTCTTGTAGTCCGTCTGTTTTTTCCATGCAACGTTATTCAAGATCTGTGTCAGAGGAGGCTGCCCTGACTTTCATGATTGGATCAACAGTGTTTTCACTTAGTTTTGTGTCTTCAGAGCCTCCTGTGACCAGCTGACCAAGACGGAGAAAGGCCAAGAGTGGGTCAGGGACAGATCTGATTTGTGTGTACCTCCTGAAAATGAGCTATATTATGGCAAGCTGATTCTTGAGGATATTCATGGTAGTAATTCTTTCAAAGAACAGTAGACCTGGTCATTAAATGTGTGTTTAAAGAGAAGCAGGTTAAAGTAAGAATATATGAATGGGCCATGGATAGGAATTGGGCTAACATGAAAAGTGACTATGGGTAATAGCAAATCCAAGATTTGGAGTTAGCAACATGGAGATCCAGAAGAACCAAGAGCATAGTCCCTGCTGAAGGCCAGCCTGCTCCAGACCCAAGAAGAACCAATGTTTCAGTTCAAGTCTGTGGGCAGGAGAAAACTGATGTTCTAACTGAAGGCAGGTGGGCAAAGGAATTCCCTCTTAATGAAAATTAGACTGTTTGCTTTATTCAGGCCTTCAGTTCCCTGGATGTGACTCATCTACATTAGGGAGTGCAATCTGCTATACTTAGCCAAAGGATTCAAATATCAATCTTCTTCAGCAACACACTCACAGTAACACCTAGAAAAATGTTTGACCAAATGTCTCTGCAAACACTGTCCCAGTAAAGTAGACAACAAAACACTAAGTATCACATTTTCTTAGCCCCACATCCTCCTTTCACTTTTCCGTATTTCACTTTACCCAATACAATCGCATTCCTCAAAAGAGGTATCTATGACTGTCTTCATTTTCACACCTCACATTCATTCTTTTTTCCATTAATATCTCCCTTCATTCCCAATATTCCATTTTGCTTTTTGGAACTTTATCTTATTCCCCATCACACTCTTAAGTGTGCATTTCATCAAAATTCATTCCTGGCCTTCAATCTTTATAATCTCTTCTGAGGTAATCCTTGATTTCATTACATCACCTAAACAAAAACAAATGCCAAATTTATAACCTTCTTTTTTTCTCTTGGATTTTTCAAACTCATGATAAAATTAACATATCTAACATTTAAACCAGGGACAATGTTTGTGTCCCTTCATCTGTTTGTTCAATGCTTGCTTCCCTGTCAACCCTTAACAACAACCATATCACCTTCCAGCATTCTCTATCTCAGTGAATGATTTCATCATCTTTCCATCTTGCAAAAGCCACAAACATTAAGGTTTTCTCAGATATTTCATTCTTTCTCAACCATGAATTCAGTAGTTTATCAAATCATGTTTACTTGATCCCTATATATTTCAGAACTTTGTCTTCTCTATTTCTATTACCATCCCTTTAAATGAACATGTTTTCTGCATTTGCTATTGAGTCAGCCTCCCTGCATTTCACTGTGTATTCACTTTAAAATATTTTTCATGAGACATACAGATGGCCAAAAAGCACATGAAAAAATTGATCAACATAACTAATTATCAGAGAAGTACAAATCAAAACTACAATGGATGTGAGAGACAATAAAGAAAGCTGAGCGCCGAAGAATTGATGCTTTTGAACTGTCGTGTTGGAGAAGACTCTTGAGAGTCTCTTGGACTGCAAGGAGATCATGCCAGTCAATCCTAAAGGAAACCAGTCCCAAATATTCATTGGAAGGACTGATCCTGAAGCTGAAGCCCCAATACTTTGGCCACCTGATGCGAATAACTGACTCATTGGAAAAGACCCTATTGCTGGGAAAGATTGAAGGCAGGAGAGGTAGGGGACAACAGAGGATGAGATGGTGGAATGGCTTCACCAACTTGATGGACATGAGTTTGGGGAAGCTCTGGGAGTTGCTGATGGACAGGGAAACCTGGTGTGCTGCAGTCCATGGGGTCATAAATAGTTGGACATGACTGAGTGACTGAACTGAACTGAATCACCTCACACCAGTTAGTATGGCCATCATCAAACTGTCCACACACAGTAAACCCTCCTGCACCACTGGTAGGTATGTAAATTGGTATAACCACTATGGAGAACAGTATGGGGCTCTATATAAAACTAAAATAGACTTACTGTATGATCTAGCAATCCCAGTTCTGGGCATATATCTAGAGAAAACCATAATCCTAAGAGATACATACACTTCAGCATTCACTACAGAACTATTTACAATAGCCAAGACACGGCAGCAACCCAAATGCCCATCTACAGAGGAATGGATAAAGAAGATGTGGTGCATATATACAGTGAGATATTGTATATTCAGCAATAAAAGAGTGAAATAGTGCCACTGGGGGCTTCCCTAGGGACTCAGTGGTAAAGAATCCACCTGCAATGCAAGCAACACAGGAGACATGTTTGATCCCTGGGTCAGGATGATCCCCTGGAGAGGAGTGTGGCAACCCACTCCAGTATGCTTTCCTGGAGAACCCCATGGAGACAGGATCCTGGTGGGCTACAGTTCATAGGGTCACAGAGTCAGACAGGACTGGAGTGAGTGAGTATACATATGCACAAATGGAACTAGAACTTATCATACTAAGTAAGTCAGAGAGAGACTTATATATGTCACTCATACGTGGAATCTAATTTAAAAAATGATACAAATTAATTTATTTTTAAAACAGAAAAAGACCTACAGTTATCAAAAACAAACGTATGGTTACCGAAGGGGAAATGTGGGAGGAGGGATAAATCAGGAGCTTAGAATGAATATACATACACTACTATGTACAGATCAATGACCAGCATGGCATACTCTACATCACAGAGAACGCTACTCAGCATTCTGTGATAACCTATATAAGAAAAGAATCTTAGAAAAGAATGGATATGCGTCTATACTCAGCTCATTCACTTTGTCGTACACCTGAAAGTAACAAAACACTGTAAAGCAGCTATACTCCAACAAAATCTTAAAAAACACCATGAAATATTCTTCATTCTGTAGCCAGAATGATAGTTAAACTGAAAATCAGATAAGTGGCTGAGTTTTTTTTTTTAATTTATATATTTTTGTTTTTATTTATTTTTATTTTTTGTTTTTGTAATTTATATGCATAACATTTGTTTCCTCTGTGTGTATATAATTTTCTTATTATGTTCTATTCATTGTGCTAGTTTTAAATGTGAACAAAATAAAGACCTGTCCTTGAGTGGATCCAGTGAGATAGCAAGACTGGTGAAGAGCCCGTTTCAGTCAGTGCTGTTTGGTTAAGATCTGTAACAGAGGTCAGCCTGGCACTGAAAAATCACAGGAAGGTGCCCAGTCCATTGTTGAGCATTCAGGGAAGGCTTTTAGGAGGAGGTGACTTTCATGCTGAAGATGACAGTTGAACATGGATAGGTACAGTTGTGGCTAGGGATATGAGTTGCATTATTTAGTTAGGGATCTTGTTTGCTGCATTAAGTAACTTAGAATTGTCTCCCAGGTAGTTATGAGGACTAGAAAATATTTTACTGAAAAACTATCAATGGTGATGCAGTTTTGAATACTTACACACACATTAAGTATCACAAACACTTCCAATATTATAGGTCATTTAAGCTTCAACATGGTTTTACCAATGTCAAATCTTTTTTTTTTTCTTTTCCCAGAGGCCCACAGCACACAGACGGTTACAGAGTGAGTAAATGCCAGAATCCAGAAAATCACAAATCAATCCTTTTTTTTTTTTTTTTCTGTAAATAAGTTACAGAATTCTGTCATTAGTAAATAGACTTCATGGATCTAACACTGTAAAAACTGCCCAGATATTTATTTAAAGCCAAATACTCTTATTTGTCTCTTCAACGATATTTAAAACCTTAACTTTTAAGTGTTGGTTATACTGTAGTGAAGCATTTAGGAAATATAGTCAATTTTTAATGATACCAGGTGGATCATCCTAATTTCAGATTAACTACATCCCACTGACACGATTTCTTCCCCACCCTGCTGCCACCTGTCTGATACCAAACTCACTCAGCTGTGGACACTGACAGCTGGTTCTTCAGAGGGGAGTGGGGCAAGCAGGCGTCAGGTGAAAATGACTCATTAGCAATGAAATGGAAAAAATGTGCAGACTTCCCCACAGACATTTTGGATGAAGCGTAGTTTTTTTTTTTTCCCAAGGCTTCTCTCTCTGTGTCTGTTTGAAAGCTAATTGCAAAATGATAGTAATAATGTATTTAACTTTATAAAGGTTTTGAAGTTACTATGATGTGATGCCTTCAGATTTAATTTATTTATATTTCCTCAAAACCAGTTGAGGTTTCCATTTGGATATAAATCCTAAAGGCTGAAAGATAAATACGCTGATGTTTTGGCTTTCTGTGCATGTTCAAGGTTACTGCCTTAGAAAGAACCCTGAGACAGGGAGTTAGCACACTGAATTCTAGTCATTCATTAACTACACAAAACCACGTAGTTCTCTTAACTCCCCTGGACATCAGATTGTACGTGAAGAAAAGAGACCTAAATGAGCACAGTGATTAAATTATGCTTAATTATAGATATTTATGTCTCCTGTTTCCTTGGAATTCTCTGGTGGCTCCAATAGTAAAGAGTCCGCCTGTAATGCAGGAGACCCAGGTTCAATCCCTGGGTTGGGGAGATCCCCTGGAGAAGGGAATGGCAACCCACTCCAACATTCTGGCCTGGAGAATTCCATGGACAGAGAAGCCTGGTGGGCTACAGTACATGGGGTCGCAAACAGTTGGTCACAACTGAGTGACTAACACTTCACTTCCCTTTCTTGTTATTTACTTGAAGTTATTAATAGATTACTTATTCCTATCAAATATCTATTATATTTTTGGATTTTATACTATTTAAAGATCTTTTCTTTGGGTATATGAAATAGTAACAAAGACAAAGTTTTATGCCTGAATCTTCAAACTGGAGTTTTCAGAAAAGCGCAAAAACAGATCAGTTTTCATGAAATTAAAAATACAGACTTATTATAAAAATGTCTCTATGCTACAAAGCATTAATGATTGAAACATTTATAGAAAAATTTTAGTGTGAGTTAATAGTTGTACAATGTCTCCTAAAGGCACTTCAAACTATGGAAAGTTAATAATGTTTAGCTAAAAAAATTTTCCCATTTCTAAGACCAAAATGGTTGCAACACTAAAATGATAAGAAATTAAGCTGAACACACAAAAAAGAGTTCTCAGTGCACAGTGACTTCCTAATAGTAATGTGTGCCTTTTAGGACCTTGGTTCTGGAGAATATGTCCAAATGTTAGCGACACACTGGTGTGCAAAAAAAAAAAAAAATATATATATATATATATATATATATATATATGAAAACAATAAGAGAGATTGGTAGAGCTTCAAAATAAAGATTTTCTAAACCCATGTTCACCTTTTATCACCTGAATTCCGTTCTCACACATGTTCATGCATCTTCAGACCTTCTCATTTCCCAATAGCCTGAAGCTTGGGCATTAGCAGCAACCACTAGAAGCCATACTCTCACCTCTGTTCCTATTAGTTAAGAATACCATCCAGCTTCAAAAAAACTAGAATATTTCTCCTTTAGTCGCTTTTGCTTTCTCAGTGAGGGGGTCAAAAGGGTTGCCTACAGCCAGTAACTAAGCACAGAATTGGTTGCTGAAATATTCTATTTCACAAAACCATGAACTCCCAGACTAGCCTTGTTACTGCTTTTTGTCAGACACTTACCACACACGTCTTCTACCTTGAAAAACTTGTATCTCCCCTAAGTCCAATGTCATGAAACAGAACTGTTTTTCAGACTCTGCAGCAAAAATCTTCACAAAGGGGACAGCAGGCTGAAGTCAGTTTTTATAGACTTTATTCTCCTAGGGCGCTGAGAATCTGTGAGAGCAACTAAAGCTGAAAAAGGTCTTCCGTGCCTTTCTAACACCGGCGCTGCAGCTGTTAGCACTTCTGGTGTCAAGGTACAAATGTCATGAAGGTACTGTCAGTAAAGTAACACCCGTAAAAAACAGCCTGGCAGTCTGGCTGGCCGCCAGCGCCCGTAATCATCTTGTTATATGCTGCTCGGAGCCGGACTTCTGTTATCACCATTCCCTCCGATAGCTCTTAATTGAAGCAAAGGGATTTGCCTCACATCAATAGACTGAAAGGGTATTTCTGAACTCTTTAAAAGTGTAATTTCAAAGCTGAAAGCTAACTGAGGTGCTTAAAATATTATGGTTCAGCTTTCTGTAATTCATAAATTGTGTGTCACGGGAGGAAACAGCTTGAATAAAAACGTGTTCCCCAATTCCCCAACTAGAGTCTTCTGTGGAGAGAGTACAATTGAAAACTTCTTCAAACAGATGAAAGATATACAACACATGATGCTTATTTTGAAACTCTGTGAGTTCTAATTGGGGAAAAAAAAAAATCAATGAAGAGATTTCTTAGACTTTGAGAGATTCTAGAGTTTATTACAAGAATGTATAAAGGATCTTACCATACTCCTGAGACTCTTCTCACCTGATTTGGGTACAATGCCAGAGTGGGAAGAGAGGCAGTGCGTGAGGCCTCTCCCCAGGGGTAGGACTCCAGGGACTGGCATATAGACAAATTGCTCGACATCATAGGTTACTTGACGATTTGCAATTATCATCAACTTTACTCTTAGATATGGTAATTTACTAAACTCTTTGTCAGCAATCACAGAAAGATGCTCTTGGCCTCGGAGCTAAGCCTGTGGACACTTTTGCTGGAGACATCTGGCACCACAGCACATAATCAGAAAATAAGAATAACCCCTCTAGAAAGAAATAGCTTATATTGCCTTTATCTTCCAATTAACAGGGCAAGTGTCACAGGCATTCCTTTCCCAAGACTATATCTCATATACATATCTCATACATATCTCATATGTATAACACACATATGCACATTCCCATGAGATACAAATCTCTAACTTTTGTATCATTCTATCAAAACTGCTTGACTGACATTATAATATTCATTCAATTAAAAGTAATTATGGAAAAATTCACTGGCTTATGGTATATTTTCAATTAATGCAGTCCTCTTCGCTCTAATTATCAAAATCAGTGCCCTATTTTTGTGATTTATCTTCCAAACTTCTAAGTATCTAACTGATACACCCATATGGATTTCTTATAGATCCCTTCCAGGTGGTGTTAGTGATAAATAACCTGCCTGACCATGCAGGGACGTAAGATACTCGGGTTCAAATCCTGGGTTGGGTAGACCCCCAAGAGGAGGGCATGGCAACCCACTCCTGTATTCTAGCCTGGAGCATCCCATGGACAGAGGAGCCTGGCAGGCTATGGTCCACAGGGTCACAAAGAGTCGAACACAACTGAAGCAATGTAGCACACAGCATGCAAACTTATTATTTTCTTATCTCCCCATAACTTTTACTTCTCATTGTTACCCACTTTTCCTATGACTTTTCATGCATGCAATTCCATGGCAAAAAAAAAAAAAAACAAAATAAAATATAAAGCACCTTTTTTCCTTGACACTTTTTTTTAACCCAACTAATAACTGACTATGCATTTATAAAAGGTGCCAAATCTGGACTCTTTTTTTATCCTCAATACTAAAATTCAGCCTGGAGGTTTTCTAACCTGGACAATAGCAGTAGCCTCTTGACATTTTCTTCCCATCCCTCTTTCTCTTACTACCTCAATGCATCTTGTCCTTTAAAACCTGTTTGCTTCCTTATGAACAAATCTACAATGCTGCACTTACAAACAGAGGCATCTGTGAACTTTCCTTTGCCAAAAAATAATGCTCAAATCCTTAGCCTGTGGCTATTTACCGTCTATTTTTTCCAGCTTCATTATTTGATAGTATCCCTATGCTCATGGAACTACTCACCAGACCAACGCTTTCATTTTTCCATGATGCAAGATGGACTCTTTGCTCTGCTTGAAATAGACATCATCTTCCCCACTCTTTAGTACCTCGTTACTCAAAGTACGGTCTGCAGAACAGCAACATCAGCATTGCCTGGGAGACTGTTAGAAATGCAGAATCTCAGGACCATGCCAGGCTACTGAATCAGAAACCTCCATTTCACAAAACTTCACTTTGTATTATACACAATAAACACTCTCTTCCATGAAGCCACTCCTTATCATTCCACTACATTTTCACATCCTACCATGGTGAACATCCTAAAGCCTGCTGGATATTTTAATGACACTCAGACACTCCTTCCCCTCATCTTTTTCCTCCTCTCATTTTTCATTTTCTCCTCCTCTTTCCTCTTTTCTTCTTTTCCTACTCCCCTTCACTTCCTATTGTTAATAGCAGCAACAGTAGTAGTTGTTGCATTAATATACACCTCTGGCTGAGGGTCAAGTTATCTCTTAGAATTTTTTCTTCCAACCTGAATCTTCTTCCAATGTTGCTCCAGTGTAAGTTGAGTTTTTCTTTTTTTTTCCCAGAAATTAAATATTATTTTGCAGTTTGATGATAAAAGTAAAACTAGTCTTTACAAAGATTGCTACTACTGAGCCAGTGAAAGTAGTTATATGGAATGAGATGCTATATTTCTAACTATACATGGTATGATATAGCCATATTCATATAACAAATGAAACAATTCAAAATTTTTCATGTGGTAGAATAAAAGTGTATACTCTTTCTACCAAACTATATCTGAATATTTGTATAAAGTCTGCATTCTTTAGAAGAGCAATTGCAGATTGCTAAAATATTTTTACTTGCTTAAATATGCTATAAAACACACAATGGGAAGCTATGGAAGTGAAAGTATTAGTCCCTTAGTCAAGTGTGACTCTTTGTGAACTCATGGACTGCAATCTGCCAGGCTGCTCTATCCGCAGAATTCTCCAGGCAAGAATATGGAGTGGGTAGTCATTCCATTCTCCAGGGGATCTTCCCGATCCCGGGAAGGAACCTGGATACTCTTCATTGCAGGCAGATTCGTTACCGTCTGAGTAACCAGGGAAGCACACCTGGCATTATTCAATTTATGAGTGAGCTTTGACGGAATCTTTACACTTGCTTCAGTCAGTCAGTTCAGTTCAGTTCAGTCGCTCAGTCATGTCCGATTCTTTGCAACCCCATGAATCGCAGCACGCCAGCTTATACATGGTCAAATGCCTTTCATATACCATCTAGCTCTGACCCCTTTGCGGCTAATGTGGGTTCCCATCTATTTTCTGGCTCATGTTCTCAGATACCTAAGAGAAAGACAGTCCTCACCATTCTTCCTTATTTAAAGTCAAACATACGCTCGTTTTGGAATGTCTTCTTCTAGACAAATTCCTTACTGAGTGAACAAAATCTGACCTATGATCAGGGCTGAAGTGATGTAAAATTATGATACAATTTTTCAAACACAATGTTTACTCCTCTAGATGAAAATTATTAGATCATATCTCTGTTTTTCAGCTGTCTTGATTATCAGAGGCACAATTTAAATGAGCTTTGGTAAAAGGCCTTTACAATCAAGCTATACAAAATTTATGAATTATATGTAAGTCAATCCTTTTTGATACAAACTTTTCTTTGAAGATGTACACATTAACTTGAAGCAAGATGCTTTATATCATATGCAGGGTCTGTTTTATGTGGTAAATTAAATTCACATAAGCAAGACGAATCCCCATAAAATACTCAATAAATCATTTTGTCCTCTCACACAATAGGTGAGAATTTCCCTGCTGTTTCAGTGTTAACACCTTCTTAGCACATTTTTAACTGTCTATAGAAATCTTCAGTATAGAATAAATTAGTGGATGGATGTGTTGATATCAGAAATTAAAGATTCAAATAGAAAATGGATTAATAAGACTGCCATTATACCCAAAGAAATGAAGATCTGTGTCAAACTACAAATAATACAAGCTAAAAAATGGGTCACAATAATTTACATATTTCAAGTTAATTTGCTTTTACTCCTAAATCATGACCTACATTTATGAAATTATTTTGCTAGTGTGATCCTGTATGCTGATTGTTAAGTCTTATTTGGTTTACATTCAATGTCTTTTCTTTGAGCTTAGTATTTGGTTTACATTCAATGTCTTTTCTTTGAGCTTAGTATCCCAGGAAAACAAAAACAACCACCTTGAAATCTTGGATAACATGATGGTATCTGATAGAAAGTCTAATTTGGCTATAGAAAATTAGGTGAAGTATGATTCCAAATAGTTCTGGTGTTCCAACTCTTTCATCTTTTCCTTCCGTTCTATTCTCTTTCTAATAAATCCAATCCCTTATATCCTGCCTATGAATAGAATGACTACATACATTAAAATCTTATTTTCTTCTCTTCTTAATAGCAGATTTAAAATTGTATCTTCATTCTTCTGATTGCTTTTTGCCATTTAATTGTTTAAGGGCTTGGAACAAAACCTTAATTTCTCCGAATTCCTTTTTTTTTTTTTTTTTTTTGCCATGTATCACACAAGATTTCTTTGAGAATAACAATAATTATTGAGTCCTTACTAATTGCTGCAGAGTCTTCTCAGAAAATCACTGATGCCATTTAAACGATCCTAAGTAGGAAGGCCAAATAATTTGTCAACATCATAAAATTCAAGGCGGACAGACTGAGGAGAGCTCATTTCACAAATTTCAAGGATATTTCATATTTCCTTTTGCTGAATGAGAAGGAAGGATGTTATATTAGAAACTATTAAGTATCATGTGGAAGAAAATAAATAAATCCCTGAAACTTATGCATTGTATGAAACACTATCTATATTTAACTTTCTATAGTTATCTGTATTGGATGTCTATATTATCTTTACTTAATGTTCACAACAATAAATAAGTCATATATAAGTCATCATTCTGATCTTTACCATATAAAGAATCTAAGGCTTGTGGAGTATTTTTAATTTACTTCAGGTCAAAGAGCAAGTATAGGACAGGGTCATTTTTCAAAATAATATATGTTGGCTTTAATTCAGAGACACAGTATCTTTTTTGCTCTCAAGCCTCATAATTCCATTGTAATTTTTGAGGAAGCAAAAGATACACGTACTTGGTTTTGCTTTTGTCTGTTGGGCTTATACAAAATGGTTACTCAAATCTTACTGGGACAAATTTTTTCTACTGCATGTCTGATACTTCACTTCAGATGATGCAGATCTGATCATAGTCAAATAATGAGTTGATAGACTGTTGGAATTTCTCTCTTGACTGAAAGGCTGCAGCAGGCAACAAAACAGCCATCTGTTGTGATGTCTTCAGAGACAGTGGTTTAGGAGATATAAAGTCTGAGAGAATTTTGCAACAAGTTGTACCTCTAAAGAGTAAATAGGGTTAAAAAAAATGTTTCAGACAAAGCTAAGAAGCTAGAAGAAAATTGTTCTTAATCATTTTTCAGGGTTTTGAGAATGGTCAGAGAACTAAAGGTACTGGAATAGTAAATGAACAACTAAGATTATGGTAAATTTTAATACTACAACAAAATAGCAGGAAGAATAGAGTACAACTGCCCTAAAATCAGGTGGTGCTTAGTGGTAAAGAACCCACCTGCCAATGCAGGAGACCTAAGAGGTGCAGTCAGATCTCTGTGTTGGGAAGATGTCCTGGAGGAGGGCATGGCAACCCACTGCAGCACTCTTGCCTGGAGAATCACAGACAGAGGAGCTGATGGGCTACAGTCCTTAGGGTCAGAAAGAGGTGGTCATGACTGAAGTGACTTAGCATGCACGCATGCCCTAAGTTACAAAGCTATTGATTTCAAGAGTCAGACTTTTCAAAATAGTCTATGTTTCAAGAACTACTAAAAATAAATTTAACTGTAGGTCATTTTTATACATTTAGAAAATATCAAAGTAGGACTATTTTGTTTAGAATAAAAAGAATAATAAAGGGGCATATTTGAGAATGGTAATTTGATGAGCTCTTTGAACTCTTTCCCCAGTGAAACAGTGAAAACTAGTGAAAATAATTTTTAAAATTATTTTTCAAGTCTCTGGAAACTGTCCTAAGGGTACACACCAAATAAACACACAGATTCCTTTAGTCAAGGAAATCTACTCTATCTGTTACAGGTGCCAGAGTCCATGGTTCTAGAGCCATGACTTACTCCTTCATCCAATGCCTCCTTTTCATAACCCCCCTCCACACACACGGCTGCTGAACTGTGATGGAGAGGGCCACTCTGATCGTCGTGTCCAAGGGGATGGGGCTCTCGAATTGAAGGCTAAGCTATCTCCATCCACAGCACATTTTATAATGTCAACACATTGCTGAAACCAGGCTCTTAAACTGGCACTATAATAAAATGTGTGTGTGTGTACACACACACACACATATATATGGATTTCCCTGGTGGCTCAGAAACTAAAGAATCCGCCTGCAACGCAGAAGACCTGGGTTCGATCCGTGGGTTGGGAAGATCCCCTGGAGGAGGGCATGGCAACCCACTCCAGTATATTGCCTGGTGAATCCCCATGGACAGGGAAGCCTGGCAGGCTACAGTCCATGGGGTTGCAAAGAGTCGGACACAACTGATTAAGAATACACGTGCATGTGCACATGCACACACACACACACACACACACACACACACACATATGTATGCACTTATCCTTCCTAAAGACAAAGTTCTTTTTAAAAAAATGAACAAAATTAGCAAAGCAAACCTGGCAACATATTAAAAAAATATAATATATTAGGACACAGCAGGACATATAAAACTCTAGTATATTGTGGCAAAGTAAGAATGAAAGTTAGATGAATTTCCTAATTAAAAACTAATCATGTCAGTGTATGACAAAAACCACTACAATATTGTAAATTAATTAGCCTCCAACTAATAAAAATAAATGGAAAAAAAACTAATCAAACTAATGAAGCATATTAGAATAAAATAAAAGTAGGGAAATGCATATGGTCATCTTAATAGGTGAGGAAAAAGGGTTTGATGAAATTTAACCAACAGATAACTAACATACTGTGATATATTTTCAAAAATAAAAAATAAAGACTCTTGATGTATGCAATAGAATGAAAAAACTTCAAATATCCCCGTAAGAAAAATATCAAAATGCAAAAATATACAGTCCATGATATGATATCATTTTTATTAATTTCAAAATCAGGGAAATCCCATCTATGGTGATCTAAATCAGGAAGTGTTTGCCTAGGTAGTGAAAATTGAAGGAAAGTATAAGAAGTGTACTTCTCAGCTTAGGGAAATATTCCACATTTTGATTAGGATGACAGTTACATAGGTATACATGTTTTTTAAAACTCATTAAAACATAAACTTAGGACAAATACATTTAACTGTATGTGATATAACTCAAATGGCTTCCCAGATGGTGCAGAGGTAAAGAATCCTCTTGCCAATGCAGGAGACACAACAGATATGGGTTTGATCCCTGGGTTAGGAAGACACCCTGGAAAAGGAAAAGGCAACTCATTTTAGTATTCTTACCTGGAAAATTCCATGGACAGAGGAGCCTTGCAGGCTATAATTCATGCGTTGAAAAGAACCAGACAAGAGTGAGCACACATGCACGAGTCTAACTTCACACAATAAAAGGGTAAAGAAAAGAAAAAAGAAAGGAAACAATATTAAGAAAAACTTTCCTAATGCAATAATTAACATAATTTGTTACATGGCTATGCCATTATTTAAGAGTATAACATCTACTCTTCCAAGATTTTTAAATTATGCTGTTATAAATATCATCCTGAAAACATATTTGTTTGTAGTTTATAACATATCCTTGGTAGTTGGTGCCTAAGAAGTTGAGAATTACTGTATTTTATTTTGTCTTTTAATTTCTAATAAAATTTAAAGCCTACTTTCTATTTACAGTTATTACAAAATGTTGTCTGTATTACCTGCACTGTATGATACATTTTGTGGCCTGTCTTGCACCCAATAGCTTCTAGCTCCCACTCCCCACAGGCTTCCCTGGTGACTCAGACGGTAAAGAATCTGCCACAATGCGGAAGACCTGGGTTCGACCCCTGGGTCAAGAAGATCCCTTGGGGAAGGGAATGTCAACCCACTCCAGTATTCTTGCCTAGAAAAATTCCATGGACAAAGGAGCCTGGTGAGCTATAGTCCATAGGATCAAAAAGGGTCAGACACAACTGAACCACTAACACTTTCACGTTCCCACTCCCCTACCACTCTATTGCCCTTTAAAAGATAGTAACTATTTGTTATAGTTTTTTTTTTTTTTTTTTTTTTAATCTGTGGATCTGTTTCTTTTCTGTTGTATCCATTAGTTTGTTATATTTTCTCGATTCTACATATGTGATATCATACATACCACATACATATGATACAGATACGTATTTATTTTTCTCTAATTTTTTCATTTTTGGAGGCTCCAAAATCACTGCAGATGGTGACTGCAGCCATGAAAAACGCTTGCTCCTTGGAAGAAAAGCTATGACCAACATAGACAGCATACTAAAAAGCAGAGACATTCCTTTTCTGACAAAGGTCCGTCTAGTCATAGCTTTGGTTTTTCCAGTAGTCATGTGTGAATGTGAGAGTTGGACCATACAGAAAGCTGAGTGCCGAAGAATTGATGCTTTTGAATTGTGGTGTTGGATAAGACTCTTGAGAGTCCCTTGGACTGCAAGGAGATCCAACCAGTGCATCCTAAATGAAATCAGTCCTGGGTGTTCATTGGAAGGACTGTTACTGAGGCTGTAACTCCAATACTCTGGCCTCCTGATGCGAAATGCTGACTCATTGGAAAAGACCCTGATGCTGGGAAAGACTGAGGGCAAGGGAAGAAGGGGACGACAGAGGATGAGATGGCTGGATGGCATCACCGACTCCCTGGACATGAGTTTGAGTAAACTCCAGGAGTTGGTGATGTATAGGGAGGCCTGGCGTGCTGCAGTCCATGGGGTCGCAAAGAGTCGGACACGACTGAACGACTGAACTCACTGACTGACAATAGCTTGGAGAATCCTCACCATTTGACTCCACATAATTATTTTTTCAAAATAAATGTTTTTTTAGGTACATACCCAGGAGTGAAATTTCTGCATCATATGATAGTTATAGTTTTATTTTTTTTGAGAAATCTCCATACTGTTTTCCACAATGGAGTTTTTCATAAAACCAGAACAAATAATTTGGAAATTTGTATGGATAACCAGAAGTTGAACAATTTTAAATTTCGATGAACATTACCAAACTGCATTAGAAAACGATTATATTGATTTACTATATTACTATATTAATCACTACATTGATTTTTAATTTTGCTCTACATTTCTCTCTCTAAACTTATAGATTAAAATTATACACACATATATTTATATTATATACAAACATATAAGTGCATATTTATATATATGTGTATATTTATATTTAAAGTGTGTATATTTATATTTGTGTTTATTTATATTTAAATTTATATTTATATTTAAAGTGTATATTTATATTTATATATATTTATATATATATTTATATTTAAAGTGTGTATATTTATATTTAAAGTGTAGAATTTTATGAGATATATTATATGTATACACCCATCAAGCCATTACCTCAACCAGGTAATGATCACTTTCAATGACCTTAAAAGCTTCCTTTTGTCTCTTTGTAATCCTTCCCTGTAATCTCATTACCAGAGAACTGAGGATCCAGTTTCTGACACTATAGACTATTTTGTATTTTATAGCTTTTCTATGACAGAATCATTTGCCATGATCTTTTTAATCTGTCTTTCACTCAGCACAATGATTTTGAGACTAATCTATGCACTTATTTATGAACATAATTATATAAAATAATCATTTTCTGAGTAATATTATATAAAACACTGAATTAATGGCATTTGCTGAAAAACAATGTAGGATTTTTTAGGGTTGTGAATATAAGTGCACAAAATAAGTACTACATCTTGAGATATTTCTGGGCTTTAGTGTGTAGTGAGGTAGAGCCAAAACAAGAAACAATAATCTTGATAAACAGAGATGGTACATCTTATAGGTTAGGGCTGCCATAACCAATAACATGGTGACTGGTGGAGCAGTCCTGAATCAAGGGAAGCTGTGTACAGAGTACTTTATGTATTTGTATGGAAATACATCTCCTATCCTTGATCAGATTCTAGACAGCAAAAGGAACAGGGGAAAAAATACGGAAATTCTTAGATGCATCAGCTTTTGAAAAATGAAGAAGAATGAGATCTCCCAACAAACGGAAGACACTACGCTTCTGGGTAAGACAGGATTGTAGTGGACATCCCATTTTGTCCATCAGAAACCCACAAGGCCATGCACCTGGAGTAAGACCCATGACACGAGAATAAGAACTATGCATTAAGGCTAAGGAAAAAGCACTAACACAGACCCTTTTATCAAAGCAATATCTAGGGCTTTTCATAATAAAAGTGCCTATTGGGATCTCAATGTATCAAAATATCCAGCATAGAAAACACAATCAAACAGTGAAAGTGTGCCCCATACATTGGGTAAATGACTAAATAAAACAAATTTAACATATAGAACAACAGAACCACCACAGATGTGGAAGAAACCTGCCAACAACTGTCTCTAAGCCAAGGCAGTGAAGGCCATGAAGGACTAGAATGGCCCATCAGTGAACTCTGGACGTCATAGGCCAAAAATCCACCATATGTCACACATGGAAAGTCCCTGGTCCCAAATTTCATACTACCCATGAGAACACCAGATAGACAGTTATGCCTGCAGACTCTTGAATCATTCCTTTACACTTTCACCAATCATTCCTTAGCCTTGACCCCATCTGACTCCCACAATAAATATCCTGCTCAAAAGCCAATGAAGAGACAGATCTGAGCTTTGCCTCCTGCTTCCATGCTTGACCGCCTTGCAATAAATCCTTTTCTCTCTACATGAGACAGTTGCCTCGATATTTGGTCTTTCCGCTGCCCAGTGGAGAATGAGCCCACTTGCTGGGTTACAAAAGCAACAACAAACAAAGAGAAAAAATGATGCATAAAATAAAATAGATGATAGGCATAGGCCCACAAATAATCCATATATTAGAGTTAGCAAAAATAATTTCAAAAAAACTATGATTTACATAATTAAATGAAGAGGAAACATGAAAAACAGATGAAAAGATGAAGTACTTAACAGAGAATTATACTATATAAAAATTTAAATTTATATTTTAGAGTGGTAACACACAATATCAAGAATTACTAACTGATTCACTGGACTTAATAGCAGATTCAGCAAAGCAAAAAATAATATTAATAAACTTGAAGACCACCCAACATAAAATATGCATACTTAATCTGGGAAAGATTGGTATCTATCTGGTCCCATAATTTCATGCAGATGGGGAAACAATGGAAACAGTGACAGAATTTATTTTGGGGGGCTCCAAAATCACTGCAGATGGTGACTTGCAGCCATGAAATTAAGACACTTGCTCCTTGGAAGAAAAGCTATGACCAACCTAGACAGCATATCGAAAAGCAGAGACATTACTTGGCCAGCAAACGTCCATCTAGTCAAAGCTATGGTTTACCAGTAGTCATGTATAGATGTGAAAGTTGGACTATAAAGAAAGCTGAGCACCAAAGAATCGATGCTTCTGAACTGTGGTGTTAGAAAAGATTCTTGAGAGCCCTTTGGACTGCAAGGATAGCCAACCAGTCAATACTAAAGGAAATCAGTCCTGAATATTTATTGGAAAGACTGATGCCAAAGCTGAAACTACAAACTTTGGCCACCTGATACATAAAACTGACTCATCAGAAAAGACCCTGATGATGGAAGACTGAAGTCAGGAGGAGAAGGGGACAACAGAGGATGAAATGGTTGGATGGCATCACTGACTCGACGGACATGAGTTTGAGCAAGCTTTGGGAGTTGCTGATGGACAGGGAAGCCTGGCATGCTGCAGTACATGGGTTTGCAAAAAATTGGACATGACTGAGTGACTGAACTAAGGAGGAGAAGGGGGCAACAGAGGATTAAATGTTTGGATGGCATTATTGAGTCAGTGGACATGGGTTGAGCAAACTCTTGGTGATAGTGAAGAACATGAAAGCCTGGCCTGCCAATGCAGGAGACATGGTTTAAATCCCTGGGTCTGGAAGATGCCCTGGTGGAGGATATGGCAACCCATCCCAGTATTCATGCCTGGAGAATTCCATGGACAGATGATCCTGGCAGGCTACGGTCCACTGGGTTGCAAAGAATAGGATGCAACTGAGTGACAGAACAATGACAGCAACAACTATACATATATTACAACAAATGTGATATCATTTTTGTTCATTAGTTTGTTTTTTCTACTTTGAGTTCTTCAGCAACTATTTGTAGTTTCTCTGTAAATCCTTCTTGGATGAATAGAAGAATAAAGGAAATATATAATAAAATAGAGTAAGAAGTTATGTTTTAGAGTTGGTACTAAGAGGAAACAGAAGCAAAGGCTACAGATTATGGTTTGGATATTCTCCATTATCCTGACAGTAAATTAGCTTTTCATTTGGATGTTACTTTCTTTCAGAAGAGTTTGATGCATTTTAAGTTGATGCAGTAGTGCATGTTATTAAAGCCAGGAATCATAAATTATTCCTTAAATCATCGAGTCTTGGGAAAACAGAAATTCAATGAATCACGTACCATTTGAACACTGATTTAGCTTCTGCACAAGCTTATGCTGGGTTGGCTACACAACCTTTTGGCTCCAGCAGGTCTGCATACTTTCTAATTTGCTTGAAAACTGCGTGAAAATATTCCCATGGCCCTCTTGTAAAATATGACAGCCTGACATTTCCTTTAATTACAAGACCTGATCTGTTTAATAGCACAAAATTGGCCTCCAACTTGACAGGCCTCCCCTTCAAAAATCGATGGTTAGACTCTAGGGCACCAGCTCGGTCATCAAGATCAATATCACAAAAAAATATAGCTTGTCAGGACCTCTCAGCCTTTCATTGATTCAAATGGGCAGTAGCTCACAGATTGAATAATAATATTAGAGCTCTGATCCAACAAACAGAAGCCTCTTGCACTAATTTCAGTATACGCAGATGAATCTGTGATAAATGATAGAAGCATAATATAATTATCCCAGAACTGTAGCTAGATAAATCTGAACATTTTCAGAGAGAAAATATACATATATATACATATATATAATACATTTCTTCATATTTTTCATTAAGTGAATAAAATAACAAAAGTCTCATTAGAAATAAAACAAAATCAAAAAACACTAAAGATTCATCTTGGAATTTCCAAAAAGTCAAAGGGAAATTAACATGAAAACAAAGTAAAAAGATCAGGAAAAAAATAATTTGTTATTTTCACTTCAACAACTTTTATTTAAATGAAAATGTGCTAAAGCTTTACAAAGGGTATTTAGCTAGAACTGTTTGCTTTAGTTCTAGTGCTGGATAATTATATTGTTACATAAGTCACTTAAATTATACATGCTTTGATCTCCTACTCTGTCATAGGAAGGTCTAGGAAGATATAATCTAAGTACTATTTTAAAACTCAGGGACCAGAAAAAAAAAATAATAATAGTCTAAGTTAACTTTATATTTCACTAGTAATTGAAATAAGTTTGTATAGTTGTTTTATTTTCATTTCTAATTTGAATGCTAATAGAAGGTTTGAATGCAGGTCACAGAAATGGGGAAGGAGAAATTAAAATCATATTCATAAAGATATTACATTTTACTACAAGGAAGTACAAAAAATTGTGAAACAAGGGTTTGTAATTTCTCGATACTTTTAAATTTTAAGGATTTTGTACTAAACATTACACTTATAAATGTTTAAGTTGGTGAGTTCTATGTTATGTATATTTTACCACAATTAAAACGTTGTAATATAGAAAACTTTTTTAAAGGTTTTTGTTTATTTTATACTACAGGATAGAGAAGTACATATAAACTATTCATAGTGTAGAAAAATAATGAAACCCAGCAGGGCCCTTTAGTGCTCTCTCCGGCATAAAAACCTTTCTATGAACCCTTTTCTTGCTTCTAGGAGAAAAAACTTTCAGCTTTCTAGACCTACTCCGAGTTCCAAAGGCCAGATTCAAACAGTTACTATTTAAGAGAGTGAGGGAAGGCAGAAAAAACAATAGTGCACCCATGGGGCCTGCTCTTCCTCCTTGAGTGGGGAGGGGAAGGGAGTACAGATTGTCGCCTATCTCTGAGCTCTACCAGAACTAAGGCTCCCATCCGGCTGGAGGATGGCAACTTCTAGCTGAGCACACGCAGTGACCCTACGCTGGCTGAAAGCAGAAGGCTGGTAACTGAGACTCTTCTAACAACGCACCCTACAGCCCTCCCCACAAATTTTGCCTATAAAAATTTCTTCCCGAAACCCATCAGAGAGTTTGGGCCTTTGAAGCATGAGCCATCCATTCTCTTTGCTTGGCCCTGCAATAAATAATCCTTTCTTTGTCTAAACTCTGACATTTGAGTTTATTTGACCTCAGGATGAGTCAGGCACAGGAACTTGGGTTCAACAACAATAACTTGGAAACATTTTTATATTGCTAATTATTATACTGACAATGATATTTATGGTAGTTATTTTACTTTCTTTACTTCATTTAAATATCTCATATATACAGGTTTATCTTATATTCATACGCTTCATGTTTTTACCTTGTTTTTATATCCATTACCTCACTTGTATGAATGCACAACAACTATAAAAGGTATTAGTTTATATGTAAGAAAACTGAAACTAATATTTAATGAGTAAATCACTCAGTGTCCAGAGGTAACAGTCACCATAGCTTGGATTTAAAATCATTTATTAGATAGTTAAATTCAACTTTTCTACAGTGGTCCAAAGCTCAATATCATGCTGCTTATTTTTAAAACTTAGGTATAGTTTTCCCCTATAACTTAAGTTATGTAGTTTCCTAGAAACAAAATGTGGTGGCTTTGGATAAAATTTCAACATTTAAAAATGGTATGAACTTTCAGGTATTTTAAAATAACTCTTCCTTTTATCAAAGATAAAACCATTTCAAGCAAACAACAATCATTTCCTATTTAGAAAGCTAAAATGGTAACGCTGACTACTACAAACATTGCTGTGAATTTTAAATTTACCACTTCATTTGATAGAAAGGAAAATGCTTTTCTCAGTTATTTGGAAGGCTGTATATGTAAAAATAAAGGTAGGTCATTTTTTTTTTTAAAATCACCAATGAAAACTTGGCCTAGAATTATTTCCCTGCTTACATAAATTTTAGGCATCCATAACCAAGAAAATTTACTAAGTCACAAATTCTTTTGGTTTCATTTAATTAGAACTTCACAGACTGCCAACTTTTGCTGTGTGTGAAAGCCTAACAGATGTTGTTGAGTGTCTCCTATGTTAGGAAAACATGAGAAATAGAGACTACCTGCTTTCTTAGAACACTTTAAACTTTACTGAGAAATGCATTTACATATTCATCTGTTTTTATCTCATAATTCATTCCAAGAGACAAAGCCTTCTTAAGGCAGTGTTCTGGTCCCATGTTTCATTTTGTTTTTGTCTGAAGGTAACAGTTTCACTTCTACTAATGTCATGGACTTTTTTCATTCTAAAATGGTTATGATTGAAATCATTTCCTGAAGCAAACCCCAGCACTATTTTTAAAACTGTCTTTACTTTAGGGTTATTTGCTAGACATGGGAAAATAAAACATTATTAACCTATCAGTGGGCTAATGGATAGATCGATGAGCAACCATTTGTGAGCATAACATTTTCTTTCTTTTCCTTACCAAGATCACAGAATAGTATTTAAATTATTTTCAGAATAGAGGATTTTTTTTTTTTTTTTTTTTTTTTGCAGGGAGTTTGGAATTAGTCCTAAAGTTTATTTAAAGGCATGTGAACCTCTTTGTACTCTCAACTGGTAAAGTAAAGCAAACTGATTTATACAGGAATTATTTTAATCAGATTTCTTCCCCTGTACAAAATGTACTATGAAAATAAGGCTTTTTGATGGAAGAGCTGGAGGTTACAAGAGGTAACTCTGTAATATTGGACTCTTCAAGGTAGACTTGGTCTGGGCAGATCGATTCATACAACTCTTGATAAAATCATTAAATTATTGGGGGTAGGGCAAACAGTGAGAGAGGTCCTGGGTGAAGCAAATTCAGGCAATTCAAAGACAAACCTAATTTCCATCACAAACTTCTTAGGCTTGGTTTTGCTCTCTTTATCAAGACACTGATTTAGCTCTAAATCATTTTAGATGTGATTTCCAAAGTATAAGGTACTTGGAGAAAGGACACTTTATCTCTTTTGATATAGGCATTAAGCTGAAAGAAGCATCTGGGCAAATAAGCTCTGAAGGTTGTGTTTAGAAGGAGGGTTTTTTGTATTAAGCCATTTATAGGTATGTGCAAATATGCCACTCATTAGTATGGTGTTATGATAGAGCAAAGTTAGCTTTCAAAAAGGAAAATAATCAGATAGAGATGAGTTGATGTCCTAAACCTAGATATAGTCACCTTGTCATCTTTTCAAACTTCTAAGTATCACCAGTAGAAATCCTGATACAGTCATTTAGGAGATGCTTTCCATTCCCAGAATGTTAACACTAGTACTGACGAGTACTTGCTCAAGCACTTTGAACACAGATTACTGGAAGGAGGATAGTCCTGAGGTTTTCCAGCTGAAGAAAGTGGAGGGCATAGTTGGCATTTAGTACCATGCAACTGAACTAAAGAGATGGCAGTTTGGGTCAGGATTTTCTATTCTTTCCTCCAGTTTTAATCTCAAGTGCCATTTCCAATCTTTGGTACGTCACAAGGTAGATATAATTATGTTGCTACATAATCATTTTTTCCAATTTGTATTAAATTGCTATGAAGATAAATATGTTTCAAATTTGTAATACTAATTGATATTTGTACAGTTGCCCACTATTTAAAGTCATGTGTTCTGATTCTAAGTTTAGTATTTTATAACACTGTCTACTCAGGACATTTTATAAATAGAGTCTAGTGCTTATAAAACTTATGAGCATACCATTTTATTTGAAGATACATACAGAGTATAACATTTAAAAATTTTTAAGATTAATTCTCTTCTAAAATCTTTCAGCATGGAAGAGCATACAGACAGTAATATAAGGTCAATATGGTGCTGGTGAATAAATAAATAATGCATGAAGTATATGGTTCTAGTCACTGCAAAAATTAGCATAATGAATAAATATTAAAATATTGTTTAGGTAAATTTTGTGTTTTATTGCTTAAGAGCTATGAAACATCCTGACAACTGTTATTTATATAATTTAATACACACACACACATAGTTATCTTCAGTATATTGTATGTATCTTTATTTTATATCTATGTATATTTGCATATAGGAATCATTAGGTTTCTGTCATCTGAAAGCATTCCTAGGAAGTCTTTGTAAGCCAAAATGGCATCAAGTGAGGACAAAATTATCTTAGGAAAAAAAAATTATCTTAGGAAATATATTCCTAAGGGATGTACAAAGTAAATGGAGATAAAGTATAGATGCTTATATACACACTTTTGAGATGCTGACTATGGATCCTGGGGAAGAATCTTGACATTGATACTCTTGCTTATTGAAGTAGATGCTCCTCTATAATGAATGAACACTATTTTAATTTTTTGTGCTTTTTTGTAAAAGCTAAAATTCTCTTGGCATTTTTCTCAGTTAGGTAAAACAATTACTAATGTAGATACTTTGTAAACGTGAAGTGATATAAAGTGATCCTTCATAAATCAGGGAATACCAGTATATAGTGTTACATACATATTTCAACAATTATAAATCAAATATAACTATATTATAGAAAATATTAAATAAGATATTTATATTATTTATAATATATTTATATTTATATTATATATATTTAATATAATTAAATAATATAATTAATATAATATAATATTTATATTAAATAAGATATTGCATTTATTTGAATTATAATGGCATTCACAGGGAAATTCATTCTCTACTTTACAGCTATGAATATTCCTATTTGAACATCACAATGCACTCCAGGGCACCATTTCATACTGATAACTTTCTAAAAACCAAAGAGAATTTTCTTAACATTTTTTGGTACATTTCTCAAACACAGGATTATTGAGTTTTTTCTTAATTGTTATTGAAACATATTTCACATAACATAATATCCATCAATTTAAAGTATACAGCAAGTCTTCTACATGTGAACAAGTTCCATTTTGAAAGCACATTTGTAAGTCCAATTTTTTTCACCTAGGTACCAAACTACCATAATTGGCTATATAGCACTGTACTGTAATAGGTTTATTACATTTTTTCACACAAATAATACATAGAAAACAAACAAAAAATAAAGAAAACATTTTGAATCCTACAGTACAGGACCTTGAGAAGTACAACAGTACAGTACTACAACACCTCTGCTTTTATGATTCCTTCCAGACATTCCAAGCTTTACATAAAGATACTGTACTAATGTACGCCACACAGTACTATGAGCAAGGTACACAGAAGTGCAACCACTTATAGAGGACACCTGCATGTGACAGTGTGTGCTGGGCATGTGAATTAATTTATGTGCCTGGACTTGAGAACGCATGTTCGCACCTTAGGAAGTTTGCAACTTGAAGGTTCATATGCAGGGGGCTTACTGTATAGTTCAGCCATTTGTAGTATATTCACTGAGCTTTGCAACAAAAACTAATTTTAGAGACTCCACCGCTTCAGAAGGAAATACTATATCGTTTAGCATTCACTTTCCATTCCCTCCTGCATTTTATTACATTTTTATTTCTATAAGATCGAAAATGCTTTCTCTCCTTGCATTCATTATTTCATTAAACTGAGCCCTATATTTTTGTCTTGGCTCTAGGTAACTTTGGCTATTTTGATGACCTTTTCCAAGATCTAACTTTTGGTGTCATTGACTTTATTGCTTTTATATTCCCCATTTGATTTTTTAATCTCTAATATTTATCATGTATTTCCTTCTGCTTACTTTGAATTTATATTGTCTTCTTTTTCTAGTCTCTTAAGGAAGAAAGATGGGTTAGTAATTCAAGACGTTGCATCTGCTTACTTTGAATTTATATTGTCTTCTTTTTCTAGTCTCTTAAGGAAGAAAGATGGGTTAGTAATTCAAGATGTTGCATCTTTTTTAATACATCTGTATGTATAGTGATACATTTCCCACTGATGACTTCCATGATTGTATCTTATAAGTTTGATATGTCATATTTTTCTTTTCATTAATTTCAAAGTTTTTTTAAAATACCATTCTCTTCCTCCCATTTTTGCTCCAAAGGTTTTTTTAGGAATGTGTAGATTATTTTGATGTATTTGTGAATTCTTAAAATTTCTCTTTTCCTATTGATTTCTAACTTAATTACACTGTATTTGACATCATACTTTGCATGCTTCCAATCTTTTTAAATTTATTGAGAATTATTTTGTGGCTTGGTTTATGGTTCATTCATGAGAGTGTTCCATGGCCATTGGAGGAAATATATATATATACATATATATATTTTTTTCTGTTGTTGGGTAGAGTATTATGTACCTATTTGTCTAGTCTAGTTAGTTATGGTAATGACCAAGTTTTCAACTTTTTGCTTTTATTTTACATAAATCTATATATTATTGAAAGTAGAGTTTAAAGTTTCTAACTATTACTGTTAAATTGTTTCTTTCTCCCTTTGGTTCTTCAGCACTCAATATAGAGCCGTGACGTACTCTTTTCCCAATTTGGAACCAATCAGTTGTTCCATGTTCAGTTCTAACTGCTGCTTCTTGACCTGCACACAGATTTCTCAGGAGGTAGGTAAGGTGGTCTGGTATGGCCATCTCTTAAAGAATTTTTCACAGTTTGTTGTGATCTCCACAGTAAAAGGTTTTGGCGTAGTCAATAAAGCAGAGGTAAACGTTTTTCAGGAATTCTCTTGAGTTTTCTATGATCCAACGGATGTTGGCAATTTGATCTCTGCTTCCTCTGCCTTTTCTAAATTCAGCTTGAACATCTCAAAGTTCACATACTGTTGAGTGCTGGAGAATTGATGCTTCTGAACTGTGGTGTTGGAGAAATCTCTTGTTAGTCCCTTGGACTGTAAGGAGATCCAACCAGTCCATCCTAAAGGAGATCAGTCCTGAATATTCATTGGAAGGACTGATGCTGAAGCTGAAACTCTAATATTTGGCCACCTGATGTGAAGAACTGACTCACTGGAAAAGACCCTGATGCTTGGAGAGATTGAAGGCAGGAGGAGAAAGGGACGACAGAGGATGAGATGGCTGGATGACATTACCTACTCGATGGACATGAGTTTGAGCAAGCTCCAGGAGCTGGTGATGGACAAAGAAGCCTGACATGCTTCAGTCCATGGGTTCCCAAAGAGTCAGACATGACCGAGTGACTTAACTGACCCTTTGGTTATAGTTTTTGTTTCATGTGTTTCGGGGCTCTTTTGTTAGTTGCAATAAAATTTGTAATCATACTTTCCTGGTGGATTTGTACTATTTTTATTATTAAATGTCTCCTTTTGTCTCCAGTAAAAGATTTTGTCCTATAGTCTGATATTAACATAGGTACTCCAACTCCCTTTTGGTTTTATCTACATGGTATATCATTTTCCCTCATTTTATTTTCAATCCACTTGTGTTTTTACATATGTCTCTTGTAAACAGCATATTCCATCACCGACACAATGGACATGGGTTTGGGTGGACTCTGGGAGTTGGTGATGGACAGGGAGGCCTGGCGTGCTGAGGTTCATGGGGTCGCAAAGAGTCGGACACGACTGAGAGACTGAACTGAACTGAACTGAAGCTGAGTTTGAATCTGACATATGTCATTTTTTTTTCCTATGGGTTTATGTCTTTTTTCTTCTGTTACTTGATTCTTGTTTGTTTTTGTGTCAAATACACACACACACACACACATTCAAATGATCTTAGTAAAAAAAGAAGTATCTCTGTTTCTTAATTTATGAAACTAATGCATCTCCCAAAAGAGACAAAAAAGTGAATTTCTCCAAGTGAATCTTATTTTTTACTTAGTAAATAAACTGTCGCTTTAAGCATACTTTTACTATGTAAAATAAGAAGTAACTTGCAGAGTAATTGTAACTCCCCACACTTCCAAAATGCCTCTACTCTCCTATGTATCTATTTCACAAATTTTAAAGTTCTTTGAGTTTTCTTAGAGTGGGGCATATTCATTCAAAAGTGTTGTTTATGATCTAACTTTTGAACTTGATGAATATGTTTATTACATATATGCATATGTCCAAATTCATCAACTTGCATACTTTAAATATATGCTACTTTTTACATATCATTTATGCCTCAATAAAGCTGTAAAATACAATAACATGTTATTTATCATTCATTTTAGTTCAACAACCACTTATTAAGGATTTGCTAGAAGGAAGCAGAACATACAGTGTAGGTGACGAATAGTTGCAAGAGACACTAATAATCAGACTGTCTGAAGAATTGTGAACAGACATCCATAATATTGTATAGAGACAGCGAACAAAACCATTCCAAAGAAAAAGAAAGGCGAGAAGGCAAAGCGGTTGGCTGAGGAGGCTTTCCAAATAGCTGAGGAAAGGCGAGAAGGGAAAAGCAAAGGAGAACAGGAATGGTACACCCAACTAAATGCAGAGTTCCAGAGAAAAGCAAGCAGAGACAAAAAGCCTTCTGCAATGAAACAAGGAAAGAAATAGAGGAAAATAAAAGGAAAGGTAAGACTAGAGATCTCTTCAAGAAAGTTGGAAATATCAAAGGAACATTTCAGACAAAAATGGGCACAATAAAAAACGGAAATGGTAAAAAACTAATAAAAGCAGACGAGATCAAGAAGAGATGGAAAAAATACACAGAAGAACTGTACAAAAAAAGACCTTAATGACCTGAATAGCCATGACAGGAAAATTCTTAAAGAGATGGGAATACCAGAATATCTGACCTGTCTCTTGAGAAACCTGTATGCAGGTCAGGAAGCAACAGTTAGAGCTGGGCATGGAACAACAGACTGGTTTCAAATAGGAAAAGGAGTATGTCAAGGCTGTATATTGTCACCCTGCCTATTTAACTTATATGCAGAGTACATCATGAGAAATGCTGGGCTGGAAGAAGCACAAGCTGGAATCAAGATTGCCAGGAGAAATGTCAATAACCTCAGATATGCAGACGACACCACTCTTATGGCAGAAAGTGAAGAGGAACAAAAAGCCTCTTGATGAAAGTGAAAGAGGAGAGTGAAAAAGTTGGCTTAAAGCTCAACATTCAGAAAACTAAGATCATGGCATCTGGTCCCATCACTTCATGGGAACTAGATGGGGAGACAGTGGAAACAGTGGCTGACTTTATTTTTTGGGCTCCAAAATCACTGCAGATGGTGACTGTAGCAATGAAATGAAAAGACGCTTACTCCTTGGAAGGAAAGTTATGACCAACCTAGATAGCATATTTAAAAGCAGAGACATTACTTTGCCGAAAAAGGTCCATCTAGTCAAGGCTATGTTTTTTCCAGTAGTCATGTATGGATGTGAGAGTTGGACGGTGAAGAAAGCTGAGCACCAAAGAATTGATGCTTTTGAACTGTGGTGTTGGAGAAGACTCTTGAGAGTCCCTTGGACTGCAAGAAGATCCAACCAGTCCATCTGAAAGGAGATCAGTCCTGGGTGTTCATTTGAAGGACTGATGTTGAAGCTGAAACTCCAGTACTTTGGCCACCTGATGTGACAAACTGACTCAATGGAAAAGACCCTAATTCTGGGAAGGATTGGGGGCAGGAGGAGAAGGGGAAGACAGAGGATGCGATGGCTGGATGGCATCACTGACACAATGGACATGGGTTTGGGTAGACTCCGGGAGTTGGTGATGGACAGGGAGACCTGGTGTGCTGCGATTCATGGGGCTGCAAAAAGTTGGACACGACTGAGCGACTGAACTGAACTGAACTGAACCATGACATTGTAGTGTTTCACTCAGACCTAGACATTCTGGAGTGTGTAGTCAAGTGGGACTTAGGAAGCACTGCTGTCAATAAAGCTTGCGGAGGTGATGGAATTCCAGCTGTACTATTTAAAATCCTAAAAGAGGATGATAGTAAAGCGCTGCAGTCAATTTGTCAGCAAATTTGGAAAAGTCAGCAGTGGCCACAGGACTGGAAAATGTCAACCCTCATCTCAATACCCAAGAAGGGATAGTACTAAAGAATGTTCAAGCCACCAGACAATTGCACTCATGTTACACGCTAGTAAGGTATACTAAAAATCCTCGAAGCTAGGCTTCAGCATTACATGAACTGAGAACTTCCAGATGTTTAAGCTGTGTTTAGAAAAGGCAGAGGAGACAGAAGAAATTGCCAACTATTGCTGAGAAAGCAAGGGGATTCTACAAAGCATTTGCCTCTGCTTAATTCTTTATGTTAAAGCCTTTAACTTTGTGCATCATAATAAACTGGAAAACTCTTTCAGAGATGAGAATACCAGACCATCATACCTGCTTCCTGAGAAACCTGTATGTGGGTCAAGAAGCAACAGCTAGAACCCTGTATGGAACAACTGACTGGTTCAGAATTGAAAAAGGAATATGAAAAGGCTATTTATTGCCATTTTGTTTATTTAACTTATACACTGAGTACATCATGCAAAATGTCTGGCTGAATGAGTTACAAGCTGGAATCAAGATAGGTGGAATAAATATCAACAACCCAACCTCAGATATGCAGATGATAACACTACAAGGACAGAAAGCTAAGAGGAAGTAAAAAGCCTCTTGATGAGGGTGAAGGAGGAGAGTGAAAGGGCCGGCTTAAAATTCAGTATGAAGAAAACTAAGAACATGGCATCAAGTCCCATCACTTCATGGCAAACAAATGGGGAAAAAGTGGAAGCAAGGACAGATTTCCTCTACCTGGGTTCTAAAATCACTGCAGATGGTGACTGCAGTCATGAAATTAGAAGATGCTTGCTTCTTGGCAGGAAAGCTATGACAAACTTAGAAAGTGTGTTAAAAAGCAAAGACATCACTTTGCGGACAAAGTCTGTATAGTCAAGGCCATGGTGTTTCCATTTGTCATATACGGATGAGAGAGCTGGACAATAAAGAAGGTTGAGCACTGAAGAATTGATGCTTCTAAACTGTGGTCCTGGAGAAGACTCTTGAGAGTCTCTTGGACAGCAAGATCATACCAGTCAATCTTAAAGGAAATCAATCCTGAATACTCTTTAGAAGGATGGATGCTGAAACTGAAGCTGCAATACTTTGGCCACCTATGTGAACAGCTGACTCATTGGAAAAGACCCTATGCTGGCAAAGATTGAAGGCAGGAGGAGAAGAAGGCAACAGAGGATGAGGTGTTTGGATGGCATCACTGATTCAGTGGACATGAACCTGGGTAAACTCTGGGAGATGATAAGGGACAGGGAATCCTGGCGTGCTGTGGTCCATGGGGTCGTGAAGAGTGGGACATGACTTTGCGACTGAACAACAAAGAAGGAAGCAAGCAGGGGGCACAAAATATCACGAAGGTAGATTTAAAGTCTTTTGTCTACTAAACCCAAAATCTGTACCATCTCACGTACATTTTCTGTTAGCTGCACTTTATTTTTCTGTGTGTTGTGACAAATTTTCCTCTTTGTATTGAAAACTGGACATTTTCAATCATATATAACAACTTTGGTATCCAACTCCTCTTTCCAAGGTTTCTTATGATGTTTTGTTTTGCTTTTGGGAGTGGATCATTGTGTTTTTATTTGTACTGTTTTTTTTTTTTAGCACTTTTTTGGAATAATTCTGTGGATTCTCTTGTCTGTAGTGTATAACCATAGAGTTTTCTGCTACTCTGCTAGTTTTTAAACTTATTGTGCTTTATTATTTTAAACTGACTATAAGGTGCAATATTGGGTCAGTATAATTTGTTAGCCAATGACTGGCCAGATTTCCTAGATGCCTTGTGTGTATGTCTTCCACTGTTTGTTAGTGTCATCAATTTATAAGATAGCCTTTGAATTTACCTCTTGCTTGCTTAGGACTTCTAAGGTCTGCCAGAGTTTAGGGACTGGTGCCTTTTCCCTTCCAGATACTTCCAGAGCATATACACAGCTTTGAGCAAGCATCAAGCTTTTTATAAACACAGAAATATGTTGGAGATTTCCAGATTTTCCTGTGGTAGTCTTATTTTCTGGGATTCTCTTTAAATTCCTAGAAGGGTTTTGGTTTACACTAACTGAAATTTAAAAAAAAAAGAAAGAAAAAAAAAAAACAATTCCAGCTAATCGTCAACCTTTCATTGATAGCAAAGCAGCAACATTAAGTGATGTTTCCCAGACACTAAGGACTTGCCAGAGTGTGTATGTGTGTGCAAAGAGTAAAGCAGTAATCTGTGGAACTGGGAGTGATGAAGAGAGGGCCATCCCCCTGGAGTCGTAATAGAGGGGAGAGAACAGAGCCTCAGAGGCTGAATTCTGGAGAAAAGTCCTCAGAGGCTATGTTGAGCTCAGCTCTCAGGAACAGCAGCTGCTTCAGGTTCAGGAGGCTGCACTTCCTGTGGTGGATTTTCAGGAGGGGCTATAACCATGGGAATGTTCTCAGCTGGATTCAGGTTCATCCATGTACAGGAGAAGGTGATGTGAAAGTCCGTAAAGTGGACGCGGCAGTGATCACATGCTCCAGGATGGAGAAGAGCAGAGGCAGCACCAAGAGACTCTTCTGGGGCACTTGGGCACACCGGCTGCCAGCAGCCAGTCCCACTGCCGAAGCCCAGCCTCCAAGGCACACAGGGAGCGGGCCAGCTTCAGCCCTATGCTGACCTTCCTTCTAGACTTGTGCAATTTGTCTTCACAGTCAGGATGGCAGCTCCTGCAATGAAGAAAAGCAATCCTCTGGCCAGGGGTTACCAGATAAGTGTTCGAAAAATCCACAAAGTTCAGGGCAGCAGCCAGAATATCCCCACGACCGACACGAATCAAGCCAGTGATGATCAGCAGGGATCCCACAGTGGTTAACTATCCCTGGAAGAAGAGCTTCTGCCGGCTGAGATGGGCATTATCCGGCGTTTGGGCTGTGAAAATTGCTCCTCTGGGCTTTGCCATGAATCCTTGGGATTTCGGGGGAGGGACCATCACTGACTGTTGCTCTTGCCTTGTCATCACTTCACTCACAAACTGGTTTCTGAAGGCAGATGGGCTTCTGCCCATCTGAAGCAGAGGCCTGGGTGCTTCAAATTTGCTGGAGGGAGTTGGAGTCCTGGTCTTGGCCAGATCACAGCCTTAGGCATTGGAGATGTTGCCAGCAGTTTGCTAAGTTTCAATAATGCATCTGAAGTACGTTTCTCCTATAACAGTTGAACTTGAGTCAGATCAAAAAGTCACCATTCTTTGAGACTGGAGATTTCCCAGAAAACGCAAGTTTGCAGAAACACTGACTATGCTCTCCAGATAGGGTTTTTCACAGACCCCTGAACATGGTTACATCTCTCTCATCATTTGCAGTGCTTCTGGCTTTCAGCTGGAAAGGGAGGAGAGATGGGATAGCCATGAATCTGACACGTCACAGACCTCTCACTGTGTTACGGAGGTTATGTAGCTTCTCTTGGGTTTTCAGTTAGTTCTGTAGCTTTGACTAGCTGCCAGACTTCTGAAGTGGTTGATTTCTCCCATATTTTCACGGCTTTGTTGACAAGAGTCACTGAGATCCACAGTCCACTATTCCAGAATACAATGTCAATACTTCTGTTTTGAACTGTCACTCTAAAGTCAATAGCTCTTATCCTAATAATAATCATCTCAGGCAATTTTTGTCTTTCTTTTGATATGTCAACCTATTTGTTACCTCTTCAAACACCTTGTTATTTCTCCTCCTAGTTGTGGATAAGTAATTTATCTGTTTATAAGCAGTTTATCTCTTTATTTTCACCACCAGCCCATCCCCCATCTTCAGCTCTTTTCTTTAATTCCTTACTCACAGGTGCTCTATTTTTCTTTGATTTCACTAGTAAATCCCTCTTCCCTTTGTCTTCCAGATTTAGTCTTACAGTGATCCTCTACATTTTCACCTTTCAATGGTTCTGCCCAGTAAGTACCGATTAACTGTGGCAACTCTGATTTTAACCTTGCAGTCCTTCATAATTTTTCCTGTTCTGTGTATAGTATCACTTTTCCCTTTTACTTCTATTAATTGAGATGCTCATGACTATGTAAATTATCCTTTTTCTTTTTGCCAAAGTGTCAATCCTATAGAAATGATAAATTACACTAGGACTATTTTCACCAATCTTTTAAATTTACAAGTCTGACATTTCTGGAAGTACTTTTCTCCTCATATTACTAAATGTACTAACAATGGTAGTTACCATCACCTTTCCTGGCTCAAACACTGTAATGGTTTTAAAAGCAATTTAAAAGCAACAGTAGCATTGATCCACTTTGCAAAATCACAGCATGATTCAGAATTTAAGTACTGCCACTTATTTTCATTCTTTCTTCTCACCTACCTTTTTCTTTATATGAATAAGTCTTCAGAACAGATGGTAGAAGATTATCAATAAAAAGTGTTGTTAGCCTCAGTGGGAATCCACTATGCTCAGTCAAAATGTATTGCTTAGCCACCTGCTCATTTATCACATGCAAGACAACATTTTTCTGTTTTAGGCACTTTATGGGAAGATAGATAATTTTTTTTTTCCCCTTATGGATTAAAGAACAGAGAAAATATTCAATTTTCTAATAGCACTTTTACAATACAATATGTAGCCATATAATATGTAGCTATAGTTTACATTAATTATTGACTTTTACTTTAATGATTCTTATTTGAATTAATCAAGTTACTTAAATTTCTCAAGTCTGAAGATTTGTGTTTTTAGAAAGCAAATTTTTGAGAAGTTAAATCAGATCCTAATTTCTAACTAATACATAACAAAAACTTAACCAAAAGTAGTTAGAAGAGACCCAGTTACTGTAAGATATAATATGTTACATCCAATGTGTTAACAATTTAACTGTATGTGTATGGATTGGATGTTTGTGTCCCCCTCCCAAAATTTTTTAATTTTAATTTAAACCTTAAACAGGTTTAAGCCATGACCACCAATAAATTGATATAGAGATGGGGCCTTTGGGACATAATTAGGGATACATTAGGTCATGACATGAAGGCCTCATGATGGGATTAATGACATTCTAAGAAAGGAAAATAGAGAGCTGCCCAAAGCAGAGGAAGGCCCTGGGAGCACACGGTGAGAAAGGACTATCAGCTAGCTCAGATGAGAGCGCTCACTAGAGAACTGAATCAGCAAGCATTCTTATCTCGACTTTCCAGCCTCCAGCGCTGTGAGAAGGCTATAGTTTTATGGCAGAATCAACAAACAAAGACAGTATATTTATTTATAGATCTCATTATTCTACTGTCTTAAAAATATAGTTTACATCCCATTACTGCCAAAATATCATCCTGGATAAAGATTAAGCAAGAAGTAACCTTTGGAAACCTCCACTCTAAACTCTTCATTAAATAAAAGAAGAAAATGATAACCATAAATGTAATGGATTTATCCAAGTATTTCGCAGGAAAACATCCCAGGTTTTAAAAAAAATTATTTCTCACATATTTATAATATTTTTACTCCACTTTATTAAATAAGTTATAGTAACACAATTTTAGACCTATTATTTTTTAAATGTTCTATAGGTAAGAATTAATGACATATTTGGAAAGAGAGCCGTGTTAACTGTAAACACAGATCTGTAAATATCGGCTATAAAATAAACATGATGGCTAGACTATCTTAGATAAAATGCCCACTACATAACAGTTATGCTCTGATAGCAGTATCATATGAAATTATAGGAAATTACCAAAATTCCTGAATGCATAATGAACTTTAATGAAACTACCAAAAGTTAAAGAACATTGCCAAGAAAGCATTTTATCAGTGATTACTATAAGAAGCAGACACATATAGATATTATTTACTAAACATAAGAAGGATATATCTAGTAGAGGAGAAACAGTCTTTGCAAAGCCTGTTTGCATCTTTCAGTTTCAATGATTAAGAAAATACTTTATGATCTTTTTGGAAATGGAGTCTCACTATCTCCTACATAAAACATCTAGCAGCTAGAAAAGGAATCCATTTCTTCCCTACTCAATCTCCAGACCCAACATATGACTGAAGTAATACCTCTTTCCATAGTGACAGTGGAATTATAATATGAAATACCAACTCTGTGTGTGTGTGTGTGTGTGTGTGTATTTTTTTTAATTATTGCATTACTTCCCAAGCACTTTGGGGAGGAGGCTACCCATGGTAAGTTTCTGGTAACCTGGTATTGTTTCAGAGCCCAGGTGCTCATCCAGTAATGTGAGACTTCATCTTTCTGGTCATATATACACATAAATTTTAGTAAAAAGTAGAGGAAAGATGGTCACCTGCTTTAGAATTATAAGGACAAAACATTTGTATTCAATATCTATTTTATAAGGCATTTTTCCTAAATTGTGCAAGTCTCTATGTCTTTACCTTTAAAATAAGAATAATAACAGCTATTTTTCCTGAAATTTTGTAAAGATTAAATAAATTAAATAAGGTTCCTAGCACTCAGTAAGTGCCCAGCAAGGACATGTTTACATTTTAAACATGAAGGAAAATCATCATGGGAGTACTAAAAAATATCCAGCTCTTTTTTTTTTTTTTTTGGATTGTTGCAGATAGTGACTATGCAATTCAGGAAAGGAGTAGTATCATCAAAAAAGGTGATTATAAATGTATCTATATTTTAAAACCACTTAGTAGTGTAAAGTCACAAGGAAACTACAATCACCCGTATAAGAAAATATAGATACTTAGTCAAGATTACTGCAGCAAAAAAAGCTATACCAGTCATAACCATGATAGTTTTGTGAAAGCTAACTATGAGAACGGTGCAAGATGTGGGTTCAACCCCTGGATTAGGAGATTCCCTGGAGAAGGAAATGGCATCCCACTCAGTATCCATGCCTGGGAAATCCCATGGACAGAGGATCCTGGCAGGCTACAGTCCACGGGGTTGCAAAAGAGCCAGACATGACTCAGCCACTAAACAACACCACGTTTGTTATCAAAATGTAGTTTTCTATCAATTATTTCATGACCATATAAAATTAAAATTAGATCTGTAACAATGATTGATACTTCTTGATAAATGCTCTTGAAAATCTGGGAAATAGATTTCAATTAAAAGAAAATATGACACATTAAAATAAAAGGGAAGAGAAGGGTCCTTCAGTGCAACACAGAAAGGTATGATTAGGTATGTGCTCAGTTGCTCAGTCATGTCCAACTCTTTGGGACCCCATGGATTGCAGCCTACCAGGTTTCTCTGTCCATAGAATTCTCAGGGCAAGAACACTGGAGTGGGTTGCCATACCCTCCTCCAGGGGATCTTCCTGACCCAGGGACCGAACCCAGGCCTCCCTCATTGCAGGAGGATTCTTTACCTTATGAGCCACCAGGAAAGCCCATGATTAGGTACAGGAAGCACTAAAAGGAAAAAAACAGTTTCAGATAACTGAAGCAGAATGTTCATAATCTGGTGAAGACTGAATACACAGGAGGAGACAAGAATATTTCAAAGCTTCAGAAAAGAGGGTTAGAAAAATTAAATACTTTTTGTTGATTATATTGGTGATTATCCAAATGAATAAATATGTGTCACTGAGGAATAACAGAAAAAGGATATAATATTAAGTAGGTAGCTAGCAATGCCTATCATCTGATTGCCAAATAATATAATCTTGCTTCTGAGATGATTTGAGAATGTTAAAATATGCAATGTGTGTATATATCCCAGGAATAACAACAGAGTTAAAAAAAACAAAAAAGGTTGGGTGATATGCAGGCTATTTCTTACCTAACTAAATAATCTACTCCTACTTCATTATAATTAAGAGAAATTTTGTGAAAATAAAAACAATTTCAATAGAAAAAAGACACAAAACACTATCATAATTAATAGTATAGAAATATCTTGATAAAATTATAAAGGTGGGAAGAGACTTAAAATAGGTTGAATCTGATTAAGACAGACAATATCTTAGGTCCTTTTCTGTATATTATCACCTCACAGTAACTCTAAGGACTTGATGTCATTATCTGCATTATATAGATCAGGGATTCAGAATCATAAAATGAGTAAGTTTTCTAAGAAAAAAAAATAGTAGTAAGTGGTAGAACTGCGAATACAATCTTGATCTGACTACGTAAATCTTGCTCTTTCATGATGCCTCCATGAGAATCTGGCAACTAAATAAAGAACTCAAGTCCCAGTAAAAATGTTTCTACGCTCTGAGAATGTAGATAAGAATAAGTGATATATATTGAGCCTGCTTTTTTCTGAAAATTTCACACACTAATGAAATTCTAAATGTTAGTTTTCATTCCAATACCAAAGAAGGGCAATGCTACTGTACAACTGCATTCATCTCACATGCTAGCAAAGTAATGCTCAAAATTATCCAAGTCAGGCTAAGCTCAAAATTATCCACGCCAGGCTTCAATAGTATATGGACTGAGAACTCCCAGATGTTCAAGCTAGATTTAGAAAAGGCAGAGGAACTGAGATCACATTGCTAAGATCCGCTGGATCATTGAAAAAGCAAGAGGATTCCAGAAAAACATCTACTTCTGCTTCACTGACAATGCTAAAGTCTTTGATTGTGTGGATATAACAACAAACTGTGTTAGTATATAGGAATGCAAGGGATTTCTGTGTGTTAATTTTATATCCTGCAACTTTACTATATTCATTGATTAGCTCTAGTAATTTTCTGGTAGAATCTTTAGGGTTTTCTATGTAGAGGATCATGTCATCTGCAAACAGTGAGAGTTTTACTTCTTCTTTTCCTATCTGGATTCCTTTTACTTCTTTTTCTGCTCTGATTGCTGTGGCCAGCACTTCCAACACTATGTTGAATAGTAGTGGTGAGAGTGGGCACCCTTGTCTTGTTCCTGATTTCAGGGGAAATGCCTTCAATTTTTCACCATTGAGGGTGATGCTTGCTGTGGGTTTGTCATATATAGCTTTTATTATGTTGAGGTATGTTCCTTCTATTTCTGCTTTTTGGAGAGTTTTAATCATAAATGAGTGTTGAATTTTGTCAAAGGCTTTCTCTGCATCTATTGAGATAATCATATGGTTTTTATCTTTCAATTTGTTAATGTGGTGTATTACATTGATTGATTTGCGGATATTAAAGAATCCTTGCATTCCTGGGATAAAGCCCACTTGGTCATGGTGTATGATTTTTTTAATATGTTGTTGGATTCTGTTTGCTAGAATTTTGTTAAGGATTTTTGCATCTATGTTCATCAGTGATATTGGCCTGTAGTTTTCTTTTTTTGTGGCATCTTTGTCTGGTTTTGGAATTAGGGTGATGGTGGCCTCATAGAATGAGTTTGGAAGACTTCAGACTCTACTACAAAGCCACAGTCATCAAGACAGTATGGTACTGGCACAAAGACAGAAATATAGATCAATGGAACAGAATAGAAAGCCCAGAGATAAATCCACGAACCTATGGACACCTTATCTTTGACAAAGGAGGCAAGGATATACAATGGAAAAAAGACAACCTCTTTAACAAGTGGTGCTGGGAAAACTGGTCAACCACTTGTAAAAGAATGAAACTAGAACACTTTCTAACACCATACACAAAAATAAACTCAAAATGGATTAAAGATCTAAATGTAAGACCAGAAACTATAAAACTCCTAGAGGAGAACATAGGCAAAACACTCTCCGACATAAATCAAAGCAAGATCCTCTATGACCCACCTCCCAGAATATTGGAAATAAAAGCAAAACTAAACAAATGGAACCTAATGAAACTTAAAAGCTTTTGCACTACAAAGGAAACTATAAGTAAGGTGAAAAGACAGCCCTCAGATTGGGAGAAAATAATAGCAAATGAAGAAACAGACAAAGGATTAATCTCAAAAATATACAAGCAACTCCTGAAGCTCAATTCCAGAAAAATAAATGACCCAATCAAAAAATGGGCCAAAGAACTAAACAGACATTTCTCCAAAGAAGACATACAGATGGCTAACAAACACATGAAAAGATGCTCAACATCACTCATTATTAGAGAAATGCAAATCAAAACCACAATGAGGTACCATTACGCGCCAGTCAGGATGGCTGCTATCCAAAAGTCTACAAGCAATAAATGCTGGAGAGGGTGTGGAGAAAAGGGAACCCTCTTACACTGTTGGTGGGAATGCAAACTAGTACAGCCGCTATGGAAAACAGTGTGGAGATTTCTTAAAAAACTGGACATAGAACTGCCATATGACCCAGCAATCCCACTTCTGGGCATACACACTGAGGACACCAGATCTGAAAGAGACACGTGCACCCCAATGTTCATCGCAGCACTGTTTATAATAGCCAGGACATGGAAGCAACCTAGATGCCCATCAGCAGATGAATGGATAAGGAAGCTGTGGTACATATACACCATGGAATATTACTCAGCCATTAAAAAGAATTCATTTGAACCAGTCCTAATGAGATGGATGAAGCTGGAGCCCCTTATACAGAGTGAAGTAAGCCAGAAAGATAAAGAACATTACAGCATACTGACACATGTATATGGAATTTAGAAAGGTGATAACGATAACCCTATATGCAGAACAGAAAAAGAGACACAGAAATACAGAACAGACTTTTGAACTTTGTGGGAGAATGTGAGGGTGGGATATTTCAAAAGAACAGCATGTATACTATCTATGGTGAAACAGATCACCAGCCCAGGTGGGATGCACGAGACAAGTGCTCCGGCCTGGTGCACTGGGAAAACCTAGAGGAATCGGGTGGAGAGGGAGGTGGGAGGGGGGATCGGGATTGGGAATACATGTAAATCCATGGCTGATTCATATCAATGTATGACAAAACCCACTGGAAAAAAAAATAATAATAATAAAAAAATAAAAAAAAAAAAAAAACAAACAAAAAAAAAAAACAACAAACTGTGGAAAATTCTTCAAGAGATAGGAATACAAGACCATCTTACTTGTCTCCTGAGAAATCTGTATGCAGGTCAGGAAGCAACAGTTAGAACCAGACAAGGAACAGCTGACTGGTTCCAAATTGGGGAAGGAGTATATCAAGGCTGTATATTGTCACCCTGCTTATTTAACTTATATGCAGAGTACATCATGCAAAATGCTGGGTGGATGAAGCACAAGCTGGAATCAAGATTGCCGGGAGAAACATCAGTAACCTCAGATATGCAGATAACACCACCGTTATGGCAGAAGGAAAAAGGAAATAAAGTGCCTCCTGATGAAAGTAAAAGAGAAGAGAGAAAAAGCTGGCTTAAAACTCAGTATTCAAAAACTAAGATCATGGCATCCGGTCTCATTATTTCACGGCAAACTGATGAAGAAACAATGGAAACAGTAACAGAATTTATTTTCCTGAGCTCCAAAATCACTGCAGATGGTGACTATAGCCATGAAATTAAAAGATGCTTGCTCCTCAGAAGAAAAGCTATGACCAACCTAGACAGCATATTAAAAAGCAGAGACATTACTTTGCCGACAAAGGTTCATCTAGTCAAAGCTATGGTTTTTCCAGTAGTCATGTAAGGATGTGAGAGTTGGACCATAAAGAAAGCTGAGCACCGATGAATTGATGCTTTTGAACTGTGGTGCTGGAGAAGACTCTTGAAAGTCCCTTGGACTGCAAGGAGATCAAACCAGTCAGTCCTAAAGGAAATCAGTCCTGAATATTCATTGGAAGGACGGATGCTGAAACTGAAACTCCAATACTTTGGCCACCTGATGTGAAGAACTGACTCATTGGAAAAGACCCTGATGCTGGGAAAGATTGAAGGCAGTATGAGAAAGGGACGACAGAGGATGAGACGGTTGGATGGCATCACCAACTCAAAGGACACGAGTTTGAGCAAGCTCTGGGAGTTAGTGATGGGCAGGGGAGCCTGGCGTGCTGCAGTCCACGGGGTCGCAAAGAGTCAGACACGACTGAGGGACTGAAATGAACTAACCTAGATATGTCAGCTCTTAGAACTACTCAAAGATTCTTATTATTCTATATTCAGTTTTTCAAGATGACATCACATTGCATTTAAACAAGGATTATATAATAAAACTTGTTTTAATGGATCCTTTGAAGTGAATTTTGTGTCCATGTAAAGTGTAAGACTTGACAGGAAAAGAGACACAATTCGTATATCCTTTGAAGATAATGAAACTTGGAAATGACATTACACTAATCAAAACAGAACTACATTAAAGCTATAGTCATCAATAATGAAGATTAAAAGTGTGATAAATGACAGTCAAGCAAATTATGTGTCTTGAAATTGGCACACAATAACAATGAGATCAATTACCACATTATAGAGTTCAAAATGATACCAAATACTATGACAAAAACCTAATTTAAAGGTTATCATTTTAAAATTATTGCATTCTTTTAATATCAATAGATGAACATCATGATGAAATTTCATCATTTTCAAGACTACAAAACCACTTGAACATTCTAGACAACTTCTTGCAGAAATACTCAGAGTTGATTTCTAATTGGCTAAATTTAAGTGAGTGTCCTAACTGGCTGGCTCCTGATTTATTTTAATGATAATATAATTTTATAAAGAAAAAGAAACAAACAAACAAAAAAAAACCCAAAACACTGCTTCTATTATATATAGCAAACAATTTGCTTTCATATATTCCACCAGCTAATTACCCATAATCATTTGGCTCATTTGCTTATGTACAATTTTGCTTATGCTTGGGTGTCAGCAAGGAAAAATACAAAGAAAACAAAATTTTCCTGTTTATTTTACCATGTAAGCATAGATATCTGCATCACAGAGCTGATAAAACATGCTGAACATACAAAAGTGAAAAGAGGATAAAGGGCCTGGAGAAGGTAGAATTAAATGAGAAGAAAGTATTAGAACAATTATCCTCTTCCTTTTCTGTCTCTTTCTCCTCCACTACCTTCTCCTCCTTCTTGACCTTTATTTCATTTTGCTTTCCTTCCCTTCCTCTGCATCCCCTTCCTTCTCCTCTTTTCTCTTAGTAATATAATTTATTTATATCATTAATATCATATCTTTCACTTTAGCTGTTGAAAAGGTGTAAATTCGTGACATTAAAATAGTTCCTAAAAGAATAATTTATTTACAATGTAATACTAGAAATATATTTTCATTAGATTGTAGTGACTATGCTATCTTCAAATGACAGAGAAATACATAATGATGTTATTTAATTTCATTACCAGTTTTTCAAGGTAAATTATTATTCAAAGTAATTATTGGACACTGAATACATAAGTGTAACTCTCTTTCAATGTGTGTTAGTCCTCCATAGTCATGTATAACCTACTTGTAATAGGAAGGAGTTAATTGAATGTTATAATTTGGATAAGCAATAGCGCTAAGGATGGCAGTTTCTCAGCCTATAACTATAATATGTTGGTCTTTCAGGAGAATGTGAGGAAAGGGTATTTCAATAATGGGACTAATTTTGTAAATAAAACTTAGATGACATTATTTTTCCTAGGTAAAGCCACATTCTTTTTTTTTAACATTTCTTAAAATATTTCATAACAACCTCACTTAGCCATCTCTGTCTCTTCTGCTTATTCAGAAACACATAGCGATATCTTTAAAAACCACAATACAATCCTAGAATACATAAAACAGAATGAGAAGTAAATGTCAACAAGTTCAATCACCTACCTAAGTGCTCTGCTTACAGTATCCTGTTTTTACATAGCTTCTGCTTTAAATGTTTTCAGTGAAAGAAACTTGATAAAGTTTGCTGTCTCTAATGATAGCTTTTCAAATATTTAAAGACAGTCATGTCTTCCAAAGCCTCTTTTTCCAGACAATACATAAATTCTTAAAAAATTTAAAATTATTATTGGAAGAGATGCCTTTGGCATATTCTAAATTCAAAAAACAGTGCAACTAAGATTAGCATAGGATCTAGAAGATTTTGTAAATGGCTTATGATGGCAAGAATCCACTTGCCAGTGTAGGAGACTTGTAGAAGACACAGGTTCTATCTCTGCATCACGAAGATCCCCTGGAGAAGGAAATGGCAACCCACTCCAGTATTCTTGCCTGGGAAATATCATGGACAGAGGAGCCTGGCATGCTATAGTCCATGGAGTTGCAAAAGAGTCTGATATGACTGAGCAGGCATGCAAGGAATGAAATAATTTTTTTGTTTCATTGAACATATGAATGTATTGTGAAATCATTTTTATTTTTTATAGGTTGTTTTATTTAGTTTCAGGAACTACCAAGCATTTTTATAGCAAATTTCTGCAAATATTAGGGTTATTTTGTTATTATATTGGTAATGTATATTTACTAATCTTTAAGGGTTTTTAAAAACACTGGTAGTTCATCAGGTGTAAAGTAGGACTAGATCAATTACCTGGAGGAGTGCATCGCGACCCACTCCAGTATTCTTGCCTGGAGAATCCCCATGGACAGATGAGCTTGGCGGGCTACAGTACATGGGGTTACAAAGAGTCATACACGACTCAGTGACTAAGCACAGCACAAATCAATTAAATAACATTTTAACCTTAAGTCTTTTATTTCACCCAGGAGGTACACTAATATGTCACTCAAATTCTCTTCATCTGTCTTGAAAATATAAGACAACTGTCAGCTATGCTATAGTTTGTTAAGTTCAAAATCCTGTTGGATCATATTTTGCCTCTCTACCAGTATTTCTATTTCTGTAAGTTTGATCCCTTAGGAACTCAGCATCATAGATGAGTTGGAAATAGATGAGAAAACAAGAAACTTCAGTAGTAGAGCCAGAGAGAAGATTGGGTGTAAAAAAGTTACAGGTGTTGTACAGATATAAGAGAGCAGAACTGAAATAGAAAAAGCAGCTCATCCTTCTTCTTTATAACAACAGACAATTTTGCGAAATCTGCCTTTCTCAAACAGGAATATTAGAAAGTGGAAAGGAATGATGATCACATTAAAAGTAAAGAGGGATATATAAAGATCTTGATACCCTATTTTCTCTGCTTTCCACATCTATCTCAGATTGCCACAAGCCCCTACTATCTGTCCACAGCTGCTACTACCGTGGATCATTCAGGTTGAGCACTGCCTGCTGTCGCTGCTGCTAAGTCGCTTCAGCGGTGACTGCCATTTCCTAAATTATCAAAGAGAATGAGTGTGTGTGCATACTAAGACATTTCAGTCATGTCTGACTTTTTGTGACCCTCTGGACTGTAGCCTGCCACACTCCTCTGTCCATAGGATTCTCCAGGCAAGAATACTGGAGTGGCTTGCCATGCCCTCCTCCAGGGGATCTTCCCAACCCAGGGATTGAACCCACATCTCTTGCGTCTCCTGTATTGGCAAATGGGTTCTTTACCACTAGCACCACCTGGGAAAACTAATTCTCTACTAGACCTCAATCCAAAGTCCCAAAGTCATCCTCAATTCTTTGTGTTTTTTCCTCTTCACCTTGAACACACATATCTAAATCCATTCTCTGCTCATTTAAATTTTCTATGCCTAGTAACTGAGCCTTTCTTTACTGAATCTCTCTTTTGAAATTAATAGCCCCCTCCCTTGGTGAACTTCAAGGCAAGGGCACACATGCAAGGACAAGATCCTGCTGCATTCTGCACAAAATCCCAAAAGCTTTCTGCTACACCAGATAAACTCTTCATAGACGGAAACAGTAAGATGGGAAGGAAAAATCTCTGAAAGAATTATATTTTTAATCAATAGGCGCTGCTTTTAAATACAGGTATTTAAACGTGAAAGAAATGAAATAATTTAATTGGCAAGTTTTAATTCCCCTAAGCCTCTCTATTTAGTGAAACAGAGGTGTAATAACAAGGTTATGTTAGTTACAGAAACTAAAAAATTTCCTCATCTGAATATATGTGTCCACAGTGAAGTTCTGAGAAACTGTTATATACCTCCCTGGTAGACTTTAAGAAAGTACAAAAAGACATTTACACCTTTTTCACATTCACATTGATTTTTATCTATTGTGATTTTCTGGAGTTTCAAAGTAAATGAAATAAATATTTTACCAAAGTTTAAAAAATAAAATATAGGAATTCATGTAACAGATATTTAAAATAATTTTAACTTGCTGGACTACAGAAAAATAAACCAAAAAAAAAAAAAAAAAAAAAAACAAGAAGCATTCTTATTCAATTTCTTTTAAAAATTTTATTGGATACACAATGGAATATTACTCAGCCATTAAAAAGAATACATTTGAATCAGTTCTAATGAGATGGATAAAACTGGAGCCCATTATACAGAGTGAAGTAAGCCAGAAAGATAAACACCAATACAGTATACTAACGCATATATATGGAATTTAGAAAGATGGTAACGATAACCCTATATGCAAGACAGAAAAAGAGACACAGATGTATAGAACAGACTTTTGTACTCTATGGGAGAAGGTGAGGGTGGGACGATCTGAGAAAACAGCATCAAAACATGTATATTATCAAGTATGAACCAGATCGCCAGTCCAGGTTGGATGCACGAGACAAATGCTCGAGGCTGGTGCACTGGGAAGACCCAGAGGGATGGGATGGGGAGGGAGGTGGGAGGGGGGATCGGGATGGGGAACACATGTAAATCCATAGCTGATTCATGTCGATGTATGGCAAAAACCACTACAATATTGTAAAGTAATTAGCCTCCAACTAACAGAAATAATGGGGGAGGGGGGGAAGGAAAGAAATACAAAAAAAACTAAATAAATAAAAACTTTATTGGAGTAAGCAAAGTGGTATAGCCACTATGGAAAACAGTATGGAGGATCGTTATAAACAAAAATAGAGCCAGCGTATGACCCTGCAATCCCAATCCTGCACATATATCTGGAGAAAAATGTGGCCTAAAAGGATACAATGGCTTACAATGAAGTATTAGCTTCAGGTGTATACAAAGTGCATCTGTTATACATATACAGATATCCACTCTTTTTTAGATTCTTTCCTCACATAGGTCATTATGGAATATTGAAAAGAGTTTCCTGTGTTGTATGCAAGTCCGCGCCTGGTCTCACACCCCAGAAAAACCTAATTCAAAAAGATATATGACATATATGACAAACCTACAACTAACCTCATTCTCAATGGTGAAAAGCTGAAAGTATTTCCTCTAAGATGAGGAACAAAACAAGGATGTCAACTGTCAGCACTTTTATTCAACAAATTTTGAATGTCCTAGCCACAACAACCAGAGAAGAAAAAGAAATAAAAGGAACACAAATAGGAAAAGAAGTTAAACCGTCACTGTTTACAGATGACATGATACTATACATAGAAGCTTCTGAAGACACTACCAGAAAACTAGTAGAGCTTATCTATGATTTTAGTAAAGTTGGTTATAAAATTAATACACAGAAACGTGTTGCATTTCTACACAGTAACAACAAAGGATTAGAAAGAGAAATTCAAGACACAATTCCATTTGCCACTGCATCAAAAAGAATAAAATGACAAAGACCTATATTATGAAAACTATAAGATGTTAATGAAAGAAATTTAAGAAGACTCATATGGAAAAAACATACCATGTTCATTGATTGAAAAAATCAGTATTGACAAAATTACTGTACTACCCGAGACAATCCACAGATTCACTACATGTGAAAAAGGAAATTAGATAATTCTTTAGCACCATACAGAAAATTAAACTCGAAATGGATTAAAGACCTAAATGTGAGACCAGATACTGCAAAAATCCTAGAGGAAAATATAGACAGAACACTCTCTGACATAAATTGCAGTAACATGCTTTTCGATCCATTTCTTAGAATAATGGAAATAAAAACAACAATAAACAGGATGTACTTAAAAGCTTTTACACTGCAATAAAAAAAGAAAAAAGAAAAGACAACACATAGATAGGGAGAAATTATTTGTAAATGATGTGATTGAAAAGGGATTAGTCTCCAAAATTTACAAACAGCTCATGAGTCTTAATATCATCAAAACAAACAACCTAATGAAAAATGGACAGAAAACTTAAATAAAACATTTCTCCAAAGAAAACATACAAATGGCCATGAGGCACATAAAATATGTTCATCATTGCTAAATATTAAAGAAAAATATAACAAAACTATGATGAGATATTACCTCACACCAGTCTATATGGTTATCATAAAAAAAAAAATCCACAAACAATAAATGCTGGAGAGAATCTGGAGAGAGGAGAACCCTCCTAGACTGTTGGTGGGAATGCAAACTGGGTATTATAGCCACTATAAAGAATAGTATGGAGGATCCTTATAAACAAAAACAGAGCCACCATATGACCCTGAAATCCCACTTGTGTGCATATATCTGGAGAAAACTATGGCCCAAAAGTATACATGCACTCCAGTTTTCACTGAAACACTGTTCACAACAGCCAGGGCATGGATGCAACCTAAACGTTTTATTCAGTTTTCTATATTAATGATTTCCTCCTTATCTATCTATCACCACTTTCTTCTATCTATCTCAGATCCACCATCTGTGCTTAAAATAAAAGGCTGCTGGCAATGTGATCATTACCAAATACCTTGTGAAAAAGTGACAATATATTTAGCAACTTTACTTTGTTTTGGCATAAACTACTGGCAATATAGAATTTCAAACAAATTGTACCACCCTTTAGAGAATGACAGCAAACATACATGTAGGGCATATATAAACCTGACACTGTACTAAGCCTTGGGAATGCAAAGATTAATAAGCTATAGCCCCTTTCTCAAGTAGCCATCTTATGAGGAAGACAGCCATATAAGTAACTAGAGCTTACTAGGGTAATATCTTATAGTCACAGTGCCATTTACCATTACCATGCCACTTACCATATATATCAATATATGTGTGTATGCATATTCAGTGTATCAATAACTACAGATAATTAATAATTAGTGATAATATACATATATATGTCCATGCTGTATTCATTATATGTCACATATATTTAATAATTATCTATGGTATAAAAACAACCTAAAAAAGCAAAGGAAAGGCAGCTGAAATCAAGGTCCCTAATAGACCACTGGAATACAAAGTAAACAAGAAAAATTTTCAAAACTGGAGCCGCAGACCTGGTACTAAAGATATAATTATCATGGACAGAAAATAATTTTAAAAATTTTATTTATAGATAATGAAAAACAAAACTTTGTTAATATAGAACTCTATAGATGTAAAAATATGCCCTGCTGTGTGTGTGTGTGTGTGTGTGTGTGTGTGTGTGTGTGTGTGCGTGCGCCTGTATGAATCATGTTATGTTCATCATTTGTTGATAATATTGCTCTGGAAGTTAACAGAATGGGGGGACTCAAATCCCTATAAGTTCAATTAACTGTATGTCTCTAGTGTATGGATAATTTGGTGGTAAATGCTAGGATGATAAAGACTAGGATATCATTTAATAAGAGAACTCTGATCCATTTTAAGTTTCAGAGTAAACATAGAGTTAACTGCTAACATAGAGACACACTATAGTAGTTACAGTATCTCAGTAATGTTTTCATGCTAAAGTTTATTTTGAAGATCAGATGCATATGTGTGACAGAGAAATGCTTCTGCAAACACATACACACACACACACACACACACACACACAAATGTGATATATATGGCTGAAGCAGTCTTGGAAAGTTAATCTACTCCCCTGTATTGCTATGAAGCATGTTTCTTTAAAATCAATTTTGTTAAGAGCATCTGTTACCCTTTTTAAACATTTCTAAGTAATCAGAGAGCTTAATATCTGTCTCTTTTTCCTAATCACACACACAGTGTTGAATCTAAATCATTATTTTTAATTCTCAGGGCAGTAAGGTAATTTTTTTTTTTTAAAAAGCTAGTTTTCTATACTATAAAATTATATGTCCTGTAGTAATGCCATGCATGTGATACCTGCATTATTTAGCAAATATCTGGCCACACACCAGAAAAGATTTTTGCATTACCATCCTATGGACAAAATAAAATTAATCATTGAATGTGATTATTAATCATAAATTCCTTGAGACCCTGAATTCAGGATTGATGAGAGTAATGTCAGCAAAATGATAGAACAGAAGCCGGAAGAAAAGCAATTTTAACAAACATGCACAGAAAATGGTGTCTTTGTGGAAGTCTTAGTGTTCAGTAGAAAAGTTTAACACACTGCTGGAGAAAAAAACATCTGAGATTATAAACAGAGAAGAAGATAAGAGGAGCTGATTCACTCTACTTGTACCCTCCTTCAAGGTAGAGCACCTCACTGCCAATAAAGACCTTAATGGACTCTGATTTCTCCCGTGGGGAGAAGTGCGAGTTTGAGTGAGTGTTCGGTTTCTCTGGGTGAGTGGGATGCTGCCAAAGAGACCTGCTTCTTTCTTGTCCCATTCAGAACAGTGAGGTGTGCTGCCCAGCTGGGAGTGGAGAGAGCTGGGGAAGAGAAGTCTGCTGGGCTCTCAGAGGACACCAAAGGGACATGGACTCTACTGACGACCTGGCAGATACCATCAGGAAGTCCACTTAGGTTACCACGAGGGATGCATCACTTTCACACTCCCACAACTGGTCAGTGGGCAGCCCTAACACTCTACCTCACTCACACACATCCGATGCCATTGACAGTTCCAAGCGTGTACCCTCAAGTATAGCACTTGCAAAACAGTGCAGATGGCAAAAGAGGTGTGGCTCTCTGAGACGGGGCAGAGCTTTCAGCCTGTTGTAGTCCCACTTGCTTAGTTTTGCTTTCATTGCCTAGAACTGAAAATTTCAATGAAGAAAATGAAAAAAAAAAAAAAAGACAAATATAATAAAAAATGTTAAAAGCCAACTTGATCAAGCAGAAGAACAAGTCTGGATAATCAAGTACAGGTCATTTGGAATTATCCAGTCAGAGGGGCACAAGAGAATGAAGAAAAAAAAATTTAAAAATGAACAACCTTATATGAGTTATGGGAAACCATTAAGTGAAAAATATACACAGAGACAGGGAAAAAGGGGTAGGAGAGTTATTCAAGGAAATAATGGCTGAAAAATGTTAATATTTAGGGAGAGATTTAGGCATCATGAAGCTCATGTGTCCTCCAATGGATTCCCCCTCACACACACAAAAATGTCTAAGGCACATTATAATAAAAATATAAAATTAAAGACATAAAGAAAAAATTTAAAAACAACATAAAAATATCTTAACATACAAGGGAAACTTTAAGCCCATCAGAAAACTCCTTAGAAGAAATTTTTCTGATCAGGAGAGAGGAATGATATATTCAAAGTACTAAAAGAAACAAACAAACAAACAAACAAACAAAACATCTTTCAACCAAGAATATTTTACCCATCAAAGCTCTTCTTCAGAAATTAGGAGAAATAAACACTTTTCCATACCAAAAAAAAAAAAGAAAGAATTCATTACGACTAGACTTGCATTATAATATATGCTGAAAGAAACTGATCAAGTTGAAATGAGATGACTCTAATTAAAACTTGAGAATATATAGAAATTAAAAATACATTGTAAAAGTAAGTATATAGTCAAATTCAGAATATTCTAATACTGTAATATGGTAGGATGTTAATCACTTATATCTAATATATAGGTAAAATAACAAACATTAAAATAGCTATAGGTATAATATTTTAATGGATATTCAAGGTAAAAATATAAAATTTAACATAAAAAATAAAATGTGGGGGGGGAGGTAGAAGTTTTGTATGCAGTTGAACTAAGTAGTTAACTTAAAATAACTAGAAAATGCGTTATGTAAGTCCCATGGCAACCATTAAACAAAAACTAACAATAGAGTCAAAAAAGATAAAGAGAAGAAAATTAAAAAATACCACTATGGAAAATCATAAATTCACAAAGTAAGACAACAAGAGAGGAATAAAGAAATAGAGGAACCACAAAATTAGTCAGAAAACAATTAATAAGAAGGTGTTATTAAATCTTCAACAATGAATAATTTAAATGTAAATGCAATAAATTTGCCAATCCAAAAGCACAGTGTGGCCGGATGGATAAATAATAGTACCCATTTAATAAATGGATTTAATAAATGGATAAATGGATTTATATTTATATTTATATCCATTTTAATACATGGATAAATACCCAACTATATGCTGCCTACAAGCGCATCATTTCAGCTTTAAGGACACACACAGAGTGAAAGTGATGAGATGGAAAAAGACAGTCTATGCAAATGAAATCCAAACTACTTATGTCTGGCAAAAAGACTTTAAGCAAAATCCTGTAACAAGAGTTGAATAAAGTCATTATATAATAATGCATCCTGTGCACTTATTCACTCAGTCGTGTCCAACTCTTGTGACCCCATAGACTGGAGCCTGCCAGGCTCCTCTGTTCATGGGATTCTCCAGGAAAGAATACTGGAGTGAGTTTCCATTTCCTTCTCCAGGCCATCTTCCCAATCCAGGGATTGAACCCAGGTCTCCTGCATTGCAGTCAGACTCTTTACCAACTGAGCTATGAGGGAAGCCATTTTATAATGATAAAAGGGTCAATTCATGAACAAAACATAACAACTGTAAACTTGAACCAAAATTTGGAGCATCTAAATATATTAAACAAATACTAACAGATCTGAAGAGAGAAATAGACAACAATACAATAATAGTAGGGGACTTCAATACTGCACTATCTGAACTACAAGATAGATCATTCGGACAGAAAATCAATAAGGAAACAATGAACTTAAACTATATGTTAGACCAAAGTGACCAAATATACTTATAAAAGCATTCCACCCAATAGCAGCAGAATATACATTCTTCTCAAGTACACAAGGAAAATTCTCAGTATAGATACTATGTTAGGTCAGAAAACATTTCTTCACAAATTTAAGAATATTAAAGTCATACCATGTATCTTTTCTGATCATACTGTTATGAATCTAGAAAGCAATAACAAGAGGAAAACTGTAAAATTCAAATATGTGCAAATCAAATACACTTCTGAAAAACCAATGATTCAAAAGGGATTTGAAGGGATTTGATTTCAATGAAATCAAAAGGGAAATCAAAAAATATCTTGAAACAAACAAAAATGAAAACCCAAAATACCAAGATTTCTCAGATAAAGCAAAGCAGTTTTAAGAGACAAGTTTACAATGATATATGTCTACATTAAGAAAAAAAAAAGGAAAAACTACCCAAGATAAACAATCCATCTTTATACTTCAAAGAACTATAAAACCAATAACAGATCCAAATGTCTCCCAAGGCAAAAGAAATAAAAACAAAAATAAACAAATTGGACCTAATTAAACTTAAAAGTTTTTGCAGATCTAAGAAAAAATTCAAGAAAACAAAAAAGACAGCATAATGAATAGAATAAAGTATTTGCAACAGTGTGGCCAAAAAGGGTTTAATATGCAAAGTATACAAATAACTCATACAACTCAATATTAAAAAAAAATAAATAAATAAATGGTCAGAAGACCTAAATAGATATATTCCCCAAAAGACATACAGATAGCCAATAGGTACATAAAAAGCTCAACATTTATATTTATTAGAGAAATAAAAATCAAAACCACAATAAAGTAGTATCACATCGGACCAGTTAGAATGGCTATCACCAAAAAGTCTACAAATAATTAATCCTGTAGAGGATATGGAGAAAAAGGTAACCATCCTACACTGTTGGTGGAAATGCAAACTGAAGCAGCCACTATGGAGCAAAATATAAAGGCTCTGTAAAGACGTAAAAGTAGAACTACCATATTACCTAGCGAATCCACTTCTGGGTATATATCCAGAAAAAAAAAAAAAAAACAATTTCAAAAGCTACATGCATTCCAGTGTTCACAGTAGCACTATCTACCACAGCCAAGACACAGAAATAACCTGAGTGTGCATCAACAGATGCATGGATAATGAAGAAGTGTTATGGCACACATCTTTGTGTGGTGAAAAAATACATATACATCCATGGAATATTTTCAGCCATAAAAAAGAGTGAAATAATGTCACTATGGCAAGGAGAAGGGAATGGCAATCCACTCCAGTATTATTGCCTAGAGAATCCCATGGACAGAGGATTCTGGTGGGCTATAGTTTATGGGGTCACAAAGAATTGGACAAAACTGACCATCTAACACAACAAAAACAAATGTATACATATATATATACACACACACACACACACACACACACACACACACACACACACACACACACACACATATATACACTCTCTCTGTATATATATAGAGAGATCATATAAAAATCAGTTGCATTTCTACATGCTAACACTGAACTAATGGGAAGATAAAATAATATCACTTACAACATTAAAAACAAACAAAAATACTTAGGAATAAATTTAGCCAAGGAGGTGAAGATCTTTACATTAAAAATGATAAGAATTTGATGAAAGATGTTGAGAAAGACACTAATAAATTGAAATCAAGTTGATACTTCAGTAACACTGTTTGAACTTTGTGGATCCACCTATACATGGATATTTTTCAATGTATAGATTTGTGGGTTTTGCATATGCATGTTCAACAAAACACTGATCAACATTTCCATCTGATTGATGGAATCCTCAAATGTGAAACTCATGGATTTACAGGACCAACTGTAGGCACTGTACTACACCATTTTATATAAGGGATCTGAGTATCCATAGATTTTGGTGTAAGCGTGTGCTCCTGGAACCAATCCCCTATAGACACTAAGGGATGATTTTATATAGCCCATATTCACAGAATGGAAGAATTAATACTGTTAAGCTGTCAGTAGTACTGAAAATAATGTTCATTTATATAAATCCTACCCAAACTATAAATCCTATCAAAAGCTTCATTTTTACAGAAATAGAAAAAAAAAATAATAATTCTAAAACTCCTATGAAAAGCCTCCTAAGGCCCAAAGCAAATATGAATACATCATACTTCCTAATTTCAAACCATAATACAAAGTTACAGTAATCAAAACAGTATAGTACTAGCATAAGAATAGATATACTGCCCAGTGAAACAGAATACAGACCCCAGATACAAACTCACACAATTCTTTCAAGCAGGAACACACAATAGGGAAAATATAATCATTTTAGTAAATGGTGTTAGTAAAACTGGATATACATACACATGCCAAAGAACAATATTGGGCCACTCACAAATATTAGCTCAAAATTGATTAAATATTTAAACATAACCTGAAAACTTCTAGGAGAATAAAGAAAAATTTTCCTTGACTTTGATCTTGGCAATGGATTTTTTTTTTTTTTTTGGATATGATATAAAAAATAGAGGCAACAAGAGAAAAATAAACAAGCGGGACTGTATCAAATGAAAGTTTTGGCAAAACAAATGAAACGATCAAGAAACTGAAAAGGCATCCTACAGAATGGGAGAAAATATTTGCAAGCCTCACATCTGATAAGAAGGTAATATACAAAATATTGAAGAACTTATGAAACCTACATAAAAATAAAGTAATCCACTTAAAATGGGTAAAACTCCTGAATAGATATTAAGAAAACATAAAAAGGGCCAAAAGGTACATTTAAAGATGCTCTACACCATTAATCACCACAGAAATGCAAATCAAAATCATAGTAAAATATCACTTTACAAATGTTAATATTAGGATGGCTTTTATCAAAAATACAGCAAATAAAGTATCCATGAGGTACCTAAGAATGGAAATGTAAATTGGTACCTAAGATACCTAATGATGGAAATGTAATTGGTAAAGCCACGATGGAAAATAGGATTGAGGTTCACAGAAAAAGTGAAAACAGAATAACAACGTATGACCCAGCTTCGAGATATACATCTGAAGGAAACAACAGACAGATATTTGTGCTTCCATCTTCATTGCTTTTCATTTCAGCATTATTCACAATAATCAAGATATGGAGATGTTCATCACCAGATAAATGAATAAAAAAGATAAAGATGTTTGTGTGTGTGTATAATATTACATATAGTATTGGACTTCCTTTGTGGTTCATGTGGTAGAGAATGCATCTGCAATGCGGGAGACCTGGGTTCAATCCCTGGGTTGGGAAGATACCCTGGAGAAGGGAAAGGCTACCCTCTCTAGTATTCTGGCCTGAAGAATTGCAGGGCCAAATGGTTTATGGGGTTGCAAAGAGTCAGACATGACTGAGCGACTCACTTTCACATATAATACCACACACACACACACACACACACAATGGAATATTATTCAACCATAAAAACGAAATCCCTCAATTTGCAACAACAGGGATGAATCTAGAGGACCTTGTGCTAAGTAAATAAGTAAGACAGAAAAAGCACTGTATACTCTCATTCAAAATTTGAATTAAAAAAAAAATCAAACTCAGCAAGATAGAGTTTAACAGTGGTTATCAAGAGTTAGGAGTTATAGAAGATGAAGAGATACAAGTCAAGAAGCACAAGCCTTCAGTTATAAGATAAATAAGCTCTGAGGATCTAATGTACACCACAGTGATTATAATTAATAATACTGTGTTATATATTCGAAATTTTCCATGATTAACTTTAACCACTCTTTTCATACACAGACACATACACAGAAAGAACTCTATATAATAGTTGTGTTAATTAACATGATTGCAGTAATCACTTCATAATGCATACTTATGTTAATTCATCACACTGTACACTTTAAATATCTATAATTTTATTTGTTAATTATACTTCATTAAAGGTGAACAATTTTTAAAAAAATAAAAGAAAAGGGATTAAATGGCTTTCTTTTTTTCCTCTCTCTCCCTAAAATGATCCACATCATTTTCCTACAATTCCTGAGAAGTAATACATAAATGTGGAAACAGGTGTAAGAAGGGTGAAAGAGAAAACAAGGAATATACCTTTTCTTAAAAAAAAAAATTTAATTGGAGGCTAATTACTTTACAATACTGTAGTGGCTTTTTCCATACATTGACATGAATCAGCCCTGGGGGTACATGTGTTCCCCATCTTGAACCGCCTCCCACCTGCCTCCCATCCCTTCCTTCAGGGTCATCCCAGTGCACCAGCCCTGAATGCCCTGTCTCATGCATCAAACCTGGACTGGCGATCTATTTCACATATGGTAATACACATGTTTCAATGCTATTCTCTCAAATCATCCCACCCTTTCCTTCTCCCACAGAGTGCAAAAGACTGTTCTATACATCTGAGTCTCTTTTGGTGTCTTGCATAAAGGGTCATCATTTCAATCTTTCTAAATTCCATATATATGCGTTAGTATACTGTATTGGTGTTTTTCTTTCTGCCTTACTTCACTCTGTATAATAGGCTCCAGTTTCATCCACCTCATTAGAACTGATTCAATTATTCTTTTTAATGGCTGGGTAATATTCCACTGTGTATATGTACCACAGCTTTCTTATCCATTCATCTGCTGTAGGACATTTAAGTTGCTTCCATATCCTGGCTATTACAAACAGTGCAGCAATGAACACTGGGGTGCATGTGTCTCTTTAAGTTCTGGTTTCCTTGGCGTGTATGCCTAGCAGAGGGATTGCTGGGTCATATGGCAGTTCTATTTCCAGTTTTTAAGGAATCTCCACACTGTTCTCCATAGTGGCTGTACTTGTTTGCATTTCCACCAACAGTGTAAGAGGGTTTCTCTCCACACCATCTCCAGCATCTATTGTTTGTAGACTTTTGGATAGCAGCCTTCTGACTAGTGAGAGATGGTACCTCATTGTGGTTTTGATTTGCATTTCTCTGATAATCAGTGATGTTGAGCATCTTTTCATGTGTTTGTTAGCCATCTGTTTGTCTTCTTTGGAGAAATGTCTGTTTAGTTCTTTGGCCCATTTTTTGATTGGGTCGTTTATTTTTCTGGAATTGAGCTGCATAAGCTGCTTGTATATTTTTGAGATTAATTATTTGTCCATTGCTTCATTTGCTATTAATTTCTCCCATTCTGAAGGCTGTGTTTTCAACTTGCCTATTGTTTCCTTTGTTGTGCAAAAGCTTTGAAGTTTCATTAGGTCCCATTTGTTTATTTTTGCTTTTATTTCCAATATTCTGGGAGATGGGTCATAGAGGATCCTGCTGTGGTTTATGCCAGAGAGTGTTTTGCCTATGTTTTCCTCTAGGAGGTTTATAGGTTCTGGTCTTACATTTAGATCTTTAATCCATGTTGAGTTTATTTTTGTGTATGGTGTTAGAAAGTGTTCTAGTTTCATTCTTTTACAAGTGGTTGACCAGTTTTCCCAGCACCTCTTGTTAAAGAGGTTGTCTTTTCTCCATTGTATATTCTTGCCTCCTTTGTCAAAGATAAGGTGTCCATAGGTACATGGATTTATCTCTGGGCTTTCTATTTTGTTCCATTGATCTATCTTTCTGTCTTTGTGTCAGTACCATACTGTCTTGATGACTGTGGCTTTGTAGTATAGTCTGAAGTCAGGCAGGTTGATTCCTCCAGCTCCATTCTTCTTTCTGAAGATTGCTTTGGGTATTCAAGATTTTTTGTATTTCCACACAAATTCTAAAATTATTTGTTCTAGTTCTGTGAAAAATACCGTTTGTAGCTTGATAGGGATTGCACTGAATCTATAGATTGCTTTGGGTAGTATACTCATTTTCACTATATTGATTCTTCTAATCCATGAACATGGTATATTTCTCCATCTGTTTGTGTCATCTTTGATTTATTTCATCAGTGTTTTATAGTTTTCCATATATGATGCTGGACAGATCTGGTTATAAATACTGGTTTGGCTACATACTACTGTGTAGCTTTAGGCAAGATAATGAACTTTCCTAAGCCTTGATTTCCTCACTACTAAATGAGAGATGAACAAACGAGTTGCTATAATGATTAAATGAGAAAAAAAAAAAAAAAACATAAAATACTTAACTCAAGGCAAAGTAAAAAGTACATACTCATTTAAGACAGTGTCTGGTTAGTGCCTCTTTTCTAGATCTTTTATAACTACTAGGAGACTTAGAACCCAATTTTGCACTTAACGCATTCTCATTATATACTTGTTGAATTAATTGATGTTCAGTTCAGTTCAGTTCAGTCACTCAGTCGTGTCTGACTCTTTGTGACCCCATGAATCGCAGCACGCCAGGCCTCCCTGTCCATCACCAACTCCCGGAGTCTACTCAAATTCATGGCCATCGAGTTGGTGATGCCATCCAGCCATCTCATCCTCTGTCGTCCCCTTCTCCTCCTGCCCCCAATCCCTCCCAGTATCAGGGTCTTTTCCAATGAGTCAACTCTTTGCATGAGGTTGCCAAAGTATTGGAGTTTCAGCTTCAGCATCAGTCCTTCCAATGAACACCCAGGACGGATCTCCTTTAGGATGGACTGGTTGGATCTTCTTGCAGTCCAAGGAACTCTCAAGAGTCTTCTCCAACACCACAGTTCAAAGTATCAATTTTTCAGTGCTCAGCTTTCTTCACAGTCCAACTCTCACATCCATACATTAATTGATGAGTCTTTCTCAAGTTTTCCAGAAATTCACTCTTTCGAAGTTTTACAATTCCAATGTAAGTTCTAGTATTATTTACTAGTGGGTATCAGGTATATAATTATGCTCACAAAGGGAATTCTGTGCATTCCAATGCATTTTTTTCTAAGTAATTCTGACAACTGGAAAATTCTTTCTTATGATTAGCAAAAGTCAGTCATCTAATTTAACAATTGTTTTTCTTCATGTAAAGAGTCCTTTAGGTATTCATGTAAATGGATATGAAATGGATGCCCTCACAGATTTTTCTCTTCTCCAACTACATGGAACTGATATTTCATAAATTTAGTTTGAGTTTGGGTCAACAACAATCCTTAAATTGGATACAAACACTAGAGGCATTATTAAAAAATAGGCATGGCAGATTGAAAACACTTTTTGTGTTTTCCTCCAAAACCAAATTAAAATGAAAATAGAGGGACAAATTTTTTTAAAAAAATGGAGGACATGGAGAAATGAGCAGCTGACAGAGGAACGTTAGCAAAAATTTGGAAGGTGGAAAGAAGACAAATAAGTTGTCATTGATTTAGAAGATCAGAGAAAGCAAAAGTGAATTATTTGAGTTTTTTCTTGGTGGTGGTAGAAATCTAGTAGGGTTTTCTCACTGGGGATCCCTATAAAGACTGAAGAATTAGGTGCTTGAGTGCCTTTGATATTAGAGTGTTGATGTCACTAGAATCAAGAGGATTGACTGAAAACATTTTCAACAAACTTTATTTACTCAAGATAGCTGGACATAGGGTTAGACCCTAAATACCATGTCTCAGATCATGTAGCCATATGACTATGACTATTCTTTTTTTTTTAATTTACTTTAATTGGAGGCTAATTACTTTACAATATTATAGTGGTTTTTGCCATACATTGACATGAATCAGCCATGGGTGTATATGTGTTCCCCATCCTGAACCCTCAGGCACATGTTAGCTAACATTTTCCAGAAGTGTTTGTTTGCTTTCCTTTTTAAAAAGTAATACATTCATATGATAATTGCTGAAAGCATGATGTAAGTTCTTTAAAGCAAAAAGTAAGAGAAGTGAATCTTTCTTTACAATAGCTTTGGTCAGTTCACAAGAACTTAGAGAAGGTAAACAGCAGACACTGTAAGCTGACTAACCAACTGACTATGCTTTTCTTGCCTTCACTAGTCATGTGATAAATTCCTGGCCAGCAAGACATAAGATGTGTCTATTGTAAAAATCATAAAACTTTATTTTTATTTTTTAAATTAAATGGAAAAATTACTCCTTCCTGCTATTTGACTGAAAATATGAAGCCCAAGACTGAAGTCATCTTGCAGTCATTTGTAAATGCTCCCCAGAATTCCATAATTGTCTTTCCAAAGCCCTGCCATTACTAAGAGCATAAAGACTACCAACCATTTTAATAGTATTACTTCACATAAGAAAGAGTGACATTTTCTTATCTAATTTACTTTAGAATTTACTTTAATTGTTGCTGAAATTATCCCTAACTGAACTAACAGTCACAGTGGTAACTTTCCTATGTGTGTGCTTCCCACCCAGTCACTCCAGAATCCAAACCTTGACCTCAAGGGATACCAGTTTCACTTCTGTTTTTTAATCTATTCTTTTACTTGATTTTATAATTGTATAAGATTATAAAAAAAGTAAGCAACTTACTAAAAATAAGCAAAAAGGAATTTCTATCAAAATAATTCAGTGAAACTTTGTTCCAAAAATTATTTCTAATTAAAAATAAAATATATTATCAACATTTTGTAAAACCTGCAAAACCTGTGAATAAGTTTTATCAGACTGAATTTATACCTTTTTCTGAAACAGAAAAATATTTCCATGTAATAAAACACTTTCTACTTATTTTAGCAGTCTATTTGAAAATAAAATTCCATAAGAAAAGCCCACTGTGAAGCAAGATTTGGGGTGTATAATTTTAAACACATATATTCTAATATTTAAAATAACATTCTGTGTAGAATTTATTTTAACAGATATTTACTCCACATTACTTGTCCAAGAGTTAGCTAAAATCTGAGAGAAATCTCTGTTCTTAATGAAGGCACAATGTAAGTGTGAGAGCTGGACCGTAGAAAAGGCTGCTGAGCTGTGCTGTGCTGCGCTCAGTCGTGTCTGATGCTTTGCAACCCTGTGGACTGAGCCTGCCTGGCCCCTCTGTCCATGGGGATCTCCCAGGCAAGAATATTGGAGTGGGTTGCCATGTCCTCTCCTGGGGATCTTCCGAACCCAGGGATCAAAGCCAGGTCTCCCACACGGCAGGTGAATTTTTTACTGACTGGAGCCATGAACGCTGAAGAATTGATGCTTTTGAACTGTGGTGCTGGAGAAGACTCTTGAGAGTCCCTTGGACAGCAAAGAGATCAAACCAGTCAATCCTAAAGGAAATCAACCCTGATTATTTATTGGAAGGGCTGGTGCTAAAACTTCAGCTCCAATACTTTGGCTACCTGATGCAAAGAGCTGACTCATTAGAAAAGACCCTAATGCTGGGAAAGACTGAAGATAGGAGGAGAACAGGAGGACAGAGGATGAGATGGTTGGATGGCATCACTGACTCAATGGACATGAGCTTGAACATACTCTGGGAGATGGTGAAGGACAGGGAAGCCTGGCATGCTGCAGTCCATGGGGTCACAAAGAGTCGGGACACACTGAGTGACTGAACAACAACAAAAAAGAAAAAAAAAAAATTACAATACCTTACTAAAGACCAAAGCCAGTAAAATCATTGTGTTAGATCTAGAGATGAAACAAGGAAGCAGCACTGGGGAATGCACTCTCCAAGGTAATGTCTAGCTGCCTTTATCAGGATAAATAAGAATTCATGAAAATAATCCTCAAAAGGAACAATATTTATAAAATAACTAATGAAAGCATTAAAGGTCATTTTATATATATATATAAAATGCTTTTCTTGCCTTCACTAGTCATGTGATAAATTCCTGGCCAGCAAGACATAAGATGTGTCTATTGTAAAAATCATAAAACTTTATATATATATAAAATATCATTGCTTTTCATTCCTTTTTAAAAATTATTTGCAAAGCATAAGGTGACAGGAAGAAAGGTGAATGAAATAAAAATTCAGCTGAAAGACAGAATTATATGACATGACAGAATATAGGACTCAGATAGATATTGTCTAGGATTTGTCAGTTTCTGTAAGCAGAAGCGACACTGAAGCACCAAATGGATATTCGCAGTGACGCTAATGCTAACACAACCAGAAAACTAAAGTAGTGCAACATATAGTGGTATAACCAGGTAACACTCAATTATATCATAGTTATTTTAATGACTCTGTGTTTATTAATGACAAAATAAAAAATAATTACATCATTGGATATTAGATATATACTTTAAATGAACAAAGATATCATCATAACTTTGCATAGATTTTTAAACTGAGACTTGCAAACATTATTTTTTTAATTTAAAAAGTTCAACTTCTAAAGTTTACAAAAGATATTTGAACATAAATGCAGATGATTTTCACAGAGAATACTGACAACTTAGAATTGTATCATGAAGAAAAATGGTGACCTGAAAATTTTTTTATATAATAGTAAAATTCAGTAGAATTTTATTGTATATTTAGGAACTCAAGCAGAACCATGGTTCACTTGGTAACTTTTTTAAAAATCTTACTAGAAATGAAAGTTCAAATGTAATGATCCTGAACTAGGATGAACAGTAAATAATTGTATCCATTATTTGTTTTTCTTATCAATGAAGAAAGCTTAAAGCAGAATAGATTAGTATGGCTTTTAACCAGATTATGAATATGTGAAGATCCACTGCAAAGACAAATATTGAGCAAGTTAAAAAGGAAGTGCAAGAGAAGTATATAGAAAGCACTTATTTAATTTTTTAAGCATATAATTTTAAGGCTGTTCTGTATTTTCTCATATCATTTATTTGAGTTTGCGATTATTTTTAATTTAACTTTCCCTGTGATGCCACCACATTCCAACAGTCATGTACCACAGGAGTCTCAGAGTGGCAAATATAAATACACTAAAAAAAAAAGCAAAAAAACTTAGCTTTGTCTCCAGAGCTACCACTCTAGTGAAGATTAACTTCCAATGAATATTCAGGACTGATTACCTTTAGGATGGACTGGTTTGACCTCCTTGCTGTCCAAGGGACTCTTAAAAGTCTTCTCCAACACCACAGTTCCAAAGCATCAATTCTTCGGCACTCAGCCTTCTTGATGGTCCAACTTTCACACCCGTACATGACTAATGGAAAAACCAGAGCTTTGACTAAATGGAACTTTGTTGAGAATGTGGTATCTTTAATACGCTGTCTAGGATTGTCACAGCTTTTCTTTCAAGGAGCAAACATCTTTTAATTTCATGGCTACAGTCACCACCTGCAGTGATTTTGAAGCCCAGGAAAATTAAGTCTGTCACTGTTTCCATTTTTCCCCCATCTATTTGTCATAAAGTGTTGGGACCAGATGCCATAATCTTAGTTTTTTGAATTACGAGTTTTAAGCAAGTTTTTTTTCACTCTCCTCTTTCACCTTCATCAAGAGGATCTTTAGTTCTTCTTTGTTTTCTGTCACTAGGGTGGTATCATCTGCATATCTGAAGTTTTTTATATTCCTCCCAGCAATCTTGATTCCAGCTTGAGCTTCACTCATCCTGGCATTTCGCATAACATACTCTGCATATAAGTTAAATAAGCAGGGTGACAATATACAGCCCTGACATACCCCCTTTCCCAATTTTGAACCAGTTCATTGTTCCCCATGGACTACAGCCTGCCAGGGTCCTCTGTCCATGGAATTCTTCAGGCAAGAACACTGGAATGGGTAGCCACTTCCTTCTCGAGGGGATCTTCTTGACCCAGGATCAAAGCCAGATCTTTCACATTGCAGACAGATTCTTTACCCTCTGAGCCACTAGGGAACCCCATTCTGATTAATATCTTCAAATTCATCTTCAATTTTATCAGCTGTGTTCCTGGTTTGTTAATCTAATGTTAATTCCATAAACTGATTTTTAAATTTTAGTGATTAACTAGAAATTCTGTGTTTCTTTTCTCCAATCTGCTTTCTTTTTTGCCATGTTCATCCTTTCTTAGTTCTTTCCTTCAACAATATGCATTTATAAACATGTTATAATTGATGAATTACAAACTAATAATTTTTATCACTTGGAGATGGAATTGTTACATGTTATTACTTCTGATTCTGTAAATAGTCACCAGTTTCATGGTGCTTTTTAATTTTTCTTAATTTTAGATTGTGGACTGATAGCTAAATCATTACTGGTTCACATCTGCAAAAAGAAGTCTATGGGCGAGGATTGAGGGTATATTCCTCCACAGAGGACTGCTAAACCCAATCTCTTTAAATTAATCTGGCAGCTTGCAGCTTCTTAGACTATATAAGACTATATAAGGACTGCATAAGAATCAAGAAACTGAAACACATAAGAGAGTGGATTTATGTTTACATTTGAAGGTAGAAGGTTTTTTGGTTGTTGTTCATTTGTTTTTTCTACTTAGATCTCAGTTTAAGAAAGACACATTTCCACAGTGTTTTCCTTGTTGACAACTGAATTTTTGTAGTCAACCTTTTCACCAAATGCATATATTCTTAATTTTCTTAGCTTTATGTGGGGTTGTCTTTCAACTCTCTACCAAAGGCATCTACCTAAGACAGACCCACAACCATCTCCTATGATTGTTTGATTTAATGCTTTTGATATTACTGTTAACTATCAGTTTAATTCAGACAGAATAAACCCTCCATTATATTCATTAATTTTCTCAATAGCTAATGGTTTAATTGATATCTTTGAAAATATATAAAATTTTAATTATTCATTTGATTTTTGCTAGTCCATTTTATCTATCACCAAACCCACCATCTGTACCTTCTGGTGGAAGCACCAAACTACCTATAATTGCTGACAATACACACATTAGTGAAAACAGTGCTGCTTTCATCTGGAAATAGATATCATCACAAGTGACCCATATTACTGTGGAGATCGAAGGAGCAATATTTTTAAAATTCTAAACTTCAGTATCATATATGAACAAGGTACTTTAAAAATACTAGATGATAGCATGAACATATTCAATGATTGATATATCTTTTAAATTTTTCTGAAGTATATATATAAAAACCTCTCATGAAGGAATGGTTTAATTGACAACCATACCCGTTCACTGCAGTACAAAGCTGCCCCAACAAGCAAGTTAAACTAATTTGCAAATGTCAAGCATGTCCCTTTAAATTGGTTCATTAACACACTTTTGGAGAGCGGTGTCAAGAACTAGGAGTTACTGGCATTCCTTATTAGCAGATCTCTTGGACAGGGTAAATAGGTTTAGACGGAATTAGATTGATTAGCCTGCCTTAGAATGCAGTGCAGCATAGCAAGCTCCAACTGTGTCTCCTCTGGTAGATAAAGAGTGAAACACTTCCAGCAATCTAGGTTTCTAATGAGAGCCAGAATGTGTCTCAGCCAATCAGCAAACTGAGGTTCACTAGCTGAGACACGCGTGTATTTGTGTGAATCTTCCACTCCTAATTTAGACAGACTTTGGTGAAGCATGCAAAGGAGGCAATTAATTCAACAGAAAAATTAAATGCAAGTATGTTAAAAAGCATTGAGAGAAAAGACTGAAGTAACAAAACACACAGATGCTGAAACGTTGGAGTGCTAAGAATATAGAGCTTTGTGACGTGTGTTTTAAGAGTGATATTTAATCTCCTGGATTCTTCACTATATTGTTTTTTCCTCAATTGTCATTGTACCTAAAGCTCTGATTTTTCTTTAAAAAATGTGAGATAAGTATGTGGGGCTATCCAAGTTGCAAGGGAGCAGGGAGAAGTGCATTATATTTTCAGGACCTCATTAACCTCAAGAATATAATGAAAGTGACATGGGTGATGTCACAGGACTGTCAGGCACAGGACTGGAAAAAGGTCACTTTTCATTCCAATCCCAAAGAAAAGCAACACCAAATAATGTTCAAACTCCCGCACAATTGCACTCATTTCACATGCTAGCAAAGTAATGCTCAAAATTCTCCAAGCCAGGCTTCAGCAGTACGTAAAGCATGAACTTCCAGATGTTCAAGCTGGTTTTAGAAAAGGCAGAGGAACCAGAGATCACATGTCAACATCCACTGGATCATAGAAAAAGCAAGAGAATTCCTAAAAAAAAAAACATGTATTTCTGCTTTATTGACTACGCCAAAGCCTTTGACTGTGTGGATCATAAAAAAATGTGGAAAATTCTTAAAGAGATGGGAATACCAGACCATCTGACCTGTCTCCTAAGAAATCTATATGCAGGTCAGGAAGCAACAGTTAGAACTGGACATAGAAAAACAGACTGATTCCAAATCAGGAAAGGAGTATGTTGAGACTGTATATTGTCACCCTGCTTATTTAACTTATATGCAGAGTACATCATGAGAAACACTGGGCTGGAAGAAGCACAAGCTGGAATCAAGATTGCCAGGAGAAATATCAATAAGTTCAGATATGCAGATGGCACCACCCTCATGGCAGAAAGTGAAGAGGAACTACAAAGCCTCTTGATGAAAATGAAATAGGAGAATGCAAAAGCTGGCTTAAAACTCAACATCAAAAAACTAAGATCGTGGCATCCAGTCCCATCACTGCATGGCAAATTGATGCAGAAACAATGGAATCAGTAACAGACTTTACATTTTTGGGCTCCAAAATCACTGCAGATGGTGACTGCAGCCATGAAATTAAAATCACTTGATCCTTGGAAGGAACACTATGACCCACCTAGACAGTATATTAAAAAGCAGAGACATCACTTTGCCAACAAGGGTCCATCTAGTCAAACCAATAGTTTTTCCAGCAGTCATGTATGGATGTGAGAGTTGGACCATAAACAAAGCTGAGCACTGAATAATTGATGCTTTTGAATTGTGGTGTTGGAGAAGACTCTTGAGAGTCCCTTGGACTTCAAGGAGAGCAAACCACTCCATCCTACAGGAAATCAGTCCTGAATATACACTGGGCATACTGATGCTGGAGCTGAAGCTCCAATACTTTGTCCACCCTGATGCAAAGAGCTGACTCATTTGAAAAGGGATACTGGGAAAGATTGAAGGCAGGAGGACAAGGGGACAATAGAGGATGAGATGGATGTATGGCAACACTGACTCGAGGAAAATGAGTTTCAGCAAGCTCCAGGAGTGATGAACAGGGAAGCCTGGCATGCTGCAGTCCATGGGGTTGCAAAGAATCAGGACACGACAGCAAATGAACTGTGTTACATGTGTGGTATGCATTTTGGCCTGTGATATGTCTTTCATGTACACTTGAGTAATTTTTATTTAATACAGACTACTATGTAGAATTACAATAATTATGGTCATGTGTGAATAAGCCATATGTCTTAACTTTGGCCGAGGTATTTATTAGCTAGGATGATCATGGGTGGTAAGGTATGTAAGCTTTTGTCTCTTCATCTTGTACAGTGTGCATAACATTGCTTCTGTGATAATGGCTCTTTTGAAAATTAATGAAGGTAAAGTATATGAAGTATATATTGAAATGTTTATGGCATACGAGGTATTCAGTATGGCATCTTCACCATCCTCATCTCTTTATATCAAATTTGCCCATGAGAACATAAGATTTTAAAATAGTGTATTACAAAGATATCTCAGATTTCTATGAAGTAACTCACTTTCTAGAAAATGTGTCATAGTGGGAAAAAAAAGGATTTTGGAATAGGATGTACTGATTTCCATAGCCACTGTTTTTATGTTATTTAATTTCCTACATCATCTTCATTACTATATCACACATGCAACTCAAAGTGTTGTAACTGAATTTGTAATTGAAAGCCTATGCCCAGTGCTAATACACAGTGAGCACATAATAAATATCATATTGAGTGACACCTTTAAACCCCCTAAATATTTTCATTTAATAACAATAGATTTTCATTCTGCAAAGGAAACCATTGTCAGTATATAGAGGGACAATCTGAGTTAATATTGAATCCACCTAGATTCCTGAGTCTGAACACAAAGGTTTGTTTATGTCTTTGTATATAAACAACTTACATGAAATATCAGTCATTGGAATCCATGCTCAAGTTCACATCTATCTCCATGAAAAACTGACCTCAGTAATTTTTACTTCCCTTCCTTATAAATCATTTATGGATTTACCTGACCGCATTCTGCTGCAGTGATCCAGAGACATTTTGTAAACCCTTTCTTGGTTTTATAAATACTTCAGTAAAGAAAACTAGTCAACTTTCAGCCACATGTACATCACAGTTTCTAATGTTACTTTATTTTTTAACATACAATTTTTTACCTGTGATACATACTGGTTTTCAGAGACCTATATTTAAAATTGGAATCAAAGAAGCCAAACTCCCCTTTAGTTATACATCAGTCCTTCCACTATGCCTGGAGGCATTAAAAATATAGCTCTGTACTGCAAATAGCAAAATACTATTTTGCTGTTTGAAATGAGATGACAAAAAAGGAAACATGTCTTCTCTTGTCATGAACTACAAACACAATGTCCCAGAAAGAAAACAACCGTGTCAGCACAATTTGAGAAATAAAACCACAGGCTGTCACTGGTCTTTAGAGAGCAATGTGGTAATGACAGTGAGCAACACTTCTGAAAGGAACAATCCAGGCAGAGTGAGCCTCAATGGTGTAAGTGCATGCCCTGAAGAGGTTAAATCTAGCAAAGTCCAGGAAACTGCTATATAAAATATAGACCTTGAGAGGTGAGAAGTAATATGAAGCTGGAGTATTAGTATTCTAACACTATGTGTGCAGTACATAAAGAGTCAAATGACAGAAGTGGTTATTTCAGAGCAGAAGAAAATACTACTGGTTAACAAGTATATGGAAAAAATGCCTGGCTTAAATTTTTTTAAAAATTAAATTTCTCATAAGGTATAGGGGCTGCATCTAATACGAAAGATCTCCCCATAACACAGAGAACAATATAAAGCATGTTATTCCATCTATAAGATGAGTAAACACTTTCAAAATGATGACATGTATGTTGCTGTAGTAAATGAGGCCCTTCATACTTGACTCATAATGGTTTAAGCAGTCAAATGAAACTGGACAGCAATAGGAATATATATGTAAGATATTTTCTTAAGTGTGTAATTTGTTCCAACAATTACAATTCTTTGGGTCTCCTTTTTTGTAATAATCTTAATTACAAAATAATTATGTGCAAAGATTTTGATTATAGTGCTATTTCTTTATAGGACGATATTAGAAATATCTAAAATATTTTATAAAAGTTGAATGATTAATTTGTCATAAAACTTGATAGAATCATAGTCCTGAAAACAATATTATAAAGATTATACATGTGTATATATGTTTTCATACTCAAATATTTCTTAACCAGGGCTTTTATTCTACAATTAATGCTACTGCTATTGGTATACTAACAGATAAAATGTATTAAGCAGCTAAAATGTCTCAGACATTCTTCAAACAATTTATATTGAATATTACATATAATTCTCCTTGGGGCTTCCTGGATTGCACCAGTGGTAAAGAACCCACATGCCAATGCAGGAGACATAAGAGACATGGATTCAATCCGTGGATGAGGAAGATCCCCTGAAGGAGGGGATGGCAACTCATTCCCGTATTCTTGTCTGGGGAATCCTATGGACAAAGGAGCCCGGAGGGCTACATTCCATAGAGTCGCAGAGTCGGACACAACTGAAGCAACTTAGCATGCATGCATGCCTAATTCTCATCATAACCTTATAAGGTAAGTCCCATATCACAGATAAAAAAAGTCACAAATAAATAGTTGATCTGAGACTTTAATCTATGCAATTGAATCATTTCAAATTGAAGTAATTAGGTTTGGATGAGATCATGAGAGTGGAGCCTCCTGATGTAATTAGTGCCTTTACAAGAAGAGGAAGAGGCACCAGAGCTCTCTCTGCCTGTCAGAATACAAGGCGGCAGTCATCTACAAGTCAGGAATAAAACTTTCACCAGAACTCAATCATGCTGGTAAACTGATTTTAGAGTTCCCATTCTCTAGGACTGTGAAAAGTAAATATGCTATTAAAATTAAATATATATATATATATTCAATTGTTTCTGGAAAGATGCAGACACGAGGCAAGATTCAAATGGATGACCTGTAATTTTAAGTATCACTGATTATTTTATCATTAACCATCTGATTGTTCAGATACATAAATATGTTTTGCTATGTGCTTTTATTATTTCAAGGCTCATGAAATGGAAATACATGAAAAAATCTGGGCATATGTAATTTTTTACTGTATGTTAATTTCTTAAAGTAAAGATACCTCAACTGAATACAAAAGTTAAAGTTTGAAACAAAATAAGCATTGTACCTGTGTGAGGATTTCAGTGGGAAACGAACAACATACTCAGTGAGATAACTGATGAAAGTTAAATCATGGAGGGCTTAGGAAGGTGTGATCAGCTTTTTCATTTTTTTGTTTTGTTTTTAAGAGAATCAAGAAGTAGGCAAGGTGAGAAAGAATCCAGAGACTGGCAAAATTTGGGAGCCAGAGAGCCTTTTGCAGTCAAAGTCTTGAAGGGAAAGGAGATAAGGTAATTAGCAGAATCCAGACAGAAGATACACACTTTTAAGCAAGCACTAAAGAATTAGTGCTCCTTGGTAGGGGAACAAAGCCAGTCCACAGCAGCTCAATAGAGACAGAAGTAGAAAAACAGATACCCACAAATTCACACTCCTTGCCCTCTTTACCCTGCTGGTACCTCACCTGTGAAGACAACAGGAAAATCCAGTGAGTCACAGATTCTATTTATGGAATTCATAATGCCAGCTTCCTGGGGCAAGAACTGGCCAGAAAAGAATAAAGTAGACAAGCCTGTGGTAGATTATTTACAAAAATGGTTTCAATTATTACACTCTCTGTAGCTATGACCTTTCAATGTGACTGTGCTTCATCTTCTATTAAGATAATGAACCTTGTAATAGCCTTTTTTTTTTTTTTCCTGATCAAATAGAGCATAAAATAAGGATATGCATGCACTTGAGGTTCTGAGCCTAAACCACAAGAGGTTTTCCTTCTTTGAATATGCTGCTCAGCCACCATAAAGGTAAGCACATGCTAGACTGCTTGGGTGATGAGGAATCAGTGGTCAAAAGTGGGTAAGCTTAGCTGGTCCAGTGAAGGCTAAAGTAATGCTCGGCCAACCAAGAGCAGCAAATCTACCCACCAGACTCAGAGCTACCCATGGTTGCATAAGGAATCCAGCTTATTAATAAACACATAAACAATAATAAAAGGTTGTTGCTTTAAGTTACTTACTTTGGGACTGGTTTATTATGAAGCAATAACTAATCACTGCAATATTGTCAGAGTTTACTAATTCAAAAAATTTTGTTAGCCATGTTAGATGAACAAGCACTGTACTAAGCGTGGCATAGACAGAGTGATTAAATATGAACACATAATATATTTATGCAAAATGTGTAAGTAAAATGCATAGTGTTTTAGCCACATGAAGTGTGTGTGCTCAGTCATATCTGACTATTTGCAACCTCATGGACTGTAACCCGCCAGGCTCCTCTGTCCAAGTGAAGTGTGAAAGTCACTCAGTCATATCTGACTCTTTGTGACTCCATGGTCTATACAGTCGATGGAATTCTCCAGACAGAATACTGGAGTGGATAGCCTTTCCCTTTTCCAGGCATCTTTCCAACCCAGGGATGGAACCCAGGTCTCCCGCATTGCAGGTGAAGTCTTTACCACCTGAGCCACAAGGGAAGCCCAAGAATACTGGACTGGTTAGTCTATCCCTTCTCTAGGGAATCAACCCAGGAATCGAACTGGTGTCTCCTGCACTGCAGGCAGATTCTTTACAAACTGAGCTATCAGGGAAGCCCTCCTCTGTCCAAGAACAATGGTTAATTTAAGAGGTGGATATATATTTAGAGAAAAAAGACAAGTGCAAAAGAGAGTTAAAAGCATAAAAGTGAAAGATGTGCTTGTTGAATTTTTGGTTGTTGACGAACCTGGCTTTTCTACTAGTCGATGAAAATAAATAGAGTTTCATGAGGATACTATTCTTAACCATTTATTCCATTTATAACACATTATTAAATATTTTATAAATATGGCATAAACATAAATATAGTTATACATTTACTCATTTCCGAACATTTCTGAGTTTGTCTTAAAAATAAATAAAACACTGGATGTCTACATAGTTTGTACTTCCATGTTGCAAAATATTCATAAAAATATACTGCAATTTATTTGTGACTGTTATATTATTATTACTACTAATGATGAGTAATAATAATACACAGTATTTTTCAAGTATCTCTGACACTGTGCTAAGTGTTTTGAAGGCATTTTTTTTCAAGTTACTTTAATAATGGTAATTTCTCCTTTTACTTATTTGCAAAATAGGGTTTGAACGCATAAATAATTTTGTCAGGTCACACAATATAAAGTGGTGACCTGGCATTACAATAATCTCTCACACACATACACACACTATATATACCTCTTAAAATGTACTATATATGTGTGTATGTGTTAGTTGCTCAGTCATTTCTGACTCTGCGAACCATGGACTGTAATTCTCCAGGCAAGAATACTAGAGTGGGTAGCCATTCCCTTCTCCAGGGGATCTTCCTAACCCAGGGATCGAACCCGGGTCTCCTGCATTGCAGGCAGATTCTTTACTGTCTGAGCCACAAGGGAAGCCTGTACAGTAGTTTTTATTTATACACTAATCTAATCTCTAGATGAGTATTTCTCCCTGCCTCAAGAGTATGAGATCATAAAAAAGTAAATCACAATTATTTTTATCTCCATAATATTAGAATCAATTAATTCAACAGAGACTAATTATTAACTGAATGTTTGTTATGAGGTGGGTGTTTACAGTTTGCTGAACTGCATAAGCTTGTGATTTGTTTTACTTAAATAGGGCTTCTGCAAAAATTTGCAAAAACAATACAGAACCTTAGTGTCTCTGCCTATTTACTTTATTATAGACGGATTCTATAAGAATTAAGCTAAAGAATTAAGAAATGAGCAAAACAAATCATATCTTCTAAATTCAACACCTAGTAATTAAAAGTTCTCTCCTCTATTTAAAAGAACTAAGTAATTCAACATTAAAGAACTTTGACAAATATTTCAGATAAATCAGAAAAAAAATATGAGATTTTTAGATTAACATTTGTCATTGCAAGATCATAAATTCAAACTAGACATGTGTTTTAACAAGAGAGAAAAACAGTTCAAAATAAGTACAATAATTCATAAGAAAGCTAGAATTACTGTCTCTAAATTATTAAGACTTCACATGTAAATGGTGAAAATAGCAAAAGAGGCTTCTACATTGATTCTTCTTTGGAGCTTGTGAAGGTTATCATCTATTTGATTTTATTCTCCAAAGGCATTCACATGTATTGAATAGAAGTCCAACTGAACTTTCTATGATGATGGAAACGTTTGATGACTGCCCTGTCAAATACAGTAGCTACTAGCCACATAGGCTATTTGAGGAGCTGAAATGTGGTCAGTGTTACTAAGGAAGTACATTTTTTATTTTATTGTATTTCAATTAGGTTAATGTAATTATAAAAAAATCTATGTGACTGGTTGTAAACATAGTTACAGAGGAAGGATTCTGAAAGATAGAAACTTTCTCTTTCACCAAAAGTTCCCAAGAACCAAAGTATATTTTATACCAATCAATGAAAAAAAATCAAAAGTAATAAATAGTTGTATACTTTTATGTTTTGAAGGTGATTTGACTATTCAGAACATCATACAACGTAAGTAAAATTAGATTTTAATAAAGCATGGTTATTTTTCAAATTCAATCATATTGATGAATTACAATGAATGAAATAATAGACAGAACAAATTAGAAATGTCTCAATTACTTTAGGGACTTCCCTGATAGCTCAGTTGGTAAAGAATCCATCTGCAATGCAGGAGACCCTTGTTCAATTCCTGGGTCGAGAAGATCCCCTGGAGAAGGAATAGGCTACACATTCCAGTATTCTTGGGCTTCCCTTGTGGCTCAGCTGGTAAAGAATCCACCTGCAATCTGGAAGACCTGGGTTCAATTCCTGGGTCAGGAAGATCCCTTGGAGAAGGTGAAGGCTACCCACTCCAGTATTATAGCCACGAAGAGTTGGAGAGACTGAGCAATTTTCATTTTCACTTTCAGTTACATTAAATACCCTCAAACAAAGTATCAAAATCAAATATTAAGCCAGAGAAGATAGGGAAGTTTGAAAACGATTTATTTTTCTGTACCACAGGTGTGTGACATCTCAGCTACACAAAGGCAGAATTTCTTTTCTCATTCACATCTACTCTCACTTAAGCAGGGAGCAGGAGAGAGACAAACACCAGGAAGAAGTATAAATCAATAATTTTCATTTCCCAAGAAAAATAGTTCTGTACAAATAAATCTGACTCCTATTCATTTGGAATACACTAGGGAAGCAGGTCTTGCATTCAATGACCTGCAACTTTTAAGTGAACTAGCATTTTGTGTTGAGGATAATCTACAAGGTGATAAAAAATATTAACTGTTTCTTCTTTTCTCTCAACATTAATGCACATGAATCAGTTCGGAGGATAAAATCAAATAGGTGATAGCCTTCACAAGATTCAAAAAAGAATCAGTGTTTAAGTGCTGCATCTCAGATTTTCCCTCAGTCTATCTAGAAACACCTCCCTCAGAACTACAAGACTCACTAGCTCCTCTTACCTCCCGAGTCACTTCTCTTTCTTTGTAGATTATGATTAGCTATAAAGGCAAAGGCATGCTCATGGCATAATCACTTCTGCTTTTATTATGAAAATTTAAAAGTGCTGAGATATGCTTTCAATGTCTCCTTTGGAAATTTAACATATACTTAACTCTCTCAATGTAAATTTCCTAATTTGAATTCAACAGGAAATCTTACAGAGACATCATTCTTCAAATGTTGCTATAAATTACTTCCTCTTAAAAAATCAATAATAAGGATGTAATCCCTGAAAAGGATACACTGGGATATATTTCTGCTAATATTAATTTGAATTTTAACTAATTTATTTTGAGAAATAAATATTTGCATTACTGAATGTGTGTGTGTGTATATATATACATATAAACATATATAAATATATAATATCACAACGTAGTAATTATTGGAACTATTTCTTTCAGCAGTCACATTGAAATGGTATGTGTCTGCTTTATTTGAATGACATCAATACATTCTTTAATGTTAAGTCACATAGTACAGATTAATTTCTAAGACTGTGTGCATTTCACCATTGTTACATAGTATAAAATATCTGAAATAGAGGAAAGAAATTATAGAAATCAAATTAATTTAGGTGAAATATAATTAAGTAAAAAATAGCATTTCTTGGAAATTAAAGGAGAACTTTGCACTAGCTATTTATCTACAAGCTCTTAACGACAAAATTTCAAAGGAAGTTGACAAATCAAGAATTGTGATTTACAGTTTAAAAAGTAAAATCACTGTTTGTGATTATGCCAAATACAATTATAGAGGTGGGTGTTTAAAGCATACTTTCCAGAAACAACTAATCCTAGCTTGAACTATGACACAGAAATTTAGTTTTGTGATCTTGGGAAATACATGTAGGTTCTCTGTTCCTCAGTTTCTTATGTGCTAATGGATTAATAGTAACACCTGCAATATAAAGTTGAAGTGAGAAGTAAGTTTTCATGTATACACCTTAGAGGATGGACAGTAACATAATATATATTTTGTGTTATTTTAAAATATGATTACAGAATCTTTGATGTACCTATATTGAATGGACCTCAACACTCCTCCATTTGAATGTTAACTGTTATTAATAACTTGCTTGTAACAACAACATGTGGGGAAAATGGCTGAGTATGTGATTTCTCAGTGTAGGTTATAAAATACACTGAGTTATTTACTGTTCTTCTTGCCTGTAGCACTTACTTTAAGGAAAAAGGCTGCAGCAGCATCTGGACAATAAATGCAAGCCTAGGAAAAGGTCCTGGAGTCCCCCTTAAAACAGTCTACAAGGACAAGAGGTCACTTGCTGACAGCTATGTGAGTGAGTCATCTTGAAGGTGAACCTTCCACTTAAGTCAAGCCTCTGGATCACTACAGTTCTAGCACACTTAGACAACTTCATGAGAAACTAAAAACTCTCATAACTGTGGTAAGAAATATGTGCTGTTTCAGCCTGCTAAAAGCTTTCAGGTTATTTGTTAACCCAAAACAAGTGTCAGTTATTATTATTAAGAGCCTATACTGCATTAATAATAATAACTGACACACGTGATGCTGAGAAAGTGATACACTCAATATGTCAGCAAGTTTGGAAAACTCAGCAGTGGCCACAGGACTGGAAAAGGTCAGTTTAATTCCAATCCCAAAGAAAGGCAAAACCAAAGAATGCTCAAACTACCACACAATTGCATTCATCTCACATGCTAGTAAAGTAATGCTCAAAATTCTCCACACCAGGCTTCAGCAATATGTGAACCATTAAGTTCCAAATGTTCAAGCTCGTTTTAGAAAAGGCAGAGGAACCAGAGATCAAACTGCCAACATCCATGGGATCATCAAAAAAGCAAGAGAGGTCCAGAAAAACATCTATTTCTCCTTTATTGACTATGCCAAAGCCTTTGACTGTGTGGATCACAATAAACTGTGGAAAATTCTGAAAGAGATGGGAATATCAGACCACCTGACCTGCCTCTTGAGAAACCTATATGCAGGTCAGGAAGCAGCAGTTAGACTGGGCATGGAACAACAGGAAATATTTTCCTATTTTCCAAATAGGAAAAGGAGTATGTCAAGGCTGTGTATTGTCATCCTGCTTACTTAACTTATATGCAGAGTACATCATGAGAAAGGCTGGGCTGGAAAAAGCACAAGCTGAAATCAAGATTGCTGGGAGAAATATCAATAACCTCAGATATGCAGATGACACCACCCTTATGGCAGAAAGTGAAGAAGAACTAAAGAGCCTTTTAATGAAAGTGAAAGAGGAGAGTGAAAATGTTGGCTTAAAGCTCAACATTCAGAAAACTAAGATCATGGCATCCGGTCCCATCACTTCATGGCAATAAGATGGGGAAACAGTGGAAACAGTGGCTGACTTTATTTTTTGGGTTCCAAAATCACTGCAAATGGTGACTTCAGCCATGAAATTAAAAGATGTTTATTCCTTGGAAGGAAAGTTATGACCAACCTAGACAGCATATTAAAAAGCAGAGACATTATTTTGTCAACAAAGGTCCATCTAGTCAAGGCTATGGTTTTTCCAGTAATCATACATGGATGTGAAAGTTGAGACTATAAAGAAAGCTGAGAGCCGAAGAAATGATGCTTTTGCACTGTGGTGTTGGAGAAGACTCTTGAGAGTCCCTTGGACTGCAAGAAGATCCAACCAGTCCATCCTAAAGGAGATCAGTCCTGGGTGTTCACTGGAAGGACTGATGTTGAAGCTGAAACTCCAATATTTTGGCCACCTGATGCGAAGAGCTGTCTCATTTGAAAAGACCCTGATGCTGGGAAAGATTGAGGGCAGGAGGAGAAGGGGACGACAGAGGATGAGATGGTTGGATGGCATCACCGACTCAATGGACGTGGGTTTGGGTGAACTCCAGGAGTTGGTGATGGACAGGGAGGCCTGGCATGCTGCAGTTCATGGGCTCACAAAGAGTTGGACACAACAGAGGAACTGAAATGAACTGAATACTGCATTAAAGCATTATTCAAAAGTGAATAAATGATGTTAATATATTTTCCCACTCCACAGATGAAACTGTTTCTGATGTTTTATAACAAATAAAAAGTAACACTAATTTTTTTATAATGAAAACATTAACATAATACTGATTTAAGTCTACTATTTTGTTTACCAAGTGTTTTTACCAAATACTTAAATAGAAAAGGTATTTTTTCCCATTAATGTTTTATATAACTTGAGCAATTACTTAAGTGCTTTCAGTTCAGAATTCAAGAGTCTAATGAAATTAATTTTGTTATAAGATACATATTTTTATTGTAACATAAAATTATTTTTGTTATTGACAACTCATTTTCGAAATGGAAATTATACCATGTAAATTCTAACACTTCATGCACTCTTTCACCCAATCTTGTAGCAAATATTTATCACGTTACATACATAGTTCTACCTACTGAAGATGTAATGGTGAAGAAGACAAACATGATTGCTTGCCTTAGGGAGCTTACATTCTAGAAAAGTATGCTAGTAACAACTCTGATTATCATCTTAATGATACACAAAAGCTTTTATTGGATCACTTCTATCATAATGAATAGGAAAATGCACTCTGTGCAGAGTCCCTGTCTCACAGAGATAATTTGTATGATGCATTGGCTAGAAGAGAGCCATAATGATTGTATGGTACCACCTTTCAGATTGAATCTTAATTTAGCATTCTTTTTTAAAAAAATATATAATAGCTTATAGACATAATATTAGAAATTCCTGGAGTGAATTTCTGCTCCTAAATTCCTGTTATATCTCTACTTTAATTCACAAATTCCTATTAACATAAAAATCAATGTTCTAAAATTTAAGATGACAGCTGTGGGTAAAGGTCTTATGTAAACTTATATTTATACTCAGGAGAAAAACTCATACATTTTGAGTACTAACTGTGCTAATTCAAGGACACTGACTTACAGATAGGCTCAGACTGATAATCCCTTGGTAAGAAGATGCTAAAAAATTATTTGACAGACAAAATTTTTCAGAATCATAGCAAAATGAGAAGAGATGTACTTACATAGAAGAATTTTACAGATTAATTTGGAAATATTTTTTGGAACACATACTCCTACTGTTAAAATGGTGTTATTAACACTACTTCCATACACGTAATACTAAATAAACACATTTCAAGTCATAATATAAACATAAGGATAGGTCATTTGGAGGCCTGAAAGTTCAAGGGTAGAATTATTGTAGAGGGCTAAAGCAAAGGACTGGCATGTAACTAAAGAGACTGAGAAAGACTCAGATCAACCTTAAGCGGTTCTATGCTGGTTTATAACTTTAAAACATGTATTTATAAAGTCTTCCTTTTCCTTTGCATTTTTTGACAGATAAATAGCTGGATACCTAGGAAGAAAGGCATAGCAACTAACCAATTTAGACAATCAAATATTATCACTTACAAAATGAAGTATTGGTTAATATAATTGCTTATTTTATATCTAATTCTTGTAGAGTAGCTTTGCTCTATAAGACATGTATATTCAGGAAAAACAATCCTCCCAATGGAGTGGCTTATAGTATGTCCCTGAGAAATCTACATTCATATCATAGATGTGTTTATATTTCAAGTAGTGCTCTCTCCCACACAGAATGATAGGCTTCAGTATCAAATGGAATTATGTCCAATGGAAGGTCAGCCAAATGTTTGTTAATATAAGGATATCTCAGGACATAAAAAGGAGACTCCAACTCCCGCTCTTACTGTGAGGAAAATGAAATGTTTATGAATGGCCTTCCCTGTCGCATAAACACATATGAATGGCCTTCCCTGTCGCATAAATACAGTGAAAGATCTTTTCTTCTTTGCAAATATGTATGCTTAGAAGAAAAACTGTCCTCTCTTAGCAGTTCTATGTTGAATGTCAGTCAACAGACATAGCAACTATGTTAAATACATCATTTAGCAAGTAACCTTTGTATCCATAGCCTGTTTTTCTTTTCCCTCATAATTTAAAAAAAAAATCAGGGAATAGAAAAAACTTCAGGTTTTATATTATCAAAAACTATTATGGTGATCAAACATGTCATACATTAAGACAGAAGATGATTATTAATTACTCCATTTAAAAAAAGCAGGAAAGTGAAAGAGACAAATGGTTTAATACAGGACACTCAGGAAGTCTTCAGCAGAAATGGAAATAAGAGGACAGAACTAGGCAGCTCACTGGTGCTCAACATTGTGGGGCTTCAGCTCTTCAACAGGATGATTAACTTTGACAGGTTAAATTAACACAAACATAAAACAGAGGAAATCTATCCTTGCTTGTCTCTCTGCCAGGAAACACAAGCCTGTAATTGCTGTGATCCCACTCTTCAGCATAAACCCGGCCAAATGCTTACATCAAGAGATTGATTTTGCACAGCAAGACTCTACTCTGATTTTAGGGTCATTGGAGATTAGCATTCTTTTCACAACAGAGTTTTCCCTTAAATTCCATCCAGGTTACATGAAAATACAACTAAATGTCATGGCCTGTATAAACACATGCTTTAAAAGGAATCAGACAAGCATAAGACCAATACTTTAAAAGGAATTACCCATCTATACTAAAACCTTTTTTATCTATATACTTTTTCCATAAGGACAAGTCAGCAGATCTAACCATATATTTGTTTGAAAATATACTTGACATGTGTTAACCCAATGGTTCCCCATTGAGGATGCACACTTTAAGACAAAATTTTTGGTTTTCCCATTAAAGACACTATGACTTCTTTCTTCTTTACATAAAATACAAGAAATAAATTCACTGTTGGAGGACATCTTTTGAGGCAAACAATGCAGGGAATAATGATAGCATTTGTTCAACATCTTTTCAAAGGCCTGCTTTAATAATATTGAACCATCTTGAAAACAGTCTCATTAAACTGATCGTGATCCTTAAAAATGGTTAAAATATTTTGGCAGGTTCTCATTTGCTTAGTCCTGGCTTTGTTTTTCTAGATTATATGACTCTCTGGTTCTACTTTCCAGCCCCAGATATTAGCTCCTAAGTACCTTTATTTAACTAAAATAGTTTTTATTATTATTATTATTATTATTCTGGTTTACTGCACTGTCCTAAACAATGTTGTATGCATTAAGTATTAAATCCCATAATAACTCTTAGTTAAGAAAATTGAAGGTCAGAGAGATTAAAGAACTTGCCAAAGACCAAATAGCTAGAAAACAGCAGAGTGAATATTTAAATTTGTGTTTGACAGTTTAACTAAACAAGAAATAATGTTCCTGTTTATGTATCCATGCTGTTGGTCCAATTTGTGTTCATGTAGGACTGGCCCCATGCTTTAGATATTAAAAATGCTAGAATTTAGAATAAAAACAACCACATATGAATCCTTACTCTCAGTAAGAGGAGAGTGCTTTTCAGTTGTACAGAAGTACACTTCTTAAGGATTTCCTGGAGTTCCTGCTGAAGATGTAAATATACATTTTAGAATATGGGACTTGTGACTTCTATGAAATTTAATAGCATTGTAGGTGTGTGTGTGTATCTGTCTGTGTGTGCACGAGAGAGAGAGAGAATTGAGTATGTGGAGCTCACAGTAGAGTCCATACACTTATGTATTAGTACATTAGAATGTTAAACAAATGAGATCCAACAAAATGGGTGCCGATTCATTTATTAATGTTTGCCATTGATTTGATGTGCAGCTGAGAGTGGTCTTATGTCCTTTCATTAAAAGAAGGTGGGAGCTTTAATTGTTGGGGTTAGAAATAGATTTGATTTTATCAGGTCAATATTGCTTTGACCAAGTGTCAATTAAACTGACAAGATTATACTATTGAATGAAGGAAGCAGTTTAATTAAATTTCATTTTCTAGCCTTCATAATGAGTGAAAAGGATCAGTGTTAGCATACATAGATTGTAACTTAAAAACCAAAAGCATAAGTCTTTATCAAGACTGAATTTTACATTAGAAGGACAAACTGGAGAAAAAAGAGAATCATCATTTCTATTTATTTATTCTACATATTCTAAATGTATTCCATTATTTACTTCTGCATTATCTTTAAAACAACTAATAAATTCAAGTTGCTATTAGCTGCATATTACCAAATGAGAAGTCCTAGGATTTGAAATTAACAAATTACATCTACCTTCCTTTATCCAAAGTTATACACTAATTCTCTGCTCTCCTTTTCCATTAAGTATTTATACCAAACACACACACACACACATACACATTACACAGTCATAATCTGCTTATGCAATTAGTTTTCCCACTGAAATTCCAATTCAGTAATGCACAGCATTCAGCAGTAGCCTTGTATTCACCTTTATATTACTAATGTCAAAAGCAGAGTTTAGAATACAGCAGGCCCTCAATAGCTACTTACTATATGATTGAGATTTTATTATTATTTGACCGCCTTCCTCATTCAATTAGATAGTAAATAATATCATATTAAGAAGAGGCGGCAAGAATACACAGAAGAACTGTACAAAAAAAAAGATCTTCAAGATTCAGATAACGACGAGGTTGTGATCACTCACCTAGAGCCAGACATCGTGAAATGTGAAGTCAAGTGGGCCTTAGGAAGCATCACTACAAACAAAGCTAGTGGAGGTGATGGAATTCCAGTTGAGCTATTTCAAATCCTAAAAGATGATGCTTTGAAAGTGCTGCACTCAATATGCAAGCAAATTTGGAAAACTCAGCAGTGGCCACAGGACTGGAAAAGGTCAGTTTTCATTTCAATCCCAAGAAAGACAGTGCTAAAGAAAGTTCAAACTACCACACAATTGCACTCATCTCACGCTAGCAAAGTAATGCGCAAAATTCTCCAAGCCAGGCTTCAACAGTACATGAACCAAAAACTTCCAGATGTTCCAGTTGGATTTAAAAAGGCAGAGGAACCAGAAATCAAATTGACAACATCCATGGGATCATCAAAAAAGCAAGAAAATATCAGAAAAACACCTACTTCTGCTTTATTGACTACGCCAAAGCTTTGACTGTGTGGATCACAATAAACTGTGGAAAATTCTGAAAGAGATGGGAATACCAGACCACCTGACCTGCCTCTTGAGAAACATATATGCAGGTCAGGAAGCAACAGTTAGAACTGGATGTGGAACAACAGACTGGTTCCAAGTAGGGAAAGGAATATGTCAAGGCTGTGTATTGTCACCCTGCTTACTTAACTTATATGCAGAGTACATCATGAGAAACGCTGGGCTGGAGGAAGCACAAGCTGAAATCAAGATTGCTGGGAGAAATATCAATAACCTCAGATATGCAGATGACACCACTCTTATGGCAGAAGTGAAGTAGAACTAAAGAGCCTCTTGATGAAAATCAAAGAGGAGAGTGCAAAAGCTGGCTTAAAACTCAACATTCAGAAAACTAAGATCATGACATCTGGGCCCATCACTTCAAGGCAAATAGATGGGGAAAAAATGGAAACAGTGACAGTCTTTATTTTTGTGGGCTCCAAAAATCACCGCAGATGGTGACTGCAGCCATGAAATTAAAAGACACTTGCTCCTTGGGAGAAAAACTATGCCTAACCTAGACAGCATATTAAAAAGCAGAGACATTAATTTGCAAATAAAGGTCTGGCTAGTCAAAGTTATGGTTTTTCCAGTAGTTACTGGTAGTCATGTACAGATGTGAGAGTTAGACTACAAAGAAAACTGAGTGCCGAACAATTGAAGCTTTTGAACTGTGATGTTGGAGAAGACTCTTGGGAGTCACTTGCATTGCAAGGAGATCCAACCAGTCCATCCTAAAGGAGATCAGTTCTGAATATTCATTAGAAGGACTGATGCTGAAGCTGAAACTCCAATACTTTGGCCACCTGATGAGAAGAACTGATTTATTTGAAAAGACCCTGATGCTGGGAAAGATTGAGGGCAGGAGAAGGGGATGACAGAGGATGAGATGAGTGGATAGCATCACTGACTCAAGGGACCTGAGTCTGAAAAAGCCCTGGGAGTTGGTGATGGACAGGGAAGCCTGGCGTGCCACAGTCTATGGGGTCACAAAGAATCGGACATGACTGAGCAGCTGAACTGACTGAGCCTACCTCACTCAGTTATATAGTGAACAATATTATGGAAGGAAACAGCAGAAAGTACAATTGTCCTACTAACAAATAATTTATTTTGCAAGATATAAATATTTGAATTCATATGTGAGTAGAGGGGAAGTGAAGCAAGATTGCAACGTGCATGCATGCTAAGTTGCCTTAGTCGTTTTCAACTCTTCGCAGCCCTATGATTTGTAGCCTGCCAGGCTTCTGTGTCCATGGGGATTCTCCAGGCAACAATACTAGAGTGGGTTGCCACGCCCTCCCTCAGGGGATCTTCCCCAGCCAGGGATTGAGCCCACATTTCTTGTGTCTCCTACATTGGCAGGTGGTTCTTTATCCCTAGTGCCACCTGGGAAGACCCAAGAGAGCAAAGTTCCACCTACATTGCTACTCAAGCAATTTTACTTACAGGAAGTCAAGCAGAGGTTTCCTTTCAAATTAGGGAACAAGATCCTTCAAACATGATCCCTGATCTTTCACCTTCTTCCTGAAAACTGCAGCAGCTCTTAACATTTTGCATAGAGTTTCAATAATTTCAACTTCTGACATACTGTCATTTCTAGTTCTATTGTCCTTAAGGCTACATTATGCACTAAGCCAAGTAATTAGAGTGCCAAATAATAGGGCCAGGGCCCCAAATTAACATGAAATATCATCATCCTGCTACCAGTGGCAAAGCAATGATAACAAAAGATAAATCTACATTCCTCATTCTAAACACCAATTAAAATATACGAACCAGTAAAAATCATATGTGGGCTCAGTTCTACAAAATGCACCATTTTTTCCCGTTTCCATAAAGTTCCACGAAAACATTTCTTTCTCCAACGTTACTCTTACTCCAGATTTTGAAATCGTTTTCTCTATATACGTTACTCTTTCACGTATCTTTTGAGCTAATATTTTTAATTATATTTAATTTCTTTGAAAAAAGCAAAATCAGTGTATCATTTTAACTTGTACTCATTAAATATTCATTTCAGGAATTTCACTTCCTTTGTTTTAGTAGTCAATGTTCATAATTTTTGCAATAAAAGACTAAGAACCTTCACCACACTTAAAGCTTTATAGAAATATTAAATTAATTGATGTCTAATTTAATCATCAATAGTAATATCTACCAAGTTTTGTTAAAATGTAATAGTACCAAACTGAAGATAAATTAATATTCATTTTCTAGGAAAAGAAACAAGAATGACAAATTTTATTTTACTGTAGAAACTACCCTTGGACAATGTGTTATATTACTCAAACAAAAATAATTTCTTAAATAGTTTATGAAATATGAAAAAAAAAGGAAACAGCGGGTTCCAAAAGCTTCAGCTTTAGACGTAATTCCTCAAAAACTTCTAAACTACTGAGGGCTTTCTAAAGCAGGTTTCCACAAACTACACAATATCATTAAATGTCATCTTCAAGTTGCATCACACGAAGTAGTCCAAGTCTGTCCTCCTATACGCTCTGTTTTTTTTTTCTTACTCTCTGCTATTGCTTTTAGAACTTCCTCTGTTCCTCTGCCCAGTAACTTCTCACCATCACCCTCAAAACACAGCACCTCTTTCTAAATTCCATACATATACATTAATATACTGTATTGGTGTTTTTCTTTCTGACTTGCTTCACTCTGTATAATAGGCTCCAGTTATATATGGAATTTAGAAAGATGGTAATGATGACCCTATATGCAAGACAGCAAAAGAGACACAGATGTAAAGAACAGACTTTTGGACTCTGTGGGAAAAGGCGAGGGTGGGATGATTTAAGAGAATAGCATTGAAACATGTATATTGCCATTATGTGAAATAGATTACCAGTCCAGGTTTGATGCATGAGACAGGGTGCTCAGGGCTGGTGCACTGGGATGACCATGAAGGATGGGATGGGGAGGGAGGTGGGTGGGAGTTCGAGATGGGGAACACATGTACACCCATGGCTGATTCATGTGAATGTATGGCAAAAACCACTACAATATGGTAAAGTAATTAGCCTCCAATTAAAATAAATAAATTAATTAAGAAAAAAACCACCTCACAAAATTATCTATCCAGTGGTGGCCAAAATGATCTAATTCCACGTTTATATCTATGGATTCATATACTGTATATGTTTTTACATTAAAATTACATTAATTTCAATAAAATGAAAAATATTTAAACAAAAATATTTAAAAGGTTGAACTATGTACAAAAAACTTTGCATGTAAATTATTTAGTTCATAAAATCTAGTGTAATATACTTAGGAAGACAAGAAGGAATAAGTAAAAATCTTCTTATGCAAACTTTGAATAATCACTGTCCTTCATTGCCCAAACTTAGAGAAATAGGTATCATCTGAGAGAAAGCCACACTATTTTCAAATTGCATGGTCATTTTAGTTAGTGCATATTTATTTAAATAAATAATTGATAATTTTGTACTAAAATTTTAGCATTATTAAGGAGAAGGTTCAATAAAGCTACCAGTAAACTGCTATCAGAACTAATAGTATAACACCAAATAAGTGATAATAAACATTGATTAGATGATTTATTCTGTTAACTTTGAATTTGTACACTACTGTTGATTTGGACAATAACTAAAGTAGATTTGGCCACTTTTCATAAGTGAAATAAAAAATTTCCCTTTTATTATTTTCCCTCTAAAGCTAGATTTTTAAGCCGTTATTATATTTATACATTTTTCCTAGATATTCACAGTATAATGAGTACCTGTCATTAACAGAATTAATTTCCTGGGAAAATGAATTTGATATATTTAGCTTCAAAACATACTGAGGCATACCACATACAATATATTTATATAAAATAGTATATTCATTTTGTTGTGGTTCAGTTGCTCAGTCTTGTCCAACTCTGTGACCCCAAGGACTGCAGCATGCCAGGTTTCCCTGTCCATCACCATCTCCCACAGTTTACTCAGACTCATGTCCATTGAGTTGATGATGCCATCCAACCATCTCATCCTCTGCTGCCCCTTCCCCTCCTGCCCTCACTCTTTCCCAGTATCAGGGTCTTTTCCAGTGAGTCAGCTCTTCACATGAGGTGGCCCAAGTATTGAAGATTCAGCTTCAGCATCAGTCTTTCCAATGAATATTCAGGGTTCATTATCTTTGGGACGGACTGCACTGATCTTCCTGCATATGTATATATGTATATGTGACTGAGAAACAAAGTAGGCAGGGGCAGCAGTTATGCTCATTAGTGATGCATCAAATTGAAAAATCTTACATGGAAAAGAAAAATTATTTCCTTATTTTTAAGTAAGTAAGTTAAGTGTTAGTCGCTCAGTCATGCCCGACTCTTTGCAACCCCATGGACTGCATCCCACCAGGCTCCTCTGTTCATGGGATTCTCCAGGCAAGGATACTGGGATAGAATTCCACTTCCTTCTCCAAGGGATCTTCCCAACCCAGAGATCAAACCTGGATCTCCTACACTGTAGGCAGATGCTTTACCGACTGAGCTACAGGGGAAGCCCAAATTCAAATTATTAACATCATAGTTCAAAGACTTCTTAAGATAACATGACTCTTAACTGCTTTAAAGATAGTTTGGGATTTAACATTAATGATTTTAAATTAGTTAGGAAGCACATAAGCTGGTGTATTTTATGTAGTCAAACACACAGCATTGAATACAATCCATTCTGTCTTGGAGACGTAAAGAGGAGTTACAACAGATGACTCCATTCACCCTTCCTTCCTTTCTTAATGCATTTGGCCTAATGGAGTATTTATTAAAAACCTGTGATAATGTAACTCTGTGGTAGATGTTGCTGGGACATGAAGAGACGTGTAAGTCAGTACTGTCACCCTCAGGTACTTCAACTCTGTATGAATAAATACATAAATAATTTTTTTTGGTTTGTTTTTTTTTTTTACTAGTTGGAGGCTAATTACTTCACAACATTTCAGTGGGTTTTGTCATACATTGATATGAATCAGCCATAGATTTACACGTATTTCCCATCCCGATCCCCCCTCCCGCCTCCCCCTCCACCCGATTCCTCTGGGTCTTCCCAGTGCACCAGGCCGGAGCACTTGTCTCATGCATCCCACCTGGGCTGGTGATCTGTTTCACCATAGATAGTATACATGCTGTTCTTTTGAAATATCCCACCCTCACATTCTCCCACAGAGTTCAAAAGTCTGTTCTGTATTTCTGTGTTTCTTTTTCTGTTTTGCATATAGGGTTATCATTACCATCTTTCTAAATTCCATATATATGTGTTAGTACGCTGTAACGTTCTTTATCTTTCTGGCTTACTTCACTCTGTATAATGGGCTCCAGTTTCATCCATCTTATTAGAACTGATTCAAATGAATTCTTTTTAACGGCTGTGTAATATTCCATGGTGTAGTGTACCACGGCTTCCTTATCCATTCATCTGCTGATGGGCATCTAGGTTGCTTCCTTGTCCTGGCTATTATAAACAGTGCTGCGATGAACATTGGGATGCATGTGTCTCTTTCAGATCTGGTTTCCTCGGTGTGTATGCCCAGGAGTGGGATTGCTAAGTCATATGGCAGTTCTATTTCCAGTTTTTAAAGGAATCTCCACACTGTTATCCATTGCGGCTGTACTAGTTTGCATTCCCACCAACAGTGTAAGAGGGTTCCCTTTTCTCCACACCCTCTCCAGCATTTATTGCTTGTAGACTTTTGGATAGCAGCCATCCTGACTGGCGTGTAATGGTACCTCATTGTGGTTTTGATTTGCATTTCTCTAATAATGAGAGATGTTGAGCATCTTTTCATGTGTTTGTTAGCCATCTGTATGTCTTCTTTGGAGAAATGTCTGTGTAGTTCTTTGGCCCATTTTTTGATTGGGTCATTTATTTTTCTGGAATTGAGCTGCAGGAGTTGCTTGCATATGTTTGAGATTAATCCTTTGACTGTTTCTTCATTTGCTATTATTTTCTCCCAATCTGAGGGCTGTCTTTTCACCTTGCTTATAGTTTCCTTTGTAGTGCAAAAGCTTTTAAGTTTCATTAGGTCCCATTTGTTTATTTTTGCTTTTATTTCCAATATTCTGGGAGGTGGTCATAGAGGATCTTGCTGTGATTTATGTCGGAGAGTGTTTTGCCTATGTTCTCCTCTAGGAGTTTTATAGTTTCTGGTCTTACATTTAGATCTTTAATCCATTTTGAGTTTAGACTAAAAGTGAAGGGCTGGAAAAAAATATTTCATGCAAACGGAGACCAAAAGAAAGCAGGAGTCGCAATACTCATATCAGATAAAATAGACTTTCAAATAAAGGATGTGAAAAGAGACAAAGAAGGACACTACATAGCGATCAAAGGATCAATCCAAGAAGAAGATATAACAATTATAAATATATATGCACCCAACATAGGAGCACTGCAATAGGTACAGCAAACACTAACAAGTATGAAAGAGGAAATTAATAGTAACACAATAATAGTGGGAGACTTTAATACCCCACTCACAACTATGGATAGATCAACTAAACAGAATATTAACAAGGAAACACAAACCTTAAATGACACAATGGACCAGCTAGACCTAATTGATATCTATAGGACATTTCACCCCAAAACAATTAACTTCACCTTTTTCTCAAGTGCACACGGAACCTTCTCCAGAATAGATCACATCCTGGGCCATAAATCTGGTCTTGGAAAATTCAAAAAAATTGAAATCATTCCAGTCATCTTTTCTGACGACAGTGCAGTAAGATTAGATCTCAATTACAGGAAAAAAATTGTTAAAAATTCAAACATATGGAGGCTAAATAACACGCTTCTGAATAACCAACAAATCATAGAAGAAATCAAAAAAGAAATCAAAATATGCATAGAAATGAATGAAAATGAAAACACAACAACCCAAAACCTATGGGACACTGTAAAAGCAGTGCTAAGGGGAAGGTTCATAGCATTACAAGCTTACATCAAGAAACAAGAAAAAAGCCAAATAAATAACCTAACTCTACACCTAAAGCAATTAGAGAAGGAAGAAATGAAGAACCCCAGGGTGAGCAGAAGGAAAGAAATCTTAAAAGTTAGGGCAGAAATAAATGCAAAAGAAACTAAAGAGACCATAGCAAAAATCAACAAAGCTAAAAGCTGGTTTTTTGAAAAAATAAACAAAATTGACAAACCATTAGCAAGACTCATTAAGAAACAAAGGGAGAAGAAGCAAATTAACAAAATTAGAAATGAAAATGGAGAGATCACAACAGACAACACTGAAATACAAAGGATCATAAGAGACTACTACCAGCAGCTCCATGCCAATAAAATGGACAACTTGGATGAATGGACAAATTCTTAGAAAAGTATAACTTTCCAAAACTGAACCAGGAAGAAATAGAAGATCTTAACAGACCCATCACAAGCAAGGAAATTGAAACTGTAATCAAAAATCTTCCAGCAAACAAAAGCCCAGGACCAGATGGCTTCACAGCTGAATTCTACCAAAAATTTAGAGAAGAGCTAACACCTATCTTACTCAAACTCTTCAAGAATAAATACATAAATAATTTTAAGCAATAGAATTCAATGTTGTATTTTAAATTAAGAGTATCCTGAAAACACAGCAGAGTAATACATGGCTGCATATTAATTAATACCAATTAATAAATAATTGCTACAAACATCACTTGTTTTTCATTCATGGTACTGTCAATTCATGTGTATACACAAGATAAAACAAAGTGAAAAACAGAAAATAAATTTTTAAGAAGCAAATGCTTATTTGGTTCAGAAGTAAAGTTATGCCAAACTTTTGGAAGAATCTTATATAGTAGGCTGAATTTAAGATGAGCCTTGAAAAATAAGTGAAAATTAAAGAAAAAAATAATAGGAAGAAGTATTCCTAGAAGATAATTCAATCATTATTATTTTCAATGTTATCATTATAATAATTACCATAGTGATCACAATAGGAAAACAAATTTTTAATGTTTATTTCAATTTTTATATTAAAGGTTTCATACAGATTGTTTTATTTATTTATCACTAATTCCTTCTGTGTAAGTATAAAACTGGAGAGATTAAGCTCTTTTCCTAAGACCACAGACTTAAGAACTGTCAGAGGCAAAAACTGTATCTAGGTGCTCTGTCTCCAAAGACCATGCTTTCAAATATCACTATTTACACCCCAGCTTAAAGGAAAACATTGAGAGATAGAAACAGTCAAGATGAATCTCAGGACCATACAATCATGTGTGTTTTTAGTTGGTTCACATTGGAAAATAAATCTTAGTTATATAAGATAAAACAGATTTCAAACCAAGAGAATCACCCTACAGTAGGCTTGGGTGTATGGAATGCAACTGGAATTGATGGAGGGATGTTGAACATAAACTTTGAATTCTTATGTCTTGTACTAGGAAGATTCTATTATATGAAAATTTACAGAGTTTTAGAGTCCTAGCTCAAACAGATAGTACTTAGAGTGTCTGCCACAAACAACCTCATGCTAAAATTACATACTTCAAAGAGAACACTCTAGACGTAGCTAGCAAAGAATTACGTCACATTCAAATATTACCTGTCACTTCACCCATGAGGGTGAGTAGAATATGTCACACTCCCAAATATGCCTCTTTGGCTTAAGGCTTGCTCTTGAGCTGATTACTTTTTTAAGGAAAAAGCAAACACAGGAGAATCTCTGAATATTTAAAAGTTACTACTCTGAAAGAGATATTCACATTTATAAAAGGTAAATATTCATTTATCGTATGCAAAGTCATGTCTGTCTGCTTGCAGTCCCATGTACTGTAGCTGGCCAGGCTCCTCTGTCCATGGGATTATCCAGGCAAGGATACTGGAGTGGGTTGCCATGCTCTTCTCCAGGGCATCTTCCAGACCCAGGGATCGAATCCACATCTCCTCTATTGTCAGGCATTCTTTACCACTGAGCCACCTGGGAAGCAAGGGTGTCTCCTTCTCTGTACCACGAAGAGAGCAATGACTAAAACTCTAGATATTTTTATCAACAGAGAAGACAACTAACTTAATCTGCACAACAACCATTCCTTTGTTTATTATGCTTTGCCAGAAAACCTTCTATACCTGGATTTTCTCTCACTGTAACATCTATCCACCTACTAATACCTTTGCATCCTTGTATCCCTGGGATAAGACACACATTATCATGGTATATGATTATTTTAATGAGTGGTTGGTTTGACTTGGTTTTCAATATTTTGCTGAGGATTTTTGCATCTATGTTAATCAGTAACATTGGCTTGTAATGTTCATTTTCTGTGATAGCTTTGGTTTTCATATCACAGTGATGCTGGCCTCACAGAATGCTTTCAGAAATGTTCTTTCCATTGAAGAGTTTTGGAATAGTTTGAAAAAGATACATGTTAATTCTTTAAGTATTTCATAGAATTTGCCTTTAAAGCCTTCTACCCTTGGACTTTTGTGGGTTGACAGCATTTTTTATTACTGATTCAATTCCATTACTGGCAACTGATCATTTCATATTTCTATTTCTTCGTGGTTTAAATCATGGAAAATTGTACATTTCTACAAACTAGTCCATTTGTTGCACACTGTCCATTTTATTGGCATATAGATTTCAAAATAATCTCTTATGATCCTTTGTATTCCTATGGCATCAATTGTACTTTCTCGGCTTTCATTTCTGATTTCATTGTTCCGGGTCTCTGTCTCATTTTTTCCAGATGAATCTGGCTAAACATGTATCAATTATGTTTATCTTTTCAAAATTCAGCTCTTAATTTCATTGATATTTTCTATTATTTTTTATTCTTTCATTTATTTCTGTTAAGATCTTTTTTATTTATTTCCTTCTACTAACTTTGGATTTTGATTTTTCCTTTTCTTGTTCCTTTTGGTGTAGTCAGGCTACTTATTTATTTATTTTCCTTTACTCCTGAGGTAAGTTTGTATTGTTATAAACTTTGTGGTTAGAATTTGTTTTGCTGTGTCCCATAGATTTGGATCACTTTTTCCTGTTTTCTCGTATTTCCCAGTACGTTTTTAGGTAAGAAGTGAATTTATTTAGAGAGAAACATACTCTAGAGAAAGTGTGGGCCATCTTAGAAGGCAAGGCAACTTCCAGATTTTTGTTTTCTTTCTCCCTTTCTTTCCTTCTTTTTCCTCCTCTCTCTTTCATTTCCTTGGCATCTATTGGTTATTTAGTCCCATATTGTTTGGCCTCCACATGTTTGTGTTTTGTTGCTTTTTTTTTTTTCTTCTTATAGTTGTTTTCTAGTTTCATGGTGTTTTGGCTGAAAAACATGCTTGTTATATATCTTCTTAAATCTACAGAGACTGTTTTGTGGCCTGTTATGTGATCTATCTTGGAACATGTTCCATATACACTGCAAAAGATGTGTATTCTGCTGCTTTGAGTGAACTGTGTTGTGTATGTATTATCTACTAATTCCACCTGATCTAACATGTCATTTAAGACCATTAAGTGTTTTCCTATTAATTTTCTGCCTGGATGATCTGTCCACTGGTGTCAATGGGGAGTTAAAATCTCCTATTATATTATTACTGCCAATTTTCCCCTGTATGTCTCTCAATATTTGGTTTATACATTTAAGTAGATCTATATTGGTTGCATATATATTTATAAATGGAATATCATTTTGGATTGACCCTTTGACCAGTATATAATGCTCTTCTAAGACTTTTGTAACAGCTTTTGTTTTATGATGCAAGTATAGCTCGTGCTTTGAAGAAAAAAAAAAAAAAAAACTCCATTCGTATAGAATATATTTTTTCATCCTCTCAGTTTCAGACTGTGTGTACCTTTTAGACCTGAGATGTGTCACTCATACGCAGCGTTATATACAGATCTTTTCTTGTCTCTATTCAGCCAATGTATTTGGATTGGAGCATTTAGTCCATTTACATTTTAAGTAATTACTGTATGTAAGTAAGTATGTCGGAGAAAGCAATGGCAACCCACTCCAGTACTCTTGCCCGGAAAATCCCATGGACGGAGGAGCCTGGTAGGCTGCAGTAGGGGTCGCTGGTAGGGGTCGCTAAGAGTTGGACACGACTGAGTGACTTCACTTTCACTTTTCACTTTCATGCATTGGAGAAGGAAATGGCAACCCACTCCAGTGTTCTTGCCTGGAGAATCCCAGGGACAGCGGAGCCTGGTGGGCTGCTGTCTATGGCGTCGCACAGAGTCGGACACGAATGAAGCGACTTAGCAGCAACAGCACCAGTTAAGTATGTACTTGTTGATATTTTGTTAGTTGTTTTTTGTTCCTTTCTTTATTTTCCCTTATGATTGGATGATTATCTTTAGTATTATGTTTAGATTCCTTCTTTTGTATGTGTGTGTGTGTGTGTGTGTGTGTGTGTATGGCTTGTGGTTACTGTGAGGTTTATATACAGCAATTTATATCCAGATATATTCCTATTTTAGTTTCCGATCTCTTAAATTCAAACATATTTTAGTGCCTTGCCCTTTTATTCTCCTTTCTTCACAATTACTGTTTTTAGAACCATATTTTATATCTATTTGCCCTACATATCCCTTAACTGCTTAATGTGGATATAGATGATTTTACTAATTCTGTCTGATTTACTACCTTTACTATGTATATATATTTACTGATAGGTCTTGTCTTTTCTTAATTTTCATGTATCTAGTTGAAACTTTTTATTTTTCACTTAGAGATATCTATTAATCATTTCTTATAAAGCTGGTTTGGTTGTACTTAACTCGCTTTGCTTTTACCTGTAAAAGTTTTGATCTCCTCGTAAAATCTGAAAGGATGCTGTGCTGAGTAGAGTACTCTTGACTGTAGGCTCTTCCCTTTCGTTTAAATATATTGTGCTACACCTTTCTGGCCTGCAGAGTTTCTGCTACGTCACTGGTAGTCTATGAGAGTTTCCTTTTATATAACTTAGTTTTCTCCTTGCTGCTTATAGTATTTTCTCTTAAAATTTAATTTTTGACATTTTAATTACAATGTGACTTGGAATATTCCTCTTTGTATTGACCCTGTTAGGGGCTTTCTGTGCTTCCTGAACTTGGATGTCTGTTTCCTTTCCTTGGTCAGGAAATTTTTCAGCTATTACATCTTCAAATATTTTCACAGTCCCTTTTTATCTCTCTTTTCCTTCTAGGATCCTATAATGCAAATATTAGTGCACTTAATGTTATCTCAGAGGTCTCAAAGTGCTCTCATCTCTTTTTATTCCTTTTTACTTTCCTGTTAGGCTTCAGTGATTTCTAGTATTCTGTCTTCCAACTCATTGGTTCTTTCTTTGATATCATTTTGTCTCCTGTTGATTCCTTCATGTATATTTTTCACTTAGTCATTATAGTCTTTATTTCTGCTTGGTTGTACTTTATAATTTTTTTTTATTAAAAACTTCTAACTACTTGCTCTGTTCATCCATTCTTTGCCCAAGATCTTTGATAATCTTGACAATTATTACCTTAAACTCTTTCTGGGGTAACTGGCTATCTCTACTTCACATAGTTACTCTTCTGGGGTTTTATCTTGTTCCTTCATTTGGAACATATTCCTCTGCCAACTAATTTTGACCTAGTTGCTATTTTTATGTATCTAGTAGGTTGACTATATTTTCCAACAATGAAGAAGTGACGTTTTGTAGGAAGTATTCCATGTGTTCCATCAGTGGGCTCCCCTCTGTTCTCCAGAGCTGTATGCTCTAGGTATGCCCCCTAGGTAGGCTACATGGGATCTTATTTTCTGGTGGGTTGAATACTGTGGGTGGTCTGGCAGGAGTGTTTTTCCTCTGGTCTATTTGTGTCCTAGGACCATCCAGCATTGGACTGCTGGTGAGGGGAGTCAGCTATTACACATATCTGTGTGGGCTCCTGAGTATCTTGAAGGTTGTGTTGGTCTGCTGGTGCTGAAGCTAGAGCAGGCTGGCTAATGGGTGGGGCCAGGGCCCAGAGGACTTGGGTGCTGCTGCCTACCCACTGGAATAAGTAAGTGGATCCCAAGCTCTCTGGAAGCAGGGCCAGAAGGTCCCAGGTCTTGTACCTGCTCACTGGTGTTCAGGGCTAGAAGCAGGGCCAGAAGGTCCTGGGTCTTGTACCTGCTCACTGGTGTTCGGGGCTAGAAGCAGGGCCAGAAGGTCCCAGGTCTTGTACCTGCTCACTGGTGTTCAGGGCTAGAAGCAGGGCCAGAAGGTCCTGGGTCTTGTACCTGCTCACTGGTGTTTGGGGCTGGATTCTTGGCCCTCTGGTGGGCAGGCCTGTGCCCAGGGGTGGCTGTGGGCCCTGGGCATCTTTAGACAGTCTGCCTGCTGGTATGTGGGCATGTGCTCCTACCCAGGTAGTAGCCTGGCCATTGGCATTCCAATACTGGTGCCTATGTGTGGGCAGGGGCAGGGACAGGGCTTTTTCCTGAAGCCAATAGTCTAAAGGGAGTATTCCAAGATGTTACTTACCAGTACGAGTGTTCACATGCAGAAAGAGCTTCCCCAAAAGAGTTCTGCCAGTTTCTGTGTCCCGAGGGTGAGCTCCAGTTGCCTCCTGCCTCTCGGAGAACATCTCTAATATCAGCAGGTAGGTCTGACCAGGTTCCCTTCAAATTACTGCTCCTGGTTTGGGTCCTAGAGTTTCTATTTCCCACAGCCCGCTCAGTCTCCTAGTCAAACATTCTCACAACTCACCTTCTCTGAACAGGAAACCTGAGTCAGGGCCCTCAACAGGGACTCTGACTCCCTAGCTCCTTGCAGGGATCATCTGCAAGTGTAAACATTCCCATGGTTGTGGGTTGCTCACACAGAGTTTACGTGTTGACTGCGCTGTGACTCTGCCTCACCTACCTGTCTCACTGTAGTTCCTTCTTCGTGTCTTATAGAAGATATTTTCTGGTAGGCTTGACTCCTTTTCATTGCTGGTTGTTCTATACAATGCTGTAATTTTGATGTTTCTATGACAGCAGGTGAGCTCAGGGTTTTTCTCCTGGCCATCCTGGGAACTCTTTATAAAATCTTTATTTTGTCCTTAGTTGTAGATGATATTTAAAGTGATGCCTTGGATGATTTCAGGGAGTTACTCAAGTTTCCCTGGATATCTCTCATGTATCTTTAAACTTCTCCTTGTTTTTATCCTATTAATCCACCTTTTATCTACCAAGAGGTCTCATCCAAAATCCTAGACACATAGAGGGAAAAGTATATTTACACCCCTATATCTATCTTCAAAGATATTTATGTTGATACTTGTTACAAAAATGTATATGTCAAAACTGTCACACTTGTATGTATCAGAACCTGACTTCCCAACTACAAGGCAAAGTCAACTAAAAATAAATTATCCTATTTATATAAAATGAGTTACTAGAATTCTTTAGCAAGGTGTTGTGCCACCAGTATTCACTGTATTCCTACTCCCAAATTTTATGGTTTATACTTAAATTTCTTATTTTGACATTTAGGAGGTTTTTGGTACTTGTGGTTTAGTCGGTCAGTTATGCCTGACCCTTTGCAACCCACGGACTGCAGCACACCAAGCTTCCATGTCCTTCACCTTTTCCTGGAGCTAGCTCAATCTCATGTACATTGAGTTGGTGATGTCATACAACCACCTATTCCTCTGTTGTACCTTTCGCCTCTGCCCTTCAATCATTTTCAGCATCAGGGTCTTTTCTAATGGCTCAGCACTTTGCATCAGGTGGCCAAAGTACTGGAGCTTCAGATTTCAGCAACAGTCTTTCCAATGAGTATTCAGGACTGATTTTCCTTTAGGATCCATAGTTTGATCTCCTTATTGTCCAAGGGAATTTCAAGAGTCTTCTCCAACACCACACTTTGAAAGCATCAATTCTTTAGCACTCATCCTTCTTTATGGTCCAGCTCTCACACCTATACATGGCTACTGGAAAAATCATAGCTTTGAATATACAGACCTTTCTTGGCAAAGAAGTGCTTATGCCTTTTAATATGCTGTCTAGGTTGGTCATAGCTTTTCTTCTAAGGAGCAAGTGTCTTTTAATTTCATGGTGGCAGTCACCATCTGCAGTGATTTTGGAGCCCAAGAAAACAAAATCTCTCACTGTTCCCACTGTTTCTCCACCTATTTGCCATGAAGTGATAGGACTGGATGTCATGATCTTCATTTATTTAATGTTGAGATTTAAGTCAGATGGTTTTCTCTCTTCTTTCATCTTCATCAGTTGAGTTCAGTTCAGTCACTCAGTTGTGTCTTACTCTTTGCTACTGCAGCACGCCAGGCCTCCCTGTCCAACACCAACTACTGGAGTTCACCCAAACTCATGTCCATTGAGTCAATGATGCCATCTAACCATCTCGTCCTCTGTCATCCCCTTCTCCTCCTGCCCTCAATCTTTCCCAGCATCAGAATATTTTCAAATGAGTCAGCTCTTCGCGTCAGGTGGCTAAAGTATTGGAGTTTCAGCTTCAACATCAGTCCTTCCAATGAACACTCAGGACTGATCTCCTTTAGGATGGACTGGCTGGATCTCCTTGCAGTCCAAGGGACTCACGAGAGTCTTCTCCAACACCACAGTTCAAAAGCATCAATTCTTCGGCACTCAGCTTTCTTTATAGTCCAACTCTCACATCCATACATAACTACTGGAAAAACCATAGCCTTGACTAGACAGACCTTTTTTGGCAAAGCAATGTCTCTGATTTTCAATATGTTGTCTAGGTTGGTCATAACTTTCCTTCCAAGGAGTAAGCGTCATCTTCATCAAGATGCTGTTTAGCTCCTCTTGGCTTTCTGCCATCTGATTGGTGTCACCTGTATATCTGAGGATATTAATATTTCTCCCAGCAATTAATTCCAGATTGTACTTCATCCACCTGGCATTTTGCATGATGTACTCTGCATAGAAGTTAAACATGAAGGGTGGCAATATACAGCCTTGACATACTTTTTTCTCAATTTGGAACCAATCTGTTGTTCTATGTCTGGTTCTAACTGTTGCTTCTTGAACTGCATACAGGTTTCACAGGAGGCAGATAAGGTGCTCTGGTATTTCCATCTCTTTAAGAATTTTCCACAGTTTTTGTGAGCCACACAGTCAAAGGCTTTGGCGTAGTCAATGGAGCAGAAGTAGATGTTTTTCTGGAATTCTCTTGCTATTTTTATAATCCAACAGACTTTGGCAAATTGATGCCTGATCCCTCTGCCTTTTCTAAATCCAGCTTGAACATCTGGGAGTTCTTGATTCACACACTGTTGAAGCGTAGTTTGGAGAATTTTGAGCACTATTTTGCTAGTGTGTAAAATGAGTGCAACTGTGTGGTAGTTTGGAAATTCCTTGGTATTGCCTTCTTTGGGATTGGAACTGCTGAGTTTTCCATATTTGCTGACACATTGAGTGCAGCACTTTAACATCATCATATTTTAGGATTTGAAATAACTCAGCTGGAATTCCATCTCCTCCACTAGCTTTGTTCAGTGATGCTTCCTAAGGTCCACTTGACTTCACACTCCAGAATGTCTGGCTCTAGGTGAGTCATCACACCATCAAGGGTATCAGGGTCATCGAGATCTTTTTTATATAGTTCTTCTCTGTAGTTGCCACCTATTTTTAATATCTTCTGCTTCTGTTAGGTTCACAACATTTCTGACCTTTAGTGTGATCATCTTTGCAAGAAATTTTCCCTTGGTATCTCTAATTTTCTTAAAGAAATCTCTAGTCACTCCCATTCTATTGCTTCCCTCTATTTCTTTGCATTGTTCTCTTAGGAAGGATACCTTATCTCTCCTTGTGATTCTCTGGAACTCCATCCATTCAGATGGGTTTATCTTTCCTTTTCTCCTTTGCTTTTTACTTTTCTTCTTTTCTCAGTTCTTTGTAAGTCCTCCTCAGGCAACCATTTTTCCTTTTTGTATTTCTTTTTTCTTGGAGATGGTTTTGATCACTGCCTCTTGTACAATGTCAGAAACCTCCATCCATATTTCTTCAAGCACTCCATCTATGAGATCTAATCTCTTGAATCTATTTGTCACTTACACTAGATATTTGTAAGAGATTTGATTTAGGTTATACATGAATGGGCTAGTGGTTTTCCCTACTTTCTTCAATTTTAGTCTGAATTTGGGCTTCCCTGGTATCTCAGATGCTAAAGCATCTGCCTACAATGCAGGACACCTGGGTTCAATCCTTGGCGTGGAAGATCTCATAGAGAAGGAAATGGGAACCCACTCCAGTACTCTTGCCTGGAAATCCCATGGATGGAGGAGCCTGGTAGGCTACAGTCCATGGAGTCGCAATGAGCTGGACATGACTGAGCGACTTCACTTTGGCAATTAGGGGGTCACGATCTCAGCCACTGTAAGGTCCTGGTCTTGTCTTTTCTGACTGTATAGAGCTTCTCCATCGTTGGCTGCAAAGAATATAATCAGTCTGATTTCAATATTGACCTTTTGGTGATGCCCACGTGTAGAGGTGTCTCTTGTGTTGCTGGAAGACAGTGATTGCTATGACCAGTGCGTTCTCTTGACAAAACTTTGTTAGCCTTTGTCATGCTTCATTTTGCACTTCAAGGCCAAACTTACCTGGTACTCCAGGTATCTCTTGACTTACAACATTCCAGTCCCCTATGATGACAAGAACTACTTTTGTTGCTGTCAGTTTTTGAAGGTCTTGCAGGTCTTCATAGAATCATTCAACTTCAGGTTCTTCTGCATTAGTGGTTGGGGCATCAGTTCAGTTTGGTCACTTAGTCATGTACAGTTCTTTGACAACCCATGGACTGCAGCATGCCAGGCTTCCCTGTCCACTATCAACTCCCAGTGCTTGCTCAAACTCATGTTCATTGAGTCTCTGATGCCATCCAACCATCTCATTCTCTGCCATCCCCTTCTCCTCCTTCCTTCAATCTTTCACAGCATCAGGGTCTTTTCCAATGAGTAAGTTTGCCACATCAGGTAGCCAAAGTACTGGAGTTTCAGCTTCAGCATCAGTCCTTCCAATGAATATTCAGGACTGATTCCCTTTGGGATTGACTGTTTGGATCTCCTTGCAGTCCACCGGACTCACAAGAGTCTTCTCCAACACCACAGATCAAAAGCGTCAATTATTTGGCACTCAGCTTTCTTTATGGTCCAACTGTCACATCCATACATGACTACTTGACAACCCATAGCTTTGACTAGATGGACCTTTGTTGGAAAAATAATATCTCTGCTTTTTAATATGCTGTCTAGGTTGGTCACAGCTTTTCTTCCAAGAAGCAAGTGCCTTTTAATTTCATGGCTGCAGTTACCATCTGCAGCGATTTTGGAGCCCCCCAGAAAAAAGTCTCTGTTTCCATAGTTTTTGATTACTGTGATATTGAATGGTTTTGGAGGCTACTGAGATTTCTTAGAAATATCTATTTAAATAAATCCCTTAAATATAAAACTTCTAAAATGTGCATATCAAGTATAATGTCTTCTATAATAAGCCTTTTAAAGAATCAATGTCTCAACACATTAAATCTAGTAAACAGAGTCTACTCAACTGGTGTTTTATTTTTTGTCTTTATAAAGATATTATGTTGAACATTATACATTTTAATAAAAAACCTCAATTACACAACATGAATAAACTTTGACTCAATTTAACTTTTTAATTACTTATCATTTTACCAAAGATACATGAGACATGTGATATGTAATGTTCCATAAGTTTTTTTTAGTTATTAGTTTTCATTCCAGTATTTGATATCTGTTGTTTTTGCTGATATATTTTTTTACTCATTGAATATAACAGCATGGTGGATTTGATGATAAACAGAAGTTTTGTCAACTGAAAGGTTTTATATCTATTATCTTTTTAAATTTAAAGACAAGTTCAACTAGAGTAATTCTAAAGGCTTGCATAGTACAAATAAAAGTCTGAAATAACTAATCCCTACTTTTGAAATGTTTGAAATTGCTAGACAGTAAATTTATATTAGCATAGTATCTGTAGTATCCGTAATGTCATCATAGATATCATTGATAATAGGAAATATACTGATACTTACTATCCTCAGTTTATAGACAATGGAACTGATTTAGTTTGTCCAAGGACATACAGTTAGTGATTATGAATATATAAATAGAAACCTCATCATCAACTGATAGTACCATTCTTCTTTCTACATATTAATTCCCTAAATGTAAAATAAAATAATAATATGAAATAAAATTACTAATGCTAATTTTAACTGTGTATATATATATTTAAAATATAATCACTTGGGCCACGTTCAGAGGCAAAACCTAGTTATATTTTATAGCATTTAAAAAGGAGATAAGAAAATTTGTTTTTGAATGCATAATTGTAAATGGAGAAAATTCAAAAATGTTTCACATACAAAACTATCATAACGATATTGAACATATCCTTTCTTATATCTTAGAAAGAAGCACACAGGAATAGACATATGAAAAACATTCTATTCCTCACAGACACAAAGCTCTAAAGTTTTAGGAAGAGCGGGGAGGAGCCAAGATGGCAGAGGAATAGGACCAGGAGACCACTTTCTCCCCTACAAATTCATCGAAAGAAAAACTGAACGCTGAGCAAACATCACAAAACAACTTCTGATCGCTAGCTGAGGACATCAGGCACCCAGAAAAGCAGCCCATTGTCTTTGAAAGGAGGTAGGACAAAATATAAAAGATAAAAAGAGAGACAAAAGAGCTAGGGACAGAGACCCGGCCTGGAAAGGGAGCCTTAATAGAGAAAGTTTCCAAACCCCAGGAAACCCTCGCACTGGCGGTTCTGGGGGAAGTTTTCAAATCTCGGAGGGCAACCTAACTGGGAGGAAAAATAAATAAAACCCACAGATTACGTGCCTAATAGCAACTCCCAGCAGAAAAGTACACCAGAGGCCCGCATCTGCCACCAGCAAGTGGGGGCGGAACAGAGAGGAGCGGGAGGCATTGCTTAGGGTAAGGACCGGGTCTGAGTGCCCTGAGGAGAATCGGAAGGAGGTTTTGTGAGATAATAACTTAAACTGTGGGATAGCAAGAGAGAGAGAGAGAAAATTAACCAGCCTGAACACACTGCCAGCCATTCGCAGAACAAAGGGACCGAGCAAGTCCAGAGGAGCTAGCCGGCTGCTGACCGGCCCATCCCCGCCTGAGGCAGGAGGCAGGGGGGAGGGGAAAGGGGCAAACTTGGCCCCAGAGACGGCATCCCCTACCACACTGCAAACAGGCCTCCAGTTTCTAACCGAAGACTTCCTGAGATTCTGGATGGTGGACATCCGCAGGGAGGATCGCGGCTAAACACAAGGTGCACGCACCCAACTGGCGAAGGCGAAAACTGAGGCTGGGACCCCGGTGGGGAGAAGGTGCGCCGCACCCAGGGAGAGTGCGCCCGTCAAGCTCCTGGCTGCCTGAGCTGCTCGGGCTGGGGAAGGCACAAAACGCAGGTGCAACCGAGTCTGCGCTTTTGTGGAGTACCCGAAAACTGGGACCTCACGCAACACCGGGCACGCTCCATATAGAGCAGCTGGGAGCCTGAGCAGCGTAGATGGGGAGAGCACACACCCATGAGCGGGGCAAACCCAGTGTGGCTGGAACACGGGTGAGTGCTCCCCACACACAGCGATATCTGCCTGCAGCGCCCCTCCCTCTCTGCAGCAGGACTGAACTAGTGAACCTGAACAAGAGACCACTTCCACCCGCCTGTGTCAGGGTGGAAATTAGACACTGAAGGGACCGGCAAACAGAAGCCAAATAAACAAAGGGAACTGCTTCAGAAGGGACAGGTGCAAAAGATTAAAATCCCTGTAGGTAACACCGACTACACTGAAAGGGGCCTATAGATATCAAGAAGTGTAAGCTGGAACGAGGAGCTATCTGAAACTGAACTGAACCCACACTGACTGCAACAGCTCCAGAGAAATTCCTAGATATATTTTTACCCTTTTTTTTTTTAATTAAAAATTTTTTCTTTTCTATTTTTTCTCTTTTATTTTCTTTTAAAATTCCCTATTACTCCCCCATTAGTCCTTAACTTTCATTTTCATATATTTTTATGATTTTTTTAATTAGGAAAAAAAAATTTTTTTCTTGTTTTTTTTTTCTTTTTTTTCTCTTATTTTCTTTCAAAGTCCTCTATTACTCCTCTACTTCTCTTTAATTTTCATTTTCATTTCACTATGACCTTGCAAAAAAAAAAAAAGAGAGAAGCCCTATTTTTCAACCAAAATACATATATACTTCTAAAATTTTTTGTGTTTTTGTTTTAGTTTTTAATATTGTATTTTTAAGAGTCTAAACTCTATTCTAGATTTTAATCTTTGTTTTTCAGTATGTAATATAAATTTTGGACATTTAAGAATCCAATATTTAGTTAACATTTTTATTCACGAATGTGTTGATTACTCTCTCCCACTTTTGACTCTCTGTTTTCTACCTCAGAACACCTCTATTTCCTCCTTTCCCCTTCTCTTTCCAATTCAGTTCTGTGCATCTTTGTGGGTGTCTGGGCTATGGAGAACACTCTGGGAACAGACAGCTGCGTAGATCTGTCTCCTTGCTCTTGAGTCCCCCTTTTTCTCCTCCTGCTCATCTCTATCTCCCTCCTCCTTCTCTTTTTCATGTAACTCTGTGAACCTCTCTGGGTGTCCCACATGGTGGAGAATCTTTTCACCATTAACCTAGAAATTTTATTATCAGTGCTGTATAGTTGGAGAAGTCTTGAGACTACTGGAAGAATAAAACTGAAAACCAGAGGCAGGAGACTTAAGCCCAAAACCTGAGAACACCAGAAAACTCCTGACTACATGGAACATTAAGTAATAAGAGACCATACAAAAGCCTCCATACCTACACTGAAACCAACCACCACCCAAGAGCCAATAAGTTTCAGAGCAAGACATACCATGCAAATTCTCCAGCAATGCAGGAACATAGCCCTGAGCATCAACATACAGGCTGCCCAAGTCACACCTAACACATAGACCCATCTCAAAACTCATTACTGGACACTCCATTGCACTCCAGAGAGAAGAAATGCAGTTCCACACACCAGAACACCGACACAAGCTTTCCTAACCAAGAAACCTTGACAAGGCAATCATCCAACCCCAGCACTGGGTGAAACCTCCACAATAAAAAGGAATTAAAGACCACCAGAATACAGAAAACCCACTCCAGACACAGCAATCTAAACAAGATGAAAAGGCAGAGACATACCCAAAAGGTAAAGGAACATGAAAAATGCCCACCAAGTGAAACAAAAGAGGAGGAGATAGGGAATCTACCTGAAAAAGAATTTAGAATAATGATAATAAAAATGATCCAAAATCTTGAAAACAAAATGGAGTTACAGATAAATAGCCTGGAGACAAAGATTGAGAAGATGCAAGAAATGTTTAATAAGGACCTAGAAGAAATAAAAAGGAGTCAATTAAAAACGAATAATGCAATAAATGAGATCAAAAACACTCTGGAGGGAATCAACATTAGAATAACGGAGACAGAAGATAGGATAAGTGAGGTAGAAGATAAAATGGTGGAAATAAATGAAGCAGAGAGGAAAAAAGAAAAAAGAATCAAAAGAAATGAAGACAACCTGAGGGACCTCTGGGACAATGTGAAACGCCCCAACATTCGAATCATAGGAGTCCCAGAAAAAGAAGACAAAAAGAAAGGCCATGAGAAAATACTCGAGGAGATAATAGCTGAAAACATCCCTAAAATGGGGGAAAAATTACCCACCCAAGTTTAAGAAACCCAGAGAGTCCAAAACAGGATAAACCCAAGGCGAAACACCCCAATACACATATTAATCAAATTAACAAAGATCAAACAGAAAGAACAAATATTAAAAGCAGCAAGGGAGAAACAAGAAATAACACACAAAGGGATTCCCATAAGGATAACAGCTGATCTATCAATAGAAACCCTCCAGGCCAGAAGGGAATGGCAGGACATACTTCAAGTAATGAAAGAGAATAACCTACAACCTAGATTAATGTACCCAGCAGGATCTCATTCAGATATGAAGGAGAATTCAAAAGCTTTACAGACAAGCAAAAGCTGAGAGAATTCAGTGCCACCAACCAGCTCTTCAATAAATGCGAAAGGATCTTCTCCAGACAGGAAACACAGAAAGGCTGTATAAATGTGAACCCAAAACAACAAAGTAAATGGCAACGGGACCATACCTATCAATAATTACCTTAAATGTAAATGGGTTGAATGCCCCAACCAAAAGACAAAGACTGGCTGAATGGATACAAAAACAAGACCCCTATATATGCTGTCTACAAGAGACCCAGCTCAAAATAAGGGACATGTACAGACTAAAAGTGAAGGGCTGGAAAAAAATATTTCACACAAATGGAGACCAAAAGAAAGCAGGAGTCACAATACTCATATCAGATAAAATAGACTTTCAAATAAAGGCTGTAAAAAGAGACAAAGAAGGACACTACAAAATGATCAAAGGATCAATCCAAGAAGAAGATATAACAATTATAAATATATATGTATCCAACATAGGAGCACCACAATATGTACGGCAAACGCTAACGAGTATGAAAGAGGAAATTAATAGTAACACAATAATAGTGGGAGACTTTAATACCACACTCACAACTATGGATAGATCAACTAAACAGAATATTAACAAGGAAACACAAATTTTAAATGGCACAATGGACCAGCTAGACCTAATTGATATCTACAGGACATTTCACCCCAAAACAATCAACTTCACCTTTTTCTCAAGTGCACACGGAACCTTCTCCAGAACAGATCATATTTTGAGCCATAAATCTAGTCTTGGTAACTTCAAAAAAAACTGAAATCATTCCAGTCACCTTCTCTGACCACAGTGCAGTAAGATTAGATCTCAATTACAGGAAAAAAAAATTATTAAAAATTTAAACATATGGAGGCTAAATAACACACTTCTGAATAACCAACAAATCATAGAAGAAATCAAAAAAGAAATCAAAATATGCATAGAAATGAATGAAAATGAAAACACAACAACCCAAAACCTATGGGACACTGTAAAAGCAGTGCTAAGGGGAAGGTTCATAGCATTAGAGGCTTACCTCAAGAAACAAGAAAAAAGTCAAGTAAACAACCTAATTCTACACCTAAAGCAACTAGAGAAGGAAGAAATGAAGAATCCCAGGGTGAGCAGAAGGAAAGAAATCTTAAAAGTTAGGGCAGAAATAAATGCAAAAGAAACAAAAGAGACAATAGCAAAAATCAACAAAGATAAAAACTGGTATTTTGAAAAAAATAAACAAAATTGACAAACCATTAGCAAGACTCATTAAGAAACAAAGGGAGAAGAACCAAATTAACAAAATTAGAAATGAAAATGGAGAGATCACAACAGACAACACTGAAATACAAAGGATCATAAGAGACTACTACCAGCAACTCTATGCCAATAAAATGGACAACTTGGAAGAAATGGACAAATTCTTAGAAAAGTATAACTTTCCAAAATTGAACCAGAAAGTAAGAGAAGATCTTAACAGACCCATCACAAGCAAGGAAATCGAATCTGTAATCAGAAATCTTCCAGCAAACAAAAGCCCTGGACCAGATGGCTTCACAGCTGATTTCTACCAAAAATTTAGAGAAGAGCTAACACCTATCTTACTTAAACTCTTCCAGAAAACTGCAGAAGAAGGTAAACTTCCAAACTCATTCTATGAGGCCACCATCACCCTAATTCCAAAACCAGGCAAAGATGCCACAAAAAAAGAAAACCACAGGCCAATATCACTGATGAACATAGACGCAAAAATCCTTAACAAAATTGTAGCAAACGGAATCCAACAACATATTAAAAAAATCAGACACCATGACCAAGTGGGCTTTATCCCAGGAATGCAAGGATTCTTTAATATCTGCAAATCAATCAATGTAATACACCACATTAACAAATTAAAAGATAAAACACATATGATTATCTGAATAGATGCAGAGAAAGCCTTTGACAAAATTCAACACCCATTTATAATTAAAACTCTCCAAAAAGCAGGCATAGAAGGAACATACCTCAACATAATAAAAGCTATATATGACAAACCCACAGCAAGCATTACCCTCAATGGTGATAAATTGAAAGCATTTCCCCTAAAATCAGGAACAAGACAAGGGTGCCTACTCTCACCACTACTATTCAACATAGTTTTGGAAGTTTTGGCCACAGCAATCAGAGCAGAAAAAGAAGTAACAGGAATCCAGATAGGAAAAGAAGAAGTGAAACTCTCGCTGTTTGCAGATGACATGATACTCTACATAGAAAACCCTAAAGACTCTACCAGAAAATTACTAGAGCTAATCAGCGAATATAGTAAAGTTGCAGGATATAAAAGTAACACACAGAAATTCCTTGCATTCCTATAATCTAACAATGAGAAAACAGAAAGAGAAATTAAGGAAACAATACCATTCACCTTTGCAACAAAAAGAATAAAATAGGAGTATATCTACCTAAAGAAACAAAAGACCTATATATAGAAAACTATAAAACACTGATGAAAGAAATCAAAGAGGACACAAACAGATGGAGAAACATACAGTGTTCATGGATTGGAAGAATCAATATTGTGAAAATGGCTATTCTACCCAAAGCAATCTATAGATTCAATGCAATCGCTATCAAGCTAACAACGGTATTTTTCACAGAACTAGGACAAATAATTTCACAATATGTATGGAAATACAGAAAATCTCGACTAGCCAAAGCAATCTTGAGAAAGAAGAATGGAACTGGAGGAATCAACCTGCCTGACTTCAGACTATACTACAAAGCCACAGTTATCAAGACAGTATGGTGCTGGCACAAAGACAGAAATATAGATCAATGGAACAGAATAGAAAGCCCAGAGATAAATCCACGAACCTATGGACACCTTATCTTCGACAAAGGAAACAAGGATATACAATGGAAAAAAGACAATCTCTTTAACAAGTGGTGCTGGGAAAACTGGTCAACCACTTGTAAAAGAATGAAACTAGAACACTTTCTAACACCATACACAAAAATAAACTCAACATGGATTAAAGATCTAAATGTAAGGCCAGAAACTATAAAACTCCCTAGGAGAACATAGGCAAAACACTCTCCGACATAAATCACAGCAGGATCCTCTATAACCCACCTCCCAGAATAGTGGAAATAAAAACAAAAATAAACAGATGGGACCTAATCAAACTTAAAAGCTTTTGCACTACAAAGGAAACCATAAGCAAGGTGAAAAGACAGTCCTCAGATTGGGAGAAAATAATAGCAAATGAAGAAACAGTCAAAGGATTAATCTCAAACACATGCAAGCAACTCCTGCAGAAAAATAATTCCAGAAAAATAAATGACCCAATCAAAAAATGGGCCAAAGAACTAAACAGACATTTCTCCAAAGAAGACATACAGATGGCTAACAAACACATGAAAAGATGTTCAACATCACTCATTATCAGAGAAATGCAAATCAAAACCACAATGAGGTACCATTACACACCAGTCAGGATGGCTGCTATCCAAAAGTCTACAAGCAATAAATGCTGGAGAGGGTGTGGAGAAACGGGAACCCTCTTACACTGTTGGTGGGAATGCAAACTAGTACAGCTGCTATGGAGAACAGTGTGGAGATTCCTTTAAAAACTGGAAATAGAAGTGCCATATGACCCAGCAATCCCACTCCTGGGCATACACACCGAGGAAACCAGATCTGAAAGAGACACATGCATCCCAATGTTCATCGCAGCACTGTTTATAATAGCCAGGACATGGAAGCAACCTAGATACGCATCAGCAGACGAATGGATAAAAAAGCTGTGGTACATATACACCATGGAATATTACCCAGCCATTAAAAAGAATTCATTTGAATCAGTTCTAATGAGATGGATGAAACTGGAGCCCATTATACAGAGTGAAGTAAGCCAGAAAGATAAAGACCGTTACAGTATATTAACACATATATATGGAATTTAGAAAGATGGTAATGATAACCCTATATGCAAAACAGAAAAAAAGACACAGATGTACAGAACAGACTTTTCCACTCTGTGGTAGAAGGCAAGCGTGGGATTTTTCGAAAGAACAGCATCGAAACATGTATATTATCTATGGTGAAACAGATGACCAGCCCAGGTTGGATGCATGAGTCAAATGCTCGGGCCTGGTGCACTTGAAAGAGCCAGAGGGATCGGGTGGAGAGGAGGTGGGAGGGGGGATTGGGACGGGGAATACATGTAAATCCATGACTGATTCATGTCAATGTATGACAAAAACCACTACAATATTGTAATTAGCCTCCAACTAATAAAAATAAATGAAAAAAAAAAAAGAAAGAAGGAAAAAGAACAAAAATTAAAACATGAAAAAAAAAAGTTTTAGGAAGAAAGATATGGGATATGTGTGAAGACTACTATATAGATTAAACTGAGGGCCAATAAAATAAAGTGTGAACAAATAGAAATGCGTTTTATACTCTCAAGTCCTTGGTTAAAAATATCTGAGACATAAAAATATGATCCCTCCAAAATTTTTATTTTAAATTATATTTAAAGCACGTCACACACATACATAATTTACATAGACATTTGAATTAAATGCTCACATACATAAAACTTTAAAATGCTATAAGAAGATTCATTTGATTGTACGGAAACTTACAACATTTACATGATGAAAAAGGCCTACAACAAAGTCAATAGGAGAGCAACATATCTAGAGAATATTTTTAATTCAGATACTAGACAAAGGATTACCACACATAATATAAAAGGTACTAACAAAATGATGAGACAAAAAAGATGAAAAATGATCAAAGTTATGAATACACACTTAAAAGAACATCAAATTCAAAGCACAAACATTGCATTAAAGCATGCAGAAGCTTACCAGTAGCCTAGAAAATGAAATTTATAATAACAAGAATTTACTTCATATAATATGAATCCAGAAAAAATAAACAAAAGCTATAATGTGCATTGAATTTAGAAATGGACAGTTAAATGTACTTTCATTCACTGTTACTAGAAATGTGAAATGTTACAGTAATTTCAAGTCAGCTTTGAAAACCTCCGTTATGTTTTAGAATGTACATAACACACAGAGACATATATATACTTATTATAAGCAAATTTCAACAATTATTATCCTTAGAATCTGTACCCTGGATATAAAAACATTATGGTTCAGGGAGAAAACATTTCAAAATTAAGAATTCTGAATAATAGAGAAACATATGACAAGTTTGTGCCACATGCCAGTAATAAGTGAATTAGAACTATACCAGCTCACTACTGCAGATAAACATATTAAGTCACAAAGAAAGTGTAATTAGTATGATTTCATCTTTTAAGCAAAAAACGGGCTATTTTCCAAAACCTAGTATATGCATATTATATAAACGTTTATGTAAAAATGCCTTCATATATGTGTATATAATCTTAGGAACAGGTGCACAGAGGAAAAATACTAGACTGTTAACCTGGAAAAGAAGGGGCATGCACAGAAAAGCATGACTATGTAATTATATTTATTCATGAAAAAATATGTATATTGCTATATAATCTGTTTGCACAGCAAACAAAATACACAAATGCATTATATGTAGTGTGCACATATCATGTAACCACATGCCATAATATGTGCAGGGACTGTTTGTGGTAATATATTTACACTCACTCATATTATTTATTGTGCTAACTTAAATTTAGAAGCAACTTGTTATTATATAACTTGACCATAATAGTATATGTTTTATTAAATTGTTCTCTTATTATCATATTATGCTCCAGGCATAAATATTTAATTCCAGAAGGTACAGGTATTAACTTTTTGGAGGAAAATAAGTATCTTCTTAGATATGGTAACTTTACAATCTGAAATCTACCTGAGAAAATGCTTTTAGTGATTAGAAAGATTTATATTTGAGTGTCTTCTCTATTTTCCAAAACACAACTCCATCTACTGATAGTATACACAGTGAAATTTGATTCACTCTTGAATTATTTTGTCTGCAATTCAAATTAGCAAAAATAAACAACAACAACAAAAATCCCAGTTACAGATTTTCATATCCTATTTGGCACTGCATTACTGTTGTTATAAATGAGGGTATATTTATATACTGATCTGAATCAATCCAAATTTTAAACTACTTTTAAACTACTTTCTGGGTGTCCAAAGATGGAAAATCTTTTCATAAATTAAAAATTTCCTACCTGGTAATCAAAAAGAGTATGCCTAAAATACTTAAGCATAAACAAAACTAAATGTAACATGTAATATGATGTCACAAGCACATTAAATAATAAGCAATATATGTCTGATGATAAATTGTTGAGAATATACTGATACTATGTTGTCTGTGTTGTTTGAACATAGATACAAAAGTTTAAGATTGTTTTCACTTGAATTTGGTATTAGCATTTAGTGAGAATTTAAATTTTAGATGTTCAAGAAGAGAAAGACAGCATGATACAGTAGCCTTCCCTTATTTGGGGCAGTTCCATTTAAAGAACTCCAGCGGATGCTTGACAGCTTCCCTGGTGATTCAGTCGGTAAATAATCCACCACACCAGTATACTTGCATAGGAAATCCCGTGGAGAGATGAGCCTGGCAGGCTAGTCCATGGGGTCACAAGAGTCAGATGTGACTTAGCAAGTAAACCACCAGTGGATGCCTGAAACCAGACAGTCCAGCACTGTATAGATAGTACATATGTTCTGACACATGCATACCTATGATAAAGTCTAGTTTATAAATTAGGCACAGTGAGAGAAGATCCAAATTGCCTGCGTCGCTACTCTTGATATTCAGGGACACTACAAGGTAAAATGAGGGTTACTTGGTCACAAGCACTGTGGTGTGAGGGACAGTAGGCACGACAGTGTAGATGGCTACTTGGAGACTCGCAGGTAGGGAGCATATACAGTGAGGATATGTGCACAAGGCAATGATTCACATGCCAAGAGGGGTCAAGCAGGATGAGGTGAGATTTCATCATATGAATCAGAACAGTGCATAATTTTATTTTTGTTTGTATTTGGAATTTTCCCTTTAATATTTTGTACTATAGTTGACAAAGGTAACTAAAAACTTGGAAAGCAAAACTAGACATGAGGGGGAACTATGGTCTAGCAAGGAACATAAGATTTAAACTTGGTAAGTTTCCATCTTATTTTTGCTGGACCTTTGATGAATCAACCTCTCACATCTCTCAGTAACACAGAAATGACACTTCTTTCAAAAACTTGAGTTTAAAAATGTAATGTGATGTATGTACTTGATGATAATTTCCTAAATATTATAGCACAACAGAGAATTACAATTATAATTTTTATATACTTCTGCTTATGTTTTTTTTCAAAACAATTGAATTCTCTATTCTTTTACAGGACTTTCTCTTAAAGCTCTGCCCCTAAGGTCACATGCATACTACTCCTATGCAGACATAAATAGTTAAGATGATAATTACAAGATGATCTTCATGTAACTCTCTTTAGGTTCAGAAATGAGTACATTTTTTTCAATTATTTTACTTAAAATCTACACTTCTTAAGACAGAATTAGAGTATTATAACCACTTTAATATTAGGAACAAAAAATATAAAGGGATCAGGACTTTGCCTCATCAAAAAATCAATAATGTCCTTTAAATTGGTTTCATCAACCTCAGTAAAGTGTTCTCATCCTGAAGTTCTAGCTGCTTTAAACATATGTTTAATTATAGCTCCTTTTAACATATATATTTAGGGATTGGTAGGTTATTAAACCATAACACTGATAGATTAGTAAAAAAGAACATTATTGTTAATGCAGTTTGCAGAAATGATTCTTTATTCTCCACTCATCTACAACTAGATTGTACTTACTTGAACAATTCTCTGAACCTGTAATAGGTCACTTAGTCATAAGTAAAAGGATTGCTCTTTCTATCTTGCCTTACACCTATGAAACATATTTTTCTTTTACTAAATATGTGTGAAAAACAGTAGTGAAAACAATAAAGGTATTAAAAACAAAACTTAATGAAAGAAGAATACAAACAAATTTGCCCAGTTCCATCAGATCTTGTTCCTACTTTTGCTTTTAAACATTCTGCAACTACTTTAACATGTGTATCACTCCCAGAGAATGATTCACTCTACCACTTAGCATCTGAGTGATTTTGAACACTTTGATTTTTAAAGTTTAAGTTTCTTCTTAAATGTAATAGGCATAATAATATTAATATAATATCTGCTTCATAGGGTTGTAATGAACCCTCAACTAGAAAACATGAGCAAAATATTGCGTAGTAGACAGTAAGTACTTGCTAAGTGTTCAACTATAGGTTTTATCAGTATCTTCCTCATCACTATTGTAATGTAATTATCCTTTTCCCTGAAGCTATTTATAATATCTAGATCCCAAAGCTTCCCTAATCATGCATGGAATAAGTGCATTTGTCCTTTGAAACCACTGACTTTTTACTTGCTTCATGTATTTCTTAAACATTTTGAAAAATAGTTCATATGTGATTACAGCTTAAAAAATAATACCACAAATATACCTAAGAGATTCTATCAATAAAATAATAATACCAGGTTTTATACACGTTGTGAAATTACTTACATTAATTTAAGCTCTATATTATTTCTGTAATTTTTTTTTTTAATTTTTTTATTAGTTGGAGGCTAATTACTTCACAACATTTCAGTGGGTTTTGTCATACATTGATATGAATCAGCCATGGATTTACACGTCTTCCCCATCCCAATCCCCGCTCCCACCTCCCTCTCCACCCGATTCCTCTCGAAACATCCCACCCTCGCCTTCTCCCACAGAGTTCAAAAGTCTGTTCTGTATTTCTGTGTCTCTTTTTCTGTTTTGCATATAGGGTTATCGTTACCATCTTTCTAAATTCCATATATATGTGTTAGTATGCTGTAATGTTCTTTGTCTTTCTGGCTTACTTCACTCTGTATAAGGGGCTCCAGCTTCATCCATCTCATTAGGACTGGTTCACATTATTTCTGTAATTTTAATTATTCTGTAAGTTTAACAGAAGCTACTGAAATAAATCACTTGCTTACTGGAAGAGTTGGTATAAACATATTTTCATATATATTTTCAATGTTATGCACCCACTGTGCTTTTTTAAAGTATCATTTTTTCTACCATTTCATTATATTAACATATTAACATTTCATGAACGTTATGAAATAACTGAAATTAAGTAACTCAAAGATTTTATAGTCCAGTTGCCACTGGTGATCAAATGAAACATCACCATATATATAATTTGCTCTCCCAAACAATGGTGAACTCAAGTATAATAGGTCTTGATTCCTAATAGTTACATAGACGGCTTTTGACAGCTATATCAAAAATAGCTGCAGGACCCTTCTATTTCAAAAGAACACTCATTTCTCTAAGAAACTGTGAAAGGAAATAAGAGAAAGTCTGTATTTATAAAAATTTAAATGCCTGACATTTATATACACTATAAAGAGTCTAGATGTCCAGATGTGAAACAAACATAACTATGACATAGATCACTTGTCCCTCAACATCCAGATTGCCTATTTTTTTCATTTTGGATTTTAGAGAAAAACTAAGGAAATGACTGTATTTTGCTGTTGAGTCATTAAGTTCTGTCTGACTCAGTGTGACCCCATGGACTGCAGCAGGTTAGGCTCCTCTGTCCTCCACCATCTCCCAGAGTTTGTTCAAATTCATGTCCATTGAGTCAGTGATGCCATCCAACCAACTCATCCTCTGTCATCCCCTTCTCCTTCTGCCTCCAATCTTTCCCAGAATCAGGGTCTCTTCAAATGAATCAGCTCTTCCCATCAGGTGGCCAAAGTTTTGGAGCTTCAGCTTCAGCATCAGTCATCCCAATGAATAATCAGGCAAAATCATATTGACTATGTTCTTTGCAGGTGAAGATGGAGAAGTTCTATACAGTTAGCAAAAGCAAGACCTGGAGCTGACTGTGGCTCTGATCGTTAGCTCCTGATTGCAAAATTCAGACTTAAATCGAAGAAAGTAGGGAAAACCACTAGGACTAGTAAAAAGTATGTTTACTAATTGTAAAACATACTCTTCTTCAAAAAAACTGTGAAAGTAGAAATACTGCCTTTTCTTTATGAATACAGAACTGGAAAATGTCAGTTTTCCTTCCAATCCCAAAGAAAGACAATGCCAAACAATGTTCAAACTACAGCACAATAGCACTCATCTCACATGCTATCAAAGTAATACTCAAAATTCTCCAAGCCAGTCTTCAACAGGCTACGTGAACCATGAACTTCCAACTTCAAGTTGGATTTAGAACAGCCAGAGGAACCAGAGATCACATTGCCAACATCCGCAGGATCGTCAAAAAAGCAAGAGAGTTCCAGAAAAACATTTAATTCTGCTTAACTGACGATGCTAATTTCATTGACTGTGTGTATCCCAAGAAACTGTGGAAATTTCTTCAAGAGATGGGAATACCAGACCACCTTACCTCCTTGCTGAGAAATGTGCATGCAGATCAAGAAGCAATAGTTAAAACTGTACATGGAAAAACGTACTGGTTCCAACTTGGGAAAGGAGTAGGTCAAGGCTGTATATGGTGACCCTGTTTATTTAACTTATATACAAAGTACATCATGCAAAATGCCAGGCTGGATGAAGCACAAGCTGAAATCAAGACTGCCGGGAGAAATACCCATAACCTGTGGTACACAGATGACACCACACTTATGGCAGAAAGTAAAGAACTAAAGAGCCTCTTGATGAAAACAAAAGGGCAGAGTGCAAGTCCGGCTTAAAACTCAACATTCAGAAAACCAAGATCATGACATCTGGTCTCATCACTTCATGGCAAATAGATGGGGAAACAATGGAAACAGTGACAGACTTTATTTTTGGGGGCTGCATAAATCACTGCAGATGGTGACTGCAGCCATGAAACTAAAAGATGCTTGCTCCTTGGAAGAAAAGCTATGACCAAACTAGACAGCATATTAAAAAGCAGAGACATTACTTTGCTGACAAAAGGTCCGTTTACTCAAAGCTATGGGTTTTCCAGGGGTCACGTATGGATGTGAGAGTTAGACTATAAAGAAAGCTGAGCACCAAAGAATTGATGCTTTTGAACTGTGGTGTTGGAGAACTCTCTTGAGAGTCTCTTGGACTGCAAAGAGATCCAACCAGTCAATCCTACAGGAAATCAATCCTGAAAATTCATTGGAAGGACTGATGCTGAAGCTGAAGCTCCAAAACTTTGGCCACCTGATGCGAAAAACTGACTCATTGGGAAAGACCTTGATGCTGGGAAAGACTGAAGGCAGGAGGAGAAGGGGATGACAGAGGATGAGGTTGTTGGATGGTATCATTGACTCGATTGACATGAGTTTGAGTAAGTCCCTGGAGCTGGTAATGGACGGGGACTTCTGGTGTGCTGCAGTCCATGGGGCAGCAAAGAGTCAGACACATTGAGTGACTGAACTGAACTGAACTTCATGTATTCAGTGTTTCTAGCCAGCTGACAATTACTATTCACCTCAACAAAATCTATGTAGATTTACATAACTGAAATTCACAGCTGTTGATTCATGGCATTATTGGGCTTTAGGAACAACAGTTCTGAAATAGACCAGCAATTAACAACACTGGAGAAATTAACAACTACCAATAGATAAAACACAGGAAAAAAAAAAAGGATCATATTTTTATTTTGTAAAAATACCAACTCTTTGAATGCATATTTATTATGCAGACGTTAGGTTTGAAAATCAACACTTTATTATTCATGGATTAAACAAAGGATACAATTGTTTATTAGACTTGTTAATTTTCTTGAATAACTTTTTTATAGTTTTTAATTTCATATGGCAAAAGACTAGTTATTTTAAATTCATATATATCATTATCTAGGCTTCCCTGGTAACTCTGAGGTAAAGAATCCACCTGAAATTCAGGAGATGGCAGGAGATGTGGGCTTGATTCCTGGGTTGGTAAGAACCCCTGGAAGAGGTAATGGCAATTCACTCCAGTATCCTTGCATGGAGAACCCAATGGACAAACCAGCCTGGTGGGCTGTAGTCTGTGGGGTTGGATAGAGTCAGAGATGACTGAAGCAACTGAGCAGGCTAGCACGCATACCTCTCCCTTCATTTACATGTCTCAAGGATATTCACGTGATTAATTTGTTGGCAACATCAAAGAAATATCATTTTTTTGTTTTGCTTTGTTTGTTGATTCACTAAGTCATATCTGACTTCTTTGAGACCCCATGGACGGTAGCTCATCACGTTTCTCTGATTTCCCAGGCAAGAATACTGGAGTGGGTTACCATTTCCTTCTCTAGGCTTTCTTCCCATTTCAGGGATCGAACCTGCATCTCCTGCCTTAGCAGGAAGATTCTTTACAACTAAGCAACCAGGGCAGGCTGAAATATAATCACTGTAAAATCTTTGAATAGAATTTAAGAGTATAAACTTTCTTTAACTGATGCATGGTAAAACATTCATTCCAAATGTTCACAGTAACTTTTTTGATTTACTCATTTAAATTCACCCACAATATTATCATATATACTGAGTTTTTCTTCATCAACTGTTTCATTTTTATGGACACATTTTTCTTTTAAGTAATTCTCCCTAAATCGTTCCCCCTAAATCACTTCTGCTATTAATTAATATTCACTGTATTACTCATCTAACAAATGTTTAACGTTCAGTTCTCCTCAAGTGATGATTGAATTACTCTAATAAATTTTGCTAAGGACAAAGGACAACACTGGGAGATGGTGAGGGAAAGGGAAGCCTGGCACGCTGAAGTCCATGGGATTGTAAAGTATCAGACACGACTTGGTGACTGAACAACAGCAATGACAAAACGACAATATAAATTATAAAAATAATTTGTTGATAAAATTTTGTCCTCACTCCCTTTGTTCATCTTTTTCTTTCTCTATTGGTTCAATATATTTATCTTTTGCACAGTTTTAACACTGCTGCAAAATTTCATTAAGAAAACATCAGCTTACTCAAAATAGTTCAGGAACATCTTGGAGATATTATAGGTAACATTCTAGATCACTGCAGTAAAGCAAATATGTCAATAAAATGAGACACATTTTTGTTTGTTTGTTTCTCAGCACAAATTATGTTTACAGATGGTAAAGTGTCTTCCTGCAGTGCAGGAGACCTGGGTTGGGAAGATTCCCTGAAGAAAGAAATGGCAACCCACTCCAGTACTCTTGCCTGGAAAATTCCATGGAGGGGGGGATCCTGGGCTATAGTCCAGGGGGTTGCAAAGAGTCGGACACGACTGAGTGACATCACTTTCATACTCTATCTGTGCATTCATCTATGTTTAAAAATACAAAGTATATACATTAATTAAAATATTTTATTGCTTAAAAATGCTAATTGTCACCTGAGCCTTCAGCAAGTCATCATCTTTTGGCTGGCAGACAGCACTGCCTCAGTGTTGATGGCTGCTTACTGATCAGAATGGTGTGTGCTGAAAGCTGGGGTGGTTGTGGCAATTTCTTGAAATCAGACAACAGCAAAGTTTGGCAACATCAGCTGACTTTTCCTTTCATGAACAGTTTCTCTGTAGCATGCAGTACTGCTTCACAGCATTTTACTTATAGACTAACCTCTTTCATAATTGGAGTTAAAGCTGTTAAACACTGTTGCTGTTTCCTCAACTAAATACTTCAACCATGTTCATGGCCTCCTCACCAGGAGTAGATTACATCTCAAGAAACAACATTCTTTGTTCATCCATAAAAAGTAACTCCTCATGCATTCAGTTTTGTCATAGATTGCAGTGATTCAGTCACATATTCAGGCTCCATTTCTAATTCTAATTCCTACACTGAAAGTCTTGAACCTCTCCAAGTCAACTTCTTCCAAACTCCTGTTAGTGTTGATATTAACCTCCGGTCTAAGGCTTCCCTGATAGTGCAGTTAGTAAAGAATCCACCTGCAATGCAGCAGACCCTGGTTCAATTGCTGGGTAAGGAAGATCCTCTGGAGAAGGCCTAAGGTACCCACTCCAGTATTCTTGGGCTTTCCTGGTGGCTCAGCTGGTAAAGAATCTGCCTGTGATGCAGGAGACCTGGGTTTAATCCCTGGGATGGAAAGATCCCCTGGAGAAGGGAAAGGCTACCCACCCCAGTATTCTGCCCCGGAGAATTCAATGGACTATACTGTATAGTCCATGGGGTCCCAAAGAGTTGGACGTGACTGAGTGACTTTCACTTTTACTTTGAATTACTGATGTTATTAATGAAACTGAAAATGCTGAACTTGTTCCAGAAACTTTTCAATATACTTTGCCCAGATCCACCAGAGGAATCATTATGGCAGCTTTAACCTTATGAAATGTATATCTGAAAATAACACATGAAAGTCAAAATCATTCCTTGATCCATGGGCAATCAATGGATTTTTTATTTATTTATTTATTGGATTTTTATTAGCAGGCATTAAGAAAAAAAAAAACATGAATCTTGTTGTACATCTCCATCAGACCTATTGGGTAACCAGATACATTGCCATTGAACAGTAGTATTTTGAAAGGATTTTTTTCCCCCCCTGAGTAATAAGACTCAACAATCAGCAAAAATGTTTCGGTAAATCTTGTTGTCAACAGATGTGCTTCATTCAGTCTTTTATTATTCCATTTAAAGAGCAGAAGAAGAGTAGGTTTACCATAATTATAAAGTGCCCTAGGATTTTTGGAAAGGTAAATGATCACTGACTTCAACTAAAAGTCACCTAGTGTTATTGATCCCTAACATAGACTCATGCTGTCCTTTGAAGCTTTGAAGTCATTTATTAACTTCTCCTCTCTAGCTATGAAAATCCCAGATGGTATTTTCTTCAAATAGAAGGTATTTTACCTACATTGAAAAATCACTTGTTTAATGGAAACACTTTCATTAATTACCTTAGCTATAATTGAATAACTTCCTGTAGCTTCTACATTAGCACTTGCTCCTTCATCTGGCACTTTTATGTTATGAAGAAGGCATTTATCCTTAAACTTCATGAGCCAACCTCTGCTAGTTTCAAACTTTTCTTCTTCAGTTTCCTTACCTCTCTCTCAATTCTCTTCAGAATTGGAGAAGGGAATGGCTATTCCCTCCAGTTTTCTTGCCTGGAGAATTCCATGAACAGAGGAGCCTGAATGGTTATGTCCCATGGGTCACAAAGAGTTGTACATGACTGAGTGACTAACACTTTCATTAAAGGAATGTTATGGCTAATTTGACTTTATATCCAGACCACTAAAACTTTGTTCATATCAGCCATATGGTTGTTTTGATTTCTTATCATCCACGTGTTCAATGAAGTTAACACTTTTAATTTCTTTGAAGAACTTTTTCTGTTGTGTTCACCACCTGACTAATTGATTGGTGTAAGAGGTCTAGCATTTGGCCTATCTCTGCTTTCTATATGTGCTCCTCACTTAGCTTACTCATTTCTAGCTTTGATTTAAAGTGAAAGACATGTGACTCTTCAGACTCTTCACTTGATCACTTATCAGGCATTACAGGGTTAACTATTGGTCTAATTTCAATACTGCTGGGTCTCAGGGATTAGGGAGGCTTGAGCAGAGGGAGAGAATGGAGGAGGGGTACTCAGCGTAGCAGTCAGAACACAAAAAATGTTTAGCCTATGAGTTCACCATCTTTTATGAGCAGGTTTGTGGTGCCCCTAAAAGAACTACAATAGTAATATCAAAGATCACTAGACACAGATCACCATAACAAACAGAATAACAATTTTAAAGTTTAAGATACTGTGAGAATTATCCAGATTCAACATAGAATCAGGAACTGAACAAATGCTGCTAATGGTGCCAACAGACTTATTTGAAGCAGGACTGCCATAGACCTTCATTCTGCAAAAACACATTATCTGAGAAGAGCAATAAAGTGAAGTGCAATACAGCAAGGTGTGTCTGTACATTCCACAGAATAAATTGATTTCCTGGACAAACTGAATGCTCTGTATTTCTTTAACAAAAACATTAGGGCCTCTGCATTCTTTTTATATAATTATTCTCTATGCTTGCACCGTGCAGCAGGCTAAGTTGCTTCAGTCATGTCTGACTCTTTGCAACCCTACAGGCCATCGCCTGCCAGGCTCCTCTGCTCATGAGATTTTCCAGGCAAGAACACTGGGGTGGGTTGCAGTGCCCTCCTCTAGGAGATCTTTCTGACCCAGGGATTGAACCCACATCTCTTAAGTCTCCTGCACTGGCAGGAGGGTTCTTTACCACTAGCACCACCTGGGAAGCTCATTTTCTATGCTTAACTTTTATTAACTACATTTCAAAACTTGTTAATATCAGGACAACATAAGAAATATTTATCATGTTAACAATATTCATTGAGGACTCTGGGAGTTGGTGATGGACAGGGAGGTCTGGAGGGCTACGGTTCATGGGGTCGAAAAGAGTCAGACACGACTGAGCGACGGAACTGAACTGAATATAAAGCATGAACTATAATAAAAATATACAGCATAATATGATGCTTTAAACTGGACCTTAAACATAAAAAATAGGTGATACTGAGATTTGATTTTATTTTTTATGAAGCTAAGATTACTAAAATAGGAATAGAAAAAAAGTATCTGTTCAAGATATCAACAATTTGACTTGGGTGATAAGGAATCTGGAGCAAATATAGTTAATATTATTACTTCTCCTCTTGCCTTTAAAAATAGAAGAAGATAAAGTTAGCACAAAATAAAATTACTGCCAATTATTATTTTATTTTGTAGTTTCATTTTAAATAAAGATGTATTTTACCACTGTAAAATCCTCCTCACTATTTATTTTTCCATATTAAGTATAAAATGTGCAAAAAACTTTAAGTAGTACTTCATAAAAGAAAAAATATGAATAGCCAATGAAAGCACAACCAAGCTGGTTAGTAATCACTGATGTAAACTTTAAAATGCAATTCACACTCTCCAAATAAGAAAACAAGTTTAGAAAGTTTAGAATCAAGTGCTTATAAAATGATATAGGTCTATAGGGACTTTTACACAATGTTGATGGGAGTATAAATTCCTACCACCGATTTACATGAGGTTGTAGAATCTCCTTCCTACCAACTCCTCCTCTGCGAGCCAGTTTGAGTTGAGAATTTGGTCATTTACAAAAGAAAAACTAGAAAAACTCCTGACTGATGAAAGAAGGAATGTAAAGAATAAGTTCAGGAAGAAATTGCAGAAAAGTAGCTTTTTAAAAAATAACTTTTAGAATGTGATTATTTTTTAATAACCTGTTAGAGATACTCATTATAAATTTAGGAGTAAAACTCAAAAATATCTAGCCTGAATAGATGAGTTATAGGGAAGTCTGAAAAGATTATAAAATAACAAGAAAGACATATATGAAAAGATGAGAGATTCATGAATGGTCCCCTGGAAATAAGTATTATTAAATTGTCAGTGGAAGAATAGGTCAAAGAGAACAAGAGCAAGGAGTGAAGAAAGAAAATGCAGTATCAGGTGACAGACGGGTCTCAGAAACTAAGGAAGAATCTTTAAGAATGATGAGTCCTGAGTCCCCAGTGAAGATGCTGAGAAATGTAAACTGATTTTTAATAAGGAATTCTGCATTAACTTAATATAGGAAATTATTATCTACCTATTTTCAGCTAGGTTCATATTAAGCCTTTATCTATCATATTTATTCCTACTGTTTTCTGTAAAAGAGCTTATTTATATAATGATGGATGTGTAGGCAAGTTTTCCAACCACCATTTCTACATTTTATGAAAGAAAATATTATCACCATATTTTGAAAAAAAACTCAACTTTTAACATTCACACTGTTCTTCACATTGGATTATTAGCCAAAATAACGATTTATTGTTATTCTGTCACTAAGTTGTGCCCAGCTCTTTGCAACCTCACGGATTGCAGCATGCCAGGCTTCCCTATCCTTCACTATCTCCCAGAGTTTGCTCAAATTCATGCCCATTGACTCGGTGATGCCATCCAACCATCCCATCCTCTGTCACCCCTTTCTTCTCTTGCCTTCAATCTTTTCCAGCATCAGAGTATTTTTTCCAATGAGTTGGGTCTTTTCCAATAAGTCAGCCCTTCACATCAGGTGGCCAAACTACTGGAGCTTCAACTAGAGCATCAGTCCTTCCAATGAATAGTCAGGGTTGATTTCCTTTAGGATTGACAGTATTTATGCTTTCACATAAAATAAAGAACTTATTACTCTTACCTGACTATTGGGTTAGCTGTAACCTAATAATTAGCAATTTACAAACAGTAATGTAGGCCGTAAAATCAAGTTTTTATATATAGAAATATATTTATTCTACATATGACCACCTACATTTATTGCTTAAATTACTTGTTAAATTGAATATTAGTGCTGTATTTTTAAAATACTGATATAGAAGATAGTCTACCTTAATCACTGATTAGTTAGTTGATGTTGCCTTTTTTTTTTTTTTTGTAGTTATTTAAAATAGTTCTGCTTGGTTTACTTTGTTTCCCTCAAACATGTACTCTCCACATAAAAGTATACCTGGAAGCATTGTCATCTCCTACCCTGACAGGGTAACATCATACTCTTCTTCTATATTAAATCATTTTTATTTTTGACACATATCATGCAGATGAAAGAAAACTGAGACAATAATAAAATAAACCATGTCTTTCATATTCCTACATGACATTCATTATTTTATAGTATGGAGATCTTTAAAGGACAATACATGTTTGGATAGTAATATATTTTTCTTTTCTGGAGAGACAGATCTCACTTCTAGGTTACTGTGACATCAGCAAAATTATTACCATTTCTAATCTGAGTGAAATTTTAACTTTAGAAAGTAGCTATATACAGTTATTTCTCCCCCCCAAAAAAACTTTTTACCCCAGGGAGATCTATAGTAATCAAAATTATACCAGATTTATCAATTTCAGTAGCTTCTTTGCTGTTTTCTTCAAACAATACTGTTCATATTAGAATCTCAGGCATTTAAGAGATGAACTTTACAAAAAGTAGCAAATATGTTGCAATTCCTTAGTTTTTTAATACAACTATATCTAGTTTCTTTGGAATAGACATTATTGATGAACTTAAATCAAGCAATTTTTCCAGCACTATTTTAAATTTATTAAGGAATTAAGAATTTATCACTTTAAGGTATTTTTAAGGTTTAATATACTTTATGTATTTCCTGGTATTGCATTGGGTATTGGACACTAATCAACATTCAATGAATTTATAATAGAAATAATGACTACACAATTTCAATGTTAAGAAAGACCTTGTCTAAAGCAAAGTTGCCATGCAGGCAGTGCAGATGTAAGTTAATTGATTATTGGAACAGAGGAGACATCACTACTTAGCGCTTCATTCATTTATGTCAAGATGTCTATACAATTAGGTTATGACAAAAATGTAAAACAGTTCTTGGGATGTCTTCATTGAGAGCCAACTAGCAATCTCAGTAGGATCCATCCCCAAACCCTCCAACAGTAGAGAGTAGAGATTAATGTTTCAACCTGTCATATGACAAACTCAGAAATAACCTTTTTCAGGATTCAATGTTTATTATCATCTGTTTAAATGTAGTGACTGGATAAACAATGGTCTGTATTTGTGATTTTCTATTTTTCTTTAGATTGTTCATACTGAACATGTTTGCAATGTTTCTTTACTAACATGAGAGGGCAGAGGGCTTCCCTGATAGCTCAGCTGGTAAAGAATCTGCCTGCAATGTAGGAGACCCTGGTTCTCTGGGTTGGGAAAATCCATTGGAGAAGGGACAGACTACCCACTCCAGTATTCTGGCCCAGAGAATGCCATGGACTGTATAGTCCATGGGGTGGCAAAGAGTCAGACACAACTGGGCAATTTTTTTTTTATTTGTGATTTTCTATTGTTGTTTAGATTGTTCACAATGAACATGTTTGCAATGTTCCTTTACAAACATGAGAAGTAATTTTAGCTTTATAAAAATCTGAACAGAGAAAAAATATACCACGGTAGAATGAGTGTGAATTCTCCTACCTGGGTTTAAACCCCAGATTCTCACATGTTAGATATAAGATATTAGATAAATTTTTGCCTCAGCTTCTTCACTGTTAAAAGGGGAATAATAAAAGTCCTTACTTCAGAGAATAATCTAATAGATTTTAACAACACAATCCTATTACAGAATTCAGAACATCTCTGGCATACAGCTTGTGTTTGGTGAGTTACTACTCTTATTACATTCATTAAATCTGTAAGCACTCCATATAAATATTTAATTTTGCCTTTTTTGCTAAAATATACCGATTTGTTAGGTGATCACACCTATTTTATTTTTGTATGTCAGTCACAGTACTAGATGCCTACACCTGTCAGCAAGGTCTTGCCCACATCAATTTTCAAATCCGTGAAATACAACAGGAAAGAGTAGGACTCAATCCTCTTATTTGCAGTAAAATAAAGGAATGGGATTATCATAAACTGTGTTTTTATGATACATCACACTTTGGAGTAAGTTCTTTACATGCACATATTGGTTAATAATATTTATTCCTTGCAAAATTCAATTTTACAAATGAAAAAATCAAATCATAAAACTGAAACAAACTGTGTTTCTAAATTAAGATTGGAGTCAAAATGTGTACCTCAATTTTCTAAGTCTAAATCTCTTGCTTTTTTGTTGTTACATTGTGTCTTCTCCCTACTTTTAACATTCATTATGATAATAAATGTTAACAATTTCTTAAAATTATCCAAGGAAGTTTCAAAGATTTTTTTCTTTTTTTTTATGTTATAGAGGAGTTGAGGTGAAGTGAATGAAAGTAAAAGTCACTCAGTTGTGTCCAACTCTTTGGGACCCAATGGACTGTCCATGGAATTCTCCAGGCCAGAATACTGGAGTGGGTAGCCTTTCCCTTCTCCAGGGGATCTTCCCAACCCAGGCATCAAACCCAGGTCTCCCGCATTGCAGGCAGATTCTTTACCAGCTGGGCCACAAGGGAAGCCCAAGAACACTGGAGTGGGGAGCCTGTCCCTTCTCCAGGGGACCCTCCTGACCCAGGAATCGATCCAGGGTCTCCCGCATTGCAGGCAGATTCTGTACCAACTGAGCTCTCAGGGAGTTGAAGGCACATACAAAATTCCACATGGATATTTGACTATACTATTAAAGTATATCATTTTGACTTTCTAACTTTTCACTTTTTAGTAAAGATATAAACTTCTATCAAGATAAATTATCAAGCAAAGTGCCTAACACTTTTCCAGCCAAAAATTAAGTTGCAAATCAACAGCATATGTATTAATATTGTGTTATTCTAGCCTGTTGATTTACATATTTTACATCAAGTGCATAAGGAGACTAGCCCATAATTAACAATTATTTCTACTTTTGCCAAGTGTTCATTTCTGTTGCTGTGATACTTAACCTCTCTGAGTACTGTTTATACTCAGAGAGAACCAACCCATTTATTTAAAAAAAAAAAAAAAATCAGATTAGGGTGGTTTGTCTTTCCTAGCATTTCTATGCTAAGGCTCATTTCATAAAGATAGTTTTAAAATACAGTGATTTCATACTTGAGTTTACTATTTGGCAGCTGTTGCAACATTCTACCATAATCACCCTGCACATAGCCTTTGGAAACATTTATATAGACATTCCTAGCTTCAATTTTGATATCATGGCTACGTTCCAGGAACTTGTGAGTGGCGCTACTTGCACTGCAATTCTCTTTAATGATGGCTTCTGCCCTATGACAATATAAAAAGTGCCCTTCTACCATCAATCTGTAAACTTCTGGCACTGAGGCCAACTTCATCATATAGTCAGTATGACAATTCTCCCAGAACCTGCTGGATTACAGCCATTGCCTTATTGCCATTGTCAGTTATTACACAATTAGATGAAATTATGTGTGGGTCGGGTAATTCAGATCTTTCAACATTCACAGTGATGATGAACAACTCTAGTTCTTATTGCATTACCTGCTTTGGCTAACCGTACAAAATGTGTTCACTGGATAACAACCCATGCTCCAGTTAAATCTATGATATGAAGATATGATCTTAGATCTCATCTTTCTTAATAGGTGGAATCAAGTAAACTCATATTTAACCCAACTGCTGGAACTTCATGGACAAATAATTTGGGCTCCAGTAGTCAGGTTTATGACATAAGGCGACATAAGCGCCTACCATTTCATTTAGTGTCATTTAAGGTGATGTTCTAGGAATAACACAGCCCCAGGTCCCTGTAGATCATTAGGTTTCAATGACCATGGCTGTGCTCTCCAGAAGACACTGGGGCGTGTCTGAAGACATTTCTGATTGTCATCGTGTATGCAGTGGGGGGTGCTACAGTGAGTAAAGGTTGAGGATGCTGCTAAGGATCCCTCAACACACAGGACAGTCCTTCCATCCCTCCAACAATTATCTGACCCAAGACGTTAACAGTGCTAAAGGTGATAATCCTGACTTCTGTTGGTTAGTCACTAAGTTGTGTCTCTTTGCGAGTCCATGGACTGTATCCCACCAGGTTCCTCTGCTCATGGAATTCTCCAGGCAAGAATACTGGAGCGGGTTGCTATTTCCTCCTCAAAGAATCTGCCTAACCCAGGGAGTGAACTCATTTCTCCTGCCTTGCAGGCAGATTCTTTACCACTGAGCCACTTGGGAAACCCAATTCTGACTTTAAGTGACAAAAATCTGAATTTCAACTAATGCCCTTCAGGGGGATATAGCCGGAATACTACAAAGTTGTTTTCTGGTCTCCACTCTTCATATAGTCCATAAATGCTTGTACAGTGACAATTTAAATTACAGAAGTGTGGAAAAGGATATAATGTAGAGGATAAGAATATATTTCAGGAAAAAAGTCTTAAGCACCTATCCTCTAGAGTTAATGGCAGACAGACTTATTCAAAAATAGAGCAACACTAAAAACACAAGTATTTTTCATTTAAGCCTGTGTTTGAAGCAATAAGAATTTGGGTGTATGTAGTTTGTCAATAATTTTTCATGCACCTTTCTGTATTAGAACTATAGCAAAATAACACTATTTTTGATAATCAATTTTCACATATATTTTTTCCATAAAGATTTTGTCAAAAGTTATTAAGGAATCTGACTTTAGATTCCAACTAATCAATCATTCATTAGTATTTTCCTAAGTTGACCAAGCGCCTATCACTGTCCTTTCATTACTCTAAAAGTCTGTTCTGGCAACAAGGGAATATAGTTCACTCAAAAGGTTGGAGAAAAGCACTTGAGTGTCATTCCTCTAACTCTTGTTAAGTTGCCAGAGCCTGTAGTTCTTTCTTTCTTTATTTATGTTTTGCCAAGAAACACTTGTGGGTACTTTTTTCATATTCCTGGACCTGAGCACAAAAGAGCCTAATTTAGTAGGTGTGGAATAAGATACAAAAGCAGGCATTTAAAAAAAAACAAAAAACATTTTGGTGATTTCATGCTGATGATTTCCAACCACAGTTTCAGAGATTCAACTCTTAAGTCCACAAGCTACTTTTGAGAAACAGAACAGGAAGAGTCATACAGGTCAAAAATTTTAAAGACTTGTGAACAATAAATTGTTATTACTTTATAACAATAATTTATTGATTCAACAATTGTTGCAAGCAGTTTATCTGCCACAAGTAGTCTAGGCACTGGGGATATGGTTATGAATAAAACAACAACAACAAAAAATTAATCTGCTCTGATGGAGCTTACAATCCAGTGGGAGAAGACAGAGGATGAATTACTAACATAAGGCAGAGACAATTAATAGTTTTCTTCAGATGCATATTTTGGGATGATTTATTAGTAAACTCTAGAATGAGATAATACATTTAAGAATTTCTTTCCTTTGAAATATGTTTCTTCTCCACATCTCTCTCCACAGACCCACAATTCTATCAGTCAATTTTTAAAAATGTTAATTAATATCATATTAAAAGGCTAATATTTACTTGAAAGCAGTGCCATATCTGACTCTTACATGAGGTCGTTTCCATTTGTCACACTGTAACTAAAAGTAACAATCTTGGGAAATACTTCTGACATTTATTTTCCACTTGTGAAAACCTACTGCATGTTTCATTTTTGCTGCCTTTATACCTCTGTCTTAGAATTACATACATTCTTATAATTATATTTTTTGTGTGGTATAATGAGATGTTACCACCTTGTTACCTAACAAGACATGATTTTTTGGAATTTCTCTGATTTGAAGGACAAAGAGATATTATAATATGTGTTTATGTGTGTGTACGTGTTTTTTTGTTTTTCTGATTCAACTATCTGGTGCACTAAATTTGGATAATTTGAGAAGCATTCCAACAAATAAAACAAAAAAACACTGAAAATTTGAAAAATGTAGAAATACAAAGTTTAAATCTATTTATTTACTACAGATTTTCTTATAGCTTTTATTATGTGGTTGTGAATTCTAATCCTCAAAGACAAGATAAAACAAGCAGTGTTATCTAAACATAATCGTGGATTCCGTTTCATTGAGCTTACAAAAGGAACATATGCTGTGAAAAAGTGATTAAGAATAGAGGGAAATGTGGAAAATATTTTTTAAACCTGAAAAGCCAAATTAAACAATATTTTATATACACACACAGACACATGCACAGACTTACACACACAAACAAGTATAATTATATAATTATATGGCCGGAATCTCATTAAGTGTGAAAAGGTTAAGCAGAAATATTCCCTTTCTATTTTATGTTAAAACTGAGTGATTTTAGTGCTTGCATTTCAATCTAAAGAAGAAATAATTTTGAGATTATTTCCTAATCATTGTCACTCTTCTCTCCCAGGAGGACACAGCACAGTTCATTAGACATTAGACACACATCAAGACATTAGAGAGAATTGTATCAAAGGAAAGAATACAATAAAAGGAAGGAGTACTCAGAATAGAGAACATCAAACCTTTTGTTGGAAAATATGTAAGTGTGGACTGGTATAGAATAGACTGGAAGAAGAACAGACTGGTAGAATAGACTGGAATAAGCACACACTCCACAGAAATAAATACCTAAAGGTGCATGTAGAAAGATACTCTGAACACACACATTAGTAGATATGGAAATAGTTCTCAAAATAAAAATAAAGGTTTTAAAATGAATTAATTTCACTACTGATAGGTTATGATTAAATGAGATAGATGCTCCATAAAAAATTATCCTCTAAATCTGGAACTGTGTACATTTAACACTGACTTGCTGCAGGAAAGATTTAGAGTAATTACTAATTTAAGACCATTTTAAATTATAAAATTCATATTTATAATTTCTCTGATGCATATTTCATTTTCAGTAGTGAAAAATATAAAATTCTTACATTGATATAATCTTTGCTTGGTTACAAGGCCAAATCCTATCATAAAATAAATCTCGACCCAAACAGAAGTTACCCCTTAGTCACTCTAGTCAAGGATTTGGGGTTTTGTTTTATTTTGCTTTTAATCTGCCCAGTGTGGCAGACAATCTAGGTCATAATTTTAATGATTATTATTCTTAATAGCATGTGTTTTTATGCTTAAATTAAGTGTAATAAACTTCAGGTAGTTCTCATTCAATGGGTTCAGTTCTATCAGTTTTCACAAAGCACCTTATCTTCACAAACTTTTACTTTCATTTATTAATTCAAAAAATACTAAATGTTTACTCTGCTTCCATTATATTAGAACTTAAAGTGTCTATCTAGGTGTCATTGTACGTTTCCTTGCATTTGTTCAATACTACCTGGTGATAGCAGACCCCCTGCTATAGTCCACGGGGTCTCAGAGCTAGATAGAAACTGAACAACACTACCACCTGGTCCTTGCATTAGGACCCCGAGGTCAAGTTAGCAAAGCAAGGTTTTCAACATCTTTCAAAACACTGTCTCAGTGAAACTGTTCCATTAAAGAATATGACAGAGTCAGCATGCATCAAACCTCAGTTAATTTATTTATGGCTCAGTCACTTCAGATCCTATTGAGAATTTATTTTTACCGTATAAAATGATAACAAATTTAGTTACTTGGTGATCTTATCCTGAATTATTTTAGAAGTAGTAATGTCTGTGCATGCATGTGTGTCACATATGCGTAAGCACAGAGAAATTAATCATTACAGAACAACAATTAATGAGAAAAAATAGTAAATCAAAAAAGCCAAGCATTCTGGTATCATATTTGTGTTGGATAATAAAAAATAACATTATAAAAAAAATAACATTATAGATGCAGTGATAAATAATACTTATGATAGTGATCCTTAGATATTAAGAAAATGCAAGCAGTCCCTCTTTCAAGACTGCCCAAATACTTATTTCCTTGTGGGAAAGCCACTGTGCCAGGTCATTAAGCAGTATTTGGCTGGGCAAAAAACAAAGAAACCCTCTCCTTATACACAGGTTTCGAGTGCTGCCAAAGTGTAAGGAAAATGGAGAGCAAAAGTTCAAGGAATGTGATCAGAAAAGTCAGAAAAAGGATAAAAGCTGACATATGAAAAAGAAAATTCAAAAATGCAGTAGAAAATGAAGGCATGAAGATACAGAAGCATCTATTTTAAGCTGTGTTATACTATTAATTAGAATTTTATCTGTTAAATTAACTTACTAAATGCCTCTTCTCTTGATAATGGTGCATAAACAAATTATTTTTTCCTACATTTTTCTTTATGTCCAGATAGAAGAAAAACAGAAAAACATAGTTATACAGAGAAAGAAAAACTAATGTAGTGGATTCTCAAACATTAGCTCCATTGGAATTATCTGGTGGGATTCTTAAGTTTCTGGGCCCTGCCCCCCAAATTTCTTTTACAATAGGTCTGGGGTAGTGCTTGACAATTTTAATTTCTAATTTTATTAAGTTTCTCATTTTTAAATTTTAATACATATCAGGTCCCTACATCATGCTGATTCACTCGTAGGTACTTAGAGAATCACTGATAAAATGCATGACCTATTTTCAGGAATTTCTAAAGATGCTAATGGAAATCTTAGCATGGAAAATTTCTTCTCTCTAGTACTTTTACTTGATATTATAAAACTATAATGCAATTCCTCTAAGGTAGCAGTTTCCAACTTTTTTAGCACCACAGATAGGTTCCGTGGAAGACAATTTTTCCACAGACTTGGTTGGTGTTGGTTTCGGAATGATTCAAGTACATTACATTTTATTTTGCACTTTATTTCTATTATTATTACATCAGCTCCACCTCAGATCATCAAGCAGTAGAGCTGATGGGGGAATCTCTGCTATAAGGGATAAACAAGAAGTTATAAGATACCTAAGTAAAATATATTTTCAGTATATTTGCATCAACAATTTTTCAGGAAACTATAACAACAGTTGACCAATGGATTTGAAGCGGCATATTTTTTTGGTATGGAGCCCACCCACAGAAACTGATCATTCATGTTGTCATTTATAGCATGTTACAACCATTACAAAAATGCACATATCATAAGTTGTCTTGTTCAGTGTTTAGAATGAGAATCCAAAAGAATGATAGAACTTCTTAGATATATTTAGAGATCCAAAAGTTTCAGGATCCCAGAATTTTTCCTCTTTGAGAACGGCAAAGAAGGAGAAAGTGAAGGAGGAAGAGGGAGAGGAGGAGGAGGGAAGGAAGACGAGACTTGTTTCACAGCCTTAAGGTCTAAGTCAGCCCTGAAAAAGTCCCGTATGTTGTGGAAGTAGGTAAGTGTTTTCTTATGCACCCAAGTTTGGCTAGGGCACAGCAAGCCGCATATCATAAGCAAGAACCTTATCATATCTTTTGGATAGAGTGAGGGGAATACACACAGGACTAACCTGCAGGATCAGAAAATACCTGCTTCCTTTAATTCCTTCCTAGTGTTTACTCTTCTTTGCACGTACTTAATTAATTTTTCTCATTTTTCTTCTTAATGTTTTTCGTAAGACCTTGGTTGCAAAGTTTAGTGGGATTTAAAAGATACCCTAGTCAAAAACTGAGAATCCTCTAACTGTTTGACATGAAGTTTTCACCATGTAAAAGAATGGGCATTTGAAATAGTAATAAAAAATGATTTAAAAAATATATTATATGTGAGCTTTAGTTTGTGACCTAAGATTCACAATACCTACCATACTATTTTTATGTGTGTGCATCTGGAACAAGGGCTACTAAAATATGACTAGATGTATATTCTTTGATAATACATGAATAAAATATTAAATAGGATAAGTCAACAGTTAACTTTTTTTTCTAAATTCTCTAATGTGACTCTTCATGGCTTCTAGTCCCATCTGAGTTGTCATAACTTTGATAAATCTCTACATGAGGTCTATGAAAAGAGATCAGTGGTTATGGGATGTTAACAAGTATACTACTATATATGAAAAGCCACAGTTGATTTACAGAAACACCCTCCCATAGCCATTTTCCATCCCTCAACAGTCTTAAAAGCAATTCATATAGGAAAACGGAGGTCACCTAATATGTGGGAGACAATATGACTATATCAGAAAATGTCCCATTAACTTGGACTAAGGACTAAAGTTTTTTAAATCATTGATCCATAACAAAACCAACTTGCATAAAGATTATCACTCAAAACTCAGACAATGAAATCAGAAAATAATTGAATGCTTTTTCATTCAATAATTAAACCTGATAAGTTTACATTTAATTTGCTCTCTTAAAATATTATCAGAAACTAATTGTTACACTGTTTCAGTTCCATTACTTTATAAAATTTCACACCTTCCTGGTAAATGCATTTTTATTTTAAAAATCATGTATTTTATTAATCTGTTACATGATTAAACACTATTATACAGTAGTTTTCTTACACTGTTATTTATATTTAATTAAAATTGGAAATAAGCCAAGTGAAAAGTATAGAAGAACATAGAAATAAACTACTACGTAAACCAAATGAAATATAGAGTCAACAAAAATTATAGTAGGAATGAGGGTTATAGGTAATTTTAACTTACTTTATTAAGTTAAATGAATGAGGCATTATTTACTGCCTTATTAAATAAATGAGGGAAGGCAATGGTAACCCACTCCAGTACTCTTGCCTGGAAAGTCCCATGGGCAGAGGAGCCTGATTGGCTACAGTCCATGGGGTTGCAAAGAGTTGGACACGACTGAGAGACTTCACTTTCACTTTTCACTTTCATGCACTGGAGAAGGAAATGGCAACCCACTCCAGTGTTCTTGCCTGGAGCATCCCAGGGACGGGGGAGCCTGGTGGGCTGCCGTCTATGGGTTCGCACAGAGTCGGACATGACTGACACGACTTAGCAGCAGCAGCATTACTTTTCTGTATTTGTCAAGTTTTCTACAGTTATACAAATTAGGAATGATTTTCTTATCAATATGTTTATAAATTTAAAAATGTACTTGTCATGCTCTTATGTTAATCAGAGCATGACAGAATTTTACCCATTCTAAGGGACATTTCTTTGACAGCTGTATAAATTTCTCTTGAGATGCAGATCATATACTTTATTGAGATAGAATACATTTATAATCAATTGTAACATTTCTATGAAACATAGTATTCTTTATCTGGAAACTGAAAAATGGAAAGAACTAGCATAGCATAAACTGTTTCATTTGCCAAGTTAGGTAAACTTCCAAAGTCACCAATGCTTCCACAATGTATACTGTTATAAAATATTCATTTAAAAAAGCCATGAATGAATTTCTTGGGCTTCCCACGTTGCTCAGTGGTTTAAAAAAAAAAAAAAAATCCCCTTACCAATGAAAAAGACACCGGAGACTTGGGTTCAATCCCTGAGTTGGGAAGATCCCCTGGAGAATTACAACCCATTCCAGCATTCTTGCCTGGAAAATCCCATGTATGGAGGAGCCTAGCAGGCTGCAGTACACGGGGTCATAAAAGAGTCAGATAAAACTGAGGATGCACGCATAATCAATATCTCAAACTAAACTGATTTCAAAACAGATTTCTTAATTAAAAACATTCAAGGTTCCTGAAGTTATATGTTTCAGACTCAGCAATGGTAGATGTTTTTGGAACATAGTTTAAGAATGAATCCAGTAATTGAGATTGCACAGACTCAGATTTCAACTCATATCTGCAAATTATAATTCTCCTGATTTGAGAACCAAAGTCAAGTGTTCCTTTTTTTATTTTAAATTGTAAATAGGATTCAGTAAATTTCTAAGGTATTTGATTGATCCCATTACAAAACATTAAGCCAAACAGTCTTGCAGAAGAGATTGCTTTTTGCCTCCACATGGACTCGAGAGGTTTTTAAATTTGCTCCTCTTTTTTAAACCCATATGCATGATCCCACATAGACAGATGTGTAAAAGGATTTATCTAATTTTCCAAAGACACTGTATTCTATTGATATTGAACATGATACATATTACTGTATAATTTCCATACACAAATTACTTTAGAAGTCATTATTTCCAACTTATAAAATTGCAACTATTTTTCAAATTATATAACAAATAATTTCAGTCTTTTATACAGTTATTCTACATAGAAAGCCATTATTCATACAATGTGCCACTTTAGGAAGCTTCCCAGGTCGCATTAGTGGTCAATAACCTGCTTCACAATGCAGGAGACATAGAGACATGAGTTCAGTTCCTGGGTGAGGAAGATCACCTGCAGGAGGGCATAGCAACCCATTCCAGTATTCTTACTTGGAGAATCTCATTGACAGAGGAGCCTGGTGGGCTATAGTCCATGGGCTTAACAGAGTCAGACACAACTAAAACAACTTCGCAAAGCACAGCATCACTTGAGAAAAAATGCATCATGAAAAAAGCAACAATTTACAGCTGCTACTGACTTTCTTGGCCTTAGTTATATAGATAGTAGCCAATAATGAGAAAAACCACAGGAAATTTTAAATAAGATCAAGTTGTTTCACTTATATAGATTGATCCCATGACTTTTATATGATCTAATTTAAAAATTAAATCATTTCTATAGTTGTATATTAAATTTAAGATTCTGACAAAATATCTGGCACCTACTAGGCACTCTGTAATTTAGATTATGGAGAGTGAAATTTGCTCAGTCGTGTCTGACTCTTTGCGACCCCATGGACTATACAGTCCATGGAATTCTCCAGGCCAGAATACTGGAGTGGGTAGCCTTTCCCTTCTCTGGGGGATCGTCCCAACCCAGGGATTGAACCCACATTTCCTGCTTTGCAGGTGGATTCTTTACCAGCTGAGTCACAAGGGAAGCCCAAGAATAGTGGAGTGGGTAGCCTATGCCTTCTCCAGGGGATCTTCCTGACCTGGGAATTGAACTAAGGTCTCCTGTATTGCAGGCAGATTCTTTACCAACTGAGCTATGAGGGAAGCCCCAGACTATGGTGAAGGTATAAATTATTAAAGAACTAATGAAATTTTAAGCAAATGTACTTATAATAAGTAGTTATGTATTTTCTAATGTATATCTCACAGTATAGAACTCCAGTTTTGCCTATTTGAAACAAAGAATTAAACAAAATATCTAGGAAAGAGATCAAAAGGGTGGAGTAGGAGGATATATAACTCAATCCCACCTTTCCCACAAACACGACAGAAATACATATACATATGGAATAACAGAAAACTAACAAGAAACTAGTGGAAAGACTCCAGTATAATGAAGGCTGAGAAAAAGACGCACATGAAATCATGTAGGAAGGGAAGATAAATGATTAGGTCAAGACCTGTGCCCCAGGGAGGTGACTCAGGGAAAAGGGAGATTGCATGGAGACCCCCCTAGGGGTGAGTGGTTCAAAGCACATATCGGGCACCGCAATCCTGGTGCCTAACACAGGGAAGACAAGCCCCTTTGCTGGTTGGAGGGGTGTTGAGACAATCAGGAGGGCTGTGGCAAGCATGGACTGTGCTTAGGACAAGCTTGTGAATGCCTGCTTCTTCTTAAGTGGGGGAACTAGTGCACTGAAACTGCAGGTAGCTAGTTTCCTGGGCCTGCCTCAGCATGCCCAGCCTAAGCTGAGAAATTGCTCCAGCCCCAAATACTTTTTGCAGGTCCACAATGGAAGGAGGGCTAAAAAAACAAGGAACAACCTTGTCTGAGAGACACAGTAGCAAACAGCCCCAAAGGAGCAGCTAAGCAGGGCAGTAGCAGCATTAACAGCGCCTAACACGTAAGGAGCCCTGGACTCCCTCTGTGACCAGACTGCCAGGGCGCTTGCTGCAGCACTCAGCAAGAGCCTGCACAGACTCCTCCCTCCAGAAACTGCTCCCCGTCAGGGCAAGAGTGCTGGTGTCAAAAGAGGGGGGAACAGACACTACAGCAAACAAAGCCAGCTCAGAACCGATCCCCAGGGCTTCTGCTCTGGGGACCTACCTCAACTAGGGACCTACCCTTATCCCAATAGGATGGTGAAGGGCACGGAGTGGAAACAGTCCTAGCTCACACCTTGCTGCAGCCTTATCTCCTCTTCCAGCCCTACCTCCTACTAATGAGATCCCTGCCAGGACAAACTAAAGACAGACATGACCTATGTTCATGTCAAACCCAGCTCTCTCACCAAAGTGACTGGGCACAGGCAGATTGTATAGAGACATCTCCATATAAGTACTACCTTCCAGGAACAGAACAGGAAACTGTTTCATCAAATTTCAAAGGAACAAAGAAAGTTAAGTAAAATAGGGAAAGCAGAAGACTTGATCTTAACTGAAAGAGCAAAAGAAAGCACCTGAAAACAAAACAAAATGAAAAATGAAAGGGAAGTAAACAATTTAAGAAAGACTTACAGGCATTTGTTAAAAGAATGCTAACTGAATTAGGGAAAAGAGTAGATGAAAACAGTGAGAATTTTAACAAAGAACTAGAAAAAAAAAAAAAACTAGTCAACTGAAGAATACAATAACTGAAATTAAAAACACAGTAGAATGGATTAACAGAAAATTAGGTGATATAGAAGAATGCATAAGTGATCTAGAAGACAGAATAATCGAAATCACTCATTCAGAACAGCACAAAGAAAAAACAATTTGAAAAGGGAAAACAGTTTAAGAGACTTCGTTGATAACATGAAGCACATGAATACTCTTGTTTTAGGGGTCCTAGAAGGAGAATAGACATAGAAGTAGGTCAAAATGTAAGAAAGAAAAGGTAATGATGAAATCATGGCCGAAAACTTCCCATACCTGAAGAAGAAAACAGATATCAAGGTACAAGATGCACAGAGGGTCCAAAAAGATGAACCCAAACAGACCCACACTAGGACACATACTAATTAAAACAGAAAAAATTAAAGACAAAATTCTAAACTCAGTAGGAGAAAAACAAAAAGTCATATAGAAGGGAACCTCCAAAAAGTTATCAGCTGATTTTTCTACAGAAACTTTGCAGGTCGCAATAAATAGCACAGTTTATTCAAAGCACTAAAAGGATAAGAAACCTAGGACACTCTCCCAACAAGATTACTAGTTAGAATAGAAGAAAACATGAGGAACTTCTCACAGAAGCAGAAATTAAAAGAGTATACCAATACTGAAATTAAAAGTGCTACTCGCTCAGTTTGTCCAGCTCTTTGCAACCCCAGGGACTGTAGCCCACTAGACTACTCTGTCCATGGATTCTCCAAACAAGAATACTGGAGTGTGTTGTCATTCCCTTCTCCAGGGGATCTTGCTGACCAAGGAATCAAATTCTGGTCTGCTGTGCTGCGGGCAGATTCTTTATCATCTGAGCCACCAGGAAAGCACACCAATACTAAATCCACCTGAAAGAAATGTTAAAGATCTTCTCTAAGTAGAAAACAAACAGCTATTCAAAGAAATATGAATCTGAAAGAAAAGAAAAACCCCACTAGTAAAGGCAAATACACAGTAAAGTTTGAGGATCAATTATATAAGCTAGAACACAGATTAAGACAATAAAATTATAAAATCAAATATAACTAGAATAAAGAGTGAAAGAATAAATATGGAGATAAGAAATACGACATCAAAAACACAGATTAAATAGAAGTGGAGTAACAAAAACTGATCTTTTAGAATATTTTTAAACTTAAATGACTACCAGTTTAAAACAAGTAGATATAGTAATAGGTAAATATGTAAAAGGCCCATGATAACCACAAATCAAGACATAACAGATAATAGATACACAAAAGCTAGAGAGAAATGAAAAATCATCAAACCACAAGAGAAGGAGCAGAGGGGTGGAATGAACAAAGAAGAATCATAACCACCAGCCAGTAAGTCATAAAATGAAAATAACTACATACTTTTCAACAAGTGCTTTAAATGTTAATGTACTAGATGCCCAAATCAAAAGACATACAGTGAACTGATTAGATAAAATAAAATCAACAGCCATTTAAATATAATTTACAAGAGACTCACAACATAGCTAAAGGCATACACAGTTTGAAAGTGAAGGATGGAAAAAAGATGGTCATACAAACAGAAACAAGATGATGAAAATAGCTATACTCATGTCACACAATACAGACTAAAAAACAAATTCTATAACAAAAGACAAAGAAAGTCTTTATATAATGATAAAGGTATAATACAAAAAGGTATAATACAAAAAATGCAATATAATAATACATGTTAATACCTATGTACCCAATAATCTGTGTATGTGTAAGTGCTCAGTCGTGTCTGACTCTTTGCAATCCCATGGACAACAGCCCACCAGGCTCCTCTGTCCATGGGATATTTCAGTCAAGAATACTGGAGTGGCTTGCCATTTCCTCCTCCAGGGAATCTTCTCAACCCAGGGATCAAACCCACGTTTCCTGCATCTCCTGCACTGTAGGTGGATTTTTTTACCAATGAGTCATCGTGGAAGCCAATGTACCCAATATAGCAGCACCCAAATATGTAAAATAATATTAAATGACATAAAGGGAAAACAACAAAAATATAATAATAATAAAGCATTTAAAATCCAATTAATGTCAAGGAACAGATCATACAGAGAGAAATGAATAAGGTAAGAGTGGTCTTAAATGACACAATAGACCAGTCGAACTTAAAAAATATTTACAGGACAGACATTTCATCCCAAAAAAGGACAATGCACATTCTTTTCAAGTACACATAGAATATTCTGCAGAATATATCACGTTAGTAGGCCACAATACAAATATCAATAAGTTTAAGAAAGTAGAGATTATATTAAGCATTATTTCTGAACACAACTGTATGAAAGTAGAAATCAGTTAAAGAAATAAAAGAGAAAAGCACAAACATGGAGAATAAACAGCATGTTACTAAAAAAAAAAAGAAAGAAAGAAAGAAAAACAAAGTGTTGGTGAAGAAATCAAACAAAAAATAAGAAAATACTACAAGCTAAATAAACATAGAAACAAAACATCCAAAATTTACGGGATGAAACAAAGGCAGTTTTAAGAGGGAAGTTTATAGTAATGCAGACTTTTTTAAGAAATAAGAAAAATGTCAAATAAACAACCTATTCTTCCATTTTAACGAATTATAAACGTAAGAATAGAGAAATTTCAAAGTCTGCAGAAGAAAGAAAATGACAAAGATAAGAGAGGAAATTAAAAAATAGAGACAAAATATGTAGAAGATCAATGAAACCAAGAGCCAGCTATCCTAACGAAGTGGATGAATCTAGAGCCTACCGTACAGAGGGAAGGAAACCAGAAGGAGAAAGACAAATATTGCATATCAATGCCTGTGTATGCAATCTAGAAAAATGGTACTGACAACCCTATCCCCAGGGGAGCGATGGAGATACAGACACAGAGAACAGACTTGTGGATGCAGTGGGGAAAGGCGACGGTGGGACGAATTGAGAGAGTAGAATGGAAACGTGTACATCACCACATGTAAAACAGAGAGCCAGTGGGATTTGCTGCATGACTCAAGCTCAGCCCAGGGCTCTGTGACAGCCGAGAGGAGCGGGACGGGGTGGGAGTCGGGAGGGAGTTTCAGGAGGGACGGGACACATACACACCTGTGGCTGATGCGTGTTGATGTACGACATAAACTAGCACAATATTGTAAAGGAATTAGCCTCCAATAATTGTGTTTTTAAGATAAACAAAAAATGGATAAAGCTTCAGGGAAGTGTATCAAAAAGTAACCAGAGAGGGCCCAAATAAACAAAATAAAAAACGAAAGGGCAGAAATAGCAACAAATACTAAAGAGATACAAAAAATCACAAGATAATACTATGAATAGTTATATGCCAAAGATTTAGCAAGCTAAAAGAAACAGACACATTTCTAGACAGAATCAGTAAGAAATAGAAATCTGAACAGATCAATCACTGGTAGGGAAAATGGATGTGTAATTAAAAAGAAAAACACCCAGGATTTCCCTGTGGTCCAGTGGTTAAGAATCCACCTGACAATGCAGGGGCACAGGTTCAATCCTCAGCCCAGGGAGATTCCACGTGCTATGGGACAAGTAAGCCTTCAGGTTAAAACTACTGGAATTGTGTGCAATAACTGCTGAAGCCTGTGTGCTGTAATGCCTACATATCACAGTGAAAAGCAGTCCCCATTCACCTCAAGTAGAGAAAGCCTGCATGCAGCAGCGAGAGCCCAGCAAAGCAAGGGTGGGGGGCGGGGGGGAAAGAACAAATAAATAAAGCTCAATTAAAAAAAGAAAACACCTAAAAATCAAAGCTTGAGAACTAGCTGGTTTCACTGTGGAATTTTGCAAAACATATAAAGATGATCTAACATGTGTCTTTTTTCAAAATAGTCAGAAAAGTTGAAGAAGATGGAACACTTCAGTTCATTGTACTAGGCCACCATTAGCAAAACCCAGAAAGACACTACAAAAAATAGAAAACTGTAAGTCAATAGCTCTGATGAATATAGATTCAAAATCCTCAACAAAATATTAACAAACTAAATCCAACAATATATTAAAAATAGATAGTATACCTTGATCAAGTGGGATTTATTCCAGGGAGACAGAATGGTTTAATATTTGCAGATCAACATTTGCATATCAAATAACATGATATTAACATTAACAAAAGCAAGAGTAAAAATCACATGACTGACTCAACAGAGGCAGAAAAAGCATTTGACAAAACTCAACATCTATTCATGATAAAAACTCTCATTAATGTTGTTATAGAGGGAATAATAAAGGCCATATAATAAATAATAAAGGCCACATAATAAAGGCCATTATGACTAACCTATAGGTAACATCATTCTCAATGATGAAAAACTGAAAGTCTTTCCTCTAAATTCAAGAACAAGACACGGATGCCCATTACTACATTTTTATTTTACAGAATTAGAAGTACTAGCCACAGTAATTAGAAAAGAAAAAGAAATTAAAACCATCCAAACTGGAAGAGAAGATGTAAAACTGTCACTACTGACAGGCGATATATTTTATAAAGAAAACCCTAAAGTCTCCACCCACAAATTATTAGAACTAATAAATGAATTCGGTAAATTTGTGGGATATAATATTAATAAAAAGAAGCCCATTGCTTTTATCTAATCATAAACTATAATAAAGAGAAAGCAAGAAACCAATCTCATTTAAAATCACATCAAAAAATAAAATATCTAGGAATAAACTTAACTAAACAGGCAAAAGAGCCATATCCTGAAAACTATAAAATGTTGAAAACGGAGTTTGAAAGTGATACAAAGTGGAAAAATATCATGTGTTCATAGACTGGAAGAATCAATCCTGATAAAATGGCCATACTCCCTAAAGTAATCTACAGATTTAATGTAATGCCTATCAAAATACTCATATGACATTTTCCACAGAACTAAACAAAATATTCTAAAATTTATAGAGAGCTTCAAAAGTCACCAAACTGCCACAGCAATCTTGAAAAAAATGAACAAAGCTGGGGGTATCATGCCTTCTGACTGTATGTATAACTAAGTTACAGATATAGAAAAAAGCACAGCGTTGGCACATGGACAAATACACAGACCGGTGGAACAGAATAGAGCCCGGAAAAAAACCCACACACCTGTGGTCAATTAATCTACAAAGAAGGAGGTAAGAACATACAAAGGACATTCTCTTCAATAAGTGGTGCTGAGAAAAATGGACAAGATGTAAAACAAAAATATGAGAATATTTCCTCATACTATACACAAATATAAGCTTAAAATGGATTAAATACTTAAATGTAAGATCAGAAACCAGACAATTCCTAGAAGAAAACATAGGCAGAACACTCTCTGGCATAAGTCATAGCAAAAATTTTTTGGATCTGTCTGTTAAGGCAAAATAAATGCTAAAATTAACAGATAAAATAATTAAATTTGAGTTTCTGGACATTAAAGAAATAATCAACAAAAGAAAAAAAAAACTCAATGTGAGAAAATATTTTCAAATAATAAGATGGACAAGATGTTAATATCTAAAATATATAAACTGCTCATAAAACTCAGTATCCAAAAACAACCTAATAATTAAATATGCACAGCAGACACAAATATACACTTTACAAAGATGTACAGATTGTAAAATGCAAAGGGAAAGATGCTCAACATCATTAATGTAAAGAAATGAGGATCAAAACAACAATGTGATATCACCTCATAGCTGTCAGAATGGCTATTATCAAAATGTCTACAAACGAATGATGGTGAAGATATGATGAAAATGGAACAATCCTACACTGTTGGTGGGAATGTAAATTAGGTCAGCCACTATGGAAAACAGCACAGAAGTTACTCAAAAAACTAAAAATAAAACTACCATATGATGCAGAAATCCCTCTCTTGTTACCTGTCTGAAAAAAAAAACAAAAACACTAATTGGAAAAGACACTTACAACCCAATGTTCATAGCAGCAATATTTATAATAGCAAAGACATGGAAGAATGCAGTGTCCTTCAACAGATGAATGGATTACAGAAAATATCACACACACACACACATACACACACACACGTTGGAGGAGGGCATGGCAACCCACTCCAGTATTCTTGCCTGGAGAATCCCATGGACAGAGGAGTCTGGAAGCCTACAGTCCATGGGGTCACACAGAGTCTGACATGACTGAAGCAGCTTAGCACAAAAGCACACACAAATATACACATATGGCATTATACACACAAACACACATACAGAATGGAACACTACTCAGCCACAGAAATGAATGAAGTTATGTCATTTGCAACACTGCATTATTCTTAGTAAAATATGTCTGACGTAGAAAGACAGATACTCTTATTTTATCACTTATGTGTGGAATTAAAAAAATTGGTTTCACACTTCAAAACAAAAACAAGTTCACATACACAGAAAACAAACAAGTGTTTACCAGTTGGGGGAGGAAAAGGAGGTGTACAATAGGGGTATAGGATTAACAGATACAAACTACTATGTATAAAACAGATGAGCAACAAGGATATATTGTACAGCACAACAAAATATAGCCAGTTTTGACAATAATATTAAATGTAGTATAACCTATCAAATATTTAATTATACAAAATAATTGCTATTATTAAAAATATTGCATACTAAAGCAACAATGAATTTCTAAAATCTATTATATTTGTATAGCCCAGTTATCAAGAAACTTTTTTGTGTTAGTTAGGACTCTGGAATAGATGCTCTAATATATTGATAAGAGTATATGTTTTTAATTTTTTTTCTTGAAGGCAGGGACTCTATATATTTACAGGCTTTAAAATGTAAATAGCTTTTTATTGAGCACTTTCAGTTCTAATGATGGATTTAAGGAAAAACATTAGAGAAGTTAATAAAAAAGTATCTACTAGTATGTCCATTACAGCATTATGCTTAGGACAGATAATTTGAAAATAATGTGAATGTCATTAAGCATCATTATAACAGATAGCTATTATGCCTTAAATGTCACATTAACATTGCATATTAATGTTATGGATCAATATTCTCAATAATTAAAAATAAAAATTAAAAATTAAAATTGACCAAAAAAGAGTGTATTCAGAAGATATTGCTACATACAGTGTTTGGTACTGATAGGAAAAGACGAAAAGGCCATATTTTCCATATTACAACAGCAGTGCATTTGTACATTAGTTTAATATAAGAAGTAGTAGTAGTGAAAGGTTGTTGCTGAATGATAAGACACAGGATTCTTGGCCTCCGAGGAGACGAATTCAATCCGGGGCCAGAGACGAGGCTGGATCACTCAGAGCTTTTGTGTAATAAAGTTTTATTAAAGTATAAAGGAGATAGAGAAAGCTTCTGACATAGGCATCAGAAGCGGGCAAAAGAGTACCCCCCTCCTAGTCTTTAGCTGTAAGTTATATAGTCACTCACAGGCTGTTAATGAAAAGAAAAGAATGTCTTAGAATTTAGAATGGCACCTGATAATTCATCCCTGGCCATAAAACGATTGACTTGAATCTTGTAGAAGGGCAGATTACCAACAAATAGTTTCGTTTACATAGATTAGGGAACAATATCTGAGTAAGTAGGTTTGGAGTAACCAACTTGAATATAGAGTCTGGGGTACATTAACATAGCTTAAGACAACATTTCCATAAGAAAAAGAAATGTATTGGTTAACTCAAGGTTTGACAATAGCTATCTTCAGGTGAAACCAGGTGTCATGGCAACACAGCATTTTAAGAGAAACCTCCTTTTAAATTTGTATAGAGAAGGAAAAACATATGCTGGTTTGTTTCCTCCTGCCGCTTAAGACAGATAAAAATGTCTGGCACTTTCAGCCTATTTCCTCCGTTTGGAGACCCCTGGCCTTCCTGCCTGTTACCCTCCCAGTAGCATTATTATTAATTGATAGTCTAAAGAACATTTTATTTCCCAGGGATTAACCTAAGCATATATGGATCCTGTCATTTAATACTTCTCATACAATCTTTGTAAGTAAGATATTATTGTTATATCTATTTTACCAATGAGGAGATTAAGGTTTGGAGAAGATAAATAATTTGTCTAAATTTATAGATATACAAAGCAGTTCAATGAGAATTTGGCCTAATATAACTGAGATTTATGTTTGCTCTGTGTGTGTGTGTGTGTGTGTGTGTGTGTGTGTGTGTGTGTGTTTGGTGGGGAGATAGGGAATCCTAACTTTTGTAAATATTAAAACAATGCTCAAAATTGATATTTTAAAAAAATCTAGAAATCTTCCTGGTCTTCACTGTTTTTTTCTTATTTAAGTATGTGATAAAGCTCTTGCATACAGTGATAAATATTCTCTTGAGAGAGAGAACCAAAAAATTATACCTCTTGATATTTGGAATCATCAATTCAAAGGACATGTGTTTGTGCAAATTCCAGGTGGCAATGATGGACAGGGAACTTTAGCTTGCTGTAGTTCATGGGGTTGCAAACAGTTGGATATGACTTGATGACTAAACAACAGTATTTGCAGTTACTATGATTTTATTATCTCAAATTAGATTGCCTGAACAGACAACTAGTAGGGTTTATTTAGTTACTCAGCATCTAGAAATACTGGCATCTAAGAAACATTGAAATGATATGTCTAGAGGAAAAGAACAGAGAAAAGGAAAGTACTGGAGAACAGAATAAGGGAAGAAAGAAGGGGCCCACAGGCAGAGACAGAAGGACCAGTGTTCTCCAACACACAAATTATTAAACCAAATTAACTCACATCATTACTCTGGGGATTTTCAGCATTATTGTGGATTCAATACCATTCAATATCATGAAATATTGGTGCACAATGCTGGGTGCTTCATTACAGAGACTGTATTTTACTCATAGTAAACATCATTTTCTGACTAGATTTTTTTTTCCAGATAAAAGCATATTGATCACTCCATAATCATGAAGTTCATACTGTCCATTTAATTCTGTACTGGAACAGTTTCAAATCTATTTTTTTTTTAAGAAAAAACAATAAACAAAATGACTGTCATGTCCCATGATGGGAAGTTCCTTTTGATTCACCCCAAAGGCCAGATTCAGTCACTTTCTGTTAGTGCAATTAATGAAACAATCTCAGTTCAGTTGTTCCCTAAAACAAAGGAGTCCAAACTTTATTCAAGCAAACTCTGCTAGCATTCCAGATATTCTCCTTGCTTAATTAACTCATAAGATTCGTTCAAAATTTGACAGATAAAACCTATTAAGAGATTAAAATTCAAAAGGAAAATGTCACTCTTTGAAATAGTCTGATGTATTCTTAGATTTAACGAGATCTCGACAAACCAATATATTCAGACTATAGTGTATCAATGGCTGACATAAGAAATGCTTATTATAAGATAGCATCAAGGACACTCTTCACTATTATTATAGACCCTTCTGTACATAATTCAAGAATAATATAATAAATGTAATTTTCCTGGGAACATAGTAACTTTTATGTTTTAATTTATGGGGATACAAAATTATGAAACTGATATTTTTTTCTTTTCCCTCAGCAACTACAAAATTTTGTTTAAATATGTGGCTCATCCATGAACGGATTTAAAAAGTTGTCATGTAAAATAAAGTATATACGTTTAGCCTCATGTATGATTACCTTTTATATGTAATCTTTAATATTTTTATTTATTTTTTAATTCTTCTTTCACCTCCATTTTAATATATACTAAAGTTTCATTTATGTGCTCTCTTCGGCTTCTTCATTTTTTATATCTTGTACGCAAGACTGCACTGGAGAAGGAAATGGCAACCCACTCCAGTATTCTTGCCTAGGAAATCCCATGGAGAGAGGAGCTCTTCGGATATAGTCCATGGGGTCGCAAAAGAGTCAGGCACCACTCAACGACAAGAACACAACAACAGCGTAATACCACACACAACAATGACTGAATAAACATTTGAAACACTTTCCTAAATCATTCAAGGTGAGTTAATATCTGATTATACATATATGTGGGAATCAATTTCAGTATAACTACTAAAACAATTTTAGTTGTATTGGTTTCCAAAAATATGGGTTACTTTTGCTTGTTTTATATAAAAAAGGCATACCTCAGAAAAGCATTTCATCTGGCTTTAAAGTCACATTAAAAGTATCTGTAGATCAGAAACTGCAATGCACTTCTTTGTTTTCCCATGAAGTGTCATGGCAAGCTGAGTAGTTTCTCAGAACTGTTGTTGTTGATGATGCTTATTCATGTAATAGCACCTTTGCTAGTTCAGCCTATTTAACATGTGATTGTCTATTAGGCAGAAAAATCCAGCCATAGTGGAATGAAAAAATAATTATTATCCTGTCCACTTACCCTAGAATGGTTATTGAGCAATGGAAGCCACATACTCACAAAACAAATAATCCAGTCATGTAATAGTAAGTGATAGAGATGTATACAGGATTACAGGTAGAACTACATAATAAGTGAGTGGGCTTCCCTTGTGGCTCAGCTGGAAAGAATCCACCTGCAGTGTGGGAGACCTGGGTTCGATCCCTGGGTTGGGAAGATCCTCTGGAGAAGGGAAAGGCTACCCGCTCCAGTATTCTGGCCTGGAGAATTCCATGGACTGTGTAGTCCATGGGGTTGCAAATAGGAATAGTGATAGAGATTTATAAGGATTACAGGCAGAACTACATATACAACTTAATAAATTTAACAATACCTGCAACACCTGTTAACAGTTAAAAACTGTACTGAGTATTTTCCATTTATGGATATAATGCTAATCTCTAGACATAGAGTACAGAGAAACAGAGAATTCTCTATTTTGAATCCCTTTATGCTTTTACATGTTCTAGACTTTTCCCATCCTTCTGTAGGCAATTCTTCACCTCCTTTCTTTTCACCTCTATATGTGAAATTACATTTGTAAATACTTATTTTTATATAGAAACAAGTTGGTTTATTCACCTATGATTAAAATTTAAAGGTTATCCCATCACTATATCATCTTATCCTCTCAGTAAAACTTATCTCTCCCTCCTGCTGGTTAATTCTGACCAGTTCTTTTATGCTTAACACAAAAGGTCAAGGAATGTCAACATGGATAAACTAAAAACATTTTTACTTGAGGAGACTTTTTGGTATCTACATGTTATTTGAGCCTGTATGTTAATCAGTGCACTCCTGAAATTCAGATTTCCACATAGAATACGTTTTTGGATATGTTTTTCTTTGTTTTGTCTGAATTTCAAACAGAAAGCTAGAAAAATTCCTCTTACAGAATTTTTAATAACTACAGGAGAGTCATCAGAAAAAGTTGTTAAGAAACTATAAACAATTACTTCCTTACTGAGAGTGAACAATATTATTTCCTGTGATTTAAAAAGTCTTATGTACAGTGATTCAATTCAGTCATGAGAAAGCACTATAAAGAGCTTCTGTGTGAGTTAACTGAAATTAACTGTATCCATGTGGACATGTAAAGTGAGGGCAAAAACCTCAAACACCTGCTTTACAGAAAAGAAGTACTTGAAGATGACTTTCTTCAGGAAACCTTTTCTCGCCACTCTCTCTCCAGCTGGGCAAGCCATCCTGCATTTGTGCCTCAATAAAGACCTTTACCTTCCTTCTGTACTAAAGAATAATATTTCATAATTTTATCTATTTAACATTTTCCATAACCCCACACCCCAGATCCAAAAACTGACACGAAAGAGGAGATCACATTCTGATAAACTGACTTGGGGAAACTAACAGGGCATTCCAGAAATTTAAGCAGGAAGCCAAAGCCACTAGACCACAGGGATGGCAGAAGTGGTGTAACTGCTCAGCTGTGTCTGACTCTTTGCAACTCCAGGGACTGCAGCCCCCAGCCTCCTCTGCCCATGGGATCCTCCAGAGGAGAATACTGGAGTGAGCTGCCATGCCCTTCCCCCAAGGATCTTCTTGACCCAGGAATCGAACCCAGGTCTCCTACATTGCAGGCAGATTCTTTACTGCATGAGCTACAGGGAAGTAACAGGCCATAGGGATAAGTACATATCAATTCTAGTTAATACCAGATTAGTACTATGACATTTTGGCAATTATCAATTACAAAACTGAAGATATAAGACACCTGTATCCCACATTAAGTATCCCATGAGCACTTAGAGTTAAAAGGAAAAGAATATGGTTATATGGTAACAGGCTATCATAACACCAAAAAGCTTAATAATCACCGATGATTTGCTTTAAATTGTGATAAATCTTTCAAGTATGTCATTGAATTCTTGTTCTGCTTATTCTGAAGCCTGCTCATTAAATATTAAAATAATAAGTAAAAAGTGAACAAGCAAATATGCAAACAGCCAGATGCCATATAACGTAGTTTTTTCACATCTAAAAATGGAAAACATATATTTTGCTAATTTAAAAATTTCCATAAAATTAAGTGAATTCACCTTCAAAATTGAAAGTTCAGATTTCATGGTTAATTGTGGGTTTTTTTGTTTTTAAAAGGTCTGTCAATCATTTTTGCAATCAGATTCTGCTACCTTCAAGGCCAGAATGACTGTGGTCTTGCCAGAAAATAATGAATAATCTTTCTAACTGTATAAAGCAAACTATATTATTCTAAAATGACCATTCCCATTAGAGAAAAAATGCTTTCTAGACTATTTTAAGTGTGAATATTTAACAATAAAAGAAACATTTGAATATGAACTTGATTCCATTAGACAATAGTCACAAAAGTTTGTCAGGAAATTTTAATAAAAGCATGCTATTTATAGTTAGCAATTGACCTATTATCCTGAAAAATCAGTATTTTGGTAGCAAGAGGAAATTATTTCTCTTCTTTCTCTTTAACATTCTATATATGTACATGTATGTATGCACACATTTTTAAGAAGAACAGACCATGTTGACAGAAGGGGCACTGAACACTGAGGCCAGCAAGTTCACTTGCTCTAGTTATGCTGACACTGTGGCATGAAACAGCACCTGTATTCAACGTCTTGATAAATGTTTCCTATTTTAGAAACATGAATTCCTCCCAAGGTGCCCCTGGAGGAAAGCCCTTCAGGCTTTCATGATTTCCTCTAAATGTTTAAAGTCATGCTCCGCTGATGTGTTCTGAGTAACAATTACTGGCTTCTTCTCTGGAAATAAAATGCGCTTTACTTTGTCCTTCCTCTTGTTGGCTTCACGCTGTGTCCTGTTTTTTCTTAAAATTGTGATACAGTTTTTATCATTCAAGGGATGAAAACAGTAATTTTTAATATATAGTAGTTCTTTTCTTAAACTTCATGATTAAGATGAAGAAACTAAGGTGTAAGTAACAGAAAAATCTGTGCAGTATGTAATGCCAACTATTCACATTACTAGATAACAGTATGACCTACAAAAGTGATTTAAACATTTCATTTCATTAATTTAGGATATATCCAATAAAAAGTCATGTTTGTCCTATTTAACACAATCTGTAATATTTACATGTTTTGTCAAGAATTCAAAACTAAGCATAGCTTTTAGATAAAATATCTAATATTAAATTATAAACAATTTTGTAAATTTACTTGCTGATAATAATATGCATACTGCTACCCTGTATATCTAATGACACAACAAATTGCTCACTATATGTTTGAAAAATTACAAAATACGAAACTTAGTATGATCCTAATCATTTAAAAAAATGCTTATGATGATAATAAAAATGAGTAGAAATTATCATTCTAAGGTTAGTGTGTGTACATATATATGTGTGTGTGTCTGTATATATATATGTCTGCAAGTTATATATATATATATATACACATATATATATACATATATATGTATATATATATACACACACACATACACATATAATCTCCTGCATTGGCAGGTAAATTCTCTGCCACAGAGCCACCAGGGAAGGCCCCCTAAAATAAATAAATGAATAAATAAATAAGTATATATATATATATATATATATATATATATATATATATACACACACACATATATATAAAACCCACCTGCCAATGCAGGAGATGTAAGAGACACAGGTTTGATCCCTGGGTTAGGAAGATCCCCTGGGTTGGGAAGATCCCCTGGAGGAGGGCACAGCCAAGCACTCCAGTATTTGTGCCTGGAGAATCTTATGGACAGAGAAATCTGGCGTGCTACAGTCCACAGGGTCTCAAAAAGTCAGACAGGACTGAAGTGACTCAGCACACACATCTGATAGCTATCTATCTGTGTATCTATAAACCAGTAAGGCTAAATATAAATGCAAATTAAATAATCAAAAAGAAATAAAATCAATATTTGACTATGTGCATTTTAAAACTTTATGTACAGCATAAAATAACATACATAAAAAGGCAGACCAATGTGACAAATGGTTTGCTTGTATGAGAAAATCGAAATATCAATACTTAAGAAAAGCAATATATGCTTATGAGAAAAATCTTTCCTTCAAAGAAGACAACTGATTTCACAGAATATTTAAAATCTAGTAATACGATACTCTGATAAGGATCAATCCAATTCTCTTTATAAGTGCCTCAAAAAGAGGAACTATCCAATAACTGAGTAGTAGTCCAATCAATCATAGCATATGGTAAATGATACCTAAAACTTAATGTATTACCAAAATGTTCAGTGATATGTGAAAATATCCACATTTTACATTGACAAAAATGCTGAGTAGTAAAACCATAGGCCACATATTCATGTGTGCTCAGCTGTGTCCAACCCTTTGCAACCCCATGGACAGGCTCCTCTCTCCATGGGATTTTCCAGGCAAGAATACTGGAGTGGGTTGCCACTTTCTTCTCCAGGGGATCTTACCAACCCAGAGATGGAACTCAAGTCTCCCATATCCCCTGCATTGCTGGTGGATCTTTTTATTACTACTGAGCCACCTGGGAAGCCTAAAACCATGGGTAATTATTATGCAAATCCATTTCACCTGCCTTCACTATTCATCATCGTTTTAGGACTTACATGTTCTCCAAGAGGTATGTAGTCTAAACAATAAGATGTTTACCCAAGTTGTATCTAAGAACTTGGAATCAGCGTCCTCTAGTTGACTGAGTTGGTTAAGACTGGATGGGTAGGACCAGTGATGCTTCAGCTGCGCATGGACAAGCTGCTTGGGGAATTTTGAACCTGCAAGCTTAGTTATGCTTGTGCAGAATGAAAATTATCATACCTTCTTTCAATCACTTTTCCACACACTCCCCATGCCTCAGATCATGCTGCTTCTTTATTCTTTGTCACATAAATACCTTGAGCTCCTTGCCTCCCCTGGCTGCCTTGTGAATAGACTCTCTCTGCGTAGAACCTTCCCATCCCATCATTCCGGCTTCTTGTGTGTGGGACAAAACAAACCTGTTTCAGTAGCCATACTGCATATAAATACACACAGGTATGTGCTCATGTATATTTAAGTATAACTAGGTCATGAATATACAAACTAGATGGAACAATAAAATATTAACATTGTATTAGTATAGCCCTAAATGAAAAGATCACATTTCCTCCTTTTGTGCATGACTCCATGTTTTCTAAGTATTCTGTCATTCTTAAAATAAGAAGTCTTCTTTTTAATAAAAAATAAATTTGTATTCAAATTACACATTTTTACAAGCTCCTTTTTTCATCATTAATAATTTATCTAAACATAGGATTTAAAGGATTCTCATCATGCTCAGAAATTGTGAAAAGAAATAGTATGTAAAATTGTTCAGAAATAATTTTGTTTCCTTTACCCACATCTTGAGATAATTACCTTAAGAAGAGGTAAGAGATATTTTTTCCTGACTGCTGGTAGGTTTTTTGAGTTTGCATGTTTTTAGGCTATTCTACCACCATGAAATATAAGAGCCTCCAGGCAACTAATAAAATGCGATCAAACACAAACAATAGTGTACTCACATGTAGATATATCTTACATTTTATGTGTTCTTTTGAATGAAAGGAACTAACATTTCTTAGCTAATTCTCTACTGTTACACGTAAAGCACAATGATAGTCATTTTTACACTTATCACACTGCAGAATTCCTCTCAGAATTTATCTCATAGTTGAGAAATTTAATGCTTACAAAAGTAACAATTTACCTAATGCCAAAAAACTAGTAAAGGTGTGGTAGAAAAGAATTCTATTTTTCAACAATTTCACTGGACTTAACAAAATTTATTGAGCACAGTTATCATATATCAAGTGATACGACACAGAGAAAGGTGAATAGATGTGAGATCATCACATATGTGTGACTTTTGACTTTTAGTAACTTAATATTTAGAGGGAGAGGAACATATATCCGTTTTAGTCACAAAGTGATTTTCTATACAAAGATATCACATATGTGTTAAGGTAATCTAGTAGAGTTTTACCTGGATTTCAAAAGACTTCACAGTGGAGATGGCCTTTAAGCCAAGTAATGTTGGCAGACAGACTTTGTGGAGGGATGTGAGGAAGGAACATAAAAGGAGGCCAAGCATGGGGTTGGAAGATAAAAAGTGAGAAGTGTTCCCAGCACCACTTGATAAAGAGATTGTCTTTTTTCCATTGTATATCCTTGCCTCCTTTGTCGAAGATAAGGTGTCCATAGGTTCGTGGATTTATCTCTGGGCTTTCTATTCTGTTCCATTGATCTATATTTCTGTCTTTGTGCCAGTACCATACTGTCTTGATGCCTGTGGCTTTGTAGTAGAGTCTGAAGTCAGGCAGGTTGATTCCTCCAGTTCCATTCTTCTTTCTCAAGATTATTTTGGCTATTCGAGGTTTTTGTATTTCCATACAAATTGTGAAATTATTTGGTCTAGTTCTGTGAAAAATACCGTTGGTAGCTTGATAGGGATTGCATTGAATCTATAGATTGCTTTGGGTAGAATAGCCATTTTGACAATATTGATTCTTCCAATCCATGAACACGGTATGTTTCTCCATCTGTTTGTGTCCTCTTTGATTTCTTTCATCAGTGTTTTATAGTTTTCTATGTATACATCTTTGGTTTTTTAGGTAGATATACCCCTAAGTATTTTATTCTTTTTGTTGCAATGGTGAATGGTATTGTTTCCTTAATTTCTCTTTCTGTTTTTTCATTGTTAGTATATAGGAATGCAAGGGATTTCTGTGTGTTAATTTTATATCCTGCAACTTTACTATATTCATTGATTAGCTCTAGTAATTTTCTGGCAGAGTCTTTAGGGTTTTCTATGTAGAGGATCATGTCAACTGCAAACAGTGAGAGTTTCACTTCTTCTTTTCCTATCTGGATTCCTGTTACTTCTTTTTCTGCTCTGATTGCTGTGGCCAAAACTTCCAACACTATGTTGAATAGTAGTGGTGAGAGTGGGTACCCTTGTCTTGTTCCTGATTTCAGGGGAAATGCTTTCAATTTTTCACCATTGAGGGTGATGCTTGCTGTGGGTTTGTCATATATAGCTTTTATTATGTTGAGGTATGTTCCTTCTATTCCTGCTTTCTGGAGAGTTTTAATCATAAATGAGTGTTGAATTTTGTCAAAGGCTTTCTCTGCATCTATTGCAATAATCATATGGTTTTTATCTTTCAATTTGTTAATGTGGTTTATTACACTGATTGATTTGCAGATATTAAAGAATCCTTGCATTCCTGGGATAAAGCCCACTTGGTCATGGTGTATGATTTTTTTAATATGTTGTTGGATTTTGTTTGCTAGAATTTTGTTAAGGATTTTTGCATCTATGTTCATCAGTGATATGGGCCTGTGGTTTTCTTTTTTTGTGGCATCTTTGCCTGGTTTTGGAATTAGGGTGATGGTGGCCTCATAGAATGACTTTGGAAGCTTACCTTCTTCTGCAATTTTCTGGAAGAGTTTGAGTAAGATCGGTCTTAGCTCTTCTCTAAATTGTTGGTAGAATTCAGCTGTGAAGCCATCTGGTCCTGGGCTTTTGTTTGCTGGAAGATTTCTGATTACAGTTTTGATTTCCTTGCTTGTGATGGGTCTGTTAAGATCTTCTATTTCTTCCTGGTTCAGTTTTGGAAAGTTATACAACCACTTGTAAAAGAATGAAACTAGAACACTTTCTAACACCATACACAAAAATTAACTCAAAATGGATTAAAGATCTAAATGTAAGACCAGAAACTATAAAATTCCTAGAGGAGAACATAGGCAAAACACTCTCCAACATAAATCACAGCAATATCCTCTAGGACCCACCTCCCAAAATATTGGAAATAAAAGCAAAACTAAACAAATGGGACCTAATGAAACTTAAAAGCTTTTGCACTACAAAGGAAACTATAAGTAAGGTGAAAAGACAGCCCTCAGATTGGGAGAAAATAATAGCAAATGAAGCAACAGATAAAGGATTAATCTCAAAAATATACAAGCAACTCCTGCAGCTCAATTCCAGAAAAATAAATGACCCAATCAAAAAATGGGCCAAAGAACTAAACAGACATTTCTCCAAAGAAGACATACAGATGGCTAACAAACACATGAAAAGATGCTCAACATCACTCATCATCAGAGAAAGGCAAATCAAAATCACAATGAGGTACCATTACATGCCAGTCAGGATGGCTGCTATCCAAAAGTCTACAAGCAATAAATGCTGGAGAGGATGTGGAGAAAAGGGAACCCTCTTACACTGTTGGTGGGAATGCAAACTAGTACAGCTGCTATGGAAAACAGTGTGGAGATTCCTTAAAAAACTGGAAATAGAACTGCCATATGACCCAGCAATCCCACTTCTGGGCATACACACTGAGGAAACCAGATCTGAAAGAGACACGTGCACCCCAATGTTCATCGCAGCACTGTTTATAATAGCCAGGACATGGAAGCAACCTAGATGCCCATCAGCAGACGAATGGATAAGGAAGCTGTGGTATATATACACAATGGAATATTACTCAGCCATTAAAAAGAATTCATTTGAATCAGTTCTAATGAGATGGATGAAACTGGAGCCCATTATACAGAGTGAAGTAAGCCAGAAAGATAAAGAACATTACAGCATACTAACACATATATATGGAATTTAGAAAGATGGTAACGATAACCCTATATGCAAAACAGAAAAAGAGACACAGAAGTACAGAACAGACTTTTGAACTCTGTGGGAGAAGGTGAGGGTGGGATGTTTTGAAAGAACAGCATGTATATTATCTATGGTGAAACAGATCACCAGCCCAGGTTGGATGCATGAGACAAATGCTCGGGCCTGGTGCACTGGGAAGACCCAGAGGAATCGGGTGGAGAGGGAGGTGGGAGGGGGGGATCGGGATGGGGAATACGTGTAAATCTATGGCTGATTCATATCAATGTATGACAAAACCCACTGAAATGTTGTGAAGTAATTAGCCTCCAACTAATTAAAAACAAAAAAAAAAAGTGAGAAGTGACCAGATAGTTGTTTAGTGAGAATGTGCACACAAATATCATCCAAAGTCATCTGTGCAAAAGAGTAGATTTGACCTATACTGTTTGTATTATGTTGAATTTGGTACTTCATCTAATAATATGTATATGTTATACCAGAAGTATGTGTAAGGGTGTTTTACAAACTCACACATTAGTGTTCGTTTACTTTGCTAGCATACTTTTAAATTTTTAATTCAGGGCTGAAATTATGTGATAGATTGACTAGAATTCCTTTTTAGTTACTCTATTAGCACCTAAATCTTTTTATGGTCATGAATTTGAACAAACTCCAAGAGACAGTGGAGGAGAGAGGAGCCTGGCATGCTACAGTATATGGGGTCTCAAACAGTCAGATACAACTGAGCAATCAAGCACAGCACAGTCATATTTTAAAGGCACTTAAATTCTATCCATGGTTTTCCAAATAGAATATCAATATCTCTTAAGTGTGTTTAACAGTTTTCTAAGATATTACAAAATATAATTATTTTCATAATGATGTCAAATGATTTTATGTACCTCAGGAAAATATTATTATATCCAGGACTAAGTAGTCTTTCAGATATTTCCTCATTTATTGTTAAGAATCAAATATATTTCCCCTATGCATTACATGCTTATCTGTAAACTATAACCACACCTCCATCCACTTTAGATATTTTAAGTACATGTTAAATATTAAAATAAAAACAAAATGTTTTATTAAAACAATATACCAAAATGTCTCTGTCAGTAGTACTTTCTCTTTCACTAGCATCTATAGAAAAAAGCATTAAATAAATTGCATTTAAAATGATTAACTAATGAAAAAACATGTACGTTTTCAACAGAGCCCCGCATTAGAAATATATGAATTGTGTCACACAGATTTGGTTGTAAGAACGTATGGAACATATTCAAATGCAGGTAGGTCAAAGAAATATTAGTGGGAATATTTGGGGCCTATCCAATAGAGTGAAGATTCTTAATGATAATAGGCAATGATTATCTAAGGGAATCTAAACAAATCCAAACTTTTGAATGCTTCTGAAGTGAATGTCTAAACTTCTGAAACATTCATAAAGAAACATTTTTAAGAGACGAATTCTACTGGGTCATTTGACTGGTTATACTGCATGAAAAATCACTTTGTGAAATATAAAAAGAAATATGAATCATTGCATGTTCCTGTTTTCTTTTTAGCAGTAGCCATTCTCTCCTTTATTCTTCGAAGCTTCTAGTGGCCTGTTGCTGTGATCTCCATGTTATTACATGGAGAACCACCTTCCCATTTTGCTTCCATTTCCTACTAGGTCTGTTCCTTCTGCTTTTCTTTTTCTTTCCTTTGGTTTCTCTTCATGTCCTCATTCCATAAATGTTGGAGTGCCTCTTCCCTTTTTGACTTATACTTATTGTTCAATCGCTAAGCTGAGTCCAACTCTGCAACCTCATGGACTGCAGGACACCAGGCTTCCCTGCCCTTCACCATCTCCCAGAGTTTGCTAAAACTCACGTCCATTGAGTTGGTGATGCCATCCGAACATCTCATCCTCTGTCATCCACTTTTCCTTTTGCCTTCAATCTTTCCCAGCATCAGGGTCATTTCCAATAAGTCAGCTCTTGATATCAGGTGGCCAAAGTACTAGAGCTTCAGCTTCAACATCATTGCTTCCAATTAATATTCAGGGTGGATTTCCTTTAGGGTTGACTGGTTTGATCTCCTTTATTGCCTTGGATATTTTATCTAGTCCTTTGGCTTTATATGCCATTTGCCTATTATTCTAAACCAAAAAAATCTGTATTATTAGATTCAATTTCTCCTCTGAATACCAAAGTCTGTTTCCTTCTAATTTCTGGAAATCTCCACTTGGATGTTTAACAGTTGTGTCGAACTAACATGTTCCCAGACAGTCCCTTCACAACTAATGCTCCATTAGTCAAAACTGAGGCTTCAAAATAACATCCCCTCTTCTGACAGTTATGATTCTACTTTCATGTTTTTCAGAATAAATGCACTGAAGTCATCACTGATCTGAGGGGTAGGCCTGTAAGCTTATGCATTGACTCGTCACTGGAGACGTGGGGGGTTGCCCTGGAAAGAGAATGTGTCCTTGGATGATACTACTTTCCAGTCTGGAAGAGACCCAGCTGTAACCGATCAGTCAATAACATTCTCACGAGCTGGCATAATGGGTGATTTCATCTAGGAAGAGATGCCATCTATGCTACACATCACTGCATCCACTACAAATACCTTCTAGGGCAATTTGAAATTTTGGGTCTTTTCACAAAAGTTAATTTTATTATTTTTACATGATAATTATGTCACAGAGAGGAGTTGCTAAGTTCTGAGCTGATTTTTGCCATAGCTAAGTTTTCTGAAGTTTACTTCTGCTGTTCTATAATAAATACAGGATGTATTAATTAGTGTAAGCATCAGAACAGCATTAAGATAATAATTTCTTATACTGCATATACTGAGCATTAGTCAAATGTTCAAATAACACTAAAATACATGAACAGAAATAAAGACAGAAACAACTCTGGTCTTTCACCCCTTCAAAGGTGTTTGAGATTTCTCTCTGCTAAATTGTGGAATAAAAAAAGATTTAACATTTTTAGCACCTTTTCTGCAAACTTATTATTGAACATCCATTAGGTTATTTTAGAATATGTAATGTAATATAATTGTTCATGTGGTTCTCCAGGTAAGAATACTGGAGTCATTTGTCATTCCCTTCTCCAGTGGACCATGCTCCTTTCACACGTAGCAAGGTAATGCTTAAAATCCTGCAAGCTAGTCTTCAGCAGTACATGAACCAAGAACTTCCAGATGTACAAGCTGGATTTAGAAAAGGCAGAGGAATGAAAGATCAAATTGGCAACATCCACTGGATCACAGAAAAAGCAAAGAAATTCCAGAAAAAAAAAATCTACCTCTGCTTCATTGAATACATCAGTCTTTGACTATATGGATAAAAATTGTGGAAAATTCTTAAAAGACGGGAATATCAGACTACTTTACGTGCCTCCTGAGAAACCTATATGCAGATTAAGAAGCAGTAGTTAGAACCAAATATGGAATGGTTCCAAATTGGAAAAGGATTATGTCCAGGTTGTATATAGTGACTTGCTTATTTAACTTACAAGCAGAGTACATCATGTAAAATCCCACACTGGATGAAACACAAGTTGGAATTAAGATTGCTGCAAGAAATACCAACAACCTCAGATACGCAGATGATACTACTCTAATGTCAGAAAGTGAAGAGGAACTACAAGCTTCTTGATGATGATGAAAGAGGAGAATGAAAAATCTTGCTTCAAACTCAACATTCAAAAAACTAAGATCATGGCATCAGTCACATCATTTCATGGCAAATAGAAGGGGGGAAGGGGAAACAGTGTCAGATTCTATTTTCCTGGGTTCCCAAATCTCTGTGGACATGACTGCCACCATAAAATTAAAAAAAAAAAAAAAAGACTTGCTCCATGGAAGAAAATCTGTGACAATCCTAGACAGCTCATTTATAAGTAGAGACATCACCACTTAGCTGACAAAGATCCATGTAATCAAAGCTATGGTTTTTCTAGTAGTCATGTATGGATGTGAGAGTTGGACCATAAAGAAGGCTGAGTGCTGAAGAATTGATGCTTTCGAACTGTGGTGCTAGAGAAGACTCTTGAGGGTCCCTTGGACAGCAAGGTAATTAAACCAGTCAATCCCAAAGGAAATTAACCCTGAATATTAATCGGAAGGAATGATGCTGAGGCTCCAATTCTTTAGTTTTGTGATGCAAAGGGCTGACTCACTGGAAAAGACCCTGATACTGGGAACGATTGACTGCAGGAGGAGAAGAGGGTGACAGAGGATGAGATGGTTGGATGGCATCAGCAACTAAATGAACATGAGTTTGAGCAAACCCCAGGAGATGGTGAAGGACGGGGAAGCCTGGCAGTCCATGGGGTTGCAAAGAGTTGGACACAACTGAGCGACTGAACAACAACTAGTACCTTGAATGGCATTCTCTGCAGTGGAGCTTTATGTAAGGAACACAGAAGTTCTTCTGTTTTTTTTTTTTTTTTTTTTTTTTCTGTTTGGAGTACATGGTGTATGGGGAGATAAAACAGTGACACAGACCACAGTAAATGAGTGTACTTAAAAATATATATTTTATAGCAAATGACTGAGGAAATAGGGGGAAAAATAGCTGGAAAACTAAGTATTTCATAAAGAACATAAAAGGTCCCTCCAACTATCTGAGAAGCTTGCATGTGGCAACAAACTTTAGATTTAATAGTTTTCAAGTGCCAAAGCTTCAATGAAAGGAAGCTTCAGAGGGCAGATTTCTATTTGATATGAAGAAGAACTCATGATGATTAGTACCATCAAACAACAGGGTGAGTTTCTCAAGGGTTGAGAAACTCCTTATTACTGGAGCTTTTCAAGTAAAAGACAGAAGACAATTTTGTTGGGATAACAGAACCAGGGCTCAAGCATTATTTATACTTCCTGATAAACTATACAGTCTTTCCACATTTAAGATTCTATAATTCAGCATCAACCTCTGTACATTCTTTTAAGTTATAAGAATCTGAAGCAAAACTTTGATACTGCTCCTTTAAACAGAGAGAGACAGAGAGACAAAAGTGGATTAAATCCATGATACTTTTCAGATTTCAGGGACAAATATATTTTAATTTTTTTAAATGAATCCAAAGATTAATATTAGTATGAAGCAAGAAATACATTGTGATTTATTAAATTTATCTACTTAAATGAGTTAATGTGCCCCATTTTCTCTCTCTCTCTCTCTGATTTAAAAGTTCTGGAAAAGAATCATTGAGATTTTATTTTCCTCTGACGAACACAGGGCTACTTCGGTAAGTACTACATTTGATTTGTTATCAATTTCAGGCCCACTTCCATCTCTATTTGAGAAAGAAACCATGATGACATTGACTACTGGAGCTGAGCTCCTGCAGAGCCATGGTCACTGCTGGCACTTAAGGAAAATGTAATTCGACTAAAGGGTGAAGAATGAGTGATCCGGGGCTATGACTGTTTCTTCTTTTTTTTTTTTTACATATCTAATAAATAGCACATGTTTTTCTTTTAGTTGCTTAGTATTAAAAGAAAGCTTAAATCAATCATAAACAGTTATTAACAATGAAGACAAGGGAGAGTAAAAATGAACTTTATTGATCTGAAACAGAAGACATTATGTAACAGAAACCATAAACCATCTATAAGAATTGGAACGGTTTATAATGTAAAATGACAAGAACTGAGGCAATCAATTTAATAAAAGACATCTGAGTCTTATAAACTTTGGACTTCCATTTGAATCAGTATCAAAATGCAGTGGTTTATAAATGAACAATGATATATTGATACAGTTTATAAATGCAATATGTAATATCTAATATATTATTTTTTTAAAAATTCTTCATAAGTTTGGTTGGGAAATTCTATTTTAATATCCTAATAATATGCACAATTAAAGTTCTGAGAAATTTCCGGATAGAATAAAGCTTGGTAAAGTTGAGTCCGAATAAAACATTATATTTTCATTTGCAGTTTATTCATAATGTAGTACATTTTCTGTTTTTCTTCTTTCCTTTATTCTCTTTCCCTCCCTCTCTTCCTCTTACCTGTATATGTACATACATTTTCTCATTTTTGTTGTGTAATTTGTACATGTTAATAGAAGGATATAATCTATGCACATATGAATTGCAAATAATTTACATTAGTTGCATTCATTCATTATATATATATATAAAATACGAATATTTTGTCTTAGCAAGCAGCATATAGGAAAAAACAAGGTAATTTTTGTCATTTTAATTTGTTTTGTAAATATAAACATGTGTGGCATAAATAAATGCATGGGGATTATCTCTAAAAGACAGGTTGAGCTCAGTTCAGTCACTCAGTCGTGGCTTCCCTGTTGATCACTGAACACCCAGAGCTTGCTCAAACTCACGTCCATCGGGTCATGATGCCATCTAACCAACTCACCCTCTGTTGTTTCGTTCTCCTCCTGCCTTCAACCTTTCCAGCATCAGGGTCTTTTCCAATGAGGCAGTTCTTCATATCAAGTGGCAAAAGTATTAAAAGTTTCAGCTTTAGCATTAGTCCTTCCAATGAACACCCAGGACTGATCTCCTTTAGGATGGACTGGTTGGATCTCCGTGCAGTCCAAGGAACTCTCAAGTCTTCTCCAACACCACAGTTCAAAAGCATCAATTCTTTTGTGCTCAGCCTTCTTTATGGTCCAACTCTCACATCCATACATGACTACTGAAAAAACTATAGCTTTGACTAGACAGATCACTGCTGGCAAATTAATATCTCTGTTTTTTAATATGCTGTCTAGGTTTGTCATAGGTTTTCTTCCAAGGAGCAAGTGTCTTTTAATTCCATGGCTGCAGTCATCATCTGTAGTGATTTTGGAGCCCTAGAAAATAAAGTCTGCACTGTTTTCATTGTTTCCCCAACTACTTGCCATGAAGTGATGGGATGGAATGCCATGGTCTTAATGTTTTGAATGCTATTTACTGAGCATGGCCCTGCCCATCAGAACAACACCCAGTTTCCCCCTCAGCCAGTTTATCCCATTAGAAAGCTTCCATAAGCCTCTTATCCTTATCCATAAGAGGGCAGACAGAAAGCAAAACACAGTCACAGAAAATTAATCAAACTGATCACACAGACCACAGCCTCATCTAATTCAATGAAACTATGAGCCATGCTGTGTAGGGCCACCCACGATAGACAGGTGAAAGTGGACAGTTCTGAAAAACCATGATCCACTGGAGAAACGAATGGCAAACCACTTCAGTATTCTTGTCTTGAGAACTCCATGAACAATATGAAAAGGCAAAAAAGGCAGGTCTCTAATGATAAAAAATAATTATGTATACCTTTGTGACTTTAAATATATTGATGCATTATTTTTAATGATTTTCTCCTGTTATTCATATCTTTCACTAAAAAATAAAATGTTCACTTATAAACCAAAATTGAGAGAAAAAATTATAATAGAAAGGTGACACTTTTGTTACATGTGTGTGTTGCATAGCAACAAACAGAATGGAGGCTTATATTATTTCCCAGGATTTTAAAACAGTTTATGAATTATTTGCATGTGCAAAAGAATTCCTCTAAATAAAATTAATATAAAATGCCATAAAAATTTGGATATTATTATAGATACCTACTTTTATTTCATTTTAAAATTTATAAAATATACTCCAACCTAAAGTATGCTCCTGGGACACAAAATAATAAAAGGGTTGTGACTATTAATCATAATAAAACAGTAAAAAAAAAAAAGGCATAATTTTAATGTGTTTTCCACAGGGAAGAATAAACTGTAAAGATGTACTTATTTGAATGCATGTGACATTTATATCACTCTTGGGAAACAAAAAAGAATTAGGTAACTATAATATTATGCATAAGCCTAATCTACCATTCCAATTTTTAAACAAACATACAAAAAAAAAAAAAAAAAAACAGTTCTATGTATTCCTTAGTAAACTGAGGAGTAGAACTTCAGAGATAAACTGATTTTTTCTGTCTATAATCTGTGTCTTTGAGATAGCATAAACAAATTTAATTATTTCCTCAGATGATTTCTCCATTGGGAATGAAATAAACTGGAAATACACCCTTTCTTCAAGCATCAGTTTTACTTTACTTGTAGTGGAATATAGCTGATTTACACTGCTTTTAGATTCAGGGGCACAGCACAGTGAACCAACTGCACCTGAACATATGTCTGCTTTTTAATAATGTTTTCCCATGTAGGTCACTACAGAGTATCGTGCTATATATAGCAGGTTCCTATTAGATATCTATTTTATATATAATAGTATGTGTGTGTCACCCTAAATTTCCCAATTGATCCCCTACTTCCATTAGTAACCAAAAGTTTGCTTTCTCCATCCATGACTCTACTTCTGTTTTATAAATAAGTGCATTTGTACCCTTTATTTTTAGATTCCACAGATAAACAATATCATCTGATATCTGTCTTTCTGCATCTTACTTCACTCAGTATGGCAATCTCTAGGTCTATCTATGTGGCTTCAAATGGCATTATTTTGTCCTTTTCTAAAGCTGAATTAAAATTATTTGAAAATGTATAGTGATCTACAAATGAGTTAAAACATCAACTAATATTTGCTTGCATTCTAGAATTATACTGACATTAATAACCATATCTCTGAACAATTAGTTTATTTCTCTTTTTTTAACCAAATGAATTTTATGTACCCAAATTTCAAAATAACTGAATTGCTCCTCTGGCTGCTAAAACTTTTAATTTGTTTTTAAATCATATAGATTTCAGGACAAGTGAGACAAGCAATCCCAGAAAATTTTATCTCTTCCTGTGTTGTATTATCCGCTTGATGTATTATCCACTTGATAGCCTAAGAAACTGGTATTTACAGAAATTATTAATTCATCTAACTCTTCAGAGTTAGAATTATGAGAGTCCCTTATGTTTACTTATACTTTTATATTGTCTTTATGTCAGCAGTGTTAAGGGACATACATAATATTTCTGTACACAGTGTCTCCTGGTATTAGTCTGGCCCTGGTAGTAAGACCTTTTTGATTTGTACCACTTTAATAAACACAAGTGAAATTATATATATTCCTCTCTAATGTACCTTTTCTATTAGGATATAAGGTTAAGTGCAAGTAACAGTAATGAAATCTTTAAAATATAACTTCAGTAATCACTGCCATCTATTTGTTGGAAAATCATGATTTTTTGAACTTATTATTTATGATTTTCATCTGTATAGCTTATTTCAGGCAAGAAGTTCAACAGTTAAGAGACAAGAAAAATTCACAATGGAAAACTGTGCTCATATTCCTCAATCAACTCTTGTTTCTTTGGTGAAGTAACACATACACACGTGTGTGTGTATGCATATATACTTAAAATTCAAAAGTTCTAATTAATATTTCTCTTCACTTTTATAGAGTGACAAACCAAGCCTGTGCCCTGATTTTTAATATTTGAATTAAAATAGCACATAGTAGGCACTTAATAACTACTTAGCAAGTGAATTATTAATAGAAATATATTTTATTGCAAGTTAACAAAATTAATGATCTGTAATTATATAAAATTATAAACACTTGGTGATCAAATGTAGAGATAGAAAACTGTTGTGAACTAGCTTTGGCATCGAGGATTTATTGGGAGAATATTATATTATCAAGAATAACTGTGGCAAAACAAAACTGAGGACAGTAATACAACTGGGCCTCAGGAAAACTCACTAAAAATCTATATATATTAACAAGTTTCTCTGAGCTGTCATCTTGAATGATTCCAAATGAACCAAAAGTTTTTGACTTAACTGCTAGGAAGAATGAAACTGTTTATTTACTGAGATACAGAGCCTGAAGGAATAGCTATTTAGATGAGAGGCAGTGGTGAGAAATCAAGCACTGTATTAGGTTGTGCTGAGTTTATAATCATCATCCCTCACACAGATTAATGCAGGAGCCTACAAAGTGGTCTCCTTGTTTACACCCTTTTTGCATACCCCTTCCCCCCACAATATATTTTCACATTGCAGTTGGTGAGATCTTACTGAAACCAAAGTCAGATTATAGCACTTTTCTACTCAAAATTCTGCAATAGCTCTCTATTTACTCAGAGTAAAATCCAATCTTTACTTCAGTCCACAGGCCCTTTATTATCTGGCTCTCTATTGCCAAGACGCTTGCTCCTTGGAAGAAAACCTATGACAAACCTAGACAGCATATTAAAAAGCAGAGACATTACTTTGCCAACAAAGGTCCGTTTAATCAAAGCTATGGTTTTTCCAGTAGTCATGTATGGATGTGAGAGTTGGACTCTAAAGAAAGCTGAGTACCGAATAATTGATGCTTTTGAACTGCGGTGTTGGAGAAGACTCACGAGAGTCCCTTGGACTACAAGGAGAGCCAACCATTCAATCCTAAAGGAAATCAATCCAAAGGAAATCCTGGATATTCATTGGAAGGCCTGATGATGAATCTGAAACTCCAATATTTTGGCCACCTAACAGGAAGAACTGACTCATTTGAAAAGACCCTGATGCTGGGAAAGACTGAAGACGGGAGAAAAAGGGGGTGACAGAGGATGAGATGGTTGGATGGCATCACCAACTCAATGGACATGAGTTTGAGTAAACTCTGGGAGTTGCTGATGGACAGGGAGGCCTGGCGTGCTGCAGTCCACAGGGTGGCAAAGAGTTGGACACGACTGAGCAACCTAACTGACTGACAGACTGATTCTATTACCTCTCAGAACTCATCTCAATGCTCTTCCACAAAACACTCAATTCATGCTTCATCATCTTCCTTAATTTTCCTTGAACAAGCAAATTCCTCAACCTAGGGACTCTGGATGGATCTCTGCCTGGAAGGTCCTCCAGATATTCACGGGTAACTAGTCACCTTGTTCACCGCTTCACTCACTGTCACCTGCTGAAGACTGAGGTCTCCCCTATTCAAGACATCACCTCCGTTGGTCTCGTCCTGTGTGTGTTACTTCAGTCACTCAGTCGGATCCGACTCTTTGGCAGCCCATGAACTGTCGCCTGCCAGGCTCCTTGGTCCACGGACTTTTCCAGGCAAGAATACTGAAGTGGATTGCCATTTCCTACTCCAAGGGATCTTTCCAACCTGACCCAGGGGTTAAACCTGAGTTTCTTGTGCCTCCTGCCCTGGCAGGAGGATTCTTCACCACGGAGCCACCTGGGAATCCCCTTATACTTACTGTCAACCTTCTCCCTATTGTTATTACTTCTAAAACTCTTAATCATTCTCTACTTTTTCTTTGTTCCATAGCCCTTATAATTTAGCATAGCATACTATACTACTTATTAAATTATTTGTTAGTTAATGTTTTAATCATTTATTAGAATATATCTGTAAGACTCTATCTACTAGCATATAATCCCTGAGGAGACCCCTTTTCTGTTGACTGTTATACTTCAAATGTCTAGAGCAGTACAAGTCATTTAATAAATATTTGACAAATAAATAAATTAATAAATTGTTTGACACTTCTATTAGTGAGGGTTAGAATCAACTAATGAATGTTAAATTAACAAATAACTATAACAATATAGGTGTTTATATTTCACATAAATAAAAGTAGTTCAGTGGGCTAGTCTGATGACTCAGAAAGTACCAATATTCAAGCTCCTTCTATTTTTCTGTACTGCTCTTCTCCACATATGGCTTATACTTAAAGCTTCTGCACTTGTAATCTAGGAAAAGAATAAGAAAAAGGACAAAAGGAGGGCATAGATATTATATTTTAATCACTTTCTAGAAATTGCACATACCAATGTACTTTGTAATTTATTGCCCAAAACTTAATCACTTTAACACATCCAACTGTAAAAGACAATTGGATAGTGAGTTCTTATTCCAGGAAGTTAAGTGCCCAGTCAAAGGTCTGGTGTTATATCACTGGAGACCTAGAGATTGTTATAAGGAGTGTAGTAAGTCAGGGAATGACAAATAGCATATGATATCACTTATGTATGAAATTTTAAAAATAGTACAAATGAACTTACTTACAAAACAAAAATAGAGTTACAAATGTTCAGGGATAAATTGGGAGATTGGGATTGACATGTACACATTACCATACATAAAATAGATAATTCAAGTACCTCTATTGCATAGCACAGGGAATTCTGCTCAATACTCTAGTGAACTATATGGGAAAAGAGTCTAAAAAGCATGGCTAATTGAATATTTATAACTGATTTACTTTCCTATACACCAGAAAGTAACACAACATCAGAAATCACCTATACTCCAATACTTTTTTTAAAGAAATGCAAAAATAGAAATTTTTTGACAACTAACCATCTTTGTCATAAAATCCAAATGCGTATGATGAGTGAGCAACTGGATATAAATCATACGAAACAGTTTAGACAGTATGAGTCCTGTATTACAAATGTTGTCACAAAATAATTATTCTATATTCAAAAGTGCTCTAGTTTAAATAATAAATTACACAGTCACCTTAGATATGGGACTGCAGGTCACTGAAAATACCTGGGCTAAAGATGTATTTCCAGGAATCAAGAACACATACAGAATTTAAAAACATGAAATTAAGAGCTGACCTAGAGTTGGCATACAGATATAAAACAGAAGAGGCCCTATAACTGAGACACAAACTATTTTAACCAATTCAATGGACATGAGTTTGAGCAAACTCTGAGAGACAGTGAAGGACAGGGAAGCCTGGCATGCTACAGTCCATGGGATCACAAAGAGTCAGACATGACTTAGCGACTGAACAACAACAAAAAGGCAGAGAAGGCAAACCAGTCAAGCCAGAGGAAAATCAAAAAGAAGTTGGTGTCATAGGAGCCAAGGAAAGATAGTGTTTAAAAACTATGTAAATAATTTTGATAAACTAGATCAAATGAGAACTGAGAATTTACCATTATATTTAGCAATGTAAAGTAAATGATTGATTTTAACAATAGCTATTTACTAGAACTACCACTGAAAAATGGAAAGAAAGCAATAGAGAAAAGAAGTACTCATATACGCTCTTGTGGAAAATTTTTGATTAAAAGGAACCAAAGAGGTAGGGCAGTAGAGGGAGCATTGACATAATTTTCCTTTTATTTAAATCTTAAAGCTAGGGTAAATTTCAACATATAAATATGTTGAGGAGAATAATTCTGTAAGAAGTGAAAATGTAATGGTGCTTAGAGGTAGCAATGATGGGATAAGAGTGGATGCAATCTAGTAAATAAGCAGAGTAACTGGACTTAGTTAGAAGCCTACCATTGAAAGAAGGAAGACCTCCTGATCTAGTAGGTTCATAGATTTAATGACCAAAGTACATAAAAATTCTCTGATTTTTTTCTCTAATCTTTCCTTGAATAAGGCACTGCTGCTGCTGCTGCTAAGTCACTTCAGTCATGTCCAACTCTTTGCGACCCCATAGACGGCAGCCCACCAGGCTCCCCTGTCCCTGGGATTCTCCAGGCAAGCACACTGGAGTGGTTTGCCATTTCCTTCTCCATGAATAAGGCACAGTATCTGGTAAAGAACCCACCTACCATTGCAGGAGACGTAGGTTCAATCCCTGGATCAGGAAGATGCCCTGGATAAGGAAATGGAAACTCGCTTCAATACTCTTACCTGGAAAATCTCATGGCTAGAGGACACTGGCGGGCTATAGAACATGGGGTCGCAAAGAATCAGACACAACTGAGTACACACACAAAAGGACAAGGACAATCATCAATAAAGAAGGATGATTAGGAAATGTCAAATTAAAGGGACGTGAAAAAGAGCTGTAACTCAAAGTGAATCTGAGGATCGATCAACATCGGTATCCCCTACAGCTTGTTGGAAATGCAAATTATCAGGTATCTGGACCTGCAGTTTAATAAGATCCCCAAGTGTGTACCTCAACTTTGAGAAACATCAGTCTAAAAGAACAGGAGAGCAAACTGATACGGGAAATGCAGCAGAACTTTTCAAATGACTAGCTTCACTTTGGGGTTAGAGGTCATAATTTAAATTGCAATAAGTAAGTTTCTATTGGTCATATCTAGTCAAAATTCTAATTAAGATCTCCTCCAGAATATCTTTTAGTCATTTCAAACTTAAATCCAAAACAAAATCTGTTTCCCCACTAGTCTTCCCCATTTTGTAAATGGTACCACAATCCCCTCTGCAATTCAAGTTAAATATTGAGAAATCAACTTTATTCCTTTTGTTCTCTCCTAATCCATCACGAAGTCCTTCAAACTTTACTACCACAACCTACTCAACTGCCATCCTAGCCTAACCTCTATCATCTCTTCCTGGATGATTTCAACTGCTTCTCCATTGCTAGTTTTGTTTCAACTTTCAAAGCTTGATAGAGACTTCCCCACATTCTAAGAATGATTCACACACACACACACACACACACACACACACACACACAAACTAGATGAAGCAATCTCAGATTTTATTGGGCTACAAACCCTCTCAGCTGAGCCATAATTATAGGAATTTAGGCTGGTTCGCACTGAGAAGCCTGAATATGAGAGGAGGATAATTTGATTCCAGTCTTCAAATATTTGAGGAACAATAATCACTAACATTTTCTGACTGTCGAAGAGTTACACTGGGTTAGGCACTTGAAATCCATTAACTCTCATCTTAAAATAACACTTTATGATAATTTCCATTTAATTACCACCTTAAAAGTCATGAAAATTAGAACTACAAAAACAGGAATGATATAAGAAATAACTTTTAGTCAGAGCAGTCTAAAGCATGGACTTATTTGAGAGTATCTAGTTAAATATAACTTGCAAAATTCAATCTTAGCAAGGACAGCCACTGGCAGAGATGTTTTGGAAATAATTCAAGCATCAGCTGGGTATTTGGGCTAGAAGATGACTAATGCTTACAGAATTACTAGAATACCATAGTTCTGTGATTCACTGAAACCTAAAATTCTTTGCCAGAATGGAACTAAGTGACTCTACATAACATTTCCTAAAACATAAAAATATATTATAGTGTGTGTAGGAAAAAATAATTTTCACCAGATTGGCTGAGGACCATTATATTACTAGGGAGATGCAGAAGTGTCTGAAATTCCAAAAGGATCTGCCAATTGGGCCTTATTCTTGTGGTTGTGAACATCTCAATTAAATCAGGGTTGGAAAAATAAATGAAAGTAGTCTCAAATCAAAAACTCATTACACAGGTTAAGAGACTCATCAAAACTCAAACAGGCAATAAACTACATTTCCTGGTAACTAGTCCAAATAATAAATCATTACACTATACAGCTCAACACTGGAATACTCCCTACATTATTTTACACTTTGATGCTTTAATTTTCTGAGTTCTTTCTACAGATTAATTTTTCCTCTGATCCTAAGATTCTAATCATATTCAATACTTTGTTTCCTAAAATGCTATGCTCTCTAAAGATTTTGTGCCTCTGAATATTTTTCCTTTGCCTAAACTATATTTTATTGGAAAGTTATGCCAACATACACAATGCTTTCAAAGAGCACTTTTGTACATCATTTAAAAAATATAAAACCAATCATCACTAAAAGCTTCTAAACTAAAAATAGAGAAATCTAATCGAAATTAAAGAAAAAACATATTTAACAGACCAGAAGTTGACTTTAAGAAAATAAAAGTGATAAATATCTTCACTTAAATATGAACAGATAAAGCATCTATGTTAAAGCTAACTAGATGCTATTAAAATAATTAAAAGTGATATTCAAAGAATCTGAACTTCAAAACTGAAAATAAGATAGCATAAATTAAAAAAAAATGTAATCATTGCGTTGGAAAAATATTGAGCAAATTTTCCACAAAGCAGAGTTTAAAAAAATAAAAATAAGATAATAAACTTATATGATTAGATTGAGAAATGCTAAGTCCAAACAAGGAAAACTAGCCTAGAGGCAGAAAAATAAATGGAGTAAATAATTTAAGAAATAGAATTGTAGGACAGAGATCTCCAAATAACAGTCTCTAGATTAGAAACACATATCACAAAATGTGTCCCATATATAAATGGCGACCCACTCTGATAGAGGAGCATGGTGGGCTACGATCCACACAGTCGCAGAATCAGACACGACTGAAGTGACTTCACACTCACACATATTATATGACATCAGAATTTGCAAAAGCATTACTGGAAATCTGAAAGTCAGGAAAATGAGGAAACTATTTTCTTATGTAGAATTTACTTTCTAGCCACTCTAACACATAACCAATTCTAGATATGTAGCTGAAAAAATTCTCCCATCTCTACATTCTTTCATGGGAGGATACTAAAGAATATGCTTCACCTAAAGAAAAAAGTCAAAGTGTTTATCTCTCAGTCGTGGCCAACTCTCTGTGACACTATGGACTGTAGCCTTGGACCAGCCTCCTCTGTCCATGCGATTCTCCAGGCAAGAATACTGGAATGGGTAGCCATTCTTTTCTCCAGAGGATATTCCCCACCCAGGGATTCAACCCGGGTCTCCCACATTGCTGGCATTTTCCTTACCATCTGAGCCACCAGGGAAGCCCAGGCTTCACCAAAACAAGAGAGTAAACAAAGAAAGAAAGTATGAAGTAATCCATGAAAAAGAGAACTCATATGGGGGAAAACCCAAAAATTTCCAGTATGACAAATACAGGATCACAGCCATGCAGTAGGAACTTATCCAATGGGAATAATATATAGGGCTTCACAGGATGTGTCTTTAAGAATAAAAATGGAATCAAACAAAGAATTAGCTGATGTGACTGATCATAAAGAGAAATGTTATAGTTCTACTTGAGTTTAAGTAATAAATAATTTTAATTTGACAAAAATGTTTATTGAGCTTGTAACATGTTTCGGTTGCTGTACTAGATATTTTAGGATGTATCAGTGAACAAAAGAAACAATGAAATCTACCCTAAAATAGCATACAATCAAGAAAAAAGCTTTCATTAGGCACTGATTAACTCCAGAGAAAACAAAATAAAAATCTGTCCAAGAAAGAAAATGTAATCATACTACACCACATAGAACAGCTTAAGAACAATCTTTACAGAGTCATAATAATTTGACACTGTATTTCATTTTAACCCTTGGCTCAGCTGGTAAAGATTCCGCCTGCAATGAGGGGGACCTGGGTTTGATCCCTGGGTTGGGAAGATCACCTGGAAAAGGGAAAGGCTACCCACTATTCTGGCCTGGAGAATTCCATGGACTGTATAATCCATGGGGTCACAAAGAGTCAGACACGACTGAGCACCTTTTACTCACTTCACTTCATCTTAACAAATATGCTATATAAACACTTTTAATTTGGGGTTTTGTTCTTGCTTTTTAGAGAGTGATGCTGGGACCTAGATTCGGAAATTAAGACAAAATACATATAACTGGACAAAAGATGGAGGAAAAGCTATGTAAGCATACATGCTCATCCCCAGTCTCTAACAAGGTCACCCATCATATCGGCACAGTTTTCTGAGGAGGTTAAACCAGCTTCCCCTTGATCCCTCTCCACTCAGACCTCCAGGCAGCTGCTACTGAAGTTATTAACACATGAAAAGTATATACCAGCCGTGCCCCAATTAAATGATCTCTAAATCAGTTTCTTGATCATACATTATAGAAATATTTTAAATATTAGTATATGATGTTCTATGACACAAAATGTTGCAAAAATTGAAAAGGATCAGAGTGGTACAAATGAGAACAGAAGATCAGATTGGGATGGGAATTACCTTGTGCTGTAATTTGATATCAGTTTTTTTTTTTTTATTTTTTAATGGAAATTACTACAAGAATATTTATTTGTTCACAAGTGCTTACTTTTAAATCTCTAATCTTTCAATAAGACTTCACTATTTTTTCATAAAAAGGTTCCCTGTCATCTTTAGAATTCAGAATATGGAAATACATATATGCTTATTATAAATTAATCACAGATTACACTCTGTTAAGTTTCATATAAGTAGAGCAGCATGGATATTTAGTTGTATTTGTACAATAACTTGAATATTTAATGAATCTGTATATATGTTAAATGCTTAAATTTGGGGTCTTAGTGTTTTTTTACAACATTTTAAATATTATTAAAATATAATTGCCCTCTATTTAAATTTGACATGCAAATAAAGATACATAAAGAAAGTGCTTAATGGTAATTGTTTGATTTATATAATATAAACACAGTTGTTTCTCTTAAACCATAATAAACATTTTATTCCACACTACTTTTAAATAACTTCCCTGAAGAAACTGTATTTTGTCATAATTTCAAAGCCAAAATAATTTCAAAGTCAACTATTTAGATAGTAAAATTGTGTTTGACTGACATAATTATAATAGTCTTATGTTTGAATCCCATCTCACCTCACCATACCCTAAAAAATAATCTGAAAATTGAGGATTTCCTACGTTAAACAAAATAACTCCTACCTGCTAAAAAAATAAATTTGGAGTTGTGTTTTCACAAAATACAGCAAAAAAACCCACCTTACTTTCTAATAACATGGGAAGTGAACTTTAATTGAAATCTTGTTTGTAAACCTATGGTAATTTATTCAATAAATAAATAATTTATTGTTATGCTGGCTTAGTAATAAGTATGAATCTTGACAGAAGAGGTATCCTTAGGGTAATTTTTCCCTTAGGGTATTAATTTAACTTTCCCACAAGCAGTATTAAAGGTCATATTCACGTTATGGCACTTCTTTATATTGACAAAGATTAAAGTCTTTCTTGTAAAATTGTATTTCCACAGTGAAATAACAGGTGAAATAACTACAGTGAAACTACAGGTGTAACTTCTTCCTTTACTGAAAAGCTTCAGTATATACCATTAAATTCATCTTGTAATTACTCCTTTCCGATATAGAGAGAAAACTATTTGAACTGTGTGCACTAACCTCTTAATCTACAAAGCCTGTTTACAAATGCAATGATTTTAATGCATTTTATGTTTCCACATATCCAACAATCATTCAGGGATCAAATCTGGCAGCTAACAATTTGCCATTAAACATTCTGTCAATAGATCACTCTTTTTATAGCCTGGTACATTTCAAAAAGTGATTGAGCTAATTAAACACAACTGTGAAATTAAGCAGAGATTTAATTAACATTATTTGATGGCTCTGGAAAGGACATTATTATTAACAAAGACATTTCAAATAACTCAAATCACAGTTAAATTTATTAACCCAGGCTTTTAGTATTACTTACTGCAGTACAACTTTTTTTTTAATTTATTTTTTATTGAAGGATAATTGCTTTACAGAATTTTGCTGTTTTCTGTCAAACCTCAACATGAATCAGCCATAGGTACACATACATCTTCTGTTCTGAAACTCCCTCCCCTCTCCGTCCCCAGCCCACCCTCTAGGTTGAAACAGAGCCCCTGTTTGAGTTTCCTGAGCCAGACAGCAAATTCCCTATTGGCTATCTACTTTACATATGGTAATGTAAGTTTCCATGTTACTCTCATATATAGTTTATATATGTTTCGGCAAAATGCGAACAGTTACATGGCCATACACTATAAACTGCTTAAAAAGGAAGATGCTTTTCTAAAGTAAAAAAAAAAAAAAAAAAAAGTGTAAATATAGCTAAATCGTTTAATCAAAGTATTTATATTTATTATAACAAAACTATTTTCTGTCTTCAATTATTAGACCACTTGAAATTATTTTATCATGGTAAACGAAAATATATTATTAGCAAAATTTGTCTCATAAAAACATAACTAAAACAGAAAAATAAAGATAAACTTATAATAGTAGTGTTACCTTTGTAGTTTAACCTCTTGGATTTCCATTGATCACGGGCCTGAATTTTTGTCACAGGCTAATAAATTTCAGTTGTTGTAGTCCAATTAACAGGTAGGGAAAACTATTTACTTCTTGGAGTGTGTTTCAGCAATATGACACAGTTGTTACTGATTACTTGAGACTGGTACATGACTCCTCTGAGGATTAATTTACCTGATTGCAGACTGGTACACCAAAACTTCTAGTGCTTTAATCCTTTGAGAGCTATTGCTGTAATTATTGCACATGGTATACCCTACAGACCTTTATTCTTTACAGTATTTCAAATAGTTTTATATATCTCAAAATTATTCAATTTACATCAACTTTTCTAAAGAAAAAGATTTTATATTTCCCCATTCCAGATTCTGAAGAGTTGTGACATCTCATCACAACACACAAAATTTCAAATAAAAATCAAATAAAATAATTATATTAAAGGCTCATAAAATACTGCTGGTGGACAAGGATAATAGCCATAAAATAATTTTATTAATCTTTTAAAAGTTTTATTGTATTGATAAAAATAATTTGACCTAATTACTTGGAAAATGTTGTTGTTGTTGTTCAGTCACTAAGTCCAATTCTTTGTGACCCTATGGACAGGACAGCATGCCAAGTGTACCTGTCCTTCAATGAATATTCAGGGTTGATTTCCTTTAGGATTGACTGGTTTGATCTCCTTGCTGTTCAAGGAACTCTCAAGTTTCTTGTCCAGCACCATACTTTGAAAGCATCAATTCTTCAATAGTAGTCTCCTTTATGGTCCAACTGTCACATTCATATATGGCTACTGGAAAAACCATAAACTTGACTATATGGACTTTTGTCAGCCAAGTGATGTTTCTATTTTTCAATATGTTGTCTGGGTTTCTCATAGCTTTTTTTCCCCCAAAAGCAAGTGAATTTCATGGCTGCAGTCACCGTCTGCAGTGATTTTGGAGCCAAAGAAAATAAAATCTGTCACTGTTTCCATTTATCCTCCATTTACTTGCCATGAAATGATAGAACCAGATGCCATGATGTTCGTTTTTTTGAATGTTGAATTTTAAGCAAGCTTTTCCATTCTCCTCTTCCATCTTTACCAAGAGGCATTTTAGTTCTTCTTTGCTTTATTCCATTAAGGTGGTATCACCTGCATATGTGAGGTAATTGATGTTCTTCCCAGAAATCTTGATTCTAATTTGTGATTCATCCAGCCTGACATTTCTCCTGATGTACTCTGCATTTAAGTTAATAAGCAGGGTGACAATATACAGTCATGACATACTCCTTTCCCAATTTTGGACCAGTCCATTGTACAATGTCCAGTCCTAACTTTTCTTCTTGACCTGCATACAGGTTTCTCAGGAGGCAGGTAAGGTGGACTGGCACTCCCATGTCTTGAAGAATTTTCCACAGTTTGTTGTGATCCACAGAGAGGCTTTAGCATAGTCAATGAAGCAGTTATTTTCCTATAATTCTCTTGTTTTTTCTATGAGCCAAAGGATGTTGACAACTTGACTTCTGGTTCCTATGCTTTTTCTAAATCTGGCTTGTACATCTGGAATTTCTCCATTCATGTAGCATTGAAGCCAAGGTTCAAGAATTTTGAGCATTACCTTTCTAGCATGTGAAATGAGCACAATTGTACAATAGTTTGCACATTCTTTGGCATTGCCCTTTTCTGGAATTGGAATGTAACTGACCTTTTCCAGTCATGTGGCCACTAGTGAGTTTTGCAAATTCTGGTATATTGAATGCAGCACTTTGACATCATCCTTTAGGATTTGAAATACCTCAGCTGCTATTCTATCACCTTTGTCACTTCAGTTCAGTTCAGTTCAGAAGCTGAGTCATGTCCGACTCTTTGTGACCCCATGAATCGCAGCACGCCAGGACTCCCTGTCCATCACCAAATCCCGGAGTTGACTCAAACTCATGCCCATCGAGTCGGTGATGCCATCCAGCCATCTCATCCTCTGTCTTCCCCCTCTCCTCCTGCCCCCAATCCCTCCCAGAATTAGGGTCTTTTCCAATTAATCAACTCTTCGCATGAGGTGGCCAAAGTATTGGAGTTTCAGTTTCAGCGTCAGTCCCTCCAATGAACACCCAGGACTGATCTCCTTTAGGATGAACTGGTTGGATCTCCTTGCAGTCCAAGGGACTCTCAAGAGTCTTCTCCAACACCACAGTTCAAAAGCATCAATTCTGCGGTGCTCAGCTTTCTTTCTAGTCCAACTCTCACATCCATCCATGACCACTGGAAAAACCATAGCCTTGATTAGATGGACCTTTGTTGGTAAAGTAATGTCTCTGCTTTTTAATATGCTGTCTAGGTTGGTCATAACTTTACTTCCAAGGAGTAAGTGTCTTTTAATTTCATGGCTGCAGTCACCATCTGCAGTGATTTTGGAGCCCAAAAAAATAAAGGCTGGCACTGTTTCCACTGTTTTCCCATCTATTTACAATGAAATGATGGGACCAGATGCCATGATCTTAGTTTTCTGAATGTTGAGCTTTAAGCCAACTTTTTCACTCTCCTCTTTCACTTTCATCAAGAGGCTTTTTAGTTCCTCTTCACTTTCTGCCATAAGGGTATGTCATCTGCATATCTGAGGTTATTGATATTTCTCCTGGCAATCTTGATTCTAGCCTAGCATTGTGCTTCCTCCAGCCTAGCATTTCTCATGATGTACTCTGCATAGAAGTTAAATAAGCAGGGTGACAATATACAGCCTTGATATACTGCTTTTCCTATTTGGAACCAGTCTGTTGTTACATGTCCAGTTCTAACTGTTGCTTCCTGACCTGAATGAAAACAGTAATTTGATGTCTTCTAGGAAATTACTAAACAGGCTAGAGTTCTGCTTTGGTTTATTTGTTAGTTTTTGTTTTGTTTTTATACATACTTTGTCACATACAAAAGTAGTTCTTGGCAAACAATTTGAATGAACAACTTTGTATCCTAAATTACATTCCAAAATCTTTCTTTGACTTTGTTAAACATACTTCAGTGAAAGAGATTTCAACATGTGAATGAAAACCTGCACACATGTAGAATACAAAGACAAATCTCTGAAATCTGCAAAGACTATTAGTTAAAATTATAGTAAGGTCATCTAGGGAAATCGGGGTAATTTTTTTTTACGTCTTTTAAAACTTGCACACACACACACATATGGAAAAATCAGAGTACAAAAAGGGAAATTTGTTGATGAACTGGATCTTCTATCTTATAAAGCACATGCAGGCCATTATTTAACCGCAGACTGAATAACAAAACAAACACAGAAATCAAATCAAGCAAGATGTATTTTTATTTAAAAGAACAAAGACAAACCATCTGTGGATATTGAAAATTTCTCTTCACCAATATAAATCTCCTATCAGGAAGACGCTCCATTTATAAAGATACCTTTTAGAAATAGATCTACTTTCACAAGGCCAAAGAAAACCAGCACTAGGTGGTGTATTACAATTAATGAACAGACAATAAAAGGTCAGAAGACATAAAAGAAAAGCAGACACATCACAGAAAAATATTAAAAATAAATTTTCAAATAAACTGACACTAGAGGAAACAAGTTAGGGAACAGAAGGAAACTAGTAACAACAAAAATCATTCGAAATTTTATATGCAGATTCAAGAAGGCACTGCATCTTTAAAAAATATACTATAAATAAATGAACAAATCAGCAAAAAATACATCTTACAAATCATGAAAATTCTTGCTGAAATAAAAAAAAAATACTAACCTGATAATATGCTTCTATTTACAATAGATAATATATAGGAAAAGAAATGAAATAGATAAAGAAAATAAAATAGAGAAGAGCAATCCAGTTAATGAAAGAGGAAATAATGATTAGGTCAATCATTACAAGACAAGTACAAAATATCTTTACCAAAGGCAAAGTTCTCTTTACTGTGAAGAAAATAACTAAAAATACAATGCTTACCCCCATGGGATTTCAGACTATCATTCTAATGGTTGCTTAGCTACTAATTCTTGCCTGACTCTCGTAACCCCATGGACTGACTATAGCCCGCTAGGCTCCTCTGTCCATGAGATTTTTTTCAGGCAAGAATACTGGAGTGGGTTGCCATTTCCTTCTTCAGGGAATCTTCCTGACCCAGGGATCAAACCCCTCTCCTTCATTGCTGGCAGATTCTTTATCTGCTGAGTCACTGGGGAAAATTGTTAAAAAAAGACAGAAGGCCATGTTTGGGCTAATGGACACTCTACCAGTAAGTGGGTGGTATAACTTGATTTGTCAAATGCCTCTGAAGCAGAAGTAGAGTAGAAAAATTCAGATCACTCCAGGCAGCTCACACAGGGAGGGCTGCAGGGAATGTGTCTGTTGTTGTCTGCAAGGAGGTGATGCTCTATTGCATAAGGTTGAATCATTTTTAAAAAACTCAACAAAATGACAGAAGCTGTACTTAACTATTCCTGAAGAAACACTTAAAAAGAAATATGATATTGTACAGATCTCTTTCTTGTGACATCACTTATAATAAAATCAATATACAACAAAACAACAGCAAACATTATCCTCAATGGAGAAAAATTAAAAGCATTTTCTCTAAAACCAGGAACAAGACAAGGGAGCCCACTCTCACCACTACTATTCAACACAGATTTGGAAGTCCTAGCCATAGCAGAGAAGAAAAAGAAATAAAAGCAATCCAGATTGGCAAAGAAGTAAAACTCTCACTGTATGTGAATAACATGATCCTCTACATAGAAAACTCTAAAGATGCTACCAGAAAATTACTAGAGTTAATCACTGAATATAGTAAAGTTGTAGGATATAAAATTAATACACAGATATCCATTGTATTCCTATACACTAACAATGAAATATCAAAAAAAGAACTAAAGGAAACAATCACATTCAACACTGCAATGAAAAAAATAAAATATTTAGGAATACATTTACCTAAAGAAAGAAAACACCTGTATACAGAAAACTATAAAACACTGATGAAAGAACTAAAAGACAATACAAATAGATAGAGACATACACCAAGTTCTTGGATTGGAAGAATCAATATTGTGAAAATGAGCATACTATACAAAACAATCTATAGATTCAATGAAGTTGCTATTAAACGGCCAACAGTATCTTTCACAGAACTAGAAGAAATAATTTCACAATTTGGAAAGACAAAAGACCCTAAATAGCCAAAGCAATCTTGACAAAGAAGAATGGAAGTGGAGTAATTAATCTTCCTGAATTCAAACAATAATACAAAGCTACAGTCATCAAGATAATATGGTACTGGCACAAAGACAGAAATATAGATCAGTGGAACAAAATGGAGTCCAGAGATAAATCCATGCACCTATGGATACCTTATCTTTGACAAAGGAGGCAAAAATATACAATGGAGAAAAGAAAGTCTCTTCAACAAGTGGTTCTGGGAAAACTGGTCAATTATGTGTGAAAGAATGAAACTATAACACTTTCTAAAAACATACACAAAAATAAAATGGATTAAAAACCTAAATGCAAGACCAGAAACTGTAAAACTCCTAGAGGAAAACATAGGCAGAACACTCTCTGACATAAATCATGCAAGATCCTCTATGACCCACATCCCAGAATAATGGAAATAAAAACAAAAATAAACAAATGGGACCTAATTAAACTTAAAAGCTTTTGCACAATGAAGGAAACTATAAGCAAGGTGAATAGACAGTTCTCAGAAAGGGAGAAAATACTAGCAAACAAAACTAAGAATTACCTAAAAAGATGCTCAACATCACTAATTATTACAGAAATGCAAGTCAAAACCACAAAGAGGTATCATCTCATGCTGGTCAGAATGGCCATCAGCAAAAATCTACAAACAATAAATGCTGGAGAGGATGTGGGAAAAGGGAACCCTCTTACATTGTTGGTGGGAATGCAAACTGGTTCACATACTATGGAGAACAGTGTGGAGATCCCTTAAAACCCTGGGTATAGAACTGCCATACGACCCAGCAATCCCCCTGCTGGGTATACACCCTGATGAAACCAGAACTGAAAGAGACACATATACCCAATGTTCATTGCAGCACTATAAAGTATAGGTAGGATATGCAAGCAACCTAGATGTCCACTGGCAGATGAATGGATACAGAGGTTGCTGTACATATACACAATGGAATATTACTCAGCTATAAAAAGGAACACATCTGAGTCTGTTCTAATATGGTGGATGAACCTAGAGCCTATTATACAGAATGAAGTCAGTCAGAAAGAGAAAAACAAATACTGTGCATTAATGCATATCTGTGTGTGTTTGAGTTGCTCAGTTGTGTCCAACTCTTTGCGACCCCATCAACTGTAGCCCAACAGGTTCCTCTGTCCTTGGGGTCTTCAGGCAAGAATATTCAGGCAAGAATATTGGAGTGGATTGCCATGCCCTTCTCCAGGGTATCTTCCTGACCAAGGGATCAAACCCATGTCTCCTGCATGGCTGGCAGATTCTTTACTATTTGAGTTACCCAAGAAGCCTATATTAGTGCATATATATGGAATTTAGAAAGATGGTACTGATCATTCTACATGCAGGGTAACAAAGGAGACACAGATGTAAAGAACAGACTTTTGTGGACTCAGTGAGAGAAGGTGAGGGCAAGATGATAGAAAATAGCATTGAAAAAATGTACATTACCATATGTAAAAGAGATGGCCAGTGCAAGTTTGATGTATAAAGCAGGACACCCGAATTCAGTGCTCTGGGAAAACCCAGAGGGACCGGATGTGGAGGGAGGTGGGAGGTGGGTTCAGGATGAAAGGGGCACATGTATACCTGTGGCTGATTCATACTGATGTATGGCAGAAACCATCACAAAATTGTAAGTAACTATCCTCCAATTAAAATAAATTAATTTAAAAATAGTAGATAAAATATAAAAGAAATAAGTGAACACGGTGTTGAAATACATTATGATTTATCACTGCTGGATGCTATCAGCGCCAATACAGTGATAATTACGGAAACTACCTAGTAAATAGGAAAAGTATTCTTGAATTACATGAAATGAACAGAGTAGGAAATAGTCCCTGTGTTTTGTTTAAACAGCATTGAAAATTTTGAATGACAATAGAGGCAGTTGAAGAATATAAACAAACAAGTACTGAACTTAAGACTCAGAAAATCTGGACTTATAACTTAGATTTGTCATTTATGATCTGCCCATGGGAAAATTAACTGACATTGTGGTCATTGGAAGGACTGATGCTGAAGCTGAAGCTCCAATACCTTGGACACTTGATGCAAAGAGCTGACTCACTGGAAAAAATCCTGATCTGGGAAAGATTGAAGGCGGGAGGAGAAGGGGACGACAGAGGACCAGATGGTTAGATGATGTCACTGACCCAATGGACATGAGTTTGAGCAAGCTCTGAGAGTTGGTGATGGACAGGTAGGCCTGGCAAGGAAGTCTATGAGGTCACAAAGAGTCAGACACAACTGAGTGACTGAACGATGATGACTAATGTCGAGGTTCTCTGGACCTCAATCCCCCCTTGTGTAAAATGAGAATAAAACCGTACCTAATTAATTTAAAAAACAGAAAGTTTCCATTAAGAAAAATCAATTGCTTTTTTACCACATGCAAAAAAAAGAAAATTAAGGAAAAGAAAGATATTTAAATATCTGATTTCAAGATTTTAATGTTAGCAATGTAGAAATTAAAATGATACAGCAATCAAAATGTAAAGAAATTTAAGCTAAAATCAGAAATAACCTGAAATGCTATCTCTGAGCAGTGGAACTAAAGTTGGAGAGGAATTTTATGGGTATCTATGAACACTGGAGTGGGCAGCCATTCTATCCTCCAGGGGATCTTCCTGACCCAGGGATTGAACCCAGGTCTCAAGTATTGCAGATTCTTTACCATCAGAGCCACTAGGGAAGTCCATTGATATTTGGTACTATTTAAATGTGACTATTTGTACAGATGGAGTAGGCTAAATAATTTTAAATGTTTAAAATAAATATAATAGATAATTTCCAGTATTCACTGAAAGGTATTTCAAAAGAGCTATAAAATGAGTACTCTAATTATCCTAAGGTGGGATGTCTTAGTCTGCTCTGGCTATTACAACAAAATAACACAGACTGGCTAACTTAAATAACATAAATTTATTTCTCACAGTTCCAGAGGCTGGGAGTCCAAGATCAAGGTGCTGATGAATTTTGATTCCTGGTGAAAGCTTTATTCTGACTTGCAGTGGATTTCCTTCTTACTGTATCATCACATGGCAGAGAAAGAGAGCTCTCCACTCTCTTCCTCCTTTTACAAGAGAATTAATCCTCCTTTCACAAGAGAATTACCCCCACCATGAAAGCCTCATCCTAATAACCATATCTAATGCTAAATATTGGTGATTCAGCATGTGAATCAATGAATATGAATTTGGTGGGTTACAAACATCCAGTCCCTAGCAAAGGATAATCCTCCAACAGTTTCTAGTAACTTATTCTAAATATTTATGGGGAGCTGGTCTCCAGAATATCTCCCTTCCATCAGTGTACCGAAACTCTTAGAATCAGTACTCTGTATAGTCTTTCTTCGAATCTATGAGATTGTCCTGTGACTCCCTTTTGACCATCAGCATATGGACAAAGCAATAATCAGTGATTTTTTTTAAATTTATTTTTAATTGGAGGATAACTGCTTTACAATGTTGTCTTAGTTTTCGCCACATGATGACTTACCGACACTGGGGAAAGGACAGGGTGGGACAAACTGGTGTAGTAGAATTGAAACATATATGTTACCATATGTAAAATAAATAGCTAGTGGGAAGTTTCTGTATAACAAAGGGAGCCCAACTCAGTGGCTTTTGAAGCCAGGTCCTAAGGAGTTTTTCATCTTCTTCTTGGATTTCTTGCAGTACTTATTCTTCAGGCATTATGACCCTTTCCTTGGAATCCAGCACCTCTGCTATGGGAAGGCACATGCAGGTCACTTTCAGGTGCTCTAGTCACCTGCCTCAACTGACCACGGGGTAAGAAGCCAGCACCAAGTGATAGCCAGGTGAGTGAGCGATCATTGTGTCCAGCTCAACTGAGCCTTCAGAAGCTCCTAACCTCAACTATTACTTGCTCACATCTGCATGACAGACCCTAAGCAAAAGCTGTCCACCTGAGTTCAATCAACCTATGGGAGCAAATAATAATTTATGTTTGTTTTTAGTCACAGCTTTAAGCTAATTTGTTTCACAGCAATAAATAACAGGAATCCTAGAATCTAAATCTAGGCACATTTATTATCAAATATTTCCCTTCCTATAATATGCAATTCCCTCTTAAAAAGTTCAGTTATTATAACAGAATTATATATTGATAAAATGTAGCCAACCACTCTAATGAAACTTGGATTTGGAGAGAGTAGCTTACCCTCAGGAAGCAGTTATCTCTTTAAGATATTTGAATACTCAGTTTCAGCCTTAAAATTCCTGTACATGAATTATATCTCTGACCAACTAATATAAAGCTCCTGTCTCTGTGCTGGGGTGATGGTATATAAATAATATCCTGAATCTGAAAAAGGAAGTGTCTTCTTTTACAAATCAATGTAAGGATATGAACTGGGCATTTGCTTGGATGAGAGTCGATCAAATAACATTATTTTCCTGAGTTTATAGACACTGTAGGCAGAAAAAGGAATATGAAGATTTGCTTTTGGTAAAAGGAAACCTTAGGGAACCATATGTCTAAGAGCAAGTCATCACTATTAAAAGATTCCAGAAGTGGAAGAGAGGAATTTCAGTATTATGGGTAAGCTTATTTGAGAGCAGTACTTGTGATGATGTCTCCATCAAAGATTTCTTCTGTTTTGTTTTGTTTTATTCCTTGTCTTGGATTCAAGTTGCCAAAACCAACAGAGACTGTGGAATGATGTATCATCTTACTTGGAAACAGTATTTTAAAATTCTATTTTATTTAAGGTATGCCTGCTTTTATTTTAAATAAGAAATATGCAAGCATAATATCACACAGGTCAGAAATTTTACTGTGTTACTGGTTCTACAATGTAAACAAGTAAGCACACATTATGAATCTGATTATCTTGCTTATAAGAAATTATTCTTTAAGTATTTACCTAAGAATGGTTTTAAATATATCAGTTTAGCAAGTAACAGTATAAAATTCAGGGTAAAGATAATAAATTGAAAACATATAATTTTCTCTCCATAAAGTAAGACATCATAAAATGAAAACAAAGGGGGAAAATGATAGGAAATCCAGAGTGGAGAGGGGCTCAAGGCTTCTGCTAAAAACAAACAAACAAGCAAACAAACAAACAAAACTCTGGAAAATCAAAAGTGGCTATACTGATTGGTGTATACAGGATTTGACTATTTTGAGAACTCACAAGAGGATATGTTATAAACAAGAGAGAAGCCACTTTGCCCTCACACAGCACTGAGTAACTCAGAACTGAAACTCAAAGATGATTTCAAGCCACAATGCTATAACCAGAAAAACAATCAATAAAAAGAATAAAGTGATTTTTAGAAAACTGAGGTTTCAGAAATCTTTTAATTCTCTGATACGCATTTGCAGTGGAAGCAATTTGAGACAAAACAGAAGGGAAAACAAAGAAGTAAGGTGTTGATTATTCTACCCATCCTGGGAAGTTACAGAAAGTCCCAGGAAGGCAGCAACAGGGCTTTGGGTCTTGAGAGCAAATAGCTTATTCTATTGTAAAGATGAATCCAACGAAGAGGGTCATGGGAAATGCTGCCTTACATGATAACACGTCTGACCCAGAGGACAAAATGTGATCCTCTGGGAGAAACTTTTATGGGAAATTTTGATACTGTTCAGTAATTAGACAAAAGTTTATTACAAAGTGATTTCTTGTGTGTTTTTCTTGTTGTTGTTGTTTGCTTGAGTTTGTCAGATATTTATTACAAATTAATCCTAAAGAATCTAAATTTTCAGACTACACTTAGAATTCTAAATTATTAGATGGGTTTCAAAATAAACATGAAGATATGAATTTTTTCTTTAAAAATGCAGGGTTGTTTTTTTTTTTTTTTCTTCATTTTGGCCTGAGTGAGCTTTGTGTTGTGTTATGTGATGCACACTTACTCAACAGAATGTAAGTTCACCAAACTGTCGGATCAATATTTTCCAGAATGTCAATCAAGCTGAGAAAGTACAACTGTTCAGCACGATGAGCTAAAAATGCCTCAGAAATAAAAGCTTCTAGCAACTGCAGGCTTAATATTTTGAAGCAAAGCAGATTCAAGACTGAATGCCTCTGTGCCAGCTTTCATGTGACTATACTTAGGCCACAGCAGAGCCTCCTTCAGACCTCGCTGCAGGCCATTTACTTTACTGTAGGGAATTGCGCAGCACATTTAACACTGCAGAGAAACTTTTCAGCTATATATTCTGTTCTGGCTCTTAAACCTTTTCCATTCTGCACCCATCACAGGTGTTACATAATGGTGCTGACATAACTCTAGTCTTGGCCAGAAGCTTGTCATGATTTTCTGACAAAACAGCAAAAGAAAAAAGAATATTATCCATTTCACTTAAAGGTTAAATTTCTTTTGAGAACTGGTTTAATTGTTCTGCTACAGGGAGGAGGTATGTCAATATTAGGTTCAATAACATGAACATTCTTAACAGGGGAAAAAGAGAGGAATGAGTGACTTCTCATTCTAATCTTTTCTTAGTTACATCCAGGCAAAGGGATCTCAGGCAGATAATGACAGGCTATATTAACTTGGAGTATTTCTCTCATCTACACTTGATTTTCTATCTCAGTATTGTCAGACATTTAAATATTGCTTTTCAAATGTAGTGCAAATATTGTTTAATGAGATCTCTGAGTTTTGATGGTCTATATTTCAAGAATCAGAAAGAACTAACAACCACCTTTGCATAAGCAATCACAGAGATTTTCCCAAAGTATGTAAAACTATATACATAATATTTATTATGGATTTTATAAACTGTTACGAAGTTTATTTGTATTGGCATAGTTTTGTAGTAATTTTTTCAATTAAAAGTGTCCATTTAGAAGATAATTAAAGATTTATCTTGAATTAATATATAATTTTTATAAGACATGCTTCTAAATGTGAAATGTCATTTTAAGGTTATAACAGTAACATTAGAGGTATGATATAGATACCCTTTGTTGTAAGAGATGTTACATGGAACTCTGCAACTATAGTTAATATTTTCTTTTAATGAGATCATGTTTACAAAAAGATTTATCATTAGTGTTTTTCAGATGGTAATTCTACTGTACTGATTATCTGGTACTAATTTAAAATGGGACTGAGAAATCTATGTTATATATTCAGGAATTAATCTCGTAAAAAATAAAGCGCACTACACCTTCTAGACTGCATTTTCTATCTCAGAGACAAACCAGTTAGTCAATATTTTGCTGTCAGGTCATACATAAAGCAAACTGAACTTTCATAAGGCCCAAAGACTCTTCTGTATAACAGCAATGTGCATGTGCGCTCAGACATATCTGACTCTTTATTAACACAGTCATAGTGCGGCCCAGGAGAGCTAATAGATAAGCTACAAAATAACCACAGAGACTTTTCAAACTCCTGCACATGCCCCCTAAGCACATAGTGGATACAAACTGACCACTGGAACTTCTCCAACTCTAGCAACTGGCCCTGGATGCACAGTTGTGTCCCCAAGTGACCTTAGGCAGCTTGGAGCGTACTAAGGGTTCATAAGTACACTACGCATACATATATTTGATTATAACAGACTGACTTATGGGAAAAACATGTGCAATAAAAAACTGTTAAGTAACTTGCAACTGTCAATCAAAACTGTCAGTCCACGCCTGCCTAAATGAATACATAAAACGCTGCCTCAACCCCACCCCCCCCCACCCCCGTACCGCATCACTTCAGCACCAGTGCCTCTCGTGGTTTGGCCCACCTCTCTCTTGAGGTGATCTTTCTGTTCGTCCTGTTCCTTCCCTAGTAGACTTGTTTCTGCCATGGATAAGGCTTCAGATTCCTCTTTGTGCACCTACCAAGAATGGAGGCCCACAAGGAAGGGTCCTTTTTGACCCTCTCCTAATCTGTATCAGTGAAAAAATCTGCCCCAAGTGGCCTACTGATCCCAGAGGGATAAGATGCATCTGAATCAGACCTGAGCACATACTAACATGGAACCAAATACAGGTAAGATCAGTCTGCTTCAGCTCATTCGCAGCTGATCCACACAAGCAAGTATGAGATTAACTGGTTGCTTTTTTAGGGCTCTTAAATTTCTCATGGTTTGTCATATAGTGTTGTTATAGCAATAACTGACACAAAAGCCATTTTCCACAAATTTTTATCATAATTTAAGCTTTGAGTAAATTTAGTCTAAAACTAAACGACAAAATGCTTACAGGGCTCACTTTGCTTTTATTATGATTGCTATTATTTATTTTTAATTGAAGGATAATTGTTTTACAGTATTGTGTTGGTTTCTACAAAATGTCAACATGAATCATCCATATGGTTATCCATGTCCCTTCCCACATGAACATCCTTCCTACCTCCCTCCCATCATACCCCTCTAGCTTATTACCAAGCAGAGCCTTGATTTGAATTCCCTAAGCCATACAGCAAATTCCCATTGCCTATCTATTTAACATATGGCAATGTATGTTTCCACGTTACTCTGCATATATCCCGCCCTCTCTTCCCTCTCCCCCAGCCATGTCCATAAAGTCTGTTCTCTATGTCTGTGTTTTATCTCACCTGATGTCATCAGAGCACAAACAATCCTAGCCCTCAGAACTGAAACCTAGTAATTATATAAAGAGTCGGACACGACTGAGTGACTGAACTGAACTGACTGAATTATATTTGACTTCTTTTTCCTCCTTTATTCTTCAGTAGGACTTATTGAATTTTATTTGAAAAAAGCTGTTTGATATCATCTTTTTTGCTTAAACTCTCATGCCAACATTCTAGATCTAGATTCTTATCATCAAATTATTATATTGACATTAGTGAACTTTAATTGCAGGTCCTGTTTTCTGAGCTTATCTTTCCTTGTAATTATCATCAATATCAGTACCATTTCCCACTTCTCTCATTCCTGCTTCTCTCTCTCTTTATACTTTAATTCATACTTTTCATAAGCTATTATTAATCACTTGCTATGCACTAAATCATAGATGATGTTGGGGATATAAGCTAGAATATAACTGAAACTATCTTCAACGTCAATCATCTATACGTTTAGAGCTCTGCAACATGTTGAGATCAAATCTGTCAGAGGCATATTCAATAAAATAAAACTAACAGCAACCAAAAACAAACAAAAAAACAATGTTTCCCCTCAAGTAGAAACTGTAAATAGTCTCTGGTTTAAAATTAGTTACAAAAGAGTGAGTACTCCCCTTTTATTCACTTTGCAGGGAAATCTACAATATTTTACAATTCACAGAATGTTCAACATAAATTTTTAAACCACTATAAATCTTATGGCAAAAAGTTTATAAGACATTTTTGTCAGTTTTGTCTTTTTCAACATCTTGATTCATCCTCTCTTTAAGTATCATTTAGCATAGAGTATCTATAACCAGGTTAACTAGGAAAATAATATATGTTATTTTTATCTTATCTGAAATGTTTGCTTGCCTGCAACAGTGTCCTTGGTTTACAGTCATATGAACTAGTTATATATATAAACTATGACTCTCAGGGTCATAGTTCTAAAAACACTGTATAATCACTCTTTCTTATAATCTAGGAAATCCAACTTCATCAGAGTACTCAAAATTCTCTAAGTACTCAAAATTCTCTATGTTCTTAAGCCAACAAGATTACTGATTCTCTTACTTAGCAGTAAGCTCCTTGCTGATAGAACTGTGTCTTACAATCCTATATCTAACACTGATAAAGTATAAGGCTTATACTTCAAGATTTCACCATTATGGGGAAACATAGAGATTTAACCAAAAACTGCAACTATGTGTATGCTAAGTCGCTTCAGCCATGTCCGACTCTTTGTGATGCCATGAACTGTAGCCCACCAGGCTCCTCTGTCCACAGCATTCTCCAGGCAAGGACACTGGAGTGGCTTGCTGTGCCCTCCTCCAGGGGATCTTCTTGACCTAGAGATCAAACCTACATCTCTTACTCTCCTGCACTGGAAGGCTGGTTCTTTACCACTAGCACAACTATGTGGGGTAAGTGCAAAGAAAATGAACACTCAAGGAGAGTAAGATGACATGGCGGGGGTGAAGAAAAGAAACTTTCATTCTTTCCTGAAGTGTGGAGAGAAAAAGCAATGAAAGCCATTGTGGAATCCTCAATAGAAGCAGGAACATCAAATTTCTTCTTTCAAGTTTCACTAGACTATATTTGATTTACAATGTTGTGTCAGTTTAGGTGTACATCAAAATCAACGTGAATCAGTTATATATATTCATATATTCATTCATTTTAGATTCTTTGCCCATAGAGGCCATTACACAGAGTATTGAGTAGAGGTCTCTGTGATATGTAGTAGATCCTTAGTTATTATTTATTTAGTTATTATTTAGTTATCTATTTTATATACAGCAGTGTATATATGTCAATCCTAGTCTCCCAATTTATCCCTCCCCCTTTTTCCTCCCTGGTAATCATGGATTGTTTTCTACATCTGTAGCTCTATTTATGTTTCACAGAAATTAATTTCTACCTTCTTTTTAAGATTCCACATAATGTTAACTATCCATCAACAGAAAAGTGGAATAAGATGTGGTACATATATATAATGGAATATTACTCAGCCATTAAAAGGAACAAAATAATGCCATTTGCAGCAACACAGATGAACCTAGAGATTGTCCTAGTGAATGAAGTAAACCAAAGAAAGACAAATTTTAGTTTAAAAATAAATAGTTTCACCAATCAGAGATGAGAGAAAGTCCATCTGTAACCATGTAGTATGCCTTAAGCAATAATGTTTACTAGACAAATTATTCCATTTACAATATAATAACAAAAGTTTTATAATAACATCTACTTTAAAATTAGAAATTAATGAATTATATAAGTGAATTCTTGTGCTAAATGTCACCCAATAATTAAAAGGTACAATTGAGAATTGAACTTAAGACTCCCCTTTGTCTTAAATCCAATGTTGTTTCCATTCAAAGACCTGGGAATGACAGACTCAATAGAAAGAAGAAATAAAACATGAGTGTGGGCAAAGAAGAACATATAATTCAATTATATTCTTGGAATAAAATTGTAAAAATATTATTTTACTGAATAATTTGTTTTTTCTATATTTTTCTATATTTTACTGAATAATTTGTTTTTTCTACATTTTTCTATATTTTGAATTTTGTATATTTTTTTAGATAATCTTTACATTGTGGATGTGAAAAAAAGGGAGAAAATATGTCAAATTTTTTGACTTTCATGTATTTTTGAATGGAAACATTAAAAAATTTGTAAGTTGAACTTCTGTATTCCAGATCTTCTAAATTAACTAGAGGATTTCAAATTTGCAGCAATAACTTTTTTTTTTCTTTCACAGAAATTAGCACCTAAGAGTTTGATGTGCAATAATTTATAAAAATGCTTACATGTTTTCTTAGGTATGCATATAGTTTCAAACTTGTTTCAGTATGTTACAGCTATAGGCTGTAAGTTTTGAGTGGAAATTATAAAACTTCTAATTTTATAATACTGTGGTCAAAGAACATATGTAACACACTCACTCTTTGGAATTTGTTAAGAATTGCTTGTGGTAGTGTGCTTTCGATTTAAAAAATTTTTCCACACGTACTTAGAAATTTGACTATTATATATTCTGAACTTTCTATGGCCGGGTGCTGGAGGAAAAGAAGGCAGTCAAATAGATCAAGTGATAACAGTTAAATATATAGACAGTATTGTCTTTGATCCACCTATTCCTTCACCTCTGTTAAACTTATTACTTACATAATCAACTTTTCATATCTATCTTCCAAACCAATTTGTCTCATGAACTCCTGATTAGAAACCATCTGGTTTGTGTATTTATTGTGCTATGTGATGTCTCTGTGCTTTTTATTTTCTCTTTTCTTGACTTCAGTAGGATTCTATAATATTTCCTTCAGTCCCTTCCCATAATAGATTGGAAGATATACATACTCCTATTCTTTCATGGCCTACCTTTGTATTTTTAATGTGCACATCACACTTATTTACAAAGTTAATTTTGAAAAGAGAAACACTGGGAGGGACATTGGGAGGGAACTTGGTCACCCTAATACATGACATGTTCACTATCCCAAGTATATAATATTAGTGCACACATTAGAAATATACATATGTGAGTTAAATTAGAAAAAACAGAAAATAAAAAGCATATGAGAACTCAAAATATCAAAAAATTGTACCTACTGGGAACTGACACAGTGGAAAAATGGTAGATACTAATTTTGCTTGCACAACAGAACATAGAGAATCACCTAGCTAGTAACATATATAAAAATGAGGTTCACAAAATTCTAAATGGACAAAACAGTTGAATATAAGCAAAACAAAAATGGAAAATAATACACATACACAAATGCATCTGATTTAACATATCCATGTTAGAAATAAAGCTCAAATCTTTAAGGAAAAAAAATGGACACATAGGAATTTACTTTTTTTTTTTTTTCTGAAAGTTAAACTATACAACAAATAAAAACATGTGAAAGACACTGTAAAATGTATGCTCAATTCCAAAAAAAAGAAAATTACAAGCCAATGTCACTGATGAACACAAATACAAAAATTCTCAAAATTCTAGGAAATAATCCAACAACACATGAAAAGGATCATACACCATGACCAAGTCAGGTTTATCCCAGGGATGTAAGTAGTCTTCAATAGATGCAAATAAATCAATGTGATGTACCATATTAACAAATTAAAAGTTAAAATTCATATGATAATCTCAATAGATGTAGAAAAAGGTTTTGACAAGATTCAGCAGCCATATATGCTTAAAAATTCTTCAGAAAATCAGCATAGAATGAATCTACCTCAACATAATAAAGGCCATACATTACAAATACACAGTAAACAATATTCTCAATGGTGAAAAACTTAAAGTATTTCCTCTAAAATCAGGAACAAGACAAGGGTGCCCACTCTAACAATTATTATTCAATGTAGTTTTGGAAGTCATAGCCACAGAAAGCAGAGAAGAAAAGGAAATAAAAGGAATCCAGACTAGATAAGAAAAAGTAAAACTCTCACTGTTTGCAGGTGACATGATATTATATATAGAAAACTAAAAACACCATCAAAAATTTACTAGAGCTAATCAATGAATTTAGGAAAATTGCAGGATACAAAATCAATTCACAGAAATCCCTTGCATTTCTATACATTAACGATGAAAAATCAGACACAGAAATCAAGGAAATAATCTAATTTACCCTTGCAACGAAAAGAATAAAATTCCTAGAATGAATCCACATAAGGAGTCAAAAGACCTGTGTACAGAAAATTGTAAGACACTTATGAAAGAAAGCAAAGACAACACAAACACAATATATCATGTTCTAGAACTGGAAGAATCAACAATGTGAGAATGTCTATATTACCCAAAGCAATTTAGATTTGGTGTAATCTCTATCAAATTACAAATTTTATTTTTCACAGAACTATGACAAAAAATTTCACACTTTACATGGAAACACAAAAGACTCCCAATAACCAAAGCAATCTTGAGGAAGAAAAACAGAACTGGAGTAATCAATCTTCTTGCTTTCATACTAAATTACAAAGCTACAGAAATCAAGATGGCACTGGCACAAAACTATAAATATAGGTCAATGCAACAAGATAAAAAGTTCAGAGATAAACTCACACACCAATGGGCACTTTATCTTTGACAAAGGAGGCAAGAATATACAATGGAGAAAAGACAGCCTCTTCAATAAGTGGTGTTGGGAAAACTGGACAGCTATGTGTAAAAGAATGAAATTAAAACACTTCTTAATACCATATGTAAACATAAATTCAAAATGGATCAAAGACATAAATGTATGGCCAGAAATTTTAAACACAAGCAGAACACTCTCTGACATAAATCACAGCAAAATCCTCTCTAACCCACCTCCTAGACTAATGGAAACAAAAACAAAAAAAAAAGCAAGTGGGACTTAATTAAACTTAAAAGCTTCTTCACAGCAAAGGAAACTATCGGTTCAGTTCAGTTCAGTCACTCAGTCGTGTCCGACTCTTTGCAACCCCATGAATCACAGCACGCCAGGCCTCCCTGTCCATCATCAACTCCCGGAGTCTACTCAAACTCATGCCCATCGAGTCAGTGATGCCATCCAGCCATCTCATCCTCTTCTCCTCATCCCCTTCTCCTCCTGCCCCCAATCCCTCCCAGCATCAGGGTCTTTTCCAATGAGTCAACTCTTCACATGAGGTGGCCAAAGTATTAGAGTTTCAGTTTCACCATCAGTCCTTCCAATGAACACCCAGGACTGATCTCCTTTAGGATGAACTGGTTGGATCTCCTTGCAGTCCAAGGGACTCTCAAGAGTCTGCTCCAACACCACAGTTCAAAAGCATCAATTCTTTAGTGCTCAGCTTTCTTCACAGTCCAACTCTCACATCCATACATGACCATAAACAAGGTGAAAAGACAACCCTCAGAATGGGAGAAAATAACAGCAAATGAAACAACTGACAAAGGATTAATCTTCAAAATATACCAGCAGCTTATGTAGCTCAATACCAGAAATACAAATAGCTTAATCAAGAAATGAGTGGAAGACATAACTAGAGATTTCTCCAAAGACATACAGATGGCCAAAAAACACATGAAAAAATGCTCAATATCGCTCATGATTAGAAGAAATGCAAGTCAAAAGTACACTGAAGCATCACCTCACAATGTTCAGAATGGCCATCACCAAAAAAATCTACAAACCATAAATGCTGGGGAGGGTGTGGAGAAAAGGGAACCCCACTTGCACTGTTGGTGGGAATGCAAATTGACACAGCCACTATGGAGAACAGGACAGAGATACAGCTAGTATGGAGAACATTATGGAGATATCTTAAAAAAAACAGAAACAAATAAAAAACTATGAATAAAATAAACTTATGACCCAGCAACCTCACTACAGGGCAAATACCCTGAAAAATACATAAGTGAAAAAGACACTTGTACCCCAATGTTCACTGCAGCACTATATACAAGAGCCAGTATATGGAAGCAACCTAAATATCCATCAGGAGAGTAATGTGTAAAGATGAAATTAATATATACAATGAAATATTACTCAACCATAAAAGGAACAATTGTGTCATTTGCTGATTTGAATGGACCCAGAGACAGTCATACAGAGTGAAGTGTACACACACACACACACACATTAACTCCTATGTGTGGAATCTAGAAAAATGTTATAGATGAACTTATTTACAAAGCAGAAACAGAAATATACATGTAGAGAAAAAGGTATGGATACCAAGGAGAGAAGGGGCATTGGATGAATTGGGAGATTGGGCTTGACATATATACACTACTACGTATACAACAGATTTTGAAGCTCAGGGAACTCTAATGAGTGATTGTATAGCACAGGGAACTCTCCTCAACACTCTGGTAAATGAGAAGGAAATCCAAGGAAGAGGGTATACATGCATACGTGTGCCTGATTCACTTTATTAGATAGCAGAAACTAACACAACATTTTTTTTTAATTCTTTTTTTTTTTTCATTTATTTTTATCAGTTGGAAGCTAATTACTTTACAATATTGTAGCGGGTTTTGTCATACATTGAAATGAATCAGCCATGGAGTTACATGTGTTCCCCATCCCTATCCCCCCTCCCACCTCCCTCTCCACCCGATTCCTCTGGGTCTTCCCAGTGCACCGGGCCCGAGCACTTGTCTCATGCATCCAACCTGGGCTGGTGATCTGTTTCACTATAGATAATATACCTGTAACACAACATTTTAAAGTAACTATTGTTGTTGCTCTTGTTGCCAAGTCGTGTCTGACTGTTTTGCGACGCCATGGACTATAGCCCGAAAGGATCCCCTATCCATGGGATTTTCCTGGCAAGAATACTGCAGTGGATGGATTGCCATTTCCTTCTCCAGGGGATCTTCTTGACCCAGGGATCCAACCCATGCCTCCTGCATTGGCAGGTGGATTCTTACAACTGAGCCACCAGGGAAACCATAAAGCAACTATACTCAAATAAAAAATTTAATTTAAAAAAGAAAAATATAATACATAAAACAAAAATGTGACAAAATGATATATGTATTTTATTCCATTGGAATTGATATTTAACAGTTATTTAAGGATAGTTTTAGCTTTTAATATCCATGGGTTTTTTTTATAATAACTCACTCATTGCTTATAGAAAAAGAAAATGTAAGCAAATAACTTTATATAGACATGTTTAGGATTTCTTCAAATTCAAAATCTATTTCTTCTGAATCACTTATTGAATTGGATCCAGAGTGTTTATTGTTTTCTGTTCTACACAGTCCTTTGTGACAACACAAGGATTGGTGATGCAGAATTAATTAAAATAATACAAAAAAGAAGTAAAAGTCATCAGTGATGGCATTTAAGTAGATTTCAGATTTTCTTAGAACAAATTTGTATTCACAAAACTTTTAAAAATTAGTCTAAACTATGCATAAAAGTGTAACAACCCAATAACTATTAGAAAATAAATGCACTTAACTTATAATCTAGATCCAGATACAACCCATTATAAATATCAGAGAATTGCAGTCCATTTTTTAACTAGTGTATACTAGAAGCACCCCAATTCCAGTCCTTCTATAAAGCAGAATCTTACAGATGGACAGGTTTATTGACAAAATGGAATCTTAAATATTATTAGTAAGAAATTCAGTGGAGAAGATATTGTAGCAACAAATAGATAATAGATACCAACCTTTACTAGATATCAGAGAAATATAATTAATAATAAAGTACTATCTCTAAAAGTTTCTATGTTAAAAATATTGGGTTGACCAAAAAGTTTTTTGGGTTTTTCTATAACATCTTTTCTGATGCTACACAAAAGCCTACGTGACCTCTTTGGCCAATCCAACCTACTTTTTTCAGAAGTCTGGTATAAAGGGTCCTTTTATATATTGCTATGTAGATTTGTGAATATTTAAAAATTTTAACAGAATAAACATGATAACATGTCTTCTAATTATCTATGAATATCTTCTCACCAAGAAATCACAAATCTTGGAATATATTCTATAAAGACATATATAAATAAGAATATCAAATCAATACTATTTGCTTATTTTGCAGTGATATAAAATGAAACAAATATCTAGCAATAGATAAATACTTAAATGCATTATTCAGCCATTCAAAAAAAAAATGAACTATAGTACATTTTACTATATAATGTGAACTGCATATAGAATAAATTCAGATATTCAAAGTACTAATAGATGACTTATAATCTATTACTTTGTTCAAAAATGAAAATAATGTATGTATTCCCAGAAGAAGTTATAGTAGGATACCCATCAAGCTGGAAAGAACAAGCATGAAGTTGTATCAAATCTATGGAGAGGATTAAGGAAAAGGAGAGACTAAGAGTAAAGGTGAACAGAAAATAATTCATATAAAAAACTGCATTTGCAAAATAAGATTATATATAGGTATAAAATATTAATTCTTTTTTATCAAGTATGTACGTAAATATACAAAATGCAGTATGAGGAATGGTTAAAATGCAGTATGAGGAATGGTTAAGAAAATGTCTATGCGTTTATCTCTGAGTAGTAACCTTCTAAGGGCTTCCCAGGTGGCTCAGTGGTAAAGAATCTGCCTGCAAATGAAGGAGACACAGGAGACACGGGTTCAATCCCAGCTTGCAAACATCCCCTGGAGGATGAAATGGCAATTCACTCCAGTATTCTTGCCTAAAACCTTCCACGAGTAGGCTGACAGGCTACAGTCCAGGGGGTCGCAAATAGCTAGAAACCACCGAGAACACGAGAAAGACTGGTCTGACATTTTTATTTTTTACATTTTTCACTTTTGTGTGTTGATTTTATATACAAACTATATGTCTTTTATTGCAGAGTTACTTGGCTTTGTACAATAAAAGCATTATACAATTAAGAAATATAATCCTATTTTTATTGTGAAAAAAGTATACTTTTTTTCCTCTATCACTCTATCACAGTATACTCTATCACTTATAACAATCTTACTATCTTCCACAATTTACTGTAAAATAATTTAGTTCCATCTTCTCTTGATTTTTCTGAGATTAGTTTTTATATTTTTAGTTTTTACATATTAATATATTACAATAAGGACCAATTTCTTTATTTACCACTATATTTAACCTAATTCTTTTTATGGCTTTGTTTTCTTAGAAAATTGTATCTTTAATAAATCCAATAATTCTGTCATATTGATTTTGAATTCCACAATTTTGAACCACATTTAATTAAGAAAAATAAAACTCTGAGTATGAAATTTAGCTCTTTTAGGATATTGCTACATTGTTTTCTGGTTTCTATTGTTACTGAAAAATAATTGCTGTAGGTCTTTGCAAGTAATCTTTTTTTTCTTATAGTTTTAATGATTTTTAATATTATCTTTGCAGTTTTATGTCTCTGTGTGTTCCTAACACTTACTTACCATTATCTTGTCGAATTCATCTCTACTACAATGCCTATTAAACACTGCTTGAAGATATTCATTTTGTTGTTTTTGCTTCTTAAATTTAATTGTATATTCTTGAAAATTTTCTTTATGCCTTAGGTTATTTCCTCAAATCTCTTTTTAATTCATGAATTTTCTGTTCAGTTTTGAATAAGCTATGTAGAGTCCTACTTTGATTTTATCTCAGCCATTTTCTCTGTTTTAAAACACATTCATCACAAAGGTCTTGTTTGTTTTTCCAAAGTAGTCTATTTCATTTGCCTCTTAAGTATATAATATTTTAACTGTGAAATCACCTCTGTAGAAACTGTTTTCAATAGTTTGATGCTATGGATTCTAATGTAATTTCCCTGAAACAGCTTTCTCTGCATTGCAGTTTTCACTTGCTTTTGCCAATTTATGGGCCCATGGGTTTTGCCATATCAGCATCATGATATATTTCATTTCTTTTTTTTTAATGTCAGAATTTCAGCACCATGAAGGCAATGTGAAAAGTCCCAATACATGTGTGGTGCATAAGTCATTTGATTATCACTCTTCTGTCATTTACATGTTAAGTAAAGACCATGTTCTATGCTTCATTCTCAAGCAACTAAGGCAAGATTTTTGTAGTCCTGTATTTAAAGATAGGCCCCATATTTAGACGTTTTCCCAATTATTTATCAAGGACACCAGTTATTACTCTCTTGTGCACACAGACTGATACTCTTGATTACCTTCCCCACATATTCTTAGATCCTGAGTCCTAGAGTATATGCAATGCACAATTCCCAAGCTTGTCTAATCATTAAAATTTGACTTCTGCTGTTTGCATTTACTTTGCATTTACTGTTTTTTTTTTTTTGGTTCCAAGTTCTTTTTCTTTCTTATTTTTCAAATTTTCCATGCATTAAAAACCACATGTTATCTCAGTTTTCATATTTATAGTGATACAAGGCTTTGTATATTAGTCTCTATCAAATTGATGAAAAATCTGACAAAAACATCTCTTACTACAAGAAACCTATAGCACATATTTTATAAAATAAGCATTTTACAATACAACTATACTTATGTTTATATACTAATGAGACACATTTTATTTTTATTTATTTTTTTTCCTCTGCCCTTCACCCACCGCCTGCCTCAATGAGATACATTTTAAAATAACAAAAAGTTTTAATAAGAATAGAATAGATCTTTGAGTCTTCATGACCAGATTATCAAATTGGCTTTCTCAAGCAATAAACACAATTTATAATTATGTGCAGCATAAAGTGCCAAAAGAAATAAATTCCAGGAACATATGGAGATGGTCATTTATGTCGGAGTTAGCATTTTGGTGCTGCTGTATGTGCATCTGTTTCTGGCAGATGCAACCTAATATTACTTTTAACCAAAGTTCCCAAAAAACAAATATAATAATAAAAATGTGTCATCCTGTCTTCAGTATTAATACCAACTATGGAATGTTCTTTTTAAATATAATATATCCATATGGTAGATAGGTAAGACTGTTTTAGCTAAACTTCCTAAAAGTTGTTTTATTTAAAGCTTATGTGGTATAAAAATTCATAGTGTACATATTAACACTATGAGATGTTTCATTTTTTTGGTAATTTTTAAAATGCTTTTTAAAATAATTACAATTTGTAACCCTAGTCTCAAATGCCATTTAAGTATATTTTATTATACAATTTATGCTAGCATATCTAACTATCCTATTTATATATTGTTTTTCTAATTTTATAAAAGTTTTCCTTTAACTAACTTGAGAAAGCCTCAAGAAAGTAGAGATGCTTTAAAGGAAAAATCGCTTAAGTATTTGACTGTTTACCTCATAGCTAAACAAACTAAATATTAAATATACTGTGGCACTTTAATATAATAAGGTACAAAATAAGCATGAAAAATCATGTTTCAAATAATTGAAAGGTGAATCTATACACATAAAAGTTGCTTAACCTTACTCTAAGAGAAATTCTCTGTTTACATATGTTGAGATAACATTCCTCATATGAGATAACATTTTGTCATATCAGAATGACAAAACATAAACTGTCTGACAGTAGAGTCTATTAGCAAGTCTGAGAAGAAAGAGGCATTCTCAGCAGATGGTGAGACTAAAAAATGGAGAGAACTTGTCTGTGTCTAACAAAATTATACATGCAGTCACCTTTGAATCAGCAATAAATTTCCAGAGATCCATATGAAAGTTATACTGCCAAAATATGAAATAACACATATACACGATTATGCATTCCAGCATCATTTGCAGTAAGACTGAATCAACACAACTATTCTCTGTTCATCATCATAGGACTGGTTAAACATACTTTTGGAGAAGGAAATTGCCATCCACTCCAATATTCTTACCTGGAGAATCCCATAAACAGAGGAGCCTGGTGGGCTACGGTCCAAAGTGTTGGACACAACTGAAGAAACTTAGCAAATATACTGTGGTATACCTATGCAATAAAGTACTATTGATCTGGAAAAAGATCTCTACACTGAAATAAAATCAGCTCCTATATAACTGAATGATGTTCGTTGTCGTTCAGCCGCTCAGCCGTGCCCTACTCTGTTACGGCATGGACTGCAGCACGCCTGTCCCTGTCCTTCACCATCTCCCAGAGCTTGCTCAATCTCATGTCCATTGAGTCATGAATGATGTTTAAATTCATTCAACTGGCTGTGAAGCAAAGATATTTTTAAAACTAATGTTTAATTTTGCATGAAGGAACACTGGAAACTGAAAAATATAATGAGCATTTTAAAAATACAATTACAAATTCCTGAGAAAGTATTCATGCTCAAAAAAAAGCATTCCTGAGATTAAAAACTTTTGTAAAAATTACATAAGGCTGTGAGTGCTCTGATGTAAAAGATAATTCAAGGAAGAAAAAATTTCTCTTTATTGTGTTTCCAAGACTATGAATGATGGACCATTTCCTCCTAATGTGGTTTGGATGGAAAGTAACCAAAATGTAGAATCAATAATCATTTTTACCTCATAGGACATGTTTGTTTGTAGGAATTAAATTGCAAGTTAGATTTTATTTTTGTATAATCACAAATTCTAAATCGCTTCCTATTTCTGCTTTTAAATAATCTGATATTGTTCAGCATTTGAAAAAAAATAACAATCTTCTGATATATTAATAAACCTTTGTACTGAGGGATTACTTTTAAATCATGATGATTCTCTGAATTTAATTTCCCCTACTTCTTCATCAAAAACAGAAATAAATACTTTTATCTCCAACAAAGAGTAAAATTTGATTCATTAGCTCTTATTGTTTAGTCACTGAAAATTTTCAGGTCAGCTTTAATGCATTTATTTCTTTACAAATGTATTCTCATAGACAAAAGTTGAGAAGAAAAGTTCAGTGCATTTCACAATGACCCTAATTAAGGTCACAAGAAAAGATATTGTTTTTCAGGATTTCACTGTACAGGCAATCAACTTCTGAGAAAAAAAATTGCCCATTACCTCTGAGTTCAAAAGACCAATTAATTTTATCTTTTAAAGAAATTAGTCTTTTTTAGTGATCATTTTCTTAACTCTCATCCAGATATTCTATCAAGATTACTTTTAAACTTACCATTCTACTGTTTTATTTTAGGTATGTTTAGCAATCATTTTTCAAGGTAAGAACTCAAAACATACTTGAGTGAATGAATCAAAAAATATTCAAGCTATTAATGTACCAATCAGACTTTTCATGCAAGTCTTACCAACCACACCATTAGAAAAGGGACTCATTTTTCCTGTTTTATTGATATTTTCTTTCTTAACTTTTTTTGATTGCTTTTTGTTGCATTCTCCCAAAAATAAGATTGGAGCAACTTGTTTTATCTGTTTACAGTATTTTTTTTCTCTGCTTATTTATCTCCTTAGATATATACTCAAACATCTAATTTCTTCCTAATCTACTTTCGTATAGTTTCTTTATCTGGGATTGATTTATTCAAACTGAATTTGGGTTTATTTAAACATTACACACACACTGTCAAGAATCAAAAAAAAAAAAAAGTGTTTCTATCTGTGTGTTTCCAAAAACATCAGGTTTTAATTTAGAGTGCTAAATATTATTTCTCCTAGCTACTTCTATTTTTTAATATTTCTTTAGACTTCTAGAAGGGCTGGAGCTTTTTTCTCAAAACAACTACTGTATTTTCCATCATCTCACAACAACAATTCTGTGTTGCTGTTTCCAAGTAGAACACCACTTTGGCAGTGTACTATTCTAAAATACCATCTTTGTACCTCCAGATAACGTGAAATTCACAGCATAAATAATGCATTAAGCAAGATTTTATAACATTTATTATTAAATTTGAATATTTTAAATGCCAGATGATGAGTTAGAGGACAAATACATTTTAAAATGCTATTATATAAAGTGGTGTAATAAGAGAGATAAGGCTCTACATGGGGATAAAGAATATAGCTGCTTGAATGAAGAGGGCCAGCAGAACTGAAGTTCACTATCAAGAAGTCCATTTTCAAAAAGAACTAGAAGTTTGCCAGATTAAATAGTAGAAGCGGGATTTCTTCCATGTGAAGGAAGGAGTAGCAAGAATGAATTCACGGATTTGTAACAAAACATGAATATTCAAGCACTGCAGTAGTTAAGTATAGCCACAGTGTAATGTGCAATGGGTGTGTGGACAGGATACAAAGAATAGACAAAGCAAAGAAAAATAAATCCTGGACCCAAAATGAATACTTTGAATTTTACCTTGAATTCTAGGTAGAGAGTGACAAGTAACAGTTTTACTTTATAGACACTTCACTACACTAAAAGAGTGTAAGTTAGAAGTTCGAAACAATGGATATTAGGAAAACAGAGCACTGTAATCAGACAAGAAAGTCACAGTGAAGGCAATGAGATTGAACATATAGTAGACAGATTAAAGAATATTAAGTAAAATGGATAAGTGTTCATCTATTAAGCACATGAGTAAGGAAGAAAATGATATTTTTTGGACTGACTTGGCTAACAGAGTGAGTTGCTAAGCTATTTGAAAATAGAAATAAATTTCAAGCTGAAGATCTTGAGTTCAATTTTAGAGAAGGGATTTCACATAAAACCAAAAAAAATAAATATCCAGTACAAAATTAGATATATGGATTTGGAAGTTATTTATTTGGGTTGGAATAGCCAGTTTCAGGTCTGCTTTCCCGGTGGCTCAGTGGTAAAGAATCTGTCCCCAATGCAGGAGACTCTGGAGACGCAGGTTTGACCCCTGGGTCAGGAAGATCCCCTGGAGAGGGAAATAGCAAACCCATTTCAATATTCTTGCCTGGAAAATCCCATGGACTGAGGGGGCCTGGCAGGCTGCAATCCATGGGGTCACAAAGCCTTGGACAGGACTGGGCATGCATGTAGCCAGTTTCAGAGCTGTCCACATATTAATGCCAGCTGAAATGAGAGAGGAATGGAATTATCTCGGCCAGTAGGATATCACGGGAAAATAAGAGAACTGAGGAAGGAACTTTGTAGACCACTACCACCTTAGTTAAAAGAAGATAACTTAGCAAGGAAGACAGAAAGGATTACTCAGACATAAGGGGAACACCAGGGAAACTACTACCATGAAAGCTAAGATGAAAGATAATTTTAAGGAAACAGAGCAGATGACTAATGGTGATGAATATACCAGGGGTTTGAGTAGCATACTGACTTAAAAAAATTACCAACTTATCAACAAGGATAGTTATCATCATCTTGGTGAGAAGAACTTCAGAGGACTATCACTGAGAGGAACAACTTATATCTGGTTTCTCAGTTTTCATGTCATGATTCGGAGTTCTTGCTACTTCTGAATTAAATTTCAAGTAGTCTTTTCAAATTTATCTTTCACTGAAAATGTCAGAGGGAATTTTGCCACTGCCACACAACCAGAAAAATGAGAGAAGTTGATGCAAAAATCTCTGTCTTGCATCTAAGAACATTGTTAGTGAAAGATTAGGTTGAGGTAGATATTATAGAAAATTATGATGTTTTGAATATAGAAACTAATCTTAATATAATAATCCTAACTGCATAAGGACACTGGTTAAGTAGGAGTCTAAACAGTCATGAACTCAATAAAGCATTGAGTATCTACCATATGATAGACCCTGTTACAGATAATTGCATATATGTATAAATAAGCAAAACTTGATCCCAAATCTAGTGGTAAACTACTATAGGTTAGATGAAGTTAATGCTTCCTACTATCATCTTAGATATCTTTTATTTTTTTCTTACTTCATAAATATTGTACTCTGAATGCTATGGTTAGTTGGTAATTAGTTAAGTGTTAGTTGCTCAGTTGTGTCCAACTCTTTGCAAGCCCGTGGACTGTAGCCTGCCAGGCTTCTCTGTCCATGGAATTCTCTAGGCAAGAATACTAGAGTAGGTTGCTATTTCCTTCTCCAGGGGATCAAACCCAGGTCTCCTGCACTGCAGGCAGAGACTTTACCATCTGAGCTACAAGTTAAACTCAATTGCAGAAATTACATTTTAGAATATATGTCATCATTTTCTGTTGTAATAGGTTACTATTACTGAGGCAAGCTGTGACACCTCTATTGGCAAATACATGATTTGATGATTAAATAAAGCAGCCCACTCACTTCAAATATTGAAACCTGTGAAAAGGTAAATGTTACATCTGAATTCTCATTCCCTCTGTTCGAGAACACCAATCTGTTGGATGACACCCACCCAGAGTAGGGAAGGGATCTAGACACAGAGCAAGACAAAAAACTATAATGCTGTGATACGGGAATCACCCTGTCACAGCACTGCTCTGCTCCAGTAAGATGTTACTTGGTTTGAGTAGCTGTATTTGTATCCATAATTTATTAGCGAACTGTCACTGAAAAATGTCTGTGTTTGAAGCCACATTGCCAGTGAATCCCCAAAGGAATCTTTACAGGGAACTATTACTTTAATGACCAAAGGGTTCCTGTAGAGCATAACTGTGAGGTATAGAATTCAATGGTGCTTCAATCCACTTCATTATCAAGTAGCTTTGTGACAAAATAATGAAAGTGGCATTTACTTGAATTTGCCACTTTACATATACTTTGTTATAACAAAGGCTACATTTTCAAGATAATAGTATGAAACATTGAAAAATTAACGTGGAATAAAAGCAATGTACCTGCACTTCAAAGGATAAGTACTTACTAATCAAAAGAGTTTAGTACTACTTAAAGGTAAGGGCACCTTTAAAGAAAGATAAGGTTCAAGAAGATATTGTAGAGAGATTATGATTTTTTAAATATAGTAACCAAATATAATAACTATAACTGAATAAGAATACTGGTCAACTTCCAATTTTTTAAGGATATGAGTGCTATCTAAATTCATACCTCAACATTAAAGGACACACATAACTATGGACATATAAAGAAAAAACACCACAACTTCCAAATTGTATCTGGCTGTGAAAATATTTACTGCATTTCTGTCTCAAGGAGAATGTTGGCAACATGAGGATAAAACCCAAAGTGAGAAGCACCCAACCTGAGGTAAATGTGTGAGTTATGGAATTATGGTGATGTAAATCTTTAAATCAAATGAAAAAATTACAAAGTAAATTCTATATAGCCCTTTGATCACAGCTTTGGGCATAAAGATTATATTAAATCCTGCTCCGCAGGAATGGTGCAAAGGCAACTGTAAAATTACATCAACTTTTTAGAAATAACTATAGAAATTAGGTAAAGTGAAAGTGAAGTCGCTTAGTCGTGTCCAACTCTTTGCGACCCCATGGATCTGACCATGGGATTTTCCAGGCAAGAATACTGGAGTGGGTTGCCATTTCCTTCACCAGGGGATCTTCCCAACCCAGGGATCGAACTCAGGTCTCCTGCATTGCAAGCAGATGCTTCACCATCTGAGCCACCAGGGAAGCCCCAAAATCAGATAAAGTTAGTTATATTTTACTGTTATGTGTAGTGTATTAATGTAAATAGCACTTATTAGAAGGCAGGCATACATATGTATGTATTCTATAATGAGGAAAATAATTTAATATACATAATATATGTATAATTTTGGTATGTACATAGAAAATACATATATATATTTATATAGCATTTATATACATGTATCCATATAATTAATGCCATATCACTTCATCTTATAAATTTAGTTTCAATACTGGTATATATTTGGCATTAAATACATATATGTGAAATGGATTTTTTTTCCTACACCAAAATTCATATTTCAGATTTCTAGATATTTTATCTACAATTAAAAAAACACATACTATTACAGCTCAAATAATTGACTATTAAGAACCATTCATTTTCAAACAAATAAAATTAGTAACAGGAAGATAAATATGTTCCATGATACACAGTATATATTTCTAATGTATTTTAAATTATCTGACAGTTACAAAGAAATGATTAAGAATGAATGACAAAAAATATACTCTAAAAGCAACGTAAATACATTTTTTTAGATAAAGTATTATTCCAATTAATTCTATGTTTAAGTGCAAACTGAATTAACATTACTCAATTTTCCTGGTTCTACATTTGCTAGCTTTTTGAAGTTGCCAGTTGTGTGTATTTAATATTTCAGTTACCAAGTTTATCTCTCTCATCTGCTACTTTCCTTCTGTCCTGCTTACTTCATATACAATTACCTGATAAACAGTGTTTAATACATTATAATATCACCTAGGCTTAAAAATTCTCTCTGATTTTTACCCTTGATCAGCTATTCCAATTTAAGAACTTGGCCTGCTTCCATCAAGATATTGACATTATCTGCTGATGCTGCTTTCGATGTCGATCTTGATTCCTGAACAATTCACAGAATTTTAATTTTTTAATATCTTTATTTTCCTCTTCTATGTACATAATCACACACTAGTAAAGTAATGATTAAAATTCTCCAAGCCAGACTTCAGCAATAAATGAACTGTGAACTTCCAGATGTTTAAGCTAGTTTTTGAAAAGGCAGAGGAACCAGAGATCAAATTGCCAACATCCGCTGGATCATCGAAAAAGCAAGAGAGTTCCAGAAGAAAAACTACTTCTGCTTTATTGACTATGCCAAAACCTTTGACTATGTGGACCACAATAAACTGCGGAAAATTCTGAAAGAGATGGGAATATCAGACCACCTGACCTGCCTCTTGAGAAACCTATATGCATGTCAGGAAGCAACAGTTAGAACTGGACATGGAACAACAGACTGGTTCCAAATAGCAAAAGGAGTACTTCAAGGCTGTATATTGTCACCCTGCTTATTTAATTTCTATGCAGAGTACATCATGAAAAACGCTGGGCTGGAGGAAGAACAAGCTGGAATCAGGATTTCCAGGAGAAATATCAATAACCTCAGATATGCAGATGACACCACCCTTATGGCAGAAAGTGAAGAAGAGCTAAAGAGCCTCTTGAGGAGAGTGAAAGAGGAGAGTAAAAAAGTTGGCTTAAAGCTTAACATTCAGAAAACTAACATCATGGCGTCCGATCCCATCACTTGATGGCAAATGGAGAAGAGTGGAAAGAGTGGCTGACTTTGTTTTCCTGGGCTCCAAAATCACTGCAGATGGTGACTGCAGCCATGAAATTAAAAGATGCTTACTCCTTGGAAGGAAAGTTATGACCAACCTAGATAGCATATTAAAAAGCAGAGGCATTATTTTGCCAACAAAGGTCCGTCCAGTCAAGACTATGGTTTTTCCAGTGGTCATGTATGGATGTGAGAGTTGGACTATAAAGAAAGCTGAATGCCAAAGAGTTGATGCTTTTGAACTGTGGTGTTGGAGAAGACTCTTGAGAGCCCCTTGGACTGCAAGGATATCCAACTAGTCCATCCTAAAGGAGATCAGACTGGGTGTTCACTGGACGGACTGATGCTGAAGCTGAAACTCCAGTACTTTGGCCACCTCATGTGAAGAGTTGATTCATTGGAAAATACCCTAATGCTGGGAAAGATTGAGGGCAGGAGGAGAAGGGGACAGCAGAGGATGAGATGGCTGGATGGCATCACCGACTCGATGGACATGGGTTTGGGTGCAATCTGGGAGTTGGTGATGGACAGTGAGGCCTGGCATGCTGCGGTTCATGGGGTCGCAAAGAGTTGGACATGACTGAGCAACTGAACTGAACTGATGTACATTATATATATTGCATTACTTTCTCTAAATTCATCTTTCTAAATTTACCTGGGTCATGAAGATCTTTTTTTGTACAGTTCATCCTTGTATTCTTGCCACCTCTTCTTAATATCTTCTGCTTCTGTTAGGTCCATACCATTTCTTTTCTTTATCAAACACATCTTTGCATGAAATGTTCCCTTGGTATCTCTGATTTTCTTGAAGAGATCTCTAGTCTTTCCCATTCTGTTGTTTTCCTCTGTTCTTTGCACTGATCACTGAGGAAGCCTTTCTTATCTCTCCTTGCTATTCTTTGGAACTCTGCATTCAAATGGGAATATCTTTCCCTTTCTCCTTTGCTTTTTGCTTCTCTTCTTTTCACACCTATCTGTAAGGCCTCCTCACACAACCATTTTGCCTTTTTGCATTTCTTTTCCATGGAGATGGTCTTGATCCCTGTCTCCTGTACAATGTCATGAACCTCTGTCCATAGTTCATCAGGCACTCTGTCTATCAGATCTAGTCCCTTAAATCTATTTCTCATTTCCACTGCATAGTCATAAGGAATTTGATTTAGGTCATACCTGAATGGTCTAGGGGTTTCCCCTACTTTCTTCAACTTAAATCTGAATTTGGCAATAAGGAGTTCATGATCTGAGCCACAGTCAGTTCCTGGTCTTGTTTTTGCTTACTGTATAGAGCTTCTTCATCTTTGGCTGCAAAGAATATAATCAATCTGATTTCAGTGTTGACCATGAACTAACATGCATACTTAACATTAAGCTTTTGTGTGAGCAAAAAAGATTTTACTTAAAAAAGAGCACATAATGGTGATTTTCAATGAAATAAAAAGAATATGTGTTTTGGCTTTTCTAGTCCTTTTATTTTAGATATGATAATACTACTGTATTTTAAATAATTATTTGACTCATTATTTCAAAAGGTATGTATTTGGTATCTACCATGTGTCGGGCACTGTTCTACCTGATGACACTATATAGCCCTTATAGAATGGAGTAGTGGATAGAGACAGAAAATAGACAAATAAGCCAAGTTTTAGGGGTCAGATGATGAAAAGTGTCAAGGAAAAATAAGCAGGGAAGGGACAAGGAGTACTGATGGTGAAGATACTATTTTTAGTAATGTCTTCAGCTTTCACTGATAAGGTAGAATTGCAAAAAGCTTGAAAATACACGAAGGAGTAGGTTTCCATGCAGTATTCATAGTATGATGTTCTAGACCTGGTACTAGGGTATTGGGTTAGATCCTTGACTTGTCCCTGGATTTATTTACAGCAGAAATGTCACTGCTATTATAAAACAAACAGCTAGATAGTGGACAGGAAGCAGAAGTTTTGGTCACAATGGACATATAACCAAGATCTTGTCAACCTCTGTAAACTATTATTAGAGCCTTTACTCTAAGAAATGTTGGAAAGCACTAAAGTGTTTAAGCAGATAAACTTCTAGATTATCCTGAGCTTCCAACATTGGCCTACTTGCCACACCTATCTAGTAATCCCAAATCAGATTCCATTCTCTTCTGCTTAAACTCTTCATTGGCAATCCACTCCAGTATTCTTTCTGCCTGGAGAATCCCCATGGACAGAAGAGCCTCGTGGGCTAACGTCCACAGTGTTCCAAAGAGTTGGACACAACTGAAGTGACTTGGCATACATGCATTACTGCAAAAATGCAGAGAAATAGTAGCACTTAGTCAAAAGTTATAGTAATGGAGGTAGTGGGAAACTATCAGATTCTAAACATTTTTCAACATAGTGCCATAACACTTTGCTGACAGACTGAAAATGGGGTACAAGAAAAAGAGGTGTCAATAATGACTCCAAGGTTTTTGGCCTGTGGAACTCACAACAGGAGTTGTGGAGCCAGCATTATAGAGATGGGCAAGGCAAGCCAGAAAGATGTGCAAACCTGGCAGAAAGATAATGAGTTTGATTTTGGGGATTTTAATATTCCCTCATAGCTCAGTCGGTAAAGAATCTGCCTCCAATGCAGGAGACCTGGGTTCAATTCCTGGTTCAGAAAGAACCCCTGGAGAAGGAAATGGCAACCCACTCTAGTATTCTTGCCTGGAGAATACTACAGAGAAGCCTGGCGGGCTACAGTCCACAGGGTCCCAAGAGTTGAACATGACCTAGAGACTAAATACCAATGTTGAGATGCGTATTACACATCCAAACAGTGAGGCAAATTGAATATACTAATTACAGAGGAAACTAAATATAGACATCTAAAATTTAGGAAGAATTCTGGACTATCAATGGGAGGGTCATCCTATGTAGAACTGATACACATTGCTATACAGCAGAAAGTAATACAGTGTTGTAAATCAACTATATTCAACAAAATTTTTTTAAAAAGGCAGTCTTTAAATCAACTATATTTCAATAGAAAAATATTAAAGAAAACAATGCAGTGAGGTAACAGAGAGAGAAGACATGGTCTAAAGACTGAGCCTTGTAAGGTCTGGGATAGAAGGAAAAAGCCTTGGTTTTTCCAAGGTGATTTCCAAAAGAATTAAAAAATAAAATAGTGAGAAACTGTATCAAAGATGCTCTTTTATGGAAAACATAAAGACTAGAACTTACAATGGGGTTTAGCAAATAAAAATCACTGGGAACTTTCCAAGATCAAGGTGACCGCCTGGTAGCGAGGTAAACATTGTTCTGCAGTGAAAAGAACTGCTTGCCAGAGTGACAGGCTTTAGATACTTGTGTATGGAGTCATGGTAAACTACACTGATGTCAAACAAACTAAAATTTTAAGCCTTGAGATAATTTCTACTAATAGTATATGTGATAGAGTTGTCACATTCATCCCCAGTCCATTTATGATTCTGAGACTACAGAGTAGCTCTAGGTCTGCTAGGTTCCACTTCCTTGCCCTGAAAAATTTAGTATTGCTGAGAAAGAGTCCTTAAATAATCTATGCCAAAACTACATCTGACTCCTCTGGAATTGTTTTATCCAAAAGTAAATTGCCAAGTCACCAATCTGAAGAGATCTTTGGGGCTGCCAAGTTCTCTAGCAGAAAGAAGAAAGGCAACTTTTATTCAATCTTTCTTAAGACTTGTGGCCTGAACTCCCGCTTCATTATCCAGGGCCCTCATTCAGCATATGGTTCCTGACTCTTCTCCAGTGAATTTCCCTAAATAGGACTCTTTGTTCTTAATCAGATAAAACTACTTCTTTAGCACTTTCAAAACAAACTTACTAAACAAAAAAGGAAATCTTATATTTATGACTTAGCGACCAAACATGTTTAAATCTATCCCCACCCACATTGATAGTTCTATAAATGCAGAAGCCCCTTCAACAATGCACAGCTTAAATTTTGCACATGACTTAGAGTTTGCCCTCTATATATGTCGTTGTGTCTGTAGTTCTGCATCCGTGGGTTCAACCAACCTCAGATCATGTAGGACTATAGTATTTAATACAGAAAAAAAAAATCCCAGGGCAGTCCCAAGATAGTGGAGGAATAGGAAGGGGAGAGCACTTTCTCCCCTACAAATTAATCAAAAGATCATTTGAATGTGGAGCAACTTTCAGAAAACAAGTTCTGAACACTGGTGGAGGACATCAGGAACTCAGAGGCAGCCTGATCTCTTCAAAAGGAGGTAGAAGTATAAAAGATGAAAACAGAGGCAAAGGATTTAGGGATGGAGACCTGTCCTGGGGAGGAAGTCATGAAGGAGGAAAACTTTTCACACAATAGGAAACCCTCTCACAGGCATGCCAGTGGGGAGCTTTGCAATCTCAGAGGACAACATAACTGGGGAAAAAAAAAAAGAAATACACACACATGCATACACACACACACACACACACACACAGAATATGTGCCTAATGAAACTACCAGCAGAGAAGCAGCTCAGATGCTCACATCCGCCAGCAATGAGCAGGGCCTCAGGAGGGAGGCACAGGCTGCATCGTCATCGTCAGTCCATGGGATAAGGACTGGGAATGAATGTACTGACAACGCGAGGGGGCTGACATGACATAGAAACCCAAACCGTGGGATTGCCAGAGACCACCCCACCCCACCCCCCCAAAAAAAAAGATCTAAACTGCGAAAGGGTCTAAGGCTGCATGGAGACTCCAGTTGTGCTCACAGAACAAAGGGTTGTGCCCTAGCCAAAAACAAAGGAGAGCAAGTTTGCTCCCATTGAGCGCCCTCCCTCCCCAGAGGCAGAGGCAGATGTGTAACAGCCAGAGCTGGAAGGCAAGGGGCTATTGCAATCTCAGCCCGAGAGACCACATCTCTCATCAAACTGACCAGGTTGCCAGTTGCTGACCACGTCTTCCTGGGATCCTGGATGGTGCACATCCACCAGGAGTGTCACAGCCTGAGATGAGCTCCCCACAGGAGACCCACCGCACACCTGGGAAACCGAGCAGCCAGGACCAGGGAGGGGCGTGAGGTGCTCGGCCCAGCTGGGGCAGTGTGCTCGCGAAGCACTTGTTCGCCCGAGTTGCTTGGACCAGGGAAGGGCACAACACGCACAGCCCATCTGTGTCTATGCCCCTGCAAAGCACCGGAGAGCCTGAGCAGCTTAGACCTGGGAGGGGCATGAAACGCGGGGCTCTCCTGGGCCAGCGCTGCTGCGGAGCAGCCCGGAGCCTGAGCGGTGTGGACCGGGAATACACGCCACTTTGGGCTGTGGCAAACCAGTCCGCTGAAGGCACGCCCCACCCCAGCGTGTGTGTTTGTAGCGTCCCTCCCTCTCCACAGCATAGCTGAACAAGTGAGCCGGTACAAGTGGCCACCTTACCCCCTCATGTCAGGGTGGAAATTAGACATTGAAGAGACTCGCGGACAGAGGAAGCCAAAGTAAACACAGAAAGGGGGACTGCCCCTGAAGTGACAGGTGCAACAGATTAAAGCCCTGCAGTTCCTGCTGAGACTATGCGTTTTCTGAGGGGCGGCTATAAACCTGGAGAACAAGTACAAGCCAGAACAAGCACTATCTGACACTGAACTGACCCCACACTACCCACACAGCTGCAGAGAAATTCCTATATACATTTTCACTATTACCACTTTTTAAAAATTTCAGTTCTTTATTACGTCTTTAACTTTCATTTGTATAACCATTACCTTCCTTTAAAAATTCCTATTTTTTAAAACAATTTCCATAAATATATAGTTTTAATTTTTGTGATCAATTTTGTTGTATCTTTATATGGTATTTTTGAGAATCTAACTTCTGAGTTTTTAATCTTTACTTTTTCATATTTGCTATCAATTTTGTACATTTAAGAGTCCATTCAGTATCCATTTTCACATAGGGATTTGATTACTGGCTTGATTGCTGTCTCGCCTTTTGATTCTCCCTTTTCTCCTGTGTTTCACCTCTATCTCCTTCCTCCCTCTTCTCTTCTCTACATAACTCTATGAATCTCTCTGGGTGTTCCTGGCTGTGGAGAGCATGTAGGGATTTGATTACTGGCTTGATTGCTCTCTCCCCTTTTGACTCTCCCTTTTCTCCTCCTGGTCACCTCCATCTCCCTCCTCCCTCTTCTCTTCACTAACTCTGTGAATCTCTCTGGGTGTTCCTGGTTGTGGAGAATTGTTTCACCATTAAACTAGGGGTTTTATCTTCTGCGCTGTATGGATGGAGAAGTCTTGAGCCTACTGCAAGAGGAGGACCAAAACCCAGAGGCAGGAGGCTCAACTCCAGAACATCAGAGAACACCTGACTCCAGGGAACACTAACAGACAAGAGACTCCCCCCAAAAGCATCCATACCCAGACTGACACCAAGTTCCACTCAAGAGCCTACAAGTTCCAGTGCAAGACACACCATGCTAATTCTCAAGAAAAAACAGGAAACATCCCTGAACTTTAAAAGATGTGCTGCCCAAAGCCATACCAAACCCACAGGCACTCCAAGACTCACTACTGGACACTTCATTGAACTCCAGAGAGAAGAGATCCACCTCCACTCACCAGAACACCAACACAAGTTCCCCCAACCAGGAAACCCTGGCAAGCCCCTCGTCTAGCACCACCCACAGGAAGCAGACTCCACAACTAACAGGAAACACAACCTTCCGTCCTGCAGAAAGGGCACCCCAACACATCAATCTAAACAAAATGAAAAGGCAGAGAAATACTCGGCAGATGAAGAAACATGACAAAATCCCACCAAACCAAATGAGAGAGGAGATAGGGAGTCTATCTGAAAAAGAATCCAGAATAATGATAGTAAAGATGATCCAAAAAAAAAAGATGATCCAAAATCTTGGAAACAAAATGGAGTTACAGATAAATAGACTAGAGACAAGGATTGAGAAGATGCAAGAAATGTTTAACAGGGACTTATCAGAAATAAAGAAGGGTCAATCAATAAAGAACAATGCAATAACTGAGATTAAAAACACTCTGGAGGGAATAAACAGTAGAATAACTGAGGCAGAAGAGAGGATAAGTGAGGAAGAAGATAAAATGATGGAAATAGATAAAGTAGAGAGGAAAGAAGAAAAAAAGAATAAAAAAGAAATGAGGACAACCTTAGACACCTCTGGGACTATGTTAAACACCCCAACATTCAAACCATAGGTGTCCCAGAAGAAGAAGACAAAAAAAGAGGTCATGAGAAAATACTTGAAGAGATAATAGTCGAAAATGACCCTAAAATGGGGAAGGAAATAGCCAGCCAACTCCAAAATACCAGAGAGTCCCAAACAGCATAAACCCAAAGTGAAACACCCTAAGACACATATTAAGCAAACTAACAACAATTAAACACAGAGAATAACTATTAAAAGCAGCAAAGGAAAAGCAACAAATAATACACAAGGGGATCCCCATGAAGATAGCAGCAGATCTTTCAGTGGAAACTCTTCAAGCCAAAAGGGAATGGCAGGATATACTTAAAGTGATGAAAGAGAAAAACCTGCTACCAAGATTACTCTACCCAGCAAGGATCTCATAAAGATAAAAAGGAGAAATCAAAAGCTTTACAGACATGCAAAAGCTGAACAAATTCAGCACCATGAAACCGTCTCTTCAACAAATGCTAAAGGATATTCTCTAGACAGGAAACACAGAAAAAGTTTACAAAAACGAACCCAAAACAACAAAGTAAATGGTAACGGGATCATACTTATCAATAATTACCTTAAATATAATTATATAATTGCTTTTATTAATGTAAATAAATTTTACATTATTAATGGAAATAAATAAAATTAATGGGTTAAATGTGCCAACCAAAAGACCAAGCATAGCCAAATGGATACAAAAATAAAACCCTTATATATGCTGCTTACAAGAGACCTATCTCAAACTTAGGGATACACATAGACTGAATGTGAGGGGCTAGAAAGAGATATTCATGCAAATGGAGACCAAAAGAAAGCAGGAGTGGCAATAGTCATATCAGATAAAACAGACTTTGAAATAAAGACCATGATAAGAGACAAAGAATGACACTACATGATCAAGGGATCAATAAAATAAGATAGAACAAATTACAAATATGTATGGACCCAGCACAGGAGCACCTCAACACTAACACTAATATTAGCACCTCAATGCTAACAAGTATGAAAGAGAAATAAACAGTAACACAATAATAGTGGCGGACTTTAATATCCCACTCACACCTGTGGATAGATCAACTAAATAGAAAATTAGCAAGGAATCATAAGCTTTAAATAACACAACGGACCTGTTAGACCTAATAGATATCTACAGGGCATTTCACCCAAAAAACAATGGATTTCACCTTTTTCTCAAGTGCACTCAGAGCATTCTCCAGGAAACATCACATCCTGGGCCACAAATCTGGCCTTGTTAAATAAAAGAAAAAAGAAAAAGACAAAAAAACCTGAAATCATTTTAATCATCTTTTCTGATCAAAATGCAGCAAGATTATATATCAACTAACAGAAAAAAAAAAAAAAACTATAAAAAACACAAACATATGGAGGCTAAACAGTATGCTTCTGAATAACCAACATACAGTAGAAGAAATAAAAAAATCAAAATATGCATAGAAACAAATAAAAATGAAAACATGACAACCCAAAACCTATGGAATTTAGTACAAAGCAGCGCTAAGAGGCGGGTTCATAGCAATTCAAGCCTACCTCACGAAACAAGAGAAACATTACATAAACAACCTAAGTTTACACCTGAAGCAACTAGAAAAAGAATAGAAGAACCACAAAGTAATAAGTAGAAGGAAAGAAATCATAAAAATCAGAGCAGATATATATGAAAAAGAAACAAAGGAGACTATAGCAAAGATCAGCAAAACTAAAAGCTGATTCTTTGAGAAGATAAATAAAATAGACAAACCATTAGCGAGACTCATTAAGAAAAAAAGGGGGAAGAATCATATCGATAAAATTAGAAGTGAAAGTGGAGAAATCACGACAGACAACACAGAAATACAAAAGGTCATAAGAGACTACTATGAGCAACCATATGCCAATAAAGTGGACAACTTGGAAGAAATGGACAAATTCTTATAAAAGTATAACCTTCCCAAATTGAACCAGGAAGAAATAGAAAATCTGAACCGATAAGTCACAAGCATAGAAATCGAAACTATAACCAAATATCTTCTAACAAACAAATGCCCAGTATCAGATGGCTTCACAAGTGAATACTACCAAAAATTTAGAGAAGAGCTAACACCTAGCCTACTCAAACTCTTCCAGAAAACTAAAGAGGAGGACAAACTTCCAAAGTCATTCTATACGGCCACCATCACCCTGATACCAAAATCAGACAAAGATGCCACAAAAAAACAAAAAAAGAAAACTACAGGCCAATATCACCAATGAGCATAGATGCAAAAATCTTTAACAAAATTCTAGCAAACAGAATTGCTTTCTAGAAACCAGAATTGAAATAGACACATGTACCCCAATGTTCATTGCAGCACTGTTTAAAATAGCTAGGGCATGGAAGCAACCCAGATGTCCATCAGCAGATGAATGGATAAGGAAGTATGGTACATATTACAGAAGGGAATATTACACAGCTATAAAAAGAGCACATTTGAGTTAGTTATAATGAGGTGGATGAAACTGGAGCCTATTATACAGAGTGAAGTAAGTCAGAAAGAGATACACCAATACTGAATATGAATGCATGTATATGAAATTTAGAAAGACGGTAATGATGATCATACGTATATGCAAGGCAGCAAAAAAGACACAGATGCAAAGAACAGACTTTTGGACTCTGTGGGAGAAAGCAAGGGTGAGATGATTTGAAAGAACAGCATTGAAACCATATGTAAAATAGATGACCAGTGTAAGCTCGATGAATGAAGCAGGGCACTCAAAGCCAGTGCTCTGGGACATCCCAGAGGGATGGGGAGGGGAGGGAGGTGGGAGTGAAGCTCAAATATGGAGACACATGTGACCTGTGGGTGATTCATGTTGATGTATGGCAAAAACCACCACAATATTATAAAACAATTATCCTCCAATTAAAATAAATTAATTATTTTTTTTAAAAATCCACAAATAAGTGGACCTGCACAGTTCAAACCCTCCTTATTCAAGTGTCAACTGTAATTTGAATTACATTATCATTTTCACATAGCCTCCTTTAGTCCTCTTAGCACTTAATCAGAAATTAGTACAGTTATTACATTTTCCTATGTAAGAGAACTGAATCTGCAATTTTCAATGATTACTTAGCCACCATGGCAAAACCTGAACTGTTATCCAGTTTTAGACACACTGCTTCCCACCATACCTGCTTCCTGCATATGAAGGATGCATAGATGTGCATAAAATCACCTTTCTGTATTTGTTGCCATGAAATTATGTAATGGATATTGTTCTGGCTTTAAATGAAATTGCTGTATTTGAGGAGTTGCAATAGGAGTCAGCCACACGTGCATTAACCTAGTTTCTGAAGTTAACTCTGGAGAAACATTCCATTGCTTCTGCATCAAATTTTCAGCTATTCTTTCTCTGAGATTAAAATATTGAATGTATTTCAGAAATGGTAATGTAATTGAAAACAGATAACATATTATCATTAACACTTTAATGGTAATGGAAATAATAGTAATGATAAAACTAACTTGGAAACCATCAGCTCAGTTCAGTCATGTCTGACTGACTCTTAGTGACCCCATGGACTGCAGCATGCCAGGCTTTCCTATCCATCACCAGCTCCCGGAATTCACTCAAACTCATGTCCATTGAGTTGGTGATGCCATCCAACCATCTCATCCTTTGTCATCCCCTTCTCCTGCCTTCAACCTTTCCCAGAATCACGGTCTTTTGAAATTAGTCAGTTCTTCTCTTCAGGTGGGCGAAGTATTGGAGTTTCATCAGCATCAGTTCTTCCAATGAATACTCAGGACTGATCTCCTTTAGGATGGACTGGTTGGATCACCTGCAGTCCAAGGAACTCTCAAGAGTCTTTTCCAACACCACAGTTTAAAAGCATCAATTCCTCAGCACTCAGCTTTTTTCACAGTCCAACTCTCACATCCATACATGACTACTGGAAAAACCACAACTTTAACTAGACAGACCTTTAGTTGGCAAAGCAATGTCTCTGTTTTTTAATATGCTGTCTAGGTTGGTCATAACTTTCCTTCCAAGGAGCAAGCATCTTTTAATTTTATGGCTGCAGTCACCATCTGCAGTGATTTTGGAGCCCCCCAAAATAAAGTCTGTCACTGTTTCCCTATCAATTTGCCATGAAGTGATGGAACCAGATGCCAGAATCTTCCTTTCCTGAATGTTGAGTTTTAAGCCAATCTTTTCACTCTCCTCTTTCACTTTCACCAAGAGACTCTTTAGTTCTTTGCTTTCTGCTGTAAGTATGGTGTCATCTGCATATCTGAGGTTATTGATATGTCTCCCAGGAATCTTGATTACAGCTTGTGCTTCATCCAGCCCAGCATTTTTCTTGATGTACTCTGCATATAAGTTGAATAAGCAGGGTGACAATATACAGCCTTGACATACTCCTTTCCAGATTTGGAACCAGTCTGTTGTTCCATGTCCAGTTCTAACTGTTGCTTCTTGACCTGCATACAGATTTCTCAAGAAACCATAAGCAAAAAGAAATCCAACAGAACCACATGTATAGCTTTAAAAAACCTGTGTATTCCTAGAAACCATCTCTAAAAGCCTTTGAGTAATCTGGATAACTTTGTTTTAAGCGTTTCAGGAGACTTGTATGTCCTGTCTATTTCAACAGAGTGAAGAATTGACTCATTATAAAATTAAAATGAACAGGGACTCAGAGCAGGTTAGTTTTAATGAGGAAAGGTCCTTAAGACAGAACTGGAATAAGGGACACAGGGCAACAGAGAATTAGCTGATTAATCAGTGAAGGAGGAGGAACTAACGGTCAGATAAAGACTGCTAGAGACAGAAAGGATTTAAGGAACTAATATATGCAATCTACAAAGCTAAATTAGATAACTAAAACTTTTTAGTAGCAAAAAACTTAGCCTTGTGTACATAAATTTTGACACCACTCGCTATGTATTAATAAATGCTACACATGACCTAGAATATTTTGCTGCTTATTTATTAGTATTATGTTAATCATTTGTGGCATATTATATCTATAAAATAAAATTTTAGATAAAGTTAAGAATGCAAATATGAAGTACAAAGCTCATGAAATATAAGCTACAATTTCTCTAATAAAGCCACTACAATTAAGCTTGATACATAATATACTGGACTGAAAGTTACATGGAAAAAAGTCTAAAACATACTTTGTATGTGATGCAGCCATATTAATGATGATAATGAAAACCATAACTTCTGTAGGTGCTGACTTCTCTATCTTTAAAGTGGAAGCATTAATATTATATTAGCATATTTTTCCATTTAATTTAGAAATGCATTTCTAAAGCTGTAAATTGACATGCTATTCTTTTTCCTCTGCTGGTACTAACACCATGATTTCATGATCATTCACTAATCAGCACTCAGAAAAAAGGATTTTAAAAACAGTTCCAGCCTATTCATGTGCCTGCAAAACGCTAATGTGGCAGCTGCTGGAAGCCTGCAGTCTCCTTTAAATTAAGGAAGAAAGTAAAATCGAATGTGCATCTCCTCAGCCTTATTTAATGGCTTATAAATCATTTGCAACAGAAAACAAAAAAATGTTTTTCTATTTTGCAACCTAGAATTATATACTTCTTTAAACATTATTTTTCCCTCTGTATCTCTCCTTTCTCAAAAAAAAAACAGATATTCATTATATTCTCTTTAGTATATGCTTTACATGGTAATGATCTAGAGTACGCCTGTCCAACTGGGAATCTGTTACTTCCTACACACTGTAATAAATCTCAGGACTACAACCCTCATTACAGATAACCTAATACAATTTACTTATTTAAAACAGCAAGAATCCAAGCCCTTGATACCTAAAGTGATTTGCCCAAGGTCACACCCTGTAGATTACAAGATCAGTAGACCAACCTGTCATACTATGCTAGCCTGCTTCTGGGTTTGACTACAACTCACAAATTCAAAAACCAGACCAGTGCTCTAATCGCAAGAAATGCATTGTGAATGGGAAAATTTTTAAAAGTAGGAATTACTGTATCCATGCTTAATTACTTTTTGATTTATTGCTACCTGTGAGTGTATTTAATTTTTGTCTGTATTACATTGTTTACATTTAGGTTTGGGTTTACTTTTCTTTTCCTTAGTCAGAATTTCTTCTAAATGTCATCTGCCCATCTACAGGTTTTAGACATTGAACAGATCGATCATCTCTCAAGTCCCTTTCTCAATGTTTCCTTTTTAACACTGCTGCAATACTCTGCATTTTCCCAAGGTTATATTCTCTAATTATTTACATTACAATTACTCTCAATATGGGACTATTATTTTCACAAAAGTTTCAATGTAAATATATACCCTTAAAGCCATTTACCAGATTTCTTGGTGTTTCCAAATCGTATTTTCTTCAGCCTTGCTTAAACTGTCTTCATTCAGTAACCTGTTACTGAGCTCTTACTGTTCACCACACTGTTAAGATGTGGAGATACCAAGAACGAAGCACGCTCCCTATTCTCCATAAGCTCACAGTCATTGATTATCTAGCTTACTTTGTCATTCAAATATTCAACTATACTTCTGGAATATTTTCCCAAACTACAACAAAAAACAAGAATATGCTCACCCCTAAACCACAACCATAATAATTCCACTCTTCAGTCTATCAAGATGCTGTATTTCTTGTCTTTTTAATCTTTTATACCTTAGACCCTCATGCTGGGAAAGATTGACAGCAGAAGGAGCAAGGTGCAAGAGATGATGAGATGGTTGGATAGCATCACTGATGCAAGGGACATGAGTTTGAGCAAATTCCAGAAGAGAGTGAAGGATGGGGAAGCCTGGCATGTTGCAGTCCGTGGGATTGCAAAGAATCAGACATAACTTAGTGACTGAACAACAAATGTATCTTCATAGTGTTAAATAATAAAAATCCAGAGCCAACCCACCTTTAGGTGAGGGACCAAACTCCACCTTTTAAAATATATTCTCTCTATGTGTGACCTTAGGAAATACACTTAAGCTCTCTGAGACTTATTTTCTTTACATGCAAATAGGAATGCTATTAGAACTACTTCAGATGATTGTTGAGATACTTAATCCATATTCTAAAACAGGACAATGTTTGGCACATAATAAGTGCTGTAAGTATTAGCAGTTATTACTTGGAAAATCCTTATTCCAAATACAAAAACTCCCCATTACTATTAATTTCATTACATTTTATGCAACTTATCTTTCTTGACAAATTATCCAATTACCTAATCTAAATATTTACAGGACGTTTCTTCACTTATTTGTATACTTGAACCAATACCAATTATGCTCTTGTCTTTGCACATTATATTAACCTAGTTTTGTACATTATCTTCCAGATGAAGATTCTGTATAACTTAATCCAAATATATGGAGATATTATTTTGCCCTGTTAAAATTATGAAAATTCAATCTACCAATGTTTGAATTAATTCAACTGTACACAAAATATCTCCTTTTCCTCTCTTTTTTCTGTCTTCTTCTCTTTCTTCTTTCTCTTTATTCCTTATTACTGTCTTGCCTTGGGCCATCACTCCAATCAGGGCATTGCCAGAGTAGTACCCAAAGTCTTCTTTTCCTTCTCTCAGTAGATCAAATACTTGCAAAGGTCTTTATGTTCCTTAACAATGATATACAATTTATATTACACCAACACACTCTTTGTTCTTGTTCCTCTTTAGTTTCTTCCTTGTATTTTGAAGTGAGTTATCTCAACAAAACTACATATTATATATGGAAATAAATATACATATAAAATAAGTATATTCTATTTTATTTTACATGTCCCTATATTTATACTTCTCTATGTCTCTCCAAGCCACAAATATTAAACAGTGCAGAAATTCCAGGGGCACTAGTTCTTTTCCAAGTATCAGCATAAACATATTCAGAGATTACTCTTGAGGCTAACTATAAGTATATACATCATTTCTGTTTCATTTTCTTGTCAAAAGTAGTTATCATTTAGTCAGAATATCTAGCCATGACTTATAGCAGTACTTTTCTGTAACAAATAAATACTTGATAAGAATAAATTTATAAAAACTATCTCTTGCATCAGATCTACTTTTAAACTCTATGTTGTGGATATTACAATATACTTTTTAATATTCAAGCCTCATTTCATTATATCAAAATAGATTATGATGGATTATAATCCATTATAAGAGAAATGGATTTGGCATACAGCTGAATAGGGTCAGAATCATAATGAAGATATACTGGATCTAAATATTTAAGGTGTCTGTTTACCTGGTATTAATTATAAAGTGAATAAACGCATAAGTTCTTCCAACCATGCTGTCATAAAACTCTATCCATAACTGAGGTTATTCGGCAATGAACCTCTATAAAGAGAGCAACAGAAATTCTTATTTTCATTTTACCTTATATGAGATTTTTGTTCCCAATTTCAGAAGTAATTAATTCTCAAGTATCATAGCAACTAAAGTTTAACTTACATAAAGTGATACATTTTGTGGCTGTATTTATAGTTAAAACAGAAATGGTAACAGGCTAGATCACTGTAAGTGCTGTCCAAATGAGCCACTTATAACAATAGCAAACATCTGTATAACTCCTACTTTTTTATACAACATTCTAGGACTAATAAACTTACCTACATAATTTACCTAATACAAAATATAGCTGTTTACCTGTGTGTTGATCTGTCTCTTGCCTTTTAATACTAACTTGTAAGTCAGCTTGTAGAAATGTTATCAAATTTAATAAAATATTTTTGAAATGACTGAACCACAGAGAATATAAGTAGTAGAAAGCTAAGATTGAAATAAAAAATAATTATTTCTCAACCTTTAATTTTCTTTCTGATATTTAACATTTCTCCTTAAATTTGGCTGTGAACCTTCTGACAATCAAAACAAAAATATTCACAAACTTGTCACATGCTTCTCAGTTAATACAAAAGAAAAACATACTGATACTTCAGAGATACAAAAACTTTAACGTGATTAATTCTAAAGGAAAGTTTTCACTTGGGTTTTACAAAGCTGTGGTGGACAGTGTTTTCAATAACATTTATGCAACATTTAAAAACTAGTTTTAAGGCTGTTTCATGCAGAATTTTTCAATGAAAATTTATGGAATTAAAGCCATGATGTAACTCAATGAAAGATATTCTTCAAACAGATCTAGGCATTTCCAGATCACCCTGACCACAATACAATGGGCAAAAATACAAAAGAAAACATTAAATCATGACCACTGTAAATTGGACAGAAATATAAAAGCTTTATTAATTTTGTAAGTTTAGGTCACTTTATACTGTTCCATTACAATGTAAATTTATATATTTTTCAAAATTAGTGTAAGATATAAAATCAAAGTCTAAGACTGCTTCGTATGTTTTACTATGTCATTCAGGTCAACCACATCTCCCTCTAGGGTACACTGGGCACACTTTGGACTCAGTACCTGAAAACCTTCACTAGGTTTGGAGTCTTGAGATAAAAGTTCCCATTTTTATAACATGTTTATATTGGGAGACTAGAAAATTATGGTCCATGCATCATTATTTTATATTGATTCAATGAATAAAAGTTTTAATATATCAAAATGCCACCATTTCACACCAGATGATGAACCTAGGCCAGTCTTAGAAATCCTGCTTCTGCTTCCAGTGATAACTTCAGGGAGGGACAAACACCCAAATCTGACAATATGATAGGAAGGCTGGTATTAGGAAGGCCTTGGCAAAAGTTGCCTGACTGGGAAAGAGGTATCATTTTTGGCTGTGATCTGTTATATGAGCCTGAGAATGAATCCAGCAGTGAGGAAGGTAAACACTCATTCAAAGGGAAAACTGAAAAGGCCCTGGGTTCTGTAATGTCACTGAGCCATCAAATCATGAAATTTTAAAGTCACTCTTCTCTCTTGACATCCCACTATGTGAGAGAATTTACTTTTAACTGAGCCTGATTTTTCTCAGATACTCAAACATATCTTGATTTTAGCCACAATTAATGCTTGTTTTAAAATAGTGTCCTCCCTTTCCTCTCCTCTCTGGGAACACAACAGTGTATTTATAGACATGTAAAAAAAAAAAAAACTTATTAATAACCTAGTGTATCTATGAAAATTGGAATGCTCCCAAAATGCATGAAAGACTGAACTTTATCACCTATAATAATAAGATAACTTGCTTCTACCTAATAATTATAATCCACTAATTTTTCTCTGAAATATTGCTTAAGAGAATTTAATGAGTGAGTCCTTTATTGTTTTCAGAATAATAGCCTCTATCAACAAAAAAGCTTAACTTTCAACTCTGTCTCATGAATTCTTATTAATGGTTTAACAAAATGTGTAACAATCACAACAACTATCAGATTTACAACCCCATCAACTACTGATTCATAGATAAATGCTAATTTGCATTCTGTAATAAATTTCATGCCAAACAAACACCTATTCATTAAACACTAATAAAAACAAAATCATTTTAAGCATTTTTATGTTGGAGAGCATTTTACATGCTAGCAAGGTAATGATCAAAATCCTTCAAGCTTAGGCTTCAGCAGTACATGAACTAAGAATCTCCAGATGTACAAGCTGGGTTTAGAAAAGGCAGAAGAACCAGGGATCAAATTGCCAAGAATTCTTGATTACACAGAAGGCAAGGGAATTTCAGAAAATCATCTACTTCTGCTTCATTAACTATGCTAACGTCTTTGACTGTGTGGATCACAACAAATTCCAGAAAATTCTTCAAGAGATGGGAATAGCAGATCATCTCACCTGTCTCTTAAGAAGCATGTATGCAAATCAAGAAACAATCATTGGAACTGGACATGGAATAACAGACTGGTTCAAAACTGGGAAAGGAGTACATAAAGGCTGCATACTGTCACTCTGTTTATTTAACTTATATATGCAGAGTACATCATGCGAAACACTGGGCGGGATGAAACACAAGCTGGAATCAAGACTGCAGGGAGAAATATCAACAATCTCAGATATGCAGATAATACCACTCTAGTGGCAGAAAGCAAAGAGGAAATAAAGAGCCTCTTGGTGAGGGTGAATGACGAGAGTAAAAAAGCTGGCTTAAAACTCAGCTTTCAGAAAACTAAGGTCATAGCATCAAGTTACATTACTCATGGCAACTAGGAGGGGAAAAAGTAGAAAGTGACAGATACTGTTTTCTTGGGCTCCAAAATCACTGCAGATTGTGACTACAACCATGAAATTAAAAGATCCTTGTTTTAACAGTATGACAAACCTAGACAGCATATTAAAAGGCAGAGATATCACTTTGCTGACAAAGATCCATATAGTCAAAGCTGTGGTTTTTCAAGTAGTCGCGTACAATGCGAGAGTTAGACTAACTAGAAAGAAGGCTGTCTGCCAAAGAATCGATGCTTTCAAATTGTGGTGCTGGAGAAGACCCATGAGATTCCTTTGGACAGCAGGGAAATCAAACCAGTCAATCATAAAGGAAATCAACCCTGAATGTTCATTGGAAGGACTGATGCTGAAGCTGAAGCACCATTACTCTGGCCACCTTATGTGAAGAGCTAACACACTAGAAAAGATCCTGATGTTGGGAAAGACTGAGGGCAGGAGGAGAAGGGGGTGACAGAAGATGAGATGGTTGGATGGCATCATCAACTCGATGGACACGAGTTTGAGCAAACTCTGGAAGATAGTAAAGGTCAGGGGAGCCGAGCGTGCAGCAACCATCAGGTCAAAAAGAGTCAGACACAACTTAGAGACTGAACAACAACAATTTCAACTTATAAAAAAATAAAAATGCTTTTATAAACTTTAATTAGACAAGGTAAAATTGTTTACTTGACATTTTTAATAGAAGAGAAACTTTAAGGTCTCTCCAGATATACAAAAAATACACATGTATGAACAAGCATGCACATACACACAAAACATATCTAATTAAAAAAGGACAGCTATTTCTATTTTTGTATAAATTTCTATATTTCTACAAACATACATAAAACATTTATGTTAGCATATATTATATGCATTTTTCATACATACACACAAACATACAACGGGTACAATGTCAGTCATATCTAACTTGTGGTGCTTAATCAATAACTAATGTTTGAAACAAATGATTATTTGTTTTGTATTTATTATTTTATATTTTTATTCACTAAATTATTAGGGAAAGTATGTACCTGCAGTTTATCAGCATTTTGTATATTTTAATAATTACACTAGAATTTTTATTTCTCAAGTTAATTTTCCAATGAATTTAAGCATTCAGTTCAGTTTAGTTCAGTCACTCAGTCGTGTCCGACTCTTTGCAACCCCATGAACTACAGCACGCCAGGCCTCCCTGTCCATCGCCAACTCCCGGAGTCCACCCAAACCCATGTCCATTGAGTCAGTGATGGCATCCAACCATCTCATCCTCTGTTGTCCCCTTCTCCTCCTGCCCTCAATCTTTCCCAGCATCAAGGTCTTTTCAAATGAGTCAACTCTTCGCATGAGGTTACCAAAGTATTGGAGTTTCAGCTTCAACATCAGTGCTTCCAACGAACACCCAGAACTGATCTCCTTTAGGATGGACTAGTTGGATTTCCTTGCAGTCCAAGGGACTCTTAAGAGTCTTCTCGAACACCACAATTGAAAAGCATCAATTCTTCGGTGCTCAGTGTCTTTAGAGTCCAACTCTCACATCCATACATGATTACTGGAAAAACCATAGCCTTGACCAGACGGACCTTCGTTGACAAAGCAATGTCTCTGTTTTTTAATATGCTATCCAGGTTGGTATAACTTTCCTTTCAAGGCGTAAGCGTCATTTAATTTCATGGCTTCAGTAACCATTTGCAGTGATTTGGAGCCCAGAAAAATAAAGTCTGACACTGTTTCTACTGTTTCCCCATCTATTTGCCATGAAGTGATAGGACCGGATTCCATGATCTTAGTTTTCTGAATGTTGAGCTTTAAGCCAACTTTTTCACTCTCCTCTTTCACTCTCATCAAGAGGCTCTTTAGCTCTTCTTCACTTTTTGCCATACGGGTGGTGTCATCTGCATATCTGAGGTTATTGATATGTCTCCCGGCAATCCTGATTCCAGCTTGTGCTTCCTCCAGCCCAGCGTTTCTCTTGCTGTACTCTGCATATAAGTTAAATAAGCAGGGTGACAATATACAGCCTTGACGTTCTCCTTTTCCTATTTGGAACCAGTCTGTTGTACCACGTCCAGTTCTAACTGTTGCTTCCTGACCTGCATACAGATTTCTCAGGAGGCAGGTCAGGTGGTCTGGTATTCCCATCTCTTTCAGAATTTACCACAGTTTATTGTGACCAACACAGTCAGAGGCTTTGGCATAGTCAATAAAACAGAAAGAGATGTTTTTCCGGAACTCTCTTGATTTTTCGATGATCCAGCGGATGTTGGTATTTTGATCTCTGGTTCCTCTGCCTTTCTGAAAACCAGCTTGAACATCTGGAAGTTCATGGTTCACGTACTGCCGAAGCCTGGTTGGAGAATTTTACATTACTTTACTAGCGTGTGAGATAAGTGCAATTGTGCGGTAGTGTGAGCATCCTTTGGCATTGCCTTTCTTTGGGATTGGAATGAAAACTGACCTTTTCCAGTCCTGTGGCCACTGCTGAGAATTTAAGCATTCTATAAATAAATTTGTTACTCTGCAGACCAAAATTATAGTATAATATATCAGCATTTATAAACAAAGGAGTTCTAATAACAAAGTTCCAAACAGCTGAATATTCACAAATACCACAGTTTATTTTTAATTTTTAATTTAGTTTGCATTCATTTGACTCAATTATTACATAAATTTTTAAATTTTTCTCCTTTATGCTCACAAATACTTCTAACTACTGCTTTTATGTCAGAACTCTTCTCTAAATAAAATTTTACATTATTCATATTAATCAGAGAAGTATTTAATTTTTAAATTCAGGTTAATATATTACATAAAATCACAATAAACTTGAAAGACGTTAAGGCCCAATTTATAACTAATTCCACATATTTGCACTCTTATCACCACTAACCAAGAGACTTACTAACAGTGAATTATTTACTTAGACAAAATGATGTTATACACTCAAGAATATCTCTGCAGGGAACTAAAAGTAGAGGTTAAATGTATTCAAATCAAGAAATAAATAAAACACCAGTGTTTAGTGTGTGTCATGTCTAGTAATTCCTAAGCAGAGTACTAGAAACTGAAATTTCAATTACTTTCTAAATATGACAATCTTTATAACATTACTAAGAAAATAATTTGTAGTTTACTAATCAAAGGAGAAACATATAAAGAAATTCTATATAAAGAAGTATATTGGGGAATATATGAACGAACCATGAAATTCCTAAATCTTTTAAAATGGAGATTCTAAATATACAGATAATTCACTTTATTAAATTTTAATTGAGAAATAGATGATTTGAAAATTATTAAAGATTAATTATTAAAATAATGGAGAAAACTGCCATAAATGCTCAAAAATGTTATTCCAATGAAGGATAAAGCCTTTCTGAAGATTCAATTCAACCAAAAACCAGCAGATTTTTTAAGTATGACCTTGAAAATCTTTTTGTTCTGTTATAAATAGATCAAATGCCTTGCATTTCAGAAAACAATCTAAATTGTTTTTTGTTTTGAAAAGTCACATTCCAGGAAAATTAAAACAGTGGAAACTAATCAAAAATCAGGAAAGTTTTCAATATGAATTTTTGTTAGTTATTTATGAATTTTACCTTTGCAAATTACCTAAGAGCTACAGTGATATACACTGTTGAATAATATGTGAGGTCAATAAAATGATGTGTCAAAAAACAACAAATCCTATTTTCATGTTCCTATTTACATAATTTCTTCAGAAAAGACAATTTCTGGTGTGAGGAGAGAAGCTAAAATTAGAATGTCACATATCATATTAGGAATACGTAAAAGAAGTCTACCACCTGACCAACTATAGTGTTTTTAACAAAGACTAAGACTTATCTACTATTTAAACTGACAAATGATCACCATGGATGTTTACTACAGAATTATGATTAAGTGAATTACCTGTCTCCACTAATGAGATTCACTGATCATTTGTTTCTAAGGTCTCAAGGTAAAATAAAAATGCAAACCATTTATTTTATGAGCCAGGCTGAATACTACCCGTAGGTATTTTCAATAAAATGGAAAAAGCTGGAGTTACCTAAGTTATGTAATATCTACCTCTGAGCTGTGCAACTTCAGACATGTGGTTTGATGTTCTCAATCCCTTCCTTTTTATGTTACAGAGTATTTGTGAAAATTAGATAATGCATTAAAACAAACATTGCACAGTAAAACTTAATCAATATTCGCTTTCTGTATTGGTCAATAATTTTAGCAAACAGGAGACATCTTTTAACAACAAGACATGAAGTCTAGAGATAGATGGTTTCAGGAATGATTCACCAAGAACAACCTGGAATTTTTCCATCAGTGGCATGTTGACATTTCATGCTTAGGTTTATTGCCTCATAGTCCCAAGATGGTGGCTGTAGCTTCAAGCATCAGCAGTACATTGAAAAGCAGAAACAAGAGGGTGATAAAGTAAATTTTCTACAAAGGCTCTCTTCTTTTCTCAATGGAACAAAACATTTATTGGAATCCTTAAGAAGACTCTCTCTGTGTAATAATAGGCATTCCTGCTGTTGCTGCTGCTAAGTCGCTTCAGTCCGACTCTGCACGACCTAGCTGCACACAAATCAAAGAAAATGTGTATCATTCAAAACAAACAGGATAGCTATTACTGGTTTAGACCACATATGGCACACCTACCAGTATATATATGTTTTCTAGAAAAAATTTAGGCTCTATTCACCAAATAAGGGAGTTTAACTTTGGGAAAGAAAGAGTATTATGAGCAAAATAAGCACAGAAAAAGGATTAATTCTGAATGGAGGCTAGGGAAAGGCATAACAGTGACATTTTACAAGGATTACTTGTTGCAGAGTGACAGGGATAATGTCAGCTTAAACAGTGGGAAAGGTGTCATTAAACCTGAGTAACATAATTTTAGCTAGTCTCTTCTTGCAAATCTCCAAATCTTCTTGCAAACATCTCCAAATTTCAATCCATTCTTTGCCACTTTTGGTTTAACTTTCTAAATTAGGTCATTTCATTTGGTGTCTATACTATTTGATAATTATTTAATTCCAAATTAAAGAAATCTGAGAACAATGGATTAAGCAAATTAGTTTTGCTTTCCACACATAAATAAGAATTGTGGAATAGATCAGTCCAGGATTCTTATGACAGTTCCAAGATGTCACCAGGAAGCTAGTCTAATATTTATAGTGTTCTGCTCTACCATTCATAAAAAGTTACTGACTCTCCATTTTCAAAACTGGGGTGCTGGAGAACCAAACATACTGGGAAAGGTCAAGAGAATAAACAACCCCTGAAGGCACCCTTTATAGGGTCTCCTGTGAGCACCATCCAGTGACTTCAGTCTTTATCTGTGATCAGAACTGTGTCATCTGATTTTTCTTGGATGGAAGGTAGCCAAATGTTATTTTTTAAATGTACTGCTCTGTAAAAAAGTGGAGACTGTATTACTGAAAAAGAAATAGTCATTTAAGTGTTCAGTATCCATTTAGTAGTATCTGTCAAATTTCCTCAAAATATTTAAAAATGTGCCCCATTTCTCATAAATTAAAGGATCATATTTTAAATATCCCTATGTATGGTTTCCAAGACCATTCTATAATTGGTCTAATTATTTTTTCAATAGTTAATTAACATTCAGACAAATATTCAGTGAATTCATGGTGCTATGCTGTGCTGAGTCGCTCAGTCACGTGTGACTCTGTGACCCCACCAGGATCCTCTGCCCATGGAATTCTCCAGGCAAGAACACTAGAGTGGGTTGCCATGCCCTCCTCCAGGGGATCTTCCCAACCCAGGGATCACACATTGCAGGTGGATTCTTCAATGACTGAGCTACCAGTGAAGCTCCAGGAACACTGGAGTGGGTAGCCTATCCCTTCTCTAGGGAATCTTCCCAACCCAGGAATTAAACCGGGGTCACCTGACTTATAGGCAGATTCTTTATCAGCTGAGTTACCAGGGAACCCCAAGTTCATGGTAGATGTAAACTATTCTATATCACAATGAGATAAGAGGAACATGGTGGGGTGTCTCCTCTAAAAGTGCTTTTCCCTAATTCATCTTCTCTATATCCAATGTGTCAGCTATTGATTTCTCCTTTAATTCATAACACTTTTTACTGTATAAATGTGATAAAATAATAAACCTGCCCCCAGTTTCCTGACCATTAAAACTCTACTAGTCTTGTAGGAAAACAGTTCAAATTCCAACACTTACAACCAACGTTCCTAGATCTACTTATCAGAGTTCATTTTTTATCATGTGCACATTCAGCACATGCCATGTAACTCACTGACTTTTTGAAATTTGCTGTTCTTTTTTGTTTGTTTGTTTGTTTTGCTGTTCTTAAAACTAGTTTTTTATGTGCCTTGTCTCCCTCACTGTATTTTGAGCACCTTAGCTCAAATTAAATATCTAATTCATATCTGTATCTTTGCCAGTGCTTCAGAGTAACTACTTCATAAATATCTGTAGATAGTTTTTTATATTCTATAGTTACCTTCTGTCATCACTAGATGGCAAGTCTGCACTTTTGGCATGTGAGACTGATTGAATACACTCTTCTTTGGGTCTTAAAGAAAAATAGTTGCAATAAGTGATCATTAGCAGTTCAGTACAGCAAAAAGTAAAATATTTGTCATATTATGCACTCCTAGTGCCATGTCCAGATGAGGCTTAGTGCCAAAATTGGAGACTGGTACAAACATGGCAGATGTAGGATATAATCCACAGACCTGTCTAGACGATGGAAAGGAGGTACTATGATATGTATTTTCCAACATGTTTTCATTAGGATATAAGCAATGAACTATAAGCTTAGTTAGATATTTCCCAAATTGTCAATTATCTAACACTGGCCTAAGAAAGTGAAATTACTGGCTTATATAATTTTTATTACCTAAACTAGTCCAATTAATTCAACATCTTTTATGAAGGATTAGAAGGAAATATGTTAATTTCAACATATTCAGAAAAATCAAGAGATATTCCTGTATCATAATTTTAATACTACATTTAATTGTGTGTATCCATCCTCTCATTAAAGTTTAAATTTCATGAAGGGAGAATTATTCCAGTTTTATTCACCTCTGCTCTCCGGGTTTAAAACAGAACCTAACATGAAATGGAAGGGTAATAAATATTATTACACAAAGCAATTTTAAGAAAAAAGAGACTTTCTAACAATTAATGAAGTTTCTTTCTTGATCCAATTACTTCATAGACCAAATTTCATTGAACCATTAAATACCACCAATAACTAGCAACAAAACAAATTATTGAGGTAAAACTGGTGCTTTCCCTCAGTTTCCCCTTTCAATATTTTTTCCCTTTACATATTTAACTTTCAAAATGAACTTATTATTATGCCTTATGCCATAAAAGTTAGAAAATTAATGAAATCTTCACTTTAAAAACTGGCTTTCTTTTCAAAAGAACAGCATGTATACTATCTATGGTGAAACAGATCACCAGCCCAGGTGGGATGCATGAGACAAGTGCTCCGGCCTGGTGCACTGGGAAGACCCAGAGGAATCGGGTGGAGAGGGAGGTGGGAGCGGGGATTGGGATGGGGAAGACGTGTAAATCCATGGCTGATTCATATCAATGTATGACAAAACCCACTGAAATGTTGTGAAGTGACTGGCCTCCAACTAAAAAAAAAAAAAAAACTGGCTTTCTGAAACTGCATCTCATGAGTTTTAGATTATTATACTATAAACATTGCATCAAATCTTAAATACTATGTGCTGCATGTCCCTTTTGAATCTGATAAAATATATAATAGATGAGGAATCTATTTAAAAGTATATATTATGCATATATATTAGCAAAATATCTAATGTGGTTACTAGCTATCCAGTAAATATGCATTTGTTAAAAATTAACTCAATATACTACCTAAAGAAAGAGATAATCAAAAGAATCATCCAATCTAGTTTTCCAAAAATTGTTATTTCTGAGCTATATGAGAAAACTGGGGCCTAAGAGGTAAATAACTTTTCCATTTCAATGAGCAGATACACAGTAGGATTACATGACAGAATTCATAAATTCTAGTAATACTGCCTCTATAAATACAAAAGTAAAATTAGAGTAATCAAACCAATTTTGTAAAGTAATATTTAGTTTTAAAAATTTCAATAATCAGTATGCTGAAAATTATAACCCAGAAGCACTATATGTACTTCAGTTCTTTTTATGTATGGTGGTCTTCCAAAAGCATTGATTTTTTTTTTTTTCAAAAGCATTGATTTTTTCACATAAATCTTCACGAGAAATAGAATTCAAATTGTTCTACAGTGGAATGTTTTATCATGTGGACTTTTAAAATTTAACTTATCATGTAATAAAATTACTTTGTTAGGAAATTACTTCTTCTTAACATTAAAGTTAAGGGCTATATTTTTTACCTATTCCCCAGTGGTATGTATAAGAGTATAACTGCTTAACTACATAATTTTTTTCCCTAAGTACCTAAGTTTATTTTCAGAGAAGGCAATGGCAACCCACTCCAGTACTCTTGCCTGGAAAATCCCATGGACAGAGGAGCCTGGTAGGCTGCAGTCCATGGGGTTGCAAAGAGTCGGAGACGACTCGCAACTTCACTTTCACTTTTCACTTTAATGCATTGGAGAAGGAAAGGGCAACCCACTCCAGTGTTCTTGCCTGGAGAATCCCAGGGATGGTGGAGCCTGGTGGGCTGCCTTCTATGCGGTCACACAGAGTCGGACACGACTGAAACAAGTTAGCAGCAGCAGCAGCAGCAAGTTTACTTTATTTTGGAATTTAAACAGTGTTTGTTAATACACAGAAATTAATAGCAAAATATTAAAAGAAAATCAGAATGTATGCCAGTTAACGAAGAGGACATCTCAAGGCAATGTTTTAAAAGTAAGGGGAAAAGAAGTAAAATAAATGATAATAACAAAACTAGAAAACAGATAAGCAAAACAAGATAACCATTGTTAGAAAGGAGGCTAGGGAAATCCTCAGTGAAGGCCATGAGAAAGAGGGCTGCAGAAAACCAGAGCCAGAACATTTGATAGAGATAAAGCACACTTGAAAAGATACTTAGGTTCTTGGCTGGACCTACATGAAGATCATTCACTAAATTTAGAAGGCTAGAGAGGAACAGGCTAAGGATGGGACATCAAGAGTTCAGTTATGAATATGCTAAATTTGATACCAAATAAGACATTTCGGTGGAGAGCTCAGGAAGGCAGGTAGTTGCATGAAGCTGACATTTATGCCTACAGTTTGTTTTTTTTTTAAGTTAAATCAATTATTTGTCTAATCTTGATCTGGATATATTATAACGATTCGATTAAGAGAGTGAGATCACTAATTAGGAGAACAGGGAAGCTTTTCCTAACTTGTCCATGTATAGCTGATTATCATGCCCTTATGTACTTTCAACTCCCTGTAGAAACCTCTGTTTTAATACATGTCATTCAGTTTCTAAATGATTTTATGTCAATATTCTCTGCTACGGTAATTTTGAAACTAGAAAATTTTGCTTTGTTTTATTTTGCATCTTTTGTGTTTAAAACAAAATCTAGCAGTTAGTTCAGCCTGCTCAGAAGTTCAGTCTACTGTAGTGTGTGTGTCAATCCCAACTCCTAATTTACTCTCCTCCTACTTTCCCCTTCAGTGACCCTAAATCTGCTCTTTATTTCTGTGAGTCTAGTTGTGTTTTATATATAAGTTCATTTGCATCATTTTTTCACGATTGAAAATTTCCTTAACAAAAAAAGGTTTATACTTTATGGACACTTCTAGAATTGTGAGGTCACTTAGGGGAAATTTAACTACAGATACAACCAGTTTGGGATTTTAAAAATGGTAAGAATATACTTGTAACTATTTCCAAAATAATGAAATCAGGGGGTCACAATTTCACACAGAATAATTCGCTTTGTTAATGGTTGTTAAGCTGTTGGAATCAGTTTTATTGATTCTCTTTTTCTAAATTTAAAATATTCCCTCAGTATTCCATGGCAGTTGTGATATATGATTCTTCATAATTATAAGCTTTAATATATTCAGTACCTTTAAAACATTAATAATTTAATTAACAATTCTCTATTCTTCACCCAAGAGATGTGGTCAGCTATAAAATGGTGATTCTGCTGAGGAAACCCTCTTTATATTTTTGAGACCCTTTTCCCCCTCTAATTCCCCCCATCTCCACCTAAGTGGACGTTCTCTGACGCTGCTACTTAGACACAGAGCCTTTAACTAGAGGCTGCAGTGTAAGCTTTGGATCATATAAGGCTGAAGTCAATGCATTCACTGGCCTCACAAGTAGCTAGAATATACATCATAGCTTCTCAAATGGTAAAACGTTTAGCCTAGGTAAATATCCTGAGAAGAACTCTAATATTACTGAGAAACTAATTGGTCAGAGTCTCTCTGTTGTTACTCTTTTTTTTTTTTTTCTTTTCAATGAAGATACACGTTCCTGTATATTTTATTTACCATAAACACTAAGAGAATACAGCAAACACTGGAGAAAGGCGTTTAAGTAATTTTGATGTAAAGTTTAACACTTAAAATTATGCTTGCTCCCCCCCACCCCAATTGAACATGCAGGCATCATTTATTTCCAGATGCAGTGATTGCAGAGCATTACATTCTCTTGAAAGTTTTATAACAGAGTGTCCTTGCCCTGTAACTTAAAACAATTTCACAAACTATGTATAATCATGGTATAACACCATCATTCAGAGTTCCCCAAATGACTACATTCACACAATATTAACCTTAAAGTCTGAATTTTTAAAACATCATCTTAATAAGCCAAACCACAAAAACCCAGGTTCTAGTTTTAAATGTGTTTATGAAGACTGCTGCTGAGCTCAAAGCATGCAGATGTTCATGACCACCTAGATGAAGCTGGATACTGAAACTCCTTCAGTAGGTCCAATGATGCAATTTTTCACTCATCCCAAGTATCTCCATATTTGTTTACTTTGACTTCTTTTTTTGGCATTCTTTCCTTCATAGGCCTGACTGAGGGGTCAGTCTTATGTGTTAAAGTAACTTCATATGACTCTCTGTTCTTATTCCTTAATTCCTCATATGTAATATTTTTTCTTTTAGGACTTTCTTCAATGTTGGGCTCAGGTCCTTGGGCAAAATGATCAGTAATACCAGTTGGAGTAGATTCATTCAAAGAAGCACTGAATGGAATTGGCTCATAATGAGGAAGCATCTCTTTTTCTAAGTTGTCTGCTGCTGGAGATGTTGCAAAAGATGAATGACCACTCACATTTGAGTCATATTTTGACCTCTGAGGATAGTGCCCGGTTGGTGAAGATCGTCGTGCCTGTCCTGATCGTAAAGCTTCTCCGAGAGGGGAATTCTCAAGATTCTTGAACTTCTCCTAGCAAGTTTTCACATAAGAAAGCTTTCCAGCAAAGTATCCCATGATGCAAGCAAATATAAGTTTAGGAATGGAACCATATTTGGGATGACTTGAAAGGATTCCTTTACTAATCAATCCTTGAGTAATCAACATACTTGTTGCAGCCAAAGGTACAGATCTGAACCAGAAGCTTTCATCATTGCACTCTGCAAAGACTCTTCTTTCTTCCTCCGTTGGAATGTAATCAGCCCCTATGTGGGGAATTGGTCTTGGAACTTCCGCATTTGGCTCTCGAAAATCAGCCCTCCCATTCATCTTTCCAGCCCTGGTGACTGGCACCCAGGAGGCCGAGGCCCAAAGCGCCATCGGCCCACCCTCGGCAGGCGGGAAAAATGGCGGAAGGCGCAGGGGAGCAGCCGGCCGCACAGAAAATCTCTTTTTAGTTAAATTGTGAACAGACCAAAAGCCAAGAGTAACCATGTAACTGTTGTTCAGTCACTCAGTTGCATCTGACTCTTTGAGACCCCATAGACTGCAGCACGCCAGGCTTCCAGGTCCTTCACTATCTCCCAGAGCTTGCTCAAACTCAGGTTCATTGAGTCAGTCGTGCTATCCAACCATCTCATCCTCTGTCACCCCTTCTCCTCCTGCTTTCAATCTTTCCCAGCACCAGGGTCTTTTATAATGAATTGGCTCTTCACATCAGGTGGCCAAAGTATTGAAGCTTCAGCATCAATTCTTCCAATGAGTATTCAGGATTGATTTCCTTTAGGAATGATGGGTTTGATATATTTGCAGGCCAAGGGACTCTTAAGAGTCTTCTCCAACACCACAGTTCAAAAGCATCAAATCTTTGGCACTCAGCCTTCTTTATGGGCCAATTCACATCCACATGTGACTACTGGAAAAACCATAGCTTTGACTACACAGACCTTTGCAGGCAATGCAAAGTCTCTGCTTTTTAATACACTGTCTAGGTTTGTCACAGCTTTTCTTTCAAGAAGCAAGCATCTTTTAATTGCATGGCTGCAGTCACCATCTGCAGTGATGTTGGAGCCCATGAAAATAAAGTCTGTCACTGTTCACATTGTCTCCCCATCTATTTGCCGTGAAGTGATGAGACTGGATGCCATGATCTTAATTTTTTTAATGTTGAGTTTTAAGCCAGCTTTTTTTCTCTCCCTATTTCACCTTCATCAAGAGGTTCTTTAATTTCTCTTTTCTTTCTGCCATAAGATTGGTTTTATCTGTATATCTGAGGTTAATGAGATTTCTTCTGGCAATCTTGATTCCAGCTTGTGCTTCATCCAGCCCGGCATTTTGCATGATGTACTCTGTGTATAAGTTAAGTAAGCAGGGTGACAATATACAGCCTTGACATACTCCTTTCCCAATTTTGAACCAGTCTATTGTTCCACATCCAGTTCTAACTGTTGCTTCCTGATCTGCATACATGTCTCACAGGAGGCAGGTAAGGAAGTTTGGTATTTCCATCTCTTTAAGAATTTTCCACAATTTGTTGTGATCCACACAGTCAAAGGCTTTAGAGTAGTGAATGAAGCAGAAGTAGTTGTTTTTCTGGAATTCTCTTGCTTTTTCTATGATCCAATGGATGTTGGCAATTTGACTTCTGTTTTCTCTGCCCTTTCTAAATTTAGCTTGAAAGTTCTAAAAATACTCCCTATAATTACTATTAACTTTTTTTTAAAATTGAGGGCAAAAGGGGCCTGAGAGGAAGAAAGTTGAGAATGTTAAAAACAATAATTGTGCATAGTTTTTTCTACTAGATGTAATCTGCCCACTGATATAAAACAGTCTCACTGTTTTTGAAAGCAAACTTATTTCTTTTAGAAAAACAACTAATTTGGCGTATAACTACAGAAACAAATTCCCAAGTGAAAACAGATCAATGTTTGCATCTGAAATCCTATCCCAATTTTAATATTCTAAAAATGTTCTTTTTCATTTATAACACCACCAAATAAACTTCATTTATATTTTAATTACTCCGTTAAAATTAGCAAATAAGAACTGTAGATGTATCAGAAGGGTTATTCAACCTCCTCTCCCTTTAAAATCAACCTCCCTTTCAGTAATAAACAGTCTGTTGATTATGTGCCACATTAAGCATCGTATTAACTTGAGAGAAAAGGAGACGTCACACTGTGATTTTAGTTGCATCATACACTAAACTACTGAATAATATATTAAGGTCTCAGAGTCAGAAGGCAAGAACAGCATCACCTTGTCAAAAATGTATTTGTATAAATTTCAACAAAGCATTCTATTTTAAAAATTGTATCCACAACTTTTATCCACACAACTTTTAGGAAGAAAAAATGCATTGCTTCCAATTAACATTCTCTCATTTTAAATACATATGAGCATTTAACTGAGAATAACTAACATCAGGAAGCAATATTTTTTATCATTTTTCCTTGAAAATGTTCACTGGCAAGCAATGGGTGTTGATTTAATAGTGCTCGTGTTTAGCACTTTACTTTCTAAATTTCTATAAATGACACTGTAATTATAACCTCTATTTTCTTTTAACCAATTAGTTTTCTATTTGACTCACTACACATATGGTACTTTGCTTCTTGTGTAATAGATTCAAGTTGCAGGCACAACTTCTAAGGATTATATAATTTTTGTCCTCAGTACACTTTAAATAAAAACATGAACAAAGCCCAAAAATCTATAATACATAATTTATTTTCATTTATCTTTGTAACATTTTATATACGGATAATTGAATTATACTGCTGCATACTCCTACTTTATATATTTTCAATATAAATCATCTTTGCCTCTCATGAATTTCTTAGCTAGTTATCCAATCTTATCTTGAATTAGAAAATACTGTGCAAACATCCTGGAGATACTTTGCAACTTACATAAATGTATCATTTCAATATTAATTAGGATTAATTGAAGCTAGGATTTACTAGCTTAATTAATTATTTTAGGGTGCTAATGAGTTAAGATTTCTACAAAAACATGTATTCACTAACTTTACATATAATATAAACCCATTCTATGACACCAAACTGCTCAGATACTTTGTGTGAGAATAAAAGAGGAGATGGCTGCTTAAATGAACACCACTGAGAAATAAATCAGTGTACTTATATTTGTTTTAAGAATTTTCACAAGTGATTGCATTTGATCTTTATCACACTTGTTAACCTAGGCAATGCAGTACTGTCTTTCATCGAGGTTGAAGAATTTGACACCAAAATAATTCAAGTAAGTTGCTCAAGGTCACACAGCTAATAAGCTGAGAAGCAGGCACTGGTCCTATGGTCTATAAAGCCCCATCTCTCCTGTTTATCAAAATAATCCTCATCATTTGTGAAAAGACTTGTCATGGTTGTGTTTGAGTAGGCATGTTCTTTATCTGTCCAAAAGAAGTTCACAACCTAATTTGGGAAGATAAGTAGAAAAAAATAAAATAGTCTTAACTACTTATATCTAGATATGATTCACAGTAACAAATTACCTAGAGGACGCTGACACTGAATTTAATTTTCAAAAAGATAAATCTAGGATCATGAGTAAAAGGAAATATTTTCACACATACAGAATGGACAAATTCTACAGAATGATTAATCTGTTTCATGAAATGGATAATGAAAAAGAAATGCTCATGAAGTTAGATATTCCAATCTTAGAATTCATTGTATTAGAACATTTTTTGTTAACCAATATAATCAAGAAATTTATCCAATGATATCAGTGACATATTACAAAGTTCAGATTATAATTTACAAGGTTCCTATTTGTTTTTATTGAGATATAATGTGTTATCAAGATATCCTCCCTCTAAAGCAATAATAGCTGAGATTCACAATTTTAAATGTTTCCTTTTTAGCTACTAGTCACATGATTTCATAGCAGAGAAAGATAAAATTATCCAAATTTCATTCTAAGAATGTAATCTTAATTTCTTAGCTATAATGATCACAACTGTTTATAATAACGATTAAAACCGTTGTTACCAATTTTCTACCAGGCTCTGGGAAATGTATGATCAAGTGAGCTTATGTCAGAAGAAACAATGGAAAACTTGTAAAACGAACACCACTTATCTTGTAGATAGGTCAGTAGACGTATTTTGTGTTGCTCTGCCAATGTATCACGTCATTTCCAAATGGAATGCTTTTCTTGGTTTTAGCCCTTTCATTTAATATTTTGCAAACACAAGAAGACATAGCATATTCCTTCTGCTTTGCTGTGTACTAACAGTCTGTCCAATGGCAGCGGCAAAAACATTAGAAAGATCTACTGCAGGATCATAAGGTGGGAGGATTATTCTAAGTCAGACAGATAAAAATTTTTATTAATGAAGCTCCATTCTTTCTTGCACTCCTACTTCTTCAATATTTCTGTTTATTTACTTTTTTTTTAGTAATCCACAGATCTGAATGAATCATCTGTTGGCTGCTGTCAACAAAATAAAAACTGGTGGCACAGAATTCAGTTGTCAATACTTGCAAATCAAGATCTGTTCTTGAAAACAGAGGAAAAAAGAAGAACATCAATATGCTCCAAATTTCGATTTAGTCAGATATAATAAAGTGAAATATAAAGTGAAATATTTCACTTTATCACCAATTTATCTATAGAACCTTATAAAATCCATGTTTCATTTTAATCTCTACATTAATTCAACTACTCTACAAAGATGCTATCATCACTATCACAAATTTCCCTTTGAGTAAAATAATAAGCTTATGAATCAAAAGGAAAATATTAAATTACTACTTACACTTATTTATATTCATTAACCTTGCAATAAGAATATGGAGTAAAACATAGTGACAGTATCTTTGGGGATAGTAAGTATTCTGTAAACTATATCTTTTATAGAAACTATCATTAAAATATTTATTAATGAATTGTCTATATCTTCCAAGATTAAATATCCCAAAATGAACATTTCCATAGATTTCTTGCTATTATGCAGTCTCTTAATTCATATTATCTTTCTCCCTGTCTCTCTCTCCTGTCTCCATTGTTCAGCCTTTAGCTTTTGGCATCTTTTTTTCAGTCTTGTCTAGAATTCACACTTTTCTATAACTGCATGCTCTCTAGAGATGCACTTATCCAATAATCTCCAAATGTCTATTTCAAGTCTTGCCTTTATTTGAACTTTAGATACATACTTCCCTCTGCTAGACATTATCAATTCTACATCTAATAAATTTTACAAATTCCAAACGTACAACATCTTGAGAATAAGTGGGAGACAGAGACCAAGAGTGGCCTATGCTGCATGCACCTGTTGAGCATAGATTAAAATATGTTCCTCTAATCTCTTTCCACTGACCTCAGTTATTCAAGTTTCATAGACAAACTATAATTCTACTTTCATAGTTCTTTGGGTTAAAAGAAGGTTAGTATTTATCCTTCTAAGTTCTCCTGTTTCAAAAACATTAATTTCCTTTAAGTTTCTATATGTGACATGGAAATGAGATGCTATATTATTCCAATACCTCTCCTTCAGATGAATACTTTTCCTTTTAAATAAGGCACTTAGAACATCCTTCATTCTAAAATAGAAGTTCCGATATTTTGGCCACCTGATGTGAAGAGCTGACTCACTGGAAAAGACCCCGATGCTGGGAAAGATTGAGGGCAGCAGGAGAACAGGGTGACAGAGGATGAGATGGTTCAGTGGCATCACCGACTTGATGGACATGACTCTGAGAAAACTCCAGGAGATAGTGAAGGACACCCTTGTATGTGCTGTGTGCTTAGTCACTCAGTCGTGTCTGACTCTTTGTTAGGCCATGGCCTGTAGTCCTCCTTGCTCCGTTGTCCATGGGGATTCTACTGGCAAGAAAACTGGAGTGGGTTGCCACATCCTCCTCCAGGGAATCTTCCCAACCCAGGGTCAAACCCAGGACTCCTGCAATGCAAGCAGACTCTTTATCTTCTGAGCCACAAGGGAATCCCATGAACAGTGGAGTGGGTAACCTATTTCCTTCTCCAGTGGATCTTGCTAACCCAGGAATTGAACCAGGGTCTCCTGCATGGCCTTCACGTGTATTCTTTACCAGCTGAGCTACCACAAAAGCCCCAAATAGTCCCTTACACCTATGCTATTTTCCTGGATGATTATAAATTTCTAATTTTGCCTGGATTATAGGTGACAAAATAGTACAATGTTGAACAAAAGAATAAATAAATTTCAATCCTTAAAACATTCTTAAATAAAAAGTATAAGAAAATGTGGTGGCTTATTCAGTTACAATTCTACAAGGATGCTGACTTTTGATTATAACATTTAAAGCTTTAGAAATGATTACTAAGGCTGTTTAAAAAGTGCTATTGTAACTCCAATACTTCATGAGATATCCTGCTTTTTTTTTTTTTGAAAAATAAGAATAAGAAAATATCATATGGTCATTGTAATCAGGTCTACCTAAGGTCCTGCCTTTTATAAAACTTCAAAATGAAGCAAACAAAACTGCAGAATATGTATTTGAATAGCTTTCTCTGATCCTCAATTTGTCCATGAACTCTAGAAGAGTTGTTTTCAATGCATGGCAGTAAAAAATGTATGTTATATGAGAAATAAAGGTAATATGTTGTGAATGGAAATGACTGGACAGCATCTGGAAAAAAATTTCCTACTTATTAAAAGGATCTTTTTCTAAATCTCAAAAATGTTAGGTTTAAGGTCACTGAAAAAGGTAAAATTAGTATTTCACAAAATGTTGATACATTTTAAACTTTAAAATGAGCCATAGCTTTCCTCTTTACATACAGAAATGTTTCATGTATTTTAATGAACAAATGCATAAATGGAAGCAGGAAAAAGGGAAGGAAAGAAGGGAGGGAGAGAAGGAAGAAGGGAGAAAGAAAAGAAGTCTTTTGGTCTCCAGGGTGCTACTGAAATATACAATACTACCTCTCTAGTTTGGTCATGATCTCTGGCTCTGTTAATCTGTTGCTTTGCCATCTTCTTTCAATGCTTCATGAGTTTCTATATTATTTTTAACAATTAGATTTTTAGCTGTATAAGAGAAGTAAACTAGTATCTATTATTTTTCTCTGTAGAATGTTTTAAAGACTATATAGCTCTCTTTTTTATATTTGTTTTTGTCTGCCTTTAAAAAAATTATCTTTGAAACCCTCCAAAATATTTTATTAAAAACAATGTTTTTGATCTTAAGTTGTATATTTCTAATTTTTTGAATTAACTGCTCTCTATATTTTTACTGAGTTCATGTAAATCATTAATGTAATTTCAAAATCACAATATTATATTTGTCTAGGCCATTCCACTTGAACTTAAAGTAGCTTCTAAAATTATTAAATAGAAATACAAAATTAAATTTAGCATAAATTGAACATGTATGGAGATTCTGAGAGCCAAATCAGTAAAACATTTATTTTTAATCTAAAATTTTTGGCTTCCACAATAAACGAAACAGAATAAAAACTGCCAACTACATTTTGAGATCTATAAGAAGGATACATCAGTTTTAACTATAAATGATGGAAAGCTGGTATTAATTTCAAAATATACTTGCTTTTGTTCATACAAGATTTTTAAAAAATCTCTCATTCCCATTTAACATTACTGCAAAGTGATTGTATGTTAAAGTTGCCAGACAGGAAGTTTTATCATTTTACACCAAAGATCAATTTCTTCCAGCTACTTTTCACTAAAGAAACAGTCAATAAGTAATATAAAAATGAAAGCTATGAAACATTAAACACATATTATAATAGAAATAATAAAGCACTATGTAACTGGAGGAGTCTCAGAATAACTCAATTTTACCCTAGGAATGTGTTTCAGATGCTCTTTAATTGATGTCAAATTAGCTACCCAGGTTTCTAATAATAAGATATGATTAATTAATTTTTAGTACAATACACAAATTCAGTGTTATTTTCTTTCAATTAGTATTTTGTATTTAGAGCATCCCACATTTCACATAACCTTTTAATACTAAATGTATCGAATATAAGGCTTCTTGTGCTTTTTTCCTCCTCTGTAGAACTATTATCATCTGGCAGTTGCTGGTTTCTCTGCAAAGGCCACGCCTGTTCTTTAAGCAAAGTGGCTGCAACTTAATTTGCTTCCTTCTTTCCTACAATATCTATTCTAGCTCAGAAGAGAAAAATAGGATCTCCTGGAAGTAAAATATTTAACTGAAAAGTAACTCTATATAATCAGTGAGGACCAATTTTTTAGTTTCAATATCTTCAAACTAATTAAATCCCTATCTGTTCAGCAAATGAATGCCTTCTTTTACATTTTAGAACTGACTTTCTAAATTTTTGTGGGTTTGAAGAGCTAATTATTTTAATCAAAATTATGACATTCTAAAAGTGAAGGAACTCTTTTAACAAGGTTGGAAATCTTATTACACAAAAGTTCTACTTCTAATGTATAAAATTAATTACAGGGAAGTATTCAATAGCTGAAGCAATTATTGCTTAAAATGTCAAAAACATCCTATAATGTATCTCAACATGGTGTGAAGATAAACAGGATTAGTTTAAAAGCTGTAAGTGATTGAAGGAAATTTTTGAAATGTACCTAGCTTTATATATACAATTTTTAAAAAATCACTCATTCCCATTTAACATAACTGCCAAGTGCTTGTTCATCAAAGCTGCCAAATAGGAACTTTTAGTTCTCTGCTGAACATTTCATCCATCTTCCTTATAGGCTGAGAAAGATTTATACCCAGAAGACAGTATCCAATGAGAAAAGAAAAAAAAAAGCTAAAGCTGTTAAAGGAAAAAAATGCTAATAATAAATAGAACCACCTAACACCGATCATGTTGAATTGTGGTATGTGTATATGTATTGATTAAAATGTTTCTGGGAGATATATTGAGATAATAAAAAGAGAAAGGATGCACTTACATAATATTCAGTATAAAATTAAACTACCTTACATAAATAATGCTTCAAAAGCAACGGTTCAAAACTTTTGCTGGCACAAATGTGAAATAATTTTAATTATAATATTTTATGAAAAATGTTTCTCAAATCAAGGAAAGATCTAAATACTGGTTTTATATTACAGACAGAAGATGGTACATAAAGATCATTGTCATTTATTTCCCAAAGACATGAAAATGTCCATAACCTGAGAGTTCAGCGTTAAAGAAGAGGAGAAAAAAAGAAAACTTCCTTTTCCTCTGCTCTTCTAATCTCCATGACTAGAAGAATTACATATAAATCATCTATTTCTGGGGAAAAGAAAAGTGAACACAGATAAAATTAGTGTTTTAGACCTGACAGACCCTGTAGTGCTTCAAGCTAGTAAGTAGTGGGTGAGGGTGTCTTAAGGTGAAACTATTTCTAGAAATAATAGGTGGGAACTAAGTATCAGTGCAGTGTATCTCCTTACAATTAAAAAATATTTCTTTAGTTCATACAAAAATAGATTAGATTAAAAAAATGGAAATCAACTTAATTAACTTTTATAAGATTTCTGTTGGCCCTGTGTAGGTATGTTCTTTTATTCTGGCTTAATTAAAATGATTCTATACTTTACTTTAGTGGAGTGGAAACGACCTCATATAATGAGTAGCAATGAAAGAGAAAGCGATAGAGAGATAAATGACTGTCAGTGGGCCAGGGCAAACTTGATAGGCTAAATAGTTCTAATGGAAATGTGAAGACTTTTTTATATCGCTAGAGACAAACTAGTTTGCTCCTGCTTTTTAGAAGACACTTTCTTTAAAACTAGCCTGATTCACATCACTTAAATTTGTTTCAAAATCCTTAACTGAGAGGTTTAATGATTAATATATATGAAGTATTTGATATGTAGAAAGTTGAAACACAAAATATATACACAGCCTTTCTCAGGGTCATTTCCACAAATCTTAATATGTAAACTGAAATGTCAAGTCAATTTATGGCAACATAAAGAAGGCATTTATATAATAATTATACTACATAATTGTGCAAACAAACATCAGCATGAGTGTATGCTATCTGATGTCCTCATAACTAGATATAATGCTTGCTCGATACCCAATCAAAATTTTAAATATTTTTAACATCTAACATTTCATTACAAATAAAATGCTATGTTTTCCTTATGGGGTCTACTTTACTCATAATAAAACACTGAGGGAATATTACATTTTATATGTTACATGATCTTGGTGTCTGCCAAAAGCCATTAACAGTGGAATTAAATCCAGGTATCTATGATCCATTTAAATCTAAAGTCCTATTATGTCTTCATTATTCTGTACATCTGTCCAGTCTATGACAATCACAGTTCTACTGCGTTAGCCATAATAGTTCACTTGGGTTTTATATTAGATAGTATGGAACAACCTGAATGAACTATTTGGCCAACCCAATATTATATACTGTTATTTCCTCTTGCTACTTATCTATTATGTGATGGCTGATAAGGTGCAGTTTCAGCAAATAAAGAAGATAAAGTTGGAAATAGAAGAGATACATAAAAGACATACTTCAGACACAGAACTGTGATGCTCTTGGTAAAAGAATCATTGTGTATACATGTGAGGCAGAGGGTTTACACATGATTTGGGGGGATGACAAAATGGAGGAAATAAGATGACAGAGGAAGAGATACAAGGACATGTTAAATGTGAACTTGTGGTTCTGAATTTAAGTGATTGCATTAACAGAATTGTTTGTTTTAACAAAAATGCCAACTCAAGGGACAAAACACAGATTTCAGATATATTGTGTAGGAACAATTGAGGCAGCATCCATGTAGAGATTTCTGAGGCAAGGAAATACACTGCTTTGTTTCTGCTGATTCATCTATGCTAGAAATAAAACCTGGAGGATTAGTGCCTCTGTGAAGATGAATCTGCTGGGGAATCCATGCGGGCCCAGCGAGCTGCTTGTGAAAAAGCCACCGACTTCTTGGGGCTGGAAGCCGCTGCTCCTGGAACAGTCAAGCACGCCGGCCCCCATAACTTGCTGGCTCCAGGCCATCAGGGGCCTCATTTTGCCATCCATCTTAGTTTAGGATCCCTCACTGGTCTTCACTGGAAATGACAGACATGTCACTCCTGGTGAACTGAGACTGCATCTTCTGGCATTGATGAAGGGTGGCTCCCTATGTGACCTGGCAGCATCAGCTGCTAAACCAGCTGGCACCCACTGGGACTTGACTAATGCCATATCCAGTGGCCTGGCAACCAGATTTTGCCTTTTCCTGCTGTCACTCATGACCGTTAACTTCCTTCCTGAATTTACCAAGTGAGGAAATGACACTTAATAATATGGAAAAGGAAGAGTGTAAAATACTGCGGGCGCTGGAGTGGCTGTGAGGAGATACCCACATCCAAGGGCAAAGGAGAAGCCCCAGCAAGACGGTAGGAGGGGCAAAATCACATTTAGCATCAAGCCCCATACCTGCCAGAGACGCTCAGAGGGCTAAAACAAACCTTGTGTGCACCAGGACCCAGAGATCCCACAGAGCCTGAGCCAGAACTGAGTCTGGGAGTCTCCTTTGGAGGTCCAGGCCAGCAGTGCCCTGCCTCAGGGGCAGGGGCTCTGGGTGCAGCACACCTGGGCATGGCATAGGCCCTCCTGGAGGAGGTCACCAATAACCCACCACAGAGCCACCAGAACTTGCACAGGACTGGGAAACAGACTCTGGGAGGGCACGGACAGCGCCTTGGGCACACCAGGACCCAGGAGAAAGGAGCAGTGACCCCCGAGAGACTGACCGAGACTTGCCCATGAGTGTCCAGGTGTCTCTGGTGCAGGCGTGGGTGGGCAGCGGCCTGCTCAACAGTTGTGGGCACAGAGTGCAGAGGTGCCTGCTTAGGACCTTTTGAAGGAGGTTGCCATTATCTTCATTACCTCCACCATAGTTTGGCCCCAGGTAAATAACAGAGAAAACACAGCCCCACCCATCAACAGAAAATTGGATTAAAGATTTAATGAGCATGGATCCACCCATCAGAACAAGACCCAGTTTCTCCCTCAGTCAGTCTCTCCCATCAGGTACTTCCATAAGCCTCTTAACCTTCTCTATCAGAGGACAGACAGAATGAAAACCACAATCACAGAAAACTAACCAATCTAATCACAGGGACCACAGCCTTCTCTAACTCACTGAAACTATGAGCCATGCTGGGTAGGGCCACCCAAGACGGACGGGTCATGGTGGAGAGTTCTGACAAAATGTGGTCCACTGGAGAAGGGAACGGCAAACCTCTTCAGTATTGGCTTGAAAACTCCATGAATAGTATGAAAAGGCAAAAAGGACACTGAAAGATGAACTACCCAGGTTGACAGGTGCCCAGTGTGCTACTGGAGGTCAGTGGAGATATAACTCTAGAAAGCATGAAGAGATGGAGCGAAAGCGAAAACAACACCAAGTTCTGAATATGACTGGTGATGGAAGCAAAGTCCGATGCTGTAAAGAATAATACTGCATAAGAACCTGGATGTTATGTCCATGAATCAAGGCAAACTGGAAGTGGTCATACAGGAGATGGCAAGAGTGAATGTTGACATTTTAAGAATCAGTGAACTAAAATGGACTGGAATGGGTGAATTTAACTCAGATGACCATTATATCTACTACTGTGGGCAAGAATCCCTTAGAAGAAATGGAGTAGCCATCATAGTCAACGAAAGAGTCCGAATGCAGTATTTGGACGCAACTCAAAAATGACAGAATGAACTCTTTTCGTTTCCAAGGTAAACCATTCAATATCACAGTAATCCAAGTCTATGCCCCAAACAGCAATGCTGAAGAAGCTGAACAGTTCTATGAAGACCGAAAAGACCTTCTAGAACTAACACCCAAAAGAGATGTTCTTTTTATTATAGGGGACTGGAATGCAAAAGTAGGAAGTCAAAAAATACCTGGAATAACAGGCAAATTTTGCCTTGAAGTACAGAATGAAGCAGGGCAAAGGCTAATAAGAGTTCTGCCAAGAAAATGCACTGGTCATAGCAAACATTCTCTTCCAAAAACACAAGAGAAGACTCTACACATGGACATCACCATTTTGTCAATACTGAAATCAGGTTGATTATATTCGTTGCAGCCAAAGATGGAAAAGCTCTACACAGTAGGCAAAAGCAAGGCTGGCAGCTGACTGTGGTTCAGATCATGAACTCCTTATTGCAAAATTCAGACTTAAATTGAAGAAAGCAGGGAAAACCACTAGACCATTCAGGTAGGACCTATATCAAATCCTTACGATTATACAATGGAAGTGAGAAATAGATTCAATGGATTATATCTGATAGACAGATTGTCTGAAGAACTATGGACAGAGGTTTATGACACTGTACAGGAGGGAGGGATCAAGACTATCCTCAAAAAAGAAACATAAAAAGGCAAAATGGTTGTCTGAGGAGGCCTTAAAAATAGTTGTGAATAGAAGAGAAGCAAAAGGCAAAGGAGAAAAGGAAAGATATTCCTATTTAAATGCAAAGTTCCAAACAATAGAATGGAGAGAGAAGAAAGCCTTCCTCAGTGATCAATGCAAAATAATGGAAGAAAACAATAGAATGGGAAAGACTAGAGATCTCTTCAAGAAAATAAGAAATGCCAAGGGAACATTTCATGCAAAGATGGGCACAATAAAGGACAGAAATTGTATGGCCCTAACAGAAGCAGAATAAATTAAGAAGAGCCGGCAAGAATACATAGAAGAACTATACAATAAAGATCTTCATGACCCAGATAATCGTGACAGTATGACCTTTCACCTAGAGCCAGACATCCTGGAATGCAAAGTCAAGTGGGACTTAGGAAGCACCACTATGAACAAAGCTAGTAGAGTTAATGGAATTCCAGTTGAGCTTTTTCAAATCCTAAAAGATGATGCTGTGAAAGTGCTGACTCAATATGCCAGGAAATTTGGAAAACTCAGCAGTGGCCACAGGACTGGAAAAGGTCAGTTTTCATTCCAATCCCAAAGAAAGGCAATAAAAAGAATGATCAAACTACTGCACAATTTCACTCATCTCAAACGCTAGTAAAGTAGTGCTCAAAATTCTCCAAGCCAAGCTTCAAAAGTATTTGAACCATGAACTTTCAGATGTTCAAGCTGGATTTAGAAAATGCAGAGGAACCAGAGATCAGCTTGCCAACATCTGCTGGATCATCAAAAAAGCAAAAGAGTTCCAGTAAAACATCTCTTTCTGCTTTATTGACAATGCCAAAGCCTTTGACTGTGTGGATCACAACAAACTGTGGAAAATTCTTAAAGAGATGGGAATACCAGACCACCTGACCTGCCTCAGGAGAAACCTGTATGCAGGTCAGGAAGCAACAGTTAGAACTAGACATGGAACAACAGACTTGTTCCACATAGGGTAAGGAGTACATCAAGGCTGTATATTGTCACCCTGCTTATTTAACTTATATGCAGAGTACATCATGAGAAACCCTGGGCTGAATGAAGCTCAAGCTGGAATGAAGATTGCAGGTGAAATATCAGTAACCTCAGATACACAGATGACACCACCCTCACGGTAGAAAGCAAAGAAGAACTAAAGAAACTCTTGATGAAAGAAAAGAGGAGAGTGAAAAAGTTGACTTAAAACTCAACATTCAGGAAACGAAGATCATGGCATCTGGTCCCATCATTTCATGGCAAATAGATGGGGAAACAATGGAAACAGTGACATACTTTATTTTGGGGGCTCCAAAATCACTGCAGATCATGACTGCAACCATGAAATTAAAAGACACTTGCTCCTTGGAAGAAAAGTTATGACCAACCTAGACAGCATATTAAAAAGCAGAGACACTACTTTTTATGCTATGGTTTTTCCAGCAGTCATGTATGGATGTGAGAGTTGGATTATAAAGAAAGCTGAGCCCCAAAGAATTGATGCTTTTAAACTGTGGTGTTGGAGAAGACTCTTGAGAGAACCTTAGATTGCAAGGAGATCCAACCAGTCCATCCTACAGGAGACCAGTCCTGAATATTCATTGGAAGGACTGATGCTGAAGCTGAAACACCAATACTTTTGCCACCTTATGTGAAGAACTGATTCATCTGGAAAGACCCTGATGCTGGGAAATATTGAAGGCGGGAGGAGAAGGGGACGACAGAGGATGAGATGGTTGGATGGCATCACCAACTAGATGGACGTGAGTTTGAGTAAACTCCAGGAGCTGGTGATGGACAGGGAGGCCCGGTGTGCTGCAGTCCATGGGGTTGCAAAGAGTCGGAACTGATTGAGCGACTGAACTGAACTGAACTGAAGTGCCTTTACCTCCAAGGACAGAGGCGGTTGAGGAGTGTTTTGATAGAGAAACTATTGAAACACGTTTGATTTTCAAGTGGAACAGCTTAGAAAAGGAGAAAAATGGCACTTTAAAAAGAAGAGGTAGAAGAAGAATGGCCACTTTAGAAGCATAGCCAGAACAATTCAGGAGTTTAGAATACTGGGGAAGTGAAATGCCAAGAAGCAGGTTGAAAGACGTTTAGAGTAGACAATAAATACATTTACCATTATTGATCAGTAATGTGAAAAAACTTATGGTATCAAATAAATAGTTAGGCCAGGTAGCCCTTAACAGGCTCTCCATTACATACAGAATCCAAATCCCTTACCAAAGCCCACTCGGACGGTCTTCTTCTTCCTGACTTTCCACACTTCCTTAGTCACCCAGTCTTTCCCTTCCACATCAGGAGCACACCATGCTTATTCTACTAGAACTGTTTGCACCCGCTATTTCGTCTATCTGGGATACCCTTTTCCAGCCTTTTACATGGTTCATCTATTTTAATTATCAATTGTCACCTATCATACTTCCCTATGAGTTACATTCTATCATGCCATTCTGGCCTACTTTTACCGAATACTACACTGACCTACTACTATGGTCTACAACCTAGACTGTGTATAAAAAAGCAGACACATTACTTTGCCAACAAAGGTCCATCTAGTCAAAGCTATGGTTTTCCCAGTAGTCATATATGGATGTGAGTGTTGGACTATAAAGAAAGCTGAGCGCAGAAGAATTGATGCTTTTGAACTGTGGTATTGGAGAAGACTCTTGAGAGTCCCTTGGACTACAAGGAGATCCAACCAGTCCATTCTAAAGGAAATCAGTCCTGAATATTCATTGGAAGGACTGATGGTGAAACTGAAACTCCAATACTTAGGCCACCTGATGCAAAGAACTGACTCTTTGGAAAAGACCCTGAAGGCAGAAGGAGAAGGAGATGACAGAGGATGAGATGGTCGGATGGCATCACTGACTTGATGGACATCAGTTTGAGCAAGCTCCAGGATGTGGTGATGGACAGGGAAGCCTGGCATGTGCAGCAGTCCATGGGGTCACTAAGAGTCGCAGGTGACTGAATGACTGAACAGAGATCTGAACTGATGGCCTACTTATTTCATGCGTAGCACATATTACAATTATCAGTTATTTATTTACATGTTTTCTGGACTGTATTAATGTATGTATTTCCCTGCTTGCTTCTGTTCCTTTCAGCAGAATGGAGAGATGATGTACCTTGTCTGTATTATTTAATCTAGTCAATGAAATCAAGATTTGGTAAATGAATGCATGAAATGATAGGTAAGAATTTGTGCAGTTACAATTAGCAGAACATTGACAGGCTTACATTATTATGTTCTATTTGTAACAGGAATACATGTTCATAATAGAAATTTTAGAATATGTAGAAAAGGAGATAATACAAATGCACTATACAACCATCAGGAAACAAGTAATTTTACAGTTTGTTCTATTTACTTCTATTCTTTTTTTTCATGTTTTCATATAGTTTCAATTATAAGTTTTTGAATAGTATATTTCTTACCTAGCAGATGTCATAATCATGTTTCATGTCATTAGAAATTCTTTCTAAGTATCATTGCATTGTGTATTATCTCACAGTATAGTAGTTTCATATGTAGTTGCTATTTTCTTCTTTTTCATAAAACTCTAGAGCCATCTTGACACACAATAACTATCTACAACTCAATATAAAATACTTATAATGAACCTTTAGAAGTAGAATTACTGAGTTAAAGGGCATGATGAAGTATAGGCTCTTGATCCATACTACTAAATTACATCTAGCTAACTTTTTAAACTTGGACTTATACTAGTGAAACATGAATATGTCCATTTTAACATGATCATCAACATATAAAATGTTGTTATTACAATATGTCTTAATTGCAAATAATATCTAAAATTACATCTCAGTTATTTTGAATGTATATATATTTTATTTTTTTAATATTAGCGAGGTGAGGTTGATTATTTGTCAAGTGATTATCAACCATTTTAATTTCATCACACTTATTTACTAAACAATTAACAATTGATTCAACCTTAGGAAAAAATTAGCACCTTCTAGGCAGAGCATGGGAGAAGGCAATGGCAACCCACTCCAGTACTCTTGCCTGGAGAATCCCAGAGACGGGGGAGCCTGGTGGGCTGCCGTCTATGGGGTCGCACAGAGTCAGACACGACTTAAGCGACTTAGCAGCAGCAGCAGCAGGCTGAGCGTGAGCTTCCCTGTGGTTCAGCTGGTAAAGAATCAGCAGGAGACTCAGACCCCATTTCTGGGTAGTGAAGATCCCCTGGAGAAGGGCATGGTAACCCACTCCAGTATGCTTGTCTGGAGTACTCTGTGTACAGAGGAGCCTGGTGGGCTACAGCCCGCGGTGTCGCAAAGAGTCCGAGAAGACTCAGTAATTAACACTTCCTCTTTCACTTTCATGCACAGCGTGTGTTTGCCACTGAGTCATGTCCAACTCTTTGTGACGCTATAAACAGTAGCCCACCAGGCTCCTGTGTCCACAGAATTCTCTAGGCAAGAATATTGTAGTAGATAGTCATCCCCTTCTCCAGAGTATGTTTCCAATCCAGGTCTCCTGCATTGCAGGTGGATTCTTTACCATCTGAGCCACCAGGGAAATTCTTTGAATAGTGGGAGCTGTATATGATTTTAGTTTTTAAAATGTAAGATGAATAAACTGCAATGAAATTATTATTAATAAATCTTAACTCTACATATTTGTCTCAACATGATACAGTGATGGACGATCCCAACAGGGCAAAAAAAAGAAAAAAAAAACAAAAAACACTTCATCCAGCCTAAATGTGAAGGCATGCTTTGTTAAAGACATGTAAGAAGAATCCTGAAGGACAATTTGCAGAGCAAAGAATAGGTGAAGGGTAGAGGAGTGTCTCCGGTTGAGAACGCTAAGAAGAGCTGAAGCGTAAGACCAGGAATCTGATGTGGACAGTTTATCAGCTAGAGTGCAGGAGAGAAGCAGAGGGGTAAGAGCTAGAAAGAGTGAGTGAAGGGAGACCCTGTAGGGTACTGCGTTTTATGCAATGGTTTTACACTTGAGCCTAAAGGCAGTTTGGAAACTGTAGGAGCACAGATACAGCAGTGGGCTCATCCTGGCTAACACAAGGATAAGACTAAAGCAGAGCAAATATCCTAAGTAGCCCAAGTAAGATTTGTGGAAAAATACCTATGCCACAGAAGACAGGATACAGATAAGAAAGAAGCAAATTCAACATTTCACTGGTGGGGATGTGGTGGGGGAGACACATGAGTGAGAAGAAAAATAATAGAAGAAGTTGGGCTAAGATGATTCCTACACTGGACCTGTGTGTTTGAGTTATAGTGACATTGAGGTTAAAGTAGCAGGTTGAAGAACAGTAATACATCAGATTAGGGAAACAATATATGTACTTTTCATAGTGTATGCATACCTCTCACCACAGTGGCATTATAGTTTACCTTGATATTTAGTAGTGATATGCCACCCTAAAAAGAGTCAGGCCTTTTTACCCAAACTTCACTCTATTATTTTCTAAATGGTAAAAATTTTTATAAAGATTGTATTCATTTAAATTGTGCAACATGATGATTTGTTATAAATATACATAGTGAAACGACTACTACAGTCAAGCTAATTAACATAACAACTCCTCATAGTTACCACTTGGTGTCTGTGATGAGTGCATCTGAATTCTACTCTGAGTACATCTCCAGTTAATATCATTAACTAACAGTCTTCATACCTGTACATTACATCTCTGACTTTATTCATCCTACATAAACGTATATATGTTCATTTGGCCACCAGATCCCCATAGATCCCTTCTATTTCACTTTGTTGTCCACTATTTTCTGCTCTGTTTCTAAGAGTTTGTCCTTTTATTTATTATTTTGTTTTAAGATTCTATGTGTAAGTAAGATCATATAGAATTTGTCTTTCTCTGTCTGGCTTATTTTACTCAGCATAATGTCCTCCAGGTTCATGCAACTTGTTCCAAACAGCAAGATTTCCTTCTTTCTCATGGCTGAATGCAATTTTATATATGGTATTCTTAGTTGTTCAGTCACGTGCAACTCTTTGTGACCCCATGTATTGTAGCCAGCCAGGCTGCTCTGTCCATGGGGATTCTCCAGGCAAGAATATTGGAGTGGATTGCCATATCCTCCTCCAGGGGATCTTTCGAATCCAGGTCTCCCACACTGCAGGCAGAATCTTTACTAGCTGATAACTCAGCTAGTAAAGATATATATAGATAGATAGATGATAGATAGATAGATAGATAGACAGATAGATAGATAGATGATAGATAGATAGATAGATATAGATATATATTAGAGAGAAAGAAAGAAAACTTACGTGTGTGTGTGTATGTGTGTGTGTATATACATGTCACATCACATATTCTTTATCCAGTCATCTGTTGACAGACACCTAGGTTTTTTCCAAGTCTTGGCTATTGTGAATAATGCTCAAATGAACATGAGAGTGCAGATATCTTTTCAAGATACTGATTTAGTTTCCCTTGGATATATACCCAGAAGTGGGTTTGCTGGATGATAAGTTAGTTCTAATTTTAATTTCTGAAGAAACTCCACACTGTTTTCCATAATGGCCATTCCAATTTACATTACCACCAACAGTATACAAGGGTTCTGATTTTTCCATATCTTTACCAACAGCTATTTTCTTTTGCCTTTTTGATGGCAGTCATTCTAACTTCTATGAGCAGATATCTCATTGTGGTTTTGATTTGCATTTCTCTGATTATTAATAATATTGAACACCTATTCATATATCCTTTGGCCATTTGTGTGTCCTCTTTTGAAAAATTTCTATACAGTTATTTGCCCATTTTTACGTGGAGTTTTTGGGGAGTTTTTTGTCTGTTTGTTTCTGTTATTGAGTTGCTGGAGTTCCTTATGTATTTTGGATATTAATCCTTTATCAACTGTATAATGTACAAATACTTTCTCCCATTCCTTAGACTGTATCTTCATTCCATTGATCCATTTCCTTTGCATGCAGTTTTTTAGCTTGTTGTAATCTTATTTTTCTATTTTCACTTTTGCTGCCTTTGCTTCAGGGCTCATATCCAGGAAAGTGACTACCCTGACCAACATCAAGAAATTTTCTCTATATATGTTCTTCTAATAGAAGAAATGGACAGCTTCCTAGAAACATATGACCTACCAAGACTGAATAATGAAGAAATAGAAAATCTGACCAAACTAATAGTGACTAAGGAAATTTTAGCAATTATCAAAAACTTCTCAACAAATAAAAGCCTAGAACACGGCGATTTCACAGATGACGTCTACCAAACATTTAAAGAGACATTAATACCAATCATTCTCAAATCTTCCAAAAACAGAAGAGGAAGAAACACTCCAAAACTATTTTGTGAGGCCAGCATTACCCTCATACCAAAAGGGTACCAGATAAGGACACTACAAGGAAAGAAATCAGCCCAAGATTCCTGATGGATACAGATGCAAAAAATCTTCAGTAAAACAATAGAAAACTGAATTCAACAGAATGTTAAAATGAAAATACACTAATTATTTTTATTAACTCTTAGCTGCCAATACCTAGCTAAACATCCAGCAATGACTGTTTACTATGCAGACACAACACCAAACAGTATACAGTGCACAGACCTCCTCTTCTGCCCATTCAGAAGGCTGAAAAGACCGTTTAACAGATTTCCTTCACCATCCTGTGCCTGCTTCTTCTAAGTAATACTCATAATAAAATACTCAAAGTATTCCACAGAGGACCTCAATGATTTTTTTTTTTTTTTTTGACCTCAATGATTTTAACAGGAGGTAGAAGGCAGCAGAGATCTGGGAATAGAAGTAGTTAACAATAACATCTCAAAGTGGACTTTCCTGTCTTGTCTGACAACACATCTGAATGCTAAAAATACCTAAAAGACATGGATGAGATTAATCAGAAGACCAATTAAGATTATTCAACTCTTCTGAAACATTTCTATTGAACCTGTCCATATTATTGTCTAATAAAAGCCTGTGGCTATAAAAGGACTTAATCTCTCCACAGAAACTTCCCTGAAAAAAAAAAAAAAAAACACTGCCACGATTAAGTTACAAATATTAGTACAGATCATACTGGTTAAAAAAAAAAAAAAAGATGTATACAGACTTCAGGGAGTTAACCAAGATGGCAACATAAGTGGCATCTGATCCCCCTCCTCCCACAGGTGCACGAAGTGTACCGCTACAGAGGAAGTAATTCCTTCTGAAAGATACCTGGAAACCAACTCAGGAGCTCTACACAGCCAGCAAATGAGAAAATACATACATTGAAACAATCAGAAAAGGCTGAGATGCACTCTCCCCAAAATTACTCCTCCTGATACAGTGTCATAAACTTAAGAGGGGACGTCAGCTCCTACCCGAGAAACAGGCCTCCAAACACATAGTGGCAAGCTATGTGGAAAGCGAATAGGATTTCCATCTACAATACATAAAAGACTTCAGCGAACAAGGCACTTCGAGGTGGATACCTGAGCACTCACCTTGGCTATTATTACCCCAGAGCTCAGTGCAGAGAGAACAGGTAAATATGGTCTAACTGCATATTTTAAAAGCTGCTATGAGGGTCAGGCTCCTTTAATAGCACACATCTCGGGACCAGTGGCAAGACTGGGAAATCAGGTGGCAGGGGCTTCCCCAGTGGCTCAATGGTAAAGAATCTGCCTGTCATTGCAAGAGACCTCGGTTCGATTCCTGGTTTGGGAAGATTCCCTGGAGAAGGAAATGGCAACCCACTCCAGTATTCTTGCCAGGGAAATCCCATGGACAGAGGAGCCTGGTGGATTGCAGTCCATGAGGTCACAAAAAAGGTTGGACACGACTTAGTGACTAAACAACAAGGAAAGGTGGCAGACCCCTCCCCACCCTCTCCCTCCAGCCTCATCCAAGTTGCCAGGCTCTTCCTGGAAGGCACTGTACACTCCCCTGTGCCTAGCTTCTATGGCTGCTACCTGAGGACAAGTCCTGGCCCGCCAGACTCTGAGAGCCCATGGGACTTGCCTTAGGAGACCCAGAAGCACGCCCCTACAGTTATACACCTTGGCCCAGCTTAGAAAGTGAAAGTCGCTCACTTGTGTCCGACTCTCTGCGGCCCCATGGACTGTACACAGTCCATGGAATTCACCAGGCATAATACTGGAGTGGGTAACCTTTCCCTTCTTCAAGGGATCTTCCCAACCCAAGGACTGAACCCAGGTCTGACGCATTGCAGGTGGATTCTTCACCAGCTGAGCCACCGTAGTTGTTGTAATAAAGTAAATTTAACCTTAAAAACCATTCTAAACTTGAGTTTACCAGGACTTTCTTTATGAATGAAAATAATATTTAGACTGCTACTGAGCTAAGAATATATTTGCATATATTATATCTAAAGCTCTAATATATTCAAACTTCTCTAAGAAGTGACAGTTTTAATACAAAAATTTTTTAGCCTTTCAACTCATGTAATGGAATACTCAAGGAAAATGGTTTTATATACTTGAGCATCTTCAATATCTCAGCAAACATGTCTTCCTTCTTGTTGAAAATAAATGGGATTAATAAACTGTGGCAATTTTTCCTAAAGCAAGGTACAGCAAATCTCTGTATGGCCCTTACCAGAAAATAAATTACATCTATAGCAAGAAGAAAAAAGAATACAAATACAAAATTCTTGTCAGAAAGTCACCCTATATTTAAAAGTTATATGTGCCTGCATTTTTGCTTTTTTTAATGTGTTTATGAATAAATACAGGATACAAACCCTTGGTGCCTCGAATGAGATACAGAATCTATGATTCAATGTTCACATCAAGACTATTTTAAACGGACATGCAGCTTTGACTGTACACAACCTCTGGCATTTGATGTCTGACCCAGAACAAGTAATAAGAGGGGTAAGGACACAGTGTATCTTGGAGAAAGTTTCAGTTGCTTGAGAGATTTTGCAGGGAGTTGTGTGGGCAAACCCATCTTACAGGCTCTCCATCTAAATGTCTCTATCACCCTGGGCAGCTGAGGTTGCTTTAGATAACCTAACAATCCCACCAATGGCAGAGATCAGACTCTGTGTAAGTTAAGTAGCAGAAGCTTTTAATGTTATTTTTTATCAGAAATGAAATAACCTAGAAACAAACTTCAAATTTTCCTGCTATACTAATTCATGCTGTGCTGTGCTTAGTCATTCAGCTGTGGCTGACTCTTTGTGATCCCATGGACTATAGGCCACCAGGCTCCTCTGTCCCTGGGGATTTTCCAGGCAAGAATACTGGAGTGGGTTGCCATGCCCTCCTCCAGGGGATCTTCCCAACCCAGGGATCGAACCCAGGTCTCTTGTACTGCAGGAAGATTCTTTACCATCTGAGCCACCCCACCAGGGAAGCCCATAAGTAATTGGTGTGGTGGGCAGGGGGGAATAAAACAAGGTAACAACAGATTGTTTGAAGCTGAGTTCAAGCTCTTAACTGAAAATACAATAATGTTTCATTGTGTAGTTGTACTGTTAAGTAAAGTTGTTTTTGACTGGAAGCATTTTATTTTTAACTAATTGTGTGTGTGTGTGTGTGTGTGTGTGTGTGTGTGTGTGTGTATCACAGAGAACACATATATAGCCCTGATAAATCATGTACAATGTATGGGATTCTGATATATGATAACAAAATTGAATCTCTATTTCTCAAAATCTTGAGAAAATCAGATGAGCAAAATTTGTTCCATCTGCATTTCTGACTATAATTTTGTGATAAAGAGACAGGTGTAATAAACTATTGTAACTCACGCAGACTGCACTTTACTATGTATAATCCTTAAAGCCTTATACCATGGTATTCTATCAGAGATTAAAGGAGATAAATATCAATGGAGTTATTACATGTTAGTTTGCTATGAAACTAAGATTATTTCTAAAAATGGTATGTAAAAGTCATCAAGTATTTTAGATTTATTGAAACTGTTTTCCAAACAAGGGCCAGGATCTAGATATTCTCCAACTCTAACCTCTGCAGCCATAGTCTTTCTCAGCCTCTATGTATACTATTAATTCCACTGTCCACAAGACTGGTAACAGGAAGAATATTTAGTTGGCAGTAGGATTGGTAAAGGTAAAATTAATGGAGTTAAAATATAAAGCTTTCATTTCAAGCCTTTAAACAAGTTTAAGCAATTTAAGATATTTCTACTGATATATATTGAAAATTTCTTTATTCTTTAAACCCCAAATCTTATCTATAATATTCATAAGAAATATTTAAATTATACTATTTAACTTCCAACATTGTTGGGAAATTAGATCAAATATAATTGATTTAAAATTTCAAGAATTGTTTTGGATGCACTGCTATTTTAACTTAGTTTTTAATTTATTAGATGTTTTAAGAAACATATAATTAGATGTTTTAGGAAAATATAATTTCATGTGTCAATCAGAGAGCTATAACTGAGGTTACAGTTTTGTAAACTATTTTGCAAATGTACTCTTCAAAAAAAATGATATTCTATATGCTTTCCACACATTCTCAGATGAATGTGATATACAACTTTTGGAAAATCCCAAGAACTAATTGATAAAACAAATGGAGCCACAAATCTCCCCAAACTTACTGGGTATGTGAAACAATCATCCAAATTTCTGATTCTTCTACCCAAATGGATACATCCATTCCCCAAATGTGCTAAATATTTTGTTTTTCCCTTCTTAGTAAAGAGCATTGCCATCTACCAGTTTCTCAAGTCACTATTTTTCCACAAATCAACAAAATAATATTCTTAAACCATAAATTGGATCATGTTACTGTACTTCACAAACCTGTCCAATATTTTTTTAGAATTTTTATTTGTGTTTTAAAAACATCTGTCTCTCTCACTAGAATATAAACTGTATGAGGAAAGAAGCAGTATTTCTTCTGTTGGTCCATTGCACATTTCTTATACGCATAAATCCTGACAAAACAACATCAAAAAACAAACACTTTAAAATAAAGGAAGCAGTATGAATTATGCCACTAAGAATACAGAAGAGATGCAAACATATCCAAGATGACACTCTAGTGCTAAGACTTAAAAAGATTAAATTTAAAACAGAATGTCAAGTGTTTTCCCTAAACTGTTCATTTATTCTTCACATTGTTAAGCATGTAGATTAATTGAAGGGAAAGTGGTATAGTTTCATATAAAATTAATTTATATGAAAATATAGACACAAGCTGCATGCAATAAAAGGTGAAATTCAAATGATCAATGAAAACACAAAAAATTTCAAATTCTCTAGCAATCAGAGAAAAGTGAATTGAAGTAAAATGTAAAAATATTTGTACTAATACAGCTTTGAAATGTGAAGGGTTTGGGAATGATGCCAATGTCATCCTAGGGTAAAAATTAGTAAATGCTTCTGGAGGGAAATTTGACCATATGAATGAACAGGTTAACAAATTCAATACAGCACACTGTGGCAGTTCTCAAAATAGATAACTTTTATAACGTCTTTCACATCAAACTTATTTCATAACTGAGTCCATTTAAAAGGCACTGCAATGAAAACTCTTAATTTTCCACAATTATGCTCATTTCTTGTTCTGAACACTACCTCCTTTATTTTGCTTCCCACATTTTAATTTGTGGGACTGTATTTATGTGCTGACATTTTTATCTTTGCTAAGAACAGTATGTTCCTTGATGTCAACACTGATTTCTAGTTTATATTTTCGGTTCAGTTCAGTTACTCAGTTGTGTCCAACTTTTGCAACCCCATGAATCGCCACACACCAGGCCTCCCTGTCCATCACCAACTCCCAGAATTTACCCAAACTCAAGTCCATTGAGTCGCTGATGCCATCCAATCATCTCATTCTCTGTCATCCCAATCTCCTCCTGCCATCAATCTTTCCCAGAATCAGGATCTTTTCAAATGAGTCAGTTCTTCGCACCAGGTGGCCAAAGTATTGGAGTTTCAGCTTCAACATCAGTCCTTCCAATGAACACCCAGGACTGATCTGCTTTAGGATGGACTGGTTGGGTCTCCTTGCAGTCCAAAGGATTCTCAAAAGTCTTCTCCAACACCACAATTCAAAAGCATCAATTCTTCGGCACTCAGCTTTCTTTATAGTCTAACTCTCACATCCATACATGACTACTGGAAAAACCATAGCTTTGACTAGACAGAGCTTTGTTGGTAAAATAATGTCTCTGCTTTTTAATATGCTGTCTAGATTGGTCATAACTTTTCTTCCAAGGAGTAAGCGTCTTTTAATTTCATGGCTTCAGTCGCCATCTGCCGTGATTTTGGAGCCCCCAAAAATAAAGTCTGACACTGTATCCCCATCTATTTGACATGAAGTGATGGGACTGGATGCCATGATTTTAGTTTTCTGAGTATTGAGCTTTAAACCAAGGTCTTCACTCTCCTCTTTCACTTTCATCAAGAGGTTCTTTAGTTTTTCTTCACTTTCTGCCATAAGGGTGGTGTCATCTGCATAACCGAGGTTATTGATATTTCTCCTGGCAATCTTGATTCCAGCTTGTGCTTCTTCCAGCCCAGCATTTCTCATGATGTACACTGCATATAAGTTAAATAAGCAGGGTGACAATATACAGGCTTGACATACTCCTTTTCCTATTTGGAACCAGTCTGTTGTTCCATGTCCAGTTCTAACTGTTGTTTCCTGACCTGCATACAGATTTGTTAAGAGGCAGGTCAGGTGGTCTGGTATTCCCATCTCTTTCAGAATTTTCCACTGTCTATTGTGATCCACATAGTCAAAGGCTTTGGCATAGTCAATAAAGAAGAAATAGATGTTTCTCTGGAACTCTTGTTTTTCAATGATCCAGCAGATATGGCAATTAGATCTCTGGTTCCTCTGCCTTTTCTAAATCCAGCTTGAACATCTGGAAGTTCATGGTTCATGTATTGTTGAAGCCTGGCTTAGAGAATTTTGAGCATTATTTTACTAGTGTGTAATATTAATGTAATTGTGCAGTAGTCTGAGCATTCTTTGGCATTGCCTTTCTCTGGGATTGGAATGAAAACTGACCTTTTCCAGTCCTGTGGCCACTGCTGAGTTTTCCAAATTTCCTGGCATATTGAGCCAGCACTTTCACAGCCTCATCTTTTAGTATTTGAAATAGCTCACCTGGAATTCCATCTTCTCCACTAGCTTTGTTCATAGGGATGATTCCTAAGAGTCACTTGACTTCACATTCCAGGATGTCTGGCTCCGGGTGAGTGACCACACCATCATGATTATCTGGGTCTTAAAGATCTTTTTAGTAAAGTTCTCTGTATATTCTTGCCACCTCTTCTTTTTTTTTTTTTTTTTAATTATTTTTTATCAGTTGGAGGCTAATTACTTCACAACATTTCAGTGGGTTTTGTCATACACTGACATGAATCAGCCATGTAGTTACATGTATTCCCCTTCCCGATACCCCCTTCCACCTCCCCCCCCCCCCCACCCATTTCCCCTGGGTCCTCCCAGTGCACCTGGCCCGAGCACCTGTCTCATGCACCCAACCTGGGCTGGTGGTCTGTTTCACCATAGATAATATACATGCTGTTCTTTCGAAACGTCCCACCCTCGCCTTCTCCCACAGAGTCCAAAAGTCTGTTCTGTACATCTGTGTCTTTTTTTCTGTTTTGCATATAGGGTTATCATTACCATCTTTTTAAATTCCATATATATGTGTTAGTATGCTGTAATGATCTATATCTTTCTGGCTTACTTTACTCTGTATAATGGGCTCCAGTTTCATCCATCTCATTAGAACTGATTCAAATGAATTCTTTTTAATGGCTGAGTAATATTCCATGGTGTATATGTACCACAGCTTCCTTATCCATTCATCTGCTGATGGGCACCTAGGTTGCTTCCATGTCCTGGCTATTATAAATAGTGCTGCGATGAACATTGGGGTGCACATGTCTCTTTCAGATCTGGTTTCCTCAGTGTGTATGCCCAAGAGTGGTATTGCTGAGTCATATGGCAGTTGTATTTCCAGTTTTTTAAGAAATCTCCACACTGTTTTCCATAGTGGCTGTACTAGTTTGCATTCCCACCAACAGTGTAAGAGGGTTCCCTTTTCTCCACACCCTCTCCAGCATTTATTGCTTGTAGACTTTTGGATAGCAGCCATCCTGACTGGCATGTAATGGTACCTCATTGTGGTTTTGATTTCCATTTCTCTGATAATGAGAGATGTTGAGCATCTTTTCATGTGTTTGTTAGCCATCTGTATGTCTTCTTTGGAGAAATGTCTGTTTAGTTCTTTGGCCCATTTTTTGATTGGGTCATTTATTTTTCTGGCATTATTTTTCTGCAGGAGTTGCTTGTATATTTTTGAGATTAATCCTTTATCTGTTTCTTCATTTGCTATTATTTTCTCCCAATCTGAGGGCTGTCTTTTCACCTTACTTGTAGTTTCCTTTGTTGTGCAAAAGCTTTCAAGTTTCATTAGGTCCCATTTGTTTATTTTTGCTTTTATTTCCAATATTCTGGGAGGTGGGTCATAGAGGATCCTGCTGTGATTCATGTCGGAGAGTGTTTTGCCTATGTTCTCCTCTAGGAGTTTTATAGTTTCTGGTCTTACATTTAGATCTTTAATCCATTTTGAGTTAATTTTTGTGTATGGTGTTAGAAAGTGTTCTAGTTTCATTCTTTTACAAGTGGTTGACCAGTTTTCCCAGCACCACTTGTTGAAGAGGTTGTCTTTTTTCCATTGTATATCCTTGCCTCCTTTGTCAAAGATAAGGTGACCACAGCTTCGTGGATTTATCTCTGGGCTTTCTATTCTGTTCCATTGATCTATATTTCTGTCTTTGTGCCAGTACCACACTGTCTTGATGACCGTGGCTTTGTAGTAGAGTCTGAAGTCAGGCACGTTGATTCCTCCAGTTCCATTCTTCTTTCTCAAGATTACTTTGGCTATTCGAGGTTTTTTGTATTTCCATACAAATTGTGAAATTCTTTGGTCTAGTTCTGTGAAAAATACTGTTGGTAGCTTGATAGGGATTGCATTGAATCTATAGATTGCTTTGGGTAGAATAGCCGTTTTGACAATATTGATTCTTCCAATCCATGAACATGGTATGTTTCTCCATCTGTTTGTGTCCTCTTTGATTTCTTTCGTCAGTGTTTTATAGTTTTCTATGTATAGGTCTTTTGTTTCTTTAGGTAGATATACTCCTAAGTATTTTATTCTTTTTGTTGCAATGGTGAATGGTATTGTTTCCTTAATTTCTCTTTCTGTTTTTTCATTGTTAGTATATAGGAATGCAAGGGATTTCTGTGTGTTGATTTTATATCCTGCAACTTTACTATATTCATTGATTAGCTCTAGTAATTTTCTGGTGGCGTCTTTAGGGTTTTCTATGTAGAGGATCATGTCATCTGCAAACAGCGAGAGTTTTACTTCTTCTTTTCCTGTCTGGATTCCTTTTACTTCTTTTTCTACTCTGATTTCTGTTTGCCACCTCTTCTTAATATCTTCTGCTTCGGTTCAGTCCATACCATTTCTGTCCTTTATTGTAGCCATCTTTGCATGAAATGTTCCCTTGATATCTTAATTTTCCTGAAGAGATCTCTAGTCTTTCCCATTCTATTCTTTTCCCATTTATATTTTAATTGTACCCATTTTAAATTGTATATGTTACGCAAGACATTAGCCTAAGCTGACACATCTGCAGATGTGCTATTATATTTAACTAATCTGTACTTTAAAAGATGTTATAAAGTTGTTATTTTTATGTCCACTTCCATATGAATAAATGGAAGTTCAATTAATTAAAGTCCTTTGCCAAAAGCTATACAGTTTACTAATTCCAACGAGTGCCAGAATGTAATCCCAGTCTGTTTGATATTCACTCCATTGTATTGCTGTCATGACAACCTGTTATACATGGCTTTGCAGATATGTATACACACAGAGATTGCTTGATAGATTAATGCTCACTAGAAATAAACCTGGGTAGTCCTGGTTGCTGATTAAACAATTAACATGTTTGCAATAACTACTATATATAAGATAATTGTGTGATAATAATTTAAAAAAAAAACGTATGTTTGGCCTGCTATTGACTCATGGCACAGAGCTCTTAAAACCCTCATAATTTCCTAAGTGATAAGAATGCCAGTAGCAACTCTTGTATTAGTATTTGTCATTGACATTGCAGCTGACAAAGGCTCTGAAGCCACAGAGCACATTGGAAGCAAGTTTTATCCAACTGAGGTGATGCGGGGTGGGTTCCCAGGTGGCACCTGGATGAAAACGGTCACTGAAAAACTAAGCCATAATTAGGAACTTGGAATTTTCAGCCCCAACTTTCATCCTCCAGATAAGGAGAGGAACTTAACAGGGAGTTAAAAATTGATCATGCCTATGTGTTTAACCTTCCCTCAAATCCTTAAAGTACTGGATTCAGAAAAGCATCAGGGCTTCCCTGATAGCTCAGTTGGTAAAGAATCCACCTGCAATGCAGGAGACTCCGTTTCGATTCCTGGGTCTGGAAGACTAGAGAAGGGATAGGCTACCCACTCCAGTATTGTTGGACTTCCTTTGTGGCTCAGCTGGAAAAGAATCTGCCTGCAATGCGGAAGAACTAGGTTCAACTTTTGGGTTGGGAAGATCCCCTTGGAGAAGGGAAAGGCTACTCACTCCAGTATTCTGGCCTGGAGAATTCCATGGGCTGTATAGTCCATGGGGTCGCAAAGAGTCGGATACGACTCAGTGACTTTCACTTTCAAGTATTATGAACTGTAATATAAATGAAACAAAAGTGAATAAACAATAAAGAGATAGATGTATATGAGATGATTCCAGTCTACTGTGGAATTTCCCAAAGAGCATCAAGACACAACTATAATAAAAATGCAATCAAGTTTTCCTGGATTTTTTTATTATAAAGAGATACTTAGTTTAAAAAAAACATGCAGGGAGAGAATTCTTGATATAATACATTGGACATTTGTTGAAAGCTTTCTTCGGAAGAAAGTGATACAGCAGATGCTGTCTGTGCCTCACACCACATCCTCTGGCTTATCTGTGGTTGTTTAAGCTGTAGATACAGGGGGCAATGCGCAACTGGCAGCTTTTCATTTCAAGGACGTTGGACTACCTGGAGTTACAGGGCAGTTGACATGTCTGATAACCTTCAACCAAAAGTATCAGGAGCTAGTAGAGAAAAGTTTCAGCCTCCTGATTTCAAATGGACAGTTCTGAAGGGCAGTTTTTATAAACTCTTCAGGGTGTTCCCGGCAGAACTAATTCCCAGGTGCTCATGGTGGTAACCAAGGCAGTCATACACTCTAGTCTTTCCTTCTTTTCTGCTTTATTTTCCCCATGTCTTCACTATTGCTTTCCACAATCACCTGTAAAATAAACTCCTGCACAGAAGATGCTACTTCAGGTTCTGCTTTAAAGGCAACTCTTACAAATACAGACGGGATAGTATTAAAAATAAATTCAAGGATAATTTAGATAATTTCAGTGCTGATAAATGTATGAGGATGGTAGTCTCTATATCCCCCATGAAAGACTGAATATCACTGATAAGAACACATACAAGGTAAACCTGTTTCTTGCAATGGGTACAGTTTTTCAGGTTTGATGAGACAATGTTTCTATATGCTTTGTGTATTATGAGAAAAATAATTTCAATTACAGTTCAGTTAATATATATTTTCCCCAGAATGTGACAATAGCCTTTCATATCACTATTGAAGCAAATTTGAGATTTGTCTTTAATACTGACATTTACAAAATTTGTATAAATGGTATTTGTAAGACTCATTATTTAAAAGTTTAATGTAATTCACCTGAAATTATAAAGGGAGAGAATGGAAAATAGAAAAGAGAATGCAAGTCAGCAGAAGTTTCTTATACCAGATTTGGAAATCAATCTTAGTTAGACAAAATTTCAGTGATGGTTATCTGCAGCTCATTTTATTTAGTGTGAAAAATAAAATAATCTAACACAATACAGTGTTCTAGCTTTGATATTACCTTCACAATATTGAAATTAGCTATGGCTTTAAATCCCTGAAGGGCACTTAAATATAATTTAGTTAGCTACCTCCCTCAAACTTAATATAATTCATGGATATTTTAGGCTTTCAGGGAAGTGGTAAATGTATTATCTCTATAAATATCTTAGTCAATAATTGTTCCAACAAAAGCCTATGCACTCAGAATCTAGTCTTTCTCACTAATTCTTTCTATAATAGACAATTCTCATTTAAATTGTTTTTATTTTTATAAATCCATGTCTTGATACTTTCAATTAGAATTCTAACCCTAATCCACAGCTTATGTTTATGGAAAATTCAGTTCATTTCCCATGAAAAACATATTTCAGATTATAATATAAACTTCATGAGGTCAGAGATCCTCCAATTATTTTTCTGATAAAATTTGCAATGCTTCCATTTCATATGCAGTATATAACAGATATTTAATGAATCTTTAATAATTAATAAAATGTTGAACTTTTTCAATAAACACTGGAAAAAAGCTATTTTACAGATCTCAGTGACTCAAAGGTATAGCGTAAAATTCAGTGTGATGCTGAAATCTCTGCTGTAGTGATTATGTTTTTTACTTTGTTAAACATTAGTCATAAGTTCTGTTGGTACAGTTTTCATTAAAGTATATTTTACTGAATGTAATTTTCAGGTAGAATCTTAACCTATGATATTTCAAAATAAATTTGATTACTTTTTTATGGGAGAAAGTTACAGATTATCTTGTTAGAAATACAGGCATGCAAAGTAACACGTTCAGTGAACTGAAGAGCTGAATATTTTGCCAATAGTTTCCTGAGCATGATTGTCCAGTGAAGGCCCATAGTCATACTAATCCAAGTGCTGTAAGCATCAAGAATCCATCTTATTAATTAGGATTCACAAGGAATCCACAAAACTTTACAGAATACATTAAAAGGATTCATAGTATTCAAAACCTCATCAGCTTACTGCATTTATACTACTTAAACTATATATACATATATATAACTTGACATTATAAATAAATATACATATATACATATCTTATTTCTACCTGTATTTTCCAAATGCGAATGAAGAAATTTAACTAAATATAAAAAATGATTATAATCTGATGGATTAAAAGAGGCCATGATTCAATATATAAGCTCCTGGCACATATATCTATCAAAAGAAGCTCTTGTCTGCAAATTTCAGCAATTACGTACCCCAGTGACTCTTCCTAACTCTCTGTAGTCCTTAATCCCAATACATCAAAATCACCACAAAAGAAAATAAGTTTAGCAGATTATATCACTATCTATATTCTGGAAATATCAGGAACACCTTTCAAATATCCTCTTTTTAAAAAGAAAGAAAAATTAGGACAGGAATCACCTCTCTTCTAAGTTTTTTGGCTCAACAATTCCTACATTCATAATACCCCCACATACAAAGCACATTATTTCACTCATACATACAGTAGACAAAGGCTTGACTTTTGATATACATGGGACAAAGCTCATGGTGTATCCCGCGCAGCTGCATAGAGCCACATGCTTACGATCTCATGCTTGTTTTAAGAGTCCACCACCACCATCTTGAAAGTCTTAATATTTTAACCAGGGGGCTCTCATTTTTCTCCTTGAACTGGGTCCTGAAAATTATGTAGCTGGTAGTAAAGAGGCACACTTCTTTAATTTTATTAATACTATCTATGAAAAATTAGACATATTAGACTGTTTCCTCACCATGTATGTTTGTCAGGATGAGCTAAATTATGTTGTAGTTACAAACTACTAAAATCTCAGTGATTTAAACAACAAATAAAGCAAAGATTGATTCCTTAGCCAGGTTATATGATCATCCGGGGATTCACACTATCTTATTATTCCTGATATCTATTTCTAAAATATTTCTAAGCCATTAAGAACAGGAGATTTTAACCTTTAGGGATTAAAGGTTATAGTGATCAGAATTCCTTGCCAGGAGAAGACAAGACTTCTTCAATAATGAGAAAAATCAACTCCCCCTTTATCAAAACTCAGACTAACTCATTATTAATGAGTGAATGAAAGATAAGAAGGGAACTTAAGAAATCTGTGCTGTTGAAGATAGTCTGAAATGCTAAATTAGAGTATTTTTGAATGATTATACCCCAATATTCTGGAGAAGGAAATGGCTATCCATTTCAGTATTCTTGCCTGGAGAATTTCAAGGACAAAGGAGTCTGACAGGCTACAGCTCATGAAGTTGTAAAGAGTCAGATGCAACTGAATGAGTAACACACACATAGCAAATCTACTATAGCACTGAGAGGTTCTCACAGCTATTTGCTCTCCAAGGTAAACACTGTTTTCAGTGTTCCAACAGGATTTATTACTTAATGTCATTTAGCATGCTTTAGAAAAGTGAGATATTCCATGCTAAATTTGACCCGGTGTCTCATTACTGCTCCTCATCACGCCCCAGTCCATAACCAAGCTATTTAGACTGTATTCAATTCAAAATTATGTATTTTCTTCTCTTCACACATGCTACTCCCTCCGTCTCAATACTTTAGTCTTTCTTTTCCTTTATCCTTAACAACTCCAATCATCTTGTGTAAATATTGCATTCTTCAAGTTTCCTATGAAAAGTAAATTCCTTAAGAAATCCTGGTAGAGTGGGTACTTTGGGTTCCCATGCTACACTATACTATTCCTACTATGCATGCAGTTTCTGATCTGTTTTCAAATGTGTGCATACTTGCCTGTGGTCATTAGGTGATTAACTCTGAGTGGAGAGGGGCCTGGTTACAATTTTAATCACCAAATTTCTAGCACTTATTATAGTAAATATTATTTCAATTGAATTAATTAGATCAGCTTCTGAAAGATCCTAAGAATTAGTAAAATAAAATGTTTTTTTAATAATTTGAAAATACTACTCTTTATTTGATGTAATTATGTTCACATTTTTATGGGGGTTTTGCTGTAATTGAAAGGAAAAAGGAATTGTTTATGGCCATTTTTATTTCCATTACATATAAGCAATGCAAAGAATGTTTTACTGGAAGCCATTATGCCTAGGGAAGCAATATCCAACAGCGGCTTGGAAGTAAACTGATATTTCAAATGCTGATGGCTCCATTATCTCTGCTTCCAAGGTGATATACAACAATATGTAATCATTCTCTGTTCTTCAGACACATTTTGCTTATTTTAGAAACAAGAATGATGGAATAGGATATATGGGTATAATGGCATATATAGTATAAAGAGGTAGCTGGAAGTTTTGAATTTGTCTTTGTAGATGACCTTGGAAGTCTTTATGTACTTTCATTTTTCATTCCCTTTCCTTAAAATGAGTATAATACTACTTAACTCACAGGGATATGATGAGCACCACATAGGGAAATACGCATGGACATAATGTGTGAACTAAAAAAATTTGTATACACATGAACAACAAATAATTAAAAGGTTTTGCTTAAAATATATTAATCTACCAAAACTTACACTATTCAGTAAAAAAAATATAACCCTGTGTTTTCAAGAGTATAAAATATACCACACTGGGTTAATATATGTGTTCAAAAAGACACATGCACAAACATCCTATATACATTTATATGGAAGGGCATTTATTGAAATAAAAAGTCCAACTGATATGTGCATATACATATATATTAGTATATATACATATATGTCTATTATTTATAGTTAATTGGTTAATAAAAGTTTATGGATAATGATTATAAAGAGTTACTCATTTTCTATGTATCTGTACTTGACTATTAGCTTTCTTAACCTTGACGATAATTTTACTCCTGTCAAAAATATGTAAAATCATTTTGAAGCATTTAGAAAGCTATAAGAGGAACATAGATACTTAAACAGTTAATTTTCTTATCAAATTCAACACAAAATCTGAATTTTTTATTTTCTCTTTTTGAATACAAATATACTATCTATATTTTTATAAATTTTATATGTTTTACTTGTACTATTAGACAGCATTTGCTTTTAAAAACTCATACCTATCACGGGGTATACAGTTTAAAAATACAAGGAAACAGTATTTACCTAATAACTCCTCTAGAACTGTCACTTACAGTACAGACATAAAAGTTCAACCTTAAGAATTCTCATCTTTCCAGCTAACTATGTAATCCACACCAACTGTACACCTTCTATGATAAAATAACTGAAGAGAGGAGCCTTTGTCATATTGTTGATGTGCCAGAATCATATTTTATCCTAGTGTCAGGATTTTTAGAAACAAATCAGACCTAAACTAATTCAAAATTTCAAAGTGTGCCTTTAGCATTACAGTATTTTTAGAGTCAGTGTGCTTTGTGATGAAAGGTAAACTTTCATAACAACCTTTTTCATTCAAAAATTCATCCACTTTAATCTCCGTTGCAGTCATCCTTCCTTTCAGGTAATCTACCACAAACCACCACAACTGAAGAAAAACTTCTATAATTTTAAAGCAGAAGGAAATTGAACTCCTTAAAAAAGCAGTATAAATAGTAGCCAAACAATGCATACTCCAATTCTATCAAACACAACCAGATTCCTTTCTCCCCAGTAAAAATCATGATATTGATTTCATTCAAGACCCACCTTGTCCTGGATTCTTTCTGTAATGCAGCTTTGGACTAATCATAATTATTAATATTTCTAAGTTAACATAATATATTCTGTGGAAACTCAAAAATTAACTTCCTTAAAGACTTTTGATATGGAGAAATAACTAAACAAAACTATTTATTAAGTATGCAAAGACTGAACTAAAACAAAGATGGAATACAAATTTTAAAAGACAAAACCAAGAACATTGTATTATTCACATTACTTTTCAGTAAAAATGTTAAAAGTCCTCCAAAAATATCTGAATAATAAACGAAGCAATTTTTATATTAATTCTGCCTTATCAATATGCTCATATATAGGTACAATTTAATAGAGAAGCACTTATGTATCTATGCATGTGTATTCCCATATTTTTCTATATTACTGTCAGTTCTATTAAAAGAGGTTATAAAGATACTTCTCTTTTATCATTTTTCAATATGCTGGGGGTATCATTTTCAAGTATTCCTATCACAGATGATGAAAAATCTATATAGCTTCATGAGTTCCAAGAAAGCCATGGATAATAAAAATGGGGGAAACATTTATAGCTATCACTTTTTTGATAATAGCATTTTGGACAGATATTATATAAGGTGAAATTTTGTTCTCAACTTTAATTTTATGGTTTTGCTTTTTATCTTTTTCTCAAGTGGCTTTTGATATTGTAGAATAAATATTGAATTATTGATGCTAAGAAAGATGTATAAAATGTTTATTTTTATTTTTCATTGAAAAAAAATTTATTCCCCTTAAATATTTCTTATTAGACATCTTAAAAGTGCTCGTGAGAAGAAAGAGTATGTTACAATCTAAATCCTATGGCATGCTTTGTTTTCACTTGTAAGGGAAAAGTGCATCATAACCAATTTCATTAGTAATACTAATATTCCATGCTTTCAACAATTCCAGGCATTACCACCAACGGCTTAAAGATGAAACTATTAAAGGATTAATATGATCTTTAATTTTTTACTAATGTTAATTCATTTGAGGTTCCATAATGATGTGTTACATGTGTTTGCATCTATATCATCAAAATAATCTATAATATACTATATGAATGACATACAAATATATTATTATAATATCCAAACCTTAATCTTAAGAAAATAATCATATATTTATCTCATATTTTCCATAAGTTTATATATGTGCAATATATTTATTATTAATGTACTGTGCAATAAACAACATACTCATAATTTTTATAATACCACTCACAATTTCTAATGACCCAACTATTAACATATCTTCTTGTTCAATAAGTATTAAAATGTTAAGTTCAAATAAAAGTGTCATACTAATGAATACATATGAACTGTGTACCACACTCTAGTTTTTCTACTTCTGTTATTGTATATTCTTAAATATTTTGCATATTTTTCATTCCTTCGATGGCCTTTTTTTTTTTTTTTCCTAACAATTCCATATGTGACTTCACTGTTAAAATCTATTTCAGATTTTGGACTTTTTTTTCCATTGTAAATAATAAAATTTTAAACTCTGCGTTTCAAATTTATACTCAAAGCAGTTCATATGGCAAAAGTTTCATTTATTCAGACTATTTACAAAGAGATTAACAGAGATTTTTTAGGATCATAAATTTTTCAAATAATACCCACTGTGCGATGCTCTTTCAGTAGGTTTTTCATGTGTGACTAAAAGCTAAGACAGTAGCAATGTAATCTCCAACAGGAAAAATGTTTTGCATTTTCAAATAGACCAGATTTTTTAATGTTCATAATTACAAAAAGTGAAAAAGAATTAGCAGGCCTAAGTTAATTTGAAATTCTGAGGGTATTCTCAGACACAAAGCATCAGACACAATTGAGCAACTGAAGAATTCTTAGATTAGAGTCTTGTCACAGAGGATACCAGTTTCCCTATTAACTCTAAGTTTTTATTTTCTGGGTTTTATTATTATTTTTTGGTGTAATTTTTTTCCCAAAGCAGGTTCTGTATTACATTCTCGATTCTAAGCTCAACTCACGTTGTCCCCAGCTACTGCTACTGCCCTAATGCTGGGCCCTAGCCTTCTATTTATCACAACCATTTAAACAGAGAACAGCATACAAATGATGCAGCTGTCTCCATCATACCTGCAGTATGGCAGCAGAGCTAAAAACCTTCTAATTCACAAGGTCTCTTCGGAGACCACTTAAAACAGTTGTTGCATAATTTGTTGTTTTTTATTCGCTAAGTCATGTCCAACTCTTTTGTGAATCCATGGACTGTTTGTCGCCCATCAGGCTCCTCTGTCCATGGCATTTCCCAGGTAAGAACAGTGAGTGGGTTGAAATTTCCTTCTCCAGGGGTCTTCCCGACCCATGGATCGAACTTGCATCTCCTGCACTGGCAGGGGGACTCTTTACCACTAAGCCAACAGGGAAGTGCTGTTGCATGATTAGACGCTGTTATGTATCTGCAGGGATATTATGCTTTGAAGCTGAGTCTGAATTCAAGATTCTATTATTTTCATTTAGAAGACAGAATATACAATAGTATGTCCTTATTTAACACACTTAATATGCCCAGGACACATCATGGTTTTTGCACAAGGGGCTTCTAGAATTTAAGTAAAGCTTTGATTATCGGAAGAGGGAGGTTTCTTATATGTTAGTTTTTGACGTTTATGGCTGCTGCTGTCTGCACTTTTCAAAAACTATGCTACCTACTCAGATAAAATGATTACATGTATTTATGTAAATTCTATATCTCATTACCCCAATGCATAGATAACAATGCTGAGAATTTAACATATATCTTAGGACACATAGTAAGTATACGCTCAGCAAGGTTTGAACTCAGATATGTCAGCCTCCAGAGTCAAAATTCTTAATCTCTCCTCCTAGAAGTGAGGAAATTAGCTAGAAGGCTAAAACAGATCAAATAATCATCACAACAACATAACTTAGGTTTGTGCAGTACTTCTAGCAGAGGGAAATTCTGTCCCCCTCACCACAGATATTTAATAATGGTACTATTTTTGTCTTCACTTAAAGTTTGGTATTTCATCATTCATTTTTGCATTAATTTCTATTAAAATATTGTATTAAATATTATTTACCTTGATTACTCAGCTTTTAGCAACCCCTTAGTGTTGAACCTATGGTCAGGATTTCACTGACCTCACCCTACACCTGAGGTTCTGGGGAAACTTTTGGTTGTCATCACTTAGAAGGGTACACACTGCCTCAAGCAGGTAGGGACTAAGGATACTGCTATACATTCCAGATGCAAAGGACAACCTCCTACCACAAAAATCAGTTCAGTTCAGTCACTCAGTCATGTCCAACTCTTTGTGACCCCATGAATCGCAGCACGCCAGGCCTCCTTGTCCATCACCAACTCCCGGAGTTTACTCAAACTCATGCCCATCAAGTCGGTGATGCCATCCAGCCATCTCATCTTCTGTCACCCCCTTCTCCTCCTGCCCCCAATCCCTCCCAGCATCAGGGTCTTTTCTAATGAGCCAACTCTTTGCATGAGGTGGCCAAAGTACTGGAGTTTCAGTTTCAGCATCAGTCCTTCCAATGAACACCCAGGACTGATCTCCTTTAGGATGGACTGGTTGGATCTCCTTGCAGTCGAAGGGACTCTCAAGAGTCTTCTCCAACACCACAGTTCAAAAGCATCAATTTTTCAGTGCTCAGCTTTCTTCACAGTCCAACTCTCACATCCATACATGACCACTGGAAAAACCATAGCCTTAACCAGACGGACCTTTGTTGGCAAAGTAATGTCTCTGCTTTTTAATATGCTGTCTAGGTTGGCCATAACTTTCCTTCCAAGGAGTAAGCGTCTTTTAATTTCATGGCTGCAGTCACCATCTGCAGTGATTTTGGAGCCTAAAAAAATAAAGTCTGACACTGTTTCCACTGTCTCCCCATCTATTTCCCATGAGGGGATGGGACCAGATGCCATGATCTTAGTTTTCTGAAGATTGAGCTTTAAGCCAACTTTTTCACTCTCTTCTTTCACTTTCATCAAGAGGCTTTTTAGTTCCTCTTTACTTTCTGCCATAAGGGTGGTGTCATCTGCATATCTGAGGTTATTGATATTTCTCCCAGCAATCTTAATTCAGCTTGTGCTTCTTCCAGCCCAGCGTTTCTCATGATGTACTCTGCATATAAGTTAAATAAGCAGGGTGACAATATACAGGCTTGACATACTCCTTTTCCTATTTGGAACCAGTCTGTTGTTACATGTCCAGTTCTAACTGTTGCTTCCTGACCTGCATACAGGTTTCTCAAGTTGCAGAACTTTCTGAGCCTCTTTGACACCCTGAAATCATGGGTAGGTGTGAAGGCTTATACTATGGTATATTACACAAATGTAATACACAATAGTAAAGTCAGGAGGGGTGACCGTGAGAAGATACCCCTCGTCCAAGGTAAGGAGCAGCGGCTGCGCTTTGCTGGAACAGCTGTGAAGAGATACCCCATGTCCAAGGTAAGAGAAACTCAAGTAAGACGATAGATGTTGCAAGAGGGCATCAGAGGGCAGACACACTAAAACCATAATCACAGAAAACTAGCCACCTTGATCACAGGACCACAGTCTTGTCTAACTGAATGAAACTAAGCATGCTGTGTGGGGCCACCCAAGACGGACGGGTCTTGGTGGAGAGGTCTGACAGAATGTGGTCCACCACAAAAATAATGCAGCCCAAAATGTCAATAATGCCTCTGCTGAGAAATCCAGGATTAGTAAGTATTTTATGCATTACAAAGAACTTTGATAATAATTAATTAGTTTGATACATCAACCACCAAGTAAGATGTATTTAAGAATACTTTTAATCCTACTGCTATCTCCATTTCTCTGTCTTCTACATTTGCTGTGTAATTTATTTTGAATGGTGAGTAAGATAAGTCAGAGAAAAACAAATATCATATGATACTGTTTATATGTGGACAATAAAAAAATGGCACAATTGAACCTATTGACAAAACAGAAATAGTCACAGATATAGAAATCAAATGCACAGTTACCGTGGGGGAAATAGTAGGCAGGAAGGATGAACTGGGAGATTGGCTCTGACATATCCACCCTGCTCCTGTGTCACGCTTAGTTGCTCAGTCGTGTCTAACTCTTTGCAGAGTTAAACCCCATGGACTGCAGCTTGCCAGGCTCCTCTGTCCATGGGGTATCTTCAGGCAAGAATACTGGAGTGGGTTGCCATGCCCTTCTCCAGGGGATCTTCCCAACCCAGGGATCAAACCAGGTCTCCCACAGTGCAGGCAGATTCTTTACCACCTTAGCCACTAGTGAAGCCCCATATATGCACTACTATATATAAAATAGGTAACTAATAAGAACGTACTGTATAGCACAGGCAACTCTACTCAGTACTCTGTAATGGCCTATAAAGGAGTAGAATCTAAAAAACGGCAGATATATGTATATTTGTAACTGATTCACTTTGTGATACAGCAGAAACTAATACAACATGGCAAATCAACTATACTCCAATAAAATTGTTTAAAAATAAAAACAAATTTAAAAAAGAATACTTCTTTCTATGCCTTTAGAGATCAAAACACACATATTAATTTTCTACAGTTCTCAAAATACACTGCCAAAAACCTGGAGCTTTAAAGCAACAGAATTGTATTTTCTCACAGTTCTAGAAACAAGAAGACCAAAATTAAAGTGTCATCAAAGCACAAGTCTTTCTAAAGATTCTAGGGGAGAATTCTTCTTCTCGTAACTGCAAGCATTTTTTTTTTCTTTTTGCCTTAGAGCTGAATGATTATAATTTCTGTCTTATCTGGCTTCTCTTCTGTGTCTTTGACTTTTTACTGTGTATTCTTTTTATAAGGATGCGTACAATGGGATTTATGGCCAGCTCAAGGTAAGCCTGCATGATCTCATCTTGAGTTCTATTTTACTTAGTTACAACTACAAAGACCCCTTTTCCAAATAAGTTTATGTCACAGAACCAGTGGTTAAGGCCTGTATATATATATATACATTGTTTGAGGGGGCAGGGACAATTCGAATTGCTAGATGAAGAAATTAGTACTAAGTGCAAATTCCGTTATTTGTTTTGTTTTTTTTTTTTTTGCTGGCCCATGATATGAAAGTCATTCTAAACTTGATGAAAGAAATTTTGTTAATGACTACATAAGATATTCTGAATAAAGATGAAGGTGATGGTATAAGAAACATTTTGAAGGATTAAAATAGTTAAAATATTCTGAGCTGAGGAACAGAATGTAAGGACTGAATGATATACAATAGTACGGCATAGGAGTGCTACTATTACACACATACATTACACCATCTATTCCTATTCAGAAATAGCAATAAACAAGCATTCTTTAGCAGCAATACAGAAATGCTTCATATAAATTTTTACTTCCTTTTCAAAATTCATATAATATATATTTTAGTGCATACATCAAGAAGTTCAGGATCACTGCTCAGATGTGATCCATTTGTTTCTTTTCTGAACGCCCTTCCTACTCAAAGATGCACTTTATACTATTTCTAATAGTTTTCCTTGGAAACAGGGCTGGCTGGAAACAAAGAGAAAACCTGAAAGAAAAACCCTTTAAATGATACACAAAAAATATTTAGTCATGAAGACAGTCGGTTTCCTCTCTTTAAAAATACTGTCTGCAGGTCATACATGGATCAGAAAAACTACTTTGTCTCTGTCACTAATTTATAAACTTTTCTTCCCAAATATTCAATTTAATTTGATAGCTTTAACCCAAAACTATTTTGTCAAAAAAAAAAACACTTTAAATTAGAATTTAATTTACCAAGATAGCAAAACAAATGAAATTTAACTATAAAATAAAAGAATCCAACTTAAACTTAACCTGTCCAAACTTGGTACCTATTTTTCCTACAGAAAAAAATGTTTTGAGTTCAAGTGACATGTGACAAAATGCATCAACCGACTTTTAGAACTCCCCAAAAATAAAGACAACTATAATCACCAAGATCATGGCATCTGGTTCCATCACTTCATGGCAAATAGATGAGGAAACAGTGGAAACAGTGTCAGACTTTACTTTGGGGGCTCCAAAATCACAGCAGATGGTGATTGCAGCCATGAAATTAAAAGACACTTACTCCTTGGAAGGAAAGTTATGACCAACCTAGACAGCATATTAAAAAGCAGAGACATTACTTTGTCAACAAAGGTCTGTCTGGTCAAGGCTATGGTTTTCCCAGTGGTCATGTATGGATGTGAGAGTTGGACTGTGAAGAAAGCTGAGCGCCGAAAAATTGATGCTTTCGAACTGTAGTGTTGAAGAAGACTCTTGAGAGTCCCTTGGACTGCAAGGAGATCCAACCAGTCCATCCTAAAGGAGATCAGTCCTGGGTGTTCATTGGAAGGACCGATGTTGAAACTGAAATTCCAGTACTTTGGCCACCTCATGAGAAGAGTTGACTCACTGGAAAAGACCCTGATGCTGGGAGCGATTGGGGGCAGTAGGAGAAGGGGACGACAGAGGATGAGATGGCTGGATGGCATCACCAACTTGATGGGCATGAGTTTGAGTAAACTCTGGGAGTTGGTGATGGACAGGGAGGCCTGGTGTGCTGTGATTCATGGGGTCACAAAGAGTCAGACACAACTGAGCGACTGAACTGAACTGATAACCACTAGAGTTCATTGTCCACATATTATATGTCAGGTTGTTCCTAAGATAATTGTATGTATCATGTAATGTATCTTCATAGCAACTTTATAATTTGGGAACTATTATTATTCCTATTTTACAAAGGAAAACGCTAATACTGGGGCATCCATGTGTTAAATAACATTCCCAATGGGGTACAGCTAAGAATAGAGGATCTGCGCATTGAATAAGATACTGGGTTACAAGCATAGCACTACTGTACCAACTGCATCTCTAAGACAGTGAGTTCCTCTATAAGGGATGTGTGCACGCATGTGTGCATGTGTGTGTGTGTGTGTGTTAAGTCCCTAGTGTAGAAGGAGAATATGATTCCATAACCCAATTAAATATCCTTTTGTATCAGTATCTTTAAATCATTTATGTTCATAAAAGTTAGTTCTTCAGTGCTAATAATAAAATAATAAAAATACTCATATAGCAATTAGTATATGGGCTGTTTGAATTTTGAATAAATGAACTATAGCTTCTATACTGAAAGTTATGGCATGGTGCATAGTCAAGATCCATCAATGAGTAGGTCTTAAAATATTTTTTAGCAGAATTTACTTTCCTAGTGATAGCTTTAAGACTGATGATGCCCTGTTTTTTCCTGTATTGCAGGCAGTGACTATTTTCTAAAGACTAAATCTACCTCATAAATGTCTTTATTGCTTCGAACACTTTATGATATTACATATTTATTAAATTTCTTGATATTTCTGTGCAATGTTAAGGAGCACCCACAGTTCCTATACACTACTTAAGTTCACAGCTGGTCCATGCAAAATAAGTCATTTTGTCATCGATTTGTTCTAAGGAAGACATCTGTACCAGTGCACAGCTCAGACCAGAACCGTTATCACTAGAGTTGCAGTTTTTAAATAATGATGTTCAGTTTCTACTTTTAGATACCAGTGAGATAACACCTGTCTAGACAGATGGTCTCTGGACTGTGAAACTAAAGACAGCTGAGAAGCAGAAAAAATCAAGTTGGTGACTAGTGTGAAACCATTAGTATCTCTTGTGGAAACCTCTTAGTCCCTGAGAAACACTTTCTATTAAAGACTGATGGGCAATTTAAGCCTGTTATGATTATGAATTAGAAAAATGTAGTTGACAGGGAAAATGTTTAGTTCATAAAAGACTAAGGGAGAGTGACCCATTGTTGTACCTAGAATTCATGGATCAGACATACCCTTTAAACAATCCAGAACTATAGTTTTCTATCTTCCAAGAAGTACAGCTGCAGTTACTAGCAATTATTTTGCCACAAAGTCAGGCTAAAAAATGTTATAGCACAGCTGATTTTTTCCCTTTTCACCCAGCTGTCCCCTGTGGAAGCTAATAAGTGGAAACTGGCTCTAGTTACCCCAAGGAAATATAACAGACACCCAACATATACAGCTCTGATTATACTCTTACACAGCCTACTCTGTCAAATGTGTCACTCTCCAAGGTTAATACCCACTTCTTCAGAGGTAATGACATATTCATGATGGAAATTCAACTGGTTCCTTCCAGTTTACAGGTTTAAGCATTCATCAATAACAAGCCAGTAAATATTTATTTATGGTAAAAAAAAATGTATCTCGATATTATTAAAGCCATGAATGATAAATCTGTTTAGCTGAATAGATGCTACTTAATTATTTACTTGGAGAAAGAACCCATTATTTCCCTCCCCCAGAAAACAGTAAATAAGGTACAGAAAATTCCTAAAGAAACCAAATACATCAGATTTATTACTAAGTCAGAGAAGTAGATTTTTAAACTCACAAATATCTAATAAGTGTAGTACCCTAAAAATGCTGCCTTTTAGTTTAACATTATACAGACTTTAAAAATCTTGTGTCCTTTCTTTTCTAACTGTTATTAATAGGAAGACTGATCATTTATCTTCAGTTTATAGAGGTTTCAATTCTAAGAGGACGATATCATCCAAATTAAAGTATATATTTGTTTTTCTTATGTAGGTATTACTATCTAAAAGTAAGGCAATTTGTTGTACTAAAATTAAGAAAACACTGTTCTTCACAATAATAAATAGCCCTTTTAATAATTATTAACATCACTGAAACTGATAAGTTTTCAAAAATAGATGCAATTAAAGGTTTTGGTTTAGCAGTCTAATACTGATTCACTCAGTACAAAGAGATTTTTAACAAGTGCAAATATTAAGAAATGTACTACCTGTGTAGATACATTGACATTATAAAATCTTATTGTTTATCACACGCTATTATTAATTTGATTTCAAAACCACAGAATACCTTAGGAAAAAACTGCCATATAATCTTGGCTAAAATTAAATCCATTTAATAGTGTTCAGTTATATGAGATACATGCTATAGATTATATTCATATATTAAATTAGTGATATTATAATCATTTTACAGTCATTTTTGTTTTGCTCCTTTTATCTTTTTTGATGGAAAATGTATATCCTCTAATAAATTACACTGTTTCTGCATTGTCTCCTCGTCAATGACTTTGACCCATTTTATGCCTTCCTAAGACTAAAAAATTGTTAGATTGTATGTGCTAGGAGTACTGGATTCAGAAAGTAACTATCAATGAAAGAATAAACCAATGGTTTCCTCTACACACACCTCTGAATCAATTATGTGGATTATAAGAAAACTGAAGTTAATACAGGTTGTTTGAAGGAGATATATATATATATACATATATATATATATATATATATAAATGCAGACAAGCTAGTTGCAGATAAGCATAGGATACAGTGATATCTGGGGCTTCCCAGGTGGCACAAGGGGACAAGAATCCACCTGCCAACGCAGGAGATGCAGAAGACCTGAGATTGATCCCTGGGTGAGGAAGATTCCCTGGAGTAGGAAATGCCCAGTATTCTTGTCTGAAAAATCCCCGTGGACAGAGGAGCCTAACGGTCTACAATCCATGGGGTCACAAAGGGTCGGACACAACTGAGGATGCACAACTGAAATTGACACCTAACAAAATGCAGCCCTGCATATCACACACAGCAAATATAGCTGTAGCTTTATAACAATGAACCCACAGGGCATTTCCTCCTAATTAGATTTCTAACTTGAGAACTGCAGTGCTTTTGAAACAATCTTAAAATTATTTTCTGCTAAGTATATCAGAAAGGAAACTAAAGTCTGCTGTGTATTAATAATAAATGTAGGTCTGACACTGAAGGTGAAGATCCATTACTTTGGCCACTTGATGCAAATAGATGACTCATCAGAAAAGACCCTGATGCTGGGAAAGAGTGAAGGCAAGAGGAAAAGAGGGTAGCAACGGATGAGGTTGTTAGAGAGCATCAGCAACTGAAAGGACATAAATTTGCACAAACTCTGCCAGATAGTGAAGGACAGGGAAGCCTGGATTGCTGCAGTCCATGGAGTTGCAGAGTTGGACATGACTCAGCGACTGAACAACAACAAATGCACAGCCTATGCAAGCACTGGGATTCCAACTGAGCTATTTCAAATCCTAAAAGATGATGTTGTTAAAGTGATGCACTCAATATGCCAGCAAATTTGAAAAACTAAGCAGTGGTCACAGGATTGAGAAAGGTCAGTTTTCATTCCAATTGCAAAGAAAGGCAATGCCAAAGATTGCTCAAACTACCCCAGGATTGCACTCATCTCACACGCTAGCAAGATAATGCTCAAAATTGTCCAAGCCAGGCTTCAACAGTACGTGAACCATGAACCTGCAGATATTCAAGCTGGATTTAGAAAAGGCACAGGAACTAGAGATGAAATTGCCAACAACTGCTGGATCATCAAAAAAGCAAGAGTTCTGGAAAAAAAATCTACTTCTCCTTTATTGACTATGCCAAAGACTTTGACTGTGTGGATCACAACAAAGTGTGGAAAATTTTGAAAGAGATGGGAATACCAGACCACCTAACCTGTCTCCTGAGAAATCTTTATGCAGGTCAAGAAGCAACAGTTAGATCTGGATATGGAACAACAAACAGGTTCCAAATCGGGAAAGGAGTACATCAGGCTGCATATTGTCACCCTAAATATTTAACTTATATGCAGAATATATATGCAAAATGCCTCATCCATGAGGCACAAGCTGAAATCAAGATTGCTGGGAGAAATATCAATAACCCCAGATATGCAGATGACATCACCCTTATGGCAGAAAGCAAAGAACTAAAGAGCCTCTTGATGAAAGTGAAAGAGAAGAGTGAAAAAGTTGGCTTAAAACTCAGCATTCAGAAAGCTTAAGATCATGGCATCCAGTCCAATCACTTCATGGCAAATAGATGGGGAAACAATGGAAATAATGAGTGACTTTATTTTTTTAGGCTCCATAATCACTGCAGATGGTGACTGCAGCCATGAAATTAAACAATGCTTGCTCCTTGGAAGAAAAGCTATGATCAACCCAGGCAGCATATTAAAAAGCAAATATATTACTTTGCCAACAAAGATCCATCTAGTCAAACCTGTGGTTTTTCTTAGTAATCATGTATATGAGAGTTGGACTATAAAGAAAGCTGAGCGCTGAAGAATTGATGCTTTTGAACTGTGGTGTTGGAGAAGACTCTTGAGAGTCCCTTGAAATGCAAGGAGATCCAAGCAGTCTATCTTAAAGGAAATCAGTCCTGAATATTCACTGGAAGGACTGATGCTGAAACTGAAAATACAATACTTTGGCCACCTGATGTGAAGAACTGAATCACTAGAAATGACCCTGATACTCCAAAAGTTTGAAGGCTGGAGGAGAAAGGGATGACAGAGGATGAGATGGTTGGATGGCATCCCTGACTCAGTGGACATGAGTTTGAGTAAGTTCCAGGAGTTGGTGATGGACAGGGAAGCCTGGCGTGCTGCAGACCGTGGGATTGCAGAGTCGGACATGACTGAGCAACTGAATTGCACTGAGGTAAGCATTATGACAATGGGAAATATCTGACAAACTACTCTTATGCATTCACTTGACTGAGTTTTTGAAATATTTGACTTTAAAAGATGAAATAATTCTATGTGAAAAAGTGTAATAATAGTCTAATTCCAGTATAAAGGTATGAAGATGAAAAACACAACTAGATCTTAATTCTAGATCTAAATTATAGATCTAAAACTTAGGCAAATCAGTAAAATAGCACTACATTTCACCATGCAGTTTTCCTACTTTGAAGGATTACTCTGGGGATCAAGTGAAGTAAAACACTTTAAAAATCTATGCAGGGCTTTCCTTGTGGCTTAGTGGTATGGAATCCGCCTGTCAAAGGAGACACAGGTTTGATACCTGATCCAGGAAGATCTCACATGCCAAGGACTACCTAAGCCCCCAAGCACCACACTACTGAGCCTGTGCTCTAAAGTCCAGGAGATGCAACTACTGAGCCCACACGCCACACTAGTGCAGCCAACATGCCCTAGAGCCCGTGGCCTGCAAACAGAGAAGACATGGCAACCAGAAGCTTGCGCACCACAACTAGAGAGCATCCCCCACTTGCCAAAACTAGAGAAAAGCCTGTGCAGCAACGAAGACCCAGCACAGGCAAAAATCACTAAACAAATAAAAAAAAAATCTATGCAATACTAGACAACTCAGTGGTATTGTTATATTTTGCATGTTTCCAGTTAAAAGGAAACACATATTTGAATATTCTTCCCATCCAGGATATTTATTTTAATGCAATACTGATCTATTAAATTTATAAATGTAATCAATTTCATTTTTCCTAAAAAGAAGCATTATTGTCATCAAAAACAAATTGTTGTTTTCATCACAAATGCATTCTAACAAAAAGTAATTGCATACAAATAAAACTTTTATTCTAAAGTAGACATTTTAACTAATTCTAATAGCTTTTTATCTAAAGCCAATTATTTTTTAAAACCAATAAACTTTAACACATATTAAGATGTTTTTATCACATTCTTTTCACAGTTGGATATATTTAACTAGTAGACATTGTTCAAGGGAACCAAAGCATCTTCACTGAAGTTACTGCAAACTGCTAGCTCATTTAAAACATACCTGTTTATTCATGTAAATTGAAGACAATTTAAATTTTGTTGATATTTGAATAAAATTGAATGAATATCATTGTATCATGTTTAAAACCACTGTACTTAAACACAATAGATGAAAAAGAAATAACATCTGTTTACCAGTTGAAAAACATTAAATACTTACTAGCTTTGAAAAAGCATCCCCCAATAAAAGTTACCTCTTTCTTATCACTCTTCTGTAAAAATATTTTATACTCCTAATTAACTGCTTAAGAATAGTCTGAAGCCCTTAGTCTGTCATCCAAATCTGTCCTTATACTACAGTTCCAACTGTATTTGTCAATTCAGTCTTTATACTCCTATAAAACCCAGCCATTAAAAACCTCAGACTCCACCATAACACAGACACACACACCTCTTAGTTTCTTCCACCCCTAAACTACCCTCATGCTAAGTACCTTTATGTCTCACATACTACATCTATTCATGGCAATTTTCTGCTCTTCATTTTGCTCTTGACTGACATTCCTTCTCTCTCAAAGTCTACAACAAATGCTAGTCTTACTAAACACCCCAGATACAGTCAATAGGTTCCATAAAACATATAATTATATTGATGTTCCGTCTCATTACTTATCTTTAGTTGAACACATCTTTGTTAGCATTTCATATTCTTCAGTAAACTCTTCTTTACAGAGGCAATAATAAAATATTGAACAGACTGCTTGTGAGAGTAGGAAATATTCAAGTGGAGGGCTCTAAATAGCCACTATACATTAGGTAAATACTTTCTAGACACAGTAGGTTACAAAAGTGACTGGCTATTGAGACTTTCTAGGACTCAAGGTGGAAAATAAATAATATTTTTTTTTACTAACCATGAATTTCCTTTCTCACACTAAACTGATATATTTTACGCAAGCTTAATGTGTTAATATCGAGAGGTCCTTTAGTATTTGTATGAGGGGACACTGATTTAAAAAAAAAAAAAAACTTGCAATTTTCCACCTACCCATGATTTCTATTCCTTGCTATCAAGGGGGTATCTTCTCCATAAGCGTCTACACTTCCCTCCGCCATTATAACACTGTCACTATTGTTCTTCTTCTTGTGTAAAATTTTATTTTTTCTTGTCACAGCTGTTTTCTGCCATAGCTTCCATGTGCTTGAGCTATCCTATCTTTTAAAGATATTACAAGACGTTTCTATCCTTCTTAACAGAGCAGTGATTTTATCACTGGGATTTTATTTCTACATTTAGATGGTCATGTGTTTGTCAGAAAAGGTTTCTTTGATATCAAGAAGAGTGTTTCTTAGTTAGTTAGTTCCTCAGTATTTCTAGATATCTTTCAAAAGCCTAGGATTTACATGTTAATATTTCATAATTCTTAACAATTAGACTTCTAGATTCCCTCAGACTTGATTAATAATTTAGATACACATTAATTTAAATTATACATGGATAGTACTACCAATAATTATGATATATTAATGAGATTAATCAATAATGCATTATATTGACAACATATAATTATTATTGTTATTCTTATGATAGTTATAGATATTAATGAACAAAAATGACTTATCCTTGTAAGATATTCAATACATCATGAAAAAATGCAAAGATGCTTAATAGAAGGAGGGTACATTTGAAGCTGTATTCTTTAAAGATAAATAAGTGTACTGACAGTAACTGGATACAAACTATTAATGTCAGAAATCTACTAAATTTTATTATCTCATATTTCCTTTATCACTGTTTTTTTCAAAATGACTTACAATGTATTAAGTACTTACATGAAGTAATTACACAGCCCTCTAGCTTGCAAATCATGAAGCTCTTAGGAAAAGGGCAACTAATTTGAAAATCAGATATTTACATAAGATATTAAGTTCTTTGAGCCTCAGTTCAGTGGCTCAGTCATGTCCGACTTTTTGCAACCCCATGGAATGCAGCACGCCAGGCTTCCCTGTCCATCACCAACTTCTGGAGCTTGCTCAAACTCAAGTCCATCAAGTCAGTGATGGACCTGAGCCTCAGGTCCATCATTAAGATAACTGTACTTATGTTAACTTGTATTTCCCTTTCCTCACTCAGCAATATAAAATAAAAAATATAACGATATGTTATACTGGATACAACATAATCAAAGTTTGTTATTACAAACTGTCCCTACTTTTGTCACTGTTAATTTCACAGAAGCATTTATTTGACATCACTTCCTATTCTCACATTTGTCAACTTCAAGGTCTTGGTTTATTTTTCTGACCCACTGCACTGTAAATTTAGCTGGCGGTTAGCTTTCACAATTAGGTCACATTTAATGATAAAATAAAACAGCTGTTGGCTAAATATTACCTAAACAATCACATACTGACAACTAAAATAAAAATGAAAACAAATTGAAAGCAATCACAACACATTTTCAATGTTCTGATGCCTCTACAGCACACACCCAAGACTGCCTCATTTTATCTATGCTTCCCCTTTGTTCTATCCACTACTGCCTAGTAAGGTCTAGTGCCTTAAAACAAAGATCACTGGGGAATATCCATCTTAAAGCTTAAAGCTCACCTCTTTTTTTTTTTTACTACTATCAAAACTAATTCAGAAATAATCATGCCTTAGAAGAATTTAATCTGATTTTGCTCTTTTGTCTATGTGAAACTTACCATATTTAAATTAAAGAAAACATCTTTCTATTCATCAACAAGCCAGGAATTAATATTTAAAGTTCCTAGGGTTTCAAATGTATTTATGTTTTCATTCAATTAACTGATACCTATTATGTGACCTAGAATAAAAATTATATACAAAATAATTATATTAAAATTCCATACATAAGAATAAAAACTGAGAATTGGAAGGCTCACTTTCAAAGTAAAATTAACAATTTGCTTTTAAAAATAATAAAACAAAATTAATTGCACAAAATTGTTTAAAAATACCAGGAAGTACTGAAACATAAAAATGACAAAGTAAAAATAACCTATAACATCACCTCCCCGAGAAAACAACTATTATTATTAAATTTCATTTCTTCTTTTTCTGTATATACAAATATATCCATACAAAAACAGAACCATGCTATTTTGTAATATGCTTATTATACTCAATAATATATCATATACAATACTCCATATTATTAAATGTACATAAATATCATTTTAATGACTTAATGGTATTTCATACTTAGGCTTCCTGGTGGCTCAGCTGGTAAAGAATCCACCTGCCTCCAATGCAGGAGACCCAAGTTCAATCCCTGGGTCAGTAAGATCCTCTGGAGAAGGAAATGGCAACCCACTCCAGTATTCTTGCCTGGAGAATTCCAAGGACAGAGAAGCCTGGCAGGCTACAGTCCATGGGTTTGCACAGAGTCGGACACGACTGAGCGACTAACACCAACACCAAACTATTTGACACAGATTCTGTTATCCTGCCTAGACCCAATGGTTGAGCTAGTAATCAAATCCAGCTCTATCCGAAGCCAAGGGGTGCAGCCGTCCCAGTTTATCGCACAGGAATATCCATGTAGTTCCTACTCACAGAGCAAAGGCAAAACTGAGCAAAGTCACAGAACAGGACCACAGCGGGAAATTACAGACTTTATACACTGTACAAATTCTTCTGCATAGAGAGGAAAATACATGTAGAATGCACAAATATCATATCCTATCACTTCCATTACTTTAGACCTTCTCAATTTCATTTCCCATATTTCCTATAAGGCCAAGAATCTGCCAGAGGTGTACAGCTTCTGTCTAGTCAGTAAAATATGTTAGAAATCACCTTCTACCCATGGCAGATTTATGTCAATGTATGGCAAAATCGCTATAATATTGTAAAGTAATTAGCCTAGAATTAAAATAAATACATTTATATTAAAAAATAAAAAAAAGAAATCACCTTCCTGATAGTACCAAGGAGTTTGTGCTTTGGCACACTATTCAGGCTGTAATTTCTCTGTTTCTTATAGTTAAGACCCTTTAATATACAGGTAATTTGCAATATACATGCATAAGGATAAGAGATTTGTGGGCATGTTTTGTTGTTAATTAACTGTCTTCATCACCTGTTCTTCCTGGAAAAAAAGTCTAATGCAAATAATTTGGGAACTTTATAAGTTCTTTCACTGGAAAGACACTGACCAATAATATCTTACATTAGTCATGTGAAGCTATGCGCAGAACTAGTTCTGAGAAAAGTGTAAAATCGAATAAATCTTTTTTGGCCCAGCTTCCCTCTCTTGTGCCTCTTCCCACTTTACTGTTCTATAAACACACACACTAACTTCATGAGGCTACTGGTCTAGCTTTACTGTAAAAGCCATCCTATATACAATTGGCCCTCTGTATCCCCAGGTTTTGTATCTGTGGATTCAACCTACTCTGGATTACAAATATTTTGACAAGATAATTCCAGAAATTTCTAAAAAAGCAAAATTTAATCTTATCATGCTTGCAACTAATTACCTAGCATTTACAATATATTAGATATTATTAATATAAGTATTTGAGAGATGATTTAAAATATATAGGAGGATGTGCCATAGGTTATATGTAAATATAATGCTATTCTGTAAAAGGGACTTGAGCATCAACTGAGAGGGGGTCATGGAACCAGTACCCATGGACTGAGGGACCACCATAAATAAAAGAAAGGAGTGATCTTACATTTTAAGAGGGTAATATTTAACATAAATGAACATCCCTGCTGCCTCTTTTTATATAACATTCAAAATTAGTGACATGAAGATGTAAAAAATACTTGAGGCCTTGGGCTTTCCTGATGTTTTAACATTTTTCTAATAAAAATAATCATCATGGTAAAAAAAAATTATTGAGCGCACACACACACACACACACACACACACACATACATACATACAAACACACATACAAACACAAGAATCCGACTTCAAAATGTTAGCAAACAGGATCTCTCAAAAAAGCAGTATATTATAAGAGGTATGTTTCACATTCTTTTTGTGAATGTCCATCCATTCAGGGTATGGATCGACAGGGAAACTTCATTGAAAAACACATTTAATCATTATCACGAATAAGCACCTAGAAGCCAATCATGTAAGCTAATACTTAATGCACTAAATGTCAAGACTGTCCTAGATAATTTAAATTCAGATTTAAAATTTAAATACTCATGTAATACAAAAAGTAAAGTTACATACTAAATGTGTTTAGCATGCATATTTGCATTTGTGTTGTTTATAGCTTTATGCTTTATCTGAATTGTAATTAAAATAGACTTAAATACTTTATTCTAAAATTGACAGTGTTCTAAAGATAATAATACAAATCATCAGTTGACAGTTATTTCACTTTTTAATGCTAAACAATCTTTTCTTTAGAAACAATATATAGGTAAGTGACTAAAAGCACAGTTGTTGTTATTGCTTAGTCATTAAATCATGGCCAACTCTTTTGTGAAGCTATGCACTGTAGCCTTCCAGGCCACTCTGGCTATAGGATTTGCCAGACAAGAATACTGAAATGGGTTGCCATTTCCTTCTCCAGGGGATCTTCTTGACCCAGGGATTGAACTGTAACTCCTGCATTGGCAGGTGGATTCTTTACTGCTGAGCCAAACTGGGAAGCCCTGTCAAAAAGTACAGAATCTGGACTAAACCTTGTCTCCCTCACTCAGTAGTAATGAGACTCCGGGCAAGCCGCATGAACACTCTAATACCTACTTCTTCATCTAAACAATGGAGACAATGACAGTGCTTATCTTATAGAATTAAAGTAAATGAGGATCTACATAAAGTCATATTTACATAAGGTGACCTAACAGCAAGTCTCTTCCAGGTCTTAAGAAGTACTATGTTAAGTATTATTAATAAGTGTTTTCTGTAGTGACTAATAAAAGTTGGTGGATTATGTTATAATACAGTTGTTAATGTAATGCTGGTAGATCCAGTGCAGAAATTACATGGAGTTTGATATTACTCTCATTGAAACTACACATTTAAAACAAAAGGCCTTCTATGTTAAACATAACTGCCATTTCCTCTCATAAATTTACTACTATCATGAAGTAAATATTTAATGTGACAAATTTCAAGGCGGGTCCAGATAACTCCATAATTTTTCACATGACATTTGACATTTTTAAGAATCTTCAGTGACTTAAAGTGAAAGTGAAGTCTCTCAGTCATATCCAACTATTTGCAACCCCATGGACTGTAACCCACAGAATTTTCCAGGCAAAAGCACCAGAGTGGGTTGCCATTTCCTTCTCCAGGGGATCCTCCTGACCCAGGGATCACACCCAGGCTCACTGACTTAAATTGGTATTTATAAACAGATATAATCAGTTTTAATATTAAAATATTAAATTTAATATTTAGAATCAGTTATTAATAATAATGAATCCCTCAATGAAAAATTTAATAGTTGTTTTTGTGTTGATTCATTTTTATTGATCCCCACTCAAGAGACTAGTAACTCTATCATATATTTCTTCTGTGCACAGGATACTAAGCTTTCATACTGAGAGTACATATTAATAAACACTGATTTACCTACCTAGGTGAATAAGATAAAAAAATATGATAAAAGCTTTACATGGAAACCATAGCTGAATTGAAGGTCTTGCTATTGTGTTTTCCTCATTCTCTCCTGCTCGTACACACAGGGCTTTCCTGACTCTCCCATTGCTGCTTCTCTTTTGGCTCCTCACACCTTTTGTCATCCGTGACTCCTCTGGGTTGCCTCAATGTACAGTTATTACATAAGATTACACTCTAATCAAGAACTGTTCCTTTCTAAAGCTTCTATTTATTATATTTGTGTTGTATTTCTCCCACTTTCTGCATTTCATTACACTTCGGTGACCTTTTATCACAAGCTGCATCCTTCTAACAAAGTCATCATTCTTCCTCAAGATTCACATTTCTTTTTATTTCTTCTTTTAGTCACTTGACATATAAGGAAAACCTCAGGCTTGCTCTTCAGGATCACAACCGTGAAGTCAAGAACACAGAAGCAATTCCTTAACAGGCCATATGCTAGGTTCCAAATAAGTGTATCCCCAGTATCCTGCAAGCACTTCTGCCAGTAACTCTAACAGTAATTACTACCCTCTGAGACACCCCATCATTGGCAGTACCAGTGCACAGATGAGGACACACACAGACACAGTGATGCAATATGAGTGGTGAATGCATACAGGAGAGGCACAGACACCAATATGGTATATGTGTGTAAGGGCATGGTTGGGGAAGATTTCTGCAAGAGATAAAGTAGCTGCATCTGAATCAAAGTTTCCATATTCTCTTACCATCTGCTCTGTGAACCTGTCCTCCAAAAAGGCTACTCACAACACGCCCAGTTTTAGGCAAACAAGAAGTATCATTCCTCCTTTCTATTTTGTGTTGCAAAATTCCTTGCTATATGCAGCCATGGGTAACAGGCATACCCGCAAAGCCTTTTAAAACTACAGCTTGCACTGAATTGAATTCACTTCACTAATATTTATAGAGCAGTTACCTTGTATAGAATACCACATTTATTATTGGCAAAGAAAAAAGTATACACTGTGGCCCTAAAGGAGATCAAAGAGTACTAGGGAGAGAATTGCATACAGCACCTGAAATAAACATTAGACTGCGGGAAATGCTGTAACAGAGCTATGAATATTAGCTGTTCCTTTCACCTGCTCCTGCCACACTGAAATATCTTGTTTGCTTATCTGTTGCCCAAGAGTCCTCAAAGTCCTTTTTATTACATTAACATCAGTGCCTAATATTGTACTCTGTGTATAAAAAGTCAAGATTTTAAATTTAAGAGTAAATAAGTGGTCCAGAGAAGAATCATATATAATTGTAATTTTTTTTTAGGTTTATGTCTGAAAAAGCATTGTCTTTTGAACCACTTGATAACTCAGCCTGAATTAGAATTCTGACTCCTATTTATTTTAGGGCCTGTCCAAGAGAGGTAGTTGTTCTGCTCTCTAAGAGCAGATGGGTTCATCAGCCTGAGGACTGCTACGAGGATGAGAAACAATGCACTCACAGTGCCTGGCCCCTCCTCAACCCAAAGTGCGATAATGAATCACACTTCTCTCTGATCTTCTTTCCTCAATTCAGCATAGTAGGAAGGAACACAAAGTCTGGATTTAAGTTTTACCACAACTGAGTTAAATAGAGGAATACAACAGAATGGGAAAGACCAGAGATCTCTTCAAGAAAATCAGAGATACAAAGGGAACTCTTCAAGCAAACAAGGGCACAACAAAGGACAGGAATGGACCTAACAGAGCAGAGATATTAAGAAGAGGTGACAAGAATATACAGAACTGTACAAAAAAGATCTTCATGATCCAGATAACCACAATGCTGTGATCGCTCACCTACAGCCAGACATCCTGGAATGTGAAGTCAAGTGGGCCTTAGAAAGTAGCACAATGAACACAACTAGTGGAGGTGATGGAATTCCAGTTGAGCTATTTCAAATCCTAAAAGATGATGCTGTGAAAGCAATGCACTCAATATGCCAGCAAATTTGGAAAACTCAGCAGTGGCCACAGGACTGGAAAAGGTCAATTTTCATTCCAATCCCAAAGAAAGGCAATGCCAAAGAATGTTCAAACTACCTCACAATTGCACTCATCTCACATACTAGTAAAGTAGTGCTCCAAATTCTCCAAGCCACACTTCAAAAGTACATGAACCATAAATTCCCAGATGTTCAAGCTACAGGCAGAAAATGAAGAGAAAGTGAGGTCAAATTGCCAACATCCACTGGATCATTGAAAAAGCAAGAGAATTCCAGAAAAACATCTACATTCACTTTATTGATTATGCCAAAGCATTTGACTGTGTAGATTACAAAAAACTGTGTAAAACTCTTCAAGAGATGGAAATGCCTGACCACTGACCTGCCTCCTGAGAAATCTGTATGCAGGTCAAGAAGAAACAGTTAGAACTAGGCATGGAACAACAGACTGGTTCCAAATCAGGAAAGGAGTACATCAGGACTGTATATCGTCACCCTGCTTATTTAACTTATATGCAGAGTATATCATGTGAAATGCATGGCTGGATGAAACACAAGCTAGAAACAAGATTTCAAGGAAAAATATCAATAACCTCAGATGTGGTGATGACAACACCATTAGAGCACAAAGTGAAGAAGAACTAAAGAGCCTCTTGAAGAAAGTGAAAGAGGAGAGTGAAAAAGCTGGCTTGAAACTCAACATTCAAAAAACGAAGATGAATGTCATTTGGTCCCATCACTTCATGGCCAATAGACAGAGAAACAATGGAATCAGTGACAGAGTTTCTTTCCTTGGGCTCTAAAATCACTGCAGATAGTGACTATAGCCATGAAATTAAAAGATTTTTGTTCCTTTGAAGAAAAGCTATGACCAACCTAAATGCATATAAAAAGCAGAGACATTACTTTGCCAACAAAGGTCTGTCTAGTCAAAGCTATGGTTTTCCCAGTAGTCATGTATGGATGCGAGACCTGGATTATAAAGAAAGCTGATTGCTGAATAATTGATGCTTTTGAATTGTGGTGTTGGAGAAGACTCTTGAGAGTCCCTTGGACTGCAAGGAGATCAAACCATTCAATCCTAAAGGAGATCAGTTCTGAATATTCAATGGAAGGACTGATGCTGAAGCTGAAACTGCAATACTTTGGCCACCAGACGCGAAGAACTGACTCATTTGAAAAGACCCTGATGCTGGGAAAGATTGAAGGCAGGAGGAGAAGGGGACAACAGAGGATGAAATGGTTGGATGGCATCGCTGACTCAATGGACATGAGTTTGAGCAGGCTCCGGGAGTTGGTGATAAACAGGGAGGCCTGACGTGCTGCAGTCCATGGGGTCGCAAAGAGTCAGACACAACTGAGAAATGAACTGAACTGAACGGCTGTGTTATCCTGAGCAGTTAATCTAACCTCTATGGGCCTCCATTTTCTTCATGAATGAAACAAGGACAAAAATAAAACCATTGCCACAATGTTCTCATGGAGATTATGTAAGTTTTATATGTAAAGCATTGGGAAACTATATCTGACCCATGGTATTTCAGAGTCTCTGCAATTGGTATTATTACTGTGAAAGTGAAAGTGAGATTCTCTCAGTCGTGTCTGACTTTTTTTGACTCCATGGACTATACAGTCCATGGAATTCTCCAGGCCAGAATACTGGAGAGGGTAGAATTTCCCTTCTCCAGGGCATCTTTCCAACCCAGTGATTGAACCCACATATCCCGCATTGCAGGCAGATTCTTCACCAGCTGAACCACAAGGGACGCCCAAGAATACTGGAATGGGTAGCCTATCTCTTCTCCAGGGGATCTTCCCCATCCAGGAATTGAACTGTGGTCTCCTACATTCTTTACCACCTGAGCTCACCATTATTTAATTGGAGCAGTATTAAAATCTCAAATTCTTATTAGACTCTTTATATGGGATCCAATCAAAATAGCTCTCACATATATCCATTCCACAAAGACTTCATTCAAATTCACACATGTATATTTTTCTAAATGAAATAACACATTGTTTCTCCTGATATACAAACACTTCTATTAGCTTTCCCTTTAATGACAAAATAAGTACCAAAAAAAAAAAAAAAACCTTTGAATCACCTGTCTTCTTTCTGGTCTCTGAAAGCTCTTATACCTAAACTTCAATATGGATTAAAACTTTACTATCAGTGACCATATATTTGCTTTACTATTTACATGGATATTGTTAAACCTTTATATTTTTGTCTCTTTATTTACCTTTGCATATTTTAACAGGTACATAGGAAGCTAGTAAGTTTACTATGATTTATCATTTGACATATAGGCCCTTAGTGAAACCAATTAAAATTGTGAAACCAGTTAACAAACATTTTTATATTACATATTCAGTGTTATCAACAGAGTCAAACTGTTTGAAAGTAACTAGACAAAAAAAATCAAGGAAAGGAACTGAGATAAAAATTTGCATCTTGATCTTTTTTCTGAGCATTTTGACACTGGGCAAATTTCTTAAACCTTCTGACCTTAATTTCCTTCCCTATCAACAATGGGAAAAGAATACTTTTTCTATTCAATTCACAGGGACATTGTGAGAACCATGATATACAAATGAAGATTAACAAACTCAGAGATATTATAAGACTTTAATATAAATATATCAAATATTTTCATGTATTAAAATAAACATCATGTATTAAAATGTTTATTTCATTTATTGAAATAAACATCACCATACTTCTATTATTCATTACTATAATAATATTCCAAATTAATAAAACTATTTTCATTCCACTTAACACATTTTCTTTTAATGAAGAAACTTATGTACCATTGATTATCATTTGAAAAACTTCTCAAAGGTATTTGAACAAAAATATGAATCAGTGTTGTTTATTATGATGATTTCACATTTTTACAAATGAAAAATTCCTAATACTAAGCTGAACTCAAATTTTAAGTCTTAATCTTTTATTTAATGATAATCATATACAAAATGAGCTTTTTATATGCATAATCCTGGGTATAAAACTTAGCACTAAGTCTTTCCTAGCTTGCTCCTTGGAAGAAAAGCAATGATAAACCTAGGCAGGATTTTAAAAAGCAGAGACACTACTTTGCCAAAAAAGGTCCATATAGTCAGAGCTATGGTTTTAACAGTAGTTATGTATGGATGTGAGAGTTGGACCATAAAGAAAGTTGAGAGCCGGAGAACTGATGCTTTAAAACTGCAGTGTTGGAGAAGAGTCTTGAGCGTCCTTTGGACTGCAAGGAGATGCCACATGGTGCAAAGAGCTGACTCATTGGAAAATGAGTGGGAAAGAATGAATGCAGGAGAAGAAGGGGACAACGGAGGATGAGATGTTTGGATGGCATCACCGACTAGAGGGACATGAGTTTGAGCAAGCTCTGGGAGTTGGTTATGGATAGGAAAGCCTACTGTGCTGCAGTCCATGGGTTCACAAAAAGTCAGACACAACTGAGCGATTGAATTGAACTGAACTGAGCTGATATAATGTGAAAACGAAGAGTAAACTACTACAATTATAATCCTACTTGATTAATAAATAAAGAAATGTATATTAACCTGATAAACAACATATTAGAAACAATATGTGGCTATCTGTTGCAGTAAATAGAATTTGGGTATTGAATTGATAAAAATATTTTGAAAATGTGGTTAATAAAAGGAAATAAAACAGAAAAGGTAAATGGCAACCCACTCCAGTACTCTTGTCAGGAGAAGTCCATGGATGGAGGAGCCTGGTGGGCTACCTCTACGGGGTCGCAAAGAGTCGGACACGACTGAGCGACTTCACTTCACTTCTGAGCTCCTTAACTCAATGTTACCTAAAAACTAGAGTTTTTTCCTATTCCTTGAAACTTAAATCAGACTTTTAGAATTAGAAAATCAGAATTGTTTGAAATAGCTAATAAAGAAAGGTAAACACATAGGAAAACCTAGAAGTAGAAGAAAATAAAAACAGAAATATATAAAAACCATAGGGGTAAATTTAACAGAAAAAGCCAAATGTATGAGAACTATATCATATAAAAGTAAAGTCATTTAACAAAATTAACAGTGGGCTGGAAAACACAAATATTATTATCTATATTTATTTATGGATTCACTCAGTGCATTTTTAATGAGACCCATTTATGTATGAGGCAATGATCTATGCTTTGGAAACATTAAAAATAATCATTCAGAGACCTGCCCTTAAATTAGTCAGAGTCAAACAGAAATTCTAAAACATGAACATAAATAACCACAGTGCAGATCAGAGAGAAGCAAGACTTACAGTAGACATACAGACCAACTGTGATGGTGTTAGAAAAGTCAAAGATTGTTGCATATGGAAGGCAGCTCTTGAGTTGAAGAGATTGTTTTACAAATAGAGCAGGAAAATAGAATGTTGCATAACAGAAAATGAAACAAATATATATGGGTAATAGCAATTTAATTAAGGATCAAGTCTAGCATGTGTGGATATGCTGTTGGTGGGGAAGCAGAAAAATATAAGACTTCAATAAGGTTCAGAAGTGCTTTGAATAACAAGATAAAGATCTCTATTTCACTGGTAAGCAGAGCAATTGTAGGCAATTTTTTTCTTTTTTTTTCCTTTGGACAAGAGAATAATGTCACTAAAGGAGTGCAATAAGCTCTTAACAGAGTAAAACCAAAATAGCCTAATATATGATGCCATGGACCTCATTTTAAGAGCTCTCAGCTCCAGATAGAGGATCACTGCAGGAATACAGCAATGAAGCATGAAAGGTCTAGTGTGGTGCTCATTTTAGGAATAGAAAAAAGGACAAAGGCAGATTATGGGTAGGGATTTAACCGCTCACATTCCTCCAAATCATCCATATCTGCTAAAGTGTAAGCTACTGTATAATCACAGCTTTCCCTCTTACGACAAAATTGCTACCCTTAAATTCCTCTGACAGAAATTCTAGACCACTATTGTAGAAGGAAATTGTTAAGAAACAATCAATGCTATCCATTAGTTTGAAAATAAGTATGTAGAGTGATAGTAAGTGGGAAATATGCTCAGTTCAGTTAAGCCGCTCAGTCATGTCCGACTCTTTGTGACCCCATTGGACAGGCTTCCCTATCCAATGCCAGCTCCCAGAGCTTGCTCAAACTCACGTCCATCAAGTCGGTGATGCCATCCAACCATCTCATCCTCTGTTGTCCCCTTCTCCTCTGCTTTCAATCTTTCCCAGCACGACAGTCTTTTCCAATGACAGTTCTTCACATCAGGTGGCCAAAGTGTCCGAGTTTCAGCTTCTGCATCAGTCTTTCCAAAGAATATTCAGGACTGATTTCCTTCAGGATTTAATGGTTTGATCTTACAGTCCCAGGGATGGTCAAGAGTATCCACTGGCAGATGAATGGATAAGAAAGCTGTTGTACATATACACAATGGAATATTACTCAGCTATTAAAAAGAATGTATTTGAATCACTTCTAATGAGGTGGATGAAACTGGAGCCTATTATACAGAGTGAAGTAAGTCAGAAAGAAAAACACGAATACAATATCTTAATGCATTTATATGGAATTTAGACAGATGGTAACTATGACCCTATATGCAAGACAGCAAAAGAGACACAGATATAAAGAACACTTTTGGGCTCTGTGGGAGAAGGCAAGGGTGGGATGATTTGAGAGAATAGCATTGAAACATGTATATTACCACATGTGAAACAGATCACCAGTCCAAGTTCAATGCTTGAAACAGGGCACTCAGAGTCCTTGCACTGGGATGACCCTCAGGGATGGGATGGGAAAGGAGGTGGGAAAGAGGTTCAGGATGGGGGCCTATGTACACCCAAAGCTGATTCATGTCAATGTATGGCAAAAACCACTATAATATTATAATTATCCTCCAATTAAAATAAAAAATAATTTTTAAAAAAAAGAGCGTTCTCCAACACCACAGTTCAAAAGCATCAATTCTTCTGTGCTCGGCGTTCTTTATATGCTAGTGTGCAGGAATGCAAGATGAGCTTAAAACAAGGTGTAATGTGTCTCAAGTGCCACCTTGATACCCAGAGGAAGCTATCAAGTAGTAACCTATAAACTGTTTTAGAGCCCAGAGAATACACAGGGGTGGGTAATAATACTAAGATGGAGAAAAAGAAAGGGACCGAACTGAGGGACTAAGGAAAGAACACCAGGGAACACCCAAACTTAACAGATGAAAGAAGAGGAAAGAATCACAGAAGAAATGCAGGGTATTGCCTGTGTAGGAGAAGGGAAATCTGGTGATGTGTGGGGATTAAAAATATAAAAAGTAAATAACTGGACAAAAAATCGTGTCAATTCTCTCACTTCATCTAATGTTTAAGTTTCTTATATATTGATCATCTGTTGTGATATTTTTTAAATCATATAGAAGTAGAGGGAAAATGTAGAAACATTATCCCTGAGTAGTCCTAAAGTGCAAAATTAACCATTATGAAGATTCTGGCCTATTTCCCTCCATGTACTTTTACTTTTAGGGCTTCCCTGCTGGCTCAGTGGTAAAGAATCAGTGGCCAAGTGGCCAAGCAGGAGAGACAGGTTCCTTCCTTGGGTCAGAAGGATTACCTGGAGAAGGAAATGGCAATTCACTCCAGTATTCTTGCCTGGAAAAATCCCATGGACAGAGGAGCCTGAAGGGCTACAGTCATGGGGTTGAAAAAGAGGTGAACATGATTTAGCAATTTAACAAAAACAATTTTTACTTACTTATGTGAAATCATACTGAACATACAATGTCATTTTATAGCTACATTTTCACTTATTTATATTTCCCATTTCATTCAAAGTTCTTTTAAACAGTATTTGAATGTAGGCATAATATCCACCCTTTATCTATATAAAAAGTTAGATCATAATTTCCACATCCTCTCATAAGTACATTTTAAATGTATTTCTTTTTCTATTCCTTTTGATAAAAATGCTCAATAGTGTGTGTGTTTTCTTTATAAACAAAAAAAAAGATCAGCCAGCCTAAATAGCAATGAACTGGTAAATGCAAGCTAAACGTTTTTTACTTGATATTTATCCTTTCCCAGATTACATCACTCCTTGCACTGAAACTAGAGTCTCAGCCCAAAGCAAGGGTCCTCTCTGAGCACACTCTGGACGCCTGTTTTTAGGGGCACTGGGCTTCACAGTGATGAGGCACCACAGACACTGCAACTGGATCTGCTGTCCTGGTGCTGTGTGTGAGAGCAGCACCCGATCCCTCCATTAGAACATCTCCACATTTGAACCAATGCTACTTCAGAGCATTCACTTTATTGCTCCTTTATGATACAGCTAGTTCTGTTTACTGATTTTTTTCAATTGTGTGGGTAGATTATATTATCTATGAATTTTATCTCAGGATAATAAAGTAGATATGACAAATATTGGTTTTGGAAGGGGATGTTGGCTCTGACAGGTAACAACGATTAGTCTCAGGCCTTTATACTCAAAATTCCTATTAATAATTGATACGTCATCTACCTGCTTGCTAACCTAATATAAGACCCAGTGTGTTTATTTTTAAACTAAGTCCTATGCATTAAAACTGCGTTATGTTTATTGTCTTTGTTTTTAAAACAGCAGTATAAATAAGGAAATGGTTTATTAAAATGTGATAATTTGAAAACAAGTAGTAAAAACTAAGAACATTATAACAGTATCTAACAGTGGTTGATTTCAATTTGTTGGTGGTAAAAGGACCAATAAATAGATACGATATCATTTTAAGATCATTGTGTAAGTAGGATGACCGAAACTTCTGAGAAATGCATCTGTGATTATCTTTTTCTATTAAATTACAGATTAATTGAAACCAGACAATAGAAAATAGACAATTTCCTGGGCATATGCAGAAATTGTCATTATAGCATGTGTATTCACGTGAATAAAATCTGAGCTATCTTTCACATACACTTGCCCATGCTTAATGTTTATTGAAGTAAAAACATTTCTTTGTTAAATTTATAAGGTTGTAGCTTCACAGGTAACTCTTTAGAGTACCATTCAATAAAAGGCATTAATATATGGAAGAGACTTCAAGGAGGGAGTTTACTTCTTTGACAAGTTACCTTTTCCATTTTATTAAGAAATGTAAAAGAAAACATGTTAGAATAATTTTTAAAGTGAATTCAATGAGATATTTTGTTTACAAATGTTTAAAATCTATTACATGAATTTATATTTCAGAGGCCCACACATGCATTTAGAAAGTAAACTTTTCCATTTTCACCATGTACTCTACAGATTCATGACAAGAATAAATATGTTCTTCTGAAAAGAAATATTATTTTTCAATAGGTGAGAAAAACTTGTAGCAAGTCTTAAAAAGAGTTAATGCAGCTCTCTCCAAAGAAAATCTTCTGTCTCAGTATGTTACAGACATTATCTAAAACTTTCAAAGCCCTCTTATTTCCTCTTGCATTAAGTCTACATTTCTCCTTAAACTGTTCTCACCACATGCATACAAATCTGTTTTCTATTTTCCTCAAAACATAATGTCTCAGAAACCGCTGGTTGCCTGTTCAATAGCCATTCGCTCCGTTTTCCTTCCTAACAGTTTTCTGCGCCCTCTCAGTGTGGCACAGGGATAAATCACAAATGTTAGTCAGTTATGTTCATTCAATTCCCAATTCAAATGAAGGCTGTGACTTAGTTATGCCAATTAAGGAGATTCTGCTGAGGAAATCTGAGAAGATATTTCCTCACACGGAAAATCCACCCTGTGTCTTCTGCTCTGTAGAATGTAACTGAATATGTTACCTTGTACTCTGGTGGAAATCTAGCCATCTATAAAAGAGTCAACCTGAGGACCAAGTCCGCAATTCAAAGACAAAGTTCAAAAAAGACAGATCAAATGTTCGAAAATTTCTTTCAAAGCTTCTCTCCACTCTACGTCATGACTACTATGGTGGTAACTGTTAAATGAGGTAATATGTTCCCTTTAAACTTATACTTTTCCGAGTTGGATTTTCTGTTATTTGCTACCAGGAATGTCATAACAGATATCATATTGAAATGTGCAATATAATATTCATATTTCTCCATTAGTACCTTGTTTCCTTTGCTTTGAATACACTATGTTTTCCTTTAAGCCTACTCAAATTGTTAACGTATTCAAGAAATAACAAGAAATTCACCTCCTCTATAACCTTAGGCTTAACATAATTGTCTTCACCTTTCTTCTTCTGTGAATTTCCACAGCACTCATGGTCAATAAAACACAACTGGCATAAAATAATATTTTAGTGCTTAGTATTCCCCTTATCATGAAATTATGTATTCAGCATATGCTGAGCATCTTTAATGTGTCAGACCCACTGATACATATGTGGGATACAGAGCGTAATAGTACTCTGTTCCCATCCACAAACAGCTCAAGACTAGAAGAAATAACAAATAAAAGCAACTTCTCTATTTCTGCAAAGACTAGAATACACGTATGTATAAGGGGCAGTGGCAGCAGAAAAGAACAATAATCTGGTCTATCTGGGGGCAGTCAGAAACTCTGAGCCATGTCTTAAAGAACGAGCTGGAGTTCATCAGGTTGACAAGGGTGATTAAGGGCTTTATAGTCAGAAAGGATACGATATACAAAGGCAAAGAAGTGTGAAACAGCATGACACCTTCAAGGACCTGAAGTTAATTTGTTTTGGTTTGAGAATAAACTCCAAAGAGGAAAGGGCTCATAAATTAAGCTGGAAAGGTAGGCAATGAATACATCAAAAAAAAAAAAAGTTTTCTGTCTTTGTTCTCCAATTAAATTGTGAGGTCAGTTATGTTTTCAGTGAACATATTCCAGAAATGCAAGATGATAATGATTTCAAACTACCTGCACATTTGGCCCATAGATTTACCTAAACTTGTCTGAGAGTATACATTGATTCATTAATTTTTGAGATAGACAGTACTGCCATTATATGCTACTTCACTTTTTTTTTTTTTTTTTTTTTAATCAATAGCACCTGAAACTGTTCAGTGAACACTGCAGGTATTCTGCTTCTTAATGGATTTGCTATGTTGGTTATATAGAGTAGGAAAATTTGCAATGAAGATTTACTATGGTATTTCCTCATTATTAGTCATTTAATTTTCTGTTTTTAGAGGGATTCTTAATATCCGCCTTCCATGGAACAACTACGCCCATGCATCACGGCCACTGAGCCTGCACTTCTAGAGCATGGGCGCCGCACCCACTGCGCCTACACGCTGCAGCTGCTGAAGTCGGGCACCGAGGGCCTGCGCTCCACAGGAGACGCCACTGCAATGAGTAGCCTGTGCACCGCGACGAAGAGTATCCCCGCCTGCCGCAGCTAGAGAAGAGCCCTCAGTAACAGCCTCAGCCAGACAGAAACACAGAAATAAAGAGAAATAAATAAATACATATATACTTTAAAAAAGAATACTGAAGTGAGTTGCCATTTCCTTCTCCAGGGTCTTCCTGACCCAGGGATCAAATTTGCATCTCTTGCATTGGCAGGCAGACTCTTTACCACTGAGCCACCTGGAAAGCCCATCTTGCCTCCTTAAGTTTTGTTTTACTGTAGGTCGAAATGGAATGTAAAATTTTCCCAAACATAAATCCACCAAAAGTTTTCTTTGCATAGAGTGTCTTTATCTAAGTTTATGGACACACAGATTATTGTTAATAAATAATTAATTGCTATTTAATACTTATGTCTTAAAGCAGTATATTTAGAAAAAAGTTACTTTTCCTACACAAGAAGAAAAAGTATACGTCAACAGAAATAGTCACTTTAACTAGACATGTAGCATTGCAAACCACAGAGATAAAATTAAAATTGTGTCTAGAATCTATTGATAGTGTTAAACATGTGGTGATTATCACCATATGCAATGCTTGCTTGCAGTTATGCTATTAAATATAGTTGGCTCACAGTGTTGGCAAAGAGTTCGTCTTCCTTGTTGTTACATAAATACCAGCAGCAATGTTTGTCAGATTTTCTTCCCCTGGAACATTATATAAATTTTACTTTAAATTTTCATCAGTTGTTAAACTTTACATTCCATAACAGTGTTAAGAGCGGCAACAGATCCCAAACGCCTTCTACCAAATACCCAAATTTAAAGCCTAGGTATGTCACAGGAGGCCACATAAACTCAATATCATCACTAAGTTTCAAGAAATATGATATGCTAGCATAGCTTATTCTATCTCCTGAGTATCAAAGGAAAATATATTGCACATGGAGCTACAAGAACCACAGTGGTATTCAACTCTAATCAGTACCATGTATAAAAAAAAAAAAAACGTTATGGTTTGACTGGCTGGAAGCAGAAGAATCACAAAATGAGCAATCCTTTAGGAGGAGGAAATACCATAGACAATTCAAAGAAATAAACAAACCTACACAACAGGCTATAATTTTCATTCATTAGAAAATACAGAGCTGAGTTTCCCAATGTTTTTCCATCATATGCATTCCTTTAACCTCCTATGCGCCCTGTGAAAATTTCATGCAAATAATATTCATTTTCCAAATACCAAAGAAAGTTAGATACTGCATTTTCCATGGAATATATAAGAAACTATTTCCCAAGTCATATAAAGTAGACATAAAAGTCCAGTTTTAATATTTGCGAACCTATCTATAGGATGACAATTATTTTCATCTATTTAAAAAACTCAAGGTTTTGTAACATGTGATATTAAATGTCTGGCAATTTAGATACACAGGAAATCTCACAGTTCACTTCTCAGCTCAATCAGTATTCCTTAGGTTAAATGTGTGTGTGTGTGTTTGTGTTTTTCAAGTTTTTATCTATATATTTGAAAATGTTAAGTACTTTTTCTACCAACAGGAAAAACCTCTTTAAAAGTAAATTATTTATTCTGAAGACAAAAATTGTTCCAAATCATAAAAGTGAGGTCGATTATACAGTAGTAACAGTTCACAAATGACACCCTACATAATGTTAAATGGCAATCTGTATCAGTAATAAGATTTTGTATTTTTGCTGAAACAAAGTTTTCCTTAATGGTTCTGTTAGGTTGGTGTAAAGTAATTCAGTTTTGCATTGTTTGAGATTAGATGTTTGATACTGGGATACATTCTTAAACAATGGTGATTATGTTTTGCTTCATTTTAATGTGCATTTTTTGAATTTTTTGCTAATGATTTATTACTTGCTATTATATTTATATTTATTTTAGACTAGGGAAATGATGTTAGACAAAAAGCAAATTTGAGAAATTTTCTTATTCAAGTTTAAAATGGGTCATAAAGCAGTGGAGACAGCTAGCAACATAAACTATGCATTTTGCTCAGGAACTCCTAATGAACTTACAGTGCAGTGGTGGTTCACGTTTTGCAAAGGAGACAAGAGCCTTGAAGATGAGGCACTCAGTGGCCAACTGAGAACCATCATCAAAACTGATCTTACAACTGCACAAGAAGTTGTCAAAGAACTCAACATCAATTATTCTATGGTCATTCGGAATTTGAAGCAAACTGGAAAGGCGAAAACCTCGGTAAGTGGGTGACTCATGAGCTGACCAGAAATCAAAAAAGTCATCGTTTTGAAATGTTGTCTTCTCTTATTCTATGCAACAACAATGAACCATTTCTCAATTGGATTGTGATGTGTGACAAACAGTGGATTTTATACAACAACTAGTGATGACCAGCTCAGTGGCTGGATCAAGAAGAAGCTCCAAAGCACTTACCCAAGCCAAACTTGCACCAAAAAAGGTCACGGCCACTGTTTGGCAGTCTGCTGCCCATCTGCTCTACAGCTTTCTGAATCTTGGCAAAACCATTATATCTGAGAAGTATGTTCAGCAAATTGATGAGAAGCACCGAAAACAGCAGTGCCCACAGCCAGCATCAGTCAACAGAATGGGACCAATTCCTCTCCACAACAATGCCCAACCACACGTTATACAACCAATGCTTCAAAAGTTGAACAAATTTGGATAGGAAGTTTTGCCTTACCCACCATATTCATCTGTCATCTCACCAACTGACTACCAACTTATTCAAGTTGTCAAGCATCTTGACAACTTTCTGCAATGAAAATGCTTCTACAACCAGGAGGAGGCAGAAATGCTTTCCAAGATTTTGTCAAATCCCAAAGCATGGATTTCTATGTAACAGGAATGAATAAACTTATTTCTCATTGGCAGAAATGTGTTGCTACTAATGGCTCCTATTTTGATTAATAAAGATGTGTTTGAGCCTAGTTATAATGATTTAAAATTCAAAGTCTGAAACTGCAGTAGTTTTTTCCCTGATCTTAAATATTTCACTTTTTAGGGAAATATGGAAAGCTAAAAAGCAAGGACTTCACACATGCAACATCAGTCTTAATAGTGAACAAATAACAACACAGTGATACTATCATAACCCACTTCCATTCCTAAACTAGAATTTGGTCATTTAGTATTTTATGATAATTCCCCTATAGCTGTCGGTATGAATTAAATGGAAAGAATGTTATAAGGCTGTTAAATAAACACTATTTATAGGAGATAAAATAAGGTTAATTCGATAATGGAGTTAGGAATATTATTGCTATTTTTCTTTTATATTTCAAAGCTTTGAGATGGCTTCAACTTGAAATATTCCTTCCAGCATTACCTTTATTTTAATTTACCAGCGTTTATTTTAAAGTCTATATGAGGCCAAAAAAACATAAATCTATAGATGGGGAAAGAGTGGAAAGAGTGGCTGAGTTTATTTTTCTGGGCTCCAGAATCACTGCAGATGGTGACTGCAGCCATGAAATTAAAAGACGCTTACTCCTTGGAAGGAAAGTTATGACCAACATAGACAGCATATTAAAAAGCAGAGACATTACTTTGCCAACAAAGGTCCATCTAGTCAAGGCTATGGTTTTTCCAGTGGTCATGTATGGATGTGAGAGTTGGACTATAAAGAAAGCTGAATGCCGAAGAATTGTTGCTTTTGAACTATGGTGTTGGAGAAGACTCTTAAGAGTCCCTTGGACTGCAAGGAGATCCAACCAGTCCATCTAAAGGAGATCAGTCCTGGGTGTTCATTGGAAGGACTGATGTCGAAGCTGAAACTCCAATACTTTGGCCACCTGATGTGAAGAGCTCACCCATTGGAAAAGACCCTGATGCTGGGAAAGATTGAGGGCAGGAGGAGAAGGGGACAACAGAGGATTAGATGGTTGGATGGCATCACCGACTCAATGGACATGGGTTTGGGTGGACTCTGGGAGTTGGTGATGGACAAGGAGGCCTGTCATGCTGCGGTTCATGGGGTCGCAAAGAGCTGGACATGACTGAGTGACTGAACTGAACTGAACTGATTCTTACTTAAAACAGATCTAAAATAAAAAGAATAATGTTTGCACAATGTGTATCTGAATTACCCATTATGTGTTTTGAGACAATTTATCTTCATGGTATTTGCATCTTTAATTTCAAAAATACTTGTTCACTGACATTAAAGATAGTACTTTCTAATTTAGGCTTATATGTCAGAAAAATATGCAAACCTTTACATATGAACATTTAATATTCTAATTTTAAATTATTTTATGATCTGTTTTGTTGGGAAACAAAATGTGATTTTGAAGGATCTCACTGGAAAATCTAAAAACAAATCTTTACAGTTTACTGATGTATTAAGAGATCTCTTAAAATCAGTGATTCATTAAGTGCAGAGTTTATAACCAGCTCTAAACTTTGTTCTGGTTTTCACATGGGTGTCTGTCCTGAGCATATAGAGAGAAGGTCTGGGTTTTCATTTTTGTATATACATCATGTTACAGAGAGAAAATATTACTTTATCTTTAGTGTGGTTTTCAATGCCAAATAGGTTTTATACCATCCCAGTTATTTTAGTCAACAGACACACACCATCTAATAGTTGGTATATATTCTAACTTAAGAACACTGTGCCTTGAGACATATGCCTTGTTTTTTTTTTATAGCGTTCAATTCACTGAGCTTATCCTGGAACACCAAAGAAACCCTTGCTGGAGTGAATTGCACTCTAGCAAACACATTTGAAAAATTGCAATAAAAAATAAACCAGCCTGTAAAGATTTGATTGGGTTCCTTATAAAAATTACATTATAGAAAGGAGACATTTAACTTCAGTGACATCTAGTTTTAATTTTAACAATCAGCAACATGAGAAATTTATTTCCTCTCTGGAAGAATTAACACCTGGGTAAGAAAAAAGACAAATTTATAAACATGGAAAAACTAGAGAACAATAAAAAGTATACGTTGCAATTACAAAATAACATAACTCTTAACTAAATATAATGGGACTTTTAATCCAAATATGCATTATCTCTTTCAAAGTAATCACTTTAGACAACCATTCAGATAATGCCAATAACAATCTCATCATTCAAAACATTCTTACTCCCTGTTTCCAGATCATTCAGTTATTCTTAATGACAGCATATTTTCCCCAAACATGATACCACTTTAATTTACTATGCATATAGATCAATTTGAGAACCGGGAATATTTTTAGCTATTTGTTTCCTTTTCACCTTTAATAAATCAGGTTTAGGAACTGTAAGATTTTTTGAGTTCTGGAAAATGTGCATACGCTTTTAACAACCACTCCAATCATTTCCTTCATTAAAGGAACATACCCTCATGCTTCTTTCACATTTACTCCAAGACCCTCACAGGCTATAGCTGCTCTGATTTCTATCATAACTGACATTAGTTTAGGCAGGTTTTCAACTTATGTAAGTGGAATTATATAATACATGGGCTTCCCAGATGGCACTAGTGGTAAAGAATCTGCCTACCAATGCAGGGCACTGAGAGATGTGGGTTTGATCCCTGAGTCGCGAAGATCCCCTGGAGGAGGACATGGCAACCCACTACAGTATTCTTGCCTGGAGAATCCTGTGGACAGAGAAGCCTGTCAGGCTACAGCCCATAGGTTCACAAAGAGCTGGACATTACCGAAGCGACTTTGCACGCACACATGCATGGGCACACACATAGAATATGTACTCTTATGTCTGACTTCTTATGCTCATTTACTAAGTGTGCTCTGAGAGAATTTGTGTGATTGTATTATTATTTCCTTAAATTTTCAATAGAATTCATCAGTGAAACACGTTAGCAAAAAGTTTTCTTTATGAAAAAGATTTTGATAACAAATTTCATTTATTTAACAGATAAAGAACTATTCAGATATCCTATTTATTCTTGTGGCAATATTGACAATTATATTTTTCAAGGAGTATATTCATTTTATCTAAGTTGCAGATAAATCCTGCAAATTTAATCCGTAAAGATGGCTTCTTTTAGAAATACTGAAAAAAAATTTCAGTGTGAAATCTAGGTGTACAAATAAGGCCAATTATTTGTGTAAGTAACAGTTAATTTAGATTTCATAAAGTAAAAATATAGATGATAATAATTTACAGGGCAAATACTTGATACTTGTGGTTTATATATTAGCTATGTATGTTCTCTAATGTTAAACTTAAAGCTAAGTATAGTCCAGTTTTTCCTAAATTGTAATTTTTACCACACTGACTTATAAATCTTAAAAATTCCTTTAAAATATTCTTCATGTAATACATGTAAAATTCACTGATAATCCTTTTTTTTTTTTTTTACTTAACTAAGCATTTTTTTAAGTAAATTGTTCTCCTAGTTTTATAGACTGTTTGTGATATTTCCAGTTTATACATAATTTAATGATATTATAGATTTTAATCCTTATCATTCTCAGCAATCAGCCTTCCAAAACAAAGCATCAGAGGAACTTATAAAGGCAAAACACATCTGTCAAGAGACAGGCCGAGATTCAAACACCCATATGCACCCAACTAGTACAGTGACCCTAAGGTACAGACTTTATGCTTTCTGGGCCTCCATTTCATACTTATAAATACAGTAGTTATAAGCTTTGTGATGACTCAATGAGATTATGACTATAACCCTGATGAATTAGCCTGACACAGTACTAATACTTTGTGCGCTTTCTAAACCTTGCTGCTCACAGGACAGTCCAAAGACAACAACATCAACATCACCTATGAGCTTGAAGGATGTCAGGCCTCATCACAGATCTACTGAATCATCATCATCTGCATTTTAACAAATTTCCACATGACCAGTATGCTCATCCCCATTTCAGAATCAGTTTCTAAATTATTATTAGTACTATTATTATAATAGTTTTATTAGTACTCTTAGTTTGTAATCACATTGCTCTGGCTATTTTGAGAAGATCCTTTCTGATATTCTCTTGGCTGATTATATTAATATTGAAATCTGACAGAAATGTGCATAGCATCTGAGTGAGGTCACTAGTGTGAGTTTGAAAAAAAAAAAAGTATAATTTTAAAATCATTGGTATAATTTGATATGTGTATTCAAAATACATTTAAAGTTTAAAAAATATCCACTCTGTCCTAGAGGGTATATCCTATATACAAACATAGATATAATAGAACATAGATATAATACTTGCTTTTACTTAATTAGAAGTAAATAGAAACATACATATAAAGATCTCATTTATTTTATATTTATATTTATATTTGCCTGTCCCTTGGTTCATCTAATTTTTTATCTGCACACATACAAATATATCTGAAGGTAATTCTGTCAAATGCTTTAAACAGTTCCATCTGGATAGAGGGCCTGATGTATTTTTCATTTTCTTCTCTTTACTCTTCTGCATTGCTTGCATTTTTATTAATATAAAGAAAGCATCTAAAATTATTTTCAGAAAAAAGTCATTATTCCTGAACACAAATAAAAGTTCTGTTTTTTTTTTTTTTTTTTTTAAACACACCTAAAATCTAAACCAAAACTCTCTCTGTACACAAATCTCCTTGAAGGAAGAAAGGGGAAGACCTGAGACAAAAAGAGGAAGGTGAGAAGATCCTTCTCCTCACTCAATAAAGCAGAACAGTCAAAGACAGGAGATAGATTTGGAGTTGCAACTCTTCTGAAGTTATTAGGGAGACGATACTGCCCAGAGCACAGGCAGGGTAGATCCTGACAGGGCTATTTTCATACCAGTAGGGACATAAGTAGTCGTCAGGAAGCCAGCTCACCAGCTGTGTAGGAGAGAGTCTGCCTGAGTGTGGCTGACTGGCACCTCAGACCTCATTAACAGAAGAGGGAGAGCTGTCCCCTACACCTGAAGAAGTTAAGTGGCTAATTAAATCCTTCCCTGCTGATGCCAGGAAGCAAGCCGGAGGGCTCAGCTTTAACCCCGGTGCACTTTTGTAAGCAGTAACACTGACATGAGCAAAGATCTTGAAATCGCTGCCTAAAGCAAAGAGCATGAGTGAGGTCTACATGCTTAGCAGAGTAATTCTTGGAAGAAAAGAAAAACTAAAGAAAAGAATCTTGTATTTATAAAACAGACCACTTTCAAAGCATTTAAAAGACCACTTTCTCTTTTAAAAATAATAAGCAATCAAGCTATGTACTCTTAGGAAAAACAGTTACTAAGTATCTGATATATGCCAAGTGCTGATGAAAGGTGCGGACAATAATAAATTAAAAATACTCAGTATCTACTCTCTAGTAGGTTATGGTCCAGCAGGAGAGATAGACTTGTAAACTAACAAAACTAACGATCACAGTAATCACAGAGATGTTCACAGTAACAGCATGGAAGCTATAAAAGCACAAGGTGCTGTCATGATATCTACCAATCTAATGCCGCCTTTTGAGGACAAAACGGAGGGTATATTTGACTTTGATTTAGACTTTTCTTTTTGAAGTTCAGTTCAGTTCAGTTCAGTCACTCAGTCGTGTCCGACTCTTTGAGACCTCATGAATTGCAGGACGCCAGGCCTCCCTGTCCATCACCAACTCCCTGAGTCTACCCAAACCCATGTCCATCGAGTTGGTGATGCCATCCAGCCATCTCATCCTCTGTCGCTCCCTTCTCCTACTGCCCCCAATCCCTCCCAGCATCAGGGTCTTTTCCAATGAGTTAACTCTTCTCATGAGGTGGCCAAAGTACTGGAGTTTCAGCTTCAGCATCAGTCCTTCCAATGAACACCCAGGACTGATCTCCTTTAAGATGGACCGGTTGGATCTCCTTGCAGTCCAAGGGACTCTCAAGAGTCTTCTCCAACACCACAGTTCAAAAGCATCAATTTTTCGGTGCTCAGCTTTCTTCACAGTCCAACTCTCATATCCATACATGACCATTGGAAAAACCATAGCCTTGACCAGACGGACCTTTGTTGGCAAAGTAATGTCTCTGCTTTTTAATATGCTATCTAGGTTGGTCATAACTTTCCTTCCAAGGAGTAAGCGTCTTTTAATTTCATGGCTGCAGTCACCATCTGCAGTGATTTTGGAGCCCAAAAAAATAAAGTCTGACACTGTTTCCACTGTCTCCCCATCTATTTCCCATAAAGTGATGGGACCAGATGCCATGATCTTAGTTTTCTGAATGTTGAACTCTAAGCCAACTTTTTCAGTCTCCTCTTTCACTTTCATCAAGAAGCTTTTGAAGGTACCCTTCAATTCCTATTTTTTTTTATTGACCCCCCTATCCCCACTTAAGAGTCTCCTGACCCTTATCTGCCTCTTTATCCTAAGGCTGGTTTATATCAAGTGATAAGAAATTTCAGATGATTATACATTAAGAAATGACCATTAGGACAGGCATATTTATCATCCAAGAGTCAATTTGGGGGGATAACCCTCATTTTATAGAGGATAAACTCTGAAAGGCTCAATTTTCTATCAAATGATTCCTCATGGATGATTTTCTTTTGTTTGGCAATAACCTTCCACCATGCCAGCTTCCCATTACTGCTTTCAAATAAGGGAAGAATGAATCATTGCCAACTACAGTGAATGATGCCAGCTAAGGAGGGGGATTCTGTTAGAATCGTGGCTAACACAAGGCGAGAGTCCAGGAAGAGAGTCAAGAGAGATTTCCTCTTTCATTCACTATAGTGAGATCTGATTTATTTATTATATGTATTCAATTTCCAGAACTCACATCCTATGCCTTTTTGCAACTAATTTTCTATTTGTCCAAACAAAATATACTCAATCATATTATGTGCTACTTCATCTTATGTAAACTTCTAAAAGATTTCCCTGCCTGTCGCCACATACTTCAGACACTATACTCAAAGCAATCTTTCTAAAAGCCAAAACTGATTATGGAACATTTTTTTAGTAAAATTCCTCCAATACTTTTCACAGCTTTCAGAATGAAAGCTCTGGTTTCCCACGAGTTTAGAGACCTGGCCTATCTCTATTTCTTGTCTCACGCATTTTGCTCACTCACCTTGCTCAAGATGTGCTTTTTCCTAATGTTTCCAAATACCAGATGGTCTTGTAACTTTAAACAAGCTGTTGTCTAGATGCAAAACCATGCAGGAACTGAACTTATATCTAAGCTCTTCTTTTTTGAGTCTTCTCACATGAATGAATTAAATTATCCTATATCGCGTCACATCATAGGCATACCTTTTCATGGTATGCACACCCTGTATTGCAAGTGTTGATTACTTGTCTTGCTTCCCTTTTAAAGATCTACAGCTTGGCACCTTGCACAAAGCAGACATATAAAAGACACTGTGTAAATATTTACTAAATTACTGGAGTCTTAGAATATTAAGGTAAACTTTATCTTAAGATATTAGAGATGATCTACTATATCCTTACGTTGTGTTAGGTCGCTTCAGCTGTCTCTTTTGCAACTCCATGGACTGTAGCTTGCCAGGCTCCTCTGTACATGGGATTTTTCAGGGGTTCTTCTGACCCAGGGATTGAACCTGCATCTCTTATGTCTCCTGTATTGGCAGGTGGGTTCTTTACCACTGACACCACTTGGGAAGCCCATCCTTAGGTTACAGAGGTAGAAATCTGCTTTGCTTTTCTAAATGTGATCTGTCAAGTTTTCCTCAAACTTCAAAACTTTTTAATTTTCATTTTATTTTCCTCTTCAGAATACTCTAAAATATTCCCATCCTCTTCATTGCACATCCCTACATTCCTCTTCATATGTTCTTGTATTTCAGTGGTAAAGAGGACACAAGTCAATCATCCCATTCTCAGTCTTCTAGGGAAGACTTCCACTTATGTTTAATTCAAATTGATTGCTTGCTTCCCTTGCACATCTCTCTATTGGCAGAACTGCCAATATTTATTTTAGGAGAACAAAAGCTCTTTAAACAGAAGGAATATAAAAGTAAGGGGCTGCCAATAGCTGCATCAGCATCTGGTCACTATAATAATTCTTACAAATTATCTGATTATGCATGCCATTAGTATTTGAAAGACCAAAATGATGCTTTTTAGAACTACATAAAAAAACCTAGAAAGGAACTTCTAAGTAGTTTTCCTCCTATGAAGTTCCCCAAATACCAAAGTATGTGGGTGTTAGTCAGGGTCTTCAATGAAACAAACCCCAAAATGGAATTAGCTTTGCAAGTGATTTATTGAGGAAAATGCCTATGATAGAAAATGGAAAGGAGGTGGGAAAGTCAAGAGAGCTGACAGAGTATAACAAGGTTCTGATTATGTGAAGAAAAGAGAAGTGAATTTGGATAGAAGATCTTAAATTGCAGTGCAGCTGGAAGAAAGTGTGGTAAGGACAATGGTAAGTCCTTGAGTCCGAGTCCGGATCATAAAAGCACCATGTCTTCCAGGAACAAACCTGCCTTAGTATTCCTGCTGTGCTTAGCCACTGGTCAGGTATAGCTGGTGGGAAATGAAGCATCAGCTTAAATACAATGATATATTTTACAGTGTAAGAGCTGGGTCAATTAGAATCCCACAGTATGTTTTACATGGCATGGCTTTCATCTTTGGGAAATTTCCTTGATATAACATTAATGAACATATCATCTATATTTGGTAGTTATTTTAACTACTTGTTACTGAACCAAACCTGGGCCCACTCACTTACATGTAGTAAAGCCAAACTGCTGACACCAAGCTGGAGAAGATCTGAGGCTTGCTTCCCTCCCACTCCTCTGCGTGGGGCCCGCCACAAACCCTTACTTTGATCCAAACTCCGCTGTGAGAGTTTGGATTTCTGCACTGCAGGCACAGAAACCTTTGCTTGGTCACCCTTATTACTACGTTCAAAACTGTTAGTTCAAAACCATATGCTAAACATGTATATTTTAAAATGTGGCTCATTATTAACTGTGTTTATATTTCAACAGAAAAGTTAAAAATATCAAGCTTTTCACTCATTGCTTTTGTCAAATAGAGGATGAATCAGCCCTAATAAGGCCAGCATATTTGTGTATGGATCTGCATGTATAGGTGGGATCCTTTCAAAATATGTGTAACCTTTCACATTTTCTAATAAAACTACATGTGCTTTTATAATGACCTCTGGGTTTTAAGTTATCTGCATATACATATTGGTATTATTAATTCAATACAACATAAAGAGATGGCAACACTATGAAATCATTCACTTTCTTTGACTGAAGATAAAGGAAACTGTAGAAGAAGAGATATGTTTTGGTTCTATAACTAATCTATGATTTTAAGATTCACTGTTTTTTCAAATTATTTATCCCTAATTTTAATACTTCTGTACTTGTATAATCCTTGCTAAATTTGGTAATTCTGTCTCCTTTACCCTTTTAAGGATAACTGTCACTGTGATTTACCACTGAAAACCTCACTTACTGCCTTTTTGCCTCACATATCCTTAAGATAATGCATACCTTCAGTGAGAGCAGATTTCCACATGATCACTGTGAATTTGAAGATTTCCCATTAACTTGTATGTCTCCTACTCTTTTATGTGTAGCCTTACTTTGCAATTCTATTTTCATCTATAATGGGAAACACAAACTCTAACAGGCATTTAATTGAAAAACTGAAATGCTTTTAAAATGGTATTATTCTGTTTTGTTATTTTTTATTACAAAAATTAGTAGTGCCAAGGTTTTCATTATAGAAATAAAATTATAGAGCAAACATGTTCTTTACTAGGAAATTACTCTTACTTTCTAAATCTTAGGCCAAATAATTTTATTAAAGGTTACAAAATAGAAATAATGTTTTATTCTATAAAATGTTTTAATATCAAATTAACATTTACATATTATTTAATCTTAATAAAACTTTAGAAATAAAAAATTATGATGTGATTAGAGGACACACTACTCCAAAATACAGCACCTTGGCATACTGAATATTTTAAGTTAGCGTAGCTTGAGAAAATGGCAGAAGCAAGAAGGTCACTGTGCCCTCCCCCAGCCCCACCTTCTGCCCCTGAGAAAAGTCACAGAACCCTTATGTGAGAAGTACCTCCATATACCCTGTCCTCCCTCTTCCCCAGAGGAAAGGGGCATCCTTATTTTCAAAGACCAAAGGATGTCAAGAAGGACTCTAAGAAACAAACATTGTTAAGTTTCCCCTAGTTCACTACAAACCCCATACTCCTTAACACATTGAAGTGGAGCAGAATTTGTAACCACAACATATGCCACTTCAGCACAGGGAGTATTTTGAGCTAAAGGCAATCTAAACCCTACAGATTCAGGAAAACATGCTACTGCTCCCTCAACTGCCTAAATTTACACAGGAAAGGCATCCTGTACCAGAAAAAGAGCTATTGAGGGGACACCCATTTACCTAAGAAACTTATCTGTGTCAAAGGGCAAACTTTGTTTTCCAAATATTCTCACACAACTTCCTGTGAATGGCGTTCCTTCCCTCTGTACCCTTAACTCGTATGCTATATAAGCCTCAATTGCTTAGATGTCCTGGAATTCCATCTTTTTATAATATCCCCATACATACAAAATTTGGTTTCTTCCTGCTAATGTGTCTCGTATCAATTTAATTAGTAGACCAGCCAAATAACTTAGAAAAGAAGAAGGGAAAAGCTTCCTGCCCATAAACTAACATATCCTCCCATACTGTGCACTCATGTTTCAAAGCCTAGCATAAACACACAGGCCTGTTTCTTTGTGTCTTCACTGCTTTCTGAAAAGCTCCCATGTCATGCAAAGGTGAAAGTGGAAGTGTTAACCACTCAGTTGTGTCCAACCAATTGTGACCCACTGACTGCAGCCTGCCAGGCCCTCTGGCCATGGAATTCTGTATATGTAAAAGTTCTCTTTTACATATACTGTTTTTTCTCCTGTTAATATATCTCTAACAGATTAAGTCTCAGACCTAGTCAGGAACCCTAAGGAGGTTAAGGAAAATTTTTCCATCCCCTACAAACACTTCTAAAAAAATTAAAGATAATTTTTTAATGAAAATACCACTTTTCTTAAGTATTCTGTTTTTTACATGAAATTTTAAAGTGAAAATTTGCTCCTCTCTTTGTGATACCACATACTTTGTGGAGAGCATGAAACTATTTTTGATATACTAAAAATGTATTAACAAAGTCTCTGACATTTCAATATAAATTTCATTAAAAACATTTGGGTTAAAGACTTGTTCAATACTAAAAAGACTATAAGACCTTCAACTCACAACTTATTCAAATGGTGAATGAAGAGATGGATATGTTCATGATCATTAGCCACTTATCAAAAAAATTTAATAAAAAAAAAGGGGTCTCATTTAGCTTGTATGTCATTACTTTATACGAACAGCTTCCTCTTGACTATGTTTTCTGACAAAATCGGTTATTTCCATAATAAAAAAATTCAAATGATCTATACATTTTACTGATATAAGTTGTTATTTCCTGATATGTTGTACATTCAGGACTCTAAAATCTCAGGATGTGGTACCAAGAGAATCCTTAGTGTGTGCACAGAAATAACTGACAAAAGATGCTCAAGCAGTGTTACACTGACTAGTGAATTCAAGAGCTCCTGAAGAGACAAGTAGAAGAGAAACCATGAGAACATATTAGCAAGCAGAGTTCACATAGTATAACCTGGCTGTGAAGAACTGCAAAGCAAGAGGGTTAGGAAGACTATCTGAACAAATAAGGTGATTAACTTCAACACAAGAAGTTTGCATTTGAGGCAGTGATGTTCTGAGCCACTGTGAATCTGACTCAAGACTCAAGACGCTGTCGTTCAGTCGCTAATTCACGTCCGACTCCCATGAGTCAGCCCTTTGCATCAGGAGTGACTCATCTAATTGAGAAGGTCCTTTGTGTTTTAGCTGGTGGAGACGTAAGCATATGTATAAAAGTAGACGGAGTTCCAGAGGATACCAGGGAGAAGATTGAGGAAGACAAAGAGCCAGGATAAAAGGAAAGCTGCAGTTCAAGGAGCAAAACTGTATTGTTTGCTATCTTTCTGAGTGGTAGAAATTATACCAAACAAGAAAACTTAGCTTATTTAGAAATGCATAAGTACAGAGAATACAAACCTAAGGAGAATATTTAACAAAAATATACTAAATAGAAAAAAATTTAGATGTGTTCCATGTACACTCACACATGTATGTATACTTTTTGGAAACCATGCATGTTAAAGGAGTTATAATTTGAGTCACTAATGTCCTGGGCCTCCCTCTTGGTGTCACTGACCTCTTCCTTCCAATCGTCCTTTACTCTCTAAGCAGGATCATCTATTCTCAGGGCTTCACTTATCATTTCTATGCTGCTGACTTGCTAAAAAATATGTCCAGACTCGACCTCTGTTCTAAACACCAAACATTTTAAGCTCTATCTAGATTTCCTACATCAATGTAAATAAGTCCAGTGTGCAAATAATAATATGAGAAATTGTTGATAATTACTAAGGGTCATCATGTCTCCCAGCAATCTTGATTCCAGCTTGTGCTTCATCCAGCCCCGCATGTCACATTATGCAATCTGCATATAATTAAAATAAGCAGGGTGATAAAATACAATCTTGATGTACTCCTTTCCCAATCTGGAACCAGCCCATTGTCCCATGTCCAGTTCTAGTTGCTGTTTCTTGACCTGCATACAGTTTTCTCAGGAGGCAGGTAAGGTGGTCTGGTATTCCCATCTCATGAAGAATTTTCCAGTTTGTTGTTTTCCACACAGTCAAAGTCAATAAAACAGAGATAGATGTTCTTCTGGAACTCTCTTGCTTTTTTGATGATCCAATGGATGTTGGCAATTTGATCTGTGGTTTCTCTGCCTTTTCTAAATCTATTTATTCTATTCTATTTATCTATCTATTTATTCTAAATCTATAGTATTCTCTGTACTTATGCATTTCTAAATCTAGCATAAACACCTGGAAGTTCTCGGTTCATATACTATTGGAGCCTTGCTTGGATAATTTTGAGCATTAACTTCCTAGCTTGTGAAATGAGTGCAATTGTGCAGTAGTTTGAACATTCTCTGCCATTGCCTTTCTTTGGGACTGGAATGAAAACTGACCTTTTCCAATCCTGTGGGCCACTGCTGAGTTTTCCAAATTTGCTGGCATGCTGATTGTAGCACTTTCACAGCATCATCTTTTAGGATTTGAAATAACTCAACTGGAATTCCATCACCTCCACTAGCTTTGTTCATAGTGATGCTTCCTAAGGCCCGCTTGACTTTGCATTCCAGGATGTTTGGCTCTAGGTGAGTGATCACACTATTGTGGTTATCTGGGTCGTTTAGATCTTTTGTATTCTCCTTTGAACATAGATCTTCTGTGTATTCCTGCCACCTCTTCTTAATATCTTTTGCTTCTGCTGTGGCAGGCAAGTTCTTTACCACTGAACCACCAGGGAAGCCCAGGTGCTTTATATGGATTATTTTCATTAGTTCACATAGCAATTCTATGATGTAAATATAATCCCTGTTTCACACATGTAGAAATATCCGTGTGTTAACTGACTTGTATCACTAGTAGATTCTACAGAGCCAATAAGTTTTGAAATCAGGAACTATGATACTATGGCTATATATACTTTTTCTAATTTTACAGAATTTCAGTTAAAGGCTTTAATTAATGAGAAATCAACCTACTCTCATTATTAATCTTTTGAACTACTAAAGTGTACCTTAAATTAAGAGGTGACTATACAATTATTCGGAGAAGGCAATGGCACCCCACTCCAGTACTCTTGCCTGGAAAATCCCATGGATGGAGGAGCCTGGTAGGCTGCAGTCCATGGGGTCTCAAAGAGTCGGACATGACCGAGCGACTTCACTTTCACTTTTCACTTTTATGCATTGGAGAAGGAAATGGCAACCCACTCCAGTCTTCTTGCCTGGAGAATCCCAGGGATGGGGTCGCACAGAGTCAGACATGACTGAAGTGACTTAGCAGTAGCATACAATTATTCAGGACACACATCCCAAAGCCAAACTCTCTGAATCCAAACCTTGGCTCTGATGCCCTTAAATAGTATAATCTTGAGCAAGTTACTCAGTATTTGTGGGCCTTGTTTTTCTCACTGGAAGCAAGTGCATAAAAACAGTATATATGTAAATCCATGGCTGATTCATAACAATGTATGACAAAACCCACTGGAAAAAAAAAATAATAATAATAAAAATTAAAAAAAAAAAAACAGTATATAAATAAAGAGTTTTATCCATATACAAGAATTTTATACATAGTATATCTCAATAAATATTAGACATTGTTAACATTATCAGTTATATCTTTATGTATCTCCCAGTTCCTGAAGTTACAAAGTAGTGTTTCTCCAATATCTTCTGCTAAATAATTTCTCGGGCTCCATCTGTACAGAGCTCTACACTGGCTGTTATGTTAGTTTCTCTACACCCATCATTCCTGGGCTAAATATCCTTGCTTGTTTAAGTCCTCTACCAGAGTTCATCTGCAGGCTACTAACTGAACAATCAAAATATCTGTCAGTTTACAACAAATATGTCTGTAGGCTAATAATATCAAAGCCGTATATTGTCACTCTGATTATTTAACTTCTATGCAAGAGTACATCACGCAAAATGCCAGGCCAGATGAATCAGAAGCTGGAATCAAGACTGCTGGGAGAAGTATCAACAACCTCAGATATGCAGATGTTACCACTCTAAGGACAGAAAGCCAAGAGGAACTAAAAAGCCTTCTGATGAGGGTAAAAGAGGAGAGTGGAAAATATGGCTTAAAACTCAACATTCAAAAAACTAAGATCATGGCAACTGGTCAAAGCACTTCATGGCAAATAGATGATGGGGAAAAAGTGGAACAACAGTGACAGATTTTATTTTCTTGGGCTCCAAAATCCCTGCAGATGGTTAATTACAGCCATGAAATTAAAAGACGCTTGCTCTTTGGAAGAAAAGTTACAGCAAACTTAAGACAGTATGTTAAAAAATAGAGACATTACTTTGCCAACAAAGGTCTGTATCATCAGTTATGTTTTTTCCAGTAGTCATGTATAGATGTGAGGGTTGGATCACAAAGAAGGCTGAGCACCGGAGAACTGATGCTTTGAACTGTGTTGTTGGAGACGACTCTTGAGAGTACCTTGGACTGCAAGGAGATCAAACCAGTCCATCCTAAAGGAAATCAATCCTGAATATTCATTTGAAGGATTGATGCTTAAGCTGAAGCTCCAATACTTTGGCCACATGATGTGAAAAGCTGACTCATTAGAAAAGCCCCTGATGTGGGAAACACTGAAGGCAGGAGGCGATGGGGACGACAAAGGATGAGATGGTTTGATGGCATCACCAACTCAGTGGACATGAGTTTGAGCAAGCTCCAGGAGGTGGTAAAGGACAGGGAAGGCTGGCATGATGCAGTCCACAGGGTTGCAAATAGACATGAATGAGTGACTGAACAATACTTTGCCGACAAAGGTCCATATAGCCAAAGCTACAGTTTTTCCAGAAGTCATGTAAGGATCATGTGAGAGTAGGACCATAAGGAAGGCTGAATGCCAAAGAAGTGATGCTTTTGAATTGTGTTGCTGCAGAAGACTCTCGAGAGTCACTTGGACAGCAAGGAGATTAAACAAGTGAATCCTAAAGGAAATCAACCTTGAATATTCATTGAAGTACTAATGCTGAAGCTGAGGCTCTAATAATTTGGCCACCTGATGCGAAGAGTCAACTTACTGGAAGAATCCCTAATGCTGGGAAAGATTGATGGCAGGAAGAGAAAGAGACAACAGAGGATGAGATAATTAAATGGTGTCACTAACTCAATAGACATGAATTTGAGCAAACTCTGTGAGATAGTGAAGGACATAGAAGCCTGATGCTGCTGTCCATGGGGTCACAAAGGCAGACATGACTTCAGAAAAACAAAAATTAACAATAACCATATGGTCAATATATTTGTTGACCTGGAAGTACCTGGTATATCCCTATTCCTAGTCCCAGGTAGGCTGCTATACATAAAAGACTGAAACAAATGTTGGTTCTCATATGCTAACCAATTGATAGTCCCTTGATGGCTCAGAGGTTAAAGTGTCTGCATCCAATGTGGGAGACCCGGGTTCGATCCCTGGGTCGGGAAGATCCCCTGGAGAAGGAAATGGCAACCCACTCCAGTATTCTTGCCTGGAGAATCCCATGGATGGAGGAGCCTGGTAGGCTGCAGTCCACAGGGTCGCAAAGAGTCGGACACGACTAAGCGACTTCACTTCACTTGAATTTTCTACATCAGATTATTTTGTCTGTTTCTCTGTAATGCTGACTGTTGTATGGAACCCTTTAGATTTAATTAGATCTGCTGAAACATGATCATAGTCTGAATCTGGGTCATGTTCTGATTTTCAGAAAGATTATTTACTTCAAAATTGTCATGAAGTTTCTTCCTACTATTGAATAACTCCAATAGTTTCCAAAATTCTCCAACCAAGCCCAAGTTAATCAGAAGTCACTGATTTTAATTACTGAATCTGCCTGCAGTTTATGAGTTCAGAAAGATTCTGTCACCTTTTAAAGTTAAATCCAGCTAAAAGTTTGCCTCATTATCCATGCCTATAACCTCTTCTTTCCATTTATGAAGACTGTGGTTTTCATTTTTTCTATGTGAAATACGCCTTATTTTTTTGTATCTCACCCAAGAGCCTGCAATGGATCAGACTATTAACAGCAGCAAGAGAAGAAAGGCAAGGTCAATCCAGGTACCACCCTTACCTTTGTGGGCCCACACCCCATAAAGCTTCTCCTCTTTGCAGACTCATTTGGGCTAGATCAGATTTTCATTTCCACTGCAGCTAATATGGGTTCCCTGATACTGCCCACAAACTCCTTGTTACCAGAGGCATATTTCATGGATATTTGTTTTTAAAGAATGTAAACAATTTTTCAGTGCAGTGATATTCAGATAAGGGAAAAAAGCGTGTATATTCACAGTATTTGCCCTTCCCCCCAGTCATCAAAGGAGAATGTATTTGTTATCAGATATTAGATCACAGAATATATTTGTTATCAGATATCAGATCACAGTTGTACAGGAAAGGCAATGGACAATGACTGACTAAACTGTTCCCAGGTTATATAAACTAATTTCTGATTTACACAAAGCTACTTAAAATTCTCAAAACTGGGAATGGATTTATAACAATACAGAAGGGAAATGCAGAGAGGCTGGAGTTTGGAGGGAATGACCATAACGGAGACTAGAACAGTAGCAATACTGTGTGAGGGACTGAAAGAGATGAGTAGCGGCATTTTAATCGGCACCCTGTGGCATACCCTATTGCCACCTCTTCAAAAGCCCTCCCTGAACATATAGTACTTTGAAGAGCATTTTGTGTTAGGTTTTTTTTTTTTTTTTTTCCTTTTGAGGGTTTTAAAGCTGTCTGAGGATGAATCTAAATATGAAAACAAGAGGCCCAGTTTTATTTTGTTTACATATTTTTAACACCAACAAAATACCAAAATGCATTTAATGAAAAACAATGTATTATTTAAGCCTGTTTCTCTCCACTATAGATCTATGACAAAGTTTTTTGCATTGCCTCTCTGTAATGAAAAAAATCATTTCCTATATCAAGTTCATATTTTTCCTCCCTGTCTGTTACTAACTGAATCTTCTATAACATTATCTTAATACCAACGATGGATCTGATTATAAGCCAGTTAGTTATTAATCAGAACATAACCATGTTTCCAATTATGATAGCTTTAGTGTCATTTGGTTTTCAGTACTGAGTTATGCGAACTTTGTATTTCCTTTGTAAATCTAGATTTTTTTAAATAAAGAATTTTCTCAGTAATTTACTATTGTGCATTCACACACACATACACAAGTCTGGACACATTTTTTGGGAGGTCCCAAGTCACACAGCTTGCTAGATCTTAGTTCCCCAATGAGAGAACAAACTTGTGACCCCTGTAGTGGTACTGCAGAGTACCAGCCCCTGGACTACAAGGGAATTCCTGAGATTAGAAAAATTTCTTAACCTAAAATATTTTCATTAATTTCATTTTTCTTCAAAACTACTGTATTGTGATTGTCTGATCTTTTAGTCCAAGAAAAACCACACCTCACACTAACACAATCTTTAACAAACCTTTGATTAGTACTCCTCCTGTTTCATTATAGCCAAAGCTTACTATTCCAGTAGTTAACCAAGGAGTACTAAGAAATGTATTTGTGTTGTTGTTTTATTGTAGTTAATCAAATAAAACTCCCTGCTCCCCAATCAAGAGATTAACTACAGTTCCACACATACCCATATTTACTAGTGTAATTTAAACCAATCTTTTTCTCTCTTACACTACCATTCCAGTGTTAAATTTTAATATTTTAAAATAAATTCAAATCAGTAAATGGAAAATATAAACCAAAAATATATCTTGCTATGACCTGCATTTGAATTGCATACTGAGCTTAGGCTCACAATTTACAAACTTGACTTCTACAGTTAGATTAATTTATGAGCAATTACTACAGTCACAAATTGCATTCATATAAATGATAATGATCTTTCTGGAATTATATGCAAACTTGACCCATCACATATATATAAAAGAAAGCTTGGGATACACAGAAACCCTTAATGAGAAAATAAAATAAGCACTTTGGAACCGGTACGTATGACATTATTATTAATGAGAGGAGATAAAACATATAGAAATGCTAATAGAAATATTAATAGAGAGACTGGAAACTCAGAATACATATTGTAAATAAGATGTTACAGGAAAGTCAATATTATTGGCAGCAAAAAGCTTCTAACACTTTTAATGAGAATGTGGAAAGTGTACGTGAATTACACTTGATAATAATAAATGGGCAGAAAAGGGACTACAGAGATTTTCAGAGTAGAAAATCTATTGGTCATTCAGGCCCATAAATGACTAAACGAAATTATTTATCATATCCTGAGAATATTTAGCTCTGGGAACTAACCTGAAATAAAGTGCAGTATTAATTTTAAATTTGTTTTCTTTCTGGCAATGAACACTAAGGATGCATCCTCTACCAGCAGCATCACAGAACGGAAGAGAGGAGCAGTGAAGTAAATTTCTCTACTCAACAATGGCTCGGGCTTTCTGTAAAATAATAATCTACACTAGTTTCCATGATAATGAAGGACAAGAAAGTCTAACAATAATTTATTTATAGGGACTATCTGTAAGCCTAATAAATAAAATCCTACCAATTTTCCTAGCAATATGTATTAAATTGCTATATGGTTGCCTTACTCAGATAATTAAAATGACCACTGTAAGTGTCATGTCTATAAATTAAAGAGAAAGAAAGCACAAAAGTAGGAAAGGGGGAAGGAAGGAAGGTAAGGTGGGAGTCGGGAAGTGGGGGGGGGACAAACAGAGGGGCCATTTCTCCAAAATACTATCATAAATGGATATTAGTTCTAGTCCCATATCCCATCATTTTAAAGATTGATGGATTTGAATATGTAACATCTCTCATTCCCATGCTTCTGTGTGTGTGTGTGTGTGTGTGTGTGTGTGCGCGCACACATATGTGTGTCTGGCAAATTGTAGGTAACAGCACATAGATCAGCACATGGATCAACATACTTGACGTGTGTAAGTTATTTGCTAATTAAACACTGCGTTTTAAAAGTACTCATGAAGGAGAAGTATTTGGAAGAAATTTTACACAGCCCTCATATCCATTACTACAGTTCACTCTTTTTTTTTTAATGTAACTTTTATGTTCTTTGAACATCAATATGAACCCATGGATGCTAGTGAGGAAGGGACAGTTAAGGACTTTGGGAAGGTCATGTACACACTGCTATATTTAAAATGAAAATCAATAAAAATGTATTGTATAGCAATGTACTTATTGTATAGGCAATATAGTGTTGATTATTATTTGTATGCATATGGAACTCTGCTCAAGGTTAAGTACAATTCGCTCATATAGAGGAAACCTAAACCAATAATGGAAAGTGAAAAGATTCAGTTAGCCCCTAGAGAACAGGGGGCCATTGTTTATTAAATAGCTTATTTAAGCTAGAAATTAAAAAGCATAAGAGACTATTTTTTAAAATTCACTGAATAGAAAATTGCAGTAGACTACATCAGGGACAGGGCTGTATTCATCTTGGAAAACACAGTGTTAAGGAGGGAAAGAGAAAGATAGAGACTTTTTCGCCAGAGTAATCTGCTCATGACGGACGGGTCATGGTGGAGAGGTCTGACAATACATGGTCCACTGGAGAAGGGAATGGCAAACCACTCCACTATTCTTGCCTTGAGAACCCCATGAACAGTATGAAAAGGAAAAATAAACTGGCACTGTAAGGTAAACTCCCCAGATTGGTAGGTGCCCAATATGCTACTGGAGAAGAGTGGAGAAATAACTCCAGAAAGAATGAAGAGATGGAGCCAAAGTGAAAATAACACCCAGTTGTGGACGCGACTGGTGATGGAAGTAAACTCTGATGCTGTAAAGAACAATATTGCATATGAACCCTGAAGGCTAGGTCCACAAACCAAAGTAAATTCAAAGTGGTCAAACAGGAGATGGCAAGAGTGAACATCAACATTTTAGGAGTCAGTGAACTAAAATGGACTGGAATGTGTGAATTTAATTCAGATGAGCATTATATCTATTACTGTGGGCAAGAATCAATCCCTTAGAAGAAATGGAGTAGCCCTCAGAGTCAACAAAAGAGTCTGAAATGCAGAACGTGGGTAAATCTCAGAATGACAGAATGATCTTTGTTCATTGCTAAGGCAAGCCATTCAATATCACAGTAATCCAAGTCTATGTCCCAACCACTAATGCTGAAGAAGCTGAAGTTGAACGGTTCTATGAAGACCTAAAAAACTTTCTAGAACTAACACCCAAAAAAGCTGTCCTTTTCACCATAGGGAACTGGAATGCACAAGTAGGAAGTCAAGAAATACCTGGAGTAACAAGCAAATTTGGCCCTGGAGTACTAAATGAAGCAGGGCAAAGGCTAGCAGAATTTTGCAAAGAGAACGCACTGATCATAGCAAATATCCTCTTCCAACAACACATGGACAACACCAGAAGGTCAGTACCAAAATCAGTTTGATTATATTCTTTGCAGCCAAAGAAGGAGAAACTCTATAGAGTCAGCAAAAACAAGACCAGGAGCTGACTGTGGTTCAGATCATGAACCGCTTATTGAAAAATTCAGACTTAAATTGAACAAAGTAGGGAAAACCACTAGACCATTCAGGTATGACCTTAAACAAATTCCTTATGATTATACAGTGAAAGCAACAAACAGATTCAAGGGATTAGATCTGATACAGTGTCTGAATAACTGTGGATGGAGGTTTGTGACATTACACAGGAGGCAGTGATGAAGAACAACCCTAAGATAAAGAAATGCAAAAAGGCAAAATGGATGTCTGAGGACGCCTTATAAATAGCTGTGAAAAGAAGAAAAGCCAAAGGCAAAGGAGAAAAAGAAACATATAACTATTTGAATGCAAAGTTCCAAAGAATAGCATGGAGAGACAAGAAAGCCGTCCTCAGTGATCAATGCCAAGAAATAGAGAATAAATAATAGAATAGGAAAGACTAGAGATCTCTTCAATAAAATTAGAGATACCAAGGGAACTTTTCATGCAAACATGGGCACAATAAAGAACAGAAATGGTATGGACCTAAGAGAAGCAGAAGATATTAAGGAGAGGTGGCAAGAATACACACAGGAACTATACAAAAAAGATCTTAATATCCAGACAACTACGATGGTGTGATCACTCACCAAGAGCCAGACATCCTGGAATGTGAAGTCAAGCAGGACGTAGCAAGCATCTACTATGAACAATGCTAGTGAAAGTGATGGAATTTAAGTTGAACTCTTTCAAATCCTGTGAAAGTGCTGCACTCAATATGCTAGCAAGTTTGGAAAATTCAGCAGTGGCCACAGAAATGGAAAAGGTCAGTTTTTCATTCCAATCATAAAGAAAGGCAATGCCAAAGAATGTTGAAACTACTGCACAATTGCACACAGCACACACACTACCAAAGCAATGCTCAAAATTCTCCAAGCCAGGCTTCAATAGTATGTGAACCGAAACTTCCAGATGTTCAAGCTGGATTTAGAAAAGGCAGAGGAATGACAGATCAAATGCCAACATCCACTGTATCATCAAAAAAGCAAGAGAATTCCAGAAAAAAACATCTACTTCTGCTTTACTGACTATGCCAAAGCCTTTGACTGTATGGATCACAACAAACTGTGGAAAATTCTTCAAGAGGTGGGAATACCAGACCACCTGACCTGCCTCCTGAGAAATCTGCATGCAGGTCAACAAACAACAGTTAGAACTAGACATGGAACAATGGACTGGCCCCAAATTGGGAAAGGAGTACATCAAGGCTGAATATTGTCACCCTACTTATTTAACTTATATGCAGAGTACATCATGCAGAATGCCGAGCTGGATGAAGCACAAGCTGGAATTAAGATTGCCGGGAGAATATGCTGATATGCTGATGACACCACCACATGACAGAAAGTGAAGAAGAACTAAAGAGCCTCTTGATGAAAGTGAAAGAGGAGAGTGAAGAAGCTGGCTTACAACTCAACATTCAAAAAACTAAGATCATGGAATCTGGCCCCATCACTTCATGGTAAACAGATGAGGAAACAATGAAAACAGTGACATACTTTATTTGTCTGGGCTCCAAAATCATTGCAGATGGTGACTGCAGACATGAAATTAAAAGACACGAGGTCCCTTGGAAGAAAAACTATGACCAACCTAGACAGCACATTAAAAAGCAGAGACATTACTTTCCTGATAAAGGTCCATCTAGTCAAAGCTATTGTTTTTCCAGTAACCATACATGTATGTAAGAGTTGTATTGATGCATTTGAATTGTGGTGTTGGAGAAGACTCCTGAGAGTCTTTTGGACTGCAAGGAGATCCAACCAGTCCACCCTATAGGAAATCATTGGAAGGACTGATACTGAAGCTGAAACTCCAATACTTTGGCTACTTGATGAGAAGAACTTACTCATTAGAAAAGACCCTCCTGACGTTGGGAAAGATTAAAGGTAGGAGAAGAAGGGGACAACAGAGGATGAGATAGTTGGATGGCATCACTGACTTGATTGACATGAGTTTGAGCAAGCTCTGGGAGTTTCTGAAGAACAGGGAAGCCTGGCATGCTGCAGTCCATGGGGTTGCAAAGAGCCCAACATGACTGAGCAACTGAACTGAACTGAATCTGCTCAAGTTCACTACAGATCCCACAGCACTCTACTGTTACACCAGGTAATCTGAGCTTTAACATTTCTCATTTCTAAAAGAAATTTGAGTCAGTAATCCTTGCAGATCATGAGGAAATAATTTGATGGAATGGAGAACAGCCTAGAAGGAATTTCTAGAGTTTGGCCGATAAATGGCCAATGAGGGAAATACCTTTCGAAAGCCATATACTGCTGAATGCATTCATTCATATTTTATTTCTTGCAGAAACTTGAAGAGCTGTTTTCTGTAATTTCTGTGAGTTCAGTAATTCAACTTGGCTGGAAAAAAACAACAACAAAATTACTTGTCTGCTTTCCTAAAGAGTGTGTGTGTGTGTGTGTGTGTGTGAGAATAATATATATAAAATGCCCACCATTAGTTGCCCCTTCTCCCCACTCAAGAGTCTGACCTCATTATCTGTCTGAGTTCTGCGGCACTTTGCCCATTCCTCTTTTTGGCCTTCCTGTCTGCTCTGATGACTGGAAGAGTGCCAATGTTTGATTAATGACAGTGAAGAGAGTCTATGCAGATAAAGCAAACTGGACAAGTGGGAGAATTAGGCAGAGTGGGACACATCAGCAGACTGGGGAGGAGCTGTGATAAGAGAAGCCAGCTCAAAGAAGATGCTCAGAAGGCAGAGCTGTGTAATGGAAGGAACTGCGTCTTCAGAAGTAAAGATCTCTGAAACTAAGCCCTGTCACAAAACACCCTATGTGTGTGTGTGTGATTAAGCTATTTAAATTTCCAACTTGTAGCTTCCTCATCTCTAAAACAGAAAATATTTTAATTTGCAACCTAAGGAGCTAATTTAAGGGTGCTTTTGTTACGTAGTAATAGGTTATAATGTTGACTATTATTTGTATGCATATGGCTCTAACATTTATCTCCCTATTGAGACCTCTTCTCTAAATGTTAGACTTGGATATCTAGTCACTTAACTGACATCTCCTGACATCTACTCTTCGTTATCTAATATCCAACACAAACTATGTATCAAAAAAGGAGCTGTTGATCTTTCCTTCCAAATCTGCTTTTCCCTCCATATATGTGTGTGTGTGCGCGTAATATATGTATAGTATGTAATGTATGTGTAATATATATAATACATGTTATATATAAAATGCAATCTATAATGTAATCTATATTATACTATATGTTATAGTATATATATTACTGTAATATATAGTGTAATATATACATATGATATATAATATGTAATATATATGTACTCATGTTATATATATATATGTAATCGATATCCATATACATATATATAATCACCTCAAAATAAACTGCACCACCCCATGTGCTAAGGCCAGAAACTCAAATTATCCTGTTCCTTCCCCACACATTCAAGATCAAAATGGCAAGCACTGTCTGTAGATATATCCAAAATCTGACCACCTGCATTGGTACCACCTAGCCAAGGTCCGCACTATTTTTTTTAATTTGCAGTAGCCTTCTTAATATTCTGAACGTTCACACATTTGCCTACTCTCCCTATAAATTTATGCTTCACCTAGGAACCAAAATTGTGCTACTGAGTATCAGTCAGAATATAAGCGTCTCTACTCAAAAGCCTCCAGAGATTCCTATCTCACTCACAGTAAAACTCAGCGTCATTATACTGACCTCCAAGTTTTCTGACTCCATCCCCTCATCTTCTCCCAAACTCCTTACACTGAGTCAACCGCTGACTCGTTTATGTCCACAGGAATATAGGGAAGTTCCTGCCTAAGATGTTTACACCCTTTTTCCTCTAACTAGAATGTTCTTCTAAGTTTACATGTCTTACTCTCTCCTGTCTCTATTTAAATAACACCTTTTCCTCTAGCTAAATTGTTAAACTTTTCTACTCTATCTCTCCCAACACTGCCAACTCTCTTCTCTACATTTTCCCCTCAGCATTTATGGCCATCTCACTACATATATTTATATTTGTTTCACTTACTTATTACATATATGTCTGACAGCCCTATTAGAATGTAAGCTCTAATGTAAGTGGGCATTGTTCACCTTCCGTTTTTCAGTATTTCATCCTTAGCATTGAGAACAGTGCCTGGTACAAAGTAGGTACTTAAGTGTTTACTGAATGAAGAAATGAACTATAATTAATATTTGGTGACACACAGTTGAGTCATGTATAACTGAATTAAACAGTCCATCCATTGAATTGATGTTAGACACACAGACATACTTGTAGGTTGCAGCTGGGCTTCTTTTCTGTCTAGAAGTGTCATCTCCCTTTACTCAAAAGCATACTTAGAAAGGGCTAGGAAGAATCAGGTCTCTCCCAGTCTGAAATAAGCAAACACTATTATTTATTATAAGAACAACCTTTCAATACATTTGGAGAAAAAAGAATAAGCCTACATTGTGCAGGTTATATACAGACTTTGGGTGGACATAGTTCAGAACTATATGAAAGCCAGGAAATTGGAAGTAAAGATAGATGACTGTTACTGAAAATCTTCAGGGTAAACACATCAGGCTCACTGAAGGCAACTTAAGAGCATGCAGTGGTGGACAGAATCCTCCAAGTGTTTCAAAGGCAACAAGATGGTTATCTATCCCAAGCGACAGAATAATTTAAGTTACCTCTGACCAGATTACCTTGTGCTTCTCAAGGATGCTCAAGCTTGTCCCCTTAATGAGAAGCTGAAATTTGGTCTACAGGTAGTGTTCATAATTTTCTTTATATTCCAGGAGAGTTAAGAACAAAGAGAAAAAATGATGATGGGCAACCAGGAAAGGAAATAACACTATCTGTTCTGCTGAATAAGAAATTCAAAGATGAAAGCCTGTCAAAGTTTACATGTGATACTATTTATATGTATTATATGAATGACTCTGTGTTGTATCCCAAATTTGTTTCCACACATAGAGGTTAAGGAAAGAATAAAAAAAAAAAAAGCACGGGCCATTGAAGACTGGTAGGTGGCAAGTTTTAATAATCAAAGAACTTACATACGAGGGTAGTCTTAGGTGAACTCAAGACCAGTAAGTCTCACCATTGACCCACAAGAATATTCAAAGTTTATATAGTAGCCTTAACTGACTTGTCACATATTCAGTCCAAATGGTATCAACAACACTTTATTCTTTCAAGGCTACATCCTTGAAATAGCTGTTAGCATGGGAATAGTAGGTGGAATGTGCATAAAAGGATAACGGAGGGGAAAAAGGAAATGAGCCTCCAATTGTCAAACAGTGGTCACAATCTCCCAATGACATCCTCTAACATAATGATCCTGTAAATTTTTTCCATGATTAAGAATCATGTTTTCTTCAGCACAAAATCTAAGTCACTTCTGGTATTGGGTGTGGGGAATGCCGCCATCAGGAAAGCCATGAGTGGTTAGCAGGGCCACTTATCCCACAAGAAGGCAATAAGAAGGGACAGACTTAGTTCAGTCAGACTGGTTCCAAGCTGGGACCTTGAATAGGAAACTGGCGATTCAAAAGGAGAAACGTTTAGTACCTGTTTCAATAGGAGAGGGGTGTCATCCAGCAAACGCTGGCTGCAGTGCTCATCGTCTGCATTAGCCATGCTCTAACCAAGCTGCACTATCGAAGTATGTGTGGCTGTGCTTCAAACTGCTTAGTTTGGCTCCCTCTACCTTGCCTTAGCTGGTTTCTTGGAGCATGGTTCTCAGCTTAACATTATTTCAGTGTCCTATTTGAATACTTTCCAATAAGCCTGTTTCTGCTTAGATTAAAGCATGTATTTTTTTATTACCAGCACTGTGGCTGGTTATAATAGTATAGATGTGCAAGTGATTTTCTTCTAGTAGAAAATAAGTATTCAGTGAGATGGCTGATTTTATGCTACATAGTTTACCACAGATTAAATCTAAGATTTGAAATAAGGTATAACATAAAAACAAGTAAATAAGAAGAGGGAATATTGAAACTCTTAACAGGGAAGATCAGATCAATGAAACAGTACTCCACATCTATGCTACTGAAGCATGAAACAGGAAAATATTGCAATGAGAACGTGTTTAAAGCCACTAGGCCTTTAAAACGGAACACAGAAGGTGAAAAGGGAAAACCTGAGGGTGAAAAGCATGCAAGCCTTGAAACTGAAACTGAGGGAGACGACCGAAAGGCAACATCCACCGGAGCCCGGATGATCAGGCTGAAGGAATAGAGAAAGCCTAAGGGCAAAAATGCATTCAGGCCCAACAGTGAGTTCCAAAGGATCCCTTCAGGGCAAGACTCATTTTGGTTCTAGCAATAAGTTACAACAGACCAAGCTTTGAGGCAGCATGCTTAATGCCCTGGAATTGAAAAACTAAGCATATAACTAGGGGCAGCCTGCATTTTGTATAAAATTATAGTAAGTCTGATTGGTAAGAACTGGGATGTGGCAAGCATTTAAATGTGCATCATAGGGCTTATAAGAAAACTAGACAATGAAAGAGAAAAAGAGAAAATGGGATTGGCAGTAAGCAGCACATATTGATAAAACCTGTACTAAGTGCAACATTGTAAGCCAGAGTCAATGTGCACATCTCCTCAATCAGTATATATTAATTCTTATTGACTGATCTATTTTCATAATGTAACAGACCTGTAAAGAATCAGAATAAACTGTACCCTGATAGCTGATGCTGAGTTAGTAATTAATGTTGGAGAAATCTCTTTACAGTATAGAGGAATAAAACAACAACAACAAAAACAAAAAAACGGGCATATCTTAAGGTTACTTATGCAGAACAGTAAGATTCCAATGTATTTCTCTTCAGTGATAAACCTCTTGAATACTACAAACAGAAATGTGAGCTGTCCTAAAAAATTTCATGGGCATTCAAATTTATATTTAGTCTTTTTATCACCAGTCACATGGCTTAATACAGTTAATGAGTAAGATTGTCTACATCAGTGGTTCTCAAAGTGTTCTCACAAATCAGCAATACTGGAATCAACTAGAAACTTCTTACAAGTGCAAATGCCAGGGCACTAGTTCAGATATTTTTAATTCTGGGAATGGAGCCAAGTTTTATGTGTTTAAGGTACAATCTACATTATTTTTACCATGACTACTAATCCAAAAAAATGTTAGCCCAAAAGATGAATTTTCATATAGCTTTACTTGTTTAAGGAACTTTTTTAACATATCTGAAAAATAAACTATGCAACTAACCCTTCATATGAGTTACATTCTTCTTCTAGGAAAAATTATTCAACTAGGCTCATCCCTACAACTGTTTACTCTTAAATGCTACTTTCAAAACAACCATGAAAATGTCAACCCTTGAATCTTGGCAATAAAGGAAAACTTGTGTTGGATTTGAACTTGTATTTTTTTCCAAATTCCCCAAATATACACACACACATAAATATATGTACATGTATAATATATAATATGTGCATACATATTTATGAACATTTATATGTATTATTAGAATACTTTTAGGAAGTCCTTTTGGAAAACATCCATCTCAATGGAAGCATGTTTTATCACTAACAAAATTACTATTTGTCTTAATACATTTTCTTCTTTCCTTTCTGTAGAAATTTGTAAGAAAGAGGACAAGTATAAGTTCATCCAAGAGCCATCTCCAAAGGGCCAATGAGTTTAGAAGGTCTCACTGAATTAGCCTCTTTACAGAACAAATCCTGCCTTATAGCCCATACGATAAAACTTTGGAGAATTTGTCTCAGACCTGTTTTATTTTGCCTGTAAAAGTCTGGTTCTGAAAGATCTCTCTTCATCCAGCCACCTCACCATCAAAAATCAACAGACTATCTATGCATTGCTTTAGATTTCAGCAGTATAACCATGATATGCCTAGATGTAATTTTCTCAGCATTTATTGCTCTTGGGTTTCACCAAACTTCTTAGGTATGTGAGTTGATGTCTTTTCTCAGTTTTAAAAAATTGTCAGTAATTATCTCTTCCAGTATTTCTTTCTGTTCTGTTCTTTTATCCTGTTTGGGGGGCTAGAGTAGGAATTCTAAAAGAAACTTTCAAGCACTCAGGTTTCACACTGATACAAAGTGTAAAGGGACCTAGTTTGGTGAAGTGAAGTGAAGTGAAGACAAGCATAAATACTGAAAGAGACCTGCTCCACAAAGGCACAGTTGTGCAGAACTTTAAGTTCTCCAGGCTGTACCCCAAGAGCAATGATAATCTATGACTGAGAGAGGGGCAGGGAAGATGAAAGAGATTCTTTCCTGAAGTGTAAGTATAGGGGGTTTCTTAAAAGTCTGAAGGCAGAACAGGAAAATCTGAACTGAACTCTTCAGGTACATGAGGTCTTTAATGGGTACAAAGCAATGACTGATTCTGGCTGGGGCAGAGGCAAGAGAGTCTAGAGATATCCCCCTGAGATGCAGACAAGCACGGCCTGAGGAAGGCTGAAGGCAAAGCAGGAGAATGGAAACAAATCCTATCATAAAAAAACAACTAAGGGGAGAAGCAATTAAATGCATCTTTAAAGTCCTTAAAGAAAAACTGCTAAGTTATAATTTTATATCCAGTAAAAACAGCCTTTCAACATGAAGTCAAAATAAAGCCATTTGAAAGCAGGGAAAGACTGAAAGGATTTATCGTATCTCTGGCAGATTTATACTATAAGTAAATATTAAAAACCAATGCACTGTCTCTTTTTCAGTCATTTTTATGTGCTTCATTTGTATAGTTTCACTTGCCATGTCTTCAAGTTCAATAATCATCTCTTTTCCAATGTCTAATACATCATTAATCCACTTGGTACTTTTTTTCATTTCACACATTGCAGTTTTCATCCCTTCAAGTCCAATTTGAGTCTTTAACATATTCTGTCTTTACTTAACATGTACAATATTTACTCCAGCTTCTTAAACTTAGGGAAAGTGAAAGTCACTCAGTTGTTTCTGACTCTTTGCAACCCCTGGACTCTATAGTCCATGGGATTCTCTAAGCCAGAATACTGGAGTGGGGAGCCTTTTCCTTCTCCAGGGGATCTTCCCAACCCAGGCATCAAACCCAGGTCTCTCGCATTACAGGTGGATTCTTTACCAGCTGAGCCACAAGGGAAGCACAAGAATACTTAGTTATTAGTTCTTGAAACTTCTAACAGTACTTTTCAAGATGTTTCATCACTTTTGCTCAACAAAGCTCACCCACTCATACTTTGTATCTTTAAGAATGCATATAAATATGCAATAAATACACATATTATGTATTATACATATAACCATATACCCCCATATTTATCTGCCTCCTTAGTAGCACAATCTTTGTTCTGCCCAAATAAACTATTTGCAGTTTCACAATTATTAATACCTTAGTATGACTGTTCTTCCAAATTCTGTGCCTTTGTTTATGATATTTTATCTAGTGAACTTCACGTATTCAATCTCTCACAGTCAAAATCCAATTCATCCTTTAAGACCACAGTCAAAAATTACTTTTCCAATTTTGCTTCCCCAGAACTCCTAGTGATAATAAATTATTATATTATTCTTGATGTAGTTATATTGTGACTGTGAGTTTTGAAGGCCATAAATACTTTTTTGTGTATCTGTATAAATTCCAAAGGCTTAAAAAAAGGTAAATAACAAACTTCAATGAACGTATGAATAAAGAGTAAAAGGATAGATTGACTGATGCCTAATCATTTGTATAATGTTTTCCTTCCTACCTTCATTAGATGATAAGTAAATGAGTCTCTAAGCAAATATTTTACTTCCTATGTAATGACTTCCTCACAAAACACAGTACAATGCTATCAACACAGCGGGTAATCAATACTCACTGTTGACTGTTGAACTAAAATAAATTTACAAAAATAAGCCAAGCTTGTTTCTAGTAACAGAACTCCCCTTGGTGATTTCTGGCATGCTACATGAAATCACCACAGGAAAAGTTTATGAATGATACACTGAATGTTTTAAGTAAATGTCATACTTTCAGATATACCACCACTAACTGCAATTGCTAGAAATATTGAAAATTTAAGTCTCAAAAGTAAGAAAATTCTGGATGGCAGTAATGATTCATCTCTTTGACTCTTTCCCTTTGGGACCAAGTACACTGATGTCCTTACACTGCATTAAATGAAAATAAACACTTAGAAATGATGTTCTTCAAATGCACTACAAAAGGGAGATTTGGCTTATAATTAGTAAGAACAATATGATGTAGGAGAGAAGTATACAAGCCTCCTGAAATAGTTTCCACTAATATGACTGAAATCAGGAAACTATTATTTTCCATATTTATACTGATTTTTTTTTTTATTTCAGTTAATAGACACTTACTCCTTGGAAGGAAAGTTATGACCAACCTAGAGAGCATATTAAAAAGCAGAGACATCACTTTGCCAACAAAGGTCCATCTCGTCAAGGCTATGGTTTTTCCAGTAGTCATGTATGGATGTGAGAGTCGGACTATAAAGAAAGCTGAGCATCGAAGAATTGATGCTTTTGAACTGTGGTGTTGCAGAAGACTCTTGAGAGTCCCTTAGAGTTCAAGGAGATCCAACCAGTCCATTCTAAAGGAGATCAGTCCTGAGTGTTCATTGGAAGGACTGTTGTTGAAGCTGAAACTCCAATATTTTGGCCACCTGATGCAGAGAACTGACTCAGTGGAAAAGACCCTGATGCTAGGAAAGATTGAAGGCAGGAGAAGGGGACGACAGAGGATTAGATGGTTAGATGGCATCACCGACTCAATGGACATGAGTTTGGGTAAACTCTGGGAGTTGGTGATGCACAGGGAGGCCTGGCATGCTGCAGTCCATGGGGTCGCAAAGAGTCAGATACGATTGAGTGACTGAACTAAACTGAACGAATTTTATTTCATTCTCCTATGATTAATCTGGCCATGTTAAATAATATTATTCTGAACTTGAGTCATGAAATAACTAGAATACGATATAGTATACAAATAGGATATTAATATACACTCAAAGCACATATGTTCAAGTGTATATATATATATATATATATATGCATATGTGTGATATCAGCACATATATATGGTATTAATAATTGCTACATACTGAGATTCACTAAGGAAATAAGCTATGATTCAAAAAAGGCTGTAATAAACATATTGCATGTAAAAGCATTATTTAATATGAGAATATATTCATGTTTCATCCCATGATTATTCCTTGAGATAGGAATGAAAATACTGAAACTTCAAAATAGTGCTCAAGTTTACAAATTGCTAACTATATGCAAAGCACTAAGATATTAACTATGTGCCACCACTTATATTAGATCACCATTAAAGAGCCTGTTTTCCCCAAGAAAAGTCTTAAGCTGAATATGAATAATTGCATACTACATATGGATTTATTACTTCAATTTAAAATTGAATCCTTATTTCCTTAAGGTATGGATGGCCTTCTTTTTCTCCAGTGTTTATTCTATTTGAAATATTAATTCTGATATAAAGGAGCTCTGTTTCTGAGAAATACCAATTATTGAATTAATCTAAGTAAAGAATAGAACATCTTCCACCAAATTAGGATATGAAAGCACAAATATTTCAAATAGCATAAATATTATAAATTTATTTTTTAGCTTTCTTTACTCTCTTAAAAATGAAAAAAGGCATAAATTGTTTTAGTTTGTCTTTCACATGATATTCTCAAAAATACATATTCTTCTTATGTTCTCATTTTCTATTTTTTTTCCTACTAAAGTGTCAGTCAACACATCTCGCTGGGGAGAGTTGACTGTTTTGTTTGACAGTAATTTTCCATACCTAAGAATTATGTTAGTAATCACATTCTGAAAGAATGTGTTTCTACTAGCTCTACTGCAATGGGCCCCAGATTTCCAATTTGCAAGTTTTAAATTAATAGCTGTTTACTGTGCTATACAACAAAAAGTAGTTATCATAGAAACTAATTCATTGCATAACACTTTCACCATCAACTAGATTCACAATATTACCTAGTCTTTGGAAATAAAACAAAAAAGAACATGCAAGATTTTATTCTTTCCTTTGTAAAATGGGAAATGTGGAAAACAGGATCATTGTCATGTAGGATTGTGACAAAATGAAAATATAAATTATTCGATTTTCAGTCTTTATCATTCTCATTTAAAGAACTGACAGGGATATAGAGACATGAATATGTGAAAATATATATACTGGGACTTGAAGAAAACTGTTAGTAATTTGCCTCCATTCTCTCACTTCCCATTCTTTATTCATATGAAAAAAATATTAATGGTTTTCATGTAGGTTTTCATCCTGCAATAATGAATAGATTTTAGATATACTTCTGGAGTAATTGGCCCTTAAAGGAATCAGGGTGACCATGTACTGTCATCAGTATAAGGGATATGCTCATTTAAGTCATATTTCAAAAGACAGCCAGAGAATCTGTGAAAATCTGACATCTTGTGCATTTACTTTTCTGTTTTACTTCTCTATCTAGCTGAGGTGAATGTGCAAATAAAAGTTAAGTCAATTGCTAAGGTTAAGTCAACTACAAAAGCCACCTTCAATTTACTAAGTATTGTAATTAAGATCATTACAAAGGAGGAAAATGAGACTAAGAGAAGATAACTTGTTTAAGCACAAGCACCAAATTGTGAACTTGGGTGATTTGGCGCCAGCATGACTACTCTTTGACTATACAGAGCAGCCACAATATATGCTATTACTATGTTTCTGAAATCTCTTCCAGAAAGGGAAGCGGTATCCCTTTTTTGAGACAAGAGCAGAGCAGCAGCAAAATTAAAATTGCTTGTGAATTAACACAAAATAAACAGTGTTTTCAAGGATATTATTATAGGTTTTTAGTCCAACTATACAATGAAAGGCAAACTAAGGAAAAAGGAAGGATGAACCACTTTTGGTGAACTTCACCAGAACAGAAACAACCTTTGCCTAAGATGTAGACCTGCACGAGTGCTAAGTCACTTTAGTCATGTCCGACTCTTTGTGACCCTAGGGACCATAACCCTCCAGGCTCCTCTGTCCATGGGATTCTCCAGGCAAGGATACTGGAGTAGGTTGCTATGTCCTCCTTCAGGGGATCCTCCTGACTTAGGATGTAACTAATGGCACAGTGGTAACACTTATTTCAGACAGGTAAATTCCTCTTGAATTGCTTTCCTCAATAATAAAATTTTTTTAGTGTACCAGCTATTAATAAGACTCTGGCTTTGCTAAACTAAGCCTGCAAGACAGTGTAGTCTCTAAAGAGTTGACAAAGTGAAAGCCTCATGTGATACACTAGAATGTAGAAGCCAATTAAACACAAATAGTATAAACAATAAGAACAACCAACTTGTATATGCCTCCTAAACAGTAATTTTTTTCATAGCTAATAATATGAAAATATTTAAATGAAGATTCTGGATAAGTAAGATTTTTATTCTGTGATCCTTTAAGCAGAGTAATTCCTGAAAACAGAGAAAAACTGGAAATAATGAAGCATTTTGATATTAATTGTAAAATTGGTCAACATTCTTTTAAAACGTAACTGATATCCTAACATCATATAAATAACAGGAGCACAATTCATGACATCACCTCTGGACTGAGATAGCCTTGCTCTGCCCTAGGTTGCATAGCAGTACCTCGACCTTTTTAGAGCAGATATTAAAGTCACTCCATTGATTTAATGTGTTGGGTCACCTTCAATTTTATCTGTAAACTGACATCAGTAGTCTGATTTACTATCATTTTAAGACTTAGTTTGTGCACTGACTGTGAAACCTACTGGGCAAAACATAAGGAAAAGGGAAAGTTATTCCAAAAGAATTTAAATAGGGTGGCATTATGTTATTATAAGCTTTACAGTTGTATATGTCTGTCAAACAGCTTGCTTTGTTTTCAATTATCTTTTGTAAAAATGAAATATACCTGATTTTTTTATCATAAAAATGCATGGAAAAAGAATTAACTTTCAAAACACATTTTTAAAATGTTAGATACATTTAATACAACTGCACAAATTATGTGAAAATCTCATAAGCTATATTTTTAACAAGTATAAATACATTTCCACAACTATGTAAGATGAAAATGAAAGTGAAAGGTGCTCAGTTGTGTCTGACTCGACCCCGTGGACTATACAGTCCTTGGAATTCTCCAGTCAGAATACTGGAGTGGGTTGCCATTTCCTTCTCCAGGGGCTCTTCCCAACCCAGGGATAGAATCCAGGTCTCTGGCATTACAGGCGGATTCTTTACCTACTGAGCCAACCATGGAAGCCCAGATAGCTTTTGTTTACATCTCCTAAATTGCTTTTATTACTATCATTAATACTAATTCATCAAAAAGGGCATTAATTAAATTTTATAGTTTTGTTTTTTAATTTTACATTGAGCCCTAAAATTATGGCTAGGAGAAAAATGTTAGTGGTAAATACTTGAGATTTATGACAGTTTTTACTTCTCTTAACATAAAAGATGGTTGAAAGCATACACAATATCTCTATACATGAATCAGCAAAACCATTTATATAATGGGTATTGTGAGGTTTTGATTTCTGAATAAAAATTTCAGAGTAAACTTGATATGCTGCTAATATATAAAAATGAGTTTGCTCCATCCACATGTCAACTTGCCTTCAACATAGTAAGCAGCACATAAACACAGGATGAATTGAAGTGTACTCAATTTTTACTTTTATTTTTGCACAAGCTCTTAATATTTCTTTTATTTTTCTTTGGTTTTTTCTGTGAATTTTTATAACTTCAGGTTTAAATTATATGGCAAGGAACATAGGTAACTGGTAAACATAAAGCCTAAGAATAAGGGCATCAAATATTACCAAACATAAGTACTATGCTCATTAATCAGGTAGGTACAATATTTATTCACATTATATTTACATATAATGTGCTTAATGTATATAATTATTTTATGATAAACCTTTGCTACGGGAATTTCTTTTTTCCAAGACTAATAATTTAAGTAATGTCTTCAATCTTTGAGAGTTTTCATAGTATTTGGAATAAAAAACAATATATATAAATATAAAAACAAAATGGTTTTGGTTCTAATCATTAAATTTTCTATTTTTTTTAAATTCACATATATCAGTGTCATAATTAATCATATCTTGCTTTTGTTTGCAGTAATTGGCACCTTATTAACCATAGTCCAAACTGTCCAAATCTTATCCCTCTGCTGTTAGTAAAGATCTGCTAGGGAATTGTTCTTATCAAACTGATTCTATGCCCAAATGAAAAATAAGTTCCTAACCCCTCTTTCACCTTAAAAAATGCTAAGCCTAAAATTAAAAAACAAATTAAAATGAGTATATTTAACTTATTTGAGGAATTTTCTTTTTGAAACTGACATGCTACACCATTTTTTTTTAATTTTCTACACATTTTATTTTTTCCTTTTATTTTTATTAGTTGGAGGCTAATTTACTTTACAATATTGTATAAAAAAAAATCTCTGAATTTCTTTCATAGACATTTAGGAATGCCAAGGAACATTCCTTTTTAATTTTTGATAGGCCTGATTCCCCCAGGCCATCTATTTCTCAGCACTAGGACCACAGAAGCTAATACAATTGTTTTCTTTTCTGCTTTTGGAGTCAGTGCTCAGCAAGCAGCAAGTACACACACTCATTCATCTTTTCCCTTGTTAAGCAACTGCCTACTATTCTGTAAAATCACAGAAATGAGAAGTTAATTTTAACTGTGCACACTGAAATGTTTGTGACTCCAGCTAGTGTCTTTGTATTTGACACTTGTAAACTCATTTTTTCCCTGATCTCAGAAAGGAGTCTTGGTCCTCTATTTGGTTTTTACTTTTAGTGTTTTCTATTGAGGCAGAGAGAAAACAACAAACAGCAGCTTGGCTTTTCTGTATTTGTCTAGTGATGGAAAAAATAATATAGATCCTTACACAGTATTTCCTGTTTATGACACACAGCTCTTGTTCAGAGGGAACTGGTTCAATGAATGGAATCATAAGATAAAGAAGAAAGAAGACCAGGAGATAAAGGAGGTAACAGCACCCCAAGACTTAAATAGTGTCAATGATCTGGAAAACTCACAAAGACTTTTAGGCTTGTTGGGATCAAAATCCTCTCTAGTAGTTCCCTGTTCTTTTTTCTCCTAAAACGCATTTACTATTTTTGTATTCCTGAAGTTTCTATGACCTTATGACATCAAGTTTATGGACTCAATTTTTAACTGTTATCAAAAAGATGGTGACCGCAGCCATGAAATTAAAGTCACTTACTCCTTGGAAGAAAAGTTATGACCAACCTAGACAGCATATTAAAAAGCAGAGACATTACTTTGCCAACAAAGGTCCATCTAGTCAAGGCTGTTTTGCTAGTAGTCATGTATGGATGTGAGAGTTGGACTATAATGAAAGCTGAGCGCAAAAGAATTGATGCTTTTGAACTGAGGTGCTGGAGAAGACTCTTGAGAGTCCCTTAGATTGCAAGGAGATCCAACCAGTCCATCCTAAAGCAAATCAGTCCTGGATATTCACTGGAAGGACTGATGTTGAAGCTGAAACTCCAATACTGTGGGCCACCTGATGCGAAGAGCTGGCTCATTTGAAAAGACCCTGATGCTGGGAAAGATTGAGGGCAGAAGGAGAAGGGGACGACCGAGAATGAGATGACTGGATGGCATCGCCGATTCACTGGACAGGAGTGTGAGTAAACTCCGGGAGTTGGTGATGGACAGGGACGCCTGGCGTGCTGCAATCCATGGGGTCGCAAAGAGTCGGACACGACTGGGCGACTGAACTGAACTGAAAATATATTCCATAATGGGGGAAACATTATTTTTTAGAATAAGATAATTATGTTTTATTTAAAATAGACTCCAATTTCTCTGGTGTCCAGTGGTTAAGAATCTGCCTACCAATGAAGGGAATCTGAGCTTGCTCCCTGGTCCAGGAATGTCACATATGCCACAGAGCAACTATGCCTGTGTGCCACAAGTACTGAGCCAGTGCTCTAGAGCCTGGGAGCTGCAACTACTGAGTCTGTATGCCTCAAATTTTGAGCCTGCATGCCTAGAGTCCACGCTCAACAACAAGAGAAGCCACCACAATGAGAAGTCCACACACCACAATGAAGAGTGGTCCCTGCTGCCACAACTAGAGAAAGCCTGTGCACAGCAAAAAAGACCCAGTGCAGCCAAAAAATAAATGAAAAAAAGAACAGAACCCAAGATATATCTATGACAAAAATTTAATTATATTGAACAGTGCAGAAAATGCTTTTTCAGCCAATTTTTTATTATTATTATAACTTTGGTATCTAATAGACATACGCCACATTAGTTAGCAGATTGCTAATTTGTTGAATTGGAAAAGAATTATATGGTAGGTAGAACTAAGAAGTTTACATGGGACATTTTACTCATTGCTACTTGAAATCTGATTCAATGGTGAAATTCAAACATGATATATCATTTTTCATTATAAACTTTACCTATGTAGTATCTTACAATAAAGTATAAAATAGTATATATCCTTCTTGATTTCAGTGCTAAAAAGTTTTAACTTTGTTGAACTGGTTTCTAAATGATGTATAAATGAAAAATATGTGCCCATGTTTCAGAAGTGCTAAAGTAATATTCATCTACTGTCCATATTTTTATAACACACAGTGTTGCATGTTCTGTAATGAGCCATGCTGATACAACAAAATTCATAAACTCAGTGGATTTTGAAACTGAAATAAAAATTTTAAAAATGTTTATAAACCTTCAACACAAATTCTTCAAGGATATACAAGCTTGGTTTCTTCATTATAATTAGGAAAAGATAACTTGAACAAATAATGAGTTTTACTGACTTTATCAGGTCCAGTTTCAAACCCAAACTTACACAGAGGTATAGTAAAGAACACTTGCTGAGAGATCATTCTGCATTATACTATACTCAAGGTAATTGGCTTCTTATGCAGCACTTCTCAAAACTGGAATCTTCAAAGCATTGTTATTTAGAGTGAATTATGTTAGGACAAAGGGCTAATATAATCAAAACAAACATTTCACTTGTTGATGTTATACAAAGTAGATCATAAAAAAGTTTAAAATATGTTCCCATCTTTAAAGCAGCTTATTATTTTCAGGTAGGAAAACTATTTTTTGCATGGAGATATCTGGAAGCATCATTTAGGACAGAAGTATAATGTCAGCAAAAGTATAGAGATGGGAAATGTAATGACAGGCTTGATGTAGGTTGTGGCTCAATCCACAATGTGTACATCGGTGTAGTTGCAGAGGAGCCTTGAAAGGGTTTCTAAAGGACAGTTAGAACTCCTTGGCATGCTGCAGAATCTGAAATGTGTTCTTCAAACAGCCGGAGCCATTAGAACTTTCAAGGCAAGGAAATGGCATGACAAGACTTAAAAGATTTGAAAGATTATTGAAAGATTATTCCATCAGAATGACTGATACCTGGGAGAATACAGAGAGATAAAGCAACCTGGAGATGTTATTCTAGTGAAAGATGGCCTAAACTAGTGCTGGGTAAATAAAATTTGGAAGACTGGTTTGAAAATGAGAGGGCATATTTGTCGAGAATTGTTCCTGTGCTTGAAGCCTTTCCCAGTCTACCCAAGTCGAACTGTCTCCTCCTCATTTTAACTCCACTGTATCCTTTGCACGTAGCAGAAGAAAGGGAAAATAATGTTACTTACAAAGTATCTCAGACTTTTCACATTATGTGCATTTTATTTTTTCAAGAATTTGGCAATGCCTCAAATCATCTTTAATTGACTTCTTGCTGCTATGTGTTTCTTGGCTTCAGTTAATATGTAAAGGAAATAAGAAGAAGACCAATTTAATAGACTTAAACTGAGGAAGGGCAAAAACAGAAGCTTAAGAAATGTTTTATCAAATACATAAAATGTTCAAAGTATCAGGCAAAAATTAAAGCAAAAACAAGACACTTTTCATCTACCCCACCGGGTGCAGCATGAGAAGTTTGGTGTGCTGCGACTGTGGAGAGGCAGACGCTCTAATACTCTGCTGGTGGGAGCACTATTGGAAACATCCCTGTGGGAGGCGATTTGGCAGCAAAACCGGTATTCTAAACGCACGTTCTCACTGACCTAGCAACTCTACTTCTACATCTACCCACACCCATATAAAATTGTGTATTTAAGAATTTTTATTTCATATTCACTCATATTTGTTTGTAAAACAAGTTGACAAAGAATTTCAAGTCAATAATTATTTATATAAACTATGATATACCCTCATTATGGAGTAAAGTGTTCAAAAATTGTATACCCTTTTGAATTGTAATGCACACAACCAAAATTATTTTAAGAAAAAAAAAAAAAAGACATACTGTACCAGCTTCATAAAGGATGTAGATACAAAGTCCTGTTGAGGATGGCTATTTTTGAGAGGAGCTAGAAGACATTTCAGGGCTTATATTATATTATTTTTACACTGTTCATTGTCAATGCTATGATGTTAGGAAAAAAAGATAACAACGGTGTTCATTCTCTGCATTCCGAGTTGTCAATGCTGCTTTACTCCACAGTGGCCAGGTTGATAACGCACCCAGTGGAGCAAATCATTTGTACTCAAACATAAAGTGTCTCAGGATCATATTTAAAGTAATTGTTGGACAGCACTACACTCTTTATCAATGAAGGGCTAGAGAAAAATATAAGCACTTTTGTTACTGGAAAGTAATTCCTCTACAAAACAATGGCTTTCTAAATTAATCCTTAGTATGATGCTTCTATTATTTTTACCTACGGAAAAACTAATAAGAAGACATATATTTTTTAATTTGTATTTTCATTTTTCCTCTTGAGAAAACCTGAATTACCTTACTGTGTTTGAAGTAAAAGGATAAAAGAACCTAATTATAGAGTAATTTCTTCAGATAAAAAAGAAATTGATCTCAGATAGACCATTTATCTAAACACTGGCTAAAGGCAAATACTAACTAAATAAAGATTAACATTTGGAAAAAAGTAGTTAACTTGAAAATAAATCAAGATAGTTGTCTTAACTTTTAAGCATCTATTAAAGTTGTAATATACAGGACGCATCTGATCATGCAGAATATCTAAACAGGGAAAATAAGAATCAGAGTGAGAACACTGAATAATTTCTTTATTTCTAAATTAGTATTTATCAGAACTAGACAATATATTTTAACAGATGGCATTTGTATATTCAATCTTGGAAGATCAACCATACATTTATATCTAAAGCCTATTATCTTATAAGACAACTACAAGCAAAAAAGATGAAAAGACACTTTCATTTCAGGTGAAATATCAGCTCCAGGCATTTTGAAAAGTATCTCATGATATGAATACTTACTTAATCACATCCTTATTGAAGAGTGTAAAATTGCTTTCTATCAGCTCCCTCTCCTGTCTGCTTTGTAGCTTTCTCCATCTTTCATTTTCCCTCTCTCTCCACTATCTCCAGACACAGTATAGCTTGACCACACCTTTTTGAAAGACTCTAATTTTTTTTATTCATTTCTTCCATTTTTTAAATAGTGTGTCAAATCTTCTGCAACAATAAAATGATCTGTATATACTGGAGGAAGTAGTTGGATTAGTTGTACAGATACAAAGCATATACATATTTAAAGCAGCATACTGATCATAAATATGCTGATAATAACTTCTTGTCATAGCAGCCAAGCCAAGAAAAGCAATATACCAAATATTACTTTATAAAAGTATACCTGTAAAATGTTTACAAAAATGAAATCTTTTTATTTTTACTATTAAATGACAATTCACAATTTAGAGATACACACATATATTTGCTTTAATGAATTAGCAGTAAATTATCATTTAATGATTACAGCATAAACCACTCTCATAATTTTTTAAATTAACAAGAACGTAATAAAAATAGAAGAAGAAAATAACTGAAGGAACTTATTTTCAAATGAAAATACTTGATATCATTTTATGTCACATGAGATTCAAAAACAATATTTGAAACATCTCCCCCTGCTACCAAAATAGATTCTATGTTCTAAATAATTTTTAAAGGGACATTAAAGACTTATTTTTTTATAATAACTACCTTTTTAAGCATATAAAAAGAAAATTAAGAACAAAATCATCTCTTTAAATATGTGCAAGTAAAATTAAGAAAATGAAAAGAAAGTACCTATGAACAAATTACAAGGCTGTGCCTACAAATTAAGTGATTTTTGTCATATCTGGAAAACTAGAATGACTGTATGCATGTGTATTTATACAAAATTCAAATGATTTTTCTGCCTTTAAATATTTCTTGACCCTAAACATAAAATGAGGTTTTTGTAAGCAACTAGACCTACAGATGTGAAGAATATGATTATGCCTCCTGAATCTACAGTCTCATTGCCTTCCTTAAAAAGAAAAATAAGAAAAGTTAGTAGTAGTTAATATCATCCTTCAACAGGAAAAGAACTGAAAGCTCAGAAAGTTTATTGTTTTGTTCAGGGAAACCAATACAGGCTGTTGAGCCAGGACCAAGCATGGGTATAACAAGTCCATATTCTTTCCATGGCCTCCCCAAATGCCAGGGACATGATCCTTTTTTTTTTTTTTTTAATCCCTTTTCTTATTATCTCTATTTGGTGGACTCTATCCTAAACTCAGCTGTCCACAGCTACAGTTCTGTTTGAATTTTCCTCTTCATCAAAACTTCACATCACACACAGCCTCTGAATTACAGCTGATCAAAACCTGAAGAGAAAAAGTCCTTTACTTTCATTGATTTTTAACTTTTTTGCTTGAGAGAGTGAATATTAATAAACTGAGGAAGTGACCTGTCCAACTCACAATAAGCTGAAAAACTGGGGCTGAACTTCATCTTAACTACCATCTAATCTTAAAATGAACTGTTAACAATCTTGCTTTTGAACAAAATTCCAATTCTGCAATTGTCTCCTGGAATCCTTTACATTTCCTCATTTGACATATATTAACATTTTGCGTTACAAAGAGTTACCTTTACATTAAGTAATCTTTCACCTTCCTTTTAAACATCCACATCATTTCCGCCTCTCTTCTCACCAACGGAAAAAGACTTTGCCAATCCCTAACTGAAACTTCCTCCAAGTCCCAGTGTTTCTCCTTTTACCTGGGAGGTCAGTTAAATCCATCCCCACAATGACCATTTCTGTTCCTCCAAGGTAGTTAGAAATGTGTGAGCAATAGCTCAATAATTATGTTTATTCATACATTTTCTTAAGTTTCTTATTGTGTTCTGACTGATTCTTTTCCATGTCTCCACTGTCAGGGATCAAAACTTTTACTTCCTTCAGATCTCCAAAAGTAGTGGTACTATAAACACTCATTTTTTTAAGCAATGTCTACTGAAGTAAAATATTTAAATGAAAAAGAAGATACACGGAATAATCTTTAAAGGATTTTGGTCTATACATCTCAGTATCACTGTCCACAGTTAAAACAACATTGTGCCTCACACAAAGAATATTTTGGTAGACAGATAACTTACAGCTTATATGTTAGAAGGAACTGGAGTAAAATCAAAATTTCCTCCCAGGTTTATGCTTTTGATGTTTTTAACATGTCATTTTTTTGTCACTGAAAAGTCACTTTTTTCTTTTCTATTATCACAACTGCATGACATTTTACTATTCTAATGTTGCACATAAATAAAGGTTAAGTAACTTTTCTAAAATTACACAGCTAATAAATTGTAGAGCCAAGACTGAATCCTAAAATTCAAACACCAAATCCCCTAAAGCATACTGCCTCTTTATATTAGATATAGTACTATAATTATTAAATGGAGAAGGCAATGGCTACCCACTCCAGTACTCTTGCCTGGAAAATCCCAAGAATGGAGAAGCCTGGTAGGCTGCAGTCCATGAGGTAGTGAAGAGTCGGACACGACTAAGAGACTTCACTTTCACTTTTCACTTTCATACATTGCAGAAGGAAATAGCAACCCACTCCAGTGTTCTTGCCTGGAGAATCCCAGGGACGGGGGAGCCTGGTGGGCTGCCGTCTATGGGGTCGCACAGAGTCAGACACGACTGAAGCGACTTAGCAGCAGCAGCAGCATAATTATCAAAGTAACGTTTACCACCTGCTTCTGTTACTACTATTACTACCACTATCTAGTAGGGACTGTGTAAGCAAAGCTTCACAGCCTCACAGTTAATCCACTCCTGCAAAATGAGTATTGCCGACACCAATTCCATACTTAACAACTGAAAGAAATCAAGCTTATTCATAACAACATAATAAGAACTGCATTTTTTCACAGCATCTAAGCCACATTTACCACAAACCCATCTATATCATTAGAGACTAGATGGTTCTAAGATACTAAAGTAAGCACTATAATGAGATGCAGAAAAATACAACATTCATTTAAAGTGGTTAGGTGAATCTTGGAACCAAAGGTACTTCAGAATAACTTAGGCACTAGGAAGTAAATGCAGCAATTAGAGAACCAATGCTAGCATGAAACAGTGTATGCCGGAAAGGCGCAGTAGGAGTAAACTAACAGCTGTCTCCAAAGGAGAAATACTGAAAATCTGTACCTCAGCTGTATATAACTCTTACATTCACATCTCACACTGAACTGTATTCACCCTATGTGCTTATTTCCTCCACCAGCCCATGAGCTACTTATTTCCCTTTACATTCTTACTTGACAACAACTGCCCACTAGGGACTATTTGAGTTAAGGAAATAATGTAAAAATTAATTTGAATGTGAAAAGAACTACTTTTAGTTAATTTTACTCACTGAAGTATAAACCACCAAGACCACATTAAGGACTGAAAAACAAACATACGTAGTCATATGTTTTCAAACACACTTATAATAGTAAATTTTCATAAAATCAATTCTGGATCATTTAACTTAAATCTCAGTGTTTCATATTAAGGTTACTGTTCTCTGCAAATTTCACAGTTAAGTTGTAGGTGAGTAAATATCTAAACAAAGTAAAAGTTCAAAGAATATTAAGGATCATTTATACTTTGAAGTTTGAGAATATATTTTATATTTTCTACGAGAGTTATTTGCAATGTTTGGTTGTATGCATGCTGCTGCTGCTAAGTCACTTCAGTCGTGTCTGACTCTGTGCGACCCCATAGACGGCAGCCCACCAGGCTCCCCAGTCCCTGGGATTCTGCAGGCAAGAACACTGAAGTGGATTGCCATTTCATCCTCCAATGCATGAAAGTGAAAAGTGAAAGTGAAGTTGCTCAGTCGTATCCGACTCTTCAGGACCCCATGGAGTTCAGCCTACCAGGCTCCTCCGTCCATGGGATTCTCCAGGCAAGAGTACTGGAGTGGTGGGATGCCACTGCCTTCTCCAGGTTGTATGTATAGAGTAGAACAAATCTCAGATCAGCCATCAATCATTTCAAGCAATCTTTTACCATCTTTATACATGTATCTTATTGCCTTCAAATAGTATTTAAAGAAAAAGAGTTGTAAAATATGAAGTCACTCCACATGGACACACAAAAATTTATTGTCTTAAGTAAACCAAGAAAAGTTTGAGAGAAAACATCTGTAAAACTATTATTATAACAGGAACCCAGCAATATATAACTGCCTTTCCACTCAGTTGCACTGTGCCAATTTTACAGTTTAGCATGTTCAGCTCTACAGAAGAAAAATTTTAGCATATTTTCTAAAATAATTTACATCATGTTTTTAAAATTAAGCACAGAGAAACTTTGGTTCAGAAACAACGATAACTAAATACTATTATTGGCTCAAAAATGCTCTATTTAATTCCTTTATTACTGTAACAGTAAAACTAGAATTTATATAAAAGTTGATATTTGAATTAAAAAATATTGCTTATTTCTAAAAAAACTTTTGTTTCACTTTCTGTTTTGCATTTTATTAAATGCTAAAATTGTTACTGTTCTAAGGGAGCCCATAATTTGAATTTTATCCAAACTTGTCAAGTCACAGAAATATTCTCTCCTCACATTTCTCACTGATTCTCTACTTAATTTAGTGTATCTCTAAACATGAATTACTGAAGAAAACAATTGCCAATACAGGGGAAAAATATTAACAAAAGAAACGAAAAATACTTTCTAAATATACTGTAGAAAAAAACAACTACAATATTTTCCTCCTTTGGTTCCCAGGTTTCTTAACTGAAACTGTCAAAAATCTTCTCCCATTTGATTCAGCTGTTGAGTGCACACTAAGTTCACTGTGAAAAAGTTCACAGCTAGCAATTAAATTGTCTAGACGTTCAGCTTTTGGTTAAGAGAATATGGGCATAGCTATTTTCTCCGAATTAATATAACTGGATTATTAATTTTCTAGTCTTAGAAATTGTAAAACATTAGTTTTACAGATGATCAACGGCAAAATAATATTACGTACATCCTAGTTTTGAGTAGCAATCAAAATAAGATTTTCACAGCAAAAAACAAAAGGTATAAACCATAAAAAGCTCTAATTTAGACATTAAAGAAACCTCCCATTTTTCCATCAAATGTAATGCTAAACATATAAATCTTAACTACTCTTTATGTTAAATAAAATACTAGCTCTGTAAGGCTCCTCCCAACACTTTCATTGTTGTTGTTCAATTGCTAAGTCATGTCCAACTCTTTGCCACCCCATGGACTGCAGCACACCAGGATTCCCTGTCCTTCACTATCTCCCAGAGTTTGCTCAAGTTCATGTCCATTAAGTCGGTGATACTATCAAATCATCTCATCCTCTACCGGCCCCTTGTCCTTTTGCTTTCAGTCTTTCCCCGTATCAGGATCTTTTCCAATGAGTCAGCTCTTAACATCAGGTGGACAAAGAATCAACACTAAGTGGTATTATTTTGCCATCTTTTTCTAAATGTTCTCATTATTCATCACCAATAACTCATGAGATGTGTGCTTATATTTAATGAGATGCTTATTTTAGCCTTAAGAACTCTCCATCAGTATCTCCACACACTCCACACACTGAAACAAGAAGAGTGCAAAATTACAAAGTATCAATTTTATTACAAAAGAGATAACTTATAAATTTCTTATCACTATGTATACTCAAAACTGGCAAAATTAATCATCACTAACAAATAGTTTTATTAATTTTTGAACATAAAAGACCAGATTAACCTAGTTTATATCTTTTAAAAAGAATATAAAGAGATAAGTTTCAAAATAAAAAAATAAGACAAAGCCAAACTCTAACTAAGATTAAATATGACATTTTTCTAAGGTTTCAGAAATATTAAGGAGGGGCACTTAACATTATTTAGATGCCCAGGAAACAATTTTACATTTAATGATTACAAATGCCAATTAAATAAAAATTTATTTCTAGAAAACTATAATTATTTTTTTTATTTCCACTGTAACCTGTATTTTCCAAGCAATATTTATCTTAATCACCAGGAATTTCTTATTATTCTGAAAGTATGAGTAACTTATCAAATATTGTATTATTTAAAAGTCAGTTCTTACATAAAGCTGAAACCAGAAAACCTAGTACGTTTAAAATTAAACTCTTTGTTACCTTCAGTTTAGTTTCAGAAAATTTTGTTCTTTAATACTTATAAATATGAAATTAAGTATCTGAGAAAATAAAGATGAAACCTCATACACTCAGAAGTAAATTTTTCACCAAATAAATGTACCATTTCTCTACTACTTACCGACTAAACACAAACTACTGCAACTAGTGAAATATCTGTGAAAACACATTAAAAATGTGTTTTTGACTCTAGACATTATAACTATAATTACTGTATTATGAAATCTCTCTCAATAAGAACCCCTAATTGTTTTAGCCTCATGATGAATATTTCTGCCAATATTATGAGTATCAAGAGAAAGAGACTTTCAATCTACCTTTTACCACCTAAGTGATCAGCAAAATTTCTCTTTCTGAACTCCATATGCTATAGTTACTTTACTGGATCATAACAGAAAATGAGATGATCTCCTTCTTGAGCATTTAACAGCTATAAGGATGATAAAGAGCAAGCAGATTCTTATTCCCCATCATAAAATGTTTATTCATATAATTACACTTTTCCAGTCAACAGTTACAAACAAGAGTTTTCTATTACTCAGATGAGTGAAATACTTTCTATTTTTTTCCTTGCCTGATACATAGTTTCCTAAATTTTGGATAACATTCAAATTAGTCATTTTAACCATAGGCAGGTTCATATTTTAGTACAGTTTGTGTCTACAAACTGTAAAGGTATGCCTGTGGGAAAGCTTATACACATACATTAATACAATATGTTGATATCTTGTTTTTTTCAAGATTTTTAACTTTTTTGGTCTATACAAGTGAGTATAAGAAATATTTGGAACTATGAGTGAAATAAGAGAAAATGTGCAAGTCCTACTAAGATCTTTTAAGAGAAATCCACTTGTTCAAAATAAAAAGTGGTATCCACAGGGAAGCAAGTTAATCAGTGACCACTGAGAAGACCAGAATAAAAATCCATTTTGCACCTGTGTTGTCAAATCCATCCAATAAAACATTTTTGGAACTATTTACAAATGGCAGTGATCACAAGAAACTCCAGCTCAAGAAACACATGGTAAAATAACATGACTATACTTTCTAAAGTTGCTCACACCATACTGTCTTATATTAGATTAAGAAATGGTGGATTCATTGATTTTTTTTTCTATCTCCCCAAAAGGACAGAATTTTGATTATTTTTCAGAATTACTTTACGGCCTATAGAATTCCATTTCCCCGTACTAAAGAAAAGAGCCTCCATTTTTTGACCAGCTCCAGTATTCTTGCCTGGGAAATCCCACGCACAGAGGAATATGGCACACTACAGCTCATGGGGTCCCAAAGTGTGGGACATGACTGAGTGACTAACATTTTCAGTTTCAGTAAGCCTTATGAGCTGATGATTCCACTGAAACATTTAAAGTTTCAGAAGTCTGTAAGTCAAAAATACAATATGCAATACTCTGTAATATGAAATTAAAAACTGTTTAACTTAAGGGGTTGATAAGGATGAAAATGTTCAACATTTACCATATACACAGATTTATAATAAGTAAAAATCAAATGAAGTTAAATATATAGTCTTATATCAAGTTCATAGGATATTTATATCAAGTTCATAGGATATAATTTTAATTTAATGACCACTTATTAATAAATAAAAGAATTTAATATCTTTCTAATAAGCAAATAAATAATAAAGCCATTTAAAAATTCCTCATATGCACATCAGTGCAATACTACCAAATTTGTTATATTCATTTTTATGAAAATAATTAACTTAAAAAAACTGTAAAAATATCTAAGAGGAATATTAACTGATAGCATTCCATTTATCAGAACCTTTCTAACAGTATACTTTGAATATTAAAAAATATAAAACAGGAGCAATTACTTGAAAGGGTCTGAATAGAGATATGGGACATTGTTCATAATAGTTATTAACCCTAAATCTTAAGTGTTACAGAGTTTTTGTATACTTCATTACTTTTTAAAATGCACCAGTCTCTGATGTAGAGTTATTGATCACAAATGCTCAGAAAACAGACCTCGCAAAGATCCCACCACTTTGAGCTTCCGACCAGCCTCTTTCCTGCTATAAAGTGCTAAAAAGTTCATGTAACATATAAGCACAACCTTGTAATACTAATTTAAAATATCTTGTCAGAAATTAACCTCTCCCACTTTATGTTTGTATCTTTAGTAATAAGAAATAGATGAATAAATCTGAGGTCTTGAAGTTGGAATTTTGAGATATCAAATAATATAAATATACAGGTCTATTTAAATTAAGACTAATGAATTTCCAACCTCTTAGTAAAAAAATTGTTTTAACCATATTTAAAAAGAGAGGCAATTCAAGGACTACAGGTAAGCAAAATAGGTGTGGAAGGATGGAATCGGCATCTCACTATATTTTAAGTATCTTGGTCTCATAAAATTCCTAAGTTAGTTTTTAATGGTTACAGAACAGTAAGCTCCTCCATAAAACTTGGTCTTAACCAAAGGAACTTAAATATAATTAAATCAACTTTAACCTAGAAGAGTCATCCAGACAAGTTTTCATCCTTTTTTTTTTTTTTTTAATTCCATAAAAGTATACCTTTTTGTTGTAGCTAAAAGACACACTCCCAGGACGACTTGGCTAGCACCACATGCTCGCTCTTTCTCCATCTGGAGAGCCCTCTACCCTTTACTGACACCCTCTGGTCCTGATCACTAAGTCAGTTTTGATATTAAACCACACTCCAACCTCTTCCCTGGAGGTGGTGAAGATTTCCGAAACCGTTAAATAAAAAAGATATATAAAGCATTAGATATTAACCAGACTTGGTCCATTTTTAATAGTGTCACTTAACTGGACACATAAGATTAAACATTCACAAGAAACTATATTTAATTATTTTTCAAATAAACATAGCCCGTATCTACATTCAAGGTGTGATTTTAGCTTATCTTCCTAACTAAATAAAGATTTCAGACCACCTACTATTTGAAGCATTACTCACTTGGGGAAACACTAAGGTATTTTAGAAATTCATTTAAAAATCACACAACTGTAGCTTCTCAGATGATCTATTTTCAAATGCATCCTCCTATGCTTGTGCCTCACAATTTACAAGCAAAATCTGGCATTCAGTTAATCTATTGGGGTAATGTTCTTTTTTCTAAGCTTTGAGAACTCAAACTATCTATGCAGCTGTGTATGGAATCAAAGAGAACTTAAAATGAATTGCTTTTCGTCCTCATTTTTTTAGTTTTCAGATGTTTTAAATAAGAACAATTTAAAAACGCCACCAATCCTTGCACAAAACATTGGCACTTATATTGTAACAAACATTTTATTGATTTTCTATTTTCAAATACACTTTAATACCATCTCACCACACTCCAGTTACTTTTCAAATTCTATTTTATTTTTTATATCTCATTTCCTTTTTGTAACTTTGAATTTTGGGCTTTGTTTTCGTCACTAATTTAGATGCTCTTAATAACATCTTTTACTTTTTATTCATTTGTTTCATGTGATGTATTGTTAGATAGTCATAGTGTTTTTTCCACTTGAATCAAAGGAACATATACCTGTCAATTATGAGATTCAATATACTACTCCACATAAAACTTATAATAATCTGAATATGAAGTAGGAAAATAAGCAAACAAACATTTGTGAGTGGCTTAAAATTCATTACAGGCACTTTGAAAAAAATAATGACCTAATCATTACTAATTCTTTTATGTTTAGGGTCACAATATTAATCATGATGAACTCTTTAAGCTTGCTGTGATAGTTGTAAGTTATTTCTGCAGTCTTGTTATAGTTCAACGGTAAACAAAAATACCTCTATTGATTTGAAAACTTGACCCACTATTTGTGTGTAGTTTTTAATGCTAGTATTCTAATGAACATCTATTTCTTTCATCCTATTTCCAGTTAAAATAGAGAATCAAAATAGAAGTATGCCATCTTTAAATGATTTTGTCTTTTAAATTAACAGAAAAAGCAGACGAACTGAACACAGGTTAAGGCAATTCACAAACAGTTAAAAGGTTTTCTTTTTCTTCCAAACCTGTGCTTTAATTACCATGTTGATTATAGTTTTCATGACAGAGGTTATGAAATTTAAAAATAAAATAATTCTAAAACATTTAGTGAATGCTTGTATTTTCAAAATAAGGTTAATTAAAACAACTGAAAAATTTTGAGGTTGTCAGTGTTATTCTTAACTTACTGTATACTATGTTCATATATATGCAAATTAATGTTCTCTCCAATTTTTCAACAAAAAACTCAGTAAGGAGTTTTGAGTATATGTCTGAGCATATTTTTATATTCATTTAAAAAAATCCGTCACCTTCCTACACAACACTGAGAAAACACCTTAGCATAATTCAAGATACTTGTTTGTTCAGTCTCTCGAACTTTGTAGAACTCCACTTATAGAGCATCTCCACTGAATTTTAACAAGTCATCGCACTGCCAGATGTCCAGTGATCTAGGCTCTATTCTCACAAACACACTGCTCAGTCAGAAGACATACATTCAGTACCTGAGAAGGACAGCCTATTTTCTGAACATTTAGTTTCTCTTGCAGACAATTTCCTACCCTCTCCTGACATCTGTCACCTTCCAGTTCAGTTGTAGGAACTGTCTGCTCTCATTCTGAATGACATTACCAGGTACACAAGTAGATTATGCTTAGCGTTGCCTCAACTTTTCTGACCTAAAATCCCAGCAGAGAAAAAGAGCACGTTTGATTTCAAAGAAGAAGGTTGGGGGGGGTGGGGGGGTGGAGGGCGGGGGGAAGAGCTGCTTTCTGTGACAGTTTTAAATTCTGGCAACACGGCAAGAAAGGATGGCTTTGCAGAAGCGAGCGTGTCACAAACTGTCAGCGCCTGGGAAGCCAAGTGCACAATCGCAGACAGCAAGTCACCGGCGAAGGAATGTCAGCCACTTACCAAGGAGACGCCAGGCTCCCCCGTCCTTCCTCCACGACTCTCAATTCCCGTCTGCCATCCTCCTGCCCGTGGACACAGCTCAGACAAGAGCCGAGGCTCAGGTCCACCCCAGCCTGTGGCAGGAGACCAACTGCGGAGTTTCGAGTCCTTCACAGAGAATCCTCCAGCTCGCCCGGCCGCTCCCTGAGGAGGGGACGCAGGTAACGCATCCTTCCCGCGCGGCGCTCCCACGGCACTTCGGCGGCCGCCTCCTGGCCGACACGCTCCCCCGCTCGGTAGTTGGTTAAATCGGGGGGCCGGAGCGGCGCCTCCCCTGGCGGGCGCGTCCGGGGCCCGGGCGTCGCGGCCAATGCGTCCGCGCGGCTCGCGCGCCGCGCCTCTGACTGGCTGTGCGCCCCGCGCGGCCCGCGCCCGCCCCGCCCCCCGCGCCGCCGCCGCCGCCGCCGCCCGCGTCTCCCGCCGCCGGCTTCAGTCGGCGCGTCCCCGGGCGAGCCGGTCCCCTCGCCCCTGGAAGGGATGTGTCTGGGTCTCAGCGTCTCACTCGTCCGCCGCTATTTCCCCCGCGGCCCAACTCCGGACCCCGCCCCGCAACCTGCGCGAATTTCAGTCCGAGATTCCAGCGCGGGCCCCTCCGCTGAGTTCCTGCGCCTGCCGCCGGCCGCCTCCCTCCTCCCCGGGTTCTCAGAGCCCCGGCGCCGTTCCCTCACGAGGCGGCACCGGCTGCTGCCTTCCCTGAGGCGGGCTCCTGAGTGGACTTTCCCACTTCGGAGAATCCCCTCAGGTCCTGCCTGGGAAGCGCTTCTCTTTGTTTCTAACACTTGCGAGTTTTCTCTCAGGGCTCTTAGACGCTCTTGTGCTGGTGTCTCCCTGATTCCCCGCCCGCCCCGGCTCACTTCGAAATGAACTGAGGACCGAGTGGGCTTAGCCTCAGACAGCAGCCCCCTTTCCTTTCTGAATTGTTCCTTTCCCGATGGATGTAATTGGAGACACAACACAAGTAGTAAATCCACAGTGTGGCAGCTTTAGTGCCATTGTTCAGCCAGTCCCCCTCCTACTTTTCCTGAGTCCTTCTCGAATTCTCTCCCTTCGTTGGATGTAATTGTCGGTTAAATTATGCTACATGTCTTTAGCAACGTATTTCCATAGATGGCGGGGTTAGCACCTGTCTGTATTGAGACGGCAGTCCCACCCCACTGTTCGCTGTTTCTCCCTGTCAGTCTCCGGAACTGGGAGCCAGTCTCAGGTCGCCCCCGCTGCCGGCCGGCGTCCGCCTCTCCTGCCATCTGAGTCCGGCCTCACCCTCACCCAGGCTGTTTCTCCTGCTCACTTAATCCCCTGATGGGGTCTGACGGCTCTAATTGGCGAGGAGAGTTCAGTGTCGTGCTGCCTGTAGCTGGAAGCCTTCCTGCCACTAGCTCTGTGTTCTCTATTTTGCAGCTTTTCTGGTAATTAAAATTAGTCTTTTTCCTGTTTCTTGGCTTCTTCTCATTCATCCACACATGTGGTACAAACAGCCAGTCTCTGCTTTTTATGGCTACCCTCAGGATCTGGGCTGATTTCTTGTTCCATGGCGAAGAGAAATGTGTGTCTTCACATTTAATGCTTCTCTACCCTTCCGTACTTTTTTATTTTCTTTTCCCCACTTTCCAGTAATTAGGTTATTTTCTTTATGTGTTAAATGAGGGATTGTTGCTGAGATTCGACTTCTCTGGGCTTTTTCTCTGCTTCGCTGGCTTCACTCTGGAGTCAGGCTGTTGGTTCACGGAGAGAATCACCAGGACTTTTATAACCTGTTTAAATATATTACGAAATAGATTCAAAGTCTAAAAGCTTAAAGCATTTTCTTTTATTGTGCAGTGGGGTTTTTGTCTTTAAGTGTTTATTATAATTGAGCACATCCAGCCTTAATGGGGGGTACAGAGGTTGAGCTTGTTTATAGCTTGCTTCACTTCCTAGAACACCTTTATATTACATGTGATTTGATAATTTGGCATTTGAGTCATTCTCTCATGTATTTCATGTATTTTCTTTCAACTAGTGTTGTTTCAGAAAGGATTTAAATTGGCTTACAGGAATTTTTTCAACTAAAAAATTAATCAGAAATGGTCAGTCTCATCAAGACATAGGGTAAAGTGGTAATAGTAGGAGAGATACGAAGCCAGGAATGAGGTTTCAAGAGAAAAATCCATTTACATTTTGTTAGAAATGGCCCTCTCAGTGTACATTGAAGATAGTAGCCAATGTAAACAAGGAAACACTATCAGTCACATGATTCATGGCACCCCCTACAATTAACATGGATAAGGAAATTTATGTTTCCAATAATGTGGGTGGATTAAATCTTTTTTCCTTTTTTAATAAAGGCTTATATATAAAGACTTATATTTTGACTTTTATAAAGAAAGTGATATTGTAAGAATGGGCCAGAAACATTTGTAACAAGATGACATAATGGGACTTTAAAGGGTATCTGATAATTTAGAGAGGAAGAAAGGAAAGGATGAACCTGGTTAGTTTCTGTTATTTCAAATTTAGACTGTTAGCTTCAAGTCTTAATTTAAGGGTCAGTGGGTTATGTGGACACATTTCAGCAAGATTTCAGGATGTGTGACTTTATATCGTTCCATTTTATGGTATTCTATATTAATACTATATATTATATTCCACTCTTGTGTTATATGTGGCTATATGAGCCTTTTTTTACTTCAACATCTTCCTGAAATTTTGAGAATTTTGCTATGATGGACTATATCTTTGTGCTGTATATTTGAAAAGTATGAAAAGTAAGTATTTATTTAGATCATGTTCACCTTGGTATCCTATTACATCCACAGGGTTCAGGAATAGGCAGTTAAACGTTTGAAATTAGAAAAAACAACTGCATAAAGTAGGAAACCAAGAAAAAAAATTTTCCTTGTAATAGGTCTGCCAAGAGGAAACTAACTCCTCTGTTTTCCAAATTTTCTCACATGCATCAAAACTAAGATTTTCTATTATTCTTATGTGAAAATGGGATTTTAAAATATTGTCCTCACTTACAATTGTAATTAAAAAACATTAGTATTATTCGTTACCTCTTATAAAATCCTAATCCTGTTTCCTTTGAAAAGTCATTATTAAAACATCTTATGATTCTAGTTCAGAATGAAAGTGACTTTTTTTTAATAACCAGTTCATAGTCTACTGTAGTAGCAGTTGAACATTAAATCAATTAAAATATCATTTGTAAGTGAGTTAAGTGGTTTAGTGAGTCATTTTCTCTATACTCTGGTTAGCGTACCTGGACCTAGCTGTCATGTTGCTTATCTGAGCTTGTTGTCTAACCATCTTGGTGTAAATGTGTTAATCTCTTTATCTCCTGGTCCCCAGTGGGCAAGTGAGCAGATGCAGAACATCTGGAGCAGTTGAGTTGCCTCTGAGCTTTTGTCTTATTTTTGTTACAGATTTTTTCTTTAAATTGTGCCCTCTTTTTTTTCTCTCCTTTCATATGACTCAAATAAGCTTCTAGATTATTGTTAGTAGACCATAACTACAGTTATATCCCAACAAACTGTACCACAAAACATAGGGAAACCCAGAGCAATACTCAATTCAAGTTTAGTCCTTTTTCTTGGATCGCCTTCTTTGCTTAATAAAGCCACTTTCAATATTTGCATATCATATTCTGTTTTGATGTTTTAGTCCTCTATACTATATGTTTAAAAGAATAACAAATGTGAAAATACTTACAAACAAAATTAAAGATGTTAAAGTCTTGCATTGCCCATATACACTAGTGTTCCCTGTAAGTGTAAAACATGAAGATCCAAAAGTAAGCTTTCACTTGAACTGGACAACTTATGATGATTTTGATTTTATTTTAGGTTTCGTAGAACATCAGTTTTACTACTTACATCGCAGCTGTTTTGTGAAAGCAGAAATAAACATATCCTAATCAGACTTGGAAAATATACTGACTTAATTAATTTAACAGCTGTTTCAGTTTCCAACACTAAAGAACATAGCCTACTTTGTAGATGTCTTGATAACATCTGCAACCGCATCCATTAAGTGGTGTGAGAGAGAGAGAGGTCTTATTTGGCTGTCTTGGTGCTCGTAGTGATAGCCTATGCTCACAGAAGCTGTGGACATAACTGACCTCTGAGAGGTCCTCGTGCTCACCCTCTGCAACATCTTTGTCTAACAAAATATGTTCTTCCTTACAATAGAACAAAAAACATTGGAAGTTAAACTAATAATTTAGAAAGCAGGAGTAAAACTTTAAATCTTAAAAATTTTCAAATAAAATTTACTTATTAGTTTCCATACAGTAGCTTTCTTTAGATAAGCACTTCCATTTTTTCTTAGATAAGTCTTCAGTACAAGAATGCCTATCTATTTTAATACACTTATAGATATCTAACTTCCATTCCATATAGCACCACATTACCAAGATCTTCTTATATGAAGTTTCTATAAAGAATTAAGAACTAGGATATATTTGTTTATAAGCTCTTGTCTCTGTTTACACACTGGTCTTCTCAATCTGAGGTAAAAATTTCGAATGGCTTCTTATATTCTAAATTATTTTAAAAGATTTTCTTATGTGTATTGCACCTTGATTATTTCCCATCTCTTTCCTATGTCCCCTCACTTTCCTATCTCTCGGGTGCATTAACTTGACGTTTTTTGACATTTTGCAGCAAGTGACAATAATCTTCCTTAAATACTTCCTTAAATCTCCCTTCTTTCTTCAACTCTCCTTTGTCTGCTTTATACCTGGACTCACAGCTTTCTTTTTTCAAATTTGTACTTATAATCCAGTTTAAGCATTGTATATAGGTCTTTTTTGGAGAAGAAAATGACAGCACACTCCAGTATTCTTGCCTGGAGAATCCCATGGACAGAGGAGCCTGGCAAGCTACAGTCCATGCTGTCGAAGGAATCGGGCACGACTTAACTACCGCTACCATAGGTCTTTCTGTATAGAGCTAGACTGTACGCTTCCTGTGGGCTAGGAACTAAATTTCCCAAACTCTGATGAAATGTGTCTTTAAACATTTTTATTGGTTTGGTAGTGTCCATATGGGAAGCCTCATTAGTTTGTCAGAGATTCACTCCAACAGCCTTCATTATGAAGCAGAAGCAGAACATTTTCACCACCTAGATTTCTGTTCACCAGTAAGCATGTAGATAGCAATTGTTACCACTAGATGGCAATCGTGTTCTAATTAGAAATGTCAGTTTCTGTCCTAGGGATTTTCTGAATTTTTAGGGAACTCAGAGGAACCCCCAAACTAGTAATGGAGACAATAAGAAGAGTTATATATATACTTTAACATACAAAATTTAGTAAACACATCAACAAGTTGAAAAGTGTCAAATTTTTAATAGGTGACCTTGCACTTAATATTAAGAGCTATTAACATTTGTTGAGAGCTAACTATACACTGGAGAAGACAATGGCAACCCACTCCAGTGTTCTTGCCTGGAGAATCCCAGGGACGGCAGAGCCTGGTGGGGCCACGCGGAGTCTGACACCACTGAAGCGACTTAGCAGCAGCAACTACACAGTTGGGGCTTCCTTTGTAGCTCAGTTGGTAAAGACTCTGCCTGCAATGCAGGAGACCCAGGTTCGATTCCTGGGTTGGGAAGAGTCCCTGGAGAAGGAAATGACAAGCCACTCTGTTGTTCTTTCCTGGAGAATCCCATGGACAGAGGAGCCTGGTAGGCTACAGTCATGGGGTCACAAGAGTTGGAAGTGACTATACCACCACCAACTATACACAAGGCGTTGAAACAGGTATGCTTTAGATGAACTGTCCATTTTATTCTAGTAGTCTAGCTGCAACTCAAGTTCAAATAGCCTGCCTGCACCGTGTGTTCTTAACCAGCTCGCTAACCCAACCCCTATTCTGATTAATCAATCAATCCACCACTAACAAGTACCAGGTGCAAAGAATAGACCTGGTGCACAGAAAATGCAATAAATGGAAAATAATTTTAGTACAAGTGCATAACAAGGTTAATGCCATATTAAACATACTGGTTGGCAGTTTATAGCATTTTTGTTTATTCTCAAAGACATGATTCATTCAAGTGACATGTATTAGGAACTTACTTTTCTAAACACCATACATACATGAAGTGAGGTTTTAGTGAAACTTTTGTGTCAACACTTCAAAAAGTGAATAACTATAGATTCTCTCATTCTAGTGTTTTGCCTGGATAATACTTGATTCAAAACGCTAATCGGCACAAGACAGTCCACAGTTTTGGAGGAAAATACAGAGTTTTCACAATATGTGCTGTTTGTTTAGAAGAGATTACATTTTGGTGATCCAAATGTATTTGTCATCAATTCTGTTTATATCTGGTTTGTGTTGTTTGTAAATGAAGAAAGAAAAAAAAAAAGCATTTTCCTGTCACCATGTCAGTTTCAGCCTAGCATCCAGAAATTGGGCTGTGTTCTTTCTGACTCACCACCAGACTTCACTCAAGGTAACTAATAACAATGACAGGATTAGGACTCCACTGGCAATTGTTTCCTTAATGGAGGAGGCTCTCTCTGGAAGGTCTCTCTGGCTTTGCTGCTGACAATGGTAAAAACTTGCTTTGTGTCTGTGAAATTTTGAGATATAATTTATAAACTATGAAAGTACAGACACGACACCATTATTTTGTGCTTAAATAGCATCTTTCTTGTAGGGATCCCAGGCCCATTTAATACAGCGACAAAATTAATCAATATAGTATAGCTCCATGACACAGCTTTTATACACCTCTCATTATCTCGTGTGCCACATCATTTGCAAAGGTACACAAACTTTATACGAAGGGATAGAATAATACACTGTGAACTTGCTTTCAGTTGCAATTGGTGAAGAGACATTCCTAATGAGATGAAAATAAATTACTTCAGGTATCCAAGTACAATATAATGCAATTTTATCATCCAGCATTAACCAGTTCTTAATTATTAGCTGGCCAAGGCTGGCAGTCTTATGGTGAAGAGAAAGAAATCGCTGACGGATAGTCCCAAGGAAAACCAGAAGGCTGAACAAGGTGGCATCATGTCAACTCAGGCTTCTGCTAATGAGATAGGAGATAGTGATAAGAACCCAGCAGAAGAAGAAATTGTATCAAAACTCAGTGGAAAACAATATGAGACAAGAAAAAATTCACAATATTTGCTGGAAAATGACAGCAGTGGGTGTTCTACACTCATAGTGAGCCTTAGGACAATGCCACCAACAGTGACAGGCCCTGAAGGGTAACAGTGTATTTGTTTTACAGTGGAAATCAGCACACTTAATGTGTAATGGTATATTATTATTGGTGATAACTGCATGTTTGACCAGGAGAATTTTGAAAACTTTTAATAAAAAAGCCATTAAACAATTTTAAGTCATTTAACAATTTAATGTTGAACCCTCAGAGCAATGTGGGTGTTAACAAAAATCACATTCTCCACTATAAACCTTTTAAATATATGATATACTTACCAGTTAAAGTTAAAAGTAGACGAAAGGAGTGTTCCAAGTGTTTTTCATGTAAGTAAATATTTACTTCTTCTGTTTCCTATCTCAGCATTTATTTTTTAAGTTAAGTATTATTTAATATTCTTGTATTTATGAAAAGAGTTCTGAAATGGATTTTTATTTGTAAGATCCATAATTTGAATTTCTTTTTGCCACTGATACTTGGATAGCTGTTTTAAAAACTAAATTTATTTTTCATTTGATAGATTAATATTATTATAAATTGTCTTTTTTTTTTAAAAAAAATTGAAGCATACCTTTACAAATGTGTCTGCTACTGATTATGTTACACTGTGTCATATACCATGGTACACCATCTTGACTCTTAAGGAGTTTATACTCTAAACATGTTAATGCAAAGTCCAAAGTGCATTAGCAGAGATATTCTCAGTATTCCGTAGAATGACATGGGAGAATACCACTCTGTGCATTGAAGGACGTTCTTCACCAAGGACATGTATTTGAATTGGCTTCGAATGAATAGAAAAATTGACTCAAAGTGATGAAAAATACCTAATCAACCTCTGCATCTATATCCACTTCTACATCTATACATCTATCTGTTTGTGGGTGTGTGTTAAGCTGCTTCAGTCATGTCCAATTCTTTGTGACCTTGTGGACTGTAGCCCACCAAGTTCCTCTGTCCATAGGATTCTCCAGGCAAGAATACTGGACTGGGTTGCCATGACCTCCTCCAGGAAATCTTCCTGACCCAGGAATTGAACCCACATCTCCTGTGGAGTCTTTACTTCTGAGCCACTGGGGAAGCCCCTATACATCCGTATCTATGCTTATATATATATATCAGTGCAGTCGTGCAGTCATGTCTGACTCTTTGCCAACCCATAGACTACAGCACGCCAGCCCTCCCTGTCCATCACCAAACCCCGGGGCTTGCTCAAACTCATGTCCATTGAGTCAGTGATACCATTCAACCATCTCATCTTCTGTCGTCCCAGTCTCCTCCTGCCTTCAATCTTTCCCAGCATCAGGGTCTTTTCCAAATGTGTCAGTTCTTCCCATCAGGTGGGCAAAGTATTGTAGTTTCAGCTTCAACATCAGTCCTTCCAATGAACACCCAGGACTGATCTCCTTTAGGATGAACAGGTTGGATCTCCTTGCAGTCCAAGGGACTCTAAAGAGTCTCCTCGAACAGCAGAATTCAAAAGCATCAGTTCTTCAGCACTCAGCTTTCTTCATGGTCCAACTCTCACGTCTATATAAGACTACTGGAAAAACCATAGCTTTGACTAGATGGACCTTTGTTGGCAATGTCTCTGCTATTTAATATGCTGTCTAGGTTGGTAATAACTTTTCTTCCAAGGAGCAAGCATCATTTAATTTCGTGGCTGCAGTCACCATCTGCAGTGTTTTCAGAGCCCCCCCAAAAAAAAGTCTGTCACTGTTTCCACTGATTCCCCATGAATTTGCCATCAATTGATGGGACTGGATGCCATGACCTTAGTTTTCTGAATGTTGAATTTTAAACCAACTTTTTCACTCTCCTCTTTCACTTTCATCAAGAGGTTCTTTAGTTCTTCACTTTCTGCTATAAGTGCGGTGTCATCTGCATATCTGAGGTTACTGATATTTCTCCTGGCACTCTTGATTCCAGCGTTTCTCATGATGTACTCCGCATAGAAGTTAAATAAGCAGGGTGACAATATACAGCCTTGGTGTGCTCCTTTCCCTCTTTGGAACCAGTCTGTTGTTCCATGTCCAGTTCTAACTGTTGCTTCCTGATCTGCATACAGATTTCTCAAGAGACAGATCAGATGGTCTGGTATTCCCATCTCTCTAAGAATTTGCCACAGTTTGTTATGATCCACACAGTCAAAGGCTTTGGCATAGTCAATAAAGCAGAAGTAGATGTTTTTCTGGAGCTCTCTTGCTTTTTCGATGATCCAGTGGATGTTGGCAATTTGACCTCTGGTTCCTCCGCCTTTTCTAAATCCAGCTTGAACATCTGGAAGTTCACGGTTCATGTGCTGTTGAAGCCTGGCTCGGATAATTTTGAGCATTACTTTACTAGTGTGTGAGATGACCGCAATTGTGCCGTAGTTTGAGCATTCTTTGACATTGCCTTTTTTGGGATTCCCTGGTGGCTCAGAGGGTAAAGTGTCTGCCCGCAATGCAAGAGACCCAGGCTCAATTCCCTGGGTTGGGAAGATCACCTGGAGGAGGAAATGGCAACCCACTCCACTATTCTTGCCTGGAAAATCCCATGGACGGAGAAGCCTGGTGCAGGCTACAGTCCGTGGGTTGCAAAGTGTTGGAAACGATTGAGTGACTTCACTTTCACTTTTCTTTGGGATTGGAATGAAAATTGACCTTTTCCAGTCCTGTGGCCACTGCTGAGTTTCCAAATTTGCTGGCATAGGGAGTGCAGCACTTTCACAGCATCATCTTTTAGAATTTGAAATAGTGCGACTGGAATTCCATCACCTCCACTAGCTTTGTTCATAGTGATGCTTCATAAGGCCCACTAGACTTCACCCTCCAGGATGCCTGGCTCTAGGTGAGTGACCATACCATCGTGATTATCTGGATCATGAAGATCTTTTTTGTATCGTTCTGTTTATTCTTGCCACCTCTTCTTAATATCTTCTGCTTCTGTTAGGTCCATACCATTTCTGTCCTTTATTGTGCCCATCTTTGCATGAAATCTTCCCTTGGTATCTCTAATTTTCTTGAAGAGATCTCTAGTCTTTCCCATTGTATTGTTTTCCTCTATTTCTTTGCATTGATCACTGAGGAAGGCTTTCTTATCTCTCCTTGCTATTCATAGATACCTAAAGTTATACCTATATCAATATCGATGTCTATCCAGCCCTGTGATAGGTGCACAGTGTGCTATTTCAAATTCATGTGTTCTGTAAAGTTAATGAATATGGGTTGATGCTGGAGCCCCTGGAAAGTGCAGAGCCTGAAATGATACTGAGGTAAGTAGCGGCTCCATTGTGAAAAGACTTATATACCATCTTAAGGAAATGGAATCATTGTGTAGTTGTAATCAAAAGAAGGTAATTCGGTAGATGAATAGCCTTGAAGCAAAGGAATCAGTTAGGGAGCTGTTGTAATGTTTGTAGCCATAGATCATAAAAGGAAAAACTAAAAATGTGACAGGGCATTGGATTCCAGAGACTTTTAGGATGAAAAATCAAGAGGACTTGTGGAGTAGTTGGGCATGCAGGAGGGTAACAGGGAAGAGTCACTGAGCATTAGCTCTGTTCTTCTTGCACAGCAGACCTAGGTACACCATAGTGAACAAAACAAACAAGAAAGAAACTCTGCCCTCTCAGATGTTATATTTCATTGAAAGATGTAGATAAGTAAATAAGACATTACGTTGAACCCATTAGGCTAAGTGGAACAGTGGGAGAACTCTTGTTGCTCGAAAATAGTGGGCTTAGCTGAGATGCATTCTTTAGGGGAAAACTATTGAGTTCAACTTTGGAGATACTAATATGGATTCAATTGTGCAGCACTGAAGGAGGTGGACCAGATAAAATTGAGTGCCTATGTTTAAGGTAATAGATCTTGTTTTGAAAGTCAGGTGGTATAGTTTAGCTGATGCATGGGATAAGTGAGTTTATATCTCAAGAATGATATCAGGTCAGGGACAAAGATGGAAACTTGGAGAACACCATATTTTAGAGACATAGAGAAATAAGAACTAAAACTGGACACTGCAGAGGCAGTATCATGCATGTAGAAGGAGAATCACTTAAAAGGCTGTCAAATAAGCCAAAGCTGAAAAGAACTTCGAGAAATAGGGCCATTCATAGATGCAACAAGTTCAAAGAAATAAGAATGAAAAACCAGTTTTTGGTTTGGCTTCAAGGAGGTTGGAAATCTACACAGGTGTGGTACAATTATTTAAAAAATGCTTCAGAAGCAATGGAGAACATGAACAGATCATCTAAATTTTTACATAGCTGTTTTAATGAAGTAGAACATAGAGAAAGATTAGGAGGGAAAAGTTCCACCTGGTATAACTCTTTATTTGGCTGGATTTCACTTGAGATCAATTGTACACATATATATTTGAAAGTTTTTTGTTTTTGTTTTTCTGAAGAGATGTTTTTCAAACATAGCATTTTACTTTTTTCTATCCTTATCTTTGTTGTTACAAGGAAGATTGTATATTAGGAATTCAATTTCTGGTGCCTAATCCATACATAAAATGGATATGGATATTTTGTTTATCAAAATATTGTATATGAGCCTCTCTGGTGGCTCAGACAGTGAAGAATCTGCCTACAGTGCTGGAGACTCTAGTTTGATCCATGGGTCAGGAAGATCCCCTGGGGAAGAAAAATGGCAATCCACTCCAGAATTCTTGCCTGGGAAATCCCATGGACAGATGAGCCTGGCAGAGAGCAGCCTATGGTTGCAAAGAGTCAAGTACAACTGACTGACTAACACACACATATAAATATATAACACTTTATTATGACAATTTAAGAATGATTTGTTCCTAAAACAAAAAGCACACTATAACACAGTGCCCTTACTGCAGCATGTGTATCAGCTTATAACAACACAACACTTGCCAATTCCCAGTTGAGAGAAGCCAGGCAGCTTGAATGTTTACAGAATAAATTAAAGTCACAGGAAAACTTACTCGTTTAATTTGGTCCCAATTAGAGTGATTCTCCTCGAATAAAATCTGCTACGATTAGTCATACCTAACATCTTTATGTCTTTATTAATAACACAAATGAACATAACTAAAGTGTACTGTTATGGTCTTAATTGTAAAAACTGTCTGTTATAAATTCATTGTCACAAGTGATGAGTTATATATAATAGAATCTAAAACTCAAGTCACTGCTGCTAGATGCAAACATGACACCATCTATGATTTATTTCTAACAAATAAAATGGAAAAAAGAGTCCTCCATGCAATTTACACTATTGTTTAGAAAGTATTTACTAAAACTGAAATAATAAACTACCAACCAAAAAGAAAATATACCTCAGGTTGATTTAGGAACTTACAGAGCAAATTAAAATATATTTTAGCTGTTTTCAGACAAAAAGCCCAAATCAAAAAAGTCTTTTGGAAGTAAATTCCCCCATTCAAAAAAATACATAAATAAACAATTCTTTTCTGAAAACAAAGAATGTATTTCTAAACCAACTGATGGGCTGGTGTGATTCCTAACTATTATAATGAGAATGCAAAATTATTTTTACAACTTTTTTACAACTTCTTACAAGTTTAATTTGGCATATGCATATTTTTAATTCTCTTGAATTTTCTGGAGATGAATGTTTAAATTTGGTCTTCCAAAATTATTTAACATATAAAAAGTGAGCAGAATATGTCTTTTTATTTTGGTTTATGCTTATAGATATGAATTTTAATAAGCTCAGAAACAGGTGATAATAAGATTAGTAGCATATAGAAAGTGTGTAGTTAATAGAAGCAGAACTAGAGGCAATTAATGGAATTTGTGTTTTTTTCCTACCGAAAAACTGTATCCTAAATACGAATTGTTTATGCCAGACCAATAACTGCAAATATCACTAATAACATCATTAAATCATCTAGCACTACATTTTAAGCATCAAATAGACTTACTGATTTGGTATTACATTGGCATGGTGATTGGCTTATTAATATTTTCCATGACTTTATATGCACTGCAAAACTTGATTTTGCAACATTAATTTTGCCTGTTTTAGAAAGATTAAAAACATGCTAACCATGCCATAGGTACAGTGTCTCTATGCCATACTCTTAAAATTACTCAATGACTTCTAAGTTTTTTGATTATTGTATGCATTTATTTTAAGTGATAAAGAACTAGAAAGTGTTAGGAAATAAAAACACTGTCCCCTCCCCTCCGGGAATACATGTAAATCCATGGCTGATTCATGTCAATGTATGGCAGAAACCACTGCAATATTGTAAAATAATTAACCTCCAACTAATAAAAATAAATGGAAAAAAATAAATAAAATTTAAAAAAAAACACTGTCCCCTAATGACTCCATAAATTAAAATATAAGAAATTTATTACCTCTGGAGAAGGAAATGGCAACCCTCTCCAGTATTCTTGCCTGGGAAATCCCATGGACAGAGGAGCCTTGCAGGTTACAGTCCTTGGGGTAGCAAAAGAGTCAGACACAACTGGGCAACTAAACAACAACATGACGTTTTATCTTAAAGATGTATGTATTTTCCCTTTCATACCTTGTATTACCCAAAGAGTCTGGCATGAATGCTGTTTTGAGAGTAGAGGCCGTGAACTTCTGATTTTTCTTGTAGTTTATTTATTCATATGAAGAAACAGTGTCTATTTGACATGTGATGTATGGAGAACGAATGAATTTGTTTCCTTCTGTTCTGTTTTCAGTATGTTCTTTATTGTCTTCCCGCCCTTTCATCAGTTCTTCTTTCTCTTTTTGTTGTCTTCAGCTTTTAATTCTTTAGCAAAGATTTATACGAAACTCCAAAAAAACAACAAAAACAGTAGCCTCTCTATTCTGAAAAATGTATTTATTTTAAAAGCTTTAAGGACCGTAATGGTCAATCTTTATGGTCTAAGAACTGCATTGCACTCTTAATATGTTAATGTCCCCAAATTTTTGTTGTTGTTATCAATTACATCTGTTGACACTCATAATTTAAGAAATTGAAATGAGAAACTTGAAAACAGTTATTTATAATCCATTTCAAACTAGCAATAGTGAATCATTCTTTGCTAGAATAAACATTTTATGAAAATGGCTGTATTCTTTAAAAAAATAGTGGAAATATTAGCATCATTTTATGTTTATCAAAAGTTAAAAAGTATCTGCCTTAATGGAAGACAGATGGATTCTCATGTCTGCTTCTGCATTTAATCTGTTGCAATATAAATGGGATGTTGCTGCTGGAAAACTCCACTCTACACTCATGAGAGAATTAAAGTATAAAAAAAGCAAATACTGTGTTAGCCCTGTTGTGAACATACTTTGATTTCATACACCTCCTAAAAGGGTCATCAACACCCCGGATCCTAGGACCCCCTTTTAGAAACCACTAATGTTGGTTAATGTCAGTTTTATAAATCAGAATGATTTAACTGTGTTAAGATTAAAACATTTATTATTATGTCCATATATTTACACAGATTTGATTTTTTTGTATGTATGTGTTAGTGATTCAGTCATATTTTATTCTTTGTGACCTCATGGACTCTAGCCTGCCAGGCTCCTCTGTCCCTGGAATTCTCCAGGCAAGATTACTGGAGTGGGTAGCCATTCCCTTCTCCGGGGTATCTTCCAGAACCAGGGATCGAACCTGAGACTCCTGCATTTACAGGCAGATTCTTTACTGTCTGAGCCACCAGGGAAACCAAAATAGCTAATGTAAATTCACTGTATAGAAAGCACTTAGGACTTCCCTGGTGACTCAGTGGTCAAAAATTGACCTGCCAGTGCATGGGACACAGGTTCAACCCCTGGTTCAGGAAGATCCTACCTGCTGTGGAGCAACGAAGCCTATATGTCACAACTAGAGAGTGGCCTCCACTCACCACAACTAGGGAAAGCCCACATGCATCAGTGAAGACCCAGTGTGGCAAACAGTAACAAAAATTAAAATTTTTTTAAAAGGAAGCATTTAGCTACATAATTTATAGGAATACAGGCTTCAGTGGTAGCCAGCATTTTCTAAAAGGTACTTTTCTATTCCTTATAAAGCAAATACTTCAGCAATGTGACACAACATTCCATATAATCAGTAGGAAAACTAACACTACAGTTAAGTCCTCTAGGGTTTACAGGCACACATGCATATGCACATGCATACAAAAATCTAATAAGTAAAGGAATGTAACCTAGTGGTACATTTACATTTTAGAAATTTTTGTTCTAAGGCTGAAATGAATTAAATGAACCCATATAAATTTGAGCTACCCTTAGTCGACTTTGAGCACAACTATAATTAAATCATCACCAGACTTGCATAGAAAATTGAAAGGCAGTTTAAGAATTTACGACGCTGAAAAGATTTAAAGGAGCAAATCTCCTCCTAAGACATAGATGTTTTTAATAATGTTTTTACCAGTTCTTTCTCCCATCTCCTTTCCCCAAGTCCTCTCTCATCATTTCACAGGCCCAGCAGTCACCTTAATAGCTCTAATTTTCTAAATACTCCGATTCTCAGATCACATATGTTCCTGTTTTGTTTAGTGCACTTGTTTCTTATTTTTCTACTTTCCATCATCCTTTTAATTTCTCTTCTTACACCAACTCTGCTTCATAATATGACTCAGTATAGAACCCCTGGTTCTGACAGTTCCATTTTCCTTCCTTTCACCAACAATAGGAACAGCAAATACTGACAGGCTGAGCAGGCAGAAACAAAATTTGTAGTGAGTGGGGTGGGTAGGTGGAAAAGCTATGAATTTTTGTTTGATTTTTGTTCTTGTTAAAGCAAAATACTGAATTCCAAAATAAAAAATGAAGGATGGTATTTCAACTTTCAATTTTCCAGTTGCTTCCACTATGCAAGAACATTGGAAGGTTTTTTCTTGTTTGTTTGCTTCATTTTTTCCCCCTCTGCTTCCTGATATGCCTTCACTTCCTGATGCTATGGAAACTAGGAGAGATTCTGAGAGGTGATAGCAATGTTCCCTGATATTACCTACTCCAGCCCTTCCAAGAGTTTTGTTAACCTAGTTTTCTAGTTAAATAGCATCCTCTAACACTGTAGAGTGCCCTTTAATTGTATATCATCTAAAACACAAACCAATCCCATTTTTGGACAAACTAAAAAAAAAAAAAAAAAAAAACCTTTGAAAGGGTGTAGCACTTCATCATTCTTTTGGGTATAGGCTCAAATCTGAGCAATTTGTGGAGAACGCATAAGTAAAATATGGTTAGCTGAATATTTTTAAGTGGAAAGAAGTAACAAGTTAGAAACAAATAAAGAAGCATGGGTATATCTCCAAATATTGGTGTTGAGAATAAAAGGAACAAAATGACAATTCATATTTAAATATCATGTTTGTAAATTAAAGCACACACCCTCAACAGCATCCCACATTTGATAATGTTTCATGTATATTTCAGAGCAAATTAGGTAAGGAAGATAGGTGCATATGGAGATGGAGAGGTACAGGGAAAGAGACCAGAAGAAAAGGAGGAAAACAATACAATAAAAAGAAATGGAATAATATGAAACAAAATACAGGAAAATACAAAAGGGATAACTTTGAATGAACATATGAATATAGTGTACTAGTATGAGATGAGAAATAAAAAGGAGTATCAACTCTAAAACTCAGAAAGGAAATAATAAATACAACATACAAGAAATGCTTTAATCAGTGTTTGGTTTGTCAAAGTTCATCCTAGTATTTCCAAATTTATTTTTTACCTTGCTACTTTATTTTACTGAAATTTAGATTTTGAACCTCATTGTTTCCATGTATATATATATATACATCTTTATTATGCATATATTCAGGTCCCCTGTACCTGTATCTGAATTCCACAATTACCTGTGCTTTCTAAAACAACAATTAAATTAAAATGCAGAAGCTAGCCAATGCAGACTCTGGTGTCCTGAGCACAGCTACTGCTAAAGTCTCCTTTGACTGCACAGGATCCAGTCAAAGCATGTGGGCCTGCATGCTTCCCATGCCAAAACCTCACCAGAATCAGTCATGGGTGCCCCTGCCTGAGGCAGGAAACCAGTAATGCTGGCAGGGGACTATGTATTAAAGCATATTTTAGGAGAGCAGGTCTGGGGAGAAGACTGCTGTTGGCTGCACAAAAACAAACAGGAAACTGAAATGAGACGCTTTATGGCCAGAAATGCTCCTCGAGGAAGCCTGGTCTACCCTGAAAATGAGGCATCATTGTTGAGTGGCATGCAAGGGGCTGGGCTGCCATTGCAACACCCCTCTCTAACCACTAGAGCTCCTCTCTTTGGGCACTGGGAGGGATGTTCCCCAGAGGGAGCATTACCAAGTTGTTGCAACTTCCTGCTGGTCCATGCCACCACAGGAACTTCGCACACACCCTAGTTGTGGCTGCCTTATCTCACACTGGCCTGAGTGCTTAAGTGCCCTAATCAGCCTGAGAGCCCCAATTAGCCACTGCTTTCACCCCATCTCAACTGGGCAGGGAACAGATGCCTGAGGGTGGCACGCATGCAGAGGTGGAGCCAAAAAAAAAAAAATAAAGTGTAGCCCCAGTGTTTGTGAGGCTAAGGAAGAGGAGTGGCAATCTCTCTGTGCAGCTGCCTCCCCACAGATTAAATCCCCTTGGTCTGCTTGGTGAACCCTATGTCTGCGGACTATATGAATGGACAATGAGTAATCCCACAATGGAGAAAGTTGTGACATAACTGGTATAACTTTGGCAACAGTGGGCTTTGGGGGCATGTGCACATGGGCAGTAGGCCAATACAGAGTGTGGTGCCTCCACAGTGCCCAGAGTTGTTCCATAGCTCTGACGAGGTATTAGAAGGCCTCCTGGGGAGATGGGGATTGGCTGTAGCTCACTGTACGGATAAAGAAACTGAGAGTGGAGGCCTCAGGAACATAAAATTATTAATGTTATGTTTTGTTTTGTATTTTGTTCTGTTATTTTGTGTTTTTTACTCTTTTAATCTTTTTTTTTTTTTTTTTAGTTTACTGTTTGGTTATTTTATGTCTTTTTCTTGTTTTTGCTTTTCTTCTTTCTTTTATTTCTTGTTTCTTTTGATTGTTACTGTGTTTTATGTTTCCTTTCCTTTTCTCTTTTTTATTTTGAGTTTGCTTTCTGTTTTTAATTTTTGTTCTTATTAGATTTCTTTTTGTTTGTTTTTATTATTCAATTCTTGGTTGTTATAGTGTTTTTGTTTGCTATTGCCTTATCATTTGTCTTATGTTTTATTTGTCTATTTTCTTTTCCTCTATTATTTATTTATTTAATTTTTGGCTGCAAATGTGACTTGTAGGGTCTTGATTTCCCAGCCAGGGTTTGGGGCTGAGCTTCCAGGATAAGAACACCAAGTCTGAGACACTGGACCACCAGAGATTTCCCAGCCCTAGGAGATGTTAATCAGCATGAACTCTCCTGGAGGACTCCATCTCAAGAGCAGGACTGAGCTCCCCCTAGAGCTGTGACTCTAGTGGTGGATGCCTCATACAAACAACAGGCAAGAGTGGAACACAGCCCCACCCATTAGCAGAAAAGGCTGCCTAAAGCGGTGCTAAGCTCACAGACACCTGAACACACAGAACCTGCTGAAGCCCAGCCCATCAGAGGAAAGAGACTCAGCTCCACACACCAGAGGGCAGGTACCATTCCCTCCCACCGAGAAGCCTGAAGAAGTCAGTGGACCAATCTCACCCATCAGAGGGCAGACACCAGAAGCAAGAGGAACTATAACACTGCAGTCTGCAGAGAGGAAACTAGAAATACAGTCAGGTAGACAAAATGAGATGACAGAGAAATATGTTGCAGGTGAAGGAGCAAGGTAAAAATCCACAAGGCCAAATAAATAAAGAGTAAATAAGCAATCTCCCTGAAAAATAATTCAGAATATTGACAGTAAAGATGATCCAGATCTACAAAATAGAATGGAGACATGAACTGAAAAGATACAAGAAATGTTTAACAAGAACCTTGAAGAACTAGAGAACAAACAATGATGAACAACACAACTTAAATGAAAAATACACTGGAAGAAATCAATAACAGAATAACTAAGACAGAACAGATAAGTGAACTAGAAAATAGAATGATGGAAAAACTTCCATGGAGTAGGATTAAAAAAGGAATTAAAAGAAATTAGGATAGTCTCAGAGACCTCTGGGACAACATTAAATTAACCAACATTCAATTTATAGGGATCCCAGAAGAAGAACAAAAAGAGAAAGGGCCTGAAAAAATATTTTAACAGATTATAATTGAAAAGTTCTTTAACATGGAAAAAGAAATAGTCATCTAACTCCAGGAAGTGCAGAGAGCCCCACAGAAAGTAAATCCAAGAAGAAACATGATAAGACACATATTAAACAAACAATCATAAACTAACTATAAAGAAAAATATTAAAATCAACAAGGGAAAAAAAGCAAACAAAATACAAGGGGATCCTTATAATATTAACAGCTTACTTTTCAGGAGAAACTCTGCAGGCAAGAGGGATAGGCAAGATATATTTGAAGGGATGGAAGGGAAAAAGATACAGCAAAGATTATTTTACCGAGCAAGGATCTCATTCAGATTTGATGGAGAAACCAAAATCTATACAGACAAGCAACAGCTAAGAGAATTCAGCACAAAGAAACCAGTTTAATGACAAATGCTAAAGGAACTTCTCTAATAAGAAATACAGGAGAAGAAAATGACCTATAAAAAAGCAAACCCCAAACAATTAAGAAAATGTTAATAGGAATACACATACTGATAACTACCTTAAATGTCAATAGATTAAGTACTCCAACCAAAAAAAAAAAAACAGACTGCCTGAATGGATACAAAAGCAAGACCTGTATATATGCTGTTTATAAGAGCCCCATTTCAGACCCAGGAACACATACAGGCTGAAAGTGAGGTGGTGGAAAAAGATATTCCACACAAACAGAAATCAAAAGAAAGTTGGAGTAGCAAGACTCATCTCAGAAGAAATAGACATTGAAATAAACAACATTACAAGAGACAAGGAAAGACGATAAACAATGATCAAGGGATCAACCAAAAAAGAAGATATAAAAATAGTAAATATTTACACAACAAATATAGGAGTACCTCTATACACAGCAAAGTAAACAGTCATAAAGTGGAAATCAACAGTAACATAATAATAGTGGGACACTATAACACCCCACTTACACCAAAGCACAGATCATCCAGACAGAAAATTAATAAGGACAGTTCAGTTCAGTTCAGTTCAGTCATTCAGTCATGTCCAACTCTTTGCAACCCCATGGACTGCAGCGTGCCAGGCCTTGCTGTCCATCACTAACTCCAGGAGCTTGCTCAAACTTATATCCATTGAGTCGGTGATGCCATCCAACCATCTCATCTTCTGTCATCCCCTCCTCCTCCCACCTTCAATCTTTCCCAGGATCAGGGTCTTTTCCAATGAGTCAGTTCTTCACATCAGGAGGACAAAATATTGAAGTTTCAGCTTCAGCATCAGTCCTTCCAATGAATATTCAGGACTGATTTCCTTTAGAATTGACTGGTTTGATCTCCTTGCAGCCCAAGGGACTCTCAAGAGTCTTCTCCAATGCCACAGTTCAAAAGCATCGATTTGATGCCCTCAAAAGCATCAATTCAAATGAGTACCAACAAATGCTAAATGGCACATTAGATCAAATAGACTTAGTTGATACTTATAGAACATTTCATTCATTATAGGAGTAGAAAGCATACACTTTCTACTCCAGTGCACACAAATCATTCTCCAAGATAGATCTTATCTTGGGTCACAAATCAAATCTAAGTAAATTTAATAAAACTGAAAAACTGAAATTATATCAAACATCTTTTCCAACCACAATACTACGAGATTAGAAATCAATTACAGGAAAAAAAGCTGCAAAAACACAAACACATATAGGCTTAACAGTATCATATTAAATACCCAATGGATCACTGCAGAAATTAAAGAAGAAATAAAAAATATTTCCTAGAAACAAATGACAATGAGAACATGGTGACCCCAATACTGGACTCAGCAGAAATAATTCTAAGTGGGAAGTTTATGGCAATATAGTCTCACCTCAAGAAACGAAAAATCTCAAATAAACAACCTAACATTACACCTAAAGCTACTAGAGAAAGAAAAACAAACAAAACCCAAAGTTAGTAGAAGAAAGCATAAAGGCAGATAAGAAATAAATAAAATAGAAACAAAGCAATAGCAAAGGTCAATGGAACTAAATCTGGTTCTTCTAGAAGGTAAAATCAACATACTTTTAGACAGATTCATTAAGGAAACAAGAAAGAGGACTCAAATCAATAAAATTAAAATGAAAAATGAAAAGCAACAAAGGCACCAGGGAAATACAAAGGATTCTAAGAGACTACTACAAGTATATTCCAAAAAATGAACAACCTGGTAGAATGGACAAATTTCAGAATGGTATAACCTTCCAAGACTGAGCCAGGAATAGAAAATATGAACATTCAATCATAAGTGATTAAATTAAAACTGTGATTAAAAATATTCCAGCAACAGAAGCCTAGGACCAGATGGCTTCACAGGTATATTCTATCAAACATTTAGAAAGGAAATAAAAGTTATCTATCTCAAACTCTTCCAAAAAAACTCACAGAGGGAAGAATACTACTAAGCTCATTCTATGAGGCTACAATCACCCTGATACCAAAACCAGAGGTAGAAAGAAAATTAAGGCCAATATAACTGATGAAGATATACATAAAAATCCTCAACAAAATACTAGCAAACAAAACCCAACAATACATGAAAAGGCTTATATACCATAATCAACCAGATTTACACCAGTGACCCAAGAATTATTCAATATATGCAAATCAATCAATGGTTAATATGTGCAAAACACCATATTAACAAACTGAAGAATAAAAACCAGATGATTATTAGAAGGAACCTACCTCTATAAATATAAGCATTTGAAGAGACAAACCAACAGAATACATCATTCTTAATGGTGAAAAACTGAAAGCATTTCCTCTAAGATCAGGAACAAGACAAGCGTGTTCACTCTCACCACTTTTATTCAATATAGTTTTGAAAATTATACCCATAGCAATCTGAGAAGAAAAAAAAAAAAGGAATCCAAATTGGGAAAGTACAATTTTAACTGTTTGTAGATAATATGATACTCTTCATAGAAAATCTACTAGAGCTAATCAATGATTTTGGTAAAGGTGTAGGATACAAAATTAATACACATAAATCTCTTGTATTCCTATACACTAATAATGAAAGATCATAAAGACATATAAAGGAAAAAATCCAATTTACCATTTCAGCAAAAATAATAAAATAATAGGGAATAAACCAGGGTGATTGTAATATATCAGGGTGATTATAGCCTTGTGGAATGAAAGGAATGGGAGGAAAGAAATAAAAGATGACATAAACAGATGGAGAGATATTCCATGTTCTTGAATTGGAAGAATAAATATTGTAAAAATGGTACACTACCCAAAGCCATCTACAGATTCAATGCAACTCCTATCAAAATCACCAAGGGCATTTTCACAGAATTAGAGAAAAAAAAAATTTGTACTTTGTAAGAAACACAAAGGACACTAAATAGCCAAGGAATCTTGAGAAAGTAAACAGAGCTGGAGATATCAGACTCCCTGAGTTCAGACTATACTACAACGCTACAGTAAGCAAGAGAGTATGTTAGTGGCACAAAAAACAGAAATGTAGATCAACGGAACATGATAGAAAGCCCAGAGGTAAACCTATGCATCTATGGTCACCTAAACTATGACAAATGAGGTAAGAATATACTATAGACAAAAGATAGTTTCTTTAAAATGCAGTGCATGTAAAAGAATGAAATTAGTATGTTTCCTAAAACCATACACACAAATTAACTCAAAATGGATTAAAGACCTAAAATGTAAAGTCAGACACTTTAAAAAAATTGTTAGAGGAAAAGACAGAACACTCTTTGGCATAAATCCCAGCAAGATTTTCTTGTCCCACGTACTAGAGAAATGAAAATAAAAATAAGCAAATTCTTCCTAATTAAACTTAAAAGCTTTTTAACAGCAAAGAAATGATAAACAAGACAAAAAGAAAATCTTCAGGAACTTTCCTGGTGGCTCACTGACAAAAAAAAAAAAAATCCACTTGCCAATGTAGGAGGCATGGGTCTACTACCAATAAATGCTGGAGAGGGTGTGGAGAAAAAGGAATCCTCTTACACTGTTGATGGGGATGTAAATTGATACAGACACTATGGATAACATAATGGAGATTCTGTAACAAACTAAAAATAGAACTACCATAACTCTGCAGTCCCACTCCTGGAAGAAAATTATAATCCAAAAAGATATATGCATCCAATTTTCATTACAACAGCCAGGACATGGAAGCTAACTAAATGTTCATCAACAGATAAATGGATAGAGAAGATGTGGTACATATATACAATGGAATATTAACTCAACCATAAAAGGGAACAAAATTGTGCTATTTGCAGAGACATGAAAGGAACTAGAGGCTGTAATACAAAAGGAAGTTTGTCAGAAAGAAAAAATAAATACCATATAATATCACTTATATGTGGAATACAAAAAAAATAATAATACAGATGAACTTATTTGCAAAACAGAAATAGAGACACGGATGTAGAGATTGGGAGTATGGATACCAGGGGTGAAGGAGGGTGGAATGAATTGGGAGATTGGGATTGATATATATACACTACTATGTTTAAAATAGGTAACTATTGTTATAACTCTACAACACAAGGAAGTCTACTCAAAACTCTAGTGAGCTAAATAGGAAAGAAATCCAAAAATGAAGGAAGGAATATATGTATATGTATAGCTGATTCACCTTGCTAAATAGTAGAAGCAAACACAATATTTTAAAGCAATTATATTACAATAAAATTAATTGAAAATAAAATACAATGCAGAAGCTATTGAAATGTTGCTTATATCTGCATTTTCAACATCTTTTTACAAATATTATATTTTTTGAATTAAGTTTTTAAATGAATTAATGTTTAAATATATTACATATGTTAATATGTTAACATTTAAATAAGACAAAAGAGATGCAGTATACTGCATGAATATTATTTTTTAAATACCAGATTTGTTGTCTTCTCTCCTAACCCATATGAATTCTGCAGCTTGGTAGATGATACTGGTGGGCCTTCAAAAAACATTAGCTTTGCCTTTCCTTCACTACCACAAATGGCAGCATCATTTCTATTGCAGATAACCGATCAGTCTTTATTCTTTCCCACTCTCAGTTTGTTTGTTTGTTTTGTTTTGTTTTGTTTTGAGAAGTAACATGTTCAGGTCCAAGGGAAATGTCATGATTTTGCCTGAGCCAGTCATGGTGACTCTATGCCTCTGCGTGGGACTGGTTGAGGAAAGGGCATTGATATATAAGTAAAGACTGCTTCAGAGATTTTATAAAAGATTTTCCTCCCTCATGGAGGCAAGAGTGGCATGAGGAATGCTCATTTGTTCTTCTTCACCCTTCCTTGAGCTGTGGGCACAGTCTGCAAATGTGGTTTCTCTAACTGTATCAGTCATCTTACCCCTACCAAAGAATAAGCCAAAGGACTAAACCAAACTGCGTAAAAATGGTGAAATGCTTAACATTATGAAATGTAAAAATAGAAATGTAGAGGTAAGAATTCTTAATAATTTGCTTTCTTTGCTTTACTCAATTACTTTTTATAGACTTTCAAATGTATTGCCAAAATCCTGTAATTAAATGACATTCCTATGAAATGTAAAAGCACATGAATATTAATTAGAGGAAATAACTATATGATTTAAGGAAAACAAAAGTATTCAATTATTATATTGTTTCCTATATTCACAGAGTCTATCTGGAGGCAGGAATTATCTTATACTGTTTTAGAGTTGGGAGCAGATGGCTTACAGTGTCAATATAAAATTTTAAAATAAGAAAATTTTTAAATAATGTAGGCTTAATCTATGAAACCTATCAAATATAATAATTTAGAAAATTGTCACTTGACTCATTAAATTATTATTAATTGCACAATAGGTTTGTAATGTACTTGGTTAAGAAATCCTTTAGGCCATAAGACATTAATTAAAAATTCTTAAATTAGTAACAAGTCTCTAATCAAGTAATTTATTTTGAGGAAACAAGAACATGGTTAAAAACTCCTTCAGGGATTCTTCACTACCCCTGTGACATAATAATGTAACTTTGAATTAGTAATAAAATACTTAAAATTGTGTCAAGTTTTTGTTTAGGAAAATAGTATTTCTCTTATACTTACAATTCTTATTTTCCCCATTTTTAAACATCTGCTATTCACTCTGATGGTGGTGGTTGTTTCCTCTCTAGCTCTTCTCTGGTCTATCCTTAAAGCGACCTCCTCTTTTCTTTATAAAACATAAATCTGATAGGCTAGTCACTTAAAATACTCAAATTGCCTCTCATCTCTGAACACACTGCAGTGTGATTCAGTTGTATATGATTTGGCTGCCACCTCTCTTCTTCACTCTTACTTCCATACATTCGGAGAAGCACTCTACCCTCTGCCTACTCAACTAACGATTCCTCTTGAAATGCCTGTGCTAGAAGTGATCTCTTATTCCAATGTGTGTGCATGCTAAGTCATTTCAGTTGTGTCCAACTCTTTGTCACCCTATGCCCATGAGGTTCACGTGTCCATGAGATTCTCCAGGCAGAAATAGTGGAGTGGGTTGCGATGCCCTCCTCCAGGGGATCTTCCTGACCCAGGGATCCAACCTGTGCCTCTTAAGTCTCCTGAGTTGGCAAGCATGACCTGGGAAGCCCCTCATGATCCACATTTTTACTAAATTTGGCAGTCACACTTCTTCATTTTTATCAGTCTACTATGTATGAAATAATATCTCATGGTAGAGGAAGCTGATTTATGTTTTTCTTCATTTTGTATAGGTTTCCCCTTTATAGCCTTGCTTTACATTTTGTTTCAGATCCAGATTATTTGTCAGCTATATGTACTGCACATATCTTCTCTTTGAGAATGTGGAGGTTTTTTTTTTTTTTTAATTTTTTATCTATAGTACTTTTGATAAACCAGTTTTCTTACATGTAATGAATATTTCAAGATTTTCTGTTAGTGTTAACAATAAAATGTATTCATTGACAAGTGCTACTTGTACTGAAATGATAAGATATGCTTTTTATGTTGTTTTATAAAATGTTGTGGATTTTGTTTGTTGTGCAGAATTTTTAAAAAGGTTTTCCTTTCATATACAGGTCTGTGTTTCATGAATTATTTTATTCTTCACAAGGAGAATGTTTCTTACAAGTCTAAATTTTTTAAGAACTCCATACTTCCCATTGCTCAGTAGTACCTTTTTTTCTTTTGTCATATACTTGTATGCACACTCATATATGACTATCTCTGGGATGTCTATTGTGTATTTGTCCACTGACAAATTGGTAATTCTTTGAGTCAATACCACACTATTTTATTGATATAGCTTTATAAGTCTTTTTCATTCTGATAGGCATAACTTCACATATTAATTTTACTTATCAGAATTGTCTTGCTTATTCTTATTTATCTGTGCTTCTTATACACTTTATCTTACCAAGTTGCTCACAAAACTTTACGGTGGTTTTGTCTATGAGAAATCAAAAACATTTTCTCCACAAATGCATGGTATACATGTTGTTTGAATTTTTCCTAGTTACTTCTAAGTTTGTATTGTATTTGCTCTTAAAGTTCCATATTTTAAGTTATGTTTTGACCTTTCCTTCTGGTGCAGCAAAGTATCATTGCTAATATGTAGAAATACAATGAATTTGTATGTATTTGTTTTGCATCTTCTTAAGTTACTGAACTCACAATGAGCCAGTTGTAATGATTTTTTTTTTTTTTTTTTTACTTTTAGATTACTGCAGTTTCCTACAGATAATCATATCATCTGAAAATAGGGACTGTTTTATTTCTTGCTTTCTGCCAGAGCCTGCCGGCAAACGAACTGGTGGAGAACGCAATTACCAGAGTACCTAGGAAATAAGACTCAGAAAGATGGGGTTGAGAGGGACGGAGTCAGCTTGCCTCTGACTCTGACAACTTTATTGAAGAATACCACGCCTATATATATGCTAACAGGAGTTACTAAGAATAGATCGAGGGTTTGCATACGTGCAGAGCTACAGATGTTTTAAATTCCTACACTTAAGATCAGTAAAGCATTACCCTAGCACCCAACATGATTAAGATCAATAGAACATTAACTAGATAGAAAACAGGCTTCATCAATAGAACATTAACTAGATAGAAAACAGGCTTCAAGCATGACGAGTTTATCAGCACCAGGAAAACAGGCAAAAGGTCACCAGGGTGTTTTTTCCCTGAAGGAGACAAATGCCAGTCTGTACTTTAACAAGAAGGGGTGGCAGGACAAAGAGAGACCTTTTGTTCTCTCTTAGGGCCATAAGGGGCCTGTAGGTTCAGGCCGGCTCCCTGCAGCTTTCCAATCTGTACACATTTTTATTTCCTCTTTTTGCCTTGTCTGTTGTTCAGTTACTCAGTCGTGTCCTACTCTTTGCGACCCCATGGACTGCAGCACTCCAGGCTTCCCAGGCCTTCACTATCTCTGACCTTATTGCCTTTGCTCAAACTTCAAGTACTATGCTCAATAAGAATGGTGAGAGAAAATACTTTTGCCTACTTCCAGATCTTGTGGAAAAGTCTTTTTGAACATTCAGTATAGTGTTAAATGTCAACATTTTAAAATGTTCCTTATCAAATTAATGAAGTTTTCCTCTATTCTAATTTTCTGATATTTACAAAAAAAATTAATACTGAATTTTATCAAGTGATTTTTTTCATTAATTGAAATGATTATGTGTTTTTCCCTCAGTAGCCAATAGGGTAGATTATATTGATTGAGTTTTGAATACCTGGCCAGTTTCAAAAGCATAGAATAAATGCTGCTTGATCATTTCATATAACTCCTCCTATGTATTGCTAAATTATATTTATTGCCTTGATAATATTTTCCTGAGCAGTTTGGCCTCTATATCCATGAGAGTTATTGATATGTCACTTTCTTTTACTTTTATTTCTTTTTCTGTACTTTGAGTTTAGTAGCATGCTATTACTAACTTCAAAAACTATATTAGGAAGTATTCCTTTTCTCCCATTTCTTAAAATGATTGGGTAAAATTGGTGATAATTTCTCATTCAACAGTTGATTAAATTCTTCAGTGAAATCTGGGTCTGAAAATTCCATTTTGGAAAAGTTTTAAATTATGAATTCAATTTCCTTAATTTTTGATAACTACAATGACAATACTGATGTCCTCTGTTTTAGTCTCACTATTGACATTTTTATCTGTTTTTTTCTTACTTGTCAACCTTATTGATCTCTTCAAAGAACAAGGTCTTTGTTTCATTGATTTTTCTCTATTATTTTTTATTTCATTGATTTCCACTCTTTATGACTTACCCTTGTTGCTTTTTGTTGTTGTTGTTGTTGTTTAATATTTTCTGTTTTATTTTTCCTAGATTCTTGACATGTGAGCTTATGTTATTGATCTGAGACTTGCCCTCTTTTGTAATATATTCATTTAAAGCTAAAAGGTCCTGTCAATATTGCTACATCTGTGACAAATACATTTTTATATGCTATGTCTTCATTTTCATGTAGATATATGTATTTTTAAATTTCCCATGAGACTTCCCTCCCTTGACCCATGGGTTATTTAGAAGTCCAATATTTATGGCTCACATTTTAGGTTATCTTCCTGTTAACTTTATTTGATTTCTAGTCTGATTTCATTGTGGTTACAGAACACAATTTATATGATTTCAATTATTTTCAATTGATAGAGATTTGTTTTATTGTCCATTTATGATCTACTTTTCATATGTTCTTTGCATGCTTGAAAAAATTGTATATTCTGTTTGTTGGATGGAGTGTTCTATAAATACTATTTTATCCTGTTGGTTGATAGTGATTTTGAATCATCTGATATTCTTGCTGATTTTCCATTTATGTGTTTTTTCAATCTTTGAGAAAACTCTTGCTATCTGTAAGTGTAAATTTGTCTGTTTCTCCTTTTAATTCTACCATCTTTCACTTCATTCATTTTGCAACTGTGTAGTTTGACTTATACAAGTTTAGAAGTACTGGATCTTCTTGGTAGGTTGACCCTTTTAACATTGTCTTTCATAATCTTCTTTGCTCTGAAGTCCATTTTTTTGGTAATAATGTACAAAATCATAGTTTTGTTTGCTTAATATTTTATGATATATTTTCTATATTATATATACTACATATATTATATTATATATATTATATTATATATATTATATTTGCTTTTCCTTTATAAAATATAAACTATTATATTTTATATTTAAAGTTATTGTCCTGGAGAGAGTAGTTGGGGCATTAAAAATATTCTGCCAATTCCTATCTAGTAGTTACTGTAGTTATACTCTTTATATTCAGTGTAATTATTGAAATGTTAAACAGTAAGTCTGCTATTTTACTATTTTCTGATGTTTGTTTCTGTTTTATTCTATTTTCATACATTAGCACTTTTTAGAATTTCATATTAATTTATCCACACTTTTGATTAGTATGTCTCCTTTTACATGCACTTTTAATGGTTATTCTGAGTATTTCAGTATATATATTAATACAAAATGTCACAATCTACCAATATCATTATTTTACCACTTTTAGTGGAGTATGGAACACTTGCCTCTTTGTGCATAACTTCACCTTACCCCATTTATAGTATAATTATCAAGTATTTTCTCTATGTATGGAACCACATCACACAGTGCTATAATTTTTGCTTCAAGTACAAAACAAAAGTTAGAAAATTCACAGGAGAAAAAAAAGCCTATTGCATTTATCCATATTTTTACTTACTGTATCTTTTCCCTTCCTGGTGTTCCAGGTTTCTACCTCTCATTATTTCTTGTTTAGAGAGCTTCCTTTAGTCATTCTTTTATTACTAGGTATGTTACTGAGAAGCTATTTTTGCATCCCTTCACCTGAGAATGTTTTGATTTCTCCTTCACTGAAGAAGTATATTTTACTAGGATATGGTTCTAGTTAATAGTATTTTTCAGTTTTTGATATTGTACCACTTCTAACTTCCATGGTTCTGGTAAGAAATCTACTGCCTTTGAAACTACTTGTCCTCGACAGGTGAGATCTCAGAAGTTTTCTTTTCCTCCTGCCATCCTCAAACTGTTTTCTGTGCTTAGGAAAAATACCATGGTGTCTTGGTGCAGATTTCATAGGCTTTATTTATCTTAAAATTTTCTCAATTTTCTTTCATCTGGATGCTCATGTCTTTTGACAAACTGAGATGTTTTCAGTGATCATATCTTTGAGTATTTGCCCCCAGATTTATTGAGATATATTTGGTGTATATTACTTTATGATAATATATACACAAAAAGATTAGACTTACAGAAAATGTGAAATGATTACCAAAATAAGTTTAGTGAATGTCCATCACCATATATAGATACAAAATATAAGAAAAATATTTTATTTGTGATAAGACCTATTAAGGATTTTTTCTCTTAACTTTAATTTTTTCATACAGCACTATTTATTGTTTTCATTATGTTGTATTTTAAATTCCTTGTACTTGTTTAACTTATAGCTAGAAGATTATACCTTTTAACTCTCTTCAGCCAACCTTTTCCCCATTTGCTGTGGTAGCCACAAAATCTAGTCTCTGTTTCTATTTGTTTGTTTTTGGTGTACAATAGACTCACAACACAGTGTTAGACCATGATGCACAATATAGTGATTCAATATTTCTATACATTACAAAATTATCACTACAATAAGTCTAGCTACCATATCACTAAACAAAGACTTAATTATTGACTATTTTTCCCTCACTGTACATTTCATCCCCTTGACTAATTCACTTTGCAACTGAAATTTTGTCTCTCCTTATGTCCCTCACCTATTTCTCTTTTGTTCCCATTTCTCCCTGAAAACCACCAGTTTGTTCTCTATGTCTATAACATTGTTGTTGTCATTGTTGTTGTTATGACTGTTCATTTGTTTTTCTTTTAGTTGTTTGTTTTTGTTTTTGTTTTAGAATCCATACATATAAGTAAAATAACAGCATATTTGTGTTTCTCTGTATGCCTTATTTCACACAGTGTAATAATGTTCCACCTTTATGGCAGAAAGTGAAGAGGAACTAAAGAGCCTCTTGATTAAAGTGAAAGGGGAGAGTGAAAAAGCTGGCTTAAAACTCAACATTCAAAAACCTAAGATCATGGCATTTGGTTTTATCACTTCATGGCAAATAGATGGGGAAACAATGGAAACAGTGAGAGACTTTCTTTTCTTGGGCTCCAAAAGCACTGCAGATGGTGACTGCAGCCATGAAATTAAAAGACACTTGCTCCTTGGAAGAAAAGCTGTGACCAACCTAGACAACATATTAAAAAGCAGAGACATTACTTTGCCGTCAAAGGTCAATATAGTTTAAGCCATGGTTTTTCCAGTAGTCTTGTATGTATGTGAGAGTTGGACCATAAAGAAAGTTGAATGCCGAAGAACTGATGCTTTTGAACTGCAGTGTTGGAGACGACTCTTAAGACTCCCTTGGACAGCAAGGAGATCCAACCAGTCAATCCTAAAAGAATCCTGAATATTCATTGGTAGGACTGATGCTGAAGCTGAAAACCCAACACTTCGGCCACCTGATGTGAAGAGCTGACTCACTGGAAGAGAACCTGAAGCTGTGAAAGACAAGCCAGCAGGAGAAGGGGACGACAGAGGATGAGATGTTGGATGACATCACTGACTTGATGGACATAAATTTCAGCAAGCTCCGGGAGTTGGTGATGGACAGGGAAGCCTGGTGTGCTGCAGTCCATGGGGTTGTAAAGAGTTGGACATGGCTGAGTGACTGAACTGAACTGAATAATGTTCTAGATCCATTCATGTTGTCCCA